>NC_134537.1:40767118-43167118 GCF_050624435.1 Tenrec ecaudatus | reverse complement strand
TTAATTTGACAAGTATTTATTGAGTGCCTACTGCAGCCGCACACTGTGCTTTGGCGGTTGATAGAAATCATTAAAGACAGAATAGAGAGCAGAGAGGGAAAGGAGTAGCAATCTACCCACTTGGGCTTAAGGGCTGGAAAGGTGCTGTGGGAGAAGCTGAGGTCAGGCCAGAAAGCAGGAGGTGAACACTCCCTGTTGCTCTGTACTTACTTGAATTACTTTATCGTCTGTGTTGATAACTGCAACCCCCTCCCAGGGCTGAGAGACTCAAGTAAGACTCTACCAAGCGAATACTCTATTACTCTAAGTGCCTCTTCTGACAAGTATTATCTTATTTAATCTGACCTCCACGGAACCTTCTCAGTCTGGGAAGAGACACACTCCTTCTGGTTTGGGTTTAGATGGGGTACCCACCCTCCTTTGATCAGATCAGTGCACTCCTGTTCTCTGCAGCAGTTTAAAAATGCCAACTAGCATCCCCCAGTGCAGGGCCTGGGCCACATGGCCTGGTGCCATCTGGAGGGACCTAAGGAGAATGGAGTTTGCAGCGAATCATCTCCGGCTTTCCTGTCTGTGTGCAGTTCAGGTCCTCTGGCGACTCCTTGCGTGAGTGACTGGCGGTGAAATAACCAGGATGTGATTGACAGTCGCAGCGATGTTGGATCAATAGTGCTGCTTGAAATTGTGTCTGCCAAGTAGTTGGGGAACAGAACAATTCAGCCAGGAGGATAGAGGAATTAGTTGAGGGATGTAAAGAAGAAACTGCTAGAGAATTAACATTGCCTCCTCCCTTCTGCCTCCTTGGCAGTGCTTCGAAGGGAGCTGGACCCTGGCTAAAAAACAGGATTCAAGAGAGGAGCAAGTAGGAGGGTGAAGAGTGGCAGATGCGCTGGGCACTCAGGGAAATGATTACTTCTTGAGTTAGGGCTTGCAGGCAGGCCGGATGTGGTTGTTTGGAAGACAGCAAGTGTTGTGGTATCCTGTTGTAGGAATGGTGTGAGAAAGAGATGTGAACCTTCAAGGCATGTTGGGGGTAGTCAATGCTCTGATGCAGGTGAATCAGGGGATCCACAGGGTCTGATGAGACTCAAAGGGGGACCAGATTGATGGAGTGGTTGTTTCATCCATCCAGCATCGATTAGCCCTTGGACCACGAAGGGCTTTGCGTGGCAAATCAAAGAGTTTGAGCTTCTCATGGCTTTAGAGAGCCGCCATAAGTTCTTAGATGGTGTGGTGACATAATTGGGACGATAAATATGGCAGCCTTGTAGAGGGTTGACTGGAGCCGAGGAGATTGTGGAGGCAGGGACAGATCCGAAGACTCCTGTGAGGGGCTCGATGCTCTGGTCTGGGGTACCGTAGTGGAACTGGAGGGGGAGGGATGGATATAAGGGATGCTGTGGAGGTCAAGCCTGCGGAACTGCGTGAAGAGGTGGCAATGAGATGGCAAGGATGCGAGGTAACTTCACAGTTTAGAATTTGCATCATCAGGACGATGGAGGCGCCGGCGGTGAGAACCAGGCATTGCAGCTGCCTCAGACAGGAGGAGCACGAGGACACCAGGAATTTGATTTGGGGCGTGTTGCAGTTCAGGTGTCAGTGAAATAGCTCCGGGAGGTGTGGATTCAGTAGGTGGATTCTGAAGGGAATCTGGAGTGTTGGAGGGAGGCCAGGGCTGGGAAAAATAGATTGGGAAGCTATCTGTTAGAAGTTGTAGCTGGAGCTATGAGAATAGATGAGATAATAAATGAAAAGCATAAAGAGGCTTAAGACCAGAAGGCCAAGGACAGAGCTGTAGATTCAGCTGAAGGGCTGGAGGAGACTCGGCTTGGAGGTGATCAGCAGACTGTCATGCTGCAGATGAGAGCCGAGCAGACACCATTGGTTCCAGAAATTGGGAGAGTGCTTGGTAAACTTGAAAGGGAGTTTCAGTTACTTATGGGCGGTGGACTTCACATTGTGAGGGGCGTGGGGAGTGAGTGGATGGTGAGGAAACGGTGGGAGTGTATATAGATAACTTGTTGGAAAGGGTTGGCTGTGAAGGGACGGTTAAATATAGAAGGCAGTTGGAGATGGGTTGCACAGCGCAGGGGAGGCTTTTTCAGGATGCGGAAGAAATACAGGGGTGGGGAGGAGGGAGATAGCAGGCATGAGGAAGGGTGTGAATATGAAGAGTGGGACAATAGATGGAAGAAGGTCCATTGGCGAGCATGGAGGGGGCTGGGCTCAAGGTCAGCTTGAAGAGTCAACACTGGGCCATCGTCAGAGGATGCTTCTTGGCGACTAGAGACCAGGCGGGCCCCAGTAAAGTGGCTGGCTGGCAAAGATGTCTGCTGAGGGCACAATACTCTTGATTAGAAGACCCAGTCATAAGGCACGTATCATTCGACTCGAAGACTCCCAAGACCACAGTGCCTGACTTAAGGGGAACTATAGAACATACTGGGGTCACGTGGTCCGGGGTCAGAGAAGCTTGTAAGCAAGACTGGGCGATCCCAGCACTTTCACAAGCGCTGGCGGCTTCCTTTTGCAGAATTGAGATGCAGGGTGCTCCAGCGGGGTCTGCCGCATCCCCTCCCTCAGAGTGAGAGTCAAGAGGCCCATGATGGCAAGTGAACGAGGAGGAAGGAGAGGGACTCGGGCAAGAAGCTTCCCGGGGAGGGGGCTATCTCAGGAATAGACAGATCCGGCTCCAGAGTTTGTAGTTTCCTGAATGCCGCTAGATAGAAGTAGATAGATAGAAGTACCTGAAGAAAGTGGAAGCAGAGTATGGACCAGGCAAAGCTTTTCCACTCTCACCCCTCAAGGGGACCTGCACACACAAGAGGGATATGCTAAAACGCACACCCTGAGGCTCACCCTCAGGCACACCCTGACCCTCAGTTTACAGACAAACACAAGAACTTGCCTGAAGTGAAAAAGTCCCATTTGACCAGAGGCTCCCTGAGCACCAGCGTGGGGGCCACATCTGACCTCTGGGCCACACAGCGCAGAAGAAAAATCCGACTCCATACAGGCCCAAGGCCAGTGGCCATAGGGCAGAGGTCAGACTCGCCTTCACCCTCCATTTTTCTTTGACTCGATCCAGCCTCCCCCCCCCCCCCCCCCCCCCGTGTTCCTGGCACAGCACTCTCCTTTCCACCGGTTCGTGAGCGAGATCTTGTTGCACTGGCTGCAGCGAACTCACAGGGGACTTCTTCGGGAAGGGAACAGGTTACCCCCAGCCAGGAGCACAGCGCATTAAGGATGCGGTCTCTGGAACCTCTCCTCAGCCAGCTGGCCAGCCACTCCCTCTGGTCCTCAGCCTCTCAGCCACGTGATCCTTGGCCAGGAAGCTCGCTGGCCGCTCGGCCCCACCTCATCTGTGCACTGCTGCTCTGCTCTGTTGCATGGTCTCCTTGCCTTGGCCGCTGCTCTTCCCGTGGACGCGCCCTGCCACCTGCCCCACCTCAGACGGGGGTTTTTGAACTCCCTCCACTGGTAGCTCTTCCTCCTCCATGTGCCCAGTCTTTTCCCGATCCTGCGATGCCTCATTCGGCTAGCCAGGGGAATGGCTACACTGGCCACTCCCCCAGTCAGAGTCCTCTGCACTTCATTTGCATAGCCCTACTCAATCATTTGGTGGGAATTGTAGAACGAAGCATCGAGGAGCCATATTAAGAAAGTCCACCTCACGACACACTCCCAGGAAGTCCTCCAGAGCGTGGGGAGTAGGGGTAGGGCTACCCACCCCCCACCCTGCAAAAAAAAGTTGGCTATGGAGGGAATGGTGTGGGGAGTGGGGGTGGGGGGTGTATCTTTAGGTTTGAGAATCATACCAGTTAGAGAATCATAATGGAGGGAATGGGGTGGGGAGTGGGGGTGGGGGTGTATCTTTAGGTTTGAGAATCATACCAGTTAGAGAATCATAATGGAGGGCATGGTGTGGGGAGTGGGGGTGGGGAGTAGTATCTTTAGGTTTGGTCCAGTTAGAGAGTCATAGAATTTTAAAGCAGACTAAGAGGTCATTAGTTGTATCCCCTTGTGCACGTGATAGTCTCTTCAAGTTTCAGTTTTCTTATTTGTAAAATGGATTCAGTCATTAGCCGTCAAGGTTTTTAACCACTTTGGCACTGAGGCTACGTGGAACCACGTTACACACATATACACATACGGGGGAAAGTTCGTGGAACCCAGGATTTGTAGCTCAGTTTTCCTTGAATGTTTTGGAGTGCTCTCATATATTCTGAGTTAGATGAGTCCTATGATCAAATCATGAAAGCTATGGTGTTTCAATAGCTGATGCTCTCCCTCTCTCTCCCCTACCCACTTTCCTTGTTACCATCCTCCATCTGTCTGTCCAGCTTCCCTTTTTGTTTTTGCTAACAGTGTAGAGATAGGTAGGGCTGTGATCCCACCCCCGGGGCATAGCACACAGGGCTGGGGATGTAGCTCAAATCCCAGCCTTTTCCACTCTTACTCTGTAGCCCAGAGAACAATGGGCATCTATGTGAGGTGAGGGTGGGGGCAAGGGAGGAGACACAGTATTGTGCTGGCAGCTGGACAGTGGGCCTAGAAGGAGACCCTGGAAGCTGACAGATGGTTAATTGGATGAGACAAAAGGGGACTGGGAGGAGGGGTCTGGGGCTTCCGTGTGTTTCATGTCTCTGACTACTTACTGTCCTGGAAGGGAGCTTGTGGGGAAAAGGCGGAGGGGCTTCAGGAGAAATTGGGGACAACAAAATCCTGGCAGGACTCCATTCGAGTGTGTCAGAAGGATAGAGAACTGTTGAATAATGTTGTGACTTGGAGGAAAGGTGCAGATTTACGTCTCTTCTCTGTACCCCGGTGTATGATATGATATGCTCAAAGACTTGAATATAGAGAATGCTTAGCCAATATGAGGATGACATAATTTCTCATCATCTTTCATGATCCCAGCCACAGAGTTTTAATAGCTAAATTCACTTTTCATAAGAACTGGACATAGAACTGGCCAGTTTTGAGAGGGTACTAGATTTCAGTGAGTGGGTCTCATCCCTACATTTGTTCAAATGCTAAGATGGGCACCTACTAAGTGCCACACACTAGGGCTACACAAACACGTTACAAATAATCCTTTCCCACAGACTACTGGGGTTGGCTGATGCATAAACAAATGCTTGCATGTAGGTTTACACCGTGCCCAGTGGGAGTATCAAGAAGGGACCGTCAACCTCTGGCTGCAGAAAGAGGAGTGAGTCACTGAGCTATGGGGCTTCTGGACCTAAAATGGATCAGGGAGGATGGTGGAAATGAAGACAGCGAGTTCAAACTACCATTTGGGAAGTTTGGTCATAACACTGAGTGAAAAATGAAATGATATTTGAAGGACAATGCAGGGGGCCTGGTAGTGGTATTTATTATAAATGTGTTCTGTTTGTCAGATTTCTGTGAGCTTCTTGTATTATTGGACTTCAGTAAAGAGTTTTCAAAGGCTATCAGATCCAGTGAAGTTTACTCTTTTAAAAAGAGCAAAACAAAACAAACCAAAAAAACCTTTCATAGAAAAATTTTTGCACATTTTGAAAAGTCATCAAAGTAGGCAGTAGAGCAGTGGGTCCCAACTTTCCTCATGCTGTGACCCTTTCATACAGTTCCTCGTGTGGTGGTGACCCCCAACCATAAAAGTACTTTCATTGCTATTTCATAACTGTCATTTTGCTATTGTTATGAATCAGAATGTAAATAAATATCTGCTATGCAGGATGTATTTTCATGGTTACAAATTGAATATCATTAAAACTGATTCGTCACAAAAATAATATTTTATATTGTGAAATATTTATTTCTAATGAAAATAAATAACATTTTGTCTTGAAGCATGGTGTAGCATGAGTAACAATCTTCACACTGGGTACACGTAGGTGGGTGTATCTGCATGTGGGCTGACCTGCCTGGAGACGGATAGAGGAGCAGTGTCTTGGTTCCTAAGATCATGGGAAAGATGTGTTTTCCGACAGTCTTAGGCGACCCCTGTGAAAGGGTCGTTCAACCCCAAAGGGGTAGCGACCCACAGGTTGAGAACCGCTGTGTTAGAGGATGCATGTGTGTGGGCAAGGTCCCAGGATGGTGCGGACTTCTTCACAAGCCAGAAATGGATGAGCTGCAGGCCAAGTGATTATCCCCTTTTAAGTTTTCCTCTGTGATTGAGGCTTAGATGCTAGTACTCTTGTTAAACCGACCACACCTTTCTCAGCAAATGGGAGTCAAGGTCCTCTGCCAGAATAGGGGTTTCTGGGAACCTGCCATCAAAGGAGACAGAGCGGATCTACTCTCAGCAGATTGAGTGAGAATTGCATTAAGGATTACCCATCCAGTTGAGTTCAGAATTGGCTGAGAATGCGGGATTCTACATCTTTCTCCCCACTGGAAGCTCTGAGTGGGGATGAAAGTGGTGGACTCCTGAGTCCTTGGGTGGTGAGAGAAGTAAGGGGCCTGGGCTGGGCACGAGGTGCTCATTGGACTTGTTTGTACATATGCTTTCCCCCAAGCTGTACTGGACACTGAAGGCTCTTAAGCCTTCTGAAGACTCTACCATAGGACCCAAAACCATCTGTAGGCACCGGACATTTCCTTACAGAAGGGTCTGGGGGAGGAGACGAGCCAGTCAGGGTACAGTATAGCACCCATGAAACATACAACTTTCCTTTACTTCTTTAATGCTTCCTCCCTCCCACTATCATGACCCCAGTTCTACCTTACAAATCCAGTGAGACTAGCGCATGTACACTGGTACAGGTAAGAACTCGTAACACAGGGAATCCAGGACAGATAAACCCCTCAGGACCAATATTGATTGTAGCCATACCCAGAGGGTAAGGGGAAGGTGGGGGAGAAAGGGGGAACCGATCATAATGATCTACATATAACCTCCTCCCTGGGGGAATGGACAACAGAAGAGTGGGTGAAGGGAGATATCCGACAGTGTACGACATGAAAAAATAACAATAATTTATAAATTATCAAGGGTTCATGAGGGAGGAAGGTTGGGGGAGGGAGGGGAAAAATGTGAGGAGCTGATACCAAGGGCTCAAATAGAAAGAAAATGTTTTGAGAATGATGATGGCAACAAATGTCCAAATATGCTTGACACAGTGGATGGATGTGTGGATTGTAATAAGAATTCTATGAGCCCCAAATAAAATGATTTAAAAAAATAAAAAGACAGAAAATAAGGAGCACTGGTAATGTTATGGTTTAGGCATCATGTTGTTGATGGCAAGGTCGGTGGTTTAAATCTACCAGTCACTGTGCAAGGGAAAGGTGAAACAGCGTCCCCAAAGATGGACGGTCTCAGAAACCCTAGAAAGGGTTGTCATGAATCAGCACGGGCTCGATGGTTCTACTTTGGAAAGTGTTCACGGCGGGTTTCTCCAGGGAGGTTAGACATGCCTTTGACTTTGGACTTGTTTTCTTTTCTGCACCCAGTTCAGGGCCTTACAGGCAACATTGACTTGGTTAGTATTTGTTATGTTGTTGTTGTTGTTGTTTTCCATAAGATAAACTTCAAATGGCATGCAGGCCATCGGGAAGTTTTATGATGAAACACTGTGCTATGTAAATGAATTTTTTTGGTGGACTGGCAATTCTATTATTAACAAGAATATCTATGAAACCAACACTGACTGAAATATAGGTGCCCGTTTTGTGACTTGCTTACAAATATTCATATATTTTATAGGCACAGGAAAAGCAAATAAAAATATTTTATTTTATCAGAAAACCCATATAGGATAGTTCATAACTACAAATTGATCAACTCAACAATATTGAGTATCGGTCACATGCCTAGTATTATATGTTGGATGCTAAGGGAAATATTAACGGTGGGTAACAATTGGTCCTTATCCTTGAGGAGTGTGTGGGTACTGATACAGGAAAACCAGCTGAGTGGAGGGTACTGATACAGGGAAAACAGCTAATTCAAGATCAGTCAGAAAGTTAGTTTCAGTCATTCATTGATTCACCTAATACCTGTTTATTGAGGGTCTACACGTTACAAGGTAATGTCCATAAGTGCTGGAGCCAGATTTTGTTTACAGAGACTCAGTCTTGGGAATACCTTCCTTGAACATTTATTTTCTCTACTGAAGTTTTTGTTTATTTTTTAGTAGAAGGAAAATTCTAGCTCAATACTGAGCATTTGGTAAACATGATAAAGTATAAAGACTAGAAAAGTCACTGTAATCCCATCACTGAGAGACCACCTGGTTGTTAATTTGAAATCTTTCTTTCTGGTCTTTTTTCCTTGTGTGTACGCACTCTCTCTTGATCCAGGGTTTTTATTTTTTTAAGTCATTGAATTAAGGTGAAAAACAAATTTCAGGAGATATATTCCCCCCCTAAATGATGCCATTTCCCCCAATTAACTTAAATGTATGATAAGCTAGTGGTGTGTGTGTGTGTGTGTGTACACACATTCATAAGCCAATTTATCTTCATATAGGAATGATGTGGGCAGTTAGGATCCTTCAGCTGTTTGGAGGGGCAAGGGCCCCTCCAAATTACACACAAACAAAGCTATCATATACAAGGGGGGCTTCAAAATGGAATGAAAAGGTCATGGACTGTTAGACCCTGTAAATGGTCTAACCTGAAGTGAAAGTGCCTCTTCTCCTTCAGCCTCCCTGATGGTTAGAGACGTTTAACAAAAGCATATGCCTATTGCGCATACAAGTGCATGTCTCTATAAATGTATAGCTTTCATTTTTATTTTATTTCATAAAAATTAGATCGTACCTTGCTGGTTATTTCTTATTCCGTGACTTGCTTTTATCACCATATAGTCATAGGCATTTTTCTGTGTCGGTACACGTTGAGTTACCTCATTTATTTTAAGAGCTGTGCAATGTTCTGTTATGTGAATGTGTCCTGTTGTATCTAACATTCTCTCACTGACAAGCATTTCTAACCTGTGTGTCCCGTGAACCTGTGTCTGTGCTGGGCGTTGTTTGGCGTAAAGGAGGGCCACTCATGACTCGGTTCTTGGGAAAGTGCGACAGCTGTAGTCCAAGAGGTTTCCGTTGCTTTTATCCTCAGGAGGGGAAGAACAGCTAATGCCTGTTCGCTGAAGGATAATTGTCTCTAATGTTTAAGTGTGCTTTTGTTTGTGACATTTAGATAAATGACAGAAGCCATTCTTGGTCTCTGGTGGTGTGCCTTTAAGTGACATAAAGCAAAACCTATTGCTGCTGAGTCAGTTTTAACCCTACATACCCGTCCATGGGACAGAGTGGAACTGCCCCGGGGGGTTTCCAAGGCTGTCATCTTTACAAATGGAGATGACCTCATCTTTCTCCTGGTGGGTTTGAACTGCCAACCTTTTGGTTAGCAGCCAAACACTTAGCCAGTGTGCCACCAGGGCTCCTTTTAAGTGACTTAGGAGCCAGATTTGCAGTCACCATGAACCCCCCCCCCCCCCAAAAAAAAAAGCCACATGCAGTCTGTGGGCTTGAGTGTAATTTAGTTCCGATAGCACAGTTAGGTATGGAAACCTTTAGGATGTATGTGCAAAGTGCTTTGCCAGAGAGTTCAAGGATATGATTCTGGAGTCTTGGTTTCTAATTCTACCCATCACTAATTAGCTCTGTGACTTGGCCAAACCAGCGAGTGTTTTCACAGATGGGACCTCTTTTCTCTGAATATACGGGCGCTGCCATACCTCACAGGCATCGTGTGAGATAAAGTGAGCTAAGAGGAAGAAAACGCTTTAGGAAAACACGGTGGAAAGGGTTTCTGTCAGCAGCTTTTCTCCGGGGTCCCCTTGGTTTCCAGTGTGGTTGAAAGCCGAGACAGGGGATTCAGCCGGGAGTGACAGCCTGCCCTGCGCCTGAGAGCTGGGTGTTTTTTTCATATCTGGTAGGAAATTTGAAGTTCTAGAGACAGAGTGAAATGTTCATGATATGTTCCATTTGCTTGTGGAAGAGAGACGTGTGCATGAGAGCGGAAAGTGCTTCCTCGGACTGCCCGGCAGTGCTGAGGAGCAGGTAGTCAAGAGTATGGTCCTAAGCAGCGTGCACTTCCTTCCTATGGCCTCAATGAGCAAAGACGATGCTTCTCCAAAAGTGGTGCTAACCTTTCTTAATTAAAAAAAATAGCAGTAGTTAAATCCACGTCCCATTAAACCAATAATTTTAAACTGTATAATTCCAGACACTTAGTACATTTACACTGGTGTGTAAATCACCCCCCCCCCCAATTTTTCACCACCCCAAAGGAAACCCTGTCGTCATTAAGCTGTTGGTCCTCATGACTCCTTTATCCCAGGCCTGGAAGCGAATTGGGATTTTGCCGATACACTTAAACCTGTTCTGAGCATTTCATGTAAATGGAATCACACACCATGTGACCTTTTGTGTCTGGCTTCTTTCAGTCAGCGTAACGTTTGCAAGGTTCATCTGTGCCATAGCTTGTAACAGAACTGCAGTCCTTTTTGTGGTTGAAAAATATTCTGTCATCTGCATGTGCATTCATAAACAGAGGGAGTTTTATATATGTATACAACACACACATACATACACATCCATGGATAGACTTGTAATTGTTGCACACATGCACACAGATACTTTCATCTATCGATGGCTTGTTGGAGCTGTGTCCACCTTTTGGCTATTGTAAGTGTTGCCGAGAATGTGTGTGTGCATGTATTTGTTTGAATTTCTGGATATCTATTCTTGTGTGCTATCGAGTGGCTTCTGACTCGCAATGATCTTGCATGACAGGCAGGGTAGGACTCTCCCACAGGGTTTCCCAGGCTGTACTCCTCAGAGCAGTGGGTCCCAACCTTCCTCACGCCGCGACCCTTCCACACAGTTCCTCATGTGGTGGGGACCCCCCCCCCCAACCATAAAATTATTTTTGTTGTTACTTCATAACTGTGATTTTGCTACTGCTATGAATCGGAAGACCCCTGTGAAAGGGTCATTCGACCCCCCCAAAGAGGTCACGACCCACAGGTTGAGAATTGCTGCCTTAAAGGAATAAATCACGAGTACTTGCCTTTTGTGGAGCCACAGGTAGGTTTGAACTGCTAACCTTTTGGATAGAACCGTAGGAGAAGCTCATGTTTCTTGTGAACCCTCACTGCGCTATTGTCAATCCCCCCCCTCCCCCCCCCCGCCCCCTGGCTAGTTAGTCCCTCTTGGATAACTAGAGCTTTGAGGTGAATTGCCCAATCGCTCAGCGTCTCTCTTGTTCAGCATGGGGTCTCTGTGTGTAGACGTGCTCGTGGGAATTGGAGATGGCAGAGTTGGTAGCAGGCCATGAAGGGTGCTTGGAGCTATGCTGTGATGGCTCAGTGCCCGCTGCTCTTTGCTGCATGGGGATTGGTACGATTTGGCCCCAGTGCTGGTGTTGGCCACGGTATCCTTAGACCCACCTGCTCATGTCCTAGGTATTTGCTTATGGGGCTAAAGTCCTAGCACCTGACAGCTTCTTAGTTCTGACCCCAGGCCTTTTCTTGGTTATCAACTCTGAGCACTTCTATGAACCATCACCAGGGGCAGCAGAAATATGTGGATCCCAACTCCACTCAATTCACTATGAAAAGACAGAAGGTCTACACCAGGTTCACCTAACTAGACATTCAGATTGACCACTGCTGTATTTTCATTCCTCATTAGCATTCCTTACTTCCAAACAGAAGGCATGCTCTTAGAATCCTGTCACCTCAGAGGAGTGGCCATATAGTTCTCAGAGATCTTCACACCTGGGCACTTTTAATACTGCCCGCCTTAGACTCTGGTTGGACCTGGAGGTGACAAACCAATAGGGATGGTGTCTGATCTCCTAGAGAGAATAATTTCCCCATGTTCTCCTACAAGAGAGGGCTTTTCTCCTTTCCTTCATGTCATGTCCTAGCACACTTTATCTCTGGTTTATAGTAACCTAGTGGTCAAGTATATCTGGTGTGGAATTAATATGTTAATAGGATCTTGAAAATTCAAGTAGTGTACTAAGAAAAAAATCTTATCCTCAATGTCAACAACTGATCATAGACTCTTTCTTTTGCCTGTGGCTGTAACCATCCTATACTTGCCTAAGGCAAATAGATGTTTCTGGCACACTAAGGGGACGCTACATATATGCTAGGGGATGAAACATAGGAAAAAGTATTCTAGATAAAACAGTAGTTTTAGGGAGAAAAAACATGTAGAAATGGGGCTTCTCAGCTCTGCCTTTGTTGGGATTCCATCTAAATACATGTGTGTGTTTATGTGCATCTAGGAAAGGTATGGCTTTGCTTAAGATTATGGGTCCGACTCTATTTTTAAGGCGCTCCAAGTGTTATGAGGGCTCTGTAAAGGAAGTAGATTGTGTACACAGGTGTACTGTCGAGTCCTGTTTTCTGAGAAGTTGACATTTCAGTCTGCTAAATGTGGTAAGTATCTTAGTTAATAATTATTAATTGGTCTGGTATTGCCTTAACTCTAACCTTCTTTCCAAGTTTCCTCAGCCTCATAAAATGACCAATTCTGGTCCGTTTTGCTTTTTACAAATAAATTAGATTCCTTTGACAGCAGTCTTAATTATTCATGGACATTTATTCTATAGAAATGGCATAATAAGTCATAGAAGTTTAAATAAAAAAATATCACTTAATGAATATAGCTGCAAAAATTCTCAACAAAAATTTGTGAATAGAATCCAACAGTGTATCAAGAGTTATGTACCATGACCAAGTGGGGTTTACCAGGAATGCAAGGATGGTTCAACAATAAAGAAGCAACCAACATAATTACAACATCAATAAAATAAAGGAGAAGAGCCACATGATTATCTCTGGATATGGGCAAAGCTTTTGACAAAATCCACCACCTTTTCTTGATGAAACCTTTAAAGAAGATTGAATTAGAAGAGAAATTCCTCTATGTGATTTAGGATGTATATGAAAACCAACAGTTAACATTATACTAAGGGAGAAAGGCTGGGAGCATCCTCCTGAAATTGGGAGCAGGACAAGGGTGCTATCTTTTACCACTTATATTCAATGTTGTATTAGAAGCACTAGCCAGAGGAATAGACAAGAAAAAGAACTGCAAGGTATTTAGATGAGAAAAGAAAATGAAAAATATTCTTTGTGGATAATATGATCCTATATAGAAAATCCTAAACAGTTCACCAGGAAATTTCTAGGGCTAATAGAACAACTTGCTTAAACAACTTAGAATAATGCCCTCATCAGCGACTGCCTTTGTGTCAGCCCTCCCATGGCACAGGGAGGACGACCTTACTGATCTCCCTGACGGCCCAGGCTCAAACTTTTCTTGTCCTGAATCTGACAGAGAAAATGATGGAAGGCAATCTGATGTCGTTTTTTCCTAGAGCAAACTAGGAGAAATCTGGCTAGGACTTCTAATACAAACTCAGCCTGATACCATCAACTGAAACAGAGAAATCAGGTCATCTTGGCTTTCACTTGCGTTTCCTTCTGCCCAGAACAACATTTCCATTGACTCTATTCTTTAAATTTTCTGGGAACTTACATTCTGCTAGAAGGAGACGTATTTTTGAAAAGTAAATGAAAGCATTTCAGGTGTACAGCATGATAATGCTAGTGGCCATCATTGGAGGAATGATGAAGCCTATTTTAGTGGATCTCCGGAGAAAGGCAGGGCTTTCCATTCCCATAAAGAATCATGGTCTTGGAAACCCACAGGAGCAGTTCTACACGGTCTTACAAGGTCTCTGTGCATTGGCATCAACTAGTGACAGTGAGTTTGGTTTTTCTTGGCTATGTCATAGAGATTTTTGAATGGCATCGGAAGGATGAGTTCATTATCCAGAGCAACAGGGTATAGAGGAGGATTCCTGGCACAGGGAGAAGAATTGGCAAAGGCAAGAGCGTAGTGAATCAGAGGACTGTGGCATGAAAGATACTTCTCAGAAGCGAGGATGGTGAGGCTTTGTCTCAGGCACTCTGCGCATTACCAGGAGGGACTAGTCCCGGGGGAAGGACATCATGCCTTGGTAAAGTAGAAGGTCCATGAGAAAGAGTGGGTCAGCCAGACTGATGGACACAGTGGCTGGCTCAAACATAGACATGATTACGTGGTCAGTGCAGACCAGGCAGTGTCTCACTCTCTTGCACACAGGGTCAGTGTGAGTTAGAACTAACTCCTTGGCACCTAGCAACAGGGTGAGAGAGAAGACTGAAGATGCATGTGAGCTCTTAGATTTTCGTATTTCAGAATTTGGATTTTATATGGTAGGAAGTAGGGAGTCATAGAGTTTGAAGTGGTGAAGTGATGGTACACGAAATGTAGGTAGTTGGGAAAGGCCCGTGTAGTTTTGTGAAGGGCAGACAATGAGCTAGGGATGCTAGTTAGGAAACTAATGACAGGAACTGGAATGGTAGTAGGGTCTCCAGTTCGTGTTGAGTTGAAGTAGCGGCCAAGGAGATGATGAAATCTCAGATTGCTGCTTGGTGGTGATGCATTCGCCTATCCCGGAACCACAGGAATGGTACTGAGCACTTGACAAGCTATTATAGCTTCTTCTTAACATTTTGAATATAAAATACAAGAAAACAGAGTGACTGATTTTTGAACTGGACATTTTATGCGTGTCCCATAGTGATGGCATGCCTGTGTGTGCATCCATGTGCCGTGTGCCTGCCCATGACGCTACTCATGCTCCGGGTGTAAATGTGCATGCTTCTTCCATCGTACTGGGTTCTTGACACAATATCATTTTTCAGCATCAGAATTCCCATCACCTCCCAGAAGCGCTCCCTTCAGGATCCATTTCTGCTTGGCTCGGAGTGAGCAAACATTCCAGTGGGATTGATTGCTTGTGTCAAATTAATTTTTTCCCTTCCCAAGGAGAGTGTCTGCATGGGCAAACTGGGAAAACCTCCAAGCCTCCGAGAGGGGGACATAACCAGACTTGCACCCAGAATTGTCCTAGATAACCCAGAGTCTGTACCTGGATGCTAAAGCTCACTTCCCCAGCATGACTTGTGGCAATTCCTAGGCAACAAGAAAACTTGAGACTCCGGAGAGGTGGCTGCATCTGAGAGGCTCGGGACTTTTGAGCATCAGCCATGGTATCGCTTCCTCCTCTGTGCCCCACCAGCCTGTTACTGATTGACTTAAAAGGCTGCAGAAGCCACTGGACGCACACGGAGAACACGTTGATTCGCCTCCTTCTGCACTTGAGTGCCGTCAAGCAACAGGACTCTCTGAGGGTAGTTTCCCCTTCAGACCAGTTGATCTCAACTCATAGCTACTGTCCAGAACAAGGTAGACCGGCCCTGGTGGATGTGCAAGACCGTCACTCTCTATGGGAGCAGACAGCCTTGTCTTTTCCCCAAGACACCGCGTTAAGAGACCTTTAAAGTACCTTTCCCATAGTAGGAACTACTGGTCCCCTGGCCTGTCTAATACAGCAGGTCGTCTCGAACACCTTGCCCACAGATAAAGTGTACAATGGGAAGGAAGGAAGTGTTGCTCCCAGGGGTTCAGCTCATGTTTGCATGGCTTTATTCCAAACAAACATATTTTAGACATGACTCTGTCATCAGTGGGTAGCTATAAATTCTCTTAGTAGCACAAGCCACCAAATCTGTGGCATCAAGGTCATTGCAACTCACAGCTATCCTGTGTAGGTTCCCAGGCTGTCAGTCTTCATGGGGGTAAGATAGCATCATCTTTCTCCCATGGAGCAGCTAGTGGGTTTGAACTTGTGGCTAGCAGTCCAGTGCTTACCTACCAGGAAGCCTTTTAAAAAAAGTTTCAAGTTTTGGGTTTTTTTTTTCCCTTGGCTTCCAAGTAAATCTCCTGGCCCTGTCAAATTCAAGGCAGAGAGTTCAACTCAGAAGTTTGTAGTGACTTTTTTTTTGAAATTCCAAAAGGGGCTGGATCTTGATAGATTTTCTCGAAGGATTCAGGATAATCACGGGGGCTCGTTAGGAAGACATTTTCAATTTTCTGAACGAGAACAAGAGCGGGCAAGTTGTGCCGTGGCACTTGTGCCCCTCACAGTGAGGCACGTCCTCATCCTTTGAGAGAGCCAGGGCTGTCGTGGGAAGACTTCGCTGGGAATTCTCACTCCATCCACAGTACCAGCCTGGCCCTGCCCCTTCAGATGTCTTCTTGTCCCTCAAACTCAAAGAATGTTGAAAACGAACACAAGTTTGATTTCCTGGCGGATGCCCACACTGCTATTTTGACATGCTGTAAATCAAAGAGCCCAGACTTCTTCAGAGAAGGGAGAGGGAGAGGGAAATACCACCTTCAGGAGTGTGTAGACCCTGGTGGAGGACGTGTCCAGAAACAGTAGCTTCACATTGATACTTTTGCTTCACAAAGGTTTATATGATTTGATGAAATCTTGAAAATGGCTGTCTTCTTGTTCTACATCCTGGATTTCTGCAAGCTCTGAAGAGTATTTATTAACATAACCTCTCAATATTGTGAGCTGCATCTGTTCCAGCCTTTGTCTAGGAGTTTATTGTCTATGGTCTAGTTTAACACAGCTCTTTTACTTGTGCGGGTCTTCCAGTAGCTTAGCTCATTCAGTAAGACAGTAAGCTTCTGAACTTCCAGAACTTTTAGAAGAAGATCTGTGAATTCCTCATCCCGAAGGGTAGAATACTCAACGTGTGCAGTGGCTGCTGAAACAATTACTTATGGTCTGGATTCCATTTGCCAAAATCTTTCACATAAATCGATAGTAGAAATGATTTTTAGCATTTCCCAACAGATTCCGTAATGCATCACTTCTAGCAGAGGGCAACGCATCAGACTTGGTTATAATTTCATTTTCAGTAATTCTCACGGAATCTGATTGTAGCATCTGGTTTCTGAGGCAGGACAACGGGACTGCTGGCGGGGTGCAGGGGTCACAGAAACCTGCTGCCCCGGAAGAGAATGTTCCCTGTCATGCTCCTGATGCTACCAACTTGTCTTTTGAATCCAAAAGGAGGTCATTTAATTTCTTCTCTCCACCCTGGCCCAGTTTCTAAACTCTTACAGCAGCGTAATCTGTCCTACCTCGTTTGTTACGAAGGATTTATTTGATTCATTATGCATCGAGGTAATTTGCTAAGCTTTTTTTTTTTTTTTAGAGCACTCTAATGATTCCATCTCGTATTATTCTAGGTGTCGAATAAGCATGTTTGTGATTGTCTCCTTGGGTTTTGGTTTTCCTCCTGGAGAAGACCAGCCCAGCTCCTCAGATGAGGGCCTGTCCGACAGCCCAGGGCTGCAGTGTGGGAGCATGTGCTTTCTTAGAGTACTGGAGGCTAGAGCTAAAGCAAATCCCTGAACGGTACAAACAGTTGAGTGCATTACCACCAAAGAAAAGGTTAGCAGTTCAAATCTAACCAGTGACACCTTGGAAGATAGGCCCGGCAATCTACTTCTGAAAGATCATAGTCATTGGAAGCCCTCCTTAAGGGCAGTTCCTATCCAGACACACGGTGTCATCATGAGCCAGAGTGGACTCAGTGGCAACTTTTAAAAATGCTTGAACCACAGATTCATGTTAATGCATAGACTTGATAGCTCCTGAGGACAGTGGTCAAACCCAAGCCCAATTCTCTTAACCAATGTATCCAGCAAAGGGGCAGCCCTTTAAAGACTGTGAAGCACACTGGTGGGTGTTGGCTTTAACAGGTCTAGACTTTTTAAGTCATGTGTTTTTTGTTCCATACCAAGTGCTCACTTCTACCAATCTTTATGTTGTTGTTAGGTACCATCAAGTCGGATCTTATCCATGGCAGCCTTATCACATCAGAGTGAAACACCACTGGGCCTGGCGCCATCCTCACAGTTGCTCTTATGTTTGAGCCCATTGCTGCGGCCCTGGCGTCAATCATCTCCTTGAGGACCTTCCTCTCTTCCGCTGCCCCTCCACTTTACCAAACATGATGTCCTTCTCTAGGGACTGGTCTCTCCTGACCTGCCCAAGGTGTGTAAGACGAAGTCTCCCCATCCTGGCCTCTAAGGAGCACTCTGACCGTAGTTCTTCCATAACAGATCTGTTTGTCCTTTAAGCAGTCCATGGCCCTCAATGCATATAATACTGAGGCTTTGTTCTCTGGGTCTCCCACTTCTAGGCTTAGATTCAACTTGATCTTCCCAAATACCAGCTTGAATGCTTGAGAGCCTCCTGGAGGCTCTCAGTTCCTGTGAGTTCCTGGAGAGAACCTCATGTAGGTTAAGAACCCAAACCCAACCCACTGCCAGTGAGGTGATTCTGACTCACAGCAGTCCTGTATGACTGAATAGAACTGCCCTATCGGATTTCCAGGGCTGTCCATGTTTACGGAAGCTGACTGACACATCAGACTGACTGGTGGACCCAAGCCTCAGCCTTTCCGTTAGCAGCCATTCACTTTCACCACAGCCCTAACTGTGACCCCCCAACCATAACATTATTTTCGTTGCTGCTTTATCACTGTCATTTTGCTACTGTTATGAATCGGGTGACCCCTATGAAAGGGTCGTTTGACCCCCAAAGGGGTCTCAACCTACAGGTTGAGAACTGCTACTTTAGGTTAAGAAAAAAGGAAGTAATTTATCTCTTCAGGTGTCAGAACTCTTAACTCTTTCAGGGCCATTTGACTTTATACCAGACCCTCGCCTATAAGTCGTGTGGATACAGGGCATGGTGCTGCGCTTCCAAATCAGTGCTGAGCCCTGGAATGGAAACACACATGTGCTTGTCTTTTTACCTTGGGGAATTCTAGCTGAAAAAATGATGTTCAGTGGAAGTCTGACTTTCTGTGGATGTAAGTAGCAGTGGCTTTTCCCAGTCTCCTGGGTGGCTTGTGGCACAGCCCATGGCTATAGTATGGTGGGAAGGATGTGTGCCCCGTCTGGAAGTTGGGGATCCCTTGAGCTGCTGTCTCCTCTATGATCCGTCTGGACTAGGCCACTCCTCTGGGTCTGAGTCTCTTCGCTGTACATATTAAAATACATGACCACCAAAGTTCTTCAAGCTACTTCAGTTTGAAAACCTATGTTGTCTGCTTGAGAATGTACTTAAGAGGAAGTCCTTCTCTGCCTATCAATTCTGAGAAAAATGCCACTCCAAGGGAAGATTGTCTTGTATCTGAGGGGGGTCTCTGTTCTCAGATATGACACATAAAATTCTGAGTAAGTGGCCATAAGCCGGTATCTCTCCCTAGCCATGAGGGATCCAGTAAAAACAACCATCTGGACTTGCCAGTTCCCAGTTGCACTGTGCAGGGTACATCTCAAGTACGTTACTAGTTCTTCCCTTCATATTGTTATTTGAACCACCGAGTATTTAAGGGCTTCCCGAGAAAGTGCAGTCAACAATTTTAGAGTAGCCATAATCTATATATAACAACTACTCTTAAATATGATTTGTTTCCTCCCCTGGTCTATAAAGAGCATTTTTGAAAGGAGAAAATTTTTGTTTGAATTTTTTCAGAACTTCCAAGTAATTTTAAATTGGATATTTGGCAATTCCCTTACCCTAGAGATATCTATCTTGGTCTGCCCTGCCAGGTCTTTTTCCTCCCTATAAGAGGGAGTTTTATCTTCCATTGATTTATCCCTTACCACATTTGGCTTGGTAAAAGTGGTGGTGGGAGGGGATAAGACAATCTTTGGAGACTGCTTACTACTCTAAAGATTAAGAATCCAGGACCATATTCTGTTCTTTGTTGTAGAGCCTCCTCCTGTCTCACCTCATCTTGGTCACTCTGTCTTGAGGTGTGAATCATTTATTCTGGAAGCTGGGCAAAAGGTGAAAAGCTGAGATTATGGGAACAGAAGCAAGATTTACATGTGGAGAAATGTGCAGAGTTTAGAGAAGAACCAAGAGATAGAGCCAGTGAGAGGAGTCCAGCCCAGAGTACACCCTAATTAAGGACAGCAAAGGGCCAGGGGTTACCCGGGAGGTAGATCAAGGTGAAGAAGGTGAAATGCCGCAGAAGACTTGTCAAGGAAAGCACTTGGGCATCTGCTGAAGCTGAAAGGGCAAGATGTGTTTGGGGAAACAGAGATGAGTTTCCGTTGAGTAGTCTGCTCTTACTGGCTCAGGACTTTCTTTATTTCAACCCCATGTCTTGCCAGTGTAGTGCCTGCGATGGTTGGCAGAGCCCAGTGAGCAAACTTGGCTGGCACAGAGTTCTTGGTCATCAGCTGCTTGCCTCATCCCATGGACGAAGGTCACCATATGAGGACCTGTTGTTTCCACTGCAAGTGGGCCCTTGTCCTCTCCGTTCAATGAGCCTTTTCTAGTTTATGTCATAATCCTGGGCTTTCCATATGAAGGACCAAATGATCTGACTAGATTAAGAAAGGGGGCCACTGGATGCCCAGATTGCATAGAGCACACGACTCTTTGGCCTTGTTATTGATGTGACTTGCCATTGAAATGTTTTTGACTCATGGTGGCCCCATGTAACAGAACAGAGTTGTCCCATAGGTTTTTTTTGTTTTTGGCTTCTATATCATCTTTCTGGAAGTGCATTACTAAACCTTTTTATTGTGGAGCCTCTGAGTGAATTCAAATCTCCAATATTTCAGTTCTCTCAACTCTCACTTGTTGATGCTGATTCACAGTGGCCCTCCCTATAGACAGGGTAGAATTGCCCCTGTGGGTTTCTGAGACTGTCACCATTCACAGGAGCAGAAAACCTTTTCTTTCTCCCACAACATTTCAATTAGGAACCAGACATTTAACTATGCTGCTACCAGGACTCATTTTCTTCTGGCCTTAGAAAGTCTTTATAGATGCAGCCCCTCTCTCCCTCCCCTCTTGTTGTTAGGTGCCTTAGAGTCAGCTCTGACTCACAGTGACCCTAGGCACAACAGAAGGACACCTGTCCCGTCTTGTGCCATCCTCACAGTTGTTACATTTGAACCCGTTGTTGCAGCCCGTGTCCATCCATCTCATTGAAGCTCCTCCTCTCTTTCTGCTACCAAGCATGATGCTCTTTTCCCAAGACTGATCCCTCCTGAGTTAACATGTCCAAAGTATGTGAGATGAAGTCTCACAGGCCTCTCTTCTAAGACACTCTGACGGTTCTCCTCCCAGTAGGGATACATACGCTTGTTCTTCTGGCAGTCCACGGTACTCTGAGCAGTCTTCACAAGCACCGTACTTCACATGCATCAGCTCCCTTTAGTTCATGGTTAATGAAAGACAGGGAGGCCTCCCTCCATCTCTTGCCTGGTCTCCCTTTGTTTTTCTGAGTTCCTGGGCTGATTAGCTCATGTTGATGGCGGGTGGGGTGGCCCAGGGCCTCTTGCTGGTCAAGAATCAAGCAGGCTATAAACTAAAGAAGCCCATTTCTCTTTGTGCTTTTATTCTTTAACTGTGGGAGGTCCCGATGGTTTGTGCCCCATACTCTCCTCCCATTTACCTTGTGCCTCTCCCTCTCAAGCTTGAACGTTTTGAAGCCACGCAGTCACCCTGTGGCTCCAGGGAGGTCAGCCTGATCTGTTGCCTGGCTCGCCACTGCAGGCTTTGTAGCCTTGACCTGAAATTGGATTTTTCTGGGACTTTCTTACTAGAATCAATTCAGCCCAATTAAATCAGAAAACACTCCTCCAGAATCTGTCTTTGCATCATGGATTTAACATATCCTGAAATTTTTCCAAAATTGGACCATTTCCTGCAACCTTTCCCAGATTGGACCCACCTCCAGGCTCTAGATTTATATTATTCTTTAAACATCCAGGGTAAAGTCTGAATGTTGCAACTAGCTTCTTTTAATATTATCCAAGAAGCCTTAGTCTGCATCAGTTGCCTTTGTATCCTTAATCGAATCCAGTTCTAATGCCATAAGGTATGTGCTGCAACCACTTTCCCTGGTCTCCCACTTCCAGAGCCTTTTGTTACAGAAAAGAAGGAGAATTGGGTAGCTCAGAGGTTCCCCAATATTCTTAGTTCATGGTACTCTAATGTCTCAATAATTCTCCCATGATATCCTTGGGCCAGAAGAAACACTTCACAGGGCTGTTGATGAACTGGTTAGGTCCAGTGAACTTTAATATGTATTTATATTCCTAATAGTGTAGGAGCTGTTTGAACAAATGATATATGCACATTGAAAGAGAAAGTATTTTTATATTTTCCCTAAAGAACCATAATTACTTACTCATGAGCTGGCTGCGCCTGTTGGGCTCTGCACTGCTTCTCCGACGTTGGAAACAGCTTGGATATGGCCACCCTCATTTCCTATTCCATATTGATTTTCCTGTGCTGGAGTTGCTTATTATCCCAGTGGCCACTCCAAAGCCCGCTTTGCGAAGGCATGATGTCATTGAAAGGCATGAGGTGACTGAATGCTGAAACCGATGAAGGCTGCGTGCTAGTAATTTGTGGGGTGGCCAAGTGATGTCAAGCACTGATGTTTTATTCTCAAAAATCTAAAATCCTCCATGAAGCCCTTAGGACAGTGGTTTTCAACCTTCCTAATGCCGGGACCCTTTCATACAGTTCCTCATGTTGTGGTGACCCCCTATCATAAAATTATTTTCGTTGCTACTTCATAACTGTGATTTTGCTACTGTTATGAATCAGACAACCCCTGTGAAAGGGTCGTTGAAACCCCAAAGGGGTCGCGACCCACAGGTTGAGAACTCTGCTGCCTTTGGGGCTTGTAGTGGTGCCCTCATGCCTGGGTACCTAGCATGCTAAACACAGGGGGTAGTGGGATAAAGGCGGGAAATCCTTTCTGAGGTGATTGCAGCAATTTTGGTCACCTCAGCCAAGTTGTGGCAGTCGTTGGATCGCTAGACATCTTCGTTTGAGAATTCTTCAGCTCGTCCTCAGGGACCCTTCCTCTCCCTCTCCAGGGGCTTCACTGGCCATTTCTTTGGCCAGTGTCAGGGACTGGCAGTCTTTCAGAGGGCGAGGCCTTGCTCTGCATACACGAGCTGAGAGGATTACTGAGAGCTGGATGCTGGCAGTCAGGGGCTAGCTGCGTCATTTGCAGGGCCCAGCGCAAAATGAAAATGCAAGGGAAATGTGCTTGCATTATAGATACTATAATTTATAGCTAAATTATATTTCGCCCGTGGTGTCTCTCTTTCAACCTATCATGGCATCTGACATTTTTTTGTTTAATGCAGTGTTTCCTAGGGCCCAGGTGCTCATGGAGGGAGTGCAGACTCGCACAGGTGGCGGGGTTTCTGGCTCATGAGTCAGTGTGTGTGGCCGTCTGGGCTGCTGGGTTCCCACTCCTGCCAGCTGTCGGACTGACCTCATACCCAGGCAGGGGCAGGGAAGCTGAGGCAGCCACCTCCCTTTCCCACAGACCTGCTGCTTCAACCTCTTTCAGACAGGTGCCCCCCAAGGGTAATGCCAAGTGCAAGGACAAGCTCAGTGTCTGGGTTGCCGGTGGGAGAGGCAGGCTGCATGCGCTTCCAGCTGTCAGTAGGGAGAGGCATAGATGTCCAATGCCTGCCGGGGGCATGTTGGGTGTGTGTACCAGGTTTCCACCAGGGGGCATGGAAGGAGAAGCTGGGCATGACCTGGAACCCTAGAAAGATGGGGAATTATAGAACCCATCCCAGGGTGGTGGTGGGCGGTGACTGATGCATATGCCGTATGACCTAGCACAAGCTCCATTTGTCCATCTCCACGTACAGAATGCAAATTCCAGGCAGATAGACAAGGTGTATATTAGTCTCGTATCCTGCAGCCCCATTCTTATTGCTTTTTTTGTTTCAGGAGTTTGGGTCACTTCATGGGAATTTTTTACATAGACAGTTACATCATCTGCAAACAAAGAGGGGTTTTATTTCTTCCTTCCCAGTCCGTATACTTTTTATTTCCTCCTCTTGTCTTATTTTATCAGCTAGGACAAACCAAACAATGATGAATAGAAGTAGTGAGAGGGGACAGCCTTGCCTTGTCCCCAGTCTTAAGAGGAAAGTATCTAGTTTCTTAAAACATAAACTAAAATATTTAATTGTCTCAAGACAGCCGCCACAGAGCATGAAGCCCAGGCCTTGGGCATTCTGAGTGGGGGATTCTGGGTGAGTGCAGTGGGTGATGCTGGCCCATTGAACGTGAGGGGTGCTAAGGGTAGGGTACCATGCAGCCAGACATGGCTGAGAGACATGCCCAGTCACAGGTCACCCCACCAGCACTGGAGATGCCCCAGGATGATTGGAAAGGGCTTTCCTGGTGGCCTTTGTGTATGTCTCTCCTCTCCAGAGGAAGCCTCTAAGCCTTGGGGATGCAGGTACAATAGAGACTTGACTTGTTGGGTATGGGCCACCAGGCAGCACGGCTCCCCCTCCTGCAAGTTGCAGAAGAGAAACTGTTGCCATCCAGTGACAGTGGTGTTGAGCCAGCTGTCTCCCTTACTCGCAGATCTGATGCCTCAACTTATTAGACATGTGACCCTGAAGGGGAATGCAAGTGACTAGTCCTTGTGACCCGCCCAGCTGAGCTCCCAGTGGTTGGGGAGCGACTAACCTGGGGTTCCTTGACTACGCTCCCCTCTCTGCTAATACTTGTAGCCAATTTGCCTCATATGCCCAGATGCATCAGGCAGCTAGGTGTCTTACGTGTAGTAGCTCATTTAAGGCTCACTCTGACTTTGATTTTCAGGTGAGGAAATGGAGCTTAAGTGACTTGTTCCAAATCACGCAGCGTGTCCAGGGATGGAGCGCAGGTAGACGATGTGGTGCCAGAGCCCAGCTCTGCAGTCCAGGGCCAATTTCTTTTGTGTGCCAGCTGACTTTGTTCATAATGATGGTGCCTCGGGGTGTCTGTGGTTCCTAATTCCAAATACATTCTTTTTGTTTTGATGCCACAACTCTCTAGATGAGGACATGCATTTTTAATTTAGAAATTTCCTTCAAAATGAAAAGATCCCCAATTTCCCAAATCTGATTTGCAAGAAGACCCTGTGGCTGCATCTTTGTAGGACCCCAGTTTCTCATCCTCTCACCGTACTGTTGAGCATGATGTCTCAGGAGCCCAGGTGTGAGCCTGGTATCCCCCTGTGTTCTGGGCTCCCCGCCTTCGGTCGACAGATGAAGAGGAGATCCTGGTAGGGTGGCAGAGACTCTGGAAGTTGACTCACTTCACAAAGTGGCTGAAAAAAATGGGAGCAGACAGGGATTTTTTTGGGGGGGGGCAGGGGGCAGTTGCTTTTGGTAAAGAAACCTTTCTTTAGAACCAAATGGCTGATTTGCCTTCTATGACTTTGCTACTCCAAGAGTGCATCTCAGGACAGCAGCATGGGCGTCGCCTGGTTTGAACTGGGAAGGCCACTTCCCACCCTACCAGACTCCTGAGAAGGCCTGGCATTTGAGAGTCTCTGGTAATTCATGGGCACATTCAGAATGAAGTAATATTTTATGCCTGTGAGTATGTCTATAGTGTGTTTTCAAATTTTACGTATTTATCTGTGGGCAGAGGGTGTCCTTTGCCAATTAGGTTAAACATTGTGTCTCAGACTTCTGTGGCTGTGGGTAGCATGAGGAAGGATGTGCATAAAACCAGCCCCCCAAATGTGAACACAGATCCAGTTCTCACATCGCCACTTCTCCATCCTCCTTGCCACCTGCCCGCAGGCCACATTTTCTGTATTCTTGGCCACCAGCAGCAAAGTCAAAGCTCACAACACCATCTCTCAGACTGCCAGATAGGCACATGCCAGTTGGAAGTTTAGGGGAGTTATTAAGACACTCCAACTTTCTGATCTGCTGGCCACAAATTCAAGGCTGGCTCCGCTCGACCTCATCCCCATGTCAGCCGTGTGCTCAGAGACCACACACGCTCCTTCCTGACCCCTGACTCCCACTCCCCCTTTGGGTTTGACCATTCACGAGCTTGCAGGACCCCTGAGAGTGTTTCATAGTACAGGTTCATCATGAAAAGGGACACCAATGAAGAGATGCTTAGGGTGAGGTCTAAAGGGTTCCCCACACAGCGCTTCCTTGTGCCCCAAGGGTCATGGCACCCCTGGAGAACAGATGTTCTTGTCAACCAAGAAACTGTCAGCCGATTGGCCATCTTTGAGGTCTATCCAAGCCTCTCTGGCTTTAATAAACATCCCTTAACAAGAAAGCTTTGTCACAGCTATTGATGCTATTTAAAGTCACCTGTGGGCTTTTTTACATTCTCAGCTCTGTCTGCTTTATCTTATTCACACCTCCTAAAAGCCAGCCTTTCCAAGCATCTGATTTAGGCCTGTTTGCAGCAAAATCATTTGGAGCATTGTTAAAATGCAGATTCCTGGGTCAAGGCCAGACTTTTGGAAGAGAGGTCTCCAGGGATGGGTCCTAGAAATCTACATCCATACCCTCTGTGCTGTGGTTGTAGGTGTTAACACCTTTGCGCTACTTTCCAAATATCAAGGTCTCTCATCAGGTTCTCCGATGGTTTTCACTTGATTTTTAATGCTACATATTTTCTTTGGTGCTCGAAAAGAATGGAGGTATTTGGAACAAAGTAGGATTTGGAGAGAGGGGACCTTGAGTTTGTGATGACAACACTTGGTTCTGATTCAGTTATCCGGGATAGCACCGGGGCTGTGGGACGGAGGTCTACAGCAGAGAAGAGGATTGAGTGAGGATTTAGAAGTACTCGAGATCGGATCAGGATTCAGTCATTTTAGCGCCTTGAGGGATGTAAAGGAAAAAGAACGAGGTGTGTTTGGCAATGAACTTGCCCCAGGAAGTGAATGAGCTCTCTGAAGCATGCATGAGGAGCTTGTGGAGAGAGCTTCACTGAGCATTCAAGTTTGTCTTTGAGGACTGCTCAGAGCTGGAGAGTGGGTGGAAGAGAGGAGCCAAAGAAGTGTCGAAGGGGAGCTGGATCAGGCAAGAAGAGAGTCAGGACCGTTTGAGATGAGACTGGGAGACAAGAGAGTGTATGTGGTCAATAGAGCCAGAGACCTAGAGGCCGAGGGTAAGCGAAACACGGAAGAAAGGCCCCTCTGTCTAGCTCCAGAAAACTTGTGGGCTTGGAATGGGGGCTCAGGATATTCCACGGTGTCTTGGCAGCCAGATGATGTGTGATCAAAGAAGACCATGGAAAGGGAGGTAGAGGAGGAGAGAACGAGGCCTGTGGTTAAAGTGATATGACTGTTGGCACTTAGGCCAGTGGGCAAAGGGAACCACTGGGGCACTTTGTGGGTGAGCTTCTTGGGTACAGAAATGCCAGGCCTGGTCTCCTGGGGTTGGGAGAGCGTATTTGCCCAAAGTGCTCACCTGGCGCTTTCACAGTAGCGCCTGTGAGGTTGCCAGCTGGGGAAGGAAGCAATGTGGGTGTGATGGGGAAAGATGGTTGGTAAAGACACAAACATTCTAGGCCAGTTGGCAAACATTGGGAGCAGCAAGCTGGCAAACAGATGTCAGTACTTAGAACAAGATGTTTGGGCATTTCGGGTAAGAAAACTCTTCTCAGTCCACTTTCAGGAGGAATCGCCATTATGGGTTGAATTGTGTCCCCCCAAATTATGTGTTGTAAAGTCTAATCTCAATGCCTTCCGTTTTAATCCCATGGGGGAAAGGTTGTCCTTGTTATGCAGATGAGACAGGATTAGTAGGATGTGTTTTGAGGCAATCTTTTGAGATATAAGCAAGAAAGTTGAGAAGCAGAGATGGTGGGGTGGGGTAGGGTGGGGTTGTGAGGGGGAGAAATGCCAAGCCACATGAAGATCACTCGGGAGCAGAAACTCAAAGAGACAAAGATCTTCATCTTGAACCAGCAGAGAGATAGAGCCTTTCCCTAGACCTGGCACCTTGAATTTGGACTTCTAGCCTCCTAACTGCAAGGAAACAGATTTCTGCTTATTAAAGCCTCCGACTTGTAGTATTTCTGTGGTAACAGCACGAGGTAACACAGTTGATTGAACTCTGGCAGCTAGTTGCTCTCAGTCAAGCACTGTAGCTAGATTTGGCAGATGGCCAACTTCTCCTGGGAGCTTGGACCAGGACATCCTCAGGTCAGTTCAGCAGGACCTTCTCGAGGGAGGGCCATGTGTGCAACACTGGCTTTCGTGTTGGCAGAAGGGGGAAAGACTGGGACAACCCAGTAGGAGTCATTGCATAAAAGAGCCCACATCTCCAACTCTAATACGGGACAAACATATTCTCCCCAAGGGACACAGTTCTCTGAATGTGTGGCTACTTCACTTACCAAGTGAGCTTCTGAGAAACAACTCAAGATTAAAAAAAATAGTAATGAAAATATGTATGGTAGTGCTTTTGACAAGACACAGAAAATGGATTTGGAAGAAGTGCTAGAATACAGTTCATTTTGACCAGATATGCAAGACCTGTGATAAGGGCTGAGAGTACAGAGACAACGGAGACATGGCTGTGGTCTCCAGGAGCTCAGTCTAGTGGGGGAGACAGCTCAGGAAACAGAATTACAGCTCATCCTGACACATCCTACAATTGGGTCATCCCTGGAAGCTAAGGAAGCATAGATGAGGGGAACAAAACTTGGGGGGTAATTGTGATTAAGCCCAAAAAACCAAGGAGTTTAAAGTGCTGAGAGATGGCGAGAGGCCGCTGCTTTTTATCCTCTAGAAGTCAGAGAGATCATGTGGTTTTTCCCTGGCGGTCTGTCAGCGGGAGGGGTGGGGTTCGGGGGTTGAGAGGCCTCTGAGGGACTTTGGGCTCCTGAGTTGTAGGCATGGGAGACTTTGAGGACGCCTTCTTCACTCTTCCCTCTGCGTCTCTGTCGGTGCTCTTTCCGCTTCATCAGAGGGGTCAGGTGCAGGAAGAAAGCAACGGAAGCGATGGCCTGTTCTCCTCGTCCTCCCATTTTACACACTGCCACCCAAGGGGGATGGAACACGAGCTGATCAGCTGGCCACCGCGGACGAGCCCAGGCTGTGGGTATCCGGGCTGTTCTCTGCCTCGAGGGCCCATCATCTCAACAGGCCCGATCTGAGAGCGAAGCAGCCTTACTGTGTCATGGATCCATGCTGGGGAGACATATGGAAAGTGGCCTCTGCTCTGTTCCTCAGCTCTTCCTTTTTCGCGACACCACCTGAGTTACAAACACACCGTGTCTAGACCCAGCAGCCCAAGGCAAAGACTGCGAGCAAATGTGGGCAGCGCTACTCTTGGCATTACTGCTCCCCCAGGGAAACTCCTGCCCAGTCTTCCGGAGCTTCCTCCCCTAAACCCTTCCTCGTCCTTCCTTCCTTCCTTGAGTTGGGTGCCACGAACACTAATCATGCTATGTTGTGTGTGTGTGTGTCTCTCTCACATGGTCATGACTGCAGTGGGGACAGTAGTTAAATTGGGAAGGCGAGTCTTTCCCACTTAGGAAAGGTTATTTGCACTAGACTTAGGATGTGAAAACTGAGTGGAAGGGGAGCTGGAAGAAGAGGGAAAGATTTTTTAAGCGAGAAAACCATGGCAAGAAGCAGCTCGCATGCTGGTGGTGGGCTGATGCTGGTGTGACTAATGAAGAATGCCCTAGACCAACCAGGCCTGCGTGAGGGAGACATGCAGATTCACAAAGGGCTTCAAACTCTCAATTACCAGCCAAGTGTTTTGACTGTTTGTGCCAGCTGTTGGGACAATGGGCCTAAATCAATAAATACTTGAAATCCAACAGACTTCCCTATCATGCCCAGCCATGATAGCGGGCAGGGGGAGGAAGGACTTGGTGGAGGTATAAAAAGTGAACGGCTTCGAATGGACGCAGGCTGGGAGGGCATTTTGCTCTAGTGACCTAATTCTTATTGGTGGGAATACAGATATCCAGAGAAGTGTTGTGGTAGTTCATAGCTTCTTAGTGACAGTGACAGGAAGAGGACACTTATGTCCTGCCTCTTGGTTAAAGGATCTTTCCTTAAGACCCTATCGTCCCTGACTGCAGCTTATTGACAGAAGCATTTGGGACATTTCTATAAAAGAGGAAAATTATAGTGCTTGCGGGGATTGGAGGGAAGTGACGAGGTGTGTGTACTGACTAATGGTCTGAGGCAGGAGCAACCTAGCAACTCCCATTTAATGTGTGAGGAAGCGATGCGATTTGTGATGGGGCAGGGTCTCTGGACCCGGAGCAGTGCCTGTGGTGGGACTGGAGCTCACAGCCTGTAATTGGGAGCCTGGCTTCCTGCTCTCCTCATTTTAGGACATGGAGCTATGAATGCCATGAATGACACGAATCATACCTAGTGTTTATTGAGCACCTTCTGTATGCTTAGCTTGTTGTCAGATGCTATGGAGTCATTTCCGACTCCTAGAGACCTTCTGTGCCATAGAACGAAACCTGGTCGTGCGCCATCCGCCTAACTCTTAAGATAGTTGAGCCCATTTTTGTAGCCACTGGCTCAGTCTACCTCAGTGAGGAGCTTCCTCTTTTCTGCTGGTCCTCTACTTTCTCCAGGGACTCTTGATAACATGTCCATTTCTATGAGATGAAGTCTCGCCCTCCTTGCTTCTAAATAGCATTCCCGTTGTACTTCTACCAGGACAGATACGTTCATTCCTTTGGCCGCTCTCGTTTACTCTGTATTCTTTAATATTCAAGCCCATCGGTACTTTGGTCTTCCTTATTCATTGTCTAGCTCTCACTAATAAGCGAGGGGATTGAAAATACCATGGGTTGGTTCAGGTGAGCCTTAGTCCTTAAAGTGACATCTTTGCCTTTCAGCACTTGCAAGAGGGATTTGTAGATTTGCCTACTACAGTCTATCATTTCTTCATGGCTTGGCATAAGGTTGAGTATTTTCACAAATATTTCATTTAGTCTTAAAAATGCCGCGCTATGAGATTAGAGACTTTCCTGAAATCATACAGGTATCAAAGGCAAAGCTAAGATTTGAACACAGATAATCTCTATGTCTATGCCCACGGTCCATGTTCTTTCCATCGAGAGAACATCATGGGAATGTAGTCGGAGGAAGAGTGGAAATGCTGAAGGAACATCATGACAGTGTTCAGTGGCCCAGACGCTTAGTCTGCGCCCCTCTGCATAGCGCACAGCGCAGTGGTAGCGTGGGAGACATGCTGCTCCCATACTTGCAGCAAACAGTGGGCGTGTTTGAAGGGAAGCAGGATTAGCGGGCATCACGCTGGAAGGGTAGATGGGTGGCAAAGTGAGAGATTCTGCATCCTGCAGTGAAGAACCACTGCGTGAGTGTGAGAAGAGAATGACTTGGAAGGGCGGCTTTCCTTACAAACAAGCTCCCTGCCCTGGAGTCAGTCCTGACCCATAGCACCATGGACGGTGGGTTCCAGTGTGGAGGAGGGGAAGTGCTATGAAACTGCAGGTGAAGTTCAGTGGGTGGGTCAGGGGGAGACTATCTTTTGCTGAGGGGAATTGGGGAAAGGCGACATTTAGGTCTTTGAGGATCAATGATGAGGGAGTGGCCAAGGCATTCCTTGGGGGGAGAATGAAGAGTCTCCGTTAGGCTGCTATGAAAATGGGCTAGACTAACAGCGAGTCTTTAGAACTCCCTGGCTTCAAAACACTTCACTTGCGTTTGGAAAGGGAGCAGTCATTGTTTATGAAGTACTGACTTTGGGTTTAGAGATAGCAAAATCACGTTGATTAAGTATGGCACACTAATTTCTATAATTGCTGTCAATAAGGTGAACACCTGTCCAAAGTTGAATTGGCAAAAGTTGTGTGACAGATATACTTACAACCATGACCCTCCAAAATCAGAAAAGTCACGACTGAGGCTGCTTACACACAACCAAAAACCTCGTGGCATTTGATTCCTTGGTTTGGAGGTGTAGGATTCCCCGGGGTTGCATGGGACGTCCCAGTTAAGTAGCCTCATCATCTTCTGTTCTGCCTCCTAGTGCATTGAATAGTGCCTGCCTGTGGTCTTCAGGATTTGTAAGTGGTCATCCAAGATATTACAATTGGTATCTATTTGCCTGGAACAAGAGTCTAGGCGGAGGATATGAAACGTGTGTCTAGTTCCTTCAGTCAAACAACGGCCTGCTCTGTCATGAGATCAGAAGAACTAAATTGTGTCTCGCTTCCATTCTAGACCACTTTGAGCCAAGAGCCAAGATTCTGTAGAACAATCCTGATCCAAAGATGGACAAAATGCAAAACAGAATTTTAAATTCTCATTGACTGTAGACTTTCTTAGCCACGAAGGTTGGTGAAAACCCTAAAACTATTGTCTTGAGATGTTCTTTAAATCTTAAATCAAAAATATCTTCTGCAGTCTTCTTATAACCAAACAAAAATTTATCTTAACTACCAATAAAGAATATCTGCCTTGAGCTTCGTTCTCTTTTCAGATCTATACTGAAGAGCTGTGCTGGTAGCGTGGATTGTATGTTAGGCTGCCCCCTGCAAGGTCAGCATTTAGAAGCACCAGCCGCTTGGTAGGAGAAAGATAAGGCTTTATTCCTGTCAAGAGTTACAGCCTCAGGAACCTGGAGGGTCACTGTCAATCAGAATCGACGCAAGGCAGTGAGTGGAGTCCTGTAACTTCTGGGTCAGACAGAGCACAGTAACTCGGTATGCTAGATAGGAACCTTCGGGGCAGTGGGTGTATGTTACCGGGGGAAAGGCGGCTAAGGGCACAACCAGTACAACTCAAAGAAGTTCATTACGGTCACTGGAGTATACGTGCAGAAACTGTTGAATTGCTGCAGGTTTTGTTGTGCATCTTCTCAAAAAGAGTAACAAAAGTAAAATGGATTCGATTTTAAAAAGAAATCATTCTTTACCCAGAAAATCAGCAAAGGAGGAAACCAAAAATACAAACTAAAACCAACTCTCAGGATTGCGAGAGGCAGCATTTCCATGTGAAGGGTGACCAGGGAGGGGGAGGAAGCAGCCTTGTTCCTGGTCGGATGATGCGGGGTCATGGCACTCAGGCGTGCTTCAGTGTGCTGGCATGCCCAGTCAGGTACTATCCCTGCAGGTGCCAAGGTAGCTGGAAAATCCTCCGTAATAAAAACAACCACCGATTAAGCGCTTCTCAAATGTTATCCTCAGCCCCCTCAATGCTGAAAGGTAGTAGTTATTCCCACTTAAAACCGAGAAAGGACTCAGAGGTTAAGTGGGTTGCCAGAAATGATGAAAACCAATATCTCACTTACGGCTGTCTGGCTCCAGAGCGTAGGCTCTTTTTCATGAGCATTGTTTTGCAGCCCATTGAAACCCAGAGGAGGCGAGGAGCAGACATGCATGACGCAACCATAAAGGAAGGTGAGCATCCCCCCCCCCCCCACCATGCGTGCAAGGTACCCTCTCTGTTGGAACTTCCTACAGGCGGATCAGATCTGGAGCAAGACAGAATCCCGCAAGACCTTTTGAAGAGCGATTCCTGCTTAAAGATTATAAAACTTGAAGAACAAGACCTATTTCTGTGCCAGGTTCCAAGTTACTTTCTGCTGAGGACTAAAGCTGAATGTTCTTCTACAGGCTGTTAAGACACCAGGGAGAGAGAAAAGGCTACTGGCCAGGATCAATTTAGTGGAAGAGGATGTCAGTTTTCTAAATACAACCCGGGAACATGTTACACTTCCTTCTGCAAGTCTTGTAAATACAGCCGTTCGGTGAGCCCTTCTTCCTGGACATGTTCTGTTTGGATCTGCTCCCTGAATCTAGTCGCTGTCGTTGCTCACTCGCTCAGTTAATGCTTGGAACATGGTCTCTTGCTGACTGATCACAAGTATACTTGTGTTTGCACTTCTCTTAGTGTTTGCAGTTTGTAAGTCTGAAAACAACATAGGTCCTTATAGGAGCTGGCTACACAGGGTAGTTTTGACTTGAAATAGCTAGTCAGCAAAGTATTAAGGAGGGACGCCCTGGATGTTGTAAGTAGCTAACCTGCTCAGCTGCTAATCAAAAGGTTCCAAGCTCAAATATACATGGAGACATCACAGAAAAAAAGATCTGGTGACTGGATTCTGAAAAATCAGCTATTGAAAATCTGATAGATTGGACATCCCCTTACAGAAGGGTCACCAGGAAGAGATGAGGCAGTCAGGGTTCAGGATAGCACTGATGAAACCCACAACTTTCCTCTAGTTCTTTTTTTTTTTTTACCTCTAGTTCTTAATGCTTCCTCCTTTCCACTATCATGACCCCAATTCTACCTTACAAATCCATCTAGACCAGAGCATGTACACCCGTACAGAGCTCGCAACACAGGGAATCCAGGACAGATAAACCCTGAGGACCAATAATGGACAGGACAGAAAGGGGGACAGGAAGGGGGAGGGAGAAAGGGGGCACCGAACACAGTGATCTACATATAACCCCCTCTCAAGGGGTTGGGCAACAGAAAAGTGGGTGAAGGGAGACAGTGGTCAGTGTAAGACATGAAAAAAAAAAAAGATACATTATCAAGGGTTCATGAGGAAGGAAGGGTGGGACAGGAGTAAAATGAGTTGATACCAAGGGCTCAAGTAGAAAGAAAATGTTTTGAAAATGATGATGGCAACATATGTACAAATGTGCTTGACACGATAGACGTGTGTATGAGTTGTGATAAGAGCTGTGAGAGCCCCTGAAAACCTGATAGAGTACAGTTCTGTTAGGATATAAGTGAAGTCGCCGCAAGTCACAATTAGTCAACTTGATGGCAGCTGGTTTTCTGTTCATAAAAGCACATGTTTACAGCTTCACTTACCAACCCAAGTGATTGAACCCCTGGTGGCATACTGGTTATGCGTCGAGCTGCAATTTGCAAGGTCGACAGTTCAGAACCACTGGGTGCTCCAAGGGAGAAAGATGAGGTTTTCTCTTTCCGTAAAGTTAGTCTAGGACACTCAAGGGGTTAGTTCTCCCAAGTCCTACAGTCACTATGGGTTGGCATCGACTCAATGGCAGTGCAGCTGCTTACAAATTCCTGGTTTACTTGTTGCAGAACGATCAAGTAAAATAGAAGCAGGGGTCCATGATTTACGGGCATTCTGCCATGTGCACCCCTGGAGATAGCCATGCAGGCTGTTCAAGAACCTGGAAATAACAGACATGAAGCTTCCCCTGAGGGTACAACTAGGTCCCCCTGTCCAATCCCACATGGGTTTGCTCTGCCATCTGCCGATGTGCGCCAGGAGATGCTCTACCAGTGAGGGAAAAGACTCAGGGAGTGTGACTTGGGGATAATCCAGGGGAAACTGTGCTGTAATCTAGTACTCTGAAACCTATTCATTAAAAGGAGTGCAGCCTGGGGAAGCACGGGGTGTGGAAGGCCAAGCTTTGAACTGGTGCATTTCAGTCTGATCACCTGCAGATAATTTTTCACTCCCACTCCAGATACACTGAATCAGAACCTATATTTCAACAAGATCCCCAGGTGAGTCTTTGTTAAAATGTAGATTAGGATCTAGTGTCTCTAGGAGAGAAATGCAAATTCCTAGCAGGGGTTCCAACAGGAATGAATTGGTTCAAAGGCCTGGTAAAACACCTGGAAGGCCTGGGCATTTTTGAAAGGTTAATTGAAGAGGCAGAAACTGGTAGTACATACTTAGATGCTGACCACCCTAATCTTGAGGCAGACACCTCAGTCCGTTGAAGCCACGAATGGTTCTGCAGATTTCCCCGGCCTCCATTGTATGTACACTAAGGACATCATGCCTGGGGAGCAGAGAGGCAGCCCTCGATGAGGTAGATTGACACCGTGGCTGCAACAATGGGCTCAAGCATGGAAACACTTGTGAGGCTGGCTCAGGACCAGGCAGTGCTCTGTTCTGTGGTGCATGGGGTTGCTATGGGTCAGAACCGACAGGATGGCACCTGACAACAGGAAGACATGCTTTTCTGATGATGCCTTGCCTTCTTTGGTACATCATTCTGTCTGATTATGGTGACATGAGCACTTCAGGCCCTGTGACAGTTGTCTGCTGTTTTTGTTCGTAAATGGGCTTCTACATAAGCCGTGTAAGCTTAGTAATGTCTTCACTGCATGCTAGGCTTAGTGTCAGAGAACTGACATGATCTGGTTTTAGCATGGATGCACTCCACATGGGCAAATTCATCAAGAACAGTGCCATCTAGTAATGGAACACTCCTGATAAAGCCTCAAGCATGCTGTGTCTTTCCCGCATAAACTGGATCAACAGTGACATTGGTGTGCATGGAAAGGATTTTATAACTTATAAAACAACATATAAATGCAGATAAGAATGCAAACTCATCGCCATCAAGTTTGCACTAACTCATGTGACCTTATAGAACAGGGTAGAAATGCCCTGTGGGCTTTGAGCTAATTCTTTAAAAATTAAAAAAAATTTTTAAAGATAATTTTATTGGGGGCTCTTACAGCTCTTGTAACAATCCATTCATCAATTGTATCAGGAATGTTTGTACATATGTTGCCATCATTTTCTAAACATTTACTTTCTATTTGAGCCCTTGGGATCAGCTTCTTTTTTCCCTTCCTGCCCCCTCCCACCCTTATGACCCCTTGATAATTGATAAATTATTATTTTCATATTTTACACTGACCACTGTCTCTCTTCCCCCACCATTTCTGTTGTTCATCCCCGTGTGTGTTTGTGTGTGTGTGTGTGTGTGTATCACTGCAATTGGCTTCCCCCTTCCTCCCTCTACCCTCCTGGTATTGCTGTTCTCATTTGTATACGTGAGGGGTTTATCTGACTTAGATTCTGTGTGTTGTGAGCTCTTATCTGTACCTGTGTACATGCTCCAGTCTAGCCCACAGTGAAAGGCAAGACCGAGGTCATGATAGTGGGGATGAGGAAGCCTTAAGGAGCCAGAGGAATATTGTGTGTTTCATTGGTGCTATACTGTGTTCTGGTTGACTCATCCCTTTCTTGTGACCCCTTTGTGAGGGGAAGTCTCATTGTGTATAGATGGGTTTGGGGGTCTCTGTGCTGACCCCCCTTGTTCTCAACAATATGGGTTTTTTTGCTTGTTTGTTTGTTTGTTTTGGGTCTTCTGGTGCCTGCTACTCTATCCCATTGGCACCTCATGTTCCCACAGGCTGGTGTGCTTCTTTCATGTGGGCTGTTACTTCTCTGCTAGATGACTGCTTGATTAACTTCAAGCCTTTCAGACCACAGATGTTATATCTTTTGATAGCCGGGCACCATTAGCTTTTGCTGCCACATTTGCTTATGTACCCATTTTGTCTTCAGCGGATCCTATCGGGAAGGAGAGCATCACAGAATGCCAGGTTGTTAGAACAAAGTGTTCTTGCTTTGAGGGAGGGCTTGAGTAGAAGCCCAAAGTCTGTCCACTACCTCAAGGTATTGTTATAGAAATATATGTACATATTCCAATATTTTTATTTTTATGAATGACTGTATTTACAGATATACACAGCTATGTTTATACCTCTATCCATAGCTTTGCTTCCTAGATCTTTTCTCTTTTTCCTTTTATCTTCCTCCTGCTCCACCATCATGTGTAGATAATTCTTTACAGATATAGAAAGCCTCATCTTTCTGCCAAGGTGTTTTCAAACGGCAATGTTGTGTCTTGCAGCCAAATTCATAACCACCAAGCCACCAGGGCTCTGCACAAGGGTATAATATAGCGAGCAGTAGCTGAGGCTGCTAATGCACAACTAAATACCTCATGGGATTTGGGTTCTTGGGTAGGATTATGATTTCAGGGATATCCCAGTTAACTGTCTATATCTACCTATCTTCTGTTCTACCTCCTATTTGAGCCAGGAGTCATAAAAGCTTACAAGCAGCCTTAAAAGGCACAACAATTGGCGCCTGTTTGCCTGGAGCAGTGAGTTGGAATAGACTCATGGCAGCGAGAGAGCCTGGAGCAAGAGAGGAGGAAGGAGGCAGGAGGATGATGCGTCCTTTCACACAGCTACCTCTTTGCCAGGGGGACCAGGACAGGGGGGTGCCTGGGTACCAATACCAAGCTTTCTGATCAAAACTTCTATAGAAGAATCCTGATCAAAGAGGGAGAAATGCAGTAGGGAATTTCAAAGGATCCTGGACTTTGCTTCCTGGAGCGATGAAAGCGGAATGAACCCCTGAAACTACTGTCCCGAGATAATCTGGAAACCTTAAACCCAAAATGCCCCTCAAAGTCTTCTTAAACCCGAAGGATGTTTTAGTTCCTTAGTAAAAGCACCTTCTTTGAGGGTTATCCTTTCCCAAGAAGTATCTATATGGGCTCAACGTGTACACTTCCTTCCTTCGGAAGCTTAGAGGGCAGAGAAGTTATGTCAGTGGGGAAGGTACAGCTCAGAAAGGGATGCTGAAACAGTCACACACCTTGAGGAATGTCATGAATGTCAATGAATTGTATACATAGAAATGGTTGGATTTTTGGGGGTGGGGGTGGGGGTTGCTGTGCTTATTCTCCACCCAAACAAACAAAAACCCAAACTCACTGCCTTTGAGCCAATGCTGACTCATAGTGACCCCCTGTGGGTTTCTGTGACAGTAACTGTTTATGGGAGTAGAAAGCCACGGCAACAACAAAATGCATACAAATTAAAAAAGAATGGGATGTGGGGACAACTGGGAGCTGAGGGACTGACTGTAGAGCAGAGGAAGCCGCATTAGCTACCACAAGCCCTTTTGAAAGCTACGTTTAGATTGCGGAGAAAAGCAAGGAAGGACTAGACCTACTTTTTGGAAGATGTTGTTAGTACACATATTGAGCACCCAGGAGCCCTGGTGGCATAGTGAGTTACATGTTAGGCTGCTAACTACAAGGTCAGCAGTTTGAATCCCCCAGCTGCTCGGCACGAGAAAGATGGGGCTTTCTGCTATCACAGTTAGCAACGGTCTCAGAAACCTGCGGGGGCCGTTCTACCCTGTCCTAAAGGGTAGCTGTGGGTCGGCATAGACCCGGCGGCGGTGAGTCTGTTTTGGTTTTAGTTTTGGTGCATCCTGCCTTCCCGAATGCTTTATAAACACGGCTGCAGTGGACCCCCCGAGTCACCCTCTGAAGTAGGCAGTCATTATCATGCCCAGTTTACAAATGTGGACATGTGTAAAGCTTGCATTCGCTCAACCAGTCATTGGTAGAGCAAGAATTTCAACTTACAGGGATAGTAGCTTTATTAGAAGAAGCTATAGCAGGCGACACCTGGACAACTCTTGTTTCTGCTGCCTTCTCCAACAGTGGGTCACAGGAAGAACAGTGAGGCCAAGGAGGGTACTCTAAGCTTGGTCAGGTTTGCGTGTCTGTAGTTAGCTACCCAACAGAGAGATCCAATGGCAACAATTAATACAAAGAATTAGGTATCCGTTTAACCACTCTTTCCTGGTCTTTTTAGAACTCTTGGTTTCCTAGGACTCTCTGCCTAGGTTTCACACCTATAGTTCCATGGGCATGGAGGGTGAGGGAGCGGGGCCTGAGCTGTGGTGGACTGCACCACAGGGGTAGACCAGCTCCTTGATGGGCTAGCCAGAAGAGTTATGTGGATTAAATTTGAATGTGTTCCTATTTTCAGGAATACGTAGGCTCTGGAGCCTACAGTTACAAGGCCCAGGGAACAGAGCCCAGAATATCTAGAGAGGAGGCTAACTAAGGAACTGTTATGGGCCTGGTAGAGAGATGCATTCCTACTGAAACTCCATCTCTTCTTGACACCAACTCCGAGGACCTGAAAACATCTTCCTGTCCTGCGTCTGGAGCAGCAGTCCCTTGTCTGAAGGGGTGTAGACCGACCTGCAGAGTAACTCGCCATTCACTCCCTCCTACAGACCATTTCTGACTGTTACATAAGATCAGTTCTAAGTTTGAGCCCTAGGAACCAGACCTTTCAAACGTCTTAGTTCAGAGAAATGCCACTCGATTCTCTCTTGTGGTTTCTGGACTCCAGGTCTCTTCCCTGGTCATGAAAAAGTGTTCTCACTGTCTTATTATTATTCAATTAAAAAAAGTTTTTGCAAATAGTTTCATGGAAATTCATGAAACTCACACCCCTATGTTCTCTTTAATCCATCCTCATGGTTACTTTGTGAAAGTCTCTCATATACATGCTTTGCTCCAAACCAGCCTGTCTTTCCACACTTAGGCATTTTGTTCGTCATATATGCCCTGCAAGTTTCCTTGGTCTGAAAATGAGAATTCTCCCTGGACTTTTTCTTATGAATGGAGGCTAAGTGGGCACTCTGCCAGTTCTAGGGCACGAGGGCCGTTGTAATAAGAGGTTACACATTTTGGCCAGCAGTTCCACAATTTTACCCTCAAATTCCTTTAAGACTCCCAGGTGGATGCCACATGGTCCTGGTGATTTCACTTCATTTGTCAGCTGGTTTCCTGTGCACTGGCTGCAGTTTTAGCCCTGGCCGCTCTCCTGCCACCGAGGAGGCCACCTTTGGAAGGACAATTCCTTAACACCACCTTCTGGCAAGACCGAGATGCTTCCCCCTAAAAAGAACAGAGGGGAAGAATGTATTCCCGGACCTTTTAGGTCCCGAGGACACCTTGTACCAGGAGCACCACTCACCAGTCCCCCTGATCCTCCATCTCTTTGTCTTCCCTTGGCAGATCAAAATAATCTCTGTGGTTGACCTTGGCAATGGCCCCGCTCAGTTTTATTTTTGACCTGACAAATTTCCTGGGTTGTTGTATTTTTTTTTAAACATACCATCCCTTCCTCTGTGCCTCTTTGAAATGCGTGCTTAGTGATGTGGGGGTGCTTTTGCCTTTAAGGGGGTCTGCTATTTTGGGCCCTGGCCTCAACTCATCTATCCCGGAACTCACATACTGCGTTTTAAAATAGGCTCCAGGTTTCTGTGGATTTGTGATTTTATAACTTCTTTCTTTTATTATTTTTTTAAGACTCCCTTCAAGATGTCTTTCTGAAATTTGGCGCTTGGGGCTTAGGGTGCAGCTTGAGACAGGATTTGGAGGCAGGCACAGGGCAGCTGGGTCAGGGAGTATTGTGCGTTCTCCTGAAGAGGAGGCCCTTTGGCGATGCAGATGGGAAGTTGGGCATGCTGCTGGGGTCAGGGCAAGCCCAGTTCTAGAGACCTGTGCTCCAAAGTGGCGGGTGGTCCGCCCCTCAGGAGGTTCCAAGGCCTTCAACCTTGTGAGTGTATCTTCTCCAGGCACTTGGCCTATGTGGGGACACCCCTTCCACCCCCAAACCCCTGTGCTAGCAGGGCAATCAGTGAGAGGAGGAGAGAAAAGGGCAAGGCTGCAGCAGGAGAAATGCACTTTGAACCCAGGGGAGTACATGCCAGGAGCCCAGCTAGGGTGGTCCAGGAGAAGGCAGCACCTCTCTGGAGCTGTTTGAGAAAACCTGTCTGTGAGGGCAAGCGAGCTGCAGATCCAGTTGAGTCCAGGGCTTGGGAGAGGGGGCTTCCGGAATCCTGATTCTCAGGCTGCGGCTGCCCTGATGAGGATCTCACTTCAGTGCTCCAGCAGCAAGTGCCTGACCGGGGTTGTTAAGCTAATTGTTAAATTAGAGTGGCTGGGGAAGCAAATTGCTTCATGATGGGGTTTCTCTGGCTGGGTCCAAGGCTGATGTCATCGCCCTGCTCCTTCCCGGTGGGTGTGGGGAGGACGGCGGGCAGGCCGATCCTTGCATTAAGGAGCCGCTCTCTATGGCAGCACTCTCCTCACTGCCAGCTTCTCAGGGCTCCTGTTTCTGTCCCTAATTCCTGAGCCTGGTTACAGTGATGATGATGTCGATCCCCTTCTCTAGGGGCTGAGTATTCAGATGGCTACAAGACCCAGACCATTAGCAGAAAAGGTGGAAATGACCCGTATGGATGATGAGTGGTGGCCGCCAGGGAGCAGTAGGGAGGTGGTGTGGCCTGTGGCATTCTGGGAGTGGGCGCCCTAAAGGGGCAGCAGTGACTCAGAGCCAGCTGGTTGATACCACATGGGAGTGTGGACCCTGTTTTGACCCGTCTCCTAGTGTTTCCAGAGAGGCTGCAAAGACGCCTTTTCTATGTGAAAGAGTTGGATTTTCAAATGTTGACAACCCATTCAAATTAAAATGCTCTTTGGTTAAACAAATGCATCTGCAGAACGAATTTGGCTTGCAGGCCTCTGGTTTGCAACTTCGGATTCTGGTCCAAACTCACATGTTCTAAACTAGGACGCTGAGATCTGGGTCAAGTTACAGAGTCGGAGGCTGGAGTCAGGATGACCACTTGGGGCCTCTAGCTCTTGTTTGGTACTTGTCCCCTTCTTGGTGCTGGTTTGGGAGCAGGCATTCTCTGAAGTGGGCCAGGCCCAGCAGAGGAGGGTAGGCCTGAGGTGGACATGACTGTGTGATACCTCGGGCCCCATTACAGTCCCTGGGGCTCAGGTGTCCCAAGTGGTGGAGCAGCTCGGAAATTCTGGAGGTGTTTAGAGTTCAGAGCAGTGCTTAGGGAGAGGAGGAGGATGGGCTGATGGAGGACTTAGGCACCCCTTGTTTGGGTGCTCCCGAGAAATGCAAGCCACTGCCCTCCCACCTGAACCTGCACTCATTTCTCCTCTTTCCCATGTCAACTGACATCGCTCACCTATGGATACCACCTGTGTGCATGTGTGTGGACACACACTCACATGCACACACACACACAGACACAGGTGAAGTGCCCATAAATTATCCCCAAATATCTGTCCTTTCTGTCACCCACGTGCACCCCTTGATTGCCACCAACTGTCGCCTCCTTCCTCTGGGCTTTCTCAGCTCTGACCCCACCTTACCAGCCTTGCTGAACTCTGGGGTTTCCTGGGCCACTGACACTATTGCAGTAGGCTACAAGCTTGCCTGTTTCCAAGCCATTCTCTCCGACGGTCTGAGAATGTTCCCAAGCACAAGCACGTTGACCATGGCATGCCCCTGCTCCAGGCCACTGCCTGCTGGATCAAGTCACAGCTCCCGAACTCGGCAAGTCAGTTTCCAAAGCATTATCATGCTGCTGCCGTGGTCCTCGGGCTGACCTGGGTGGAACCTAGCTCTGCCACTTACCAGCTGTGATTGACTTCTCTGAGCCTGTTTCCCCTGCAACGGAAGAGCTCCGGAATGTAGTTGGAATGTATCGTAGTTGAAGAAATTATTCAAGAATCTCCAGGTCCTGGCCCCAGAATTACCTGCCACACAGCCCTTGGCTCCAGTTTCCTTGAACTGCTTGGTGATCCCTGTGGTTTTACTCCTATTTATCCTTCTAGTATTCAGCGCGTGTGAGCAGGGAATCTTTGTATCCAGAGAGTTGGATACTTGTTTCAGCGCGTGCGAGCAGGGAATCTTTGTATCCAGAGAGTTGGATACCTGTTTCAGCGCGTGCGAGCAGGGAATCTTTGTATCCAGAGAGTTGGATACTTGTTTTGGCTCCCCTCCTTGACAGCTGGCTCTTTGAGGGTAGGGCCTAGACTTGTCTCATCTTGCACCTTTCTTGGCCCTAGAAGCACTCCCTAAATGTTTGTAGAATGCAAGAATATTTGCCTCAGTGGCACAGCTGCTTGAGTTCCACCTTAATTGGCAAGATGTAGATTTACAATGGCCTCATGATTATTTATGGCAGTTCAAGGGGAGTTCAAAGGCTAGGCAACAGCTGATGTACTGGGCTGCTACCAGAAGGTTGGAGATGGGAGTCTTAACCACCGGTAACTTGGAAGAAAGGCCTGGAATCTACATCTGAAAAACCCCTTTTGAAGGCCTCATAGAGCCCAGATCTACTCTGGAAAACATAATTGCCATGAATTTCAGTTGACTCGCCAGCAACTGGATGGTTGTTTACTGTGTTCAAGAGATTTAGGGGCAAGTGAAACAGATGCTATCCTGGAGTCCACAGTGTAGCAGCAGGAGCTGGGCTGGTAAAGGGACCACTGAAGGATGTGCTGACAGACAAACAGGGCAGCTGACCCAGTCTGTGCATCCAGAGGGCTTCCTGGAAGAAGCGCTGTCTCACCAGAGAGCAGAAAGAGGAGTCGGGCCTTGGCTCCGTGCAGGGCTGTTAGTACAGAAACTGCCATCCATCCCAGCTTTACAGTCTTGTTTCCTTTGCATTTACTCACACTCTCTTCCAGAATGCTTTCTGAGAGCCATGTTTTTCTGAAGTGACCCTTAGCCAAGGCAATTGTTAACAGTTGTAGGGTGCTTGGAACTGGAACAAGGGTTGTTAATTGTATTCAAATTTAAAGCAAAAACTAAACCCACAGCTGTGGCTGGAGAAGGGAAGGGAAAATTGTTTTTTGGGTTTTTCCCTACAAGGACTGGGTAGGAGATTATCCCTTCTAATTGGGAAAAGATAATCATATACTCTCATGCTATCAGGGCGGAGCTTCAGCTAGTCGGGCTCTTCTGTTTTTGTTTGTTGTTTTCTTGCATTGTGGCTTCAGCTGTGTGGAGACAGGGAACGGTGAGGGGGTTGCCTTCGCCCTCCTGATGTTCGTCTTCCCAAGTTGGGAAGAAAGACTGTAGTAGCAGATTGCATGGCTAGAGCTGTGGAGGAAGGGGTGGGTGTGGGGTTTGCATCAAGACTAGCTGCTGGGATCAAATTGTAGGAGTCAGGCGACATGACCCAGGGAGAGAAGGCCACAGGGGGGGGAGAGAGGAGTCTCTGCAGACCCTTTACAAGAGAAAGAGCAAATGCTTCTGGAAGCATTATTGTTACGGAATAACGAGGGAGATCATGAATTATACCTACACATTTCCTTGAAAGGGGCTACTTTTGGGTTTAATGCTTGTGTGCTGGTATTTTATTATTTTAATTTAAAGAGAGTATTGGAAAACATGTTAATTTCTTTTAGGCCACACTGAATATTTAAGACCCAAAGTCCAAGGCATCTACTGCCATCTGGTGGCAGAGGACAACTCCTTTGGGATTTGAAATCGATAACATTAATTGAAAATTGATTCTGCCACTCAGATATGGAATCATAGACTATTAGAGTCAGTAGGATCTTAGGTGTTATTCAGTTTTTTGGTTTTTTTTACGGTGTTATTCAGTTTTGTCCCTAATGAAACCTACTACATTTTCCCTGTGAAATCTTTTCCTTGAATACCTCTGATGACAGTGAGCTCATGATCTTGTTCTACTATTTTGCTATATTACTCATACTAATTATGGTATTTTACCTTTATTTAAGTGAAAGAAAATTCACTTGCAATTGTTTTTTTCTAGCATTTATTGCTGGAGTTTCCTGAAAGGAGTGTATTTCTTTATTTTACGGATCCAGAAAAAGCCTTCACATTATTTGAAGAAACCTGTATATGTCTCCCCAGTCTCAGTTTTTTATTTATTACACGTATGCCTTGGTTTTTAGCATCTCCTTAGCCCTCCTCCCCCATCACTACCCAGTTACATTCTAAAAGAGGAAGACGGACTGACACCATGGCTGCAAGCGTGGGCTCAAACTTAACAATTGTGAAGATGGCACAGGACCCCGGCGGGGTTTCCTTCTGTTGTACATAGGGTCGAACCAACTGGACAGCACCTAACAAGTTACAGTCTACTTTGCCAGTGTCCCTGCCTTATTGTGCCACAAGAACGGAACACAATGCTCTAGACACGATGAGGGTAGTGACCCTAACTAACACTTGCAAGGCTTCTGCACTCCCAGTAGTGTGAGGGAGTTTGTGAAGCCTTCTTATAATGCAGATTTCTCCCAGGCTTATGACAATGAGAAGTCCAAGCTCCTGGGTGGTTTACAGAGAGGCCGGTGGTTTCAATCTACTCAGAAGTACCGAGGAAGAAAGGCCTGGGAATATACTACTTCCGTAAGAGTGTAGCCACCGAAAACTCTGTGGGTTACTGGGAGCTGGAATTGATTGGAAGGCAACAAGCTTTTGTTTTGTTTCTCTCCTTTTCAAACTTCCTTTTTGATTTTAAAGCTAAAAGCGGGGTTCTAAGAAAGCTTAACCACACGAATGTAACACAAACGCACTGTGAAGCTCAGGTATTACATGTGAGGCTAAAAATCGTCCTTGTTTGGAAGTGGGAGCCCTGGTGGGTAGTGGTAATGTGTTGGGCTCAAAGTGTGTCAAAACCACCAGCTGTCCTATGTTAGTCCAGGTAGACTAGAGAAACAAATTCAGAGACACTGCTATGTGTGTAAAAGAGAGAACTTTATATCAAAGAGCAATTGCACTTTAAGAAAACATCCCAACCCAGTCCAGATTAAGTCCATAAATCTGATATTAGCCCATATATCTGTTACCAGTGTATAAATTCTTCAGACTCAGGCAACACATATAGTGATGCCAAATGCAGGAAGATCACAGGCCAGTGGGTGAAAAGTCTTGTGGATCCAGCGGCTGTGGAAGCATCTCAGGGCTAGCGTGGGTTTCCACATGGTCCCTCCAGCTCCGGGACTCTAGTGTAGCTCGATGTGTTTTGTCATCAGGAATACAAAGCAGAGTGTGTCCACTCTAGTGAGCTATTTTATATCCGTAGCACCTCCAGATGAGATCATCAAGCAGCGAACTGATTGACAGGCTAGACTCCACCCCTTCACTCTTAATAGTCTGAAGTTGGTGTCTGCTTATTTAACTACTACATATCCCATGGGAGAAAGATGGGGCTTTCTACTCCCTTAACAATTTACAGTCTCAGAAAAGCACAGGGGCAGTTCTACCCTGTTCTATTGGGTCACTGTGGATCAGCATTGACTCGATGGCAGTGAATTTGGCTTTTGAGTTGGTTTATGGAGGCTGTGTCAATGTAAGGTGTATATGGAACCAATCCAGTTGAAGATGGAAACCGAGCCGATTAGGTGTCGAGGAACCAGAAGAGAAGTGTTTCCAAACATGACGATCACCCAGTGCTCAGAAGAGACCTTCCTCCAGAGCCCACACTAAGAGAGAAAGCCTCTCCCAAGAGCTGGCCTCCTGAACTCAGACTTCTAGCCTCCACAGCCATGAGAAAATCTGTTTGTGCTTGTTATAGCTGCCCACTTGTGGAACTTCTGTTACAGAAGCACTAGATCACCAAGCCACATATAAATCCTAACTATCAAATTTACTCTTATTAATAATTTTGGTCCAGAGTTCATATCTGCTGAGAACATTTTACATATTGATTTGGTCATCATACAAGACCATACCATGGAGTCACTGAGTTGGAGTCCACTCAATGACAGTGAGGTTTTTAAATGTTTATAATATTATTAAGCCATGGTCATCTGATGCATTATAAGCATATATTTAATTTTTTCATATATATGGAAAAAATATAGTTTTAAAATTCAACCCAGTAGTCAAGGGCAGAGCTCCCTGGTCTACAGCCCATCTCAAGTTCCTACTCCCCAGGCCTGCATTCCCTCTGCAGCAAGTCTCCTCACTTATACCCTTCCCCTGCTCACTGCCCGTCAGTTTATCTGCAAGAACTGCGTCATTTGTCAGAGGTGTAATGGAAATCCAGGCACAGGCTCTCTGATATTCTACAAGTTTTCCGCTTCAGTTCCAGGTCACTCAGTGCCAGCCCAGCTCCAGTGTGAAGTGAAGATGGTGCACATCACCCCAGGGAGATGGTCTTGAGCAGTGTTGTTACAGACCTCCAAGTGAGAGTGCATCCGGTCTCATACAGATCAGGTGAAAATAAGCCAGCCCTTCCCAGGTTGGCCTGCACTAGATTGCCCAGTCAGTTCCCAGGGGGCCTCTGTCAGATGGCTGAGATACAGCAGCCTGAGCTACAAGCCCAGCATGTAGGGTTATGGCTTGCAGTGCTATTCAGGCTAATGTGATACCCTGACATCTCCTTATATGAGGGGCTTTAAAAAGTTCATGGACAAACTCCATTATATTTTGAAAAACTTCCTATTATGAATTAGGTGGGGGGTTACATTCAGATAATCATTTTCATATTCAATAACTTAAGCAACTTTTCACACCTCACAGTAGCATGCCCTGGCCCCTCCAGTACCCCCATCCCCCACCAGTTTTTTGCTCTTCTCACTCCTGTGGAACAAGAGCTTCCCTTTTGAAATAGAGGAAAGAGCTAGGAGGCAAAGGGCATTTATAGAGGTCTAAATAAAGGTATGTACATACGTAAGTATATTTATACATGAGAATGGGGAAATAGATTTATGTGCATATATTTCTAGGTTTAGTATTAAGGTAGCAGATGGGCATTGAGCCTCCACTCAAGTACTCCCTCAATGCAAGAATACTTTGTTTTATTAAACTGGCATTCCATGATGCTCACCTTCCCGACACGATTGCTGAAGATTAAGCAGGTGCATAAGCAAATGTGGTGAGAAAGCTGATGGAGCCCGGCTATCAAAAAATATAGCATCTAGGGTCTTAAAGACTTGAAGGTAAATAAGTGGCCATCTAGCTGAGAAGCTACAAAGCTCACATAGAAGAAGCATACCAGGCTGTGTGACCACGATGTGTCAAAGGGATCAGGTATCAGGCATCAAAGAACAAAAAAAATCATATCATTGTGTGCCCACCTCCTTGATACAATCTCTGAAGACAAATGGGTACATAAGCAAATATGGTGAAGAAAGCTGATGGTGCCCGGCTATAAAAATATATATAGCATCTAGAATCTTAAAGACTTGAAGGTAAATAAGTGGCCATCTAGCTCAGAAGCAACAAAGCCCACATGGAAGAAGCACACCAGCCTGTATGATCACAGGGTGTTGAAGGCATCAGGTATCAGGCATCAAAGAACACAAAATCATATTATTGTGAATGAGGGGGAGTGTGGGATGGGGACCTAATGCCCTTCTGTAGGCAATTGGATAGGTCACGGGGAGGAGACAAGCCAGTCGGTACAGTGTAGCAATGATGAAGCATACAGCTTTCCTCTCCACCCACTATCATGGTCCCAATTCTTCCTTCCAAATCTGGCTGGGCCAGAGGATGTACACTGGTACAGATAGGAACTGGAAACACAGGGAATCCAGGGTGGATGATCCCTTCAGGCCCAGTGGTGAGAGTGGCAATACCGGGAGGGCGGGGTAGAGAAGGGGAACCAATTACAGCGATCTACATATAACCTCTTCCCTGGGGGATGGACAGCAGAAAAGTGGGTGAAAGGAGACGTCGGACACTGTAAGATATGACAAAATAATAATAATTTATAAATTATCAAGGGTTCATGAGGGAGGGGGAAACAGGGAGGGAGTGGGGAAAATAAGGAGGTGATGCCAGGGACTTCCGTGGAGAGCAAATGTTTTGAGAATGATGAGGGTGGTGAATGTGCAAGTGTGCTTGACACAATGGATGTATGTATGGATTGTGATAAGAGTTGTATGAGCCCCCAATAAAATGATTTTTAAAAAAACCAGCTTCCTTTTCACCCAAGGTGACATTTATCGACCCTCCAACCCAGTGTGTCCGCAAACTTTTGAGCCGGAAGAGCCAATCCTGTCCCTCCCAACAATTTAACAATTACTCAAGGGTCATAAATAATATTTTTACCAACAAGTGGAATTTCCTTTATCGTAGTTACTTCAGAGCCACGTTTACACACCTAAGAAGCCACATATGGTTCCAGAGCCGCCATTGGCCGGCGCCTGTTGTCGCTTCGCTGGTTCCCTCTTTCCAGTGGTAGGGAAAGCTTTCTCTTGCGTTTTTCTTTCTGAGCTGTGGTCCATTGGCGACTGGCTGACTTCCCTCAGCATTGTGTCCTCCATGTCCGTCCGTGTCGTGAGGGGCTCCGCAGTCCCTTCATCACCTGGAAGGGTGCACAGCCTCTGTTGGGTGTTTGCACCCATTCGCCTAGTGATGGGCGTTTAGGTTTGTTTCCATCTTCCTGCCTCCGTGCACAATGCCGCCATGAGCATGGGCGTGCGTATGCCTGCGTGGACTTTGTTCCGTGTTTCTGCAGGGTGGTTGCCGACCAGAGGGATTGCTGGGTCACGTGGTCTTTCCATTCCCAGTTGTTTGAGGAAATGCCACACTGGCTTCCTCGCATCTGTACACATTTGCAGTCCCACCGACAATGCTTGAGGATTCCAGTCTCTCCACACCCTTCCAGCATTTTTTCCTTTTCCCTTTGCTACCCATGCTGGTGTGAGGTAGCAGCTCATCATTACCTTGATTTGCATCTCTTAAATGGCTTGTGAGTGACTGCATTTATTCATAGGTGTGTTGGCTGCCTGGGTGTTTACTTGGGTGAACTGTGCATGTCCTCTGCCCGTTTTAAAATCGGATGATTCATCTCTTGTCCAGGTGTTGCCCCATTATATTTTAATTCCATTTTTTTCCCCCGTGAGCGATTGAAGCCCCCCCCCCCTTTTCACAGAGACATCAGGCTGACATTGGGTGTGCGCGAGCGTGTGTGTCCTGCCTCGCAGCCCCCACGCACGTTTCCCTGTCAAGTCCTCATTGTGAAAGGACATGGCCTTTACTGAGTGAGTCACTGGCCGTACTGACTTATTATTCGTTATCCATAAGGAAGGTGGAGCTGACGGGCAGCTCATGTCTAAGTCGCTTTTACCCGACTTTGGAGTTCCTTGTATGCCGTGCCACATCCTACCCTCCACGTGGTAGTGATGGTGGTTATTGCGCTCGCGGGTGGTGGACTCAACTCGCCTCCCTCTCAGCGCTCCTGCAGGACAGGGGTCCAGTCGCACTGCTGTGACTGCGTGGGCTGCCACTTCCCTGTGCTCCGCTTGTCTCCAGGCTGCATTCGGGAGCACTGTTCCTCTCTTCGGAGCACTGGACTGCTGGCTGTAGAGTCGGTGGTTCAAACCCACTAGTGGCTCTGTGGGAGAAAGATGAAGCTGCTCCCACAAATTTATAGTCTTGGAAATCCCATATGGGGCTGCTCTGAGTGAGAATTGACATGATGGCAGTGAGTTTGGATTTATTGCCCTACTGATGGAGCCCTGGCATATGCTCAAGGTCAGCAGTTCCTACCTGCCGTCCTTTCCTCGGAGGAAAATGAGGCTTTCTGCTCCTGTACAGATTTATGGCCTCAGAAGCCCACTGGGTGAGGTCTCCTCTGGCAGTAGGGTTGGACTGAATTTGCTAACAGTGAGTATACTGCCTCCCTGGAGGTGGCTGCACTTGGACGATTCATTGAGGAAAACTCCCTCAGTTTTAGAGCAACCAGCATGGAAAACATAACCGCAAGTATCGATGATGCAATCTCCGAGGGAAAAGTTACTTCCATCTTTTCTTCCTGTAAGTAGAAATTCTGTCTCTTCTTTTCCCTTCAGCCCGAGCTATCAAAAGCTTCTGGCAGCATGACAGCCAAGTAGATCTTCTCCCAAAGCACACAGCTGGCTTTATGAGGGGGTGGTGGTGGTGGTGCTAGTTTTGCTTCAGAAGAGAAAAGTAGAACCATCACTTCCGCCTTTAACTCCTGGTGTCTCTTTTTGTCTTTTCTTTGTTTTTCTTAAGCTAATGAATAAGACAACCTTAAGATACATAGTGAGAGACATATAAAGGAAGACGGGGTCCAGATGAGTGACACACATTCCCTGTTTTACATTGCAATTGCCCTTCACTCTGGACACAGCGCGATGGAAGGTACCTGCTGCCCTAGCCAGCAGGAGCAGGGTGGGGCAGTAACCGCTGGGGGGGCAGGGTGGGCTATGAAGATGGACAGGCTACCACCTCTGTCCCTAGGAGTCCCCAATGTGGTCAAGATAGTAGACAGCATGGATGCAGTGAAGGAGTTAGTTAGTCTGAGCCGTGGATAAATGAAACACCTTTCTAAAGAGTCCCCCCTTTTGTTTGCATGGGTCATGCAAAGCTGCATCGATGCCTCGCCTGCAGGGAGGAAGCACAGCTCTTGGGTTGAAGGGCTGTCTGTTCTCTGAGTCCTCCCCAGCTTTACACCTGTATTCTCCTCCGAGAAACCCCTTCCTTCTGGCGCCTGCCCACATTCATGCTCCCCACCCCCTGCTTCTTTCTGAGTTGCTCCTAGAAGGCAGGGGCTCTGCTCCTGGGTCTGTGAGCTCTTGGAGAGAAGCCTGTGCTTTCTCTCCTGTGCTGTCAGGCATAGTCCAGGATGTGCCACCAGGTCGCCGCGTAGTAAACGCTGGCGAGATGAACGAGAACAGGCCCTGGGTGGTGCTCATGGCTAATAACTGTGTCTGCTCAGAGGTGCCTGGCAAGAAAGATCTGGAATTCTACTTCTAAAGAAGTCAAGCATCGAAGACCCTATGGTTGGACCCTGACAGGAACAGGGTGGCCGTGCGCTGGAATAGACTGGATGGCAACAAGGCCTGCGAAGGAGACTGACAGAGGCAATTGGGATAGCACATGGTATCCTATAGGGTGTATAGGGTGTGATGGGTGCTCAACAGGGGGTGGGGAATAGGGGTTAGGGCTGGGAGGGTGTAGCGTCCAACGGGGGGGTGGGGAGTAGGGGATAGGGCTGGGTGGGTGTAACTGGGTGGGTGTAGGGCTGGGAGGGTGTAGCGTCCAGGGAGGGCTTCTTAGAGCAGTGGTTCTCAATCTGTGGGTCTCGACTCCTTTGGGAGTCGAATGACCCTTTCAAGGGGCTGCCTAAGACCATCGGAAAAAACATATTTTGGATGGTCTTACGAACTGAGATACCGCTTCTCTCTCAGTCTCCAGGTGGGTCTGCCCACGTGCAGGTCTGCTGATCTGGTGAGAAAAAAGCTATCTCAACCTTCCCTTTGCATCGCCTTTGGCTTTTTATGCATCCTGCCATACTGTTGCAAAGTGTAGCACTGTAGTTTACTGTTGTCATATTAAGACTGTTCCCCATGCTATGCCATGCTTCAAGACAAAATTTCATTTATATGTAATTAGAAATAAATACTTCACAATATATAAATACATATTGTTTTTGTGATTAATCACTATGCTTTAATGATCAGTTTGTAACAATGAAAATACATCCTGCATATCAGATATTTACGTGACCATTTATAACAGCAAAATTACAGTTAAGAAGTAGCAACAAAAGTAATTTTTGTTTGGGGGGGTTTCCACAACATGAGGAGCTGTATTAAAGGGTGGCGGTATTAGGAAGATTGAGAACCACTGTCTTAGAGGAAGCAGTATTTACACCAAGACTCGGGGAATGAGCAGAGAGCTCAATAAAAGCAGGGTGAGAAACAATGTAGCACAGTATCGGAGGGATGGGTGCAATAGCTTGGTATGGAGGACAAGGCTGATTATTTTAAGTATATAGATAATATTTAGCATGAACCGGATACCATTCAAAGCTCTTTATATTTGTTAATTTATTTATTTACTCTTCTTATCCTCATCTTACAGACCCAGGCACAGAGAGATTAAGCAACTTGTTCAACCTGACACAATTACCCAGTGGTAGAATTGGGGTGAAGGTTGGTGACTCCTGAGTCTGGGAGGTGATGCAGCATTTGAAGCCTTTGGGCTGCGCTGACTCCCAGTGAGAACTTGGAAAACTGTTTCATGTGGGTGGGACCTGGTAGTGGCAATCGGTTTAAAGAATGTCTTGTTAAGTTTGGACACATGGAATCCAGGACAGATAAACCCCTCAGGAACAGCAATGGGAGTAGCGGTACCATGAGGGTAGGGGGAAGGTAGGAAGAGAAATGGGGATCCAATTACAATGATGTATAACTACCTTTCATCCCCAGCAGGACCAATAACAGTAAGGGAGACAGCGGGTGATGTGAGATATGAAAATAATAATAATTCATAATTTATCAGGGTTCCATAAGGGTGGGAGGGTGGGGGAAGTATGATATAAAAGAGCTGACACCAAGGGCTTACACAGAAAGAAAATACTTTGAAATTGGTGATGACAACATATGTATAAACGTGCTTGATAGAGTTGATGAATGGGTTGTTATAAGAGCTGTAAGAGCCCCCAATTAAAGGATATCTGTAAGACTGAGTTCGTAGTCTACTTGTTGAGTCTGCCTTAGTCAAGCAGATGAGGAGACCTTTCCGCGCTTTGCTGTGACTCATTTGTGAAGAGGCCACGAGGGAGGACACCTCCAACCTCCCGTTGATGATAGACTTGGGGCAACAAAGACTAGTTGAATGGTAGATGACCGAATTGCATTCTCTACTGTAGGAGGAAGGGGGGTAGTTTTACGATCTCTGCCCAGAATCTCTTGGCCTCTCCCCGTTTAGGCCACTGTGAGTGCTCTGTGTGAGTGCTGGGCCGATAGGTTGAGAGCTAGGCGAGAACGTGTGGTGGTTTGCCTTCGTGGCCTCTGGATGATGGGCCTGAAGAAGGAGTGGAAAGACTGGTTCTATTCTCTCATTCCAGTTTGGAAATGGGTGGTCCACTCTCCAAGGACTCTTGGTGCCCTACAGACGTCCCAGTCCCTCCCCCGGGCAGGTTATGGTGCTTGCACTTGCTCCCAGTGCTCTGAATCCTGCCCCTGCCCCCACCCTCAATGCCCAGGCTTCACTGTGGCTTCCTCCGCGCTCCCACGGCTACCAGTACAGGCAGGCCTGGCATAGGGGTGTCCTTGGCAGCCTCTTCATTCTCTGCTGCTGCCCGCTCGGGAGAAGCACACGAGGGGCACATCGTGTGCGGAAAAAGTAATGCCTTCAAGATGAGCTCCAAACAGTGTTAGCATTCTCTCTCTCTCTCTTACACTCACATTCCGCAACTGAAAGAAAAGAAGCATTCTTAGACAGTTACTCCTCTAGGAAACCCAAGGACTGGTTTTGTTTATTGAGTGTTTTTAGTTACAACACGTGACATTCTGGGATGGCTCTGGGCTTCCCCCACGCCCCCACCTTCTGTTTTTGGTTGGGGGAATGAAAAGATGGGTGAATTCCCAATTAATGGGCCACTTGGATGTTTCTAAATTGTGAGAAGCATACTCTTACGTGAGCATAATGGCCGGCTTCTTGGGACACAGAGCTCAGCAAGATGTGACAGATGGGACCCAGCCCCAGGGCTCACCTCCGCCCTGCACTGTGCCCAGATGTTTAGAGTCTTGCATCTGCAGCTGTTTGGGGCTTCATCTCCACCTGTGAGTGGTCCTTCTCCCTGACTCAGACTCTTTGCGTGGACACTGTCTTCAGATGGACAAACCACTTAAAGACACAGTCACTGTTCACTCTTACCCTCATCTTCAGCTCCCCCAAACCAAACACTCACTTGACGTAGAGATGGCTCATCCTACAGTGTTAGCGAGTCAGAGCCAGGGGACACAGGCAGGGCCGGCAGACTGGCAAGCACATGTGCTGTGGCCTCCATCCCCTGAAACCCCACCCGCTGTTGGCAGACACCACTGATTGACTGAGTGCACCCTCAGATTCTTCAGCATGCATGACCTGTGGACAACCACTGTCCCTTGGTTAGAATTGAATCTTGAAACACGACAGTTGCTATTGTTGGGCAAAGTCCCCAGGAAGGTGTCTAAGTGTATGATCAGTGAGCAGTCTGAGAGGGGATTGAGGTTTTTACTAAAAGCTCATTAACTTCACGGAGAGCCCACTCCGACTTTTGTCATAGGTCAGGGATGGGGAGCCACCCAAACCCAACCCCACGGCTGTGGGGTTGATTCTGACTCACCGAGCCCTTAGGACAGACTAGCCCACTGCAGAGGGTTCCCCGGCTGTCTGTCTGCATGTCGGTAGCCTGCTTCACCTTTCTCTGGCAGAGTGGCTCCTGAGCTCATCTGTTGACTTCAACTGTGTATTTAGCAGAAGCCCAGCACTTAGGCACCAAGGCTTCTATGTGGAGCAACATGAGAGATAAATCGCATTTGCTGTGATCTAGAGGTGGGACTTCATCTGCCTTCCACCTGGACAGCTGTACAGAATGTGCGAGCTGCTTATCTGTGACCCGTGGAGTCTCTGCAGAACACGCATGTCTCAGATGTGAAGTGAGGGTGGAAAAGGAACATGCTGCCTTGACTCTGAGAGCTTGCCCCCCTTCCGATAAAAGATTGGATCCACTAATTTAGCCAGACTGAACACATAGATGCTTCAAATATTCCCGATGGAACAAGAAATTCTGGTAACTGATTTATAGCAACCTAGGATTTTATAAAATGCAATTCTGTAACCACCTTTCCCCATTCTCCAAAGATAAACTACTGTTAACAGGTTGTAGATATCCTACCAGAATACCTTTTCTCTGCACATTCAAGTACACAGTGTGTGTGTATCTATAAATCACAATTTTCAGAGAAATTTGGATCATACACATTTCCAATGATTTTCAGCTAGTCATTTCTCACACAACAATGTACTATGGGGTTGCTTCAAAGTATAATACAGACGGTATCATAATGTATCTTTATTCATTCCTCAGACATTTTAGCTGCCTCTAGTTTTTTGCTATCTTTGGGTTTTAGAACACACCGCAGTGTGTCTGTAAGCGCAGATATTTTAGTAGGTGAGATTTTAAGAAGTAGAATTGCTATATCGAAGGCTATGCACTTTAGAAATATTAATAGATCCTGCCAAATTGATGTCTAAAAACATTATATCAATTTACTTTCCTACCAGCTTGTTTTCTTGCCAATCTGATAAGAAAAAGTTACATGCTGTTATTGCATTAATTTACATTGCCCTGATTCCTAGTAAAGGTCAGCCTCTTTTTACTTTTATCCATTATCTGTAGGGTTTTTTTGTGTGTGGATTGTGTGCTCATATGCTTTCCCCATTCTTAATTAAAAACAAAACCCAAACCCAAACCATTCTCATTGGCCTTTAGGAGTTCTTTGGAAAGTCAGGATATTAACCCTTTGTGTGATGCATTGTTACAAATGTGGTATTTGTCTCTGGTCTCGTTTAGCATTGCACATGAGTTTGTAATTTGTGCTTTTTAATTCATTTACTTACTTTTGCTATGAGGACTTCATAAGGATCCTAAAATATATGATATATTCAGCCAGTTAAAATCCTAATACAAAAGTTAAAGTTTGTCACTTGACCCTATAGCCATAGACAACCATCATATTAATTTCTGGTTAATCTTTTCAGTGTTATTTTTTCAAATCTAAGAAAATTTAAATCTATCTTTTCTTCTATCCATGTCAAAAGTATATTAGATATTCTCATCTATTGCTGGCATTTTTAACCCAACAGTATACTTTGAAGATCTTCTCATGTCAATTCACAGAAAGCTTAGTCATTTTTTTGTTTATATATGCCCTAAGATAATATTGGAAAAACTTGATATGCTCCTTATAATGCATTTAAGTTGCCATTTACCCCAAGTTTACGTAGTTGCAAAGAATGTATTTTTTAGCCAGTTTTCTATTGGATACAGGCTTTAAATATACTTCCTTCAGAATCTCGGAGCTGCAAATTTAGATCTATTGGCAAAGGTATCTCTCATTATCAAAGCAAGCAGCCAAGTCAGATAAATTTACCTCCTGTCAGAGAAAGTCTGACTTACTATTTTAAAAACCCATACAAATATGTTAATTAGGCATCCCCCTGACATCTTCAGTCTTCAGAATTCTAATTCCAAGATAGGGAAATAAGTAGATAAATAGATATGGCTGCGAGACAAGTCATGTATTTGTCTGCTAGATGAAGCAAGGCATACACGTTTTCCATATTTCCTTGGTGAACACTGACCTCCATAAGTCAGTGTCTCCCTGTGTGTTTTCTCTATTACTTTGTAACAAACCACCCCAAATCCTAGTGGATTAGAACAACAGCGCTTTTTAAAAAACCATTGCTCATGACTATGGGGGTTGCCCAGGCAATCCTGCTGTGTGTGCCCAGTGGGATGCCTGGAAGAGCCAAAATGGCCCTCACATGGCTGGCGGTTGGTACTGGCAGGAGACTGGGACCAGCAGGGGTGGGGTATCTCAGCCAAGGGCCTTGACTCTCCTCCAAGTGGCTTGTTCTTCTTATAGCATAGTAGCTGGGGCCCAAGAACAATGGCATGTGTTCTTGACTCTATCATTTTAATAGAACTGTCTGAAGGTTTGATAGCAGCCCCAGGATCAAAACTCAAGAGGTGTAAAAAGATAAAAGGATGACAAGATTCCACTTACTGCTGTCATCCAGCCATCTCCCTTCCTTAGGTAATTTGTGTATGGTAGTATAGATGAAATAAAACCAACAAACAACACCTACAACTCTATTTTGTGTTTTGCTTAGAAAACCCTTCTACCCGAAGACTATACAATTTGTCTTCTTAAAGCGTTAGTTTACGATTTTTTAATGAGCGCTTAAATGACACTTTAATTAGTCTTTTAGGAAAGTCAGATCATAAACCCCATTAAGGACCTCTGCAGTTTCCAGTCCCCACAGTGCCCTGGGGTCTCCATGTGGTTCACACGGACATAGCCCAGGGTGGGGGTTCCTAGTCTCATTCGTGGAACTTCCCGATCCAGCAGAAGGAAGAAGGCAGATCCAAGTGGGGGGCATTTGGATCTCAGACCCTCCAGTGGGGGGAGTGGGAAGTGGGTGGATCATAGGAGTTTGAGAAAAAGCAATTTGGGAATCTGGCCCTCCTGAAGGGCAGGCAGAGAAGCCTTTGAGTGGTGACGCCCCAGCGTAAGACTTACCTTGATCACTCGGTTTAGGTCACTCTTCAGAAGCCAAGCTGACACCACTCTTCACAGATTAGATGTCCACTTTCTACCTTCTACAAATTGAGAATTTCAACCTGACCTGAGTTTGTTTCCTGTTGTAGGGACAGAGCGTGTCTTAAGACTTATGAAGCGCCTACTATCTCCACAGTTGTATATCGTATTTCATTTCTTCCTCATGACGTTTGTTCAGGTTTTTATAAGGTCAGTCTGTTCTTTAACCAAAATATAAAGGAACTAAGATTCAGTCAAGTTAGGTCTATGACGAAGATTATTCAGTTAAGCTAGACAAAGGTTTGGGATTTGGATTCAGTCATTCTGGGTTCAAAGCTCAAACCTTTCTCCAACTTGTGGAATGCTACAAATTAACCAAAGAAACAAGATTATACAGGGATTAAGGTGTCCTTGTGGCTCAATCGTTAAGTACTTGGGTACTAAGCAAAGGTTGGTGGTTCAAACCCACCCAGCAGCTAAGCTGTGCAGGAGAAGGAAGGGCTTCCGCCCCTCTCTCCCCCACTGCTCTCAATACGACAGCTAAGAAACCTCCTGGGCAGTTCTGCACTGCCCAGCAGGCTCATCGTGCAGTGGGAGGGACTGGCATCGCTACACAACAGCAACAGTACATACAGAGATTGTTAATAAAATGTGTGGGAATCAGTTATTTTTAAGAAGGATAAGCAGAATTCATGTTCCCCAAAAGATCATTGCAACAGGTTTTTGTTTAAATAAGGACAAGGAAAAAAATAATCAAAATAGTGTGCTATATAGAAAATTTCCTTATTCAGCGCAGTGGAAAAGGTAGTCAGGGCATTAACTCACTGCCATCCAGTCAATGTTGACTCATAGCTACCCCCTATGGGTTTCCAAGACTGTAGCTGTTTACGGGAGTAGAAAGCCTGGTCTTTCTCCTGCAGAGCTGCTGGTGGATTCGAACTGCTGACCATGCCGATCACAGCCCAACACGTAACCACTATACTGCCAGGGCTTCAGTCAGGACATTAAGATTAATCAAATATTCTGATTTAATAGTGGGATACAAAATGTATGTTAGTCTGGGTGGACTAGAGAAACAAATCTAGGGAGACTCATCTGTGTGTAAGAAAGAGCGTTATATCAAACAGCAATTGTGCATTATGAAAACATCCCAGCCTAGCTCAGTTCAAGTCTGTAAGTCCCCATGTCGATACTAGTCCATAAATTCCTCTTTAAGCTCATGTAGCCATGCAGTGATGTCAAATGCGGGACCATCACAGGCCGGTGGGTGGAAAATCTTGTGGATCCAGTGGTGGTGGAAGTAGCTCCTCCAGCTCCAGGGCTCTGGCTCTATCAGCATAGCTCTGTGTGGCTTGTCTCAGGGAGTGAGTCTTTATCTGGCCTGCAGTGAGCTATTTATCTCCGTTTGTGCCTCCCGCCTCCCAAATGAGGTCATCAAGCTGTGACCCGATTGACAGGCAAGACTCCACTAGACTCCACCCCTTCACTCTTAATAGTCTCAAGTTGGCACCAGATTATGCAACTACTACAATATGGGACACTGACGGACTATAAATTAAACAACAAAACCAAAAAATGAAGCAACAGAATGTTGGTTTATATCTGGAGAGTTAAGCTGCAGATATATACCAAACGTATTTAGTATTTCTTTCATGGTACACGGACTCTTTTTGAGTCTGCTGAACTTCTTTTTAGTGTTGCTCTCAGCTCAAATGGGACAATGCCTGATTTTACTGGGCAGATGTGTTGAAAGGAGGCATTTGGAAAAGTTCTGGAAGCGATGTTAAGAGAAGGGCATGGATGAAGAGAGAGAATTCCCCAAAGAGCCCACCTGTGTTAGGTTAAGGTATGAGGTTTTCAGATGTGGTTTCTGCCAAGGCAAGTTCCCTTGGTTTTCTGAAGGTAAGTTCTAGAATGTGGGAGATGAGGAATGTTTAAGAGAAATGTACTTGAACTTGATCAAGGTATACAATGTAAAGCCTTGAATGGGTCAGGAGACTGTGTGCCCTTAATGGAAGTGAATGGGGACTCACAGGGTTTTCAGTACTTGATTTTTCAGAAATAGAGCAACAGACTATTCTTCTGAGTTGCTGGTGGGTTGATTAGAACCTCCAACCTTTCGGGTACAGCCAAGTGGGCTGACCATTGATACTACCCAGGGGCTCCTCTGAGAAGCAAACTGAAACCAAACTCACTGTCATTGAGTCTGTTCCACTCCCTAGGGACCCTATGGGACAGAGTAGAACTCTGGGGTATCTAGGCAGTCTCCCCAGCTCCCCAAGAGAAACATAGAAGCCAAGAACTCACTCTGGATGATTGAGGCCTGTGGTCAGGGTCTGAGGTGGACTCTCCAACGCTTGGTTAACTTTCATCCCCTTCAATGAGAGCTACTGTGTCATTTAGGTTCTTTGGAGAAGGTGTCTGAAAGGTGAGTCGGAGTCTGCGTAGGAAATGGGAGGTAGGTAGGTGAGTGAGTGAGTGAGTGAGTGAGTGAGTGAGTGAGTGACGGAGGATGAAAGAGCCCATTGACCACTGCCGTGAGGTTGATTCTCTCACTGCAGTCCTACAGGGCAGTCTGTAACTAACCTCTAGGGCAGGGGTCCTCAAACTTTTTAAACAGGGGGCCAGTTCATGATCTCTCAGACCCTATAGTTTTTTTAAAAAAACCATGAACAAATTCCTATGCACATTGCATAGGAGTATAAAAACAAATGGGGCAAAAACACCTGGCAGGCCAGATAAATATCCTTGGCAGGCCTCATGTGGCCCATAGGCTGTAGTTTGAGGACGCCTGCTCTAGGGTTTTTAAGAATGCTACTCCCCCCCCCCCCAAAAAAAAAAAGTAATGTTGCTGTTGCGAATATATCTAACATGGATTTTCGGGTACTGACCCTGATGACTTTGTCAAGGTGTTTCCATTCTTACCTCCTTCTTTCGGAGTCCACCTTCACTGCCCCTTTGGGTCCTGGACAGCCTTTCAGGTTGTCAGCATCTAGCTCATCCCATGGAAACAGTTCTTAGAGGCGCACAGTGGCCATGGCAGACCTTTGTACTAGTTAAGCGAAGCTAGAACTTGGCTCTCAGATGACCAAGGGGACATGGCTGTCATCTTTATGGAAGTGGTCCACCCCATCTTTTTCCTGGTGGGTTCAAACTGCCAATCTTTCAGATAACCTCTGGGTGCTTAACTACTGCACCGCCAAGCTCCTGGAAAGCTAACCGACTGCCTATGAATTTCTCTTAGACCAGCTATTGGAAGAGTGTAGCAGGCCCGTTTCCTAGTCCCCGAATACCACTGCCACCACCACTTGCCTCATCTTGCACTTCTGCTGTAGCCTGCCTTTGACCCGGGGTGTCACCTTTATCAACATGGAAATGTTTCGCCGAGGGCCAGCGTATTCAGCTCTCATCGTGAATAGCTTACAGGAGATTAGGTTATTTTACTACTTTTCACAGTTGAGAGGAAATAGGATTCAGGGTGAGTGATCTTAGATAAGCCAGAGAAAAATGGGATGTGGGGACCAAGTTTGGGGGGCATGGAGTCAACATGGTGGTCCTCATGACTGGTAGGGCAACTGTAAATCCCCAGGAGAGTAGTCAGGGAGGGACTGAGTTGGGAGCAGCATTTCCCACCGGTTTACAGTTCATTCATTCGCTGTAGTGCCCAGTCCCTAGAGCCCTAGAGGGGGAGTTAAAGATCTCAGCAGAGGTTAGAGATGAGCAAGGATGAAAGAGACATAAAAGCCAGGGCAAGGAAGACTAACTTCCCTCCTGTTGGCTGGCCTGATATTTGAGGTGACATTTAAAGCCATTGTTGAGATGTGAGGTGGAACCGCAGCAGGATGAACACTTTCGGGGGTCCTGTGGAGAGATGAGGTTGAGGTCTCAGCTTCCTGGCTGGCAGCTTATCAACCCCTTCCTGCAGGACTCCTGGCATGTGGGGCCTGCTACTGAGCCTGGTGAGGAGCGGGGACCTCTGCACACCTCCAGGAGCTCCTGTTTAGTGGGAAATTCAAACCCCTTCTCCATGCTTAGGGTATGTGGGAGATGAGGGCGACAAAGTCGTGAGGTTGGTGCCAAGTGTAAGAGAGGAGAGCAGGAAAAGAGGCAGCTAGATCACAGTTTCAGAGTCATCTGGGGAGCTTGTTAAAAATGCAGGCCTCTGGGAGCAAGGCCTCGCTATCTGCAGGGGTAGTCTACTCTCTAAGGGGGTTCTGCTGCCCATTAAAGTGTGAGAACCTCTGAGATAGAGACTGAGCGAGGTTAGCTGGACATGATTTCTGGGGAGAGGTGGACTTGAATTTCAGTTTCTAGGTGATACTTTGGGTATTAGGTGCCATCCTCAGGTGTGGACCCAGGGAACCTGTTCACCTGGGGACACCAGGCTCTCAAAGGAGAGGCTAGCGGGTGTCCGGCTCACCCCACGGATGGTGTTGCCACAGGCTTCACTTACCACTCGGGGGCCACCCGCCAAGGGGACAGAAGTGGTGTAGGAGGTGGTTGAGGATGGTGTCTGCTGGGTGGGGGTGGGGGGTGGTGGGGAGAGGGTTGCCTCATGTTGCAACCGAAGCACAGCTTGCAGGGCAAAATGGCAGCTTGGTGGAGCTCCCTTCCTGGGATGGGGCGGGGGGAGAGCGCCGTGCTGACAGATGCTCTTTGCTTCAGTTCAAAGACACCAGCAACCGTGTACCTCCTATGAGGCCCTTCCCTCACTGGATAGCCACTCTACACGTCTGAGGAACCAGCCACTGCTGCTGAGGCCACGCGCCACTGTCCTGGGAAGAGGAGTGGGGAAGATTTAAGGCAGGATTGGCTTTCTCCTCCCTCGGGGGGGGGGCTGCTTCCTTCTGCTCCATACACTTGTGCTGGCTCGATCCGATCAGGAACACTGTGTTTTCATGTTGGGGTGGGTGGAGGGCGGGAGAATGAACAGTGCCAAGGAAAGAAGAAGAACAGGGAAGAGAAAGGAACATGTGCGCGTTGTGATAGCGAGCTGTGATAACCGGCGATCGTCTAGACAGGCCCCGGCTCTGTCGAGTGGATGGGCTGCCGTTGGCCCGGACATGCTGCCTGTTTCTGGAGAGGCTGTCTCGGAGCCAGCTCAGTGGGCTGGGCGGACTACACCACACCAACGGGGCTCGCTGTGCTTGCTTTGATCGCCGTGAAAGAAGGAGCCCCCATGGAAGCATTTGTTACGGCAGAAAACAACAGCCGCAACCCACTCCTAAGACTGTCCTGGCCAATGTCCCTGAATTTCCTCCTGGTCCCACGGCTAAATGACAACTCTGATACAGTCTCTTGGAGCATTTTATTCAGCTTCTGGAGGGGCTTCATTTAAAGGAAGGCCATGAGGCCCTGTGGGAGTGGGAGAAATGAGCAGAGGTGGATTGGGAATTGTGAGAGGCCCAGCTTGATGGGTTCAAGCTGATCTTGAATAAAATGCCGGCTGAATGGGCTCACCCTGAGCCTGATCCAGTGGAAAATGCCTTGCGCTTCAGTTCTTTGCTCCACTCGTTAGGGGAGGTGCTTGCACCCATCATGGTCCTTCATGGTCTCTATGTGGTTTCTCCCCATGAAAATGAGGCTGTGTAAAATGTTTTGTTCTTGCTTAGAAGGAAGGGCAAGGTTCTCCTTGCAAGCCCAAGAATGGGGCCTAGCAAGGTAGTGTGAGCCCCACACAAGTGTTTTAGTTCCCACAGTGCCCACTGACACTAGGTCGCCCGGGCCAAGGCCTCACAGTCAGCCATTCTTTCCACGGCCTCTCTGTACCCACCTGGACCTCCCTGGCTCGGCGGGTGGCATCCTGCCCACCTTGAGAGTTTCCACTTCGGGGAAAGACAGAGCATCTCCCCAGGGAACAATCCAGAGCTGCAGAGACTCTTTGGGAGGAGATGGCCAGCATGCATTTCTTTCTCGGCTCTGCCACCTCCTCGTCATCTGACCTGAAGCAAGTGATTTAACCTCTTGGAATATGGATTTTTCTGCTCTGTAGAAAGGGAAACTTGATTCCAATCCCCCAGACCTTTCAGGGTGGGTCAGAGCCCCCCAAGGAGATGACAGACGTGCAAGGACTTTGTGAACCCAAAAAGCACTGGCCCTGCGTGAGTGATGGATTCTTGTTATTCGCCAAGGGTGAGGCTGGGGGTCAGTGCACTCCTCTCTGGAGCAAGGAGGAGGGGTATGCATTCTTGTGTGAACTCCATGCTGGAGTTTTGTCCATTTAAGGTAATAACACAATAATGCCAGCAGAGCCGGAGAGGTAGCTTCTTAGGTCATGGTGCCTCTACTCATTCCAGTGTTGCTGTTTAGGAAAGAAATGTGGTGTGGGATGTTGGTAAAGGGCAGGTGGGTAGAGAGGGTGGCTCTGCCTGCCCCTCCCCATCCCCCCACCCTTCCTAGGGTCTCACTTTTTTAGGACAAGCATCTCCCCAAATCGGAATTCTGTCAGAAATAAGAAAAAACAAACAAACAACCTGTTTTATCTTAGAGGCCTAAGGCCCCAGCAAAAGCTGACACCGAGGGGGACCTGCCCCTGATAGCCGTCTGATGCAGATCAGGAGGCTTGGGATTGCCAACATTTCTGCTGGAGCAGTGAGAGGGCCTTGCTGGCATGGCCAGGGCTGAAACACAGGTTGGGCTGGATGTGTACTTGGCTGTTGGTTTTTTGACTGCTGGTTTTTCAGCTTGGAGAGCAAGGTTGAATCAAGACCTAGGGTTCTCTTTGGGTTCATCTCAGTGAGCAGGACTCTCCATAACCAGGGACACAGCCTCAGGGTCTGGTTGGCCCAGGAAGGGCACCCTGCTCTCCTACCACACGCCTTAGTGCTCAAGGACTGAGCCTCATACTCTACTCCTCTCCCTGCCATCCAGATGAAATGGTATGGGACACCCAGCCTTGCTTGCTATGTTATTCATTCATTCACTCACTCAGTAGCTACGCAAACACTTACAAATGTAAAGGCCCTGTATTAGGTACTTTGGAAATACGTAGATTCTTCCATCATGGGGCTTGCGGTTGAGTGGGGGGAAAGAGCACATCTACAGGAAGATGTGCCATGCAGGAAACACATAAACCGTCAAGGAGAGAAGATCTGGGAAAGCTGCCCAGAGTCTGTAGCATTCGTCTTCGAACTTGGAAAGATTAGGAAGATTTGGCTGGGATGAGATGAGGGAAGAGGGAGGGCATGGTGTTAGCAGCAAGGGTGGCGGCCGGGGCATGGAGTTGCGAAACCAGCAGAAGCCATGATATGTGAGGCACTGGGGACCTGGAGGGGTGAGTCGCATTGGAGGGGAAGCACGAGTGCCCTGCTCTCTGCCCGGTGCTATGGTAGAGGATGGAATAACGGCAGTGGGTGAGCAGGCTGCCCTGCCCTTTGACCCTCACAAATACTATCCTCTCAGGTCTGCAGAGTAGGAATCCAAGGCCTGGAGAGTTGATGTACTTGGTCAAGACAGTAGTAGACCCAAGGTTTGAACCGACTCCATGAACAGTGGGTTCATGGGGGGGATGAGGAGAAGGAGCCTGTGGCCCTTTTTTGGTGGTTGGGGGCACGTGAGTCAGACAGTACAATGCTGTGAATTATTTATGGCCCTCCTAACCATAGTTTGTTTTTCCATCCCCTCCAAATGACTTTTCCCGGGTGGGTCTGTGCGAGAGGGTAGCGAGCAGTCTTGGGGAGAGACCCCCGTGGTCCCCTTCAAGTGAGGTAGCAGAGCGCTGGATCTTCTGGGCAGGCCTTAGAGTTCAGGACAGCTGAGCCCCTATAATGCGACACACACACATACACACACCCACACACACCCCCACACACCACCCCCCAACCCCCTTCTGGCCTCTGGCATGGGAGGCAAGGGAAGGCAGTATAGCAAGGAAATCTGGAATCAGATCCAAGAGGTGACCTTGATTGTGGAGATTTTTTTTGTCCCCAAGACCCACTCCAAACCTTGCCTTTTGGCAGAAGCCCCTGCAGCCCACTTCCCCCGCATCTCTGACCTCCCATGGGGCTGCAGGCGCGGTCTGCGCACGGCGTGGCTCTGCACTTGTTCTTTGTTGCTGCGAAACGGCTCCGCAGGCACAGTCAGCCTCTGTGTGGGAGGACCGGTGGCTGTCTTTGCAAGCAGGCATTTGCTCTGAGCAGGCTGCGCGTGAGCCCAGCGTCAAGTGATTCCGGCCTCGTCGAGTCGGTGGTGGTGGTGGTGGTGGGCCGAGGCTCTGCTGAGGGGACCGGCTGTGAAGGATGAGTTCAGGGGGGGATGACGGACCGCTTCTGGGACCAGTGGTATCTCTGGTATCTCCGCTTGCTCCGGCTGCTGGACCGAGGTATCCCCGAGTGTGCCTGTGCGCGCGCGCGTGTGCATGTGTGTGTCAGAGAGAGCCAGAGAGCCGCGTAGACGCTCAGACCCGGAGTGGCACACAGGTGCAGAGAGAGAAGACACAGCAGCCCGGGGAGCAGGAAGAGGAGAGGGAATGCACCAGAGGCAATTAGTGAGCAGATGAAAAGCCGAGCGAGACCGTGTTTCTGGGGACATTTGTCACCCAGGTGGATATTGGGAGAGCAGGGCCATTTGGGGAGCATCTGTCTAACGAACAGGATTACATCTCTTGCTGGATTTTACATCAAGCTCAGGACTGTAGCGAAAGCCTGTCTGTCTTCCGATCCAACACTCTGAGAAGCCACACAGGCAGGAGAGCAATTTCTGCACGCAGAGGCTCCAATCTCAGTCCGGCCACTAACAAACTGTGACTTAGGCTCCTCATGTGAGCTTTCTGAGCACATCTTCTGAAGAATGGGCACATGAAGGCCACTCTGCTAGGGTTGTGGTGGAATTCTTCCTTAATGCCTGTGTGGTCCATCAGAGGTGTTTCCTGTGGTGGTTAGGTACCATCCAGTAGGTGCTTGCTAATGGTTCATTTCTCCCTACTCTGCTCTCAGCGTCAGGGAGCACCTGTGTCCTAGGGACAGCTGCCTTGGTGGATCCTCTGTACAATAGAGCCAATAGAACATTTGTCTGGTGTGAGCATTTGTGAACCAGAACGCAACAGTCAGTTGTACTCCTGAGTCAGGTGACTCGGACCCGCTCCCACAACCCTTTCATGGAGTATTCACGCAGTGAACACCTCCTGGGAATGTGACACAGACCCAGATGTCCCATTTTAAGAGAAAACCACGATTCACTTGGTTAAGTAATTGATTGCTGTTGAAAATGCTGCCTGTTATTTTTAAAAGCTTTGGCTTCTTTTAAGAAGTTCTAGCCAGCATGAGAGGGAACTCCTGAAGGAAAAGATGGTCTCCCCGGGAAGCTCCGATCTACCCTGAGGTGTGGTCCTCTCCCTTGGGGCCAGGGTGAGGGGTGCCAGGTGGAAGCAGAGAACCACCAAGAGCCCACGGACCAGGATCCTAATCAAAGAGAAATCAAAGATGGAGGAAAGCAAATCAGCACATCTGCAAAGCAGTCTCGCTTTAGTGCTGAGAGCAGGCCAGGGCAGCTCAGAGTGGAGATGAGATGGGATGGAGAGGGGAGCCAGAACATCACACTGGTGGAGACGGCAGGCTGGGGCTTTCGGGATGGGGAGTCCTGCCAGATGGGAACCTCTCTCACAGTAATCCCCCTGATCGGTGCGACCTCAGGCAAGTTTCTCAACCTCTCAGGCCTCCTCGCCTTCACTTACCAAAATAGGAATACCAACTCAGAGGGTGGCTGTAAGGGCTAACTGAAAATTTGTTATCCCAGTGGTTGGTGTGAAAAAAGTGCCCATTGGGTGTTAGTTTTCATTATGGAGACTGTTAATTCTCAGGGTCCTACCAACAGCTTGGGAAAACTGGGAACAGGTGGTATGTAATGACCAGGAGCTGGGGAAAGTCTAATTAAGAATTGTTAGAGGCTTAGAAAGCATTTCTGCTTATGTGAATTAAAACAAGATTCAAATTAATGCAATACAGATGATCACGCTACTTATAAGAGGAAACTAGATGCTTTCAAAAAAGAAGAAAAAAGAGGAAACTAGATGTTAGTATATAAGCTACCATAATATTCAGCTTCTTTCTTTAGGAAAATGCTTGCATGCAAAATTCTTGAATTGCACACTCACAGTGCTCTTGAAAAAAAAGATTTAACTTAGATTGACTATCAGTTTGTTAATCTGAAGACTGAGAATACGAACAGTCATAGTACCTACATCATAGAATCCAGGGGTGATGTAATTTTAGTGGCTGTCACGGTGTTAGGCAGTTTGGGAAATGCCAGGTTCCTGAACGCATGCCTTGATGGTGGATGGAGCCTGTCCTACATAGTATGTTGGCTGCCAGAATTGTCTTCCGTGTGCACTTTCTCACTCCACAGGGCTGACTGTCAATCGAAAGTTTACAGTCTTTCAGGAGGTGTTTCTAGAGTTTTTCTTATTTTGAAAGCTTTAGATAAGAAGCTCCTAAAGGTGCAGGGCCTCTCATTTCCAGAGTTTGGGGTGTCGAATATGCTGCCCAGGTCTGGTTAATGAGAGAATTACAGCATTCGACTCGTGCATCTGTATCCAAGCTGACTTGTTGGATAGAATGTCTTTCCTCTCGTTAATGCTGCATAGAAAATGATGTGCCTTAAAGTGGCATTGCCAGACTGAGCTAGCTCAGTGGAGGCCCTCAGCTCATTTGTTTGTTGACTGATTGAATGAATGAACGAAGAACTGTGCCTTTCAGGCAGCAAAGACAGTTCTCTTAGATCTCTCTTTAGTGTAAGAGAATTTAGCCCCCCTGCATCTGTCCGAAGAGTTGATGTCCTTTTTACCCTCCTGATTGTCGTGCCTCATGCCATTTTGAAACGAACAGGCCTAACAAAGTGAGGAGGGGATGAAAAATGAGAAGTGGGAAACGATGAGTTGAGTCCAGTAAAATCGAAATTTTTGACAAGCTGTGTGCTAACCTGAGTCATTCGCTTGGCTGCGACTGAGGAATAAATGAGTCTGTGATTCGACACACCTAAAGCAGAAGGAAGCAGCGAAAGACATCACAGCGCATGCTAAGCTGCACAGGAAATCAGAGAGCGTGTTGACGCATTGATCATTTGTCTCCCTCATGGTTGTGAATGTAAAGGTGAAGTTTCCTTTGTTTTTGTGCTCAACTGTATGTTGGGATTTATATGACCATGAATTGCTAGCTGTTGACACGCTATTTTGACCATTCAGTCTCGTGTAATAACAGCTCCTACTTTTATGTTGTTTGTTACGGGGCACAGTCAGCTCTGCTTGGGTTCCGTGCTCACAGGTGGTGGCTAAAGAGATGGCCCCTCTGATGCGGACACTTCACCCCAGGAAAGAGCCCAGGCAGACAAGAGCCGCGAGTTGTATGTACAGGGAAGGAAGGCTGCCTTTTGCGCTTGAATTTTGGGGGTAGCCGCGGAATCCTGACAGGTGAGGGGTGGCGGCGGCGTGCATTCTTTCGCTTTCATGCAATCTGTTAGTGTTTGGTTTTGTTAGGAAAGACTAAAGCTCGTCTTCATTCACAGAGTTTCAGTCAGTGTTTCCCAAAGTGTGGGCACGTCCACCCTGGGCAGTACACGAGAGGATTTTCAGTGAATTACGGCTGACACTTGAGCTGCTCTCTGTAATCACTGCCCGGTACTGTCTGGAGGACAGTCTGTTCAGTCCAATGCTTGCTTCTGCTGGGTGGTCCACCCCTTGCCTCTGCCCCATCCAGTGGCATCCTGTCTTCAGCCCCACACATCCCTCAGTTTGTCCTTTGTAGACCCCTCTCCCGTCTCCTTCTGCTCCCTCCACCAGCCCTGCCTGGGCCCTTTTCCTCTCAGGAACCACAGCCTTGTTTTCTCTTGCTCCTGCCATTTTTATTACCTTGCCATTATCCTTAACCCACCAGTTTCTTGTAAAAATATGTTTACTTTAGAAATGTAGTCGACTTAACAAGGAAATGACCATACAGGAGGCATATAGATATGGTGCAAGTGTTTCTTGTTAGGTGCTGTCCGGTTGGTGCTGACCCATAGCGACCCTGTGTGCAAGAGAACCAAACACGGCCCGGTCCTGCATCACCCTCACAAGTGCTCTTAGGTGTAGCTAGTGTGTCAGTTTATCTTGGCTGTCTTATTTTTCCCTGTCCCTCTACCAAGCACGATGTCCTTCTCCAGGGACTGGTCTCTCCAAAGAACATTCCCAAAGTATGTTAGGTGAAGCCTCTCCATCCTTGCCTCTCAGGAGCCCTCTGGCCACACTTCTTCCATCAAGACAGACTGGGTTGTCCTTTCAGCAGACCATGCCACTTGCCCGATTCTCCTTCACCAGCCCCGCAATTCAAATGCTTCCAATTTTCTTTGGTCTTCCTTTTTCATTGTCCAAATTTCACATGCATATGAGGCAACTGAAACTACCTTGGCTTGGGTCAGGTACACCTCACTCCGCAAGGTAACCTCCCTGCTTTTCAACCCTCTACAGAGATCTTGTGCAGCAGATTTGCCCAGTACAAAGTGTGATTCAAGCTCTTCATTGTTGCTTTCATGAGCATTGACTGTGGAGCCCAGCAAGATGAAATCCTTAGCAAATGGTAGCAGTACAAAAATGGCCAATGCTTACATTGAATTTACAACTGAGGTAGCATTGTTTTTGTTAGTTACTGTTGACATCAGTCTTGGTGCTCTATCCACATTCCTGAAGCTACTACAGAGCACTTTGGAGTATGGACCAGAAACCAACTGGACCTCACCTTGGACATACCGTATATACTCGTGGGCAAGCTGAGTTTTCCAGCACATTTGTAATGTCGTTTTTGTGGTAAAATTAGGTCCCTCGGCTGGTGTTCGGGTCAGCTTATACTCGAGTATATATGGTACATTAGAACTCTGAGGAGCTCCGTTATACCTCCTCCCCAGACTAATGAAGTCCGAGTCTCTCGAAAGGGGACTGGGCCCTGGGCTTGGTTCCGAGTTCTGCAGGTGACTCTAATGACAGCTAAGGTTGAGGACTGCTTGTTGGGGTCCTTTCCTGTGAACATCAGGGAATAAGACAAAAATGACCCTTGAAAAGAACAACAAAACAGACAAGAAAATTCGTTACTATATGAAAATAGTAAACTCAAGTGTGAGCCTGAGAATGTACTAAGGAGCGAAGCTTTAGAGAACATAATCCTTGGTGAACAATTCATACAGCCTTCTTCAGAAACTTGGATTACTACCTACCCGAACCTTGACTTTTCTTCATAGCCTCAGGGGAAAATACTTACATTTTCTTCAGCAACATCGATGTCACCCAGAGTGTGTATGGGGTGCAAACGACCCTAGATGATGCTGTCAGAGGGGGAAGCACCAAAATGGCCACCTGTAAAATTTTTGTGCGTTTCCACAGAAACTTAACAGTTTTTAGAAATGCCCTTGAGTTTGTTTTTAACAGTAAAACCATTGTTTTCATAAATCCATCTTGCATGTTTCAACTTGGTAATATGTGTTCCGTTCAGAGCTGTCATGATCATCCAATAACAGTGATGCTTCGAACCACATGGCTTCTTCCTCTGCATGTGCACCAGCAGGTGTGATTTTTAAAATAAAAATTTGTGGCCATTGTTTTTATAATTGCTGATTTGGTCAAATTTTCTGGTGTATTAACTACAATAGTGTGATAATTAACATTTGTGAATCTCTCTCAATAACTTTTTTGAGAATAAAGTTGTAGTTAATGGAAAAGGATAAAAAAATGACTTCCACTCAGTTACTAATAATGTGTAACTAGTAATGTTGTAATTCAATGTAGAGAGGATATATGAAACAATTTTGTTGGTAGTATTCATATAAGAACTATGACATTCAAGCAATTTAAAACAATGCCACATATTATTCTATAATTAAAATTAATAGTAAGCACCACTAAGGTACCCTGCCGGTATATTTATGCTTAGGTCATCTAACTGCAAGGTTAGCTAGTTCAAAACCCCCAGTTTCTCTGTGGGAAAAATAGAAAGCTTTCTAGTCCCATAAAGAGCTGCAGTCTCAGAAGCCACAGGGACGGCTCCACCCAGTCCTGTGAACTGCAGTGAGCTGGCATGGACTCAGTGGCTCAGAGAAGGGCTCTGTCCCGTCTGGAACAGGCGGGGGGCTGTGTATGTGGGGGGGACACCATGACTTACTCTACTGGGTCATGCCAGCTCTAGGGATGACTACTCAGGAGGTTGGCCCCTGATTTTTTTTTTTGCGGGGTTGGGATGGCGTTGTTAGGGTTTCTCTGTGTTGGAATTGACTCGACGGCAGTGGGTACAGATTCTGGCTGCCCAAATCTTTGGCGATGTAGGGATGGGGGTTTGTCAGTAAAGATGTTAAACAACTTTCCTTACTTGCTTACTTTAAGTATGGAATGCCAGTACTACCTACCTGTGTTCTGCTTGAACTGGAAAAAGAAAATCCCTTTCTCCCTTCCAGATAGGCAAGAGAGAGGAGAATAACTGAACTCTCCAGGGAAGAAAAGAAAGTACTCAAGATCACAGCATTGCTCAGGAGGAAAAAGGAAGCTGCAATGATCGGAAAACTCCCAAACATCTTAACCACTTTGATCCTCATCTTCTGCCTCTCTGAGGTGACTTAGCACAGGCTCTTTATCGGAGCGGAGGCTCACAGAGAGGAAGCAGGCTCAGAGAGGAGACACAGGTGCGAATGGAGAAGGGAGAGTCCAGGCCCCGAGACTCCTCCCCAGTATGAATTCTCTCCTAGGCTTGCTAGCATCCAGGCGGAGAGCCTCATATTTATTTCTCTCTCCCCAGAGGGTGTGTTGAACTGAAGTTCCCCTCCCCACCCCCGCTCACCCCCCTTATCAGCAGATACTAGAGTCTATCCCCGGGGGTTTGTCTCCAGACCAGCGGCGCGTCCAGGCCAGGTTCCCAGGGAAGGACACTGATAGCAGCTCTGTGCGGTCCCGGTGTGGTGTTTCTTTCCGGTGAGGTGGAAGTTACCTGAATTGAGAACAACAAAGCAGCACTTCCCTGGCTGGGGCATGGCCTCCTAGGACCTATTCTGTTGTAGAGTATTCTGTGATTGCCAGGAGAGCTGAGGGGCAGGGAGGGCAGCTGGCTCTGACTGCTCAGAAGGTCAACTGAGTTCTTGGTGTGACAAGTTTGCCCTCCACTTTGTGGAGGCAAGTGTTTTGTTATCGAATTGTCAAAGTGGTGAATGTGTTATTATTGGTGGTGGTAATGGGACCTACTAAGGGCCATGCAAGTTTAGCAGCGTGAGGTAGCATTCCTGCCCTCAGGGCAGCTTACAATTCAAACGGAAAAAGTTTCCCAATGATCAAACCACCAGTAAGGTGTCTCAGTTTCTGTCGACACACTTATCAAATGATGGAAGACTTAAGAGGAAGTTATCTTTTAGCTCTAGTGTCTCATTGCTCTGTGGGCAATGCCTCTAATACCCACAACTGTTTCTCTAACACCTGCGGTAGAGTGCATCTCGACTTGTTGAATAGGTGCTGACTAAGCCACAGAAGGAATGTCGAGAAGGAATTGGCTCTGCACAAAGGGGAAAGAGTCATCCAACAGGCACTTCTGACGTGCTTCTGATAACACGGTGTTTGAGAAGCTGGTGTTCTTGTCTTCACACATCTTTATGATCTGGTGGGGGCAAATAAATTAAAAAAGCCACACAATAAATAATACAATGATTTGTAGAATAAACAGGAGAGTTAAATGGTGTTTAATTATGAGGGAAAGGAAAGAAGAGACTCCAGACAGAAGGCAACATGGATGAAACCCCGGGAGTTGGAGGGTTACCAAGCATACTTGGGGATTGATGACTAAACCCGCCTCTCTGGACCATTTTGTGGTAAGGGTTTTTAATGTTGGGGATATGTGTTGGGGACAGTTAGTGAATTGTCTTACATATGAAGGTTAAATACTTGATCTTATATACAAATTATAGCAAGGCAGTAGTATTCAATTAACTGAGCAATACCCATTAATCAGGCAGTGGGCTCGAGCAATAATGATGTATACATAATATGAGATGCTCATGGTCTAAAGAGAGACTTAGAGGCAAAAACGTACAACAGAATGAGTGTGGTTGCCCAGATCTGCATGGGATCACAGAGGACAGGCTGCCCGATGGCCTGGAGGAGTTGGGAGAATAAGTCTTCACTGAGAACGGGCGTGCAGCTGTGGTGCAGGATGAGTAGGAGTCTGTTAGATGAAGCGGCAACTAGACATTGTCACCCGGAAAGCAAGGACCGAGGCACAGCGGAGGCTGGAGGGGCTGGATTGTGAAAGACCAGAGTTCTTTAAAGGTGAATCTAGATGTATACAAGTTCTGGATTTGAGGCTAGTAAGTGAAGAGGTTGACAGGGGTGAAAGACAGGAAGAGTAGGCTGTGTGGGACAGAGAATTCGGAAATTGAAATTTATTTGATATCCAAGCAGGATTGATGCGTCTATGCTTAGGTTTAACTGGGGCAATGGCAATGCTTAGGCTAAATTTGTTTGTTTAGATTCTGTCTTTTATTTATTTATTATTTATTTCTTTAATCATTTTTATTAGGGGCTCATACAACTCTTAGTACAATCCGTACATACATCAATTGTGTAAAGCATATTTGTACACTCATTGCCCTCATCATTCTCAAAACATTTGCTCGCCACCCAAGCTCCTGGCATCAGATCCTCATTTTTCCCCTCCCTCCCCACTCCCCCTCCCTCATGAACCCTTGATAATTTACAAATTATTATTTTGTCATATCTTGCACTGTCCGACGGTCTCCCTTCACCCACTTTTCTGTTGTCCATCCCCAAGGGAGGAGGTAATATGTAGATCCTTGTAATTGGTTTCCCCTTTCCAACCCACCCTCCCTTCACCCTCCTGGTATTGCCATTCACACCCCTGGTCCTGAAGGGATTATCCGCCCTGGATTCCCTGTGTTTCCCGTTCCTATCTGTACTAATGTACATCCTCTGGTCTAGCCAGATTTGTAAGGTAGAATTGGGATCATGATTGTGGGTGGAGAGGAAGCATTTAGGAGTTAGAGGAAAGTTGTATGTTTCGTAGTTGCTACATTGCACCCTGACTGGCTCATCTCCTCCCTGAGACTCTTCTACAAGGAGATATCTAGTGGCCAACAAATGGGCTTTGGGTCTCCGCTCTGCACTCGCCCCACTCATTCACAATGATAGGATTTTTTGTTCTGATGATGCCTGCCTGATACCTGATTCCTTTGACACCTCATGATCTATCTTAGGCTAAAATTTTGGGAAGGGGGATTGCATTTGGTGTGTTGGTGAAGAGATTTACCAACGGAATTTTAGATGATCACAAAATGCCCAGTTTCTTCAGGCAGTTGAAGCATGTCTATGTTTCTATACAAAAGTTAGGATAGGAGATGCTTGACTTTAGGTTGTCTACCTAGAGTGAGAGTGCAACTGAGCTTAACTCAGAGAAGACATTATAGAGAGGAAGGAGCAGGTGAGCGTACTCATGAGATGGGAGGAGAATCAGGATGCAGTAAATGCATGGGGGCAGAGAAGATGCGACAGTGAAGGTTTCCCAGTGCAGGGAGGGGGGGCAATCAATGTTGACTGGTGTCGTGACAGAAGGCATTCACTGGTGAGAGCTTATGGCATTGTTTCGGCAGTGTTCCTAAGAGGGGAAAACCAGATTGGAGCGGGACGAGGTGCAGCAAGCACATACTGTGTGAGGAGTGGATCAGAAAATGCTGTGTGAAAATAGAATGAGGCTGCCGGGACATCAGGGTCAAGTGATGGCTTTGTTAAGAAGGGGAGGCCTGAATGTTTGAGCCTGGGGGAGGGGATTCGTGACAAGAGAGGAACTTGGAAGTGATGACCAGAAATGGATTCATGAATCTATTTAATAAATATTCATTGAGTGCCAATGATGTTGCAGGCATTGTGCTATTTTCTGGGCCGACAGCATGAATAAGGCATGAAGTCTTCATGAAGTTTACATCCCAGTGAGCGAGGCAGACAATATACAAGCCAGGCAACAGTTGAATTTATAACGACAGCCTGTGATAAGTGCTATAGAGCACCCAGCGTGGACCTGGGGGAGGTAGGAACAGTTTGCACAAAGCATGCAGATGGGAGTAGTAGACTGGAGGAGGGAGAACTCTTCCTCTGTTGAAAGGAAGAAGGGTGTGATTAGAAAGCTATTTTTAAGTAGAAATAGGAAAAGCGAGGAAATGCAGTTCAGATGGCCTTGATAATCTTAGCTAAAAGGCAGGCAATGTCATGAGCTGAGACCAGCGGGGTGAGCCAATTTCAGACCTTTGATAAGCCCATACCAGGTTCATTCAAACCTCCCAACACTGTGTGATGTAGGTGATGCTATTGTACAGGTGAGTGTGCTAAGTGGACTCTGTGAGAGAGGCAAGGGTATCACCTAGGTGTAATAGACAATACAGAGGCCCAGCTCAGAGCAAAAAAACCACGAAGGATCTCATATACAGTCAGTCGCTGGGATATAAACAAGATCTGTTCCTAACCGTGTCTTTAAGCATTGGTAGGTAAAGCAGACCAGGTGCATATCGATCTTACTTAGCTTTACGTTTGGAGCCCCGGTAGTGGAGCGATTATGCTTTGGGCTGCAATCTGAATGGGTGGCTGTTTGGAACTACCAGCAGCTCCGCCGGAGAAAGACTGGCTTTCTGCTGTAAACAGCTACAGTCTCAGAAACCCACAGTGGGGACCCCATGAGTCAGCATTGACGCCATGGCATCGAGAGCCTCGCTCAGAGCCCTGCTCAGTGATGGCAAAGCTACCTGTGTGCCAGGGAAGGTGATCATGATGAGGACTTGGGGACAGATTCACAAGGGCATCAAATTTGCATCATATTAAAGGGCAGCAAGCTGGAGTTGTTGCTAAACTAGACTTTCTCTGCATCCACGGCCTTTCTTTAAGACCTAAAACCAGGCTCTGTGGGAAACCCTTGGCTGGCTGGCTGGCTGGCTGGGGGTGGGGGTGGGGTGTGTGTGTATGCGTAGCAGTTAGCATGCAGTCACTGCTAATCCACACTGACTGGGGCTCTTCTAGTAAGGGGAAGGGCACTCAGGGTAAGATGGAAGAGCTCCTGCCGCATTAGAGCTCCAGAGGAAAGGCGTAATCAGAGAGGGCCTGCCTTATCAGATCCAAAGTAAATTACTGGCCCGAGATGATATTGAGCCAAATAAGCTGAGTGTTGAGTGGAGAAGTGGTTTGTATTTCTTACCTGTTGTATCTCCACACTTGTGTCCTTAGCAAAAGAAGAAAGTCAAACGTTGAAGATTCTTCTGGTCTCAGTAATCAGGAATTAGGGCCTTGAAGAGATGATTGCCCTCCCCAAAGCCCGATAGAGGACTGGAAGGAAAGCTCCAAGGGGAGGCCCCTTTTCGTTTCGCTGCCCCGTGGGTTCATGCCAGCAGCTCTGGGGTCCCCATTGTCAATGGTAAACTGGGCAGACTGGAGACACAATGGGTTTGAAGGCTGTCTAGTTGGGGTTTGGCTTTTTTTTAATGCTCCAGGCAAAGTTTCTAAGGAGCCAGTTCTCCCTGGTTATTATCGTGAACAAGAAGCTGAGTGGAACTGGAAGTGGCGCTTCCTGGCTTTCCTGGCCCTAGCGGTGCATGGTACTCGCAGGGACCCAGAGGAATCTCTTCCTTATGAACCCAGGCTAGGCCGGAGAAGTGGCTTGGGACTTTTCATCTACATTCATGCTAAACGAAATCTGTTAGATGGGATAACGAGCTCCATCTTTCACAGACTATTTTAAGCCTGTCTCAAAATAAAGTACAGGGCTGGGGGTGGAGGAAGGACGTACGTCTTGGAGACAAAATGCCATGGCTTACTCGTCAGTGTTTTCATTTTAATGATCTCAACCTCAGTACAAGTCCCTCAGTGACGCTGTAATGGAAACCACATTTTTCCCCCTCTTCCTGCTGGAAGTTGCAGGATGAACACAGCCAAATGCTCGGAGACATAATTAAGGTTACAAACTCACATCCCTGGTAATACACAGACCTTTCACCCAGGGGGCTCAGCTCGAGACAGTGCGGTTGGAAAGCAGTTGGAATGATAGAGACATTTCTTCCACTGATCTCTGGCCCACCGCAGCAGATTGTTTTCTAGTCCCCCCCTCCCCGGTTACCCAAGGCCTCATCCCTGGGAAGGCATAAGCCAACATATAAATAAATGAGAATGCGGTGTAGACTCCTTCCCCGCCGCAGGGAGAGAGAATCTCTGACAGATGCTGCCGTGTCTGCACGACGCTGAATTGTACTGGCAGAGGCAGTGCACACGTAGCAGAATGGGAGCCAAGGGAGCCCGCCAAGAGATAGGAATCTAGCCGCATGGGGCGCTGGGATGGGGGTCGGGGGGCAGGGGAGGTAGACAGTGTCATCAGTAGGTGTGGAAGGAGGTGGGAATTGTTCTGTCTGTTACAAGCTGGAAAATGCAGCTCATAGGAAGGTCTTGGGCGTACAAGAGAGAAGGATCGCCTATACTCTGCTACCTCTGGAGACAATGGGGTTGTCTTGACATGTCTGAATGCGTGAAGATCAAGTTTAGAAAATGAACACGGCCAACTTGAAACTCTGCGCCCCCCTCCCCCCAAGCACATCTTGAACACCTGGAATATAAAAGAGTGGAAACCATTCGTGCATGCATGTCTGCCCAGTTCCATACAGAAAGGAAGCTAGCAATTAGGAACAGAAGAGAGGTTTAGGACGTTTCCCCTGCTGGCGGCCTCAACCCCATACATTGACCATGGCGCTGGTGGCGCTGGGATTTACTAGGGTAGCACTGAGCAGGGCACCAGCGTGGCTCCTTTGAGATCCTGCCACTGCTGTATTCCCTCTTCTCACTGCCACCTTCTCTCTGCAAAGGGCATGTAGCCATGCTGATGCTGTCTCCTGCAGGACAATGTATCAGTGAGCGCGTTCTTGATTCATTCAGCTAAGGAATACAACACCTTCCTCGGCCTCTTAGAGTAAGCTCCACCTGGGGTGGTCATTCATGCCATTATTAATAGAACTCCCAAGGGCTTTCTGATTTGCCTCAAGTAATGAATTGATGTTTCACGTCCAGTGACAGTTTTGAAAGCCGGTGCACCATCCACTTCATCCTCTATGGCCTTTTCACCGACGGTGGAGGCTGTGTGGATGAAGCCTCCATCAGCCTGGGACCCTGGGTGACTACGGCGATCAGAGGCCTTTTCTGAACTATGTTGGCCTTTGAGCATGAGCAAGAAATCATCGTCTTTTCTGTTGCTATTGGGGGGATGATTTTGAGTCATAGCCTAAACACACCTGTCCTGACAAATATATACTTCTTAGATGACTTTGGGGACACTTATATGAAGCTGAAATTTCGGTACAGTGTATGCCACACAGTTGGCGCTCAATAAGTGCTGACTGGCACTTTGCTCTCGCTGTGAATATTATCTAGGATTTTTCAGGTGGCAGGCAAAGGAATCTTAATCCAAAGTGGATTAATTAATAATTAATATTTAAAATATTAATTATTGTGTTTTGTGTTTTCTCTCCTCCTTCTCTGAAGAAGAAGTTTAGTGGATGGGCAGTTAAGTAACAGTCTTTTCTCAACATCATCCCTAGATTCTTTTGTATTTAGTTTGCTTGATTCTTTTCTTCCGTCGAAATACGAAAGGAGCCCTGATCGTGATGTGGTTACGAGTTGGGCTGCTCACTGCAAGTTCAACAGTTCAAAACCGCCGGCCACTCTGAGGGAGAAGGACAGGGCTTTCTGCTTCAAACAAGAGCTACAGTCTCAGAGACTCGACTCTGCCCCAGAGTGTTGCTGTGCGCTGGCATGGACTGGATGATAGTGATATTGGTTTGGACTTTTATAGAAATACCAATTGACTATATGTTAAACTTTCTGTCTTCTGTATCCTTTATCATTCTATGTTTTCAAAATTTTATCTCTTCACGATACAGTGTCCTCCGACTAACCATCTATTCTACTAATTCTCTATTCACCTATATTTAATCTGTAACTCTGTTGGTTCCTTCTTAATTATAAAAATAGAATTTCAATTATATTTTCAGTGTTAGGCATCCTACACATAACTTTTTCTTTCAGATAACTTTTTCATAGAAAAATCTTACCATCTATTTTTGGTTACTTTGAACATAGTAAGTCTATTTGTTGTATAATCTCTGCCTTGATAATTCCAATATCTGTGGACCTGTTTCTGTAGTCTGTTTTTTCCCCTAGTGACTACCACTCATACTCTCTTTTTCTCCTTATGTGTCTGGTTATTTTTGATTTCCTCCTTGCCATAACGAAAAAGATTTGATGGGAATAATTTGAAGCCTAGGATGGTAATGCAGTCCAGCAAGAATTTTCATTTGCTTGTGCCAGACATCTGGAGGTGCAGTCCAGTTCTCCTTTGCCTGTAGTTGATGCTTGACGTTCTTTGGACTTAGGTTCTACACAGCTGGCTTTCAAGGTTGTATGCAGTCTCATTTGTTTGCTGGTCGTTTTTATGGAGAGGGGAAACTCTGCTCACCAGATAAGGCCTAGTTTAGAGCGGGGTGATGGTTCTTAGCATCCTTTCTTTGGGCAGGGCCCCCAGTAACTTCTCTGCCCCTCTCATGCCTCCTGGTCCACAGAAGCACGGTGTAGCTTTGCCACTGTTTCCTGTACATTGGCAAATGCTCCCAAGGGAAAAGCTGGGTTTTTCTTTTTGGATGCTCACCTTCTCTTACATTTTTAGCCTAGTGATTCCTTCTTGTTAGTTGATTCCTTGAAGAAGATTTTAAAAATTAGCTGCTTATGGTAGGAGGGTTTGCCTTGCCATGAAAGGAAACGGAGCTCTCAGGCCTCCACTTATTCATACCTTTCTGGTTACCACTCTTAGAGTCCCAATGGCTGTCATAAGTGACATGCAGAGCTGATCAATGCTGGGAGAGCTGCTTCCTTATCCACCGTACCTTCGAGCAGTCTCTTTAAAAGAAAGAAAACCTTTCCCAGGTATCCTACAGGAGATTTCTCCTTACCTCTCAAAGGACCTAACTTTACTAACAGTTCCTAAATCTGTCACTTAAAAGAGGCTATGATCTCTGTGGTTGGGGTAATGTGATCAGTATTTACCCCTTGGGACTGGAAGAATCCCCACTCGGCCTGAAGTGCAAGGCTTTTTGGGGCCTGAACAGAATCTAATGTTGGGAAGGAGACCCTGGCGTCTGTCGCACTCGGGTCTCAGCTTAGGCTTACGTGTTGAGAAGTATGGGCTTGTGAGGGATGTGGGCTCTGAATAACACCCACAAGGACAGCGCTCAGTGCTCATGGGGACGAGTCTGAAACGTAGGGGCCACATTCCTCTAGAAGACTCTGTAACCTAAAAACTGAAACATGGTGTTATACCCTGTGACCAGCATTCAATATATCATGTAACCGAAAGTATTCAAAAAGAAAATTCTGCAGGATGAAGAATGGTCATTTTGAAATCATACTCACCAAATGGATCACACTATCAATTCCTTCTTTTCTAAACGCATGTTACACAAAAACTAATGCACATGATGAAGTCATAGGGCTCTGCTGGGTAAACGGGCCACTTCCCAGTATTTCTAGTCGAAGTGGACTGCATATGACAGGAGATGGTTCCTAATTAAGACTTGTGAATCTCTCAGCGGGATGGAAGGTACCTTCCCTTGGTACCTAGGAGCAAGGGAGAGGGGGGTAGGAAGGCTTCCCCAAACAGCCCATGATGGGCATCTCCACTGTGTCCACCAGGGTGAGGAGCCCCAGCCCCAGGACACTCACTAGTCTGCCACAGATTCATACTCCACCTCCCTGTCTTTCATCACGCGCCAGATCTGTTTCTCTGATCGGCCTGCCATTGATTCTTGGAAGCCCCTGAAAAATAATAGTCACAGCCAAGTGTGTCAAGAAGGCAGCACGTGTTTGTGAACTGATGTTTAAGATTATGGGCAGCTGAGTGTTGAGAGTGATGAACAAGTGTGATAAAAGTGAGTTGAAAGTACATTTGAGTGACTCTGTCCCCTTTGTTCACCTAAAAGCCAGCAGTTAAAACCATTGACTTGTGTGACTATAACACCATAAAAAATCCCACAGACAAACCCAAATACATCAAACAATGCAATACTTAAAACTTCATCACGTTGGCAGTGTCAAGCCCCACAGCCAGCGGTATTTTGCTGTGATTGGCTTGCTTTTCAGGCAGTATGGTGACTGGTTAAGTATGGGGAGGCTTTGAGTAAAAACCTCATATCTCCACCACTAAGGAGTCCTGGTGGTGTAGTGGTTATGTGTTGGGCTGCCATCCCCATGGTCTGCAGTTCAAACCACTAGCTGCTCTGCAGGAGAAAGACTGGGCTTTCCTCCCCCTCCCCTGGGAGCAAGCAGTGCATTCTCGGAAACCCAGAGAGGGTCCCTATGCATCAGCATTGACTTGATGGCAAGGAGTTTTAGTTATTTTTCAGTATCTCTACCACGTGCTGTATGGCCTTTCACTCAGCCTTTCTACATGTGCTTCACCTTTAAGATAATGACAACTATCACTCTCACCTCAAAGGATTATTATAAGGATTATGTGATGCTACACATGTTAAATAAACATTCAGTATGTTAGCTATTGATTCTTCATGATCCACAGTGCCTATACTGTATCTTTTCGATGGAATGGGCAAGAGGGGGCCTGGGTCTGGAAGCTTACGGAGGGCAGATTTTGAAAGGTTGGGGGTAGGGAGGCAGAATGTGCCCTTGAGGTACGTGGGCTTTGAAAGAGGATGGTTAGGCAAAGGGGTACGAAGAGGAGTGAAAAACCAACTTCCACTTGCCTTAAAGCTTGGCCCAGGGGGAAGACTTCACCCTCCGACTCCCTGGTCATGGAGACATATTTCCCTCTGGAGCCATTCTCTGTGGCTGGGTCTTTCTATCTACTTTCCAGGTGGCTGAACTGGGCTGCCTCGGGGGGTTTTGGAGAGCAGATTCTGGGCTGTCCCTGCTGGTCCAGCAGACCAGACTCAAGGTGCTTCCTGCCTTCCTTGGAATTCCTTCCCCATTCAATGGAAGGGGATTGAATGGTCCAGCCCTGAATGCTGGCCACATTAATGGGCAGATGTTAGAGAGCTTCAGCATTGATAAATCCTCAGTGTCTGGGCAGTAGCTGATTAAATCCACTCTTATCAACCCGTCAAGGGAGAAAGACCCAAGGGCATTGGTGACTGCCTGTGTGTTATTGACCCAGAGGTGACAGGACTTGGTGGTCCTGGAGGACTTCACAGTAGGCCCTGGGTGGACACATTGAAAAGAAGGTGGAAAAGGGATTCCCCTTTTAATTGGAAGTGTGGGGGCCTCTCCAAGCAGAGAGACCATCAGGACAATGCGGCCTCTTGGGAAGAGAGGGTAGGTGAGAGGTAGAACGGGGTAGCCAGAGACCGTGCAGTCGTCTCTGTCGGCATTTAGACATTCCCGGCCACTTCAGCAGTGAGGCAGGCAGCCTGTTTGTGTGATAGATTTGACTGAGAGACAGGGAAAATGCGTTTCAGAGGGATTGCCTCTTCTGTTTCCCAGATGTTGCTGTCTTGCCAGGCCAGGGGCTCACATCTGGGCCCTTTGGAGAGAAGCATGCTGCAGGACTGCAAGGAGCCCCCTTCATGGGGGCTTGGCATCGCACCTGGGGGGCATATGATGCTGATCTTGTGCAGACAGAGAGGAGAAAAGGGCATTATCTCAGCGGCCATCAGAGCTTGGTCTAGATGTTGTGACTCTAGGGAACGCAGGTTGTTTGGGGCTTGGAGGACTGCCGGGGTGAGAGCTCTGGAGCCAGCACCCTGGGTCACTTGTCCAGGTTCCCACAGGGGGCACCTTAGCCGCTCCAGCAAGGGTGGGTGGCCAGAGCGGGGGAACAGGATCCAGCAGGAGTGGCTGGGGGGTTGTGCCCATAGCCAGATAAGGCTCTGCAGCCCTGGAGGAGGTGCCACGTAAGAGCGCAAATCAGGCAAAGTCGGTGAATTAACAATTATAGTCTGTGTATACATATCATATATGTCTGTACACACACACACACACACAGAAACGAGGGTGCTTCCAAACGTCTGTGGAAAATTGAAATGTTTTTTATTTCCGTTCTCCCACCAACTTTGTGAAGGTTTGGAACCCCCCTTGAATGTCTATAAAAGGAAACATTTGCCACTTGAACATTTTATCATATTATACAACTATGCCTATCTGCTTCCAAGATGGCTCAGAGCCCTTACCTGAGGCTCAGAGCCCCTGAAGCAAGGACCCCCCCCCTCTCTTTCTGCTCACCCCTGGGGGCCAAACTGTCAAAGCTGGCGACACTGCCCGGCATCTCTCTATGGGGACTTCTTGTGTGGTAAGGTCCAGAAAACTCAAGCCACAGGAAAGCCCCCTTGACACTGAGGTGGTGTTCACGCCTCTGAATCCCCACTGTGTGCATGAACTGCGGGGGTTCTAAAGAAGACAGGCCGCGTCTGTGCCTCCGTGGACTTGACACCAATGAGAAAGGCAGTGGGAAAGGGCCGTGGAAGCCGAGCGTGGGCAGAGAAGAGCTCTGGTTCTGGTCTTGGCCTGGAAGGCATGAGGATGTGTAGAGGTTGAAATGGTGCATATGGAGGTGGCTGCAGAGCAGCGGTTCTCAACCTGTGGGGCGTGACCCCTTTGGGAGTTAAAGGACCCGTTCACAGGGGGTCGCCTAAGACCATTGGAAAACACATCTTTCTGATGTACTTAGAAACAGAGACACTGCTCCTCTGTCTCCAGGCAGGTCTGCCCACATGCAGATACGCCCACAGACGAGTTCCCATTGTGAAGACTGTTACCCATGCTACACCATGCTTCAAGACAAAATTTCATTTATTTGTCATTATAAATAAGTATTTCACTATGTAAAATACATATTGTTTTTGTGATGAATCACTCTGCTTTAATTATGTTCAATTGGTAACAATGAAAATACATCTTGCATATCAGATTTACATGATGATTCATAACAGTAGCAAAATGACAGTTATGAAGTAACAATGAAAATAATTTTATGGTTGGGGGTCACCACAACATGAGGAGCTGTATTAAAGGGTCATGGCATTAGGAAGGTTGAGAGCCTCTGCTTTAGAGGAAAGTGAGTTTGGGAAGGTTTTGGAAATCTGGGAGTGAGGGTGTGTGTGTGTGTGGTGTGTGTGTGTGTGTGTGTGTGTGTGTGTCTGTAGAAGACTTAGGGAAATGAGAGAGAAAGCTGTCAAAATAGGAAGGATAGACTTTCTGCTCCACACTAGGGATAAAACACACACACACACACACACACACACACACACACGATAATGGCTATTGGGAGATTTTGAGGAAGAAAAGTAACTTTCTCTGTCTTTCTGTCCCTAGCAAAAACTTCCCTTTCAGCAGCACTGGTGCTCGGCGGGCTGCATGCCAGGACTGTTTCAGTATGTTCTCTTCCTGGCCTTCTCATGGGAGCAGTCAGAGCTTTATTTTTACCCACAGCTCTGTTTTGGATGTACGTCAGATTAGTAGCTCTGTGCTCCACTTGGACGAGCGTCCTTAAGAAGAGTGGTGTGGGGTGGAGTTCTTCCGCCACTGCCCAAGCCCTGCTGCCCCTCCTGGGTGTTACCCTTGGCTGTAGAGGGTGTGTTGCTTGATTTAATGCTGTTTTGCTTCCCTTCTGTTTCAACTCTGTCTTGGTGCTTCTGAATGGCCAGGGTTCCTGCAGGGAGGGAGAGCAAAGGGCAGCTTGTGGCCAGGCTGTTAGCTAGGGATAGCAAGTAATAAGTGAAGGGTCGGTAAGCTTGGGTTTGTAGGTCTTTGCTTCAACCAGATTTACTTCCAGTTGATCATAAATACCAGCAGCTTCATAAATTTAAATTGGCTTCCAGAAACAGATCCTGGTTCCAGGAACATTTCTCAGGGTGGGAGACAGGGTTGTCAACAAAGAAAGGCATGCATTTTCAAAGATAGCATCCATTTCTCAGGATACTGGCTAAAAGAAGCAACTTTGGTAGCATGAAACTTTTCTTCTGTATGCAAATGAAGGGGATGGTGTCGATGTCCCTTACAGCCACAGGCATGTTTTAGGATAGCTCAGTGATGCCGTTAGCTCTTTTTGGCCCAGCCACTGTGTTCACAAGGCCCTGGCTGTGGCCCAAGTCTCATGACTCTAATGGGTGTGGTCATGATTAGAGAGCACATCTTCTGTGTCAGCTGGTCGTCTCTCTTTAGTGTTTTATTAGTCATGCAAAGATCAACAAATGTAGTATAGATTGGTAACAGAAATCTAGCATCTACTGAAAAAAGAGCCCAGAGAATTTGGCCCGTTGAGTTAATCTACGGCCATTGAGTTGATTACTATTCTGGTGACAAAAGTGTGTAAGTGCTCACCTTCAACCCCAGAGATGGGCAGTTCATACCCACCCCTTCATCCACAAGGGAAGGCATGCCACTCTGCTTCTGTGAAAGCAAAAAATAAACTCAGATTCCGTGTTCCACGTCTACCCTCCCCTATAGAGTTGCTATGAATTGAAATAAACTTGACAATAATGGAGTTTTTAAAAATAGATGATCTCATTGCCAATGAGTTAATTCTGTCCAGTACATAATGACTTTATCTCTATAGGGTTTCCAAGGCTGTGAATCTCTACGAGAGCAGCTAGTTCATCCTAATCCCACAGGGATTGATGGGTTTGAACTGCCTGCCTTGTGGTTAGCAGTTCAGTGCTTCTCCGACAGTGCTGCCAAGGTTCTAGTGACACTTTTTTTTAAGTCATGGAACCATTTATTAAGCAATAATATCAATATGTGGAGCTGCTGTTTTTTTTACACAATCTCTAAGTCTACACACTTGTTTTTTCCCTTTCACAAATCATACAATTTCATCATTCGATCTTATTAAGATGATTTGTGTAAACATTCCCACGATCAATTTCAGAAAATTTTCTTCTCCATATTTTCCATTTCTTTCTTTTTTTTACATTTTATTAGGGGCTCATACAACTCTTATCACAATCCATACATATACATACATCAGTTGTATAAAGCACATCCGTAGATTCTTTGCCCTAATCATTTTCAAAGCATTTGCTCTCCACTTAAGCCTTTTGCATCAGGTCCTCTTTTTTCCCCCCTCCCTCCCCGCTCCCCCTCCCTCATGAGCCCTTGATAATTTATAGATTGTTATTTTGTCATATCTTGCCCTCTCTGGAGTCTCCCTTCCCCCACTTCTCTGCCGTCCGTCTCCCAGGGAGGAGGTCACATGTGGATCCTTGTAATCAGTTCCCCCTTTCCAACCCACTCACCCTCTATTCTCCCAGTATCGCCCCTCACACCCCTGGTCCTGAAGGTATCATCCACACTGGATTCCCTGTGCTTCCAGCTCCCATATGCACCAGTGTACAACCTCTGCCCTATCCAGTCCTGCAAGGTAGAATTCGGGTCATGGTAGTTGGTGGGGAGGAAGCATCCAGGATCTGGGGGAAAGCTGTGTTCTTCATCGGTACTACATCGCACCCTGACTGACCCATCTCCTCTCCTAAACCCCTCTATGAGGGGATCTCCAGTGGCCGACAAATGGGCCTTGGGTCTCCACTCTGCACTTTTCCCCCTTCATTCTCTATGGTTGTGTATATATATCTATATCTATCTATATATATATTTTTTGCATGATGCCTTATACCTGGTCCCTTTGGCACCTCGTTATTGCACAGGCTGGAGTGCTTCTTCCATGTGGGCTTTTTTGCTTCTGAGCTAGATGGCCACTTGTTCACCTTTAAGCCTTTAAGACCCCAGATACTATCTCTTTTGATAGCCGGGCACCATCAACTTTCTTCGCCACATTTGCTTATGCACCCGTTTGTCTTCGGTGATCGTATCATGGAGGTGTGCAGTCAATGATATGATTTTTTTGTTCTTTGGTGCCTGATAACTGAGCCCTTCGGGACCACGTGATCACACAGGGTGGTGTGTTCTTCCATGTGGGCTTTGTTGCTTCTGAGCTAGATGGCCACTTGTTTATCTTCAAGACTTTAAGACCCCAGACACTATCTCTTTTGATAGCCGGGCACCATCAGCTTTCTTCACCACATTTACTTGTTCACCCGCTTCGGCTTCAGCAGTTGTGTCGGGAGGGTGAGCATCGTAGAGTGCCAATTTAATAAAAGAAAGTATTCATGCATTGAGGGAGTGCTTGAGTATAAGCCCAAGGTTCTAGTGACACTTTCATAGAGAAGAGCCGTGGTGACATAGTGAAATTATGCATTGGGCGGCTTACCACGAGGTCAGCAGTTGAAACCACCAGCCTTTTAAAGGGAGAAACGTGAGGCTTTCTACTCCCATAAAGATGTATAGTCTTGGAAACCCACAAGGGCAGTAATAGCCTGCTGGTTCCATAGGGTTGCTGTGAATTGGAATCAATTTGATGGCAGTGAGTTTGGAATTCAATTTAATGTTTAAAAACATAGTAAGTACTTCTTATGTAAGAGGCACTGCCTCTAGTGCTTATCTCAATCCCCAGCTCTCTAATACTTTACAGAGGATGAAACGGAGACACACAGCGGTAAGTGACTGTCCCAGGTCATTCAGCTTGTGTCATGGAGAGCCAGGACTCAAACTTGGGTTTTCTTATTTTGGTCTTATTTCCTTCCCCAGCCCTTCATCTGAAGCCTGTTATGAGACGACCTAGACTCTAGCCTCTGGAGGTGGAATCTGATCCAAAGCTGCCAATACCACGAGCTCTGACCCCTCCTTGCTTTAAAAGCCGAGTTAACCCTATCCCATTTGGTGCCCCTGTTGACATCTGCTCATCACCAAGTGGACCGCCTGCAGGCCTTTCTTGTTCTGTCTCCCAATCCCCAGCCCCCTGCCGAATTGGAGAAGTGACAGATGGAAACTCAAATGGCAGATGGAAGATCATATTTCAGATATCTCAGGCATCATTCTGATCTACAGTCGTGCAGAGGCCAAAGAGGGGAAATTGGTTGATTTGTCGTCAAGTCAATTTGAATGACCTGCTGTCTTGAGCTGGGAGCTTACTCTGGAAAGTTCATTTATGAGAAGGACAATGGTGGCCTTCCCCCCCACCCTTTGAAACAAGAATGGAGGAAAAGAATCAGAAAATTAATCCATATTCAAATTGTTAAAATATGTGATAAGAGTCCTGTTTGGGGGTGGTGGAAATGGTGTGGTTTAAAAAGTGCTAGCAATGTGTTCTTGGTCCAGAATCTTTCTGACCATGTCTCAGAGCGTGCACACTGAGAAGGCTTTTTTTTTAACTTGAAAGATCATTTTATTGGGGGCTCTTACAACTCTTATAACAACCCATACGTTTGTATGAAGCATATTTGTACATATGTTGCCATCATTTTCTAAACATTTACTTTCTATTTGAGCCCTTGGTATCAGCCCTTCTCCCCACCCCACCCCACCCCCCGTGACCCCTTGATAAGTTATTAATTATGATTGTTTTCATATCTTACACCGATCACTGTCTCCCTTCACCCATGTTTCTGTTGTTTATCTCCCTGGGGGTGGGGATTATGTGTCAATCATTGCAATCAGTTCCCCCTTCTCCCCTCCTTCCCCTACCTTCTGCCTACCCTCCTAGTATTGATACTCCCATTTCTGTTCCTGAGGGGTTTATCTGACCTGGATTCCATGTGTCGTGAGCTCTTATCTGTACTAATGTACATGTTCTGGTTTAGCCAGAATGGAAAGGCAGGACTGGGGTCATGATAGTGGGGGGTGAGGAAGCCTCAAAGAACCATAGGAATATTGTGTGTTTCATCAGTGCTATAGAGCACCCTGGTTGACTCATCCCTTCCGTGTGACCCTTCTGGGAGGGGATTTCCTATTGTCTACAGATGGGTTTTGAGATCTCTGCTCCAACCCAACTCTTTCTGAACAATATTTTTTTTTCTGTTGTTTTGGGTCTTCTGGTGCCTGTTACCTGATTCTTTTGATATCTCATGATCGCACAGGCTGATGTGCTTCTTTCATGTGGGCTTGTTGCTTTGAGCTAGATGGACACTTGTTTAACTTCAACCCTTTAAGACCTCAGATGCTATATCTTTTGCTAGCCGGGCACCATCAGCTTTCTTCACCACATTTACTTATGCACCCATTTTGTCAGGGCGAGCATCTCAGAATGCCAGGTTGTTAGAACAAAGCGTTCTTGCGATGAGGGAGGGCTTGAGCAGAGGCCCAAAATCTGTCCCCTTCCTCAATGTATTGCCATATAAATATATGTGCATAGGCCAATACCTCTATTTTATAAATTATACACACACACACACACGAGTATACACCTATGTTTGTACCTCTATCCGTAGCAAAGCTGTGAATCTTTATGGAAGGTGAAACCTCCTGCTTTTCCCCATGGAGTGACTAGTGGCTTTGAACGGTTGACCTTACAGATAGCAGGCCCAAACATAGCCCACAACCTACCAGGGTACCTATTGCGGGCAGTACCCTATGTTAAGTAAGATTCCTTGGCTTTGGAAGGAGTAGAGGAGCGTTAAGGCAGCGTGTGGACAGAGGTGAGTGGATGGAAGGACACAGAAATGGTGAGGGATATGTTGGCATGGCTTCCTGAAGGAGAGATGCTCGTAACCTGCAGTGGTGGCAAAGGGGCAACTGTTCTTTCCGGAGTTGTGGATTGGGACAGTCATCAGGTTATTGAGCACCAGTTTTTAGTTCTTCATGTAGTGGAATGAGCTTTAATAGTACCAGGAACAAAGCCGTTATTAACTTATAAGCCTTTATAATTACGTTTAGAAGTTCTTCTTGCTTTGGCACAGTAACTCTTTCTCACAGGGTAAGGGATTAAGCATTTCACAAGTGACATAAAATTAATATAAAAGGTGAAATCCCTTAGGGCTTCAAGCTGCCTCGGGAATCCACTCATGCTCCCTTCCCAGACTCTTCCTGCTTCCCGTCGAGCAGCATCCAGGCAGCCCTTCCGAAGGCGGGCGCAGGAGCAGGCAGAGCAGAGTGCCTTCCCCCGGGCTGAGGGCTGAATACCCCAGGCCCAGGAGACAGCCCATGGGATGCAGGAGACACTTCCCCTGGGCCAGGAACCAGACTTCAGGGATGGGAGGTGCTGAGGGGTGAGGTTCTCAGCTGGGAGCCCTGGCAGAGGGACCACAGAAGGCAGAGCTGCTATCTGATGGAGTGACTGAGGGGATGGGCAGCCTAGGCTTTCCTCCGTGTGAAGGAAGCAGGCACGCATGCCTTCTTGAGAACCCGGGTGCTTCCACAACCTGTCAGGGAGAGGGTTTCTTGAGGAAACGATATCGACGTGTGTCAATGTGAACAGTTAAACAGTGCAACACACAAGCACAGAAGCCCTCTGACCCTTGACAGGCCCTGGGTCTTGCTGCACGCGCCGTGCGCGTCCATGTGGGTCTGATCGGGAGCGCTCACGCAGGCAGTATGTAAAGCAGGAGTGAGATCGAAACCAGTAGTCGCTGTTGCACGCTCATAAACGTAACACCTTTTTTTTTGTGGTGTAGGGGAGAGGGGTTAAAATGGGCCACTGCTATCCAAAAAGTCAGTGGTTCAAATCCTGAAGCCGTAAGAGGAAGATGTAACAGTTGGTTTCCCTAAAGTTTTACCACCTTGGGAGCATGTTAGACAGTTCTACTCCCTCCTTTAGGGTCCCTGGGAGTTAGATCGGATTGGATGCAGTAGGTTTGGTTGCTAATTTTTATAGTACCGTATATACTCGAGTATAAGCTGACCCAAATATCCGCCAAGACACCTAATTTTAACACAAAAACGGCATAAAAAAGTGCTGAAAAAACTCAGCTTATACTCGAATATGCATGGTAATAAGATAATTACATCACATTTGAACACTTATTATTTGCTGGGCTTGTTCTAAACACTGGAAATGTATCTTCTCATTGTATTTTCACAACAGCCCTGGGAGATAGTTAATTCCCCCCACCGTTTATAAAGCCCCTCCCTCTTCTTATTTGATTCTGTCAACAATGCATTTTCCCCATTTTACAAGTGGGAAGAGGCTAGATGGGTGACTGCTTCAGACGGTCTGTTCATGAAGTCGTGGCCCAAGAGCTTGAACTGAGATCTCCTTACTCGACCTCCAGTGTCCTCTCATAGCGTCATGGCCTGTTCTCGTTCCCCTTCTGTTTTATTTCACAGGTAACTTCTCTGAGATTGTGTGTCTGAGAGAGGTATCTGAGGTGTCTCAAAGGTCAGCTTTGAGGATGGCTGGGAGATGTCGGGCGGGAGGGAGCAGGGAGTGGAGACTGGCTGGCGGGGCCCTGGGAGACAGGTCAGGGATAGCACAGCTGTAGCCCAGATGTGCTGGAGTTATCTCTGCATCCACAGGAGGAGGGAGCTGGAAAGGAAAAGCCCCCACTGTGGAGAAGAATGAGGATGTTCCCGTGTCTTCACTTGTGTGAGGGCATGATGATACGAAGAGTCACTGATGAATGGGAAGAAGTTTTCAGACCCAAGAAGATATTAAAATCAATATTTAATTGGAACAAATTGTGCTGTGAATCATTAAGGCAAACATAAATCTCATGAATAAGGTTTCTGTTATTTCACTGAGTTTCAATGAAATATTTATTGGAGAAAATGAAGTCAGCTCCTGGCTCTGCATGACTAAAGGCCACTGCCTACTTCCAAAAGAAGGATCGTCAAGGTTCCATTCTGAATCACGGATTGAGGGAGGCAGGAATACTCCCAGGCTGACCCAACTTCGGCGTGGGTCAGAACTCACATCAAGTAAGACTGGAGCAAAGCCTAACATTGTATCTGAGATGTTGGTGTTCAGTAGGGAGAAAGACGGGGCTTTCTACACCTGTAAGCACTACAGTCTCAGAAACACAGGGGCAGTTCTACCCTGTCCTGTAGGATCACTATGAGTTGGCATCAACTCAATGGCAGTGCATTTAAAAAAAAAAATCTTTTTTTATTGTTAGTTGGCTTGGTGACCCCAGGCACAACGAAAGGAAATGCTGCCCAGTGCTGAGCCATTCCCATGGCAAGTTGCAATTGGACTGTTAAGATGCATAGGGACTTTTCACTGGCTTTTTGGGGAAGGAGATCACCAGGCCTTCCTTCCTAGATGGCCTAAGCCCGGTTCAGCTTCATAGCAGCACATAATGGGGGTTAGATTTTTGGTCATTTACTATTGATTTGGAAGGTTTTAGCATACCTTACAGTTTGGACAATGGAAAGGTAAGTCTCTTGAATATGTAACAGATAAATCTTGAGGCCTCTTATGAGAATGGCTAGAACTGAATTCTCTGATATAGATTGTTGCTATTGCTGTTGTTGTTGGGTGCTGTGGGTCAGCTTGGATTCCTAGTGCCCCGTGTGCAATGGAAGGAAACATTGCCTGGCCCTGTTGTAACAGCTGTTCTTATGTTTGAGCCCATTGGTTCACCTTTGTGTCCTTGAGGAGCTTCCTCTCTTCACAGATCTTCCACTTTACCAGGCACGACGTTCTTCTTCAGGGACTGATAATATGACTGAAGTACAAGAAATGAACTAGCTCACTCACTCTCTCCCTCTTCTTCTCCCTCCTTGTTTCCAAAGAGTAGTCTGACTGTACTACTTTCAGGACAGATTTGTTTGTTCTTTTGGCAGTTCATATATTCCATTTCATGTCATAGCTATTTTATAGTCAAGAGTACATTTTAATATTCTTTTCAAACATCATAATTAAATTGCATCAATTCCTCTCTGGTCTTCCTAATATATTGCCCAGATTTGTATGCATATGAGGCAATTGGCTATAGCTTAGTGCCTTTGAAGGTGGCCCGTCGCTGACCTGATGCCTTTCCTGCACTGCTGGCTGGGGGTGATTTACCAGTGGGAATGCTGTACTACTCAGGGGCCTTCTTCACTGATCTCACCTAGTGTTGTCAAGAACGTTGGTCTCTGCCGTGGATTGAAATGTACCTGCTCCAGACATCTGTCAACATGGCTGGACCATCATTTTCAATTGTTTGAAAGTCATGTGATCATCTCCCCACCTCCCCGTCCCCAATCAGAAACTGATCTGCTATGATCAACCAATCAGTTGTAAGGTGATTTGTTTTCCACCTTTTATCTTACAAGAGATAATCGGAGAGGGAAATGAACAGAGAGAAGGGGACCCCAGCATCACTAAGAAAATAAGAGCTAGGAGTGGAACACGTCCTTTGGATTCATGCTAAGACACATGGAGCTCTCCAAGGAATGCTGGGTCCACAGATGATGAAAGGAGATAAGTCTTGTCCCTTAAGGCCAACAGAGAGACAAAGCTTTCCCCTCAAGCTGGCACCTCTGAATTTTCGCTAAACTAAGTATCTGTTACTCACAGCAACCGCATATACAAGAAAAGAAAAGACCGCCTGGTCCTGCACCATCTCCTCACAGTCACTGCTGTGTTTGAACCTGTGTCAGTCCCTCTCCTTAAAGGGCTTCCTCTCTTTTACTGACCTTCTATTTTACTGTCTTCAAGGACTGATCCCTGCTGGTAACATGTCCAGAGTCTATGAGATTCAATGTCTCCATCCTTAGTCTTGCGTCGAGGAAGCATTCTACTTGCCTGTCTTCCAAGAAGGACCTTTTTGTTCTTCTGGCATTCCGTGGTCTATTTCATCTTCTTTGCCAACACAGAATTCCAAGGAATCCCTTCTTCTCGTGTCTTCCTTATTCTTTGGTCTAGCTCTCATCAGCGAATGAGGTCATTTGAAAATACCATGGCTTGGGTCAAGCACACCTTAGTACTCCATGTCACATCCTTTGCTTTTAACACTTTAAAAGAAGCCTTACTGCCACAGATTTCCCAATGCATATACCATTTGATTTTGCTTCCATGACTGCTTCCATGGGCATTGGTAGTGGATCCAAGTAAAACGAAATACTTGAATCGTTCAATGCGCTCTCTGTTTTATCATGATATTGCTTAGTGGCCCCACTGTGAGGATTTTGGTTTTCTTTATGCTGAGGTTTATTCTGTCAGTAAGTGCTTCAAGTTATAGTCACTTCCAGAAAGCAAAGTTCTGTCAGTTGCATAGTTTAGGTTGTTGATGTGTCTTCCTTTCATTTTGATGTCACTCTTCATCTAGTCGACCTTCTTACGATTGTTTGCTCAGTATACAGCTTGCATACAAGTATAGCACAAGAACACAGTCCTGATGCCCACCTTTCCTGACTTTAAACCACACACTGTCCCCTTATTCTGTTGGGACAAATGTCTCTTACACTATGGTGTGTATGTGTGTGCGCGCGCGCACCATTAACTATTCAGAAGCCCCATTCTTCACAATGTCATCCATAGTTTGTTTTGATCCACAGAATCGAATGCCTTTGCATCGTCAATGAAACACAAAAGTAAACACGTTTCTGCTATTCTGTGCTTTCAGCAAAGACCCAGGAGGCACCAGCAACCCTAGTGTCAGGTCCCCTTCTGACTCTGACCTGAAGGTCTGGCAGGTCCCTATCCACGTGCTGTTGCAAGTGTTTAGGAATGATCTTCAGCAACATTTTGTGTATGACATTGTTCATTCATTTTTGGCTTCTGCTGTACCATCTTTCTTTAGAATGGCACAAACATGGATCTCTTCTAGTTGGTTGGTAAAAGAGCTGTTTCCAAAACTTTTTTGCATACATTAGTAGGCACCTAGAGCCTTGCGCCCATTTTCCTGAAACATCTCAAGCTGAAATCCTTGGCTTCTCCGACACAGCGGCTGGCAGTTAGTTGCACAGTGTGCAGCCACGACCCTCGCAGGGCTCCGTTGTGCCGCAGAAATGTGAAGTATCGTAGCTGAGAGTTTGAATGTATTCCTCCGTTTTTCCACTTGAGAGACGTGAGCAAGTTCTCCCCTTCTGACTTTCTATGTGTTTGCACAGTTCAATGTTGTATTTCCTTTTGCCTTCTGGAGTCACCTTTGAAATCTTCTTAGCTTTTTTTTTTTTAAAGCTTCATCATTACTCTTAAACTGCTTAAGAAGATATCTTTATAATTCTATTGGGAAGTAGGGCATGACATGAGTTCCAGAAAAAAGCTGTTTGTAAAAGGCTGTATTGATGCACGGGCATAAACATTTCATATACTAGTAAATCAACGAATGGAACCACCAGAAATAGATTTGGACTGTTTATTTTGCTCTATCTCCAGGATCTGGAACAGGGCCTGGTGCATAGTAGATGCTCAATAATGAAATGTTGAATATATAGATCTTCCTTGGTTGTAGCAATCAGAGAAGCTTCATGCAAGAGACGAATCTTGAAATATTGCCCAAATCACTCCGGAGATATTTCTTGCCTCCTTTATCAGGTCATTAGAAAAGAGCTGACTCTGGGACCCATGGCTGCATGAGAAAGTATAAGGGATGAGGATTTATTTCTCCTGGAAGCATTTTTATGGTTTGGGGAGTGCCTTCAGAGCCCTGAAGTAGAGGCTGAGGACTGGAATTTCCACAAAACCACTAGTTGCTGAATTGTCTTTGTTGTAAAACAAGAGCTGATCATAGATGTCAGCCGTTGAAGATGCAGAGAGGATTGGTTTCACTAGAAGTGATACTCTTGGTCACAGGCAGCCTGTGAGCAGACACTCCTGAAGCCCACAGCGCCTTCTGAGCACATTGCTGCCAGGGAACATGGGCAATTAATGGCTTCAGGTGTCACCCTTCCGTCTCACCGCTGCTCTCTGTTGGCCAATGAGGGATTTGAGTTATGAGTTCCATGAACTTCTAAGTCCTTGCCAGGGAATTCTGGGCCTTTAGCTTGCCCAAATGGTGATGTGAGTGGTCCCACTCACCCAGCTTTGGCTGCCGTGAGTGTCATGGCAGTTCTGCGGTTGGAAGTCTAAAAGGAAAGGGAAATAAATTCCTGAGTGTGCTGGGGATTTGCCTTCAGGGCAGAGGGTTGAACTAGTGCAGTCTGAGTGCTGGTGCGGACTTGGCACTGCTCTTCTGCTGGCTGGAGGTGGTGCGAAGCTCCTTCAGCAGGTTCTGAGGGCTGGCTCGTCTCATGCCTGGGAGTCCAGGGGGCGGGCACCAAGAGCCTTCCTGGGTATGTGTCTTTAAATGATGCGCATGCAGACTTGTACAGTTGTGCCTCAGTTTCAGCAGGGGCATTGCTTCCAAGGTCTCCCGAGAATACCAAGAGCCGTAGGTGTGGATGTTTTAATCAGGCATAGTATTTGCATATAACCTACAGACATCTTTCCATATATTTTACACCATCTCCAGCTAACTTATAATACCAAGCAAAATGCAAGTGATGTGTAAACAGCGCGTTAGACTCCCTCTTAGCCTTTGAGGCATTTCTCTGACTACATAATTGCTTTGTTTCTCCCCTGTGCATTTTGGAGGCTCGGTTAGTCGAATCTGCTGTAGAGGTGGAAGCCATGGATCTGGAGGGTCAGCTGTGTAATAGATGGTAAAGCTCAGGACAGGGGCCGTGTGGAGCCCTGTCCAGATACTGCAGGTGGGAGCCTTCTGCAATGTTTGAACCACATCAGTACTGAGCTTTCTGCTGGGCGACAACTCTAGGCCAGACACCGTTTTCTAAGAGGAGGCATGGCCCCTGTATCAATAGCAACAGAAACACGATGTTTCATGATTTCCGAAACACTTCCCCATTGGTTAGCTTATTTGAAATTCACTCTAGCCCCTGAGCTAGGTAGGGGCAAGGATGATCATGACCCTTTTATAGACGAGCAAAAACCGAAGCTCAATCAGGTGAAGAGATTTGCTCAAGGTCACCCAGTTAGCAAGAAGAAGATGAGCCTGGAATCCAGGGACTCTGATGGAGAGTCTGCTTTATTCCGCTCTTTCATGTTGTCAGCTCCTAATCATGGGAACAGACAAACACACATGACTTGGTTCATGGATGCAGGTATCGTGATGACAGGAGCGTCTGAAGGTTGGAGACGACTGTTTGGAGGATAAGCAAGAATTCTAGGAGCAGGTGACCTTGAGCTGTCATGGAAAAGAGAGGAAGCCGTGATGTGGGCATAGGGCTCCTGTGTGGTGCTGCTGGCAGTGGTGGCAGACACTGTTATTTAAACCCACTCGTAATGATTCCTGAGCTTGCAGGAGAGGCTGGGAGGAGTCAAGGGCACTGGAGGCCTGAATAATTAAACTCCAGAGGAAGCAGAAACACCTCATTTGAACTTACAGCATAATCCCCCTTTCCTAGATCAGTGGTTCTCAACCTTCCTAGTGCTGCAACCCTTTGATACAGTTCCTCATGTGGTGGTAACCCGTATGTGGGCCTATCTGCATGTGGGCAGACCCGCCAGGAGACAGATAGAGGAGCGATGTCTCAGTTCCTAAGATCATCAGAAATAAGGTCTTAGGCGACCCCTGTGAAAGGGTCATTCGACCCCCAAAGGGGTTGTGACCCCCAGGTTGGGAACCGCTGTCCTGGATAAACTGTTATCACATTGCTTGCAAAAGTCAAAATGACTTGGAGTGTATTTCTTCCACTCCTTGTCCCCGATTTCACCCTCCCTGCCAGTGGGTCAACTCGGGTGCACAGTGAGTCTATAGCACAGGTTAGAATGGTCTCCGTGGGGTTCTGAGACTAACTTGGAGTGTATTTCTTCCACTCCTTGTCCCCGATTTCCCCCTCCCTACCAGCGGGTCAACTCGGGTGCACAGTGAGTCTATAGCACAGGTTAGAATGGCCCCTGTGGGGTTCTGAGAATAACTTGGAGTGGCTGGTGGTTTCGAACTGCTGACCCTGCAGTTAGCCACCTAAGGGGTAACCACTACACCACCAGGCTCCCTCCAATTGGAAGTAGGGGACAGGGACAGGGAAAGGGAGAGGGGGACAGGGACAGGGAAAGGGAGAGGGGGACAGGGACAGGGAAAGGGAGAGGAGATTTCAAAAGCCTACGTAACCCCCAATTAGTCATCAACCCTTCTGGCTAGTTAGGACTGGGCTGTACGGATCAGGTGTCTCCTAGGGCACAGGCGACCCCACATGTTCAAAGCCCCGTCTTGGCTTGGGCCCTGACGCAGGAAAGCAGGAGAGGAGGGATGGGTGAGGGCTCTATCAGCGTCTTCTCAAGAGCTCACCTGCACACACTCCCCTGACTCCACACACCTTCCATTTTGCCTTCATGATTTAGTTTGCTTTGATGTTCTCTAGAGAAACGTTGAATAAACGAGGATCATGATTTTGGGAATTCTGGCGGAGGTTTGGGAGAGACTTCTTTGCTTTTGCCAGGCCTCAAATTAATGAATCTCTTCTCTTCAAAATTAAATCATGAATGACATTTTTTGATCTTGTAAAGTCAGACTTCAGCCAAGAGAATTTTTTAACAAGGTTTCTTAATATTTTACTGAAAGTTATTCTTTCCCCCCACTCAGCCACTATTAGAGAGATTCTCTTCTTCAGTCATTGAACTGTTTCAAATCTGAGAAAATATTGAGACCCTTCTTTTTCCTCACTAATGCTGATGACAATAAAGGTTTGCCTGTGGTTTCAGGCATCTCTTCTTTCAGTTTACTTGCCTCCCCACACCATAACTGATGCATAAGGAGTCCTGGTGGCACTGTGGGTTTGGCATTGGGCTGCTAACCACAAGGTTGGTGGTTCAAATCCCTTAGCTGCTCCTTGAAAGGAAGATGAGTCTGTCTGTTCCTTTACAAATTTATAGTCTTAGAAACAACATACAAGGCCACTATGAGCCAGAATTTACTTAATGGCAATGTTTTGTTTTGCTTTTCTTTGACTCAGATGATTGATAGGAATGACATCAATCCTAACTTTCCCTTTTAAATTTAGGGTACAAAGTCAGATTCTCTGAAGCCAAGTAACACAAAGATTGCAAGAATTTCTCACACTGTAACACAGGATGCAAATACTCTTCCTTGCTGTAACTTTCAAAACTACCGAGTTGAAATGGAATGGCCCAAGTCCTGCTATTTAATGTCCTCTCACCTCTAAGGACAGTTTCATCCAGTCCTTATGTTCATGGATGGAGACAACGCTATCCCATGGCAGAGGGCCTGGACTCCAAATCGCTAACCCACTGTGAGGGTTGAATTGTGTCCTCCAAAATGCACTGCAAATCCTCACCTCTGCCTGTGATCATAATCCCACCTGGGAATGGATCATGTTTGTTTATTTTGCTAAGGAGCCAGGATTATTGCAGAGTGTACCTGGGACCAACCTGTTTTAAGATATAGAAGAGACTGAGCAAATAAGCAGAGCAGAGATGGGGGAGGAGAGATACCAAGCCACATGAAGATCCCCCAGGAGCCGAAGCTCAGAAGAACCAAAGACCTTCCAGAGTTGACAAAGGGAGAAAGCCTGCCCTTAGAGCTGCCACCCAGCATTGGGACTCATAGCCTCTTAAACTGTGAGGAAAAATCCTGCTGTTTGTTAGAGTCACCTTCTGTTATAACAGCTTCAGATAACTAAGACACCCACACCCACAGGCTTGTCCAGGAGTCCCTGGCACATTCCATCCACCCTTCAGTCATTCTCATTGATGGGGACCAGATGGGCGCAGTGCTCTGCACGACTTAAAGTTTAAGTCATAGTAAAGTGACTTGTATTTGGCCATTGTCCAAGCAAAATGAAAGAAGGGGCTGTTGTTTTTCTGGCTCAGACACAGTATAGGATTCATAACAGAATGACCCCTTGATTTGATAATGACTTGTATTTGGCCATTTGATAATGACAAGAGTCCAAGGCTGCCGGGATGGGCACTTTCATGGCAGTAACTCAGAGACCACCATTCATAAGTTTCAAACTGGTTACAGCTTTGTGGACTAGCCTTGGCTTGTTGACTTCCTTTCATTTCGAATGCTGCTGCGTGTCTGTATTGTACCGGCTGGTTAAATATATAAGGTTTTCCCATTTCAGTCTGATTCAGATGAGGGTTACCGATCCATTAAAAAGTTCACTGCTGTCAACTTGATTGTGACTCAGAGCCGCCCCCCTGCCAAGTTTACTGTTTTCACCTATCATTTCTCAGAGTTCTAGATTCATAGAATCTTTGTTATAGATGCTATCTTAAAAAGTAGATGGCTTTATTGACCATATGGCTCACATATTATACCTGTCCATAGTTCAGTCACATTAAAAAGAATTGTACAATTTATGGACGATACCTTAGAGGCCGGTTAGTGTGACGTTCTACTAGAGGCAAGAATCGATGAGTGGTAATGAACTTTATCTCCACTGACAAGGTGTTCATGATCCACAAGACAACTCATTTTATTGTTGGACAGATTTAATTTGTTCGTAAATTATATTATGTAATTGGAATCTGGCTTTCTTCAACTTATTATGCACATTGATTTTAGTTCCGTCCTCTGGGGTCGTACAGAACTATGTAATTTCATTTCTACTTGAAGTCCTTGAGATAATTGAGGACCGTGGTGATTATTACCACATAGTCTATTTGGCAACACTGTATACTTTTCAAGGGGCCCTTGTGGTGCTTTGGACTGTTTGTGGGGTGTGGTGTTTAGCTTCAGGCTCCTAACTATAAGGTCAGCGGTTCAAATTCAACAGCCTCTTTGTAGGAGAAATGTGAGGTTGTCTGCTCAAATAAAGATTTAAAGGGTTACCAACTCTAAGGAACAGCTGATCGGAGTTAGAATCTACGCGATGGCAGTGTGTGTATGGGGGGCGGGAGGTGTACTTTTCAGTGCTCCTTCATTTGATATTGGTTGATTCCTGCGTCCTCTTAACTTTCCTTTATTTTTTTCTACACTTTTCTAAGCTTAAATATCTTCCGTAATTTGTGTTCCTTACAAATGTATGCCTTTGATGTGTACAATGTGTTTTAAATTACTCAGTTATTTTCTTCTGTCCTTCAGACATTCCCACCATTAGCTTTGAGTACTTTTGTGTGTGCTGGAAACACAGCAACGGGTAGGGTCCACTCCCCGCCTTCAGAAAGCCCGGCTGCTAATGTGCTGTGCTTGCTCTTCTCCAGTAGTTTGTGTGGGTCCGTACACGAGAGAGGGCCAGCTAAGGCAGGGAAACCACAGACTTGCCAAGTGGAGACAGAGGTGCTTACAGCCAGTGTTAGGTTTGCCTGACTGCTGTCTACCTCTCCCCCCTCCCCCCACATGCCAGGTTTGCATATTAAATGATGTTGGTCTCCCCCAACCCCCTCATTTAGATAATCAACCTGTTGAGGACAGAAGCCTGAGGTAAAATAAACTCTGGGGCTGAGAATGGAAGCCTCAGCCTGTGATCGATCATTTGAAGGTTGATGTTTCCTATTTGCCCCAGAGTTGGGGGTGTCCCCTCTGAGCTCACAATAGAGGGAAGCAAGAAAACCAAATGGAAATATAAACCATGCGAAAAGAAGCAGATTGTGTCTCAGGATGGGATATGGCAATAGAGTCCTGAAAAATTGTGATTTTTGGCCAGAGAAAAAGAAAAAATATATCGAGAGGAGTGGGGAGTTCGCTGGAGGGGAGGGTTATGATCCAGAAAGTCTGTCTGTTTGTCTGTCTCCTGTGAGTGGCTGTGGTCAGGTGCTGACATAACCTACACATCTTCTTTTCATTTGCGACCCCTGTCCTTTTCAACTGGTCCTGAAAGATCAGGGGTCTGGAGTCAGCTGATGGCTTTGACCCTTGTGTCCCTTCCCCTACTCCTAGGTGGTTCAAAATCAAGAAAGGTGTACATCAGGCTTGTAGCCTTTCAGCCTCCTTATTCTGTCTGGATGTTGAACAAATAATCGGGAAACTGGATTATATGAAGAAGAATGTAGCATTAGGATTGAAGACCGGCTTATTAACAACCTGGGATATTCAGATGACACAACCTTGTTTGCTGACAATGACGAGGACTTGAAGAAGTGGTGATGAAGGTCAAGGATTGCAGCCTTCAGTTTGGATTACGACCCAGTGTAAAGATAACCAAATATTTCCAACTGGACCGATAGGTAACATCATGATGAGTGGAGAAAAGAGCAAAGTTGTCAAGGATTTTGTCTTGCTTGGATCCACAATCCATACTCATGGAAACAGCAGCCAAGAGATGAAAATGTATTACATTTGGTAAACTGCGGCACAAGACCATTTTAGAGTATTGAAAAGCAAGTTGTTACTTTCCAATACCTCACGTGCATGTGAAAGTTGGACACTGAATAAGGAAGACCAAGGAAGAATCAATGTGTTTGGATTGTGATGCTGGAGAAAAATAGTGAAAGTGCCGTGGACTTCCAACAGAACCAACCAATCTGTGTTGGAAGAAGTGCAACAAGAATGCCCTTGGAAGCCAGGATCGGGAGACGTCTTCCCCCTGTGTACTTTAGACATGTTATCAGGAGAGACCCGCTCCTGGAGAAGAGCACCATGCTTGGTAAAGTAGCGGGGCAGCCCCAGTGAGGAAGGGATTGATGAGCTGGATTGACACAGTGGCTGCAACCATGGGCTCACGAACAATTGGAGGATGGCACAGGTCCAGGCAGTGTTTCCTTCCGTTGTACAGAGACATTATGGGTCGGAACTGACTCGACAGCCCCTAACAACAACAACAACTACCCTGTCGATGTGTTTACATCTGTGCTCAAGGTCAGAGGCAGCATTCAAACTAAAACAGCCATCTAATTGTTCTTGGTCCTTTGCTTTTGTCTTCTAGAGTCAAGCCAGAGATAACGTGGGAGATCGGGGCTTATGAACACGTGTCTGGGTGCCCTTCCTGATGCACGTAACTGCACAGGTTCATCTTGCCCGCTCACATGAGCACGTTTCTAAGAATGTCTCTCAAGTTCACAGTCACAAGGCAAGGAGCCTGGTGACATAGTAGGTTATGTTTGCAGCCAGAGGTCAGCAGTTTGAAACTACCAGCCTCTCTATGAGTGAAAGGTGAAACTGTCTACCCCCATGAAGATGTACAGCTTCAGAAATCCACAAGGACCATCCTACTCTGTGCTACGGGGTCACAACGAGTCAGAATCGACTGGATGCCAGTGACGGTTTTTGTTTTTGTGTTTGGTGATTTGCTTTTGTGTCTGTGCGGAGGCAACTTTTGTTTGCGTAAAGGAATGACGTCATGCTCATCAGGAGCAGTAGCCAAATGGAGTCACATTCGAAGTGAAAAGCCACTTAGACAAGCGTGTCTTATGTACTCACAGGCCCCAAGAACCCATAGTTTCTCCTGCTCTTGCCATTTTATCTAGTCATAGGAAGAGCACTCTCCCTACTGTTTTCCTGCTGGTTTTAAGGACCATCTCAAGACCCAGTCACTCCTTGCTCAATACGCCGGTCCACAGTAATTTGTCCTCGAGCCGCTATCCTGCATTTGGCGATCATAGGGGTGTCTTGGAGGCCAGGATGTTGTATGTGGTCAAAGGATAGGCTTTGCCCTTGGTGGTGCCCTTGGTGGTTCCCTGGGTGTGGGACGCTTCAGTCGCTTGAGCACTGACACCAAGAGACGGACACTGGGAGTCTGAGAAGGGAGGGTGTGGTGGGTTGAGGTGGGGTTTCGGGGCGGTGGAGGAAAGGGAGAACCTGGAGTGTTGCTTCTATTCTAAGACCAGAGGCAGCAATCATCTCATCACCTCCAACCACCCTCCCTCTGTCGCCATAGCCCTAGGAACTGGGCTGTTGTCCCTCCCTCTTCACGGCCTTGGAAGCCCCTCTTAGAAGCGAATTTACCCTCCCAGGCCAAGCCGGCCATTGCTGTTCGTCTCCTTAAGTTCATTTCATCTGCGAAAGAGGTTGGGTGCACCAAGGGAAAAGGGAAAAGGCAAGGACACTATTGGATGTGATTTACCTCTGGGCCCTGCACCCTCCAGGGACGCCTTGTTGATTTTCTTCGAGATTTCCAAAATATGTAGCTCAATAGCAAACCTGGACTCTGTGTTCTATAAATGCACACTGATTGCTTGACAACGGACTGCAACTTGCCAAACCACGTAAAAACAGCAAAATGAGTAATAATGCAGTAATCTTATTTATGGAGAACTTTTCACCATTCAGGACACAGAAATTACCTTTCAGCAGCAAAGAGAATAGCATTCACCAAGCTGATGCACACAGAGACCAGACCGTGTTGACTTATAATTATTTGAAAATTAAAGTTCCCGATTGAGTCATTTTTAATATGTTATTTTTTTGCCCCTTTATGGTTTCCTAGGACAGATATTAGGGAGGTGCCATGCCCTGCTGATATGCACGTGAAGTCTGCTCATGCGGGCGGCTAGAGGGAAATCCTAGATTGTGAGTCTAGGGGAAAACATCGCTTTACACACCTATACGATGGGTAGGTGGTTTACTCTGTACAAGAAGTAAAATTATTCGAGTTGGATAAAAGCAAATCAAAACAAAGTAAATGGCCACGACACTGGAAACTTTCTTGGCTTGTGTAACAAAAATGATATAATCATTTTGAAAAAAATTTGGTGGGAGATATTATGTGTGCTTTACTCACTGCCACCGAGTAAATTCTGACTCAGAGACCTTACAAAGACAGTGTGGAAACTGCCCCATATGGTATCCAAGACTGTAAATCTTTACAAGAACAGACAGCCTCTTCTTTCTTAGTTGGAGGGACTGCTGGGGTTGAACTGCCAACCTTGCACTAAGTAGCTCAACCTTAGCCCACTGAACCACCCAGGGTTCCCTAGGTATGCCCTGTCACCCCACAATTCTGCATGAGGATAAGCACAGTAGATAATGAGTGTTTATGTTCATTAGAACATATATAGGAATGCTTGTAGCAGCTTTACTTATAAAAGCCAAAACCTGATAACAAAAATGCCCATCCAGAGTAGTAGGTATACATATCTTATGGCATATTATTTAAAAATGAGTACCTTAGAGAGATGGGCGGGGGGGGAACTCAAAATACTGATATGTTAACAACACAGTGTAACTAGAGCAATATAAGCCAACATAAAGGACTATATAGTTTATTATTGCATTTAAATGAAATTAAAGAACAAGTAAAACTAAATTAAGGTCACAGAAGTAGAAGAACGGTTATTTCTGACTGGAAGGAGGAAGCCTTCTGGTGACTGCAAATGTCCTCAGCTGGGACATTTGAGTAGTGGTTACGTGGGTGGAGGTGGTTACGAGGGTGGAGGTGGTTACGTGGATGGAGGTGGTTACGTGGGTGGAGGTGGTTACGTGGATGGAGGTGGGTACGTGGATGGAGGTGGTTACGTGGGTGGAGGTGGGTACATAGATGGAGGTGGTTAGGTGTGGTTGAGTTGGTTTCAACTCATAGCAACCCTGAGAACGACAGAAAAGAAACACCGTCTGGTCCTGCCCCGTCCTCACAATTGATGTTATGTCTGAGCCCATTGTTGCAGCCACTGTGTCAATCTTCCATGTCCTGGGCCGCCTTTTCTTTTGGTGCACTTCTGCTTTATCAAGTTTGATGTCCTTCTTCAGGGACTGGTGTCTCCTGACAACATGTCCAAAGTGCGTGGGACAAAGTCTCTCCATCCTTTCCTCCAAGGAGCATTCTGGCTGTACTTCTCCCAAGACAGATTGATCTGTCCTTTTGGCAGTCCATGGTACTTTCAGTATTCTCTGCCAGCACGCACATCCACTGCATGGATTCCTCCTGGGTCTTCCCTATTCAAGTGTTGAGCTTTCGCATGCATTCGAGGTGATTGAAAATACCAGGACTTGGGAGCATTAAATATATGTGTATATCTATTTTTTGTTGAGCTGTACTTTTACAGTTTTTGTCCATTACTGTATGCAAATTATACCTTAATTTAAAATGTGAAAAGAAAGAAAAAAGGGGGTACTACTGAATTTCCCCCATCCTTGTATCTTCTCTTGATCTGAGGATTCACAGACAGTGTCCTTCCACACCGACAAACCTCTATCCATCGATTTGGTAGCACAATCAAAGTACAGAGTTGTGGAAACTTCTTAGCCCTAACCAAAAATATTGAGGTAATAAGTCATTCATTGGACTTGGGGGCTTAATACGACAGTCTAGAGCAGTGGTTCTCAATCTTCCTAATGCTGCAACCCTTTCATACAGTTCCTCATGTGGTGGTAACACCCCCAACCATAAAATTATTTTTGTTGCTACTTCATCACTGTAATTTTGCTACTGTTAAGAATTGGGTGACCCCTATGCAAGGGTTGTTTGACCCCCAAAGGGGTTGTGACCCACAGGTTGAGAACTGCCTGTCTAAAGGGACAGCTAATCCAATTGGCATAGTCTACAAGGACAGTGTAATTGTAATTAAAATTGCAATGTAATTCACCCTCCTGTGGGGTGAACAATCACTGGGGTCTTCAGAGCTAGTGAAACCCACAGGGGGCAGTTCCACCCTGCCCTCTCCTGATTACCATCAGTCAGAAAGGAGGCCTTTGGGTTTCAAACTGGTGTGTGGATATCCAGGGTGCCACTGCTGGTGTTTCTCTGTCCGAGGCTAAGAGTGAAGAGAATTCAAGATGAATGAAGAAAATCCAAGACATCTAGAAGCAGATAGGCCCAAGGGCCAATGAACCATGAGAGTCTTGGCCTCCCCTGTGCTGAGATCAGAATAACAGCATGGTGGCTGGCTACCACTCCCAACTAGTCTGAAAGGGATCATAGTAGCAGGTCCTGGATAGACATATCGAGTGAATCTCAGAACCATAGAAAAAACCAGGCATACGAGTATGGTAGAGACTCGTAAAGCTCTCAGTTTTGTGACCCTTTGTGATCCTTCATGCCAGGAACATAACTTACCTCCGAGGTGCAACTTTCAGCCAAGCATCAGACACCAGGGAGGTATGCACTTTGGAGCACAATCAGCCACACTTGTTCCAAAGAGCAGCTTTTGCTCAGGGATAAAGCTCAGAAAGCAGAAAGACATGGGAAAGGAGGAGGGAGAGAAACAGAAAACTGCGAGAAGAGATGGGAAGGGTGCTATTGTGTCGCGGCCATTGCGATCCATGTCAAGAAACAAAACGGGCGTGGGTCATTGAACGGAAAGCCTTTTGTTCCATAAACTTTCACTCAAACCACAACAAAAAGTCAGAAAGCAAACAACCACAACAATGACCCTTGTTCCCGAAGCTCCTTGTAAATTGTAGCTGTTTCCGCCTGCTGTTAAGCTCCTCTGGGAAACCCGTGGCTGGGAGTCTGAAGACTTCTGCTCAGTCTCCAGTGCCCACGCTTGCTTATGGGTATTCACCAGGGAGCTGTGAAACAGGCATCTGAATCCCTGCTCGACCTTTACCTCACAGGGCAGAGTGAACCTAGTGTTCAGTACAAGTTGTTAAAGAGTGATAGAAAATATCAAAAGTACCATCCGAGTACTGGGACTTACTTACTATTATACCTGAACCAGGGGAACTTGATAGCAGCTACTGATTTGAATCCTACAAGATACTGACTGTCCAAGAGCATGCTGTGCCAACCAGCAATTGGGCAGCATTTTATGAAAAATAAATCACTGTGATACTCCACCTGGGACTATCCATGGCAGGGGTGGCATCAGGATACTAAGGCGCCTGCGGGCAACTCCTCTGTAGGGAAACGTGATGGGGAGGGGAGCAGGGCTCTGCAGGTGATTGTAGAAGGCCTCCAGATTTGGCTGGCACAGTGGTCACATCCAGTGTTAGAGGAAGGTTTGTTATCAGGTGAAGCCTTTGGACAGAGCTCTGCTAGATAGCCTAGGTTTGCTTCTGGCTTTTTGGTCAACTGGCTAGGTGATATGCGGCGATCCCTTGTTTCCCTGGGCCTCGGTTTTCCATCTGAAAAATAGTAGACTACATGATTTCCCAGGTGCCTTGCAGCTCTGACTTCCGATTTGTCATCCTCATGCGGCCAATTCATTCTTGATTATGTCTGTCTATTCATGGCCAATTTCAAATTCCAAGTTGACTTTCAAATTCAGAATTGGCTTTGTCTCTCCATCCAGCCGTTTCTTACTACTTGGAGTCTTCAGGGAATGCTTGTTAATTTTTGAACCATCAATCATCATCATAAAAGCAACTCTACTGCCAATCATCATGGATAGTCGTGAAACTGTCCGTGATTGGGGGTTATCGATTCCACATCATTTTGATGACCCCGTATGTCTTTCTACCATTAGTGGTCAAGACCAGAGCTGCCTGATCACACAGTCACCGCCTGTCTCCTGCAGCCTCCCTCAGCCTGTCAGGAGTCCCAGCCCGAACCTTCCGTGAGGAGGGATGCCATGTGTTGAGCATGCATGGGTCTAAGCCATGCTAGTGGGAGGACTGTGGGAGGATTCATGCCGGGGCTCCGGCCTCCAGTCTATGTGAGACCTGGGGACAGAGGAGACACCCTGAACAGAGAGTAGCCAGCACCAGGTGGGAGGACCGGCTGGGGTTTCTTCCATGGTCCAAGCATGCTAAGGCTGAATGAAAATTCAGAGCCAAGAAGAAAACATCTTATTTTCTCCTGCCTGGACAGAAGCCTGATTTTGTACATGGCAGGACAAGGAAGGGGAGGGATGAGCAGGCCGGGAGAGAATGACTGTGAAATGCCTGTGAAGGAATCCGGCCCTAGGAGGGAAGCTGAGGGGCATGTTAATTTTCCCTGTTCCTCCATGACCATCTGCAGGGTTTTTGTGGCAGGCCCAGGTGCTGAATTCTTCCTGGGGAGTTCTGTGAGTCCAATGTCGTCGGGGACTAGAGCAGGCCTCAGCCTCCGTGGACATGGTTTTCCCCCTGACAGCCCCCATCCCTGGAGAATTCATCTGATTTTTGCTTCTGGAGTGTTCTATCCCCAAAGTCAAACCCTCCCTCCTGGGTGTCTCGTCTTCCAGTCTTTTCTTGGGTGCGGGGGTTTCGGTGCCGAGGCACCTGGGAGGAGTCACTGGCTGCTCACCTCACATGAGGCGATGTTTGTCAGCTCTCCTTGACCTGGCGCCTACTCATGGTGACCCCAAGCAAGGTGGAACTGCCCTGCCCCGTCTGGCACCTTCCCTGTCATCACTGGGCTTTTGGAATTATGGGCCATTTGGGTGGAAGAAGCCTGCTGGCCCTGTCATCTGGAAGCTATGCTGAAATCTGCTAGCAGCTTGCCCCCAAGCCCCCAAGCCCATCACCAGTGAGACGAATCCCATTCATAGCAAGCTGCAGCAGATCAGGGGTTTCTGAGGGAGGGAGCCTTTACAGGAGCAGAGAAGCCCTCTTTCTCTGCAGGACAGCTGGTTGGTGGGAATGGTCAACCTTGCACCTAGTTAGCAGTCCAGCGCTCACCTGGCAGTGGCACCAAGGTGTAGCATCAGAGCTACCCTCAAACCTCGACTGACAGACCGGGCGGTGGCTGAGGAGAAGGAGCCTCTGTCAGGAGTCAGAACTGGCTTTCCCACTGGAAGCTATGAATTCTACCACTGAACCCCCACCCTGACGTCAAATGAGGAGACGCTCCCTTCAAAGCAAGCTCCCCGAGGAGAACTAATTCTACAGCGGGACCTGTGTACAAACGGTTTGATCTGCATTCTGGGAACCGTTTTCAAATCTGGCAGTGCAGGGCTTTTTTGGTTGTTGTTTTAAACTGCCCTTAATGACAACCAAACGTTGATCTCTGAATGCTAATTTGATTTTTGGAACCAACCCAGCTTCATCTGATACCCAGTCTGAAGAAGAGGAGACCAGACCTGCCCAAGCTGAGCGATAATGTTTTTTAGAGGGGGGGGGGGGGAAGGAATGACATAATTTGCTTGTTTTTTTTAATGTTCAAATGACAGTGAGGTCTGTTCTCAGAGGAAACTAAAAATGTCTTTAGCATCTGTTGGGATAAGCAGAGAGCCCAGGGGGCTGCTGTGAAGGACAGCTCTTGTTTTCTGTTCGTTTCTGGAGGCCACGGGCGGTCCTAAGCACCTGGCATGTGCCTGTTTGTGGATCTATGCCTGGGCCTTCTAGGAGAGAAAATGGTGAATTTGGGGCTCTTTCCAAGTCCCCTTAGTTTCTTGGGGAAAGGATTAAAATATAATATCAGGTCCTGGGGCAGTCGGTGGGCCAGGTCAGCCTTGAGCCACAGGCACAAACATTAGAGAGCGGGCAGGAATAGGATGGAGCTTTCCTAGGTAGGCAGTCCCTGGGTGGTGCCGGCATTAACCCACTCGGCTGCTGGCAAAAACGTTGGAGGATTTTCGAGTCCATCCAGAGGCTCTGCAGCAGACAGACCTGGCGGACTGTTTCTGAAGGGTCAGCCTGGCAATGCTGCGGAGCACAGTCCTGTGACACACACGGGCTGGCCTTGAGGCACAGTCAGGGCGATGGCGGCTGGTTTGGTTCCTGCTGTAACTCAAGAGGCCTTTCATGTTGCTTTAAAGAGCGATTCTTTGAAAGAGTTGGGGATGCCAGAGTTCGGCTTCTGTGTTCTACATTGCCCAGTGGAGACCATCGTTTCCCAAGGACCAGGTCCTTTCTCTCAGGAAACGGGAATGCTGAGACGGCCCTAGAGAGAGCGCTACCAACAATTCCGAGTGTTCTCCCCGGCAGGGAGTATCCCTGGAAGGTGAACGAGTGTAGGGGCCTAGCAAACACTTCTGCTGTCGGAGGCCCACAATTCTGAGTAGAGGCTCATCGCAGCTCCAGAGACTCGGAGTCCTACCCAGGACACAGATCCCTAGAGCAGCGTGTGACTGGGGTCAAGAAGCTCACAGATGTGCATGTCCCCAGGGAGCTTGTTAAAATGCTGGTGGCCTGGCTCTGAAGTGTGCACTTGGTGCCCCACCACAAATCCAGGAGACACTTGTGAAGACCTGGCTTAGTGATGTCCAAACCATCCTGGGGGAGTCAGGAAAAGGCAGGCAGGTGGTCCACCGGTCAGGTTTGGACAACAGGAGGGGACGTTTCTGATGTCTTAACTGAGGTGGAAGAGAGCACACGTTGGGGTAGTCGTGGGGTTGGCTGGGGTTTGCGTCTGGAGAGATATACTCGGTCCCCATAAGATGGGAGACATCTGTATTCACTGATGATGGGGACACAAAACCAGACCTTGACCCACATCGCTGTGGGACCCACCCACCAGGTCCACACCCTGTTCTACACACTGTGGGGCCACACCAAACATGTTAGGTTAGAATGCTGTAGTGTGGACCTACATGATCAGAGCAGATGGTGGCTTGTCAAGAGTACAGAACTGGTTGTAGTGGGTGGAGAGGGCTTTGGGAAGGGGGAGCCAGCCAGCCCGGCAGGGGTGGCTCACGGGGCTATGCAGAAGCATAGAGGTGGGCCTCCCACTGAACGACTGGTACAGTCTAAGGGCAGTGGAAGGAGCGGTACAGAGGTAGGTGAATTGGAGACATAAATGTAAGATACCTTGTCTTCTTCCCTGCTCCTTCCACAGGTGAGAGCTGGGATCTCAGGGAGGACAGGTAGGGACTACTCTCCAGTGGCTACTGCCATCCTCTTCTTCTTTTTTTTTTCTTCCAGTTGTGGTTCGATGAAAGTTTGTAAGATATATTAATTTTTCCATTCAGTAATTTACACATCCTTTGTTTGGGTGACATTAGTTGTCAGTCCCTCCATCTGAATGCCACTTCATAACAGTTCACAGGAAACATCTCGCTTTGCTCGACCATTTCCGTGGGTGTTGGATGGAGGTCAGGAGAGGCCAGGAAAGGCGTCCCTTTTGAAGGCTTAGACATTGAGACCTAGAGACAGAAGAGAAGCACAGGACCCTGTGGGTCTGGGTTGGAGGCAGGGGAATGGCGGATGGAGCCTCAGGGCGTGGTGAATGCAACACTGTCTGCCGCAGGCAGAAGGGAAGGGTGCAGCTTCCTTGCCTAACAATGGGACACCATGCTTGATCCTGGGGCCTTTTGTGTAGTTTCTGAGTCTGGGTGAGAAGTATGGAGACAAGGGAAGTCAGGAGAAACCAAGCCTTGCAGATTGCCTACTGGTCCCTGGAAGGCTAGTACCTTAGGGCCTGGCCCTGGAATGATGCCTTTCCCTGGCATGTTTGTGGTCAATGGCCTCCTTCTACAGTTTATGCCACATGGAGGTATGCCACCCTCCCTGTTCCCCACCTCATCTCTGAGCTCACAGAGCTGAGCATTTAGACTTTGCAGAATCCCCTAGGACAGCAATTCTTCAGAGGGACCCAGTTTTTTCCATCCTCCCCTTCAAAACCATTCATAGCTCCCCTAACTTTGAAGTCAGCCAGATCTGACTGAAGCAGGGGGTGGGAGGGTGTCTGTGCTCCCTACTCTACCTCTGCCGGCGCCCACGAGGACTCACACGGAAGAGGAGTGCTCTGTTGCTTGGCAACCTACTTACGTGTTTCTTGGTGCTCAGAATATCTGACAAATCTCAATGTTTCACACTCAACGAGATGGAAGGACAGATCAAAGGGCTAGCCTTAGTGATGAGTGGCAGGGCCGCAGATGAAAAGGGTGATTGCATCAGCACGCCAGAAAGCTGTGGAGGACACAAACGGTTCACTTATATTCTTCTCTCTCCCCACCTTTTCTTGTCTTTTCCCCTCTCCCCCTTCCATGACGTTCCTAGGGACCTTTTGATTCTCTGTCACCACCAGAGTTTGCTGCTGGGTGCTGAAGAGGACAGTGGGAAGAAGAGTCAAGGAGCAGATGTGTGACTTTTAGACAGGACTCTGGGCCTTGGAGAGCTTCCAGCTTGTTAGAGGGGCGGGTCTCTGGGCACCTGATCCTCACCTCTATGGGCCTTTGGCCAGGGAGCCAGGGAGCCGAAAGTTGTAGCATGGTGCTCTCTGAGATGTTCATCTGTGTGTGTGTGTGTCGTGATGCATATAACACAGATGTGAGATGACAGAAAAAGTCAGTGGTTAAGATCATTGGTACAGATATGGCAAGGGCGGGGCCAGGGAGGATGCCCACTGGAGGGTCTGCTTCAGGAAGACCTGTGGCAGCTGGCTTTTGGAGCAGAGATGATGAGCTCTCCTCTCAGGTGTCCAGCCACGGGCCCTGGGTCCCTTCTCTTTGCCATCTGATGGTGAGATGGTCTGTCCGTAAGAGAATATCCTCGGACACACGAGATCAAAGCAAAGGTGACAAGAGGACTTTGTTTCTCTGAACAGGTGCTCGTGGGTCAAGGTTAGGATATATGTGCTAGCCAAGAGAAGCTTCCTCAGAAACAGAACTAAGCACTGAGCTTTTGGTGACTGCCCTGTGGCCTGATCCTCTTGCGTCACATTTGACCAGCATGTTAGTTCATTAGCTGCCTCTATTCCCCCTGCAATCGTTGATGTCCCCACAATCCACTAGGCCCTGTCCTGTTAGCGATGCTGCTGAAACATTCCTTGCATTTTGGTTGTGAGCTGCTGGGCAGTGGTCCCTCTGCCAAATTAGAGACCAAGGGTGGGGATGAGTCCTCAGGACAGAAAGGACAGAGTGTTAGAGCTCCGTGACGGGGGCATGCAACCTGGAAAGAGACTTACATGGAAAATTCAGGACCACTGGGATGCCCTCAGGCAAGGCTTTCCAGGAAGGTGTGGGCCTTGGCGTGAAGGAGTCAAGGGCTTGGAGCCAGGCAGATCCCGTGGGGTTTGCATATTGGGAGATCCTGGCTCTTGCTTGAAAGGGCTCTTTCCGGAGGGTGATGGGGACCACAGAAAAGGGCAGTTGCTGCATCGTTGGGAAATTCTCCCTGACCTCTGACCTTGGTTTCTCCTGGGGTACCTTGTCCTCTTTGATACCCTCTGGAAGTGTCAGGCTTCCACATCACTACCCTTAAGGCCCCACATTGTCATGAGGTAATCGGCACCTTCAGGGTCTGGCTCATCTCTCTGTAGCCCCTCTCACTGGTGGTCAAGACTGATCTGCAGTGAAGCTAGGAAACAGACTCTTCTAGAACCCTTCGCCCCTCTGACTGCCTGACTCCCCTGGACAGCCTTCTTGAGCAGGGCCAGTGATTCCGGCTACGAAAACCCCTAACTACTCTCCCAAAGCACCTAAACCCTTGTCCCTGCCCCGTAGCTGGTGTGCCCACTCTTGTTCCTGACTATGGGCAGGAGCTTAATGGGTTATTCCTCATGGGAGGATTTGTCATTTAAAAGAGACATCGAGCTAAAAGAGATACATTTCTCACAGTACACTTCAACTGCCAGCGGTAAGTAAATCAAGGTGGTATTTTGGGGTCTTGATTGTGTTTATAGACGAGTTATTTCCAAAAAGGGGAATTACAGACCCTCGTTTCCATGCTCTATGCTCATCAGACTTCACCCCGAGGATGGAGTTCAGGTCCAGATATCCCAAACCCAGATTTATGGGAAACACGAACAAATAGTCGTTAGTCCAGAGGGTACAGTCAGCCCCATTGGGCAGGCTCTGAACCCATGAGAACTGCACAGTGTTGGAAAGGATGCCCTGGGCTGGGGACAGCGGTGTGGGGGGAGAGACACCAGCATCTACCCAGCACCATCTGTGTGCCCTGAACTCTGCCAGGCAGAGGGCAGATAAGCATGCCCATTCTTACAGATGGAACAGCTTGTGATTATCACTCGGGTCTTTCTGACTCCAAGGTCTTTTTTTAATCCCTTCGTCTCTGTGTTCCGATGCGGAGTGTGGTTCCCCATGAGGCCCTCTTGTTGGAACAGGCTGGTGACCCCTCAGCAGGGCACAGGTCGGATTCCTGCGTGGAGAGGGAAGCCGACTCCAGTCTTGTGGAGCTGACCAGTGGAAGCCTGGCTAACTGTTGATAGGAATAATTAAGAGCTGGCTCTGGGGCTTTGTTTCCGTTCTCCTTGCAACTCCTCTTCCTCTTTCTGGGACACACAGGCGCACCCTCCCCCACAGACACAGCAGCTGTCCTGCCTTCCCGGGTGGGGGGTGTCTAAGGCACAGAGGAGGACTCATCTCACTGTGGGGGATGGTGACCCTGGGAGCCCCCTGCAGTTGCTTCAAGCTTTCTTTTTCTGAGTCTGTGATTCAGGGTGATTGTATTCAGATATCCTAGAGGACCCTTCCAGTGTATGTCTTTCTGGAAGGGATCAACCTCCTTACTACCAGCCCCCAAGGTTTTTTGTTTTAATCAGTTTATTGGGGGCTCATACAAGTCTTACCACAATCCATCCATTCATCCATTGTGTCAAGCACGTTTGTACATTTGTTGGCATAGCCCCCAAGGTTTTATTAGTTATTTAGCTGGGCTTCCCTGGCTGGGAACGCCATCGTTCTGGTGGTGTGAAGTTTCAAGCTCACTGCTTCAGTCCGCCCTTACTTGGCTCCTCAGTCCGTGGGACTAGTCTGCTCATCCTTGGCAATACCCAGGGCGAGAGCCTTGCTTTCCAACCTCAGGCCTAGTGGCTTTCCTTTCTGGAAGCTCTTCCCCGTTGCTCGAAAAGAGTCTCTGTATTTTCCCCCATAGCATTCTGATTAAGGTTCAGACTCCTCCCTCATCACCCAAGGCTCTCTAGCTTTGCCTAATCCAGTGGACTTTTCTATTCTATTTCCCAGCTGCCCTCCCTTTTAAGGAATGTAGTTTTCCATGGAGGAGCTCTGGTGGCCTAGTTAGTGGTTGCTTATTGTTCTCCTTATCGCAAGGGCCACGGTTTGAAACCACCACTCTCTCTTAAGGAAGCACCGTGGGCTCTCTACTCCTGTAAAGAAGTACCGTCTCGCACACTCATTGGGGGCAGTTTCTACCCTGTCCTGTCGGGTGGCTGTGAGCTTTTCTTTTTTTGTTGTTTGTTTTCCATAGAGCATATTTTCTGCTTTCTCTCCTATGACTGATATTTTTCCTGTCCTGAATACTCTTACCTCTCCCCCACCTCTCCCTCCCTGCCCTTCCCCCCCCCCCACCTCCAGGGATCTCCTCTCCCTGCCATTGTCAGAGCGAAGGCTCCCCATTTAAATGGAGCTGTGATTTATTCTTGTACTCTTGCGTTGGCACTTTTTATAGCATTCATTAATTGTTCATTTTCACGTTTAATCTCCCTGGCTGCAAATTAATTCAGGGCGAGGGCTTCGTGGTGCAAATTCTGGATCCCCTCCTGTCAGCCACAGCCCCTCCCTGACCCTGGGAGTCTTCCCTGGCTACTGCATACCCTTCTCTCTATCTTCGCCTGACCCATCTGAGAGAAGCCTGACACATCCAGGGGAAGTGCACAGGCTTGGAGCCGGGTTGAATCCCAGGCTTGCTACCTACTGGCCTTGTGGCTTTGAACAAGTCACTCCACCTCCCCGAGGCTTGTTTTTTTATTTCCAGCTGTAACTAATAGGGGAAATATTCCTGAATCCTAGTTAAAGGTATGAAAGAAAAACTTCAGTTGCCACCGAACTGGTTCTCGATGTTTGCTAGAGTAAAACTGTGCTCCCCGGGTTTTATAAGGATTGATTTTTCCCAGCAGGAGATGACAGACACATTTTACTTTTGAGGCTGCACTGTGTGGACTTGAACCACTAACGTGTTGTTGAGCAACCGAGCACATGAGCTGTTCTGTTCACACACCTGGGGTCCCCAAGGGTGCATCAGAGTTGCTCAATAACCATTGTGTCCCCTCCCTGGAATCCCCCCATGCAGTCCTTCCCAAGCATTCCTTTGATCTCAGTGTTGTGCCTGCTGCAATTCCACAGCTCTTAAAATGCCAAGATTGGAAGGGCATTTCCTACTCTCCTTTGAGGGATCAGAAATCCGAGGCCTGGAGATCCCTCAGGCTTCATGTTGCTGGTGAGGGGCAGAGTCAGGGCTAGCGCTACACACCCCCAGGCAGCACGCGCACTCCCCCAGCCCTGGGGACTGCCTCCGCCCCACGGCCTTCTGCGCAGGGCAGGATGAACACGGAGGGCATGCTTAATGAATACTTGTTGATCTGCTGTTTCTGTGCCTCCTATTCCCTTGGCAGACTGTTGTGTTCCTCCAGGCAGGAGACGTGCCAGCCTCTGGGCTCCACTCTGTCCCCTTGTTTGGTGTTCAGTGCGAGATCTGCTTATGATAAAGGAAGGTTAATTTCAGCCCCAAGAATGAGGGATGTTGCGCTTGGGCAGGTGGTGCCCCACCACATCCTGACCACCGCTGGGGTGATTCTATGGCGTGTCCATTTGGGAGCGACTCCATGGGGAGAGCCCCATGTGTAGCTTCGGTGCTCTCAGCATGCCGCTCCGCCTCCCCCTCATCCTTGCCCCCAACCCCCCTGTGTCCCCATCTCCGCCCCCCACCTACTCCCTGTACAACACTGCTCTCTGCCTAAGAATAAAGCATCACGGTTGCTTAGCAACAACTGGGTTTCCTTTACTCTGCCTTCTCCTCCTCCTTCTCCTCCCACTAAAGTGCCTCAGATCTAAATTTGAGATAGTGGGTCAGGAGATGCTGTCGCCCCACCAATACCTCTGAACCCCAGCATCCTCCTGTCCCCTCCCCATAGCAACAAGATGGAGGAGAAGAGACACCCACTGCCACGGTTTGGCTCCCTTTGCACCTTGCCCAGCAGCCGGCACTCCGCAGGTGCTCGAAGAGAAGAGCACAGCTGCCGTGAAGATGGCACAGGACCGGCAGTGCTTCCCTCTGCTGGGCACGGGGTCACTTTTGGTCGGAACCAACCTGATGGCACCTGACGACAACAACAACAACAACAACAACAACAGCAGGTGCTCAAGAAATAGCCCCTGGATGATGGATCAATGAGTCATTTTCTCAGGAGCCTTGTGCAAATGGAAAATGCTATTTCAGACTCTGGGATGGTCTATAACTTCCTGTTCGGGCTGGATATCCCCCCACTCCCACCTGTTTCCTCCGCCTCTTGGAAGGCCAGGGGAACAGTAGCGGCACATGTTTCTTCATGCCTCACTGACTGGTGGGTGCTCACTGCTTCCCCCCACCTCTTCTGGAAGCTGGCACTTCAGTCCCTTTACCAGTTCACAGCCTCCCCCGAGGGGAGGAACCCATCCAATGGGGTTTCATGGGCCCTCCTTGGGAAGACAGCCATCTAATGGGCTGGGGAAAGATGACTTGTTTTAGCTACAGGGGTGTTAGGCTTGCTTTCAGAGGAAGAAGGACATTGGTAAGCTGAGAACTCGCAGTGTAGTAGGTTTGAGTCCCGGCTCTGCTGCTGTGGGAGTCTAGGTGTGTCGTAGAGTATAAGAGGAGGACCTTGAGAGAAGTTTGCAGTGTGCCAGGCACCAGGGTATCCAAACTGTGTGATTTCCTTTTCCCTTTCCGAGGGGAGTTAGACATGTGCCAGGAAGTGCAGCCATGGAGTAGGGGTCGGGGTCGGGGAGAGCAGCTCTATACAGGCAGGTGGTGAAGGGGAGATGCACGGAGCATCTGTGTTTGGGAGTCAGAGGGAGGAGACTCCCTGGGCCTATAACATTTCCTTTTTTTTTTTTTTGGCTAAATTGAAAAACCAAGTGTCATATTTTATAACTGACTTGCTTGTCTACTGTCCCCCACCCCCAATCCATCCATCCATCCATCCATCCATCCATCCATCCATCCATCCATCCATCCATCCCAAATTGACTCCGAGCCCTGGTGGCATAGTGTTACACGTTGGACCGCTAATTTTAATGTCCAAAGTTCCAAATCACCAACCGCTCTCGGGAGGATGATGGAGCTTTCTACTCCTGTAAACAGTTACAGCCTCGGAACATGCCCCCCCCCCCAGCCCCTTAACAATCCCCCTCCTATAGGGTTCATGTGAGTCAGCATCAGCTCGACAGCATTGAGTTTTTGGAAGCCTCAAGAAGAGTGGGCAGTCCAGGGTCCAAAAGCAGATGACAGTTTAGCTGCTTCTGGGGTCATGGAATTAAACCTTGGAAGAGGAGGCTAGGGAGGGGCTGCTTTCAGCCGAAAATAGCTTCTGGAGCAGCCAAGAGAACAGCCAGAGTCAGAGCTGGGGCAGCCCAGGCATTCATTCATGGTAAAGCACTCAGAGCTCTGCCAAGCCATTCCCCACCCTTCCACCTGTGTCTGGCCACTGGAGCCTGCCCACAGTGGGCATCCAGAGTCTGGCCTCCCATTCCAGCCTGCCAGCCACTTCCTTCTTCTCATCCCTGCTCCTTGCTGTGCCCCTCCTCTTTTGCCCTTCTTCACCCTCGAAGGAGCAGCCTCTACTTGCTAGACTTTGGATAGACCCAGCGCTTGCCCTACACTTTGATCTGGTCATCTGTGCTCTGGAAGTCTGTCATCTGACAGCACAGCCCGGGATCTTGGATGACCAGAAAAACAACAGACAAGCAAAAGTCCAGCACACCAGGAGTAGAGGAGCCAAAGCGTGCCCATCCTGTATGAGTGGGGCTTGGTGGGATTTTTGGGTGTATGTGTGAGGCAGCCCTGCTCAAAAAGGGTGAGGAGAGCTAAGTCAGTGCTTTCCTTGAAGGCTGGTGCCACGGGGAGAAGGAAGCCCCCCTCTGTCCATCAGAGGATGCCAGGAGGCTGCTGCCTGGCCAGAGTGGAAGGGGACCGCTCGGAAGAAGATGCAGAGCAGCTGGAGGTGAGGCCCAAGGAGACAGGAGGCCCTTTGTGTTTGCCTCCGATGCTCTTCATCTGTAGATCAAATGATGGATCCAGGATTGACTGAGCCGTTCATTCAGCAGATACCTGCTCACTACCAACGTGGATGCGCTCATTCCATGCTTTCTACCCCTTTGTGAATTCAGCTAGGGAATTTAAAAACACCAGTGCTTGGGCCTCATCCCAGACCAGTTTAAAAAAAATCTTAGGTTGGAATGTAGACGTTAGTGTTGTAGTTTTTGAAAACCTCACAGCTGCCTCCATTGTCTGCAAGCCTTGCTTCTGAATGACCCCTGAGACGCCTTCCGGTCCAGTTTTCCCCTCTGAAGTAATTATAAATTCACAGAAGGTTGTAAAGAAATGTTCCCGGAAGTCCTGGGTATTTTATAAGAGTATTTATCTATAATGAAGTTAGAAAAACAAATCAAACCAAAAACCCCGAAGAGTGCAAACCAGTCCTTCCCCACAGATTGTCTGGGAGCAGTGGGACTCTGAGAGGGGCTCGCAAGCTGGAGGGCACCACCATGCACCCCACTGCTGGCAGCTCGGGCCCAACTCAGAGGCCCAAGACAGCGTTTCTGAGACCGCCAGTCCTTAGGGAGCAGACAGCCTCATCTTTCTGCTGGCTGCAATCGCCAGCCTTTTGGTTAGCGACTCAGTCCTTGACTCTCAGTGCCACCAGGGCCCCTTGAAGGTTAGCAAAGGGCAGATGTTCTGTCTGCTTCCAAGAAGGGAATTAGACCGTTCTCTGGAAACCTCAGACTTGATACCTTGCATGCAGTTCTCAGACCATGGACATTTCTGCGCGGTTGGAACTAAATCCGGAATAGAGATCATTTCATGCACCCCCACCTCCCTATCACATGTGTGGGATCACAGCGCCTGAAGAGGGCACAGACTCTTCACTTTGAAGTAAGTGCTTTGGACTGTAGAGCCTGGCTATTCATGACATCTCCTTTCTACCCCAAGTAGCTCCTCCAGGTGACAGGGTTGTCTCTGTCCATTCAGATGTTCCAGATAGGAATGAGGAAAACGGCAAGACCTCCCCTCTCCCCTGATCCTGCAGATGGTGCCTCTGGGTGAACATGAACCTTGACCTTTTGATTAGCATCTGAGTGCTTAACTAGTCGTACCACTCAGGGACTCCCACAATCTGCTTATCCACCCAGTTTGGGGTTTGTTTCTGGGTGCCACGCCCAGGAGGAACATGAAAAAGCTATGATGTATCTGGAAGAGAGAGGCAGAAAGCAGGTGGTATGGAATCCAAGTCTCCCAGGGTGACATTCCTTAGGACTCTCATGTGCTGTTTACCTCTTCTGTCTCAGTCCTTCAGGTAGTAAGTGGCCCTCAGTGGGATGCTTTTTTTTTAATGGGATGTTTTATTCAGAACAGAAACCAGGCAGAAACATAAGGACTGCTTTTTGTATGCCGGGGCCACCAGGGTAGATGAGGGGGTGAGATTTACTAGGGCGGAGCTAGGATTAATGAAAACCTAAAACCCAAGTCACTGCAGCCAAGTCTATTTCAACTCATCACAGCCCTGGAAGACAAGATAGGATGCTCCTGTGGGTTCCCAAGGTTACAGGAGTAGAACGTCATTTCTTTCTCCACAGAGTGGCTGGTGATTTCAAACTGCTGACTGTAGGGTTAGCAGTCCAACGAGTAACCCAGTGTGCCACCAGGAGCAGTGAGAGGAAAGAGAAAAGACGCGGGGCATGTCCCAGCTGAATTTATGGAAGACCTTGGCCAAGAATGGAAAGAATGCAGCTGGCAAGGAATTGGCTCCCAACACTGAACGTGTTTTGTTGGTACCTGACCATCAGCGATACAGTGGGAACGATTCCTGTATCACTCTGAGAGTGGAGCCCTGGTGGGGTAGTGGTTACATGTTGGGCTGCCGTCTGCAAGGTCAGTAGTTTGAAACCAGCTGCTGGGAAGAAAAACAGGGCTTTCTGGTCCTGTGAAGAATCGCTATTGACTCCATAGCAGTGAGTGAGGTGGCATAGTGGTTGTGAGGTGGGCTGCTAACTTCAAGTCAGCGCTTCAGAACCACCAGTGGCTCCACAGGAGAAAGACGAGGCTTTCTATTCCTGTAATCTTGGAAAGTCATCAGGGCAGTTCTACCTTGTCTGATAGAGTCACTATGCGTCAGGATCGGCTGCACGGTTGTGAGTTTGTTTTATTTTTGATAGTGGGTTACATCAATGGAAGTCTTTCCCACTTTATGGTTTCTGAGATTTTAAGAACTTTCAGCCCTGGGTATAAACAGGACAATCCATTCATAGGTAGAGGGTATGACTGATTTTGAGATAATAACAAAATATCTAAATAGAATTCCTGAGATTTTGAAAAGATACCATCATTTGACAAAAACCCTTCTCTCAGCTTCTCTATATAATTGCCCTGAGGAGAACCAACTCATTGCTGCTGGGTAGAACCCCAGACTGTGCATCATAACAGACACATATTCGCACATTTCAATTCCAAGGAGCAGCTGGCAGATTTGAACTGATGGCGTTTCAGTGACCATCAGGGCGGCTTGTTTCCCGAGCTGTGGAGTTTGCCTGGGAGCAGCATCAGGAGTTAGAGTGAAAATCAGGCTCTTCTCTATCTGGCAGCCCTTGGCAGTATCAGTCCTAGAGAAAACTGGGGGAGCTGGATTCTGCCTACAGGTGACATGTTTTTGTCAGCTTAATCACTTAACTGAAATTAAGGAGACGATTATTGCAGTTTCTATTCCAGGAAATGAAGTAGGCACTGAGAAAATCAGATTACTTCCAGGTGAGAAAGGGGGGGAAATAGGTCAAGGCTCTTAAACCAGGCCATCTGATAAGGTTATTGTATATTCCTATTCATATGTGATTATCCTGTAAGGGGTGGATTTGAATTATTTATGTTTTTAGTTCATTCTAGCTAGCAAAGAAGACTGGAGATCTTCATGTCATATGTATGTTATATATGTGTATCTGTTGAACGTCTTATTGTAGCTTGGGTGAAAGTTTACAGAGTACATTTATTTCCCGTGCAACAATGTGTACACATTTTGTTTCACGACATTGGTTACCATCACCTCAATGTGACAGTGTTCTTTTCCCTTCGTCCTTGACTGTTTTCATTCCCACTTCTTTCCTCCGGTCGGAGCCTGGTTGGGCACACATTCTTCCCTCTGGTCTTGTGTAGTTAAATTGCACATTCCTCTTGGCGTTATTAGTCACTTTATACACCTGTCTGTTGTTTGGCTGAGAGTTGACTCAGGGGTTAGGTTCAGTTCATGGTGTTTGTTGTTGCTGTTGTGTGCGTGTGTGTAAATTTTGAAAAGCTTTTTAGTGAGAATTGGATGCAGGTTTGTAGAGTGGATCATCGGTCTCCATTCAACACTCCGTACACATCCGTTCAATCGCACTCATTACGATTCCTCAGTGTGCCATCACTAGCCCATTGTTTCCGGTTCCCTTGCCTCCTCTTTTCCTAACCCTCTCAACTCGGTCCTTGGGTAAGCACTGCCCTTTGGATCTCAAATGAGTGATTAGTCAAAGGAGTGTACCTCCCCTCCCGAGTGCTATCCTTTCCCTTATAGATGTGCCATTGTCTGCTTGAAAATTGAGGGAGACGGGTAAGTTGGGTCTTAGACCTGAGGGGTGACTAAGAACCTTACTCCCAGGGGTTCTCCAGTCTCTATCTGACCTGGAAGCCTGGAGTCGTTTATGATTCTGAGTCTTGTCCCACCCTTTCCTCCCACTCTATCCAAGACCTTCTAGCATATGCCATACTTTCAAACGTATGCCTTGCTTTCCAAGTATGCCGTACATTTTTTAAAGCTCACAAAGAGAGAACTCATCTTTCATGTATTTTTTTAAGAGGGGAATGGTAAAGGGAAGCCGTGATGCATGGTGGGATATGATCTGGGCTGCTAACCACCAGGCCAGTGGTTCAAAACCACCAGATGTTCTGAGGGAGGAAGAGGAGGCTTTGTACATCCACGCTGCATTTCTACTGTAATCAGAATCGACTGGATGGCCATGGGAATCCTGAGAGGGTTACTCTGAGTTACAAGGGCTCGGTGGCAGTGGGTTTGGTTCTGATAGGAAAGTGTTGTCATTGCTGGTTTGGTGGCCCAGCAAATGGAAGCCTGGAGCAGATCAGTAACTTGCCCCCCAGCTTACTCACTCACTGACATCGAGTCGATTCCAACTCATAGGGACCCAACAGGCCAGGGTAGAGATGCTCCTGTGGGTCTCTGAGACTGACTCTTTATGGGAGTAGAAAGCCTTTCACGCACAACGAATGAGAAATAGAGGTGGGATTTAAATCCAGCTCTGTTGCCTTCCCATGTCAGTATTTTTATGCTGTTTAGTCTTCGTGACATGCCATCTCTGGCAGAATCTAAACCTACTGTGCCTATGAAGAGGTTGAGACCGAGTGTCCTATATGTCGGGGTCCCTGGGCAGCTTAACTAGTTCCTATGCTCAGCTGTTAGCTGAAAGGGCAGTGGTTCAAATCCAGTGGTGCCTGGGAGAAAGACCCACAGATCTACCTCGGAAAAATCAGTCACCCAAGCCTCCCCGGAGCACAGTTCTTCTCTGACACACACGTGGTCATCCAGCAGTCAGAATCTCTAGATGACTGTGTGAGTGTGGGTATGAATTTACACGCACACAATTTACCTAGGTGTGTCAGTTCACTCTTTGCAGGAAACTTGCCCAGGTGGCGGATGCTTCCTCAATGGCTGGTGACCTGTCTGTCGTGAAGTCAGATGGTAGAGTCAGACTGCTGTTTACTCAGCAGTCCGTTGCTCCCCACCTTGGCTCCTGCCCATGCTTTTATCCCAGCTCTTCTCCCAGTGTCTCTGTGACTCCAGATGCCAAGAGCAGACACAGCCCTTGCGCTTTGACAGTTTCCAGCTTCCTGCTGCCCACTGTCCACAAACCCTAGCCTACTCCCTACCCGCACCCCAGGTTTAGGATTGTATCTTCATTCTCATAAACAGGGTTGGAGAGACGCCGGGGGATTGCATGGACCAGGGATCGGAGCACTTCCCTGAGCCTGCTCTGGCCTTGCTGTGCGCACAATGGACCGCCACATGGCTTTAAAGAGTCCCTTAGCTGTCTGAGCTTCACTTCTTTCATCAGCAAATAACAGGCTGGTAATAAACTTCCCTCTTTTCTTTTTAGGGTTAGCATGAGACACAGAGCTGAGAACATTAGTACCTAGACCACTTTGTAATGCCTAAAGCATTATACAGTTGTAAGTCGGGTAGATCAAGGAGAATGATCCCATCCTCTGGAAAAGCTTTCCACCCCCGGGGAGAGCGCCAGCACACACGTCAGGGTAGGAAACCATCAGCGCTCTCTGGCCAGTCTGTCTCTGTTTCACTAGAGGCCTGCTGGCTCTCCAGGCCGCCTCTTCTTCCTGAGTCCTGTGGTTGTGTTTCTTGGCTTGGTTTACTGAGATAATTGCTCCCAATCTTCCCTTTGCAGCAAGCAAAAGATGTTGAACCTGAACTACAGCCCCTGGCTGCAGCCTTCCAAGGATTCTGGTTTGGTGGGCATGCACTGCCTCAGCTTAATTTGCTTGCTAGCTATGTAAACATTAGGGTTGTTAATCTTCATTAGAGGGGGATAGCAAAAAAAAAATTGTATTTTTAAGAACCTACATATTAACACGGGGGAAGAAAAGTTAACCATGCAGACCAATGTTTGATATCCTAAAAGCTTCTAAAGAGGACTAAAAGCCTCTCATGAATATTTGTTGACTAAGTAAGCGTGGGTGCTTCACATTCTTTCTAAAAGTGAGCATATATTCTAAGTAAATTTTAAAAATGCATGTAAGAGGAAATTTTTGTACTGAAACAGAATACTCCAAACAGTTAGAAGCTATACATTTTTCTGTTTTTCAATAGGTTTGGTTTGTAAGGCAGACCTTTACTGTTTTCTTCCCCACACAGACTACGTCCCCTAAATTTATTTTGTGTTTTACTGTAAACTTAAAAAATCCCTGAAGTATAACGTATGCATGGAAAAGTATGCACATCAGAATGTAGAGCTCAGTGGATTTCAGCTCACTGAGAAGATCTATATTGCCCAGTGCATGGCCTGGAAACCGAGGATTAGCGGTAGCCTCGTGCACCCATCTCCGAAGGTCCCTAAGGAACAGCTATCCCCTAATGAATGGAAGCCATTCATTAGCCCTTTCTTTCAAGGGTGAACTATCCTGACTTCTGGATCCATTCACTAGTTTTCCTGTTTTGAAACTTTACCTACATGGAAAATCAAAGTGTATATTAATTTGGTAGGAAAAACTTTTTTTTAGTTTATGTTATTTTGAGAGTGTCTACGTTTAGTCCAATGTTTTGTTTGTGTGATTAATCTGTGCTGCACATAGTTATTCGGTGTCATCCTCACTGCAGTCACCTGCTGTATAAACACACCATTCGTCATTTTACTGCCTAAGTATTTGAGTGGTTTCATTGGGAGCTGCTTATGAAGAAAGCTGCTTTGACATACTCTTGTATATGTCTACGGGTGAGTGATATATTTATCCAATTGTATGGGGTACATACCCAAGAGAAATTCCTGAACTTCAAGGTATGAGGGTTTTTAGCTTTAACCAAACCATATTCCCAACCTGCTATGACAGTTTACACCACCACTTGCAGGTAGCTGCTCCACGTCTTTTCTAGTACTTTGTATCTTTGACTTTTCTATCTTAGCCATTCTGGTAGGTCTGTAGTAATGTCACATTGTAGTTTTAATTTGTATTTCTTAGATGACCAATGAAGTTAAGAACCATTTTATATGTTCATTGGCCATTTGGATACACTGCTTTTTAAAATAAATCATTTTATTAGGGGTACATACAACTCATCATAATTCATACATACATCAATTGTGTAAAGCACATTTGTACATTCATTGCCCTCATCATTCTCAAAACATTTGCTCTCCACTTAAGTCCCTGGCATCAGCTCCTTATTTTCCCCTCCCTCCCCACTCCCCCTCTCATGAACCATTGATAATTTATAAATTATTATTTTGTCATATCTTGTACTGTCTGATGTCTCCCTTCACCTACTTTCCTGTTGTCCGCCCCCCAGAGAATAGGTTATATGTAGATCCTTGTAATTGGTTCCATCCCACCGTCCCCCCACCCTCCCGGTATCTCCAGTCTCACCACTGATCCTGAAGGGATCATCCGCCCTGGATTCCCTGTATTTCCATTTCCTATCTGTACCAGTGTACATCTTCTGGTGTAGCCGGATTTGTAAGTAGAATTGGGATCATGATCATTGGGGGTGGGGTGGGGGGTGGAAAGCATTTAGGAACTAGAGGCCAGTTGAGATACCGTGCTTTATAAAGCACATCTGGAAGGGTTTTGCTCATCTTTGCTGTTACGTTGTCTGACTTTATACTAATGAGCTGTAGGACTTCTTTATTCTGAGCGTGAGTCTTTTGTCAAATATATTTAGCCTGAATGTCTTCTTATGGTCCATGGTTTGCTTGTTCATATTATCTATGGTATATTTTGATGAACATGTTATTATTTTAATAGAGTCCAGTGTATCAACTTTTCCATTTATATTTATCGATTTTTTTGGTGTCTTGTTGGAGAAACAATTGTCTTCCCTGTCTTTTAGAAACCTTCTGATTTACCCCACACATTTTTATTAGTGATTCATCTGGAAAGGTCCTGTGAGTTTAGTGGAGGAAAGATTCTTTTTAGTTTATATTTTCTTGTTTCCCCATCCCGTTGATGTGGGACCGTTTGTTGAGAAGACCGTCCTTTCCCACAGGACTGCGGTGCTAGCTTTGCCATCAGTCAAATGACCATATATTATGGATCTGGTTCCCAGCATCAACAGTTGGAGGTGCTATCAGATAATTGGTACTCCCTCTGCTTGGACTGAGCTTTCAGGGCGCCATTGGAGTTGGTATTGACTCGATGACAGTGCATTTTTGCGTTTACGTGGATTGTACTGCCTGGGCATTGGTCACTAAGAGAGGTCAGGGCAGGAGCAGATGTGCAGAAAATGTTCTGATAGAAAATCTGTTGGCTCACAGACTGTATGAGAGGGCTTCAAAAAGTTCACGGAAATGTTTAATATCTTTCATTCCATTTTTTCCATGGACTTTTCGATACTCCCTTCATATTTATATAGATTTCCCCAAATAAAATAATAAAATCAGTATGTGTTGGTTAACTGTTCTCTCTACTGAAAGATGATTGTGCAATAAGAAGTAGAATTTAAAAGAAAGCAACACCTGGTTTAAGTTGAATACATATTCTCATAAGATTCAGCTGGAAATGAGAGTTGCACCGATGTTAGTTCTCCTCGTAATAAAAGAACCATGTCTTTGACAGCATGTGTGACCAGCGCCTATCTGATCACATCTGCCTGATGGGAGTGCTTGGAAATTAGACACACAGACCTTTTAATTGTTGTCTTATGTTAATTAGCCTATAGAGAGCTTTTTGCTTGTATTCAACTACTTCCAGCAACCTGAAAGATTTCAGGTTTCTTAAGCTCAGAAGATAGGTAGGTGTGGCATGCTGCTGAGGTGGAATTTCCTCAGGTGGATGAGAGCCCCTGTTTTAAGGGCTCCATCCAGCTTAAACTGTGGGGAACACAGATTCTCTGGAAAATCACCCATCAATTTAAATCGTACAATGCCTTTCCATCAGTGATACAGTGTTAGGTTGGGTTGTCTACACAAACAAAACCAGTGACGTATGTATGTGTGTGTGTAAAACCCCTAACTATTCTCTATGAACACAGAGAAAATAGATGGAAGGGATCAAAGACTCCTGATCAACAGGACTCTTTCCTGGTATGACAATCACAGGGACATTATACCACCATCCTGACTCCATGTCACGATGATATATTTTAATCATGGGCACACGAAGAACCAGGACACCCACATGTCAATGACATTCTAGATATCGCTCTGTTCTGAACTCAGTGACAGATCCTGGAAGTGCAGGGCAGCATCTCTCATATATATATATATATATATATATATATATATATATATATATATATATATATATATATATATATATATATATATATATATATATATATATATATATAATTTTATACCAAGATGGCATTCCATCCCAATCTAATGCAAGTCCCCAGGTCCCTGGCTAGCTGGGGCCTTCTTTAGCCGCATTTGGCTGATGCGTAGAAGGGTGAAGCAGGAAGCCAGGAGATCACAGGTTGGTGCATGCCACAGCTCTCTGGGTTGACAGGCTACATGTGACCACCCCTGGAGGAAGACGCAGACTCCCACAAGGAGGGAGATGAAAGCCCAGAGAAAGAAGTTCTCTCTGTCCCTCTTATAAAAAGGCCATATCCCCAAGGAGGCATCACCAGCCTACCACTTGATTGATAGGTTAGAAGTTACTCCTACCTCCACATAGGTCCCATCAAGTTGGCATAAAATCTAACTGTCACAGATACACAGGTGGGTAAATAAAGTGGAATCCTCTCTCCTAGGTATCTGGTTGAGGCACCTTTGAGTTTAGAAAGTGAGTCTTCATCCTCTCTCCTCCCACCTTTGGGCTGACTTTCCAGTCTGGAATGCACTGAATAGAAATATCATTCAGCAATCAAATTTCATTGGCGCAAGACTTTTTTGTTAGTCTCCATTTAATCAACAAGTACAATGGAGCACTTTCTATAGACCAGCACGCAAGATCTATTCCCAGCCCTGGAGAAGCGTGAGTTTACTTCTGATAATATTAAACAAGCGTCTTTACTAAAACTTGGAATCTGAAAAATACCTTATTGATGCTTCCTCACCTGACTTCAACTCCGGCTCAGACCTTGTTCATGACCGACTGCTTTGATATGATCTCACCTGCCCGTCCGAACTGCAAACCCCACATGCTTCCATTTTGATTTGAGCTAATCCATGTCTTGTTAACCAGGTTGACCTCAACATGGATGGCAGATTTTACATAGTTACATGACCAAAGTGGATACCTTCAGTAGCTCCTAAGGATCTAGAGATGCTGCCCTGCTGTCCTAGGATCTGTCATTGAGCTCAGAACAGAGTGATGTCCTAGAACAGTGGTTCTCAACCTTCCTAATGCCGCGACCTTTAATACAGTTCCTCATGTTGTGGTGTGGTGAACCCCAACCATAATATTATTTTTGTTGCTACTTCATCACTGTAACTTTTCTACTGTTATGAATTGGGCGACATCTGTGAAAGGGTTGTTCGACCCCAAGGTTGAGAACCGCTGTCCTAGAACGTCATTGCCATGCGGGTGTCCTGGGTTCTTCCTGTGTCTATGATTAAAATATGTCATCATGATATGGAGCTAGGACTGTACTATAATGTCCCTTCCATCTATTTCCTCTGTGTTTACAGAGAATGGCTAGGGTCTTGATTTTAGCATCTTCCACTTCTGTTCTTTCAAAATAAGTCTTTTAAAAAGTCTCCTCTGTTTTGTTTATTTTTAAAATTCATCTTTGTGTACTTAAAAGCCCTTATATGTAATAGAATCACAGACTTTCAGATCTCAGAGAAATTAGCTATCATTTGTCCAATCTCCTTGTGACTAAATAACATTGTGAGATTTGGCTGCCTGGAAATGTTTTCAAATGGCTTTTACAATCCCAGGAAACCAGTGTTGGAAGAGAACTAAGAGCTGTGTGAAGCCAGCATTCTGACTTTGTAGATGAGGAGCCATGGGTTTTTGGGGGGTGAGGGATTGGATCACACAGATAGTGGTGTGGCAAGGATAAGACCCCAGGCCTCCAGACCCCAAGTGTGTGTAGTCAGGGCTGCTTCTCACGTCCAGTTTGCTTCATAATTGTTACTCAACTACAGCCAGCTTTTTCTCATAGACTCTGAATGTGCTTGTCATGAAACAATAATTGGTGCCAGGTTGAAGGGTAAAATAGAAATAACCAAAATGTCCCTTGGGCACAAGTCATGAGTCCCCTTGAGAGTGGGCTGGGGTAAGTAGTTCTGCTAATAAACACCCCCCCCCGACACACATACCCTGTGTAAGTCAGAGTTAGTATGTGAATGCTTTGAACAAGTCACACACACACACCACACACACGGGGCATTTAATTTCAGGTGATTCATTTGCACCTTTTGCAGAAAACATGGAGGTAACAGTGTCTGTGTGATGGCTTGCCAATTCTGCTGCGGGCTAGCAAAGGACGGCTGTCCAGAGGAGGGCGGCTTTCTTGGTGGACTGCTTTCCTGTGTAGTATCAGTTTGGCAAGTCTTGAACTTACAGTCCCATAGAGGAGGAAGTGGAGAGTGTGCCTTTCCCCACCTCTCCTAAGCTGAGTTCACAACACCCATGTTGCCCACCAAGTGCCCCTGCCCTGGCTCCGTCCTCAGGCCCATTGCTCCAGGCGTGTCCTTAGCCAGACTGTGCATGTGGAGCCTATGGGCGCTTCTTGCAGCTTCTTAAGGAAATCAAAGGCGTCAGCCATCTTGCTCCTTGGAGCCCCCTTCTGCTCGTATTTCTCCCTGGAAGGCCTAGAGCAAGAAGAGAGCCTCCGAGGTGTGTCTCCTGAACTTAAGAAATGATTCTGGACACATCCCCCGCCCCCTCCTGCTGTGCCTTCAGATCCTACCACGAGGCTGCGTGGAGAGTACAGAAAAGGCAGGCGTGTGCCGCAGCCACTCCGTGGGCTATGAACTGATGGGAACACCCGTCCCAGGAAGCTCCCAGTCGGTGGAGAGACAATAACCCTTTGGTTCACTAGCCTCTGGTGTAAAGCCGTGCCTGAGCTGAGGATCTCCTTGCTTCCTTTTGGATGCTAGGTCTGGCCGCCGGGAGGTGCAGCAGTGGGGAGAAGCTGGCTCTGATTCTGCCCTGTCAAGGCATTTGTCACCAGAGGCATTCATGGTGTTGTTTCGCAAAGCGCTCCTGAGTACCGATTGGCTGGTTTGGCCATTTCTGTCTGAAGGGGATCTCCATTCCTGGAATTCACTGAAAGCTCTCCCTGACATGCCCCTGCGGCTCGTCATGCTAATGGGAAGGAAGGGCTGGAGGCCAGCCAGGGCGCCCTCTCCCCAGCCATGCAGGGCACAGACAGGCTGTATTGATTGCAGAGCTTGAGGGAAGGTTACCAGATAGATGGGGATTCACTGGGCTTTTGCAAGACTGCAGCTCTCTGAGGAATAAAGCTGTGGCCCTGGAGCCTGTCTTCTCAACTGGGCTCCCAGCCAGAACTTCCTTGCCCACTCTCCCCACAGTCCATCATACACGCCCAACCTGATCTGGCTTCTCTGCACACCACTTAGTCCCACTCCCCCATGGCTTAGAAACCTCTAATGGGTCCTCTTTGTCTAGACTCAGGACTTTACAGGGGCTCAGGTGTATGTCCCTACACAATTGCCTTTACAGCCTCATCACAGACTCATGCCCGCTCTCTGCAGTGGGATCCATTCCCATCCAGCACATCTTTTAGGAGCTGGCTTATGACGTGCTCCAGACCAACTGGTCTTCTCTGACCTATCTACTTCATTGAAAGTCAACCATTGCTTTTTCTGCCCGTCTGGTAGTGCAGCAGCCCGTTTCTCCAAACTCCTGGAGGGCAGGAAGTCTCGTAACCTCCAGCACAGTGCTGAATGTGAACTAAGCACATGGCCTCTTAGGTGAATGGTAGAGAGATAGATACTTGGTTAAAAAAGAAAGAAAGACAGACAGAAAGAAAGCAAGTAAGAAAACAACTCTGTCCTGAAAACTTGGCATCGTTTCTCTCTTGGCTGGGTGTTGCTGCCCCCACTTTAAAAGTGAGGTGGGGAGATGGAGGCACGGGCCTCGGAAAGGTCCCCAACAAGGCTGTGCTCAAGAACTAGATTGAAATGGAAAAGGGACTAGAGGTGAATTAAAACTAAACCCAAGCTGCTCAATACGGCATACCTTGGAGAAGGGAGGTGGGATTTGACATACAATCAGTGTATCTTTCTGAAATTCAGAGCAAACAAATCCTCCGGCAATGCTGTGTATGTTCAGACCTATAGCCAGCCTGGTGATTCTGATTGTGGTAAGACATCTGCACTTGTAACTTGTGACCTGTTTTTGACAAGACCCAGACAAGGGGGAAGTCACTATAGGAAGTTCTCTAGCACTTGGCTGAGCGTGGCTCATTTGGCGTATGGTGTCTGGCGAACAGGTTGGGAAATCAAAAAGCTACCCTTGGACAGAACCATCATCCTGATGAGGTGCAGGAGGAGCAGAGCACACAGCAGCCAGCTTCGTTCACACCCTCCCTCTCTACACAGAAGGAATCTGGTTAAAGTGTCCATTAGGAATAGAGGAGGGAAGGGAGGGGAAGGGAAGGGAGGCCCCGTGGGTGCCAGCAGGTTAATGCACTCAGCTGCTAACTGAATGGTGGAGGTTTGAGTCCACCCCGCAGTCCCTCGGAAGAAAGGCCTGGTGATCTCTTTCTGAAATACCAGCGCAGGAAAACTCTGTGCTCCTCTGACACACATGAGATCATTAGGAGGCAAACTGACTCAGAGGAAACTGGTGTTGGGAAGATGTATCCAAAGAAGTGGCAGAAAGCATGCCAGGATGCGTCTCTGAATAAGTGGCCAGAGTGTGGGCTCGCTCCAGTGTGCATGGAAGAATGGCGGGAGGAGAGAAGGCATGAAACATCCCAAGTGGGTTTTTGTAGTGAGTTCCGTTGAGTAGAACTGCCGCCATTTTCTGGGCATCCAGGCCGCTAGGGCTTGCTGTCCATGGCCGCAAGGGTCGCAGACAGCAGCGAGTACGGGCAAGCCACGGCGCTCCTCTGAGGGGTTTTCCTACCTTTTCTCCTTTCTCCGTCGCAGCATGAGCGGTGGGGACCTGGTTTGGATCCGATTCTACCCATTGTCTATGTGGCAAGCTTCTTTCTTTCACAGGAGAGTTATAATGTTGGTATGAGCAACATTATACAAAGGGGAAAACCCCTTTGTAAAAATACCAACCAACAGCAACAACCCAGTCATGACTGATCAGGAAATCCCTGTCCCTTGGAGTGCTACTAAAGTTCACATACTGTGTGGAGTAATGACAGAGCTGGCACTCAAGTCAACTCGACACCCCAGTTATTATGGGGCGATTGTTATACTTTGTGGTATCTCTTGTCGTAGAGCAGGCTCCCACGCATGACAACCCCATGTACAAAGAGTTCAGATAATGTAGTCCATAGGCTTTTCATTGGCTTAAATTTGGAAGTAGATTTCTTCTTCATCTGCATTAGTCTGGGTGTATGCTGACATGTGCCCATCACTGTAGCACCATGCAAGCACGAAGTGTATCGGTGGGAAGTCCAATCCCTGCATGGAAGGCAGGAATTCTACCCCTCAACTACCACTGCCTCATATACCTTGTAGTAAAATGCTAGCATTTGGAATCACGAGAAATTAGCCTGGTTTACCAGAACCCGGTTAATGTCATATGTTAATAGTTTTGTGTCACTCCTAGACTATTTGGGTGGGGGTGTAATTTAGAGCACAGTAAATGAAATGGAAATGAACTACACTATACCAAATGGCATGTAACGTGAGATGATCATGCCAGCTTTGCCCTCTCCCACCTCTGCTCCTGCCCTTGCTGCCTTCCTTTCGCTGCCCCACTCAAGGTTATTCTCTCTCCTCGTCACTCCTCCTTTTTCTTTGCCTGGCTTTCTAACTTTACTCCTTATCTTAGTGCGCCAGGGTGGAGACATGTGAATCTCACGTGGCCTCATGTCTCACGTACTTCACTGAAAATACCCCGTGTTGTCATGCATCCTGGTCCTATGGTCCCAGACTTGGCTTCCAGAGAGAATAATCTGCCCACTCACAGAGCTCTCCATCTCCGTCCCTATGGGCATCCACGTGAAAGACTTCACAGGATCGCCTCCTCATTTTCTCCCTTCTTTAGCTCTGAGCACCTCTGAAGACCAGACCACAGGCGAACCACTGCCTAGGTTACTTTCCTGCGTCAGGCGAGTTAGGCTGAAGGCCCAGAAACTAGCTCAGAATGGGACTAGACGATGAGCAATTGCTTTATTTGAGAATAAAGTTTAAAGTTTGTTTAAAGTTTGGTGCTCAGCCATCAGGACCTGTCTTCCGCCCTCTCCAAAATCCTTGCAGAAGATCAGTGTCCACTGCCCGTGGTGCTGGATGAAGTTGAGTCATGTGCAGAGGCAAGCACAGCTCTCAAAATCGACAAGTGCTTGCGCTTGTTTCCAGGAAGGGCAGCCAGTTTGAGGGGGAAGGAGGAGGTGAAGGCAGGAAGAATCCATTGCTGCCCTCGTTCCATAGGTCGGAGGACAAATTCCATCCCTCCTCTCTAAGCCTCCAATGTCTTGATGGAACGGATGCTTGTCAGAGCCCGTGGTGATTAAGCATGTGCTCCATGCGCTTCCCGCCTGCCCTGGGCACGAGAGGCAGGAGTGCGGACACCTCTGCAGGGGCAGGAGTCGGTAGGAAGTCAGAATTCAGTTCCTTGTGGTCCTTCTCTTGAGATTCACAAAGGAATGGGAGGAAACCCGAGGCCTCCTGCCTGAAAGGTGGGAGTTAAGATTTATCCGAACCCTAATCATTATCGTCTATTTTAACTGTTTCCATTATGTGTGTGAATGATATTTGAATTCCCATGCACACATACTCAGACAAAGTCACACACCCAGTCTTATTCTTGAGGTGCGTAGCGTGGGAACATGACATAGGAAGGTCCATTAGCAGATTTATACCCCATGGGGGAGATTGCCTGGAAACTAGCGGAGAGGTCCTGAGGACAGCTTTGTCCTTTTCCTTCTTAGCAAAATGGAATCTCTTTCCTGTAAATACAAAGCCCTTCCTGACTGCAGGTTATTCCAAAGGAAAAGAACAATTCTGACTTTCAAATCCCCTCAAAACAACCTATATCTAAATGGCAATGAGGACTTCATGTGTGAGAGGTATCTTCTGACATTAAACATTTCTTTACGAGTGAGAAGAGGTCTAAGCATCTCCTTCTAGAACTTCAGTTCTCCAAATTCTACTGTCTCTGCCTTTGAAACTGCAGTATCCTCACGAGGACCACATAGGAAACAAATGCAAACAGCCCAGTTTACTCCCACCTCTATTCAAAACACTGCAGATATCACAAAACTTGAGGACTAGAAGGGAAAAGAGTAATAATGTGGTCTTCCTGCATGATATTGTGGGCTCCTGGAAGTGAAAATAGGCCAGAGGTTTCATAAGAACATGGATTGTGGGCCTGAAAGACACCCCTGACAGCTTTCAGAGTGGGCTGTCCTTATGCTGCTCAGTAGTAACTTAGTCATAAAAACTCATGAGTTCCCACTTAAGGTGGTCTCTCTATATACAGAGGAAAAAGGAGTGGAGAAAATCAAATACATGGAAACAATTAGTCCAGTGGATTAATGGAGCATGTGAACATTTGTCTCCATGACACCGAGACCCGATGAACTAGATGTTGCCTGGCGACCACTAGTAATTGCTCTGAAAGGGATCACATTAGAAGATTCTAGACAGAGTGGGAGAAAAATGTGGACCCAAACTCAATATCCTAAAAAAGATAAAGCTTTTTGTCCTGAGAGAAATGGGTTGAACTCCCAAGACAATGATCCTTAACCATCCTCCAGGTCTGGACTGCACACACCCCTGCTGCTCACATTTCAGCCAAACAGTAGACAGGTCCACGAGGGGTACAGTGACACGAGGGAGAGAGCACACTTCAGAACAACCAATCATTTGCAATCAAAAGAGCAGCATTTACTCAAGGACAAATTTCAGAAGGGTTAAGAAAGGAGGAGGGATGGAAACAGGAAACACGGGGAAGAATTGGGATAGGTGACATTACATTGGAGGATTGCAATCAGTGACATGCAACAAAACGTGTATGAATTGTAGAATGGAAAACTGATCTCTGTAAACCTTTACCCCCTTCATAATAAAAGGATGAAAAAGAAAAGGAGAGAGAGAGAGAATTGCAAATGGGCCAGTATCAGGGTCTATGAAGAGCAGGCCGCCCCTGCAGGATTTGCCCCCAGAGGGTTGGTCACTTACACAGAGGGAAAGAATCATGGATTCCTTTGATAATGACACTTGAGCCAGCTTTTATGCTTCAGAGCATTAAAAATAGACGAGAACAGTCATGTGTGAAGTATGTGAAGTCTTACAGAGAAGAAATGGCAACATATCTGCTCTGACAAACCTCATTGCAAGTAATGTGAAAATTTTGGAGGAAAATGTCCCTACCTAGCGCTCCACCAGGAACCTTGGTGGCATACTGGCTTCCACGTTAGACTACTAGCCACGAGGTCAGCAGTTCGAAACTACCAGCCACTCCATAGGAGGAAGATGAGGCTTTATATTCCTGCAAAGAGTTACAGTCTCAGAAATCCACAAGGCAGTCCCACCCTGTCTTATAGCATCTTTATGAGTCAGAATCGACTCCTTGGCAATGAGTGAATGCTACACTAGCACCTGCATTCCACAGTCTTCAGGTCTGTTCAGACCATCATACATACACACACACATACATACATACATACACATGCACACACACATACACACACATACATACATACATACATATACATATTTAATAGAAGTCAATAGATGGATGCATGCCAGAAAACACACAATTGGCTCTAGAAAAGTTGCTGTATAAAAATTTTTTAAAAGAAGAATGACATAAAGATGTGTAAGTATTCTCACAAGGCACTGAACTCTTGTAAGACCAATTGTCAGGAATTGGAGAAACCCTATAAATTGGAGGAAGTCTGTAAAGAAGACATCAAGAGGCCATGCAAAACTGCATCGTAGAGTAGTGCTGTCCTTTCGGGAGTTTCAAGCAAACACAAATATTATTCAAGGAAGACTAATATTTGATGACCGTACAGGACTTAGACGTGTGGTTTCTCATCTTGGAAACCTAACCCAGGAAGCCCTGCGCACCAATCAAGGGCGGAGAGGATTTCTGTTGGAAAGACACTGCTGATTCTTGGATCTGGCCCTTCTCAAATTCAGAAAGGGCTTCACCTGAGCTGGTGGCCCCTGCCCACAGACTTCACTTTTCTCACCTACATGTTTGTTCTGGTTCAGCCTCTAAACGTCCTCTCCCTCAAAGACTCTTGTACGTACCCTTGCTCCTTGGACACCTGGCCTATTTTTAATACTTGAGGATATTCTTCTGCTTTTACCTGACCCAAACCGTGGTCAAGTGCTTTTCCTTTCTCAGTTATAACCTTTGTCTCCTGCTGGTGGTCCTCACAGTTCTCATCGTGGCTCCTTGTGACTGGCACACCATCTCACGTGAATTCAACCACTTCTGTGGTCACTCTGAGCAGCAAGTGACACGCTTGTGTTTTCTGAAGGTTGCACACATTTAAATGCACAACCTGTTCCTGTGTATATAGCACTGCCTCTGGACTGGACATCCCTTATGTCTGGTTCAGATGAACTCCCCTGTCTGTAGAATCTCAGTACCCTTCCTCCGACTTGAACAGAGGAGAGCCAAGTGGAAGATTTCATCACAAAGTGGAGAAGACCCAAATTGCTGGCAATAGCTGCTGGGGAGTGTGGATCCAGGGCTCAATGGTCCAGCATGTGTGTGGCTGCCACATTGCCTGGCGTGCCTCGAAACCACAATGCATGTCTTCAGTCTTCGTTGTCGGAATAGTGTTTTCAAGTACAGACACAAAGAGCTCTCCTGTGTTTGGCGTTAGTGGGACATAGGGTAGGAGATCTGCCCGGCAGCAATGTGGGAAGAGGACACCGACTCCAGTGTCTCTTCAAACCCTTCCCTCTTATGGAAGCTTGAGACAGACGTGGGTCTGCATCCTGAACAAGAATACTAACCCGTCAAAAGCTTGTCTTCACTCGACTAAGCAATGGAAACACCAAAATAAAACACGCCAAGTGGCAGTAGTGTTGGAGATGGTTAACTGAAGGGATGATCTGAAAACAACATGGCCTCTGCCAAAGTCTGTACAGATTAGTTTGGCCTTTTAGCTCCTCTTCTGTCCGCTCAGTATCATGACTTACCTAAGTTCAGAACGTAGGGCGATTTCCTCTGAGTGTTTGAACCCACATGGAATGACAGAAAGGGCTTGGGTTCCAGCTCTGCTTTTGCTGCTAGCCTGGGGTGACCTTGGGCTTATCCTGGCACCTCTCTGGGCCTCTGGGTTTTCAATCTGTAAAACAAAGGAGCACTTTTCTGCCTCTACAATCCGTCAACATAATAATTGCTGATTGCCACCCCTCCTTGTTTGCAAGAAAGTTAGGTTTTTCTCCATTTCTCATAAAGTCATGAGCTCCATTTGTAATGATGTTCAAAACTTTTACATGCAAATGCATGTAATTAATTTGTCATTGCCTGAATATATTATACTGTAAAACACTCTATTCTAAAATGTAGTCTTTAGGAAAACAAATTTGCTGTGGAAAATAAATAACTGTTCCAGCTTGTCTAAAACCCTTCAGGGCCTCTTCTCACCTACACTGTTGGTTCTCAACCCTGGCTGCACATAAGCCTCACCCAGGGAGCTTCCACTTATACCAGTGCCTGCCCTGCCCACCTGCAGAAATGTGGATAGAACTGGTCTGCAAGGGACCCCAGCCCAGTCTGCTCGGACCTCTATGAGATATCTTTTGGTGAGAATGTACACAGCAGAACCCTCCAGGGCAGCCATTTTTATATGTATGGTTCAGCGATAAGGCTTACAGTCACCCTTTCCAAGTTGTTTCTCCCCAATTCATAGAAATTCACTGACCCTAAAGGTTCCTTTCTGCTCTTTCAAAGTGCTATTATCAGTTTAACCTCAATTAGATAGTTTTTAAAAGAACATAATGCTCAAGGCAGATTTTTTTTTTTGTTGTTTTACTAGTTTAGCTAAACGACTGTTTGGTTTGAAGAAGACTTCAAAGAATATTTTCAACTGAGTTTTAAAAAATTATTTTATTGGGGACTCATACGACTGTTATCACACTCCATACATACATCAGTTGGGTAAAATACATTTGTACATTCGTTGCCCTCATCATTCTCAAAACATTTACTCTCTACTTAAGCCCTTGGCATCTGCTCCTCATTTTTCCCCTCCCTCCCCGCTCCCTCCTCCCCCATGAACCCTTGATAATTTATAAATTATTATTTTGTCATATCTTACACTGTCCGACGTCTCCCTTCACCCACTTTTCTGTTGTCCGTCCCCCAGGTAGGAGATTATATGCAGATTCCTATAATTGATTCCCCCTTTCCACCCCACCCTCCCTTCACCCTCCTGGTATCACCACTCTCACCACTGGTCCTGAAGAGATCATTCATCCTGGATTCCCTGTGTCTCCAGTACCTATCTGTACCAGTGTACATCCTCTGGTCTAGCTAGATTTGTAAAGGAAAATTGGGATCATGATAGTGGCAGGGGAGGAAGCATATAGGAACTAGAGGAATGTTGTATGTTTCATCGTTGCTACACTGCACACTGACTGGCTCTTCTCCTCCCCGAGACCCTTCTGTAAGGGAATGTCCAATTGCCTACAGATGGGCTTTGGATCCCCACTCCGCTCTCCCCCTCATTCACAACGATATGATTTTTTTGTTCTTTGATGCCTGGTAACTGATCCCTTTGACGCTTCGTGATCACACAGGCTTTCAGCTGAGTTTTAAAAGGTTATCATCACTCACTGCCTTTGGGTCCATCCTGACTCCTGTTGACTCCGTGGGACAGGGGGGAATTGCCCCTGTGGGTTTCCCAGACTGGACCGTTTTATGAGCGAAGAAAGCCTCATCTTGTTACTGTAGAGGCAGCCGATAGTTTCAAACAGCTGACTTTGTGGTTAGCAGCCCAATATGCAACCACTAGGCCATGAGGGCTCCTAGAAAAAAAGATGATCGTAGGGAAATACATTGAGGAGTTCCTGAATCCTTTATGGCTCCAGGAAGTCTGGAGTCCATGGGAATTGACAACTCTGTTTTACATTTCCCTCTTTTGATCAGGATTATTGTATAGGATATTTGATTTTAAGAATGGTCAGCGATGGTAGTTGGGACTACAGTTCTGGTCTCATGGCAAAGGAGGCAGTTGCTCAGGGAGAGAACTACCCACACAGTCCATATCCGCCTCGCTTCTTAGTTCTTGATCTCGATTCCTCCAGGCAAATAGAGATCAGTAGCCATGCTGGAAGGAGCCCTGGTGTAGCAGTGGGTTAAGCAGCAAGTGACTAATGGGAAAACGTGCTGTTAGAAGCCTCCCACTGATCCATTGGAGAAAGGGGAGGCAGTTTGCACCCGTAAAGCTTTAGAACCTCAGAAACTGTACGACTAGGGTGGGTGGTTCATGCCTTCCATGGAAAGTTTCAAGACTTTAAGCCCCCAGGCATTAGGCAACAAACTAAGATCTAGAACAGAGACACTCACTATATTATCAGACCAGTTAACTGGCATGTCTCTTGAAACCATGACCCTGAACCTCCAATCCATGGAATCAAACCCTGTGAGGTTTTTGATCATCTATAATCAGTTTCAAGAGCTACACTTTTTGTTTTGACATTGTTATAAATACATCTATCACTCAACCTTTTGCAGGTGTGCAACCTAAGGGCAGCGATTGCAGTAATCATCTGTGTAACCCTACCTTAACAAGATTTCCCCCTGACTGAACTCCCCTTTCCTTCCCGCCGGCCCTTGGCAATGTCCAGTAAACGATTGTCTCTCCATTAGCCTTGTCTTGCCTCTGCTATGTGGGTGAGGTCCTAGACGGTGTGTCGTGTATAGTTCAAGTGTTTCATTGGACAGCTGTACCTTTGGGGCACTGTGAAGAGTAGGCTGCAGTGGATATTGGTGTGCAAGTCTCTGTTGGCGTCTCTACTTTCAAGTCCTCCCCGTTTATACCTAAGAGTGCAATTATGGGGTCACATGGTGTTTCTCTCTTTAAGCTCTCCTGGAGGCACTGCCACACTGCTTCCCACACCCCTGGGCCCTTGGCGTTCCCATCAGGTTCCAGCTTTCCCATATTGTCACCAGCATTGATGACGGTCTGGGGTTTGGTTTTTATCTTCTCCGTGGTTTGGACTTGCATTTCTCCGATGGCTAATGACACTGCATACCTCCTGCCACAGGTTTGGTGGCCACTTGAATATCCTCTTTGGTGAAGTGCCTATTTGCATCCTTTGCCTATTTTATGATGGGGTTATTTGTCTTTTTGCTGCTATGTTGTTGAAGGTTTTAAAATATATTTTACATATTTGATTTCTATCGGATAGACGCTTTCTAAAGCTATTCTCTCAGGTGATAGCTGGATGAACAAGAGTTTTCATTGTATGAGTTCCTGTGTTTTACTTTTCCTGCTGGTGCTCTTGCTATTGTATTAGATAACCCATTACTAAAGGCCAGGCCTCACCGCATTGCTCCTGCATTTTTCGACTGAGAATTGTATGGTTCTAGTTTGTGCAATTTGGTCCTTAATTCAGTTTGTATTTGTTTCTGTGTATAGTGTGAGCATGCATCCTACTTAATTTTCCTGCATGTGGAATGCCAGTTTTCCCAACACAATTTATTGAAGAAACTTATGAAATAGATTGAGTCTCCTTAAAAATCAGTTGATCATAGATGTATGGATTTGTTTCTGGACTCGAAATTCTATACCATTGGTCCAGGTAACTAATGTTTATACCAGTTCCAGTCCGTTTTGATTATTATAGCTGTGTAATATATTTTTAAACCAGGGAGCATTGATAGTTCTACCTGGTTCATCCATTTCAGCATTGCTTTAGCTATTTGGGCGCCTTTTCCCATTACACATAAAGCTGACAATGGTTTTTCCACTTCTGTAAAGAAAGCGGCTAGAATTGTGCTTGGGGTAATGTTGACCCTAAGGAACGCTTTTGGGAGTGTTGACCTTTTAACAGGATTAAGTCTTCCAACCAAGAACATGAACTATCTTTCCGTTTAGTTGAGACTTCTTTAATATCTTTCAACCGTGCTTGATAATTTTCCTTGTATAAGTCCCTCGTGTCCTTGGCTAGACTCAGTCCTAAGCATTTTATTCTCTTGGATGGTATTGTAAAACGGCATTGTTTCCTCTGTTTCCCATTCCGATTTCTCATTGCTGGTGTACAGAAACCTAAGCGGGTTCCTTATTTGTCAACCTTGGACCCTGCAAGTTTGCTCTGTGGGAGCAATAGTCTGTTCAAGAGCCAAGGAAAAAACCACTGGACAGAAAAATAAATGCGCTTCCTGAGGCTGGTGCCAAAGGCCTTCCTGCGCTTGGCTCCTACCTGCTTGTGCTCTGTATGAAACCAGCCGTGGCCCCTCGCATGTGCCGTCATGTGTCACACGTGCTTTTCCCGCTTCCCGCTCGTCGGCATCTGCTGTTCTGGCTGAGGCTCTCTCACCAGCCTTCCTTCCAAAGAGCATTCTGGCTATACTTTCAAGGAAAAGTTGTTTTTTCTTCTGGCTGCCCGTGTTGCTCTCAATATTCTTCAGCAACACCGTAATTCAAAGGCACCATTTGCTCAGTCTTCCTTATTCATTGGCTAGCTTTACACCCATCACAGATGATTGGGCCGGCCATGGCGCTCAGCACTCAAAGGGACATCTTTGCTTCCCATCTCTTTAAGAGGTTGTGTGCAACAGATCTGCCCGATGCAGTATGTCATTGGATTCATTGACTGTGTTTCCAAGTAAAATAAAACACCTGACAACTTCACTTTGGAATTCCCAGGTTTCTCAAGTTTGTTAGCATCCACACAGTCAAACGCCTTAACACAGTCAATAAAACACAAGTAAACATCTTTCTGGCAGTCTCTGCTTTCGGCCAAGATCTATCTCATGTCAGCAATGATATCCCTCATTTCATGTCCTCTTCAGAATCTGGCTTGAAATTCTGGCAGCTCCTTGTGTATGTTCTGCTGCAGTGTTCTTAAGTTATTTTCTACAAAGTTCGACATACAGGTGATGTTAGTGATATTGTTTGGTAATGACCACATGTGGTTTGGTTGCCTTTCTTTGGAACGGGCCTAACTGTGGATCTTTTCCAGTTGGCTAGCCGTGGCTGGTTAGATGGCAGTCTTCTAAGTTTCTTGGTGTAAACTAGTGTACTTTCAGTGCTACATTCGTTTGTTGCAACATTGAACCTGGTGTTCTGTGGATTCTTGGTGCCTTGATTTTCACTAATGTCTTCAGTGCCGTGGGGGCTTCTTCCCTTAATCCCATTGGTTCTTGGTCCTCTGTTACCTCTGGAAATGGTTGAGTGCCCCCCAGTTCTTCTTCATACAATGACCTGTGTATTCTTATCACCTTCTTTTGATGCGTTGTTCACTGCCAGGAGCCCTGATAGTGTAGTCGGTTATGTTAGGCTGCAGACTACAAGGTCAGCAGTTTGAAGCCACCCGCCAGTCTGCAGCAGAAAGAAGAGGCTTTCTACTCCTGTCAGGAGTTACAGTCTCAGAAACCCACGGGGGCAGTTGTACTTGTTCTGTGGGGCCACTGGGAGTTTGCATCATTAATATTTTACCCTTAGACGTCCTTACCATCCTGACTGAAGGCCTGCATGGTTTCCTTCAGTTCGTTCAGCTTGATACATGCTCAGGATGTCTTCGCATTTGGGATTTTTTACTCCAGGTTTGATCACATTTCATTTTTATACTTTGTCTTCTTGAGCTGCCCTTTGTTCAGTTCTTTTACGTCATCATGTCTGCGATTTGCATTAGCTATTCTACATCCCAAAGCCAGTTTCAGGGTCTCTTCTGGCATCCCCTTAGATATAATTTTTTCTTTTTTAATGACTTTTTGTTTTCCTTCTGTATGCTGTTCTTGATGTCCCCCTACAGCACTGTGGGTCTGCTCTGGTTCAACGTGTCAAGTGTGTTTTTGAGTTACTTTCAAAGTTCAGGTGGGATATGCAAAGTGGTTCACACTTTGGTTCTCACAGGCCTATTTAGGAGGATGCAATTCAACCATAACACGTGCCAAGCTCATTATCTTCTCTGGGCCTCTGTAAATGCCCTTCCTTCAGGCAAGGGGTGGGGGGGGTCTTTATTCATTTTTTTATTTGTCCTTTACTTCACACTAAATTGTTGTTTCTTCAAAGCAGTCTTTCTTGGCCAGTACAATGTACCCCATCTCATCCACCATACTCTTACTGTATTGCTTTTATGGTCTTTATAGGATTTCATAAAATATTACTTTGTGCACATGTTTACTGGAAGTTACATCATTAAATATAAATTCCATGAGGGTAGGGCTTTTGTCTCTCTTACTAGTGTCTCAATGAACATTGAGTGGCTAAATGGTATTTATCCATAAGAAAATGTCTAGCGTACCAACTAGAAGGTGTTCAATAAATATTTGATGAATAAATAGTTACATAACCAAAGATTTCTTAATAACACTAATAAAATTAGTCTGAATGATATTTGAATTTTCTTAATTCCAAGTTTAAAACACAAGAGAAGTAAATGTCTTTTCATTTTTTATAAGACAGTCACATCTCGCCGTAACTGTAGAATCTTCATTTTTAGGGCCCATTCCAGTGGCAGCTCCTTTTCTCCAACGATTCATTTGGTAAATAGTCGAGGGCAAGAGATTTCCTCTTGGGACAAATTCAGCATAGAAACCCCCCTATACAAAGTCATCCCACTGATCTGAACTAATGTGACAAGGAAGCAGATGTTTTTGTTTGGGGACATCTAGTGCCAGGGGATTTCCAAGGAGGCCACTGGTCAGGGAGGGAGTGAACCCCGTGGTCTCACTAGGCTCTGTATTGCGAGTCTGGCCCTGGCTTCCTCACCTCTTTCCCCGCAGTTTATCCCTGACCCATAGACCTTTGTGAGATCACCGAGGAAGAATCAGGTTGCTGGTGGTGATGGGTGGCAGTTGTGATTTCTTCCCCTGAACTGTGGTCTTGCACTGGGATATCTGGACATAGAGAACAGTGAGCAAGATCGTCAAACTTTGGAGCAAATATGGAACAACCTTGGACTCCCTAGAGAACACACATAGGGGATGTGTCAAGTGTCATCTCAAGAGAAAGGTCGCAAACCTATTTTCCCATCGGTAAAACAAAGGGGTTGCACTAGCTCATTTTGGGGTACTCCTCTGATCAGTCCCTAAGAATTTACAAGCATTTTGTTACTACAGTGCTGAGTTTACAAACTATATGCAAAAGTCTACACTTAGCTTTTGTGTAATGCACTTTTCTCAGTGCAGATGGCAGGCTTATTCAGGGAACGACTCCATGATGCTGCCTTGGGGATATCAGATCGTGAATCCAGGTAGTCAGTTCGTGTTATGGGGACATCTGCCTAGAAAGCTATAGAACTGCTTTGCCGCGGACAGTAGTATGCTTAAGTTACGGGTGAGTATTTATGCTAACATGAGAAGTGATTAGAATGAAATAAAATGAAAAACTTCAGCATCGAGTGATTAATAGTCACGTGTGACTAGTGGATGCTGTATTGAATAACACAGATATGTGCGTGTCCGTAATCACAGAAAGTTCTGTTGGGCAGCCTTTATAAGGCTGAGGGCTTCTGTGGCTTGTTATAAGGGAGCCCATATTCCTGTTCTATCTCTGCTGAAATTTTTTGTTTTGTTTCCAGAGGTGGAGAGAGGGACAGAACAACTGCAGAGAGTTTCTGTATTCCAGAGGCCATCACCAATCACCTCAAGTAATGTAGTGAGATGAAGCGATGATGAGATGCTAGTGGAAAGCCCTCAGACACGTTGAGGAGCTACAGGAGTGTGAGGCATGATGGCGGTTAAGTGACTGCACTCAATACAAAAGCAACTTGATCTTGGTCCTTTCTTGACTTCCATCCTCCAAGTCAATCAGAATGAAATTGGATTTGAAGGACTGAGATTTGGTTGCCATTGGCAACTGACCCCATACGTTTACAGACTCTGAACCAGCATTTAGAGAGAGTGCGGGAGTGAAGAATAAGAAGATCTGACTTTATTTGACTACCACACAGACCCATTTATTGACTTGTGGGCTTGGGCTGTAGCATCATCTGTTTACTCCTAATACAGAGTTGTGTTTACTATGACTTTGAGAGAGCCCAGGATGGTGGAGAAGGGATGGGAGAAGGTTTCGATTAGGGCTTGGCCAGGTTTAAAAATTGGGGAACCCCTCTGGGTAATCTCAGTGGTAGGAGTGTCTTTCCTAGGTGAAGAGTAGAGGAGATGGACACCCTTCCTTGATGTGTAGCATAACGCAGAGAGGAAGGCTGGCTTGATTAATATTCAACCAAGAACATTTCAAAGTCCCAGGATAATTCCTTGATGAAATTTTAGTTAATGGCCTCATTGCTGTGGAGATGTACTTGGGGGTATTCAATGAAAACAAAACAAAGAAAAAGATAACTGGGTCTCTTACTGAAGAGACTTTTTCTCTGAAGTGATCTCTCTTCTTTGAGTATGACGCCCCATAGGGAAAGAGCTCTGCATTTGGTCAGCATCTACTGTCTGCCAAGCACCATACAGGCCACGTCGTATCTGTTATTTTCGTTTTCCTATGGCCCTATGCTTGTAAAACGCTAGCTTTCCTGATAAAGACACTGAGGTTCAGATCTGTGAACTGCTTTGCCCAGGATCACACAACTGGTAAGTGTTGATGCAAGGACGGGGACTGCAGACCCGACGTTAGCATCAGCTCTTGGAGAGCCCTGCAGTCTCAGATTGGGAAGTTTGGAATTCTTTGACAAGGCACCCGGGAGTTGTTGATGATGACCACTAGCTTGATAGACGAGAGAGGACATTTTCCTCGAAGTACGCACAGCGAAGTTGTAGATCCATAAAAGCAGTTTCTAAGCCTCTCTCATTTTATGGGCTCCTGTGAAATCTTTGGGCTTGGCTCTTCTTCATGCCGTCCCAACTGTATGTAGTGTCTGGCTCCAGCCTTGGCATATCTTGGGGCCCACAGAACCTCAGCAGCCTTGCCTGTGATGCACTTTACCATCTCCCCGAGTTCCCTTACTCTTTACGCCCCGGTCCTCAGGAGGTGTGTGCTTTGTCTAAGATGATTTGGGAAATTGAATCCGAAATCACGTTTCTCCCATTCACTTATATTTCTGCCCACTTGGTGCCCAGCTCAATATCCCACCTTGCATTTTGCTTTGTGTTACCTAGAGTTTGAGGATTGGACTTAACTGCAGTTGCCAGCGTTCCTAGAGGACAGGGCCCCCTTTTAAAAAAATTAAATACTTCTATTGGGGGCTCTTACATCTCTTATCACAATCCATACAATCATCCATTGTGTCAAACACATTTGTACATATGCTGTCATCATCATTTTCAAAGCATTTTCTTTCTATTTGAGCCTTTGATATCAGCTTTTTATTTTCCCCCTTCCTCTCCCGCCTGCCCTCCCTCATGAACCCTTGATAAGTTATAGATTGTTATTTTCATATCTCACATCATCCTCTGTAGCCCTTCACCTGCTTTTCTGTTGTTCGTCCACCTGGGAGGGGGTTATATGTTGAACCTTGTGAACGATTCTCCTTTTCTCCCCCCACCTTCCCCTTATCCTCCTGGTATCTCTATTCTCATTGTTGGCCCTGAGGGATTTATCTATCCTCGATTCCCCTTGTTGCTCTTTATCTGTAGCATTGTGCATGTTTTGGTCTAATCTGATTTGTAAGGTAGAATTGGGGTCATGAGAGTGGGGGGAAGGAAGCATTAAAGAACTGGATGAAGAAAGCTGATGGTGGCCAGCTATCAAAAGATACAGCATCTGGGGTCTTAAAGGCTTGAAGATAAACAAGAGACCATCTAGCTCAGAAGCAACAAAGCCCACATGGAAGAAACACACAGGCCTGTGTGACCACGAGCTGTCGAAGGAATCAGGTATCAAGCATCAAGGAACAAAAAATCATATCATTGAAAATGTGGGTGAGTGCAGAGTGGAGACTCAAAGCCCAACCGGGTACCCCTTACTGAAGGGTTGTGGGGAGGAGATGAACCAGGCAGGGTGCAGGGTAGCAACGATGAAACATGTAACTTTTCTCTAGTTCTTAAGTACTTCCACCCACCAACCCAACTATCATGATCCCAATTCTACCTTACAAATCTGCCTAGACCAGAGGATGCACACTGGTACAGATAGGAACTGGAAACACAGGGAATCCAGAACAGATGATTCCTCCAGGACCAGTGGTGAGAGTTGCGATGCCTGGAGGGTGGAGAGAATGTAGGGTAGAAAGGGGGAACTGATTACAAGAATCTACGTATAACCTCCTCCCTGGGGGAGGGACAGCAAAGAAGGCGGTGGCGGGAGAGGTCAGACAGTGTAATATATGACAAAATAATAATAATACATGAATGATGAAGGGTTCACGAGGTAGGGAGGAGTGGGGAAGGAGGGGGGAAATGAGCAGCAGATATTAAGGGCTCAAGTAGAAGGCAAATGTTTTGAGAATGATGATGGCAACAAAGGTACATATGTTCTTGACACAATGGATGGATGTATGGATTGTGATAAGAATTGTACAAGCCCCCAATAAAATGATTTAAAAAAAAAAGAACTGGAGAAAAGTTGTGTGTTTCATCAGTGCTATACTGCACCTGACTAGCTCATTTCTTCCCTGTGACCCCTCAGTGAGGGGATGTCCAATTGTCTACAGATGGGCTTTTTTGGGTCTCCACTCCATGCCACCCTGCCTTCCCCACATTCACATTGGGTATGATTTTGTCCTGGGTCCTAGATGTATGATACCTGATTCCATGGACATCTCGTGATCACACAGGCTGGTGTGCTTCTTCCATGTAGGCTTTGTTGCGCCTCAGCTAGATGGCTGCTTGTTTCTCTTCAAGCCTTAAAGACCCCAGGCACTATATCTCTTGATAGCTGGGCACCATCAGCTTTCTTCACCACATTTGCTTCTGCACCCATTTTGTCTTCAGCGATCGTGTCAGGAAGGTGAGCATCACAGACTGCCGGATTATTAGAATAAGGTGTTTTTGTTTTGAGGAGACAGGGTCCCATCTTACACTTCTTTGGATACCCCATTTTCATTGTGTAGCGCTGGCCTGGAGGATACACCACGTACATCTAGAGAGAAGAAATACGGTTTTCTGGAAGAACCTTCTAAAGGAAGGCCTTCCCAGGGCTTGCGAAGAACCGAGAAGGTCCCTTAGAAGGATAGGTAGGTGGGCATTAGATTAGGCCAGGGGAGTGTTCCCCAGAGCAGGGGGAAGATGTGTTAATTCTCTTTCCATACAACAGAACACCCCAAACCTTAGTGCGTAAAGCAATTATTTCTTGTCTCTTAATTCTGGGGTCATCAATTTGAGTTGAAACCGTGCCACTTTCCCCTGGGTCCTTCATATAGCTGCAATAATTTAGCCACTGGACTGAGATGGGTCTCAGATAACTTATGTCTGGCTGTTGAAGCTGGCTGCCTACTGTTGCTTCTATCATCTCTTTGAGGCCACTTGTGCCCTAGCAGAGGGGACTAACTTTCCGTACACTCTGACTGAAGCGTTCAAGAGAATGAGAGCAGTAGTTCCAATATGCCTGGAAGTCATGTCTGTAGCATCTTCTCTACTGTATTCTGTTGGTCAAAGTCAGTCTTGGGACAGGCCAGATTAGGGCTTAGGGACACAGATTCCCCCTCTTGATGAAAAAAGCATGGCAAAGTCTTGAAAACCGTCATGGACCACAGAATGGCTTCTGTTTTTCGGGTTCTTCCTTAAGTTCGAACTATATTCTCTTGGAGGAATTCCTGCCGATGGAGATCAAACTTTGAATTTCCAGGCACATGGGTCAGTAATTGCAAGCTGTTGCTGTCAGGAGGATCCTTTCGGGGGGCCCTGGAGAATATTTTTATGAATGCTCTAAGCACCTCCTTCAACCTCCATAGTACCACATAGATTTAGGAAACTTGGCGAGGAAGGCAACTTGGTGCAGTAGAAAATGCCAGGGCTTGGGATTTGGAGCTGGGCTCAGCCAGTTCCACTTTGGTACCATTTGGCTATGTGGTTTTGGGTAGTGTGATAAGTAGGTTTATTGTGCCAACCTGGCGAATAGACACGTGAGATTAATAAGGTTGCAATTTAATTGAAGGACAAACAGATAAATGGCTTGGTGAGCTTCGCTGGTCTGTCTCTTGCTCGCTGATGATGGGACCAGTGTGCAGCTGCCTCAGCTAGTTCTCTACCTCAACTTGTGAGCTACACTACCTGTGGGCCACCCAACCCATGTACCGTGTCACTATAGTTAGAGGTTCCTTTGAGACCTGCTTTGCCACACTGCTGGGAACTAACTGTTGGACCCTGTCATCTGGCTGACTGTTGGTGACCTGCCCTGGTGTTTGCTGCTGGTGGCTGGTGTTTGCTGCAGACTCGGCTGTCTGCTTCCTTGACTTGCACCCAACAGCCCTTGTGAGTTGAAGGACTGCCAGTGTATTAACTATCTCATTGAAGTGAGTTGAAGTGAGCCCTCTGTACTGCTCTGTGTACTAATCAGCTGTTCATTTCATTGTGTGTGTGTATATGTGTATGCATCGTCACACATGTCTTGGTCTCGTTTCTCTAAAGAACCCTAACACAGGGAGGTTATTTGACTTCTCCGAATCTTATGTTCCCCACCCATAAAGTGGGTGTGTCTATGTTGTCTGATTGATGTGAAGAATCATTCTTCCACATTATTCAACAATGGGTGATGGGATTCCAGGAATGATTAGAATCCACTCTAACAGCATCATAAATTGCGGCCCCTCAGTCAGATCTCCTAGGTATCAAATCCATTGTGCCCCAACCCTGTTTCTCTTAAATTGGGAATGGTAGCCCAATAGGTCACACAAGTTTCTGTACATCATCCTGTCTTCTTCTGTCATGATGGTTTCAAATAGGGAAGGTCAGGATGGGCTCACCTTGCTAATCCTGGTGCCCTGCTGTGAGGAAAGGTGAGTTGGTTTAAGAAAATGTCTGTTCCAGAATATAGGAAGTTTTGCTTGAGTGGTGGATGGACCAGCTCGAAATGATACAGAGAATCTTGTAACTGCTTAAGACAAGGGTGTGGGAATTGGAAGCCGAAGGCGCAGACCTGGGTCTCCTTCTTCTATCTACTGTCTCTGAAGTCTTCAAAAACAAAGCAAACTCACTATCATCAATTCGGTTCCGATTCCTAGTGACCCCATAGGATAGGATAGAACTGCCTCTGTGGGCCAACTCTTTCCAGGAGAAGAAAGCCTCCTCTTTCTCCTGAGGAGTTCCTGGTGGTTTTGAACTGCTTAACTTGCAGTTAGCAACCCAACACATAACCTTATGCCACCAGGGTTTAGGCAGGTCTTTTTATTGCTCTGAGCACAACTTTCCATATCTGTAGATTGGGAATTGGAGTTTTGTTTTCAAAGTTTATTGAGAATAGAAGGGGGAAAATCATGATTGGCCTAACAAAGTATTAGAACATAGTGAAAATGTACCTGCTTAAGTGGTAGCTTTGTGATTGTCCTGGACCTCCCAGGGCTGGGGCTGTGTGGCCCACAGGAAGGGTTGGAGGAAGACTAGCCCATGAATGAATTGACTTACCTCCTGGGATGTGATTGCTGCATTCCTGGGAAGTTTTGTATCACCTCAGTGAGTCATCTGATTACTGATGTCAGTGAAATAGTAAGTTGATGAGAAATCAAATACAACAGAAATGAGCAGTGCTGCCTTAGTCAGCTTTTGCCCCTATTATCTTGCCAGCCAGGAAACAGCGCCTAAAGAGATTAAGTAAATAACTTGCCCAATAACTTCCTATCTCTACTTTTCCTTTATTTCCAAAATTTTTTTATTATGAAGTGTGTTGGTTTTTTAAAAGCTGAATATATTTGATGGATAAAAAGTAAATTTAAAAAACAGAAAAGTAGTGTATATCAAGAGTGTTACATGGGGTGGGGTAGGGGAGTTAGGGGGTCTAAGACTGGAAATGAGTGGAGTGAGTCAGGGAAAACAGAATTTGGAATAGGTGCTGACTATGTGAGGCCAGGTAGACTAGAGAAACAAATCCAGACACACTCATATGTATATAAGAAAGAGCTTTAAAGAAAGAAAGAAAGAAAGAAAGAAAGAAAGAAAGAAAGAAAGAAAGAAAGAAAGAAAGAAAGAGCAATTCAATGTTCAGAAAACATCCCAGCCCGGTCCAGATAAAGTCCAAAAGTTCGACATTAGCCCATGTGTCTGATACAAATCTATAAATTTCTCTTTAGACTCACACAACACATGCAATGACGCTGAATCCAGGAAGATCACAGGCCAATGGGTGGAAAGTCTTGTGGGTCCAGTGGCAGTGTAGGCATCTCAGTGCTGGCATGGGTCTCCACGTGGCTCCTCCATCTCCAGGACTCTATCAGCACAGCTCCATGTGGCTTGTTAACAGGAAGTGTATCTATTTATCTCTGTTATGCCTCCCAATGAGGTCATCAAACCAACTTGATTGACATGCTAGATTTCACCCCTTCTCAAGGTGACAGGAGATTATGTAACTACCACACTGACCCTCTCTCCCTTGGACTTTGAGGCTAGAACTACCTGAGCAAAGCATCCTTAAGTTGATAAGGTTTTGACAAGGGGAGGAGGAATGTGGAGTTGTGGTAGTGTAGTTAGCTATGCATTAGGCTGCTAACCTCAGGTTGGCAGTTCAAACCCACCAGCTGCTTTGTGGGAGAAAGGTGAAGACTGTCTGTTCTTGTAAAGATTCACAGTCTTCGGGAGTCAAGGGGGCAGTTCTACTCCGTCCTGCAGAGTCACCATGAGCCCAGATGCACAAGACGGCGTGGGGTGGGGAGGGGGCGTGTGGAAAGGTACAAGTCATTACACGCAAGTTTCTTCTACCTAAGTTATCTTTCTGCCGGACTTCCTGGCCCAGTGATGACTGGAGGTACAGGGAGCAGGAAGGAAGGGACAAGGTTTCTTGTTATTTTGAATAGTAACATCTCAGGGCCAACCAGAGAGACCAGGGCAAGACCTCAGAAATCCCCAGGAGGGCAGAAATGAAGGTTCAAGCTAGGAGCTTTGGAAGAAAATATACAAAGTTTGTTATTGTGACTGTGGAATGCAAAATGCCTCCCCACTACCCCCCATTCATCATTGCCAAAAAGTTCCTGATGTTTGGACAAACTTTCTGTAACAACAAAATAGGAACTTCTAAAAGTTTTATGTACGAGCTTCCTTTGCTCATCGGTCACTCCAATCTCCCCCTCAGGGTTGGCTTGTCCCTCTTGGACCCCTCCACCAGAAACTCCCAAGTCAGGCTCCTTGATTGGAGTCCGTTGGACCCCTCCTCCACTCCTAGGACATCCGGCCATTGGGCACAGTGCCCAGAAGTCCAGAATCCCAGCTGTCTCCCCAAAGAAAGGCACACATGTGGGATTCCCCAGGGCCCCTGTGCATGCGGCCTGGTGCTGAGTCTTTGCCAGCTCAGCTCCTCTCTCTCTGCAGAGCACCTTTAGAGGAAGGGGAAGTGGGCAGCCTGCCGGCGGCAGGAGGTTTGCAGCTGGTGCACTTGGGACACAGAAGTGTGAGTCCGAGTGCATCGAGTGGCTGCTGAGGGTTGTTATGAACATTCTGATTCACACGAAGGAAAAGCGGACTGAGCTACACCAGGACCTCCATCTCGCCCAGGACCAGGGTGGGACCATGGCACCCTCTAGTGAAGGAGGGCTGGCTGCTTATCCATTGTTCACCTCTCACCATCTTGGTTGGCTCCTGCTTAAGACAAATGAGGATGAGAGGGACCTTATCTTTAATAAGTATCCAAGTGACAAGGACCCTCAGGAAGATAAATAGATCTATTCATTTGAGAAATAGCAGAGGGATGTTTGCTGCCAACCACAAGTCTGTGTACACCACCAACAACTCAGGTACTAACGGAAACTGGTGGTATGCCCCATGCAGAGGTGCCCTGGAAGAAAAGCCTGGTGATCTGCTTCTGAAGGCCACACCTTAAACCAGTGGCTCTGCTCTACACACCTGGGGGCAGGTGGTGTCGCCCGTGAGTGAGAACTGACCTGACAGAACCATGTGGCCAGCCCACGTGTATTTGGGGGAACTCTTTCGTAAGGTTTTCAAGGGCCCGGACCTGACAGAAACCCATGGCCAGGTCTTTCTTCCGAGTCCTCCTGGTGGGCTCAGACGTCCCTCTTCCAGTCCGTCATCATGGACACCACCCAACTGCTACTTCTCTCGTGCCAGGTGCTACTCCCATTTCAAAGACACTGAAAACACCAGACTCGCTGTCACGGAGTCAGAAGACAGATCAGGAAAAGCAGATCGTGGGACTTGATCCCAGGGTCTAGGGAGGGCATTGGAAACCTCGGAGAGGCCTGTGCACATGGCCTTATCCCCAGCTAGCCGTCCAGAGCTCGTGCCAAAGGTTCTGGAGTCCGGAGGCTGTTCAGTTTCCCCTGCCTGTCCACGCTCTTCTTCCTTTCTGGGTTGCGCCGAGTCCTTGGCAGGAGGAGAGGTGCGGAGGATGACCTGCACCCTGTCAGCTAGTCACCCTGCTCAGCACCGAGAAGACAGTAGCAGGGATTGAACTACAGAGAGGCTTTCTTTTCTGCCCACTCAGCTTGTGTGGAGTCCTTGTGTTGTCCTCCCAGGGGGAGGGGACAGCTGCCAAGACCAATGCCCCATGGCCCTGGGCCAGCCTGGCTTCTGCTGTCATGAAAACAAATGTGGAGGAGAAGGTCGTTTGCGAGGCCTGGCAGCTGACAGGCTCAGCCCCGCTGTGGGTGCACCTGGCTGGGGGTGGGGTGGCTTTACTTCTGCCCTTCCTGTGTGCCCTGCACTGTGCATGGTAAGGCATGTGGAAGGACAACATGGCCTCACGATGCTTACAGGATTCTAGGAACATAGGACACACACATCTGCAGGGACCAAGTGCCCTCCAGAGCCACCAGAGATGGAGTAACCCTTCTCCTGTTGATTAGATTTCAGCCTCTGTCCGTCAGCTCTCTGCTCCTCGATGCCATGCAAACATCCGGTCTAAATGAAACCAGCTTCTCCCTCTAAGAGACAGACCCTGCCCCTCTTTCTCAAGACAGAAAGCCTCGAGTCTCTCTGTGGTTCCTTCTCTCCTATAGCTGCCTCGGCTGAGCCTTCCAGTGCCGCCGTCCTTTGTAGCCTCTGGCCTGCAGCTCCTCCCCACTCTCCTCTACCTTCTCATGAGCTGCCGTCTGAAGCCTCTCGACTAGAGCTGCTCCCGTCTCACTTCACTCCTTCCTAGTTCCACCTGATCCGTCTTTCTAAAACAGAAAATATCTTCGGGTGCTCTACAGCCCCAAGAAGCGACTTACCTGGGAGTCTCTCTGGTCACCTGGGAGAAAATAGTGTCAGGGTGACAGGAGCTAACCACTGAGGAAGCCCCCCAGTAAGATTTGGAGGAGAGGACGTTTATGATTCCAATGATCTCCATATAGATTACTCACATCGTGAGGTATTTTTATAATTCCAATGATCTCCATATAGATTACCCACATCATGAGGTATTTTCGGTAACTTGCAAAATGCTGGGCTGGCTTCTCTCTGACACCCGGCTGTGGCCCCTGCCCTTGTCCCCACCATTGGGTTGGTGTGCTCATGACTCTTCAGGTTATTCGCCAGTACGAAGTCCTCCTAAAGTGGGCAAAACAGCTCCTGCCACCCAGAGTCAGGGGGTGCAGTGTCGAGCCAAAGGAAGGAAGGTTACCCAGTCCGTGGAGGGGCTGAGCACGAGAAGGCAGACGTCTTGGTTCCACCCAGTGTATCACCTTGTGTGCAAGTGACTTCCCCACTCTGGCCTCGGTTCCTTCCGAGGCAGAAGGTCCCGTTCTGCAGTCTGCTCATCTGCAGTCTCCCGTCCTGGTCCCCTCTCTTTGCACAGGAGCTTGAGAGGTGACTGTTTTCTGACCTTATCGCCACTCTTTCCCAGCCCGCTCTTGGTCGCAAACCTCTCAGGCTTTTGCTAGAAGGAATTGGGGAGGGCTGGCTTTAGGAGAGACTGTGGAGACCCTGTGATTCAGCCTCCTACCTGATGAGCATCCACAATGTGCATAAAGTAAAGGAGACAGCAGATTGATTTTCTGTCAGACTCCTGGGGCAGAGAGCCCACTGGGCCCCACTGGCTCCGAGCACTCAGTGCACGTCACCTGACCCTCCCTGAGAAGAGGACGGTGGCCCCCTCTCATCGGAGGTAGACAGCAATCCCAGGGGCAGATGCACTAATGGACCGCCTTTGTTCACTCCCGCTCCTCTCCATGGGAGCTGGAAAGTGAGGACGCTGCACATGGCACCTCTCGGGGAAGTCCAGCCACCTCCACACACCCAGGACAGGGCTGTTGCTTCATGACCTTGAACTGAGTCAAAGCCCTGTCTAGCCTCCTGGTAGCATGTGAAACACAGTGAATCTCCCAGATGACCTTGCCCATGCAGTAGTCCAGTGAGAACATGGGGACTTGAAGCTGATTGGGAACGATGCTAGGGAACTGAGGCTTGAGAAGGTTGGTAGAGGATCGTGAGGAGCAGTGAGGGGCGAGGTGACTATGACTTTCTGCTGGGACCTGGGTTTGATGCTGGAGGAGATGGTCTTCTCATGGCTAATTGCCTAGAATTTTCTTCTTAACCCTCCCGTTTCCCCCTCGTCCCCTCTGCCACCATATCTTGGAGAGCAGTGCCAATCTACCCTGTGAACGCTGAACCGTAGGGGGATTTAACGGAAGCTACTCAGTCCAAGCCCACCCAAACCAAGCCTGTGGCCGTCATGTCCGACTCATGGGGACACTGTAGGATGGGGAAGAGCTGCCCCTGGAAGGCATCCCAGGCATGATCTTGACGGAAGCAGATTGCCACATGCTCCCCCTCTAGTGGCTGGTGGATTTGAACTGCCACGCCTTGGGCTTACAGTGGAGTGTTCCCACCAGGGTGTCACCAGGACTCCTTTGTGGGTTCTCATAGCAGACCCGCCTGGGAGGGTCTTCCAAACAGGAGAGCCCTTGTCCAAGCTGTTGTCATGTTTTCCTGTTTCAGAGCCCTCTGGTCGGATCCACGTTAGACCTCTTTAGGGAAAGGGTGATGTTTAAAGAACACTAATCAAACAGCAAAGGCAACATCGTTGTTTCAGAGCAAACATTTAAAGAAAGAAAGCCCTCAGAGGCATAGTTATACTTTGTCATTAAGCCACAGTATTCCTTTGCTCAGTCTTCCCTGGCCAGCCTCAAATACAAACCGGATCGGGATGATTCTGACTTTGAGCCTGAGGAAGGGGTGGGACTTGACTTTCACACCTGTGACCCTTTTTAGAAGCTGCCTGGGTTTTGCTAGGTCAGCCCTGGTCCTCACCTGCTGAGGGAGGCTGCAGCGGCTTCGAACAGGAGTCCCCTGGCTTTCGCTTTCTAGACTTCCGAACCGGTCCAGCCCTAGCATGGGCAGACCCCTGCTCCCGTGCTCCCGTGTTGGAAAGTGTGAACTCTCTGGTTAGCCAGAATTTCTTTGCAGCTTTCTCTGTACTTTATCAATTCTCTCCCCCAGTTTATTTTAAAAATTTAAAATGTGGAATGTTCCCCCTTCCCTCCACCCTTTCTAATCTAGGAAAAATGTGTGTGTGTTACATGTGCAGGAAGTGGCAAAGTCCTTGGCAGCTCTTTGAATCGATCTAAGTTGGAATCTTGTCCCTACCACTTAAAAAAGCTATGTGACCGTCTCCCTCAAACGCACTGCCACTAAGTCAGTTCCAGCTCACAGAGAGCTCCTCACGAGTGGCGGGTGGATTCCAGCATCTGGCTTTGTGATGGGCAGCTCAGGCCATAGCTTACTGTGCAACCAGGAGGTCAGACAAAGGCTCTAATGGCTAGTCTCCTCTTTTGTCCAATGACAAGCAAAGATGACTCACCTCCTAGCCTGATTCGTGGATTCCATTTAATAAACTGAGAAAGCTCTAACTCTGTGCCCCTCACATATTAGTTGCTCAGTATTTATCTGTTCTTCTACTTCACTCCCAAAATCTCTTCTCCCACACAGCCTCCTGAAGTGTGTGCTTCACTCTCCTTCACCTAGCTTTGATTGGTTCTCCTGCCCGTATTCACGTCATTCCCACCCCCTCCTGTAAAGGACAATACCACTCTCATTTGGATCGCCGCCTACACGTAGATTTGGCGTAAGACTTGATTAGCGTCAGATGTCAAAATTAGCGTTACGATTTTCTTAAAATGAAAACAAACAGAAACATCCACAAAACGCTTAGTGGTCTCACATTTCTAGGTTTCTCTAGCAAACCAAACCTGTGGCCATAGAGGCCATTCTGACTCCCACCCACCCTGCAAGGTTCTGGGACTAAACCTTTGTGGGAGTAGATGCAGTCTCATCTTTCTCCCACAGAGCAGCTGGTGGTTTTGAACTGCTGACTTTGCATGACTGACCGTGCCACCCAGGTTCTAAACCCAAATGGCTAGACTCCTCACCTAGCAGACACTCACAATGGGGGAAAAGTAAGGAACAATATTATTTTAAGAGCAAACATAGGTAAAACACAGCAAATCATAGCCATATTTAATTTTTTCTTCTACAAAAGTGCTCATACTAAAAAGCAGGCTCAATTAGAAAAATGAAGAAATGGGAGGTAGAGACTGGTGATGGTGATTTCTGGGTGCTGTTAAAGGTTTTAGGGCTGCTGGCTCTGGTCCTTTATTGGCTCTAATTTACTTCAAAATGCATGGCTATCCCTTTCTCCTGAGCAGGTGTGGAACCTCGTAAAACCCTGGCATGGAGAGCTCTTCCACTTATCAGCCATGATTAGGATTATTTTTGGCTCAAAAATGGAACAAAGTGGGGAGGAGGACGTGGAGGAGAGGGCAATGGAAGGCATTTCTTTCTCAAGGTAGTGTGGAAGACAGAAGAAAGGCTGATGGGGCTAGGATGGGTGTAGGTGTGCCGTGAAAACTGGGGAAAGCAGAAAGCGGTTCCTGGGAGGGATCCAGGAACACAGCATCGTTCCCCCGATGGGAAGAAAAGGAGGAAGTAGAAAAGAGAAATCGAGTCAGCCATCTGGGCCATGAGGGTTTCAGGTCGAGGCTGCGACCCTGTGGCAGACCAGGGAGGGCGATCTCCTTGCCTACATGAGTTTGGATCTTTCCACACGTAGTTGGGTGTCCATGCCCCGGGAATGGCTTTATCACGACTGGATCCTTTTGCTGCAGGACAGCTTTGCTTTACTAATGTTCACTCGTTTATTACGCATTTATCAGACACCTTTGCAAGAGGAACATCTTGGTGAGAAAATGGAGCTTAAAAGATGACTAAGACATGGACATGATTCTTCAGGATCTTACCACCGTATAGGTCAAGAGGGACGTGAACGAATTACATTTGGGAACTGCCATGGTTGCCATAGGTGTGTGCGGTGAGAACAGAGAAGGGGAAGATTGTATCCACCTGAGGGGATTATGGAATTCAACAGGTGAGCACCTTCTGAAATGTGCGATGGAACTCTTAGGTGGGAAAGGAGAACAGAAGGTCCATTCTGAGGACACAGACTAGATAAAGACAAGGAGGTTGGAAAAGGCAGAACATTAGAACTTCATCTCTTGAGTCTGCTGGGCCTGGGTTTGAACCTCAGGTCCACCAAGGAGTAGCTCGATGGTCTTGGACAGGCCACATAACCTTTATATCTTCATCTGCCAAATGCGGATAATACCGCCTCATAGAGTTGCGGTGGGTGATGTGGGTGAAGAATTTTTTTTCTTTTCTTTTTTTACATTTTATTAGGGGCTCATACAACTCTTATCACAATCCACACATATACATACATCAATTGTATAAAGCACATCCGTACATTCTTTGCCCTAATCACTCTCAAAGCATTTGCTCTCCACTTAAGCCCTCTGCATCAGGTCCTCTTTTTTTCCCCCTCCCTCCCTGCTCCCCCCTCTCTCATGAGCCCTTGATAATCCACAGATTGTTATTTTGTCATATCTTGCCCTATCCAGAGTCTCCCTTCCCCCCGCCCCCCCTTCTCTGCCGTCCATCTCCCAGGGAGGAGGTCACATGTGGATCCTTTTAATCAGTTCCCCCTTTCCAACCCACTCACCCTCCACTCTCCCAGCCTCGCCCCTCACACCCCTGGTCCTGAAGGTATCGTCCATCCTGGATTCCCTGTGCCTCCAGCTCCCATATGCACCAGTGTACAATCTCTGCCCTATCCAGTCCTGCAAGGTAGAATTCGGATCATGGTAGTTGGGGGAAGGAAGCATCCAGGATCTGGGGGGAAACTGTGTTCTTCATCGGTACTACATCGCACTCTGACTGACCCATCTCCTCTCCTAAACCCCTCTGTGAGGGGATCTCCAGTGGTCAACACTTGGGCCTTGGGTCTCCACTCTGCACTTCCCCCTTCATTCACTATGGTATATATATAGGGTGAAGAATTTAGATGAGTGTAAGTACTATGTGAGCATGGTTGTGATTAGGTGCCCACTCCCAGTGGCCACATGAGACAGGGGAGAAGCAGTCTATAGGGTTTTCCAGGCGGTGACCTGTATGGAAGTGGATTGCCAAGTCTTTCTCCCAAGGAGCTGCTGGGTGGGCTTGAACTAGCAACCTTTGGGTTTGCAGACGAGTGCTTAACCGTTGTGTCACTGGGGCTCCTTATATACTTAAGTATCATAATTATCCCTAAAATGCACATCTTACCATTGACTTGGGTTAAACTCCCAAAGGATTCTGCAGTGGGTCAGTGGGCTAAATCCCAAAGTTCTTAGCATGGCAGTGACCCTGGTGATCTAGGCCCTGCCTAAGTCCCTAACCTCTGTCTGTGCTCTACCTACGTAGTCCTGCAGGACAGAGGTACTGATGTTCGCACCCATCGCACCCCTGCTTCTTCTCAGCCACTGAAAACAATAATCTGCATATTCTTGAAGACACAGGCTAATTTGCAACTTGACTTTCCAGACCCTCCCACTACTCATTCTATAGCCCATCACAGCGATCGCCATTGTGGCACTGAGTTTGTATTCAGATTCTTGTATTTGTCTGCTCTAATCAGAGACACCTTGAAGGCCACGGTTTTGTATGCTAGTACCCAGCCCATACTGTTACAGTAGACATCCAATAAATAGACGTTGAAGGAATGCACGAACACACATGAAAGAGGCTTGTATCTGGAACATGGCATTTGGGGGCGGATGCGCAGAGAGGAACCCCAAAGGGAGCACCCTGAAGGCCAGATCTGCATGAATTAATTCAAATGATGAAGACCTAGTGACATAGAGCTAGCAGCCATCTCTATTTTGTCACTCATGAAGCTGTGCCCCCCAAAAACAAAAACTTCAAGCTACGAAATCTTACCTCATGGTTCAGGCTAAAATTTGTGCTAGGGTCTTTGAGTCTCCACCCCCCAGGTAAGCTTCATTTCTTCCTGTCTACCTCCCTGTTTTATGTTCCTCATGGAAAGGTGTCCATGCCTGCTGCAATACTGTGACCCTCTCAGACCAAGTAGCCTGTAGGTCTTTGTAGCAGTTACATAATCTGTCAATTTGAGGATGGGGTAGAGTCTAGCCTGTCAATCAGGTTGCAGCTTGATAACTTCATTTGGAGGCACGACAGAGAGAAATGGCTCACCGGAGGCCAGACACACACACGCCTCCCTTTGAGACATTTCTGTTGACAAGCCACTTGGAGCTAAGCTGCTGGAGCTAGAGTATTGGAGCTGGAGGAGCCACAAGGAGACCCCTGCCAGTGCTGAGATTCTTCTACCACCATTGGATCCACAAGACTTTCCACCCACTGGCCTGTGATCTTCCTGCATTTGTCATCATTGCATGTGCTCATGAGTCTGAAGAGTTTGCCTGATGCTGGCTCTTGGGTGCTCTAGTATATTTTACCATATACTTCTCTGGCCCTGGCAGATGTGGTGCACAGACAGCTCCAGCTACCCTTTGCAGCTGCCTCATAAACACACAGAGCAGGCCAGGAGAGGGAGAGACGAGGAGATAGAGGATCCAAAAAAGACTAATGGCAGACCTAAGAGTCCTGTATCTGCCCAGAACCCACCCTCCCTGCCTGGCCCCCAGCATTCAGCATTCAGTAGTGCCCATCCCCTGCTGTCAGCCTCCCTTTTACCTTTTCATGTTCAGGGCCATTTGTGAGTTTATGTTCGCCTGGTTCATAGGCATGCTCAGGGCATGGGCAGATGGTGGTGCGGGAAGCAGAGAGGTGGACAGACCTGTGGGTTGGCCCTGGGCCAGGGGAACTTTGCTCTGAGGCAGGTTCTAGTGGCAGAGGCAAAGTCTCCCTTCATTAGAGTCACACTTCCCTGGTGACCTAGAATTGCCTTGGCGTGAGGGCTCAACTTGTTTACATTGAGGGTTCCCCCTGGAGGAAAAGGGGGTATTCATTGGAGGATAGCCATAGACCCTGAGGGACAATTCCTCTAGAGAAGTGCAGGGCTCCTTAGCATAACAGAGATCGCCCTTGACTGACCGACACCCCCAGGTGTCCTTGTTGAGGAATCCATCCTTTGGGCCTTTTGTGTCACTGGGCAGCTAAGGTGTTCCCGCAGTGGTGGCCAAGGAGCCCTGGTGGCACTTTGGTTAAGCACTCAGCCACCAAACCAATTAGCTGGCAGTTGAACCACCTGGTGGCTCTGTGGACGAAAGACCTAGTGGAACAGCTCTTGACAAAGCTCTGTGGGGCCCTGCCACTGTGTTGCATGAGGTTGCTATGGTTTGGAATCAGTTTGATGGCACCTAGCAACCACAGGGACCCCTCCTCCTGCCAGCTCTGCATGACCCAAACCATGACCTTCACAGTCACACATCCCTTTGCCCTGTTCCCCTTATCGGGCCTGTCCGCCTCAGAACCCTGGCTGCCTCAGCTTCCTCCTCAGTGGAGGTGATGACAGAGGTGATTCTGGGGAGAGCGTGGGCTCAGGTGGAGTGGGACATGTGTGTTGGGAGCAGAAGAGGGGAATAGTGCTGACAGCAATGGCTGGTGATTTATTCTGAAGCTGGGCATTGATGACTCGACCTCACTGTGCAACACTCCCTGGGAGCGGCCATGGGACCTTTGTGAAGGTGCAGCCATTGGGAAACAGTGGATGGATGATACTCTTCTTGTTTAAAGACACGTTCTTGTTTCCAGAATGCCGTGTGGAGGCTGCATCACCCGCCTTCTTCCACCCCATGAAGAAGCGAAGGTCGTATATTTAGTGATACTCAAGGAACCCGTGTATTAAGCTGTGTCTTCAAGGGCAGAAGGAGATGGGGAGGGACGCAGGGTTTCCACATCCAGCCTGCCAGATTCAGTCTCTAAACAGAGACTCTGCAATCAAGGAAGGTGTGCCAAAGAGAGGCAATGATCTACAGCAGCCATTCAGATTCTACTGGTGAATGCCTCCGAGCCTGTGGCCTGAAAGAGGGATCTCCGTACAGCCTCTGTTCCCCAGACCCGGATGGAGAGGAGGGAGCAGAGGGAGCCATGGAAGACAGGGAAAGCCAGTTGCTTTTTGAAGGTATCTTCAGCAAGACACATAGGGACTGATGGAAAGACGGGCTATCACTAGGTTAATTGGAGTGCCAAGTGGAGTACAAGAAAAGGGATGGGCCAATGAAGGCTTCATCCTACAGGGAGATTTGTATTGCGGTAAATCATTAGGGAGTTACAAGGTGGGGAGAATTCCTAAGATGTACATTTGAATAGAAGAGCTGAATGAGTTTGATGAAGGGCAGTCTGCATGTTGAAGTTGAGAAATATGAGGGGTCAGGATAGGGGAATACCTACTGTATTTATTTTTTGCTTGGTCCTGTTCCCAGTAGGGCAGGAGCCCTGGTGGCATAGTGGTTACATATTGGGCTGTAATCCACAAGGTCAGCAGTTCGAAATCACTTGTTGCTCTGTGGGAATAAGATGAGGCTTTCTCCTCCTGTAATGAGTTACAGTCTCAGAAGCCCACAGGGGCAGCTCTACCCAGCCCTGTAGGGTTGCTATGAGCTGGCAAAGACTTGATGGCAGTAAATTCCCAATAAGGTTGCTAGCCTGGAGGGTCTCAACCCTGACTGCAAATGGAATCTTGCATTCAAGCGAGCAAGCAAGCAAACCATGCCCAGCTCCAGCCCATAGCAATTAGTGATCGTCTGTGGCTCTTTGCCTCAGAGCTGGACATCCTGCTTCATGGACATCCAGGGATGCACATACAGCGTTTAGGACAAGTTCCAGTGTACTTAGAACCACTGAAGGCACTGGTTTAAAATGCTCTGACTCAGAAGGCCAGTGATCGAGGCAGGAGTGGGCAATTTTACAAACTCCCCAATGATGCTGCCCCTGCTTCTCCCGCTGCTTCGATACTGCATCAGAGGATGTCTGCATTTAAGACCACGAGGAAACAGTCGTGTGGGGCTTGGGCTGGTGGAGGAGAGAAGGTCTGTAGAGAAAAAGGCATTTCTGAAAGGTTTCCTTTCAAAGCAAAAGCTGCTGTAGTTCGTTTCATCATCCCCTCAGCGGAGCTGCCTCTGACAGAAATCGGTGTCTAGCACTCGAATTTGTCACTTAATTATATTTACCTTCAGCTTCTCTCGCTTGGTGCCCGCACAGACAGAGGGGTTTGTAATCAGGCTCTGACAGAAGGAAGTGCTTTGGACAGGGGGAAGGAGAAAGGCGGGAACAGGTGTTTTGAAAGGGAGGCATGTATACACTATTACTTAATGTCAAGAACTGTGAAGGGCTGAGATTTTACCCTACCTGCAAGCTAATAAGGTAGCCTGCCACATTTTCATAGACTCTGGAGGAAGACATGAGACCCTTGGGTCAGAGACAAAGGACTTAATTACTCCCTGTAAAGCAGACAGCCGCAGCTTCCAGAGTTGTGTGCCACAGGGCAGTGTGAAGGAGCCTGCTAGATGCTGCGCAGGTGGTGGGTTCCCATGACAGCCGAGGAACCCCAGTCTTAGGAAACCCCTGTCTTTTAAAGGCCTGTAAGCAAATCTACACCTTTGTCCTGAGACATTGTTTTTACTGGCCAGCCATCAAATTGTCCTCAACGCCACAGAGAGGCTGCATCTGTATCTTCTTCAGCAAACATGCTTGAAAAGGCATGTCTGGCACAGAAGATGCCAGGGACTTTGCTCCTAAGACGTGCAGAACCCTGACGAGACTTCAGAGAACTGTCTCCCCACACTTGCCGTCTCCCAATACTGATGGCACAGTGGATACGCGGGGAGTGTGATTGTGGTTGTGCCTTCCCATAGCCACTCAGACGCTGTCTAGAGCTTCTGACCTCCTCTCCAATGGAGTTGTGTGTCTGAGCCTGGTCTTTCTTCTTCAAGACCCTACCTGGCTCCCCACCAATGCCTACTTTGACATTCTTCTATGGGCAAGTTACTTGAAGCATCGTCCGGGCTGAGGGTATGAGGAGGAGCAGAGGCCCCATCAGAGCATTGCCCTGGTGTTCTGTGTATCTATTGCTGACTCTAAAACATGGTGACATGAAAACAACCCTTTCATTTCGCTCCTGATTTTGTGGGTCAAGGATTCAAGGCAGAGCACAGTGAGGACGGCTGCATGACAATCCCTGGGGCTTCCATCTGGAGTGGCCCCATAGCTGGAGAGGACTGGGGTAGCTGTTGAAGCCATATTTCCGGGGCTTGCTTTATTCCTGCGACTGGATTCCCATCTTTGTTCACTTGCGTGTGTGTGTGTGTGTGTGATTCCCCCATGCTGTGCCTCCTAGGGCTGGAATATCAGAGGTGGTGCTTTCAAACTGTGTCTGGTACCTGCACTGGAGCAGGCGTTGCTCAGCTTCATGTGGCCTCTATACAGGGCTGGCTTGGAGTTTATGCATGGCACTGGTTTCCCCAATGAGAGTGTTCCAAGGACCTGGGCGAGGCTACAGAGCTTCTCACAACGAGGCCTCAGGAGCCTCGGTGTGTCCTTTCCACTACATTTTAACGACTGAGCAAGTAACTGAGATGCAGGTTCCAGGGGAGGGGAATTAGACTTTGACCCTTAAACTAGTAAACAATTGTGGGCATCTTTATTGATTTGTAAAAGAGTTTTAGTAGCATATAATTCACAAACCATACAATTAAATAGTTCAGGCATGTCCAGAAGAATTGTACTATGGGCATCTGTTAATTTAGCACAACAGGTTTTGGCAGATCAAATCCACTTCTCCAAGAGATGCGTCTGGGGAGGTTTGTGTTTAACGGATGACCCCAACGGATTCCTGTCATCAGGAACGCCTGAGAAACACTGGCATTGACTGTTACATTAGAAATTGTATTTGCCTAGAATTGTTACTGTGTAATTGTAAGAGTTTGATTTTCCAGAAATGTTTCAACATGTATACTTCGATTCTTTATTGACTTGACCTTTAACCTATTTAATATTGAATCAAACTCATCCCCTTTATGCCGGATCTAGGTGTGTTTCCCTCCCCAGTCTCTCCACCTTACTTTGGATGGGAGGGTGCCCGTTGATGCAGGCTGGCCACCCCCCACGGCACTATGACAGCTGGCTCCCAGCTGAGTTTGCTCAGTGAAAGGGCCTGCCAGGGAGTTGAAACGTAGAGAGAGGGGCGGCTACAGCGCCTCTCTCCTTCCACTCCGACTTCCACATTTTCTGGGTGTACAAAGGAGGCTCAGTGTTCTGGCTCCATCTTTGAGGGCATGACGCTCGCTGTAGCCAATCTCAGGGTTCTTCTTCCATCCTTTTTGGCTTCTTAGTGCTTCGATCACCTGGGTCACCAATTTCCTGTACTGAATTTCCTCTGGTTAATTTCTAGCATGGTGTTTTTTTTTTTTTTCCTGATTGGACCATGAGTGATACACGCTTTTAATCTTTTTCCCCCCTAATTTAAGTAACCATTTACACCTCTCCACTCCCACTACCTCCTCTCTACAAATAGAGTTTCATTTAACATTCATCCTTGAATTTCTTTAAAGTACAATTTCTGACATTTCCAAAGACAGATGGAAAACCAAATGAGGAAATATCAGCCTTTGCTAGTTCCACCCATCAGAGATAACCTCTCTTTAACCTTTTGGCATCTTTCATTCCAGTTATTTTCCTGAAATGTATTTTTCCTAATATTTTAACGCAATTTTTACAGAGTTGAGCTCACATAGTGTATTTATTTTTGCATCCTGTCTCTTTTAGCCTGACCTTTTATCAGAAGTGTTTTCCTATTTATTTGGAGCGCCTTGTAAACATCACATTTAGTGCTTGAAGAGGACCAAAAAGGTAAAACGAGGGAAGATTCTGACATATGAAATTGTGTGCGTCAAAAGGAGAGCGACACCAGGTTTGCATTGGTGTCTCTCAAGCTAGTGTTCGATAGGCAGCTGCCGGCTCCTGTGACCGTGGCACGGTGAGGGACGTGTTCTGGGTGCAAGGAAGCCAAGAGGACACAGATTAGGCAAACAGAGAGCAATAATCGAAAAGAAGTCCTCAATATCGAGGTGACGTAGTCCAGACTCTGAGTGACATAAAAGCAGCGGCGGGAGAGATCAATATGGGCTGCACTGGCCCCAGATGTCTCTCCCCGTGATGTGAGCTGACCAGTGAGTGAACCATGGGTAGGATTGGGAGTGCACGTATACATCCTGCCACAGTTCAATCACAGCAAGCAGTATTGTACAATTGTCACCACCATCAGTTTCCAAATAGGTAGGATTTCTTTGGGTGTGGGGCTCTGGTGTCAGGCATACCTGGGTCTGGGCCTAAGCTCTATCATGTTCACTACCTGTGTGAGCATAGGAAGGGGGCCTTGTGGTGCAGTGGTTAAGTCCTCAGCCGCTAACTGAAAGCACAATGGTTCACACCCATCACCTGGAGATAGCTGTGGCAGCCTGCTGCTGTCAGGATTTTCAACCTTTGGGACCATACAGGGCAGCTCTACTCTGTCTTACAAGGATGCTAGGCGTCAGAATGAACCTGCTGGTGGTGGGGCGGGATGATTATCAGCAAGTTAATAGTCTCTACAGCCTTCAGTTTCTTGCTCATCATACTAGTACTGCCGAGTTCATGGAATAAAACATCATATTTGAAAGAGTTATGAGCTGTTTCTTCCCCACAGGATTAAACATTTCTTCTTGGGGAGCAAGAAAGCAAATAAGCTTCATGTAAGCATTCGCTGTGGGTCGTCAGCAGGCCTTAAGACCCCATCTCCATGTTCATGAAATGCACAAGGGCAAGAGCAGTTGTTAGTGTTTGAGTTGAACTTGGGAATGGATCTCCCTGTGCAGCTGAGCCCAAAGGAGTCTGGGACCTCCCCCAGAGCCCCCTGTACAACAGGCACTGAGGGGGATGGGGCTTCGGAGGTTGCAGGGCTGACCTCGTTTGGCTTTTTAAAAATTTCTTTCTTTTTTTTTTTTTTGGAGGTTAAGAGCGGCTTTATGAAGTAGGGAAAGCGCTCCCTGGAGGGAAGGGAGAGCAGAGAAAGGGACAGGAGCATCTTGAGTTCCTGGGCAGTTCTGAGACCCATAGAGTTGAATCAGGGAAATCGCTCTTTTTAAAAATTTCTTTGTTGCTTTATATATATATATAATTCTCTTTCTGAGAGGGCCCTTATTCCCAGCTCCACGGGGGAGAGGGTTGTGTGCTGGAATATGTTTGCTAAGGACATGCATCTGAGGATGCTAAGCTCTTGGACCTACCGGAACGTTGGGGAGAGAGGAGAGGGTGGTCGTGGCAGGCATGGGGGTGGGGGGTGGGAACCGGAAGTTTGAGGTCGTGTTGCATATCTCGCAGACAGGCACAGATATCTGTGGGCCCGAAGACTTTCAGCGACTCTTTGCAAAGTTGGCTTCTTAGTCTTAGTAGGGGAGGCTCTAGAGAGTTAGCGAGGGGCTGAAAACTCAGGGGAAAAGGAAGTACACACACCTAGAAGGTGTGAAGGTAGTTTTTGTCTTCACCTTGCATTAATTAACTTCTCTCTTGGAGCTTAGCCAAGCTGGAGAGGCCTTAAGACACTTCATTCATCCTCCCTCAGAGACAGCCTACCTTATTCAAGACCTCCACTTGGATCTGCCCCTTGGGATGTGCCCTCCCCCTGGTGGGGGATCAAAGGGATGGAGCCTGTAGAAGTACTTTGTCAGTGGTGGGGAGGGGCTCCTGGGGAGTGGGCTTTGCTTTCCTAAGAGCCTCCAGAAAGCATGTTGACACTTATAACACCTCTTCCTGAGATTCCCTGGTGAGGGCAGGGTGGGAGGAGCAAAGACATCCTCTCCTTTTCCTGCACAAGAACTGTGTACAGCTACCCATCTTGTCCAACATGCCCTGAAAGGGAAGCTCTTACAATACAGAGCCTCCCTGACTCATTGCCCTGGATGTGGTACTCCTGAGCCTGGATTGGCCGCATAAGAGTCTCCAATCTCTGTCCACCTCTTGGCTCCATTGTGTGGATAACAATGAGGAGCCCCGCTTAGCAGCTGAGCTTGGGGTGCTTTGTCCACACTTCTGCACAAAAGGACAGATGCTGAAACCTGCAAAGGCCTGCCTACCTGCCAGAAATCTCTTTTCAGACCCTTGCCTCAAACTCACCTGTAGTCAGTGGGCTCCAGTAGTTGTTTTGGTTCTTGTGGAAAGCACTCTTTTGACTGGGGAGGGGGCAGAGCGGGGTGGACCAGGGACCTGGCTTGCATCTCCAGGATTGTCCTTAAATCGCAGATCTCTGTTCCCTCTCCCTGTGATTCTGCATTCTGAAGACTAGAAACCAAGGGGAACACTAGGGAATTTCAGGCGCCGACCCTGGCACTGCCTGTCAGTGAGGTCATTGCACATGGTGCGCTCCTGATCTGTGCGACATGAGCAAGAATCCTGACTCTGCCTTGTGGGTGTAGTGGCTGCCGTGCCCAGCTTCTAACCCATAGGTTGGTGGTTCGAACCCACCAACTGCTTTTCAGGAGCAAGATGTGGCAGTCTGCTTCCATGGAGACCACCTTGCATGCCCCTTGGGGCAGCTCTACTTTATGCTGTAGGACTGCTGCGGGTCAGGATGGGTCAGACAGTGCTGGACTGGGGTTTGAAGGAAGCTATCCAGATCTGACAGACAAGCACTAGGTGGGCCCTCATCAGGGTCATTGCTCAGGCAGACACTGTTCGAAAGGCCAGCTGGGGACACAAAGGGCTCAGAACCTGTAAGGTGCTCTGCCCACAACAGGTACCGTGTCGTTACTATTGATCACGTGGCTAATAGCGCAGGCTGATGCTGCCGGGTCTGTCTAGGTGGAGAGGTTCAGATCTGTCTTCCTGAACTGAAGACGCGAGGAGGGTGCGGTGCAGCCAGGGGGCAGCAATGACAGCCAGGAGCCAGGCTTTTTCTGTGAGCTCACGTCAAAGACGTCCCTCAGATGCGCTATGTCCCCAGCGCTGTGTTGGTGGCTTTGAAGGTGGTCCTCCTTTTCTTCCTGTCTGAGGGGAAAGGACTTTCCTGATCTCTTTCGCTGGTCGCTTATGGATCTTTAGATCTCATTTTCCTCCTCATCAAATGTGCACATATACAAAGATGCATAGAGGGGGAGGGAGGGGGGAGAGAGGAGCTGATACCCAGAGCTCAAGTAGAAAGAAAAGGCTTTGGAAATGTTGATGACAACATATGCACAAGTGTGCTTAATGCAGTTGAATGATGGGTTGTTATAAGATTTGTAAGAGCGCCCCCCCAAGAAAATGGTTACTAAAAGAACAAAAACAAATAAATAAACATATAGCAAAAACAAAACATACACCTTTGATCTACTTTTCGAAACCTAAAATGCAGCGTTTGTAAACAGGTTTTGATACATTCCTACATTCAATCGTTACATTTCTACAAAAGATTTTAAGTGACTTAGTTGTCTTCTGTCTCTCTATAATGCACCAACAGAACAGTGCACCGATTGCCTGGCTTCTCCGTACCAGATGTTGGCGTAAGTAACAGGACGAGGAGGCAGGGCCTGGCATGTTCCCACTCGCTATAAGGTGAGGCGATGCAGGGTAAAAGACTCTGCATCATTTTCGAAAGTCCGGCAGTCCTTGAGGGGCAGAGCTGGGATATTACCTAAATAGTCTGATTTTAGACCCCCCTACACAGAACAATTAGATCATGCTGTCAGAGTTCACTTAACCACTCGTTCTTTTTCAAATATATATTTAGGGTTTTTTTATTCTAAAGAGAAATTTTAAAATACTGCTATGAAAATACCTTTGGCTCAATCTTTGTTTGCATCCCTGATAATTTTGTTGTCTTGTATCATTCTGTTATCTTTGAAGAACATGCTATCTTACAAGCTCATCACATGGTACCTTGCATTCTTTTTGGCCAATTCATCCATTTTTAAAATGCATAATTCAGTGACATTGATTACATTCATCATGTTGCCCCGCCACGACTACCCTCCTTTCCCCAACTCTCCCACCAGCACTGATGGAAACTCAATGCCCCGTAAGCAGTGACCTCTTTCCTGCCTTTCCCTTCCCTCTCACCCCAGGAAGTTCCTTAGCTGTTGGATTTATTTGGTGTCATAATATTTTATTTGGTTCCCTGAACATCCATGATGCTGACAGAAGGTGCCCACCCTCTCCAGATGCCCCATTCAAGACCTGTTAATCAGTCTTGCTCATTAAGCCCCTTCCTCTGGCCTGTAAAAGCACACCCTGCTTGCTGATTGTACACAAGCACCTAGAAAGCGCTCTTCTTCAATTCGATCCCAGCCTTCTGCCCTGTGATTACATCTCCTCGTTTCCAGACTCTGCCCATCCATTCCCTGACATTGCCACCTCTGGTCCTGTTTGTGACACTCTGCCAGCTTGTGGACAGCATTCCCCTGGCAGGCTCTTGCTCTAGCTCCACCCTAACATCCTTGTAGTTTTAGTGAAGGTAACGATTGCCTTCAGGGGCCTATCCAATTCATAGTAACACTGCAGCAGAGCGCAGTAGAACTGGCTAGTGTGGTTTCCAAGCTTGTCCATCGGCACAGAAGCTGCTATATCACCTCTTTCCCCCACGGGGCAGCTGGTGGGTACAAACCACCAACTTTGTGGTTAGTAGCCAAATGCTTAACCATGAATAGACATTCTGAATTTGATTCCCAAGACCCCCATCCTGCTCCAGCCCTACAGCAGACACCTGACTAGGCTGAGGCATGTCCTCGACCCCTTCCCAGCCCCTGTACGGCTCTGCATCAAATAAAAGAAACCCATCGCCATCAAGCCAAATGCTGATTTGTGCAGCCCTGTACCACAGGGTACAACTGCTCCAGGGCAGACTGCCACATCCTTATCTCACAGAGCAGCTGGTGGGTTTGAACCACTGACCTTTTGGTTATCAGCTGAGGGCTTAACCCTTGCTCCACCAGGGCTCCTTCTGCTGTGCACAGGATGGACTTTATCAGGAGCCCTGCTTATCTTTTATCTTGCTCCAGGGTTATTTGGGAATGTTTTTTCCACCTGCCAGATACGTTTCCTCATTACATTTCCAATGGTGTGTCCCTGTGTGTCCTTCTCCGGACCCCTGCCTTAGCTGCTGTTTCCTCCTGGGTTGCTTGCGCTCCCTGACTCAGGGGAGAGCGCCGCAGCTTCATTCATTCTCTGCCCCCAGCCTTTGCTCTCCAGACACCTTGATGTAAATACAGGGCTGATGTACAGAAAGTGGCCACACCCCAAGAAAGCGTGACTTCCTTTTTTCACCTGCTTTCTGATTGTGGAATTACAGCCTTAGCGTCTACAGGAAGGGAGGGGACCAGATTTTGGGGAGTTGGGGGAGCATTCCTGTGTGCATTCTGAAAGAGAGCCCTCTTCCAGGAAGGCTGCCTGTAGGGGCCTCCAGCCAGCTGGGGGTGGAGTCTGCACCCTGATCCTCACTATTAGGGTGACCACACTCACACGTGTCCCCCTGTTTCATCCTGAAGTGAGGACGATGTCCACTTGGTAAGGTTTGGGGAATAGTTGGTTTCTACAAAATGCATGTCAAATCCTTTGCTTTTCTAGGGACTGCCAGCAGTATGCACTTACCTCCTTCTTCTTTTTAATTAAAGACTACTGAGTGGGGCGAGATGAAAAAGAGAGCTTGTGTTCTCTACTGTTCTAAGTGCTGTCTTGGGAGGAGGGCACGCCGGAGTTGCCTGCTTGAGCCCCTGGACACTGTTCCCGGGGAAAGTAGCAGTCTGCTCAGAACCAGGGTCTGTGAGGGAGTTATTCTGGGGCCCCATCAAGCTCCTGCAATTGGATGGAGTTCTTATGGCTATATGTATATGGGCTGTTTTCTGGGGGCAGTCATCGACCTCATAAAAAGGTTATTGAACATCCACCGTGCCGGGGCTGCGGGAGCCCAGGCAAGGCCTAGCAGTGGCTTCTGGGGCCTCGGCCAGACTCAGGAATCCAGGCAATCATAGGTCAGGATTATGAGGTGGGCTAGTGCCAGCAAAGAGAGTAAGGATAGGACAAGGGTCAAGGCAAGGCAGTGGGGCCAACCTAAGAACATTCCCAGAGCACAGGGGAAGACCGGAAAGACCAGACACAGGGCGGCTTTGCCTGGCTGACTATGACACTGCGTCCCCAAACAGGGACCAGGCTAGTGTCAGCACCCCTGCATGGCTGGCATTCCTCTGGCTGCTCTGGGCATGAGCTTTATTCTGGGTTCGCTCTCTTCTGCTTTCCTTGCGCAGGCAGGGGTCCAGAGCCCTTCCATTCTCCTCTTTGTGACACCCCCCCTCTGCTCCAGAAATGCAGAAAGATCACCCCCAATGCTCCAGACCACGGCTTCCTTGGATTGATCATCCAAGTTCTACTTTCCGTGGCATCTTTGGCTTCGGCTTCCTAATAGGCATCCAGAGAAGCAGCCAGCTGTTTTTTCCACTCCAGAGAGGGCAAACGGAAAGGACAGGGACACGGAACCAGGAGAGAGGAATGTTTTGCATTCATTCATTTAAACAGTTTTAATGAAAAATGATGAGACTAGATGCTGAGACACCAGACTGCATGCCAAGAAAACAATATTGACGCGGACACAATCCTTCTTTCTTTAAGGAGGCGAAGGCCTTGTGCAGCAGTCAGAACCAGCAGGCAGACGGTGTGGTACGTGCAGTGTGGTACATGGCTGTGCAGGCCGACGTGGCTAGCCTGAGTAATGGTGGGTCCTGGATCCACGGGGCAGCAGGCAGCAGAGGTGTCATTGTAGAAGGGCCAGGGGACTGCAGTGTCTACTTCAGCATTGGTGTGAAGGGGATTAACTGAGGGAACTTGGAGGGGGTGACCCCTGGAAGGCGCCTTTTATTCTTGGATTTGATGTCTGGTCCCTCTTCTGGGTGAGCCGTGCAAGAGTTCAAAGAGACCATTTGTGTTTTTCCTGTTCTAAATGCTCTCCTGGGGGAGTACAAGGTGGGAATGTCTGGCCCCAGCATCTAGCACGGTGCCTGTCACATGGTAAGTTCTTAATAAACGATGCAAGCTCTGCTGGCAAGAGTGGAAAGTTCCTGATCTTTGCAACCTTTCATGGACTCTGCTGCAGTTCCCATGGCCTTCCTTCTCTTTCTGAATATATCCAAACTGAAAAAGGAGACTGGAGCATGACCAACAATAAGAAGGGGCAGCAGCAGCAGGAGCGGGCAGGTATGCGGTGTGGTGATGGCTCAGGGAAAGAAACAAAACAAAACAGGACAGTCAAAACACTGGTGTGAGGCTAGAGACCTCGGTTCAGAACCTCATTCTACCACTTTTACAAGCGGTGAACCGTTTGACAAGTAACAACCTGTCCGTCTCTCCCTCCTTATTTTTGGGTTTCCTGCCTTAAAGAATTGTAGTAAAGAATACTTGAGGGAATGCATGTAAGAGTGACTCAGCATGGGCTGAATTAAATAGGAAAGGTCACGGCTAGGAACTGGAGAGGCTTTGGGGGGTCTGGAGTATATTCTTGTAACTCTTTCCATTTGGTGGAGCAGTGGTGTGGACAGGTGTGAGTGTTCTTTTTTTGTGTGTGTGAGTGTTCTTTTAATTTGTGAGCCTGCGTATGACATAGATGCTGCAGGCTGAGGTACGTAATGTCTATTTCAGAGGCCTTTTTCCTTTCCTACAAAGGGTAGAGAATAAAAAATACTTAAGTTGTCGCTTTCCCTACCACTAGTGGCCGACACAACTCATGTGGGTGTAAGTCAATGGGCAGGGCTTCTGTCCCTGAGTACATGGCAAAGTCATCCAAAGAGAAAGCTGTCTGTTCTTCATCCTTTTCTCGTCCTGGAATGAGGACGCTATGCCAAGAGATCCTGTAGTCACTACGGCTGCATCAGGGATACAGCTACCACTGAGGCAACCCTCTGGATGGCCAGCTCCAGATTTTCTGTTGCTGGAGACCCTTGTAAGAGGGCTTTCTATTCGTCTTAGCCAAAGGCAGTCCTAACGGACGCAGGATTCTGAGGCCTGGGAAGGCCAGCTAAACTCGGGCTCAGAGGGTGGTGGAGACACTGTGGGCACAGGCCATCCCCTCCTAGCAGGAAGAACAATGGTTTCCTTGACTTCATCTGGCTGAGCTTCTGGCTACTCCGGTGTCTTGGCACTTTCCCTGGAGGCCTGGAGCCTTGTGTATATTTTCTTTTTTACAGACATCACTAGTTTTCAGAACCTTTCCCCTCATGGAGAAGAATTCTTTGCAAAGATGGAGATTTAAAATTCCATCCTCATCGGAAAGTATTTGTGGAATATTTGTATGTGGAGGCTCTGCTGGGGACTGCATGAGTGTTCTCTGCTTTTTGGAAACTGTTAGTAGCCTGGGAGAAGCAAGGACCCACTCTTGGGAATTCTTCATCTGAGGGACACAGAACATGAACAAGTGATAAGCTTGAGGATGTTTACTTTTTTTGAGCTGTTTAATTTTTAAGGCCATGTAAATTAATGTAAATTAAGTTCATAAGTGCTGCCACAGGGAGTCGGGTCATGATATGGCTCCTGTCCTGGGGGAGGATTGGCTTTTACTTGGGCCATCTCTGCATCTCTAGTCTGGCTTGATTCTTGGACTATGACCATGAGCTTTTGGAAATGAGACTAACTCGGCAGTTTGGGGCCAAGAGAGAAGGCAGCATGTGTGTTAGTCAGGGCAGCGTAGAGAACCAAATTCACAAACATGCATATGTGTATAAGAAAGAGTTTTATCTACAAGAGCAATTGAATATTGAGTAAACATCCCAGCCCAGGCCAGATCAAATCCATAAGTCCGATATTAGCCCATATGTCCGATACCAATCTATTAATTCCTTTTCAGACTCACAGTACACATGCAATGGTGCCAAATGCAGGAAGATCACAGGCCAGTGGGTGAGAAGTCTCGTGGATCCAGTGGTGGCGAGAGTATCTCAGCGTGGGTCTCCACGTGGCTCCTTCAGGTTCAGGGCTCTCACTGCCATCAGCATAGCTCCATGTGTCTTGTCAGTAGAACGTCTCCAAGGGAGTGAGGGTCCCACTTCCAAAGAGCTATTTATCTCCCTAGCACCTCCAAATGAGGTCATCAAGCTGCCACCTGATTGACAGGCTACACTGCACCCCCTTCACTCTGAATCCTCGCATATTGAGGATAGATTATGTAACCACCACCACAGGGGAAGCATTTCTTGTTACATCCTATCACTCCTGTCCCTTTTCCCAAGTCCCACCTCACTTCACCTGCAGGGGAACCACGATCGCTTCAGAGCTAGATGAGGTAGAAGTATGGACACTCCTATACTGCGGTGTGTTTCATCTTCATAGAAGTGATTTGGAAATTCTACATAAAAACCAAACCAAACCCTCAGCCTGAAGATCTGGAATATTTCCTCTTTGTGAACAGAGAATTGACAGCCACTTCACCAGATATCTGTAAGAAAAAGTTGGGGAGCCTACCTTCCTCTCTCAGAGCTGTTATTCCTTATATCCTCCGCCTCCTCCTCCTTGGTTTTGTTTGCTTGACCGTCATTCTTTCAGGCCACGCTTGTACAGTCTATAGGCCTGGAGTTCTTCTCCTGTGCTTCTGTTTACTTGTTGTTGTTAGCTGCCACGGAGCCGGCCCCTGACTAATGGCGCCCTAACAATGACATCCAGGAGCATGAGGCGTCTAGAACACTTACAGAACTTGCTTTTTGGAAGGAATTTGGGAGGCAAAGGTGCACCTGAGTCAAACAAGGAATTCCCAATGGCCCTCAAGTGCGCATGGAAGCTGCGCCATGAGCAAGGAGGACCGAAGATGGTTGATGCCTTTCAGTGACGGTGCTGGCCAAGCGTACGGAGGAGACCGTGACTCCCACGAGGACACGCGCTCTGTCTTGGGAGAAGTACCGTCAGATTGCTCTTTAGACGTGAGGGTGATGAGACTGTCACTACTTTGGACATGTCATCAGGAGAGACCAGTCCCTGGAAAAAGACGTCATGCTGGATAGAGAGCCAGTGAGCGGTTCAAACCATGGGCTCCGACACAGCAGCGACAGTGACGATGGCAGAGGGCCTGGCAGTGGTTCTTTCTGTTGTACATGAGGATGGAGCCGATTCCCTGGCACCTAACAACAAGAATAACAAGATGGCAAGGTCTTTCTCTCGTGCCCACACTAGCTGGTCAGCCCCGCTGAAGCAGGTTCAGTGTCACGGCCACAGAGAAGCCTCTGCTGACAGGCTGGCGGAGGCTGCACGTGAAGCACATTGGCCTGGAGCTCACACGTCTCCTTCTCGGAAGGGGGAGATCTGTCTCTGAATCCCCTGTGCCTCTGTCCTATATACTTTTGCTTCATCATTTCCCCACTCAAGACTCGCTTCCTTTCTGGTCCAGAACAAATGGCCCTTCCCGAAATGTCTGAGGCTCTTCCGGAGTCTCTGCAGCAACTGAGTGCTGCTGCGTCCTCTGCGCGTCCCGCGGGCCGACTGACTGGCCGCGTCTCATTCCCACTGAGCTGTGCCAACCAGCAGGCTGGGCCAGCGGCACTCCACTCCGCTTTGCTGGTTTCCTGTAGTCCCTGACATGTTCTGCTGGTGTCTTGAGTCCCATTAATGTTTTATATGCTGCCCTCGGGAACCTTGGTTGCATTACTCCCAGGAAGTTTCCCGGGCCCCTCCTCCTCACTGCAGAGCTCTGGGGCTGGAGAGGTCATTTTGTTCCCCAGAAACCTGGTGTCATCTGTCATCAAGCCCCCAATTAGCTGAAGCTGAGTGCAGCAGTGTGGGGGCTGCCGTCATCCTCCCTGACCAGGGAGGGAGAGCTTCAGGGGGCAGCAGCAGACTGGCTTGTTATCCCTGCACCAAGTGTCAGCTTGCTCGTTAACCCATTCTCCTGGGCTCTTCATTAGAGCTTCTGGCCCCAAACAGGTTCATTTTGATTATGCCCATTTGAAAGGCTGGAAATTAAGACCAAGAATCACAGGTCTGCTCAGAGCTACATAACCAGCTAAGCGCAGAGCCAAGCTAGAGCTGATACTTTGTGTTTTGAATGCTGGCCCAGTGGACAGACAGCCTCTTCTGTCTTCCTCAGAGGACCGTTGTGAGCCTGCCATGAACTGCTCAGGAGGTGGCAGCTGGGTGAACCCCGAAAGCAGCTCGGGGGGCTTGGCTTTAAATGTACTGGTTGAGTTTGGCGGGAGGGAAGAGAGAAAATCGTAATGGTGACAATAATGAAAATCAACCTGCTTCGGGCTAGTCCCTGGGATAGGTGCTTTCTACCCTCCCAACAGGCTAACAACTTGGAAGTGAACAGCCTCCTGAACATGGTTCAGGAGACCTGGTGGCGCAGTGGTTCAGCACTCCGCTGCTAGCGAGAGGCTTGGTGTGCAGATCTATGGGGAGCTAGATGAAAACTCTGCTTTTTACTCTGGGCCAACCCCAAGCGACCGTAAAGGACAGAGTAGAAGTGCCCCACAGGGTTTCCTGGACTGTGATCCTTATGGAAGCAGATTGCCACACGTCTCTCCCTTGGAGCAATGAGGGGGGTTGGACCACTAGCCTTTCAGTTAGCAGCTGGACTCCCCTGAGCCTCGTGAACCACCGTGCCAGCAGAGCGCCTTCCCATGCCGATCGCAGCCTAGGAGCCCCGATGCAGGAGTTCTGCTCGGTCGCCTGAGGTGGCTGTGTGGTGGACTGGACTTAATGGAGCAACAATATCCCCATGCAGCTTATGATTCTGATGATCCCTGGTTGTCTTTCCCCTTGACACTCAGAGTCCTGCTTCATCAGACTGTGACCCCTTCAACAAGTGAAGCCTCCATAGATCGTCTGTCCTAAATGGTTTCTCCTAACCCTTGCTCTCCCACGGGACCCTGGTGGCATGGTGGGCAGTTGGGCTGTAAACTTCAAGGTCAGCAGTTCAAAACCACCACCAGCTCCTCGGGAGAAAGACAGGGCTTTCTGCTCCTGAAAAGATTTACCATCTTGGGAACTAGCAGGGGCAGGTCCATCCTGTCCATCCTGTCCCTGTGAGTAGGCACCCCTCGATGAGTTTGGTTTGGGCCACACTGAGGTCTATTGGTTCACCTTACTTAGGCTTCTTTACATCCTCCTTCAATAGATATTATTATCGATTGCTCGTTGGCTTTAAATGCATTTTCAGTTCAGTATGGCAAACACAATTTCCTCTGCATTTAAAAAAATCTTTTTGACCAGATCTGATGATCAGCTAAGTTTGAGGACAACTGTTCTGGGACACGCACACACATTCTTTCCCCGCACCCCCCATCACTAATCTCTTTATTTTTCACATGGAGATTATTCGCCACATGTGAAATGCTTAGTTAAAAAGACCAAAGAATGCAGACTAGCTACCCCTCTACACGTCACAAACTCCTAATTCCTTTCCCTAAATATCAGAAGCTGTGCGCTTACCTAATTAAGAAGCACTTTGATGCAAGAAGGTAAATCTTTTACAGTTGATCAAAGAAAAAATTCCTCGTGTGATTATATCTCCTGCTTTGGATTATCGGTGCTACTTTAATGTGCCAACTGCACATTCATTATTTTTAAAATAATGTCTGTTTCAGAATTTACCTCAAAGGGCCTGGGATATGTGGCTCCCCACATCCCTGTGTTTTAAAGTAAGGTCTCTAAGGGCTTTCTCGTCATCCTACCATAGAATTTAACTCCCCACCTAAAGCTAGAAAGTCTTCCTAATTATTTCTTTACCAGTTAATCAGGATTCCTTATGGAATGGACAGAAGATGGAGCCCGCTCCTGGAGACGGCTTACTTCTTCAACCTCTGTGACTTTGTCATGTTGGCCTTGAGGTTCTCTTCTGGTTTGCCCAGTCGCTTATCCAGAGGCTCTTTCCTTCTAAGTACGATTCTTGCAATTTCAACAAAACACTGTCAGGACACAGTGTAGCCTTGCCAGCTTGGTTCAGACTGGAAGGTGTAGTCAGTGGTTAATGTTTCTAAGGGAATGGGGTTGGGGGGTGGGGGACGTGGGTGCACACCCTCAGGGTAATATTCATCATATTTGCTAATTTCCATTTTGTAGATATCATGGCACATTTCAAGCTTCCCGTTAGCAAAATTCCTTAAAATTCCAGTTGGCACTCACGGTCCAGAAGCAGCGGAGTTGAGCACACTACCGGATAGGCTCAGCTGTCCTACCTGTTGGAGGAGTCCAGACAGTTATGAGATTTCATACAAGTCAAAATCAGGAGTTTGGTTCCTACTGACTAGCTGTATGACCTTGGGCAAGGTGTCTGACCTTCTGTGCGTGGAATTCTCTGTGTCTGTGAATTAGAAATGATGTCTAGTGCAAGAAAGAGAGGGAGGGAATCTGATGAGGTGGTCATTAGAATGGCCTGCGTATGTGTCCGTGCAAAGCAAATCATCAGTGCCTTCTTGGACATGGTGGAGACTTAGAGTTGAAACCCATGGACGTGTTTTGAGTGTCCTCGAATTAGCTGGGCTGACTCAGAGGCCGCTTCATGGATTTAGGTTTACGAATTGGAGCAATGATGATCTCAACTCAAAATTCATTGTCATCAAGCTGATTCCAACTCATCGTGACCCTATAGGACAGTGTAGAACTGTGCCTGTAGATTTCTGACACTGTGACTCTATGGGAGTAGAAAGCCTCCTTTGTCTTCCCTGCAGTGGCTAGCGGGTTTGAACTGCTTACTTTGTGGTAGCAGCCCAAGTATTTACATTTATATATATAGTTCTACAATTCATCTTGTCCTTTTACCTGTTTTTGTCAAAGGCATGAGAGTGCCTGAGTTCTTTCAGGGAGAAGAGTATACAGAGCCTGGCTAATCACTTACACGTGCTTGTGCTTTCAAAGTCCTTCCGAGGTTTCCCCTCCGGTCGGATTATTGTTTTTCTTTTTGAAGTTCTTCAGCAGATTTTATACCAAGATCACTGACAAATTCTTATTGGTTATTAAAAAGGCCATGCCCATCCCTCACAAAGTACTTTGGTACTGGACATGAGATTTTGGTATAGAGAGAGAAAGGAACTTCTTCAGAGTCTCTACAGTATATTACCCTGATCTTTTACCAAAAATTATATGAGCAATAGCAGGGTTCTCTGTTTTATTAGTTAGCAGAGGTTGACTGCTGGAATAACATAAGAGAAGCTTATATCTTACTCATGCCACAATCCACGATAAAATTTCTAGTTGGCCAGCGATGCACGGACCCAAATGCCTTTCATTTAGTGGCTCTCTGCCATCTTCACAACCTGGGAGTCCTCTACTGCCCCTGCTGTGTCCCGCCGGCAGAGCACAGGAAAGAGAGCATGTGTAGGATGCAGGTGGGGGATGATTTCATGGGCCAGTCTGGAAGTAGCATGCAACACTTCTGTCCACGTCCCATTGGCTGGAGATCAGTCACATGGTTGTTCCTGGGAGACTGGGAAATGTAACGTTGTTGTGTGCCCCAGAAGAAGAGGGCACTGGCTTGATAAGCATCTGATCACTCTGTACCACCACTTTACATGGATGGGCAGAAATGGTGACCACTGTGGATCTAGGTGATGATGTGGCATGGTGAGAAGTACAACTCAATCCCTACAGTTAGACACACGTTCATCTAAAGGGCATGTTACCTTTCCCACGAGCTCCCAGCACTCTCTAGGACTGCAGTGCTGTACTGAGTGGAACAGCTGGTTTCGAGTCAACACTCGAAACGGTGCATCGTATGAGCTGTTGTGTTTATAATGACCATTCCATTGATAGTCGATGGGATGAGAAATGCTCGTGGCCATCTGGTCACTCTCGTGGTTTGTGGAGTGCTTTGGGTGGCCCTTTGGAGTGAGTCACTTGTCTGCGTGAATAAGTCTGTCCTCCCACTGCAAAACCGTTGATGGTGTGGACCCAGGAAAGTCTGCGTCGTTCCTTTCAAACAGGTTGGCAGAATGTCTGTGTGAGAGCTAAGGGACTGCTGGCCTGAAAGAAGCAAAAGGGGACCCAACACGATCACAAAAGCAGGTTTCCTACTCTCAAAAAGTTACACATCGAATGGTGATCTCATCCAGCCATTCCACTCTTAGGTGTATACCCAGAACGATAGAAGGTAATTACTCCAACAGGGACTTGTACACCAGCGTTCATCAAAGTATTGTTCACAGTAGCCCAAAGTGGAAATGACTCAGTGCTCATCAGTAGACGAGGAGATTAACAAAAGGCGGGCTATCCAGACATGGAATGTCATTTCATCTCCTATGGACCTTGAAAACATTATGCTACATGAAAGAAGTCAGACGCAAAAGGACAAACATTCTACGACACCACTTACTAGTGTATATGTGATCTAGAAAGGCAAATGCATACAGATTCAAGTAGAGGGTGGCTTCAAAGGGCTAGGGAAATGGGAATTGGGAAATTACTGCTGAGTGACTACGGAGTTTCTGTTAGGGGCGATGAAATGGGTTTCTATTAGTGGTGAAGATTGCACAGCATCATGAATGTAATGAACATCCCTGAATCTTACATTTAAAATGGTTACTGTGACAGGTTGTATTGATTTATGTATATCATATAAAAATAAAACCCCATTTCCACTGCGCCTATTCTGATGCTACAGAACAGTAGGGGGCTTTATGGGAGCAGTTAGTCTCATTTTTCTCCCGTGGATCAGCTGGTGGGTTTGAACCACTAACCTAGAGGTTAGCTGCCCGCTGCTTGACCTGGTCCCTAAGCACCACCAGGACCTCTGAAGCAATGTTCCCTTCAGGCTAGCATCATTTTCCAAGGCACTGGGCGGGGAAAGGGCACAATAGTCCTGAGATGGAAGTATCATCAGAGTCCACACTGGAAGGCACTAGGAGCCGGGAAAATCTGTGGTTTTACGCTGTTGGACCATTGATACATGCCTAGCAGGCTTCTAGGCAGTGACTGGAGCATTTTCAAATCCATTGCTGTGAATAGTGTCTTATAGTGATCCTATAGGACCGAGCGGAACTGCCCCATAGAATGCCCACGATCTTTCCCGAAGCAGACTGCCACATCTTTCTCCCACAGAGTACCTGGTGGTTTAGAACTGATTTTGATTCAGTGCCAAGCACTTAATTCTAGTGCCACTGGAATATCCTTCCCTCCTTCCAGCAGAGTGGGTGGCAGGATAGGCAAGTCCCCCATCAAGTCAGGTGGGGTTTCAGAAAACAGCGCCTCTTGAATAAGTCACCGGAAGGCAGAGCTCAGTGTATGACTGCCTTGTGACATGTGCCCTGATCCCAGTGACTCAGAAGCTGGTTGACACAGTTCCATGTTGCATGACTTTGGAATGGGATCGGCCTGGGTTCAAATTTTGGCTCCTTTCTTTCTCTGTGACCTTGGGCAAATGATTTTAACTCTCCAGTCCTTGGGCTTGTTTTGTTTGTTTTTTAACCCATAAACGTGGAATATAAAACCTACCCTGTAGGATAGTTGTGAGAATTAAACCACATCAAACACATAAGCACACAGGAGCCTGCACCTAGATCATAACATTTAATATTGTGCTAGCCACAAGCATCAGCCACAAGGCCATAAGAACAAGAAAATAGCCCAGCAGGACTGGAGAAGGCAAGGCCTGAAATGTGCGGTCCTTTCATGCAGATTAGCCCCCCCCATGCTTGGTTAATAAAGGCTGTACTTGGGGAGCTAGTCTGTCTCCGGGGGGGGGGAGTGAGGTCTTGGTGGTGCCTGTTATTTTCACAGCTGGGCATTCCGCAGTTGGGGGTAACTGTGACAGTGGGCACATGCTGTACCCCTCATTTATGTGTTTTCAAAGTGAAGGTGGTATTATTAGGTCAGCCCACACCCTGGCTACACAGCTGCCTTGGCACTTTCTACTTCTCAGCTTGAGGGCCGGCCCTTTCTCCCCATAGCCTGAAACATAATTATCATGCATTATCTCCCAACACCGAATTAAAATGAAGCACAAAGAACCCTAAAATGGGGGGAGGAGTGTTTGTCCATGGACACTTGACCCCTCATAGTTGCTTGTGGAACATAAAAGGCTTTGACCTTGAGCTTCAAAGGACTGTGGAGTTGAAGAATGGCCCACTCCATGGACAAGAGCTGTCCTTCACTGTAAGGCAAGTGGGTGGATTATGAAGGGAAAGAGACTTCTTCAAGAAGTGTGAATTTTTAATGCTTTGTTAAAAAACAAAACAAAATCCCAAAACATTGAAAGGAAGGCAGGTTACTGGACTAAAGCCATCAAGCTGTGCGCTTGTGAACAAACTGATAGAGGAGGGTGTTCAGTCTCTGCCTGACGAAACGGTAAAGGGAGATGGAGGAGCCAAGAAGGCAGGTGTATTATTCTGCTCCTACGATTTCCTGCCAAAAGGATGTTTTTCCGGTGGAAAATGCAAAGTAGATCATTCGTAGAAAAAACTAATGACTAAGAAAGGAGAAAGAAGGCTGTCAAATCCCTAATCTACTTCACAAGTTACAGTCATAATCACTGCCATTCATTGTCTACCCACTGGGTCCTGGTCACTCTTTGAAAGGCATTCTAGATAGTCTTCTTTGTGAGATTCCACTGGCCTCCAGTTTCCATGTGAGGCCACGGGCACAAAGAGATTATACATGCCTGGTCCAGGGAGCCAGGAGGATCAGAGTCCAGCCGCCACTACGCCGTCAGCCGTTCTGCCCGGAGACTCTCACAGGCCCACAGGAACTGCATCGTGGAATGCTGAAGAAACTAGCTATCTGATCCCAGAGACATGGTGATCCAGAAACCACTGAGAAGAGGCGGAAGGTGTCTAGAACTTGAAAAGATAGGAGTGGGCAGCTGGTGGAAACTAGAGACTTGTAAACTTGATCATATCCTAACAGAATTCTAGAATACTAACTTTTACACCAACTGACTCCGTGACCTTGGATGAATCATATAACCAACCGCTCTGGACTTCAGTTTCTTTATCTCTAAAGGATGCCTTGCTTCTATATCTTCAAATTCCTTCTAGTTCAAAGTCGTTCATCCTAATAAGTTTCTTTAATGTGCTCTGACAGTTTTAGTACTTCAACCCCTGACTCCATCAGATAACTCGCTCTCTCTACACTCTGAGCCTTTCTTCAAGATGTGAATTGTTTAGAAGATGGAGCTTGGAGTGTAAAAGACCCGGCCTCCAATCTCGGCTCTTCCACCCAGAGCTGGTAGACCATAAGCAAATCATGGGAACACTCCATACCTCAATGGTTTTTGTTGTGTGTTGTTGTTGTTGAAATACTGTTTGGGTTTTTAAAATCATTTTATTAGGGGCTCATACAACTCTTATCACAATCTATACATACATCAATTGTGTAAAGCACATTTGTACATTCATTGCCCTCATCATTTTCAAAACATTTGCTCTCCACCTAAGCCCCTGGCATCAGCTCCTCATTTTTGCCCCTCCCTTTACGCTCCCCTCTCCCTCATGAACCCTTGATAATTTATAATTATTTTGTCATATCTTGCACTGTCCGACGTCTCCCTTCACCCACTACCTTAATGTTCTTTGTCAGATGCTGCTCTATCTCACACATCTTTGTATTGCATCTGGTTATTTTAATGCTAAAATAAATGACAGGTATAAAATATTTAGCCCCATACCTGGATGATAGCCAATGAACAATGAATATTAGTTCCCATATTTCATTGATTCCAAGATGCCTCCTTTTTTTCTCCTTTAACATTTGAAATCAGGATGCCTCTTAAAGTTTATGGTGTGTAATATTTTAATTGGCACCAGTTTTTCTTCCTTACCATACCAGCATATGAACTGATGATGCATTTTACAGTTAATGAAATATGGTATTTCCAGAGAATATGATGTTCACCCCGAGGTTCTTACTTCCTATCTGGATGCCACCTTCTCTACCCTCTTCCCGTGTGGGCCATTACCTCTTAGACAGCAATGCATAATTAGGGAATGGAACAGCTGAAGAGAGGATCAGCTGTTACCTTACCCGCTTTCTCAGTCTCCTCGCATTGAAAATGAAGGCCAGGGAAGGGGAGACTTGGAAAAAGCCACAGCGGAAACTCAGGTCTTCTTCCTGGTCTAGTGCTCATTCTCACATCAGGAATATTACACAGAAACATAACACTACTATGATTCACTTCCCTTTTTGGTACCTGGGTCTCAGCTGTTTAGTAAACACATCTAAATCTACATATGGATGTTGACAGGAGCATTTTAATAATAAAGCTTCAAAGAAAAATGATGGAATTGTTGACCTTTCTTCCCTTTTGTGCACACAGATAATCATAAACTTTTTAGAGTGGAAAGGGATTTTCTTCTCCCTGGGGATGTCTTCACCTCTACAGTAGTCTGAGTTTGTGAAGCATGGTATTTAGAGGCCATTGATTCCTTTGCTCCGCGCCCCCCCAGTAACTATGTCTACAGTGTTAGGAGCCAACAGCACATAGATAGGTGTGTCTTATACTATTAATACTGTCCCTGTTCTTTGGTTGCTCACAGATTTAAGCAACTGAGCCCCGTGACAAATCAATCACATAGTAAATTTTGGAAATAAATTCATTCATTCATTCCCATTACCCAGCACTAACCGTACCCATGCGATCTACTAGGCACCAGAAACAAACATAGTAATCTCAATGAATTATCAAAATCCCTGTATGAAGTTGGCGTTACTTACATTTTGCAACTAGGAAAACTGAGATACAGTCTTTTTTTTTTTTTTTTGAGTTGGGCATTAATGAAGTCTACGTGAAAGCAGGAAGCTGTGCGTTCCAAAACAAGGAAGAACACCCGTGCTATAGGCAAGGCATGTTAACTTGGACTAGCAACACAAGGTTAGGCCTCGGGATGTAGACAAACACAGAACCCACGCTGAATGCTTAGTGAGTGTCCTGTCTCTACATGTTAGCTGCAGCAGCCGCTGCTTAACAGAGCTGGTAAGATTCTGACTCAGGTGTTCATTTCCTAGTCTCATGTAGCATTAGAGCTTTGAGACATTGAAATATACCCAGGGTCCTTGTGTTTCAGCAGATTTCTCTTCCTTTTGGTTTTGCTTTAATGAATGGTCCTTTACATAAAAATATATGTATATATACACATATATGTACATATATATCTTTACTGGAGGCTTTGTATCTGTCAAGCTTCACAATTCCTTTTTACTGGTACATTTTCCTAAGCAGACTAGTAGTAATCAAGACTTTGATATAGCCATAAAAAGTGGAAACTTGTTTGCATAGAGGTTTCTTAATGTGCAGAAATACCCTCCCTCTCTTCTTGCTGAAGTTTGGGCTGCAGAATTCAGAAGCCATTGTGCTGGTTGGCTTCTCTCGATAGCGTGGCAGCGTGGTACCAATACTCAGCTTCAGGCTAGATTGGTAGATTGACGGCCATTGCCAAATGTCTTTTTAAAAAAATCATTTTATTGGGGGGGGGGTTTCATACAGTTCTTATCACAATCCGTCCGTCCGTCCGTCCATCCATCCATCCATCCATCCATCCATCCATCCATCCATCCATCCATCCATCCATCGTGTCCAGCACATTTGTACATTGGTTGCCATCCTCATTCTCAAAGCATTTTCTGAGTCGCGGATCCATCTAGTGCTGCCATGACAGAAATGCACAGTAAACAGATATTTACTCTTGTCCAATTTAGGAGATTGTAAGTCTGAATTCAGGGAGCCAGCCCTGGGGGAAGATTTTCTTTCTCTTGGCCGCGGAGGAAGGGGCTCGTCGTTTTTCAACGTCAGTGGGCTCAGCATCCCTTGGAGATTCCATGTGTCTTGACATCACTCTTCTCAGAGCAAGGACTCAGTTCCAAGGACAGGCTTTGTGCTCAATGCTCCTTTCTTGGTGGTGGCCAGAGCCCTCCCTCTCTGCCTGCTTCTCGGCTTGTAGAATAAAAGGTGACACACATCACACCCAGGCTACTTCCCTGTCCATTGCGATCAGGCTGTGACCCGAGTAAGGGAATACCACGCTGCTCACAACTGATGGGCAGATCACATGGTTACAAAGCTACAACATTACATCGTTACATAATTGCCAAGCCACTGAGACTCGTGGTCCAAGCAAGTTGGCATATTAAAAACAAAAACAATCAAGGGAACACCCCACTGCCGTGGAGTCGATGACAACTCACAGTGGCGCCATAGGACCATATAGAACCCTCCCGGTGGGTCTCCAAGGCTGTAAATCCTTATGGAAGCAGACCGCCTCACCTTTCTGCAGAGGAGTGCTTGGTGAGCTCTAACTGTTGACCTTGTGGCTAGCACCCAACACCAACTCCCATTGTCATACCCGGGCTCCTGACATATTTGTGTGCGTCGTGGGGCACATTCAAATGACACGAAAAATCCATGAAGGTTTTTCCAGTTGCCTCATTAAAAGATCAGAAGGTGGTTTCTCCTTAGAGAACTGGTGGGTTTCCCCTGTACTTTAGGCTTCTCGGCCTTCTGGCACGGATACCTGCCAAGGAGCTGAGGCTCAGAGGCACCTCTGTAATTTCTGAGAGTTAGAGACTGAACACTTTGGTTTCTTTTAGAAACTTTGTTCAGGTTTCAAGCAATAGCAGTCATACTCATGGCAAAATGTAGATGAAGAGCCGAAGCCATTGGGCTGTTTCCTAGGTCCATGTGCTCAAACCTTCTCTTTGGCTCCCTTGCGGATGGCTCGGTTTTGTGGACCCTCGGTCCTTGGCAGTTGTGCCCCACTGGCTGCATCCTGGACTTTTCTTCTCGCCGCTCGTTATGGACCATATCCTCATGTTATGGAACATATCCTCGGCATATTGCTAAGGAGTACTCGACACAGACCCTGCCCTCAGGGAACCGCGCTGTCTGTAGGAAATCTCTATCTAAATCAATGCTGCGGATAGACTTTTCTGTGATGATGGGAATCTTCTCTAGCTACACTCTCCAGCCTTATACCTGTGGTCAATGAGCACTTGAAGTGTGACTAGTACAATGCAGAAACCAAGTTTTAAATGGTCTTTAATGTCAGTTGATTTAACAGTAAATAGCCACTGGTTGCTGTTGTTAGGCGCCTTCGAGTCGCTTCAGATGCTTTGAGACCCGAAGTGCAACAGAACGAGACAGTGCCTGGTCCTGTGTAACTTCACCCTGGCTCTTAGGTTTGGGCCCGCATAACTTGTGGCTACTCTATTGGATAGCACGGCTCTGAACTGTGATCTGCCTGTTTAACATATTTATTTATCATCTTTCAATGAATTGATTCATTTTTATTTTTTATTAAAATGAAAAGTATATAGGATTGTTGGGCTCCACAGAAATCGGAAGGCACTGACAGCCAACCCATCCCCGGTGGACTGAGGGAAGACAACCCAGGTTGGCTATTTGATGGACTGAAATCACATTGCCTAAGGATCCAAGCCATCCACCCATTTAGTGCCCATCCTTCTGGAGTGGGTTACTCTTGAGTCTGCATTGTGTGGACTAGTCTGTATTGTTGGAAGTCCAAGTTCTATATAACAGACGCTTCAGGCAACTTTAGCCAAATCCCTTCCCATGACAGTATCTGTTTCCCTTTCTGTAAAATGAAAGGTTAGCAGATTCATAAGACCCTTTTCAGTTCTGACATAGACACTGTTACTTTGCTCTAGCCCATACTTGCTCTGCCCATGAATGCCTGGCGAGAGTTCAGGCTTGCAATCAGTACATTTATATCCTAGGGTCTGAAACACCTGAGCAATACAAGGATGGATGGGATGGGGCATTAGGTAACCCTGAACTCAATCTGGCCAGGGTCACAAGTACAGCTCTCCCTGAGATAGGGGTGATGCCTGTGTGTGTGTGTGTGTGTGTGTGTGTGTGTGTGTAGGGGTGGTGGGTGGGGGAGGAAGGCTGGTCATTCAGAAGCTAAAAGCCCAGGACCTGCTTCAAGATCACTTGGGGCTGGGAAAATAAAGTCTTTTATTCCATTGCTATAAAGTTTTTCCTTTTAGTAAATCCATAATTGTTGCTTTGTGTATATAGAATGTTTACTGATTACCCTCATCTTCTTAACTGTAGGCAAAGGAACTTTCTAGGTCTTTGACAATTGTAGTGTTTGCTTATTTTATTGTAACAAATTAACAATATTTCTCTATTATACATTCTCATTTAGCTATTTTCCTTTGCAACATTTGATTTGCTACTTTTAATTCTTTTAAATAGTAACTAAAAACACCAGCCTTCGGGGCTCCTCCTGTGCCTAGAGAAGAAGGACTAAGTGCCTCTTCTCTTCCAGCCAGCTCTGCAGCCACAGTTTTCAACCCCCAGTTCCGTAGATACCCCACGATGCTCCCAGACGTCCTTCTTCACCTCTGGAGAAAGTTGACTGATCTTAAATTTCTGAGCAGGGCTGCTGGCTACTGCAGCCACCTTGAGAACAATTGGCCCCATTGTCCAGCTTCCATGGGGATTCAGGACAGCAGTCCTGAGACGGAGTTCTCATCCAAGACGATCATGCCCGTGTGATGGATTGAAGCTCACCAAAGCGTTCCCCGAGACTACCCAGAGTGAGCAAGTTGCGTCAGTCATAGCTTCTGCTCTGTGTGGGTGTGTTTGATTAAGAGAGACTAAAAATAAGAAAACTAGAGTAAGCACTCAACAGGCCTTGGAATGGAATGGACTCATCTGTGCTTTTGTATGACTTGTTAGAAGATGGGCTAATGTGCTATGTAGTCTTTCGAGCTCTGCAAATATGGGTTTTAGGCTTTCTGAAATCTAGGGTGATGTAATGAAAGGGTTTGGATGAAAAGTGCCTTAGTCACAGAGGATAAGTTTGAAGAAAATTCTAGAAGGAGAAAATAAATATGACAAGGGGTGTGATTTCTCTCCTTATAAAAAGGAGTCAGGGAAGCAGGAGACATTGTCGACCTCCAACCTTGTTGGCATCTTTGGTAGTGTTTGGGAAAACTCTTTCTAAAACGTCATGGAAGGAAACAGAAGCAGCTGATCTGGAGTTCTTCTATTTCCAGGCTGCTAAAATCAGAAATTCTTCTTTGTTGTCTGGGGTAGGAAGGGGTGATCGTATGAAAAAAGGAGGCCCTCCGGGCAGCTCTGATGATGAACAGCTGTATGCCATTGAGCTCCTACTGGCCAAGAGGCTGATGCTTAAGAGGTGCAGGAATACAGGCCGTGAAGGTGGGTCCCAGGGTGGCAGTGTTGGGCCATAGTTGGTTAGTGCATTATTCCAAGAGCAGAAGGGGATCTCAGGGACAAGTGTTGTAGTTTGCTTCCCCAGAGAGCTAGAAACCTTATGGTTGGTTTCACACAGAAAGGGGTCATTAGTGCCAAATGCACAATGTTGTTTGTTTGATCTCTTGACTGCTTCTTCCATAAACTTGGATTGTTGATTCAAGTAGAAAGATCCTTGACAATTTCAATCTCCTCTCCATGTTGTTTATTGGTCTGGTTGTAGGGATTCACATTTTCATTCCATTCAGTTGTAATCCATACTGTAACACTGCATCAGTAAGTGCTCCAAATCTTGAAAACTGGGAAACAGCTGGAGCAGTTTCACCAGCATGGTACTGGAAGGGTGCTCCTGGCTACCCTTGCACAAGCCCCAACTTTAGAGCAGTGTTAGAAACACGGTGAGCGGAGAAGACCCCAGCCGGAGCCCACTGGGGAGGCTGCCTGCCTTTCTCCTCCTGCAGCAGGTAGTCTGACCGAAAAGCATATTCTCCCCTCTAGACGATAGAAATCTCACAACTTTCATGCCTATTCTGGGAAGGTTCCAGGGACAAAGAAAGACTGGTAGTCCAAGACGGACCCTTCCTGGAGTCTACATCTTATTCTGGTCATTAACACTTAAGAGCAAACTGCAGAACCTGTCAGTAAGTTGAGGAAGAGACAAAGATGAAGGGAAGGTTGAGGCTTATGAAACTGAAGTAGCAGAGGATTGTAAAAATCTAGAGAAGTGAACGCAGAGAGGTGATTTAATACCAATTTGAGTACAGGGCATTTCTTTCTAAGGTTTAAACATAACTTTATAACTTCCTAAATATATATTCCCTGTAGAAAGTTTGAAAACTATTGAAAGACATAATGAAGAAAATGAAGTATTCTCCATAATCCCAATACCTAAAAATGTGTACACATTTTAGATCAGACCAAATTACTTGTTTTTCAGGTTAAAAAAAAAGTGAGACATCAATGTTAATTGAATCCATTTCCATTGGATCCATCTTTATGTAGATCAACCTGTGAGACGCAGTATATCTATCATCAGTATCCTCATTTTGACTTTATGTATTATGAACATTCTCTATGACATTAATGCCCAAGATCAAACATTTAATGGCTGCATGCTACTTCAATAGTTTCTCTAACTGTTTCTCTCTGTTGGACATTTAGTCTTTTCAGTTTGGGGAGAAAATAAAAAGTGTTGCAGGAGACCCCTTGTCTTAGAATATTCATTCTCATATCTCCTTAGTTCCTCACGATAGATGCCCAGAGGGCAACTACTAGGTCCTGGTCCTCGGATATGCACAATCTTATTATTTATGATCCACATTACCAGATTGCTTTCTGGAAAGGTTCGAGCAATTCTGCTAGTAGCAGCGGGAGATGGCCTGGGGAGGGTGGCTGAGCTCCTGTCAGCATCCAGCGTTATCGACTTTCCAAACTCTGCAAATGTAATGGATTAAAAACGTTATCATAGTGTTTTAGTTTATATCTTCTCGAGTACTAATTAGGTTGATTGCTTTTCTTATGTTTATTAGCCATTTTTAAACTTTTTCTCTAAAGTGCATGTTTATGCCCTTTGCTTGCTTTTCAAATAATGAGTAGTATTAACCTGTTTCCTGCCATATTTGTTGTAAATGTGGTTCCCAGCTTGTCATATATATATGTGTGTGTGTGTGTGTGTGTGTGTGTATACAAACAGAACCATCGATCCGTTCCTTTCTGATTTCTCCCAGTACTTACATGCTCATGCAGGGAATCAGTTCAGGTCTTAACCATGTATGTTCCTGAGGGTTTTTTCAATGAAATTTTTAAAGATTTGTGTTTCAAATCCATCTGAAATTTATTTTGCTGTGTGGTGTGAACGTGGGAAGATTAATTTTCTTTTTCTTTTCAAAATACCATGGGACCTGGAGGAGCCAGAATTCGCCAGGAGTCCCTCGCTTTTCAGTGGGGATGTCCTGCTCTGACAGGTTTCCTCTTTACACAGGTGATAGCTTTCAGAGGTTTGACTGTGGTGACTATTTTTGATGCAGTTTATTAAAAACTTCGCTCATTTAAAAACTCTCTTCATTTGTTTATATTTCCCCTCCGTGTCATGTAGTTAGTTCTCACATCGGACAGGTTGCATTAGGACTATACATCATATTCCATTCATTTGTGTGTTAATTCTTACTTCAGTTTATGTTTTAATAATTGTCATGCAAAAATATGTACATTAATATCTGGTTAGGACAATCAAACCTATTAATCTCTTTAAAAATAATTACTTTCATTTCTTTTCCTGCGTGAAAGTGTATTTGAAATTCCCTTCACATCATTGTTGTTGCCGTGTGCTGTCGAGTCTATTCAGACTCGAAGTGACCCTGCATGACAGAGTGGAATTGTCACACAGAGTTCCAGGCTGTCGTTTTCTGTAGAGATGCTGCTGGGTTTGAACTACTGACCTTTTGGCTAGCAGTCAAGTGTTTAACAACTGAACCACCAGGGGTCTTTTCACAGAGTGAATATGTAGAGCTCATTCGACAGGCATCTGCTATGATATTTGGCTTTTTAGGCCCCAAACATGTTGTTTTTATTTGACTTCTTTTACTTGAACCCGTACTCTATAGGTTACCCTATTTTGGAATATTTAAATGATTATTAATGAACAAGGCAATTTCCTTTTACAAATCTCCTCAACGTTGGCTTTTTGATGATCCTTTCTTGAGTATTTTTCTGTCATGTGTACCTCTGTCATTTCATTTCTCACATTGCCATTGTTAGGGGTCACAGAGCCCCGTGCACAGCAGAATGAAGTACTGCCTGGTCCTCACCAGCCCTGCGACTGCTGTTATGTGTGAGCTGTGTTAGTCCATCTCATTAAGTGTTTTGCAATTTTTTGCTGCCCGTCTACTTTACCAAGCATGATGTCCTTTTCCAGGGACAGGTCTCTCCTGACAACATATCCAAAATACATAAGATACAGTTTCAACATCCTCACTATAACGTTTCAGTTAGCTTTATATGGTATTGAGATTACATGTTGATATGTCTAACTCCCCACCATAATGAAAAGTCCCATAAAAGTAAGAACTCTATTTTCTTTGTCTGTGTATCCACAGTAATTAAAGCGTCAACACATAGTAGGTGCTCAACAGACATTTAGTGGACTGAATGTGGCAATGTTTCGATGGCTGAAGCAATGACTTGAGATATTTAAACACTCCTTTTTGAGACGAAGAGTCTCTCCATTGCCAACTCATACAACTCAACTATGGTTAGCCAGTTTATGGTTAGCCACTTGACAGGAGATTTGTAACCTCTTGTTTCCATGGAAACTGTATATCAAAAAATGTACTTTTATTGTTTCAATATCTGTCTGTGTCTACTTATCATCAATGTTTATCTTCCTGAGATATGTTAAAGTGTTTTTCATCTGCTTCACAAATGCTAGGGCAGGGTAGACCGCAGCCACTCCAAGTAGTAAGGAAGGCTAGCTCAGGACCAAGGACAGCAACAAGCATGACTTGGAAATGGGAGGGGCCTTTTAGTTTGCTGTGTGTGGCTTCCTAATGTGGCCTTCCATTGTGGCCTTTCTCACTTTAGCGCTGCACCTGCAGTTTGGTAAGTGTGGCTAATGCTTTGGAAGTAGCTCTCCCGAGTCTGTGGCTGACTTGAAGCAGGTGTGTGCCCCGCCTCTGTCCCACTAATGAGCTTGGCGGTGGGACTGGAAAGGGTAGGCACCACTGCCTTTGGAATCAAGGTGGAAGAGGGACCAGAGGGAAGCTCCGAGGTGAGGAGGCTGCCCCAGGAGTCGTGCATGCTGTCTGAGCTCTGCAGTGAGGCACCACTGCTTCCCTGCTTCCGTTCCTGGACTTTAGGCTCTGCGAGGTGGAGAGAGAAAGGAGAGGCACTGGGGAGGCACTGGGGCATTTCGCATTCCACAATGACAGAAGTCAAAGCTGCCTTTTCAAATCAGCAATTTATCTTTAACTAAAGTTATTATCTTCTTGTGGGGCACTGAGTTGATTCCAACTGATAACCTCATGTAAGTGTAACTGTATAAGGAATACAACCACCCCCTAGGGTTTGCGCTATAATCTGTGCGGGAGCAGATTGCTACATCTTTCTCCTGGGGAGGTAGTGTTGAGGGTGATTGGCGCTTGCTAGCCAACTTTTCAGTTAGCAACAAGCGCTTAGGCATTCTGCCACCAGGACTCCTGAGAGTTATTGTGTTGTTGCTAGGTGTTGTTGCTAGGTGCCATCAGGTCAATTCCAACTCATAGCAACAGAATGAAACACCGCCCAGTCCTGCACAATCTTCACACATGTTCTTGTGTTGGAGCCAATTGTTGGAGCCACCGTGTCAATCCATATTGTCACGCACCTTCCTCTTATTTCCGTCCCTCTACTTTACCGTGCACAGTGCCTTCTCCACGATGGTCTTTCCTGACCAGCTGCCAAAGTATTTGACACAAAGTCTTGCATCCTTGCCTCTGAGGAACCCTGCCGTGCTTCTCCAGCTCAGTTTGTTTTTTAGCAGTTCATGGGACTGTCAGTATTTTTCACCAGCACCGTAATTCAAACACAGCTTCATTCTTCCTCTCAGTGTTCAACTTTCACATCCTAAGAGGCAATTGAAAAATACCGTAGTTTGAGTCAGGTGTGTATTAGTCTTCAAAGTGACATCCTTGCTTTTCAACATTGTAAGAGGCCTTGTGCAGCAGATTTTCCCAACGCAACACTTGGTTTGATCTCTTGGCTGCTGCTTCCAGAGCAGTGATTACGGATCCAAGCCAGACGAAATCCTGGACAACTTTAATCTTATATCTGTTTATCATGATGTTATCTATCAGTCCAGTTTACATTGAGTCATAATCCATATGGGAGGCTGCAGTCTTTGAACTTCACCAGCAAGTGATTCAAGTCCTCCTCACTTTCAGTAAGCAAGATTATGTCCTGTGTATATTGCAGGTGATTAATAAGCCTTCCTCCAATCCTGACACCGCATTCTTCTACGTATCCTCCAGTCCCTCTGATGATTTGCTCAGCATACAGATTGAGTAAGTCTGGTGAGAAGATAACAACCCTAACACACACTTTTCCTGATTTTAAATGATGCAATGTTCCCTTGTTCTGTTCATATAACTGCCTGTTGACTCAGGTACAGGTTCCGAATGAGTAGAATTAATACTCTGGAATTCCAGTCCTTCTCAAACTGCCCCATGTTTGTCATGATGCACACAACCAAAAGCCTTTGAATAGTCAACAAAATACCAGTAAATATCTCTCTGGTGCGCTCGGCTTTCAGCCACCATCCGTCCGACATCAGCCGTGATATCCCTTGTTCCATATCCTCTTCTGAATCTGACCCTGTTACAGGCACTGCTGCAACTGTGGATGGATCATGTTTAGCACAATTTCACTTTTTTTTGAGATTCCAACTTTTAATTTGTTTTTTATTCCTCTTACACAAAACGAAGTAGAAGGAATGATATAGAATTAAAATGTAAATGTTGTCAATCCGTAGAACATGCATGCTCTCCTCCACCCCACCCCCCATAGTCACACACAAATATGCACTCATAAAAAGATAGGAAGACAGGCTTACTTATGATGAGGAAACGCATGTGATATTAATGATACTGTTCTATAATTTGAGCATCCTGTTGGGGCACTTTCCTTTGGAATGGATATCAATAGGGATCTCTTCCAGTCAGTGGTCAAGTAGCTGTCTTCCATATTTCCCACCATCCAAATTCCCAGTGCTTTGTCAGCGTGTGGAAACATTTTAATTGATATTCAATCAATTTCTGGACCCTTGCTTTTGGTTAATGCTTTCAGTGCAGTTTGAACTTCTTCCTTCAGCACTGTTGGCTCTTGCTCATACGCGACTGACTTCCTGACCTGGTGGAATGTTGACTAGTTCTTTTTGGTACGGTGACTGTTTTCTTTCACCTTCCTTTGATGCTTCCTGCATTGTTCAATATTTGCTAATGGGATCTTTCAGTATTGCAACTTGAGGCTTGAATGCTTTCTTGAGTTCTTTCAGTTTCAGATATGTTGAGTGTATTCTTCCCCTTTTGGCTTTCTAAATCTAGGTCTTTACATATTTCACTTTGTCTTCTGAAGCAGCCCTTTGATACTGTCTGTTCAGCTCCTTCACTTCATCATTTCTCCCATTTGTTTCAGCAACTCTTTGAGTAAGAGCAAGTTCCAGAGCCTCTCCTGACATCTTTTGTTTTTATTTCTTTCCTATCTTTTTAATGACCTTTTTTGATTTCTTCAGTGTCTTCCTGTAGCTCCTCAGGACTGCTGTCAGTAGTGCTTAACACATCACATCTGTGTTTGCATGTTCTTAAATTCATTTGGGACATGCTCAGGGTCATCTTTTGGCTCTGTGGACTTGTTTGTTTTTCAGCTGCAACCTGCATGTACATATGCGCAATCGGTGGTCTGTTATATAGTCTGTCTGCAGCTGGTTTTAGCTGTTGTTGTTAAGCTTCTCCATCATCTCTTCCCACCAATGCTCTCAGTTTGATTTCTGTGTATTCCATCTGGAGAAGTCTACATTTATAGTCACCATTTGTTTTGTTGAAAAAAGTATTTGTTATGAACAAGTCTTTGGTCTTGCCAAATTCGATCATGCCATCTCCAGCTTCATTTCTATCACCAAGATCATTTTTCCAATTGCTATTCCTTTTTTGTTTCTAACTTTTGGATTCCATTCGCCAATAATTATCGATGAGTCTTGATTATATGTTTGCTAAATTTCCAACTGCAGATGCTGGTAGACTTCTTTGACTTCTTCATCATTAGCTATAGTGGTTGGTGCATAAATTTGAATAATGTGCTATTGATTGTGTTTTCCTTGAATTTGAATAGTATTATCCTATCACAGATAGCATTGTACTTCAAGATAGATCTTGAAATGCCCTTTCTGATGGTGAATGCAGTACCGTTCCTGTCCCTGTCCCATTCCAAGTATAGTAAACCACATGGTTTCTGATTCAAAATGGTAAATATGAGTCCATTTAGCTCACAAACATCTAGGATATTGATTTGCATTCATCTCATTTTGTCTTCCTGGATTCATACCTTATTCATTCCACGTTCTGACTGTTAGATGTTTGCAGCGGTTCCTTCTCATTGTGAGTCATGCCACATCAGCACATGGAGGTCTCAAAGGCTTTTCTCCCATGGCCTTTATTCCATTCATGTCACTATCATGATCTCTTTGAGAAAGCTGTTCTTCCTCAGTCACATTTTGAGTGCCTTCTGATCTGAGAGGGCATATCTTTTGGCACTATGTTAGACAGGGTTCTCTAGAGAAACAAAGCCAGGACATTTATGTTTTGTGTGTGTGTGTGTGTGTGTGTGTGTATGTGTGTGTATACAGCATGAAGGAATATAACAGCTAATTAGTGCACACAGCAGCACAGAGGGCTCAGTTCAACTCACTGCTGTGGAACAGTTAAATACTGGATGTTCTTCAACTCACGAAATCTGCTGGGTATAAGGTCAAGGAAGCAGACAGCTGAGTCTTCCCTAGGACAATGCAGGCTATTTGGCCACAAGCAGAAAACAGCAGGGTGGGCCACCAGCAGTCCACAGATCAGGAACTTAGTGAAGCAAGCTGGATGGGATGTCGAACTCAAGAAATGCAAGACGATAGGATCCGACAGCCTCAAGCTCAAGTAATGTACACACCAGCAGTGTGGTGAAGCAAGTCTCAAAGAATCCTCAAGCTCTAATGACGCGATCCATGGGTTGGCTGTTCCACATGTAGTGTAGCTCACAAGTTGAGGCACAGAACTAGCTAAAACAGCTGCACGCTGGTCCAATCTCCAGAGAGCAAGAGAGAGGGGTGAGGCTTTCCCATTCATTTATCTCTTTGCTCTCCAATCAAACTGCGACCTTATTAGTCCCACATGTTCCTATTGTCCAGGTTGGCACAGTAAACCTACCTATCACACACTATCTTTGACAGTGTTCTGCTTCTATTTATTAGACCTTCAGTATCTAACAGTGTTTCTATGCATACGTTTTTCAGTGGCTAATTCCTCCAAAATGGACAGTCTGTTTCTTCTGTATAGTCTGTTCTTATTTTGCAAGTTCTACTGAAACCTGTTCACTTTGGGTGACTAAGCATCACAGCAACACATCAGCTACTACAGTGCAACAAACTGATGGATAAGTGTTGGGAGAGTTATTGTGCTATCATTAGGCTAAAGGCTATTGATATGCATACTGGGGACAGGGAGGAGGATCTCAGGTAAGTGTCCAAGGATCAAGTCTGATATGTCTGAACTCCATGGATGTCTGCCCCTGAGCATCATGGTAGCTCTCTCTTAAGTTTATATTCATAACAAATGAGATACTACTATTCAATAGTTGACTCGTATTCATCAACAAAACACTGACGTTCTGTGTTACTAAGGAGCCATCCAAGAGCAATGCTCACTGTGACAAAAAAGACAAGAAAGCTACAGTCATCACTACCACCCTGGAGAACCATCAGTTTAAGTAACCTTGTCTGCTAGGAAAGAGTCTATTTTTTAAAAGTGGAGGGTGGGGTGTAAGCCCTTCTTATGTGGCCATTTTTTCCTTGTGTGTGGATTATACTGAACAATGTCACTTTTCTGAGGACAGAGGCAGGGAGGGAGTGTGTGTGTGTGTGTGTGTTGCAGCTGAGGTCTCAACTCAAGCTAATATTAAATCTTGTGAAGAATAAACAGAAAGGGTTTGCTCATTAGCTGGGCTTCGAGCGGTGTTACCTACATGCTTAAAAGTGCTAATTATCAGTGATCTTTAATGGAGCTAATTTAATGATGGCAAGTGTTACCGATTTCTACTTTTCAAAAGTAGCCCATTAGCCAGGCCTTTATATCTAACATTGACTGTAGAGAGTCGATGTTAAAATTGGCCGCAATTAGAGTTCTGGTGGAAGAGTGAGAGATGGAGAAGGATGGAGACAGAGGTAGTGATAAGCACAGGAGCGAGTGGAGAAAGAGGCCCTGAGTGGATGTAGGGCTTTCTGTGCGGAAGGCACTGTGGCCCTGGATGTATAAGCTTTGTTCCCTGGGTCACCCATTAAGCTTCAGCTGTGTGCCAGGCCCTGGAGATGTCAAGGTAAGCACTCAAGCCTTACACTCAAGGAGCTTTTAGAGTCTAGTTAGGGAACCAGATGCAGCAGCAGACGGTGACAGCAGAGTGTGGTCCTTGCCACGTAATGTACAGAGAATCCAACATAGTTCAGGTAGTGGTGGAGGCACTAGTTAAGGAACGCTGGGGAAGGTACGCAAACTGTCATGCAGGGCACCTGTGGTCATTGCAAGTGCAATGCCGCAGAGTTGAGAGAAGGCAGACCTCTCTTCCCCAGTGTGATAAAGATTGCCCAGCCTGCTTATCATCTCACATCCCTGGGTACTGCCTTACCCTTCCTAAGGACTGGCCAATTGGCATGGAAGATTTGAGGTTTTAGCAACTTCCCAAAGAGGAGCCCTTGTAAATCCCCCCCCCCCACCACTTTTGGAAATTCGTGGGCCAGCGTTCTATTTTGTAACCCATGGGGTCACCATGAGCTGGCAGGCACTTGCTGGCAGCAGGTTGGGTGCTGGGCTTGCTGTGAAATCAGGTTAGCGGCGGTTCACTGCGCCTTCGCGTAGGAGCTCCATGGCCCAGGGCGGGGAGGGCTGTGCCGTCACACTGTTTTGCCTCCATGGCTACCGCCTGGGGAGGGAGGGAGTTACTGGGGTTGATTTGACACGGGTGGGTGGAGGTGGAGAGTGAGGACCATGGGGACCCTGATCTCACTGTGGGCTGATGGATTCCCAGGATGGGCAGGGGCATGTGGGTCTCCATGCTGTGTTGTATATTGCTGACATAAAGCTGCCCTGTCTCGTTCTCTGCCTGATTTATTCCTTCCTCTCAGTGCACACTTCCTGCCTCGGCGGTGATGGTTTTAACGAGAACTCCAAGGAACATATTTATAGCCACTGGAGGAGTTCTCCAACAGGCACTTTCCTCAATAGCTCATTAGTGCCTGTGCAGAGGAGACAAGAACAAACACCTTCATCTCTCTCCACCTCTCCAGCTCTCCATCTCTTTCCCTCATCCTATTTCCTTTTCTCCCACTCTTGCTACCTGGGTCTCCTCTTGTGTTATACAGAAAAGGCAAGGGAGTGGGGTGGTAGTGGGAGAGGGGGTGAATGGAGACAAGATTCGTTGCCTCTCCCACTGACAGATCCTCTGCCACACCCAGTTACAATGATCGTGTCTTCTCTCCTGGGCTTTGCCTTAGTCTTGAAATCTCTGCCTTTTTTGACTGGGTTCTGTATTGGATCTTTGTGGGTTCTCACACAACTTGTCCACCTGCTTCTGGCCTGTGTGAGTCTCAGGAGGTAACTTACACACAGACAGTCTTCTTCTCATGGAACTTTGGGAGAATAAAAGAGGCAATATTCCTGGGCCCTCTGCCTCTACATTGCACCACCAGCCTCAGCAGTTGACATTGCTCGCAACCTCCTCATTCCTTCGAAGCCCGAGCAGAGCATGTAGTAGAGGTGTGGGGGCCAGAAAAGTGTTCACAGATATCATTTTCAGACCAAGCTGCCCTGATGCGTCACCTTCAATTCACTGTGCTGAACTCTGTCTTCTTCGTACCCAGGTGTGCTCAGCTCCAATTCGCTGTCTTACACCCTCATTGTTTGGTTTTGTTTTTCCAGTTCAACAGCTTCTACATGTATAATTCATTGCCATTATTATACTCTTCATGCTGTCCAACCATTATCAATATCCTCTTCCAATTTATCCCCCCGCCACTAGCATAAACTCAGGGGCCCCTAAGCAACAGCTCTTTCTCCTTCACCCTTGGTAACCATTTGGTCAAGTTTGATTTCTTTCTTTCCTTTTTTAAAAAGTAGTTTTCTTATATAATATTCATATATCATAACACTCCCATATTTAAATTGCGTTTAAAAAGTTGTACATGCGTCATCACAATCACCTCTAGTGCTCCCTCCCACATTCACTGTGTGTTCTCCAAATCCCCTTACCCTCCCCACCCCACGTGCCCCCTGCACATCCTCGACCAACCATTGCATCAATTAATTCTTGTCTCTATCCAGCCACTCCATCTGCGCTTCACAAACTGGGAACCCCAACAGAAACATAAAAACAAAACCACCAGAAGAAAAGAATAAAAAGATAAAAATAAAGAATCAGAAAGAAAAGACCACTATCCATATTTTAAAAGCCAGAGAAGAAATTTCTGTTGTGGAAAAATGAAAAATACTTGAGCCAGGAGCAAACCCAGGTTGGGTCTAGAGGGAAATCAACTGACCAACTATCTGTCACATTATACCATGCTTTGATCCACCCTATTAAAATCTGAAATAATCACTATCTGCTAGTAAAACTATGTTGAGTCTCTCACCTTTGGCTAGAGGGACTCTGCCACTGGCTTAATCCGACTCGATAGTCTGCAGATGGATTTGGGCTCCCACTGTCCCTCATCGCCTTCTACAAATTGGGCTGTGATCCTTTTCCCGTCGTCATATTTGGATTTTGCTGATGTCATCTTTGGATCACACAGGCTAGTGCGCTCTTCAATATGGGCTTAGTTGACGCCTCACTTAGACCCCAGGCACAATTCCAATCGATAGCTGGGCACCATCTGCTTTCTTCACCACACTTTGCTCTAGCACCCTAATCTTCAGTGATCTCTCCATAAAGGCAAGTATCAAGATGCTGGAGTAGAACAACAAATAAGGCCTGACTCCTCCCATAAGGGATCTGTTTCAGTTATAGGGGGAGTAAAATAAAAACAGGTACATTTCATTCAAGACTGATAAGAGTATGAAGGAAACATCTGGAGTGGGTTTGGGGGCACTCAACGTGATGAGAAGATCAGGGAAGTAGCAGAGAGGACATGATGGGTGTGAGAAAGATTCAAAAGGTCGAACAACAGAATGGCGTGACTGCAATTGATGTTTCCGGTGAAGGAGGAAGAGGAGTCTCAGATGCAGGGACCTCAGTGGATGCTGGACCACATCATCAGGTGTAGGGGATATCATCAGAGGGACTTGGTGCACAACAACCACAGGGCAGTCTCATTGGAGGACAGGGTTGGGGGATTTTTTGCCAGATGTCTTCAATGGCTCTTTATACTGAGTCTAGGAGCCTCTTGTGTTGAGGCAAACTGGGTGTCATCTTAGGTTGGAAACTCTCAGGCGACAGACCTTGGGGCTTCCCTCTAAGGGAGAGAATTCTCTGAGATTAGCACTGGGTTCTCATTATGGGTGGAGCTCCAAAGGCTGGGGAGAGGTGGATGCTGCTCCTTCCTCATGTTTCTTCCATTCACCCAGGGCTTTGCCCCTTTGGGTAGTGGTGCAGGTGGGATAAAAGGGTATATATCCACGGATATCTTTGTTCTCCAGGGCCATCTCAGAGGGGTTATCTTGGTCTTGAATTATGATCAGTGACAGTCCTAGTGATTCTGGAAATCAGTTGATAAAGCAAGGCTCAGGGTTGAGGGGGCACAGGACGCTGTGTTGCAAAATTTTTTAATTTTGTGCATGAGGGAGTGATTTAGACTAATGAAATTTTGTTGGATAGCTTCAATAGGTGTTTTTCATAAACAGTCTGGCAGCTGGTTCTATAAGGTCAGAACAACATGGCATGATCTAGTCTTGCTGTCCTTGAGGAGGGAATGTTTCTGTTTCTGGAATGGTGAGTTCCGGCGTAATGGCTGAATCTCTGGAATTCCGTGGGAAGTGGGTTCGGAGTGGAGGTGGTGAGTAGTCCTAGAAGATCAGACAGGGGAGATCTTGCTTAGATGTGGGTTTTTTGCAACCTCTGTCTCTAAGGCAACTCTGGAATACAAAGTCATTCTGTTGGTCTGTGTTGAGTTCTGAGATGCTGGTTACCCAGCAAGTTCCTAGGTGATGCCTGCCTCTTCAAGACTTTAAAACTTGCCTTGAGGATCACATCTCCCCTTACGGTTTTCACTCGGTGCCTTATCTCTGATAGCCCCTCACCATCTTTATTTTCATGTTTCTCTTTCTCTGCCTGAAAGTGCCTTGGAGAGCGGGGTCTGTACCCAGCAGGTGCTCAGTTACGATTTGAAGAAACACTGATGCGGGGAATAGGAAACTGACCAGAGGACACTCAAACTCAGGTTTGGCCACAATTTGTCCTAAACATTTGGGACACTCCATTCTAAACCAGGCCTCACTTGTGCAGTCAGTGACTCGGTGCCACCTTTGAGCCAGGCTTTCATGGTGGACACCCTGGGGACAGAAAGGAAAGAGGAGCGGAGACCCGGGTGTTGAGAGATGTGCCATCTACTTGGCAGCATCTATAGACTGGCAAGTTCTCGCTCAGTGCAAATCAGAGGGCCATCACGCAGGGCCAGAAGGCCTTAAATAGTAGTCCAGGGCATCCAGGCAGCCCACACCTCCCAAGTGTTCCTTCCATAGATACTCAACATTTTTGTTTGTTTGTGTGTCTGCTCATGGGAAGCAGGGTTGCTCTCTGAAGGAACTAAGTGTGCGGATCATAAATCACCCAGGTGCCTGGGGAGGCTCAGCGCCATCTCAGAGAGGCAGAACATCAGGCCCAGTCCTGTCCTTGCCGCCGGGCGTGGGGGCGCGCGTGAGCAAGACTGGCCTTTTCTCACCCGGGCAATGCTGAGTGGAAGCAGGCTGCCGGGATGCCAGCATAACAGCCGTAGAACGAGGAGGAGCCAAACCTGGAACTCTGAGAAGAGCCGTGCTGGAGAATCCCGTGGTGGCGGTGTTGGGGATTTTTATTTCCCTAATAGATGCCGAGCATTTTAACTTTGCTAATTAACAGAACAGCAGGCTTGCAATGCTGACAGCAGCAGGGCACAAACGGGGTGGGATGTGCACGGAGTGCCAGCGATGCATGCCTTTGTCCTGAAGAGAAAGCACAGAGCCCACGGTGGGATCTGCTTCATCAGGGGGTCGGCCCTGCAGTAACCCCAAGGGCTCAGGGGCTTGTTTCTCTAGCGGTAGCTTGGGGCCTAGTGTTTCAATCGGCTTCTTTTAAAACTTTTTTTATTATGGCTCAGGCAAAAATTTACAGAGCAAATTAGTTTTCTGTTCAACCATTTATATACATTTTGGTCCAGAGCTTTTAGGGCAGTCCCCTCAGGGTAACAGCGCTTTTCCTGCCTCCTCTCTGGGATCCTGTTTCCATTGGCTCTTCTTTCCTGTCCCTTGTCTTCTGAACTTTAATTTGGGCCAAGTGCTTCCCATTTGGTCTCCGGTGGTTGATTATCCCGAGGATCATGTTCCTCGCAAGTGTTACTGTGTTGTTCACCGTGTGGCCTTATCTGTTGTTCGATCCCTGGGGCTAGGTTCAGCTTTAGGTTTGAAGGGGGTGTTGGGGGGTTCCAACAGTCTCTGTCAGTCCAACAAGTGTGATGTGCTTGAATTTTGTTCTACATTTTGTCTTCCGTTCTGCCCAGGACCCTCTGTGAAGCCAATCAGAGCAATTGATCATGGTCGCCAGGCCCCATCTCATCCTTCTGGTCTCCGTGGGGGCCAAAGGGCCTGGTCTGTTAGTCGTCTTAGATGAATTGGTTTCTTGAGTCTTTGACTTCTCTTGATTTTCTTTTCGGTGTGTGTGGAGAGACCAGCGGGTGCATCTTAGATGACGTCTCACCAGCTTTTAAGTCCCCGCTTATTGCTTGCCCTGGGAGGGTGGAGGACACTGTCTTGGTGGACTATGTCCGTTGTCTTAACTGTTATGCCAATTGGTCTGGCTTTTCTTTTTCAAGGGGGAGAGCTGGTCCAAGATGGGCTTAGACCATTCTATCAAATCCACCTCGTATCAAGCACAACAATTAAAGTACAAGCCTGCCTTCTCTAAACTACGTACTCTCCACAGAAGTTATTCCATCATTCTTCCCCCCCCCCCCAGTTTTGATTATTAAGGCCACCTGCAAAGTGGCGGTAACAGGAACATGCTGGTCTCTGAAGTGCTTCCAGGGGAAGAGTGGGGTGGGGGGCTAGGGGAGAGTAGTTTCACCTCTCCAGGGTGGACTCACTCTTCTTAGGGAACTCGGTCCCCAAATATTTCCCTTCAAAGCATCTTGTTCTTTCTGATACTATGAGACTTTTCAGGCTCAGTAAATTAGAGGAGGAAAAAGGATTCAAAGATCTTGGAGCATTCTAGGTGGGGGCTATCTTGAGTGGCCTCGACTCTAATCACCAGAACTTGGTGTGGAGGATGGAACCACTGACTTGAGCAAGTCACTTCAAGGAGGGTTAGCATTTCACCCATTTATTTATTCTTCCATCAGCTATTTATCAAACATTTACTATTAGTCTGTAGAGACACGTGCCTGGTCGTGAGAATGTGCTGCTATTTCATTGGTTCTATTTGAGGTAGCGTTCAGTGAACTTATCCTTTGTTACATATTCCAACAGCTGGCTTTGGAAGGACCCTGGGGGACTTGACACATAGGATCTTTAGCCAGTGCAAATAGGTTTTGTAAGCAAGGTCTCCAACTTCTGGGCTGCTGGGCTAATTAGTTTAGCTCTACTTAATTTTACATAATACATCTATTGTGGAAGAGTTATTTGTAATTCAATTTTTTTGGCAAATGAAACACTAATTCAAACCACGAAGGGAACTTTTATTTAACGAGACCCTGGAGCAAATCCTTTTTATAATGCGAAAACATCCTCCTGATGTTGTCATTGTTATTGGAAATTAATATCCCCTAGTTAAGGATTTGTAAACTTGGACTTTAGGTTTTCTTAAAGATGGACACTCGGCCTGGCAGATGGCCAGCAGTGGTCTGCATTGGGCAGAAAGGACTCTACCCTGGAGAGAAGCCCCAGAGATCTTAGAAGAGCCCAACCCAAGACACCGACATTCCCTGGGCCATGCTTGCAACCTGCATGGACCAGCTACCTGTTTTTTCCTGTGGTCCTTTACACCTAAGGGGAGAAGGGAGAGGGTGGAGCAGGATGAGTGGGGTCTTTAGGGTGGGACTGGAGTTCACTCTCCAATGTGGTAAGGGGGGTGGGCAGGAAGGAGGACAGGGCAGCTTTTTACTTCCTTAATAGGAAAGGTGGACCTCTTCCGTTATGGCAAATTTGAATCTCTTCCATACGACCCAGGGAAGCAAGTGAAGTTAGGCTGTCTTGTGTCCTTGTGGAGCCCTTGGGTGATGCACAGGGTTAATTTAAGCATGTGTTGACCAATGGAAAGTTTAGACGTTTGGATCCACCCAGAGGTGCCTAGAAAGGAAGGTTTTCCAAAAGGTCATGGCCATGAAACCCCCGGGGAATGCAACTTGATAGAATTCCTGTGGTGGCTGCTCCTTCCTGGATGTATACTTGAACACGGTAGGGGAGTGGGGAAGAGAGGTGGGGAAACCAGGAGAGGAGCTCGGGAGGGAAAGAGGGTTATGCAGATGCTGTGACAGAGTAATATCTCCTTTGTGGGGGCCTTGCTATTTTTGCACTTGTACGTCATTCTGGAAGGAGATAGGGCTGTAATTTGATGTACCACAATAAAACGTTTTTCTGTAGAATTTAATAGTTTGCATAATGGCGGAGAGAAGATTGTGAACACTCGATGTATAGAAAGTGCAGCCATCCTTTCACATAAAGAATTGAAGTTGATTCTTACGGAGTCTGCACAGCCCACCATGACTCGTCCATGCCCACGTCTCCGTATTGTAGGAGGGTACAAAACAAACAAGCAAACAATCCGACCGACTATGAGTTCTATTGGTAAATCCTAATATAATTTATGCTGCTCCAAATTTAGCTCTACAAGTGAGCTTTTCCCCCATGCTAGAAGATAGGAGCATAAAGATCTATAGGCACAAAGAGTAGAAAGTTCAAAACCATGCTTACAATTCCTGAGGTCGGGGCCTTCTTAGTTGGCGGCGTGTTTCTTTTCTATCCTCATGATCTTCTCAGATCAGGCCCCCAACATCAGGCACTATGGAATAACGTGTAAAGAGAAGCAGCTGATGGATACACAGGCCGGCTCTTTTCACTTATTGATAGCAGGAAAGGAGAAATGGCTTGAGACGCTTGGGACCGGTGTTTGGGGTTAGAGTGTGACCTGTGACCACAGAAGCAGACAGCAGGGTTCACCTCCCTCTGTGTCCTGATTCGAGTGTGCAGTAGGCTTATTCCCTTCCGCAAGCAGGGGCTCAGCTCTGGGGTGTCACCACAACTCCCCAGGGGGGGCCCAGAACAGTATTTAGGGACTAAAGCAACCCTGGCTGGGACAATGCTTCCCAGCCTGGTACTTGCCTGCGTAGGTTGTGAGATTCAGACCCCAAGGGAGGAGCTGGGGAGTCAAACAAGCATGAGAGGCACCAACCAGAGGCGTGTCTAGGGTCCCTAGTTCTATCCCACTGAATTGACAATGAATCTTGCACCTTCTGGGGCCCACTGTGTGGGGAACGCACAGCAGAGACCCCGGGGACAGCTGGAAGGGCTGTGAGCGTGGGCTGCCTGTCCCTGCCAGTCCGAGTGGGACCCTGAATGAACTCGGCGAGTGTGGGGGGCTGGCTGGGGGGTGTGTTGTGTGGCGGTGGGTTCTTCTGTTCCACACCTCTTGCACTGGGTGACTGGTCTTTGTTTCCAGGCATATCTTTACTTCCCTTTGTGAGTGGGCCCAGGCCTCTGCCTTCAGCTCCCTAGCAGGAACTCAGAAAGGGTGTAGCCATAGAGCAATAGGGAGCTGAAGACACGGGTACCTGTTCCTCCCAGGTTACTGGTATCTCCCCTCTCCTCCTGTCTGTTGATGAAGATGACAGAGAGGCAGGGGAACACTGTGAAGGAAGGAATTCTTGGCATTAGCTTTGTGTTTAACTCTGGTCTGACCTTTCCCATTCATAAAGTGAGAAGATATAGTTTACTTTGAAAAAAGGCAAAAAGAATAATTTAGGGCACTGTGATATATAGCAGAGACTTAGATAGCTGTATGCATGGTGGTAAGGGGGCAGGTGTGAGGTGGACTGGCCCTCCTTTGAGGAGATTGATGCGCCCAAACCCGTGGTCACCTCCTGTGTTCTGGTATCACATGGAAGTGCCCTTCCAGCCCTGGACTCTGGGCTGAACTGAATTCGGCCTAGCATTCTGACCCATGCTGGAGTTGGGAGGCTGAGGGTGGGACCCCGAGAGTCAGTCAACAGGCTCTCTTCACCGGGCTCTTTCCGTTTTGTTTTTCCACAGGATCTTTTCGGAATGATGGTTTGAAAGCTTCTGATGTCCTTCCCATCCTAAAGGAAAAAGTGGCCTTCGTGTCTGGTGAGCATCTACTGAACTTTCCTTTGTCGTTTCCCTAGAGAAGGGTGTGTGAGTGTGTGTGTGTGTGTGTGTGTGTGTGTGTGTGTGTGTGTGTGTGAACTTTCCTTTGTCATTGCCCTAGAGAAGGGTGTGTGTGGGTGTGTGCATGCATATATCCCCTTATACTGTTCCCATGACTGCCTTTTGATCCACGTACAGATTCCGAATGAGTAAAATTAATATGCTGGAATTCCATTCTTCTCAAACTATCCATAGTTGGTTATGATCCACACAATTGAAAGCCTTTGAGTAGTCAAGAAAGCCTTTGAATAGTCAAGAATATCAGCTTTTGGATATTATCTGCTTTCAGCTAAGATCGATCCGACATCACCAGTGATGTCCATTATTCCACGTCCTCTCCTGAAGCCAGCCGACTTCTCCGCATGCCGCAGCCATTGTTGGCCTTTGCTAGCATGTGGTAGTAATGACATATGCACCTGTAATGTATGCATTCTGTTGCTTCACCTTTTTTGGGAATGGGTATAAATAGGAATCGCATCCCGTCAGTTGGCCAAGTTTATACCCATTCCAAAGAGAGTTGCCTTGGAGAGTGACTATCAAATATTTCTTCCTAAATTCTCTCTCCCACCCATCTTAGGCACCGGGATCTCTAGATGTTTCATACAGGGGCCAGAAAACAACAGCCTGCAGCTCTCCACGTGGTTTTGTCAGTCAAATGTTATTGGAACACAGCCAGATCAATTTACATAGTCGATGTCTTAGTTTCCCATTGCTCTTATAACAAACTAGCACACAAGCGTCTTAAACAACAGGACGTTATTCTTTCTCAGCTCTGGAGGGCGGCAGTGTGTCACCGGGCTCATGGGTCCAGCTGAAAGGTGTGGCACCTCCAGAGACTCTAGAGGAGAGTCTGTTCTTTGCCTTGGCCAGCGCTGGAAGCTATTCCAGACTCACCCTGCATACCGGTCCTAGTGCTCCTAGACTGCCTCCCCAGCACTATCCATTTCCCTTCCTAGATGCAACAATGTATGGCAACGGCCACACAGAGCTCATAGTCGATGCTCGTTATGATGGTATTTATAATGAAGTTACCAGGTTATAATTGCGGCGAGCAATGCTCAGGATACGGTTGTTTGGTCAGGACCTGTCACAGGGTTCTTAGGGCTGTTGAGGCACTGCGGGTCTGATTGCTTGGAGGCGCCCCACTCCACAAGCCAGCCTTCTGCCCGAAAGCACTCACCTTTACTTGCTCTAGGGCAGTGGTTCTCAAACTTCCTAATGCCGTGACCCTTTAATACAGCTCTTCATGTTGTGGTGGCCCCCAACCATAAATTTATTTTCATTGCTACTTCATAACTGTCATTTTGCTACTGTTATGAGTCGGGTGACCTCTGAAAAGGTCATTTGACCCCCAAAAGGGTCGCGACCCATCGGTTGCGAACTGCTGCCCTATATGGGCTGGGAAGTCCACTGCTCTACCCTAGGCTCTGACCACTGCTTCTGCTGACACTCCTTTGGTGTCAAAGCTGTCATCTGGATCAAGGAGTTTCACTGTGTGGGGGTCCTGCGGTCTGGAGGACACTGTACCCCTAGGTCGCCCTTGCAGTGAACCCCCCTCCCTGCCTCTGGGATGGCCCCTGTTATATACAGCAGGACGGCTGGCAGCTGCTGACGGCGGAATCGTTTAGTGCAGTCATTTCCTCCCCGACCCATCAGGGAAAGGCCGTTTGGTGAAGTTAGAGATGGTGGCTAGGGGACCACGTGCACTAACTCACTGCCCAGCAGCTCCCGTGCAGGTCCCATGGGTCAGTGCCTCCTGTGGCCCCTGGAGCAGGAGACGGGATACTGCTCATTGCACGGGCTCAGGATCACATTGTGGGAAACACACCTACAAGCTGATACCTCGTGGAGAAACCCTCTATTTCTGGGCGATTAGTGGGGGAGTCCCCAGGGAAAAGAGGTATCCTTTCCCAGTGCAGGGGTTCACTCCACAGGCACCGCAAGCCAGGCCATAAAAGAAAGGCGGGCGAGAGGGGGAAATCGAGTAGCAGCTGACTCCTACCTGAGAAAGCCAAGCACCTGCTGATTCGGGCAGTAGGGGTGGGAGGGCACAGCGTCCAAGGGGAGTGGACATAATCATCACCATAATACTCGACACACTGCCATCGGGTCAGTGCTGACTCATAGTGACCTTAGAGGACAGGGGAGAATGGCCCCTGTGAGTTTCTGAGACTGTCACTGTTGACAGAAGTAGAAAGCCCCATCTTTCTCCAGAGGAGCTGCTGTTGGTTTTGAACTGCTGACCTTGCGGCTTGCAGGCCACTGTGTAAGCACTATAGCACCAGGACTCCGTCATAAGACTAGAAGAAGAAATAGGGTTGTGTTGTTGATAATGCTCGTCAGCAGGAGCACCTGGAAAGCTGCTTTGCCCTGTTTGTTAGGGGCCTGAGTATCGTGGTAGGGAGTGTGCTCCCAGGGGGGCCTGGTGGCGTTGTGGACAAGCATCGGGCTGCTAACCACAAACTCAATAGTTTGGAACCACCAGCAGCTCCATGGGAGAAATGATGGCATTTTCTACTCCTGTAAAGATTTACAGTCTTGGAAACCCACAGCGGCAGTTCTACCCTGCCCTATAGGATTGCTATGAATGGGAATTGACTCAATGGCAGTGCGTTTTTTGAGTGAGTTCCCTGTCGCTGAACATGGAGGAGCACCTGGCTGAACAACCCCTGGGCAGTATCATGTAGCAGAGATTCCAGAATGAGCAGAGGCACAGGCAAAATGCCCCCTACCCCCACCCATGGTCTTGCCCGCTTGGATCCTGCATGTTCCCTGAGCACGTGGAAAGACCTTGTGCATATGTCCTGCAGCCACTGGGCAGTGCCAGACTTCTGCTGAGGTCTTGACCATGGCTTCCAAGACAGGCCTACTCTTCTCTCAGGAGCCTGCTCTGATCTTTGCCTCCTTCTTCCTTCCAGCTTAGTGCGGTTAGTCTTAATTAGTGGGGTCTACTGCTGCTCTGTCACCCCTCTGATGTGAAAGCTGTCACCTTGACCAAGAAGGTTCACTGTGCAGGGGTCTCGAGGTCCAGAGGATGATCCACTCCTGACTCTGGCTGGCAGTGAGATCCCTCTCTCGATTCTGAGATGGCTCCTAAATGGACCCTTCCTGCACTCTGCTGGCAGGCTCATTCTCCCAATGGTTTCATGCCTGAAACTCCCTCTGGTGGCATCGTGGGTTGTGTGTTGGGTTGCTAGCCACAAGGTCTGCTGCTGAAATCCACTAGCTGCTCCACAGGAGAAAGACGAGGCTTTCTGCTCCCGTAAAGATCTACAGACTTGCAAACCCACCGGGGCAGGCAGTTCTCCTCTGCCCGACAGGGCGGCCATGAGTCAGAATCGGCTGTTGGGTTGTGAGTTGAGGAGGTCTTCCTGTGCCACATCAGTTAAGGGCAGATGAGTGCAGACACACTCCACTCTCCTCTGGTATGCGAAACCTACCTTTATATTGTTCATATTTCTTTGTTGTTCCTTACTCCCTACTCCTGATCCCCAGGGTGATCCCCAGGGTGATCCCCAGGGTGAATTCAGGCAGAGCCTTGGGACAGGGTCCAGCCAGACCTAGAAAATACCTTCTGAGTGGTAGGGAGTTGTCCTAGAAACAACATGTGTTTCTGTGAAAAGGGATGAGGCAAGTAGAAGCTTCCAAAAGGAGAGGGGGCTTTTCCATGTGCTCGTGGGGATCCAGAGGTCTGTATTCATTTGCTGAAGCTGCCAAGGGCTCCCAGCCTCAGGAACAGGGCCCTGTGCCTGTGAAGGAGCCTGAGGTGGTCAGGGAGCTGCTGGCCTATGGCTGGCCTTTAACAAAAGACCAGATGTCAAAATAACCTCAGGCAACCCAGAATAAAATACTGCTACAGAACCTTTTGATTTCCTCCTGACCAAAGCACTGCAAGGAAAGGGGGAGCAGAAAAGCCAACTGTTAGGGAGAGTCCGCCCACCTGGCACATGCCCCAGCTCTGGTGAGGGGGAAGGGGGCCACACTGCTGTGGGAACATCCATTGGGAGTAATCCAGTGAGCATCCCTCTGTGGGCCCCACCACTCACAGGCGGCCAGCTCCCCTCTGCCCTCATGGTTCCATGGGTGCCATTGATCCCACCCCTCCTGGCACCTGGTGTCCCTTGTATCCAGCCTTCTTGTGCAGGGCCCGTTTCCCCTCCATTATCTCTGGGTACATGCGCCCTGCTTTCAGCTGCCTCCTGGTGGTCCCTCTCTGCCCCCCATTGTCTGCATGGCCTTAGTGATCCAGGGAAACCCACTGTGGCACCATCTGTTGGTTCCTGAACCCGTGTCTCTCCAAGGGTGTTCTAAGGAGCAGCAGTCCCACAACACAAAGAGAAAGGGCTACTGCTTTCATATGCGCTTAGGGAGCACTGCAGGTTAAACCCTCCAGTGGGGTTTACAATACCCCTTAAGGTGGATGAACAAGGCCATGGGAAGACCTTCAGTAAAGAACCCTTTGATCTTTGTTAATTGGGTGGTTTTCAAACTACAGAATAACCTCCTTCTCATAAAAAAGTATTGGGGTGGGGGGGCCTTTCACGTCTCCATGAACATTTTGCAGAACTGTTGTTACAGAATGAGCCCCGGCGGCTCAGTGGGTTTCGTGTTGGGTTCCTAAGCATGAGGTCAGTGGATCCAACCTACCAGCTGCTCTGTAGGAGAAAGATGAGGCCGTCCACTCTTGTAAAGATTTACAGTCTCAAAAACCCCGTCGAGGGTCACTGTGAGTTGGAGCCAACTAGGTAGCAAATCAAAAACAAAAGCCCGACTGCCCTCGAGGTAATTCTGACTCCTAGTGACCCTACCAGACCCAGTAGAACTGCCCATCTGCTTTTCCAAGACTGTCACTCTTTATAGGAGTAGAAAGCCTCTGGCTCTCCCTCGGAATGGGTGGTGGTTTCAAACCACTGACCTTACGGTTAGCAGCCCAATGTATAACCATTACACTGCCCGGGCTCCTCAACTAGATGGCAGTGGGCTTGATATGATTTATTGTTACATGGATCAAATGTTTGATGTACTTCGATAGACTCACTGTTTTATTTCCTCTTTCCCCAAAGGACCTAATCTGCCTGCCCTAACTGGAGTCTGACCCCTTTGAAAACGGTGTGCCCGATTCCTTCTCCACCTCCACCTCACGCAGGGAAGCCTTCGCTTCTTCCACTTCGGGTTTTACCTCTCTCCACAGCCCTGCCCTGCCCTGTCTCCATAAAGGGAGGACCACTGTGATTTATAGAACATTCCATTACATCTCCCCTCTATTTATTCCCTGCATCTGCTCTATAGCACCTACCGCCAATGCCTTGTACCAGGATACCTATAGCAAGTCAATGCTCATTTCAGCAGGGGAAGCACTCATTTGGAAACCTTGCCCCGATCCCCATCACCTTTTCAGGCCCTGTGATCAGCTCCTATAATACACATGGACTTGAGTGCGGGCTTGGCTTCCTTACTGTGGCCCATCCTCCAAACCCTGACCAGCCTCTGCATGGAGTCTGTTTGGGCTCACAGCACTCCTGTGGGAGAGAGTACAACTGCCCCTTGGGGGTTCTAAGGCTGCAAATCTCAATGGGAGCAGACAGCCTCATCTTTCTCCTGTGGGGTGGCTGGTAGGTTTGAACTGCTGATCTTGAAATTACCAGCCCAACAGGTAACTCTCATTCGCACGCCAAGGTTAATAATTATCCATGAAATCCTATAGCTTCATGGTTCCTCATCCTCCTTGGCACCAAAGCCCTTTGCCTCCCTACCATGGTCATGCACATCCAAGATCTTGATCTTTGACTCTCTCTGTGATTCTCACCTCTGACCTTTGACTTGTTGTGATCGTACCAGATAAACAAAACGCACCCCTTCTCTCCCCTCTGGGAACTTACAGTCCTTCACTGGGTCTTCTCATTACACCAGCATTAGCTTCATTGTGACTTCATTGAAGGTGCAGTCCCGCATGGGTACCAGCAACAACCCTTCAATGGCGCTCCCACTGTGCTCCTGAACCCTACCATCTACCCTGAGCCCCTCCCCACAGGCCCCTGCTCACTCCGGAAGCCTTCTATGGATGGATGGTGTTGCTCCTCCTTTCTCATCTGCACCTCAACCTTGACTCTCGATTTTAGGTTCTCCTACTGCACTCAAAGAGCAGTATCCCCATAGGCAGGATGACGTCTTCTTTTCCAAGTACCTGTCTCTCCAAACTCTTGTCTTGCCACACTCTCCCTTCCCTCTTTGAATTTTGCCAGCCTGCCTTATAGAAGGAGGTAAATGTATCCACCTGCCCCCTGACCCCTGGCCTGTGTACCTGCTCTGTGATTCTACCCCCTTTTTAGCCCCACTGTTTCCAGCGTAAGGATTCTCTTCCACTGTGCGTGCTTGTCTTGTTCTTCTTATCTGACTTGATTCTACTGTTCCATTCTTGACTCCACACTTCAGAAAGGTACGGATTGTCCTTCCCCCAGGCTTTCTGTCCTCACTGCCCCTCCCACTGCTTTCTGGAACCTTCCCCGACTGTGATTCTGAAGTTCCTTTCCCCACTCTCAGTGCTCCGACCTGAGAGGGATGATGCCAACCAGCCTTGGTCCACTTTTAACAGTTGAGCCAGCCTCGGCTCCCCATGTTCCTATGGGTCTACTCAGAAGGTGTTCATGGAGGGTCTGGAAGAATTCAAACTGTTGTGTCTACAACATGCCCAAGACTGAACATCCTTAGGGTAAGGTCAAGATGGAAAGTCGAGAGTGAGAGATAGCCTGGCAGCTTTAGGGGCAGCTTAATTCCGTCCTTCCACTTCAGTTTCTCAGGAGCTGGAGACTGTTTTGCAAGATGGGTACATGGGTGTGGCTATCAGTGTGAAGGAGTAAGGCTAGAAGATCTAGACCCGCACTTGAACTCGCTAGTCGATCTGTACAAATCTTTCTTGCTGAGCAGCTGGAGAGACTGGCACGTTATTGTCTTCACTGGGACCAGATCCTCTCTCCGTGGCCTCCATCCAGCTTGATCCTCTTCCCCTTCCGGCTTCTGTGTTTCCCCTCAGGGATATTCCTGGAGTTGATTGCAGTCTGTTTGCCAAGCTCTCCCTCTTGGTGTATTTTGGGGGCTCCTGCACCCCACCACACGAGGCAAGCGGTACTCATTAGCTCAGTGTGGGTGGGGCCTGCTGACTTTGCCTTTGCCCTGGAAGAGAGTTGCTCTGCAGAAGACTGCGTGCCCAGCGGCTTCTCTGGTATGGGGATGGCCATGCTGTCCCTTCTCTGTCTTGCCTTAGATCCTCTGTGTGAGGATCCCCTCTTTGTGGGAGGTGGGGGCAGGGGGCGTCCTGAGGAAAGGGGAGGGGAGTCGCTCCTCATGAGGCAGAGCATTTCCTAGTATCATCACCGGTGCCCTGGGAGGACAGCTTACTGCACCGAGCTTCATCTCAGTCTACCCCTCCTGGGATACTTGACTCCCAGTGATCCCACGGGGCAGATGGGAACTGCCACTAGCACTTCAGGGGATGCCCATCTTGATAGGAGCCCAAAGCCCGCTTTGTTTTCCACCCACACTGAGCTTCCCTGTGATGGCTGGTGGGTTTGACCCCTGATCTGTGGATAGCAAGCGAGCAGGTGACCCACCAGAGCCCCTCTTTCTGCTTGTAGTCACACATCAAGAAGTGCATTCAAGGGTTGCATCATAACGAATGGGAAGCTTGGAGGGTGGGGAGAAGAGAAAGTAGGAGAGCCTTCTAAGAGCGATGGTCATTGTGGTGTACGCATTTCAGCTTTCCCACGTGATACTTAGAAGGCATGTGCAATGGTGCTGCGTGCATACGCATTTGCCGTGATTAAGACCAGAGCAGCCTCCTTTCGGTTGAAGATTCATGTGTTCTTCCAGCAGGAGTGACAGGTGGCACCTCGGGCAGGCGGGCAGGGGTGGGCGCTCTGCTTTGTAGGAAATATTTAATATATTGCCTTTGAGTCTAAAACCCCCAGCAATGCTGTCCCCAGAGGGGCAGGATTCTCTCCACGATGGCCGGCTCCTCTGATGCTCACAGAGGTCTGTGTAAGCCAAAGGAAGTGCCTGGAGGTCCGTCTTCTAGAGGCCCTACCACTTTCTCAATAAGAACGCTGACAGTGTTCTTGTGGCTTACAGTCGCACCCTGCAAAGCGGCCAGTGTGACTTCCATCCTCATTGTACAGCGAGGGTTCCGGGAATCACAAAATGTGCCCAGGGTCACACACGGTGTGTGCATCTACATCCTGTGTCCTGGTCCCAAGGGCAGCTTTCTTGGGCACCATGTTTCTGCCTGATGCATCCAACCAGTTGAATGGATCCCCCTCCTTTCTGGAGCATGCTTTCTGGCTTTAAATTCCCTCCTCTTCCTCCCTGCAGGGGGCCGTGATAAGCGAGGTGGACCCATCCTGACCTTCCCTGCCCGCAGCAATCATGACAGAATAAGACAGGAAGACCTGCGGAAGCTTGTGACGTATTTGGCCAGCGTGCCAAGGTAAAGTAGGGGTGTGGTGGGGGCGGGTGTCAGGGGGAGCAGGGTCGCTGGGAGGATGCAAGAGAGTCAGCATGCGCCTCCAGCCCTGCCAGGGGCCCCAGGAGCAGATTCTAATGATCCCTGGAACCTCATAGTCCATTGTTCGCTTCATTCCTATTGTTTCTGCTGAGATTCCTATGAATGGAGTGGGAACAGTAGGCAGAGGTGAAGGCCCCAGGCTCAGAGGACCCATACTGGGCCCGGACCAAGAGACAGAGTGGCCCAGGCAGGGGGCTGGGGATGAGAAGCTGCTTTACCTGAGGGAAGTCGGACAGCACGGGCCAATCCACAGTGGCTTGTGGAAAGGATTATTGTTACAACCTCTGGCTAGTGAATGTATACTTATTGGAGTTTGGGGTAAGTAACCACTGGTCTCAGTCCGCAAGGGACAGTCCGTGGCTCAGTGTAGGCCACGCCTTCTCAGCAGTGCTGCCATTGCCCACCCGAGGAGGTGGACATTGCTTTTTGGTGTGTACAGCGCAGGTACACACACACTCCATGAGCAGACATGCAGCATCCTTGTCCTTATTCAAATGTCCTTGGGGCAGTGATGGAAAACCTGTCCGACAGGAGCTCCTCTTTCAGAGGAGGAAGGGGGCTAATGAGAAGGAGTTGAGAAGTGTTGGTCCCAGTGACCCCCACTGGTGCAGAGGTGGGTGGGAGGAGACATGCCAAGGTGGTGGTGTATATCTCTCGAGAACGGGGAGAAAGGCCTTCGCTTTGTCAGAGGGACGTAGATGATGAGAGCCCAAAGAGCCCTGGGAGGGAATGCCCGCAGAGAGGGTTCCTGTTCTGCACGCGAGCCAGCCAGAACCAAGCCTGTGGTCCTCGAGCTGATGCGGACTCACAAGGAGCCCATGTGTGGCCAGATAGAGTTCCCTAGGGTTTCCTTAGCCGTGGCCTTCACAGAAGCAGGTCACCCAGCCTGTGTGTGTGTGTGTGTGTGTGTGTGTGTGTGTGTGTGGTGGGTTTGAGCCACCGACCTTTATCACAATCTAGCACAAACCCTCTGTGCCGCCCAGGGACCTCCTACTTCAGTGCTCTCCCCCCATGCCCGCCTTTAGGCAGAGAGGACTACTCTTCCTCTCACTGAATGGAGCTGGAGTCTGCTCTGGGTTTTGTGGTGGATGAGAAGTGCTGTCTGGGGTGTTCTGGCCCTTCCCCTGTCTCTCTGCGTCCCATTTCCGCAGACGGGAGCATTAGGAAGCGTATGCAGAGAATACGGGGAAGGAGGAGCTCTGTAGTCTGTTCTTCCTTTGTGGGGAGAGCGTGGAGAACTTCCAACTTGCCGATTCAGTTCTAGAAGCAGGTGTCAGCACGTGAGAGGGAGGACAACTGTAAAGAGACTGGTGGCTGGAGATGGGCAGGTGGTGAAGGGGTCTTTTTAAGGGCGGTCTTGCAGTGCTTGAGAAGTTGTTGAATGGAATGGGAGCACTCCTAGCACAAGGCTGTGAACAAATACATGCCAATTCATGTCTCTCTTCTTCATGGCTTCATTGAGGATTGAAGAAAAAAAAGATAAAAGGTCTTCAGTCTCAACAGGGTTGCGTTGAAAGAAGATCCCATAAACTGTGAATGCATGAGGTACCAGACTTTGTAATACACGAGGGGCTTCTCCTAGAAATCTTTCCACTGAAGAAAGCATCTCATGTACCCACAGGCACAGTGATAGACTAAATAACCTATGATTGATCTAGGGAATTTTAGTAATTTAGCCATCTGAGGTCTAAGCAATTTTTAATAGCACCTTTCCCTGAAGTACACTGCTAGCAGGTATAAAACCCGCATTTTCTAAAGCAAGTTGCAAGTGAAGTTTTTGCAGCGACCCGTAAAGGGCTTTCAGTTCTTTTAGAGTTAGAGACATTGGGCCCGGGGAGCTAGGAAGGGCACGTGGTTCTCTCTTCTGGCACACTTGTCTTTTCTCTGGAATGGGCGGGGAACACGGCTGGAAGCGTACCTTTCTTCATTCTCGCTTGTTAAGAAAAGATTGGGACAAAACGGATGGGAAACCATCTAAGAAGAAAACCTTTCTGGTGACATGAAGTAAAGTGAAGCCCAAGAGAGACTGAGAAAGAAGAAACACCGTGTTACTATTGGAGGAACATTCTGGAAGCAAGCCGTCTACTTCTCAGTGTCCTGAGATGTTATTCACAGGTGCTGGCAGGTGGGAGGACAAATCCTGTTGCCACCTGCCCGGGGGAGAGTTGGTCCATGGTACCTGCTTTCTCCCTCCTTGGGAACCTGTGTTCCCCAGGAGTGGGTGGGCCACTCATGAATCACACTGGTTGCTTCTGACTTCTCTTGACCACAAGTGCACACACGATGACTGTGGGAAAGAAAACCTAGAACAGGATTGTTCTAAATTTGATAAAGTTTAGGGAAAGGATTTTCCACTCTTGGATATAGACATGGGTTTAGAAGAAGGGAAATTCAGCTGAAAGCTTAGGTAGACGATACTGATGGGAAGAAGCACCAATTAGTCAAATGGTTAACATGCACAGCTGCTAATTGAAATGTCGGAGGTTTAAATCTATCTCGGAAGAAAGGCCTTGCAGTCTACTGAATATCAGCCTCTGCAAACCCTGTGGATCTGACACACACAGGACCACCAGGAATCAGAGTTTACCCAAGGACAACTGGTACGCATGAGAAGAAAGTATCCTACCTCATGGCCCAGGATGCTCACAAGACAGACAGGGTCTTATGGTAACCGAAGTCTGCTCCACAGATGGGTGAGGTTGGGTCTGTAGGTGACATTCGATCTGAATTTCTAAATCTCACAAATGACTACAACCTCACTTGCCAGGTAGATTGAGGGTTCGTGATGAATGGGCACGGGCCTTTTGAGGATGTTAGGGAAACCCAGGTATACCTGCCAACTAGTAGCTGTAAAAGGGAAAGCAGATGAGACCAGCTGGCAGCATTTAAGATGAACCAGCTTGCAGAGAACAGGAATTAAGGGCAAATGATGAAAGAAGATGCCAGGATCTAGGAATTAGCTGGTTTGATGGCCATTCTGGGCACCATCCTGGAACTGGTGATGAGACAGGTGGCTGTGCTCATTTATAAAGGGACAGGATGAAACAGTGCCCCCATCCTCTGTGCAGTGCAGCCACTCAAGCCTGCAACATTCAACTCCTCCAGCAACGCTTGAAGGACTAGACTGACCAGTTAGAGTGCTGTCAGGGACAGTGATCATTATTACAAATTGAAGGATCCACAAATCATGTCACTGCAGCCGAAGGAGTGAGGGATGTTTTGCCGTCAGGATTGATAACTGCCTTCCCACGTTAGTTCAGCTGCGCCTCAGAAAGGGAGCAAGCAAGATGTCCCTTGCTCACTGGGTAGCAGTTAGATCCAGACGGTGGCCTGGACCCAGAACAGCCATTGTTCAGGAGCTGTCCAGCAGTACTGGTGCTGCCCCTGGAGAAAGGGAGCGTCTTGTCAGGGATGGTGTAGGAAGAATTCCTCCCCTGGGGCGGTGTCTACATGAAATAACCTCTAGTCACCTTTCCTGACCTGAATTTTCTGTGTCTATGGCGTTGGGGGAAAAATACAACATAAAATCTACGGCCTGCTTCCCTCAGAAAATGCCAACAATATGTCATCCTTTCTGAAGCTCCCCAAATAAGACCTTGAATTTCACTCTCTTGTCAAATAGTCTAGATTACATAGTAAAGTCTTAGAGAACTGTTTCCTGTCTCCTTGGCCTGCGGTGGGATCCGGGGCCACCACTGAAGGCCCAGGATCATTCTAGGTGTCGTGGTTGAGAACAGTACCTGTGTTCTTCTCTGGGGGTCTAGCTCTGCCTGGGATATGTCTCCTCTAGTTTCTCTGGTTTGCTCCTGGGTCCTCTCAGTATTTCTATAATCTTGTTCTGAAGACCTGAAAGATCTCATCACTCAGTTTCTAGCAATCACATTCAGTCAATACGTATTGAGTGCCTGCAATAAGCCAGGTATTAGATAGAGATCTTAGACAATCCCTACCTTTCCTAACTGTTGTCTGTCAGACACTCGGCTACCTTTTTCCTCCCTCTGGTTATCTGATTGCAATTACTTTACATGAAAGGAGAGTTAATAATAATTATCTCTAGAAATTTAGAGAAAGAATAGAAAATCCAGTCTGCAACTGAACAATTGCCCAGTCATAGCCTACAATGTTGATCATCTCCTCAGAGATCATTGGTAATCGGCCATAAACTTACCAATTGTACATCTAGTATAGGGAAGAAGTAGCTCAGTGGTAGAATTATTGCCTTCTGGGTGTGAGTCTTGGGTTCGATCCTGACCAATCTACTTCATGTGCAGCTGCTACCACTTATCAGTGGAGATTCATGTGTTAGTTTAATGATAAACCAGTTGCAGTAGTGTCCAGACCAAGACAGACTAGGAAGAAAATCCTGGTGATCCATTTTTGAAAATCATCCTGTGAAAACTCTATGAACTACAAATGCCTGGTCTGTAACCGATTGTGGGGTGACGGGGCATGTTGTTCCAGTGTGCATGGAGTCACCCAAAATAGGAGCCAATATGATAGCAGCTAACAACACCTAGTCAAGAAACCCCGAGTTACTCTTCCTGCACTGAATCTCTCTTCTTCATCTTGTGGTTCTGCTTCATCGTGATCGTCTTTCTGCAGCTCCCAAGGACACCGCTTGTTAACCCCTTGGATACCCCTGCAACTGACCTGCTCTTGGCAGTGCCGATGAGATGCTGAGTGGTCCGGGAAGGAAGGCAGGGTCTTAGTGAGGGATGATGTTAAGGAATCAGGTCAGGTTAAAAGAGGAAGGCCTTCAGGAGATGGACTGACACCATCGCTGCCACCGCGGGCTCATTCAGGCCCAGGAACCATGGGGAGGGTGGTGTAGGGCGGGGCAGTGTTTCCTTCCGTTGTGCATAGCACCTGAACTTCACCATGGCCAGAATTGAGGCGTCATTAGAGAAATCCAGAGAGATGATGCAGAGGAGGAGGGCAGCACTGTCAGGGTTCCTCCCACCGTTTTCAGCAGGGGAGAAGTGCGCTGACCCCGCGGTCACTGTCAAGTGTGCTCTGTTGCAGGGCCCGCGAGATGTGTGGTTCCTTGTTCTGGAATCGTCAGTTCAGCATGACGGGGGCAGTGAGGGGAGGAATCAAAGGAACGAAAGGTCCAGAAAAGAGAACCCCCGAGAATGTTTAGGTCACGTTGTTATAATTTATACTTTCCTAAAATATGTACCCTTTTATATCCATTTTAAATTTCTTTTGTTGGTCCTGATGGGAGGGTTTATCATTTCTATTTCATTTTGCACACTTGACATTTGAACCCAGTGTAGTGTCCCTGGTGCTCGCTGCATGTGACACAACCCTGAAGAACAAGGAGTGTTCTACTTGGCTGCCGAAACACACACACACACACACACACACACACGCATCATAGTATTAGCAACACTGTTAGCAACACCCTCTTTAGCGAGGGTTTCGTGTTTACAGCAAAGGGCAGGGAGGCATGTTAGTAAAGAAAACACTGGGGTGCAGACCCTGACTCTCTACTACACTACCACTCAGCCTGGGCACTGGAGAAGAGTTCATAAGCTTGTGGGAAACCAGCCACGTTTGGGCCCCCAGGGCAGAGAGGGGAGCTGCTACCTTGTTTAGGCCTGAATGGGAAAAGTGGGGTGGGGGGCGTCCCTGGACTCTAGAGAAAGATGGTAGCTGTGTGCGAAGGCTGTCTGACAGCCGCTGTGGCCTTGAGTGTGACTCCGTGATGTAAGGTGAGTGGAGTTGGCCCCCGTCCTCATTCTTCTCCCACCTGACTAACCTCCTGTTGGTGCGGGTCACTGGCTGAACACAGACAGCATTCAGAGGATGGGGGCACCAGCTGACAGACAGATCCCAGGGCACTGGAGAGGGGAGGGGAGATGGAGAGTGAATCCAGAGTGGCAAACAGAAGATATTTGGCATCAGGTGAGACCTTGACCTTATTACTCAATATTTCTAATTTCTAAATTTGAGAAAGGAATAGTCATCTCTTAAGGGCACTGTGAAGAAATCATATAGCACTCTATGCAGTATCCAGGCACTCATTGATGGCCAGTAGGTTCCTTCAAGGAACTTAATAATAATAATAATATGAATCAATATATTTCCAAGCAGACATACATAAATAGCAATATTTGCTAAGGGGAAGGAATGGAATGAATATATATGTAAGTAATGAAGCATCATCCTGAAATAAACACCCGGAGCTCACCCCCAAAATGAGAAGTAGACATTTCCTCTGCTCTGGACCCCTGCCTTGTTCCCAAAGCCTGCTAACTGCCTGTCCAGAAATAGTCGCTACCCGAGTGTGCTGTTTATCCTTCGTCTACTTTTTTTGTATCATTAAGTGCGTGTTTTCATAAACAAGATATTATTTAGTCCTGCTCTTTTTTAAGCTTTATAAAAATGGTATCATACCATATGCAGTTTTCCAGCTTTTGTCAACAACAAGGATGAATTTCAAAAGTAATTGACAGTGAAAAAGAAGCTTAACTTTCGCCCTGAGAGCACATCACCAGATGATCCATAGCAGGAGGGTGGTACCAAAGAATCCCTTGAGATGATTTTCTCAGTGAACTCGTTGAGGAAAATTGATAATAACTATTTTACTCAGTATTTTAGAAGAGACATTATAATTAATATTGATATCAAAGAACAAGTGAACATTTTCTCAATTTATTAGGGATCATTATCAAATCGATGATACGAAGATAGGTGTTGTAAAGTCCTTAAGTAGTTCCAGACACAGAGCTGTTGTTAAGTGTCCTTAAGTTGTATTGACTCATAGTGACCTCCGTATAACAGAACGAAACCCTGCCCGGTCCTGGGCCCCCTCACAACTGCTCCTACATGTGAGCCCGCGTGGCAGCACGGTGCCAACCCAGCTCATGACAGGGCTTCCTCTTTCTCACTGACCTTCTACTTCACCAAGCATGACGTCCTTCTCTGGGGACTGGTCACTCCGGTACCATTGTCACAGTGTATGAGGAGCGTTCCGTCTGGGCTTCCCGTGTTCTTCTCCAACTCCCTGACTCAGGCATCCGCTCTCCTTCAGGCTACTTTCATCTGCAGCAGTGCTCATGGGAGATGCTTGAAAACACCACGGCCAGGCACACCTTAGTCCTCAAAGTGACATCTTGCTTTTTAACGCTTCGGAGAGGTCTTTTGCAGCAGATTTGCTCAGTGCAGTACGCCATTTGCCGCCTTCTTGACTCGAGTCCTTGAGCATGGACTGTGGATCCAAGCAAGATGACGTCCCTGACAACCTATGTCCTTCTGTTGTTTAGCCTGATGTCTCCTGGCCCAGTTGTGAGCACTTTTGTTGCCTTTATGCTGAGTTGTAATCCGCACCAAAGGCTGTCGTCTTTGATCTTTATTAGTACGTGCTCCAAGTCCTCTTCGCTTTCAGCAAGGTTATGTCATCTGCACACAGAAGGTTTTTAATAAACCTTCCTCTATTCCTGATGCCACATTCTTCCTCATTTAGGCCAGCTTCTAGGATTACTTGCTCAGGCAACAGAGTGAATAGGTGTGATGAGGACATTATCCTGAGGCACACCTTCCTGATTTAACCGTGCTGTATCCCTCTGCTCTGTTCCAGCGACTACCTCGTGGTCTCCGCACAGGTTCTTCATGAGCCCAATGAAGTACTCTGAAATTTCCATTTTTCACAATGTTATCCGTGTTGTCGTTGTTGGGTGCTGTTAAGTCATGTCCGACTCGTAGCAATCTTATGGACAACACAACAAAACACCACCTGTTGTGTAGTGTGTTCTAATTCACACAGTCAAATGACTTTTCATAGTCAAGAAAACACAAGTAAACTTATTTCTGGTAGTCTTTGCTTTCAGCAAAGATCCATTTGATGTTAGCAATGATAACCCTGGTTCTGTACAACAACAACAGCAACAACAACAAACCCCGTTTCTGCATCCTCTTCTGAATCCAGCCTGCACTTCTGGCAGCATCCTATCTAGGTGTTGCTACAACCATTTTTGAATGAATGATCTTTAGCAAGTTTTTACATGTGTAATGTTAATGATATTGCTTGATAATCTCCATATTTTGTTGGGCTGCCTTTCTTTGGAATGGGTATACATATCTCTCGGTTGGTTAGCTGTGTTGCTTGCCTTCCAAAGATGAGTGAGTGCTTCCGGTTCATACATAATCATCCTGTTGAGACATTTCAATTGGTATTCCACCAATTCCTAGAGTCTTTTGTTTTTTGCTAGTGCTTCCATTTCTGCTAGGATTTCTTCCTTTAACACCATTGGATCCTGATCATATGCTTCCTCTCGAAATGGTTGAACGCCAACCAATTATTTGTGGTACAATGACTGTGTATTCCTTCCATTTTCTTTCGCTATTTCTGCATCATTGAATATTGATCCACAGACTCAATATTTCGGCTTGAGAATTTAAGTTTTGCCTCAGCTCATTCAGCCTGAGATATGTGGAACATATTCTTCCCTCTTGGCTTTCTAACTCTGGGTCTTTGCCCTTTGTGATAAAGCTTTACTTTGTCCTATCAAGCTGTTCTTTGTAATGTCCTGTTCAGTTCTTTTAACTCACCTTTTCTTCCATTTGCTTTCGCTAATGTTTATTTGAAGGCAAGTTTCTGAGTCTTTTCTGACATCCACTTTGGTTTGTTATTTATTTTCTGCCTTTTTAATGTCCTTTAACTTTATTCACGTGTGCTACTCTTGATAGCATCACACAACTCACACCTTCAGTCCTTACTGATTAGAGTGGGGAATCTGTTCTTAATATGATCTTTAAATTCAGCGGGGATACACTCAAGGTCATGTTTTGGCTCTCATGGACTTGTTAATTTCCTCCCACTTCAAGCTGCAGTATTAAAGAAATTCACAGCTAGCTCCTGCCTTCATTTTGGCTGATGATACTGAGCCTTTCCATGATCTCTTGCCCCAGATAGAGCCCATTTGATTCCGTGTATTACATCTGGTGAGATCCACCCATATAGTCACCTTTCACTTGTTGGAAAAATGAATTTGGAATGAAGAGGATCATTGGTCTTCCCAAATGATATTGCGCTGTCCCTAGTTTTGTTCCTGTCCCTAAGGCCATATTTTCCAATGACTGATCCTCCGTGTTCCAGCTGTTACCTCCCACTCACCATGCTGCTAGAGTGCATGCTGGATCCCTTCCAAGCTGAAAAAGCTGGTAGAGTTCTTCAGTTGCTTCACCACGGGCTTTAGTGCTTGGTGTGTAAATGTGAGTAATAATTGTTCCTCATAGGTGTGGATCTAGACTATAATTTTCATCTATCACAGACAACATTGTACTTCAAGATAGGCCTTGACATGTTTCTTTTAATGATGAATGCAACACCATTTTCTTGAATTTTTCGTTTCCAGCACAACAAACCATATGATTGTCTGATTCAAAATATTCAATAATAGTTCATTTCACCTCACTAGTGCCTAGGATGCATATCTTTATGAGTTCCATTTCATTTTTGACAATTTCCATTTTTTCTGGATTCTTACTTTTTACATTCTGTGTTCCAATTATTAATGAATATTTTCCATTGCTGCTTCTCTTTTTGAGTCATGGGGCATAAGCAAATGGAGGTCTTGAGAGCTTTTCTCTATCCTTGTCATTAAGATTCACTCTAATTTGAATATTGTTCATCATGGATAGTTTTGCTGGTGTTTGAAATACTAGTGGCAAGCTTCTAGTATCACAGCAACATTCAGTCAACACACTGTAACAAACAGACAAGTGCGAGGCAATGAATAGATTCATCAAATAATAGTTGGACTCTCCTTCCAAGGGTCTCAGGGTCTGAGGAATTAGGCATTGCATAGGTACTGGGAACACCTTAGATTAAGTATTTAAATGAAGGAATGACCCAACACGATCACTGAAGACAAAATGGGTGCATAAGCAAAGGTAGTGAAGAAAGCTGATGGTGCCTGGCTATTAGAAGATATAGCATCTGAGCCATAAAGGCTTGCCATTAAACAAGTGGCCATCTACCAGGTAAGCAACAAAGCCCACATGAAAGAAGCCTACCAACCCGTATCATCATGAGCTGTCAGTGGGATCACGTGTCAGGCATCAGAAGACCCAAAACCAGCACTCATATTGATGTGAACGAGGATTTTGGAGTGGAGACCCAAAGCCCATCTGCAAACAATTGGATATCCCCTCACAGAAGGATCACAAGGAAGGGACGAGTCAGCCAGGGTGCAGTATAGCACCAACAAAATACACACCATTCTTCTAGTTCTTCATGCTTCCTCGCCCCCCCCCCCACTATCATGACCCCAGTTGTAACTTACAAATCCAACTAGACTGGAGCATGTGCATTAGCACAGATAAGAGTTCTTGACACACGGAATGTAGGACAGATAAAACCCCCAGGAACAGAGTAGCGAAACCAGGAAGGTAGGGGGAAGGTGGGGGGAGATGGGGGAGAAAGGGAGAACTAATCGCAATGACTGAGGCATAACCCACACCCACCCCTGAAGGGGATGAACAATAGAAATGTGGGTGAGGGGAGACAATAAGATGAAAATAATAAAAATGTATTTATCAAGGGTTCACAGGATGGGAGAGAGAGGGAGGGAGGGGAAAAAGAGGAGCTAGTACCCAGGGCTCAGGTGGAAAGAAAATGCTTTGAAAATGATGGTGTCAACAAATGTGCTTGATACAATTGATGTATGGATTGCTATAAGAGCTATAAATGCCCCTAATAAAGTTATTTTTGTCTGTGGACTGACTTACAGCATGCAGCGCTTTCAGCGTCCTTACAGAGTGGGAATGAGAAGCCCTGTCCAGAGAGTTCTGCTCTAAGCAGAGGGTCAAAGGATTAAGAGGATGGTGCCAAAGTATATGGAGTAGTCCAAGAGAGTGAAGGGCTCAAGTCAAGGCCCAGGGAGAAGGGGGAGAGCAGAGGCTATTCAGTGAAATTCAGGGTGGTAGGAGTATGGGGAGAGTGGTCGGGGACGGAATAGAATTTCATGCAAGAATTGAAAGAGTCTAGTTCAGAAGTGTTACTGATAGGCAGTACAGAACTTTTGAAGTTGTTTTCAGCAAGAGTATGATGATGAATAATACATCTTACAAGATTCTCTGTGTACTTGAGTGGAATATGGAATAGAAAGAAAGACTAGAAATGAATCATTGCAATCATGTAGATTCAAAGTAATAAAAATAACAGCTATATAAAGGGTAAGTGCACACCAAGACAACATCCCAACCCAGTGCTGCCCAAGCCCACAAGTCCAACATTTACCTACCCATATGTCCGACACCAATCCACAAAGTCCTCCTCCATCTCACAAAACAGATGCAATGATGCTGACTGCAGGAGAAAAGCCGAGTCAGTGAACATGTAAGCATCTCAGCGCTGGCAGGGGTCTCCACACGGCTGCTCCAGCACCCATGGCTGCATCGGGTTAGGTCCATGTGGCTTCTCCTCAGGGATGTTTTACAGGAAGTGAGCCTTACCAGCTGAAGCAGGGAACTGGCTAAGGAAGCTGCGTCCGGGTCCGACCATCAGAAAGCAAGAGACCCGAGAACTAGAAAGGCGGGGCTCACCAGCCTATTTATCCCTCCGCCCTTCAATGAACCCCACATGTGTTTATCGGCCAAGTTGGCACAATAAACTAACTACCTCTGGGTTGTTCTATCCCCAAAGGGGTTGCAACCCACAGGTTGAGAACTGCTGGTCTACCCCCAGGGCCTGACCTTTAAATATCAAATAAATGAAGAAATGAGGGTGCAGAGGTGAGCTGTGCTGATGAAGTTCCGGCAAAAATTTGGGAAACTTAAAAAGGTGGATGCTTCATGTAAGAGATTTCTCAGTTCAGGGACCTATGGTCCAAACAAAGTAGGGAATAAGGATTGGACTGGAACATTGTGTCCGTGGAAGAAAGTAATGGCGATGAGATGCTTGTAATGATGGCGGGTGACGACTGTGGAGGACATCCAACCAGCTCGCTCTCTCGAAGGCTCTCCTCAGAACTTAAGTGTGGAGGTGGCTGCTGATGGCCACACAGCTAGTAAGAGCCTCCTGGCCTGCGCCGCTGGAGTTAGTGCAGAACAGTGCAGGTGGGCGGGGTAGGTAGGCATGCCTCATTTATACAAGTCCATTTTGCTCTGGTATGCTCATCTGGGAACTTATTCAGCTGTGATTTAGTTTCAAAATTATACCAAGAAATGTCATGAAAACACAAGATCATGTAAGGCGATAGACACTTTTTAAAGACAATAGAATGACACTGGCTGAAGCCCTGGGGCACAGCCTCGATTGGTGAAGTGGTGTCTGCTATGTTCTAGGGACCGTGATCCTGTTCAGTTGCTTGGGGCCCAAGATGTTTCCTTCACTCATTTGCCCACCCGGCGTTATCCTGTGAATTTCTCTGGCATCAGAAACACAGTCCTGGAATTAGTTGGAGGTCAGCAGAGCTGTCTATGAGGTTGGGTTCACTTCCGTGGCCATGGTGGGGCCTGGCAGGGTCTGTCTTAGAGTGCACAGTCCTGATGCAGTTGAGCGCCTCGGGAGTGTAAGTTGTAGGGAGGAGGGCAAAAGGCCGGCCATGGTGCCTCCAAGGTATAGAGATGTGCACCTGTGAGTCCCTGGAGGACAGTCACTGGACAGAGGCGGAAACCATGTGGTCAGAAAGTAGCTGTGAGGTAGCTGTGGTTATTCCAGGGACGAGTAACTGCCTTTTGCGGACAAATCAGGGACCCAGCCTTGGGCGAACGGATTCTGAATCTTAGGGGTGTTGTTTCTTCTTCACCTGTACTTTCAGTTTGTACCTTAGAAGGTACCCTTGACTTGCCACTGACTCTGGTGGAACTGTAGGGCCTGTCCAAGATTAGTGCAACAGTGCTACTACTAAGTTTCCAGTTTATACACACACAGGTTGATTAAACAAATCATGCTTAATCATGTCTCTGCTATCGGCGGAGGACTACAGACACGGTCTTTCAGTCATTCATCCATCCCAGTCCTGTTCAAACCCCAAACCTCCGCCATTGAGTAGATTTTGACTCACAGAAACCCAATGGAGCTGATACCATGGGCTTATGTGGAGAGCAAATGTTCTGAGAATGCTGAGGGCAATGAATGTACAAATGTGCTTTACACGATGGATGGATGTATGGATTTTGATAAGAGTTGTATGGGCCCCTAATAAAATGATTTTTTTAAAAACTACCAAAACAAACAAAGAAACCCAGTGGAGGGCTTGGTCAGCCTTTATGGCAGTCAGGAGCCTCATCTCATTCCTGTGGAGTGGCTGGTGGATTTGAACAGCCACAGAATCCCCCGGGCTCAGTCTAGTCTCACCAGGGTACCTTGGGCTTTGGGAGTGGCAAGGGAGCAAGATTGAAGAGTTTTCTTGAAGGACATAGGACGATCGCAGGTCCTTAGGGTGAAGTGTAAGAAAACGGAAAACTGTGTGAAGTGAGAAAAAGGCCAGGGAAATTGAGCTTAGGAATTTTTTCCATCACAATGCTGAATTTTTAAGGACAGCTGTCCTGTGAGAATTTCCAGGGAAACCTTACCCCGCTTCCCCTACAGTCCTAAACTTGCTCCTCCAGGCTACATTTTGTTCCCCAAACTGAAAGAACATTTAAAGGAACATGATTCAAGTCCCTGGGGAATGCCAACATTGTTTTTAAGGTTTTGTAGCAAAATGTTTTGACTTAGAGAAGGGAGGAGTGGGTCCCCAGGAAATACTGCCTGGGACTGCTGCAGGAAGAATTAGCTTCCAAATCCACCTCTCGGGAGGATAAACGTATGCCCTTTACAGTGTCCCTCATCTGTAGGAGAGGCGTAAAACAAACTCACTGCCATCAAGTTGATGCTGACTCACAGTAATCCTACCAGACAGCCTCGAGCTGCCCCCTTCAGATTCCTAACACTGTGAATATGTACGGGAGCAGAAAGGCTGTGCTTCTCCCATGGAGCAGCTGGTGGGATCAAACCACTGACCTTAAGATGAGCAGCCCAACCTGTAAGCTCCGACACAGGACTCCCTACATAGGCATACCTCACTGACATGGACTGGATTCCAACTCATATCGACTCTATAGGACAGGGTAGGACTGCCCTGTGGGTTTCCCAAGCTATAACACTTTTTAGGAGTAGAAAGCCTCATCGTTCTCCCAAGGAGCGGCTGGTGATTTCAGACTGCTGACTTGGTGGTTCGCAGTCCAGCTCCTAACCACTGTGCCACCAGAGCTCATGTAGAACCCCCACACACCCCCCGGACTCACTTCCCATCAAGCTGATGCTGACTCCCTGCTGACTCTTAGCAACCCCATAGGACAGGGTGAACTGCCCCCCTTGAGTTTCTGAGATTGGAACTCTTTGTGGGAATCGAAGGCCCCCTTTTCCTCCCACAGAGGAAGTGTTCGAAAGGATTTGTGAACTGCGGACCTGCATTTAGCTGCCCACCACAGAGCCACTATACTGCAGGGCTCCTTAGGGCCCTACACTGGCCTCAAGGTACGACCGAACAGAAGGACAGAGACGCTTGCCCGAGATGATGCAGAGAAGGGTGCCTGGCCCAAGGATTCGCACACAGGAGAGGCAGGCTGTTGTGGGATGAGTTTGTGTCCCTTTCCTGGTTCAAGGGTATCAAACCTGGTTTTGTCACTTGTCCTTCATGGTGCTTCACTCACAGTGTGGTGAAATGTAGGGTAGTCCTCAAAGCAGCAGCAGCAGCAGCAGTAAGGTCTGTAATCCTCGGCAGGTGCATAGTAAACACGGAGTGAATAGATGCATGTGCCTAACGGTGTGACAAACCTTGTCTTTTTCTTTAGAAAAAAAAATTCTTAGTGACAAAAGTAAATGCAAGAAAAAATGTGAAGAATTTGAAAAGACAGAAAAATAAATACTAACCAAAACCACTGTAACTATGATTCAAAGATAACAATTGATAGACTCACATGTGTGTGGTTCATTCAGATATTTTTTCTTAGGACCTATATAAGTGAATCATATTGTTTATTCAAGTTTGCTTCTTTCTACTTAGCATTATATTATAAGAATAGTTTCATAACATTAAAATGTTTAATGCATAATAGTGTACCTGGGGGTGTACCATACCTTAAATTACCTCTCTTGTCGGACATCTAAGCCATTTCTAAAACTTCATTATCATAAATAAACCACAATTCACATCTTTTGTGTATAAACCTGTTTTAGATGTTATCTTTTGAATCGATTTGTGATAATTGTGGACTTTTTTTTAAGCCAAATTTCATTCCACACATCCCAGTTTATGTTTCTAGTGTGTCTTTGGCTTGCATTAGACTTCTGATTCTTTTTTTCTTTTCCCAAAACCATTTTATTGGGAGATAATGCAGATATCATATCATTCCATAGTTCAATCACAGCCAGCAATATTGTACAATTGCTACCAAAATCAGTTTTAAAACATTCTCTTGCTTCTTGAATTCCTTGACATCAGCTCCCCATTAGCCTCCCTCTTCCCCAGGACCATGCCTGCCAGGAACCCTTATTGTACTTGCTCTCTGTAGGTTCATCAATTCTGGGTTTCATCTGTTGAAAAGCATATAACAGAAATTCAAGAGGGCTACCCACAATGACAAAATATAGCGGCAGTGAACCCCAATATGAAAAATAAAAACAGAAAAAAACCCAAAAAATCACAGAAAATGTGCTTAATAAGGATTTAAATTGCTCATCCTTGCCCAGGCCTCCCCCACGGTGCCAATACTGTTAATCACCATCAACAAGAACTCCAGATTTAGCATCACAAATTCAGTGGGAGAAAGCCGAGACGGTCTGCCTGCGCCTGTAAAGAGATACAGCGATACAGCCTCTGAAGCAGCGAGTTTGGATTTGCGCTTGGATCGGCACCTTCACTAGATCCTGAATTTGAAATGAGTAAATGACGTGGTCACAGGGGTGACCCTCTGAGGTCTCCCGGGCTAGGATTCTTTGTGCATTTATAAATTAATTGGCCCCCCTTAAAGGACCATTATTACATTTCTGATCCGACAGAGAGTGTAATGGCTTTTTGCCCTTGGTGAATCTCGAGTCTCACTTTGGAATGTTTCTGGCTTGGCTCAAAGTGGTTGCGAGCCTCCCCTGCGCTCTTCTGAACCAGGCGTCCATAGCTGCCTTCCGCCGGGAGAGCTGGGTCTCCTTTGGAGCTTGTCTCTAGAAAACAGTGCTGAGCAGGCCTGCAACGCCGACTGTGGTCACATAATACCCTTTCGATGCTGCTGTGGTGAAGGCTAACCAAGCTGATGAGGCAGCTGGAGTTTCTGATATCGGCTTGGATGAATTTGTCAGGTGAAACACCAAGCCCCAAGGCAGCTTTTCTGCATTCCAAACCAGGGAATCAGGATGACGTGAATGTAGCTGAGATTCACTTGGCTGGAATACTGGCAGTGAGCTCTTCTCTGAAGGTAGATCCTGGAGGCTGGCACCGAGGAGGAGCTTGTGTTTTTCACTTGATGAGTTCCAGATTTGAGTGTGTTTCTCTGCAGACCCCCTCCCCTCTGCCCCATTTAAGTGATCATTTTCAGCATGATGTGGTTCCCTCTTCAGCTGTCACTTCTGTGCCCTCACTGGTATTTGAGGTTGTGAATGGTTTTAGAAAAATTCCCCTGGGTGGCTCCAGTCAGTAAGCAATGTACTACTAGCCAAGAGGCTGATGGCTTCCACCCACCAAGAGACGCCGCAGAAGGCAGGTTTGCCGATCGGCGATCAAAAGGTCCCAGCTTTGGAAAGGCGACAGAGCAACAGTCCTGTGCACTCATGGGTTTGCTTTGAGTTGGAATCGACGTACAGCATCTGACAACCACCTCTCTGTACACACAGCCCAGACGGTTTCAACCCCTTCATGAGATTACTCTCCAATTTCGTTGATAGACTGCCTTTGGGTGACGCGTTGGGCTTGCCCACCGAAAGGTCAGCGGGTTGAAACCCACCAGCCGCTCTGTGGGAGAAACCTGCTCTCGTCAAGATTTACAGTCTCGGAAAAACCAATGGGGCCGCACTGTCCAGTCCTGTAGGGTGGCTGTGAGTCAGCATTGTCTGGTGGCATTGAGTTTGTTTTTTTTCTTGTGGTCCTATAGATATGCTGCCACCAAGCGCGGAGCTCAGCTGCCTGGGGAAGCTAGGGATGGATTTTGCTCTAGGCTCCACGTGACAATACTCTGCCCTCTCCTTATTCAGCTGTCATGTGTTCCGGCTTCCATTTTTAGCTTTTACAGAAACACTGAAACTTACATAACAACTAACTTAAATGACAACAAGTGGTTGTTTTCCCACACCTACAAATGGGGTGAATCACAGTGCTTTCCGAGGACTGCATTGTTGTTGGTCACTGATGAGTCAGCTCCAGCTCAGCAGCCCTGTGTGCAATGGAGTGAAGCTTCGCCCGGTCCTGTGCTGCCTGCGTCCTTGTTGCTACGTCTGCGCCCACTTCTGCAGCCACTGGGTCCATCCACTGGCTGAGGGCCTTCCTCTTTCTCTGACTGTCCACTTCTTCAAGCATGGTGGCCTCTTCCAGGGACTCGTCTCTCCTGATGGATGTCCAAAGGACATGAGGCTTATAGCAAAGGTTAAACGGGACATTTAGCCTAGATATATAGTAATTGTTAGTTAAAACTGAGAGTTATATGATGATGCTATTTTTAGAAAAAATTAAACGCCTTGATAATGTACTCTGACAATACCGTTTTTTAATATAATGATACACATACAACACATTCAGCATTTCTTCGATTTCTGCATATATCCTTTTATGACGTTGACTACACCCTTCACGTGGTACAACCATGACTTTTCTTCATTCTTTCTCTCTAGCATACATTCCATTCAAGACAAAGCCCCTGTTTTCTATCCTCCCAGTCCGTGGTAACCAGGGATTGCGTTTGGTTTGTATATATCTGATTGTTTCATGTGAAATCATAGAATGTGTGTCCATTTGTCTCTGACTTGTCTCACCCTGGTCCGTCCATGTGGTGGCAGGCAGTAGGACTTCATTCCTCAGTGGGTGAGCCGCGCTCAATGGTCTATTGTGTGGAGATGCCCTGTTTTCTCTGTCCATTTCTCCATCCATCAGTTGATGGACATTTTGGCGGTTTTCACCTTCTGCCTGTTGTGATTAGTACTGCAGTGAACGTTAGTGTATGTGCGTCTGTCCGGGTCACTGCCTTCAGTGGGTATATATCTAAGAGTGGAACAGCGCAATCCACAACTTCACCCACAGGTCGTATTTTCATTTATTGACCCCTGCCATTCTAATGGGGCTAGGATGGTGTCTCATTGTGGCTTTGGTTTTTATCTCCCTAATGGGATTCTGCTCTGATGTAAATCAAATAGCCCATTTTGTGTTTTGTTTTAGTTTCCATTATCATTGCCTTTTATTATCAGTATCTTCATATATCCAAGGAGTCTTGGTGGCAAAATGGATTATGCATTGTGCTGCTAATTGTAAGGTCAGTAGTTCGAATGCACCAGCTGCTCTCAGGAAGAAAGATGAGGTTCTCTTTTCCTATAAAGATTCATAGTCTAGGAAACCCAATGGGGGCAGTTCTACTCTGTCGTGTATGGTTGCTATGGGTTGGAATTGACTCAGTGACAATAAGTTTGGTTTAATTTTTTTTCCTGGCTAATGACTTTCGAAGGCGCCCTGGTGGTGTAGTGGTTACTTGTTGGGCTGCAATGTGCAAGGTTGGCACTTTGAAACTACCAGCCACTCTTTGGGGGGAAAGATAGGGGATCTCGAAAACGCACAGGGGCAGTTCTGCCCTGCCCTGTCGGGTCATTATGAGTCAGGATTGACTCGATAGCAGTGAGTTTTGAGTTTATGACTTTGAACATATTTTCAGGTGCTTATTGGCCATTTGAATAGCCTCCTTGGTGAACTTTTTGTTCAATTTCTTTGACCAATTCTTAATTTTTTTTATAAAATCAAACCTTTGTTAGAATACTTTTTAAAAAGTCTATTGGTTTGTCTTTAGTCTGAGTTGAATTTGAAGGCAGTGTCTTCAACTTATTTCTCTCTTAGAACTTTCAGCAATTTTCATCAGCTACAACGTTGGAAATCAAAGCCTTGATTGGTCTTATTGAACTTTCCCTTTCCAACACCACTTTCTTCTTCTAGACATGGAATAGGAGAACAAGAACAGCATCACTACCTGGGACTTCTGGCTGCAGAGTGTAACCCTTTCAATGTACTTGCTTGTTGTAGACAATTTCTACACTGGTTTGCCACTATAGCTTTTGTGGAAAAAGAAGACGCCGCCGCCCCTTGGCCCCTGCCCCCATCTGCTCCACACCATCTCATCTCTTTCTGGATTGTTTTTGATGAAACATATTTCCTCAGATATGCTTTCTTAAAGGCCCAGCATCGCCTAAGCAGAACAAATAAATTGAACAAATTGGAAGGAGGGTTTTGAATCTAGGAAACCCATCATATAGTGGTGACGGGTCCCCTTCTCTTTTAGGAGTCCCCCTGGGCCGCCGGTTCTCTCCTTGGTAGGCTGCGGAGCTGCGCGATGCCCTATGGAAACGGGCTGAGAGGTGGTGCTCTTATCCTGGCCCCACAGTGTGTGGAGCAGCAGGCCAATTCAAGTAGCCCGGGAACTCTCCAAGGGGAAAAGACAGTGGCTTACCACCCCACCCCAGACGCCTCAGGGCAAGGCTGAGAGTCTCATTGAGCCGGAAGCTACTGAGACCAAACAAAACTTGCTTCCAGCCTGCCCTCTTTCCTCCCCCGGGGGAAATGTACCCACCAAAGTGGGCCCCTGGCTCTGTGGCCAAGAGGGCGGCAGCACCCTCTGCTGGAGTGTGGATGAAGGAGGTGCACGGGAGGGAACTAAAGAGGTAGACTGAATTGAGCCCCGGTGACAGGTAGCCCCATTTCTCCCGAGACCCAGACAGGAGCACTTTGTCAGAGGCTCGGTGACTCAGCGGGGCAAATGCCTTTCCGGATAATTGCTGACATCATCCAGTGGGTGCCTGATGTCCCGGTCCCTCTCTCCTTTGCCACAGAGCCTCCCCGCTCTCCCCACCCTGGCGTGTTCTGGGTCAATTGAGGACCAGCCCTGCTTTGAGAACTAACTGCTCCACAGCCTAAAATGGATGCTGTTTTCACCTTCTCGGTGCTCAGGCTGTTCTGTCCTGGCCTGGAATGGTATCTGCTCTGTCGCCAGCAGTTCATGTGCCCGGCTTTGCACAGAAAGCCCTCTTGGCCCAGGGCCTAAAGTAAGCTTGAGCCTGGCACTGAGACAGCCTCGACCCTGACTTCCAGCCCAAGAAGAGACTGTCCTCTCATCCCCAGACCCATCCTTCCTTGAACCACAGTCCGTTTTCCTTCGCGGGAAGTCCAGGCTCAGCCTCAGACGAAGCCCCTGCGTGGGACTTGGAGGAAGGCGAGAACCACCTCTCACCTCCCCTAGACCTGATGGTGCTGGAGAGTTCCAGTCAGACAGCTGTCATTTGGTCCAGACATAATTTAGGGACCTGTGGATGCACAGAACAATCAGTGAGTTCCTAAATACACACTTCAGGTACAGGGAGTGGCCACGTCACCCTTTGGTTGTTTTAGGCCAGTGGTTCTCAACCTTCCTAATGCCGCAACCTTTAATACAGTTCCTTGTGTTGTGGTGACCCCCCAACTATAAAATTATTTTCGTTGTTACTTCATGACCCTCATTTTGTTACTGTTGTGAATCGGGTGCCCCCCTTTGGGTTGAAGACCTTTGTTTTAGGTGGACTCACGCTGGGCAAGTTAATGAGAGCGGACCTGGCTCTCCCCACCTGGAGGGTTGGCTAAGGTGCTAGGGGAGCCACGAAAGGAAAGGATACAAAGCAACTTTCTAACACGTGCAACAGTTCAATGGAATTAAAGAGGATGTGCTGGAGGTAAAATGTGGCCTGGATTATAAAGGAAGTGGGTAGATAGATTCCTAGAGCTCAGGGCAAGAAGGGGTTAGGGAACTGGGTTAACCTCTTCGTGCTACAAGGGGAGCATGCTGCCCAAAGACATGCGGAGACATTCCCAGGGCCACCGAGCCAGCCAGTGTTGTTTCTGGAGCCTGGGCACCTGTGCTGGGCTTCCTGTAAGTCAGCATCGGCCCCTGAGGTGGACAGCGCCTGTGGGAAGCATCCCGGATAGCAAGTGGTCCCACAGGCCATGTGCAGTTGTCCATGCACCCAGGGCAGCAGGACGCTTCCGCTCACACACACTCTCACATGCTAGCTGTGGGCACGGGAAGCCTATTCTGTTGACTAGCTCTGACTTTCAGAAAAGACTCAGAGCCCTTGGTACCTGTCCTTTTTGTGTAATTTTAAGTTCCAAACTTTTCTGAAGTATTTCCCTCCATCTCCTCTCACAAGCCTCCTTCACCCGACTCCCCAGGCACTTCTCTGTGCTCCCAGGTTCCCACTGGTGCCTAAGTCCTCGCTGGGCTTCTCCTGGTGAACCCCGGGAACGTCATCATCCCCAGCTGGCATGAGGAGGGCCACCTGCCCTATGGAAACGAAGCTGGCCTGGGGCAAAGCCCGTGCGTCACGGTGTGAAGGCTTTGGTGGAGAGGGGCCGTGTCTGGGAATCTGTCTGAGCAGATAACACTGGGCTTGGAAGGAAGCGAGTGTGCAGGAGTTTGGAGTAAAGGCAGTGGTTTCCGGGCGGAAACGTGTGGTTTGTTAACGAGCATTCCACCTGCCCCGGCAGGAAACCAGAGCCTCCCCGCAGCTTCGTCGGGATCCCAGGAGAGGGGGAATGGAGGGGGCGCAGCCAGAGAAGGAGGAAGAATGGCCATGGTGACAAGCATGGGCACCAGCCAGCGGGGTCACTGCTCTGCCTCTGGGTGGGCGGGCGGCTGTCGGGTAGCAGGGGTCCCCTGCTGTCCCCTGGCCCCTTTGGGGCCCCATCAGTTTTCTTTCCCTGCATGGGAGAAAAACTCCCCTTGTCTTGTAGCTGGCGTGATGAAGCCACCTGTGACCTGTCATCACCGTCTGTAGAATCTGGACTCGGTTTTGGTGTACATCTCACAGATGGATGGGCAGTGATTATTGGGACACCTCCCCCCCCCCCAAGTTAAAAGAAGATTTGTGTTAGTCTGAGTAGGCTAGAGAAACAAATTCATAGACACTCATATGTATATAAGAAAGAAATTTATATACAAGAGCAATTGAATATTGAGAAAATGTCCCAGTCCAGTCCAGATCGAGTCCATAAGTCCAATATTAGCCCATATGTCTGATACCAATCTATAGTCCTCTTCAGACTCAAAACACATGCAATGATGCTGAACATAGGAGGATCACAGGCCAGTGGTTTGGAAGCCTTGTGGATCCAGTGGTGGTATAAGCATCTCAGCGCTGGCAGGGGTCTCTACATGACTTCTCCGACTCCAGAGGTTTGGTTGCATCAGGGTAGGTCCATGTGGCTTCTCCAGCTCCCAGGGCGCAGCACCATGTGTCTTGTTAGTAGAGCGTTTCTCAGCGAGTGAGCAGAGAATGAGAAGTGTCTCCTGCCTCCAAGGAGGAAATACAGGAGTTCCCAGAATTCTCAGGAGAAGGCCGTGTCTACACAGAGGCCTCATTGGCTATGATCTGATTGACAGACTAGACTCCACCCCTTCACTCTTCATCCTCTCAATCCCAAACTGACACCAGATGATGTACACCCCCCCCCACACACACACACATAGCCGGCTGTACGGGCCAGGGAAGAGCCGAGCAGCGTGCCTCTGGGTTTTGTGCAATGAAGACCAGGGAAGGCCGTGGTTCTCGTCCTCTGCTGCTTGGTTCCTGTTCTGTTTCTGCCTCGAGCTGCAGGAGGGGGAGGTGAACAGACGAATGAACAAAGGTGGGCGCAGGACAAGGCTGCTAGCCGATACAGAAGGCCGGCCAGATCCTGCCCCCCACCCCCCTCCTGCCCTCGAGGAGCTGGGCAGCCCCAGGCTGAGCGCGGAAGGATTGTCAGGGTGCTTTCTCTTCCGGTGGTTAAGAGTAGCCCATTCCGGAGTTTGGGCTCCAGTCCAGTTGATTTAGAAAGCAGGTCTCTTCCTTTGGTGAATGGAAGTTTGAGAGTCTGTGAGGCTATGAAGTGACCTGATTTAAAAACACATCTGCATTCACGTAGCTAACCCAGTACCAGCTCCTCCTGAAGTATACATCCCTTGGAAACTGCATATCAGCGCCTTACCCCCAGTCCTGCCTGCAGCTCCACCCCCTTGGGTGCTGTCTCCAAACTGTGGCAGGAGGCTCTTTTGATTCTCAGGATGGAAAGCTGTGAGCAGACCTAACTTTTGGGAGGTGCTTTGTGGCAAGGAGCTCTGTTGGCACTGGGCTGTTCATTGCAAGGTTAGCAGTTGAAAACCACCAGCTCCTCAGAGGGAGAAAGACGAGACTTTCTATTCCCTTAAAGAGTTACTGCCTCAGAACCCCCAGGGGCAGTTTCAACCTGCCCTATAGGGTCCCTGGAGTTGGCATTGACCCATGGCTGTGAGTTTGGAGCTGTTTAAAGGCAGGGTCAAGGAGCAAATCAGGAAGGGACACTCGGTGGGTGGGTGCACATGTCCTACTGAGTTGTTTTTGGCCTCATCTGGAAATGCCTAGTGTAGCCCTGGGTATGGGTCTGTGCTAGTGAATGCTTCACCGTGGCCTGTCCAGAGGAAGGAAGAGAATTGACCATGTTTTTGCCCAGGACAGTGGCAGTCAGGAATGCCACCCACTGACAGGACTGGACAACAAACTTGCAAGAAGTGGGGAATGCCAACCATGTTCACTTGACCCCCAGAGCAAGGTTTCCCCGAGACCCTGAAAGGAGCAGGTGTTAGGGTCAGCTTCCTGTACACCTACCTAGTGGTGTAGAACTGGCAAGCGAAAGATTCTGGAGCTGGAAATGGGCAAGCAAAGCTCTGTATCTCTCCCCTTCATCATTAGCTGCTGTCAAGTCAGCCCCAACCCATGGCCACCCCACATGCACAGCGGAACAAAGTACTGCCCAGCTATCGAGTTCCCTGAATGCTGGTCGGTCAGAGAGTTTCACTGATGGATGTTCACCAGTAGCTTGCCGGGCCTTTCTTCCTGATCTTAGACTATTCAGTAATACAGCAATGTGTAAGTCTCTGGCAGATGATGGCACGTGGCGCGCTGTGGCTGCGCACTGGCCAGGAATCCCACCTGGGGCCCCTGCATGGAAGGCAAGGATTCTGCCACCTGGAAGCAGCACTTCCTCCCACAACCTTAGGAAAACAACACAAAATTAACTGCCATCGAGTCAATGCCATGTCATACCCTATAGGACAGGGTAGAACTACACCTGTGGATTTCCATCTTTCTCCCATGGAGTGGCTGGTGGTTTCGAACTGCCGACCTTACGGCTAGTAGCCCAATGCATAACCACTATGCCACCAGGGCTTGACTAACTAATAGCACTTCACTATTGCTTTACACTAGAATCACCAACTTAAACAGAACTGATTGCCCTGGGTCGATTCAGATTTGTAGTGTGCCGATATCGGATTCCCAAGGCTGCCCCTCTTTACAGGAGCTAGCCAGCACACCTTGCCATCCATGATTACCTGACAGCTCCACCAGGGCTCCTCTGTTTTCGTATGGCTTTCTTTCTTTCTTTCTTTTTCTGGTTGTAAAAATGTTTGTACTCAGCTCCAAATCAATTCGTTCACAGCACAGTCTAAGTCCCCAGGTTGCGAACATTCAGCTGAAGGACAACTCCCATTTGTCCTTTAGAATTGTGACTTTGTCCTCACTTTGAAATGATGGACCCCACCCGTACTCACAACAAAGTCTCCATCGGGTCACTTCACTAGCTGCATGCGTAGCTTTTAAGTTGTTGAAAAGTTTTTGAGTCTTTTCTGGCATGGAAACCCACTGCCAGGGAGTCCATTCGGATTCATATGGACCTCTACAGCAGAACAGAACTGCTCCTTAGGGTTTCTGAAGCTATAAGTCTTTATGGGAGCACACAGCCTCATCTTTCTCTTTGAGCGGCTAGTAAGTTTGAATCAACAACCTGCGGTTAGCAGCCTGATGTTTAATTCACGGTGCCACCAGGGATCCCTTCTTGCCCTAAAGTCAGGCTAACTCGGGACCTCATGCTGACTCTGAACCATATATGCCAACACACCTTACCTGCAAGCTCAACCTAAAGGCACACTTGGAAGCAGACATCATCCACGTGTCCCATGTTACAGTGGAAGAATTGAGGCTTAAATTTAGGATGAAACAGCTCCTTTGCTCCCGGCACCACAAGTCGAGATTTGAGAAGCGTGATTATGAGAAAACATTCTCCTTCTCAAGACAAACTTCTCTAAGCAGAGACTCCCTTTCTTTCCAAGTCTCCACCTCTTCCCTGTTGTTTTCTTCACTGCTGATAACAGCCCATTAGACTGCTGGGGCAGGTGCTAACGGGTCTCTAGCACTTTCCTTGGACACCTGCTGATTTAAGCAAGTGGGTGTGGCCTGATTTGGGGCAATCAGCAGAGGAGTGCTCAGGCTATTCCATTAGCAAAAGAGGAGCAGAGAGCAGGAGAGCACCCATCAGGGTCACAGGCACACCTTTGAAATGATTTCTCCGTTCTACAACCAGGCACCCTCTGATGGGCCCAAGAGCCCATGCACACACCCACCCAGATGGGGACTCTCCTCCCTCATATTCCGAACCGAGTGTTCACCTCAAGGAGTCAAAGGATTTCTGGGAAACGGGCTCAGCATTGCTCTAGGCAGGGGTGTGCAGTGGGAGACTCACTCGTGGGGTGGCTTTCCTTCCCCTCTTTGCTGATTCTTCCTGCTTGTGGTGAACCGTCTGGGGGGTTTAAAGTTGGTTCTGGCCCTGTGGGTCAGACTTTTCCCAGCTGGCTCTAGATGACCATAAGACCAGAGCTGTCTGTGGCAGAGATCGTGTCCCTCTCATTGATCGGGGGTCCTTCACTTGCCCGGGCTTCCCTCCGTGGCCACGCTAGTCTTCTGCCTCCAAGTCAGCTTGTCATCTTCCTTGGTTAACTCATGAGTAGGTCTGATTTGAAGGCCTAGTCTGCGCCCTCACCGGCCAACCACTGGGCCTTCCGGGTCTCCACAAGTGGATTCTGAACTTCACCTACTTTGCTGCCTGTGCCACCATCACCTGCCCTCGAACCCGTGACTGGTGCCAGCTGCCCCCACTGCTCACCAACACATTCCTGGTCTGCTGGAGCAGGTGCCAATGAGGACTGCCCCCTCCCCTGGGATCAGAATGGATCTCTGTTCTATTTTTCCAGAAGGGATTTCAAGTGAAAATCCGCCAGCCATTCACGTGCAAGAGGTAAAGTTCAGTGGGCACACACCGTGGAGACCAGGAGGAGGGAGTGCCAATTTCTCGGGGAGAAATCATCATATCTGAACCTCCAATCTGGATTCAGTGACGTCGGCTTGTTTAAGGAAGGCTGATTCTTAAGGGGCCCCTCCCTCATTATTTTCCCAGTTCCAAAACTCTCCTGGCTTAATAAAAGATTTGGCGCAAGGAAGTGGACCCGAGTATCCGACCCCATGTTGAAGATATCCAGCAAACTGTGTGACCCTAAACCGGTCACTCCCTGCCCTAGAACTTGCCCCCTCCGCTCTCAGATGAATGGGTTAGCCACAGGAACGCGTGCAGCCCACGTGTCTGTGCATCAGTGAGGGAGGAGAGCATGGTGGCTCCGTGGTCAAACCGACCTTGGTTCCCATCCTGACCTGACCCCTTCCTGGTGACTTCCTGGTGAGGCTCTCTGAGCCTCGGTTTTCTTACTGCCGGGTAGGGGATGAATAGAGGCTACTCACAAGTTTCATGAGAGGACTAATCACACATGTGACATGGCAGGCACACATGAAACCTGAGCACAGCAAAAAGGGGCTTTTGCCATTAGTGTTCCTGTCTGTCGCATTGTTGCCAAACTCAGCTGCCCCAGCATCAGCAGTGTGACTCTTAGCTTACGTCTTCCTCCAGCTTGGTGTTTTGAAGGCCTCCGGCTTCCTTACTGAGCTCCCCACCCCCACCCCACATCTGCTTCCTCCTGTGCTCCAGGAGCAGCACCCTATGGGTGTTCTTCTACCTCAGGGCCTTTGCATGTTCTCTTCCCTCTGCCCGGGTTCTTCTCTTCACACACACACCCTTGACTACCTTCCTTTCATGCTCTAGGTCTCTGCGCGAACGTCCGCTCCTTACAATGGTCTGTCCTTACCATCGGATCACGTCTTGAGACTTAGCACAAGTTTGCATTTATTCTTTTTCTCTTGCACTTGTCTTGAATTCTTCTCTCCCTCTAGAACAGTAGTTCTCAACCTGTGGGTCATGATCCCTTTGGGGGGGTCAAAGGACCCTTTCACAGGGGCCGCCTAAGGCCATCAGAAAATATATTTCTGATGGTCTTAGGAACCGAGACACTGCTCACCTACAGATATGCCCACATACAAGTACCCAGCATGAAGACTAATTTTTTGCATGAAGACTGTTTACCCATACTACACCATGCTTCAAGACAAAATGTCATTGATTTGTCATTAAAAACGAATATTTCACAATATATAATTACATATTGTTTTTGTGATGAATCACTATGCTTTATGTTCAATTTGTTGAAAAATACATCCAGCATATCAGATATTTACATTATGATTCATAACAGTAGCAAAATTATAGTTATGAAGTAGCAACGAAAATAATTTTATGGTTGGGGGTCACCACATGAGGAACTTATTAAAAGGTCGTGGCATTTGGAAGGTTGAGACCACTTAGAATGTACCCTTTGAGTTTCTGTCTTGGCCACATTTAGACCCCAAGGGTCTGGTAGTGGGCCAGCCACAGAATAAAGCGCTTAGGAAATATTTATTGGACAATGAAGTCAATGCATGAATGGACACTGTGGCACAGTCACAGGGCGCCCTGGGAGCTGCTGTGCCCCGTTGTAACATGCCTCTCATTTTGAGGTGATGAAGCTCTCTCCGAGGGCTGCGGAGACTGGTCAGACAGAGCCTGGCCTGAGGACATTGGTGGGCAATAGAGGACGTCACATAGACCTGTGGATGCATGTGGTGGTTCATTCATTCACCACCCACCTTCTTCCAGGAAGCCGGCTGAGTGCTGGGGAGAGGGCGGTGGGAAGGTAGAGTCCCTGGTCTCAAGGCAGCTCCGTTTATAAAGGAGATCCGCTAGCCGCTGCTGCACAGAGGACGGGTGCTCTTCGGGTCAGGAAGGTGCTGGCATGTGTAGGAAGAGCCTGTGGGAATGGAGAGGGTGTGTTGGGCGGAGAAGACTTTTTGGAGGAAGCAGCATGCTAGCTGACCTTTGAACTGTGGGGAGAAATGAGGTTGGGGTCAGCAGCTCCAAGGCAAACAGGATGAGAAGGCAAAGTCAAACACAAACTTCAAGTCCAGAAAGTGCTTTCGGCGAGGCGTGGGTACTAAGTTGTCTGTTTCAGCAACGGGGAGATTGTTCTGACAAGAAAGGTCCTAGCGGAAAGGGTGGCATTTGAAGCCAACCCTTTGGCCAGATGATACTGGATCACAAACCAGGGAAGTTCACTGATGTGGCCAGGATCGAATCCAGAGGGAGGGTCTCGGCTGTGTCTCCTGGCAGGTGCAGAGAAAGGGAATGGGAGAGGCGGCAGGGATTGAGAGGCAGGAGGAGGAGTGAAGCTGTGGCCTGGGGTCACCAGGACACGTGCTCCGCCCTGCTGTGTAGGCACCATAGCAACAGCTGGTGTGGGACGCAGACACCCCAAGCCCTGGCACTGGAGGGAGGGCAGTGTGTGGAACAGGAGTGGGATAATCAGAGCTGTGAAGACAGGAAGCAGGTCCAGAGTCCGACCGGCAGAGAGGCCACCCGAGTGTGCGGACGAGGCAGAGTGCTGAGAAGGATCAGCCACGTTATGCTATTCATCCACTCCTCACCACTGACCCTCCCACCAAGGCCCCCGAAACCTGGGCCATCAGCTCTGAAGCCAGCCTTCAGCAGCTCACAGCCCAGGAGGTCCAGAGAAGACGTTGGGGCATCAGAAGTGGGCTGGACTCGGTGGCCCCTATGGAGACCCCTGAGCCCTGCCTAGAAGCTTTGAGGTACCACTGCTGGGCCAGGTGTGTGCCATGAAGCAGAAGCTTCCCCGTGAAGTTGTGACAGCTGAGAAGCCCGGGGACAGCTGATCTCCAGCCCATCTCCAGCACGCAGGCATCTGCTTGGCCATCGCCAGCTCCGTCGGGAAGGGCAGCTCCCCAGGCCTCCAGGGAAAGCCTCCGAAGGCCCAGAGAGAAGGTGCGCAGTGTTTGCAGAAAGAATCAGAGCCATGCACTACACAGGCAGGTAGCCCCCTAAACCTACTTCTTAGGCTTCCAATAAGGCCCAGGTGCTCCAGAGGAAGAAACTTGGGAACCTTGTTGACAGGCATCTGTCCAGCATTAACTGTTTGTTCACCTTACACATGCTGTTCTTACTGGACTGCAGTGTTCTGCCTGCTGCACCAGAGAACTGCCTGCTGTGTATTCCAGCTTGCCCAAATTCTGTGTATCTCTAAACCAGCACAAACCTCACCTGAGACGCAAGTCTGAGTGTGTTACCTGCTGTCCTTGGCTCACCTGGGAGAGTCTGCACCTCATCCCAGACAGCGGGGGTCTCAGAACTCAGCATTTTTCAACCCGTGTCCTAGGCAATGATGGAAGTCACTCAAGTTTGAGCAGCATTGCAAAGAGGGGCTAAAATGCTCTTTCTTCCTCGCGTGGGTGTGCTGGTGAAAGCACTCACAGTGACATTTCATGAACAGAAGAGTGAATGGCCCAGAACTGCGCACAAGCGCTTCTGATCAATCCCCAGTCATTCTGTGCACATTTGTGACTCCTGGGCCTGAGAGCCTCCGAGAGTCTATGAAGCAGTTCATAGCTCAGCTTGAAGGGAATGTGATTTTTTACACGGTGAGAAGCTGGCCAAGGGAACTCAGGTCTCGAGTCCCCGACGGGAGACTGGGGGACAGGACTGGGTGGGTGGGTGGCAGGGGTCGGTGGTGGCTGCATTCCCTGGCTGAAGTAGGGGTGTGGGTGGTCGTGGGGAGGAAGGGCGGATGCTCTTGCTTGGGAACCATGCAAGGTTCTGCTCCTTAACATCTGCTTTAGGTGAATAAACATCTTTTTAAAGGGGGAAAGAGAATATGAGAAGACGACCTGTTAGTAATATTCCAATGCATAATGGTTTACCCAAACTGCTCCCATGGGTGAAAGGAGAAGTGGGCCAGAGTGTGCAGCCTTGGGGGAGAGCAGGCTGGTGAGCCCTGAGGGGCTGAGGCAGCTGAAGAACAACAGCGTGCAGACTGCGGGTACTTATCAAGTGCCGGAGAGGAGAGGTGGGCCAGAGAGGAGTGTCCCTGTTGGCCTGGCATTTGTCTGTAATCATCCCAGAGAGCACCTGGGGAGACTATATCCCGACCCCACACGAGTCCTGAAAGGCCACAGTTATTCCTTGGACCCTTCTCCGCTCTTCTTTCCTTGACTCCCTCGTCTCCTGGCTTCTGGGTCAGAGCCCGAGCAGGACTCTCTCAACCTCTCAGGGTGGCAGCATCTCTTGGCACCTTACCCCCATGCCTGAACCAAACTAACGTCCTTGGGATTTCCCCAGGTGCCGGGTTCTTGCTCCCGGGATTTTGAACACTCTGCTCCCTCCCCTGGAGGCCATCGTCCACCCACGGCCACCCTCAGCCTGGCTTGTTTATCCTGTGGAACGCCAGCCTCCTAGCCTCCCGGAAGTGCCTCACCCCTTTCAGTCGGTTCAGATGCCTTCCCCTTGCTTTCTGAAAGCTTTGCTATTAATCTCACTTAGAACTGGCACAGCCTATTGTAACTTTTTGCTAGAAGTCAAGCTGCTACCATTGTGCCTGGCACCAAGTGCTCCTGAGCAATCAATATTTATGAAGGGCCGGGGGATGGAAGGCTTGCCCTGGTTTGGCCTACTTGTCTTTCTCTCCTGTGAGCCTCCTAATGGAATCTCCTCGTTGCTGACCCTTAGTCCCCTTCTCCAATCACCAAACACCCCTCACTGGAGGGTTGTGGTAGGGTGTAGTGTGGTGGCGCTACCTGAGTGTGGGCTTTAAAGTTGACAATGTTGGCTTTGGCATTTTTGCTTAGCTCCTGACGAGTCCTAGGACCTTAGGCACATTTTGTGCCTCAATTCATGTCTCTTAAATGGAAAACACCATCCCGAACATAGACGGTTATTGTGAGGACAAAGTGAGGTAATGTACAGGAGTTTCAGAAAGTTTATGGAAAAATAAAATGAAAAGTTGTAGAGTTTTAACACACTTCCAAGTTTCTGAAGCCCTTCCAGCACCCAACCACAGTTCCTGACAGAGAATAAAACCAATCCCAAATCACACTCACTGCCAGCGAGTCAATTCTGGCTCATAGCAACCCTAAGGACAGAGCAGAACCATCCCCGGGGTCTCAAGGCTACTTGTCTGTACAGAAGCCAACTTGCTGCCTTGCTCTCCTGCAGCGTAGAATGAACACGTGGCCGCCTTCATGAAATGGTCCCTGAAGGTGAAAGTGCTATAGCAAAGTGTGGTAAGGAAATCAGTTGGTGCCCGGCTATCGATTGGAATTTTGTCTGGGGTTTGAAAGGCTTGTTTTCAAACAAGTAACGCCTCTAAGTGAGGCGTGAACTAAATCCATATGGATGAAGCACATCACCTTTTGTGCCCCTGAGATGACAAGTACAAAATCCAAATATGACGAAGGGACAAGTATCAGGGCCGAAGTTGTGAACACCCAATCTGTCGAAGGCCACAGAGGACAGTGAGAGCCCCTAATCATCTGCAGAGTGTCTAGTCAGACTAGGCCCTTGGCAGACCCCTCTAGCCTCAGGCGAGGACCTCGAGCAGCTTTACTCTCAGACACAGGTCGTTGTAGGCTGCATTGTGGTGGGCCGAACCATGATGTAAGGTGATACCTGAGCAGTTGACTTCCCTTTTGACCCAACCTGAATTTGCTCCAGGCGCACTTTTTCCACAACAGAAATTTCCTCTCTGGGTTTTAAAGCATTGATGGTGGTCTTTTCTTCTTACTCTTTATTTTTATCTCAACATTATTATGATTTTCTTCTTGCTGTTTTGTTGATGTTTCTGTTGGGTCTCCCAGCTTGTGAAGCACAGAGGAGTGACGGCACAGAGGAATAACTGATGCGATGGTGGAGTGGCATGTGGAGGGGTGGAGGGACTTGGGGAACAAACAGTGAACGTGGGACTCGAAGAGGCTGAGGGACTTGGGAAGCAAACAGTGAATTCAGGAGGAGAAGGGAGCACTGGAACTGATTGTAATGATGCATGTACAACTCTTTCTCAAAAGTGATTTAACCATATAAGTGTATGAGATGTGAATACTATATCAAGGAAACTACTAAAAAGTCAAAGCAAAACCGAGTTGACCGATGGTTACCATGAAGGAGAAAGAATTGTTGCTTAGGGGGCCTTGAGTTTGTGTTAATGGTTGGGGGGATAATTTAGAAAAGGATGTCAACAATGGCTGTACAACACAAAGAGTATAGCACTGAATATACATATAGAAGTTGCAGAATTGGATAATGTTTTATTGTATATATTTTTGCTGCAATTGGGGGGGGGATTACATGAATAACCATGAGTACGAGGAAGAAGAAAATGTTCTAGAATTGAACATCGGTGATATTTAATTATACAACATAGAATTGGTGATAACTGTACAACTCTTCTTGATATGGCTGGATTATTGACTTGTATGACACGTGGATGAAGTACTAATGAAGTGGTTAAAAAAAGTTCTCTCCTCCAGCAATGCCCCTGACTTGAAACCAAACACACCGTGCCTCTTGGGAGATCAGGGCGTTGTCACTGAGAAATGCCAATTAGATTAGGGCTCTTCAGTGAGCCACTGGCCCTCATCCCCACCTCCTGGGTTGGTGACAACTTCCTAGAGAAAATTGGTTCCTGGTACCTACTTTTCGCTGTCAGGGGTTATTAGTTACTCACGTGCAAACTGCTATGGACCCAGTACATTTAAAAGCTGGGATCGTCAAACTCCACCTCAATCCTGCATGTCATGTCGTCTAGTGTTAGTGCCTGTCCCTGCTGGGGACACAGGAAAGGACAGCTATCATGTCATGGGCTTCCCGACTCTGATTTAAGGGGCCAAGGGGCCACGGGATCCCTGTTTTCAGAGAGCTTGTCTTCACATGGGGATGACAAGAACGCTTCCTAAAAGAAAGAGAGGGAGGCAAAAATGCACAGAAAAGCGGCAAGTCGCCTCCCAAGTGCGGGTGACCGTGGGACCCCAGAGCTGTTTCCTCAGTGCAGGGAGAAGGCGTCAGGAGGGGCCTTGGGTCAGACAGGACCAATCATGAAAGGTTTCTTGAGACTGGGTACACTGAGTACAAGAGTTGGGGTGGAAGGCAGACGAGAGACCTGCTGTTAGGGGGAGTAGGGTGGCCCACATTACAGGGCATGCAGGTTTCTGGATGCTTTTAATGTTGTCCTGCAAAGTCTCAACTGCTCGCAGTGACCGGGCCTGCCCCCTGCCCTCCCACAGTGAGGACGTGTGCAAACGTGGCTTCACCGTCATCATCGACATGCGGGGCTCCAAGTGGGACCTCATCAAGCCCCTCCTCAAGACGCTGCAGGAAGCCTTCCCCGCTGAGATCCATGTCGCCCTCATCATCAAACCCGACAACTTCTGGCAGAAGCAGAAGACCAACTTTGGCAGCTCCAAGTTCATCTTTGAGGTGAGCCCCTCCTCTCACTCTCTCTCTTCCTCTGCTACCTACACACTCCTCACCTCTCCTTCTCCCACGAGCCGGCCAGGGCAGCACGCCCAGGGCCTTCCCAGCGAGGGCTGGGGAGCAGTGCGGGGCCCGACATAGCTCCAATGGGCATTCCTAGTGGCTGTTCATAGCGGTTTTCCTCCAGATGAGTTTCCAGGGAGGCTTTGCAATTTGTGTCAGAGCCTGAAAAAAAAAGAATTTGGAACCATTGATGTGTTCACTCTTCTTCTAGTAAAATATTCTTAAAATAAGAATGCAGGAAAACGAAAAGGTGGGCAGCTAATTATAATACACACACACCCATTGTACAGAGGTATTCATCGCACCATTCTCAGTCATTATTAAAAGAACCAATCCCATAGCGATGGAGCCCAGCCCGACTCCCAGCACCCCGCCCGGGACAGAGAAGCACCAGCCCAGCCACTTCCCAGGGAAACACTTATGGAAGCAAACAGCCCCATGGTCACTGCGGAGCAGCTGGTAGGTTAAAACCAATGACCCTGGGGTTAGCTGCCAATGGTTTCTGTAGTATCAGATGCATACGGTGTCACCAAGAAGGGAGCAGTAACAGTAACACTCGGACACTAAAGGCTCTGACAGGCTTTTATTGGAAAACTATTGAGTATCATGGGGAAAAGGGTCATGACTTAGTAAGTTACACAGGGCAGGTGATAAGACAGCACGGACAGTATAATCTCAAATGTATAGCTGCATACAGGTGTACACACACGTGTGTAGAGACAGACGAGATGGAGAGACGTAGAAGAAGTGGATGAGTGGGTTTTTTTTCTCATATTTTTCCAGTCTCTTCCCAGTTTTATAATCAGGGAAAACGTGTAGGTTTTTAAGTAAATTTCCCAGAAGACGTCTATGCCCCTGAGAAATTTTAAAGGGGGCACGTGTTCCCAACTCAACTTTGAATTCTCAGAATTCTGGTTCTTACCTGTAAGAAGAAAAGGTGTGTGTGTGTGTGTGTGTGTGAGAGAGAGAGAGAGAGAGAGAGAGAGAGAGAGAGAGAGAGAGAGAGAGAGAGAGAGAGAGAGAGAAGCAAGCTGCTTTTCATCTTTCAGCAACTTCCCCTCCACAACCTTGTCCCCAGGGCCAGGAGCGCCTCTCCCTTTGGTGGTGGTTTCAGCACAGGGCCTGATGGAGGCAGTTCGCACTTTGTGTAAATAACACAATAAATTTGGCTTTGTATAAAAGCAGTTAACAAGCATATTCCCTCAGCACCCTGACTGAACACTGGGAGCCCTGTGAGAAAATGCTTTTTATAATTTCAGTTTGTTTATACCAAGGCAGTGACAACAGGCTTATAAATTTATAAACTAAAGAGACTTAAAATAATTTTTCAGTAAGCCTTGAGATGTTTGTTTCAGCATAGCTGCCCTGCACTCGCCCTCTTTCCAAGTGAAGCAAGTTTATCTCTGTCTCCTAGTCCGAAAGTTCAGGGCCTCCCACTCACAGGGATGGAAAACGCTGTAGCAGGGAAGAATATTTATAAAGCACTGTGTTGAAAACGGCAAGCCAAACACCGAGTGCGGACAGAAGCAATAGTAATACAGAGAAGAAAACCTAAACCAAATTCACTGCTCCCGAGTCGATGCCGACTCACAGTGACCCTACAGGACAGGGTAGAACTGCCCCTGGGGGTTTCCAAGACTGCAAATCCTATGGGAGGGGAGAGCCCAGGCTTGTTCAGTAACAGATACTTAATGGATGACTGGTGCGTGTAATCATGGGAGGCTTCCTGGCAGACTGTGCTATGGGATAGTATTCCCCAAACTTAATGTGCACAGGGATCCGGGGGGCTCTTGCTAAAGCGCAGCCTCTGAGCCTGCATCTCTCCCAGGCCCTCGGGTGAGGTGTCAGGGCAGCTGATGCAAGAGCCCCCCTCTGAGAAGCAAGCGTCTGAGTGGCGGAGGCTGGTCATGCTGGCTGCACATTAGAAGCACCTGGGAGCTTTGATGAAAACACCCGGGCTCAGGCTCCACTCCAGGCCAGTGTGATCAGGGCTTGCACACACGTGTGTGCATGCGCGTGCATGCATGCTTGCACACATGTGCATGTGTTTAAGTTCTTCAAGGGATCCTAATGAGCAGTGCAAGTGTGAGCACCTTCTTTCAGGGGCAGCTTCTCTCTCATTGCTGGCCCGGCCGTGCAGTCGCCGTCATGGTGAGTGCTAGCAGGCCTTGAGGATGTGCTCTGGGCTGGGCATCCAACACAGCCCCGAGGGAAGGCATTGCCATTCCTACTGTTTAGATGAGGAGACTGGCTTGCCTTGGGCCATACAGTGTAATAGGACCATTATACTGTACAGTTAGTTAGTATATCGTTCGTATAATGGGGATATGAACCCAGATACTTCTTCGCTAGCCTCGCCTTCAGGAGAGCGAGGAGAAGCCTGGGTCCGTTTTATTGAGACGGAGTTGCTTGTATCGCCATTTGCTGAGGGGGTGTTGCTTCCCGAAGACAGACATCGTTCACTCAGCTTGAGCTTGTCGGTGGTTCATCGAGGAAGCTGAGGGCCCAGGCTCCTGTTCCCAGCCCCAGTCCTGTGCCCAGCATCCACCCCTCTGTTCATGGGAGACTCTCAGGGCTGGGCTGCAGGAGGCCCAGCCCAGGGCAGGAAGAAACACAGGGAGATCTCAGTCCAAGCATGAAGGCACCCTGGGTCAATGGGTCTGCATTTTAAAACCATGGAAATTCGGCCCCTGACACTGGGTCTGATTGACTCCCCGAGTCTCCTGCTTCTGGCATCTGAAGCCTTTGGGGGTGAACTTGGGGAGGCAAGGAGTGAAGGTGAGGCACGGAGTCTCTCCTTGCCTGGTAAATGGTGGGCAGATGGAGCGGCCTTGAACCAGTATTCCGGGCTTATCTGTAGCTCCTGGCCAGCTCCTCCACTGGCCCTCCCTTGTGGTGGCGGCCTGTTCTTGCTCCCTGTTCCTCCGCTCGCATCACTGAGTCACCTGTGTGTCTCCCTCCCCTCCCCCCCCCCCCGCAGACCAGCATGGTATCCGTGGAAGGCCTCACGAAGCTGGTGGACCCCTCTCAGCTGACGGAGGAGTTTGACGGCTCCCTGGACTACAACCACGAGGAGTGGATCGAGCTGCGGCTCTCCCTGGAGGAGTTCTTCAACAGCGCGGTGCACCTGCTCTCGCGCCTCGAGGACCTGCAGGAGATGCTGGCCCGGAAGGAGTTCCCCGTGGATGTGGAGGGCTCGAGGCGGCTCATTGACGAGCACACACAGCTCAAGAAGAAGGTGCTGAAGGCGCCCGTGGAGGAGCTGGACCGGGAGGGGCAGCGGCTGCTGCAGTGCATCCGCTGCAGCGACGGCTTCTCGGGGCGCAACTGCATCCCCGGCAGCGCTGACTTCCAGAGCCTGGTCCCCAAGATCACCAGCCTCCTGGACAAGCTGCATTCCACCCGGCAGCACCTGCACCAGATGTGGCACGTGCGCAAGCTCAAGCTGGACCAGTGCTTCCAGTTGCGGCTCTTCGAGCAGGATGCAGAGAAGGTAGGCACGGGCGCGCTAAACCCAAGCTTGGGGAGTGGGGAATCGCTTTACGGGGCAACTGATGGAGGCGGCGAATCCAACTTTCAAATTCGCGATAGTACCAATTTTGTGGAAAGTTTAAGGAGCCGGTTCCTGGTGGTACAATGGCAAAGCATTCACCTACTAACCAAAAGGGCTGGCTCCCCTCCAATCGGAGGTCCCCGGGGAGAAAGGCCTGGGGCTCTCCTGCTGGAAATCACTGCCATCGAGAAGCTGGGGAGCCGAGCTCTACTCCGACACATGTTCTATCGGGAGTCAGAATCAACTTGATGTCCGCTGTTTCATTTGTTTGCTAATTCCTTATGGCTAGGCTATGTTTCTTTCGGCTTTATGCCTTGTCGTTGACCATTGACTCTGCAGTGTTTAGCTCCTAGATTGCTCCTTGTACAGTGGACACCAGGTGCCGTTCTAATCTGTGTGTAGAATAACTCATCTGAATCCTCTCCACGGCCCTGTGAGGTAGGTGGATTGCCGTGATCCCATTTCACAGAAGAAGAAACCAAGAGGTCAAGGGACGTGTAAATTCAGGTGTAGGCAGGGTGGCTTCGGAGATCATGATCTTGACCCCTGCTGGCCACTGCGCTGCTAAGCGCACACAGTGAGTAGTTCACCAAATACAGCAGGGCCAGCAGTGCCGCCATGGGGGGTATGCTTTCTCAGGGGCCCACGAAGCCCTCCTGAGGTGACCGGTGGTGTCTTCCCGGACACCTCAGGAGAGGACGCCGCGGGCTGGGTCTGGAAAGACCCCAGCCTGTGCCGTTTTCGTGCCAGACGCTGGTTGCCGTACACCTTCTCCTGGGTGCTTTTCTTCTGAGCACTCTCAATGGAGACACGGTGTCTCCAGCAGTGAGTATGCGGGGCCTTCCCTGGATGGGCGAGATAAGAACAAGTCACAAAAGAGGAGATGTCACGTAGTGCCTCTGCTGAGAATACAAAAGCCGCTTCGCTCGACTCTCGCTGAGCTAAGAGAGGGAGTGCTCTCTTACTGAGACTCCTGAGGCAGGCCCACCTCTTATCAGGTTCTGGCCGTAACTATATTTTAATGCACAATACGCTTCTTAAGAATACCAGGCCATCTCCATGACAGGTACCTTTTACCACCAACAGCCAGTGTGATCGCTTTATGGTCTTCAAGCGGCCACATTGAAATGTCTGTATGAATTTTTGGATGCTGAAACCGAGATATAAAAGTCTCTATATAATTGTGATCCCAATTTATGTAAGAGTGCAAGCGTATGTGTGTACAGAAGGAAATTCACCTCTGTGCCCTGATTTCTAGGGACTGAGTTCATGATTCACTTTAATTTACATTGCTGGGAAGGACCGGAATTGCCCACCTTCTTCCATCCTCTTCTCCCCCAGGCCAGGGCAGCGCCTTGCCCTCTGTCTTCCCCTAACTTAGACTCGATGACCAGAAAGTAACCAGCACGTGCAGTTTCTAAAGGCTGCACATCCCTGTTCTGCAGCAGAACCTTTTTTGTTTTTGCTTTTAAAGCTTGCTTTTAATTTTTATTGCTTTTGATTTTGTTTCATAGTTTTATTGGCATATACTTCACATATCCTGTACGTCAATCATTCAGTCATATTCAGAAGAGTTGTGCAATCATCACCACCATTTCAGAGCATCTTCTTTCTTGTACTCATTGGTAGCTCCCGTTTTGCCCCCAACCTCCCCTCCCAAGCCTCTAGGTAATTATTCATCCAGTTACTTTCTCTCTAGATTTACCTGTCCTGGATTTCGTATATAAAAACACCAACAGGAGGCAAGCAAAACAACAGCAAGGCCAAAACAAAACAGAAAAACCTCAATAGGAAAGAAAGCAGAAAATGTTAAAAATGGAAACAACTTTAAAATCGGTTAAAAGGGAGTTCTCACTACATTTGCCATCATTGACCTGACTGTTCTCTGACAGATCCCTGGATTGTGATCAGAAAGGATGCTTCTGGACACTTAATCCTTGTGGGGATTCTGCAAATGGATTTGGGCCTCCACTCTCATCCGTAGCCTTCTGCAAACGGAGTGTTCAGAATTTAAGCTTTAATACCGTTACCCACCTTTTGATTTTGATTTCATTATTTACAATCCTTGGATCACATAGGTCGGTGCTCTTTTGAATACTGCTAAACCCAAATTTTAGAAAGGGCAGATCAAAGTCAGTTTTGGCATGGCCTTAGGATGGCAAGGTTTCCTCTGTCCTTCCTCAGACCTCTTTGCCCATTGGCCAGTGTGCCCCGAGTGTGCCCCTGGCTAGCCTAGCTTGCTCTGGGAGGGGCAGCGAGGACCGCAGAATCATAGCTGTTGTCCCTGAATGGTGAGGCGCCAGCTACTCTGTACGTCGGCTCCCGGGACCATTGCTGGGAAGGACTGGAATCGCTCCACTTACTTTCGTTGTCTTCTCCTCCCGGCCAGGGAAGCTGCTTGGTCCTCTGGCCTTAGTACCAGGGGCAGAAGGAGAACCAGGGGCCTACATGAAGTATCGCACAGACTGCTGGGGAGTGTTTCTGAGTTGAGGTGTCATGCAGTATTCCTGAAGCCCCAGACTAAGGGACGCCTGCACAGGGGATCGGAGCCCTGGCAGCAGTGTTCATACCCGTCAGCCACTCTGGGGGAGAAAAACGAGGCCGTCTAGTCTCATAAAGAACTAGTCTTTATGTAGGGATTCTATGAGTCAGAATGAACTTGATGGCAGTGGGTAGGCACAGGGAATGGCTCATGCTTGTCTTAAAAAGTAAAAAGCTCCAGAAGCCTCCCCTCCCCCCAGTAGGGAAGGTTGCCCTTCCCAGAACCAGCCAACTGCCAGTTAGTCAGCTAGGCAGTATTTGCCGCCAGACGTGTTCTCTCAGCACATGCATGCGAGAATCGTCTGCTGTGTTGTTTTTAATTTTTAAAGCTAAGGGAATTGAGAAGCCCAGAGAGGTGAAGTGGCTTGCTCAAGATCCCCCTGCTGGTGAGTGAGAACCCATAGCTTAGTCTTTGACGCTCACCCAGCTCTCTGCTCCAGGAGCAGCCAGCGTGCGTAACACTGCCACTGGCACACTGCCCATTCTCCCTTCGATGCCCTGTGCTGCCCCTGATGGCCCAGAGCAAACCTCAGATCCCGCTTTCCAATGCTCGTGGCCTGGCACATCCCCTTAACCTGTGTGTGTGTTATGGACGCCCCCGCCCTAGCCTGGGCCAGCCAATGGGCCACTTTATAAATGTACAGCCCACCGACTTCCAGGTGATTCAAACTCGTAGCCACCTACAGAACAAGAGGGTTCCCAAGACTGTCAATCTTTACAAGAGCACACAGACAGCCCTCATCTTTCTCCTGTGGAGGGGCTGGTGGATTGGAACTGCTGACTATGTGGATAACAACCCAACACATAACCTACTATGCAACCAGGGCTCATTTATCAATATACAAGTTTACAAAATAGCATATGTAAAACATATTGGAAAACATTTATATGGAAGCAATTATTACTTTTTAAATAACTGTAATATAAATACTTCTTTAAGAGTCAATGTTAAATGACATAATATACTTCAGGTCTAATAACTAACCTAATTTGCAAGTAGTGATGAACATACGTGATGTTCTGAGACAGCAATCCAGATATAATAGGAAACATATGTGTCCCTATTGGTGACAGGAGCCCTGATTGTGCAGTGGCTATATGCTGGCCTGTTAACTGCAAGGTCAGTAGTTCAAAACCACTAGCTACTCTGCGGGAAAATGAGGCTTTCTAGTCCCGTCAAGAGTCATAGTCTCAGAAACCCACGGGGTAGTTGTACCTGTCCTGTAAGGTCACCGTGAGTCAATATGTAGGCTGCATTGGCCAGAGGGAGACATCCAGTGATACTCATATGTGTAAGAGAGAGCTTTTGATCAAGAAGTAATTACATATCAAGAAAAATTCTCAGCCCAGTCCAACTTAAGTCCATAAGTCTGATACTAGTCCCTAGTCCCCCTCAGGCAGCAATCAGGAAGATGAAGGCAGAAAGGAGAGGCCATCCTCAAGAGAGCTATAGTTCTCCATACAACCTCCAAGTGAGGTCATCAGGCTGTGACCTGACTGACAGACTACACTCCACCCCATGCACTCTTCCGTGTCTTCATGTTGCCGTGGAGTTATGTAACTGGCAGGGTCAGCACTGACCTGATGGCAGTGAGCTTGGTTTTGAGCCTATTGGTGTCAAAGGTCCGGCTGATTCAGTGGTAAAAGTGCTCGGTCGTTTGAACCCACCCATGGCTCTAGACGAGAAAGAGGCGACAGGCTGTTTCCATGAAGAATCGCAGCCTGGGAACCCTGTGGGGGCAGTTCTGCTAGTGGGAATGGACTTGTTTGGTTTCCTCTTGGGGTCAAAGGCACAGGTCTGACTAACACCAATGTAATTTGTTAGCTAAACAAACAATTTAGAGAAATTCTCTATTTCATTTAGAAATTAGTGAAATAAAGATGTAGTATTTTCCCCCTCATCCAAGTACACTATTCCTGAACTCTATCCCTGGACCCTTGGGTTGGATCCCCTGCTCTATAAGATGTTTACCTTAAAGGACGTATGTGTGTGTGTGTGTGTGTGTGTGTGTGTGTGTGTGTGTGTGTGTGTGTGTGTGTGTCTGATAGAGGGCTGGGGGAGGAAGAAGGAGAGAGACTGAAGAACGGAAACCAAGGAGAGAAAGGAGCCTTGGAAGAAGGAGGCGGGGGATGGGGTATAACTTGGTACTGAGTCAGTGGTGCAGAAATGCAGTCAGACTTGACCCAGCCACCACAGAAAACGGGCTGGGTGTGGGGCCAGGGAAGAAAGAAAAAAAAGTCCCATTTCTGTTGTCTCAAGATTCATCTCAACTCTCTGCGCAGGAACAAGTGCCTCGACATTTGACTTACTTGGTGATTCGAAAGGGTGTGAGGAGGAGGGTGCCTTGGGGTAGGGGTTGTGGTGCGGCTCCCGGTCTAAACAAGAGTGGGGGGGGGGCATCGTTACTGCGTGAGCCATAGCCTGGCCTCCTTTCTGGTGGGAGACTTATCGGAGGCCTCCAATTCCAAATCTGGGAAGCACTTGGCACTGGCCGGAGTCTGGGGATGGCCCAGCTTCTTTCTATTTTAGGCAGCCGGGTGGCTGCACAGCCTCCCCTTTGGCCCTGTGGTGACAGCTTGTTTCCAAGGGCTTGAGTAATGGGCTGGACCACCCCTTCTGCCCACTGGCCTTGCGTAGGGATGCCACCTCATACCACCTTCCCCTGACCCCTGCCTTGACACACACACCCCGTACTCCCCACTGTGGGAGTGGGAGGCGGAAGCTATTTTCTCTGCCAAGTAAACATGTAGGGAAGAGGGACCCGCTCATGGATAATTCATAAAGCAGGTCACTCATTCATTTAATGTACTTCTGTTGAGCAGCCGCCGTTAGCCAGAGCAGAGTGTTTCCACAATGAACGGGTCGGCCCGGATCTCACAGTCTGAGGAAGGTGGTGGCCACTCCTATTTGGAAAGTGTCTGCTCTGTGTGCTGCCCTGCCCCAGGCGCAGCCCCTGAGCCAGGAGGTGTTCAGGGTAGAGGCACTGCAGTTTGGGACAGTGGGAAAGCCTTCGCGAGCAATTTGTGGGCGGGCTGGATAACTCAGCGGTGATCCAGTGCCTGCCTTGGCCCATTTCCTCTGGTCCATAGCGCATGGGCCTTTCCTCTCCCGTGCTCACAGAACATAGGCCGGGCTGCTCCTCATTAGCCTGGGCAGATTATGGCTCTCTGTGTGGCCCACGATCACAGCCAGCTGTCCCTCTGGCACTGCGGATCCTGCACGATGGAGGTGTCTGTCCTGAAATCAGGGCACATTTCTAGCCAGAGGCGACGGGCCTCAGCCCCATTGGGACTCGTGGTGGCATTTGAGACCATTAAGTAGACTTATTGTAAGTGTGCCACCTTCACCTGCCAGTGCTGCTCAGTGAAGGGACATCCCCCCCACACACACCCCTTTCTTTCCTGGCATGTAGGATCGCCCTGTCATCTGAGAACCAATTCAGATCTGGAATGAAACTGGAGGCAGAAAAGTCTGCCTCCCACCCACTGTGCAAAGCCCAGCCTTGCCTCCCTGATGACAGCCTCTGTGTCTCCACGTGCCCCCTCTGGGCCCCCACCAGTGTGAGCACTCTGGGAAGCCCAAAGCCCCCGCCTGCATCATACGCCTTCTTTCTGGCCCTTTTGTGAAGAGGAGCAGTACTTGGAAGGGCTCCACTGCATAAAACCGGTGGGGCGATCTTTGTGTGGTCTGTGTGCATAAAGAAGCAAGTGTGCTGATGGACCTGGGCGATGGGTCCCGGCACTCCGGGAGGTGGAGCCAGCAGGTGGGTGCAGAGGGCCATAGACAGTTACTCATTGAGACTGACTTCAAGGAGCTGTCTCAGCATCAGGGTGGGGCCTGGCAAGTGTCAAATCTGCAGGGCAGGTTGGAAACCAAGACCGGAGTTGATGCTGCAATCTTTTCTTATTTTTCATTCAGAGATCATTTTATTGGGGGCTCTTACAACAATCCTACATGAACTGTATCAAGCATATATGTACATATGTTGCCATCATTATTTTCTAAACATTTACTTACTATTGAGCCCTTGGTATCAGCTCTCCCCCACCCCCTGTGACCCCTTGATTAATTATTATTCTCATATCTTACACTGACTGCTGTCTCCCTTCCCCCATGGTTTCTGCTGTTCATCCCCCTGGAGGGGTGTGTGTGGTTATGTGTCAATCATTGCGACCGGTTCCCTCTTTCCCTCTAGTCCCCACCTTCCCCCTACACTCCTGGTATCGCTACTCCCATTCCTGTTCCTGGATTCCATGTGTCATGAGATCTTATCTCTTTTCTGTACCTCTACACATGCTCTGATCTAGTCCAAAGTGAAATGCAGGACTGGGGTCATGATAGTGGTGGGTGAGGAAGTCTTATGGAACCAGAGGAGTATTGTGTGTTTCATCGGTGCTGGACTGCACCCTGGTTGACCCATCCCTTCCTTGTGACCCTTCTGTGAAAGGATGTCCCATTGTCCACAGATGGGTTTTGGGTCTCTGCTCCTACCCCCGTCATTCTCAACAATATGAATTTGGCTTTTTTTCTGTTTGTTTGTTTATTTTTGGGTTTCTGAAACCTGTACCCAATCCTGTCGATACCACAAGATCACACAGGCTGGTGTGCTTCTTCCATGTGCGTGTTGTTGCTTCTCAGCTAAGTGGCCACTTGTTTATCTTCAAGCCTTTAAGACCCCAGACACTATATCTTTTGATAGCCGGGCACCAGCAGCTTTCTTCACCACATTTGCTTATGCACCCACATGCTGCAATCTTGAGATGGATTTTATTTTCGGAATAACCCTGACTTTTTTCTTTTAGGGCCCTCAGGTGATTGAATGAGGCCCACCTGAATTATTGAGGGCAACCCTCTGTACTTAAAGCCGGCTAGTTGTAGCTGTTAACCACAACCCCATCAGCCACACCTACATCAGTGTCTGCTTGTGTAACTGGGAGCCTATGGCCTAGTCACATTGTTATGTGAAACTGACCAGCGCAGATGTCTACCCCACATAGGGGCACTGATGTTCTAGTTGTGTGCAAAGCCATTCTGGAAAGGAGGAGAGTGCTCCATGTTCTATGGGAAAGTCCCCAAGGCTATCCATAGGGCTTCCAGTCTTGGAATCATGCTCATTTTGTATTTATTTCAGGTGTAGCCCTGTGCTGGGCAAGTATAACACAGGGCCCTGTCCACTGTCCTTGAGGGGATAGTTGGGTGCCTTCTGCCCAGTGTCCTGCATGGTCACAGCTTCTCCCTGGGTGGGAAGGTCTCATTTTTCAAGGGCTCCGAGGACACTGTGGCCTCAGTGGCTGCAGGAACTTCTCTTCCTCTCCTTGAGGGCTGGGTGCATGCTGACATAGAGCTGGGGTGAGTGGAGCCAGGACTTGTCCTGGGGTGCCATTGACCAGTCACGAGGCCGTGGACACATCTCTAGCCTCCAACCCTCTCAATGAATTTGCCAACCAATCGAAGATACGCTTAAACCCACTCAGTGCCTTTCAACTTGGCTGCTGCTTCCGGGTTGTTTTCACATGCGGCCCTCACCCTGTTTTCAGTGGGAGAAGTGAGTAGTGTGTATGTGTGTGGTCCTGGTAGAGGTCCTGGTGGTGGCCATGCTGTGTGATGGCCAGCATGCTTTCACGGAGGCCTGTCGGAATCTCTAGAGTGGTTTGCACGAAAACAAAAGAAAACAAAAACAAGGTCACTGCCATCAAGTCGATGCTGACTCCTATCGACCCTGTAGGACAGGGTAAGTTTTCAAGACTATAACTCTTGACAGGAGTAGAAAGCCCTGTCTTTCTCTCTCAGAGCAGCTGGTGGTTTCAAACTGCTGACCTTGAGGTGAGCAGGCTAACACATAACCACTACACCACCCAGTCCCTAGCCAGCCTGCATCCCTCTGCCTTTGAGACTCGCTGCACTAAGTGATATCTGAGCCCTCCTCTAGCTCAATGACCCACAAGGGCACTTGCTCCGTGCTCCTCTCTTTGCAAGGTTGCTGCGTTGATGACTGAAGATGATAAGGGAAATGTCTAAGTAAATAAGCCCTCCGTTTTTGTTTTGTTTTGTAAAGCAAGCTGCTGTCCAAGGTGGTTGAGAGCATCAAATGGGGTAATGCATGTGGCAGTGGCCAGTGTCCACATCCCGTCCGTCCTTCTCCCCTGCTCTACCTCAGTCACGATTGCTCTCCAGCCACCCTGTCCTTGCTGTGGCTGTGCCATCTCTCCCCAGTGCTGTTTTCCAAATGAGCTGACGTGTGCCAAATAATATCCAGTCACCCTAGTGCAGTGGTTTTCAACCTTCCTAATGTGGTGATCCTTTAATACAGTTCCTCATGTTGTGGAGACCCCCCCCCCCCAACATTAAATTACTCTCCTTGCTACTTCATAACCGTAATTTTGCTACTGTGATGGATCCAGCGACTCCTGTAAAAGGGTCGTTCAACCCCCAAAGGGGTCACTACCCACAAGTTAGAACCACTGCTCTAATGGAACAGGATGAAGAATTGGCCTTAGAAAGGAGCTGGAGCAAGAGAGGAGCACCAGCCCAACTGGGTGTCATACCTGACGGGGCCCAGGAGTGAGGGGATGAGTGTGCCACCCCAGGGAGGGTCTCTGTCCTTCCGGCAGCCAGTGAGGAGAGAGCTTCAGCCCACTGCAGCAGGGGAAATGATCACCCCTCTGTACACCTTTTACCTTCTCATTTGCATTGTGACCTGCCTGGGCTGGATCAAGGACAGTGTAACCGAAAGGAATTCCTGAAACCCAAATGAAGGCTGAACATGATAGTGGGACAAGAGGAAAGAAGTAGGAGGCAAAGGGCAGTTATAGAGATCTAAATACAGGCATGTGCAAATGTAAATATATTTATATACGATGAGGGGGGAAATAGATCTATGTACATATATTTATAGATTTAGTATTAAAGAAACAGGTGGACAGTGGACCCCTACTCAAGTACTCCCTCAACACAAGAACACTTTGTTCTAACAATTCAGCAGTCTGAGATGCTCACCTTCCTGGCATGATTGCTGAAGACAATGGGTGCACAAGTAAATGTGGTGTAGAAAGGTGATGGTGCCTGGCTATCAAAAGATATAGCATCTGAGGTCTTAAAGGCCTGACGATAAACAAGCTACCATCTAGCTTAAAAACAACAAAGCCCACATAGAAGAAGCACACCATCCTGTCCCAACACAATCACTGAAGACAAAGCGGTTATATAAGCAAAGGTGGTGAAGAAAATTGATTGTACCCAGCTATCAAAATGTATAGAATCTGGGGTCTTATAGGCTGGGGGGAAAAGTGGCCATCTAACTGAGAAAGAACAAAGCCCACGTGGAAGAAGCACACCAGCCTGTGAGTTCCCAAGGTGTCGAAGGGATCAGGTATCAGGCATCAAAGACCAGAAAAAAAAATCATAACATTGTGAATGAGGGGGAATGCAGAGTGGGGACCCAGGCCACATCTGTGGGAAATTGTACATCTCCTTGCAGAAGGGCCATGGGGAGGAGATGATCCCATTGGTGTGGCGTAGCAATGATGAAACATGCAATTTTCTTCTAGTTCTTGAATGTTTCCAACCCCCCCCCCCCCACTATCATGATCCCAATTCTACCTTACAAATCTGGCTGAACTGGAGGATGTACACTGGTACAGATAGGAACTGGAAACAGAGGGAATCCAGGACTGATGAACCCCTCAGGACCAGTGGTGAGAGTGGCAATACCGGGAGGGTGGAGAGAAGGTGAGGGAGAAAGAGGGAACAGATTGCAAGGATCTACATATAACCTCCTCCCTGGGAGATGGACAGCAGAGAAGTGGGTGAAGGGAGACATCAGATGCTGTAAGATATGACAAAATAATAATAATTTATAAGTTATCAAAGGTTTGTGGAGGAGGGGTGTAGGGAGGGGAAAAATGGGGAGCTGATACCAAGGACTCACGTAGAAAGCAAATTTTTTGAGAATGATGATGGCAACAAATGTACAAATGTGCTTGACACAATGGATGTATGTATGGACTGTGATAAGAGTTGTAGGAGCCCCTAATGAAATAATTTTTAAAAATGGAAAAGGAGTTACCGCCTTTGAAACCCACAGGGGCAGTTCTGCCCTGCCATATAAGGTCGCTATAGGTTGGAATCGACTCGATGGCAGTGACTTTGGTTTGATTTGATGCAAACGAAATAATGTTGCTTTTATGTTAATCCCAATGAGAGAGTGTATAGGGGGTGCCCTGAGGTGAGGGCCGAAGGCTTCCGTGAGATTGAGCCTTGCTTGTCCTGTTCAGGAGCGCTGGTGGCACTGTGGTGAAGGTGCTGGAACGCCAACCCCGAGCTGTTGCACGGAGGAAGCTGGTTCACTCGCAAGCATGAAAGCCACTCTGAAGATGTGCAGCACTGGGACCCGGGCGGGGCCAGGTCTAGTTTGTCTCGCGGGGTCTCCGTGAGTCAGAAGCACTCAAAGGCAGTGGGTTCATGTCTTGTTAGTGGAATCAGCAGTACCAGACATCCCTGGCATGCCCCAGCACTGGGCGAAGTATCTTCTGCTCCTTCCTGTTCCATCCCCCTGCCCCCGCCCCCACTTCAAGGTATTTACCATCTGATCTCTCCCAAGGCCCAAAGCAGACCCCACAGTCACAGCCTGCCCTGGGTGCTCAGAAGCATTGGCCATCATGTGAAACTTCTGCTACCCTTCCTGCTGGCCACCATCGCTCCTCGTTTGCACACCGCCCAGTCCCCAGACCCCTCTCACCACCAACAATGTGACACCATCGTCATTTGTCAAACTGAAGTGTGTCATGGTAGTAATTATAATACGTATTCTTTATTTTTTGAAAGTCGGTTGAAACATTTGAAAAATGTTCTCACATCATGACCTTTGAGATGTTCGGGCCCAGCCCTTCCTTTTACATAGAAAACTCTGTGAGCAGTGCACCCGCACCCCCCCCCCCTCGTTCCCCTCCCAGTCAGCTAGCCAGGGCTCAATAGCTGTGTCTCCCATGACCTTGCATGGCTGGCTAAGTGCGTGTACATTTGAGCAGCACCATAGAGGAGGGAAAGCTGAACCTTGGGGACAGTGGGATAGAGCCAGGTGGCAGCAATGCTGGGATTAAAAGGCAGGCTGTGAACTGTACTGCTCCTACCTCCTCACCAGCACACGTATGCACACACATGCACAGTTTCCTCGATGAGGCTCTTTGACCGGCAGGAGAAACCTTGGCCTGGGCCAGCAACTGGGGCTGGAGAAGAAGAACGGAGGACAGGGTCATCTGATGTATGCCAAACACTGACCAGCCTGCAAGGGGCATGCCCACAGGCCTCTGTGCACGCCTGATGCCTGGGCCCTTTGTGTTGGGAGGATAGCTTCAAAGAGCTGTGACCTTCAGGGCAACCAGAAGGGCAAGGTTGTTGGTGGGTGGTGTGTCATTTCCTGCTCCTTTTGGAGAGAGGTTCCTGGTGCCCTTTCCTTGCCCCCTCCCCCTGGAGGCCCACACCGCTGTGCCCCTCCACCTCCTGTTGGCTGCACTCTGCACTCCAGCAAGGAAGTGTGTCTGTGCTCCGCCCCCTGCCACAGAACACAGTGTCCTGTAGTATTTCCAGCCCGCTGCGCCTGGGAAGCTCTACTTACTTTTTTTTACTTCCTCCCCTTGAACATTAGAAACATTAGATTCCAAAAATAATTCAAGTCACAATGTTCTGCAGCCTGCCTCTGCTATTTTTTTCTTTCTTTCTTTTTTTCTTCTTCCTAAAGCTGTTCTTCTCCCTCTTAATTCAGATCTCCCTTAAATCCTTTCGCCCCTCCCCTGCATTTTCAGCCCCATTTGTGTCCTGGGGTCATCAGGCCGGCAGGAGGGATGTGCATGTAAGAACAGGGCAGAGGGGACTTTAGATATGGGCGGACTGGCTCCTTTCCAACTTTCTCTCAAAAGGGCCAAATGGTGCTGGAGACCTGAGCAGGCAGGAACTGTATGTGAGAGGTCTGCATATGTGGCCTCTACCTATGAGCGGACCCATAATTACCCCATAGAATGTGGAGCTCCGAGTCCTATGCTGACAGTACTTTCCACAGTTTTAACCTTGATTCTCTCGGTACCGACCCAGATGAGCCCGTATCATAGATAAAATGTGTGCAAGGCAATGAGTCATAACGGAAGCGTTCATCGATTTGTTCTTTCCGTCCTCGCAAACATTGAAGTCTTTCACTTGCCAGACCCTCTGCTGGGTAATCGGGACTGCATCTCTGTCCTCTTCTCCCAGGGAGCAAAGGAGAGAGGTGTCGCGAGGAATCAGGTTCAACCTGATGCTGTGATTATCATGGAGGAGGAAGGCATCTCAGAAATAGGTGGCTCCATGCTGGAGCCAGGCAAGGGAACCAGTCAGCTGGCAATCGGCCACTGGGCTGGCAGGAGTGCCGGTGCTCCTGTGTCGGTCGATGAGGCGGGGAGCACAGAGGTGGACCAGGGCCAAGAAAACAGGCCAGCTCCACCCCACAGGAGAAATGGAAGAAAATGCCCCAAGTGTCCTTTCTGAAAAACAAAAGTTATTAAGGTCCAGTTTGTAAAGTAAAACAACGTAATCTGTCCACGGGTGGGGATCTCTCTCCAAGCCCATATGTAGACATTGCCGTGTCATTGAAGAATTCATAGGCAGGAATCTGCTTCTAGCTGGAATTTCAGAAGGCTCCTTCCCCCATCTCCTCCCTTCTCTGTCTGCCAAGAAAGCTCCTTCTCTGCACATCTGCACTCATCTCCTACTTTTCCTTCTTCTCGCAGCTACCGAGTCCGTTCTGGCCCACAGGGACCCGTGGGACAGAGCAGAACTGCCCTTGGGGGTTTCTGAGACTGTAATCTGTACAGGAGTCCAAAGCCTCATCTTTTTCCTATAGAGTGGCTAGTGGCTTTGAACCGCTGACCTGGAGGTGAGCAGCCAGATGCATCACCCACTGGTCTAAGGAAGGACCTGCTGTAGGGACAATGACGGATGCACTGAAACAACTGCTTTTTGGCATCCTCTTTCCTGGTATAGAACAAAAAGGGACATTCAGCTTCCCCTGCAGATCAGCATGATCCCACCCCAGAGTACACCCTGTCCCTCACAAGCTCCCTCTGAGAAGCTTCCCTTGGTTGTGAGCTACCCTTTCTCCCCAGGAGGGTACAGATGGGAAGTGAAATGAGAACTGGGCACTGAGCTCCCCTCCCCCAGACATCCTCTTAGGTGCTTTGCCTGTCCCCACCTCCTCGCGAGCCATGGCTATCGCTACCCCACTCACTCACGCAACAGGGGCCCATTCCACTGTCTCTGTCTGCTGAAGTCCCAGCTCACTGAAGGTCTAGCTCAAAGGCTGCTCTCCCCTCTCGTGCTCATTCAAGGTGGTCTTTCTCTCTTCAGAGATCTTCCTATATCCCTCACCTGTCCCTCGTGCTTGTCCTCGTCCATCCCTCCTTGTCGTATATTGAGGTGCTTTAAAGTCCCATAAGTTCCCAATTACAGTGCAGATTCCCAGAGGTCGGATCTGTGTGATCTCAGAGGCTAAGGAGGTGATGGGCAGTTAGACCCAGTCTGCTTGACAGAAGAGAGCTTTTGTGAGCATTCTGAGCTGACACAAGAGCACCATCTACTGCTGAGTGGTTTCCAGGGACACACTTTAGCAAGTTTCATCTTGCAGTGGCGAGAGGGGTGAGGAGGCAGGGAAACTAGTTCGGAGCCTCTATGCTCCCTAGGGGTAAGGAGAGGAGAGCTGGGTCTGGATTTGAGCCATAGTAGAGTGGGGGGCGGAGGGGTAGAGTGCCAAACACTGGAGGTCCCCTAAAGAAGAGACAACAGGACCAGGTGACCCAATGGGTGTCAGGGAGGACAGAGAGCTAAGATAACTCCAGGGCCTTTGTGTCAGCATGGTGACTGACTATGGGACAAGATGGCCCGGAAACCCCAGAAGCATTGGGGAGAAGGACTCGGTGAAATTCAAGTTTTAATTTTTTCGTTTTGTTTTAAGGGACAGAAAGTAAAGGAAGTTACTGAAAACCGTGACTTGGTTATTTATTCCCAGCTCTGAGGGACAAGATAAGATGGAAGACGATTGATAAAGGCACGGACAGCTGTAGAGGGGTGGCTGAGCACTTCATCCTATCAGAATGCCCTGGGCTCTTTTGGGGTTGCTTTGCTAGGCGGCATCTAGAAACTAGAATGACCACCTCACATCGCCTTCTCCTGCATGCACCCCTGAGCCCCTCACCTGCCCAGGCTGAGGCTGCTGCTGGAAGACAGGAGAAGGGGATAAAGGGCAACCATGCCTGGTCTTCTCCCCCACTTAAGCATGCCCCCCAGGCACAGACTCTTCCAGCACAGCTGTCCCTTCTATCTGAAAAGACTCCAGAAGAAGGACCAACTCCCTCATAGCCCAGGTAGGGTGGGGCTGTTTGTTTGGTTTGGTGCAGTTGGTTCTAGGATGTGTATGAGGACTGCATGAGAACATTTATCACCAGACACTCCATTTTTGCAGTAACAATCATAGTTCCCATTTATTGAGCGAATTCTGTGTGCCAGGAACAAGCATTAGCTCATCTAAATTAACTTGCCAAGGTCCAGATGCCCGTTTATGCCTAAATTTAGTGCCGGGATAGAATTGGGCACTGGTCACTCGGCTTACAATAAATAGGAAGTTGACCTTTTCAAGTCTACATTTTGGGAACTGAGTGAAGTGCAGTCCCTCACTCCACTCCTGAAAATATTTTATCAGCATCTGTGTTTCAGATGGAAGGAAACTGACCACCCAGCTTCACAATCCCGGCTGCCCAGACTGCCTCCTGTCTTGGCTGGTACTGTTGCTCATCTGCTTCTGTCCCCCTAGGAGGATAGTGTGTCCGTGCTTTCAGGGCTGCAGGGAGTTCAGTTCATCTAGACATACAGAAAACACCCCCAATTTATTTAAAGTCTGAAATACTTATATTTATAGTGGGCTGGGTGAGCTGAGAACTCACTCAACAATAAATCAATTACTGCCATTGACTCCATTCTGACTCATAATGACCCTACAGGGCAGATGGGTCCCACACCTGTGAGTTTCTGAGACTAACTCTTTGCCGAGTGAAAAAGCTCCATCTTTCTCCCATGCAGCAGCTGGTGGTCTTGAACTGTTCATCTTGTCGTTAGCAGCCCAACACATAACCTGTGCTACCAGGGTTATAAAGCAAGGACAGAGGACTTGAAAAGGCTTAGCATCCGTGTGTGCTTCTCTAGGCCGAGCTGAGCTACCGCTCATCTGTCAAGGGTAGTTTGATTTTTAGCCGGGAAGTTTGCACCCTAGCTAGCTCTAATTAAAGAGCAACTATTTGTTGTTGTTGTTGTTGTTGTTGTTGCTGCTGCTGCTGCCAGCTCATTCTGCCTGTGCCCAAGGGAAGAGGAAAGGAACTGACCTCGGGCAACCACGCGTGGTGCTTTTTCTAGTGCCTGCATTGACCCAGACAGTGAAGGAGCTATACGGGAAAGCAGCGGGGAGGAGACGGAGGGAGGCATAGAGAGCAGCTGGCAGTTGGTGAGACGTCTATCACACCAGTGCTGGTCGATTTGGTGAGCTCAGAGCTGGCTGGACTCCCCTTTGCAACAAGGTAAACACCTGTAGAACCAGGGTCTTCTGTGTGGACTCCCAGTTTAACACAGCTCTTCACGCCGCTGGACGGGTGGCTTTAGACTTTAGAAGCCTCTACATTCTCTGTGCCTCTCTCAACACCCCCTTGCCTCCTAGAGGGGTTCTCTGCTAGCCCTGGTGACACACCGGGCTCCACGTTGGGCTGCTGACCACAGATCAGCAGTTCAAGCCCACCGGCTGCTCTGCAGGGGAAAGAGAGACGACGCTCTCTCCTTCTGTAAAGAGTTACAGGTAACTCACAGGGGCAGCTCTACTTTGTCATGCAGGGTCACCTCGAGTCAGTCGACTAGAGGACAGTGAGGTGCTTGTTTGTTTTGCACATTTGCAATTTAGGATTTGGACCTGAAGGGAATTTTAATTCAGATGTTGGGGGCTTCTTTTCTGCTGCTCTTTCATTTCTGATACTGTCACCCAAATCTCTAATATTTATCTTTATCTATCTATCTATCTATCTATCTATCTATCTATCTATCTATCTGTCTATGTTTCACCTGGAAAGACTGATTCTCTTCGCAGTCTCTCGTCCTTTCCTATTATGCGGTTTGAGTCACACCCTCTGGAGCTCAGGGTGTGTCTCCTTTTTTTCCAGGATCACTGGTCTGTGCTGCTTACTGACCAATGCCTGTAAATAGCTTATAGATGGCAGGGCAAGTCAGAGACCAGCAATTCCATCAGAGGCAGGATTCTAAGTCCCCACAAGAGCTTTTACAATAAAATTTCCAGTACATCAAGATAACCTGGAGTGTTCCCACTGAGTTCAACTCCCAAGGGTAGGGTCCAGGAAGCGCTCTACGTAGGTAAGAACTACCACCGTGGATTCTAAGAGCAGTGAGACTCGGGAGCAGAAAGTCAGGTGGACTCAGGTGGTCAGTGGAGGTTTTACAGAGGCGGAGAGCTTCTCGTTGTTGTTTTTAAAGGACGGGAATAACTTGGCTGTTTAGGTATGGACTATTTAATGGAATACCACGATATGGGGATGAGATTGAGCACGGTATAATACATATTTTTTACAGGCCAGCAAAGAACCAGCGTGCCTGGGAAGGAGGCGTGGTGGAGGGCATTTGTGCTCAGTAACAGGGAAAGCCAGTCTGTTGGGAGGGGCGGGGGAGGGAGGGGATGGGAATCAGATTGTGTATTTGGGACTGCAGATAGCAGCCATGGGGTTTCCTGACTCCGGGGGGTATGCGGTTCAAGCAATCTGTGTGAGCCTGGTGAGGGAGAATGGAGTCAGGAGGTGAGGGAGGCTGTGACGGCCATCATGCAGGCAGTGGCGCAGAGGGGTGAGCGGCCGCGGCAGCGAGGATGTAAAGGACACGCGGGCTCGCCTCAGGTTCGTGCACTTCGCTCTGGGGAACCTCACACGTGTGTAACAGCTTGAAGTTCTGTGGCAAACCCTGAGCAAGAGTCCTTTTCCCAGCAGCACACACTCGCTTCCTGTCTGGGTCATAGTGTCATCCTGACAACGTTTCGCTTTTTCAATAAAGTTATTGTTGCAATATAACAAGTCATGCCCTTTTTTGGCTTCCTTGTGCATTTAGAAGTGACAGGACCCCTATAATGTCCGGAAGTGTGCAGTCATATATGAAAAGCTTTGAAATACGGCAAGCGTGACCCATATGTGGCAGCGAGACCCACAGGTAGACTTGTTGCAGGCCGGGTAGCCACGCACTTCACTTTGTGGACACCGCACCAGCTGCCCCTGATAGTGACGTGAAGCACGCCTCGAGGTGGGAAGGCCTGCCGGCGATACGCTCAGGGAAGCAGATGAAGGTCTGCGAAGGGAGGAGAAGGCAATGGTTTGAAAGAAAGGAGGGAGTTGGTGGCATGTCAGGGGTGGGTGTTACTCATGAGCCCATAGGCACCATTTGCTCATCGTGAATGTCTACGATGAGCCATCCCTGGCATTGCCTTAGGATAGTAACCAGAATCCGTAGCTTGGCAGCAGGGCAGCACCAGTGTATTTGTTTCCAGCTGCTGCTGCTGTTGGCTGCCTTCTGGTTGGCCCCTGACTCAGTGGCAACCATCGAGGAGCAGACCATTGTAATCTATGGTTTCATTGGAAAGTTGTTTTGGGGGGTGGTGGTGTAGATTGCCCAATTTTTCTTCTTACAATTTGTCATCACATGGCATTCTTTCCTGTAGTCTAGCTCTTCTCCAATCCTAAGTGTACCACTCATGTAGCGGGCACCCTAATGACCTCATCTTAACTAATTACATCTGCAGCAACCCTATTTCCAAATAAGACCATTCAGGACTTGCATAGGTCTCTGAAGAGACGCAATTCAGCCCAGAGCTGTGGGGGTTTCTTCCGCGTTGAGAGTCCTTTCAGCAGTCTGGTTCGAGCACCAGGAGAAAGCTCCTCATGGGGAAGTTCCAGGAGCCATGGCTTAAAAAAATCCATGCCCCACGGAGCCGATCTTTCTTGTAACCACTCCAGGTGCACAACTCTAAGGGGCCCTGCCAGGGGGTGCCAGTTATAAGACTCTACATATTCAGAGGAGGCTCAGGTATGGTGTGCCCATCGGGCATGCTTAGCCCATTTATAGTTCCTCTCCATTCAAAGACAATTTACCAGCCAGGGGGCATTTTTACCCCCAGCATCATAATGTAGTATATAGTTTCTTGACACGTACATTCTTTGTCTGTTTCCAGGGAAACAGACTGGGATGTTAACTGAAGGTGAGATTATCATGCAGAAGGGAGCGGGTTCTGGTAACCCTTTGCTCACAGTGAAACATCTGACTGTTTTACATAGAGACCAGGACTGAATGTTCTAGAAAAGGACCAACATGCTGTGGTGTTCGATCTGGGGTTTGGCACCGTAAGGAATTTTGCTGTGGAAGGTGTACGAGAGATACTTGGAGAGCAGTGAGCATGTCGTCAGCTCAGAGCACAGCCTGGGCAGGGAAATCGCCTGGCATCCCAGCTGACTGCCGAGGATGCAGTGATGACGTCTCCCAGGTAACCAGCCAAGCTTTCCTCCGTAGAGCAGGCTTCAGTTAGGGGAAAGATAAAAATGACTTCCTTTCTATGCAGTGTAAAAATACATGCCAGGTGACATGTCTAAAGCCTAAAGGAAAACAGGCAGAGCCGCAGAACACTCTCTCACCTTCAGTAGATGTTCTGGACACCTGCTGCCCGTATCCGTAGGCATCAGTGTAATGGTCTCTTCCAAATCTTGAATTCCCTCCTGGCCGCAAGGCTTGCGGGATGTAAAAGACACAAGGTTTCAGACCCCCTTCAGCAGGGATTCTAGGAACCTAGAGGTCAGGCCCACATTGGGGGGTGCATTTATTTTTTTCCCTTTGAAGAGTGGATAATGGACAACCAGGGTTGAACTGTTGTGGAGATCCTAGGACAACACATGGACCACATGCGTGTGTGTGTGTGAGCACCAGCACACGCTCCGCCTGGGGTGGGGGTGGGGCAGAATGCCTGTGAGATTGCCCAGGGAGGCCATTTGCCTTTAATTCCACCCACTGCCCTTGACAGGCCCACCCTCTGCCTGTCTGGGGCCCCTCCTCCACTTCACATTAGGTGCTCCTTCCTGGGTGGTGTGCCCAATGGGTCCTGCTTTCCATTTTTATCGCCAAACCAACCCAAATGACACCCACTGCTATGGAGTCAATGCAGGCTCGTGGCCACCGGATAGTGCAGGGTAGAACTGCCCTATGGGTTTCCAAGGCTGCTAGTCTTTACAAGAGTAGAAAGCCCCTCTCTTGACCGGTCTGTAACCAGATGAATGAATTCCAGGAGGGACTGCAGGAATAATTGCATTTTAATGGGAGTCTCTCCTGAGTAAAAAACTGTTAACAGCTGGAGAGAGAGAGTCTCTGGTAAAGAAAAATGTTGGGCTGTGGCAGAGAATGGGGAAGGGGGATTGGAACCACGGAGAAAGTGAGGTTCTGGGGCCAGTGGCACCCAACCACAGAAGGGCATGGGGACTATACCCAAGAGAGGGAAGGGTCCCAGAGCCCCCCTGGGGGCAGTGGCTCCCCAGGGCCCAGAGTGTGTGACAGTGGGAGGTTAGAGGGGCACTTCTGGGCTACGTGTGTGCCAACATGTGGTCACTCTGGGGCGCACCTCCCCGTGGGCCAGGCTGTGGATGTTAGTGTCTAGATGCTGAGGTTCTAATCCCGTTATCCCATGGTGTCTTACAGTGATGAGAACTCACGCCCTTTATCTATTTTGTGTTCTAAATTAAGACCAAATACATGCAACTGATTATGCTCAATTTATGGATTTTCAAAATCTCCCATGTCTGTAGCACCTTACAAAGAAAGCATTTGCAGACCGGTTAATTGGCATCTTCTTATTGCCCTAAGGTTTAAATAGCAGAAGCTGTTATCTCGGACCCTTAGATGGAGAAACTGAGGTTCTGACCAGTGGCATGGGTTACCAAAGTTTATGCAGCAAATTCTGTGCTGGACTCACATTCTCTCCTCTTCCTACTCTAATACACATGCCGTCCTTTGGAATTGAAGGCGCCCCTTGCTTTCCAGACACAAGGGGGGACCCTTAGTGCTCTCGGGGCCAAGTGTCTATGGATGGGTCACTGCCATGTACAAGCAAGTGGAGGGGACACAGATGATAATGGGTCACGCAGACTTAGGCAAAGAAACTCCCTGGTGGTCTTCTATCTTCATAGTGAGCTCATCAAGGCGGAATGCAACCAGCTTTATTGCCAGTGCTATTGGAGACGGTATGAAATGCTAACCATAGATCTGAGATGGTCTGATAGTTAGATCTCCAAACCAGATGCCCTTGCCAAGTTTGACAAGTGATGGGAGAGGAACACCCGATCTTTATTTAATATCTTTCCCCCATGAAGTAGTTCATACTTCATTAAAGACAGAACAGAATAATAATAACCTTTTAGTGATCCTCATCTTTAAAGACAAAAAATTTTTTAACCTCCTAATTTACATTTAAATAGATTCCTCTAACATTTACTATGTATTAAGAACCAGATTTGTATATTTCTAACTGAATTTTAGCCAGTATAAAAAAATATTTCACTTAATTGACAGCAAAATTTGAAGAAGAAGGGAGGTGGGGGAATCCAAGTCGTTTGCACCTACTGTCTATCTTCTTGATGAGACAGAACTTTTCCAGACAGCGAGATACAATTTCATTATTTGGACATGAACTTTCCTCTTGGAGGGATTTTGTTGTTGTATTTTGTTGGGACTCAACCATTTGTTGCTTCTCATGACTGAGGGGAGGGAAGTTGTCCCCGGAGTTTGCAGTCACTGTGGAGAGAGTTTGCAGTCATTGTGGAGAGAGCTCTAGCTCTCTGGGTCAGTGTAGGTTCAAATGGAGCCGATCATAAACTGTCCTCGCTGGAAAAGAGCTTAGAAAGGGCCAGTTTGCCTGGAGATCCGCAACCCTTGCATCTCTGGGTAGTTTTTGCATTTACTCTTTTGCTCACTCATTCATTTGTTCCCTCCCTCATTCAGTGTCTATTGAGAAAAGTGCGGCTGTTTGAATCAGCTGCCTCTGGGGATTGTATGGCCTCCTGACTGGTGGGGCAGGTGACCGAGGAGAAGGGGTGTGAGGACTGGCCCCAGAGAGGCGCAGTGCGCTAAGCCCCTGCACCAGACACAGGGGCCAGGTGCTGCACTTTGTGCCTTTGGCCTTGCTAAGGAGTGGCGTGCGAGGTCGTGACCCCAAACCTTGGCATCACGGGCACTCCGTAAATGTGGCACAGGGCAGGGGGGGAAATGAATTCCTAGGCCCCCGCCTCCCGCCAATGAATCTGTAAAATGGGTATGTTTATTGAGCTGTGTTGGGTTCTTTTAAGGGAGAGGAAGATGGTAGGTGTGAATGGACATTTTGTGCTCTAAAGCACCAGACGCATGTCCGAGCTGAGGAGGAGGAAGTTGCTACCACTGGCTGCCAGACAATGCCCAAGCCCCAACCTGAACTCCGTGCCATCAAGTCGATGCCGGCTCATGGTGACCCGATATGATGGGGGAGATCTGTCCCTGTGGCTTTCTGAGGCTCAACTCTTTCTGGGAGGAGAAAGCCTCATCTTCCTCCCGAGGGGCAGCTGTTTTTCATTGTGACCCCAAAGCCAAAAGGGCTCTTATAAAACAATGCCAGATTTCTCAATGACAGCCTTTAATCCAACAGGTGGAAACGTAAGCTGTACCAAGGGACTTGGCTGAGTCGAATCTGTTAGGAATCAAGATGCTTACCTCCATCTACCAGCCCACAGTCTAATGGGAAGCCAGGGACAGAGCCAGCCCCCAACCCATTCAGTCCCTGCCACCCTTGACTGGGTACACACACATCCTCGAATCTGTTAGGAATCATGATGCTTACTTCCATCTACCGGCCCACAGTCTAATGGGAAGCCAGGGACAGAGCCAGCCGCCAACCCATTCAGTCCCTGCCACCCTTGACTGGGTACACACACATCCACTCACGTGCCCCAACGGGATGCAGCAGGAATATTGTGATCCTCATGGACAGCCAGGCTCACAGGGAAGGGTGGGCTGCAATCAGCCAGAGAAGAGCTGAGCTCATCCCTGGGGACAGAGCCCGATTGGAGGGAGCTCAGTGCGTGGCATCATGTGGACCCATTTTGACTCCAGCGCCAGTTAGCCGGCACCCTCAACCCTTGCCTGTCCTTTTAACCCGCTTTTGCTCCTGCTTCCCGCCGCCCCCTAATGGGCCTGTGTCCAGCAACCCCTGCTCTGCAGTCTAGCAGGGACCTGGGCAGCGCAACCCAAACATGGTGGTGCCGGTTCATGACTTATTTGCACACCTAAATAGTCATCTCACGGAAAATACAGGGAAGGTCACGCTGCAGCCGCTGGGATAGCCGCGTAAGTTAGGTGGAGGGGGGCGTTTATCACACGTTCCAAGGGCTGGGGGCATGTTCGCTTTTTCATTCACTGTATTGACTCTTTGGCCCATACGGAAAAGAGAGGAGGCATTAGTTTGAAATGTGCTTGGGAGGCAAAGTTGTAAAGATTAGAAAAGCAGATTGTAGAGTGACATTCCTGTCAACGCCTGGGCACCTCGCCTCTCCTCACTCATCCTCGACTATACAGCCAGGAGAAGCAGCGGAGGCAGCCCTCCCAGAGGCTGAGGGCCTGCTCCAAGGCGCTGGTGACCTGGGACCTGGGCGTGGTGCGCACAACACCAAAGTCAGCCTTAGGGACTGTCTGCCCGACACAAGTGCTCCCAGCCTTGAAAACGAAGACTGTCACGTGTCCCCTTTCTCTCTTAACGGCGCCCCTTGAGAGGAGCAGCGACGGGGACGATTGCAAAGGGAAGGAGTACCTCGTCCGACACGCCTGCCTTTCGAGGTGATGTTTTCAGACCTACATTTCAGTAGTCACAGCCTGGATGTCTCTCTCCTGATCTCCGGACACATGAATCTAAACGCTCCCAGGACGCTCCTGCTGGAAACTCCTGTACCTCTCAAAGGCGGGACCTCACAGACAGGGCCTGCTCTCTCTCCCACCCTCACTCAGACTGCACACATTCCTCGTCAAGAACCCTCTGTGGCGCGGCGCCTTGTGTGACGAAGCCCCAAGGGCCCATGACGGAAACCTGCCCACTCTCCGCGCTGGTCCTCACGCTTTCCTCCCAAACAACCATGAGTCCTTAGTCCTACTCCTTCAACAAGAAAGAGAGAAAGTCTTCACTGCCTTCAAGTTCATTCTAATGCACGATGACCCTGCAGGACAGGGTAGAACTGCCCCTGTGGGTTTCACTTTACTGCAGTAGAAAGCCTCACCTGTCTCCAAAAGAGTGGCTGGCAGTTTTGAACTGCTAACCTTGCAGTTAGCAGCCTAACCATAACCCACTATCCAGGGCTCCTCCTTGTTCCTTCGTGACTTCCAGTTTCCATTCTACTCCTTTAATCCAGCATTCCAGCTTCTCACCATCACTCAGCAAGATGATCGTGAGAGCCTCCTCACCCATCTCTTCCTGCCTGTCCCCCTTCCCTGCAATGCACTTTCCAGGGTTACCAAATCTTACCTCACCGAAGCAGAGCTGCCCAGAGCAGCCCTCTGGGAGAGGGGAGGAGTGCCCGCGTGGTTTCCGGGGCTACAATCTGACAGAAGCAGACGGCCACAGCTTGCTCCCACAGCAGCTGGCAGGTGCAAGCACTGACAAACTGCCTTTTAATCATAGTCAGATGCTTATCAGTTGCCCCATCAGGATTTCGTCACCCTTCATCACTCAACTGAAGACCCTCTGTCCACTCTGTGCTGCCGACACTCTATTTGGGGTCCAGTTCTTGCAGTGGGCTTTGGGGTTCAGTGGTAGAATGTTGCCTTTTATGGAGGATGCATGAGTTCCATTTCTGGCTGATGCACCCCGTGGGCAGCCCCCACCTGCCTGTCAGTGGATGTTTGGGTGTTGCCTTTGAGGCGAAGGCGTTTTAGCAGAGCTTCCAAACTAAAGCAGACTCGGAAGAAAAGCGTGGTGATCTACTTCTGAGAACGAGCCAATGAGAACTATGGGTCACAAAACCCACTGCCGGTTCTGCTGTACATGGGGTTGCCGTGCATACGAATGGACTCTGGCAAACGCTTCTTTGTTGAAGAGCCTGTGCATGGTTCTCCACGGGTAGTCCACTCCTTTGACCTCCCCAGCCCTATTTTCTGCCTAATGTTGGGCTCCCAGGGCCCTGCGGAGGCAGGGCGAATGCCCTTGACACTGGTCTGCCACAAAGCTCTGCCTCTTCGCTAGTCACCCATCTGTGACACACCCCTCCCACTTACCTTCGCCTGCCTGACTCTACATGCGGCAAGGCTCGATCCAGGTGCCACCTGTACGGGAGGCCTGCACCTCTGTTCTTCTCTAGCCCTCCATCAACGATGCCTTCCCTCTGTGTTCTCTCAACAGCCCATGGCTTCTCATCAAGTTATATGCAAATAAACATTTGTATCACAGTTTTATTTGAGTCTGTGACTGCCTTCCATGTTGACCTGTTAGCCACTTTCCATAAGAAGCACATTTTAGTCACTTTTGCCTCTTTCTTGCCTTGAGGAGGGGCTGGCACATAACTGGTGTTTCATTAATGTTGGTTGAATGTGACTAAAAAGTAAATTCACTCTTCCATGTAAAGGGAGGAGGCTGTGTACACACACACACACAGAGAGAGAGAGAGAGAGAGAGTAAATGGTAACAGATGGGCATTGGGCCTCTACTCAAGTCCTCACCTCAACGTAAGAACACTTTGTTCCAATAGCCTGGCATTCTGTGATGCTCACCTTTCTGACATGATCTCTGAAGTCAAAATGAATGCATAAGCTGATGTGGTGAAGAAAGCTGATGATGGTGCCTGGCTTTTAGGAGGTAAAGAGTTGAAGTTAAACAAGCAGCCATCTCTCAGGGAAACAACAAAGCCCACTTGGAAGAAGCTCACCAACTCTTGTGATCACGTATCAATGGAATCAGGTATCAGGCATGAGAAGACCCAAAACAAGCAACCATTTCGATGCAAAGAAGGGGGGTTGTAATGGAGACCCAAAGCCCATTTGTAGACAATTGGATACCCCCTCACAGAAGGGTCACAAGGAAGGGACGAGCCAGTGGGGGTGCAGTAAAGCACTGAGGAAGCACACAACAAACATTCCTCTAGTTCTTTAATGCTTTCTCCTCCCCACTATCTTGACCCCAGTTCTGTCTTACAAATCTGCTTAGACCAGAACATGTTCACTGGTACAGATAAGAGCTCTGAAAATACAGAATCCAGGACAGGTAATCAGGACCAATAATGAGAGTAGTGTTACCATGAGGGTAAGGTAAAGGTGTGGGGAGAAGGGGGAGAAAGAGAAACCAATTGCAATGATCGACATACAACCACCCCCTCCCCCCAGTGGGAAGAACAACCGAAACATGGGTGAAAGACTGCAGATGGTGTACAATATGAAAATAAAAATCATTTATAAATTATCAAGGGTTCATGAGGGTGCAAAGGTGGGGGAGGAAGGGGGGTAAAAAAGAGCTTAAGTAGAAAGAAAATGTTTTGGAAATGATAATGGCAACATATGCACAAATGTGCTCAATACAATTGATGTATGGATTGAGATCTAAGAGCCCCTAATAAAGTGATCTATTAAAATAAAAAAAAATTTAATGGAAGAGAAAAATAACCCCCAAATTCAAGACAATGAATGAATGAATGGAGGAGGCTGTGGGTAGTGCAAATGCTTAACAGCTCAGCAGTGAACTGAAAGGTCTGGAAATCTACTTCTGAAAACTCAGCCCCTAAATACTACCCCTACCATTCTCAACCCTACAGTACCATACTGACAACAGTCTACATGCAGCTGCATGGACATGCAAGCTGGACTAGCGTGGGGAGGCAGAGGGGACTCTGCTCACCAAGCTACATAGGCCTGCCAGACAGTGTTCTATGCGCTTCAAGTACATCCATGAATCTAGTAGAGAGAGCATATTGGAAACAAAGTGATGAAAACTTCTTAGTCACGATCAAATACATTGAGTCGCTGGACATAGGAATGAGTCGCTGGACATAGGGGCTCAAGATTATAGTTTTTTAAAAATCATTTTATTGGGGGTTCCTACAGCTCTTATCACAATCCATACACATCCAATGGGTCAAACACATTTGTACATATGTTGTCATCATCATTTTCAAAACATTTTCATTCTACTTGAGTCCTTGGTATTTATTCATTTCCTCCCTCCCTTATCTTCCCTCTCTCATGAACCCTTGATAATTTATATATGTATATATTTTTAATGTCTTACACCAACTGCTGTCTCCCTTTGCCCACTGTTGTCTGTCCCCCTGGGAGGGGGTTATATTTAGATCATTGTCTGTCCCCCTGGGAGGGGGTTATATTGTCTGTCCCCCTGGGAGGGGGTTATATGTAGATCATTGTGTTCCCACCTACCCCGCCCTTCCCCCACTACATTCCCATTATCGCTACGCTCATTATTGGTCCTGAGGGGTTTATCTGTCCTGGATTCCCTGTGTTTCCAGCTCTTATCTGTACCAGTGTACATCCTCTGGTCTAGCCAGATTTGTAAGGTAGAATTAGGGTCATGATAGTGGCAGGGAGGAAGCATCAAAGAACTAGACGAAAGTTGTTCTATAGGTGCTATACTGCACACTGACTGGCTCATCTCTTCCTTGTGACCCTTCTGTAAGGGGATGTCCAATTGTCTACAGATGGGTTTTGGGTCTCCACTCCGTGCTCCCCCTCATTCACATCAATATGACTTTTTGTTCTGGATCTTTGATGCCTGATACCTAATCCCATCGACACCTCATGTTCACATAGGCTGGTGTGCTTCTTTCATGTGAGCTTTGTTGCCTCTCAGCTAGATGGCCACTTATTTATCTTCAAGCCTTTAAGGTCCCAGATGCTGTATCTTTTGATAGCCGGGCACCATCAGCTTTCTTCACCACATTTGCTTATGCACCTGCTTTGTATTCAGTGATTTTGTTGGGAAGATGAGCAAGAGTATAGTCTTAGCTGACATCAGAATCAGTTGGCATAACTTAGTTCACAAAGACTTTGTTCTACCACCTGCTTTGGCGAGGAGTAGCTGGAGTCTTAAAAGCTTTGAGTGGCTAACTGAGGTACAGCTAGTGGGTCCCTCCGTGTCTGGAGCAAAGAAGAGGGAGGACAGTCCAAGGTTCAAGGAAGCAAAGCACTACTGGTCCATGTGAATCCCAGCCTCCACAGTCTGGAAACCTGAAGGACTAGCTGGTACCCGGTTACCACTGCTAATCCTTCTAAAAGGGATCACAAGAGGAGGTCCTACGTAGAGTGGGAGGAAAACGTGGAATAAAACTCAAAATAATAACAATGACTAGGTTTACTTGTCTGGTAAAGACTGGTATAATCCCAAGACTCTGGCCTTCGGATATCCTTGAGCCCCAGAACTGACCTTACCCCATGGTTCAACTTTCAGCCGAAGGGCATTCTGGCTCTACTTCTTGCATCATTCAATATGTTGCCCGTAGGATATTTCAGTATTACAATTTGAGTCTTAATTTTATTTTCTCCAGTTCTTTCAGCTTGGTATATGCTGAGCCTTCTCTAACTTTTGATGTTCTCTGCACATTTCAAGATCAAAGTGGATATCAAAATAGACTCTGAAATTTGCTCTCGATCAGAGAGGAGCTAAAGCGCATGGAAGCATGGTGAAGTAGAAGTGCTGAGCAGAACATTTCAAAGGGAAGCTCGAGAAGACAAAGTTAACCAAACAGTGGTGTTGTTAGGTGCCGTTGCCTCATTTCCAACTCATCGAGACCATATGACACACTTCCCGGTTCTGTGCCTTGCCCACAATTGTTCCCGTGTTTGAGCCCATTGTAGCCACTGTGTCCGTCTGGCTGTACTTGTTCTTTGGCTGTTCAGAGTGCTCCCAGATGAGGGAGACCACTGTCTGGAGGCCGTCATGATGTCCAAGGGTTTCCAGAGAACTGGAGGCTTAAATAGGACATGGGATGGCAAAGGAAATGGTCACAAAGCGTGACTGGTGGCCGATCACTACCTCACAGTTTCAGGTGGGACTACAGGATCATGACTGGGACACGTACATCACGTTAGACAGATGCACTTACAGGCCCTCTGACCAAGGTAGTCATGTGACCCTAGCACCCCAGTAGCATCCAGATGTCCCCTCTCCCCTCCCCTGGGGTAGGGGAATGGTAGTAATCCTCTTTCTAACGCAGTCTGCCGGAGGGCAGGACTGCTCGCATTCCTGGTTAATGGTTGGAAAAATAGTCAATGGAAGCTTAATCCCTGTAGCGACTTAAAATGGATTTGTGAACATAACCTAAACCAAACCCTTGCCCAACAAGTTGATCCTAACTACTAGCAACCCTAGTGCCCAGAATTTGGCTCTCACTTCCAGTGCGCGCGTATTGCACAGTGTGTAAATGGGAGGGATGTGTCAGGATGACTGTCACAGCCTCACCCAGGAATACCCTTAGGTCCAGTGGGCCCAGCGGTTTTCCTCAGATGGCCACAACTTGGCTTGTTGCTGACAGCAAGGCTTTCTCTCCTCTCCTAGTGCATCCAGAACACACCGAGCCTTCTAGCTTGTTCCTTCAGCACCTGTCTCTAAAGCAGTGGTTCTCAACCTGTGGGTCACGACCTCCTTGGGGGGGGGTGGTTGTCGAATGACCCTTTCGCAGGGCTCACCCGATTCATAACAGTAGCAAAATTACAGTTATGAAGTAGCAACGAAAATAGTTTTATGGTTGGGGGTCACCACCACATGAGGAACTGTATTAAAAGGTTGAGGCATTCGGAAGGTTGAGAACCACTAGCAAGGAAGGGCCCTTCTGGGTGCTTTAAGAAAGGGCAGGGAGAGTAGAGCAGCCAGTCCACAGAGAGAACAACATGGCTGGCCCCACTATGAGAAATGATGCCAATCAGTGACTAAGGGCGATACAGGGGACAGCACTGGAGACACAGTGTGGGAATTGCACCTGACCTGATCCCACCACACCGAGGCAAATCACTGGGGGAATGCAGCGGAACAGCAAGGGAATGGAGTGGCAAGGTCCCCAGGGAATGCTGAAAGTGGACTTTGGGGCCAGGGCGTGGTGCCCCAACAGACTGGACTGGAAAACGCTCCTAAAGGCCAGCAAACGATCCCTGAACTAACTACAAGCTTTTCTCTTGTGAACGGTTTTGTTCTGTTCTTTGTCAGTGGTTTGTTTTTGTTGTTTTGTTGTCTGGTTGTATACTGTTGCTTTGTTTTCCTCTGTCTTGTTTTCGTGCATGTTAGTGTCTCCACAGGTCTGTCTGAATAGGACAGGCTGATGAACTATCTGGAGGAAAAACAACGGGACTGACAGTTCCGGGGGGACTTGGGGTGGGGGGGGTAGGGGGGTAAGGAAGTGGTGTTAACAATCACAGGGACAAGGGAAAAACATGGGACCCAAAATGGTAGAGAGGGGGGAGTGGCAGGCCTGGTGGGAAATGATCAAGGGTAAGGTTGCTTAGAGAAGAGGTATACTCTAGCCCAGGTGGCGACGAAGCATGGTAGTAGGGCAGGAGGAAAGTCAAGGGAGATGGAGGAAAGAGCTAGGAGTCAAAGGGCATTTATGGAGGTCTAGACAAGGACATGTACATGCAAATATATATAGGAGGATGGGGAAATAGATCTATGTGTCTATATTTATAGGTTAAGTATTAAGGTGGCGGAAGGACCTTGGGCCTCTACTCAAACACTCCCTCAATGCATGAATACTTTATTTTATTAAATTGGAACTCTATGATGCTCATTCTCCCGACACAACGGCTGGAGCCAAAGTGGGTGAACAAGTAAATGTGGTGAAGAAAGCTGATGGTGCCCAGCTATCAAAAGAGATAGTGACTGGGGTCTTAAAGGTTTGAAGATAAACAAGCGGCCATCTAGCTCAGAAACAACATGGAAGAACACACCAGCCTGTGTGATCGAGTGGTCCCGAAGGGATCAGTTACCAGGCATCAAAGAACAAAAAATCATATAATTGACTGCACACCTCCATGATAGGATCGCTGAAGACAAATGGGTGCATAAGCAAATGTGGTGAAGAAAGCTGATGGTGCCCAGCTATCAAAAGAGATAGTGTCTGGGGTCTTAAAGGCTTGAAGGTGAACAAGCGGCCATCTAGCTCAGAAGCAAAAAAGCCCACATGGAAGAAGCACACCAGCCAGTGCTATCACGAGGTGCCAAGGGACCAGGTATAAGGCATCATGCAAAAAAAAAAAAAAAGATATATGTGTGTGTATGTATGTGTATATGTATATATATATGTATATGTATATATATATACCATATTAAATGAAGGGGGAAGTGCAGAGTGGAGACCCAAGGCCCAAGTGTCGGCCAATGGAGATCCCCTCATAGAGGGGTTTAGGAGACGAGACGGGTCAGTCAGGGTGCGAGGTAGTACCGATGAAGAACACAGCTTTCCCCCAGATCCTGGATGCTTCCTCCCCCCAACTACCATGATCCGAATTCTACCTTGCAGGGCTGGATAGGGCAGAGATTGTACACTGGTGCATATGGGGGCTGGAGGCACAGGGAATCCAGGGTGGATGATACCTTCAGGACCAAGGGTGTGAGGGACGATGCTGGGAGAGTGGAGGGTGAGTGGGTTGGAAAGGGGGAACTGATTACAAGGATCCACATGTGACCTCTTCCCTGGGAGAGGGATGGCAGAAGGGGGGAAAGGGAGACTCCGGATAGGGCAAGATATGACAAAATAACGATGTATAAATTACCAAGGGCACATGAGGGAGGGGGGAGAAGGGAGGGAGGGGGAAAAAAAAGAGGACCTGATGCAAAGGGCTTAAGTGGAGAGTAAATGCTTTGAGAATGATTGGGCAGGGAATGTATGGATGTGCTTTATACAATTGATGTATGTATATGTATGGACTGTGATAAGAGTTGTATGAGCCCCTAATAAATTGTTTTAAAAAAAAAGAATTCAAGAAGGAAAAGAATGTTTTGAAACTGAGAGTGGTACAATGATACAATGCTGCTTGACGTGATTGAGCTATGGAATGATATATCTGTATTCGCTCCAAATAAAATTGTTTTGAAAAAAGAAAGAAAGGGCAGGGAGCTGGGAACAGTAAACAGCTTCCTGCCCCTTTCTCTCATCTCTTCACCACGTTGTCCTTTTCCCTCAGGTTCTGTAGAGAAACACAGAGGCTGACAGTGGGTCCTTACTGTACAGACAAAGCCAGGCTGGGGCCTCCCGGCCTTATGAATGATGATGCTGAGTGTCACTGGGCACAGCCAGGGTGGGGGAGGGGGTGGTTGTGTTTTCTAGACATGCTGCAAGCTTGTTGTTGTTGTTGTTGGACCCAGGACCCTTCATGATCATTCTGCATCTTCTCGTCTGTCCCCTCTAGATGTTCGACTGGATAAGCCACAACAAGGAGTTGTTCCTGCAGAGCCACACAGAGATCGGAGTCAGCTACCAGCACGCCCTAGACCTGCAGACACAGCACAATCATTTTGCCATGAACTCCATGGTGAGCCCTGGGGCTATGCCTAGCCCTGCTTCTGCGGGGTGGGAAGATGGGGAGGGGAGGAGAGGGGGTGTGCTTAGAACTCCATTCAGCCTGAGTGAGAATGAGGAGCTGCGGTCACACCTAAGGTTAGCATTCCGTTTGTCAGAGTAGGGAAGTGTGCCCAGCACGGGGCCAGCTAGCTCTCTGGGCTGCAGCCTGTGGCCCGTTTCTGTGGCAGACCCTGTTTTACACTGGGAAAGGAATGTGCTTGGGGTTGTTGAAGGCATTAGCTCAGCTCCAGGCCAGAAAGGAGGGTCGCCAATGCCACTTCACTGTGTTAGCTACCATTTTGGTGGCGTGGTGGTTACGCATTGGGAGGTGATTCGCAGGTCAGCAGTGCAAAACCACCAGGTGTTCTGTGAGAAAAAGACCGGGCTTTCTTTCCTTTTTTTTAAAAGATTAATTTCTATTTGGGGCTCTTACAGCTCTTAGAACAATCCATACATCAATTACATCAAGCATATTTGTACATAAATTTCCATCATTATTTTCTAAACATTTACTTTCTATTTGAGCCCTTGGTATCAGCTCTTCTTGTTTCCCTCCCCCTTCCCTCCCTTGTTAACTCTTAATAAATTATCAATTATTATTATTTCAATATCTTACACTGACTGCTGTCTCCCTTCACGTTTCTGTTGTTCATCACCGGTGGGGGATGGGGTGGGCAGGGGCCATTTATGTGTTGATCATTGCGATTGGTTCCCCCTTTTCCTTCCCCCACCTTCCCCCTACCCTCCTGGTATCGCTACTCCCATTTCTGTTCCTGAGGGGTTTATCTGGATTCCTTGTAAAATGGGGCTTTCTGCTCCTGTAAAGAGTTCCAGTCTTGGATGCTCACAGGGCAGGTCTACCCTGCCCTGTCAGGCCACTCTGAGTCGGCAGTGAGTTTGGTTTGGTTTGGTATTAATTTGGAATGGTGAAGAGATGACGCGCTTTGGGAATGCTGGAGAGGATTAGGGAAATCTAGTCTGGAAACGAGGAGCCATAAGGGACACGCAGTTGCTGCCTTCAGAGACTTGAAGGCTGTGTTGGAGAACATTATCCAGTGGCTTCCTGTTGTTCTTGGAGGCAGGCTGTCCAGAGAGAGCAGGTCCGTGGAGGGGCAGACAGGCCATGGCTCAGCAAGGGGGTGCAGTCGGGTGAGTGAGTTCCCCGTAATGGGGAGTGGACATGCAGATGCCGACTGGCCCCTTTGGGCAACCAGAGAGGAATATTTGCTAGCTGTTGGGCTAAGGAATTTACTGCTCTCCCTTGCGCTCCGTTTCTTCACCTGTGAAATGGAAGTGATCGAATCTGTTGTTGGGTTGTTGTGAGGGTTAGTTGATGTTTGTGACGCAGTCGGCCCTATGCCTGGTACCTAGTATGTCATCACAAATACAGGGAAAAGTGGTCTCTCAGAGAGTTGTGTTTATGGTGAGGCACAGGTTTTATCTGGACTAGACTCCTGCGGTTTTCCCATGTGAGTTTTCCAAGGCTTATTTCAAAATCCTGCTTCTCGAACCCATTTTATTCCAGACACGTGCAGCTTAAGTACACTGTGTACCGTGTCTCCTTCTCTCCCTCCGCCAGCTCAGGTGGCACTAATGGTCAGAAGAAAAGAGCTCCGCCATTCTCCAACCGCCTGTTTGTCTGAAACCCAGACCCACTGCCCTTTCGGCTCAGCCTCCCTGAGGTGGAGGCACAGACAGCCACTCCAGAGAAGCCTTTGATCTCGCAGGCTGAGATCTCTCTCTGCTTCGCTCACAGTGAGCTTGAGCTCACGTGAGCTTTATTTCGGTCAGGAGAGACAGGCACTTGGAAGCATTATTTGAACTCCGGTCTTTGACATATTACATTTGTAGTTTCTAATCATTCCAGCAACCTAGAAGCCTAGGTAATATTAACCTTCTAATTTCATTTTACATTTATGTAAAACTGGCCCATGGCAAACTACACACATTTTAAGTGTACAGTTTGGTGAGTTTTGATAAATAATGCACCTTCTTATCCACCAATCTAGTCAAAACATAGAGCATTTTCATTAACCAAGAACATTATCTCTTACCCCCTCTAATAAATTGCCAACCCCCACAAGTAACCCTTATGCTGATTTGCAATCATAGAGCCATTTGATCTATTTTGGATTTCTTAGACTGTGTCTGTGTTGTGTTGATGATAAATACCGTTGTTCTTATTCGCTCACTCAATATGTTTTTAGATTCATCTATTTTATTATGTCCGTTAGTATTTCTTTTTTTAAAAAATTGTATGGCTGAGTGGTATTCTGAATATACCAGTTGTTTATTCTTTTTCCTATTGTTAAACTTTTGTTGTTATAGTGACTGTTGTTAATTTGGGGACAATTATAAATAAAGTTTCTATGAATATTCCTACATAAGTCTAACCAAGTCAGAAATTGTAGGAACTGACCCCAGAAATCGTGTGTTTCCACAAAAAACAAAAAAACCTCCAAGTGATTCTGATGCACCCTAACATGTGAGAGCCACCAATTTAGTGTAACACCAACTTCCATACATGACACATACCAATTCTGCTCTATGCCAATCCCCATTGTTACCTTGTCCTTGCTACCACTTATTGGGAGGAGCCCTGATGGTGTACTGGTTGAATGCTGGCCTGCTAACTGCAAGGTCAGCAATTCAAAGCCACCAGCCACTCGGAGGGAGCCTGATGAGGCTTTCTTCTCCCACTAAGTTACAGTCTGGGTGTGCTAGTCCGGGCAGACTGGAGAAACAAATCCAGGGCTGCGTGTGTGTAAGAGAGAATCAAAGAGCAAGTTTGCAGTGAGAAAACATCCCAGCTCAATCCAGATATCTGTAAGTCCAATATTAGCCCATACATCCGACACCTATCTATAAATTCCTCTTCAGACTCATGCAACACATGTAATCATGCCGAAATGCTGGAAGATCGCAAGTGGGAAGTCTTGTGGATCCAATGGCAGTGGAAGCAGTTCAACACTGGCAGGGGTCTCCACGTGGCTCTTCCAGCTCCAGGACTCCAGCGTAGCTCCATGTGTCTTGTCAGCAGAAATGTCTCGCAGGGAGCGAGTGTGTGTCCTGCCTCCAATGAGCTATTTATCTACTTAGCACCTCTAAATGAGATCATCAAGCTGTGACCTGATTGACAGGCTAAACTTCACCCCTTCACTCCCAATAGTCTCAAGTTGACAGGAGATTATGTAACTACCCAGGCCACCATTGTCAACTTGACACTTTCACACAAGTCTTTAGCCATATATAGTTTTTAAACAAAACATATCTGTACCTAACAGGATAAAACTAAAATGCATAAAATTTAAAAATGTGCCAAAACCTCATTTAAACATAATATTCTATAAGTGAACAACACAACATATTCTTTTTATGGGGGGATTGTTTGTTTGTCTCCTGTTTTTTTAAAAAAAAACATTGTATTAGGGGCTCATACACCTCTTATCACAATCCATAGCACAACATATTCTATGCCTAATAATTGCAGTTAAGTAACACCTATACCATAATCTTGTAATCCTATGAATATATTCTCCCACCTATCAAAGTTTGTACACCAACCACTTCATGCCTTTATTCCCCAACTTTCGGATATCTGATTTCCTTTCTGCCCACTTATATCAACCCAGTGCTCTGAGGAGACAGTCATATTCTTTGATGTGAAGAATCTTCATTCCAGTTGGAACCTTGTGAGTCCGCTTCCATAAGCAAAGTCAAATCAGGGTAGGCCATCCATAAAGTCAGCCGCAATGTGCACCAGTTCACAGGCTCAAAAATCTTCTCTTCATCTGGTCAAGTTCTAGTCAACTCAATGTGCGTGCCTCACTTAGCCTCACCAGGGTGCCCATTGGCTGGTTTGCCTTTAGACCATGGGCCCCATCACAAATTCTCAACAACCCTGTCCCCCTTGTGCTAGGTCATGAACTTCAGACCAGTGAACCTGCTCTCATCTTCTCCTCTAGTCCCTGTGAACCAGGTCCATGGGTTTCAGTGGCCAGACTCAACCCACCTCTTTGTTGCTACATTTCTCCCACTTCCACTCAACAAGTATGGAAACCCACAAAGGCAGTTCTACACGGCCCCATAGGTTAGCTGAGTTGGATTCAGCTTGATGGCAGTGAGTTTGGTTTGGGAGTTTTTTAGTGTATGCTGGGGAGCGCTGGTGGTACAGTAGATTACATTTTGAGCTGCTATCTATAAGGTCAGTGGTTCAAGCCCACCAGTCATTCCTGTAAATATTTAGTCTTAGAAACCTTAAGGAGCAGGTCTGCCCTGTCCTATAGGATCACTGTGAGGCAGACTTGGTGGCAGTGGGTTTGATTTGGCAGTACACGCCAGGTTCTGTTCTAAGGGCCCCTTACAATCTCTATCGTAACATAATGCTTTGTATGCATTGTGTCATTAAGCTACCCAGTAACTTTATAAGGTAAGTTTGATTATTGTCTAGATGTTAAGATGTAGAAACCTAGGCCCTAGGATACTCTGGAACATACAGTAGGTGCCCTGTTGGTGCGAGACGAGAAGGGTGTGGATTATGGATGTTGGGTGGGGGCTGGAACTTGGTGCACGAAATAAGCCCTGGAAATAAGCCCTGGGGATGCGTGGAATTTGGCTGGTGATGGGTAGGGATGTCAGTCCAAAAGGATTTCAAGAAAGACATGAACATGGCAGCCTTGGACGTCCTTGAAAATTCATTCAGGGAAACAGTGGGCTTGTGTTGTCTTGGCAATGACAGGCAAAGTTTTTCATGGAAGCCAGTGGGTCCGTAGGAAATGCTAAGGAATGGCCCGACCCTACTAAAACAGCACAGTTTCAGGGACGGATTGCTCTGCTCTCTCACCCTACCGCTACAGGCGCCTCCCAGATGCACACCAACCAATGAAGACTTTAGGTTGAAACTAATTAATGATCTTTATCTGTAGCCCCTGTGGGGCTGCATTGTCTAATTTGAATCCAGACTTAGCCCACCCAAGGGGAACAGTGGGGACCAAATGGAGCAGGGAAGGCTGAGACAGTTGCTGAGGCAGCTGCGATGGGGGTGGGGGGGGGGGGCGCGGCGCCCAGGCCCTCAGGGAGAGAGGCCCCACACATGCTTTATCTACCTCCCTTGCTCAGATCTCTTCCTCATCCATCCTCGTCTCCTGCCCTTCAGAACCATGCGATCCCCTAGGCAGTTTGGTAACGTCTTGGGCCTGATTGGACTACTCCACCTCCACATAGCTGATGGTAGTACCTCTTGCCTCACCTCCATAATGCCATTCATTTCACCTCCCTCATTTCCTCGAGTCTGCGCCATGCCTTCTCACCATTGCTCAACGGGAAGAATGCAGTTACACTCGAAAGCCAGCAGCCCTAAGATGGGCACACAGGGCTAAGGGAGCGTCTGCATCCCCTCAGACTGGGGACGGAGAAGTGGAGCCTGTGACAGAGCTTGAGGATATGGAGCGAGTGTTGAGAGAACATGGACATGGAGAACCACAGAGGCCAAGGAGGAAGACATTTTCATTTTCTACGAGGCTTTTTAAAACATGCATGCCTTGCACTCGAGGCGGTCTGGTGTAGTGGTTATGCATTGGGCTGCTCAAGCCAGCAGCTACTCCACAGAAGAAGATGAAGTTTTCTACTCCCATACAGATCTACAGTCTTGGAACCCTTAGGGGTAATTCTGTTCTGTCCCATAGGGTTCCGATGAGTCAGAATTGACTAGATAACAGTGAGTTTTGTTTTAACACGAGATTACTTGTTGGTTGTAGAATCTTTGATCTCATTTCATAAATTCACTTCTTTTCCGAGTGCCGTTTATCTCCGAGCCTCTGAGTGGCATTCAGAATGGCCGTGGGTGTTGTTGCTGGGCAGGGAAAAGGGCAAAAAGAAGGGGAAAAATCATGGACTTGGATGGGCAGAAAAAGAATGGGGAATGGGTGGTAGGCAGGAGGCTTCCAGAGCAGAGAATGGGTAGGAAAGAGTACGTGACCTCAGGCTTCTGGAGGCAGTGGTCATGGCAGGTCTCTGGCCCAGCAGATGCCCTGTGAGTCTAGACAGGTTATTGAGCAGCAAAAAAAAAAAAACAAAGCACAGGGTGGCCATGCGTGGCTCACACATCCAAGCAGCAGGCCAGGATAGAATGTATGCCACTCCCTGGAGTTAACCAGATAAAGAGGAAAGAGGGCTGACCTCACGCTGCTTGGTGTCCAGTTGGAGAGAGGAGAATCCAGGCAGTCCATTGCAGTTTGATACGTGCAGTGACAGATTCATTACGCTGACTGCAGTCAGAATGTCAAAATCCTCGTGCTTTTAAACAACAGAGCTATATTTCCTGCTCCCCGATTGTGGGGCACTGTGTTCCTGACAGCCATTCAAAGACCCAAGCTCAGGGGCTCCTGTGTTTGCCATTGAGCAAAATTCCCACTCAGTGACTCATTGGGGCAGAAATTAATTGCCTCACAGAGTTTTCAAGGCTGTAAAGCTTTGTAGAAACATTCTGCTACATCCTACATCTTTCTCATATAGAGCACCTGATGGATTTGAACTGCTGACCTTTTATTTAGTAGCCAGATGCTTGACCACTGTACTACTAGTGATCCTCAAGCGGATGGAGCAACCACCATTTCAGATGTTGCCAGTTGCCAAACAAAGTAGGCAGCCAAGCACAGGTTGCCTCAGAAACCCCTCACCTAAAAACGACACACGTCACATTCACCCACATAGCATCGGCCGACGTAGTCCCGAGACCATGTCCAACTTCCTTCCAGTGGGCTGGGAAGTGTAGTTCTAGCCTGTGTCTGGGAGGAGAGTACAGGATGTTTGTCAGCAGTCCTGAAGACTGGCACAGGATGTGAGCGAGAGTTGGCTGCCATGAAATTTGCATAGAAAGTAAACTCTGGCCGTAAAAGAGAAGGTTTGGAGAGCAGGCAGGGAAATTAGCAACATTGATTGACTGTCTGTTTTGGTCGCAACACAGTCTGATGTCTTCATCTAAATGAGTGGTTCTCAGCCTTCCTCATGCTGCGACCCTTTCATGTAGCTCCTCATGTTGCGGTGGTGCCCCCCAACCATGAAATTATTTACATTGCTACTTTGTAACTGTAATTTTGCTACTGTTATGAATTGAAAGGGTCCGACCCACAGGTTGAGAGCCACTGATCTAAATGTAAAGGCACATTCCCTTCTAACTCCTCCCTATAATTACGTCTCATCCCGGGTTCCTTCAGTCACATAGGAGCAAAGCAATTGATCATAGGTGATTAAGAACGTGAACTCAAATCTAGTCAAGTTTGATTATCTGCATGCCTTGTGGATGTCCCCTGGTAATTTTACAGATCCGGGGCCTAGAATCTTCTTGTCACCCAGCCGCCTGGCTCTAAGGCAGACAAACTCATATTAATAAGGAGTAGAGAAACATAATTAGAGAGGTAAGTCTGTCACTAAGCCTCATGTTACAAGGAACTACAAAGCTAAGTCGAAAGAGCCTTTGGCTTTGAATTTTGCGCACCGCTGCTCTTCTCTTCGTGTGGATAACTGGGAGTTCATGGCTCATCAGAACCTCCCCATGGCAAATGCACGTTGAAAGTCTCCGTCTTTAGGGCAAGACGGGCAGAAGCTCATTGAAGGCGGTAAACATCTTCAGTCGCTGGGAGAGAGATTTCATATACCATAGCCAATTAGCATTTTCCAGCCCATTCCTTGGTTTCCCTCTGCTTTGGATGTGTACTGCGCTCAGGGGCCTAGTCAGCCTGATGGGGCCAGGTCTCTTCTGGCTGCTGCAGGGAGCTGTGGGAGAGAGGGGAGGGAGGGGAAACCTGGGGCCGCTGGACCCAATGGCCCGGGTCCCTGTGTTTATAAGGTGCCTTTGTTAGCCAAGAGGTTTATAGGTTCGTTATTAAAAGGAACTTCCTACCAAGAAGGGTGTCCACATCTCAAACAGGTAGAAGGAGGGAATTCCAGGCTCCTTTTTCTTGGTCTGAGTGACAGATGCTGCTGCCAAGGAACGGATGAGTACTACCCTGTTTCCCTGAAAATAAGACAGTGTCTTATATTAATTTTTGCTCCCAAAGATGCACTAGGTCTTATTTTCAGGGGATGTCTTATTTTTCCATGAGGAAGAATACAGTACACATTTATTGTTTATTGTTTTATGAAAAGAGACCTCGCACTTCCTGTCTGCTCCTGCTGAGCTGCGGCCAACAGTGAGCTAGGTGCGCGGCAGTGTCCGCCGCTATGGTCCAAAGTCCAGAGTTATGGTAGCTTTTGGGGGGCTTATTTTTGGGGAGGTCTTATATTTTTTGGGGTGCCCTATATTTCAGCGAGAGGCAAAACTGTAAGTAGGTCTTATTTTCAGGGGATGTCTTACTTTCGGGGAAACAGGGTAGTGGCTATGGCAGGATCTGTTCCTCGGGGAAGCGGGAATGTGGGTTGTCCTGCGCATTCTCTGAGGCAAGTCTCATTTAGCTCGTGAGGATGACACACAGACGTATGCGTATACCCCCACATCTGTACACAAGAATGTACATGTAGCATCCGTTGTTTCACGGGAAGGTGCGTTTGTGTGTATCGACTCCTGTGTTAACCATCGAAGAAACCAGTGATTTCCTATCTTTCAGGGAGGCCACTGATCCCTTTGAAATAGAATAGAGCCTCTGGGTCCTCTCCCTAGACTAAAAACAAACAAACAAAAAGGAACATATACTCAGATTTTAAAATACTGTCTCAAGGGATTTAGAGGAGTCAAAAGCCTAACTAGTCAACCCCCTAGCTTAAGGCCCCAGGGATCTCGTTATTTCACTCATTCTTCGAATAAGTGAGCTGACAGGCCAATGGTGTTGATGGTCACTCATGTTCCATGAGATCCCAGTGCAGAGATGCAGGCGAAGCACGTACGTACGGACTCTCTCAGAGACAGATGTAATGACAAACTAGTGAGTTCCGTGATGGGAGAGCGAGGGGTGCAATGCCAGGCTGACAAGAGTCTCCATGAGGTTCGAGATCACTCATTAAAATGTACTTAACTTTGATTGCTCCTTCACTAGTAGAAATTAAGATTGGTGGATTAACTCTAGGTTTTACCAGAGAACTTATCATTTAAAGAAGCCTGTAAGCACATTGCTTTGTAAACTTTGCACACACAAAAAGTTTGGAAATGATCCAAACTTACAATTTATCTAGTGTTCAAGTTTTCTGGGTGTGTCTAGTTTTACTACACTGGTGAAACACCCAGCTCCAGCTGAGGTGGCCTTCAGCAAGAAAGAATTGCACATAACTGAAACATGGAAGCAAACTCCTACGTGTTCTAAGTGGGGTGTTTACTGGCATCCATCTATCTATCTATCTATCTATCATATATTTATTATGGCTCTATTGCCCTGCTGAGTATTGTTGTTGGTGGTAGGTGCTGTTGGTCACTTCCAATTCACTGTGAACAACCTCCCCCACTACACACACACACACACACACACCATATACAACACTGCCTGGCTCTGTGTCATCCTCACAATTGTTGTTTGAGCCCATTGTTGCCACCACTGTCAGTCCATCTTGTTGAGGGTCTTCCTCCCCTTGTTGGCCCTTTGCCAGCAGGATGTGCTCGCCACAGATCGGTCCCTTTGACAGCGTGTCTGAAGTACATGATGAGAGGCAGTCCCACCGTGCTCACTTCCAAGGGCATTCTAGCTGTACTTCTTCCCAGGCAGATGTGTTTGTTCTTGTCTCAGTCCGTGGAATCTTCAGTTGTCTCACCAGCAGGGTCTCTACTTTGGTCTCCTGTATTCCTTGTCTTAGCCGTCATGTGCATACGCATCCATTGAAAATGCAGGGGGTCAGGTGCACCCTAGTCCTAAAGTAACATCATTGCTCTTCAACACCTTAAAGAGGTCTTGGGCGGTGTTATACGCTGAGTATAATAAATGAGTCATTCTGAGGGGGAAAAAGTTAAAACTGATTGATTTTTTTAAAAAAAACTTTCCATCATAACACATGCTTTCCCGTTCCCACAGGGAAACCCCTCTCCTTTTGATTTTCTTTCGTAATCAGAACAATAACCCACCCACTAAGCTCAGTAGGGAAATATATTCTCTGGCTTCTGGGGACACCTCAGAAAGCCAGATGTTTCCAAGTTCTTGAGTCCTGTCTTGGTTCATTTTGCTTTCTGTCAGGAAAACTTTTCTCATCAATTCCCCTTCCCTTGTGTGTGGCCCTCCAGCTGGTGGACAAGGAGGCAGGTAGAAGTGGGGTCAGATTGTGATTTTTAATTGAACAGTCCGATCGCTGCCAATGGGCTGGTTCTTCATGAAAATACAGTCAGAAGGGTACACACAAACATGACACATCAGTTTTGGACAATTTTAATTAGCCACTTCTTTGGGGGGAAACAGATGACTAATTGGTTTTGTTGAGAGTTTTATCATACTCAGTCATAGTCATTGTCTATCATACAACTGTGAAAATTCACATGAGAGGCAATAGCGTGTAGCTGGGTGGTAGGAATCCTCTCTGCTTCGTGTGTGATAGCTGGCTGCTTTAAAGCCCTGTTAAGTTTCCACGCAGAGTTGTGAGCCGCTTCTTCTGCCTTAGTTCAAGCCCACGAAGGGAAGCCAGCATGGTCTTTCTTGACTTTGTAGAATGTTGATGAACCAAGAACACAACTGAGAAGGTCAAAAGTACACATCAGTGCCTTGCTAGAAACTTAATCTCCCTCTTAAAAAACAAGGTGTGTGTGTGTGTGTGTGTGTGTGAGAGAGAGAGAGAGAGAGAGAGAGAGTAGCCAAACCTCTTGATTGGCATAGTCTGACACATCGGTGACCTACTACTCAACAGTGGTGGCCAGCTGTGATTTAGTGTGTGTCACACTGCACCGGCCTGGCAGGAACTCAGATTCTCACATAGAGTTCTTCAGAAAGAGCTCACTACCCCTCTTCTGAGCCTCCAGTTCCAGAATGGTGACGCATAATTTTCCCATTCCAGTTATCTTTTTGCTTCATCGTTTTAGAAATCGGAGTCTATTTTGGTTGTGCGCACTCAGCCGTCACTGCGCTTGTGACACCAGTCCCATAGCCTGCTCTGATTGACCACTTGGTATAGTGCGCCAGTCAGACCAACTGCAGCCAGGCCTGCGATGTGCTCTATCCGTACTGAGGGACGGTTACAAGTGGGCACCCCAAGGAAAGGCCGGGTCTGGTACAAGAGAGAGATTCTGCAGCAAGGAGTCTCCTGACCACACTCTTGGCGGCCTTCCTCCGGGGTCTTCGTCATCTCTGTGGCTGCTGCACTTCCCACCTCACGCAGGCAGCACTTGCTGTCCCGGCGGTCTTTCTCAACCTTGACGGGAAAAGACACCGTGTTTGAACAGCTGCAGTGCCCCTTAGGAAAACACAGGGCTGTTAATAAATGAAGCGATTCATCTTCTCTGGAAGGTGCTAGTCTCTTTAGTTGCCCTCCCCACCCCGATCCCACAAAGAATTGTGTAAAAAGTTGGTTTAACATGCACATTTAATTTGCATGTTGCAGATGTCTACCCCAGCTCCAGGAGTGGGGTCCCAGAAATCGGTGTTTGTAGTGAGTTCCCTGGTGAGTCACAGGCACATACCGTGGGAGAACTGTTACGTGGATGTCTGTACGTCTACAGAAGGCCGTGCTTTCAAATGAAGCATCTCAAGGAAGAGTTCAGCTGTGGGCTGACTGTGGGGGAGCTCCACAGTACCGCAGGACTTGTTTTCTAAATAATTTTAAGGATCTGAACATGGTCTTCAAGGCATACAGCCAATGAGGAAATCTCCTGAAAGTCATTCAGAACAGTGAGAGCCCGTGGTCAAACCAGGAGCTCTCCCACTGCTGCCCTGGCCTCCCCCAGGGAGACAGAAACGCCACTGCATATTGGTGCGGTGTGCACGCAAGCCTCTCTCGCCACAAAGTCCCCCTCAGGGGGCTGTCTTCCCGGAAGTGACAGGAGATGCTGTTACAAGAAATGCAGCCAAGTCGTGACAGTGTCTACCTTCCTCCAACCCCTACTCATTGGCCAGAAGAAGCCCACGTTGAGAAAACAGCACCAGGCATCCTGAGAGTCCCAGTCAGTTACTTTTGCACCAGCACAGAGGTTCCACACTGGGATGGGCAAGTTGGGTAGACCACGTTGACTGCCCCATCCCTTCTGCTGAACACTCAGCTCCCAAAGCAAGAGAGCCGGGCATACTGCCCCCACCCCAGCTCCAGTGATGTCCTCTAGGGGTTGAAGCTATTAAACAGAAAACTCCATATATTTTCCAAAGGAACCTGCTTCATTTATCGCAGAGTGTAGAGGAATCTCAAAAACCATGGAGGCAATGGGAGACTGATGGAGGAAGAGGAGAAACTACAGGCCCACCCCAGCTCCAGTGATGTCCTCTAGGGGTTGAAGCTATTAAACAGAAAACTCCATATATTTTCCAAAGGAACCTGCTTCATTTATCGCAGAGTGTAGAGGAATCTCAAAAACCATGGAGGCAATGGGAGACTGATGGAGGAAGAGGAGAAACTACAGGCCAGATGTCTCGCTGGGAAGAAAGCTGGAGAAAGAGAGAGCTAGACAGAACCCTCTCAGTGCCAGGAAAAAAAATCAATCAATAAAACTCATGTACGTCCCTCAGAAATTACCCATGCAAAGGAGACTTACTGTGATTGAATCCGTCTTTGGAGAATCTTGAGTTCAATCCAAACTGTATGCCAGGCCATAAAATAAACCTCAATATCATTTCTTTGCTTATTTTATTCTTAGCAGTTTTATTGGCACATGATGTACATATCATACAATCGCAAGAGTTCACTCGTTCAGCCATCTCAAAGAGGGTTGTACAATCGTCACCACATCAGTTCCCGAGCGTGCCTCCCCATGGTGCAAATGAGTGTGCAGTCAGTCCATTCTAGTGCCCCCTCCCCACTCCCACGCTCATCATCTACTGCTCAATCCCCTTTCCCGCCCTATCACCCATCCTAAGCCCCTGCTTTCTCTCTGTCCCCTCGTATCATTATACATCCACTCTTCCTGTACTTCACAGCTGGAGACTCCACAAAAACAATAGCAAACAAAATTGCACTAAGGTGGTAAGGTTAAAAACGTAAGAGTACTGGTATATAGACAAATAGTGCGTAAGAAGGAAAAAAACCCAACCACATTAAAAACAAACAAACAGGAAAAACATTACTGTCTTGCACCCAGATAGATTCCGGTCACATCTATAGGGTGGTCAACTGGCCAAGTTCTAAGTTCGATCCATCATAATCAAGATTACAAGGGTCTCTGCCTGATAGTAAGGCTGTTTGAGACTCAATACCATTTTAAAGGACAGAAATAATACTAAGTGTGTTCTTCAACCTCAATGTAATGAAATTAGAAATCTATCACAAAAAGACAAAATTTTAGAAACTCACAAATTCGTGGAGAAGGAAGCCCGGAGGTGCTGTCCGCTGAGTGCCGGATGCCTCACCTCCAGGTGAGTGGCTACACAGAGTCCGAAGGGGAGGTCTGGGAGTGGGAGCGGACTGGTGGGCAGTGGGCTTAATGGGAGTAATCCTAGCCAGTGACTCAAGCACAAATTCCAAAGGGATATTAGAGAATACTCTGAAATAAATGCAAATAAAGACATAGCCCGATATGTATAGGATACAACTAAAGCAGTGCTTAGAGGAAAACTTGTAGCCCTTATGGTCTATATTAAAAGGGAAAACAATCAATAAAAGGAGAGCGTTCAAATCAATAACTTAAGCCTCTGTGTAAGGCACTAGAAAAAGAAGAGCACACGGTGCCGAAACTAGCATGAGGGAGGAAATGATGAGTAGAAGGGGTTAATGAAATGGAAAAATCAAACTCCCTGACGCTGAGTCCGTTCTGATTCATAGCTACCCATAGGGCAGAGTAGAACTGTCCCCTTTGGGTTTCCAAGGCTGTAAATCTGTATATTTCTCTAAGTGGCTAGTAGTTTTGAACTGTTCACCCTGCGGTAACCAGCCCAATGTGTAATCCACTAAGCTGAGGAAAAACAAAATTGAAAGCTAGTTCTCTGAAAGGCTCAACAGGATGGAGACACCTTAGCTTGAATGACCAAGGTGTATGTGTGGGGTAGAGGGGTAGGGCAGACAGAGAATACTCAAATTACCTGAATGAGAAATTAAAGATAAAATAATCATTGGCCTTGTAGGAATAAAAAAAACTATAAAGGAATACTGTGAACTATTGTATGCCAATAAGTTAGTAATTCAGATCAAATGGTGTGTTAGGCTGGCTTGACTAGAGAAACACAGTGAGACTCATATATGTGTACAAAAGAGCTTTATATCAAGAAGTAATTATATATCAGGAAACATCCCAGTCCAACACAAGCTCATAAGTTTGAAACTAGTCCATAAGCCCTCTTCAGACTCATGCACTGATGAAGATGGCAGGGAGATCCCAGGCCGGTGGGTGAAAAGTCTTGTGGATCCAATGGCGTGGAAGCATCACAGGGCTGGCACAGGTCTCTGCGTGGCTCATCAACAGGAAGGTGAAAGCAGGGAGAGAGAGTGGCCCACCTCCAGAGAGCCATTTATCTTCATGGCACCTCCAAATGAGGTCATCAAGCTGCAACCTGATCGAGAGGCTAAATTCCACCCATATCTTCGTACAGGTGCCATGTTGGCACAATAAAACCAGCTCTCTCAAATGGAGCCATTCCTAGAGAGGCATAGACAACCTGAGTAGACTGGAGCAGAAATCAACAATCTGGATAGACGTATAGCAAGTAAAGAGATTAACTAAAATTATATATACCAAGCTCACTACTGTCAAGTCATTGTTTATCCATAGCAACCCCCTGTGGGTTTCCTTGTGGATTTATGGGAGTAGAAAGTCCAGTCTCTCTCCTGTGGAGCTGCTGGCCATGCAGATCACAGTCCAGTGCATCACCACTACATCACCAGGGCTCCTTTGAAGTAAGTGGTGTATGTATATTTTAAACCCTCCCTCAAAGCAAAGCCTAGGTCTAGATGACTTGACTGCTAAATTCTATCCAGCATTGACAGAAAGAATTAGTAACAATTCTTTAAACACTCTCAAAAGGTAAAAGAGAAGAAGATATTCTCTAACTCTTTCTATGAGGCCAGTTTTATCCTTTTTATTAAATATTGAGTTTATTATTTCTTGTACATATGCATAAGGGTTTCTGGGATACAAAATATACACATTTTAAATTTACAATACACCCAAATTGATTTTCTTTTAAAAAAAATCATTTTATTGTACAATTCTTATCGTACAATTCTTAACACAATCCATGCATCTATCCATTGTGTCGAGCACATTTGTACATTTGTTGCCATCATCATTCTCAAAACATTTGCCTTCTACTTGAGCCCTTAATATTGGCTCCTCATTTTCCCCCTCCCTTCCCAATGCCCCCTCCCTCATGAACCCTTCATAATTCATAAATTATTATTATTTTGTCATATGTTACACAGTCCAATGTCTCCCCTCACCCACTTCTCTGTTGTTCATCCCACAGGAAGGAGTTTATACATAGATTCTTGTAATCAGTTCCCCCTTTCCACCCTACATTCCCTCCACCCTCCAGGCATCACCACTCTCACCACTGGTCCTGAGGGGATCATCTGTCCTGTATTCCCTGTGTTTCCAGTTGCTATCTGTACCCGTGTACATCCTCTGGTCTAGCCAGATTTGTAAGGTAGAATTGGGATCATGATAGTGGGGAGGGAAGGAAGCATTTAAGAACTAAAGGAAAGTCATGTGTTTCATCGTTCCTACACTGCACCCTGACTGGCTCATCTCCTCCCCACAATCCTTCAGTAAGAGGGTGTCCAGTTGCCTACAGATGGGCTTTGAGTCTCCACTCTGCACTCACCCTCATTTACAATGATATGATTTTTTTGTTCTTTGATGCTTGATACCTGATCCTTTCGACACCTCATGATCACACAGGCTGGTGTGCTTCTTCCATGTGAGCTTTGTTGCTTCTGAGCTAGATGACCACTTGTTTATCTTAAAGCCTTTAAGACCCAGAGACTCTATCTTTTGATAACCGGGCACCATCAGCTTTCATCACTACATTTGCTTATGCACCCGCTTTGTCTTCAGCAGTTTCATTAAGGAGGTAGAGGCCAGTATTATCTTGAAATTAAAACTAGACAATCAGAAGAAAAGCATGGTATAGAGCAGTATATTTTATGAATATGGACACAAAAGTTATTGATATAAATTTAGCACTTTGAATCCAGTAGCTTATAGAAATAATTATACCCTATAACCAAGTGGCTTCTATCCCAAGAATTCAAGGTTTGTTTAGCATCCTAAAATCAATCAGTGCAATACAGTGTACCCAGAGAATGAAAAACAATAAAACACATGATCAACTCATTGGATACATGGAAATCATTTGACAAAATCAAGGACATTTGTGATAAGAACACCCGACAATGAAGGGAGACAGTGGTCCATGTAACACATGAAAAAATAATTTATAAATGATCAAGGGCTCATGCGGCAGGGAGGGTGGGGGGAGGGGGAGCTGATACCAAGGGTTCAAGTAGAAAAATGGTTTGAAAATGATGATGGCAACCTATGTTCAAATGTACTAGACACAGTGGATGGATGTTTATGATAAGAGCTGTAAGAGCCCCAATAAAATGATTAAAGAAAAAAAAAAGGACACTCTACAAACTAGGAATAGAAGGGTTCTTCCACATCGTGACAAAGGGTGTCTATGAAAACCTGCAGCTGCCCTTATACTTCATGGTGAAAGAGTGGATACATTTCCTCTTACATTAGGGACAAGAACAGTGTGTCCTTGCACTGTTTCTAGTCAGTGCTCTGCTAGAAATCCTAGATTGGTCAGTTGTGCCAGAAAAAGAAATGAAAGGCACCTGTTTGTCATGATCTTGTATATGGAAAATCCTTAATAGTCTACTGATAATGATTTGGGCGAACAAATTAGCTCAGCAAGGTTGAAGGTTCCGATATCATTATAAGAACGATCTGAATATGAAATTATGAAAATAATTCCATTTATAGTAGTTTCAAAAATAGTAACACACTTAGAAGTAAGTTCAACAAAAGAAATTCAAGACACATAATCTGACAACTGCTGAACACTGTAGAAAGAAATTAATGAGGTGAGTACGTTGAGAAGCATATTCATACATCAGAAGACTCATCACTGTGCCAGTGGCAACACTCCCCGAGTTACTCTACAGATTCAGTCTAATCTTTATGCAGATATCGTCTGGGTCCTTTGTAGGAATTGACAAACCAATTCTAAAATTCGTATGGAATCACAAGGGCTCCCAAACAGCCCAAACAACCTAGAAAGGCAAGAACAAAGTAGAGGGACTTGCACTTCTAGTTTGGAAACCCACTGTACAATTACAGTAGTCATGATGTGTGGTTTGGACACCAAGATAGACATATAGGTCAATCAAACAGAATTGAGATATCAAAAATAAACCCATGTGTGCACAACCCACTGAATGGGGGAAATAGTGTTTTCGACAAATGGTCCTGGTACAAAAGCAGGAAGTTGGATCCTTACTTGACACCACATACAAAACTTACCCAAATGAACCAGGAAACTAAATGTGAAAAACTATATGAAAATATAGGAGTAAATCTGAAATTTAAGTTTGGCAATAGATTCATAGAACAGCAAAAGCATGCTGGGGGAAAGAAAAACATATTTGACTTATTGAAATTAAAATATTTTGTGTTTCCAAAGATTCAAGAAAGTGAAAAGGCAGCACAAACCCTGGGAGAAAATAGCCGCAAATCAATTTCTGATGATGTTAGGATGCCCTGGTGCTGAGGTAGGGCCAGCATTGAGCTGCTAGCTACAAGGTTGCCCGATTCCCCCCACCGAGCACTGCACAGGAGCAAGATGAGACTGCCTGCTCACATGAACGCTAGATAGGATTGCGGGGCCAGAATTGACAAGACAGCGATGGCATTTGGTTTGCATGTTGGGTGCCATTGATTGGTTCTGACTCATCCTTTTCTATGTCTGAGAGCAAAACACTGCCTGGTCGTGGACCGGTCTCACAGTCATTGCTTTGTGTAAGCCTATTACAGTAGCCGCTGTGTCGATCCATCTTGTAGAAAGCCGGCCTCTTTGTCACTGACGCTCTGCTTTATCAAGCACAATATCTTCCTTCTGATGGCATGTCCAAAGGATGGAGACCATCCTTGCTTCTAAGGGAAATGCTGACTGAATTTCTTCCAACACAAGTGTGTCTGCTTTTCTGGCAGTGCATGGTGTAGTCACTGTGTTTCCCCAAAATGTTCCTTCCAATGCATCCATTCTCCTCCGTGCCTCGTTTTCCATAGCAAATGTGACGAATGGAAATCTAAGGGGTCTTCAAAAAGTTCATGGAAAATTGAATTAAAAGGTAATGAAGTTCTTCTGTTTCCTCTTCCACCCAAGGGGCATCTTTCCTTCGGCGCAGACTAAAAAGCAAGTAGCAGGTGCACAGGGAGGAATGGCATTGAGGCAGATGTCCAGCACCAGGTGCTTTGGAGGCTTACAGAAAGTGTTTGAACATCAGGGCAGCGCCGAACTGAACTGCAGCATGAAGTTTGCTGTCTACCCATCACCAACAGCAGAAACTGCAAAGTGTCTGGCATCCTATGAGATGTCTGGCTTAATTCATAAACAACAAAATTTTACATCAAAATATGGTTATCACAAGCGGCCTCAGAACATGAGCGGGTCGCTGTGGCTCTAGACACCAGCCCTTGGGGCTGCCATATTAAAGGAGGAGATGAGAGCTGATGCTTGGGCACTGATGCTGCATTTTGATGTGGACGCCACTGAAGTTCCTTGGAAAACAAACTGAAGAATGTACTCTTCGGTGACGTAAGAGCTTTCCCAACTCACAAATGTCAGTTTTCCAGTGGATCCCCTAGCAAATGTCTCTCTGGGCCATTGTAGGGAGGCCATGGAGTTCTGATCTGTACTCTGAAAAATCCTGGAAAATATACATCAGTTCCAGCACTCGTTCCACTTGGCGACCCTGTGCCCTGACCTTGGGGCAAAAAAAAAAAAAAAAGTTTTTAGTGGACATTTGGGATCCGATCAAAGCAAGTGGAAGGCTTATAATGTTCTTCACCTGGTGACGTCCTATCCAGGGTCCCGGCTGTTCATACTTGTTGACCAAGGAGCAGATGACGAGTCCCTTTCAGATGGACACTTACTGACTCATGACCTCATAGCTGCCTGCACAGAAAAAAAATCCCCATGAGTTTTGGGTTGCAAGAGAATTATACTCATAGCTCCTGCTTCATTGAAGTCTTATTATCAGTCACATCATGCAGAATCCCTGAATTTATGAACGATATCAGGTAATAGTTTTCAGAATTAGAAGAGTTAATGATAAACCAAATTACAGAGGAAAAAAGATGTTTCAAAACAGTGGCCCTGTAACTGAGTTTCATTTTATAACTGAATCTCCTTGATAAATATATAAAACCTTAAAAAATAGTAATGAAATCTTTCCATGAACTTTTGGATGCCATTTTGTATCATGCTTTGGTCAGGAATCCCTTAGAACTCAGAGTGACATTTTTGCATTTTAACACCTTGAAGCGCACCTGCCCTGTGCAGTGTGTGGTTTGATTTCTCGCCTGCGACTTCCGTGGGTGTTGATTGCAGATCCAAGTAAAAAATGAAGTCCTTGACAACTTCGATCTTTTCCCCATTTATCATGACATTGCTTACCGGTCCATTTGTGAGGATTTCTCTTTTCCTTATGTTGATGTGCACGTCATCCTGAAGACGGTCGTCTCTGTAAGCCCTTCTTGTCCTCTCGGCCTTCGGCAAGCAAAGTTGTGCCATCTGCAGGTTCCATCTGCTAATGAAGTTTTCTTCAATCCTCATGCTGTGTTTTTCTTGTATAAACCAACTTCTCAGTTATGATTTGCCCAGCATGTATATGGAATAAGTGTGGTAAAAGGGTGCAAACCTGGCACATCAACTTTGCTTCTAAACCGTGACTTTAAACCTATCTCTGTTTGAAAGACTATGGCTTAGTCTACGTACAGATTCCACATGAGCGCAACGAACTCTTATGAAATCCCCATTCTTGGCAACCTTACCTGTAATTTGTCGTGGTGCATGCACCATGGGACGCTTTTGCATAGCGAATGAAACCAAAAAACTTCTTTTTTGGTATTCTCTGTCTTCAGCCAGTATTTAGCTGACATAAACAATGATCTCTTGTTTTCTTCCTCTGAATCCAACTTGAATTCCCAGCAGTTCTCTGTCAATGCATCGCTGTAACCATTTTTGAGTTACTATCAATTTTTTTACTTGCGTGTTATATTCATGATACATTTAGTGTCCAAAATGTGGTTGGATTACCTTTCTTTGGAATGGGCACAAATATGCATCTCTTCTTGTTGATTGGCCAAGGTGACTGGCTTTGACAAATAAACTTCCAGCATTGCATCTGTTTGTTGAACTATCCGAGCTGCTGTTCAGTCATTTCCTGGAGCATTGTTTCTTTCCATCCCCTTCAGTGTATCTTAGAATTATTCTTTCAATGCCATGAATTCTCTATCTTTTGATTTCGCTTGAAATGATTGAATGTCTAAAAAAAGAAAAAGAAAAAAAGAAGTGATTGATATGTCAACCGATTCTTGTTGAAGCAGTAGCTCTGTATTTTCCTTCCACCTTCGGTTGATGCTTTTGGTGTCATCCAATATTTTGCTCAGAGAATCTTTCGTGTTGCAACTCAAGACTTGAACTTTCTCCTCAGTCACTTCATCTCCAGAAAGGCTGAGAGTGCTCTTCCCTTTGACTCCCTAACTCGGTCTTTGTCCGTTCCATCGTGCTAGTCAGTCTTGTCTTCGCCAGCCACCCTGGGGATCCTTCTGCTGGGTTTGTCTGCTCATCGTGTCCTCCTTCTATTGCAGTTTCTCTACATCAAGAATAAGTGTCAGCATCTCCTCTGACGACCGTTCGGGTCTTTTCTTTCCAGTCTTTGTAATGACTGCTTATCAGCCCACCACTCGTCTGGCCTTCAGTCCCTTAGTGTTCAGCGTGGTAACTCTTCCTGAGAAGGCCCGTGAATTCGGGTGGGATATACGCAAGGTCATAGTTTGCCTTTTGCCGATTTGTTACGGTTTTCTTCAGCATCAATTTGAACTTGCATGTTGGCATTGATGATCTGTCCCACAGTTGGCTCCTGACCTTCTTTTGACTGATAATAGTGAACTTTTCCATCATCTCTTTCCACGGAGATGGTCAACTTAATCCCTGTCTATTCTGTTCAGCGATGTGTACATATATAGTTACCATTTATACCGGTGTAAAAATGCATTTCTAATGAATACGGTGTTGATCGTGCAAAATCCCCTCAGGTCATCTCTGGCTTTATGTCTGTCACCATGGCCATATTTGCCAAGGATTGACCCTTTCTCTTTGTTTCCACCTTTCACATACCAATAACCAATCATTATAAATGCATCTCAATTGCTTGTTTCATGAATTTCAGAATAAAGAAGTTGGTTAAAAAGCTCTAATTTCTTCATTTTGCCCTCAGTGGCTGGCACATAAATTTACATAATGGCATATTAACCGGTCTTCCTGAAACCAAAATCCAGTGCCATCGAGTTGGTTCTGACTCGTGGTGACCCTATAAGGACAAGGTACAGCTGCCCCTGTGAGTTTCTAAGATTGTCAGTCTTTATGGGAGTGAAAGGTAGTTTCAATCTGCTGACCTTGTGGTTAGCAGCCCAACATATAGCCACTGTGCCACCAGGGCTCCTGGTCTTCCTTATGGGCAGGCATGTGGCTGTTATCCGACTATTGAAATGCTCTTTTTACCATGACTGTAATGCCAATTCTTCCCTATTTTTCATCCCCATCAGAGTAGACAATATGTTTGTGTGATTTAAAATAGCCAGTCCCAATTCACTTCCACTCGCTAATGCCGAGGATGGAGATCTTAAAGCAATTCATTTCGCTTTTGAAAACTCCCATTTTTCTGAGATTCATACTTTGTGTAGATTCATACTTTGCAGATCCCATGTTCTGGTTGCCAGCAGATGCCCACAGCTCCAACACCAGTAAATGAAGGTCCTGAGAGCTTTCCTCCATCTGTTTCATTATGGCCAACTCTACTACAAGGAGGCAGCCTTTCTCAAATCGAATTTCCAATACCCTCCACCCTGAAGGCTCATTTTCTGGGATTGTATCAGACGGTGTTCAGTAGATTTCACCGGCTAATGTTTGTTAGAAGTAATCGTAGGGTCACCTTTCTTATCTAGCTTAGTCTCCACCCTCCACTGAGACGTGTCCACCCCAGATGACCCTGCTGGTATTTCAAATACTACTGGGGAACATTCAGCATCGTAGCAACACACAAGCCACCACAATGTGACAAATTGATCACCAAACACCAGGCTCACTGCCACTGCGATCAATTGAATGCTGCTGGCTCACAGCGACCCTGCAAAGTGATAAGACAGAGAAGAGACAATGCAAAAAATCAGAGAAGTATTTTCAAATCATATTTCTTGTGAGTTACATTTAGAATATACAAAGAACTCTTAAAATGGAACAATTAAAGGACACATAATTACAGTTTTTAAAGTGGAAAGGATCTGAATAGATATTTCTCCAGATAAGACACACCAATGGCCAATGAGCACACAAAAAGATGCCGGCCATCATAAGTTGTCAGGGACATGCAAATCAGAATCACAATGCGACACCATTGCGCTCCCAGTGAAACAACGGTCATCAAGAAGTCGAAGAGTACCCAGTCTTAGCCAGGCTGGGGAGCCATCTGAACCCTCAGACACTGCTGGTGGAAATGTGAAACTGTGCGTCCACCGAAGAGAATCATCTGGCCGCTCCTCGAATGGTTACATTTAGAGTTGCCTTGGGATCCAGCCCTTCCACTGCTTGACATACATGTCAGAGGAAGAAACGCGTATGTTCACATGAAACTGTACATGACTGTTTATGCCAGAATTATTCATAATAACCAAACTTAGAAACAGCCCACATGCTCAGCAATGGATGAGTGGATAGAGAAAAGATGGCATATTACACAAATATGGAATATTATCCAGTCGCGAAAAGCAATGAAACCACGATATATGCTACAACCTGGACAGAGCTTGAAAACATTGTTAAAGTAAAAGAAGCCAGTCACCGAAATCTGTGCGTGACACGGTATGTTTATGTGAAAAGTCCTGACCAGACACACCAGAACGTCCCTGGATTGTTACTTAGGGCTGAAAGCTTTGAGAAGAAGAGAAAGCAAAAGCCAGAGTGTCTTGTTCAGATTATAAAAATGTTCTAAACAGACCGGTGGTAGTTGTACATAGCGGTGCACCGTGACAATATTTAAAAGCACTGCATTGCATACTTAATGGGAGAATCATACAATATTTTAATTATAACTTCATAGAGCTGATAGCAATATAGACAGAGAGCTGGAGAGTAAGTGGCTTCCCATTGTCTTTCCGATAACACTTTCTTACTGTTTGAAAGAGTGCTTGTGACAGAATGGGGGTGTTGGTGGCGCTGAGGTAGGGGTCTGTGTGTCCCACTCGGCACGCCCTCCTGCTGGTCTGTGTTCTCGGTCTCCTTGCTGGAGGCTGAGAAAGCCAAGATGCATAAGACACTCAGCTGTCCTCAGAGAGCTCACCATTGAGCCGTCCTCCCTTCGTGCCCAATGGGAAAGGAACGTTTGCCCATTAGCATACAAGTTGCTAAAGACAGCACTTCGACTTTCTTTGTCTCACTCATAGTCTAGCTCCTGGCCTGGGAACAGTGCCTGGCACTGAGCATGGGCCCAAATGCTTGTTGACTGAATATGGATAGTATGCACACCACATCTGCCTCCAGCCTTGAACAGACTGGGCAGCCTGGCAGGACATGCTTTCAGCAGAAGCTGAGTAAGCACCGTTAGAGGACGGCTACACAATGGTGCCCCTCAGGAAGGAGCCTGGGAACAGTATGCTTACAAGCTCCCAGCACTGCTGGGCAAGATGTACTTTCCCAGTCCGCCTGACCCTGGTGGGGTACGGGGTGGGAGTGGGGGGTTCTTTCAAAGAGTCTAATCCTAATGATGGAAGTAACAGTGCTGAAAAGTGACTCTTCCTGCCAAGAATCAATGTGACCAGGGTTCGCTGTGGACACTGGCGTTTCTAAGGCACAGTTCTTAGGCAACCTGTACTTGTGAAGTCTGGCTGTCATCAGAGGGAAAAGGACACAGGAGGTTCGTTGTTGGTATCTCCACAAACAGCCCAGTGGGTGGAGTGTCCCCTTTCTTCCAAGTCAGTAGGAGAGTAGAGTTTGTTTTCTGATGTTCTCCGGATGACCCTTGCTCTTGGCACCATTGTCCCCAAAGGAGAGAGCCGTGTGCTTGCAGTCGGTCCCCCGTGTACTTGGTGTCTGTGTCTGAGGCAGCAGTCCCCTAACCTTGTTGCCCACTCAAGGTACCTGGGGAGCTTTTGAAAAGACTGCTCCTGGGCCACACCCTTAGGTTTGGATTTAACTCCTGGGGTAGCTGAGCCTGGAAATCTCTGCAGTTTTAAGAATCCAAGTTGAGAATCATGGGTCTCCGATAAAGAGAAGCAAGCGGGATGGGATCCGCCCTGGTATCACACGCTAAAGCTACCAAAGAATGACGCCTGCGGAATGGGTGTGAGAATGTCTCTCCAAGGTCAGACATATCTGGGGAGAAAGGATGCTCATTTTCACACTTCCCCTTGCCCTCCACGGGAGCCCTGGTGGCATAGTGGTTATGCGTTGGGCTGTGATCTGAAAGGACCACAGTTCAAAACCCATAGCTGCTCCACAGTAAAAGACGAGGCTTTCTACTCCTGTAATAAATTAGTCTCAGAAGCTCACAGGGGCGGTTCTACTCTGTCCTGTAGGGTCAGCATGGGTCAGCATCGACTCGATGGCAGGGTCTTTGGTGTTCTGGTTTTGCCCTCCACCCCGAACATCACCAGGTGTCCCCTTGACCTTCCCACACTGGATTCCTATCAGCCTTATTGGGCGATTGGTTCTTGTTCTGTAAGAAGCCCAGCACAGCAGCTTGGATTGGGCAGAGGCTTTCTGAGCATATCTCTGATGCTCAATCCTGGCTTCCTTCAGGCGCTCCCCATCACCTGGCCTGGGCCCTAAGGAAAAGCTTCTCTGAGCCGACCCCCAGGGCTTGGCTCTGATTTCTGACTTGTGGCTGCCACTGGCCCCGCTCAGGCTTCTCTCTTGATTGTTCACCCGCTCCTGGCACCAGACTGGCCCCCCTCCCCCAGACTCCTGGCTGGCTGCCCACCGCTCAGTCCCTCGTTTCTTGTTTCAGCCCCCTGCTAGCCGGGGCTCTCCATCAGGATGGGCCTTGCCTGCGGGTTCTTTGCTGTGGATGTTTGACAGCTACCCCTGAGTGTCCTTGCACGCGTCCACGTATTTCTTCGTAGCCTCTGTCTGCTCTCTGCCAGGTCTGCATCTGCCAAGGAGTTAATCTGTCTGAAATCCAGCCAAGGCTGACTCATTCCTGCTCTTTGAGGTCTCCTGGAGCTGAATGAAAGGCATGATATGGTCCGTGACTCCGAGTGCGTCTGGTGGTGTAATGCACACAAATAGACGTCAACTGGAAAGCACAGCACAGACAGGAAGTCCTGATAGCACTGGGCGGCAGTGTCTTGCATATGTCGTTTGTGCCAGATGAGGGACTGACACTGACCAAGGACATCCAGGAAAGGCCTTTGTGAGTCAGGTCATTCCGAAGGCAAGGAGTCAGGGCCAGGTGGATGGATGGAAAGGAGGCTGTACAAAAACGTCAGCGCTCACGGCCCAGGCAGAGGCCAGGAAAGGAGGAGGAGCAACAAGCTTTCCATCAGGAGGTCCTTTCCGCTCTACCCTCAAAATGCACATCCAGAATCTGACCATTCTCACCCCCGGCCCTAGCACCATCATCTCCTGCCTGGTCCTCCCGCTTCCACCTTGACTCCAGTGGAGTCTCCTTTCAACACGAGAGCCTAATGGCCCTGCCTGGATGTGAGGTGAATCCCTCCCTATCACCCCACTGCTCAGAGCCCTTGGCTGTCATCCTATCTCTCTGGATGAAGTCGGAGATCTCTTCCCCAGAGTCTGCCCATGGCTCTCCATAGCCTGCAGGGCCTGGCCCCCAGTTACCTCTCAGGTCTCAGCTCCTTCTGACTACTCTCCGTGTCAAGTCGCTCGGGCTCCTCGCTCCCTCTGGAACCACCGAGTTCTTTGGTGCCTGTGGCCTTTGTGCCTGATAGCCCCTCTCCCTGGCTCCCTTCCTCCAGATGGCGATGTGGTTCCCTCCGTCACTTCAATCAGGGGGAAACCCAGGTGTCACTTCTCAGAGAACCTTGCCCTCACTCTCCAACCCTCTTTCCCCATTCATTTCTGCAGGAAATATTGGTTCAGGTCTCAGCTGACTCCTCTGCTACATGTCTGCCCTGTGAGTGTAGGAGAGTCTGTCCTGCTCCCTGCTCAAACCATGCCCAGCATGGCTGGATGAATGAAGGGTTGAAGACACACCTAGAATAGCAGATGTCAGGCATGATGTCGATTAAAAGGGCCTCCGCTGTCTGTCCTGTGCTGCTGTGGAAACAGGCCTGTGCTTCAGGTAGCTGGTCCCATGTTTGCACATGGAGAACATTGCTGGGAGGAGGGAGCTGGTAAGAGAGGCCCACCTGCCAGGCTCCTGTCCCTCTTGGACCTGCACTGTCGCAATAATTACAAGCATAAGTTCAGGACCCTCGTGGGGGGAGACTTTAGAGAGTCAGCGGCATTTCCATTGAGTTCTCTCTCGGGGCCTTATTTCCTTGAGATGGATGTTTGATTCTTTAGGCGATGTCTCTCTCCATCGTCTCCTCCCCCAAGAGGCATCCTTGGGCAGCCCACCTGCCTTCTCCTTCATGTCAAGTGCAAGAGCATGGTGGGCAGGAACCTGGGCGGGAGGTGCTACCTCTAGGTCTAGATGTCCTTCCTCGCTGTGTGATCTTTGGCAAGTTATTAAAGCTTCTCAGAGCCTCACCACCTCGTCCACAAGTGGGGGGGGGGGGCAGTAGTGCCTTTGCCAGAGTTGTTGTAAGGATGAAACGTGATTGGTGGCACCGTGTCATGATTGAGCTATTACTGTTACAGGGTCAGGCATGCCAGAAGCCATTGTTCTCTGTGTTCAGGGAAGCTCCTCCGAGGTTCTGACTGTCGGATTTCTGTGTGTACAAACCATCTGCGGGGATCTTGTTAAAGTGCAATGTGGATTTAGAAGGTCCGATTGTGCCTGGCCTCTGCGTTTCTTTTCTTTCTTTTTTTTTTTTTGTGTGAGTGAGACAGTGAGATAGTGAGTGAGTGAGTAAATGAGCGAGAGAGTGAGTTAGTGAGTGAGGGAATTAGTGAGAGAGTGAGTGAGTGATTGAATTAGTGAGAGAGTGAGTGTGAGAGTGCGGCCTCTGCGTTTCTAAGTAACTTTAGGCAACGCAGAGGGCGTAGGCCAAGGTTCCAGCAGCAAAGCTCTCCAAGAGAAAGGGTCATGGGATAAAATACTGGCAAATGTATCTCCCCCTGAAGTCTTGTAGCCTCTGCTTGCATTCTTAAAAGCAGGCCTAAAACCCCTGGGTCCTAACCCAGCGGAGCTACGCACCCCACCCCCCCTCCAACATTCCCTGTGGGTGTCCCTGAATCTGACCCCAACTGTACCCACCTTTCCTCAACAGTTCCTCCCACAAACACACTCGCGTGTGCAAGGAAGATTCACTCCATGCCGAGGAAGGAGAGCAAAGGGGGCTTCACCTTTTCTGAAACCTGCTCCTGGGCATGCTGTGGCCCTCAGACATATGGGCAGGCTCTGCTTCCCATGACTGCTTAATGGTTTGTAAAGCAATTGCTGGAGGAAACATTGCTACAGCGAGCCAGGCCAGAGGGACAGAGGGATTCACGACCAGAGTTATCTTTGCTGAGCCCCGGGCTGCTTCAGCCTGTTTTCCTCTATGCCCGACAGTGACAGATGGCTTCCACATGGTTTGACCTACTGTTCGGCCAAACCCGAGCAGATAGTCATCCATCAGCTGCCCTATTTGGGCGTCCCCAGAGGGCACCCTCTGACTTTGAGGAGGCAGGAAATGGAGGTTTCATTTAGAGCGCATCCTGTCTCAGAGCTAACTTGTAGTATCGTTTCAGGCATGGACGGTTCTCCTCCAGATGTTACTAGCCCAGTGTCCATATGTTTCCAGGTGGACTCAGCAGGTTTACATAGTAATGTTAACTTAATTAATCATCAGCGGATGCTCTAACGACTTCAGGGCCCGGTGTGGGCTTGGCCCGAGCAACGGTGTAAACAGCACGTATCCTGGTATGGAATGAGGGAAAGGAGGTGAGACCCCACACTTTCCATTACGTTGACAGGATCTCTTTATTTTCTTACTGATACCGAACGATTGCTCTCAAGGCCTCTCCAACAGCAGTTCGCAACCTGTGGGTCACGACCCCTTTGGGGGTCCAACGACCCTTTCACGGGGGCCGCCTGATTCATAACAGTAGCAAAATGACAGTTATGAAGTAGCAATGAAAATAATTTAATGGTTGGGGGTCACCACAACCTGAGGAACTGTATGAAAGGGCATGAGGAAGGGTGAGAACCACTGCTCCAGAAGCTGTGTGGAAACATTGCCAGGTGCTCTCCTCGTGGCTCGAGGGTGATGAAGTAAAAGCTTGGGTTCATAAAAGTTGCCGGGCGGGAGGAGACGGCGGTCAGTGGAGGAGCCGTGCAGACTGGGATCCTGGCGACCTGTCTTCTAGTTCTAATTCTACCCGCCCTCTGTGTCTTTGAGCAAACACCTGAGTGATTTAATGCATGTTTTAAGAATGGACTGCTAAGTGGAGAAAATAGGTAAGTTGTCAAAGATTTCGTTTTGCTTGGCTCCATAATCAATCCCCATGGAAGCAGAGCCAAGAGACCGAGTAATGGACTGCATTAGACAATTGTACTGCAGCAGGCCTGTCAAGCACCTCATGGAGTACGTCGCACGTGACCCAAGCCGTGGTGGCATTTTCAATGGGCTCCCCTGCTTGCAAACGCTGGACACTGAAGCAGGAAGACTGGGGCAAACGGATGCCACTGACTGTGGTCTTGGTGAAAAATATTAAACACGTGGACTCCCAGAAGAAGGAGCAGATCTGTATTGGAAAAGGAAGAGCCAAAACGTTCCTTAGAAGCAAGGATGGCGAGACCTCATCTCACGTGCTTCGGGCATCTTATCAGGGAGGACCAGTCCCTGGAGAGGACCTCATGCTTGAGCCTAAACAAGATGGGCTGACGGCGTGGCTGTGACAGGGCTCAAACTGAACAATAGCAAAGATGGCTCGGGACCAGGGAGCGTTTTCTTCTACCAAGTCGGAACCTACTTGACACCCAATGAGACAACACGTGGACTCAAGAAATACCCATGTTTCCATTCCTTTTTTACCTTTGGCTAACTGTAAAGTAATATGAACTTGGTTTCTAAAACACTTTAGAGTGCATTTTATATTATTTTCCTTGCAAAAGGAATATCTTTCATTGCTGTATGCAAATACTACTTCAATTAAATGAACAACTAAAAACTAAACAAGCTTTACCAAAGTAAAAATGCATGAACCAATTTGAGTAATGACAAGTTTCATGGAGTACAGCCTGGCCAAATCTACTTAAATTAAAAATATATGTATCTTTTGTCTTAGCAACTCCTACTATTTTCTGGTGCAAAACAACTTAAAAAAATTAAAGGCAACCTATGTGCTTCAATGAAAAGAATCCACTCCCAAGCCCATTGTCCTCGAGCCAAGTCTCCCTCATGGAGACCTTAGTGGGCAGAATAGAATCTCCCATCGGATATCCGAGTGGTGATATTTATGTTAGCAGATTGTCACAGCTTTCTCTATGGAGTGAGTAGTGGTTTGAACTGCCAGTCTTTCAGTTACCAGCCATGAACTTTAACCACTAAACCACCAGGGCTTCTCAGTAGAGAATAGAGATTCTAAAACACCCATTTTTTAAAACCACAAATTTTGCCTAATAGTAAAAAATTACCAAAGTTATTTGTTTTTAAAAAGTTGCCCCCCCTCCTCTCAAGTACTCCCTCAATGCAAGAACACTTTGTTCTATTAAACTGGTTTTCCATGATGCTTACCTTCCTGACATGATTGCTGAAGACAAAGCTGGTGCATAAGCAAATGTGAGGAAAGCTGATGGTGCCCAGCTATCAAAAGATATAGCGTCTTGGGCCTTAAAAGCTTGAAGGTACAAGCGGCCACCCAGTTCAGAAGCAACAAAGCCCACAAGAAAGAAGCACACCAGCCTGTGCAATCACAAGGTGTCAAAGGGATCAGTTATCTGGCATCAAAGGCCAAAAAAATCATATCATTGTGTGATCACCTCCCTGATATTTACTGAAGACAAATGGGTGCATAAGAAAATGGGGTGAAGAAAGCTGATGGTGCCTAGCAATCAAAAGATATAGCGTCTGGGGTCTTAAAGGCTTGAAGGTACAAGCGGCCACTTAGTTCAGAAGTAACAGAGTCCACATGGAAGATGCACACCAGCCTGTGCAATCAGGAGGTGTCAAAGGGATCAGGTATCAGGCGTCATCTGAACAAAAAAATCATATCATTGTGAATGAGGGAAAATGCGGAGTGGAAACCCAAAGCCCATCTGTAGACAATTAGACATCCCCTTAGAGAAGGGTCATAGGGAGGAGACAAGCCAGTCAGGGTTTAGTGTAGCAACAATGAAACATACAACTTTTCTCTAGTTCCTACCCTGTTTCCCTGAAAGTAAGGCATCCCCCGAAAATATGACCTACTTAAAGTTTTGCCTCTCGCTGAAATATAAGGCATCCCCCCGTGAATAAGACCTCCCCCAAAATCAGCCCCCCACAAAAGCTACCATAACTCTGGACTGTAGTGGTAGGCGGCACCACACAGATCACTTTTGGCTGCAGCGCAGCTGGAGCAGACAGGAAGTGTGAGGTCTCTTTTAATAAAACAATAGCTATACTACATTCTTCTTCATGGAAAAATAAGGCATACCCTGAAAATAAGACACTGTCTTATTTTGGGGGAACAGGGTAAATGCAAAGCCCCCCCCCCACTATCATGATCCCAATTCTACCTTACAAATCTAGCTAGGCCAGAGGATGGACACTGGTACAGATAGGAACTGGAAACACAGGGAATCCAGGGCGGATGATCCCTTCAGGACCAGTGGTGAGAGTGGCGATACCAGGAGGGTGGTTTTGAAAGGTGGGGAACCAAGGATCTACATATAACCTCCTCCCTGGGGGACGGACAACAGAAAAGTGGGTGAAGGGAGACGTTGGACATTGTAAGATATGACAAAATAATAATTTATAAATTATCAAGGGTTCATGAGGGAGGGGGGAGCAGGAAGGGAGGGGTTAAAAATGAGGGGCTGATGCCAGGGGCTTGAGTGGAGAGTACATGTTTTGAGAATGATAAGGACAATGAATGTACAAATGTGCTTTACACAATTGATGTATGTATGGATTGTGATAAGAGTTGTATGAGCCCTAATAAAATGATTTTTAAGAAAAGTTGCCCCTTTCTTGATACAGAATAGAACTAAGAAGAAAGGTGCTCCCTTCAGGTTCAGGTTCAGTTACAGGCCGTCACCTGTTGGCCAGTGGAGGCTTCATTGCTGTTCTGATGCTAAACAGGCTTTAACAGTGCTCCAGACTAAGACAGCCTTGAGCAGCCTGGTGACGAGCGAGCCATGGAAAACCCCAGAGACCTCTGGGGTCCAGTCTGCAACCCATCGTGGGGATGGCACGGGACTGGGCAACCTTCTGTCCTGTTGTGCTTGAGAGGTCATTGTGAGTCAGAGACTGCCTGAGCAGAAGCTAGCAACAATGAAATGCTCCCACCACTGTGCACGTCAGGTGCCCATAAACATTCAGGAACTGCTAACATTTGGGTACATTTCTCTGTTATGCATAATACTCTTCTCAGCAGAGGCTTGACTGTTATGTACTTTTCATTTGGCTTTTGGTTTAGCATTGTTTGATCTGAATGGCTGACGAATACCTGGCTTGCCCTTGGGCTGATTCTCTTAACTTTTAGATTTGGAGGCCCCATTCTCTAGGATTCCTCAGGAGGACTGAGTGCCTTTGGGAAAGTGGCCACTAAGTGGTGGTCCTACCTCACATCCTTGGGCAATCTGACATACAGATGGCAACTTTGTTCTCTCAATTGTAACTTACAAGCTATTGCCCAGTTAACTGGGATGGAATGAGAGCCATGCACCCAGAATTCATTGCTACAGAGGTGAGATAGCTCTGAGATGGCTTCCCTCTGCCTCTTGGGAGATGAAGACAAGAAACCTAGAGCTGAGTCATGTCACTGTGGGACAACAATGATAAAGGCCCCATGTCCTCTGTTGAGAGAATGGCATAATCACCCTACCACAGGAATGAGGGTTCTGTGCCTTCTGAAATGAAACCAGCGGTAAGGAGAAGGACCTGCCGTCTCTGATGTATACGGAGCAGAGGTGCCCGTGCCTGGTGTCCTGGGTGTGGGCCACACGTGCCAATAGAGATGCTTCAAGGTGGCTGTCTCATGAGACAGAGACCCCTGTTTTCCCAACAGGTAAGGAAGGACAGTGTGTTGCAAGTGAATAGCTAACAACATGAGTCGCTGGCTAATTCTGAATTCCAGAGCTCTTTGGCCCAAGAAAAGACCTGCGTACAGGGCAAGACCCCAGACCCTTAGCTCCCGGGGTGGAGCGTAGTGCAGTGGCCTGGCAAGCACCACGGGCCGCTGGGACTTGACACTGCTGCCGGAGCAGACTCCTCCCGGGACAGTGCCACCACAGGGGGTTCACTGGGAAATGCCACGAGATGCTCAGCTACTTGCTTCGCCTCTGGTTGGAATCACTAATAGATTTGTGCTTGTGCTTTTTACTGAAACTTGGGTTCGGGACCTTAAAACCAGTCTGCTGGAACTGGATGGCAGAGAAGGCATGCTACTTGTTTATTTCTGTTACATAGTAGGCAACCAGACGCATGCTTTATGGTTTCTCATGCAGCTCACTGGAAGAGTTTCTGATTGAGGATGGGCACTTAACACACACACCCTACCAAAAACTCGCTGCCATCAATTTGATTCTGACTCATACCAACCCTATAAAACAGGGTAGAACTGCCACTGTGGGTTTCCAAGACTGTACCTCTTTCTAGAATTAGAAAGCTGGGGCTTTCTACAGAGGAGTACCTAGTGGTTTTGAACAGCTGACCTGTGGTTCTCGACCCAACCACGATACCACTAGGGCTCCCTTAGCAGCCAGAAAGGCAAGTCAGTCTCTTTTCCTTTGGAAGGAAGTGAGTGGAATTCAAAGAACACACACACCTGGCAATGTTTTACTCTGACAACCAGCCCCAGACGCAGCGTTTAGGGCGACCAAAATTGTAGCCTGTGATAGTCTTCATTTCTGGAAGAACCTGTGTCTCTCTCAGAATGCAGCACATCAGAGAACTTGTTTGGAGAGCAGGCATCGCTAGTTTATTTTAGATGGGAACTTGCCATGATCATGCAAGCAACTTGGCGAGTTCTTGTACCCAGAAGGGGGGTACCCAGGAACTGGGTTCCAAGGGAAAGCCCGTGTCAGGGCTAGAAACTGTTCAAGGTCCTGCCGAGCGGTTCTCTCTGGAGAACCAGTCTGCTCCATGGGTTTCCGTTAATCACCGCAGGAGGCTACCCACCCAGGAGATGGTCCCTGCAGATCTCCAATTAGTGACTGCAGCGATAAGCCAAGGACATGGAGGTAACACAAGTGGGGGCAGGAGCTTTGGACAAGGAGGTTTTCCTAGAACTATGCATTGTTCTCTTTCACAAAAATGAGAGGCGTAAGGCTTTGAAGGGAGGATGGGGGCGCTGACTGTGTTTCAGACCTGTTGCACTCGGGAGTAGAATGTGGTCACATCTGGGCCTATGAGATGCTCTGACGAGCACCGTATGTGTGTATGGGGATGTGACTTTAGTGAAGCAGCTTGGAAGTCGGGGCTTAAGAAGATACATCAAGCCCGAGACTGTAGTGATGTTCTTGGCTTCTAGCCAGGGATGCTGGGCAGCTCCGCTGAGATGGCAGGAGGGCTGCTGGCCTTGGGACTTGGAGGCTAGCTCTAGCCCTAGCTTTGGCGCCCACACTCAGAGCTGATAGAGGAGCCGTGGGGCTGGGCTATGTGCCCCGCGTGGTTAGCAGCACCCCCTCTGTGGGCTGGCTCCGTGCGTGCTTGGACCACGCTTGGCCATCCTATAGTGTGGAGCAGCTGGGACAGTCTTTTCGGAGTATGGATCAGGTCATGGCCCTCTGTTTTTAAAACCATCTATTGCACCTGGACCCTTGACATGTCAGCTACCCAGATTTCTTCACTTTATGTCCCACCTCCTCCTGGGAGACACTGTGGCTTCCTGAGACAGAACTGTGGCCTCCAGACGTCTCGCTACACTCAGTCTGAGTGCCCGCCATAAAGAGAGAACGCACCTCCAGACCTGGATTAGGAAAAGGACGTGACTCAGTCAGGCAGTGAACCTCTGGGCCCTGCAGTCCAACTCTCACGTTCACGGATGAGAACACTAAGGGCAGAGCAGTCAGATGCCATTGTAAGTTGGGGCCAAAGCTGAGACCAGATCCTATGTCTCCTGACTAATGTCCTTTGATGCCCTTGACTGATGGACCACTCTGCGGATCCTGGGGCCCTCAGGCTAGCAAAGAAGCCCAGAGAACCGGACCAAAGGGAAAGGGGTGGCGGAGAAGCTGCAAATCCTACGGAGTCAGAATGGCCCTCCCTGCTGACTGTGTCCCCTGGACAGATGTGCCTCCGTGTCACAGAAGCATGGATACATGGACCGAAGGCTGTGAGATTTCATTCCTGCCCCAGGATTAAGCACCTGAGTCATTCAGACCCGGTCCAGCTCTTTCAGCTCAGTCTCTCCTTTTAAGTCATCTGGCCCTTTGTCACCATTGCTCTCTGCTCCTCGGACTGTGGCCGTCTTTCTTGTACTCAGGGGCAAACTGTGCTTCAGAAGCTCTCTGCCCCTTTGTCTTTGCCCCGGGGCAAGGAAACTGAAGCAGCAGCAGATAAGCCTGGACCACACGACTGGGCTCCACTGCTTTAATACACTTGAGAAGGGACAGGTAGAGGAAAACAATGAGCAAATGCATGAGCCGGCATTCTATTTACCCCGCTCTTGAGAAGTGCACTGTCTCTGCTTCCTTTGTGAAGCAGAATCGTTCGTTCATTTCAGTTAGACGTTTCTCTGCCCACTACTAAAGGAAACATGAAAGTGTTTACTGGGCCTGTCGCTAGAACGTGCATGGAAGCTGAGGTCTCTTGGGTTGAGTGTTCAATTATACCCACGAACAAGAATTAAAGGGAACTTGAAACCCTCCTCCCCACCATCCCTGGCCATTGCTCAGACCTCTTCCCGCCGAACACGCCCAGTCAGCTGCTTATCCCTCTCTGGAAGTACTTGCTTGGTTTTGCTCTAAATTACAGTTATTTGTGACTTGTCGGAAGTCTTAGCTGTTAGCCCCTGAAGCCTGGGGATGGATGGGCAGGAATCCTCTCTCATTCTTCCTGGATCCCCTCCAACTCCAAGCACAGAGCCTGGCCCACTCTCCATACCTAATGGAATGAGTGACAGGGCGGTCACCCTCTCCAGTGGCTGCTGCGGCCCATAGCTGGGTGTGAGCGGAACCAGGTGCCCTGGGTGGGGCTGTGAGGGCCAAAGGACAGGGAGGGGCATGCCCTGCTCTTGGTGCTGTTCTTGTGTTCCACTTGACCAAAGCACACAAGCTTCTCACCAGGGCGGGGGGGGGGGCAGCACCCTGAGACCCAGCTGGATAACCAGAGGGCACTCAGATCGGAAGGCTGCTAAGAAAAACACATTTATATTGATGCTGCCAGTGCCCCGCCCATATCTCGTTAGCCTGGGGAGGGGGTGGTCTGCATGCAGATGGCTCCCCTGCCTACCCACGTGTCTGCCCACGATTCGTCTCTGCCTTTACCTGAGCAGTGAGCTTGGCCTCTCTCTGAGTCTGTCTGGAAATGCCCAAAGATGACCAGGTGAAACTACATGGGATTTCCTGCACAAACACCCCAGCTCAGCATGTGCTCTAGTGTCCCCAGAAGGGATGCACCCCAGTTGCTCCCCTCAGTAACCTCTTATTAACCTACTCCATTCACTCCCCTCCTCTCCCTGTTTAACGTTCCAACCTTTCTCTCGGGACTTCTGGGGGCCAGACCCCAAATAAACTACCCGTCCCCAAACCATTGTCTCCAGATCTGCCTGGAGGGAGCCCGGACGAACACGGTGACGCAGCAGGCACTTTGGGGAAGGTGTCCAAGTGTGATTCCCCTAACAGTGACAACTATTAAAATCTGTCCATGCTTCCTCCCTCACCCCCATCTTGTCTTCTATTTTTAAGTGCCGAGTTTGATTTTTCTGTCAGGTCTATAAATAGAGTTTAATTTTTAGTTAGGATCTGTCTCCTAACTCGGAGAACAGGGATGAATCTTTGGATATTATCAAATAATAGGAGCCAGTACGATTCTAGCTCCACCAAGGAGCTGCTCATGCCAGAATGGCCTCAGGCCAGACTAAAGAGGTGACCCCTGGGGATCCCCAGCATCGGGACAGGTTGGTTTCCAGCACTTACTTCAGTTAACCTTTTCAACTTCCACCTAGACCTCTTCAGTAAGGGAGATCTCTATCAGCCTGACCCCAGTTTGCAGTGGCTTGCTTGGCAGCTGTGGACAGCTCAGATCAATGGAGGCCATTGAGGAAAGAGAGAAAATAAAGAGCCTTCATTAAATCTCACCCCTCCCCCAGCATTAATGATCGACACCTGAGTTTGCAGAACCGTGATGCAGAAACCCCAGGTCTGGGGGATAGTTCTTATCTGAGAGCATCTGAAACAAAGAAGGAAGGACTGCTTGAGCAGCCTGCCTTCCCCCTAACCCCCCCCCCTGCCGTTCTGGGGGCCCATGTTTCTGTGATTCACAGAAGCACAGTGTGGGTGCCACAGTATTACTTGATTGTTTTGACACCTCCGACAATTAATAGGAGGTGGCGGTTAAAAATAACTGCCATCACTCCCGTGCTTGTATCTGTGGGGTTTTTCTTTTGTCTTGTTCCTTCCTGGAGGGTTTGCTGATGGACCGGTAGGGAAAAATGCCCTGTCCCTGGCTTTCTAATTGCAAGCAGAGATGGGGAGGCATGTGAACAAAACACAAGATGAGGGGAGTCACCAGGAGCCCCCACCCTGGGTCTCTGAAGCACCCTCATAGGACTTTCAGGGTCAGGTAGGGCGATGCTCTTAATGAAGCAGAGCAATAGGAAAGGGTTCCGCAGGCTTCAGTCTTAAGTGGCGTAGATGTTTTCAGAGTACAGATCTGTGGCATGGTGTCTGTAATGTGCGCAGCCTGCACAGTGATCTATTTCCAAAATTTCAATCATCCTGAACAGAAACTTGTACATCTTAGCCCGAAGAACTGCTGTGGCTTTCACTGATTTTTGCGTCTCCCCTACTGAAAGCCAAGGGGGCCCCAGCTCTTTGGGGGGCACAGAGCTGTGGGCCACGTCTGCCCAGAGTGTCCTCTGTACTTGGGCTAGCGTCACCGCCCTGTGCTGCCATCTAGTTGGCCTGGGACTCACGGCCACCCCGCACAAAACCAACAGAGCTGCCCAGTCCTGCACCATCCCCAGCTCACCTGTGAATGGAGCCCTTGTAATCCCCAGCATTTTCCACCCGATGGTTTTTGAAAGAATTCACCAGGCCTTTCTTCCTGGTCAGTCTTTATTCAAAAGCCCCACTAAAGCCTGTTCGTTGTTGACTTCAAAGAGCAAGCCTCTGGCGACACGGGTGGTGGCTGTGCATGGAGGGCATGGGCTAGGAATCGAACTCAGGCGAGAATCCTCCCACCGATCTAGCGAGGTGCCCTGGCATACAATTTCCTCACTGAGAGGTGTACACTCATCTCCTTTAGCGTTGGCTGTAGCCAGCGCCTTTGCTGCCAGGCTGCAGCTCTTGACAGCACTGCCGCCTTGCATTGACCACATGGCGGCGGGTGGGGGTGGGTGTTTCCGAGCATTGGATCAGACCACGCGCATCGCGGGGCCACACACTGACAGCACAGGAACAATCCCAGTCCCCCGGGATCAAAGGCTGCCACTGCTGCCCCCTATCTGCCTAGCTCTTCGGTCTTAGAGGAAGACACCCTTTGGTCCAAGAATATAAATACTTGGTCTACATCAGCTTCTCCCAAATGTTTCGTTTGGGGGCAGCCTCCTGCTACAAATATTCTCTTTGGCCTCACCATGCTTAACAGATGCCCTCTCTGCCTGCCCCACTGAGCGCTCCCTCTCCTTGCTTCCCAGAATGCCTACGTCAACATCAACCGCATCATGTCGGTGGCCTCCCGCCTCTCGGAGGCTGGCCACTATGCCTCACAGCAGATCAAGCAGATCTCCACGCAGCTGGACCAGGAGTGGAAGAGCTTTGCCGCGGCCCTGGACGAGCGCAGCACCATCCTCGCCATGTCTGCCGTGTTCCACCAGAAGGCCGAGCAGGTGAGGCCAGGCGGGAAGCAGGGTGGGTCTGAGGGACCGGCCGGGAGAATGTGCACGCAGCTCTACAGAGAGGCCCCCTCTCTCTCCGCACACTGCAGACACTGCTGAAGGCTTGCAGCCATGACCCTATTCTGCCGCTTCCACTGCCCCGGGTACACAAAGAACCATCGGCAGCTCTAGTGACTCTGCTTAGCATACAAACCAGAGGAGCACCATGCCTCTATATGTTCTGCTTGGCCGATTACTGTGTGTGTGTGTGTGTTGTTGTTGTTGTTGTGTACGCACAGTTTAATTTCCCTTAACCCAGACCAAAGGGATGAAAACGTCAACACAAGAAAAACTCGTAAATGAGCATTTGACATTGGTATTAATCATGTAGTGAGTCACATGGTGGATGGAAACAGTCATCGTTGCCCGGTCCTGTGAGGCCACACTCTGAGATCTTGCTAGCCCACTGTACGGAGGTTCGTGGCCTACTCAATGCCTGATGGGGTGTGAGTGCTGGCGCCTGTGAGCTCATGAAGGGCCAGTTGTAAGTGTTTGCCAGGCATCTTGAGTTTTTATTTTGTTGTTGTTCGTGGCTGTCAAGTGGATTCCAACTGGTAGCAACCTAGTGTGTGAAAGTAGAACTAACTGGTCCTGAGGGCGCCCGAGTGTGTGACTTTTAAGAAGCAGCTCTCCTGTGGAACGAAGCACCTCTGGGTGCATTCAAACGGGGAGCCTCACTATGTTCTCATAGTCCTGAGTATTTGACTCTATTTTATTGCCGTCTACAGTACTGGTGATGTAGTGGTTCTGCATTGGGCTGTGATCTGCATGGTCAACAGTTCAAAACCACCAGCAGCTCCAAGGGAGAAAGCCTGGGCTTTCTACTCCTGTAAACAGTGACAGTCTCGGAAACCCACGGGGTGGCTGTGAGTCAGCGTTGGCTCGATGGCAGAGTCTGGGCTTTGAGTCTCCTGCTCTCTGCGTCCGTCAGCTTCTTTTCATTGATGGGATGTGGCAGAGGGGACCCTATTCCTTCCCTAGCAAACCAGGGCTTGATTGGCCATTTTACTGACGATCTAGAGTCTCAACAGAGTGATGGTGACAGTGTTTTAAAGCTGACAGTCTGTCCTGTCTGTAGCTGTGGCCCACACATTGAGGAGGCATTCTCTGCTGCCAGTGCTCATAACCGCGAGGAAGGTCAGCAGTCACCTCCATCCCTGCCCAGAGAAGGGTGCTCTCACAGAAGCCTTCAGATTTTTCACCTTGACACCCTTAATGCCCACCGTCCCCCCACGGTAGTGTCAGAATATGCCCACTGGTACTGTGTCACCAGAGGTGGCTGTGGTGTTCATACGACGTAAATGAAAATCCACCAGGCCGCCCTATGAGGCTCCACTAGCCGTGTGAAATTGACTCTTTGTAGATTTTGTGCTACATGTCCTTTATACCAGTAAAACGTATCATTGTATATGTGTGTATGTGTACGTGTGTGTGATATGCAGGTTGTTAATCATCACACAGCTAAAATCTAAAATCACATAGTTAGTCTATGAACAGCTGGGATTTCACTCCAGGTGTCTACCATTAAAGTCTTACCCTCCGAACTCTTTTCTCTGAATCACACTTCGGGTAACTTCAGATCATGGAGAGATGGGCCCCAGGTTTAACCTGCCATCTCTTGCTCTGCTAGCCACTGCAACACAGACCGTGGCATGTGGGATCTAAGCCCCACCCAGTATTGACTAGTTTCTTAGGCAAGTCACTTCACCAATCTCAGCCTGGTTCCTCCTCCCTGATGGGGCCTCAGTGAGTCCTGGTGGCAAAATGGCGATGCTTGGCTGCTAACAAAAGATGGGCCATTCAAGCCCACCAGCCCCTTGTAGGAGATGTGGCCATGAAGATTGATTGTAGCCTGGAAAATGGGATGGGGCCGTTCTACTTCGTGGTATTGGGCTCCATGGGTCGGCCTTGACTGGAAGGTACCCAACACAACCACCACAACCTAAACCTCACAGGGCTCTTCCAAGGTCGTGGTGGTGTGCCCTGGTTACATGGCAAGAGCAATTCCTGGGGGCATTGTTTCCAGTGCTGTGTAGTGTGGACATCTTTGTGTTTCCTCCATTTGTGTCTACTCCCGCCTGGGAACTCCCCCCACAGACTGAGCTCCCGAGACACAAGCCAAGCACAGTCCTTCCACTGAAAGGGATCCAGTTGGATTGTCTTCTTTCAGAGAAGGCGCCGGTGGTGACCGATGCGACCGGTTCATTCATGGCAAAGTGGGTACATTGATTTCTCTCCCGTTCTCCCCACCACTGTCCCACGTTTGCACAGATGGGAAGGAAGACGCTGTGCTTCCCTCATCTGGGTCTGGCCGGCTCCCTTAGCTGGCTGTCTGGTGGGATCCTCCTGACGGTGTTCCGCAGAGAAACCCAAAGAGCTCAGGGAGGCACACACCCCACACTTGACACAAGACCGTGAGCTGCGTTCAGCTGCCAGCAGGACACAGATGCCTCCGAGGGGTTAGGGAACACCCAGGGTGGCAGCCCTGAGCTGTTCGAGAATTGCTGGGAGATGACCTCGTGGGATAAAAACATGTAGATGGGAAACTCTGGGACCACCAAAGCCAGCAGGCAGGGCCGGACCGCTTGGAAGTGACTCCAGCCGTGGCAGAGGAAAGTGCAGTGGTAGGCCAAGGGAATGGAAGGAGCCCACTTTTGATGCTGCCTGGCTTGGATGAGTTTGGGGAAGAAGAAATTGTGTGCGTATTCAGTTTTTCATGTCATTTCTGCAGGTATGACCAGCCTTTTAGGGGAATCTATAAACCGTGCCTCTTTGTCACTTGGGAGAGCTTCGTTCAAGGCGATTTTCCCTGTATTTATGTAGGCAGCCCTTTATTGTCCTCCCAGGGGCTGTGGTAGGAAATGGACGAGAAAGGTATTTAGGCAATTAACGTAGATGGGGCTGTGCACCAGGCAAGCCGAGTCACACAGACCCATTTCAGGCTGTTGGGCGAAGAATTATTTGCATTTCAAGAGGTATGTTTTTCCACCCAATAAACCTGCGTGATTTCAGTTAGCTCTCCCTTTGTGCGTGGAGACGCTGGGTCTTCCAGTTGTTCATTCTACTTCTGATCTACCTTCACGTCGGCCAGGCTCCAGCCCGACCTATCATTCCCCAGGAGCCACACATGCCTGTCATCCTGCTGCCTCTCCCTGAGTCTATCCTAGGGAGATTGACCCAGCCCTGGGAGTTCTACACCCCCTGTGGGGCCGGCTCTGGGTTCCTAATGGTTCTGCATGCAGCAAGCTCTTAATTACACTCCACAGCTTAACACACACATGCGCTTCCGTTAGAGCTACGTACGCATCCTGTGCACAAGCACAGGCTCATGGCCGGGGTGTGGTGGCGGAGGGGGCCTCGTGCATCCCAGTGAGATGTTTCCACACCAGCACTTGGGGGGTGGAGGGGTGATTCCCACACCCGGTAGGTTCCTAACAGTCATCCCTGTGTGTGGAAACCACACCTAAAGAGGGACCTCAGCCCTGCTTCTTACTGGGCTTGTTGTTCAGAGACGTCAAGGATGATCCGGGCTCCCCCGGCTTCCAGAGATCCCGATGCTTCTCCCCAACATGCCTGACCCTCCGTGTCCTAGGTAACCAACCACCACCCACACTGACCCCCACCTCTCCTTTCAGTTCTTGTCGGGCGTGGACGCCTGGTGCAAGATGTGCAGCGAAGGTGGCCTGCCATCCGAGATGCAGGACCTGGAGCTGGCGATCCACCACCACCAAACCTTGTACGAGCAAGTGACCCAGGCCTACACGGAGGTGAGACCCCAGAGGGCAGCCAGGTGTCCCAGCAGGGGTGGGAGGTGGAAGCCCTCTGGGCTGCTGAGCTAAGGAGAAGAGAGGGCCCTCTTCCTTCAGAGATGTCTGTCCTGTCCTGAGCCAGCCCGGCAGCCGAAAGAATCATGGCACCTCCTTGGCGTGTGCACCTCCGTGGAAGTGAAGGTTTAGACCAGCGGTTCTCAACCTATGGGTCGAGACCCCTTTGGGGTCAAACGACCCTTTCACAGGGGTCGCCTAAGACTATCGGAAAGCACATCTTTCTCATGGTCTCAGGAACCGAGACACCGCTCCTCTATCCGTCTCCAGTCGGGTCCATCTACATGCAGATACACCCACATTTGAGTACCCTGTGTGAAGACTGTTACCCATGCTACACCATGCTTCAAGACAAAAGTTCATTTATTTGTAATTAGAAATAAATATTTCACGACATATAATGACATATTGTTTTGTGATTCATCACTGTGCGTTAATGATGTTCCATTTGTAACAATGAAAATACATCCTGCATATCAGATATTTACATGACAGTTCATAACAGTAGCAAAATGACAGTTATGAAATAACAAGGAACATAATTTTACGGTTGGGGGTCCCACAGCATGAAGAACTATGTGGAAGGGTGGTGGGATTAGGAAGGCAGAGAACCACTGGTTTAGACACTCCCCTAGGGGAGGGCTTTCTTTAAGAGCACAGGGGTACTCCTCTAGAGATTGCTCTGCATGGTGAGCAGGGGTGCGCCCCTTTAATGAGGTGCCCCATCAAAAAGTTTTGATTTTCGCAGTAGAGGGACTGAAGGGAACCCCTGGGTGGAGACACGTGCCTGCAGCAGTGAATGAGAAAGCGCCACGGCTGCGGAGGGACCTGAGAGACTCCTGAGAGAGTCAGAGCCAGGAGGGTGGAGAGGGTAGGGACAAATCAAGGGGGGAAATGTCTTGATGTTTCTTTAAAGTAATGGGCCACCTAGGTGCATCTCCTCAGACCACACACACACACACACACACACACACACACACACACACACACACACACGGTTCACTACCTGGGTGTGGATTCTGAGGGGAGCAGCAAGCAGGAGGCGGACTATAATACGAATGGGCTGGTTAAGGGAGCCACTTTGCTCAGGGTCGGAGGGAATGCCGGCCTGCAGGTTTCCTCTGAGCAAGGTCAATCAGGGCTGTGTTGCTCAAAGCAGTCTCCCGGAGCACCTGCCCCAGACCCACCTGCTACAGAGCCCCACCCCTGACTGACTCAGAATAGCACACAGGAAGATCTGAAACCTGCATTTTACCCTGCGCCTGGTTGACTCATGCACCCAGCAGTCCAAGTGTCTAAGAATCAGTGTCTTCAAGGTCAGAAGAGGGGTTTTGCCTCAATCCAAACTGAGTTTGGATCCTAGCTCCTCTCTTCACTCTGGCAAGGTACTTGGCCAGCCCCAGCCCCAGGGTTTGTCTTCGGTGAAGTGAAAGAGAGAGCGAGCATCAGCCTCAGAGGGTGGGTTACAGGTCATAAAGACATTGCTTACGTAATCCACTTGGCTGTGGTAAGGGCTGACAAGTGCCAGGAGGCTCTGTCATGATCCGAAGCCTGCAGGACGACTTGCAGCTGAGTCTGATCTCGCCAACACAGACACCACTGCTCCAAGGACTTCTCTCTCAGACCAGAACTTTCCATTTACCCATGCATGAGTCAAGAATCTCTTCAGTCCACTCCATGTGAAATAGGAAGAAGTAGACGTATTGCATCTCATCATGGGGTGTCAGTATCAATATAAGTATATACAAGACAATGTTTCTCCCCATTCCCAGTCCTTACCCGTGTTGAGTCAGGTCCTTTGCTGTCCAGCACACGGTGCTTCACCAGCTGTAGATATGGAAACAGGGGCAGAAAACTGGAACTCTTGTTGATGGGATTTCTAAAATGTGGCCCTCCGTTCCTGATCACTCTGCCCTGGACAGAGCATGGAGCAAAAGACAGTCCTTTCTCTAATCCCGTGTTCTCCTGGGTTTCAGCTGTGGACACTTGTTTTATTAAAGTCTATGCCACTCCTCCCCCCCCATCCTGTGGCAATAAATAAATCGCTTGGGCAGGAGGCAGTGGGCACCTAAACTGGTCATGCTGCTCCAGCCAGGCTTCCCCTCCTGCCTCAGTCTCAGCCTACCCCAGCTCGCCTCTCCACTGCCACTCAGCCTTGCCAAAGCTTCTGCTGCCCCCCACCCAACCCCAAGCAGGAAGACTAAAAGCTGAGTCTATGTCCTTGAACCACTCCCCAATGGAGCGCTTCACAGGAGCCGCAGGAATGGGGAGGGGAGGCTGTAAGCCAGACACACAGAGCAGCTCCCCCTTCATTGTCCTAAGGGTGGAGGTGGAGGCACACTCCCCTCCCCAGTTTTCTGGTAGGAAAAGAAGACTGTCTCAACTGTAACATAACTTTGATTTCATTGTCAAGCAGGGTAATGTGGGGTCTTAAGAAGCCCATTGCCTCCCTAGGGATGCATCCCTCCTGGGCACTCTTAGAAACACACTAGGACCACGGGTATGGATTATGCAATGCCATGCTCGCAAATTATTGGTGCTGGTACTTGTGCCAGGGACCCAATGAGTGGAAGGCCAAGGAGGACCACCGCACTGCCCCCAGCACAGTGGATGCTGGAGACATAGAAGACATACCAGAGCATAGGTGATGTGTCCCCAATGAGCAGTCCTCCCTCGCTCTGCATATTCAAGAGGGATGGGCAATGTTGCTGCTCTTTGGTAGAAAGAAGAGGGTCAGAGAGGAGATTTTAAAAGGAGGGAGGAGGTTTGTTCTGGACCTGGACCCTTCATCTGACCGGAAGGTTTGGGGAGTGGAGACAGAATCCTGCCATTATTCTTGTGTCTCTGGAAGTTGTCAGTCTCAACATCCTTGAGGAAGAAGTCTGCCATCTTACCTCCCATCTTGCAAGAAGTAAAAAATAAATAAAAGGGGGGAGGCGATAAGGAAGACAGAATGTGGCAAGAAAATAAAGAAGACAGAGAAATGAGTGGTGATGAGGACCCCACCACGTGCCTCTTCGAAGCACTACGCATGTGGTTATGGAGCCCGGGGGTTCTCCGTGGGAGAAGGAGGAGGCCGTCAGGTGGATCAAGCTGTCCAGTCTTGGAAAGGGCTGCTGCACGGCCGAATCGACTGGCAGTGGGTTATGCATGTACCAGCTCACGGAATCCTGACCACTGCTCTGCGAGGCCTGTACTGTGATTACCCTCATTTCACAGAGGAGGACACTGAAGCCCAAAGAGACTATGTAATGTGCCTCTGGTCACGCACCAAGAAGTGTGGAACCCAGTCGCCAAGGTGAAGAGAAAGGAGGGAGAGGGGTTAAGGTGGGGGTTTTGTCCGAATGTCATTCCTGAGAAATAAAGTGCTCCTGCCTGGCCCAGTTGGTGAGTCATTTACCAAGCACCTACTATGTGTCTTGGAACTATAGGTTAAACGTTGGACTGCCAACTGCAAGTTCAAACCCACTTGCCCTCTCCACAGGAGAAAGGGAGGCAGTTTGCTTCTACAAAGACTTGTAACCTAGGGAACACTAGGAGGCCATTGTACTCCACCGTGTGGGGTTGCCAGAGGCATTGGTGAGAGAGAGGTGGAGAAGTCCCCACTCTGCCCTATAACCAACCATGCCCATGGGCACTGAAGAGTTTAATCTGTACAAGTGAACAGTTCTTGGATTGCAGTGCAGTGCTGCTCTGTGCTTGTATAACTCCCCTTTCTCAACAGTGTGTTAAAGTCTTTACAGTTGGATAAATTAATGACACTATCATTAGAATTACCTTATGCTCCAGGGAGATAATGGATAATGTTCTCTGTCATAAGACGATAATGAGACCTCTAAAGTGAACCAGAGAGCTCTGTAAACCACCGGTGGCTGAAAGGAGTTTAGGCCGGCACTTCAATCTAGCCCCAATCTAAGAACAGTTCATTCTTACAATATGCTCAATACTCAATGCTTCATTAAGAGATCACTGAAGATATGGGTGCTACAGCAAAGTGTGTTGAAGAAAACAGGTGGTGTCCGGCTATCAGAAAGAGTAGCATCTTGGTCTTAAGGGCCTGTCTTCAAATAAGGAGCCCCCTTAGTAAGGCTTCCACTCAATTCACAAGGAAGAAGCACACCACCCTGTGTGATCCAAGGACGATAGATAACAAAATCCAAATCCAAATGAGGGAATGGTGTCAGAGCTTAAATTGTGAGCCCTCGATTTACAAAAGGCTATGTGTGACAATGGCAGCCCCAAGTCCATTCTGAGGGTCCCTACATGGATTACACCTCCCGTGGACGTGGACCCCCGCTAACCATAGTTGAGGATGGGACAGCCTTGCTGTCAGACAGAGAATACTGGGAACTCGATTATGGCAGTTGTAATGATGTTGAAATGTAACACCGGATCATTTGATCTCCCTTTTGACCCATTTTAGAATTTATTCTTGTTTTTAAGAAGATAAAAAAGTCCCTGCTCATGAAGCCAAAGTTCATGAGAGCAGAGACAGGGATGGAAGAGCCCCGCAGGCAGTGGGTGGGCACTTCCGCAGCTCCTTCTTTGCACACCTAGGGGCAGACGGACTGCATCCCTTCTGAGCCCAGGTCCCAGCTCTCCGGGATGCTTGCCTTCTCCTGAGCTGTGAGCCAGCCACCTAAGCAGCTCTGGTGGGTTGGCATGCCCCGGGAACCAGGGGCCTGGGGACTCCTGCAGTCACCTAGGGCTGCTGCCCCTGGTCCCTCTGCGCCCTGCCTGGCCCAGCCCTAGAACAGGCCTCTCTTCTTTCTGCAGGTCAGCCAGGATGGCAAAGCCCTGCTGGATGTGCTGCAGCGTCCCCTGAGCCCCGGGAACTCCGAGTCCCTCACAGCCACGGCCAATTACTCCAAGGCGGTGCACCAGGTGCTGGACGTGGTGCACGAGGTGCTGCACCACCAGCGGCGGCTCGAGAGCATCTGGCAGCACCGCAAGGTGCGGCTCCACCAGCGGCTGCAGCTCTGTGTCTTCCAGCAGGATGTCCAGCAGGTAAGGGCTCTGCTTCCGCTCTACCTATCCACCACCTGCCTGCCTGGGCGGGGGCAAGTTCTAGGCCCTGAGCTAAGTGACCATCGGGCTGGGGAAGCCTGGAGCTAGGGCAGGAAGGAGGGTAATTCAGCCCCCAGCACCCTCTCCAGCAAAATGAAAACATCCGACCAGATTGATTCGGGGCCTGCTTCTCCCCAACCAGCGCCCTCCCCCCAAGCAGCATTAGAGACTGGGCCTTCTCGTCAAAAGGAGACTCTGAGGCGTGGCAATATGCCTTGCCGTCAGGTGAATCACTGTTCTTTGGCTTGGAGAGCTGAGCCTTGGCTGAGACAGTGGAGTTGGAAACACCCCCTCCCCCTCATCGAATGTTGGGGAGGCAGGGGGCTTGCCACGCTTGGGTGGGGAGTTCCGAGCCTTATGGCAGTTGTCCTTGGGAGATGAGACTGGAAACGGGGCTCTGGTTCACGGTGGGTCCTGTCATGGAGGTTACCTTGGGCGTCATCTCTCTCTTTGCTTTCCTATCCCTGTCGTAGCTTTCCCTGCCACTGTGAACAACGCAGAAATGGCTACGTCTCTGGCCCTAAAGGGACAACTTGCCATGAACAAACACTCTTTCAGATGCAGTAGCCCCGCCCCCCCATGTACTTCTGTGCATGCGTCTCCTGGGGGCTCTTCTCCCTGTTGGGGAGACGCCACCATTCCAACCCCTCCACATCACAGGACCTCAGGGCTAGTCCTGTACAGCAACATTGCCTCACTCTTCCATGGAAACTCGAGAGCCGAAACAGTAGTGGAGCAGGATTGGGGCGGGGGGTGGGGGGTGGGGGTGCTTGCCTTTCCCGCCTCCCCCCATGACTGGATAGGCATCCTGGTGACTCTCCAACTCATTCCCCTCCCCTGGATGCCCTGAGACTGTTGACTGAGCTGGGATTGGGTCCTCAGAGGTGACACCTCAGCCTCAGGACAGGCTGCTCCAGGGTTTGTGCTCAGAGGCTATTGGGGACCCACTGGGAGAAGAGGGGCAGTTGTCCGCTGCCTGCTCCTGCCATCTGGAGCCTTCCAGATGAATCGATCACCGGTGAGCCCTGGAGTGCCCCCAAGCCCATCTGTGACTTGAGACAGAGTGAGCCAGCTGCGCTCGGAAGGCACAGAAGAGGGCCCGGTGCCAGCTCTGTGACCCCTCTGTGACTCCAGGAGGTGGGAGAGCACAGATCGTTGGGCCCTGCTGTCTCCCCGCCTGTCGCTACTCATCATCCGTGCTGACCAGGCAGGGAGCCTGGTAGCCCAGGTGTTAATCAGGGGGCTGCTGTTGCTAACCAGAGAGACACATCCTTGGAGCACACCAGGTGCTCCCGGCGGGGGGGGGGGGGCACAGCCTTAGAAAACGCAGGGGGCTTCTGCCCCTGTCTTGAAGGGCCATGGATGGGCATCCGGTAGACGACAATGGGTGTGTGCTGGTGCTTCTAATTGGTGCTGTTTGCCTGGCATCAAGGGGTGCGGAGCAACGGCCTGGAGCTGTGAAAGGCTTTCTTCCACGTGGGGACCTCAGCGTCCCCACTGGACTATCTAGGAACTGCCGTTATCAGGCTCTCCTGCACCCACCAACACGGCTGCATCACCAAGCGCACATGGAATCAAGCAGCCGCAGCCAGCCGCAGCCTGCTCTTAAAGAGGAGAGCTTTCTGGAGTTGAAACGCGGTCAGTTGGTCTTTCCTGTCAGAATCACATTGTTGGTCGAACAAAAAGCAAGCGGGAGATCATAGGGTGTGTAGGGCTGGGGGCTGGTAAGTCCATGAGAATTGCATTTTCCGGGTTGCCTTCTTTCGGGGATGGCTTTCATTTACTCGGCCCGCTCGCTCAGCCGGTATCGGACTCACTCATACAAAAATACAGAAAAATAAGTGCAGCCTAAACTAGGGAGCGCCTTAATTGCACACTCGCCACCCAAACAGCCATGGGCACCTGACAGGCATCTGAGGTGGTGCTTAATCCACCCAGGGACTGGTGAGGGGCTTAGTCTTTGATCTCCTGCCTCCTAGCTGTACGGCTGCCCCAGCTGCAGGACTGTGTTCCCACAGCCATCCGTGCATCCATCCATCCTTCTATCCGCCCATCTCAATAGTAGCACTTTCACCTTGGAACTGACATGATAGTTGTGGGGTTTTGTTATTGTTTCTACATGTCTCCATTCCAGCATCTCATTGAGACAAGCAGCTGTGCCCCACGTGTAGCTCCAAGCTGTGTTGGTCCGAAGCTGGATTCTCTTCCTGTTTGCTGACTTGAGCTGCAGTTCCCTTTGTGGGGAGGAACCCTGGTGGCCTAGCGGTTACACATTAGGCTGCTAACTGAAAGGTTAGCAGTATGGAACCACAAGCTCCTCTGCTGGAGAAAGCGGAGCTTTCTACTCCGGGAAAGAGTTAGTTTCCTTCTCGCCTGGACATTCTCAGGGGCCTTTCCCCCTGTCCTGCAGAGTCTGTAAGTCAGCAGTGACTCATGGCAGTGAGTTTGGTTTTTGTTTCTTTACCTTTGGGGGGACCCTCCATGTCTGCTCCTGTGAAGTGAATGCCATGTAATCCTTCCTCCCAACCTGGTGAGTATTAGGCATCTTCCCAGTGGGAACTGTGGTGAGAAGTCCTGGGGGTCCAGCTCTCTTGAGCCCACACAGGGCACATCCTCAGTGCCCCCTGGAAGCATCCAGACGCTCATTGGTTATCCAGTGGGCTCCAGCTTCGACAGTAGCCCTGGGGCCACGCTAGGCTCATGCAAGAACCTTAGTTTATAGTCAGAATAGCCTAAGACATACATATTTGAAAAGGAACAATTGTACTGAAGCACACCAGCCATCTTGCAGGGAGTATCCATAGAACTACAGCCAAACATGAGCAGAAGTCGGACCTGGCGTCGTGCAGGAGAGAATTGATTGACCCGAAGACGCTGAGCACATGCTGAGATCCACGCAGTGGCCCTGGTGGGAGGCTTAGCGTGTCCACCCACAACTCATGCGATGTAAAAATTTCAGGTTAGAGCCTGAGCACGCTTCAGTCAGACAGCCTGAGTTCAATTCCTGCTCTGACATGTCTTGGTTGTATGGCCTTAGGCAAGTCACTTGACCTTTAGTTTCTTCGCTTTTAAAGCCGGGGTGATAATAGTTCCTATCTCATAGGACCAGATGACCTGCCTGGCACACAGTAAAGCCTATCCCTAGTAGCTGGGTTGTTATGTGGTACTCGGGCGCCCCCTGGCGCTTGTGTCATTGGGGACTGTGTTAGACAGGGTTCTCTAGAGAAACAAAACCAGGACACTACTGATTTTATATATATTAATATAGATTAACGAAGAAACAAACAGTTAATCTATGCACAGATGGCTCAGTGCAACTCACTTCCATGAGACAGCTAATACACTGGCAGGCCTTCAAATCTTGAGGGCTACCGGGTAGTCCTCTGTAGAGCAATTCAGGCTCTCCGGCCACAGGCAGCAAACAGCAAGGCAGGTCACCAACAGTCAGCCAGGCGACAGAGTCCAACAGTCCCCAGCTCAAGAGATGTATACTCCAGTAGCATGGCGGAGCTGGTCTTGAAGGAACCTCAAACTACAGCGACACAGTCCACAGGTTAGGTGGCCCACAGGTAGCGTAGCTTGCAAATTGAGGCAGAGAACCAGCTAAAACAGCCGCACACTGGTCTGATCATCAAAGAGCAAGAGACAAGAGGCGAGCCTTGATGAGCCATTTAACTCTCCGCCCTTCAATTAATCCCACGTGTGTTCATTGGCCAGGCTGGCACAACAGATCTACCTATCGCAGGGACCTCCCTCCATGATTCTCTGGTGTCTACCAACTGGAAGGCTTTGTAGTCCTGCGGGTTTCGTTTTATTCAGCGAGAGCTGTAAGGTTGTTTTTCATCTTAGCTCCGTGCCACAGTGGCTTCGTGTGGGGCTGCCCACTGCAAGAACAGCAATTCAAAACCACCAGCTACTCCCCAGTCTCAGAAACGCACAGGGCCGGTTCGCCCCTGGCCACAGGGTCCCTGCGAATCAGAATCAACTCAGCAGCTGTGCATTGGAGGTGTTTTGTCTTTAAACAATACCAAAGGGCTGAAAGAGCACCCAGTCTAGTCTACTATATTGTTGTTGTTGTTGTTGTTGTTGGTCATCGAGTCGGACCCTGCACACACAGAATGGAACGCTGCTCTGCCCTGGGCCTTCCTCACGATTGTTTCTGTCCTTGGGCCCTTTGTTGCAGCCAGTGTGCCCGTCCGTCTGGCGGAGCGCCTTCTTCATTCTCGCTGTCCCTCCACTTTACCAGGGACTGGTCTCTCCTGACAACATGTCCAAAGGCTATAAGATGAAGTCTTATCATCCTTGCCGCTAAGGCGCACTCTGGCCGTGCTTCTTCCAAGGCAGATTGGTTTGTCCATTTAATTGTGCTCCCAATATTCTTCTCCGGCGCCACAAGTCAGATGCATCGATGACCTCTTTGGTCTTCAATGTTCAGTATCCAGTTTTCATTTACATAGAAGGCAATGGAAAATACCCTGGCTTGGGTCAGGTGTGGCACCTTAGTCCCTGAAGTAATCTCTCTGCTTTTCCATACTCGAGCGGCGTTGTGTGCAGCAGCTTTGGCCGGAGCAGTGGGTTATTTCATCTCTGACTGCTGCTTCCCTGAGTACTGACTGGATCCGAGCATGAGGAAATCCTTGACGACTGCAATCGTTTGTCAGTTACCTGTGGGTCCTGTTGTGAGGGTTTGGGTCTTCTTTACATCGAGTTGCCATCCATATTGAGGGCTGCAGTCCTTGATGGTCATCAGCAGGTGCGTCCAGTCCTCCTCGCTTTCAGCAAGCAAGGCTGTGTCATCTGCATGCCACAGGCTGTTCAGAAGCCTTCCTCCCTTCCTGACACCATGTAATCCAGCCTCTCTGAAGATTTGCTCAGCGTACAGGTTGACCGCGTATAGTGAGGACACAACTGCAAGGCGCAAGGGGCATACTGATGCTAACCCATACAGGATGTCCTTGTTCTGTTTGCACACCTGCCTCTTGATGTACACGTTATGCATCAGCACAGTGAAGTGACCCTGCTGGCATTTGAAATGCCAGTGACATAGCTTCCAGCACCACAGCCACACACACGCCACGGCATTGCGACAGACGGACAGACCCCTGGGGGTTCATCTGCGATACAGCTGAAGAAATGGAGGTTCAGAGATGTCAAGGGGCTTCGCCGTAACCACACAGCCAGTGTAGGGTGGTGCCAGGCAAGACACTATGTCTCCTGAGCCCCAGAAAGCAAGTGGGTGAGGAGAGAGGCAGGAAATACACGTGCAGACGTGCAGGGGGAGGAAGACAGACAGATGCGTGCACACACCGCCTAGCACAGGAAGGTGGGGAGAGGAGAGGGAAAGAGGAAATCAGCAGAGGGACAGGCCCACCTGGGAGGAGAACGAGAAGCAGGAGGGAGACAGAAGAGAACACTGTCGGGGAACCTCTTGCCCCCTTGCCATTTTGGAGGTGACCTTTGCCCCAGAAGCGGGACATTGCCCTTTAAGCAGCCTGAACCAGCGCACTGCAGAGAGACGTAAACCAAAGCCCGGTGCCCGTGAAGAAGGTGCTGTCTGGTTTCTCAGCCAGCACTGGCCTGGTGCTTCAGCCTGGTGCCCAGCAGCCGTCTGCTCAACACTCTTCCCCCTCTGGGCTGGGGCGGGAGTGGTCTATGAAAGTAAATACCATAGGGAAAGATGGGAACTTGGATCCCTTAAGGTCAGGCTGGGGCTCGTCCATCATACTGTTTCAGATGGCTATGCACTGAACTGCTTACTGCAAGGTCAGAAGTTCAAAACCACCAGCTGCTCCTCGGATGATGGGGCTTGGTCCTCCCATCAAGAGTTGCAGTCTCAGAAACTCACAGGTCTGCCCTGTCCTGGAGGGTTGCTATGAGTTGGCAGGGACTTGACGGCAGTGAGTCTGGGTTTTTGGTTTTAAGAAGTTCTGGTGGCACAGTGGTCATGTGCAGAGAGGTCTAGGTTCAAGTGCGTAACTGGTCTGCCATGGAAAGAGGTGACTGTCCGCTTCCAGTAGGATTACAGCCTTAGAAACTCTGTGAGGCACCGCTCTGCTCTGCCCCATGGGGTCTCTGTGTGGCAGAATCAACTTGGCAGCAGTAGGTCATTATTATTCTATTTTATAGTACAGTAGCACTGACCAAGAAAGCCCTCCAGTGCAGCGTTAGTCAGTGTCTCCCTTCTGCCTCTCATGCTCCATACTCCTCTGCATCCGATGTGTACACTTGGAAGAGCTGGATTGTGGATCTTTCTTTAAGATGCCAAGTCTTGCATTTTTTTCTCCGCCGGGACAACTGTTTCAGACTGCCCTCTGCATGCTACCCTGTTTTGTGTCCCCTTCTTCGCTGACCTCCATTTGAAACTCTTTTTGCAGAGGAAAATGAGATGGTTCCGTGTTCTGGAACACCTGCTCTGCGCAAAGCCCTAGGCTAGGAATTTGAAGTCTGGGCTCAAGGGAAGTGGGGAAGGGCTTCAGCTAGATGAATGGCACCTGGCTATAAGGGATTTGTGTGGGTCTTTGCGACGTGGACCCAAGGGAAGGAGGGTGGTGTGTTCTTGGGGAAGGACAGAGAGCCAAGCCATAAGGAACAAGAATAGGCCATCTGACCATTGCCCTCACTCTCCTGGCAGTGATGGTGGGAGGCAAGGCTGCCAGGGGACAGGAGTGGCCGTGGTGGTGGTGGTGGGGATCATGCGTTTGAGACTCTTCGCCTGACCTTAAAAATGATGTCTTGACTCGGCAGTCCGCGAAGGCAGGGGTGGCAGGTGTCTGGCTCTAAGGCTGCCCATTGGCTTCGGAAGCGATGTTTTCATGTTAAAGCCCAGTGCTCCCGCACTGCAAATGAGTCTCACCTGCTTCCACCAGCTTTGCCGGAGCCTCACCTGGACAATTAAAGCTTTCACTACGTCAGCTCTTACCTGCCAAAGAAGGTCTAAAAGGATGGGGAGAGTAATTTGAAGCAACAAAACAAAACAAACGGCCTCCAGAGAGCAATATGTTACCAACTATAGAGAACTGTAGCCCCTCAGTCTCACTGACCGTGGTTGGGCAGTGTGTGAGCCCCGTAATACAGGCTTCCTGTAAACAGGCTTCCTGTAATCCAGGCAAGCACTCCGGTTTGCACACAGAAGGATCAGTTATTTTTTTAATGACCAGAATAGACGATGCATTCAGAAATCAACTCTTCTTATTAAAGGAGGACTGAACGATCTCGGGAAGAGATGCTGAGGGCAGTTTGCACCCTGTTCGGGGAGACGGAGCAAGCGAGGGCACCATTTGCAGAATGGGGAGAGCATGCCGGATACTTAGTGAATATGTTGTAGTGGTTGAGGGCCATCCCTGAGACTTTGTTCCTGAGATTAAATGTGTCTTTGTAACCACGTTGTTGTTCAAAGACCGGGATTTCGCATCCTGAGGAGCGAACATATGAATGTACAGCTAGCTACACATATACCAGCCACTCCATGTGCCAGGGCCTGTGCTCACCCTTCCCCTGTCATCTTCCTGCACTAGGAGGCAGGCGATAACTAGGTTCTCGTTGTATCCATGAGGACGTTGGGGCACAGAGCGTTGAAGTACATGTTCCCAGGATCACGCAGGCAATGGCTAGCAGATCAAGGATTCGAACACAAGACCACCTAACATCAGAGTTGGTGTTCTCAGAGTCTTTGCTGGGCCACCGGCCCCTCCCTGAGCAATGGGCCTGCAGGTAGATACAGGTACTGCCCGGGGGGCTTATAATCTTGTCATGAATATCGGTCCTCTAAAGGCCCCTATAGATGACTTGGTCTCCAAGGATGTGACCTGCTCAAGGTCAGAGGGCAGTAGCCGGTGAGGGTCATCATACCCAGGCTGCATAAGGGCCACAAAGACAGTCTTTGCCATCACTCCATCAGAATAAAGTCACCGAGTTCCCTAAAACAGACCCTGCTCCCTGCGCGTTTCTTTCTCACAGTCACCATAGATTTAATTCAGCCTTGCGGACACTGTGCATGGTGACAAACTCACCGCCATCAAGTCCATCCTGTCTCGCAGGGACCCTGTGGGGCTCCAAGGCTGTCAGTCTGTCCTGGAGCAGAAAGCATCATCGTTCTCTGGTTCTTGGTAGCACATAGCCAAAATAAGATTCATGTGCCCACAAGCTTAAGTTTCTGCGATTGTGATCATCCCATCATTCAAAATATACTCAGGCAGATCATGAATGTTTTCTCTAACAGGGTGGTTGCCCAGAAAGAAAGCTCAGGTGAGGGCGAGCTGGGCTGGGGGAGGGGGCAGGGGGCAGCGAGAAGGAGAGAAGGTCCCTGCTTGTCGGGGCTGCTGTCTGGCTGGAGTGAAGGCCAGGGAACAACATTCCCACCTGTCTCGGGTGTCAGTGAACATTGAGGAAGCAATCTGTGAGTTCTAGGGGCTACCTCTTGCATCTCTCTCAGACTCTTCCTGCCGGGAAGCCCCTGGACTCCTTCGATCCCTCTATTACTTGTCTATTTTCCCAGTTTGTTGTTATTTGGTTGGTTTCTCTGTTTTTGTGATGTTTCTGGTAAACTTTTGCACCACAATTTATGTTCCCAGTTCACCATTTCTCTGCCCTCTGTTCCATGACATTGCTTGGTACACTAATGGGACAGTGATTGACACCGTGATGGACAAGATTGACACAGAGGCTGCAAGCAGGGGCTCAGACATAGGAACGATTGTGCAGACGGTGCAGGGCCAGGCAGCATTTCCTTCTGTTGTGCACAGGCGCCGCGTGCGATGAGTCAGAACCGACTCAACACCACGTAACAACAACGTGCATACTGTTCAAGGACACGGGTTACACTGTTCACAAGGCGTCAGCCTTCTCATTACTTACGTTCTGGTTGTTCTTTGTCCACCAATCTAGCTTCCCTGTCCCACTTTCCCTTCTCACCTTTGCTTTAGGGTAAATCCTGACCCTTTGGTCTCATGTCAGTGATGGTTGAAAGGCACAGGGCACACAGGTCTGTATTGTGTATGAGCCAATCCAGTATTGGGAGGAAAGGCCCGTCTTCTCTCCGGGAGTGGGCTGAGCTCCGAGATGAAAGGCTGTCTCAGGCTGATCGTCTCCACGCATCCTCCAGCCTCTGCCAGTCCAGTGTGTCTGGCCTGATGGGCTGCTTGTGTCCCCACTACATTTTCTGTTTCTTACGGCATTTCTCCCCCGTTCTGCGGAGGACCGTCTGTTGCGTCTCTGGTAGGTTCCTGTGTCGGCCCTGCTCCCCGCGCCTACCCCTTGCCGGTGTCTCTTCTCTAGGCTTTCTGACTTGACTAAGAGAGGCCCTTCCCTGGAGAGCATTTTCTCAGATAGAACCTGCTACCTCCAGCAGGCAGGAAGGCGTGGCTGGGAGGGACAGGGCAAGGCTGATCAGGGCTGGATGGAGCCAAAGTAATCTGGCACTTCACAAATGATATCGTTTTATTTATTTGTTGTTGTTGAGGATATGTACAGCATCAGGCATGCCAGCACAACAGTTTCTACCCGTGCCTCGATGACATTCTTTGTGTTTTGTACAACCTTCTTGTTTTCCTTTTCTGAATTACAACTCCTTTTTTTAATACTTTTATTGGGGGTTCTTACATTTCTTATCACAATCCATAATTCACCCAGGGTGTCAAGCACATATGCTGCCACCATCATTTTCAAAGCATTCTCTTCCCACTTGAGCCCCTGATATCAGCCCCCCATTTCTTCCCCTTCCCTTTCCCTCCCACCCTCCCTCATGAACACTCGATAAGTTATAGATTATTTTTTCCATAGCTTACATCGTCCTCCATTGCCCCTCACCCACTTTTCCTTTATTTGTTCCCCTGGGAGGGGGTTATAGATTGATCCTGGTGATTGATTCCCTCCCCTAATCCTTCTGGTATCTCTACTCTCATTGTTGGCCCTGGGGGGTTTATCTATCCTGGATTCCCTGTGTTGCAGGCTCGTATCTGTAACAGTGTGCATGCTCTGGTCTAATCCGATTTGTAAAGTAGAATTGAGGTCATGATAGTGGGGGAGGGGAAGCATTAAAGAACTAAAGGAAAGTTGTGTGTTTCATCGGTGCTATACTGTACCCTCACTGGCTCATCTCTTCCCTGTGACCCCTCTCTGAGGGGATGTCCAATTGTCTACAGATGGGCTTTGGGTCTCCACTCTGTACAAACACCCCATTCCCATTGGGCATGATTTTGTTTTGGGTCTTAGATGCCTGATACCAGATCCCATCAACACCTAGTGATCACACTGGCTGGTGTGCTGCTTACATGTGGGCTTTGTTGCTTCTGAGCTAGATGGCCGCTTGTTTACCTTCAAGCCTTTAAGACCCCAGGTGCTATATCTTTTGATACCGGGCACCATCGGCTTTCTTCACCACATTTGCTTATGTGCCCATTTTGAATTATAACTCTTTCATTCATAATTTCATCACTCCCTCTCCCTACTCTCTTTACCTGTGATCATGACTGCATCTAAGCTTCCAGCTCCTCTTTTGAGCTGTTCTTGTCACCTTGCTCTGTATCGCTAGTTCTTCAATGAGCACAATGCACCAGGCAGAGCATGTTTACTAGTTAAAATTGTAAGGTAAACTTGGTTCAGCTTTAAGATGACTCTGGGGATGCTTGTGGTTAAGGGTAAAAGATTGTCTCAGGACAGTTGTTTCCAGAGTTCGCCTGACTTTCATGGTTTCAGGAAGTCTGGAGTCCAAGAGAATTGGAAATTCTGAATTTTAAAAATCTTTAATGTTCCTTCTTATTAAGGAACATTATATGTTGATGAATTACCCATCGAGAGCCACACTTTTTGCTAGTGATCTTTATGCTTGTCAGGCACGTGAGTTCTGGAGGCTTGAATGCTAGGCTAACAGATTGGTAATCTGTAACACACATGGGACTCTAGCCTGGTTTATGGGGAAGAGAGGCATGGTGAGCATGATGGGTTATAGCAGTGGTTCTCAACCTGTGGGTTACGACCCCCGCGGGGTCAAATGACCCTTTCACAGGGGTTGCCTGATTTATAACAGTAGCAAAATTATAGTTATGAAGTAGCAATGAAAATAATTTTATGGTTGGGGAGGTCACCAACACATACGGAACTGTATGAAAGGGTTGCAGCATTAGGAAGGTTGTGAGCCACTGGGCTAGAGGCTGTAAGCAACAGTAATGGAATGGCCAGGACAGGACTGAGGATGGGGTGTGCGATGGGGGACAAGCAAAGGTTTGAGAGCATTTGTGGAAATGCTTACTAGAGATTGCTGTCTGTTTTGGTATAGAAAACAAGGGCGGTGTTAAGTGCATTATGAACCTGTATTTCTCAAAGATTGGCCCTCACCACCCTGACATTTAAAAAATATAGGCAGACAGGAGGGGGTTGTGAAAAATGCAGACTATCCGACTCTGCTCCTTGTGGCCCAGTGGGTAAGTGCCTGGCTGCCCACCCAAAGGCCAGCCTGGAAACCACTGCTCCTCGGGAGGAAAGACCTGACTGCCTGCCCTGGACAGAGTTTCCCTGCAAACCCCGGCACAGCTCTGCCCTGCCCTGTTGGACTGCTGGGAGTCAGGATCTACTTGAGGACCCAGCAGACGCAGCAACAGGGGAGTAGGTGCTGACTCGAGTGTCAGAAGATCCCAGGTGGCTCTGATGCATTCTACAGTTTGAGAACCTCTTACTTCAGGGTTTAAAGCCTGAGTGGCAGACATTCAGTTACCAGGACAGGAGAGTCTCTCCAGCAGGTGCCAAGGACAAAGACAAGTCCCAGCAATCTTGGGAGTCTCCGCTCTGTTGGGAGGGGGCAGGTGCAAGGCTTCTAAGGGGTAGGGGTAGGGGGGCAGAGCTCAGGACTCTCTTAGCTGGCTTCCACTCAGCATGGGGTCTGTCAGGCAGAGACTGCCATTCTCCAGGGAAGATTTTGTACACCTGCTAATGAGCTTCCTTTCGAGAGCCCTCTTGGCAAAGTGGTGGCTTCGCCTGCCCCCGCACATCGTTTATTCGTATTACAGGTGTTCCAAAGAAGGGACAGAGAATGTGTGGCTGTGAGTGGGCATTTCAAGTGGCTCCAGTGCTCTCCAGTCCCAGCCCCATGGGGAAGTTGGGGAGGACTGGCTGTTAGTGAACCACGCCCCTTCTGAGCCCCCACTCCATATGCTGTTCAAGAGGGAAAAATCATGACCCAAGGGACTGTCCAGGCTCCTACCTGCTGAGCCTTTTCCAGGGCAAGACGCTTTGCAGATGCCCCAAGGGCACTAAGGTCACCAGACGTCCCCCTTTTGGGAGGACAGTCCCAATTTTTAACAATTTTTCCCGCATCCTGTGGTGTTTAAAAAAAGTCCCGATTTTTTGAAAGAATGCACCACAAGCAAGGGTATGTGGTTTTTGGCTGCCATGTGGCTATTTCGCCAGGATATGAGTTTTATCAATGGTGTCCCGCTTTACCCGTGTTAAAGTCTGGGCACCTTACCCAAGGCCCATAAACAGAGTCCATTGTCACAGATACAGAGCTCTGTGCGTGGGCATTTCTGACCCAGGCCATGAGCCTTGCAGGTGCGTGCCCCGTAGGCATGCGGCGGTGAAGGGAAAGGAAGGCTTGATCCACTTCAGCTGTGGTGCTGGTGAAGAACATCGATGACACCAAACTCACTCGCTGCCATCGAGTCGGTGCCAACTCCCCTGACCCTGCACCCTGGGGGACAGAGCCAAACTGCTACTTTGGGTTTCCGAGACTGTCGCTCTTTACGGGAGCAGAACGCCTCCTGTTTCTCCTGAGGGCTGCTCCGGAGGAGGTTTCGAACTGCTGACCTTGTGGTTAGCAGCCCAACGTGTAAGCAGTACGCCAGCAGAGCCACGTACTCTCTAGACCAGGAACTTACAAAAGAAAGAACAAGTGGTAAGAGGGAAGGTGCCGGCTCAGCCACCAAGGCAGGCTGATTTCTCAGAACGGACAGCAGACTTGGTAAGGGAGGGGGCTGGCAAAGGAGTGAGACCCTCCCTGCGCTGGGCTGATGCGGTCAGCACACCATGAACCTCAACATACTCAGGAGCGTAACGATGGCAGCCACAGCAGGTGCCCTTCACACACACACACACACACACACACACACACACACACACACACACACACATCGCCGCGAGTCCAAGCCCACGCAACCCATCAACCGTCACAGCAGTGGGGCTGGAGGCCCCGAGCGGAGGGAGACGCCTTCAGTCCCGTAGAGCGTTCCCCTGCACCGTGCGGGTTGCACTGCGCCTCAAACGTGCAGGGAGCTAGAAGCGAGTGAGAACGCAGTGCCGTCTCAGAGCGAGCCAGAGGAATGTTGGGGTTCGAGTCCACAAATATGTGCGAACCCGCCTCTGTTCCACGTGGGGGTGCTCCTCCTCCTTTCGACAAGAAGCTCTCAAATCAGATTCCTTTCTTCCCTCCGTGATCCGCGAATACTCTCAGTAGCGTGCAGTGACCACAGCTCCCGCTGGGCTGACCTTCAGGGGTCGAGGTAAAACGTCAGAAAGAAATGGACGATGCGTCCAAGAGTGCTTTCCGCATCAGTGACCGAATGCGCCGCCACGGACGCATCTTTAAGAAGCAGGTGAAGGCACACGGATCCGGGATGTTTAGCGCTCCGGAGGCTGGAACAGACGAGATGCATTCGTGAACGCTGGTAAATAGAGAGTAGGGAAAGGGGTGAGGAGTGAATGCGGAGCGGTGAGCTGGGTCCAGGTGAGGCCTGGTAGGCTTGGAGAGAATATGGGTTTCCTAAATGTTGTGGGAACGAACAATAGGGTTTTGCAATGGAGAATGCTTTGACAAACATAATTGGATCCGGCTTCTGAGTTGGGGGATGTCCGGGGAGTAGGATGAAAGAAGGGAGGCCCGTTGGGGGTTGTTAGGATAAGTGAGAAAGGCGCATGAGGAAGAGTAATTAAGAACCACTCTGATTTGAGAGGAAGCACAGCAAGGAGATGGAGTCTTTTCCCTCCTGGGACCAGGAAGAAGTGGGGAGGAGGGAGGTGGGGCCAGACGGAAACCAAGAGTTCGGTGTTACATGTTTCGGGTTTGAGCTGCCTGTCAGGTGTCAACATGGAGAGGAGGAATGGGCAGTTCGATGTGTACATCTCCATCTCAGGACAGAAATCAGCACTGGGACAGGGAATATGGAAATGAAAGGCACATAAAAAAATACGACCTGTCACCATGGAGTTGATGCTGATCCATGGTGATGCGTCGATCAGAGTAGAATTGGACTGCGTCTCATTTTTAACAGCTGATTTTCTAAAAGTGACTGGCAAGGTGTTTCTTCCGTGACAGCTCTAGGCAGACTCGAACCTCCAACCATTTGATTATTAGCTGGGCTCATTAATCCTCTGCACGAGTCGCAAGCTCCTCTCCATGGTATTTAAAGCCATGGAATTGGGTGAAATTATAGAGTGAGTGAGAGAGGATACAGAAAGGAAGAGGCCCAGCATTGTACACCCATGTAATCCAAACCTAGAGGTTGGGCGGGAAGATGGTAGAGAGACCACTGAGAGAGCTCAGAGAACCAGAAGGAATTCCTCATGAGGAGATCGTCCCTGGAGTTCATGGGAAAAGCTTACCACAAGAGGGGAAGTGGTTCACAGCGGGCAGGGCTGTGGTGCACGGGGCCAGCGCCTGGGCGGAGAGAGCAAGGGCTCCGCGGAGGGGAGGCACTGCCTCCAAGGTGAGACTCTGACAGGCTGCCTGCTCAGGGAGGAAGAAGCTGTTTAGTAGAAAGGTGTCTTGGGACGAACTCCTGTGGAAAGGTAGCAAAGGGGAGGGGATAAAGAAAAAGGCAGCGTTGCCCTGCAGTGTCATCTCTCGGGGTCCTCGGCCAACCTCCTAGGGCGTTCTGGAGATGGAATAACTGGTGGATGGCCCCAGTGTTGGGGAGAGGGCTGGGCCCTTACACAGTAGCGGCCATCAAGCATTGCCTTCCACCCGCCCCCCTGGGGGAGTAGTTCCTTCTAACTAATGTGTGGATTGCTTCTTCACCTACTGAAACTTCAGGTGCCTGGGAGGGATGCAGCTACACCCTAATTAATTATGTGTCATCAAATTGTGAACTATTTGTGCTGGAATTGGGTCTGACCCAGTGTCCTTGTCTGCATCAGGGCGCTAGAGAGGGGGAGATGCAGGACATGTTGTCCAGAGAGGACATCATGCTCGATCAAGTCCAGGGGCGGTGAGGGAAGCCGTTCAGGATTGACACCATGGCTGCCAATGGCTGAAACAGGAGCAATCGTGAGGACGGCGCAGGACCAGGAAAGACTTCGTCTGCAGGGTCACTAGGAGCCGGAACCTCTCAGATGGCCCCTAACAGCTGCGGAAGGAGAATCCAAGCCGGCAGAGCTACGGGCAAGCCGTCAGTGAAGGCCTTCATAGCCTCCCGTCGCTCAGATGCGTCCATGGCCACCATTCAGAGAGTCTCCATAGTTCTCTTCAGAGAGACTTCCTCCTGTTTCGGCAGTAGCTCAAAGGGGCTGTTTCCGTCTCTGAAAGAGCTCCCCTTGATTGGCTGCTGGGCGGAATCAGCACAATTAGTTGAGGAAGAAAGGGGGTGATTAGGGATCATGCGTAATGCTGTTATATTGGCTGCCAGTCAGGTTCAGGACATGAGTTTCTCTCACGGAAAAAGGCTGTTCTCATAAAGGACTAATTTCTGTTTGAAAAGTTGGGCCTGTGGAGAGAGGAAGAGGTTTACAAATGTTTTGCCAGCCTGCCTGCTGGGGGCAGTGGCCAAGAGGTCTGTATTAACCCACGTGACTGCCCCCCCGAAGACACTGCAAAAGTCAGACGTTCGGAATACGCTGGCTCAGCAATGTGTACGCTTGGCAATTCACGCTGGCTGTGTGTGTTGCGTAACTCCTGTGTGTGAGGTGTTGACCAGGATGCAGAGTGGTTGGGTTGGGGTAGAAGGAAAGGGTACAGGGGAACACACTCGATATTGCTTTGTTCCCTTAGGCATGCCCTGCCAAGGGGGGCCAGCAGTGAGAGGCGACCACAAAGAGAGAGCTTTGAGGGTAGGGTGTGAGAGCTGCTGAGACAGTGACCTGGGACCTGGGGAGGTGGCGCTGGAGACAGTCACCCCAAAGTGCTGTGCGGGAGGAGTGAGATTGAGTTTTCAGCAGTTAAACAAACATCTGCTATGCAGCTGCTCTGGGCCATGATCCATACTGTGTCCTAGGCTCGCAGATTATAGCCCCTGCCCTTCAGGAGGTTGGGGGCCAGCAGGGGAAGCAGGTCAGGGAGGAATAATTAAGGCGTGAACAAAAACCAGAGAAGAATGGTGCCCACTCTGGTATGGGCGGGTTAGTAAAGAGGAGTAAACGCTTTCCAAGCCAGTGATTTTGAGGTGCAGTGATTTTGAGGTGACGTTTAAACGATGAATTGGTGGCAGCCCAGGGAGAAAAGGGCATTTCAAATGAAGGCAAGAGCCAAGCTGGGGAGAAAAAACAGCTGTGGGGGAGCTGAGGGGTGAAACGAGAGCTCCCAGGAAGTAGAGTTGGACGTGCGGGTGGGGCTTGAGCACCAAGGACTTTGTGTGTCAAGGTAAGAAGCCCTCAGAAATGATGTGCAGCCCCCTACGAGAATGCACGAGTCAGTAGAGCTGAGAGTGGGAACACAGGTACCTGTGGGCCAGCCCTCATTGCAACACCAGTCACAGTAGCCCAATGGTGGAAATACCCTCAATGTCCGTCAGCAGGTGGACAGATGGCAAGACACAGTGGAACACTGTCCAGAGAAACGGCATTCCAATGCAGGCTACAGCATGGATCAGCCATGGAAACATTATTCGCAGTACAGTAAGTCGGTCACAAAATAGACAAGTGGAATATCTCCAATAGGCAAGTATGTAGCGACCAGAGATCATTAGTGGACAAGGACAGGATCATTAGGGACAAGGACAGAGAGCGTGGGGAGAAAGAACTGGATGCTTAAGAGCCCCTGGGCCCTGTCACGGGTGACAAACCAGGGCACACTTAAATGTGATGGCTGAACAACACGAAGAACCTCAGGTAACGCTCCTGAGCTGTCCATGTGAAAAAGGTTGAGATGACAAATGTCCCCTTTCATCCCAATAATAATAATAATATAAATGGATTTGTGCTATTTAGGCCTAAGGTTGTGTTTTTAAATTGAGGTGGCATCTCTATTATTTTGAGCCAGTTAGATTAACAACTTATAATGTACTTTCACACCTTAGTATGTAAAAGCAAGTGTATAAAGTCACATCTTGTCAGAATCAGATTGACAGCTATTGTTAGTGCCAATTCCCACTTGAGTTCAGGGACACAACAGCCTTTTATCCAGGCCAGAGCAAGAGTAGAGACATAGAATGAAGACACATGTCTCATGTCAGCACTATCATTTGCTTCTGTGTCGGGACTGGGTCCACCTTACACGCTGTTATTCAAGGCTGGGCCTCTCTGTCACCACCACCACCATCAAATCTTGGTCATTCTTCCCTAGACATCTTCAAATCTGTCTCTCTAGGGCAGTAGTTCTCAACCTTCCTAACGTCTCCACCCTTTAATACAGTTCATCATGTTGTGGTGACCTCCAACCATAAAATTATTTTCATTACTACTTCATAACTGTCATTTTGCTACGGTTATGAATCGGGCGACCCCTGTGAAAAGGTTGTTCCACCCCAAAGGGGTCGAGACCCACAGGTTGAGAACCGCTGCTCTAGGGGCCCTGCCATTGCTTGGAGGGAGCCACCATCACTGCTCATGGATTTCTGCGGTGGCTTCTGCGTCCCAGCTTTGCTCTTCCCTTCCTCTGTTTGATTCTCCCACAGAGCAGGCGGAGCATGTTTTCAAATATGCACCTGGCTGATGTCTACCTCGCTCTCGCTCTTGCTCTCTTTCTCTCACACATACACACCCTTCAGTGGCTGTCAGGATCAACACCGGAACACTGGAATCTCGAACACCCCAGGGGTCATCAAATTTTCTTCGTCTCTCCCTCACTGTCCTCATGTAAGCCTCTTACTCTTCTCGATGATGCTGGAAGTTTCATTTCCAGTGATTGAGTCCTCCTGTCCCTCACTGATTAAATCCTGCTGTCTCTCTGGTTTCAGCTTGCACCTCACTTCTTCAGGGAAGCCTCCCTTGGGCCTCCAGCAAGGGAGGACGCCTCTGGCAGTTGGCATGTCTCATGTTGTGATTATTGGTGAATGCTGTGTCAGAGTTGCCCCCCCCACACACACACACACAGGGGCTTGCTGGCAGCAGGGCCTCTACTGCCTTGCTGACTACAGCATCCCCCAGCACTAAGGCATTTGCATCTGTTTGAATGTGTGGGTATTTGTACCCCACACATCCTTCTTGGCTGCTTGAGACACCCCCAGACTAAAACAGAAGTATAAAACCTGCAGTTTTGGAGATACTTAAATACCAGCCTGCAGCCACCAACAGTATAGTATACATGATCATCATGCCAGACTATGCCAGCTAGTTGGTAAATGATCATTGATTATTTGAAGTATAGTCTTGAAGATGAGAGAAATGAAGCTGGGGTGGGGGTGAGTAACTTATCTAGGGATCATGATTTGGCTAGAAACACAGTAGCTTAATCTGTGATGTGCAAATGTTCAGAATCTGGAAGTTGGACTTAGCTTAACCTGACTCACCAGCCACTGAAGGATAGCCGAATCCCAGGGCTGCCTGTAAACGTATGGGGGGGGGGGAGCCATTGTCAGGCAAATCAGAATCCTGGTGACTGCTCTCTCTGCTGTCCCGAGTGTACCTGAGAACCATGAGTCCACTCTCAGGGTAGGGGGACGTGAGGTTGGGGTCAAGAGAACCTGGCGTCTAAATGTACGTCGAACGATGACACCCTGCATTAATTGTCTGAAGGCAAAGGAGCCAGAAAACAGCATCTAAACCATGCCTCCTGCACAGGCTGCGCCCCTCCCTGGTTGCTGTTTTGGTCTTCTGCATCCTGAAAGGGATTTGTGCGTTTCCTAAATCATGGCCTGATTGGTCAAAGTATGTTTGCCGGGCCCGGGATTCCCAGGGCGGTTGCACCCGTCTCTCTCGCAGTTTCCATCCTGTTGGCGGGAGTCTGAGTGAATGGTGGCGAGTACAGCGTCATCGCAGAGCCGGGAGCGGCAGGTTTCAATTAGGCGCCGGCTCCTCACATATGAAGTAGACACATTGACGTTGCAAAGGCACAGCTACTTAAATAAAGTAAATGACACCCCTCGAGGATGAATTCACATGTGCGAGTGAGCAAAATACTTTTTAAAGAAAACACATTGCTTAAGAAAAATTAAAAGGGGGAAATCACAGCCAGTGAGTATGAGAGCTAGCCAGTGGTGAATTCAGGAAGGCAAACATGCCTTTTTGACCTATTTGCTTCGGAATAGCCACTTTTCATAAAGCTAGAGATTGAAACAAGTCAAATACGATCGATTGTCAGACACACAGGTCGCATGTAACCGCCCAAAGGGGAGGGGGGGATAGTTATCTGAAAATCTGCTATCAGCTCTCAAACAATTGTGAGCTGCTTTGTTCACAAAGATTATCTCCAATCATTAATCCATTCTCAAAGAGAAGAAATGAAGGTTTAAATGTACTAAAATGTTCACAGCGTCCCTGTAGGAGGCGCAGTTTATTGGAAACACTGTGACTTGACAGGCTCATTTGGGACCAGTCTATCTCCTCCTAACGGACTGCCTGCACCTTTCTGCCTTGTCTCATCGCTGTTGCAAGAAAGCATCATGAAATCAAATTATGGCAAGCCGAGTCAAAATACCCTCTCCTGATGTTTTTTTGTGCCGCTGCTGCTGTTGAAATGTCCTGCGGCAATTCTAGAGAAACACAGGCCCTTTTAAGGGACGCCACCCGGGAGTCCCTTGCACTGCCGCCTTCCCGTGTTTGCTCAGGTCAAACTCAGTCCACTCAGTGCTGTCACGCCTTTTCACAAGCATACCTTCAGAGCATTAAATCTATTACATGTTGCCATGCAACAACACATAAATAACGTAATAGAATGAGTGTGTAATTTAGCAAAACATAAGTTAGTGAGATGAAATCCCCAGTGCAGACGGTTAAGCAAGCACTCAACTACCAGCAGGAAGGTTGTCCGGCCAACCCTACCGAGAGGCACCTTGGGACAGTTCTGCTCAGCACACAGGGCCACTTGAGTCAGAGCTGACTTGACGACAGCTAATAAAAGCACACACACCACCACCACCACCCTGCCTTGGAGTCTATTCCAACTTGGAGTGGCCTGTAGAGCAGTGTAGAACTGCTCTTTACAGGAGAATACAGCCTCGTCTTTCTCCTGCAGAGCCGCTGGTGGGTTTGAACTGCCCACCTGTGGTTAGCAGTCTGAGACTTATCCTGTTGGGTATCATAATTTGTTATAGGAAATGTTTTAAAATCATCGTACCTAATGTTTAGATGAAGTTATTTCTTTTCAAATATAAGTTTCCCTTCAGTTCCATGAACCTGACCTTCCAGCGTGATAAAGCGGCTCTCTTTTCAGCTTCATTTTTATAAGCGTGTATACTTTCCTCTGGACGAATACCGTCGTGGTGTGGCATTCATTACCGTGCCATGGAAACTTTGAAAGCTTCCACATTTTGCATAACTGCCGGCATAAATTCATCCCAAATGTTACAGGAAATGGAGGAAAAGGCTACATTCTGTGGGGCCAGAGCTCACATCCCACCACCCACAGGAAGAATTGGTCTTCCCTGCTGGCCACCGGACAGTGGATGCAGACAGAGCAGCAGACTAACGCATCCCTTTAAATAGATTGTGTCTATCTAACTCGTGCTCCGACCATAGCCCCCTAACATCCGGGAAGGCTAGTTCATCATCAATGAAGTGTTCGGTTCATGTTTAGGGTAGCCTGAGTTGGCTGGGCTCTGGGGAGTCTTGGCCAGGATCTGTAACAGGTGTGTCTCCACCATAATTCCGGCCTAATTGTGGCCACCTGATTTACTGAGCCCCTGCTCTGCAGAGCCCAGAAGATGAGCCGCTGCCTCCTCTCTGCAGTACGCCCTCTGTTAGTAGACCACCTGAGTGAGTGCAAAGTAGACCTGGAGCGCTTTGACCTTCCCTGCATTTCCAAGTTTCTGCTCTGCTCCTGGAATGGGCCCGCGACAGCATGTTCTACTGCCTGATCAACATCTCCTCCCTCATCCCCCATGCATCGGCCACCCCTGTTCCAGGCGCTAACCACTAAGACCAACGTTGTGAGAAGAAATCACTTCGTCATTGTGTCAGCTAGCCCTGTAGCCTCATAGACACTGAGGGCCTAAAGATGCTAAAAGCCTTCACACCGTTGGTTGGTTGGTTGGTTGGTTGGTTGGCTGGTTAGTTGGTTGGCTGGCTGGCTGGTTGGTATGGACTGGAGGGGAGTGGCAGAAAGAAACCAAGCGGGGAATTGACCACTCTGGAATTTGCTTCAGAGTTGAGGAAAGGAGTTTCAGGGGCATAATGAAAAGGAACCTCGGGACTGGCAGCCATTGGTGTGAACAAAGAGTGGTCAAGGGCTAAGGAACTGACTTGATCTGATGCTGCCCAATTTCCTGTCTGTCTTCATGTGGCTGGGGCACAAGGAGAGGGTTAACTAACCTGTGCCTGATGGTCTGTGTAACTTGCTAAGAATCATGGACTAATTAAGATATGGAAATGTAAATATTAATGGGAGATATTCTGGAGATCAAGGAAGATGAGTTGCAGTTGCTAAAGGGTAAGAATGTTGGCTGACCAATGACGGTAATGAAATCCTTGTATTCATGTGAAGAGTGGCTGGGGGGGGGGGGAGGGGACGGTTTCCAGATTTCTGCCAGGAGTGCTGCTTGGGGGCCTGGCGTTGGGGTGGGGTTGGGGTTAGGATTCTGGCAGTCTTGTCTCTCAAGTTGGCACAGAGACCACAGAGCCCTCCTGCCCACTGAGAGTCATTGTTTCTACCTTGCTTCTCTGACTAGGTGCTGGACTGGATTGAGAACCATGGTGAGGCCTTTCTCAGCAAACACACTGGGGTTGGGAAGTCCCTGCATCGAGCCCGGGCCCTGCAGAAGAGGCATGATGACTTTGAAGAAGTGGCTCAGGTGAGAAGGAGGTGGTGGTGGTGTCTGTGTGTCCGTATGTGTGTGTGTGTGTGTGCACGCGCGCGCACACACACACTCCCAGCGTGTGGTCTTCAAAGAAAATCTTTTTAGCAGCATGATCTGAAAATGCCTTGTCCACCAGGGGGTGCTGACGGGAAGGACTGACGAGTCCTGAGACATGACGCCAGGGCTGCAGCTTTGATCAGGATGCGTGGTGTAGTGGTCGTCTGTTGGGTCGGCAGTTTGAAACCTCCAGCAGCGTAATGCACAGCTGACACGGTGTTCGCTCTGCTCGCAGAGAGATGCTGTATGAGAGGCCCCTACCACTGATCCTAATCTAGGAGGATTTCTGCTCCGAGCCTCCACCTCAAAACTTCCACCCCAGCTCCCTTCTGTTCCTGTGGTGGGAAGTGCTTCCAGATGGGTTGTGAAAGTCGTCATCTTCCAGATGAAGTACTGCTGGCCAGCTAATTTTGTCAGCTAACCCCCCCCCCCCAGTGTGCCATTGATTGCAGTGGACAATTAAACTCTTAGTGGTAAATTGGGCAGGGAGGAGGTGCTGGGCACGGCCTCAAGATGGGACCCAGAGGCAGGTGTTGCTAGAGGAGTGAACCTGACCAGGCCAGGTCATGACTCTAGCCTGGGCTGACTCCCAGCCCACTGTAAGGCAGCCCTCAGTGGGGGTGTCACATTGGGGATTATGCTTACCCCAGGACCTTGCCTAGGGGAACCAGCAGTCCCAGTCAACCCAGACTGAAATGTGCACTAGTTGGGAAAGGAAGAGGCCAATCGAGGACCAGATGGACCTGCCAGAGGTCAGGCATGTGGTAGGAGCACAGCCGCATCCCAAGGGGAGCTTCAGCTAGATCGCTGCAGAGGGAGAGGAGCTGGGCAGCAGAAAGATAGCGACCACAGTGACTGAGCCCAGGAAAGCAGTGGATGGGCCATTCTGTGAGAGGAAAAGCACCTCACGGTCTCATGGAGGCTTCCTCAGAATGAGCAGGACTTCCCAGCATCATGGCGATGCAGGTCCCATTGTGTCTTCTGACGGAGAGGCTGTAGCTGAGACTCCAAATCTCTGGGTGGGAATTGAGCCATCCCAGATGCTTGGTGCTCCCTGGAGCAGGTGTTCCCTTCCTGGGTGCTCCCTGGGGCTCCTGCCTCTGAGGTGTGCAGTGGCCCAGTGCCTTCTCATTTACGAAGGTTGTCTCCAAAGCGACCCCAGCCATGGTCTAGCCTGTTCTCATTACTCTGTGTCATCTGTAGTCGCATGGTCAAGGCCATGGCTGTGTGTGGTATTAGAGCCAAGCAAGCTTGGTGGCCGCCCCAACTTCAGCCCACCCCACTGCTTGCCCCTGAGGGAGACCTGCTCAGGGATGCCTAGATATTCCTCTCACATGAGGCAATGGCTTTTATTTAACCATAGAAACATACTAGCTTAAATTCATATTAAAGGTTGAATGGACACATTATGGTTTTTTTTCTATAATGTTTTGTGGTTGTTGTTTTGCCATATCTTACATGATCCATTATATCCATTCGCATATAATTCTGCTGTTCGATCCCATCGAGTGGGGTTATATAGTCATCAGTGCTATCAGCTCCCCATTCCCCTCCTCCCCACCTCTTCCCATACCCTCAGGGAACCACTACTCCTGTTACTGTTTCTGAAGGGTTATCTATCTTGACTTTCATGTACCAAATGATCTTAAATATACAAATGAACCTATGCAAATCTAACATGATTAATGAGGTAAAACAAATAAAAAACATAATGGTAAGGTGAGGAAATATTAAAAACTAGAGGACAGTTATGTGGTTCATCAGTGCTATATCACACTCTGGATTAATTTTCCCTTCTGCGTGGCCCTTCTGGGAAGGACTGTCCAATTATCTTATGGGTGGGTTTGGGGTCTCCACTACATCCAGCTCCTTCACTTTGATCTGGTTACTTGTTTTTGAACTTTGGATACCTCTTCCCATCAACACCTCATGATCACACAGGGTGGTGTGTGTCTTCCTTTTGGGCTTTGTTGCTTCCCCGGTAGGCGGCCACTTGTTTTAACTATAAGCCTTTAAGACCCCAGATGCTATGTCTTTTGATAGCCGGGCACCATCAGCTTTCTTCACCACATTTACTTATGCACCCATTTTATCTTCAGCGATCGTGTCAGGAAGGTGAGTATCATACAATGCCACATAATATATTAGAACCAACCGCTCTTGTACTGAGCTAAGATTTAAGGAGAGGCCCAGAGTTGGATGGACACATTTTTGAGAGCTTACCGTTACATTGCCTATTTTATCTCACGCCAGTTCTGATTGATAGATAACGTGTCATTGCCATTGTATTAGTCTACTTGGAGGTGCTGAGGCTCAGATAGGTGTGCACTGTGCGCAATGCGCTAGTGTGCGGCTGCTCTGCTGGGACTTAGACTCAAGTTTCTCGGAGTCATGTGCTTACTATGTGTAGGCCTTCCTTTTGGAGGTAGTGTGAAAGCAGTTGCCATCCAGCTGATTCTGAGCATGGCAACCCCATGGGGGTCAAAGTGGAACTGTGCTCCACTAGGCTGTAATCATGGAAGTGGATTTCCAGGCCTTTCTACCCAGGGAGTTGCCTTGGAGTGAGCCCGACCCTCCAGCCTCCTTGTTAGCAGTGAGGTGCCTAAGTCGTTGGCACCAGCTTGGGGCTGCAGGGAGGTGTGGTGAGGGCAAGGCAGTGTATTTCTGGGTGCTGGTTGGTCCGTGGAGAAAGCAGGTCAGAGAGCAGGGCTGGAGATGGCGCTGCCACTATCTTGTTTAACACGCTCTGTCACCTCTTCCCTGGCCCTTCTCAAGGCCCCTGGCCCTCTGCTTTCTGATAGGACGGTATCTTTGGAGGGAGAGTAGAGAATTCTAAGGTCCAAAAAGGCTCCTGTTTTGCTCTAGAAAGGAGAAACCCAGACATGGACCCCAAAGGGAACATCTACGCTAGAGGTTATCAGTCTGTCACCTCACATTCCAGCTGGTCTCCCGAGAGGGAACTTGTATCTAGTCCCTTTGACTCCTCTCCGAGGAAAGGGGCAAGCAGCGGCGCCACCCAGCAACCCAGGTTCGACGTCAGCAAAGGCAGGTGCACTGTTGGTAGGCCTGCCTCAGAACTGGCTTTTCTGTGTGAGGGAATCTGCAGGATCCTGCTGGGAGAGCTGGGGTGATGCAGGCGGGAAAAGGCTCCCCGTACCTCTGTACCCTTTGTTCTCAATGGAGAGAAAGCTGGAGCAGAGAGGAGAACTGTAACCAGGGATCCGGGCATTCTTGAGTCAGAATACCACCAACGCTTGGAGACTCATTCCTTTGCTATTTGGGGGTTGCTTTTAATGGGATTGTGGTCAGGAAGGGTGTCACAGGCATGGTGGAGTCGGAGGCAAGGGACTCCTTTCTCGGGGTTTAGAGGTTATGATTCAGTTTCTAGGTTATGACTCTTTATCCCAGGGCGGGTGTGAGCATGGTGAGCATTCACTCTCTGTTCGCCGCTTCATCAGAGGTACCGTGACTGTCAAAGCAGGAAGAGAGGGCCCACGTCTGTTACGAGTCCTGGAAACACCTCTTTTTGCTGGGAAGGTCGAATCCACAGGCAGAGAAAACCGCTTCACCCCTGGGGAGGGGGAAACGGTCAGTACAAGTCCCTGGAAAAAGACCTCTCTGCTCAGGAGAGGGTCATGGTGCTGTTTCTCACCACTAGGTGGCACTCATTGAGTTGAAGGCACTGGAACCCCACCGCCATGGAGCCATCTCTCCAGGGCTTCTGAGACTGAAGACCTTTGTGGGGGCTGACAGCCTCCTGTGTCTCCCCCACCATCTGGTGGGTTTGAACCACTGACTTGTGGTGAGAGGCCCAACGCCTAACCCCAGCTTCACCAAGGCCCTGAAGACAGCGATGACATATAAATTATATCTGTGAAGGAAGAACGTGGTCATCCACAACATAGCTTTAACTCTATCAACTTCAGGTTTGTAAAGAGGGCCTGATGGTGGAGTGGCTGAACACATGACTGCTAACCAAAAGGGCCTTGGTTGGAGCCCAACAAGAGTTGTGAGGAGCGGGACTGGCTATGGCCATGGTGTACTGTTAGCGTCGATTGTGTGCATTGGCTCTCGGTTTTAAACCGAGTCTTCAAATGTTCTTTAACCATTGCAGTGCAATCACTTCAGACTCCCACAGCAACCCTGCAGGACAGAGGAGGGCTGCCCCACCCTGCTTTCTCCCACCGAGCAGCTGGGCTGGAGCTTCTCGCCCCTTTGTTAGCGTTTGAGCACGCACCCGCTGCACGCCCCGCCATGCCCAAGCCAAGCTCACTGGTGTGCAATCTATTCAGATGCACAGCCACCCTGATGATGGCGCCAAGCAGCACCGTGGGGTCCTGAGGCTGTAAGTCTTTGCCGTAGCAGGCCGCCTCGTCTTTCTCCTCTGGAGTAGCTGATACATTTGATTTGCTGGCCTTTTGGGTAGTGGGCCTATGCTTAATGCACAGGCCCAGCAAAACTAAACTAAACCCACTGCCCTCAAGTTGATCTTGATTCAAAGCAGAATAGAACTTCTCTGAGATCCTCTTCTGCCTCCCAAGGCATAACTGTTGGGGTGGAACTGCCGACCTTGTGGTCAGCAGCCCAATGTTCCACCCACAGCTTCAGTAGGGATCCTGGCTGAGTCACCAGGGCTACTTGGATTTCATTTGAAGAAGATGAAATAAATGGTGGGTCCTTGGTTCGTCCTGCAGTGGCACTCATTGAACACACTGGGCTGGACTGGGCTGGACTGTACTGGGCGGGAAAATGAGCCGCAATATGACGGCTTCTGGGGGACCCACCAGCATGCAGGCCATGTGGGTCTGGGGCAAAGCCATGCACCAGGGGCTCTACTTCAGCTGGACTCCTAGTCCAAGCTATTGGCATCGTCTGTGATCAAATAGGAGACAGGGCCTGCTAAATACTTGTCCCAACTTGCCCGTGAGCTTGTGACCTCCATCATGCCACAGGGTAAAACAGGCTTGAAGAGGCATTTGTTCTTTCTTGTGGCACATGAGTGCCATTGGGAAGACAGACTAGACAAGATGGAGTTGCGGCCTGTCATAGCAGGGCTGTCTGGGGATCTGTGTGCCTTCGTCTGCCCGGAGGGTGGGCTGGGACGTGGTGCTGATGTTACCTCCTTCAGCCTTTCAAGGTGCTTGCCTTGCTCAGTTCGAGAGCACTCGGGTGCCTGAGCTTAGATGGCACCTTGTTTTACACACACATGCACACACACACACACACACAGATAGGTATAGGTTTATATCTCTATGCTTATATAGATATAAATATAACAGAAGAGACAGAGCTGCCATCTAAACATGTATGTATCTCCTTATATATTATATATGTACAGAGATAGGGATATGAGGGAACACTAGAATTACCTTTTTGAACTGATAGCCATTCAAAGAAATGCAAACCATGAAGCACAATGAAATGCTTCTTTCAGTGATCTCTGCTTAGCTGTTTCCTCATCTGAATCCTGTTTGTTTTGTTCTCGAAAACTTGAGCAGCACACCAGCCTGTGTGATCACGAGGTGTTGAAGGGATCAGGTGTCAGGCATCAAAGAACAAAAAAATCATATCATTGGGAATGAGAGGTAGTGCAGATTAGGGACCCAAAGCCCCTCTGTAGGCAACTATTCACTCCCTTAAAGAAAGTTCGGGGAGGAGACGAGCCAGTCAGGGTGCAACGTAGCAATGATGAAACAACACCTTTCCTCTACTTCTTAAATGCTTCCTCCCACCCCCATTCCCACTATCATGATCCCAATTCTGCCTTACAAATCTGGCTAGATGAGAGGATGTACACTGGTACAGATAGGAACTGGAAACACGGGGAATCCAGGACAAATGATCCCTTCAGGACCAGTGGTGATAGTGGTGATACCAGGAGGGTGGAGGGAAGGTGGGGTGGAAAGGGGGAATCGATTACAAGGAGCTACATATAACCTCCTCCCTGGGGCATGGACAACAGAAAAGTGGGTGAAGGCAGACGTCGGACAGTGTAAAATAGGACAAAGTAATAATATATAAATTATCAAGGGTTCATGAGGAAGGGGTAGTGGGGAGGGAGAGGAAAAAATGAGGAGCTGATACCAAGGGCTCAAGTAGAAAACAAATGTTTTGAGAATGATGAGGGAAACAAATGTACAAATGTGCTTGACACAATGGATGGATGGATGGATTGTGATGAGTTGTATGAGCCTCAAATAAAATGATTTTAAAAATAGTTTTCGTCTTTTTTTTATATTTCTTTTTTTCTTCTTCTTTTTCCCTTTATGGGGGCAGAGGTCAGACCCAGTAGGAGCCCCCTGGAGCTCCTGACGAGGACTAGAGAATAGGCAGAGGGTTATTGAGATCCCCACCAGCAGGGACTCCCCAGCCCTTGCTTACTGGGACTGAGAAGTCAGCCCCTGGGCACCAACATGCTGCTCTCTGTCCTGCTCAGACCCTCTCCCAAGGGTGCCAGCTTGCAGGGTCGTGCCTCCCCCTGCACTGGGCACACTGACCCCTTCTGGTAGTTTGGGATCCTGTAGGCCCCAGGGCAGTGGGCACTGAGCCCTGATAGGATTCGAGGCACAGCACGTTGGTATGTTGCACCCGGTCCCTCTCAGGCCAAAAAAAATATATTCTGAGTCTTGAAATAAAACTAACAAAAACAGAGATTCATTTTGATGTCTATTATGTGATATCTACCAAAGATATGTAGCATACAGTCAGTGTTGAGAGCAAATAAATTTACAAACTCATTGCCATCAAGTCGATTCTGACTTATAGAAATCCTATCAGACAGAATAGAACCACCCCTATGGATTTCCAAGACTGTAACTTTTTATGGGCCTAGAGAGCCTCATCTTTCCCCCGCAGAGTGGCTAGTGGTTTCAAATTGATGGCCTTGTGGTCAGCAGCCTAACAAGTAGCCCCACAAGGCAAATAAAATAGGCAGCTACAGAGAGAAGAAACCTATTCTCCTCGGGCTGGGTGGTTCTGTGAATCGATTTCTAACCACCAGGGTTCCACATCAGACCCTAGAAAACTAAAGAGCTGCAGGTGGCGAGCATATTTTAACCCTTTAAAAAGTCCTGTAGGGAGAGAAGAGGTGCACTCCTCGATCTCCTGGGGTTTTCAAGGAGATTTCCTAGTGAAAACTAAGAAAAAACATTCATTCACCTGGAGATCCAGTAGGAAATGGTGGCGTGGCCTCTGGAGTGAGGCGCACCTTTCTGTTCCTGCCTGAGATGGTGCCCATTCATTTAGCAGCAAATGCAAGCAGGGGGAACTACGGGCTTAGTCTCTGGATCTTGCTTGACCCTCTCTGGGTATCGCCCCATGGAGCACTAGGAATAAGTCACTGGCATGAGCTGATGGGAGAGATCTTACTGCCACTTGTAGAAAAAAAGATAGATGTTCTGGGTGCTGGGTGACTCCCAGCTCAGGGTTTTGAGAGCCGCTTGTGTAGATGTGGTGGGGAAATTGGGAGGGCTGCGAACTAATATCTGTGCATGCTAATACCCTGTGATCTTGCTCAGGAACTCTCCCCCGACTTGTCTGCCTCAGGCAGGCAACAAAAAACACACAGAGAATCCGTTGAGTCTGAATGTCTAATGGCTTTGAAGTTCTGGGTAGCGGACTGAAAGACTGGAGAGCCCAGGTGGCGCTCTTCTCTCGCGTTCCAGGGATGGCAGTGACCGTGAGGAAGGCAGGCTCTGAGACCCAACCGGGGTCTATGGAGATGGAGGTTTCCGTTTCCGGAATTATGTGCTGCAGAGCTAGGACGATGCGCTGCAGGGACGGGGTGGAGTGCGTCATGTAAAGAAAGCCTGGGACAGGTTTACAGAAAGGCTTGTTCATCAGATCTCGGGGCATTTTTAGGGAATTTCAAATTAGAAGGAGAACATTGTCCAGCAAAAACAAAACTGCACGTATGAAGCTTCTAAAAGCAGCGGAAAAATGACCCTAGGTAATCTTAGAGTACTCAACATGGAATGCAGGTAATACAGTAGACTGGCTGCTCTATGAGTCAACGAGTCCCAGTGATGGTGTGGGTTACGTGTTGGGCTGCTAACCGCACTGTCTGGTTTTTCAAGCCCACCAGCTGGCCCACGGGTGAAAGATAGGTCAGTCTGCGTCTATAAAGAACAGCAGACTTGGAAACCACATGGAGGCAGATCTGCTCTGGCCCCTCGGCTCACAGTGAGTCAGCATCCACTGCACAGCAGTGGGTTTGGGCTGGGTTTCGCCTGCAATGGAAAAGGAGTCTGTTTAGAGAACTCGTCCTAAGAAGACTGAGGATGATATAGTGCAATGGAGCAGAAAGTTTCTGAGGTAGACAGACCTACTCCACAAACTCGAGGGTCGGGATACGGAGAAACAATATGGAGATAAAGGCAGGGGGTGGGGAGGTAACGTGTTCCTGATTCATAGCATAGTCTAGTCCTTTCTGGGCTCACTCAGAAAACTCACTGCCATCAAGTTGATTCTGATTCATAGTGATCCTGTAAAACAGGACAGCACAGTAAGGATGGGTTTCTGGGACTCTGAGGCTTTGTGGGAGTACAAAATCTCATCTTAAACCTGCAGAGGAGCTGATGGTTCCAGTTAGCAGCCCAGGATGACCCCAAGGCACCTTTATCAAATAGAGCGTCTGGACGTGGCCCTAGTCCAAGGACAGTGAATTAGTTCTTATGACATGGACCTACTCGATATTCGCCCTCATGAAGAGATACTGAAGATATGGATGCTGTAGCAAAGTGTGGGGGAAAGAGCAGATGGTGCCCAGCTACCAGAAAGAAACGTGTCTGGGTTCGGAAAGGATTGTCTAAGTGAAGTATCAGCTAAATGCACATGGAAGAAGCACACCAGCCGGGGCAATCCAAGGGTTGTAGAGAATAAGCTGGAGGAGAGAATAAGCACAAACTCTTAAGCTTTCAGTGTGCAGAAGGCTGTGGATGACAGTGACAGTCTGAAATTCATCCGCAGAGTCCCCACGTGGACCCGCGTCCAGGGTGAGATCAGACAGTGCAGTGAGAGTGGACTGATGCCCGTGCTGCCAGATTACACGTGGCGCCTCGCCCTTTGTTCTCCTTGCTGACCCATTGTACCTGGTGCGACTTTTCATTGTTTTCTGTCATCTTTGCCCATTGACGTTTTTCTCTATTTTATTTTGTTATTGTTGTTGGATTTGTTTGTTTTTAATGTGTTTGATGCTTTTTGGTTCTATATGTTTTCTTTCTTTGTGTGTGTGTGTGTGTGTGTGTGTGTGTGTGTGTGTGTGTTTCTTTTTGTGAAGTCGAGGATAGGTAAATCTGTGGAGACAATAGATTAGACGTGTCTTGGAATTATGAAAGAAGAAGTTGTGGGGAGCTAATCATGAGTACAAGAAAGAAGAAAAGGTTGTAAATTAAGGTATGATTGTACAACTTTTAAAATATGTGTACACTATTGGATTGTATGATTGTGAATTATATGAAAACAAAACTGTTCAAACAAGTTGATGATATGGAAATAAGAACCCATCACCACCATGGCTTTCCATAAATCAGAAACAAAATTAGACCAGTAGTTCCCATCAAATGGAGGGTGTGATCAAATAGAGGATCGAGGACATGGAAAAGACTGGCTCGCTGTGAGCTTCTTTCTGACTTAAGAAAAGCTGTGGTGGTGATGGAAGTCATCTGATTTCTTCGAATCTCCCAGGAATTTTATAAAACTGTGAATTACATATCAATGGGTGGTGTAACACTGTTAGTTTAATATCACTAGGTTGCTGAAAGAAAAGGATTCTACACGGTAGAAAGTGAATTGCTGTAAAAATAAAAGGCTGAAAATACAGTGTGTGTCTAGACTCTCAAGAATCTTAACCTTCAAAGGTTGACTTTGGGGCTAGGGCGTGGCACTCCAGTGGACTCAACCAAAAAACACTCCTAAAGGCCAAGGACTTTGAGGGATTTTCTTTTTTTTTGCTGTTGGTTTTTTATTTATTTATTTTAGTTGATGTTTTGTCATCTTTTGTTGTCATGCTTTGCTTTGTTTTTGTGCATATTATTGTCTCTGTATGTCTGTCTGGACAAGATAGGTGGGATGAACAGTTTGGAGGAGAGAACAATGGGACTGATGGTTCCAATGGGGCAGGGGGGGGAGGGGGCGGAATGGGAGAGGGGGAGGCAGGGAAAAGGAAGTGGGTGTTAACAAACCCTGGGACAAGGGTACAACAAGTGATCTAAAATTGATGGCAGGGAGGGTTAGGCTGTCTGGTGGGGCTTAATCAAGGCCAATATAGCCAAGAGAAATTACGGAAACCCGAATGAAGGCCGAACATGGTAGTGGGAGAAGAGGAAAGTAAAAGGAAATAGAGGAAAGAGCTAGGAGGCAAAGGGCATTTACAGAGGTCTAAATACAGGCATGTACATATGTAAATATATTTATATATGATGATGGGGAAATAGATCTATGTACATATATTTATATGTTAAGTATTAAAGTAGCAGATGGGCATTGGGCCTCCACTCAAGTCCTCCCTCAACACAAGAACACTTTGTTCTAATAACCCGGCAGTCTGTGATGCTCACCTTCTCGACACAATTGCTTAAGATAAGATGGGTGCATAAGCAAATGTGGTGAAGAAAGCTAATGGAGCCTGGCTATCAAAAGATATAGCATCTGGGGTCTTAAAGGCTTGAAGGTAAATAAGCAGCCATGATTGTGAATTATATGTAAACAAAACTGTAAAGCTGAGAAGGAACAAAGCCCACATGGAAGAAACACACCAGTCTGCATGATCATGAGGTGTTGATGGGATCAGGCATCAAAGACCCAGAATGAAAAATCATATCAGTTGAATGAGGGGGAGTGCGGAGTGGAGAACCAAAGCTCATCGGCAAACAATTGGACATGCCCTTACAGAAGGGTCACAAGGAGGAGATGAGCCAGTCAGAGTGCCGTATAACAAGGATGAAACACACAACTTTCCTCTAGTTCTTTAATACTTCCTCCCCACACTATCATGACCTCAATTCTATGTAACAAATCCGGCTAGACCAGAGTACATACACTGGTACAGATAAGAGCTCGAAACACAGGAAATCTAGGACAGATAAAGCCCTCAAGACCAATAATGAGAATAGCGATACCAGGAGGGGAAGGGGAAGGTGGGGGGATCAAGGGGAGCTGATCATAATGATCTACATATAGCCCCTTCCCAGGGGGACAGACAACAGAAAAGTGGGTGAAGGAAGACAGCATTCAGTGTAAGACATGAAAAAAATGATAAATGATCAAGGGTTCATGAGGGAGGGAAAATGGGAGAGGGGGGAAAGTGAGAAGCTGATATCAAGGGCTCAAGTAGAAAGAAAATGTTTTGAACATGATGATGGCAACATATGTACAAAATGTGCTTCTGATAAGAGCTGTAAGAACCCCCAATAAGATGATTTAAGAAAAAAAAGACAAACAAAATGGAAATACCTTTAAAATGGGTCCAAAGGGCTATCAAGTGATATTACATTTTCTCCTACGTGTATGTGCCATAATGAAGCTCTGTCAGAGGCTCACCTTACAAATGGATTTGGGCTTCCCTTGTCATGTGTAGCCGTCTGCAAACTGAATCCTCCACATTTAAGCTCTGGTGCCATTCTCTCCTCCAGCATTGGATTCCATGATCTCAGTCCTTAGATCACACAGGCGGGTGTGCTTCTTCCGTGTGGATTTAGCTGCCTCGTCACTTACTTATCTGCTTGTTCGAAGATACGCTTTTTAGATCCCAGACACTGTTCTTTCTGATAGCCAGCACCATCGAGTTCAGTGGTTCCCAACCTATGGGTCGCGACCCCATTGGGGGTCGAACAACTCTTTCTCAGGGGTCACCTGTGAAAGGGTTCGTAACAGTAGCAAACTTACAATGATGAAGTAACAACGAAAATAACTTTATGGTTGAGGGGTCACCACGACATGAGGAACTGTACGAAAGGGTCGCGGCGTTGGGAAGGTGGAGATCCACAGCTCTAACTTCTTTAGCAGACTTTCCTCGCTGTTTCATGAGTGAAGTATTTCTCATTCCTGTTTTTATATAGGCATCGGAGGCTAAAAGGTCATATAATTAGCTCAAGTTGACAGAACTGGTATGTGGTAGAGCTGGGAATCAAACTCCAGGAGTTCAGGTCCAGATAACCACCTGGCAATAGAATGTCTTGATGGAAAAAAGCTTTGAGTGTCTCTGGGACCCAGAGTGGCAGGTTCCGCCCATTCAGAACCAGTTCCTGGTCTCCTTTCTTTGACTAGATGCAGGTGATCCTCCGGATACTGCGCGCCATCACAGAGGAAGACCTCTTCCCATCTTGTCTTTACAATTTCCTTGGGGCCCCAGGACCGCATTTGTGATTCTTCAAGACTTTGTGTGTGTCCAATATCTGTGTAATTCCAGGCCTTCTGGAACCCGTTCCTGCCTTTTGCCTTCTCGGTCTGTCTACCCTCTGGCTTATCTGAAGTCCATGTACAATGGGAGATGACAGCTGATCCTGCTTGGCCTATTTAATAACTGGCCTGAGTCTTCATTTCCATTTTCTAGCACAGAATGGTAGGTTACACTTGGCCTAGGTCATAGCTTATTGGATCCCTGTCTCTTCACCTTTTGTTAAGGCCAGGCTATCTCTTCTTTTAACATTTTATTAGGGGCTCATACAACTCTTAACCCAATCCATACATATATCAATTGTCTGAAGCACATCTGTACATTCTTTGTCCTCATCATTTTCAAAGCGTTTGCTCTCCACTTAAGCCCTTGGCATCAGGTCCTCTTTTTCCCCTCCCTCCCCGCTCCCCTCTCCCTCATGAGCCCTTGATAATTTTTATAAATTATTATTTTGTCATATCTTGCCATGTCTGCCGTCTCCCTTTACCCCCTTTTCTGTTGTCTGTCCTCCAGGGAGGAGGTCACATATAGATCCTTGTAATCGGTTCCCTCTTTCCAACCCACTCTCCCTCTACCCTCCCAGTATCGCCACTCACACCCCGGCCCTGAAGGTATCATCCGCCCTGGGTTCCCTGTGCCTCCAGCTCCTATCTGCACCAGTGTACTTCCTCTGGTCAATCCAGAATTGCAAGGTAGAATTCAGATCATGATAGTCGGGGGGGGCGGGGCGGGGTGTAGGGAGGAAGCATTTGGGAACTAGAGGAAAGCTGTATTTTTTTATCGGTGCTACATTGCACCCTGACTGACTCATCTCCTCCCCTAGACCCCTCTGTGAGGGGATCTCTGGTGGCCGACAAATGGGTTTTGGGTCTCCACTCTGCACTCCCCCCTTCATTCACTATGGTAAGATTTTGTGGTTCTGATGATGCCTTATACCTGATCCCTTCAACACCTCGTGATGGCACAGGCTGGTGTGCTTCTTCCATGTGGGCTTTGTTGCTTTTGAGCTCGATGGCCGCTTGTTTACCTTCAAGCCTTTAAGACCCCAGACGCTATACCTTTTGATAGCCGGGCACCATCCGCTTCCTTCGCCACATTTGCTTATGCACCAGTTTGTCCTCAGCAATCTTATCATGGAGGTGTGCACCCAATGATATGATTTTTTGTTCTTTGATACCTGATAACTGATCCCTTCGGAATCTCGTGATCACACAGGCTGGTGTGTTCTTCCATGTGGGCTTTGTTGCTTTTGAGCTAGATGGCCGCTTGTTGATCTTTAAGCCTTTAAGACCCCCAGATGCTATATCTTTTGATAGCTGGGCACCATCAGCTTTCTTCACCACATTTGCTTATTCACTCACTTTGTCTTTAGCAGTTGTGTCGGGAGGGTGAGCATCATAGAATGCCAATTTAATAGAGGAAAGCATTCTTGCATTGAGGGAGTACTTGAGTGGAGGCCCAATGTCCTTCTACCACCTTAATACTAAACCCATAAATATAGGCACATCGATGTATTTCCCCATCCTCATATATATGTTTGTATATATACATGTCTTTGTCTAGACCTCTATAAATGCTCTTTGCCTCCCAGCTCTTTCCTCTGTTTCTCTTGACTTTCTTCCTGTCTCACTCTCATGCTCCATCCCCACCTGGGTTTCAGCAATACCTCTTCATTACATTACCCTTGATCATGCCCTACCAGGCCTCCCACACCCATCTCACCACCAATTTGGATCACTTGTTGTTCCCTTGTCCCTGGGTTTGTTGACACCACTTCCTTAAGGTCAAGCTATCTTTAATTAAACCTCTTACATTCTCAAATCCCATCACCCTTGAGAGCTCTTTCAGCAATTTTGGTGCCTCGGTCAGTTCTGGACCACTGAGTTGGAACTGGCTTGGCAGCGCCTAATAACAGTGACAGCAGTGGTGGCAGTGGGTCTGCCCCCGTCTATTAGTGCATGTCTTCTCTCACTGCCATTGAGCCCGTGCTGACTCAGAGTGACCCCCTGGGGATTTCTGAGGCTGTAATTGTTTATGGGAGTAGAAAGCCCAGTCTTTCTCTCTTGAGAGCACTGGTGGTTTTGAACTGCCAAGCATGCCAATGGCAGTCCAGTGAGTAACCACTATACCACCAGGGCTCCTGTATATATAGTGAGGGGAAAATTGAATATTTGGAGACAGTCTTGCTTCCCCCACACACACACATTTTCTGATCTTGTGGCTTGGTGGGTGACCCACGGGACTGCTAACCATGTGGTCTGTAGTTCAGAACCACCAGCAGCTCCAAGGGAGACAGGTGTGTTGCTCGTTCTGCTCCTGAAAAGACTTACAGTCTCAGAAATGCACAGGGGCAGTTCTACCGCCCTGTAGGCTTACTGTGAATTGGAATCAACTCAATGGCAGTGAGAATTTTTTTGTTGTTGTTGGCCTTCAGATCTGGTGACAATCATTTAATTTTTTGAGCTTCAGTGTCTTCCGTTTAAAATAGATATAACACTTACCTTAGAGAATGAAGTGATGATTAGAAATAACATGAAACAGAATTTTGTTCTTAGGAGGTTCTTAGTAAACAGTGGACTTTGTGGCAGCAGTTGGGACTATGGTAGTGCCGGTGGCAGTACATCTAAGCCTCACTCCCTTCCAGCCTGAGTTAGCAAGAATCATGAGATCATCACCCAAGACTTAACCATATTGGAGAGACTAGGCCTGTCCTTGGAGTGGGGCCAAGAACAACTGTGTTGAGGGCCCAGGATGGGCCATGTTTCAGTCTATTGTGCATAGAGTTGCTGTGTGTTGGAACTGACTCAAAGACACCTGACAGCCATGGGTATGCAAGGGACACATCCATGTCAAACACTGACAGATTTACAGACAAGCATGGCCCATAGGTTGAAGACTATGGAACAGGTGGTCATCCAGTGGAGGGGCCAACAGAGTACTGGTGTAGCCTGCCCAGACATAGGCAGTGCCCAGCAGTAGGGCATCTAGGAGCCAGTGGTGTTCAAACATCCCAGAGGAAGATGAACCGTTTCCACTGAGAAAGACTCAAAGCTAGGGTCCCTGAGTCACCAGATAACAACTCTTAGGGAGAGGTCAAAAGTCTGGTTATCTCAAGGGGACAATTATACCCTGTCCCTTAAGGTCGCTCTCAGTGGCACTGATGTGGTGGCAGTGCGTCTGGTTTTTCAGTTTTACTGTAGCTGTAGTAAGGGGAGCATGAGCTAACCGACAGAGATTTGGTACCGTGCCTGGCATGTGATAAGGGCTCCATCAGTGGTGATGTTGTTAAGATTAGCTGTAGCCATTTGAAACGGACTGTGATAGCAGTTGTACAATCCCACTTGATGTGATTGAACTAGGCAATGATATGATATCTGTATTAGCTCCCAATAAAAATGCTTTTTGGGGAAAAAAACATCTAGTTATCAAAACTAGGCACCAGCACAGGACAGGACTGTCCCCCAGCTGACCTAATTCAGAGGACTAGCATGTTAGGTGGCTGAGAGCTGCGATTGCGTTGGGTGTCTCTGACTAGGCAGGAGTTGAGTCTGCCCCAGGGTCCAGAGAAGAAAGAAGGAAGGAGACAGAACCAAGGGAAAGGGAAATACAGACTCTCCCCTTTCAAAAGTTCTCTAACGCAGTGGTCTTCCTTAGAGAGCGACCAAGTGTGCAGCCACTAGAGTTCCACAATTGGCGGACTTGTGTATTTTGTATGGTTGAAAGATACAGATGGGAATAATAAAGTTACTATCTCTCAGAGAGCATTGATGTGGTTTAGAACACAAACCGAGAAAGCTCTTCCAGTCCAGTATTGATTCTGAAAGCAAACCATTTATTACTGTGTCTTCCTATAATTAATTTCAGCACAGGTCAACCTGTCTGGATTCTGAAAAACTGAATCGACTTTCTCTTTCCCCCTCGTTCATTTCTCTGACAGATAGCCAGTGAGGTGGACTACTTGAGTGTGTTGGCTGCTGTAGAAGCCAGCACGGGCTAAGGTGAAACTAAGGGAAGAAGCAGGGGATTCATTTGCATATAGGAAGAGTGTATGCAAATTCCTCAATGAAAATATATTTTTTGTAGATAAAAAGATTTTGCAAAGTATTGGCAAATTTTAAACTTGTGTTATAATGAGTGGTAAGCATACCAGAAGAAATAATAATAGCTGTCACTAAATATTGAAAATACTGTGGACTGCTGAAAAGACGCAAACTGATTTTAGAAGAAGTACAGCCACAATGCTCCTTAGAGGCAAGGCTGGCCAGACTTCCTCTTACATGCTGTGGCATGTGGTCAGCAGAGACACGTTTCTGGAGAAGGACACCGTGCTTGGTCAAGTGGAGGGGCAGCGCAGACGAGGAAGGCCCTCCGGGAGCTGGGTCGACACTGGCTGCTGTAGGAATGATGGGCTCAAGGGCAGGAATGATGGTGCGGATGGCCCAGGGCTGGGCAGTGTTTCGTTCTATTGTGCATCCGGTCACGATGGGTCAGAACCCACTTGATGGCACCTGACAAAACACCACTACCACGTACGGACGGAGCCCTGACGGCACAGTGGGTTACATGTTGGGCTGCCAATCATAAAGTTATCAGTTCAAATCCCCCAGCTCCTCCAACGGAAAACGATGGAGTTTGGAATTCCCATCATTTCACTCGGAAACCCACAGGGGTGGTTCCACCCTGTCCTGTAGGGTCGCCAGGAATCAGAATGGGCTTGATGGCAGTGAGTTGGTTTTGGAGTTTACCACCTCCTGACTGCATCTCATAAAAACACACACTGTTTCATTCAATCCCTGAAATAACATGGGTATGTGGGTAGGTGTTGACATATCCTGATTTTTTAAAAAATCAATCATTTTATTGGGGGTTCTTACAACTCTCATCACAATCCATATATCAATTGTATCAAAAATATTTGTACATATGCTGCCATCATCCTTTTCAAAACATTTTCTTTCTACTTGAGCCCTTGGTATCAGCTCATTTTTTCCCTCCCTCCTCCATCCTCGCTCCCTCATGAACCCTTGATATTTTATAAATTATTATTATTTTTATATCTTACACTGACCACCATCTGCCTTCACCCACATTTCTGTTGTTGTTCGTCCCCTGTTGGGGTGGGTGGGGGGAGGGTGTTTTAATACATCGATCATTATGATGGGTTCCTCCTTTCTCCCCCCACTTTCCCCCTACCCTCACTTTTGGTCCTGAGAGATTTATCTGTCCTCGCTTCCCTGTGTCCAGAGTTCTTGTCTGTACCAGTGTACATGTTCTGGTCTAGCTGCATTTGTAAGAAAGAACTGGGGTCATGATAGTGGGGGAGGGGGAACATGAAAGAACTAGAGGAAAGTTGTATGTTTCCTCAGCGCTATACTATACTCTGGCTGGCTGGTCCATTCCTTGTGACCCTTCTGTGATGGGATATCCAATTGTCTACAGATGGGCTTTGGGTCTCCACTCTGACACCCTCACCTCATTCCCATCAATATGATTTTTTGTTCTGGATTTTCTGATACCTGATCTCATCAACACCCCATGATTATACAGGCTGGTATGCTTCTTCCATGTGAGCTTTGTTGCTTCCCAGGATATTGTCCTGATTTTACACGTGAAGAATAAGAACTCGATAGAATGAGCCACATGTTGGTGTCAAGATGTGAACCCAGACAGGCTGAGCCCGGAGCCTCCTGTTCTGCTTCTAACCCCCGATTTTTGGAGGGCTTGAGAGGGTGGGCAGGAAAGGAGTGGGTGCAGTACTCCTTTTGATTCATTTCCAATTAAGATTCTATTTTCTTTTTAACTTTTTTAATTCCTCAATTATGAAGCTATCATTTCCAATACAGAAATTCCAGACAAGCAACAGGGAACACCAGTAAGCCACCCACTCCGTTGTCTGTCTGACGGTTGGTGTTCTCGAAGCTGCTTCTCTATTGATGTGGGTTTGGGGACGTCTGGTAACCAGTGTGCCTCCTTGAGGGATATGTGCACGCAGTAGACACACTCACCTATACATGATGCTGTTTCTCTACTGGGTACGTTCTTACGAGCATGGCTACTTCCTCTTTCCCAAAAGAAGCGTTGGTGGCACAGAGGTTAGAGTGCTCAGCTGGTCACCGAAAGGTCCGTGGTTTGAATCTACCAGCTGCTCTACAAGAGAAAGACGAGACGTCGGTTTCCAGCCAGAATGACAGCGTTGGAGACCCAGCGGAGCAGTTTCACCCTGCCCTACAGGGTCGGTGTGAGTCAGAATTGCCTCAAAGACTGTGGATTTGATGTTTCACTTGCTTAGATTTTAGCAACTCTAGGTTCTTAAAATCCGGTAGTTATAAAAGTCAACAAGAAGAAGCAAGACAAACATGGAAAACAGATGGCTGGGTTGAAGCCAGCGTTGGGGACCTTGTCTCCAGACCTGGCTTCAGAAGAGGCAATCTGTTACCCCTTTACTTGCTTGCGTATTAAAAGGGCCTGTGAACCTGGGTGGAGTGGGGTGCAATGATAGTGTAGGTAAGAGGCGGGCTGCTTCTAAATACTCACCGTGTAGCCTCTTTCCCTCCTCCTCTCCCGCCTCCTCCCCCTGTCTCCTTCTTCTTGCTTTCATTGTTCCTTCATGTCACTCCCTCCTACTTTAAAAAAAAAAAAAGCTTGTCAAAGGCAGTTGCTCCCGTAACGATTGTTGCTGTTGGGGGCCTCTGAGTCACTTCTGACTCATAGCAACCTGTGAGCACCAGAGGGAACCACCGCCCGTCCTGGTCCACATGCACCGTCGCTGCTCTGAGCCCACTGTTGCAGCCACGGGTCAGTTTCTCTCTCTGAGGAGCCTCCCCTGAGTCACTGCCCCTACACTTTACCAGCATGACGCCCTTCTTCAGGGCCCGGTCTCTCCTGGCAACATGTCCAAAGGATGTGAGTTGAAGTCTGGCCCTCGTCGCTCCTACAGAACATTCTGACTGTACTTTTACAACAAAACAGTTTGTGCTCCTGGCAGTCAGTGGCACTTGGATCGTTCTCCTCTGACACCGTCAATTTGATTCAAATGCAGCGACAGCTCTGCAGTCTTAGCACACCCAGTGGGGCCGTTCTACGCTGTCATGTAGGGTTGCCATGAAATGGCGATGACTCGCCACACACCGTGACGACGATAGGACCCAGGCACACCCTTTGACCTGAACAGGAAGGTTTCAGAGAGGTAGTCCCCCTCCACCCCCACCCGAGGAGCCCGAGAGTTCTGTAAGGAGAGTCCTCCCTGCCAGAGGCACTCAGATCCTGAGGACATCCGAAATGTCTTGGCTAAAGAGTGAGGCAGGATGCTTTTGAGAGCCTGTGAGTGGGCAGGCAGCTGGTACGAGGGCTGACCACAGGAGACCAGTACCAATGAGCCCTGAGTTAAAGCTCAGGGCTTCAGACTGCGTATTAGGCAAACCAGAAATAAGCTCAACCCACCAGGGCAGATCTGTTCCTCTTCTCCCCACACCCCACACTCTCTGCTAATGAGCCACTGAAAGCATTTTCAGGAACCAATTTTGTCTGAAATCAATTTCTTAATGGGAGAATAGCTCACTGCCAAGGTGTGAAGCAATGCATTACATCTGAGTGAGCCCACCTGTCAAGGAAGCCAGGGTTGGTGCAGGTATTGGGGACATTCAAGACCAAGCATGACTTGGTGCCCACACGTGTTTTTGAATGCCCATGGCAGATGCCCACTGGCCCAGGGCACTGTGCTGTGGGTCTAAAGAGAGCGTGGTCCAGCTGTTCTAGTCTGATCTAGAGCCAGTAGCACTAACAGTCGGCCACCTCCGCTGTAGTTACATAGCTCTGTGACAGCCCCTGCTGCGGGCTATTTTAAAACTATGTTGAAGCAAGCAACAGTATCACAGATGACTTAAAATTAGTCTGTGCATTTAGGCTCATCGCTTGTCTGGTGTTTTGAAAATACCATCGAGGGGGAATGAGGGAGACCAAAGTGGGAACTTGAAATTCATATAACAGATATGTTACCCAACCTTCTTTTCCTCCTTCACGAGGCTTGAATTCTTGTCTGAAGTTAAGAACTTTTTAATATCTCGGAAGGAGCCCTGGTAGTGTAGTGGGTTGAGCATTGAGCTGCTCCCCACAAGGTCAGGAGTTCAAACCCATAGTCCCTCCGCAGGAAAAAGAGGAGGTGGTCTGCTCCCATAAAGAAGCCCTGCAAGTGACTCTGAGTCGAAATGAACTTGACCACAGTGGGGAGGTTGGGTAAGTGTCTTAGGGATTTACAAAATCAGTCGTGCGCTTAAATAAGCTATAGTTAGAGATGAAAGGGTTATCTGGGTGCAAACTTTGGGACTGGTCTGCCAGCTGTAGGTAGGTGAACATTGTACACGTTTATAAAGTTAGAAAGGTTCAAGGTTTGGGGATGTCTTGGTTCATTTCATCCTGGCCTCAGGTTGCCCCGGGATGTAGCACCAGGCGATCTGACGCCCAGGTAGTGACTCTCGTCTGCCCCCTCTCTGCTTCATATAAGGCCACTTGAGCTCTGAGTTCATACTCTCCCCACACACAGAATCGGGCCTTAGAAGCTCTTCTACCCTCTTCCCATGTGGGAGGCCACAAGACCTGGTGAAAAGGCGAGAGAATAGAGCCACGCCTGAGGTGGAAGCCCAGAGGTACCACCAGCTAAACGCACAAGTCATCTTCCCGCGCCAAGCCTCAGTTTCCACACCTAGACGATAAGAATCGTGCCTGTATCATCAGATTGAAGTAGGCATTAGGTGACATAATGTGTCTAGGAACACTTCCAGCTTAGAGCACGGAGCAGATATAAATTAGTGTCTCTATTATGCCGAGGATGGGGCGCTCCGGGGTGAGATCACGTCTGGAAGACTGTCAGAAAAGAGGCGCTCGACATATCGACAAGATTGATGCTATTGCCCCAAAGTGGTTATTTCCCCAGAGTCGAAGTGCTGACCCATCTCCAACTCCTCACGGCCCCCAGCTTCTTGCCCGGTTTGAGGGCCAGATTCCCAGGCATAGCGAGATTAGCTGGGAAACGTTCCACATTCTAAAGCTAATGATTTCATGGGGAAATCTCTCCTTGTGATGGTTTGTAAAAACTCGGGTCAGGGAGATGTTGGGGCAAAAAACAGTTACAAACGGAGACAGCACGCTGCTATGAACACAGAGCATGGTGTCCACTTAATGCCCGTGTCCTTCTAACCAGACGGCTTCCCTGCGCACAGTGACCTGCTCTGCTCGTGCCCGGCCCTGGGGCAAAGGGGCAGCGGGGCTCTCATACCCACCTCCCCAGGGTTCTGTGAAAATCCCCATGCACTGCCAGACCCTGCCTCCTGGCCAGCTTGCTCCCCTTTATTGCCACTGTTACCGTCACCCCCGTCTCCAGTTGTCCTTTTCTAGTCTTGAGGATGCGTTCATGCTGGAGGAGTCCGAGTTCTTGCCCAGTCTTCCGTGACGATGAGGAGGATGGGTGCAGCTTGTCGTTTCATAGGTCAAGACCTATGAAGGCAGGAAGCATCCAAGAGCCCCCGATGATGAGGTGCCTGATGGGATGTGAGCCTGAACTCCACAGCCTGTGTCATGACCCAGTCTCCAAGTCTTGGAATTCTGCTCGTTCCCTAAAGGGCCTTGAATGGGGAGACATGGTTCCCTGTGGATTCTCTGCCTTGAGGAGATCCGCCAGTTGTAGACTCTTTATGAATCTCCTTGGAGACAGACGAGGCTGTTTGTTCCCATCAAGATTTCTGGCCTTGGAAACCCCGTGGAGCAAGTCTCCCCTGCCCTGCAGGGTCGCTGTGAGTGAGAATCAACGTGTTGGAAAGGAAAGGGGAGAGCATTGTTCCCTCTTTGAAGCAGGGAGTCTGGGGCCACAGGGGCACAGAGTCTTGGCCGACATTCTGTAGCGGACATACAGTGTCCCCTTTTCTCCTAGAGCACGTGTCTAATGCAGCCCAGGGTGTGCAGGCTGCCCTCTTCTGGACCTTGGTCTCCTTACTCAGTCTGCCGCCCTCAGGCCCCTTTCTCACACCAGATGGCCACGTGGGCTTCATTCCACAGGGAGCAATGGAGCTAGACTTTCTGACCCCTTGGCTCTGCTGCTTGGGTGGAGGGCTGTTCCCTTCGTCCTGGAGAGCCCTTAGCCACTCTGTGTACCCCCAAAGCTTTCCACCTTCCAACCCCAGAGCTGTCTCCCTCTAACTCCATCAGAGCCTTCCGATCCTTTCCCAGGCCCCGTGGCTTCCCGGCTTCTCCCTCTGGCCTTGCCCATGGCAGCTCCATGCCCCGGAGGGCCTTCCTTTTGGCTTCTCGTTTTAGGCTCTTTAAAGTTGGCTCCAAAATTCACCTTCCTCTGAGAAGTTCTCCGGGCTTATCCATCCTACCCGGATCACTCCTCAGCCCAGTGTGCCAATTTGTAGTACTGTCACGCCTCATTTCTTTCCCTCCTTGGAGAATAACTGTCCTACATCGTTTAGTTTTATTGCAGACTTAAACTTAACCCTCAGCGTTTCATGCTGAAACGCTTTGAATTTAATTTTCATTGATGGCAAACTCTCTGAAAAACAGTTTATACTTTTAATGCCCATGCACACAACATTCTGGATGTGATTCATGCTTTCAGGGAGGGTTATTTTTGCTGGGCCTATGACCCACCGAGTAAGCCTACTGCCGCCGCGACCTTGCAGAACAGAGTAGAACTGCTTCTTCGAATGTCCAAGGCTGCCCCTCGTGTGTGTGTGTGTGTGTGTGTGTGTGTGTGTGTGTGTGTGTGTGAATTAGGTGACAGTTTACACAACAGATGGTCAGTTTTATATTCCACAGTTAATACACATATACTTTTTCCCCCAATTCATCCAATGCACTCCCTTCAATGTATCATTATGTATGCTCCTGTCTCCCTGCATTTCCTGTTTCCTTTCTTCCTTTTGAACCCTCTGAACTTTGCCCTCGGGTCAGTGCTGCCCTTTTGCTTTTCAGTGGTTGATGATTCTGCCACAGAGGTGTGTTCTTTTACAGGCCTGATGGGCAAAGGCCAGAGTCCTCGAGGTCCCACCGCAGCCTCGGTCTGTCCCATAAGACTGATCTGTGTCATGACATTGAGTGTTGTTCTGCATTCATCTTCTGCTTTAGGACCTTCTGATGTGATTCTCTGGTGGTAGCTGGTGGTAGTAGCTGGGCACAATCTAGTTGTTTGAGACTGCAAGTCTTTATGGGGGCAGATAATCTTATCTTTCTCCTGCGGAGCTGCTGGTAGGTTTTAACTACTGACCTTATCGTCCTTAGCTCCATTGTAGTGTCTTGTTCATCAATTCCAGTCATGAACAGGGCTACCTTCCGGTCACTGGAGAAGCTACGGTTTTCCTTTTCTCTCCTTGAGGCCTCTGTTCTCTTTGCAGTCGAAGGCTGGCCTGCATCCATAGGGTCCTTCCTGTTAAAGGAATATGATTCTGAGAGCAGTGTGTGTCACTCTGAGGCCACCAGGACCACTCTGTGCTAACAGTCCCATTTCTCTTGGATGGTCATGACCATGATGATGTTAATAAAGGATCAGATGTGAGTGACCTTGTGTTCGACTGGGTCGACTAGAGAAACAAATTCATTGACACCATCTATGTGTCAGAAAGAACTTTATATCAAAGAGTAATTGGCTATCAAGAAAACATCCCAGTCCAGTCCAAATCAAGTCCATAAGCCCGATACTACTCCATAAATCCCTCTTCAGACTCGCATGGCTACATGCAATGTACGAGAATGCAGGAAGGTCACAGGCCGGTGGGTGCAGAGTCTTGTGGATCCAAGGCCAGAGCATCACAAGGCTCTGCCAGGTCTCTGCCACCTGCCTCACCAACAGGAAGGTGAAGCAGAGAGAGAGAGTGTGCCCATCTCCAGGGAGAAGGACAGGAAGTTCCCAGAATCCTCATGAGAAGGCCACACCCACAAGGAGGCATCATCAGGCTGTGACCTGATTGAGAGGCTAGACTTCACCCTACACTTATTTATTTATCAAGTTGACATGAAATTATGTAACTGCCACAGACCTGTTGTGCTGTTAGATGCTTTCTAGTTGGGTCCGGCTCATGGCAGCCCCATGCAGAACAGAACAAAACACCGTCCGGTCCTGTGCCATCCCCAAAATTGTTCTTATGTCTTGAGCCCATGGATGCAGCCTCGGTGTCAATCTATCTTGTCAAAGATCATCCTCATTTTTGCTGCCCCACTACTTTACCATGCATTGTGCCTTTTTCCAGCGACTGGTCTCTCCTGGCGACCTGTTCAAAGTACTTGAGTTGAAGTCTTGCATCGTTGCCTCTAAGGAGCATTCTGGCTGTACTTTGAGAAAGATCTGTTTATTCTTTTGGCAGTCTCTAGTACTTTCAATATTCTTTGCCAGAACCATGATTTAAGTGCGTCGATTCTTTTCTTTTCCCTGTTCAGTGTCCCACTCTGACTTGTCTGTGAGACAGTTGAAAACACCACGGTGCAAAAGTAACATCCTTGTTTTTCAACACTTTAAAGAGGTCTTGTGCAGCAGATTTACCCTCTGCAAGGCGTTGTTTGACCTTTTGACTGCTGCTCCCATGAGCACTGATTGTGGATACAAGCAAGATGAAATAAATCCTCGACAACTTCGACCCCCCCCCCCATTACCATGATGTTACCTACCAGATTGTGGTCTTCCTTAGACTGCGTTGTAACCCACTCTGAAGGGTACAATCCTTGATCTTCACCAGCAGGCGCTTCCAGTCCTCCTCGCGTTCAGCAAGCACGACTGTGTCATCTGCAAATCGAAGGTTATTCATAAGCTTCCCTCCAATTGTGATTCCAAGTTCTTCTTCAAATAATCCAGCTTCTCTGATTATTTTATCAGAATCCAGATAGAATAACATGGCAAGAGGCTGCAACCCCAACACACACCTTTCTTGATTTTAAACCACCCAGTGTGCCTGCTTCTGTCCCCACAACTGCCTCTTGACCCGCGTCCATGTTCCGCAGGAGCACAATGAAGTGTTCTGGAATTGCCATTCTCCTCAAGGCTGTCCACGGGTGTTATGATCCTCACTGTCAAGTGCCTTAGCACAGTCGGTAAAACCCAAGTAAACACCACCACCAACAAAAACCACACAAGAAAAGAAGAAATGTGCTTTGTACTCCAATAGACAAGACTTTGGTGACTTTGAGGAGGCCAGGGAACAGGGTGATAGGAGGGATGAGGGAGGATAAAAAAAAAAGAGCATTTAACAAGAAAAATAAAAAGTAAATCAATAGTAGTAATAATAAAACCACCTCCTTTCCCACTCAGATCTAAGAATTTGCCTGAGTGGCCAGATAAAGAAGGAAAGTAAACCTGAAGTAGACTTGCAGTCTTGGGTGGAGCAAACAGAATCAGAAAGAAAAACAATATTCTAAATAGTAAAGATGAAGGATAGCAACAGATAGATTCGTATTTTCTGAAGAACTTCTGAAAGAGTTCTGCTAAGCTCCCTGAACTGAATTGTAGAGGAAGTGGTATCACCTCTGTTGATGGTCACTGAGACTCTTGGACATTGAGGGGATGACCGGAAACCAGCAATGCTGTGAATTCTTTACTATGGCTCTTCTTTTGTTGTTGTTATTTTTATTTTTTATGATTCATTTTATTGGGGGCTCTTACAGTTCTTATCACAATCCATACATCATTTGCATCAAGCACATTTGTATATGTGTTGACATCATCATTTTCAAAACATTTTCTTTCTACTTGAGCCCTTGGTATCAGCTCCTCTTTTTACCCTCCTTCCCCCACCCTCCCCTCCTCGTGAACCCTTGACTAACTACATATTATTGTTATTTTCATATCTTACACTGTTCACTGTCTCCCTTCACCTATGTTTCTGTTGTTCGTGCCCCTCAAGGGTTGGGGGTGTGACATTATACATTGATCATTGTTATTGGTTCTCCCTTTCTCCCCCTTCTTCCCTACCTTACCCTTATCCTCATGGTATCACTACTCCCATTACTGTTCCTGTAGGGGGTGGGATGGGCAGGTGAAATCTGTCCTGGATTTCATGTGTTGATAGCTCTTATCTGTAATAGTGTACATGCTCTGGTCTAACCAGATTTGTAAGGTAGACCAGGGTCATGATAGTGGAGGGGAAGAAGCATTAAAGAGCTAGAGGAATGTTGTATGTTTCATCAGTACTATACTGCCCCCTGGCTGGCTCCTCCCTTCCTTGTGACCCTTCTGTGAGGGGATATCCAATTGTCTACAGATGGGCTTTGGATCTCCACTCCAATCCCCCTCATTTGCATTGATATGATTGTTTGTTTTGGATCTTCTGATGCCTGATACCTAATCCCGTCGACACCTCATGGTCACACAGGCTGGTGTGCTTCTTCCATGTGGGTTTTGTTGCTTCCCTGCCAGATGGCCGCTTGTTGACCTTCAAGCCCATATGGCTCTTCTAGCCAGAGCATTTGCTACTCCACCAAATGACCTTCATTTTGCAATGAATCTGAGTAAAATGGTGTGTGTGTGGGGGGGCAACACTGATTGGATTATATGATTCAAGTATAAGTTGCTGTTAGAAGAGCTAGTTGTGATTGCCATTCTTCTTGATGTAAAATGAGATCTAAGAAGCAGGATGTGGAAGAGCCAAGAGTGTAGCATGTAGCATGTCTTTCATACCCCAAGATCTCTGCACATTGAGCCTCTGTGATCCCGGAGACAGCTCTGCTATCAGAGGAACAGCGGCAGCAGAACCAGAAGCCAGAGCAGGACCACAGGCAGTGGCATCTCAGTGCACAGAGCAAGGAAAGCAGAGTGCTTTGGGACAGGAGCCTGTCTTCTCGAATGGGATACCACTGGATACTTCATTCGGAAACAGGATTTGCTGACCCAAAGAACTGGAGCTGAGTGTCTTGGGGATAAGGCTTCTAGCTGAGTGGTGTGTTTTTTGTGCATTTATTGATCGCTCTGAAAGAGCTTTGTATCATTACCTGAGCAGGGTAGAGGCCAGGCCAAAAGACTCCGGGCCAGAGAGAGACCTGCCTGCGGGCACAGCACTGGTCAACTGGAACCTGAGCACTGTAACCTGTTAGCTTCCCTAATAGACCCCGTAACTGTGGGGGTGGGGTGTGGAACAAGTAAATATCTTTCTGATATGCTCTGCTTTCAGCCAAGATCCATCTGACATCAGCAATGATATCCCTTGTTTCACGTCCTCTTCTGAATCCGGCCTGAACCTCTGGCAACGCCCTATCAATGTACTGCTTGCAACTGTTGCTGATGATCTTCAGCAAAATTTTACTTGCGTGTCACCTTCATGATATTCCATAATGTGCACATTCTGTTGGATTAATTTTCTTTGGAATGGGTACAAATATGGCTCTCTTCCAGTCAATTTACCAAGTGGCTATCTTCTAAATTTTCCGGCATGGACGAGTGGGTGCTTCCAGTACTTCATCAGCTTGTTACAACATCTCGATGGGTGTCCGCCCATGCCTGGAGTCTTCATTCCGGCTTTGCTTTCAGTGCAGCTTGGATCTTTCCCTTTTGTACCATAAGTTCTTGCTCATGTGCTACCTCCTCAAATGGTTGAATGTCTTCTAGTTCTTTTTGGTCGTGACTCTGTGTATTCTTTCCAGCCTCTCTTGATGCTTCCTGCATCATTCAGTGTTTTTCCCATAGAGTCTTTCAATATGACAGCTCAAGCCTTGGATTTTTTCTTGAGTTCTTTCAGTTTAAGGTATGCGGAACATGTTCTTTGTTTGGGGCTTTCTAACTCTAGGTCTTAGCATGTTTCATGATAGCATTTTACGTCACGATCTGCCCTTTGGCATTTCTTGCTCAGCTCTTTGACTTCATCATTGCTTCCATTTCCCTTAGCTGCTCTGTGGCGAAGAGCAAGTTTCAGACATCCACACCGATCTTTGCTTTCTCTCCTGTCTTTTTAATGGATCTGCATGGAGACCCCAATCTTAGCGTGACCCAGCATGAGTGGAAGAACAGGGATGATTCTTCCAGAGCAGACTCTCTCATCGTATTAATTTCACTTCTGCATCACTTCAGCTTTCTTTCTCTGCCTGTTTTTCTTTAACTAAAAGCATTTAAGTCTGTAGCAGGTTGTCAGTTTCATCCGGAGCGGTACCCAAGGCCGGGGCCCTGCTTGTCCCGGTGTGCTGCTCTCAGCTCTGTGCCCCAGGCACTACGGCTTTTGATACCTGCCTGATGGTGCTAGGGAAGCCCTTCCACTGCACATTCAGCCCCAGTTCAGACATAGCCTCTCGGGGTGCTGCCCAGCTGCTCGTCTTACTTTTAAGGAAGTTCACACTTGACATGTCTGCTCCTCCTGATTGCTGAGGCACACAACTCAAGGTGATGGGTGGTTGGTGCTGGCACAGTGCCCAGGCGGAATCATTTCTAAGATTTTGTAGGTGATTATTTTTAACTGGCTCTTTTCTGCATCGACTTGTACATGTCATATCAAAATCATGTTTCTTCCAAGCGATGATGAGATGGTGTCATAAAGGGTGAACTGAGAAAGGTGAAACCCTTGATGGGGATGACAGAAGAGTTGGCCTTTTTCCCCTAATGAATATACATGTCATGGTGACTGGCCAAGCATCAGTATCTCCAGGAAACCCCAGAAAGCAGGAAATGCACCCATGTCTAGGACAAATAATAGTTCTAATGAAATTTAGGTATATATTTAAAATATCATATGTAAATGTGCCTATTCATTGACAAGAATATATTAAACCCTTTTCATTTTAAATGACTTTTTTATTTTATAATCTCCCTCACTGGTGTCTCCATTGTGGTTTTATTTAATGCTTTGCAGCTTTTGAAATGAATTCTTACTTGTGCTACTAGCAAGTAGAACATTGCAAATGCCATTTATCCTTCCACCCCCCCCCCACTTCTCTCATCAGACTAGATAATCACTTGTCTAGTGTGTTTTTCTCTCTGCCCATATAGAAATAAAGCAACCAGTTAAAAATATCGCACTTTCTGTAATTTAAAAAATTAATACGTGTTTTCCGTGGAACATTTGGAAAACATGAAATAGTGGAAATGAAAAATTACCCCTCATGTCCTCAAATGTCACTAGTCTGAATATTCCCTGGGATATATACATTCAGTTCAGCAGAATGCCAAGAAGGTTTTGTTTAGGGTTAACAACTAAGAATTCCTGTAGGTACCAGATGCTCCCACCCACACCTCCTGGCCCATTCTTATGTAAGTGATGTGAATAGGGTCTGGACAAGGCTTTTCCCCCATGTCTCTCCAGCCCCCCACCTTGTTCTCATAAGAACCTCAGCTTCACTGATTCCTGAAAGCTCCCAGTGTCTGAATGATGATCAGAAATACACTGTAATCTGGGGAGGTTGTATTGGCATCCAGTGGGTAGAAGCCAGAGAGCCTGTATACAGGACAATCTGCAAACAACCTGCAGCCCAAAAGGTCACTAGCGCTACTGCTAGAAGACCTGCCCACATACCCCGAGGCCCCCTCTGGAGGAACAGGTAGGAAAGGCCTGGGGTCCGGGAAGGGGACAGTCAGCAGGAACATCCTCTGTCAAGAGAGGCAGGGGCTTCTGATCCTAGTCAGGGGCTGTGGGTGCTGCCGGCTTAGGTGGATGATATATTGGCAGTTCTGGCCCCCACAGGGCGGTCTGTGCGCAAACAGAGTGAGACTTGAGGGAGCCCGTGTTAACGGGTGGAAGCACACGTTGGGGCCAAGCCCTCTGCTCTTGTCTCATCAGCTCACCCCGATTCCCCTGGCTTGAGCATAGCCTTTCCTTCTCTGCCCCTCTAGAAGTGAAACAGAAGAAAAAGCAAATCCACAAGCCCCAAGGTTTTCAGCAATATTTTCAAGCCAACTGTCTGGTCTCTCCCAAGCCCTGCCTCCTTCCTCTCCCGCCTACTGCCTCCTGCTGACAGCCAAACATAGAATATGGAAACGGGCAGAAGAGCCACTCTGCGCAAAGCTCCATCTTTGAAGAGAGAACATTGCTCTGGGTGCACTCCCCCCTGTCTCTTGAATTGCAGTGGGTGGCCTTACTTGTCTCTGCGGAGGGGAGATGTCTCACCCAGCAACCGAGTCTTGCTTTGGCTCTAAGAATTCCGTGCAAGAATGGACTTCTTTGGGGCCAGGGTGAAGCCTGCTCCCTGAATGGGTGGCTCCTGTATCTGTGACTGAATCCTTATGTCTGTTTGTTTCACTTTAAGATTTTTTTGTGGGGCGAGGGGTCTACGTTCTCCTGTTGTGATTCTATAACCCCTTCATGATTTTCTGACTGTAACTGGAATGAGGGGAAGGAGTGACCCGGGGAGTGGAGACCAGGAGATCAAATTCCTGGTGTGGTGGGCTGTCCCCCAACAGCAACAAGGGTGCCAGCCGGCAACATCTGGGGCCCCTCCACGGGGAAGAGGATAAAGCATGTCCATCCTCGGTCTCCGGAGCTTTTTGTGTCCGCTTGGAACTCTCCTAGTTGCGACCCTCTTAGCTCTCGGCTCTTTCTGCCATCTGCTTTGACTTGGGCTGCAGCTCTGGGCCAACCTATTAGCTCTTTGCAGACTGTGCCGTCTTCTTGGTGTGCTGGTCTAAGTGCCTGTTCTGACTTTTCCAGGCCTGGTTTAGTCTGACTGTGCTTTCTCCTGCTCTCCATGACTGGAAGGAAGAGGGATTTGGCGGGGGCGGGGGAGTGGAGTTTGCATTTGCTTTGTGTCTCCGTCCTCTAAGGGCAGCGTGTTTGCTGGAATATGGACTGGTCCTTTCCTGCCGATAGTCCTTTGTGTTATATGTGAGCTCCTAACTGTTGGCCACCTCTAATATTGAGCCGGAGCTCTGGTGGTACCGTGGCAATGCATTGGTCTGCTAGCTTCAAAGTCAGCAGTTCGAAACCACCAGCTGCCCCGAGGGAGAAAGGCGGGGCTTTCTATTCCTCTCAAGAGTTACAGTCTCACAAGCTCACAGGGGCAGTCCTTCCCAGCCCTATAGGGTCGCTATTCGTTGGCATCAACTGAGTGGCAAGGGGAATGACCCAAGGAGCCCTGGTGGCATGGTGGGTTGCATGCTGGGCTGCTAACCACAGGTCAAAGGTTGCACCAGGGGAGATAGTTGAGGCTTCTACTTTGTCCATAGAAGGTCGCTATGAGTTGGATTCAATGCAGTGGAGGTGAGTTAACTTTGGGGAGGATGGATTCTGATTTTGGTGCAGAAACATTGTGCGTTGTTATTGTTTCGAGTAGATCATTTAAATAGTTACTTCTCATTATTCCTTGTATCCTGTTGCCAATGAGTGTCTAATTCCAATCTGCAGTTGCAAGAGAACGCATTGAAGAACCTTTAGTGATTAAAGCCTAAATGATGAACCAATTTACTTCCAAAAATCAGCCAGTCTGATCAGTAACTAATCTTGGAGGTGGCACGGGACCAGCCGCGGTTCATCCTGCTGTGCACGATGCCGGCAGCGTTTGGAAGCCACTGACACCAACAGCTTGTAAAAGAAGAAGGCGGTTGAATATTAGCAGGGAAAGAAAAGGAGTGAGTCAGAGGAAGCACCCCAACCAAGAACAACCGCTTTTCCTTCTCTTTCAGAATTGTTGACTTGGGGATATTCATAAACATACACGGTTAGACTGTAGGAAATGAGACCTGAGAAGTTCTGAAAATATACTGTTTATTGGTCATAGGAAGGGTGCTGGCACATTTTAGACTTAAAGTGGAAACTGCGCTCCAGCACTAGAGATGTGTGTGAGAATGTGATAAGGTGATGATTGCACATGTAAGTGTGGTGACGCTGGGGTTTAGGTTCCCAGAAATAAGCTCCGCCCAGACCATTGTGTTGGGATGGCTTGGCATCGGCAGTGGTTATTTTGGGTATAAGTTCCAATTAGTAGACTGAAGAGTTGTGCAAACAGATTGCAGCTTGAGGATCATCTCATTAGGCCTGCTTAGGAGACGTCCCTCGTTTGGACGTACTGATAGCCCTAGTGGAGGCAGCTGTTGCTTCCCGAGTCCCAGACACCCAGCAAATGCCATGATAAGCTAAGCCATCACTGGGACCCAGAAGTACTTTCCTTTTTGCCTTACTGCTCCCTGCCAAAGACTATGTTGCAAAACTTACCAAACTCTATCTCCTACCTGCCCTGCCAGAGCCAGTGGATGGAGGAGGAATGTGATCATGGTGATCTGGAATAAGCACCGCGAAGCCTCTTGCCACTTGGCCATCGATGCAGATTTGGGTCGATCGTAGATACTGTTCTACCAGCACTATGTGCTCATCTGGATGTCATTACCCGAGCCTAGACTGCAGAAACCTGGGGTCAGATATCTCTAAAAAGCTCTCTAGGCAAATGCTTTGAAAATGATTAGGGCAAAGAATGTACGGATGTGCTTTATACAATTGATGTATGTATATGTAGGGATTGTGATAAGCGTTGTATGAGCCCCTAATAAAATGTAAAAAAAATAAAATAAAGTCAACATGGGCGTTCAAAAAAAAAAAGAGAGAGATAGCCTAAATGTTGTTTGGATCAAGGGGGAAAAAAGCTCTCTAGATGAGAGGTGGGGACAGAAAAGATGTGGAGCATATCTCCTTGCTCTAAAGGCGAATGTAACTTTTTAGAAGGCCAAATGTGCACATTGGAAGTGCGCATGCACCCCTCCCCCAATGGCAGAGTTGCGAAACAGCATTTACTATGTTTTAAGCATCAAAGGTCTTCGAATAAGTCTAATTGGGTGTTAGGCCAGGTTGACTAGAAAGTCAAATCCAGAGACACTCATAAGAAAGAGCTTATGGGTAAGAAAGAGTTTTCTATCAAGAAGTAATTGCATATCAGGAAACCAGCCCAGCCCAGTCCAACTCAAGTCCTTATGTCTAATATTAATTAGTCCATAAGGCCCTTTTCAGACTCATGAAGCCACATGCATTGATGCAGAATGCAGGAACGTCACTGTCCAGTGGGTGCAACGTCCTGTGGATCCAGTGATAGTAGCTGCATTTTGTAGGTCTCAGCAGGGCTCACCGGCATGAAGGTGGGGGTTGGGGGTTGGGGTGGGGAACTCTGTCCTTATGAGAAGGTCACACCCACAAGGAGGCACCTTCAGGCTGTAACCTGATGGACAGGTTAGACTCCACCCCTACACGTCAAGTTGACATGAAATTATGCAGCTCCCACAAATAGTAAACAATAGAAATAAGAAAGAAAGGGCAAAGCAGAGGGGGTGGAGCTGTTGCTTGCGTTGAGCCATGGAGAGAGACACGTGGTCAATGAACGTGCCTAGAGTTGATAGTGAGGGAACTGCAGCTACGTCAGATGGCCATGTTCTAACTGTGCTGCCTTCTCCACACACATTACCTTATCTCTCCGAGCCTTGTGTTCTTTGTTGGGAAAGTGGGATCAGTAGCACCTAGCTGAACATCTGTCCCTAGCCTGGAGATAGTATGTATGCAGGGCTTAACCTCAAGGCTAGCAGATTATAGACAGTGGGTTAATGCTGGCTTCCCTTTTTGACCCACAAGTTATTTGGTTTTCAATTACTTGGGGATTTTTCCAGAGATGTTTCTATTATTGGTTTCTAACTTAATTCCACTGTGGTCAAAGAAAATGCCTTGTATGACTTGAATCCTGTTAAATTTGTTGAGATTTCTTTTGTGGCCCGTAATATGGTTTATCCCGATAAATGTGTTGTGGGCTTCTGAAAGGAATACTTCCTTTGCTGTTGCTAGGTAGAGCGCTCTGGAAGTATCATTTCAGTCGAGTTGGTTGCTGCGGCTCAAATTTTCTGTAAAAGCTTACTGGTTTTTTGGTCTCCTTGTTCTATCAACTCCTTGGAGTTCTACCAATTTTTGCTTATTTTGAAGCTCTATTAATAGATGCATACATGAACAAAGCCCACATGGAAGAAGTACACCAGCCTGTGTGATCACGAGGTGTCAGTGGGATCAGGCATCAGGCATCCAACACCCAGAACAAAACAATTATATCTATGTGAATGAGGGGGGGTGCAGTGGAGACTCCAAGCCTACCTGTAGACAATTGGACACCCCCTGCACAGGGGTCACAAGGAGGAGACAAGCCAGTCAGAGGGCAGTATAACACCGATGAAACATATATCTTTCCTCTAGTTCTTTAAGGTTTCCTACCCCCCCCAACCCCCACCATCATGACCCCAATTCTACCTTAAAAATCCAGCTAGACCAGAGCATGTACACTGTATACAAATAAGAGCTGGAAACACGGGGGATTCAGGACAGATAAACCCCTCAGGACCAATAATGAGAGTAGTGATACCAGGAGGGGAAGGGGAAGGTGGGGGAGACAGGGGGATGACCACAGGATGAATATATAACACACACACCCCAGGGGCATGAACAACAGAAAAGTGGGTGAAGGGAGGCAGCGGCCAATGTAAGACATGAAAATAATAATAATTTAAAATTTATCAAGGGTTCATGAGGAAGGGATGGGGCATGGGGGGGTGGAATGAGGAGCTGATACCAGGGGCTCAAGTGGAAAGAAACATTTTGAAAATGATGATGGCAACATATGTATGAAAGTACTTAACACCATGGGTGTATGGATTGATGGATGGATGGATTGTGATAAGAGCTCTAAGAGCCCCCAATAAAATGAGTTTTAGAAAATAGATACATACATGCTTAGGATTATTAAATCCTCTTGATGGATTGACCTGCTTTTTCCCTTTCTCTTTCATATGTTTGAAGGTGAACTTGTATGTCAGTAAACACTCTGAAGTCCTCTTCCGTTTTACTTTCCTCCGTTTTGCCAGCCGCTGGGAACAGCATTCAGATGTGTGGGGCAGGGAGTCTGGAGGATCGTGGTGGTGGTTTTTTAAGGCCGTGAGCCTTCACGCTTCCTCTTTCCTTCTGGCTTTTAAAGAAGCATGGTCTGTTTAGCTACACAGCCTATCTCAGCAAGTGAAATCACCAATAGTGCCCTGTTAAGCGTCTCATAAATGTGGTTTTCTTTCTTTTTCCTCGCCCCTCCTCCCTGCCTCCCTCCCTCTTTAATTCCCTCCCCTTCCCTCTCTCTAGTTGCACCCCACATCCCTGGCCTCCTGGATTTTTCAAAGTCTTACCTTTTGGTGTAAAAGCCATGTTTCTTTGTCTTTGCTTTTTCTTATAACAATGATGTCATTAAATATTTACTCTTAGAAGACTGACTAACTTTGTAAGCACAATGTTCTCTAGTTTTGTCCATGTTTTGTGGTGTTAAGGGAGTTGTTTCTGCTTTTTAATTAATGTATGATATTCCATTTTACGAATACACCAGTTTTTATCCTTTCCTCTATCATTGGAGTTTGGAGCTGTATTGTCCCCTTCATTGTTATGAAATGCCATCTTTTTCCCTGGTAATCTTTGCCCTGACAATTACTCAGTTTGATCATGATGTAGCCATTCCAGCTTTCCTCAACTAGTTTTATTCATGCTATGTTTTTTCCTATCCTGTTAGTATCTTCGTCTTAAAAGCATGTACCTTGTAGGCACCTTATATTTTAATTATTTAGAACATTTACATTTAATGTGATTATTGATAAAATTAAGTTTAAATCTCCCGTCTTGCTACTTGTTTTCTGTGTTCCATCAATTCTTTGTTCCTTCTTTTTTCTGCCCTTATATGAACTAAAAAAATTTAATTGCCTTTGTTAACTTATTAACTATAATAATTTTAAGAATTGTATGTGAATATAAATTAATGTATTTATAGTAATGCACATAGAGCCTGTATAAAAATACACGTAACCCTTCAAACATATGGAATACAGGTAAAATAACTATTTTAAAGTCCTTATCTGCTTATTTTAACATTTGTGTCAATGCTGGATCAGTTTCAGTTGATTAGTTTGTCTCCTCACTACATGCTTGGTAATGTTGTTTTTTGCGGTTTTTTTGTGTGCTAGTTTTACTATCATTTTATTGGGGGCTTGTACAACTCTTATCACAATCCATCCACCCATTGTGTCAAGCACATTTGTACATTTGCTGTCATCATCATTTTCAAAACATTTCTTTCTACTTGAGCCCTTGGCATCAGCTCCTCATTATCCCCCTCCCTCCCCTACCCACCATCCCTCATGAACCCTTGATCATTTATACATTATTATTTTGTCATGTCTTACACTGACTGATGTCTTCATTTACCCACTTTTCTGTTGTACATCCCCTGGCAGGGAGTTATAGGTAGATCATTGTGATCAATTCTCCCCTTGTCCCCCTGTCTTCCCCTTACCCTCCTAGTATTGCTGGCTACTCTCAATATTGGTCCTGAGGGGTTTATCTGTCCTGGATTCCCTGTGTTTCCAGTTCTTATCTGTACCCGTGTACATGCTCTGGTCTAGCCAGATTTGTATGGTAGAATTGGGGTCATGATAGTGGGGGGTAGGGGAGGAAGCCTTAAAAAAAACTAGAAGAAAGTTGTATGTTTCATCGGTGCTACACTGCACCCTAATTGGCTTATCTCCTCCCCTCCACCCTTCTGTAAGGGCATGTCCAATTACCTTCAGATGGGCTTGGGTCTACACTCTACACTCCCCACATTCATCTTGATAAGATTTTTTGTTCTGGGTGTTTGATGCCTGATACCTGATCCTATCGACACCTCGTGATCACAGGCTGGTGTGCTTCTTCAATGTGGGCTTTGTTGCTTCTGAGCTAGATGTCCGCTTGTTTACCTTCAAGCCTTTAAGACCCCAGATGCTGTATCTTTTGATAGCTGGCCATCATCAGCTTTTGTCTTCAGTGATCATGTCAGGAAGGTGAGCATCACAGAATTCCAGGTAATTAGAAAAATGCCTTCTTGTGTTGAGGGAGTACTTGAATGGAGACCCAATGTCCATCTGCTACTTTAATACTAAACCTATAAATATATGTACATAGATCTATTTCCCCCTCATTATATATAAATATATTTACATATGTACATGCCTGTATTTAGACCTCTGTAAATGCCCTTTGCCTCCTATTTCTCTCCTCTGTTTCCTTTCACTTTCCTCTTGTCCCACTATCATGTTCAGTCTTCATTTGGGTTTCAGTAATTCCTCTTAGTTACATTGCCTTTGATCAAGCCCTACCAGGCCTCCCACACCCTCCTCACCATCAATTTTAAATCACTTGTTGATCCCTTGTCCCTGGGTTTGTTAATACCCACTTCCTTTTGCCCACCTCCCCCTCTCCCATGTCCCCCCTACCTGGAACCGCCCGGGCCCGTTGTTTTCTCCTCCAGATTGTTTATCCCGACATGCTTGGTAATTTATAAACGCAACACCAGACTGTGGTCTTGAACTTGTCAGATGCTGGATGTCTTTGTGTTCCTATAAGCCTCTGCAAGCTCTGATTGGGACACAGTTGTGACCTGTAAACAGTTGGATCCTTCAGATCTTTCTTTTATTATTAAGCAGCACTGGAACAAAGGCTCATTCTTTCCCACGGCTGAGGCAGGCCCTCCTGATACTCTACCCAGTATCACAGGAATCATGGAAAATGTCCGGGTGGGAATGGAGGCTGTTCATTCCTAGACCTGTATGTACACTGAGCTCTGTTAGTTACCTCTAGTTCTCCGCACTGTTCATTTCCCGGGTCTCAGGTCTTTACACACGGTCGCTCCTCTGCACATCTTGGAGGTTCTCTCCTCCCTAACACGCTGTCCTGTGAATTCTAGTGGTCTTGTTCCCGCTGGCTTCTCAGCTCCCATTTGCTCAGAGTCCCAGCCAGACTTCACATCAGCCCCTTCCCTGAGCTGTGACCTGGAGCGCGCTCACCAGCGGTCAGGCTGCAGTGAGTGGAGGGCTCACTCTGGTCCGTCCCCTTCACCATCCTTTATTCGCTGATGCCGTGTAAGCCATCTTTTCGTGTTTTGGTTGGGTGTCGTGAGCTGTGTGTTGGGCTGCTGTCTGCCAGGCCAGCCGTGTGAAAACACCAGCAACTCTGGGGGAGAAGGATGAGGCGTTTTACTCTTGTACCGAATTAGTCTCGGAAACCCACAGGGAGCATTTCGACTCTGACCTGCAAGTCAGAATCAAGTTGATAGCAGTGAGTTTGGGGTTTGGTTGGGTTTTTGTTTGTTTGTTTGCTTGATGTTTTGGTTGTGCAAGTACAAAGATAAGTTCAGACCCTGGACCCCTCTCTGCTGGAAGAGTCAATCCTGATAGCTGTCTGTGTTGTTGTGTTGGCATCAGGAGAGAGGAAGAGAACATTTGTCAGAGAAAATCAGCAGTGCCAGCATCATCCAATTCATAGATTCCTGGAGTTACCAAAAAAAAAAAAAAAAACCCTTAAAGATCCTTTAAGTCTTAGGAGCAATTGTCTTCAGAATATAGACCGTGCATTGAGATTCCCAGAGTCTAAATTTGAAAAGGCCTAAACATTTGAGGACATGGATTTGCAGCACAAAGGGATGAACAAACTAGCATCATAAAGTGCTACTTTGAGGACCATGTAAATTCTTAAACGGGGGGAGGGGGGCCGGGAAGAGCAGGAAGTCCTCCTGAAGGCAGTCTCTTCAGGCAACTGGAGCAGAAGCAGGGCGCCCAGTAAGCATTGTGTAAAGGATAAACTGCTTTGTGAGAGTGAGGTACTTCCTCAACCAAACCTGCACCCACCGGGAGAGCAATCTCCTGACCCACCCGGAGTATCTCTGCCAGAAGGGGGGAGGGCTGCTTCGGAGAAAGCCCTTCATGAGGCCCAGTGGAGAAAAGACATCTGGGGAGTCTCTTCTCACCACTGACTAAGAAGGAAAGCGTGCAGCGGGAAGAAAAATGAACAGGAATGCCGTACCAACTCGTCGGAAAGGGGAGTGGACCAAGCGACAGCTGACATCAAGGGAGCTGTCCTCTAAAACTCTCACTGCAGACCCCCACTGGATTCAAGATGTACACGGACTCAGGACAGGTTATACCACAAATAAACAATTGACTCGGGAGACCGAAGAATCGGATTTGAGTTCTGATGTGTGATGCTTACTTAGATATTCAGTGTTGGCCCATAGTTTCACCTCTCTGTACTTCAGCTTCCTCATCTGTGCCACGAAGATCTCGGAAAAGCCAGAGTAAAGAAGGAGGGGACGAGGGCTGTTGGGCCAGGGTAAAGTACGAGTGTCTGCGTTCGGCCTCTTTTCCCTCAGGCTCATGTATTTTTGCTCTTTTTTCTTGCTGCCGATCGGTTCCAACGATGCCGACCCGTAAAGAGATAACCATGAGGACTGAGGTTCTCTCACGGTTCCCTGGTTGCCCCCATCGCTAGTTCACTCTGCTCCCTTGTTAACAGTGACTAGTCTGGACCGCACCCCTCCTCATCCCCAGCATATAGAGCCAAGAATGCCAACACCGTATCACCCACGGAGGCGACTCTTGGCTCAAGAAGTGGTTTTTCTTCACCATCTTTCCAACCCTTTCCTTCAAAAAGCATGTTCCTGGCCCCTCCACTTCAGCTCAGGGATCTGGAGCCAGGCCGGTGGAGCAGGGACATCTGTACTTTCTGAGTCAAGTGCTCAGAGATTTTTCTTTTTGAGGTAGAGTTATTGGCTAGGATATACACACTCACAATCCTGGGTTCTCCAGCCTTTCCTGAGAGGAGCTGAAGCATTTCTTCAAAACCTCTCTCCAGTCAACTCTAGTAGCATTGATGAGAACTGACCGTAGCCTGGCCCCCAGTCTCAGAGTTCCCCCTGACTGGCGTTCCACATCTCTCCCCGAGCTTCCTTGTGACGCTGGATGACTGTAGATTTGCTTTCCACAATCGGCATGCCTCTCTTAATGCTGTGGCCAAGCTCTGTCCCCACCAAGGCTGGGATTTCTCCTCCTCCTCAGTCTCCCATCGCTGCCACTTCAACGCCCCAACCTTGGGGCAGTGTTTGCCTCGGGGAGCTGCTTTGCAAACAGCATTCTTTATGGCTCTTTGGAGTTCTAGAAGCCAGGCCAGGGGTGCGGAAGGCCTGCCCTTCTCCTCCAGGTTGTATGCCCATCCAGTCCAGAAGTAGAACTCTGGAAGGTTCGGTCCCGGGCCTTTGAGTTTGTCCGGAAGACTCACCAGGCGATCTGGAGGCCGCTCCACAGGCAACGTAGAACTGGACGAAGCCTAGTTCAATTCTCACTTTTTGTGTTCACGAGTGCCTGCTGCTACCAGCCTCCTGTTGTCAACAGCAACCGTGAGTGGACCAGTTCCCAAGACAATGTACAGATATTAAGAAATACAATGCACATCTGAGTCATCAGCTCTAAGTCAGTGTCTAACAGGGTATGTTCTTCAGGGAAGCCTGTGGAGGAAGCATTGTGTACATGGCTTATAATATAATCATCATGATAAAAAGGTCAAGACAGCGCCTATTCTGATGAACAGTACTTGTGGGTTGGTTGTGGCAGACCAGGGGCTGGAGAAGTGCCTGCGTGTGTGTGTGCACACGCGCGTGTACACACGCACTAGCTTATGAAAAATCAAGTCACCAGACTCCTCCGCAGCCTCTCTGTAAACAGTCAGCCTTCCTGGGCGCCTCGGGGAGTAGCCTGCATGGCCTCCCTCGCTGTGACCACTTCCTCCGTCACCTCCCTGAAGCTGCTGACCCCGACCCCTCCGCAGAGATAGCTCGGTTCCAAAAGATAAACACCAGTCACACCAGTCGTGGCGGGTGCGGAGTGGGGGGAGCAAGTCTCCAGGAACTCCTGGCGTTTTCACTTCGGAACACGGTCTGTGGATCGGCAGCCCAGCCTGAGGGAGCGCCCCGGAGGTGTGAGGTGCTGGCCTGCCCCCCAGCTTCTTTGCGGAGGGGGCACCTGGCTGGGTCTGGCTGCTGAGAGGCGGCGGGCGAGCCCCACGCACCGCGCCTCCGTGCCAGCGCCAGGAGCCGGGGGCTCAGCGCCTCCTCGGCTCTGCGCACCCGCTCTGGGGGCGGGGGGAGGCACAGAGCTCACAGCGCGCAGCCAGCTGACTTTCCCTCCCTGTCGCTGCTGGCAGAACACGTACACCAACGCGGACAAGCTCCTGGAAGCGGCGGAGCAGCTGGCTCAGACGGGGGAATGTGACCCGGAGGAGATCTACAAAGCCGCGCGGCACCTGGAGGTGCGGATCCAAGACTTCGTGCGCAGGGTGGAGCAGCGAAAGCTTCTCCTGGACATGTCTGTCTCTTTCCACACACACACCAAAGAGGTAAGGGGGGGCGCCCCCGGGAAGCAGGGTTCCCCGGGGCTCATTTGTTGCACAGAGTCTGGGGTTGGCTTCCTAGCAAAACGGGCCCTGGCATGTGATCAGTGTCTGGGTGGCCTGGGGTGGGGTACCCTACTCATGTTAATGATACTGGAAATTGGCTTCTGATCAGCCTCAACCCAAACTGGATAGTTGCCTTCCCCACCCCTCCAGCCGAAGGAAAGACGAGGAAATAAATGTAGGGGGGCGGGAGTGGTGTTACAGTTAGAGAAGAGCTCTAATGGCGCAGTTGTTAAAGCACTCCACCACGAACCCAAAGGTCAGTGGTTCAAACCCACCAGCCATCCCTCGGGAGACAGCTATGCAGTCTGCGTCTGTAAAGGTTGACAGCCTTGGGAGCTCGAGGGTCTGTCTGACAGGGTTGCTGGAAGTCAGAATTGGCTGCTGTCGAGGGGTTGGGGATTTCGATGCCCTTGCCAGAGAGTTCAGCCTGTAGCCCGAGAACTTTGGGAACGCCAAGAGTGTCTGAAAGAGGAAACAGATGAGCAGAGAGTCCCCCTCTCCCCTGTGACCCAGAGTCTTTGGTTGCTGGCTGGTCCCCCTCAGAAATCAGAGCCCTGTAGGACTTGGATCATCGTAACCCTCAGCAAGGAGCACAAGGAGGTGGCCCACATGGTCTGTCTACATCTGTCTGCCCGGGTCATGTGAAAGGCATGGGTTCCCACCTGGACGTGCGTCATCCCCCGAGTGGAGACTGAAGAGGGCAGGACAGAGGGGCCCATAGAGGAGAAGGGCTGCAGACCTGCAATGGCCTTCCATTTCTGATGGGCACCGATGCTCTGAGAAGGCGGAAGTGGCCGGCCAGGAGCGACCTCCAGCCCCTCCCAGAATATCACTCCCGGCAGGTGAACTCCTTAGGTGCCTACGTACTTGTGTTCCCCCGGGGATCTGTTAAAATAGAGTATTAGCTAAAGTCTGATTGCTACTCAGGGGGAAAAAATAACCCTACTTAATTAAGTTGATCTTTTTAAATATTTGAAATGCATTTGGAAGTAGGGTTGTTAATTCTTCACAAGCCTTTCTGGCAGATCGTGGGAATGAATGCCATTCATTGCTTCGCCTATCAGAGGGAAACATGAAAGATAATGTTTTCTAAACTGAGGTTCCCTAGGCAGATGAAGGGCCAGCCTGCCAGGGAGCGCCCTGGAGTGGGCCCTGCTTCCTCTCCCTGGGCTCACAGCCCCTCTCTGAGGAGAGCCTGCAGAGCTGGGGGATTAGCTGTAATCCAGGCTGCCTGCCTGTCTGCTTCCTTCTGGCTCCTCTGCTTCCCAGTTGAAGGCCCCTGTGTTCCCCATCTCAGTACAGTGGGACATGAAGAAGAGGGGGAGTGGGGGGTAGGGGCAGGCGCTGGCTGCAGGCAGAGGTCAGTTTCCATGTAGGTGGCACTTTGATCTGATCTCAGTTCCCTGCAGCCATCATATCTGAGTTGACAGGGAAGGCCTGGGAGGGAGCACAGCCTTATGTCTCTTTTAGGGGACTTCAGGTCCTTCTGCCACTCCTGAAAAAGAGAATTTGGCTTCCAGGTACTCCTCCTAGCTATATCTCCCACCTGCACACAAAACTGAAAGGTTCTGCCACCCAAGAACCGGATGAGCTCATGCGAACCACAGCACCCCGGTCCTGGGTGGCCTCATCTGTAAATGTGTATGGTGACTCCAAGGCCCCTTGGCATCCTAACATGAATCCTAAAGGTTTGTGTTGTCACTTCCCCTTGTCCTCGTCCCTATCTGATGATGGGGCAATAATAAACAATAATCTCCCACACCCACTCCTGCCATCGAATCGATGCCGACCACAGCGACCCTACCGGACGGGGTGGAACTGCTCCTGAGAGCTTCCGAGACTGTAACTATTTATGGGAGTAGAGAGCCAAATATATCTATATAATCAATGCCATAGAGTCGATGTCAACTGAGAGCTACCCTATGGGGCAGGGAAGAAGTGTCCTGTGAGTTTGTGCAACTGTGACTCTTTACAAGAATAGAAAACCCCGTCTTTCTCCCGCAGGTGTTCATATTAAAGGTCAATAAATTGAGACCTGGAGGATTTTTCCCTCCCAGGGAATTTACTAGAACAAGAAGCTGTCAGGAAGTAGCATAGTCTCTTTGCCTGGAATGTGGAGGGGGAGGGGGCCTTCCAAAAGCTCATGGAAAAATAAAAATGATTGATATTTTTTTCATGAACTTTTTGAAGCCCTCTCATATAGCTGTACATATATAACAACATGTCTAATACAAAGAAGTCCTCAGTGACTATTGGGCTTACTCTGTATTGGGAAGTTAGTCATTTTTCTAAAATAGAGAGGGAGAGGTAAGCCAGCTCCTTCAAATCTTTTAGTTTCGCAAGCTGTAGGGCTTGAGCTCAGCAGCAATGTCAGCGAAGGAAGCTGGGGCGGGGCATCTGAATGCAAGTTCTCCTAGGATCCATATAGCAGGCAGAAATGGATTACTAGGTGGTTAGACGTGAGCATCCCTCAGTGGCCTCATGAAGGATCTCCTGAGGTTTGTTCTTTCTGTATATAGTACCTTGCATGTCATCTCACCCCCTTTCACACTTTGCTAAATGTGGGTCTTATCTGATCCTGGTCCCCTCCTCTTGACTCTCCATGCAAACTTCTGTTTTTTACTCAAGGCAGTAAGAGCTGAGTCTGATCATCTATAAGTCTGTACAGAACAAACTTGTTGCTGTAGCTTTCCCCCCTTACAGTGAATGAAAGTAAGTGACCTGCTCAGTGCTGCTAAACTGGGTTGTTGATAAGCCGTCTTCCTAGAGGAGCTCTGGTCATGCGGTGGTTAAAGCAGTTGGCTGCTAAACAAAGGTGTCAAACCCAGCAGCCACTCCCCAGGAGAAGGATGTAGCCACCGTTTCCATAGAGACTTAGTCTCAGACACCCCGAGGCAGGTCCCTCCCGTCCTGTGGGCTATCTTGGAGTCAGAATTGACTTGGCAGTGGTGGGTTTGGTTTACAGCCTTCCTGCCCAGTCTGACTCGCTCCTTTTTTTTTTTTTTTTTTTAATGTTGTTTCTCCTCTCCTCTCCTCCTTACCCATCTCAGTCGTTTGCTGAAATTCTGTATTAGGACCGATGTGTAATAGAATGTGAGGTGTAATGCAACTCTGGTCAAATTAAAGTCACCTTTCTAGAAGATTCTTGAGAGTCAACTGAATTTCTCTCTCCAGAGGGATTTAACCTAAGCTTCTTGTGAGTGACCCCCCCCCCCCAGGCTGAGGCATATCCTTTTACTTTTGTCCACATCCTGCCACAGAAGGCTTACCCTAACTAGAATCAGACAAAAACAGAAAGAAGGTGTGAAAAAAGGTAACTCTAGCCTCATGTCCTCCGAAGAGGGAACAATCTGCATAATGCTCCTGGCCCTGCTTTGTGGGGGGCTCTTGAGAACCCTAGGAGTTGGAAGGGCAGGATCTCAGAACCATTTCATTGCGGTTATTCATAATCTTCAAAGTAAAGTCCATCTAACTGTTTGGCGCTGGGTGGTTCCTTAAAGAAGTCACGGCACATCTATATAGTGAAGTGTGCGCTCATAAGCCCCACGGTCAAAGGTCCGTCATGGGCTGAGGAAGGGCTGGTGGTGTAGACAGCTGTCCATCCAGTGAGACCACACTTTGGTTCATTCACATGTGGAATAAAGACTAGAAGGAAATGACCAAAAACGTCAGAATATTAAGGGTGATTTGATTTTCGTTTCTGCATTTTTCTTTTTCACAGGTACTCTTCAGTGGTCATTCAGTTTAGAATCTGAAACAACCGCACGACATGCTGTATCACAAAAATCAAACAAGTCTCGATTCCTGTGGGCAAGGGCTACTCCATAGAGAAGAGTGGCCAACATGCCCTCAGCTAGTTCTGATGCGCTCAGTGCCTCAGCCTTTAGTACAGATTGTACCAACGTTCATGTCGCTCCTTTTTGCCTGGGGCCAAGAGGGCAGATGGCTCTGTTTTCTGGCCTGGCGAGCAAGGAAAGGGGTAGGGAGAAGGGCAGACCCGACTCCTCGTTTTCTGTGTCCAAGAATGAGGCATTTGGCATTTGCAGCAAGTGCCGTCTGCGCTGCAGAGATTGTCAAGACAGGATTCTCCTTCCTTGCTATGTTTCCATGGAGATGTTGCAATTCCCGGGCTTTCAAAATAACCACTTTTAGGTACTTTTGCGCTAAGAATATGAAAGTCAAACTGGCAAAGGAGATTGGCCAAAATAATCAACCTCAGCACTTGGTAAGAGCTTCATTAAATTCCCACTTCCATTTGTTCCTCACCTCGCAGAAGCATCCTTCCATGCAGGTATGCCTGCACCTGCTTGCACGCACATCAGTCCACCCACCCTAGAACCAAAAGTAAAGCAATCCTTGAAAGAAGGATAATGGCTGCAAGAACAAACTAGCTCCTTGTCCGCCCAAAGGTTGATGGCTCATTCCTAGCCAGAGGCGCCTCAAAAGGCAGGCAGGCCCAGTGATCGGCTCCCACAGGGACACAGCATTGGAAGCCTCGTGGGGCAGCTCTCCTCCGCACTCAGGGACTCCCAGTGAGTTGGAACGGACTTGTCAACAACCAGCATCAGCACAACATGAGATTTACTTAACAAATAAAAGCTGGTGGTCCGGGCCAAAGAACAATGATGTCTTCCAGATGAGGGAGGGGAGCTTCGCCCTGACGGAACCAGTGCTCCTTAGAGCAACCCGCGGGGCACAGTCAATTGTAACTGTGGGGGCGTGAGTCAGGAAGCATTGCCGCCCGAGTTGCAGTCCATACCTGCACAGGTTTAGCCGCGCACAGCATGTTGGGACACGCCTCTGCCCGCAGTGGGTGGACGCAGACACATTCTCTCCATGGCAATCTCCTCAGCGTGCCTGCCCAGGGGCTCTGCAGGGCTCGTGTGCATGCAAAGACGGAGGCTAGCGCAGAAGGGTCTGGCGACTGTATCGGGGACTCCAGAGCTTTCATGTTGATAGATTGTCTTGTACACAAGGTCACCTTATGAAGACGTTTTACTAGAAAACGGCATGGGTGAAAAAAAGTCCTAAACATTGTGTCCGGGAACGGCTTTCTGTGGCCACAGTTGACCAGCCCATTCCTTCAGGTCAGCAAAGACCGTCCTTGGGAACTTTTGCTGGGAAACCTTACCCCGTTTATCCTACATCCTTCATCTTGCCCCCTCGGGTGTCTTGTTCTCCAAACTCACGGGGCCTTTCAGAAGAACAGTTTGAGTCTCTGGAGAATTCCCAAACTGCCGTTTTGAGGTGTGCAGAGTTCTGCAGAGAAGGACTCTCTCCCACTGCTGTCAAGCCCATTCCAGCTCTTAGCGACCCTGGAGGACACGGGAGCATGGCCCTCCTGCGTGTCTGAGACCCCAAGTCTTTGCGGGAGTCAAAAACAGCCTCACTTTTGGAACAGCCAGTCAGCAGGAGCAAGAGAGGACGTGAAATGCCCACTTTCCTTGGTCCCTCCGCCGCAGTGCACTCGATCTCTACAAAACTCCTTCCTTGCCCCTCCCTTCCCACAGTTTTCAGGGGCTCTTTTCTCAACACCCCCCCCCCCCACCCGCGCGCTCCAATGGAAGCTGGTGAGGGAGGTCCTATGGGTGGTCCCTCCTACCTGCGCACAGTTTCACTACTGTGGTTCACCCCCATTGGGCTGGCCCCTAATTTTCGGAGACTCCAGGCACAACTACACAATCTTGCTGTGTACTGGGACTTTGGGGTCCAGAGGGTTTCCACGGACTGATTTTCAGTAGTAGATCATGGGGCCTTTGGGTTGTTTGTTGTTTTCTTCCTTAGACTTCCGCAGACACCTGCTCAGCATCCCAGAAGCGCGGGCCTCCCCCTGTAGTAAGTGGGAATCAGACTCACGCGGGAAAGCGGTCACCTTACCGGCGGGTGAACCACCACCGTGCCCGGGGTTTTCAAGCTAGCTTCGTGTACAGCAGTACACGTTCTCCTTGGCTGTGATCCCACTGGGGTGCCAAAATGTTCCAAATGAGAGCCACGCTCATGAATTCCATGGGGGAGAAAGGGTGCTAAGCCATCCCATGAGGAGAGCAGGGCTTTTGTGAGAATCCCGCAGCGGCATGTTGGTGGAGGGGCATAGCGTTCTTTTGGTGAGGAAGAGGATGGGTGGAGAAGGTACAGTGCTGATGTGTTAGTCCCTAGACCAGCCCAAGGTGGACAGAATTGCCCAAGGAGCGAAAACCCCAAACTGAAGAGATTTCAAATCCAATGACATGTGTGTGCTAACATGATACAAAGGGGCTACTTGATTTACTCAAAGGCTCCCACAAATTCTGGCTAGAACGGAGGCCAAAATAGCACATCTCTGATTCCCTCTCTACCTATCACTTTCTTTCTCCGCTGAGCTTTTTTCCCCTGACCAAACCCCAGAATGTATCTGCCCTGCTAGCTCTGCTAGGTACAGCCTCCTGCTTTCAAAGCAAACACCACCCTCGTTTATCCCACCCTCGTTTATACAAATGTTCACTCTGAGTAAGTCACTGTGGGATCCTGGGACCTGGTCCTGGAAACCCATCTTAAACAATAGGAAGAGCTATCCCCCCCAAAAAAAAAAAGTGTTTTCAATAAATCCATTAACTTTTCAACATGCTCGGTGCTTAATTTAGTTCCAAACACCGCTTAGCTCTTCTAAGTTGGTGAGACGCCTCACAACACCCAGAGAGCAGTCCCTCGCCTTGACTGCCATAGGGGAAAGGTTGCCTAGTTGCCTTGAAATTAAGATAAGATACAGCTTTAGCATTCCACATCCCAAGCAACGTGGGCATCCTGAGGAGGACACCAGCGCACACAGCCCGGGGGATGCTTCCTCATCTCCGGCCGCTGCTTATAGAGCAGCACACCCTTGGTCACATCTTGAAAATCTCAGGATAACTCCCGGCAATCAACGTCTGGCTGCCCGGAGGCCAGTGTGCCCAGTCCTCTCTTCACTCGCTTTGGAAAGGATGCCATAGTTTCTGTCCCCGCTCGCAGACGACACCCGTGGGCGTCCCCACACTGCAGGGGGAGTGAAGTCCCTTGTGGGGAAGGCCAGCTCTAGTGGGCTCGGCGTAATGCGGATGGGAAATGAGTGTCACTATTGGAACACGCTGACCCCTCCGTGTGTCGCGGAGCAAGCACGGTCGGATGTGGCAGGCATGGATCCACGCCTCGCCCCCCGCCTGGCCTCCCCTGCCCACTTGGCCCTGAGCGCAGTCTCCGCTCTGTCCCCACAGCTGTGGACATGGATGGAAGACCTTCAGAAGGAGATGCTGGAGGACGTCTGTGCGGACTCGGTGGATGCCGTGCAGGAACTGATCAAGCAGTTCCAGCAACAGCAGACAGCCACACTGGATGCCACGCTCAACATCATCAAGGAGGGCGAAGACCTGATCCAGCAGCTCAGGTCAGCGCCTCCCTCCCTGGGGGAGCCCAGCGAGGCCAGGTCAGCATGGCAGTGCTTCCCGGTGGGAGAAGCCTTGGGCTCGAGGCGAGATAAGTCGTGTCCTAGTCTTGACTCAGCCGTGACCCCAGCTTTGTGGCCGTGTGTGAGCGTCAGTTTCTCCCTCTGTGACACCGGAAAATGCCTGCCACCATGTCCCCTTTGAGTTTTGAGCGAAGTGTTGAGTGTGAGCATGCTGATGTGTCCGAGCCTGCAGTATCGCCCATGATGTTTTCAACACCGAATAACTAGCGTTGCCATTGAGGACTCTGGCATATTTGGTCACATGGGGATGGGCCGTGACAGAATAGAGTGCTCTTTGGCATCGGATCTTAGGCTGAACTCCGAACGCCAACACCCCAGTCAGCAATGCGACCCTGTGCTGGAGGCCGGCTTTGGCCCCAGGAAGATGCAGATGTTGTGTGAGTGCTATGGTCACACTTAACAATCCCGTGTGTGGCCTCTCCCCCTGGACTCTGTGCTGCCCAGGAAATAAAACAATTCCCGAGTCACCTCAACAGATAAACCAAGAGGGGGGCAGTCCTTGTGGGAGAGCTTATGGTCACTTAGAGTTCACCACCATTGCCTCCGTATGGCTGGCATTGGGCCTAATGTTTCCCATTCCTGTCGAGGGCACTGACTCCTCAGATGAAGGTGTCAGGAGGCCTTGAGCAAGCCCCCAGCCGCGTGTCCCCTGCCCAGGTGCTAGAGAAATGGGATGTGATCGTGCTAACCATGCCTGTCTACAGGGACTTGTTCCTCTCCCCAAATTACGCTGTGCCGTGACCGTGCCGGCTATGGGCAGAAGTAATCTCGTCAACAAGTCCCAGGCCCATTTGGAGGCCCCGGGGGAATTATGTCCGTTGGAGAGGGCTTTCTAGCCCCCCCCCCCACTCCTACACCACTTGTCCAATTAAATAAACGATGAGAAATTACCATTATGAGGCCCTAGTGGGTTTTCCTGTTAACCATTTCTATTCCAAACACGTGTGCAAGTGTCCTGAGCCCTCCCCACTATTGCATCCTGGCCAGGCAGAAGCTTTCCCTTCCACCCACACCCTGTGCATAATTATGAATATATAACACATGGCAGTCTGACTGCCTCTCAAGGAAACTCCACTGCCATTTGCTTGGGAAGAAACACTCAACCTCTCTGGGCCTCAGCTGAACTGTTTCATCTGTGTAATTAAGGGGATTGCTATGGAGGGGGTGGGGGTGCTCTCTCAGCTCAGGAATTTAGTGATGATTTTGTGTTATCTCACCAAACACTGTTCACAAGCCCGGCTGTCCTCACTCTGCCTGGGCCCAGGGAGATGTCACTTTCTTTTAGCATCTATCTGCCAGCACTACACAATGCCGAGGGGCTTAAGGCTACTCCTGCAGGACAGTGAGGGCAATGATGTGAGTGATGCTGTTGAACAGGTTCCCTGGGTTTTAGACAGTGCCTCTGGCAGGTGACCAAGAAGGTGACCATTCACTCCTTCGTTAGCCTGACTCTGCCTGGGATCCTGTCTTAGTCAGGATCGATGTCGCAATGAGGCGACTTTAATGAAAATCAGTCTATCTCAAACGGTTTAGCAAACTAGAAGTAAACTGAATTCAGGACGCAGGCACTTAGGGAAGATTTCCTCCCTTCTCTCTGTAGGGGGAAATCTTTCTCTTTTGGCTTCTGGTCTTCAGTTCCTTCAAGATCTACAAAAGGCATCTGCCTTCCATTCTGCGCTTGCTGCTCTTCCTAATCTGCACTGCCTCTATAAACCTCACAGGCCCTTAGGTCTTGGTCTCGGAGGCCAGTAGGTTGAATGCACACTCTACACTGGTAGGGCCTCACTAGCTTAATGAAGGGTGCTCGAGTCCCATTTGGGATCGCACCCAAAGGTTCTGAGGATTACCCACACACATTGTGATTCATATTATTGTTAGGATTCCCACCCATCTGTCAGGGGCGACACAATTTCAGTCCGTAACCACTCCTCTGCCTGACTTCAGGACCAAAGATAGCCAGAAGAAGGGGTGCTCAGTAGTCCTTGTCAGATGCCTCTCACACACATCACAACGCATCATCTGGAGGTCTCCGCGGCTCCGCTTGAGTGGTCACTGCATCCTCTCTGATTCCCAGTGAGTGTGGCGCTGACCCTCTGTGCTGCCCACACAGTCAGAAATCATCTTCTTTCTTCCGGAAACTGGGTGCTGGAGAGCCACTGAGATGTCTCGTTCAAAGGACAGTCATATCCCACCACTAAGTCCCCAGAAAATGCATGATTAGGGGGCCTGAGTGCCTCTATCCGCTTAAAAACCAGAAATGTATTTCCTCCCAGTTGGAGGCTAGCAGTCCAAGTGCAGAGTGCCTGCTCTAGGGGCTCCTCTCTCCTCTCCTCTCCTCTCCTCTCCTCTCCTCTCCTTTCTTCTTCTTCTCTCTCTCTCTCTCTCTCTCTCTCTCTCTCTCTCTCTCTCTCTCTCTCTCTCTCTCTCTCTCTCTCTCTCTCTCTCTCTCTTTCTCTTTCTCTCTGTCTCTCTCACCGCCAAGTCTGGAGGAAGGTCCTGGTCTGTCTAAGCTTCTGCTCCTGGCAGGCTTCAGGTGGCTTAGCATCTCTCTTCTCCATCTGTTTGCTCACTTGCTTGTTTAATTCCTTCTGTATCTCCAAAGGGATTGACTCAAGGTACACCCTACACTAATCCTGCCTCATCAACACAACAGAAACAAGCCATTCTCGAACGGAAATCTTACTACAAGATGTTGAGGCTGGGATCTGCAACATGTCCTTGCATGTAGAAAGGAACACAATTCACTCTATACCAAAAGCCTTCCAGAAAGCCCACTGGCGAGAGGATCGAAAACTGATCGTTTTCTGCCTCTCCTTGGAATCCTTAAACTCATAAGAAACACAAGGGCTTGTGTTTGCTGAAGAACCTAAATATGAACGTGTGAACCTCAGTGGTGACCTCTTTGTGGGTCTTGCGGGTCAGCAGGACAATGTGTTGACCTCTGGTCTCTGTTCTGCAACATCATCTGCTGGGTACAGATTTGCTCTGCCCAGAAAGTGCACCCCCTCCCTTCCCATCTACGGGCCCATGTTCATTCTTTCCCCAGCCTCCAACAAAAACTCACCCTCTTAGGAACCTTTGTTGGCTGTCCCAGCTGGCTGTGATCTAGCCTGGCCTTTTGGCCTCAGTCAGCACCTTGCCCATCATTCATAGCCTTTCTTCAGGATTAGCCACCATTCACCATTCACACAGTGGCCACCGAGCGCCATCACAAAGACCGTCTCTTTGGGCAGTTCACCGAGTAGGGCAAGGCTTTCACCCATTTTACAGGTGAGGAAGCTGAGGCTCAGGGAGAGGATTTCCATAGGCCACCGGCACACACCTACCAGAGCTGGGACTTCAGTCAGCTTGCAGACTCGTGACCCAAGGCTTTCCCAACCTCAGCTTAAAGCTGGTTGAATGCCAGTCTATAACTTGCCATCGCACTGGGATGTGTAGGGCTAATTTGGACAGCCATGAGTCCTGTGAGATACGCCAGGAAGGTTTACTCTCCATGGGTCTTTCCTGGGCCTCCCCACGTGTCCTGTGATATATGTATGCATGTATGTGTGACCACTGTACTTCTAAATATTGACCCATGTCTCTGATATGTTGTGCCGTGAGAGACCTTTGCTATATATTATTTTACTGGATGCATTTCACAGTTCTATCTGGCGGAGGGGTGGGAGGAAGGGATAACTCATGGGGGAAAGGTGGCGCTGGGAGCCCCAAAGAGAATGCCTCTGCCTTGGGCTCACTGGCTCAGTAGAGCGTGCCAGGCTCGCAGGAGCAATTGGATAAATGCCTGTTGATGGAATGACTTGTCCACCTTGCTCAGCTGCGTCGGCCTCCTCTCCCTCTGCCACTTTTAACATGGCAAGGCCCCCCCACCCCTTCTCTCCACCCCGCCACAGGGACTCCGCGGTGGCCAACAACAAGATGCCCCACAGCAGCTCCATCAGCCACATCGAGTCGGTGCTGCAGCAGCTGGACGACGCGCAGGTGCAGATGGAGGAGCTCTTCCACGAGCGGAAGATTAAGCTGGACATCTTCCTGCAGCTGCGCATCTTTGAGCAGTACACCATTGAGGTAGGCCGTTGGTGGGCTGGGCTGGAGGGCCGCTCTGGGAGAGCACTTGTGGGGTGGTTTGCTTTCTGACCAAGCACACCACCCAGGGACAGGGCAGTCGCCTCGGGGGTTAGAGGGGAGTGCCCAGCAACGCGGTGTGGATGGTTATATGCTGGTCGGGAGCTTGAATTTACCCCAAGGTGCTTAGGACAATCCACTTCCCCCAAAAAATAGCCATTAAAAAATTCTCCGTGGCACAACTCGACGTTAGACACGTGGGGTCACCGTGAGTCGGAACAGCAACTGGTCACTGACAGGCATCAAGGATGTGTTTGAGAAATCTGCAGCTGCAGATCCATCGTGAGACAGCCCTTCCTCACTTCCACTGCCCCTGCGGCCAGCAGAGCCCTCTCTCAGCCTTCTGTCTGGGGTCACGGCGTCACTCCCTGGAGAGGGTTTCCCTTGCCCTTCATTGGACTCGCACGGAGTGCCTTGGTTCCTGGAGGAACACAGAGTTCATGACTTGCTGAGGTAAAGTCACCGAGTCCCACAGCTTCACGAGTAGGCAGTTGTTAAACAGGGTGATTAGACTGCCTTCTCTTGCCTTGTGGTCACTTCTCCATCCACCACTTCTTTTGGACCTTGCCTTGCATTCCAACTCTCTACCTGGAGTTGGGGGTTCTGAGTCTCTTGGGCCTGATCTTCCCAACAATATCTGTGTATTTGTGTGTATATAGAAACACATAAACACACACAGCCTGAAAACTCACTGCCATCGAGTCAATGCTGACTCAGTGACTCTGTAGGACAAGGTAGAACTGCCTCTGTGAGTTTCCTAGACTCTGACGCTTTTTTAAAAAACAACAACAAAACAGTTTTATTGGCACTTAATCCCCATATCACACAATTAAATATTTCCGTTATATCAGGAAGAGTTATACAACCATCACCACGATCCATTTTAGAATATTTTCTCTACCCCCTCCTGTGGTTAAATCACTTTTAAAAGGAGTTGTGTAATCGCCATCAGTTCTAATACTCCCTCCCCCTCCCACATACATTGTTTGCTTCCCCAACCCCCTCACCTTCTCTACCTCCCCCCTCCCTGCTTCCCCTATAAACCCTTGAAACACCTCTTATCTCTATGCATCTACTTCTGCGCTTCACAAACTGGAAAACCCAACAGAAACAATATAAAGCAAAGACAAAATAAAGGGGTAAAGATAAAATAATAATAATACTGAGATAAAGATCCAAATGAGAAAGAAAAGAGCACCATGAATATTTAAAAGGCCAGGGGATGGAGGAATTTGTCTGGAGCAAGCGAGAAATACTTGCACTGAGAACAATTTCAGGTTCGCTCAAGAGGGACGTCAACTGACCGAGTATCCAGTTCAATCCGAGGCTGGGACTCTTTACAGGAGTAGAAAGCCTCATCTTTCTCCCTCAGAGCAGCTGGTGGTTTCAAACTGCTGACCTTGTAGTTAGCAGCCCAACACATAACCACTGCATCAACGCCTCATATGTATACCTAGAGTCTATATGTACTTTGTATATGTAGGTGTGTGTATACGGAATATAATACTGAGTAGATGTTCAGTGTGTGTACGTTCAGTATATGTACATATTGCAATCCTGTGAGAAGACATGGGCGCACCAAGCGAGTTTCCCCGAGGGTCCGTGTAGGAGAGAAGCCGTGCTAAAAGTACCCCTCCTCCTAACCCTTCATCTCACCTGCTCTTTCTCTTCTAAACACACCTCGCCCCTGCCTCCCTGGGGCCGCTGAAATTTGTGGCCTAAAGATTTCCTGGTCTAAAAGGTGGCTACTGGACAGTTTCTGGAGCACAGGGAAAGATAACTTTCGATCCAGATCTCAATGATCCTTCCAAGGAAGCCCCACAAATTCAGGTGGATTTATTTCCATTTTTAATTGTATCATTTATTTTGAATCTGCCCTTGAAAGGATTGGGGGTGGCCAGTCATAGTAAAACACACATTGAACAAACAATGAAAATGCCAGAGGGTAAATAGGGATCTTGACCTCCAGTGAAGAGTGAGTCTGTGAACTTTATCAAGGCGGCAGGTAAGCCAGGGTACTGACGGCAGGAGAGGAGGGACATGAGTTACGATTCTTTAGTAAAGGCAAGCGAGACTCACAGAACTAGAGGTGACGCTTGATTATAGTAAGCAGGGCCCTCAGCACCCGGTGCTCCTTCCTCTGCTCCACTTTGCCCACGGGGAGCAAATGCCTACCCACCGGGGCGATGCCATTGAGCAGGGCTGGTGGTTTTGCTGGTGCAGTCTTTAGAGACTCGGCTGTCATTCCAAGACCTGACCAGCAGAATGCTCGAGGGGAGGGGGACAAGGCCAGGTTTGGATGCTTCCCTTTGATTTGACTGGGCGGGGGGGGGGCGGGGGCGGGCGGTTCAGTGCTGGCTGGTTTTCACCTGGCCGTGAATTGCTCTCCTGCCATTAGCATGACTGGGCAAGCCTACTTCACACCTGTAGAATGATCCCAAGCGTATGCAGAGAGTGTTCCTTAAGCAATGAGTATAAATCAAATAACTTCCCGTTATTAGATCCTAGTGAAATGTAGCAGTGGAGTCACTTGACATTTAAATGGAGTCACTTGACATTTAGCCCGTGGATGTGTGGAAATGTCTGTTCCCCACCCTGAGCAACGGTCAGCAACTCCCGCCACCTCTATGCGGCAGACAACGCGGCAAAAGTGGTGCAATAGCGTGTGGCTCTCTGCCACCGCGACAGAGTCAGGACACGGATTGGGCTCCACATCTTCAGATTTGGACAGCGACATCCGGGTTTGGGAAGGGGCCTTTCTTGTTCCCCATTTTGGCGGGTAGCTCCAAACAGGGCAGAGATCCTGCCTTTAGCCTGAGAAATGGAAATCCTGCCAACGCCATAGAAAACCTCTGCCCCTGAGTCCGGTTGTCAGGAGTGACGTATGCACTTGCCGGGATTAGTGCCAAGACCAGCCGGCGTTCCACTGTGTGGACAGAGAGCAACCGTGTAGGGAGGCCCCGGAGGGTGAGACAGACAGAGGGGGCTTCCTGGAAAGAGAGACTTGTCAGAGCTGACGTTACCCAGGACCACGTTCTGACCACAGGGCTTCTGCTCTCGTTTACAAAAGGAAGGCATTGGGCAACATACTCCAAATTCCTGGGCATGACCGAAAACCCTGCTATCCTGCGATTGGGGGGATCTAAACATGACCCCTTCATTGTCTCCCTGATGGCTGGGACGGACTCATTCCCTTTAAAATGAAGATGACACAAGGCCTGAGGGATGGGCATATTCCTTTAACAGTGAAATAGCACGTGTTCCAGGCTCCTCGTGCTTGCTAAGTGATGTGTCCCGCCACTGCTGTGGGGTCAGTTCCCATCTGGCTCCACAGTCCAGCCTCAGAGCTTCCTAAGGGTGACCCTGAACACCAAGGTAAGCCTGATGCTCATTACCAAGACTGCATTCCCAGAGCCACGGAGACTAGACAGAGCGGTCCCCAAGGAAACGTGACATGCTCAGAGGCCCTTTCCTCTTGGGTCAGCCTCCCTCCACAAAGAGGTTTCAGATGAACTGCTAATGGGAGAACAGGTGTTGGGAGGAGCCGTGGCATCGGTGTGGCTCTTAGCGACCCTACGGGCAACAGAACGGAACGTGCCAGCCCTGTGCATGCGCACCATGGTTTATATGGATGCAGCCACGTGCCCATCCATCTCCCCGAGGGGCCGCCTCTTTGTGTGCTGCCCCTCCACTTTACCAAGCATGAGGTCCTTCTCCAGGGACCGGTCTCTTCTGACCACATGACCAAAGTGTGTGAAACAGAGTCTTGGAGAACTGACTCTGCGGCACGGAACAGTGGCATCATGTGGTCAGCACATAGTCCCAAGTAAGAGACGCGTCCTCCCTGCTCAGCCCCTATGCGCTCCCTGCGAGTTCGTGGTTAGAATTGTCTTGAAACTGCAATTTCTTTTCAGGAGCCTGGTGAAGGCATGTGCCCTTCTGAGAGTGTTAGTTTCGTTAAAACTGGGTATTCGATAAACCGGCTGCACTGGGTCTATGAAGATGCCACTTGCATCTCAGATGACACCGCCTGTCATGTAGTACCTTCTAGGGAGAGTGGGGGGTTTGGGTTGTTCTTTGGTGTTTTGTTTTGTTTTTCTGTTGCTGTTGATTTTGATTCATGAAAGTCTGTGAAACCTAATTGCTTATTGATCTGGTAAAATAGGTATGCATATAATACACATCTCCTGGTGACCCTAGAGGACAGAGGAGAACACTCCCTGTGGGCTTCTGAGGCTGTGAATCTTTACAGGAACAGAAAGCCTCATCTTTGTTCTGCACATCAGCTAATGGGTTTGAACTGCTGACCACTGCATGTCAGGATCAACTCACTGGCAGTTTGGTTTTTATCATACAGACATGTGCACACTTACGTGCATATCTATATAAAGAATTGTTCTCGCTATTTTCCATGAATAATCTGGGTGATTCTCTGCAGTGGCCAAGGCCATGTTGGCATAGACACACACCTAGCAAAAAACTCTCGGCAAGAGACCCTCTGAGAAGTGTGGGCTGTACTTAGGCTTTCTTTGAAATCTCTCCCTCAAACTGCACTGCATTGTCGGGAGCCGCAGCTCACCTGGAAATGAGCCTGAGCACATCTCGGGGTTCACATTATGATGAGCTGGCATCAGGCTGAGTCGGGGAAGGAGCGGCCTTCCGAGGAGGAGGAGAACGCAGCCGCGAGAGCACCGAGCTGATCGCGACTGCCTCGAGAGCTCGGCTCTTTAACGTGTGGTACACACGCTCCCAGCATTTTACACTGAGAGACTACTCGTCCTAACCTCTCATGGCGTACAGAAGTTCGGGTCGGGCCATATTTCACGAGCACCTGCTGTGTGTGACAAGGACTGTTAGATACAGCTCTTAGCGGTTAGTGGGGAGAACAGAACCAGCCCTCACACGATGTGATAGAGTGGCACTCGCAAGGCATTGAGAGCGCTGTGCTGTGGTAGGCAGGGCGCTTAGCCTACTCAGGCTGCCCATGGGAGTTGCTGGGCGAGGGTACACCTGGAGGAGGACAGATAGAAGTTGTGGTCTGGATTTGGTGTCCCAGGAGGATGCCACCCAGCCTCTACCCAGAATAGCTCCCAGAAGCGGGGGCTGGGTGGGTGACAGGCAGGTGTTCAGGGTATCGCTGTGTAGAGCCCAGACTTCCACTCATCCACACGTGGTCTCAGTGCCTCTCTCTGGAACCACAGAACAAATCTGTGCCCTCTTTTGCGTGGCCGCCTTAAAAATAGTGGAAAGTGCATTTCGTAAGCCTTGTTTCTCTGATCTAAAAAAAAATGAGGTTATCTATCTCGGTTGTTCCGGCAGTCCCTTCCAACACCCGACATGCTGGGCCTGTTGCTCCCCTTTGTCAGCTCTTCCTGTGGTGTGCACCCCTCACTCAGTGGCCTCTTTCTGAAGGGAGCACGGCTTCCAGACCCCGACCTCTCCCGGCCAGCCTCTGATGAAGGGGCTCGTCCCCACTCCCCTCTGACCTAGGAGACGTCCAGTGGACATCTGTGCAGTGTCGACGTGGAGAGGTGGAGGTCCTGTGGTGACCTTCCGCCATGTCCCCTGCTCCCCACCAGAGCACTCACAGTGCAGTGGCAGAAATGGAACCCTCCCCGGGGGCTTTGCAGCCATGCACCCCCTGTCTCGTCTGGGCTCAGGCTCTCTGAAAAGCCTCTGGTTGTGTTTTCAAAGTCAGTGCTTCCAGCATACGGACTTTTTTTTTAAGTTTTAAAAAAGGCTTTTATATTTTTTCCTCTCAAAATATACCTTGGCTGGTTTTTATTGAGTTCTTCAGCCTGTCAGAATACATTCCAGTTGAACATATCCGCAGTCTGGTAACGAAGCTATGGGGCGGCCAGGCGGATCTTCATGGGAGGGTCTCCTCCTGGACGCCGAGCTATGGCCTGCACAGCCAGTCTGCTGGCCGGGAATCATCCAAGGACACTGGCCATCCTCCAGCCCAATGTCTTGGCCCTTTCTTCCATGCCTATAGTGCGGGACCTTCATAGAGTCTCAGAGCCTGGCTGCTCTCTGTGCTTGTAAGTTGCCCAGACCCACTTCACGCTTCGCATCTCCAGAAAGGAGATGGGAGCTCTTTGAGATGAACCCTGGCGAATTCCTAGCGATTGTCGTCGCATCTTCTACATGTGCCACGGGCTCTCGTGGGAGGGAGCGCAGGATAAATACAGCTAGGTAGACCCAAATCCTCACCGAATGTTTACTTCACCATTTCTTCTCAACTTCTTGTGAAATCAATTGTGGGACCATTGGAAAGTCTTCCCCACCATCCATCCCTCTCTCTCGCTCCTTCCCTTCCTTCTTGTCATTATAAAATCGGGGGTGTCACCCAGTAAGACACCTGCCTTCAATCAATTCTCAGAGATCCTCTCGTAATGGGGTGGGACTGAGCTGGGGGCCTAACCCTTAAGGAGCATGGCAAACCTACTGCCATCGAATTGATTCTGATTCATAGTGACCCTGAATAGGCCTCCAAGAGAGTGGATCTCTGCAGGAGCAGACAGCCTCAGCCTCCTCCTGAGCGGCGGCTGCAAGTTGCTACAGCCAGTCTTGCAGTTAGCAGGCCCTTGCTTACCCCACACGGCCACCAGAGCTCCTGAGAGGCGAGACCTGGGGGTCAGCCACGAAGAACCCTATGGAGAGCACCCCTGTTTTGTAAAACATGGGGTGGCCGTGAATCATAATTACCTCGACAGCAATGGGTTTATTTTGTTCTTGTTAGTATTATTATTATTTGTGGTATATTTTCATTTCCTCTGTGTGTGTTTGCTTTCTGATCTCTGAGCAGTAAGCATCCCATCTCCCCTTCCCTCGTTGTTTCTCTACTACCTTGCCAGCAAGTCTCGTTCGGAGGGCCCTGAGAGTGCGCGCTGAGTAACTGGCCGGGCCCTGTGGTCAGAGATCCCGGCAGCAGGCAGGGGGGGCAGGTTGCACTTCTCTCTGCTGCCAGTTTACTCCCTCGGTTCATCCCAAACCGGACTGCAGGTGTGTCTGAAAGGGCCTGGAGCACCAGACAGTTCTTAAAAAAAAAATCATTTTATTGAGGGCTCATACAACTCTTATCACAATCCATTCATCCATCCATTGTGTCAAGCACATCTGTACATTTGTTGCCATCATCATTCTCAAAACATTTTCTTTCTACTTGAACCCTTAGTATCAGCTCCTCATTTTTTCCTCCCTCCACACCCACCATCCCTTATGAACACTTGATAATTTATAATTTTTTTTTCATGTCTTATGCTGTGCAACATCTCCCTTTACCCACTTTTCTGTTGTCCATCCCCCAGGGAGGGGGTTATATGTAGATCCTTGTAATTGGTCCCCCTTTTCTACCCCACCTTCCCTCCGCCCTCCGGGTATTGCCACTCTCACCACTGGTCCTGCAGGTATCATCTGTCCTGGATTCCCTGTGTTTCCAGTTCCTATCTGTACCAGTGTACATCCTCTGGTCTAGTCGGATTTGTAAAGTAGAACTGGGGGGGGGGGGCATTTAAGAACTAGAGAAAAGTTGTATGTTTCATTGTTGCTACACTGCACCCTGCCTGGCTTGTATCCTCCCCACGACCCTAATGTAAAGGGATGTCCAGGTGCCTACAGATGAGCTTTGAGTCTCCACTCTGCACTCCCCCTCATTGACAATGATATGATATTTTTGTTCTTTGATGCCTGATACTTGATCTCTTGTGATCGCACAGGCTGGTGTGCTTCTTCCATGTGGGTTTTGTTGCTTCTGAGCTAGATAGCTGCTTGTTCACCTTCAAACCTTTAAGACCCTGAATGCTATATCTTTTGATAGCCGGGCACAATCAGCTTTCTTCACCACATTTGCTTATTCACCCACTTTGTCTTCAGTGATTGTGTCAGGAAGGTGTGCATCATGTAATGTCAGTTTAATAGAACGAAGGGTTCTTGCATTGAGGAAGTATTTGAGTGGAGGCCCAATGTCCATCTGCTACCTTAATACTAAACCTATAAATGTGTGCACATAGATCTATTTTCCCATCATCATATATAAATATATTTACATATGTACATGCCTGTATTTAGACCTCTATAAATTCCCTTTGCCTCCTACTTCTTTTGTCTATTTCCTTTTACTTTCCTCTTGTCCCACTATCATGTTCAGCCTTCATTTGGATTTCAGTAATTCCTCTCAGTTACATTGTCCTTGATCAAGCCCTACTAGGCCTACACCCGTCTCGCCACCGAATTTGGATCACTTGTTTCCTTGTGCCTGGGTTTGTTAACACCCACTTCCTTTCCCCCACTCTGCCTCTCCTATGTCCCTCTAGAAATGTTGGTCCCGTTGTTTTCTCCTCCAGATTGTTTATCCTGCCTATCTTATCTATATAGGCCTGCAGAGATAATAATATGCACAAAACAAGACAGAGCAAAATAAAACAAATCAACAACAACAAAACCAATGACCAAAAAAGAAAGAAAGAAAGAAAAGCCTGTAAATAGTTCAACATTACCTTTAGGAGTATTTTCTGGTCAAGTCTGATTGGGTGTCATGCCCTACCCCCTAAGTCTATTTTTGGTATTCCCTCAGACCAGAAAGTTCTTGATAGATTATTATAACCTTTATACTAAGCAATATGACAGAGTCCATCTTAAAAAATTAAAGAAATACCGAATTCTTCAGCAAAGATACCCCATATATTAGGGGGAGGCAGTGTAGCCTCTTACAAGAGTGAATGATATGGAAATTTTTAAAGAATATGAAAATTCAGGTGCTAAGCTTTTCAAAGAACACGTCATCAATTTTGAGAGTTCGTGGGAAATAAAACCGCGTTTTCATGGAGAAGGAAATGAGAGGAAGAGTGGAATGCACATTTATCAGAAATGAAAATAATAAAGGAAAGGGTGTTTCTAGCAGTCAGTTCTGGGCCCAGCAGTTTTGATGTGACACCATGGTTAAGAACATTGGACTTTGCGGTTGACTGTCCAGCAGCCCAGAGACCCAAGGAGAAAGGACCTCTCTGCCTTCGTTTCCCTTTAGACCTGCAATGAGGGTTATTCCTTAGGAGGGTTCGTCAAGTGCTTAACACACTGCATATCGCATACCAGTAGTACAATATCATACTCCTCACCTACATCATCCTCTTCATCACGTTCATCATTCTCATGATCCAAATCAGCATCAAGACATGCTCTGAGGGAAAGACTGTTGATGTTAGTTGCCTTCGAGCCTATATCAACTCATAGTGAACCCCTATGTGCAGAGCAGAACTGCCCCAATGGCTTCTCCAGGCCGGAACCTTCATTAACTGATTGCCAGGCCTGATTTCCTGAGGAGCCCTGCTGGTGTAGCAGTTACTCATTGGCCTGCTAACCTCAAGGTCATCAGTTCAAAACCACGAGATACTGCTTGGAGGAAAGGACAAGACTGTCTACTCTTGTAAAGAGTTACAGTCTCAGAAACCCCCAGGGGCAGTTCTACCCTGTCCTGTAGGGTCACTGTGAGTCAGCAGTGACTCCATGGCAGTGAGTTTGGTTTTGAGCTTGAGGCTGGATTTCTTGGGCACCTCCAGGTTGGTGGGTTTGAACTACAAACCTTTTGTCTAATCATGGAGCACTTAATGATTTGAAGCTTCCTTCCGAGGGCCTCCTACATAGTGAGATTTCTACCTCGGCAGGTGCTAACTTGGAAGTAGAAGCATAAGTAAGTCAATGTACATTGGATAAAAAGATAGTGCACCAGGCAGGCCACAGGCTACATCACTGGTGGGGGTTCACATTTTCTCTGAGCTTAACTACTTGGTAAAACCCAGAAGATGGAAGGAGCCAACAGCACACTCTGAGGACAGAACTCAACCTAGAAAGAAAGGCAGACCCTTGTCTCCATGCTTGTGGTCTCGGTTTTATTGTCATTCCCCTTAAGTTGTAGGCAAGGAAATGGACTTAAAAAAAACAACTGTGATTTCGGCTATTTGCAATGGAATACCTGATAGTGGATTGCATCCAGAATGCATTAAGAATCTAACAAATCAAAAGAGGATCGAGCCAGTGTTTTTTAATGCCGAGCAAGACATGAAAAGGCACTTTATAAAAGTAGCTATACAAATAACCAATAACCACACGAAAATGAGCTCAGTCCTATCAGTCCAAGGGGAAGTCCAAAATAAACCCATAGTAAGAGATGACTGAGCCCATTAGAATGGCTAACTTTAAATAGATGGACAATACTAAATGATAATAAAGATGTAGAGCAACTAAAACTCTTTTACATTGCTATTGAGGATGTACAATGCTATCATCCCTTAAAACCGTGGTTCTCAACCTTCCTCGTGCCATGACCTTTTGATACAGTTCCTCATATTGTGGTGACCCCAACCATAAAATTATTTTCATCGCTACTTCATCACTGTCATTTTGCTACTGTTATGAATCAGGCGACTCCTGTGAAAGAGTCATTTGACCCCCAAATGGGTCACGACCCACTAGTTGAGAACTGCTGACTTAGAACTATTCCCTCTGACAGCTTCTTATAAACATTTATAATGCCCTGCAGTCCCTCTCCCAAGCAAACCAAAACCGCTGTCCATGGAAAGAGTACACAGGGGCTTTCACGGCGGCCTCATCTGTAATAGTCAAACACTGGAAAGCAGCCAAAAACTTATCAGCAGGCGCGTGGATAAACAAATGACCCTCAGGATAGACACTCGGATCCTACTCAAGTGTGAGAAGGAATGAGCAGCTGACGCATACACCATGGGTGAAACACGTTGACCAAAGGAAGCCAGGCACCAAGGAGTGGGCGCTGTGTAGTTCCATGTGTCTGAGATGTCAGAATAGGCAAAGCCAGAGCTATGCTAAGGGAGATCAGAAAGTGCTCACCAGAGGCGGGGAGGCCAAGTGGACGTCTCACTGTGAGGGCAAGGATCCCTTTCCTTCCGGGGGTGGTCAGAACTCACAGAACTAAATGCTGAAAATCTCTGTGCTTTGGACCTCATTTTGAAATCAACCAAAAGGAAAAGTATGTTTATAGAGTAGTTCTGTAAAGACGAGGGCTTACTATTGCTCTTATTCCCCTCGCTTTAGGCCCCTTCTCTAAGTTAGAGCATACAGTCCTTGTAAAAGATGTGGCCACACAACAACATGTTTTATCCTGCCGACTCTCAGCGTTGTGGTTATGCGTTGGACTGCTGACGTCAAGGTCGGTGGTTCGAAACCACCAGCCACTCTGAGGGGAAAAAAAGGAGGCTTTGTTACCTTCGTATAAAGTTTACATTCTCAGAAACCCCCAGGGGTGGTGGTTCGACTCTGTACTTTGGGGTCACTGTGAATCAGAATCGACTTGAGGGCAGTAAGCTTGGTTTGGGTTATTTCATTTATGTATTCACTTATTTTTGCTGAGCTTCATGGGTCACTAAGCCCTGGCCTGAGATGTCGTAGATGGGTGACATGGGGACCCAGGCCCTGGAACTGTATCTTTGCAGCCTCCACTCCATAGAGAGCAGCTACGCCTTCAGCTACGTGCTTTCTGCTGGAAGAAAGACGTGATTGTTGTGTGGTGGGCAGAGTCCTGTGCTGCAGACTGTAACCCCTGCTGCGGTCAAGCTGGTCTTCCCTGCCCCCATCTGAATGACACCCATAAGGGGCCTGAGGGTGCGATGCCAGCTGCCCCAAGGTGCCGCCCTTTGGCCTCTGGTGCCCTGGTGCATCAGTGCTGGGCTGCTGGAAAGGCCATGTGACTTGCCAGCAGGGCTGAGACCTGGCACTACAGGAATAACTGAAAGGGGCTCTGGGACACGTGGGTGCTCAGGCCACCCTGCGGCTTGTGACCTGAATGAGAGTTCTTGTTCCCCTCCTTGAAAACAGGATGACCACACCAGTGCGTCACGGGGCTGTTGTCCGGGTAGCATGAGATAACAGATCTGAAAACCACTTTGTTCTAGATAGCGGGTAGAATGATCACCAATCCAGTCAGGGCTTCTAAGTCCCTCCTCCGATCATTGCAGATCGTAGGCACGCCGCTTCCTGCAGTGAGAACTTGGCACAGTCGTGCAGGGGCAGTGGGCCCGTCCATTACATGCGCAGTCATCGTCGAATCGATGGCGCCTCTGAGCACCTGATAGCTGCTTGGACTCTGAGCGGTGTGCCACCCGTTCACAGCTGGTTCGGTCACCCTGTGCAGACTCACCGAGAGGTGCCTCAGGTGGAGGGCCTCTTCTGAAAGACCGCAGTCCTGAAAGCCCCCCGGAGCAGAGTGCCACCCCTGGGTTACCACGTGTCAGAATCAACTCAGCGACAACGGGTTTGGATTGGGGTTGATGTCCACTGGCTCGTGAACTGTAATTATGTAACCATTCATCAGCCGTCTCTATCCCTCAGTTTCTCTCTCTAGAAACTTGCTGCCAGTTAGCTGATTCTAACTCCAAGCAGTCCTGCAGGACAGGCTGCACCTCCCGATGGGATCAGAAAGCCTCGTCCTTCGCCCTCAGAGGGGGCGGTGGTTGTAAACAGCTGACCTCGCGGTTAGCAGCCGACGAGTAACCACGACCCCACAGGGCTAGCTGCTTCATTTGAGCACCTGCCAACGGGGACGCACACCGAGAGCAGTCACTGTGGGTCAGCAGACAGAGGCTGTGCCGTCAGGGGAAGGACCGAGCTCTGTCTGAAGCTCTGGCCCCTCACGTGCACCCTGAACTTTGGGCACCTTACTGTGTCTGCTTAAGGATCAGCACCCTCTTCCATAAGATGGACCTGCCTGCCTTGCTTGGCTCAGACCGGTCGGAATGTGTACCATTCTATAACATGAACCTCCTCGGCGTCTCAGGGTTGGCTGCTGTTCCTTTGCTGGTGGCTCCGGGTCCTGGAATGCACAGGGACTACTTGAGAGCCAGGAGTGAGTGGGCGCGTGACGGGACCAGCACCCACTGCTGTGGGATCCATTCCGACTCGTGTGGCCCCCGCAGGGCATCGCTTCCTCCCACAGAGCAGTGGGTGCCTTCAAGCCACAGACCCACTCGTAACCCACTCCGCCGCCAGAGCTCATGACAACGTTGCTTCCAAAAGGCACAGGGTTGAAAAGAGGCAGAGCAGTGGCTGATGGGAGGGGCACATAAGGCTTGGAATGGCTGGGGGAGATGTCTAGGGGCGGGGCCTGGACCAATGGTCTTTCCCTCGCAGGTGACAGCCGAGCTGGATGCCTGGAATGAGGATTTGCTCCGGCAGATGAATGACTTCAACACGGAGGATCTGACACTGGCAGAGCAGCGGCTGCAGCGCCACACGGAACGGAAGCTAGCCATGAACAACATGACCTTTGAGGTCATCCAGCAGGGCCAGGATCTGCACCAGTACATCATGGAGGTCCAGGCCTCAGGTAGGCGGCCCCTCGTTCTCCTGGCTGGGGTGGTGCGGGGAATGAATGTACCAGCTGTCTCCCACGAGCTCTTCCGCCCCGTGAGTGCACTTTATTCTGACCGATGGAGATGTTTACTCCCATTTTAAAGAGAAAGGATCCCCAAACCAGGAGAGCTGAAGTCACCCCTCCAGCATCAGCAGGTGGGCTCTGTGTACTATGGGGGGCGGGGCGAGCAATGACTGGGGTCTCCTGGTGCTAGAGAAACGACGAGAGGACCAGTAACAGCGTTTGCACGGATCCAAAGAAAGCTGCCCTGGACGAGCACAGCACGGGTTGGCTTCAGATGCAGTCAGACACCGGGGTGGGCTGTCCTGGAGTGTGCAGACACCCTCCCCCACCGGGCTCGCACCTCAGCTCCAGTCCGTTCCTCTCAGAGGCTAGAATTGCTTATGGATCGCGGGTCTGTGAGGGTGCTTAAGAAGGGCTAACAGAGACTTACGGCAAGCTCATACATCGAAAACCAGTCAACCTACTCAACAATACGGCTGGCTGGCTCCGTTGTTGACTCTTTCCTGCTCAGGATTCATTCGATATTTGTCCAGCACTGGAATGTTTCCCCTGCCCCAGACAGCCTTCCATGTTAGAACTAGACGAGCCTTCGGGATCCCCACGGTCCTAACGAAGTCAAAGAAGTGACTGGGTTGGTCAGAGAGAGCTAGAGCCCAGGTCTCCTACCACCCTAAGCCACACCATCACTCTGCCACCCGGGCCTACCCTAAATGAAGGCTCCTTGTTCTCTAGATCAAGGCAGACACACTGAGGCCATCGCCTCTTGGAAATCCTGCGGGTCCAAGTCCCTGATGATCATCTTGAAGGGTGTTCAGAATCGGAAGATTCTCAGGGGGCGCTAGCAATCACTCTAAACTTCAGGGTACTGTGTTTCCTTGGACGACCTGAAAGTATAAATGCTATCTTGGAAAGGAACTTTGCCTCCACATGAAGAAACCATTAAAAGCAACATATTGGCCATTTCGATGTTCGTCCTCTGATGTTTACCGTGTTCTGAACAGGCTGCAGTTGCCTCTGAGACACAGCCTGCATGTAGCTGTCGTGCAGACGCCGCACAGGCCACCCACGCTGCATTCTCTCGGGGGCAATGTTCAGGCGCCACCTCCAGAGACGACGACATAACTAAGACTTAAAGATCACCGGTGACCCTGTGCGTTAGGGGTTAGGCTGCCATGGCACAAGGAAAAGATGAGGCTGTCTGTTCTTTGGGAAGGGTTACAGTTTCCGAGGCCCTCTATAGGGTCGCCATGAGTCTGGATTGACTGCCTGGCAGTGGGCCTGGGCTTGGTTTGAACAGGACCTGGGCATCAGCGAAAAGCTGTTCAGGTGAGTCAACTGTGTCCAGGGTAGAGAATCGCTGTTTCCCATCTGGACCATGGTCAAAGACAGCGATTTTTCAAGTGTGGTCTCCCAACAGCAGTGCAGCGCTGGTTAAAAATGCAGGTTCCAGGGCCCACTCCAGGCCTTCCACACCACATTCTCTTCAGGTAGATCCGGAAATCGGTGTCTCCCCTGGCTGCTCAGTCTGCTTCCTGGGTCAGTCTCACCAGCATCACTGGCTGCTGTTGGGGAGCGGGTTAGACATGCAGAACCCCAAACATGTGCACCTGAATCTGCATGTTCTCCCAGTCTCCCGTGATGCACGCGCATCAGTGTTGGAGAAACAGGGATCTAGGATAAGGCCTGTACTTTCTCCGTGCCTTATTAGGGAAGCGGGTGATGGCCCTTTCTCTGTGACTGAGAACCTTTTGAGTTTGGGGTTCAGTTCTCCAGTTTGTCCTTTGGGAACTCAGGATGATAGCTGCTATCTGGCTAAAACTGTGACAAGTTGCAGACACGGTGCCCAGTAGAGTGGCTGGGACTGAGAAGCTAGGCAGGGATGTTGCCCTCATGCCTCAGAATTGACCTGTCGAGCAGGAGAGGCCCTGTCTGCCTGGAGACTGGCAGCATTTTGTACCTCTGTGTGGCAGGACCTTGAGCAAGCCACCCTCTGTCCCAGGAGCTAAGTATCCATGGTAACAGAAAGACTGCTGGCAGCCCCTGAGGACTGCTTGTCACTGTGGGCTGGCTCTGCTTGGCGACCAGCAGGACTGAGTGGGTGCAAACGCCCCCAGGCAGATGGTCGATCTACCCCCACGTGATCCTGTTCAGAGATGAGAGTTTCGTCAAACGAAGTTTGAGTGGCCTCTGCAGCCCCCTCCGCTGAGACTGGCTGCTGCCTTGCTTCCACCGAAGCGACTGTCCAGTCCAACACAGCCTGTGAGGTTTGGGGGACCTGGACCCAAGTGTCTCAGGGGGATCTGCGACCTGCTTCTGCAGAGGAGGCATCTCCTCTCCGGACTTAGAGCAAGGAGGGCAGGGAGGACGGGTCACACCAGTGCTGGAGGCTTAGACAACTGTAAGGGATAGCCAATACACGGATGCTGATAAGGGATAAGGCTTGGACAGCTGTAAGGGATAGCCAATACACAGATGCCGATTAAAAGTAAAATAGGCTGTTGCTTTTAAGAAAGGACAGTTGGCAAAATGTGGGTTTGGTTGCTATTGAGCACGCCGTGTCAAATCAATTGAGGGGTCGCGCTTTGCTTTTACCGCCGTCGATGGGAGAATGGAGTTTTCATATGCTTAGTTTCAAGTATAAAGTGAAAGACATTGAGCCAGGTTCTCCTGAACCCTTCTGCTATGCCAACAACCCTGGAGCAAAAGCCTGTGCCTAATGCAATGCCAGCCTTAGGACTGGAAGGCAAAAAAGGACAATTTCCTCATTAAAGAACCATCTGTCCGAGCCTCAGCTTGGGAGGTGGTGGGTTGGCTGCAAGGAGCTGGGCTTGGAAAACAAGCTGAATTCGAGGTCTAGCTTCACCACTATGAGCAGTTAGACTTGGGGGGTCATTTTTCTTGAGGTTTCGGGTGGCTCCTCTGTCCAGCCTTGACTCCTGACGTCCCTTCCCCGGTTCTCACTGCCATGCTGTAGCCTGCTCATCTTCTAGTTGCTATCTGGCCATGCAGCTGTTACCCTTGGCCTGAGGAATAAGGCGTGTCTCTTTAGCGTGCCTGCCAAGGAGGGTCATTGTGAGGATGTTGTGCTAGGACACAGGTCAAGCCCATGGCAGGTGCTCAGGAAAGCACACCTGCTTGTGTATTCCACGCAGGTCTTCTATACAAACCACATCCCTTCAGGGTCATCTGTGTTCTGGAAGCTTCTCCTGCAGCACACGTGCTGCGACTCTTTGCTCCTTCTCTTTTTCAGCCCCAGCATCTGGCAGGCAGCTCTGTCTTGCACACAGCGAGACCTTAAACATGTTTGCTTAGTTGATGGAGAAGGAACATCGGTGTGGGTGGAACAGACATAGGTAAAAATAAAGCCCTGCAAATAATTCCCCCACGTGCCGCAGAGGAAAGAAAAGGACTATGCTTTTCCCAAACCAAAGCTGCGCGGGGCTGACCGGGAGTGGGGCCCTGCTGAGGGTCGGGTCAGGGACTAGAGCCTTGCTGCAGAACCGTGGACCTGGTGGCTTTATTGAGAATCTCCCGGGGAGCCGCTTCCAAAGGCCCAGGTGTGGTGGCAGGACACCCCCTCAGGGATTCTTATTTAATTGGTCCGAAAGGGGCCTTGATTTTTCCAACTTCTAGGTGATTGTGCTGTACAGCTAGCTTTCAGAACGCTGATCTAAAAACCTGATTAAGGCCTTTGTCCCTTCTGAGCTGATTATTGTGCAGACGGAGTGACACAGATAGAGAAAGGGGGAAGGGACAAGAGAAGACACTATGTCCATTGGAGAGCAGACACAAGGTTTTAAGAACTCAGAGACCATTGAAACCCTGTTAGGAATATGGGCAGCAGATCCAGGAATACCTAAACCGTTCCCTGGATCCCAGCTACCCCTCTCCTCAAGAAAGTTAGGTCCCCCTGGTGGCAACAAAGGAAAGCAGAGTCGCATCCTTGTTATTAGCTGTATCGCCTTGAGACCTAAATAATCACACATGCATAGCCTCTGACAACGTTAGTGTCTCGTAAGGAGACCCTGGCCTGTGTTTCCAGCAGTTCAGAATCTTGTCTGCATGCTGGCCTCATCCTGAGGGCCTCAATCCTACCCCTGGTTTGTTTGGTTTTTTTAATCTCCAGACAAATCTAATAAATTAAAACCTGTGTAAACCAGAACCTATGTAAGTCAGAAAAGGAAAACCCAAATGTTTTGCACTAAAATGAACCCTAGAAAGATGGTAAGACTTCACACGCTCAGACACAGAAAACTCCTGAGACCTGGACAAACAAGGCAGCCCCATCAAGTCCCAGCTGTCGCCAGGGTGACAGCGATGGTCTAGGACAGGGTGGGCTGTCCGGCCTGTGGACTGCGTAAGGCGCACGCAGTTGTCACCACAACTCACGTCACGCACCTCCCAAAGAGAAGCCGGTCCAGCCATCACGTAAGGGCGAGTTAATTAAATGTGTGAGCAAATATAGCAGGCTAATTTTCAAGTTGATAATTTGTATGACCCATGAAGGATATTAAAAGTATGCAAATGGCTTTTGGCAGGGGGGAAAAAAAAGTTCCCTATCCCGGTCTAACAGCACCCTTCTGAAGATAAATAAACACAATGATAAGTAAGCATAGAACACGAATCAGTATGTTGTTAAGTTTACATGCACATGCCATCCAATGATCCCATCAGTAATCGATGATGAGTAAGTTACGTTTGCCCCCAAGGAAAAGAAAAAATATGAAAATGAATATTTCTTGAGCAAATAAACACCAAGGGCATAATTTCCTTTTCCTACTTAATCCTCACGCCGTCCCAGGAAAGGAACTGTGGTTCCCATTCTAACAGGGACGTGGATTCAGGCGCAGAGAGGGTAAAGAGCCCAGAGCCTCACAGTTTACAAGTTGTCGAGAGTAGATTCCAATCTTACTCGGTCCTTCTCCACGGCCCACAGGTACGTGTCATCGCAGTGCAGAGACACACCGGACAGGCAGGGCCCTGGCTTCAGGGAGGGAGCCTTTGGTCATGCAAGCACTCCGACGAGTTAACGATCAGCTTTGTCCAAGGCAGTGTGATGGGGGTGAGGGTAGGCGTACCCCAGAAAGAAATCTCCATGCAACATTTTAAGAGAGCCTGACCAACGATTTCACTGCCTGGGTTTGTTTCACGACTGGTTGGAAAGGTCAAGCCACCCACATGGCTGCGTTTGCCTTCCCGGTCCCTGATGAATGCGGTGAAGACAGACGATGATTAGACAAGAGTAGTAATGTCAATGCAAGCAGATGTGGGTTTTAACTGTGCTCCTGGCACTGTGTTGGGGGTGGGGGAAGGGTCAGTGTGGAAGAAGAGGAGGCTCTCTTCTTCTGGAAGGGGCCGGGGTACTCTTCCTGCTCCGTCAGTGCACAGTGTGCTGTCGAGAGCTGGGATGCAGCCACCATCTCCCTTGCCCGTTCTGGGTTCTGGGTTCATCTCACATCAAGCAGTAGCAAGTGAGATTGATCCAAGTGAGAAGTCAGCCAGGAGCCTGTTCTGGGTGAGGGGCCTAAGCAGGTACCTGGCCTCTTGGATGAGTTAGCAGGTGTGGGAAGATGAGCCACGTGCTGTGTGTTAGGCGTCCACCCTGTGAACCTCACATGGAGACACTTTTGCCAAGCCCGGCATATTCAACACCAGAGACACATGTGCAGTGGAAATCCCCCTGCGAGCTGGGGGCAGGGAAGGGTTCCTGCTTCTCCAACTGGATTTTAAATTACATTTCTAGGGAGTAATCATGGGGGGGGGGGCGTTTCAGGGGTCATCCCCCTGTGGCGAGCACCACCGTGTTCCGTTTTGCTGTAATCAAGAAATCCCCTGGGTAACTGAAGAGAGCAAGGAGAGAGAGCTGGCAGCCCGAGGAGCAAGCCTCCCTTTTCGCCGTCTTCCACAGCTATTTCATGAGTGGGGGCTTGAAATTATGAAATTGATTTTTAAAATTAGCCTGGGACAAAAACATCGAAATCATTACCATATAACCAGGAAGAAACGTTTCCCACTCGACCATATTGTCCTTATATAAAGCTCTATTTTTGCTTCCAGAAGTGAATTTCCCCTAGTGTGCGCTACCTTCCTTTAGACTCCCCCGACTGGATGCTGCCAGGGTGGTGACGGTGGCGGTGGCGGGGAGATGGTGTTCTGATGGTATGAGTCAGCCGCGAGGAAGTCTTCCAAGATTGTGGGCTCCTTTAGGTTTTGCCCGCACAGAGAGATGCTTGCCCTCGCTGACTGACTTGCTGGGCTCTTGAATCAGAACCCCGTTGTTGGTTGGGTCCCAGGCAAGGGTCAGCATGAGGACCACAGCTGGGGTGGTAGAGTGCTTACAGGATGGTGAGCAGGGAAAGGGTTGGACAGAACTAAGAAGCTGCCATGCAGGTAGACACCGACTTGGTGCTGGCTCGAGCTACATGGGACCTCACAAGTTCTTTGTGCACATCCTAGTGTTGTAAAGATGTGTTGCATCCAGTGTCACGTGGATGATTTGCTCAAGTTAACATTCTCCTGCCAACCCCCAAAGGCAAATAAAGACAAAATTGATAACAATAAAAGGCAGTGATACTGAAAACAAAAAGGTGAGTCAGTCAACTACATCAGCAGGAACCTGCAAAGGAGTCATCGGGATCTAACCCCATTGGGCTGCAACCCCGTCGTGAGTGGGACTAAGGATGGGCTTGAAGTACCCCCGTACTACCTGGGTGTTCATCGTGTACCTTGTATTTCTTCCTCAATCAGGAATTGAATTGATCTGTGAGAAAGACATTGACCTAGCGGCCCAGGTGCAAGAGTTACTGGAATTTCTCCATGAGAAGCAGCATGAACTGGAGCTCAATGCCGAGCAGACCCATAAGCGGCTAGAGCAGTGTCTACAACTGCGGCACCTCCAGGCGGAGGTCAAGCAGGTGAGCCTGGCCCTTCCCAAGCTGCCCCCAACCTCCCCTCCCCTCCGCCTCTCCCCATTTCACCACCTACCACCACCATCACCACCAGCCACCCCCAATAGCCACCCCCACCAGCCACCTTTAGCCTGCACTCCCCCCCTGCTGAGCCAGGCCTGAGGCTAAAGGATACAGCGCCCCAGGTGCATCCCCTAAAATAAGCAGCACATAGAAGACACACAGGTGAAAGGCTCGGCCGTCTTCATCTCTGAAAGCTAGGCTGCTATTACGAATGGCCCCAACAGCGCGGTGGCTCGAACTCTCAGAACAATCGCAGGAGTGCATTCCAGACTTCTCCCAAGGGGTCAGTCCCTGAACCTCTCCTCCCCCTCCCCCTCCTCCTCCTCCTCTTCCTCCTCTTCCTCCTCCTCCTCCCTGTCTCTAATCCTGCGCACCGTCCACGAGAAGGGCACACCCTCCCTCAAGAAGCATGGTTAGGCATTATCTTCAGGGTCTGTCCATATGGGGGGCCTGCCAGTGTGCCTCCAAACAGTGCCTGGTGTCTGGTTGGCAGCCGATAAGTTGTAGCCGTTACCCTCATTGTTTTCAGTGTGTGGGGTAATCTTGTAAGAAGCCTTTCTTTCCATATTAAAGTTGATTTAAAAAGAGAAGAAAAAGAATCTTTAGTGGCAGGAGACATGACATGAGACATTTTTTTGTCAACAGGCATACCCAGATCTTTGAGAGCTCAAACCTCAAAGAATGGACACACTTTGGCATGTGTTCACACTATTGGGAAGAGATCAAGTGTTGATTGCTATTAACATAATCCGCGGGCGTCTCATCTTTAGAAAAAGTGGGGTTGAAGAAGCAAACATCTGGTCGTCCGTCCCATGGAATGAGTGCTCTGAGCTTTTGGAGGCGCCCTGGGGATGCTGAGGGCCGAGCATTGGACTGCTAACCTCAAGGTTGGCGGTTGAAGCCCAGCAACCTCTCCCCGGGAGAAAGCTGAGGCTATCCGCTCCCACCAAGAGTTACGGCTTCGGAAACACAGTGTAGCGTGACTGTGGGTGGGGTACAGGGGCACAGTGGGCAGGGCTCTGCTCCTTTTACACACATCTCAGTCCAGCCTCACAATCACTTTCAGAAACGGATGTAGTCTGTTTTACAGATGAAGCCACTGGCACCTAGAGAGTGCCACCGTGGGGCTGGAACACTGTCCACAGGTTGGGAGGGGCCCTGAGCAGGGCAGACTCTATCACTTCAGGGGTCACTCCCTTCTGCAGGCTCTCCCAGCCCCCCTCCCCTACTTGCTTTAGGCAGAAACCTTCTGTCATCCAGTTACCTCTGACCCATCCAGATCCCCCTGAGAGGGTTCGAGACTGTCCATCTTTATGGGAGCAGACAGCCTCAGCTTTTTCCCACAGAGCAGTGGATGGGTTTGAACCTTGATCCTTCCAGTTAGTGGGCCAGTGTTTACCTCACAGCAGCTCTGGGGCTCCTTTCCTCTAGGCTGAGCCCCCCCCCCAAAAAAAATCCTAAACTGGAAACATCTGCCTCTTTTTAGCCACTTTCCCCTCAGGTACAATGTGGCTTCCAGACTTGCTTTAAGACTAATAATTTAGCACAGGGAACAAAGATAGTCTTTTTAATGTAGCGACTGCTTCTTCACCTTGTGTATTCAGGCTATGCGTGCTAGCACGTTGGATAGAGACTGCATTGTTCTTCCCCGTCACGGGAAGAGTGGCCTTCCTCACCCCTGTCCTCTTCCAGCCCAGACATCACCAGAACCCCCACACATTGTCGCTGCCCCCCAGCAAGGCTGCGACACAGCGCTGCCAGCCCATGGCACGGGAGTTGCACGTGGCCCTCTGGGGAGAAATGGTGCTCCCGAGGGCCTGGTGGAAATCCTTGCAGGCCCAGGACACCGGGAGAGGGAGGAAGAATCAATAGTCTTTTCACAGTCACTTTCAGAGTAGAAGGGGCCCCTGAGAGAAAGGAGGGTTACTTTGATTTTACAAGGGAGACACCATAAGGATGAGTGCTCCCTGGGGCCGTGTGACCCCTGAGCCAAACTTGAGCCCAAAGCCTGACTCAGAGCGGAGTCAGTGCGGTCCCAAGATGCCTCCAGGGCTGTCCATCTTCCAAGAAGCAGGTGGTCCGGTTTTTCTCCCGCAGTGACCGGTGCTGAATCACTAGGCCACCTCAATTTGATTTTTGCCTCTGTGGGGGCCGCCAAAAAAAAAAAAACATCCCAAAACCCAACCCATTGCCTTCCAGGTGATGCAAACTCATAGTAACCCTGCAGGACAGGGTAGAGCCGCCCCTGTGGCCTTCTGAGACTGTCACTCTTCACGGGAATAGAGAGCAGCATCTGTCTCCCAAGGGGCGGCTGATGGATTTGAACTGCTGACCTTGCCATTTTCAGTCCAGTGCGTCACCATTATGCCACTGGGGCTCCTCTACTGGGACCTACTCCGGCCTATTTCAGGAAAATTAGGAAGCAATCCTCCAGCAGAACATAGCCTCGTATGTTCCGGAGCGTCTCATCAAGACCCTGGCTGAGAAGTCAGGGTCGGCGTGGCCTCGACTTCCTGGAGGGTGCTGCCTGCCTGGTTGGCCAACTGGAGTCCCCAGCAAGGCAACCAAGTTCTCCTCGGCTGCCCGTGCTCTGCGGTTTCTGCCCGTGGAGGGAACTGCGTGGATAATGTGAACCCCACAGAGAGGAGGAAAGCATTCCTACAAGACCCTTAAGGGGTATAGTTTAATGCTTTTGTTTCTGGCGATGTTTGTGCATTTCTGGACCATGAGTAGTAGAACTTGACTCCCATGTTGTGTTCGTCTTCAATCAGAATGGATGTCTCTTCGCTAAGTACACATTCTGTGTGGAGGGGGGTAGGAGACAGGTCGCCCTTCAAAGGCAAAAGCAGAGAATCTATAACCGCGTAATCCAGCGTTGACAAATATGTGTGCGTATTACCATTCAGAATTTCACGGGGCGGGGGACAGTGGGAGAATTCTTCTGTGTAGGTGGGACAGTTCCTTCTCCCAGCCTCGGTGAGAACGACACACCGTAGGAATCAACCGTGTGGTGTTGACTGAGTCAGGCTCTTTAGTCCTGTGCAAAGGGCAGCGCCCCGTGGATGCCGAGACCGCTGCTGGGTGCAGCCCCCACGCCTCATTAGACAGCCTGTCCCCTGTCAGAGCTGGGCTCTTTCCGGAGACGTCTGATCCACTTTCATGGAAATTGGTGAAGCGGGAAATATTGATCCGGAAGCTGTTGACACTTTGAAAGAGGTAGTTAATCTAGATGTCAGTATTGATCCCAGAGCTTAAATTTAGACAACAGCTTGAAAGTTTTTTGTGTGAATATACTCTTAAAAGATAAAGCGGGGGTGGAGGGGTAGGGGCAGCTAAATCACAATGCCACTGATGGGAACTGATCGGGGAACAATATGTAATTATTCTGGGGTGCTCTTTTACGAGCTCATAGATGAGAGACTTTGATGTGGCCGTGTGGCCACTAAAACCTTATGTGAAATTAAATTATATTAATCTAAAGCTTTAGAGAGTGAGCCATTGAAGTTCTCAATGATTCAGACCAAAGAAACTGATGAAGGCAACTGATTTTCTGAGGGATTTCTTAGGATTTTATATCAACGATGTATGACCGAAACACCTCTGGAGAAATGGTAGGCTCTGAAGGGATCTCACACTGCTGATCATGGACTGTGGCTCAGGGTTCGAGACCACACAAATTTCCATTTCTTTTAGAAAAATGATTCTGTACACACACACACACACACACACACACACACACACCACCATCCTGATTGCCTTCCAGGAAAATGACTACCCTGGTAAACGTGACCTCACATCTGAATCAGAAACATTTGAAAAACCCATTTAATGGCCATAAAAATTAAGTAAATCCCCATATGTATACAGTGCAGGGCATTTAGTGGGGGAAAAAAGTGCCAGAATGAATTTATAAGCCGTTGGCCCTAAGCTTCTACAAAGAAATAATTCTCTTTTTTTCCTTTTTTTTTTAATTAAAGACATTGGCTCAATTTGTCCCTTTGGACCAAACACTGGCCAAAATTTCCACCCGATCAAGATGGACGTTCAGCACAGAGGAGAAATTACGAGGCTGGCCCTCAAAACACTGCTGGGGTGCATGCTATTGGGGTGCATGTATTGGGGTGCATGCTAGTCATTATCCATAAAAGTGAGACAGGAGAGGGGCCAAATCTGAAAGAGGGGAGACCAAAGGCTAGAGCAGCCTCTTCCTGAGTCTCACACGCATCTGGGTAATTGCGAGGAGACCTGGTCTGGTCCCGGTCTGGAAAACCGTGAAGGGGGAGCGTGCGCTGTCTCATACTCTAGCACTCCAGAACACAGGGAAGGTGGGTATAGGAAAGGCCCCCTTCCACCATCTGGGAACCTGACAACTTTTCTTGGGGCACCTAGAGCTTCACAGACAATTCTGCCTTTTGATCAGTCATCTATAGAAATAGACCTTAGGAGAAATAGGCTAATGACTTTATTATAGGTGTGATCCTGAGTACGCAGCCAGATACAGATGACTTCCCCAGCTTGCTCGGGGAAGGGTCTGTCTGCCCAGCTTAGATGCCATTGTCATCGGTGGGCCTTTATGCCCTTGTCCCCCTCCTCACGTGGCCTTGCCGTGGCTAGCATGGCCGAAGGAAGCCCTGGAACTCAACAATCAGGTCCCTCCTCAGCTCAGATGCAGCTGGATTTCTGACCTAGCTGAGAACTTTCCAAGGGCAAATATTGTTTGAGTCTCTCATTTCTACAAAATTAACCTCTTTCTAGTGTCTTCTGACAGCAGAAAGGGGAACACGTTTCATTTTGAAAGAAGGGTAGAATGTTAGAGTTAGGCGTGATCTTTAAAGATCATCCGATCTATTAAGTAAGCCTGTCTAAGATGACTGATAAACATGTTGTTGATTTATAAAATTGTGTTACTTTATCTTTATCGTATGACTGAAGCAAGGAAAGTATTCCCATTTTAAAGATGAGAAAATTGAGCCTTAGAGATTTTATGTTTCCAAGATCATGTAGCTCAAGGTGCGTAGCGCCAGATTTTCTTACTTGACTTCGCTTTTTTATTAGTTTATTTCCTCTGTTGTTGTTAGGTGCTCTCTGTCAGTTCTGATTCATGGCCAGGAGGTGCTTCCCATCCTGCTTCATCTCACAGTCGTTACTATGGTTGAGCCTATGGTGCAGCCACTGTATCCGTCCGTCTGGTGAGGGCCTACCGCTTTCGCTGCTCTTCTCCAGACTAGGCCTCCTGCTGGTGCGTTCAGGGTGCACGAGATGAAGTCCATCCTGGCTTCTAAGGAACAGTCTGGCTGTCCGACCTCCAACAAAGATTTGTTCAGTCTTCTAGTAGTGCATGTCATATTCAATATTCTTGGCTAACAGCATACTTCAGTCATTCATCCTTTAGTCTTTCTCACCCGCTGTCCAGACTTCACATGCAGAGGAGCCATTGAAAATGCCAGTGGCTTCTGTCAGGTGCACCTTAGTCCTCAAAGTCACACCTCCAGGAGGCTCCTAAATGCTTATGGGAAAACTTCAGTTCCTTTGATTTCCATTTTTCCGCAAACTTTTGGAAGCGCCCTGGTATTACCCTGCGCATACCTGGATGCTCGCAGAGGAATAAATACTGTATATACTCGAGTATAAACCGAGTTTCTCAGCACATTTTTATGCAGTTTTTGTGGTAAAATTAGGTGCCTCGGCTGATATTCGGGTCGGCTTCTACGTGTATATACATACGGTGACCAGTTTTATGAAGCAGGGAATAAAGGACCTCGGTAAAAGTAAATTATCCCAATCAAGAGTTATCACAGGTCAGTACAAAAATTATGATAATAAACAGCTGTCATACGTACTCATACTGGGTGCCCCCGTACGCTCACACACAGATACTGCACTCAAAGGCAAGCTTGTAATTCATAGTCTTCCTGTCGGGTGACGTGTAAATAAAGAATTACACCTTTGCTCCACAACCAAAAATCACTACCGCCACTGCCCAAAACAGCCCTGTAATACAGAAAGTGAAGGACCAATTACCCTTATCTTACAGATGAAAACAACCTAAAGTTCGGGGAGGGGGTGTGTGCTAAGTGACTTTGCCAAGTACCAAGGTCAGTTGTTCCCAGTTCCCAGTTTGTGCTCTTTCTACAGTGTCTCCGACTTGATCCCAGGACTGACTCATCCATAGATCCTATGCCAGGATCTAAACCATGACTATAAATTACCGTGCATTTGCATCTTCCTAAACTGCATCGCCCCACGTCAGAGTCTTGGAAGGCCATTATAAACAGAATGACTTCCTGAGAAAAGTAAGGTCTGAGCCATGAGATTTTCCCATGGCGATGGGAATTGCTGCCATCTTTGTTAACAACTGGTGTTCCCAGTTGGTTGAAAATAGGAAGGGAAAAAAAAATCCCATTCCAGCAAGCTCCAAGGGAGTCTGTTGCCACACAAGCATTGATTTAGATGTACATGGAGAAAACGTTTTTCTGTCACCCCAATTAAATCTCTGAGCCCTGCAAAATATACCAGTAGTTAATTACTGCAGAAAGGCTTACATAATTCAAAAATAAACATTGTGTGCTCTGCCTCCTAGAGAGAAAGCATTTGGGCATGTAATCTGTGTACGCGTGCACCCAGACCTACAGGAAGCGTTTGGAAATCAGTTCCACTGTGACTCAGTGGTCCACAGCACACTCATGGCATCAGGAATTTCACACACGGACTCCCAGCAGTTATTTCTTGCAACTCATTGCTTTACAGATTGGCAGCTCCCCCACAATCTGCCAGACTGGCCATGAATTCACATCTCAATCCAAATAGCTTGGCTGCAGTGGGATTTATGCCTTGATGTTGCCCCTGCATAATGTGACATCCCTTATTTCCTGCCCAGTGAGGGAAGTTGAGAGATGCCGACAAGGGTGATGGAGTGGGAGAAAGGGCTTGGAGTTTTCTAACTGGACAGCGTGAGGGCGTGCAGGGGGGGGGGGGTTTAAAGGCAACTCTGCAGCAGATTGTGCTGTCTTCTCCTTTGCCTTGAAATAGCAAATGGATGGTGTTTACTGATCTTGACATTTCAGAGGAACTTTTCTTCTCCAAGCAAATTGTCAGATTCACTAATTTGTTGTTTGTTTTTTTATTATTTTTTTTTGGAGACCCCACACAGGGTCGGCTATCAGAGCGTGACTCTTCCAGTTTGATGACCTATGTTGACTCAGCTGCCGAGGGCACCACTCGCCTGGACCCCCACGTGTCTAGCCAATGCCAGTTGGGTCTCCAAGTCTCAGGTTCCCCTGGCTGTGTTTCTGTCCCTCCACTACTCAGTGTGGTCACCCAGATCGTACATGTAGCCTAGTCAGAGCTTCTAAATAATTTAAGTTAAAAAGGATTCTCATTTTTTCTGATGAACAATTTGGTAAATTATTTATGCTTCTTGCTTGTTTTACTTCTTTTTCCTCCTGGTTTGCAGTTGTTTACTTGCTAAAACTCAGAGCTGTCTACATTTGGCTGTTTTCCAAAGACATAGGGGGTTGGATTCACTGCTCAATAGTAGTTGGGTATTTTCCATCTACCCTGTTTCAAAAAAAGTACTGCACACCCATCACATAAGGGCCTATGGTAAATACTACATGATATTTTAAAAATCACTAATAAATATTTCCCAACTTCTCAGTAGTTTACATTCTAAGACAGTAGTTCTCAACCTTCCTAATGCCTCAACCCTTTCATACAGTTTCTCATGTTGTGGTGACCCCCAACCATAAAATTATTTTCATTGGTACTTCATAACTGTCATTTTGCCACTGTTAAAAATCAGGCGGCCCCTGTGAAAGGGTCATTTGATCCCCCAAAGGGGTTGCAACCCACAGGTTGAAAACCGCTGTTCTAAGAGGAGATGTGAAGCAGACAAGGGTGACTGAACAAGGCAGTCTTTGGTGAATGCAAAGAGGGGGTACAAACAAAATGACATGGGCTTTCTAGAAGAGAAGGGAATTCTTTCTAAATGGAATGCTTAATTACAGAAGATGTTGTGGATGTTTGAACTTGGCCTTAAAGAGGGGGACATAATGCCACCAGACAAAGTTGATTTACACCACCTATGCACTCCAGAAAAGAAGTCCTGGTGGCTCAGTGGTTAAGTGGTGCACTGTGGACCATAAGGTCAGCAGTTCAAACCCACCAACCAGTCAGCAGGAGAGAGATGACATGGTCCACTCTATAAAGATCTATAGCCTTAGAAACGCTATGGCAGTTCCACACTGGCCGGTGGGGTCATTATAACTCAGAATTGACTTGATGGCAGTAATTGGGGCTGTGTTGGTTAGGTTCCAGAAAGAACCTCAGCTCCTCGTGTGCAAAACAGTGAAATGGAGCATCGTTCTGCCTAAGCAGGGGAGGAAACGGGAACAGGCGTGGGAGGAAAGAAACCATGAAGCCAGGAGTGAGATGGGGACACAAAATAGTGCCCCTGATACAAGGTACCAGGTCCAGTTGGGGAGATCACCTTTTAAATGATCCAGGCTAGACCTCTCTTCTTGCTAACGATGGACAAAGGCAAGTGGACTCTCAGCCTGAGCTACCCAGCAGAGGAGACTCGAGTTCTGGGGAAGCCGTGCCAGCTGCTCAGCATCTGCCCATTCTGTCCGCACAGGTCCTGGGATGGATCCGCAATGGGGAGTCGATGCTCAGCGCCAGCCTGGTCAACGCCAGCTCCTTATCTGAGGCAGAGCAACTGCAGCGGGAGCACGAGCAGTTCCAACTGGCCATCGAGGTAACAGCCAACTCTGACTGCACTGCGCCCCCTTCTGCTCCGTGCCTCCAGCGGCATGATTCCCTGAGGTGCGGATGCTCCCCCAGGGGCCAAAGCCCTTGCTGTGTTCAGTGAGCGGGGCCAGGCAGCCTCCCTGTTACCCAGGAGTTGACGGGGAAGCAAACCATCCCAGGGAGGCCTCATGTAGAAAGCAAGTGTGTGCAGCACAAACCATATGTGTGAATAGCCTACTCTAGGGGAGCTTGATGGGGCACATGCTACATAGGAACCGTTCACCTGGAAGGCTCCTGGCACACGGGGTGAGTTTTCACGGATGATAAACGGGGCAGGCCCAACATGCGAAGCGTAAAATTAGAAGGTTAGAAACCACACGGAATCGAAGAGCGCTCAGAATCGAGGATGAGCAAGCATAGACATCATTGGGCAGCGGAGGTTTTATTTTTAGGCATTTGGCTTCTGGGTTGTGTTTACAGACTGTTGTCAGTCTCTGCCTCTAAACAGGGACCATTAGAACAGGAGCCGACTGCAGCAGCCAGCTCGCCTCCAGGAGAAACTTGGTCGGTGATGGTGGAGGAGATCTTCCCAAAAGAAACTTCACGACCAGAAATAGCTTGCCAACAGGGACTTTCCTGAAAGTCCACGCTAACATCAACTTCCACCTAAGAGCCACCTAATATGAGTGTTTTCTCCCTCTCAATAATGTCTTTAATTAGCCTTTCCAGGAGAACATTCTCCTTCCCAAAGAGATTTGGACTGATTGCTTTGGTGTGGTGTGGGCAAAAGATTTGGAAGTGGGACAGGGAACCTCAATTAAAAAGAAGTCCAGTGCCAGCGGGGAAAGACAGAGAGAGCAAGAAATTCAAAGGCACTCATCACTTATGGGTCAGTTAAGGCCTTGACCACTTCGGGGAGTGAAAGAAATGTGTCCTCCACCATGATAAGCAAACAATACATTTCAGCTGACTGTGCTTAGAACTACATGTTTTAATTTAGTGATTCAACACAATTAATTAATCTTGAAGCCAGTGTTGACTGAATTCAATCGTGTAATGGTCCAGAAAGCATCTTACATGCCATGTGCAGGTAAATGATTTATTTCTGTAAGGTACCTTGATGTATTTTTAGGCGCTACTGTTAGACACACAGGCTTCCCCCACTATCCAAAAGTCCAGTGTTCCTATTGAAGCCTCTCATAAAGGGACATAAAGTGAAGAAGCAATTACCATTCATTTGCACATGGAAGAATGGCACTTTCCCAGAGCACCGACCTCTCCCTGCAAAAAAAAACAAGTAGCCCATACAACCTAAAGTAACACTAACAGACTCGTCCTCCCTCTCACTCACTTTCCCTCGCCCTCTCAACTCAAGAAAACAAAAAATAAAGTAGCACTAACATGTGAGAGAGCGTCACAAAGTTCATGGGGAAATTACTTTGGCTTCTAATTCCACACATTTTGGGGAGCCCCCCCCCCCCGCCGAAGTACAAAGCTGTGGCAACTTGGGAGAGGGGCATGCTGCCTCTTAAGGGGCCGGCTGCAAAGCAAACTGCGAAGAGCCTTCTTTCTCGGAAGTCAAAAGCCTCTGCAGATATGGTTCAGTTAGTGATGAACAGCAGCGCCTACAGGACTTGCAGAGACTGCGTGTAGGGCATGTGTTCCAGGGCACACCGAGGCAGTGGGGCAGAGTGAACTTTTAAAAAGTCGGCGATGCCTGTACGACCCAGGATATGAGATTTCAAAAGAACCACGCGTGCCCTAGACGCAAATCATTTAGAGGGGAGGGCGCTCTGTTATCACCAGCCGTCTCTACTGCAGTTGGCCGGCCACAGGGTCTGATCCGTGTGGCACAAAGCTAGGTCAGAAGGACCGTGGGACAGCATTCACCCAGTAGTGATGGTCTGCCGAGACAGGTCAGCAGCAGTGTGGGCGGGCAGGCTGGGCAGTCACACTGGAGACTGAGCGCTGCTGGCGGGGGAGAGGGCAGCACTTAGCTACACCAAATTCCCCAACCAAGCCCAGCTGTCATGGAGCCAGTTCCAACGCATTGTGACCCTCCTCTTTCGCCTGGTGGAGTCAAACGGCTGACCTTGCAGTTAGCAGCCCCGGGTGTAATCCACTTGCACCCGTCGGGCCAAGTCTCGTCTTTATCTGTCTTGAAAGTGAAAGTTTACCTCATCGGTCCCGATTAAGTACATGTCTGTTCCCTTAGTCCAGTGGTGGCAGGTAAACCCCAGGGTCATGCCGCGTGGGCGTCGCAGTGTGCTGGTGGGAAATAGTGGGCACATGCACCTGCTGCTGCCGTTGTGCTGTGCTGTCCAGGGGATCCCCACGCACGGGGACCCTTTCAGAGCATAACTGCCCCAGAGGGATTCCTAGGCTGGGGTCTTTATGGGAAGGGGCCCTGGCATGCAGTGGGTAAGTGCTCGCTGCTAACAGAAAGGTGGGTGGTTTGAGCACACTAGACTCCCTGGGAGAAAGCCATGTCCGTCTGGCTCCATGCAGATTGTGCTCTTGGGAACCTGGTGCTTGTGAGGCATCTGGACTCTGCCGTTAGGGTCACTGTGAGTTGGTATCACACCTGACCGTGGGTTTAATCTTTATGGGGACAGAGCGCCTCGTCTTTTCTCCTGTGGAGTGGCTCGTGGGTTCAAGCCACCGGCCTGAGAGTTTGTTAGCAGCTGAGTGTTTGTTGTGCCCGCAAGGTCCTTCCCGCATCCGAGTGGTGCCCTGGCATGACGGCCTTCCACATAACTGTAGGCCCAGCCCGTGTCCATCTGCGTTGGCAGCTGCTGCACCCTTTCCGAACAGAGACTCCCTAACATCCACAGCCTGTGATCCACTCTGGATCATATGGGTACGAGGTGTTAAATATTCTTGGGGTTAATCTTGAGATATAGGCCCTTTTAGTGTCTATTGTCTCTTGAGGGCAGAGCAGAGCAATTGGGTTTCTGGAAGATACTGAGAAGAAAGGGGAGGGGGGTCTGCAGCATGGCTAGACTAGGAAAGAGAGCAGGACCCGAATTTCAGCACTAGCCCTTCCTCTAAGTGACCGTGCGCTTCTTTCCAAATGTGTCCGTGTAGACCACGTTCTATCTCCATCAGGTGGGAAATGGGCCAGCGAGGCCTTAAGCAACTGACCCAGCAGCTTAATAAAACCACTGTCATCGAGCCAGTGTCAGCTATAATTCTGTCTGGGTGCAGACTGCCTCATCTTTCGGCCTCAGAGATGATGGTGGGTTTGAACTGCTGACCTTGTGACTAGCAGCCCAACATGACATAACTTTAAAAGTGTATAAGGAGTCTAGTTTAGCTTGGTCCATTTTGAGGGTGCTATATGAGGCCTGTACAATGATTTCCTGATGGGGCACTTGCTGGGACAGACTGGCTCCTAGAAAGACCAGCTGTCCCTGTTGACTGGCCCTAGGATGGATCATTCTTACCTAGACAATTACAACGTGAAGGAAGGGATTATTAATAACTCAGGCAAAAAAATAGACACACTGGTCCTGGGATGTGGGAAAACCAGAAGACTGCTCACCCTGCTGTGTGACCTCATCACGTTGAAGGTTTTGCTCTCCCCAGAGGATGTCAGCCTTTGCCTGAAAAAGCCTTGACTTTAGAAACCCTCCCCAGAGCCATTCAGAATGGAGAAGGGTGCATTCCACACGATACCCAGAAGCATCGTGATTTTATCAAGCTCAACTAGTCTATTATCTCTTTGCAGTTCAGATCTTGTGGCTGGTAAGCCTTCAGGGACTGCAAACCTCATAGAAATAGATTCAAGTTTCAAATCCATTTTTACTTGACATTTTCTTACTCATTGTAAGCATGGGTGTTTGTATCAGGAAAACTGTGAAGACTGGACAGTAAATTCAATTGATTTTCTGTGTACTACTACTAAATATTAATATTTCTTGTAATCCATGTCTTCAAGTCACAGAGCTCAGGGTAATTGGACATGGGGAGTAGAAGGAAATAATAGAGAATGACGACTTAAGTTTAGCAAAGCAGGTTATGAAGTTTCAATAACACCTCCTTTTAGAGATTGATGGAGGAGGCCTTTCTAGGACCACTAGACCATGATGACCTGCCGAATGGGAAAGAGGACTTATCACGGCGGAGGGAGGATGAACGTGCAAGGCGCGCCTCCGCTCTCGGGGAAGAAGGCATAATGACGCCATAATAGTGAAGTGCCGGTTTGCCAAATCATGACCCCAATTACTACTCTATTTGGTGAGCCCTTGCTCTGAATGGGATGCTGCAGATACCAGCCGACTTACTAGAGAGCAGATGCTGCAGGGTGATAACAGTAAAGCGATCATCGCTCTGGGAATAGGTCAAACCAGAGGCGCATTTCCGGGTTCAACACTTCCTTGGTCGTACATTTTAGGACAAGACACTCAACTAGCCTCAGGCCCCTCCCCCTTTTTTTAAAATTAGGAAATGGAAATAATGTTGCAAGAACTAGAAAATGTGCGTACAGCGCCTGGAGTAGAGCCTCGCAAACCCCAGCTATTAGCATTATTTTAACAGCCCACCTTGAAAGTCTCAGCCAAGCATCAGCTGAAGGACCTAGGAGACTGTCTCTCTGACTTTCAGGTTGTTGGGAAGGGACCTACCTTATTGAAGGAAGGGGGACTTGGGGTGCACTTCACAGGAAGACTGGAATAAAGACGGGAGGGTGGGAGAGGGAAGGGGAGCCTGAGAGACACCTATTAAAGACAGAGCAACGACCAGAACAGAAACAAAAAAGAACGTAGGCTAGTCGACATTCACAGGGATTGGGGGTGAGGAAATGTATGTGGTTACGTTGGAGACCGTGTTGTAGAGATCTTTTAATGATGGCCTCCCGCATTTGGACTTAATTTCATAGCAATGAGGAAAATCCTAAAGACTTTAGAATTGAGACAAGGGCACAGGGTGATGTTCCTGCTGTCCGACTAGAACAGGGGTCCTCAAACCACGGGCCACATGCAGCCCGCCGAGGACATTTATCTGGCCTGCCAGGTGTTTTCCCCCTTTTGTTTTTTTACTTCAAAATAAGATATGTGCAGTGTGCATCGGAATTTGTTCATAGGGTTGTTTTTTTAACTATAGTCCGGCCCTCCAATGGGTCTGAGAGACAGTGAACTGGCCCCCTGTTTTAAAAGTTTGAGGACCCCTGGACTAGAGCTTTACTGCTGAAAGAGAGTGGACTGTGGTTCGTGTCCACGGAATTGATTCTGACTCATGGTGGCCCCACACGGTTTACATGGCTGGGACCTTTCAGAAGCAGTCCTCTTTTTTAGGCAACACTGGGTGGGTTTGATCAGCGTATAGTCGTGTGTAACTGAAGGCAGCACACTGGAGGCTCCGGGGTTGGAGCAGGAGGCAACCAGAGGGGATAGATGCTGATACCAAGTGCAGATTCAGAAGCAGGAAGCGAAGCCTGGAGGCTGCGGACTGGAAAATATCACAGTGTGTGGAGTACAGTTTGGAATGAGAAGGAGAAGCAAATGCAATATAGGAAATGTTGAGCCAACTGTCCCTTGGGAATTGCCCCTGCATGCTGCCCAAGAAGAAGGTGAGGAGTTAATTCTGGGACCAGGTACGGACGGGGCTGCTAACTCCCTCCCTCCCGGCGTTGATTAAGCTACGCTTTCCTAAAAGTGGAAAGGCCAAATTAGCCTTACTCTCTGAAAAGGGTCTTAAGAGACACAGATGGCCTGTACTTGACTAGTAACCTGAAGATCACTAGTCTGACTCCACTCAATGGCACTCAGAAGAAAGGTCTGATGGTCTGCTTCCCTCTTCTAGCCAAAAGGCCCTATGGGGAGATACTTCTGCTACGTAACTCATGGGACCATGAGTTGGAACTGATTCAGCAGCAGTGGGTTTGGTTGGATCTGGGGGGGAGTGGAAGTGAGCCCAGCAACAGAGGATGGAATGACATCAGCTGTCAAGTCAGTTGGCCTCCAGCATCCCCCCGTGGGTCATTTCATTTTAGTAAATTTTCATCCCATTTAGTTAAATCCCCGCTGACACTATCCTCCAGTCTGGCCTCCTCACCGCTGGCGTGTTTCATAAACACAGAGAATGAGAACCCCATTTAGCTTGAATCAGGAGGCATGGACAACCTAAACTTTCTACCAAAAGCTTATACCATAAAGCCAAATATAAATGACGTGGGAGTTAGGCATTGAGCTGAACTGCCGATGTACTGCTTTGTCCCTGGGTAGGGTAACTCGAGGGTGACATGGGAGGATACTCTTAAAGTTTTCTTAACTTAAAAACTTGAATTTCTTCCACTGAAATCCTTTCCAGCTGATTATGCATGCTTGAAATGAATCCTACTGTGTTTGGTGGAGGTTTTTGACACTCAGAGATTTTTCTTCTTAATGAGCTCCAAATATTTGATCTATAAAATGGACTCCAGAAATAACTTCTCTGAAAACTCAGTCTGGTGAACAAGTTTTAGGATTTGACTTGGAAGGGACATTTAAATAACATATGAACCAACCAGAGAACAGATTCATAGGCACTGACACTGTTTCTCTTCCGTGGAAGCCAGACCCTCCTTAAAACCCAGACACAAGTAGTGGAGGAGAGAGGAGAGACAGGGGCTACAGGGCCGAGAGATTAGATAACAAAACTGCCTGGTATTGTTGTTTTTTTTTTAAGATGATGCTTTAAATACTATGATGTGTTGATCTTCATGACAAAAATGCTTGAATCCATCATTTAAAGCTCTTTAACTTTTCTGCATCTTTCCACTCACGCCTCACTCCACCCCCCTCCCATACCACGCCTGGGTCGTTTCCACGGACCGCTCGCTCCTCCCCTCGTGCCCAGTCCCTCTTTCATGCCACTTCCTTGCAGAAGACACACCAGAGCGCCCTGCAGGTGCAGCAGAAAGCCGAGGCCCTACTCCAGGCTGGCCACTATGACGCGGAGGCCATCCGGGAATGTGCCGAGAAGGTGGCCCTGCACTGGCAGCAGCTCATGCTGAAGATGGAAGACCGGCTGAAGCTGGTTAATGCCTCGGTGGCCTTTTACAAAACCTCAGAGCAGGTGAGGGGAGAGGTGATGGGGGGGCTGTGGGGCCAAGGTTGACAATCTGCAGCGCAAAGCCAGGCCCCTCTGTCCTAAGCTCTGAAATTGGAGAACCGTTTGTGGACCCCCACAGTGTGTTTCTTTGTCACCCTTTCCAACAAATTTAGATGTTTTGTTCTGTTGTGTTCTTATAAAATAAATGTTTCAAACTCCTGCGATCTTTACTGAGGTATTGAAATAGAAATTGGGCCTTCTGGGATGCTAGATTTGGGGAGCAGTGTATCAGCCATTACCCTGATGATACTGTATAAAAAGCCATTCCCCAAACTCAGTAGTATAAAGCGGTGAGCATTTTTCTTTTCTGTTTTTCACACAAGTACCCGTGGTTCAGCTGTCTAGACCGAGCCTGGCAGACAGGCTCTAGATCTCTTCTAGGGCTTTCCTCCGCCTTGACCAGTAGTTACTGGAGGCAGCAGTGCAAGAGCCTAAAACCTACTGTGCTGGAAACCTACCTTCGCTCACCTTCTATTGCCAACGGAAGTCATGTGTCCAAACCAGCATCAGGGAGGCAGGCAATACATGGTTCCTGAGAAGGCTGAAAGAGTTCTGGGGGTGAGTAGTGGGCTGTGCATTAGGCTGCTAACCGCAAGGTCGGCAGTTCAAATCTACCAGCCGCTCTGCAGGAGAAAGACAAGGCTTTCTCTTCTGGTAGAGTCACCGCCTCAGACACCCAGAGGGACAGTTCCATGCTGTCCCAGGGGGTCTCTGAGTCAGAACTGACTCACTGGCAGAGTCTGGTTTTGAGTTTTCTGAAGGCCGGAAGAGGAGGGGGCGCATTTGCTTGAAACACACACACCTCTTTGCCTCGTGGGTCTCTATGTAATGAAGGAGACGCTGCTCTGGGTCTTCGGGGAGCTTGGAGCCTCGCCTTCGGAGAGATGGGGCTGCTGGGAGAGGACAGGCAGGAGATGCAGACGCATTGCCAGGGCGTCCGCTCAGCAATTGCAGCAGGCCTCGTGTAAGAGGGTCTTCTAAACGATTGGGGTGCTATTCGGGAAGCAAGGGGTTAAAGCTGGCGTTGTCACTGTGAAATAATTTCCTCGTGTGCATTGCTCCCTGGTCGAGAGTGATCAGAGAAACGTGTGTCTCCTTCAGAGTGGTTAATGGGGATCGTGGGAAAGCCTAGCCTCCGAGCAAATACAAAAGGCCCGCAGCCAGGGTTACAGGCTCGGCACCCTCTCCCAGCATGCTCTGGGGTTGCTTGCTTGGATATGGCAACAGGGAAGAGCTCTCGCTCCCTCTGTCTGTTGGTTCAGGGAGACGGAGTCACAGAAGTGGACACAGCAGCCCAAGATGCTAAAGGCTCCCATAGCTGTTCTGTATATTCAGCACAATTCCGATCAAATCCCAGGAAACTAACTTTTATCAAGAAAATTGACTGAGTGTAAGGTTTACATGGAAATGCAAACAACCTAGAATAACCAAACAATCTTGAAAAGAAAGAACATTGTAGAAGGTACACTTATTGCTTCTTAAGACATGCTGAGGCTACAGTATCACGACAGAATCACCCGGAGTGAGTATGGACACATGGATCAGTAGAGCAAGCTCCAATCGGATTACAATTGCCGTACGTTGTCTACTGAGTTCTCACAGAGCAATTCGATGGGGAAAGGAAAGTCTTTTCAACAAATAAGTTTTCATAGGGGGAAACGGAGGCTTTGTCTCTCTCTAATAGCAAACAGATATGTTCATTGGGGTCTAGATGCTGATGGGGACAGTACATTGATTAAGGGTGAGAAACTTTGACCCCGAACTGACTTTGTTCAAGGTCATTACCTTTTCTAGATTTGGGACCCTTGTTAAATCCAAGCATTCTTACTTGATAATCTTTGAGTTCTTCTGCCTCCTACATGTATTGGCTTCCGTCACAGTGCTGTGATAGAGCAGGTCTCCAGCCCTCTTTTTGTCTTACATTGTTTCCTGTCTCATTGCAAGACCTGGGCCTTTCTGCACATTTCCGTGCCTTGAATAAAGGGAGGTGTGGGGGGCCTAGAGATGGGCCTAGTGAAGTCAGCTAGCGTGTGGGGACAGCCCTCTCTGACAGGAGAAGCATGTCTGGACTGAGTGCGCCTGGGACATGGTGCAGACCACTGAGCGAGCATCCTTCCCAAAGCCGTGCCCTTCATCAAACGGGATGGCACTCCCAGGCCACGATGGCCGAGGGTAGAGGGGAAGCCGCTCTCCCCTGCTTTCATCGCCCATCAAGTTATCAGAATCCACTTGAAGACACCTAAGTGAAGATGGGTTTATGTTTTAGGTATCAGTGGCCTTGGTCCTGGGTTGCCTGCCCTGAGTCTCAAACTGCGGTGCCCAGTGTAACTTGTCCTTCCGCAAATTGTCTTTGCCAAGCTTTTGTGAGGTCATGGATCAGGTTGCTTAACAGCACCTCTCAGCATTTGAGAACGGAAACACTTCCCAACTGTCTTTTCTCACTGCCACCAGGCCGATTCTGACTCATAGTGAAGCTACAGGACAGAGTTGAGCTGTGCCTGTGGGTCTCTGACACTGTCACCCTGCAGGAGAGGAAAGCACCATTTTCCTCCAGAGGCGCATCTGCTGGTTCTGAACTGCTTCCTTTGGGTTAGCCTCCTGTGGAGCCACTATGCCACCACGGCTGCCAACTGTCTTTTAGGTTACCCCAAATGTGTTGTCCCTCTGAAAGAAATTTGTATTTTGTGATAGAAGGCCTGGAACTGGCATGGCCTTGCGACATTTTTGCTGGGGTATTTTTTCTCCCCAGTGGTGGGGAAAATGACTTCACTGATGGTCCACAAACCACCCCCCAGAGGCAATGCCCTTCCTTCCCTTGGCCTGGGGACGCCTACTGCAGGGCAAGCACAGAGGATTAGACAAGGCCAGGTCTCTTCTCCCTTCGTTTTCTGTTCTACCCAATCCGCAGGATGACTGGGAGGTTATAACAGCGACACCCAAAAATATCACTTTCCCCTCCCTCTCTCTCTGCCTACGTCCAGGCTGATTGACTGACTGCCTCTTTTCCTCCCTGGCTCGGTAGGTGTGTAGTGTCTTGGAAAGCTTGGAGCAAGAGTACCGGAGGGATGAGGACTGGTGCGGCGGACGGGATAAGCTGGGCCCGGCAGCAGAGATCGACCACGTCATTCCTCTCATCAGCAAGCATTTGGAACAAAAGGAGGCCTTTCTGAAGGTCAAAGCCCATGGCCACCCACAGTCTTGATCTCTCGTGTCTTGGGGGTTCATCCACCTTCTCTCTCTTGCCCCCTGACTCCTGTCGCCTTGTCTCCCATCGATATGTTCTCTATGGGACCACCTACCTATTTGTGTGCTGTTTGTGTTCAGTGTTTCATTGAATGTTTCATTACCATCAGAGGAAATAATGCTCTTTAGAGGAATTCAGAAAATGCGCAGCCTTAAGAATAACTGGCCATAGTGTCAGTTTTGGGGGGCTCAGACACCCCCATGCATACAAGGAGCGTTTCACTGGCCATTGCAGCTAACGTGAGTTGTAAGGGATGTGTGACAACGGCTCTTCTTCCTCCGTGTCTGTCAGGGCCTCCCAGCAGGAGGATGTCTGCCAGTGCTCTGGAGGTGAGAGTAGATTTCATGGTCAAATAGGACTGGAAAATGTTGACCATTTTCATCTGGATTTGGAATCATATGCTTAGATGATTTGTTTTTCAAATTTCCTCTCTGGAGTCTAAATTAAACGGCTGTTGAAGTGAGTTTGCATTCTCTGGGCTCAGCAGAGTGACCATCAGCAAGGCATCATCGGGGCAGAGGGACACCTGCCTGACAGGGAATGTTGAGAAAGCCTAATTCACATATAGGTCACCAAGAGTGACTGCTTTCTTATTGGTATCCAAGGTGGAAAAGGGGAGCCATAAGAAGTGCTTCATTTGATAACTCGAAGGCTCAAAAGGGGGAGCCATCCAAATTGACCAGAAGTGACCTCCAGAGCTCCTCTCCCCCAACTGGAAAACCCTACTGACATCTAGTTATCCCTGACTCATAGAGACCCTATATAGAATATCCAAGACTGTCAATCTCCAAGACTGTCAGCCTCATCTTTCTCCTATGGAGTGGATGATGGGTTTGAACCATGGACCTTGAGGTTAGCGATCCAGTTTCTAACCCACAGTACCAGCAGGGCTCCTTTCTTCTCACCCAGAGCTGCAGAATGCTCACCACCGCAAGCAAGCACCCTGTGAGCATCCTCCAAAGGTGGGAAGAGGGCAAACCATCTGGTGTCTCCAAATCGCTACAGACAGAAATTGAACGTGTGGTCTCACACCCTTGTCTGTTCTAGGCCTGCACTCTGGCGCGGCGGAACGCCGAGGTCTTTCTCAAGTACATCCACAGGAATAACGTCAGCATGCCCAGTGTCGCCAGCCATACCCGGGGGCCTGAGCAGCAAGTCAAAGGTCAGTGGGAGACCTACCAGGTCACTGGTCACTACCACAGCATAGCACCGAAGCCCCACCCTTCCCACATTCCCCAAATTGCAAATTCCCTGCTTCTTCTTTGTAGGGAAGGGCAAGTGATGCGGGGTGGAGGAGGCAGCGGTGGGTCACGGTCGCTCTGTTGCTGTACATCAGAAGTTATAACGGACGTGAGCAGCCTACACTGTGCCCAGAGCTTCCACGTGTCTCCTGGCCTCTCGGGCCGTAATGGCGTACAATAGAATTGTCTACGATAGTGGAACTGTTCTGTGTGGACACTGGGCAATACCTATAGGCATAGGTAGCTACTGAGGAGCTAGATTTTCATTTGTATTTTAATGGTAATTAAGTACCATCTATACTTGAGTATAAGCCAACCCGAATATCAGCTGCGGCATCTAATTTTACCACAAAAACGGCATTAAAAATGTGCTGAAAAACTTGGCTCTACACAAGTATATACGGCACGTTTAAACGTTAGAAAGAAAGTCCTGGCGGACCTGCTTTTCCAAACTCAGCCAATGCATCACAAGCCAAGCCTCCGTCCGCGCTCGGGTGGTGCCAAACTGGGCGGGGTCTAGTTCTGTTCTGCCAGGTGTCTGAATTGGAGCCCAACACAATGGCAGTTGACAGTAATCTCCATGCCAGCAATCGGATGTGGCTAATGACCGCCGTGTGGAACAGCCCAGGGCAAGGGTGTCTGGGGGCCTGGGAACAAGACATGGGCTGGTAAATCATCCGATCCATTTCTAATCCTGGCTCTGCCACTTACTGCTTCCCTCCTGAGAGAGTCTCCATGCCCAGTGCTGGCTCTGCTGTCTGCACTCGTCTGGCGGAGAGGCTTTGAAGGCCTCCGTTACCAGAGGACTGGGCTGGAGGCTGGGGGTGTTTGGTTGTGTTTGTTCAGAGCCTTCCCGTGACCAGCACTGACCCCTCTTCCCTGCAGCCATCTTGAGTGAGCTCTTGCAGAGGGAGAATCGAGTCCTGCACTTCTGGACCCTGAAGAAGCGGCGGTTAGACCAGTGTCAGCAGTACGTGGTGTTTGAACGCAGTGCCAAGCAGGTACGTCCAGAGCTTTCCTTGGCTTTGCCTTGATTCTGGGAGCATACAGAGGCCCCAGTGACCAAGGCATGGGCAGTCCAGAGGAGAGTCCCCACAGCTGGCAGAGCAGAGATGAGCTGTGTGGGTGGAGAGAAGAGCGAGGGCAGAGGCTGTCATCCTGCACCCGGCTTTTTCCAAACCCTCTGTTCAGAGTGGGAGCCAGCGGTTGTGAGAAGATGCTGAAGGCCATTGTCCTGAACTTATGGGTGGGATGGTGGCTGGCCTTGAAAGTCCCTAGTCTGATGGAGGAGACACTATCTGCTGCCGGATGTTCCAAATCTAACGGCTCCTTTATAGGTTGTTTCATAGTCACGCCCCAGTCACATTATAGGTTGTTTCAGAGTCACGTCCCAATCACATTGTGTCAACCGTCCCTAGGTCCATCATGCTGTCCCAAGCCACAAGCCTTTGTGGTAGCCTGGTTTGCCTCCCTGCTGTCCTCTGACCTTGGGGACTGAGTGTCTCATGTTCTTCCCCCACAGGCTCTGGACTGGATCCAAGAAACAGGTGAATATTACCTCTCAACACATACCTCCAGCGGAGAGACCACAGAGGAGACCCAGGAGCTGCTGAAAGAATATGGGGAATTCAGGGTGCCTGCCAAGGTAGGAGGTGGTCAGAGCCCCTTCCCCAACCCAGCCAGCCCCCACCCTCCCCCCACATTCTGTCCAACTTTGCATCAGAGGTAGGACAGCAGCCATGCAGGGAGCTAAGGCGAGGGCAAAGAACAGTAAGCATTCACCCTTGAGGCCTTAATTATCCAAAGAATGCAGCTGCTGGATAGAACAACTGTCCAGAAGTCCACTCCTCGATACTGCATGTCCCAATACTCGCCTTCCTGCTCATGGCTCTGAAATCTGCTGCAGTCTGGACCACCCACTAAGTCAAAGGGGTGTGTCCATGCCCAGGTGCACATGTGTGCTGAGCTTGGGCACCTACCAATGCATTCCTGAAATTGGAGCAGCAGAGGGCGCCACCCACTAGAAGGGCCCGTGACCGTGGGGGGTTCACAAAGCAGATGATGCTGTTCTCCGAAGCTGACTGCTTCCGCTGTTCTCGGGCCTGCTAGTGAGCTAGGTAAGCAACGTGTACATGTGTGGGCACCCATGTGCACACGCGCACACACGCTCGCACTCTGGTTGACCCTGAGTGGGAGAATGCACTAGCGGGTGGAAAATCAGATTTGCCTCCAGTTGAACAGTCAGACTTTGATCATCTGGATGGTCCTTGACTTTGAACGGCAATCCGAGCTGCCCAGTTCCTTCTGTGCCTCACCTGGGCTCCCTGCCACCGGGTGGCCTTTCTCGACATCACCTCCGCCCGTGGCAGATACTACCGCCACCGTGCCAGCGGCTTTTGTGGGGGCCAGGGGAGAACATGCGAGCGCTCACCCTACCTAGAGACCCCTCTGCCGCTCGAGGGACTGACGGTGCCAAAATTAAGCCTTAGCTTCTGCTTGAGCTGGTACATCCAACGTGGTTTTCGCCTTTAGGAATCCCGTGCTAGGACCTCTAGATAGAGAAGGCCCATCGCCTGCGTCCTTGTGAACTTTTGGACCTTTTTCACCTGTTGTCAATAGCTGTGAGTTCAGTACCAGCTGCAACCAGCAGTGCCGAGAAGGTGGCAAGTGCACAGGCTCCTTTCAGGACCCAGTGAAGGGGGCTTTTCACTGACCCGCGGTTGGTTTTCCCATCCTCTTGCCTAGTGTCTAGAACAAACAGGCGGAAAAATGTCAGAGCCATCAGCGTCTGACCCTCAGAGAATGGGCCGCAGCAGACCCTTCTGACTTCGTAGGACCTCAATATGCCCTGACCCAAAGTTGCAATGTGGGAAATGGTTCGCTGTAATTCAACCTACCTTTAGAGCCTTCTCCTCTCATTTGCATCGTCACCGCCCTGGGATGTAGCAGCCTCCTAATTCAGTTCCATGCCTCTGGCCTGCCCTTCCTTCCCGTCCGTGCTGTTCTTCCTCACGGTTCATCAGGAGACTGCCCGGATCATAAGGCCACTCAGCCCCTGGAGGCAGGCTGACACTCAGCTTCTCCACCTGCACCCCTGCCTCCCCAGCATTACCGTCACTTGTTCTTGGTGTCAAGTTTACGCTCCAGCAGAACAGTGTACTCTCTTACTCTCTGAGAGATTGATCACAAATCATGGGCTCTGAGTCTCTGTGCCTTTGTAGACCATTCCTCTGACTGGAATCCTTTATGCTTCCTGCCGGTTCATGCCTCTTTCTTCCTTGGTACCTCCTGCTCCTCTGTCATACTGCCTAAAAGCAAGGAAGTTGCCTGTCCCATCCCTGCCCCATGGCCCTTGGGGTCGGCATGACATGTTAGGTGGCTGGCAGGGCCGCTCCTGTGCTCCAGTCACCCGGGTGCTGTGCCGTCTCCTGTACCAGCCAGTCAGTCCCGAAGGACAGGAAGCGTTCTCCATGCTTCCTCTCTGCCCCAGACTCTAGCTTCTGTGCTGTGAGCATACGGGGAATAAAGGGAGCTGGGGACGTTTCAACACCTACTCCCAAATCTGTATTTAAAATGCTGCTTCTACTTTAGCTCCGTAAGTCCTCGCTCTCAATTTAATTACCGTATTAACTGGTGTATAAGCCGAGTTTTTAATGCAGTTTTTGTGGTAAAATTCAGTGCTTCGGCTGTTATTCGGATCAGTTTATACTCGAGTATGTGTGGTATTTCTGTTAGCAGATTATCACTCTCCCATCGCTCAGATTCCAAATCTCTGGACTATTTGTCATTTAAAAAAATCTATAGGCTAACAGAACTAGCTGAAGCGCTTTTAGGGCCTAACAGCAGCCCCCTGCCCCCCCACCCCCGCCCCACGTCTCAGGTGCAAATCTCATTTAACCAGCCCCTCTGGTCTTAAACTTTATAGCCAATAAGATGGATTTGAATTGGAAACAAAATTGACCTTGCATCAGGAGAGAATAAATGGCATGGCTCGAGACTGAATACTAAACCCCGAGTTACGAAACAGATGAAACAGAAGAAATGCTGAATTTGCAAAGCTACTGTCTCCAGAAATCCACTTATGTGTAGGACTCAAAGTAAGATAGAGATCATTTGCGTGAGGCTGAGAGGGAACACGACGTCTTCTGGTGCCTCGCTGCAAACACGCGTGTGGGAGAGCGCAAATGATGTCTTGCGATTGTGAGTTTCAGAATTCTCAAGAGGGTACTCGATGAAAGGAAATCTTCATCATTTTGGCTTCTGGAGAAACTTCTGAAAGCAACCTGTCTTTATCTTTATTATATTTTTCATGTTTTTTTTTAATACATCAGGGGGGTTAGTACACAAGACTGTTCTGCAGCTGTCACCACTGGCTGCTTCCAGGACCCTTTGTCACCCCTGAAGCAACCCCAGCTCGCCCTTTACTCCAGCCCTGACTGTCGCTAATCTGCTTTTTCTCTCTGACTTTGCCCGTTCGGGCCATTTCCTGTAAGCGGAGTCCTACAAGAAGAGGCCCGTCGTCCCTGGCTTCGTCCACGTTTCAGCATGTTTCCCAGGTTCATAGCAGGCTTCCGAACCTGTGACTGAAGAGTCTCCCATCAATAGACTGGGTTTCTGTTTTCCTCTCATCGGTTGATGAATATTTGTTTCTAATCCGGGGCCATCATGAATAATATTGTGGGCATTCGTATCCAGTAAGGCTTGGTGTGGACAAATGTTTCCAATTCTCTTTGGCAGCTGCCTCTGGCCCCTCTGTTTCACTTTTGGAGGGGCCATCTAGTTCTCTTCCACAGTGGGGCCGCCGCTTTCCAGTGCTAGCAGCACCCATCGAGGGCTCCAGTTCCAACACGTCTTCCCGCCAACACTTAAAGTGTCTGTTTCTTTGATTACGGCCATCCCACCACCACCTCCAGGCGCCACCAGTCGGCTCCCACCCATGGTGCCCCTGCAGGGCAGAATAGAGATGGTTTCTCACTGCGATTTTGATGGGTTCCTCCCTAGTGACGAGTGATCATGAGAAAACACGGTGAGCGCCCAGCGGCCCTTGCTAGTTCATGGGCCAGATGGGTCATCCATGTGTCCCCAGTCTAAATCCTCAGCGCTTACTGGTCAAGCTCCAAGAACCAAACCCCTAAACACAAGACTGACTCATTCACCCGCTCCTCTATCCAACATCTATGGCAGGCCTGCTGTTTTCTCGAACTTGAGGTGTACAAATGAACAAGGGCTGACGCTCTCAGGAGCTCGCAGCTCACTGAAGAGCACCTGGGAATAACTTGCTAGGCTGCGTACGCAAAGCAAGACTCTGTCTGTCTGTCTGTCTGTCTGTGGAGCACTCGGAGGTTTGCATCTGTGTGTCTGGGGAGGAGAAGAAAGGAGGGAGGGCCACTGGATTTAAGAGTCGGGGGTGCGTGGGAGCCCCTCACCGCGTGAAGTCCAGCAAGTGAGGTGGGGTTGCTCTCTCAGAGGGAGGTGCAGCCACGCGGAGAAGAGTTGTCTGTGTCAGGGGTCAGCAAACTTCTGAGACACAAGAGCCAATCCTGCCCCTCACACAATTTAAAAATGACTGGGCAGGCATCAACCCATTTGTACAAACCAATGAAATCAGCATGATCTCAATACTGGCCTTTAAAATATCTCAGTTTTACTTCAGAGCTACATGTAGGTACTGAAAGGGCCACCCAGGGCTGGAGAGCCGCCATTGGCCACCCCTGGGCTAGACGGTCTGCTCTCTGTGGGCTTCCCCAGGCGCCGCACCACCCAGGATGCTCGTGGTTGTGAAGCAGCTTCCCGGCTGACTGCATCCCAGGTTTGAAACTGTGGGATAGATGTCCTCTGGTATAATGGCTGCCCCACAGGCTGCTGCTGCCACCATCTGGCTGTCAGATGCCATCTCATGCTAAAGACCTCAACAACAACAACAAGATAACTCACTGCCACTGAGTCTGTGTCCTGGTGACCCCATGAAGCAGGATGGAACTGCCCCTGTGACAAGTTTCCCAGCCTTTCACATAAAAAATTTAAATTATAACTACAAAAATGATGCTGTCTTATGTAAATACGAGGCCTTTAAAAAGATATTTATAAATAAAGCATCGTCAATGGAAAACAAAACACCGAATCCTTAGGCTATCTGTGCAAGTCGCTTAACCAGTTGCCAATACTGTTACTCTTGCCTTCTTCCTTCATGAGGCCAGTTCCTGACTGAGAAGCTGTTCCTCCTGCCCTCCCACCAGGCTCCTTCCCTTGAAATCAGAGCTCCCCAACTCTGCTCTCCTGGCCCGGACACCGCTCTGGTCCTCAGGTGCAGGAGGCTCAGTCGCCTCGGCTGTGGGGCCCGCAGAGCCCTCTGCTCGCTCTCCAGCAGGAAGCCAAGCCCTGTCTCCGGCAGAAACTCCCCCGCGAGGAGCTGCAGAAGAGCCTGGGCAGGGAGGGAAGGGAGTGAGAGCAAGAGACTTCTCCTCGGTCTTGTCTCCTGTTCTTCCTGTGACTTTCCCCCTCCATCTCCCTCCGCTGTCTAGACTGAATGCCTGGCGAAAACCTGGAATGTGCTCTCCCCAGCTCAAAAGAAGTCTTCTCAGAATAGTATCGAAATGTTCGTTCCTTAAACTCTCTTAGACATCCCCGATCGAGTCACAGCTTCCAGATCCAGGGGCAAACAGCGGCTTCCGTGTTGCAGCGCCCTATCCATGCCCGTGTCATACCCGACGGCAGTTCCGCCTCCTCTCCCCAGCCTCTCCTGCCCGTGCCAGCCATGCTAGCCCGCCTGCATCCTCTGTCTGAACATTCCTGCCGGGTGCACTGTATACCTGCTTCTCATGCTAGTGTGCATGCAATTACGTCACGCCTCCTGTGATGTAATCAGTCGGTGTGAATCCTGGTCCCTTCTGGAGATTATGTATGGGGGGTGGGGTGGGGAATACTACTTCTTTTTCTTCTTTTGTTTGCTTATCCCCCAGGCACATCCCCATAGGCCTTGCACACAGTGCTGTGGGCAGAGTCAGATTTGAGCAGATTCTTGCTAGTAATGAAATTAATCCAATAGCTGCCAGAGCTACCCCTTACTTAGCCATCATTAACCCTTTCCGTGTATTCTCTGATGGAAACCACAGACAAGGTCATGGTGGCAAAAAAATGACAGCTCATTACTCTTAAATCTCCTCATTAGGTTTCTTTAGACCCTGCTGTCGTTCACTTACATGCTGGTCAGCAAGCACACTTTGCCCTCTGCCCCTGCTGCCCTTGGGAACCTGGACCTAAGCCTCCATTGGGTCGTGTGGGATTGACGGAGACTGTCACCACCTACCTTCTACCTATCTCAAAGGGATGTCTTGTCATTCAAATGATCTTCGAATGCTGCGACATGAACATGCTCTGGGATCTGAGAAAGTACCACATTAATTCAAGGGGTTCTCATTTGCATCACATCAATAACAACCAAACAGTAATAGTCATAGTGGCAGAGGTCATTGACCACGTGTCCCGGTTAATGGGCATGATCACCTCCCTTCATGCACACCCCATCCCTGTGACACAGACACTAGTAGTCACAGATGATGGAACCAAAGCACAGAGTCGAAGTATGTTGCTCAATTTCTCCCAGCCAGTGGGTGACAGGGCCAGGACCCAGACCCAGGCCGTGTGGCGACGAGATTGCTCTCTGGCGCCTGTGAAAGGGGGCTGGGAGGAAGGGGCATGAGAGTCATTGTAACCCAGTGACCCGAGACTGTCTTTTGGGGCAGCAAACCAAGGAGAAGGTGAAGCTTCTGATCCAGCTGGCGGATAGCTTTGTGGAAAAAGGCCATATTCATGCCACGGAGATCAGGAAATGGGTGACCACGGTGGACAAGCACTACAGGGACTTCTCCTTGCGGATGGGCAAGTACCGGTACTCCCTGGAGAAGGCCCTCGGAGTCAACACAGAGGTAGGTGGGAAGGCCTGCCCAGCCTTCCCGTCACATCCTCGGCCCTGCCGGCGGTTACCAGGCAATCCCAGGAGCTGTTTCCCTCTCAGACATTTGCCTCGCCTGGCTTTTCTAGTGGAGGCACCGGGCCATGCTGAGCCAATCACCTCCCGTCCCTTGTAATTAGTGCTCTGCTCTCCAAAAAATAAAATTAACCACCATCGAGTCAACTCCAACTCATAGCGACCCCATAGAATGAGGTAGGGCCACCCCTATGGGGTTCAGCGGCTGTAGCTCTTTACAGGTGTCGAAAGCCTCTTTCTCCCATGCTATGCATGTTACAAAACAGGCCGCTAGGAGGGGGACCTCTGACGGCAGAGTTCTGCCGTGTGCAGTGTGGGCTGTCGCCCTTGAAGACTAAATCCTTTGTCTGGGGATCATCCGTACATCTTCCAGCCAATGGGGTTAATCAGCCAATGATTAGAACCCCTTGTATATAATAATAGTGCCCTTTCTAGAAGAGGGGGTGTAATTTGTGCAAATGCTTTTTGACAGCTCCGTTGAAAAGGGGGTATTATTTGCTAAAACATAAGGGAAGATTGACTTTTAATCTCTTCTTTATAATAGGGGCCAGTGATCTATGAAGCAAAAGCTAAATACAGTCTGGGAATTTAATCCTAGGATTTCTCATTCTTAAGTCTTTAAAGAGGCTCATGCTCTGCAGCAGAGTAGCCTGGAGAGTAACGCGATCCCCCCACGGCGAGCTGAGGCCGTTCAGGACCCCCTCAGCTTGGCTCTGCATGGCGTCTCTGCCCAGAAGCTGCTGCCATCTAAGAAGACAAGTGATGAGAGAACTAAGCAAGGCGAAGCCATGGGAAGCGTTAATCATGGTCCCGCCATTTAGCTTTCTATGCTCAAGGGGAGTTGCTTGTGTTCATCGGGATGTTTTTGCCTTGTCGATTGTCCCTGGACAAAGGAACGTTTTCTGTGTGCATTTCTCCTGTTTCACCTCGAGTTCAGCGGTGACGGATCCGTAGACTGATTTGTGAGGCTGTGTGTTTGGATTTAATCAGAACCAAAGGCCTTGGGGAAGTAGACGTGGCATTATCAAGTGTGCTCCTTGTTTGTTTGTTTGTTTTTTCCTGCTGTGGGTATTAGCTCCACGCATTTGACCCTGACCCTGGCCCTATGGGTCTGGCCTGGTTGAAAGAAAGAGGGATGTGGGGAGCAGAGTGAGAGTGCCTATCAATACTCGAGTCCTCTCCCATCTTCCCCGCCCTCCCAGCCATCATATATCTGCTCTGGGTTCCCCCACTACCACCGCCCCTGACTCGACCAAGTTGCTCTCCCAGAACGTCCCCAGGGTGACCTGTCTGATCTCTTCGTGTGTAGGACAACAAGGACCTGGAGCTGGACATCATCCCAGCAAGCCTTTCCGATCGTGAGGTCAAACTGCGGGATGCCAACCATGAAACCAACGAGGAGAAGCGCAAGTCCGCCCGGAAGAAAGAGTAGGTGTTAGGAGGCAGGCTCCTTGTGACTCTGCTTAGGTTTTGCTGTCATCTGTCCCTCGGGCAGCCTAAGAACCGCCTGCCGGCTTAGGTTTGGGATGGACAGGCATGAATTCCTGTCGGGTGGACAGAGCCACTGTGAAGACATCTACATGTCTCGAATTCTCTCTCAACGTGCCACTCATTTCATAACGAAAATCTTCCTCTTTAATGATCAAAGTTCATGTCACACTCTCAGAATAACACAGATGAAACCAAATATCTCCGCCTCCCCCAAATTGAGTTCCCTTCAGCTTCCTAATCCCGTCAATAATTGCCACCAGCCTTGTCGTGTCCCCACCTGGAGTTATGCAGTGCGCTCAAACTGTCCCTTTGACGTCTCGTGGCCCACCTGTCACCAGTTGGTGTCCATTGTTAACTTCAGAGTTCCTCTCGTCTCAGCCCGCATCCCCAGATGTCTGGAGTCTTTCAAGACCTTCCCTGACTCCCTGGTTCCCACTCCGTGCCCAGTTTCCCAGTCCAGTGAGACCGAGTTTTCTTTCCGAAGTGACATCTCAGTATTGCTAATCCTGTGTCTACCACCACCACCACCACCACCACCTACATGGTTGTTGGGGGGTAATCTCACAGAGTAGTTAGTGGGTTTGAACCACTGGCCTTTCAGTTAGCAGCCCAATGCTAACCCCACAGCAGCAACAAGGCTCTGCCACGGATCCCAGGTACTTAATATTATTATGCAGATGAGAAGTAGACTTGGAACGGCTAAGCAACTTGTCCTAAACCACATGGCAATGGGAAGTAATGGAGCCGTCATTCAAACCTAGGTCTTGCCTGCCTTGTCACCATTATGAATAGTGTGAATCATTTGTGTCACTCCGTTCCAGATGTTAAATGGCTTCACACTTGCTCCAGGACATAGATCAAACCCCCAAGTCCTTATCATTTGGCTTTGCCTAACCCAATCTTAGATCACAATAATTTTCCATCCCAATGACGCACTTTGATGAACAAGGCTCCTGGCAGGTCTGAAGAAGACATTATGGGACATTCTCCGTTTGGTGGTTGGAACCAGACCTGCCTTTTCTGTTTGCTCCCTTCCTCTCTCCCTGCCCACCTCTCCCGTTTCCTTTCTGGATCATCGCTTACTTTCTGTACTCTGCGCCCCGTCACGGGTTTTCTTTCTGTCTAGTTTCATTCTCTCTCTTTCTGAATTCCAGAGATTCTGTAAAATCCAACTCGTATCAAATACACTGTCATTGGCCCTCCTTTCTGAACATCTTTCCTATGTGGTTTCACATTTTATATATTCAATTGACTCCTGAGCATCTCTAACTGGATTAGAAACTTCTTGAGGGCAGGCGGTGATTTGTGTCTTGTCTGAGCCACGGGAATAAAAGAGTGCTGAAGACACCCACATTGATCAAGAAACACTGTAGCAACATCCTTAAATATGGAGACGAGGCCTGGAGGAGGGCAAGCATTTCTCTAAAACCATGCCGCACATCAGGAATATATCTGGGACCAGACTGCCAGTGTTCTTGGAAGTTGGGGGGTTTACCTCCAGACCAGAAGAAAGGAAGGCAGGCTCTGGGAGGTGCTCCAAAGCCAAACGGCCCCTCCCGGACTTGAGTAGGTGCTCATATTTCAAAGCTCTCTCTGTGGTGCCCGTAAAGTAGAGACCCGGGACATTCCAGAAAGTTGCACATGAAAGAGGAGGAGGAGTGGAGCTGGGGGAAGGGAGGCATGACAGCATCGCTCACAAAAACCCCCATTTCCTTCTAGGTTCATCATGGCTGAGCTGCTGCAGACAGAGAAGGCGTACGTCAGGGACTTACACGAGTGCATGGAGGTAAGGCGCGTGGTGACCAGGTCATAGCGGTCGCAGGAAGATGGCACCCTTGCCCTGGCTCAAAGACTCAAGAATTGAGTCCAGTTGTCTTTGTCTTCTCCCAGAGAGTAAGGAATGAAAGGCAGCCTGAGAAAAGTCTTTCTCCCAAAGTCAACCATTGCTTTCTCCTAAAGTGACTTAAGCATGGGAACTTCAAGTGCTTTTGAAAAAGAAAGTTTGGTTTTTTAATCAGATGATGCTATACCCAGCCAAAAAAATAAGACATATTTATGTGAGTGTATGTGTGTGTACATATGTACACACACATATGTATATGTGTGTATATACATATATGTATACACATAGACATATATATGTTGTTGTTTTTGTTATGTACCATTGAGTGGGTTAAAACCTGTAGTAACCCAGTGCACAACTGATCGAAACACTGCCCGGCCCTGCGCCAACCTCACCATTGTTCCTGTGCCTGAGCCCACTGTGGGAGCCGCGATGTCAGTCCATCTCATCAAGGGCCTTCCTCTTTTCCACTGTCCCTCCACTGTTCCAAGCACGATGTCCTTCTCCAGGGTCTGTCCTCTCCTGACAACGTATTCCAAGTACGTAAAGTGAAGTCTGGCCATCCTTGCCTCTTAGGAGCACTCTGGCCGTACTTCTTCCAACACAGATTGGCTTGACCTTTCAGCAGCCCATGGTACTATCAATATCCTTTCCCAGCACCCAGTTCAGTTGCAGCCGCCCTTCTTCAGTCTTCCTTATTCAGTGCCCACCTTTCATATGCAATGGGCAATGGAAAATACCATGACTTGGGTCAGGCGCACTTCGGTCCTCAAAGTAACGTGTTTGCTTTGCAGTACTCTAAAAACGTCTAGTGCAGCTGATTTACTTAATAAAGCATGCCTTTTGTTGTCTTGACTGCTGCTTCCATAAGCATTGATTGTGGATCCAAATTAAGACAAATCCTTGACAACTCCAACCTTTCCTCCTCTTGGCCCACTTGTGAGGCTTGTGGTCTTCCTTACACTGCGCTGTAACCCTCACTGAAGGCTGCCATCCACGATCGTCATCAAGTCCTCCTCACTGGCAGCAAGCAAGGTGGCGTCATCTGCATACCAGATTGTTAATAAACCTTCCTCCCATCCAAATGCCACATCCACGTTCCTATAAGCCAGCTTCTCTGAGAACTTGCCGAGGATACAGATTGAGTAAGTGTAGTAAGTGGCTACAACCCTGCTGCACACCCTTCCTGATTGTAAGCCATGCACTATTCCCTTGTTCTGTTCACACAACTGCCTCTTGATCCATATACAAGTTCCTCTTCTCGTGGGCACGATGAAGTGTTCTGGAATTCCCATTCTTTTCAAGGTTATCTATAGTTTATTGTGATCCATCCAGTCCAATGCCTTTGCCTAGTCAATGAAACACAAGTAAATGGATTTCTCGTATTCTCTACATTGAGCCAAGATCTGTCTCTGACATCAGCAATGATCGCCCTTGGTCCACGCCCTCTTGTGGATCCAGCACGAACTACTTCCGTCAGTACACTGCTGCAAGTATTTTTGGATGATCTTCAGCAAGTGTGTGTGAGTGAGTGTGTGTGTGTGTGTGTGTGTGTGTGTGTGTGTGTGTGTACATATCACCTCTGTTCAAAATAAAAAATTTTATACAGTCTTTGGCTCTGAATTGCGCCTGAAAATCTGCTCTCCACTTCCCTGCCCTCCCCCGCCCCACACACACACATTTAATAAATAGCAAAATTGCATGGAGTTTGCATTCTTTATAAGGTTTAGTGTGTAATTTTCCCAACAACGCTTGGACAAAAGGGCCATCAGCAAATTTTAGGAGGTTTTTGGAGAAATTAAGTTAAAAAAATGGAATTTTAACATAAAGCTTTAGAAGACCTTGTATTCAGCTTTTTCTTGCCATTCTGCTTATTTAAAATCTCCGTGTTTCAACTCGTGCCGCCCCAGTTTGAGGGGCTGTTGTTTTGCATGGGCTTCGCGGGGCAGCACTTGCCAGTGATGAACTATTTCTGTCTTTCAGACCTACCTTTGGGAAATGACCAGTGGCGTGGAGGAAATTCCCCCTGGGATCCTCAATAAAGAGCATATCATCTTTGGCAACATCCAGGAGATCTACGACTTTCATAACAAGTAGGTTGAGGGTGGGTCTCAGCAGAGCACATGTTGGGGTTATATATATAGCAGACAACAGGGGTTCTCAAAAAATGGCTCAAAGCTGATTGGGAAATCTGACCTGGGATGTTTCCACGCCAGTTCCTATCAGACTTCTTTCTCCCTCATTCACCTTTCTCTGCAATTCAAAATCCACACGGGAGCTGCAAGGTATTCAGGTTCCTCCCTCACTCACCTCAGGGACCCAATGGGCAAGATCTTCATCTTCCTAATCAGAACACTCACCAGGCTTTGAAGAAATAATTGTATCTTCTCATTAGATCTGGAGGGAAATGCTGACGTCAAAATTCATCCCTGGCTAACCATTCTACCTTGTGGGCATTTAGTTTTAAATTTCATGAAGTTTTTCTTTCACTTTAAGAATTTTTACATCATACTTACCTGGCAGAGGAGATACCATGATCACGAAGGTGGTTTTCCCAGGGCGAGGCTCACCCATTGCACTCCGGGTGTGCTGACCCCTGCGATTTCCCCAAATGTGGGAAACTCAACTGCATAATTTGTGGTAGTGGGGGACTGCGTTCGCGCTATCCCCTGTTTAAAAAAAGAGAGAAAGAAATTTTGCATCAACGTCTTCCCTCTAACTTCTCCTCACAATAAATAACCATCAGAGCCCCTAATAGAACCCATTTCCTAATAGCTTATAGAAGAGATTATATCAATGGACCTTCTATGTTTTCTTGAAATGAATGGAATCATTGAATCATAAAATCTTACCATCCCCCCATGCAGAAATTAACTGAGAAGTCTTTTGCCCAGCACATGAGACAACACGTGCTATTGTTAACGGGGTGAGCAAGCACATTGGTGTAGTTAGTGACATAACCAACTAGTAGAAATGTTGTAGTTTCCAAAATAGAGATAGAGTGGGATCTCAGGGCGCAGGAATAATATGATGATGTGGGATCAAAGCCTAGCATTCTTTCAGGCCTGTGTTGCTCAGATAGGGTCAAGAGGTAGATGCTCGGTGTTAAAGAACACAACGTAGAGGAAGGACTGGAGGCAGGCTAGTCGAGGCTTTTATTGAAGTGAGCGGGCATGCTTAAGAGGAAACAGCCAGTTGCAGAAATCCCTGAGGAAGCCAGGCAGCAGGTGGAGCAGCCAACCTGAATCAACACTCAAGAGCAGCACTGACTGAGAGACTGCAATGACAGGACCGTTCCCCACACTGCCAGTGCGGTCGCCATCAGTAATGCATCCGGGGCTATGCCACGTTCTCCCTCACTGCCATCAAGTGATGCGGACTCACAGTGACCCTATCGGACAGGCCATCACTGCCCCCGGGAGTCTCCAAGACTGTCACCGTTTTCAGGAGTAGAAAGTCCCAGCTTTCTCTTGCGGAGTGGCGGGTGGCTTCAGACGGCCCACCTTGCAGGTAGGTCACAGCCCAGCTCTTCACCCCCGTGCATCCAGGGCCCTCTGAAATGCGCCTGGTGCATCTGCATTTCCAGTGTTAGCAAAGTGTCTTTCAGAGAGCCACAGTGGACAGAACTGGCCATCATGAGCAGCCTACGTGTGGTCCTTTGCCGAGGATGACCAAGAGGCCAGCTAGCGCTGTGTCTTAGAATCCTGGGGAAGGCTAAATTAAGAATTCTGAGTCACATTCTCCTGGAAACTCCTGATAATTAACCCCATGTCATGTCATCAGATTGCACCAGTTTAAGAACAGCACATAAAATATGTAGCTCCCTTGACATGTTAGCCTTGTCAGATGATTAGCATGGTACGTTCTTAAGTGGGAGGGGCTGACAACTACCTGCTTTTCTGGGACACCCAGGAAAAGTCCCCAATCCTTTAAAAACTTTTTATTCTTGTTCCACAAATGTTGCTGACCTTCTCGATATGTCTTCTTCAGAGATGTTCAAACATCAAAACGGTCTCTCCCCATGCCTGTTGTTAATAAGATCCCAAAAAAGCTACTCTTGACTACTGTCCCCAGTGCTATCTTCATCCGGGTCATTAGCATCCCATCTCACCGGGATATCCGAGAGGGCACCCAAGTGGTAAACAGTAAGCTCCTGTTGCTTTATGATTTATGGTCTCTGGGATTTAGTCAACCAGCCTCACACTCCCACCATTCTTACCAAATCTGTGGAACTCTAGAGCGCACAGCAGAGACTTTCCAGAAAGGCTCTCTCCACCCTGCCACAAATCTGCTTTACTTCTGGGTCAGTTGGTCTCCAAGCCCCCAGTAATTCACAAGGAGCCCTGGTGGCACCATGGGTACCTACTGGGCTGCTGTCCACCAGGTCAGCAGTTTGAAACCTCTAGGGAGCCCTGCGAGTATAGTGGTGTTACACGTTGGCCTGCCATCAGCATGGTCGGTAGTTCGAAACCACCAGCAGCCCCTCAGGGCAAAGACTGGACTTTCTACTCCTGTAAACAGTAACAGTCTCAGAAACCCACAGGGGGTCATTGTGAGGCAGCAGTGACTCATTGGCAGTGAGTTTGGTTTGGTTTGGAGCTAGTCTGAGGGAGAAATGCAAGGCTTTCTACTTGAATGGAGTACAGCCTCAGGTCTTCCCTGTCCTGTGGGATCGCTAGGAGTCAGAATTGACTTGCTCAGTGAGCTTGTTTTTTTGGTTTAAGTCATTCAGAAACAGCAGGTACGAATCAAGAACTTCAGCATGTCACTTGATACCAACCCCCTAAAATAATGCCAGAGAGAAAATTAAACAAAGCCCAAAGGACAAAAGGTCATAGCCATCAAGAGCTGCTCAGGATTGGTACCAGCAACCCTATCACACTGTAGGGCCTCGTGCATAATAGCTGTAATTGATGACTCTGTGTTGAACAGCGGGGACCTCTGCAAGGCATTGAAAAGCCATTCACCAACATGTAATCCTGTTCTAAAGTACAACAACGTAAGGGATGATCGCCCCAAATTAAGCTGTATATTAATTCCCCAAAGTCCGAAGGAGGCCAAGGCTTTGCTTTATTTGTATGCTCTCTATTTGTGCTTTATAAGTTTTGATGGATGAAGAAACACAATACTTCTAAAACCTCTAGTAAATAAGACTCAGAAAGGCAGTTGACCAACTTTGAAAATACAAGACTGTCTTTCACTGCAGATAGTAGTAAAACTTTTGGTAAATATTTGTGGATAGATGGATGGCGAAGCCAAAATATAGTATTACACTTTGTGGGCTGAAGGTTAATGCCATCTAAGTCATAATTTAACCTCTTGTTTGTGCGAGTCTCGAGACAGGGCAAAACAATGAGATCTGATTTTTCTTTTTTGCCGCCCCCTCCCCATCACCATCAGTGGATAATTGAATTTCTAGGTGAAGGGGCTTCTTGGCAGTCTGAACAGGAACACCTGTCTGCTCTTCAGGAATGCTTCTCTGCCATGGTTGCTCTAGAGCAGGGGTCCTCAAACTATGGCCCGCGGGCCACGTGCGGCCCGCCAAGGACATTTATCCGTCCCGCCGGGTGTTTTTGCCCTGTTTGTTTTTTACTTCAAAATAAGATATATGCAGTGTGCATAGGAATTTGTTCAAACTATAGTCCGACCCTCCAACGGGTCTGCGGGACAGTGAACTGCCCCCCTGTTTTAAAAGTTTGAGGACCCCTGCTTTATAGCCTACTAAATGTACAAAGTTGGTTTTTTATCTGTACTAGGTGTTTACAAAGTTATAGTTTGGTTATCTGATAAAGAACCACATTCCTGTCCATTCTGGAGCCTTGCTCCGGCCATCTGCTCTTGCTGCTTCTGAGAAGGGGACCAGGGACGAGAGGAAGGAGGAGGTAAGAAAGGAACGTGGATTGAAGGAGCGAGCTTGAGTGTGGCACTGCCTGGATAACCAAATTAGTCTCCCGGGAAATGGGCCATGAGGACCTAGGGCCTTAGACCAAGGGCTGACGGGTGAATGTCCTCAATATCTCAGCCAGTTTGTATCGACCCTTGTCAATGGGGTCATTCTAAAAGACGGCAGCCAAGATTTGTTCAGTGTGTGTAGGCCCGTGTTTGTTGTCTGCCTCAAGGGCCTTTGTAGTCCTAGGTAAATATTGCATACGGCCATTTCCTAATGGGCTGGTTAACACAGAAATTCACGGAAATCACTGTCTACAGTTTCCTCGAATTATTAGATGTTTAGCTTTGGTGAGGACAGCTCTTTGTTTAAAATTCTCCCCAGCTTCCGTTAGATCTCAGCTGCCCTCTTCATAGCTACACGTCACCCCTGACTTTGGATGGGGTTCTGTGGTGACAACACTGTCACAAGTTGTTTCTGTAAAATAATCCCCTAGTTTTCATTAGTATTGCCCTTTATTGTCTTTATAAACCTGAGCTGGCAATCGATGGCCAAAAGATCAGCCACTGAAAACCCTACAGAGCTCCACTCTACTCTAGCCCATAGGGTCACCATGAGTTGGAATGAACAAGAATGAATAGATAGATAGACACATACATACTCATAATAAAAATTCATCTCCTAATATGAAATGCATAACTAAATTAAGGGTTGTTTTAGTATATCACTATGAATGTTACATTCTGATAGTTTGTTCTATTCAATTTCTTTTTTTGCCTTCTCCTCCTCCACACTCTCCCCCTTTTTAAAAACTGCTGGTTGCCACAGCCTACATTGATGTGGGGACCCACTGAAACACAGTGGTTGATCAGTCTCTGCAGGTCAAGAACCTGGTTCCACTCAGTGGTGACAAGCATGAAGTGCAGGCTGAAAGGCCACCCTGCCAGGGGCTCTTCCTTCCTCGTGCCTCGCTTGCCCCTTCCCACACACACACCCCTTGCTATGGGACACATATTATGTACATAGTGCATCATCACCATGACCTGATTCCATACACTTTCCTGCACCAAATGCCTTTGATATTGGTCTCATCCGGTGTACAGAAATTGTAGAATGACTAAATGTGAAAACCACAAAGAAACCTTCCAAGATAATCCCTTGCTTTATAAAATAATTTAAAGTAATCTCATAATAAACCATGAAGAAACTTCCAAGATAATCCCTTGCTTTATAAAAACAAAGATTTTTGACCTGCCCAAACTACTCCGTGGGCCAGCCAGACTAAAAGCAAGTCCTTACTATTGGAAGACGAAGGCATGAGAGAAGGGACACGTACTGTGATCTTTCTTTGGACCCCAAAAGCCACACTGTATAAAATGACCGCTGGCCTAACACAACCCACCAGCAGGGCCCTATAAAATGTGCTGCTGCTTTTTCCAGTAACCTGACATCCCTGGCACTGACTGCAGGTATCAGGGAAGGCCTGAAACAAAATAAATGTTAAAAACCGAATGTGCATGTGTCAAAATGATGTTCACTACGGTTCCCACGCTTGTTGCTTCAGGAGCCCTGGGCGGTGTAGCCGGTGGGCTGGAACGTGTAAGGTCAGAAAGATGGGCTTTCTACTCCTGTAAAGAGTTACACTCTCAGAAACTCACGGGGCAGCTCAGGGTCGCCCTGAGTGGCAACTGATTCAATGACAGGGAGTTTGGTGGCGGTTGCCACCTGCCGGCCTCGTGGCAAAGCAGCACCTAACGGACATGCCACCATGACATGCTAGGTGAATGTATTGTGTTTTGTTTTACCATAACAACTGGTATATAGGCGTCAATGGAGAAACTATGTTCATTATATAATCATGTAAATTTGAGAAAATTAGGAAATATTGGTAAAACATATTCAACCAGTACCAGCGCAGCCAGGGAGCTGAGAGTGGGGGCAAGCTGTGTGGGCTCCAGCCCTGGCCCACTTTTCTCACCATCTCTGACCATGGCTGGAGACTCTGGGGTGACGGGAAGGGCCGGAGCCAGGTGATTCTCATCACAGCCGTGCCACTTGCCTGTGCCAAAGCGGCTCCGTGCATAACCTAGTACCTCTCCCGCGTGCACGGCCGGAATCTTCACAGACTCCACAGCTGCTCCAGTCGGTTAACCAGCAGCCTCAGCCACGAATGAGCAGGCTGCGTACCTGTCCAGCATTAATGGATTCTTTGGGAACGATCTCAGATTTACTTGTAGCCCAACAATGTCCCAGATGATGGAAGCAACATCAGACTTCTGCAAGTAAGTGAGCCTGGGACCTTTCTCCCTACCCGGCCTCCAGTATCCACTCCACTGCCTCTGTTTCCCCCCTCGCCATAGCGCCCCTGCCACAGACATCAGATGTTCCACTTAAATTCAGGGTGTGAGAGGCAGGACAAGATGATGAGCTGCTTGGTCAAGGACACAGTCCCTTGGAGGCAGTAAAGCTAGAGAGCAAACCTGTCTGCAGACGCCATAGGAAACGACTGAGGCTGCCTTCAGACTGGTGCTCAGGCTGTGCTGTTTGATGGCAAAGCTCAGAAAGCGACCTTATAAACAACGCTGAAGGGTTCGTTTCCCAGGACTCGAGACAAAGCAGAGCAGAGCACGTCCCGCAGAAAGTCACTGCCTAATACAGTCCAACGGACCGATGACTGGGCGTAGATCTTGACGTTTCTCTAAGAACGCCACTCGTTGCTGAAAGACTTCCAGACCCCCACGCCCCTCAAAGCTTCAAGGACCGTCTCTGCTCATCCTTCCACGGTCGGTGAGGCATTGACTGAGACGGAGGAGGAGGGGCGGCGAAAGCTGCTGTGGGACAGCAGAGGGGCTGTGTCGTGGTTTGTAGAGAACGTTGGGAGCTACTCTGCCTTCATACAACCTCAGCATGCTCATTTGAAGCAGACAGAATGGTATCAATCAAACTCACACAGTCTCTCATCTTCCTAAGCTGGAAATTAAAAAAAAATCAGATTGAATATCGCCACGTACCTTCAACAGTTACAGTGCGGTGGTGGCGAACCTTGGAATGCTCGTGAGGCCTTGGTACTCACGGCACAAGCTAAATGATTGTCTTGCTTTTTTTTTTAATGTTTAATTCGCACCTTTTCTCTTTTGATTAACCACCAAGAGACCACGTAGGATATACCAGCTGTGAGCACACTACAATCTAGTGCCAATCTGTGGGCTGGCGGCACTAGAATAACCTGGGGACTTTTCGTAAAAATCCACACGCTGAGTTCCGCGCCCCAGAGGGGGTTGCCCAACCAAAGACGGGGCCCAGCCACTAGTTCGGTGTCTCCAAGGGTGATCTTTGGAGGAAGGTCTGCTATGTTCCCACTCTCCCGCTCCCCCCAAAGTGTTCCATGCACAGAAAGTTCTGGGAAGCACTGCCTGCTTGCGTGTGTCTCAGAGATTTTTAACGTATATCATCACAGCATACGAGTTTGGAAGTCCGAGAGTAAAGAATCAGCCAGTCCAGCAGTCCCCAAGTGTGCATGATTATGACCTTGGGATCCCCCTCAGACCCGCTCAGATGTGCTTTCAGGGAAGGCACCTAATGGAGGTTTCGGCACGGAGTTGGTGGAGAGCAGGCCCCGCGCGCTCAGTCTCCCAGAGTAGGAAAGAACATGAGGTCCTCCTGTTGAGCAGAGAGTGGGGGAGCTCCTAAAGCCTGGAAAACACTGATCCCAGAGAACCGTGCCTCTGCCGCGTCGGCTGGGTGCCAGCAATCCCCCAAGGTCATTGTTGAAAGATGAGCAGAGCGAGGCCATGGAAGACGCTTTGGTGACTGAGGGTGAAGTCTGGTTCTCTAACTTGCACTTGTTGTGTGTGGACAGAGAGCAGTGGTTGACATCCGTGGAAGAGCATTTGCTGTGGAAACACGGCCCGAGGTGTTCCAGTCATTTTAGAGAGCGTTTGTTTCTTTAGGCTTTTCCAACGGAATATCTTCCCACAGCTCTTTGGTGGCTCTAGCCACAAGAGGTCAAGGTGTGGCTGTAATGCTTCATGTTAGATGTCCAGCGCTGTGTCTGACATCTGACTCCTGATCCAGCAGTTGCAGCGTGCTTAAATGAACCTTCAGTGGCAAGGTCAATTGAACTTGGCCATGAGACAGGAAAGAGACTTTCTCCCTAGTCATTGTGTCTATCCTTGCAATGCAGAAAACAAAAATCCAACTTGAGGTCCCGTGTGGGATGTCATCATGCAGGCTGTGGGAGTATTTCTTGGGCCACCCCTGCAGGAGAGCCCACCCGCCAACCACAGAGCTAGAGTAGGAATAAAAATGCTCACCGGGATAAAGCAATGCTGGGGTGGGAAGCAGAGGTTTCCTCCAGGTTTCCCCCGTGCGTTTCTTCTAAGCACTGGGACCTCCAGAGTGTTCTCTCTCTCTCTCTCTCTCTCTCTCTCTCTCTCTCTCTCTCTCTCTCTCTCTCTCTCTCTCTCTCTCTTCCCCTTAGGTCCTATCAGCACCCTCTTCTTTAAAGTACTTCACACTCTGCCACTAGAGCTTATGCTAGAATATCAGATTCTCTCCCCCAAATGGTCGAGCCATGCCCTACCATTGTGCCTCGGGGCTGGATTTCCACTCTGCGTCATCACCCAGATTTAGATTGAAGCTAGCCTGAGAAATGACCACGTAAAGCGCCTCTCAGCGTCATCTGCAACGCCACTGTGAAGACATCGCACATTCCATTATTTTGTGTCCCTGTGAAAAGGACCCTGTGATTATAATACACCGCTAGCGTGTTGGGATACAGGAGCCAGGTGGAGTTTTCCTAAACAAATACAATCACAAAAACATATGTTTTTCCCCAGCAGTAGAGATAAGTAGTAGAGTAATTCAGAACTGCTTATATATTTTAATATTTGAAGGGAATGCATTTTCATGATCCCAGAATCAAAATTGTTTAGAAAATTACACATGGAACACTGTATTCATCCACCTGTTTCTTTACCTGGTTCCCTACGATGGTGACGTTTGTTCGTTTCCTGGGTTGGGAATCATGTAAGTCCTCGCTTAAAATAAAAAGAGCCTTCTCTAGTTGATGCTCGTCCCAGAGCCTCCTGCCTGAGCTCCGCAGAATCACAGCCCAGACAGCTTTGTGTTGTTGTGCCAGCCCATAGCATCCCGTTCCCTGACTGTCCCATAGTCTAAACAGTCCGTCCTCTACACATTACCTTCTGCTACTACAGCGCAAGCTTTTGTGTATCGATCATCTTGCACGTGGGTGGGTATCGCTGTCGGTAATTTCCAAAATGAGACTACAGAGGCAAAAGGTAAACACATTCGTGTTGTTGATATTGCACTTCCTGGTGATCCTACCAGTTTGCATTTCCATATATCTTTCCCCACAGCCTCCCCATTATTGCCTAGTTGAAAAATGCCGCGGTGTATTTTAAAGGCAAACTCCATTCGTATGATGTTGGCTTATCAGAGTTTGTATTTCCGGAGCCCAAACCGACTCTCTGTTTAACAGATTAATGTAAAGGCAGTGCCCTCGGCCCTCACTTATCAACGTGGAAAGGAGCAATGGGGCAGATGTCCACGCTGCCAAGGAGCCCAGCAGTCATTGAATTCAGCTTTGGAATATAGTATGATTTTCCTCCCATTAAATTTTCTCAACTAGTGACGTCTGCTACATTAGGAAGACATTACGCTGAACGTACTTCTTTTTTCAGCACAGACTATTGGTGGGTGAAAATAACCCAGAATTATGAGGAGGCCAGTGTAGAATTCAAAACATTTCTACTTTCCCCTTGGGGTTATGGATGTTGTTTTATTTGGGTCTTTCTAGTGTCTGTTCTCTTTTTTAAAAACCCAGCAACTTTAACTCTACTTAGATTACTTGAGCAATAAAGAGGAAGCCATAGTTGCTGATAAAATTACAGGTCCAACACTTATACATATAATGATATTGCATTATTTTCAACCCAAGAGGTACAAATTCATCGTCTCACAGAAACTTAATGGGATTACTTTTCGTCTGTGAAAGCCGCGCCGTCTCGTTTCGCGCAGAGCCGAGCAGCCGCGCGGCTCCCCTGCGGGTCGAGCGGCACCGAGGGATCTGATTGAGCCTTTCTGTCTCCTTTCAGCATCTTCCTCAAGGAGCTGGAGAAGTACGAGCAGCTGCCTGAGGATGTGGGACACTGCTTTGTGACCTGGGTAACTAACCGAAACCCCTCTCCTGGTCCATGCTTTTCAGGAGTGCCAGTGGCACGGTAGACGCCACCTATTTAGTGCCAAACCCGAGGCTGGGCTTCACTGCCCGCCTGGCATCAGGGCCCGGGGCTGTGGCGAGGGGCCATGCCATGCGTGGGGCTAGGGAGCAGCGGTCCATCCCTGAGGACCTGTCGTGGTGTTAAGGTCTCTAAGCTCTTCTAAATCTCTGAGGTCAAGGAAGTAGAGCAAGACCACTCAGTCTTGGCAAAAGGGACTAGATCTGCTCCATCCAGGCGCTTTATATAGGATGTGGGCGAGGGCAGTGGAACTTTGGGAAACCACCTAACTGTACTCCCCCTCACCTGGCAAGAGCACTCCTTGGGTCTCAGCGCCAATTTTGTCCAACCAGACGAGCGTCCAGTCGTTCTCCCTCCGTGTCATTGTCATGGACCAATTTAATGGGCTGAATCTGCCAGGTGGTGACATAAATTAAAAACCGGTCTCTGATAATTCAGCTCAGCCTCAGAATTTCTCCAGAAAAGTCTACTTATAAATACAACTAAGCATGGACATTTCTTCTACCGCCAGCACCAGGATTTATCATATTTAATAATTACCCAAGTCTAACTTCTGTTTGAAATGGGCTGATGGCATTTGAAAATGTCTTCATGCTTCAGAGATTGTGTTCTCAGCAGCCTATGCAGCGGGCGAGGCTTTGATCCTGTGTTAGATTTGAAAGATGGGTGCATTTCTGGAAGTTGACTGGTTCACTGACACATAGTAAATCATCCCACTACCTGTCCCATAACTGCAGACCAGACACCCGGAGAACGTTTCTCTAATGAGCGCCTGGTGTTTATTTCCTAGCATACGCTCCTTTTGTTCTAATGCATTCTATTTCTCTGAACACAAGGGCCCATGTACAGCTCATATTGATACTGATAAAAGAAACTGATCCTTTGCAAAGTCAAGATACAGAAGAGCAAGCTGAAATTGACCATGGAATAATAAGCACTGGTGAGGGTGGGGCGTGAGGATCTCCTTTACAGTTCACCACCTGCATGAGGCAGTGTCACTCTTCCAGACCATGGCTGCTTCTCCGGGTACTGTAACCACACCCTACTCGCTGTCATCCGGGCAGTTCTTTCTGGTTCTTAGCGACCCTATAGGGTTTTCAAGGTGGTCCTCTGTAAGACAGCAGACTGCCGCATCTCTGCCCCACGGGGTCACGGCTAGGTTCAACCGCCAGCCTTTCTCCCCTAAAATTGATTTCAGGAAATCCTCATTGATTGCATGAAGTGTGCACCTGTGGCCAAGAATCGCCCCAAGGTGTCTTTCTTACGTCTCACCCTGGCCGTGTGTGTGCACTTGCGGGGAAAGCGTGAGACAAGAAGCTTGTAATCAAGTTTTGAAAGTCAGCTCTTAAGACCACAGAGATGGAGGCCTGGGCGCTACCCCTTTGTAAGTGTGGAAAATTAAAGTCTACTCACCACAATGAAGAAAGAAGAGGCAGACTGCTTCTGTGAAGATTAGTGTGGGAAGTCTAACGGGGCAGCTCCACTCTGCTGTCGGGTCGAAATGCCAACGTCAGAGTGGACCTGACGCACACAGTCATCACCACCACCAGCAGCAATCTCTGTGCTATAGTTTCCTCCTGTGAAGGTGACGGTCATAACAGAACTCACTACATGGGATCCGTGTGTGGGTCAAATGGACACACGCCACTGTACATAAGTACTTAGAGCGGTTCTCATGAGCACGCATCTAGAGTGCTCTCTCTCAGGAGAGGACATCCCAGAGCTGTTCTGTAGGCACGAGATGCGCATGCCTCCCCAGCGCTGAAAGCCCTTAATGGCCAAGTCACACACACGTCCAAGTGAAGAGGTGGTGTCTGGAGCACTCAGTGAGAAGGCTGTGGGGAAAATGAAAACTCAGAAATGGATTTTCACTGAACCCTAAGGTTCCTGATGGTCTGATCCTCTGAGGGACTGAGCTGAAGAGAAACCACTGTCCAAACTCTGGATTCAAGGTGTTGCCTGGCGTTTCTGTGTCCCGCCCTCCTCCGTTGCCTCTGGGAAGCTGGGGCTGGCAGTAGACAGTAGCTATGTGCCGCCTCTAAACTATGCTCCAGGGAGGCATTTGCAGCCAAGTCTCTGTACCTCTGAGCTTGTGCTTAATTTTATTTGGGGGGGATCTTTTTGAGCAAATACTATCATCTGTCAAAATGGGGTAAATGTCTAATTCTGCCTGACTGGAGAGCACATTTATGCGAGTTGGTTTTTCTGATTCTTTCCAGCAGGGACTAATAATAAAATCAGCTCACTTTCCCCCAAGCTTTCTCTCCCTTCCAAACTACACAAGGGGATCATGGGCCCAGGACATTTACTGCAGATAATCCAGACATCAGTATCTGAGGGTTTAACTGCACTGCCCACGGGTGGGTCTCAGGTTTAGTGACCAGAGAGCAGCAACTAAGGGATGCTTATCTACCACTGTCCTTATTCTTTTCAGGCAGACAAATTTCAGATGTATGTCACCTACTGTAAAAACAAGCCTGATTCCAACCAGCTGATCCTGGAGCACGCAGGCACCTTCTTTGATGTAAGCTGCGACTTCCCGTTCTTGAGCGATTAGTGAGTGGATGGAAACGCTTCTCTGCTTTGGGATGATGAATGTGTTGCTCGTTTTTCTTTACTGGCCATTGAAAACCAGTTCGTCACGGAGCAAAACAGAAACCTTATTTATACCTCCTGCCTGGCCCCAGCCCAGATCAAGCGCTGTGAATGTGGCTCAGGCACCTTGCTAGCTAGCCATATATGCTTAGAGACCAATTAGGATATAGCTGCTGATTCAGAGGCTCCTCCTTTCCCCTCCCCGAGCCGCCTCTGTCAGTGTTCTCCAGACCAGAACCATCACCAGCAGCTGAGAACTGGTTAGAAATGCAGATTCTCAGACCTCCCTTTGGATCAAGGCTTGGAACCAGTTCATTCTAGTTGGACCAACTGCAGAGAGTGCATTTCCACTTCAGAGAAACACCATCAGCTTCTACATTTTTTTTTTTTGGTAATCATTTTATTGGAACCTCGTACGACTCTTATCCCAATCCATACATCCATCCATTGTGTCAAGCACATTTGTACATATGTTGCCTTCATCGTTTTCAAAGCATTTTCTTTCTACTTGAGCCCTTGATATCAGCTCCTCATGTTTCCCCTCCCTCCTCCACCCTCCGTTTCTCATGAATCCCTGATAATTTGTAAATTATTATTATTTTTTCATGTCTTGCATTGTCCGATGTCTCCCTCTACCCCCTTGTCTGTTTTCCATTCCCCTGGGAGGGGGTTATAGCTAGGTCATTGTGATTGGTTCCCCCATTCTTCCCTAACCTTCCCCTTGCCCTTCTGGTATGACAACTCTCAACATAGACCCTGAGGGGTTTATCTGTCCTGGATTCCCTGTGTTTCCAGCTCTCATCTGTATCCATGTACATGCTCTGGTTTAGCCAGATTTGTAAGGTAGAATTAGGGTCATGATAGTGGGCAGGGAGGAAGCATTAAAGAACCAGAGGAAAAGTATGTTTCATCGGTGCTATACTGCACCCTGACTGGCCCATCTTCTCCCCACAACCCTTCTGTAAGGGGATGTACAATTGCCTACAGATGGGCTTTGGGCCGCCGCTCTGCACTACCCCCTCATGCACATTATGATTTTTGTTCTGGGTCTTTGATGCCTGATAACTGATCCCACCGACATCTCATGATCACACAGGCAGGTGTGCTGCTTCCATGTGGGCTTTGTTACTTCTCAGCTAGATGGCTGCTTGTTTATCTTCAAGCCTTTAAGACCCCAGAATCTATATCTTTTAATAGCCAGGCACCATCAGCTTTCTTCACCCGCTTTGTCTTCAGCGATCATGTCAGGAAGGTGAGGATCTCAAAGTGCCGGATTATTAGAACAAAGTGTTCTTGTGTTGTGGGGGAACTTGCATAGAGGCCCAGTGTCCATCTGTAACATTAATACTAAACCTATAAATATACGTATATAGATCTATTTCCCCATTGTTATATATAAATATATTTACAAATGTATATGCCTCTATTTAGGCCTGTATGAATGCCCTTTGCCTCCTAGTTCTTTCCTCTTACTTTCCTCTTGTCCCACTATTATGTTCAGCATTCATTCGGGTTTCAGTAATTCCTCTCGGTTACATTGCCCTTGATCAAGCTCTACCAGACCCCCTACACCCTCTTTGCCATCGATTTTTGGTCACTTGTTGTTCCCTTGTCCCAGTGTTTGTTAACACCTACTTCCTTTTCCCTGTCTCCCATGTCCCCAGGGAACTGTCGTCCCATTGTTCTCTCTTCTGGCTTGTTTATCCCGCCTATCCCATTGAGATAGACATGCAGAGACAACAATATGCACAAAAACAAGACTGAGCAAATCAAAGCAACAATGGAAAATAAAACAATAGCTGCAACAACAACAAAAAGCCAATGACACACAAAAAAGAAAAGCCTATAAATAGTTGAAGGTCTATTTGTTGTCCTTTATGAGTTCTTTCCAGTTGAGTCTGATGGCATGCCACGCCCTGGCCCCACAGTCTATTTTTGGTGTAACTTGGGGACTTCATTGCTCTGCTCCCCTTGCTGCTCAGTTGGACACCCCCAGCATTTCACCTAGGTATGGTGGGGTCAGAGTGGGCACAGTTCCCACCGTGTGTCCCCAGTGTTCTCCCCCGTGGTACTGTGGGTCAGTGAGGAACGTCCTGTCTCATGGTGGGGCCAGCCCTCTGGTCCTCTCTGTGCATTGGCTGCTCTGAGCAGAAATATTGTCCTCAGGGCTTGGTGGGCCAGATGTGCTTGACTTTTTATCCCACCCTCCTTGTTTGCTCCCGTGTGCTGTGATCAGACACGTCCCTCTCCTTGAGCTGTAGCTTCAGTGCTGTCCTCTGAAATGAAGTCTTCTGGGGGGTAGGTCCACTTCGTTGGTAATTACCTAGGTAATAATTAATCCAGTTACTGTCTCTCTAGGTTCACATATCCTATATTTCATATACAGAGAGTCATCCAAACACAAACAGGGAAGCAAAACAAACATATGAACCAATGGCTAGATAAAGCAAAAACCTCAACTGAAAAGAAAGTATTAAAAACGGAAACAACTTTCAAATGGGTCAAAAGGGAGAGCAAATGAGGTGTTACATTTTGACTTAATCGTGTCTGCCGTAATCGGCTTTCCACACTCGCTCCCTGTCTGATAGACAGGCTTGCCACCTCCCTCTCAGGGAGCTTTCCAACTCTTACCGTGCCTGGGAATCACCTGAGGCACTGAGACAAACTCCCTCTTCCTGGGCCCCACGGCTGAGCTTCTGGTGAGATTGTCCTGGGTGTTGGGTTAGTAAGCGCTCCGCTGCTGAGCCTACCGGCTGTCAGGGCCAACAACTTCTGTTGTAATAGCAAGTGCTCACCTGCTTTCTCAGGACCTTGGATTTTAAAGAGGACACCCCTCTGTTGTTGTTGTTGTTTTAGATGATAAAGCTACTGACTGCCAGTCAATAGTAAGGCATCTCCCTTGGAGAACTCAAATACATCCCAATGAAGCTCACAAATGTACCATCTCTGAGCATCCGCCTAGCCCGTTATTGCCCAGGGAAGGAAAGATTTGAATGGGAGGAAGCCCGCATGAGGAAAAACTAGGTCTGATGTCTATCAGAGTGGAACATTAACATGGACTGGTTCTGGGTGTTACAAACCGGAATTTCTAGGGCTACAGAGTAACCCGGGAAAGGGGCTTCCTAATCTGATAGCTCAATGTATGGTCTAGCGTGTAAGACATCTGTACCATGGTTACCGTGGATTGATAATGTCCTTCCATGGGGATGTTTCTAGCTGATTATCCAGTGACAATATCCAGCAAGATCTTCCTGAAGCTTTCCGTGCCCTTTGCCCTGTGTCTACTCTGCTCCTGAACGGCATGCCCAGTGCTTTGAGCGAGCCCAAGGCCGCTTCGGCTTTCTTAGTTTTGTTCACACCATAGTCCCTGTGGGTGGCTCGCTCTCGCAGATCCTTCCCATTCTCTTTGCATAGGCTATACTTTGTATCTCTGACAGCATTTGTAGCTGCTTGCCTGCTGGCAGGTGAACAATGCGCGTTTCTATTTCCCACTCCTCCCTCCACCCTGGGCCAGCTGGGGACGAAGATACGCCTTTCACCGACAGGCGCAAGTCACCATACTACCTGTTATTTGCTTCCAGTTCTGCACTACTCTCGTCCCTGCTTCTAGGCACTTTTGTGACTTTAACCGATATGTCAAACTCCCCCCGCACCCCCCCGGCCCCCACCCTCTTACATGAGGTCAGGCAATGCCTGTGATGCGGCCGGTGACGAACAGACCCTCCTGGTTGCCTCCTCACCCTACCCATCACAGGGCTGTCCTCAGTCCCCACCGAGGAAGCAGCTCCTGAGGCCCCCATTGTATAAAGGGGATACACATGGTCACGTGATCCAGACTCTGTTGCCCTAAAGATGATGTAGCTGCCGGGAGCAGCCCCTTCCTCAGCCTTCCTTCCCAGAGCTGGGAGTCTTCCCAGAGGGCAGAGCGTCAGTGCACTGTCGGCTGTACCCTCTCGCTCAGGCTTCCAAATAAACGCTCAGGGTTTGCTGGCCCAGAGGCAAGCTGCCCACTAGGATGCCCCTAGTCCTTGAACGAGTGCTCTGGGGAAGAGGCGCGCGAGTGAGAGAAAGCACTGCATTCTGGGATAGCTGGGCCTACGTAGACTCTTCCTTTTTTGTAGTATCATTCTCTCTCCTTCCCCGTCCGTAGCCCCATAGCAAGTCCTATCTAGTCTGACTTTAAAATGTTTCCTGCGTTCTTGCTGACTGATTCTAGTTCACGGCACGGGCCTGCCTTAGGCACCTGGAGTCATTTTTATCGAAGTTCTATTGGGAGTATAGTTCACATTGCAGTGCGCGATCCAGTGACTTTTAAGGTCTTCACAGAGTTATGCGGCAGCCACCACAGTCAGGGGTAGGACATCTCCATCGCCGCAGAAAGCACCCTGAGCCTGTTTGCCATTAACCACCTGACTCCTCACCTCCTCCAGCCGGAAGTAACTTTCTTTCTACTTCCCGTCTCTCCAACACTCCCTAGGTCCTAACAATGGAATCACACTGCTCAGCATAATGTGCTCAAAGCCCGGCTATTATATCTTAGTGTCTCATGCCTTCGTATGACCAAATGCTGTTTCACGGGATGAAACGTCCGCCATTCGACTGACGCGCATTTGGGTTGTTCCCACCAAGGAATGCTTTCTGGTTGCGCTGCCGCGTGCATGTCACTGCGCGGGCGTGTGCATGTCGTCCTAGGAGCGGAATTGCCGGGCCGTAGCATCACTCGATGTTCACAGGCTTGGACTTTTGCAACACCCTACTAACTGCTCCGTCTCTCACCTCAACCTCAACCCCACCCTCTGATGTTGCAATTTAGACTTCCGTTACTCTTCCTGAGCGTAGCTTTCCCCATCTGTCCCCCCCTCCCCCCGACCCCCCCGCACCCTGTAAGACCTGTGGAACCCTGCGTCATGAGAGCAGAGCACAGAGCTCCCCAGGCCCTTTCCTGTGCTCTCGCCTTGCTCCCTGTCCGGCTTTTCAGTCTTGTCTTTATCTTGATTTCTTTCATCCGTTTCCTTTACCTCTCCTCTGCCTTTCGGTGTCTCTGCGTCAGCACTCTTCTATTCATCCTTCATCATTTCTTTTCCCACTTTTATTTCTGTTTCACAAGGCTTGCTTTTTTTAAAGGTGTTCCTCCTAGTTCCTCCACTTACAAATACATCTGAGTCTCTCTTCCCTTCCTACTCCCGTCTCCTCCTCATAAAACAGTTTCTCTAACTAGAGAAAAATGCTCTAATTCTCTAACCATTTCGTTTCTCTCCTCGCCCCCCCCCCCACTTTTCCCCTGCCCACCTCTGCCCTTCCGCGTCTAATGGTGTCTGTTTCCAACCCTGTAGGAGATACAGCAGCGGCATGGCCTGGCCAACTCCATCTCTTCCTACCTGATTAAGCCTGTCCAGAGGATCACCAAGTACCAACTGCTCCTGAAGGTACCACCCTCCTTCTTGTATCGCCATCACATGATGCTCCCCCCCCAGAGCAAGGGAATCCCGGTTTTACCTCTAGGGGTGGGCAGTCTAACCCCTACGAATCTATTTTCCACCTAGAGTGAACTTCAACAGTGAGTCCAGTCCAGAATACCAGTCTCAGATTATCGGGTGTAGCTCACAAAATCCCAGATACTTACTTTGGGGAGGAAAGAGGAGAAAATATAAGCAGAAATCTATTGTGACTAGTTTTATACCAACCCACCACTGTACAACGTTTTGGGGCAGCGGTTCTCAACCTGTGGGTTGCAACCCCTTTGGAGGTCACATGACCCTTTCACAGGGGTCACCCAATTCATAACAGTAGCAAAATTACAGTTATGAAGTAGCAACGAAAATAATTTTATGGTTGGGGAAGGGTCACCACAACATGAGGAGCCATAGTAAAGGGTCACGGCGGCATTAGCAAGGTTGAGAACTACCGTTTTAGGGGTGCCCCTAAATTGGTACTTGGAGTCTTTTCTGCTGCTCCGTCTTAGGCGGATTCCCCCTAGAAGCTGTGCTTCGATGGAACTAGACATCAGGGCCATAGGATCTTTACTTCCTGGTGTCCACAGGCAGTGGAGGTCAGTCAGGGTGGCCGCTCCCATTGCCTTAATCCCTGTGTCTGTCATGAGGACGGGGTTTTCCAGGGGGCATATTAAAACACACTGGCACGCCTCCGTGTGGCAGATCCATTTGTTAGGGGCTCCTTGGCATAGGTGCGCACACTTCTTTGGCTTACCACCCCCTTTACAGAAAAAAAGGAAGAGGGAAAAACCTCAGCACTCCCTGGCAAGTAAAACATTTTTTCTGCTGTAGCTCATCATCTGGAATAAAGTGTAGGTATCTGCTTTTACAGATTCCCCCTGGACCAGTCCATTGTGTGCATGTGTGTGTGTGTGTGTGTGCACGCACACATGCACAGAATAGTATCATGCACTTTGAGAAATATTGTTTTACAGCCAACCAAAAGATTTGAACCTTTTCCCAAGACTGAAATAATCAAATTAAGGGAAACGCTAATCATTTGAGTTGATTTCTCTCAAATACAGACCACTGACAGTATGAAAATGACAAATCCGGCTAGACCGGCGCATGTACACCGGCCCAGATGAGAGCTCTGGACACGTGGAATCCAGGACAGATTAACCGCTCAGGAACAGTAATGGGATTGGTGATACCAGGAGGGTAGAGGGAAGGTGCAGGGAGAAAGGGGAAACCGATTGCAATGACTGACGTATAACCACCACCACCACCATCCCCCCAGGGCGACGAACAACAGAAACATGGGTGAAGGGAGACAGCAGATGGTGTAAGATATGAAAATAATCATAATGTATAATTTATCAAGGGTTCATGAAGCTGGGAGGGTCGAGGAGGGAGGAGTAAAAATGAGGAACTGATACCAAGGGCTCAAGTAGAAAGAAAATGTTTTGGAAATGATGATGGCAACATATGTACAAATGTGCTCGACACGATGGATGGGTTGTTATAAGAGCTGCAAGAGCTCCCAATAAAATGATTTATTAATTTTTTTAAAATGACAAGTTGAGATTCTAGGCAGCTTGAGAGCCCCTCACTTTGAATATTTTGCTAACTACCCCTATGTTTTAAACAGGGTAGTTCTAGAGAAATCTGATTCATTTCAGCCCCTCTCAGGAGATTCCGTAGAAAAGTCAAGCACATTCTGTTAGATCTCTCCGGGGAGACTTATACCTCAGTCCTTGACTCCACGCGAGAAAGAATTCACACCGAAGCCTGATTTGTGAGCCAAGTGAGTTTTATGAGAGTTAGAAGAAGTTTCAGACACCCACAGGACCCCTTACCCCGTGCAGTCTCCCTAGAAGCTGGTCGGAAGTTACGTAGTCGACTCCGGGCTCCTGCCTTTTTCAATTATTCCACGGTGTCGTGGTGGACAACCCTGGTGGGCCCCATTGGCTGAAGTGAATTTACCTGGCCTAGGTGGGACAATCCAGGTGCAGTGCCCACCCAGGTGTGCCTCCCCTTCCGGGACGGAAGCCTGAACCTCTGAGCATACGCAGTGTGCCACTCCTTCATGGGCCTGTAGCTCGGACCTCTGAGCATGGGTAATGGACTCCCCAGTCCCTAAGCTAACCTACCTAACAATTCCAGTTTGACTAGACCTGAAAACCAGTCTAGTTTCCAATCTCGGGCTCCAGTCACAATGGAATGTGCCTGCCCTCTCCAGCCCATGACATCGCCCGACTTAGCACTGTGGTCCTGAGGTCAGAGGTGTGGGGTGGCAGTAAGGTAGAGCTGTGCCCAGGACACCTCTTTCCTCCTCTGTGTCGTTTCTCCTTCCTCTTCCCATGAAGAGCCTGCAGGCTTCTACGTTCAGGCCTTGAAATCAATCACCTGGGGGGAAACGGCCTGGAAAATGACAACACGGCATGACGCTCTTGGCCTTTATCGAGGACCAGAATGAGAGATTACACTCTGCAGAACAGCTCGGCAATTTGGGCAGAGCCATTTTTGAAGACCTTATCTTTTCAGTTTCTTATCTAAAGGCTGAGAGTCCCCGGTGATGCCAAGGGCTGCCAATCACAGGGATGGCAGTTGGGGTCTGCCCAGAAGAAAGGCCGGGCGATCCCCTATTGAAGAACCAGCCACTGACAACGGTGGTGCACAGCTCGACGGTGACACTCGCGGGCTTGCAGGAGTCAGTTTCACAGCACTGGCTTTGAAGTAAAGACACTGATAGTAGCCTAAAAGCTCAGATTAGGGGCTGGGGCGCTCCCCTGACAGTGCTGTCTGCTTCCTGCCTTTAAAGCTGGACACCCTCTGGCTGTCAAATACCCAGGGTGGCCAGGTGGTTCCCTCTTAGCCAAGTTTAGTGGTTCTCGCTGAAAGCTGGCCCCTTTTAAGTTACTCTTCTTGCACTAATTTTTTTTTAAATCAACTTTTCTGTGCTTTAAATGTAAGCATCTCGGAGTTTCTTCAGGAATTGGTAGGGTTATAAATTTAAGAAAGAAAAGACTCTTCTAGTCACATTGCCACTGTTCTGAGAGAGGCCCGCTTTTCCTCTGTGCAGGTCATTCCCAGGAGGCTGACGAGCCCCCGTGGGTTGATTAGGCGACAGGGTAATGGGAGGGAGACCTAGAGTGGAAGACATCCCCCTGTGTCTCGCTCCAGGCAGGTAGACAGGTAGGCTCTGTTGTGAGGGAAATCAGCCCCTAACACATCATCACAGGTCCGTTAGGTGCAATTGTACAGTGATAATAAGTAAAGATTATAGTAAATTCATAGAGAGCATGAGAGATGGAAGAGAGATTGAAATGATGGAGTCAGACACATTTCATGGTCTGAAATGCTCACCTCAGCCTCACTTGCTGGTCCACGTGGAGAGAGAGAGAGAGAGATTGCTTGATTGATTGTTAACCAAGGCTTTTATATTCTCTGGGGACGTGCATGCCCCCTAATTACAGATGATGACATAGGAAAGGACATAGGACAGGAAAGGGTTTCGCTATAGGTAATTTAGTATTGGGAGGGGGGGTGACCTAGAGCTATCCACATAATAGGAAGGGAAGGTATTGGGGGTACACATGTGACAAGATGGAGGATCCAAGATTCAGGGAGGCAGTTTAATTTTGGATATGGCTGAGCAGGTTTGACCTATTCTCTGGCTCACTATAGAAACCATTATCTGTAGGGTGTAAACCCCACCTACAGGAACCAAACCATGACTGCAAGCCTGTAGGGAGAAGTAGCCCCTTGTCCTTAACAGCAGGGAGTGGACCCCTCTTGTGGTGGACCCAGACAGTTGTCTGGCAACTGACTGCCTTCAGGGAGGACATCTCCAAGCATCTGACCTCCCACTATGTGATGGCAAATCGCCTCTAAGGTTTGGCATGTCTTTGGGGGAGACAAAGCTGGAGAAAAATCTCTTCTAATCCCACACTCTGCTCTGCATCCTGGCACTGGACATTAGGAAGTGATAACTGAACATTGAAATCATAAATCAGAAGGAATTTAACTGTAGAGTTGTTATAAAATTAAGTGGGGAAGACTGAAGACCATGTTGGCAGGTTTTCAATGGGCCGGTGGCAGCGTGCCTCCTGAGCAAAAGAAATATGGTTTGCTGAGCTCTTGCTAGCAATAAATAATATGGGACTTCCTGTCTCATTAAAGCCAGTTTTATTCCAAATAAATTGATACTTTAGGCGTCTCGGGAAAGTAGTTGCTCGGTGTCCGATGGAGCGCTCGATCGTCTCCTGTAAATCAGCCGCAGCTGACCTTTGGGAGCCTCAATTACATGAGGAACTTCTGCCCGTAAACAGTATCAGGGAACGGAGGAGAATTTATCGGCTCGCCGCTAGATCAGTGGGCTTGCAGAATATGCTTTAATGGATTAAACTAATTGGTGTTTTCTGTGGCCAGCCGAAGAAGCATATTTTTTGTTCCTCTGTTTCTGCCTCAGTGGTTCCTTTAATGATGTATGAGAACAAACTGGGGAGGAGGGAGGGAGGAAAAGGGCAAGGGTTGTCGGAAGTCAATACGACGTGAACAAGGCTGGCCTAGCAGGGACAGGAGCAAGAAACCTTCTCCCTCCCGAGCGTGGCACTGGGGAGCCCCCCCTCTTCCCTGGACTTTCACAAAGACCTGGAGTTTCAAATCAAACTCACAGGAATCAGATACCTTATCAGACGTCAATTGGCCAGTAAATTTCCAAGCTACAACTAGTTCGTAGGCAGAGGAGCAGCAGGGAGAAGTCCTAGACAGCTGGAGCAGCTCCAGGTCCTGCCCGGGGACCCGGGTTAACACGCGGTGCCTTGACATGACACCTAGATTTGCACGATGACTAGGTATTGAGTTGGCGCTGACTTGATGGCAGCGGGTGGGTGACGGGCACATTGGTCGTATCACCCTGAAGGGTGCCATCTTGACCACAACACATGGGCCACTTTTTACTCAGGGAGAGCCATGATCCTAAAGCCACAGGTTCCAGGTTTATTTACCAATAAGAAGCCCTAGAGGGGCCAGGTAGATCCCGCTCGTAAAAGCTAAGGGCTCTTTTGCTATCAAGTACCAGTAGTTTATTTGCCAGGAGGTCGGCCACTGACATGTGTAACCAAACTCTTTTATTTTTTCCTGGATGTATACTCTTGCCCCCCTACCCTTATCCTCAGGACCCCCGTGGGGATAGAATATGGCTGGCAGATATTTCGCTTAACTATATCCTTCCCAGGGTCAATGTGATGGAAAGTTAACTGTACTCTGATTCAGGGCCAAAATATTCCCAAAAGCCTTTATGATTCTGAAGACAGTTGGAAACCTTTTTCTCTCTCAACCAGCTAGTATGTACCTTTTATGGAGATGGTGGTGATTTGGTCTTGCATGAGGAAGTGAAAGGGAGAGGGTGTGCTCCCGCTCCCGGTGCCATGGAGACAGAATGGAGATGGGAGTAGAGTGCTGAACTTGAACTCAGGATTCCAGCCCCTGTACAGCCTTTAGTGAGTTCTCTATGACCTGGGAAAAATCAGCTCACCCCTCGTAATCAGTTTCCTCATCTGACTACAAAAGGGTTGCTCTAGAATCCCCCCCAGGGACCCCAGGTTAGGATGGCCTGACCTGAGTGATCTAGATATCTTTTATAACTCTGAAATGTTAATAGGCCAACCATGTCACCAACCTCAGGCTGCTCCCAATATGGTGACAGCCTTCAGACAGGAGAGGTGTGTAAGCGGGAAGGGATTAACAGTAGAGGCGCAGCGACGTGTGGGTGCCGGCGTTCTGTAGCATCCCTCCCTCTTTCCTTTATGATTTCACAATTCTGTACCTCGTTCAAGGAGCCCCGGGGCATACTAGGTTATGGATGCGGATGCTAACTACAAGGTCAGCAGTGTGAACCCCCCACTTGCTCCTCTGCAGAAAGATGAGGCTTCCCGCTCCTGTAAAGATTTACAGCCTCAGAAACCCAGATAGGCTGTTCTACTTTGTCGTGTGGGGTTGCTGTGAGTAGGAATGAACCCAATGCCTGTGGGGCTTGGGGTTTGGGTACCTCTTTTATATTGCAGGGAAAGGAGGGGCTGTGTAATGCCCCCGTGCTGGCTGGGAGCCAGTCATTTTGGAGTTGGGTTGAATTGAGTTGGGCTGGACCAGGGCTTTGAACCAATTCATTCGGATCTGACTGTCTCCTGAGAATTTGCATTTCCACCCTAGCTGTACCAAATCAGTCTGCAGTTTTCCCAAGACCCTCGGGTGACTCTTATAGTTCACCAGGTAATTCTTCTCATCTATAGAAGAATCTCCTGGAGAGCTCATTAAGCTGTAGCTGCTGATTCATTATATGTAGGATAGAAATGCAAATCCTCTGCTGAGGTAGAATCAGAAAGAAAGGGTTCAAAAGCCTGGCTGAGACTACAGTGAGCAGCAGATGCTCAGTCTAGGAAGAATAGAGTATGTGGGAGTCTGGGTGGACTAGAGAAACACATTCATAGACACTCGTGTGTATAAGAAAGAACTTTATGTACAAGAGCAATTGTATATTAAGAAAACAGCCCAGCCCAGTCCAGATCAAGTCCGTAAGTCCGATATTAGCTCATATGTCCGATGCCAATCTATAAATTCTTCTTCACACTCGCACAATACATGCAATGATGACGAATGCAGGAAGATCATAGACCAGTGGGTGGAAAGTCTTGTGGATCCAGTGGCGGTGGAAGCAACTCAGCGCTGGCGTGGGTCTCTACGGGGCTCCTTCAGCTCTAGGGGAGCTCCATGTGTCTTCTCAACAGGAATGTCTTGCAGGGAGTGTCTGTGTGTCCTGCCTCCAGCACGCTATTTACCTCCTTAGCACCTCCAAAGGAGGTCATTAAGCTGTGACCTGATTGACAGGCTAAACTCCATCTCTTCACTCTTAAGTCTCAAATTGGCAACAGATTGGGTAACGTCCACAGAGTGGTTGGAGTCTTGCGGAGAACGCCCCACCCCGCCTTCCTTTTAGCTTATGGGGAACCATGACAGAGGCTGAAGCCGGTGTGCCATGGCCTTGCAGGGATTAGATGGTGGGCAGATGGGGACTCTTGGAGGGAATCGTTCTAATGGCGCCTGGCCTTCTTTGCAGGAGCTGTTAACTTGCTGTGAAGAAGGGAAGGGGGAGCTCAAGGATGGCCTGGAGGTGATGCTCAGTGTCCCAAAGAAAGCCAATGACGCCATGCACGTCAGCATGCTGGAAGGTAGCTGTTCTCTGAGACCTGCGCTGTGGCTTTCTGGGCATTCCCAAGACCAGGGAGCGCCAGGGGAGGGAGTGGCATGAAGTCAGGCAAGGCACCAGGCTGGAAGAGAAGAAGTCACAGGAACCAGCGGGGTAACGTCTTGCCTCCACGTAGGGCCATGCCTAAGCTATGTAAGCTACGTGGACACCTGGCTGCCTAAGACCCCTGACATTACTCAAAGTGTACTAGAGCCACAGCAGTCCTGAGTTTTGCATTTGTATTGCCTCCATCCTCAGAAAAGGTAGAAACTCTACTCACGCACGCAGACACACACTGATATATTTCCCAGGAGGTTAGGCAAGTCCAGAAGGATGCACTTGACAGGCCCTCCCCGAAGTCTGTCTTGGAACTTGGAGACTCCCCTGCTGTGGAGTCTGCGGGGCTGGGAGCCCTGGTGCAGGGATTGGGGTTGAGCCCCAGTTCTGCGGAGGGTAGCGCTGCAGCGGTGGGGTGGGGGAGCCTCGCTTGGGGGCAGCAGAGAGCAAGCAGCACTCTGGCGCCGGCAGGTCCTTCCGGGAGAGGATGGCGCCCCCAGAAAGAAGCAAGGGCTGGAATGGTGTTTTTCAGGGTTCGACGAGAACCTGGATGTTCAGGGGGAGTTGATCCTCCAAGATGCCTTTCAAGTGTGGGACCCGAAGTCGCTGATCCGGAAGGGGCGGGAGCGGCATTTGTTCCTCTTTGAGATCTCCTTGGTTTTTAGCAAGGAGATCAAAGACTCAGCGGGACACACAAAATATGTTTACAAGAACAAGCTACTGGTAGGTGGGCCCAGTCGGGTAAGGCCAGACCCCCCTGCTGTCATAGAGTCCTAGAGCAGGAAGGGGTCTGGAAAGCTTCCTCTCACCTCTTGCCCGGCCTCCATGCCCCCACCCCCACCCCTCACCCTCCCCACCCCTGCCCCAGGACCAAAGAGAACCTCTCCTACAGGGAGAGCTCCCTGCTCACCCGCCTCGTCCCCACAGCTCTCTGCTTGCTGTGGGCACTACCTCTTCCGATGCCCTACCTGGTACCTGCTGCTCAGGCACCTGCCTGCCGGCCCTTCCATCCTGGGGAGATGAATGGAAAGTCCAGTCTGTTTAAGTTTGATTGACAGAAGCCCCTCCCTCGGCCCTCTCCTCTCTGTTGCCTTTCCCCTCCCAGCCCAGCCCTCCCCTCAGTTTCCCCACTGCCTTCCCCTTCCCCGCCTCTCACAGGCATTTCCTGTCTACAGACCTCAGAGCTGGGTGTGACCGAGCACGTAGAGGGCGACCCCTGCAAGTTTGCCTTGTGGTCTGGACGCACCCCATCCTCAGACAATAAAACAGTGCTGAAAGTAAGTACCGCTCTCTGCCGGGCACCAGGCCAGGGTAGGGGATGCTGGAAGAGAGCGGGTGGAGGGATGGGAGACCAGAGACTCCACTGGGCCTCTCTTGGGAATGGCAGCACCATATGGGTGTTCACAAGGTTGACCCATAGCTCAAAGCCAAAAGGTCTCCTTGGGTCAGGAGGGTCATGTGACTCTGGAGGGCAGAGGGCAGGGAGTGGTCCCCGAGGCTCCCTTGGCAAGTCCACTTCAGCTCTGTTATGTCCATATACCCATCTCAAGTGGCCAGACGCATAATTGGCCCTTTGAGACAAGTCACCTCTCTTTGACATTTTCACTCAAACCAAACTCAGCTGCCACTGAATTGATTCTAACTCATGGCAACCCTATAGCATCGCTGCATATGGGTTTCTGAGACCGTAATTCTTTATGGGAGTAGAAAGTCTCATCTTTCTCCCACAGGTGGTTTCCAACCGCGGACCTTGTAGTTAGCTGTCTGATTCATAACCCCCTACACCACCAGGGCTGCACCCCCCTCACCACCACCACACGATGACCACTCCAAAACACCTTCTATGCACAAGTCATTCTGCTCACCTAAGGGGTGTTGATGTGTGTAAGATACGGGCCTTGTCCTCTGGGACCCCACGTTCTAGAAGCTCCCGTAAAACCATAGTCACACGGGAACTGTGCTGATTGAGAGGCGTCACAAGGAGGGCCTGTTGCCTCAGGACAGACCACAGGAGTCTTGCTACTTTCCAGAGTACAAGTGGGCCTTAAATGAGTACCCATGACCTTGTTAGTCTGGCTGAGCATATGGACCGCCCACCGATCATTTGTTTCTCAGGGACTCACCTGTCCCCAGGGAAAAGACCGTACAGCCCTGACAGAAGTTTCCCAGAGACAAACTCCTCAAAGACCAAGGATGTTCATGGAATGGCAACAGTACTCTCAAACTCCCAAGGTTTAGCAGGCACAAACCCCCAAAACGGACTTCCCATCAACACAAGCCTGCATTTAACCTGATGAAGGCCCATGCCATTGGTGAATAGCCATTGCTTTTAAATATCCCCTGGATGCCCTCCCCCATCCCCATTGTCCCTCCAAAACCGAAAACCAAACTCACTGCCATCAAGTCCGTGCCAACTCCTAGCGACCCTGTAGGACTGGGCCGAACTGCCCCTGTGAGTTTCCCAGACTGCACACACTGTTAACAGGAGTAGACCTCCCAATACCTAGCAGCTAAAGTGTTCACTCCTGACCTGGCAGGAGCCTCCAGAGACTGCTCCAGCCCCAGAGAAGGTACCAGGACCAGGCAGTGCCCTGGTGGTTACCAGATTCCCTGGAAAACCACGCTTTCCAAGTCTACATCGAGTCTTGAGGCCATAGGAGGTCAAGGAGTTGGAGAAGCAGGTCACTGGAAGAGTGACAAGTATAAAACTAACCTCCCCAAACATCGGGATCTTGGCAAGCACTGGAGCACGCTTGCGAGAGGCCGGCTGAACGGGCTTGGGCAGGGCGCAGGGGAGGTGGGAGTCCTCATTCTTCTTCCCTGTGGCTCTCCAGGCCTCCAACATCGAAACCAAGCAGGAGTGGATCAAGAACATCCGAGAGGTGATTCAGGAAAGGATCATTCACCTGAAAGGAGCTTTGAAGGAGCCAATCCAGCTCCCCAAAACACCAGCCAAACAGAGGATCAACAGTAAGAGGTAACCAGCGTCTCTCCCTCCAACTGCCTCACATGCTTCCGGAGTGGGAGTGGGGTAAACCTTTGCTTTTGTAGGGGCGGTAGCACTCCGTAGAGGGCACCCCCTTCCTTGAATGCCACCCCCAAACTCTCCCTGGATTATCTGATCTTCCAGCGTCTTGCCAGTTGCTGCCAATTAAGGTCAGCAGTGTCACTGAACGCTCTGCTAGAAGACCTAGATGAACGGCCTGCTCTCCAAAACCCCACTCACTACCAACTCGTGGCCATCCTCTTGTCCACAGAGCTGAACTGCCGCTCTGGGTTCCCAAAGCTGTAAACCCTTTGTGAGGGTAGAAAGCCCCATCTTTCTCCCACAGAGCAACTGGTAGTTTCAAACTGCTGACCTCGTGGATCGCAGCCCAACTCGTAACCACGATGCCATCAGAACTCGAACACTGCTGGATATGACAAGAGGACCCTCTAAGGGCCATGTCTCCCATACAAGATAAAGAGTAGAGCTGGTATCACACACAGAGACAGGGAATACCTGCAGGATTCAGAGTCAGGAGACCACAGGGGAGCGGGGAAAAACGTTGGAAGGAGATGAACTCTGGAGCTCCTTGAACCAGTTGCATGAGGTGGCGTGGGGGTCGGGTGGGTTAATCATTGTGAAGGTCAAGTAGCAGGTCCTGTGACCTCCACATAGTCCTGCTCTCCACGCACCCAATGTTAAACAATGTCATTGGGTAAAGAGGCCTTAGTTCTGTGTCTTCATGTCCCTGAGCCTTCTCACCCCAGTGTCCTCTAGACCAATGGATGATCTCCTTTGGTAAGTCGCCATGGGACAGACTCCTACCCGATTCTTTTGGGGATAATTTGGGGAGGGGGGAAAGAAAAGAAAAAAGCATAGAAAAACTGCATATGAGTTTGACACCCAACCCACACTCCCTCCTGAACTGGCTTCCGCTATCCTGGACCAGAGGATTCCCAAATAGGCCAACAGTGAAAATAGGGTGCTGGGCATGATGTACTTGGATGGTAGCTGACTCCTGTCCCTCCCTGTTCCTGCGTGGAATAAAGGACTCAGGTGACTCTTGGCAATCAACTGAGATAAGCAAACTGGAGAGCACTGTGGGGTAGACACACTGGCCAGAGTGAGGAGGTAGCCCAAAGAAGGGGCGGAGCAAGGTGGGAGCCCCAAGACCCTCGTGTGCGGGTTAAGGGCGCCTTCGGAGTGCTGCAAGAGCCGAGCGGCACTGTCCTCGCTCCTCCTGCCCCGGCTCAGACGTAGATAGGCCTGGTTAGCACGGGAAGCAGCGCCCGCTGCAGTGGAGGAGGAAAGGAAATGGTCGTGAGGACCGGAGGGGTACAAGGGTACTCCAGTGACATGTGGTGGGTGGAGGTAACGCTGTGCAATAGCCCCTGTCCTGGAGCTGGTGAGTCTGAGCCATTCTAGAACCCGGGGGCAGTCCTGGAGCGGGACACACGGTTAGCATGCTCGGCTGACAACCCAAGGGTCAGAAACACTCGGGGAGGTGCTTCTGAAGAACAGCCATTGAAAACCCCGTGAGCGTGGTTGCACTCGGACATACGTGGCATTTCCATGAATCAGAGGTGTCTCAGGGGCAACTGGTGTGGTGTGGTATAAGGTGGGAGGGACAGAGACGTGTCACCCCCACCATCCTCATCTTCTGTTACTGCCCAGTAGTCAACCTTAGCAGGCTCCATAGCAAATACCCAGGCACTGTGTTGTCTGGTTAGCTTGGATCCCTGGCTATTAGAACAAGAGTTTCTGGAGGAGCTGATTGGCTTAGGAAATACAGCCCCCCACACACACACACACACAACACTCCTGGATGGGCCCCACACAGCCCCCAGAATCAACTTCATCCACACTGGACCGGAATGTACCCAAATGGGTCAAAATAGCTGGAAGCAGCAAGCCCAGCCCACCCTCACCATCCCCAGATGGTGAGGAGCGGGGTCCAGCCACCTGCAACAACACAGGTTGGAAAAGACCTGTCTCCTGGGCTACGGGATGTGTCACGTCATTGCTGTTTACAGCAGGCTTCTCCTCCCACGAATGTAGGGTGGATGCCATTCACACAGGTCGACATTTCCCAGGCCCACAAGTGGCGGGGAGAAAGCAGTCAACTGAGAAGTGTCTGGTGGGAGGAGGACTTTTTTTATGACCAATTGGCACTGTGCACATGCATAAAGCGACAGCACACACGCACTGTATACCGTGCGCACACCCATGGCCGCAGGGACCTCACATGTGTGCTAGACTGTCATCGTGTGAACCTTACATAGTGACTTCACGATTGGGGGCACTTTGCCTTTAGACTCTCAGGCAGTAGATATTTATATCCCCTCAGTCCATTCCTGGTCCAGAACCAGCACCAGGAGTGCCACCCCAGATCCAAACTCACTGCCCTCCAGTCGATTCTGACCCTTAGCTTCCCTCTGCGGGCTTCCTGAGCCTGTCCATCTTTACCAGCGTGGATAGCCTCATCTTTCTCCCAAGGAGTGGCTGTTGGGTTCGAACCTCCCACCTTGAAGTTAGCAGCCCGATGCTTACCCATCAGGAGTGCAGCTTTCATAAAAGCCTTCCTAGTAGGAGCTCTGTCCCACGCTCATTTACCTAGCCCCAGCTCTCACTTCTCACCAGCTTTTCCAGTCACAGACGACTCAGCCTCCATCCCTTCCTTTTAGTGTTAGCTGTGGTTCAGTGCAGGGTTGGCGCAAGCACTAAAGCGCAAGAGTTGGGTAGACATGTGAGTGGAACAAGCTGTGTGGTTATGATCCAGAGGCCAAGGCTGGCGGGCAAAGGCCGGGGGGCTCCTGGGGACGGTCTCACCAGCCACGCAGCAGCAGCAGCACCGCTGACTCAGAGCTGCTGAGGGACCTGAGACTCGTCCGTCTTTGAGAGAAATGCTGGGCCTTCTGTGCTGGGAAGAAATCATGAACAATAAGCACGAGCGTGTCCCGCCAGGACAAAGACCATAAATTCCCCTTTTACACTCAGTACTTGAGACTCCAACATCCTAAACTTTCCAAAGATCATCTTTCTCAGAGAAAATATCTTGACCCCTATCCCAGTTGGCAGAAAAATCCCCCTGAATACCCTGAACTCTGGGACTGCTGGAGATGACCCAATCCCCCTGGATAGAGGCCGGGCTTCTAGGAATGCACTTCTTCCTACTGCCTGTTTCAAGCCGTTCCCCCGGACAACAGGCCAGAGGGATTATGCGGGGAGCTCATTTTGCTCTCAGTTGTCAGCATAACAATTTCGTGTTTACTCACCACAGATGGCATCATTGAAAATCACCTAGTGCGGTTCCCTTTAGCGGGATCATTTCAAATAAATCCCTGCAGAGAGTACTGTGGCTTTGTTCATCCAGCCCAGCTGGAGTCCCTGTGTGCTCTCAACCCACAGGGGTTCCCCCCACCCCCACCCCTATTTTTCCTCTCTTCTCTCTGCAGGGATGGCGTGGAGGATGTGGACAGCCAGGGGGATGGGAGCAGCCAGCCGGACACCATCTCCATTGCCTCGAGGACTTCTCAGAACACAGTGGACAGTGACAAGGTAGGACGATGTCCCTCCCGGCCTGCCTTCCCCCCAAGACCTCTTGTTGGCTTCACCACCCCTGGAGGGTTAGCCCGAGAGGAATGGTTCCCACCGTGGTCCTAACTGAACAGGCAGCTGTCGCTGTGCCAGCAACGGGGAAGAACCCGGGAGGGAGGAGCTGTGTTGCAGCTCGGGGACCTTGTCTGAGGGGTTCGGGTGCACCTCGCTTGCTGTGAGAGGCTAACAGAAGTGGAAAGGGCGAGGGGGCCTAGGTCTCTGGTCCTGGTCCCATTCCTGGGCTGCTGGATGCTCGGGAAGGAACTCGGGAGACTGAGATTGAGCTGGTTTCCTGAGGTTCGTGAATGGGATTGGCTCCTTTTTTATAGTGATTTGAATGGGGGATCGCTTTAAAGTTAGACTAAGACTAATGATTTGAGAAATGGGCACAGTGATGAGGCTCCTTAACCCACAGCGCTCTCCTGGCTTCTGCCCAGAAGCCACGGACGTTCTGGGCCTGAGCAGCAGCAGGCCCACGAAGTAGTGTCTTGAAAGAAAGTCTAGTCCCTTGCTCTCTTACATCTTAGAGCAAATGGACAAGAGTTAAGGGTCCTGGTGGAAGTAAAAGGAAGCACACTGGAGCAAAGACGTCACGAATTTGCTCAAGTTGGGAATGGAGTTCAGGAGAGAAAGGTTCGATTTCCCTGCCCCTACTTCTCACTTGCTTGGTGGGAGATGATCCTTTGCTGCCAAGCGGTGATATTATTCACGAAGGTTGAGCTTTTCAAAGACTCTTAGGCCCTAGTTTGTCCAGAAGGAGTCGTTTCACCCGCTCCTTCAGCTCCTGTCCCCTGGCTCCTGTGCGTATTCTGAGAGGATATCCGTCCACTTTTCTAGCGTTTTCTGACTCAGAGGGAAAACGCTCTGTCCACCTTCATCGCATGCACTAGCGTTCAAGGACATTCAAGGTAATTCCATCTGGCATCCTGCCTTCCAGGATTGGAGCCACCTTTGACTATCAGAGCTCATTTTCCCCACTTGTAAACGCGTGCGAAGGAGATTGTTTGTGCGCCCCTTTCTCCTCTAGTCCGTTGCTTAGAAGGCTGGCCTCAACTGCCATGGGCAAGAAAGAAAGTGCTTCTTCTTAACCAGTCAGTGATGAGCAAAACCAAGAGTTGGCCATGTTCAAGCATCGTCCCGTAGTTTCAAGGTTCAGAAGGCTCATCCCTCCCAGCTGCTGCCCATCTTTCCAGCAGCCCTGACATAGACGTAGACCCTTCCGATGGGTCTGGGGCCTTAGCAGGCCCTGGGCACTGGCCAGTCCTTGTCCTTCTTGCAGGGGAGTGCAGTTGGATCAGGACACTTCTGATCCCCAGTCATGTAGAATCTGGTACTCACGGTTGATGCTACCATGCAGAAAACAGAGGCCCAAGAGAGGCTGAGTGACTTGTCTTAGAAGTGTTTTCCCCACTCCAAAAAAGTCAAAGCATTGGATTCCCAGTGCTGAAAGCAGCCTAGCCGGGTAGGCTTTCTGTGCATCCCCAAACACACTAGTCACCCATTCGTCAAAAAGGAGTCCCTGTGTGCCCTGCTCCGTGCTGGGTCCTGTGGAGAGATGTGGCCTCTGTGTTCCATGTGAATCCCTATCTGTAGCAGTTTGTGTTGACTGTCTGTCTCTTCGGCCAAGCTGTAAATGCCTGGTGACGGCAGGGCCGTGTCTGTCTGCCCCATCACTGCCTGACAGGCAGCGCACACAACATGCTCAGCACAGACTGGAGGAGAAATGCATTTGCCACTGGATGCCTCTGGCTCTCAGCAGTCTTTGTCCCTGGCTTTGGGGAGCACCAGCATTCAGAGGCAGGGAAAACCAGGGATCCCAAAGCAGCAAAACATATGCACATGGTATTTTCAAACAAAGCAAGGAGTTAGATGTTTCCTCGGTTCCTTAGTTCTGAGGGGAAAGCTCTAGTGGGCTGGAGAACTTAGCCTAACGGCACCACGAAGCTGCAGCCATCAGAGTGTGCTGGGAGATGATAAACGAAGGCGTGTTTCATGACTGAACCTTGGAAAATCCCTCAGCAGTGGGCACAATAAGGGGAGCGTGTGTCTGTAGCCAGGTACGGCAAATTAGAATGTTCTCGCTCTTGCAACATGAAGGACAGGTGCCGAGGCAGCCACGTGTCGTCTCTGACCTGCAGTGCTCTTCATTGGTGGAACTATTCATTGGTATCTATGGACTTCTAGATGTGATCGGTAGCATTGACTGTGCCGGAGGGCCAGAGGATGCTGGTTTGCAAGTGGTCAGGGGAACACATAAGGGGAAGAAAGAGAGCAAATCAAACCACATCCAGCAGAGGAGCAAGCCTGGGGAGGTAGCTATAGGAATCGGGCGATCAGCATCTTGGCAATGGGTTCCTAGCACACTGCCCCTGGTTCTTCTCTAGTCCCACGGAGATGAGGAATGTCACCGTTGAAGGACCATGGCAGACTGGCTTTTGGAGCAGTGGGGCCCTCGGCACCCGCCAGCCCCCTCCTCCTGGTGTGTTGTGGTGTGGTTTGGTGTAGTGTGGTGGAGAGGAATTTAGACTTGAAGCCTGGCACACCTGCCTGAGTTCAAATCCCAGCTCTGGCCATTGTATTTGTGTCTTGTTGCATAAGTGACTACACCCTAGCAACCCCCTCTGTCACGCCAAGTTAGTAACGCTCCTCTCACTGGGCCGTTGTGCAGATGGAGTAAAATATGATGCTGCAAGGGTTCAAGTTCTGCATTACTAGAGAAGGAAACAAAGGCTTAAAAGATAATAAGCAGATGATGTAGCCATCCGTGAGAAGCTTCACATGTGCTCGAGTAGAGCCCGCCCTCCAATGTCATTAGGAAGACTTAGCTGGGAGCATATGCATCTCAGTGCTCAACTACAGGGATGGAGCGTCCACGAAACCCAAACCCAGCCCCCTCCCCCCCATCAAGTTGATTACATCACCCATCTAAAAGCAGAACAGCGTCACCCCCTGCCCACGTGCCAGCCCTTACCATGTAAGGCCCAGAGATCTGTCACACTGACGCATGGGCCATCTTTCTGTTGAATGGGTCATGATGCATCTCTGTCGTTCATTCACTTCATTCTCAGACAGTACCACACTGGGCCAGGGGCAGCCTTGAGACTGAGATACTAAAGGCTTCCTTCATGCCTTTTCTTCAGACCTTCTCATTTTGGTTAGAAATCCTGTTTCCTTCAACATAAACCGAAGCTCAGTGTTAACTGTGGCAGTAGATACCGATGGTTGACAACACCACGTGATCGATGCCAGTGCTCTCACCAAGTTACACACACGGACGCTGGTGCATTGGCAAGCGTACTGTCTGTAATTCTATAACAATGAAAACGTGAGCCATAGCCCCTCGTCCAAAAACCACCACCGCCACCACAAACACCACACCGTGTGGTGCACGGAGCTACTTGCCACACCCGGATGTCGCCAGGAGTCGGCATCAGCTGAACAGGCTGTGACCTCCCTGCTTATGCGAGTATCACCAGACTAGACGTGAGGGTGGCAAACAGATCCCATGTTCTTCTGCATGAACTAAAAGAGGCCTGAGCGTCGGCACCCATTCCCGATGGGCGGATAGCTTCAGAGCCTTGCTTTCCTCTGGGATTACTCCCGTCTGTAATCACCTGTCTAAAGTGGATCATCCAGAAGGGTGCCCCGTGCTCCAGGGTGCATCTCACGAACGTTGAACACAGCTCCTTGTTCCACCGCTTCCCAGTGTGGGCTCCTTGCTGGGTGGTGTGCCCTGACATGTTGGCTGTCACATCTCCGTGAGCTGCTCCACTGAGAACGAGAGTTACTAGCTTTTTTTCTGGTCTAAATCCACCCCAGTGCTCCAGTGTGCTGCGGCTGCACATTATCCACTAACCTGTCTCCCAGCATTATCGGATCGGTGTACCTTCTGTGTCTTCTACCAAGTTCTAGCTAAAAGGTCAGATTATGGACAGAGCAATGCCCGGGTCTCCTTCTCGTCCTCCGTTAGCCTTTGGTTCTTGGAAGATTCTTCGTCTGGCTCTTCTTTAAGCTCTCCACCCGGCCAAGGCAGCCCCCCTTTTCCCTATAGCAGAGAAGCTGGGATTGTTTACTTCGGGTGTAAATTCCACCCTTGAGAGGAGACGGTCTGTCCTCTTTAATTCTGTGTGACCAACGTCTGTGCCTTGATCAATGACGCAAATAGCTTTTCCCAGAGTGGCTTTCGTTCAGCTCTCAGTGGGTTGTGATAATCCGATCCCACCTGATGGACGTCCAGGGCTGTTTCTCTGGAGGGAAAATGTGTGTCCTTGCTTTGCTCCCTAGCGGTCTGAGCCCTCCCGGTCCCGCTGACCTTCTGTTGCCCAGCAGTGTGTTCCGGCGACACTGCGCTGAGCTTCCCACTGGAAAGAGTCTTTTGCCTGTAGAGGCCTCATTCACTGGTGGGCCTTTGCCACTCTGACTTCAGAGAACTCCAGAAATGTAGAATCCGCCGCAAGCAAAGCTGAGCTGCGAGATGTCGGCAAAGAAGCCTCTTGTTTAACACGATGGAGGTCTGCCGATGACTTGCCAGCTGATGGGATACAAGCCGGTGTCTGCTGCGCAATGGTCCCTGTGCATGTATTTACCACGGGGGCTGGCCACGCTGGACGCAGTCAGTACACGCTTGTTGAATTGGACATGACAGATACAGCCCAGGAGCAAGAGTGGCCCTCCGTAAACCGTCAGTAAATTTCTAGACATGTCAGGCTGGCTGGAGACAGGGATTGACGTGGCATTGAGTTGCAGGTGCCATTCTCTCCACAAACAAGGTCGCCAGGGAAAGGACGCGGCTGAGTATCCCAGGGCGGACGTGTGATTTGAATTAGGATGATCAAACTCAGGCAACCCAAGAGACAGCTGAGAGGGGTCATGTGCTGGGACTGGGGTGTGGGGTGCTGGTGGCACATACACAAAAATAGACTCGTAGAGAAGCCTGGAGATTTCAGGGTCTAACTTAGTCACTCTTAAACTCTGGGTGCCCAGATCGGTGCACGTACCCCCACTTGTGTTGTACTGATTGTCAGGGAAGGCCCAGCGCAGACGTGTTGAGGGTCCAACTACGGGAAGGTCTAGAGAGTCCTGTGTTGCCGCTGCCACTTTGATCTGCAGCCATCTCCGGTGAAGCCGAAAGCCAGGGGTGTGGCAGCTGGGCAGTAGGAGCCTTCTGGGAGCAGAGCCTCCCTAGAGCCTCATCTCGCACCTGCTCTTAGGGACACAAGACAGACCGCCGCATGCAGAGGTAGTAGGCGGGGAGAGACGGTGAACACTGGTGTCTTCGTTCATACTCATGTTGAGGACCCGGGTGAGCTCGGTTCTCTGCGCTGGGAGCCCAGCAGCGAACCAAACAAAGGCCCTGCCGTCCCACGGCTTCCATCCTGAGAAGGGGAAAGGCTGGCTTTCCTAGACTTCTGCTAATAGCGTCAGAGATCAGAGGCCGTTCCGTGGATCCATTAGCATTGGGGGTTTCCCCTTAAAGAAAAATGGGTTGATGCCGCCGTTGGAAGAACCTAAAGCAGCTAAAGAAAAGGATCTTCCGGGTCGAGTGTCGTGCCGGCGTACCTGTGCTGACACGGTTAACCGAGAGGGAATGGAATCTTCGTGTAAATCAATAAAAACCAACAGCGAAAGCAGCCCTCCCAACCCCCCCGCCCCCCCCCCACACACACACATACACATACACGGGGACAGGGCGGAGATAAGTGGGCACCTGGCCTCACCGGGAGCCCAGCTCAGCCAGGCCAGGCCCAGAGCTGTGGAGTAAGATCCACAAGGGCTCTCTCCTTAGAGCAGGAGGGCTGGCCTTTTATGAGCTGTCAGCGACCACCACACCCAGGGGTCGAGACAGGAGGGTCCTGGTGGGGAGAGGGTTCTGGGCAGGATGCTAGATGTTGTCTACTGCCGGGAAGAAAGGTGGTGAGTAGAGGAGTGGGGGGTTTGGTGAGTAGACGAGTGTGGGATGCAAACCCATTGTGGACTCCTGACAGGTCACTTGATGGTTTTGTGCCTGAGTCTCCTCATCTGTACCATGCGGGCGTGCGTCTTACTTGCTGCGGCCATTTCGGGCTCTCAGCGAGCCTCTGCAAAGGAATACAGGACGCAGGGGGCTGCTCTCGGGGTGGCTGCAGGATCCGAAGGCAGTGTGTTCCCTGTGGACTCGGACGACTCCACAGAGAGAAAACCAAAATGTGGAAATGCGGGGGTCCAGCAGTACCCCGATGAGAATCAAACCTATCCGTTCATGCCAGGTGGGACTTTTCACTCGACAGCATCTTAAAAACCATCACGGTGATCGCCCCGAGGCTGGTCGGCTCACATTTTATCGTGGCAGCATGTTGCATTCAGCTGTGGTGTCTGGGCACCCGGCCATTAAACCCACTCTCGTACAAAGAGAAGACAGTCAGGCGGGGTTTCTGGGGGGGAAGACTCAGCACCTCTGTCCCTCTGCCTCTGTCTCTCTGGGGCAAAGGGTCTATATGCCATGACTTCCGAGAAAGTGGCTTTGTTCCCTTCCACTGAGTGACAGCACACTTTATAGTCCTTCCGTAGATGGCTTGAAAGGGAATCTATATCTGTACTTCCTTAACCAGGGTTTAGGGCAGGTCCACCTGCAAATGAAATCTGGAACTTAGAAGCTTGGACCTCAGTGGGGTCCAACCCTGGACAGTGAAGGGCATCAGAATCACTGTGTATGTCCTAGATAATGACTTTCAAATTATTTTCTCCCACAAGGACTTGGTAGTCACTACAATTTTTTTTAATCTACCATAGAGTTTTACATATAAACTGTGTTTAAAAATAAATGTTTTGTTGTATTTTAGCTCTCTTAATAGTCTTAGTCCTGGACTCAGTCTGACAATGACCTTTCTCACGGTAGCGGTCCTTGCTTGCTCTTGCTTTTATCTGTGGCGGGCAGCTGGCCGGAGGGAGGGAGAAAGGCAGCCGTGAGCAGTACACGCAGTAGTCTGTGGTCCTGTAGTCCGTGGTTCTATAGTCTGTGGTCCTTGGGATGCCTTCTGGCTGCTGCTGCCTCCCTCAGGCTGCCACCTCCGCAGTGATATTGCAATGCAGTAGAAATGTGCTGCCCTTTCAGAACACACTGATAAAGGATGAGGAGCTGAGGCCACGGGTTTGACTCCAGTGAAAGGGTCCTCAGATAGGCGAGTGGGGGGCTCGCAGCCATGGTCCACCAGAAACGAGGACGTGCCCTTTTGCTGCTCCTGGGCAAATGTCGCCGAACCGCACTGTTTCGACTTGATGTTTTCCGTGCGCAGCATAGCTTGGCAGCCACCCTTGAGAAGCCCATGTTGGAAATGACCAATCGCCTGAAAAGCAAATGGGCACTTGCTGAACATGGCCAACCCACAGCACGCCTGGGAGCAGCCGGGATGCTCTGAGCATTTGGATGTGCCCAATATGCACCTTGTACACGAACCTGTTCGCTTTCGTATGGGAATAGGGGGACTTGATAAGGTGGTCTGAACTCAAAAGGATTAGGTCAATGTGTGACAAGGGCAGGGGTAGCCAGGAATGTGGAGTCACAGACTTTTAGAAGAAAGGAGACTTAGAGATCGCTTGCTCCCTCTCCTTGTCCTGTTTCCAAAGAGCAAAGCGCTTCATGGTCTGCTCAGTCAGAGAAGCAGCTGAGTGCACAACCAAGGCTCAACCCCACGCCAGGCCCCGACGATGACATGGAACTGAAAGCACGTTGAATTCATAGTCATCCTGATAGCTTAACGTGTTGATGCTTGTAGCAAGAAGTGAGGCCCATTGCTGCCCCCTCCTCCACGTGCCTGCATCTGCACCCTCTGTCCCCTCTAACTTTGCCCCATCAGATCTGTAGCAATCCAAATTAAATGACTAAGTGGTTCAGTCGCCCAGTCCCGTGTCTCTGGGGCTGTCAGTGGCACTGGGAGTATTAAATCCTCTCACAGATATCTAAAACCAAGTGTGCATGACTCACAGTGGCCTTGGTGGGAGTGTGATTCTGCCTGTGGCCTCTTAAGGCAGAGTCCCAGCCGGCTCAGAGCGCTTGGCAGAGAGCACAGGAAGTGTGAGGCCGATCCCCGGCTCCCGGCTGCCCAGAAGGAGTGGGTTTCCAGAACCAGCACAGCTCTGCCGCTACCCGACACCATTTCTTTTTAAAAACTGCTAGAAAGATAAGACAAATCTGAGAGCAGGCCGTGTTGGTCAAGTGGATCAGCTGGTGGCAGCGCAAGACCCAGGAGACCGGAGTGCGTGAGTCTGGCTCTAGCTGCTGCCGGGGAGGGGTGCAGGCAGGACGGAGGGTGGCGTGGGGTGGGAGGAGTGTGCAGGGAGGTGCAAGCAGCACTCCGGCATGGAGAGATGCGGCAGCGTTCAGAGCAAGGGCTTGCCTCAGCGGCCCACCCGGATCACTGGGCATCTCACTTCACCCCTTTTCCTTCCTGGATTAGTTAATTTACCTCTGAGCAAAATCACTGAATCCACCCTGTCCATGCTAGTGACCGACAGCTGTGGGCTGTGGGGAACCTCGTTCTTAAATGGCAGGGTCACTAGAATTGATAAGTCAGAGTTGGGTCTCATCAGCGAACACTCTTGGCAGGTTTCAAAATGAATTCTTTTCAGAACTCTGAGCAGAGATTGTGCAAAAAATAAATGTCTGGGACAAAAGCAGTGAAGAGACCAACATGGGTGGGTGGGGCTGAGGGGGCAGGTGGCTCTGGAGCCGGGGCTCGGCTGTATCTACAGCTCCCTTTGCCTGTGCGTGCGACCCCATGCGGCCGAGCACAGGAGGCGGCTTCAACAGTGCACAGAGAGACGCCCGTCTCTCTCAAGTCCATCCCTCCGCACACGCTTGGGAGCCCGGCCTCAGTGATCTGTGGCCGTAGGATGGGTCGGCATCCATAGTTGCCAGTGAGTCAAAGCTGACTCCTGGGTACCCCACGTGTGACAACTACAACCGTTCCTGACGGCCTCTGGGCAGCAGGTCACCAAGCCTGCCTCCCACGGCAGCTCTCGGTGGGTTCGAACCACCACCCTTTCCACTAGCAGTAGAATGTTTAGCTGTTTGTAGCACCACGACACCTGATCAAAATGGCCAGTGGGGCAGAGGAAAGGGTGGCTGGGACCTGGTTGTTGTTGTTTTTTAAAATCTTGAGCCTAGATTGGAAATTCTTACTGGAGTCCTACCTTGCAATTAGTGCCACTTCCTCAGTGCTGATGGTGACAGCCAACTCCCAACGTAACAGGCGGATAATGGGGATTAATGTAAGGGTGCCCAGCACTTAGGCGGGGTGCCCTGATGGCCTGGTTCTAGCATTTGACCGTGGTTGGCACCCAGCAGCCACTCTGGGAGAAAGAGGCGGCTGTCTGCTTCCATAAAGATTCCAGCCCAGGAAACCCTTGGGGCAGGTGGGATGATGATCCCTACTACTGGAAAGCAGGACTTGGTCGAGAGAAACAACTTTGACTGGCTGCCAAGGAGCATCAGGGAGGACGTGACTCGGTGCAGAGCCTCTTCTAAGGAGCAGGGACCAGCCTCTGCCCTAACGTAGCTCTTCTTGTCCGAAGAGGCTGCCAGAAGAGGGAGGTCTGCATTGCATGTGTTCACGCACCGACCCCTTGGCACGACGCACCCGGCTTCTCCATGCCGCCTGGCCCTGGCGTGTGGGGGACCCGCACCTGTGCCTATCAGAGCTGGCCTTTTACCAGTCGGCATGCAGGCTTCCCGAGGCCAGACATTGAGCCAAACATCTGAACTTCAGAACCTGCGCCTGCTCACGCACTCCCTCTCTTAAAGAGCTCTTTGGTTCTGTTTGGAATTGCTCACGGCAGAGAGATACGCACTGACTTTCTCAGAATTTCAGGAGAGAGGTTCTTCCCACCAGCGCAGCCTCGCTTCACTACAGGCCCGGCGAGGCAGGCGGCATGGCCCTATGTGCGCTGCCTGCTGCCCTCTGGCACCTGCGGGGCTCAGACGTGTCACGAACGTGCGTGGTGTGCTCAGGGGGAAAAGAGAGAGAGAAAGACAGGCTACACCTTTTCTGCAAGGAGTCGTGGTGGCACAACAGTTAGCACTTGGCAGCCAACCCAAAGGTCGGCAGTTCAAACCTACCCAGAGCCTGTGCGGAAGAAAGGCCCACAGGTTGGTTCCCATAAGGAATACAACCTAGGAAACCCCGCGGGCAGGTTCTGCTACAAAGAGTTGGCATCTCGGAATCCCTGCAGCGCCTCCAGGCAGGGTCCCCTAGCTGCAGGAATCGAGCTCACTACATTGCCCTGACTGATTGGCTGCTGCTCACCGCAGAGCGAAGGGAGTGTGGCCTTGCAGGATCTTTCCCTCGGGAGGGGTGCTAGCCTTTCATCTCATTCATCACTCACTCACTCGCCATTGCTTGAGTCCCTCTCCTCCTCCTAGTGATGGAGGACAGGTAGTGGACAGAGCGGACAAAGCGCCTCGGTGGCCTCTTGCACTGGGCTCTGCGCACCGGCAGGAGCGGAACGCACTCAGTCCTGAGACCAATTGCCCACCTTCCTCTTCCTCTGCCTCCATGTACGAGTAGTTCTCCGTGACCAACGCCTCGACAGCCTTTATTTTAAACCTAGCTTCCCTCACTGACTCGGCCTACCACCCCCCTTTTCAGGGGGGGTTACTCAGAGCCCCACTGGCAATTAACATTTGTACTGTAACCCTTAACCCAGAATAAAATGCAGGTGTCTCCTCCTCCCCCCACCTGACCCCCAGTCATTCCCACACCTCCCACTTCCCCACACAACCACGGGTGAGTCAATAAGACTTTTATGACTGCTTTCACACAGGCTATTAGGAGGGAACCAGCTCTTACGAAGTTGTTCTTGAGCCTTCTCCAGAGGGAAAGATGTTTAGCATATGTTCTCGACCATTTAAACTGGCCGTTGCTGCCAGTAGAGTCCAAACCACAGAATCGTAGTTTTATCAGGAACCGATTTCCAAGAGCTGACCGAGCTGGGGGAACACAAAGAAAGGAGTGGACTTCAAGGCAGGACGGAAGATTTTTTCCAATCTATCGGTGCACCACATTCATCCTGTTTAAGCACCAGAATGTTACCAGGTAGCATCATGACCAGAGACTGTGTAGAGTTAGTCTCAGACCTTGACCTCAGTCCTCTGCGTTCAATCCCAAGGGCCGTGTGGGTGGTACCAGAGAGGGTGGCTATGTGTTTGCTAGATGGGCTTAGGGAATGAGGCGTTTGCACATGGCGCTGGCTTTATTCCGCAACCTGTGCTGGTCCTCGGGGCAGTGAACAAAGAAAGTAGCAGAGCAGACACACACTTACGGCCCAGCAGGCTCCTTTTTGAACAGGACTAGGCCCACTTTGACCCACATGCTTAGCCTTGGACTGACATTTGAGCTTGGCCTTGAAGCTCATCTTTTTTTACATTCCTCCTTTTTGTATCAGTTTTTGACCTAAATAATTATTCTAGTCAAAGAAAATATGTAACAGAGCAATCTGATATGCATTTGTATAGAAAGCCACTTTTTATTTTGGAATAGAATTAGATATGAAGTTTTTAAGTCAGCTCTTCTGTCCGGACATGGGAACTCTTCAGAAATTCCTTTAGCATCTTGCCAAAACCTTCGAATACTTTCTTGGACCAGTTTTTCCTTAAATGTTTGCATGCACAATTTTTCAACTGTAGTTTGGAAGCAATAGCACATCCACAGGGTGCAAAATTGAGTCTTCTCCAGGAATTCCAAGGGGGCAGCACTTGCTTAGAAGTAAAGTCCAGGTTGCAGGAAGGGCCAGGACAGAAGGGTGAATGGACGCAGGAGCCCAGGCAGGAAGCAAGGAGAGTGCCGTCACACGGAGGGATTGCAGCGGACGTCACAAAGCAAAATGCACGAATGGGAAACTAATTTGCCCGGTAAACTTTCCCCCAGACAACAGTAAGATGTTCGCTATATTTATTCAAAGGCCCCTTTAAGGTTTGTGAAAAAATGGAATTTTTCCATTAAACTTTTGGAAGCCAAAGTATATGTATGTGTGTGTGTGTATAATATTACCTAGCTTTATGCTTATAGGATTGATGCATACATAGATATATGTGTATATAAAGGATATATTGTTAATGTATGCATACGCTCACATGTATATATATATATATATATACAGACACATATATTCCCACTGCTGTTGAGTCAAATCCAACTTGTTGTGTGTGTGTGTATGTGTATGTACTTCAAAACATTCATAGCAAAAGCCTGTTATCTTTGCATTCTACTTTTCCCTGAAATTTTTGAAGCCCCCTTGGAAACAAACATGCATACATATATAAATCTTAAACTATATAATATTCCATTTTAGTAATTGGAAGTCAGTTTCCTTGATACCGGTAATGAGCATTGATTAAGATATTTGGTTTACAGATATTCTGTGTAGTGATGTTTTATATCTCCCTATAAAGCATAATAAATGGACATTGTTCTTATGTAGCTTCATAGACATTTATATGTGTACATGCACATACATATGATCACATGCACACATCTTCTTTTGGTATTTGTTGATATCCTAAATACTGTTTCATTTGTTTTTCCTTGTGACAAACAGGATAGAGCCATGCCACCCTTTCTGCTGCTGGCTATCACCCCGTCCCCCATGGTCCTAGGATTCATTTAACCGTCCCTCTCTGGATGGGCGCTTGTGGTGCTTCCGGTCTGTGTCATTCATTACAGAACAAGGCTGCAATTAGTCCCCTTGGTCAGACCCAGCTTCCCACACTTGAGAGAATATTAACTTCCTAGAAGAATCACTGGGCCAAAGGCAGTGTGCATTATTCCCTTGGCATTGTCTGAGCAACATCTAGGGTGGCTATGCCCACCTAGATGCCCCCTCAGCCTCACAGGGTAGTGGCCCACAAATATTTATATTTTTTCCAGTCTGATAGCAGGTATCTTTGAAAAAATTTTTATTTATTATTAATTTTTTTAAAATCATTTTATTGAGGACTCCTAAAACTCTTTATCACAATCCACCCATCCATCCATTGTGTCAAGCACATTTGTACATTTGTTGCCATCGTCATTCTCAAAACATTTGCTTTCTACTTGAGCCCTTGGGATCAGCTCCTCATTTTCCCCCTCCCTCCCCGCTCTCTCCTCGCTCATCAACCCTTGATAATTTATAAATTATTGTTATTTTCTCATGTCTTACACTGTCCACTTTTGCCTTCACCCACTTTTCTGTTGTCTGTCCCCCAGGGAGGGGGTCATATGTAGGTCATTGTGATTGGTTTCCCCTTTCTCCCCCATCTTCTCCTTACCCTTCTGGTGTCTCTACTCTCATTATTGGTCCTTGGGGGGTTATCTGTCCTGGATTCCCTGTGTTTCTAGTTCCTATCTGTACCAGTGTACAGCCTCTGGTCTAGCCAAATTTTTAAGGTAGAATTGGGTCATGATAGTGGGGGGGGGGAGCATTAAAGAACTAGAGGAAAGTTATATGTTTCATCGGTGCTACACTGCACCCTGATGGGCTTCTCTTCTCCCCACAACCCTTCAGTAAGAGGGTGTCCAGTTGCCTACAGATGGGCTTTGGATCTCCACTTTGCACTCCCTCTCATTCATAATGACATGATTTTTTTTTGTTCTTTGATGCCTGATACCTGATCCCTTTGACAGCTCGTGGTCGCACAGGCTGGTGTGCTTCTTCCATGTGGGTTCTGTTGCTTCTGAGCTACATGTCCACTTGTTTACCTAAAAGTCTTTAAGACCCCAGATGCTATCTCTTGATAGCCAGGCACCATCAGCTCTCTTCACCACATTTGATTATGCACCCACTTTGTCTTCAGTGACAGTCTTCAGTGGGAAGGTGAGCATCATGGAATGCCACGTTAATAGAACAAAGTGTTCTTGCATTGAGGGAGTACTTAGTGGAGGCCCAATGTCCATCTGCTGCCTTAATACTAAACCTATAAATATATGCACATAAATCTATCTCCCCATCATCATCTATAAATTTATTTACATATGCACATGTCTGTATTTAGACTGCTATAAATGCCCTTTGCCTCCTAGTTCTTTCCTCTATTTCCTTCTACTTTCCTCTTATCCCACTATCATGTTCAGCCTTCATTTGGGTTTCAGGAATTCCACTGGGTTACACTGCCCTTGATCAAGCCCTTCCAGGCCTCCTACACCTTTCTCGTCATCGATTTTAGATCACTTGTTGCTCCCTTGTCCATTATTACTTTCTTTAAAAATATCATTTTATTAGGGGTTCATATAACTTATCACAATCCATACATACATCAATTGTGTAAAGCACATTTGTACATTCATTGCCCTCATCATTCTCAAAACATTTGCTCTCCACTTAAGCCCCTGTCATCTAGCTCCTCATTTTTACCTCTCCCTCTCTGCTCCCCACTCCCTCATTAACCATTGATAATTTATAAATTATGATGTTGTCATATCTTGCACTGTCCAACGTCTCCCTTCACCCACTTTTCTGTTGTCCATCCCCCAGGGAGGAGGTTATATGTAGATCCTTGTAATAAGTTCCCCCTTTCCAGCCCACCCTTCCTCCACTCTCCCTGTATCGCTTGTTGTTCCCTTGTCCATTACTACTTGCTTATGTTTTGTTTAACTGCTAGAATTGGAATGTCAGCATTTTCTATTACTGTATATACTCAAGTATAAGTCGACCTGAATAACAGCTGAGGCACCTAATTTTACCACAAAAACTGCATTAAATATGTGCTGAAAAACTCAGCTTATACATGAGTATATACGGTATTTCATTACAGTGTGCACTGTTTCATCTACATTATTACCCAAATGAGAGGTGTGAATTTGTCCAATTAACTGACTGCTACTTTTAACTTTAATTTCTAGGGATAAAATTTGTTCCTACTTACAAACATCTGATTTACATAAAAATTTTTAAATATGAAACATACATGCTGAAAATAGATGGACAGAAGTGAACATGTTTAAGGAATATACATGTAACAGCCATGCAGGTTACAGCTCTCCAAAGGCCCTCTGCGCCCTCCCTGGTCAGAGGTACCCCTCCCATGACATTCAGAATCATGATTACCCTTCTTTTTATTGTCCCTCTTCTGTGGGGTCCCTACGTAAGCTAGGTTTGATGTGCCTGTTTTTGAATTTAATGTAAATAGGATACTAGTGTATATATTGTTTTGTGTCATCTATTGCCCCACAGTCTGCTTATGGGATTCATTCCTGTCTCTGTGTGCAGTTGTTGATTCCTTTTCCTTGCTGGGTAGTGCTCCATGGGGAAGGTCTAACACTATCCACGTGTCCGTGTTGGACATTGGGACCATGGTGCACAATGCTGGTGCGAGTGCTCGTGTGTCGTCCCACTGTGCATGCAGTTCTTGACGCTCTTTCAGAGTGTAAAGCTAGGAGAGAAATTGCTAAGCGATGGCCCATGTGGGTGTCTTCAGCTGTAGTGAGCTATGACTCAAAGTGGCTGCCCCTAGATTGATACTCCCACAGCACAGATGAGCTTGTGACCGCTCTCCAGCCTCAGGTATTGTCAGGTATTAATGCCTTGCAGATCTGGTGGGGATATGGCGATAGCTGTTTATCAATTTAATTTGTATTTCCCTGATCACCAATGAGGGTGGACTCCTTTTCATATCCTTCTTGGACATCTGGATGTTCTTTTGCCGAGGTGTCTAGTAGGTGGTCTTCTCTTCTTTAAACTCCATTTTCAGCTCTTCTTTGGCTATTCTAGATTAGCTTCACCTGTTACAAATATCTGCTCTCACTCTCTGGTTTGTCTTTTCTTTTTTTTAAAAATCATTTATTAGGGGATCATAAAACTCTTTTCACAATCCATACATATACACACATCAATTGTGTAAAGCACATCTGTACATTCTTTGCCCTCATCATTCTCAAAACATTTGCTCTCCACTTTAGCCCCTGGCATCAGGTCCTCATTTTCCCCCCTCTTTCCCCACTCCCCACTCCCTCATGAACCCTTGATAATTTATAAATTATTATTTTGTCATATCTTGTCCTGTCCGACATCTCCCTTCACCTACTTCCCTGTTTTCCATCCCTCAGGGAGGAGATCACATGTAGATCCTTGTAATCGGTTCCCCCTTTCCGACCCACCCTCTCTCTACCCTCCCAGTGTCGCCACTCACACCACTGGTCCTGAAGGAACCATCTTTCCCGGACTCCCTGCACTGCAAGCTCCTATCTGCACCAGTGTACATCCTCTGGTCTAGCTAGACTTGCAAGGTAGAATTGGGACCATGATAGTGGGTGAGAGGGGAGGAAGCATTTAGGAACTAGAAGAAAGTTGTATTTTTCATCGTTGCTACATCGCACCATGACTGGCTCATCCCCTCCCTGAGACCCTTTTGTAAGGGGGTGTCCCATGGCCTACAAATGGACTTTGGGTCTCCACTCCACACTCCTTCCCTCATTCACTATGATATGATTTTTTTGTTCTTTGATGCCTGAGACCTGATCCCTTCAGCACCTCGTGATTGCACAGGCTGGTGTGCTTCTTCCATGTGGGCTTTGTTGCTTCTGAGCCAGATGGCAGCTTGTTTACCTTCAAGCCTTTAAGACCCCAGATGCTGTCTCTTTTGATTGCCGGGGTCTGGCTAGTCTTTTCACTCTCTATATTGTGGCTTGATAAACACAATTTGGCATTTTGAATACATTTTGGAGGGTTCTGTGATGTGATACGTGTTTGGGATTTTTAAATACAATCTCACCAGTGATTTCTCCACAGAATAGTACACCACCATGCAAAAGTAGAAGGCTGGTGTCTCTCAACCCCCATGACCACCTCTAATTGAGGGAAGGAATCAGAACCAGCTGACTTTTTAGAAAATGTGCCTGTGTGTGCCCTTTTACCTTGCGCGTTCACAGGGAATCGAGTTGAAGCCATGAAAAATTGAGGCAAATATATATATATATATATAGTATGTTCAATATATATATGTATATATATGATGAACATATTGGGTTTGTCTGACAGCACAGACCAACGGCCTAGGGAAAAGCCTGGACAGGACCAAAATAAGCCTCTGTGCCCCCAGGGGACCCTGTTAGATGCTCACTTCCCACGGCACCCTTTCCATCCTGGCCCCGCAGCTCCCAGGAGACCTACAACAGGAGAGAGCTGCTTCTCTGCAGGCCCACCCGTAGCCACCACAGCCAAGCACTGACCACACAAGAGGAAGCAGGAATCCATGCCATGTAGAAGCTGGCAGGGCAATTGAAATGTCACCAGTTGGGTTCCACTTGGTGACAATATCAAGCTTTTTTTTTTTTTAATGACTAGCCTGTCGTGGAGACATCCCACACCGTGATTCTTAGTTGTGTTGATTTTTTTAGTTATGAACAAAGGGTAGATTACGTTCAGTCGTAAGTTAGGGATGGCCAGAGAGTCACAGAAATGAGGAGAAGCAACTATGAGGGGTTACCTCTAGTTTCCCAGGACGGAAGCCTGCTAACTAGTCTCTGCATGTTCACGCTTCCCAAACTCACTGCCATTGAGTTGATTCCAACTCATAGCTGCAAACTCCTCTGGGTTCCTGAGACTTTTAGGGGAGTAGAATGCCTCATCTTTCCTCCACAGAGTGGCTGGTGGTTCTGAACTGCTGACCTTGCAGTTAGCAGCCCAATGCATAACCCACTACACCCCACTCCCGTTGCATTCAGGATCACCTCCTTCTGATTTCTTCTCTACTCTGCAGCCAAGCTCCTCTATCGCTGCCCTTGGCTCACAGGGCCGATGCTAAGCTCCTCAGCACGTCCTGTGAGAGCTGCAGCGTCCAGCCCTTGCCATCCCGCCAACGTCACTGGAAACACTCTTAATCTCTTTCCTGCCCTGCAACCTCTCTGGTCCTCCTGGGATGTGTTATGTTTCTGCTCCATACCAGGCCTTTGGATATGCTCTCTCCTTTGCTCAGGAAATTGTTTCTCCCCCACCCCAAATAGCTTGGTCCACCCACCTCTTTTCTTTCAGATCTTAGCCTATCCTGCCTTGGTCTTCTCCCCAGCGCCTATGTATCACAGAACCCGGACTGTCGTTCCTTGGCGCGCTATCCCCGTTGGTCAGCGTGTAAGTAAGCACTTGGGTCACTCTGTGATTGCCTCCTCCAGCAGACAGTAAGGACAGAGACACGTGCTTGTGTTTGTATCTCCGTTGTCTCCCAGTGTCAAAAAAGCTACTGACTTGTCCAAGGTACTCAGAAAATATTTTGCTAAATGAGGACAGTGTGTTTTTTGAGCAGTGTCCCACATCCGGGAGGTGTAGTAGTGGAACGAAAGACATCAGTTCCAACCCTGATGCAAGCTGCCGAGGAGCCAGGAAACCAAAGATCGAGCCACGTGGTGGCAGAAGGACCGTGACTGCTGCCAGACACTTCCGGTGGGAAAGCCTGCTTGTCCTCCGTGTCTGCTCCAGAGAGATCACTCCTTGCTCTTTCGCTCAGACTGCAGTCTGGGTTGACTTCCTTAGTTCGGGCAGGAGAAACAGAGCTCTCCAAGTATCTGGACCCTTGCCCATGTCTCTTATCTGTCCCACGGACAGCAGATTCATCCTCCTACCAGTAACATTTCAGCTGCCCAGGGACATCCTCCTGTAATTCATTTCCTGACGAGAACGTGCAGGCCCAGTTCCAAAGGCATTGATAGTTTTCCTTCTTATCCACGTCCTTTGGAGACCGCCCCTTGTCTTCCTTGACATGCGCTTTACATGAACCTGTGCCATGGGGAGCCATTGGCAACTGCCGTGTCCGGGGATCCAAAGCAGCTAGATAGTCACAGTCTCCCACACTTCAACCTAGCCCCCCCAAACGAGTTGCCCGGAGGTCTCCCTCCCGTCGAGCGTGTGGGTTTCTTGACAGGCATGGCTGGGTTCTAAGGAGGCCGCCACAGGAGTATCTGCTACCCCCTCGGCCACAGAGCAGATGGTGGTGCTTGGACGCCCTCTGGTCAAGTCAAGCTTCGCTCCTCCTGCCTCCGGCTCCTGCACACTTTGCCTGTTCGCCTCAGAGCCGCCCTTCAGGCCAGCGTTCCCCCTGCCCCCACATCAACCACGTCCTCTGCCTCTGAGCCACCCACCCGGATGCCGGTTAACGGGACACAAACAGACAGATGACGATCTTTTCACATCCAGGGCAGGCTTCTCTTTGCCTTCACCACGGTGCTTCGCACAACACTGCACACTTAGTGGAGAGGCAGCCGTTCTGCCGTTGCACCTTGCCGTCCTCCCTGGACGGGCCCCAGTACCACTGGTCCAGGTCGTCACCAAACTTGGGTGTCTCGCCATGATCCCATCCCCCAGCCGCTCCTTTCTTTTCTTTTAAATCATTTTATTGGGGGCTCGCACAGCTCTTATCACAATCCACACATCCCTCGATTGTATCATCATCTTCAAAACATTTTCTTTCTTCTCGAGCCCTTGGTATCAGCTCATTTTTCCCTCTCCCTCACCCTCCTTCATGAACCCTTGATAATTTATCATTTTTTAAATTATCTTCCACCGACCACTGTCTCCCCTCACCCATTTTCTGTTGTCCATCCCCCTGAGAGGGGCTTATATGTAGATCATTGTGATCAGTACCCCCTTTTCCCCCCCACCTTCCCCTTACCCTCCTGGTATCACTACTTTCAATATTGGTCCTGAGGGGTTTCTCTGTCCTGGATTCCCTGTGTTTCCAGCTCTTACCTGTACCAGTGTACATGCTCCAGTCTAGTTAGGTTTTTAAGGTAGAATTGGGCTCATGATAGTGGCATGGGGGGCAAGCATTAAAGAACTAGCAGAAAGTTGTGTGTTTCATCAGTGCTATACTGCGCCTTGACTGGATCGTTTCTTCCTTGTGACCCTTCTGTAAGGGGATGTCCAATTGTCTACGAATGGGCTTTGGGTCTCCACTGTGTACTCTTCCTCATTCATGTCGATATGATTTTTCTGGGTTTTTGATGCCTGATATCTGATCCCATTGACACCTCTTGATCACACAGACTGGTGTGTTCTTCCCTGTGGACTTTGTTGCTTCTCAGCTAGATGGCCACTTGTTGATCTTCAAGCCTTTAAGACCCCAGACACTACGTCCCTTGATAGCCCAGCCGGCTCCTTTTCTAACAGCCCCACCAACAGCGTCCCGTCTCAGCCACCTGGGCCCATCTTCGTTTCGGTCTCTTCCTCAGACAGCTTTCCATGGCAGAGCTTCATTGACTACACGTTACTCAGCCTGGCTGGGTGGTTTTCTCTAATGAATGAAATCTCTGGGAGCTTCAAGAGGAGAAGCATACTCCCTACCCCCGCCCCCAAACCCTCCATTTTACCTTTTCTAACACCTAGATCTTCCTGCCGACCCTTCCTCCCCCGTGGGCCCCCAGCTGCCTGCAAAACTCTCCTCTGTGAACTGTGCTCCGGCCGCTGTGCCGTCCTCCCCCCAGACTCCTGTGCCTTGCAGGCCTGAGCTCCTTGGTCTGCCTGCCCGTCCTGCCGGGCTGTGTCCCCCAAAGGAGTCCTCTTTCAGGTGGCTAAGTTCCTGAGCTCAGGGCCCATCTTCGTCATTAAGAGTGATCGCTAGCCCTCCCTGAGCAGTCTGCTAGTCGGGGTCCTTCTACTCCCCGTTTGCTGTTTCCCGGTGGTCCCCGCCGCACCCTGACAGTGAAGCAAGCACTCGGAGCACCCAGCTCCTAAGTGGGGAACGGCGCGTTCTACGTCTGTGTCCTGTGTCCCTGTGTCTTTACAAACGCATCTCTGTCTCTGACTGTAGCTCCCAGAGCTTCCACGAGAAGGGTCGTCTCCATGGTTTGGGCGGCGGGCATCTGCAGATCAGATGCTTCCACTGGGCCAGCTGCTCAGGCCGCGGTAGGGTGTGTGCTCCGAACGCGCCTGGCCGCATCTGGCGCAGTGAAGGGTCTACCTGAGTTGGATCTTGGGGTGACGTTTCTTTCCTACCCGTTTGCGGGCTTCCTGTTCCCACTCAATACAAAAGGCTGATTTTTCTGTTAACCAAAAAAAGAAAAAGAATATACGTGTGTGTGTGTGTGTGTGTGTGTGCACATGTGCATTTGTGCTTCTGTATGTAGCTATACCCAAACCAAACCTGTGCCCGTGGTGTCTGTGTGGACTCATCGCAACCCGACCAAACAGAGGAAAGCTGCCCCGTCGGGGCTCCAAGCCTGCAGGTGACATTTCTGGAAGCCGACTGACACATCCTCCTCCCACGGGGCACCTGGTGGGGTGACACTGCCAGTCTTTCAGTTAGCAGCCAAGTGCTTACCCACGGGCTCATTGTATGCACGTGTACGTGTACAGTATACAGACCCACTGGCATACATGTGTATGCTATATGCACCCACTGGGCACCAGGGCTCTTGGTATGCATAGTTACACACACGTGCACAGTCCTATAGATATGGAAGGAGGAAATTAACCAAAATCCAAATAGTGGTTATTTTGGAGTGGTAGCTTTTTCCAATGTCTCGAGAAGAAAATATTCACTTTGGGGAACAGAAAATCCTAATGTTGTTTTCGAAAGGACCAGAAGGGACAAGCTGATCCGATGGCTGCCGAGGTCTGTGTTCTGTGTGAATCGAGGTCCGGGGACAAGCGGGTGGCTGTAGGGAGCAGGACGGGCCCCTCCCCAGCAATCGGAGCGTGGTGAAAGCCACCACAGTGGGTTTGGGCAGACTCAAGGATGGACCAGGGAGGAGAGCTGAGAAACTGGCCAGTGGGCTGGTTTGGAAAGGACAGGGGACTTGAAGTGAAGGAAAGAGAAGGGGAGTGCTGGGTGTGTGGGGCGTTATGTGAGTCTGGGTAGACTAGAGAAACAAATCCACGGACACATATGTGTATAAGGGAGAGGTTTATATACAAGTGCAATGGAACATTGAGAAAACATCCCAGCCCAGTCCAGAGAAGGTCCATAAGTCCGACATTAGCCCATATGTCCGACAGCAATCTATAAAGTCCTCTTCAGACTCACAAAACACATGGAATGATGCCAAGTGCAGGAGGATCACAGGCCAGTGGGTAGAAAGTGTTTGGATCCTGTGGTGTTGTAAGCATCTCAGCGCTGGCAGGTCTCTATGTGGCATCTCCAGCTTCAGAGGTCTTGTCAGCTACCTTGTCTCCCAGAGAAGTGTCTCCTGCCTCCACAGAGGAAGTACCAGATTTCCCAGACTTCTCAGAAGGCCATGCCCACACAAAAGTCTCATTGGCTATCTCCAGATTGACAGCCTAGGCTCCACCCTTACGTTCTTAATCCTTAAACTGACACCAGATTAGGAGACTACCACAGGGGTTCCCCAACACTTGACTGTTTCAGGGAGGGGTGTGCAAGGACAGAGAGTTCCCAGAGTGCACTCTTCCATCAGCCTGTGAGAGCAAGCTTCAAGGATACTCCCACATTGGTAGAGAGATTCCGTGGAGAGCTGAGAGGCAGAGAAAAAGCAGGCCTGTCTGGAGCTGGGCTAAGCCTCCTGACAGTTCCTGGGCAGGGGACCCTGGAGCAGGGTTAGGGCTCTCTGAGAGCACATGGGCGGAGCAGCTCCACCGCACGGCAGCAGGGTTTCAAGCCAGAGGCAGGCCACGGTTAGGCCAAGGCACGTTCTCCCTCCCTCCCCACAGCCTAAGGTCAGAGGGGAACATTCTCAGATAAAATTCTTGGGTAAAAAGGGATTTTGAGAAATCTTGCTGAACTTGGGGGGGGGGGGAACGACATGAAACAGGGATTTTCTAGGCCGTTTCTCCCACGTTGCCTGGTATCACCATTCTGGGGGGGGGGGGGGGTGTCACTGAACGGAGAGGAAAGAAACACGGGGCGATGAAGTCTTCCTCTGGCTTTGTCTTCCTGGGATGAGGGCCTGGGGTGGGGGTCTGGTGGGGGGTGGGGGAGGCCCTGGGAGGGACTTCTCACACAACCAAGCAGGATAAGGAGGCCCCAAAGGGGTGGGATGACACCCCCCCCCCCTACATACACACCATCCAGGCAGAGCAGAAAGCAGTAGGAACAGATAAGTCCCAAAGTCAGTCCTTGACTTCGTGTTTCCCGCCGCTCCTTCTGTCTGTCCTCTGAGCGCTGTCCTGGTGGGTTTGCCACCTGTGTCTGTCGAAATGCCAATGGCTCTGCCAGTTTGGGCTGGTCTGAAACTTGAGGCGGAGGGAAGGTTCCTTTAAGCCAGTTAGCAGGGCGTTGGTGGAGTCCCCGGGTGTCGTGGAGGAGCACGCAGAGAGCGTGTGAGGTCTCCCCTAGCTAGTGACGCCATTGGGTCGGGGACAGGGCCCTCCTGGAAAGCACCAGCGATGGTGCCTGCAGGGAAGCCGCCCAGAGCACAAAGCCCTCCACACTGACTGCCCTCTGACTGGGCCTGGGTGGTGAGCCTGCTCCCCACTCGGTCCGCACAGCTCTGTAAGGTAAGTGCCCTTGTCCCCGTGGTGCAGAGGAAGCAAATGTTGCTTCTAGAGCCTCGCTAGCTCACCCCAGGTCACACAACAAGCAAGTGGCCGAGATTTGGTCCAAGGTGTTCCTGGTGCCCAGTCCTCACACCAACCCGACCCTCCGAGGCCATTAGGGAACCCAGTTGGTTGCTTTTGTAAGCTGCGGATTTGAGTGAGGAGCTGTGCGCTGGCGTCAGCTTTTCCTGTAAGGGCCCACTAGGTCGGACCACTGTGCAGCGTGGTCTCGGCATTTTAAGAAGTAGGCATCGATGTGAACAAGCAGGTTGGTTTATTGCATAGGGCCCTCACAGGTCACCCCATCGTCGAGCAGATCCACAGGGATGCAGAGACCATCGCAGCTTGAGGTTTAGAAGAAGACAGGACGTTTTCTGTAGGAAAAATAATTTTAAAATTTCCCATCACATAATCACCCGAAACACTGACAACAGGTCCTGCAGGATGAGAAGCTTCTTGAACTATGTGAGCGGTGCTTTCCGAACATGCACGCCCACGGGCCGCTTGGCAGGTGGAGTCTCCCTCCCCAGAGTGGCCAGCGGCAGAGGACAGTGTGGGTGTCCACAAGCGCCATGGTTCCCATCTCCCCTCCCCCATCTGCTCATTGTGAGACCCGGGCAGGGACCTCTCAGTGCTTCCTTCTGCCAAAGAGGGGTCATGGGTTGCCCACCCCACAGGGTTGTGAATGCAGGATACAGGAAGCCAGGCTGCCAGAGGCCGGCCCTTTGCCTGGCACACGGTCAGCACTCGAGCCGCAGTACCCATTCACAATCCTCGTTGCAAGGAAAGGGTCCGTGCAATTGTTCTTCAGAATCCAATAGCTGTACAAAGGGCAGAATGTCAAGTTAAACATCCCCTAGAACTATTTGGCTCTGCCACCGAAATAAATCCCACAGACCTGAAACCACTCCTGGTAATGGCAGGGAATTAGGATGCGGGAGGACTCGCTCACGGGGACAGACAATACCACCTCCCCATCTTAACGTGCTAGTATACAAAGAAAGACGTGCCTTGAAGTTCTTGCGTCCCTTCGGCCCTGATCAAGGTGAGCTCGGTCGACACGCCCGTGCCTTCCCCGCCAGGCACGGCGCCTGGCGTGCTTTAGACCCTCATTCCCTTCTCACCCCGGAATGTCTTCTACCTGCCTCGCAGCTCAAGGCAACAGCTTTCCCTGTAGTAACGTTGACCTGTCTTCAATCACTTCGTGCACAGTCTGGGCCGGCGGGCGGGAGTTCTCACTAAGACAGGGTCGGGTTGGGGGGCTTCTTCCATCCCAGGGCGGAGCCTCGGCCACATGTGAGCTCCCGCTCTTTCATGTGTCCTCGGCCTTCTAAACGGTTGACTAGCTCAGTCACAGCTGACGGAGAATTGGACCAGACTCAAATTCCCTCAACTTAAGTGTATCGGAGCAGTAACAGGAACAATAAAAATGACAAGTCAAAGCCCTGGGACGGGAGACTGGAAGAGGGGTGTGTAGTGAGCCCTTTTCGGGGCCCGCCGCGGGGATTGGATTCTCGCCAGGACTGTGAGGAGTGACACGTAGTCAAAGGGGTGCAAGCTGTCTGGTTGCGGTGCAGTGCACATCATCTCAGGGAGGGAGCTGCCAGGGCTCGCACGGTGCTGACCGGCAATCGCTCTGGTCTACACACAGTGTACACACTCGGGGCCACTCTGGTTTCGCTTTGTCAGCCATAACGAAGCCGGGAAGAACTGGTCCGAAGGCTCATTTCTCCTGAACTCTCCTCTTGGCTGAGAGCCGTTGCTTTCTAGAATATTTAACACCGGCAAGGGCTCCAGAAGCTCACTTCCTTCAAGAGACTATTTTTCTTGAAGAAACCCTGATTTCGTTATTTCAGACAGCCCGGTAGAGATATGGCGCAAGCCACACGAGAATATGGGGGGAGGGGGGAGGGCCCAACCTGGCACCTTTGCTCACTCACTCTCACATGGCACCTCCCGCCCTCAGGCAGCCTGGCAGACTGTGCCAACCAAAACCCGCCCTTGGGAAAATTAGGTTTTCAAGCATCATGGATTTTTGCCAACACTAGAAATTACTCATTTACAATCCATGATGGCCAAGGATCTGTCATAAACGGGTCCATTGTCTGTTACTCTCTCCCAGTCGAGTACAGGGGCAGGGCTCGGTGTGGGGTGTAATAACCCTGAAAGAATTTGCATGAGAAAACAGAACGACAAGAACGACTGGTGTGAAACAGACACCAGCGATCGTTGCCACTGGAGCCCTGTCCGTGTTTATATTGCGCGGCTCCACTCCTGCTTTGACCCACCTGGACACCACTGCAGGGCCGGCCGGTGCACAGGGCCGACGGCAAGGGAGAGTGCCTGGGGGCTGAGTTCTCGGCCAGGCCAGCACAGTGGCCCCTAAGGTTTCCAGGACCTGGTTGGCCTCTTCCGAACCTTCCGACCTGGGTTGCCCTGTGTGACACCTGCTGTCTGTGCATCCTCTTCTAAGGAGAACGGGGCTGGGCTGTGCGCTGGGTGCTTAGAGCTGCAGTCGGCTGCACTGACACGCTCACTGTTTTCTAGAAAGGGCGATGGGATCTCGTGCAGACTACTGCCAAGTCCATGTGCAGATCACAGAGCCCCGGCCCTTTTCTTAACAGGATGGCAACCTTGCTCCTCGGTGGCACCTGGGACCTGGAGATCCTTTCTCCACTTACGTTTAGCGCGCAGCCTGGGACTTGTCCCTGCAGCTCTCCGGCTTTGCCGTGCCGCCGTTGGGACCTCCCACCTGGACTCCCATCACCCACCTCTCTTGAGACCGCTCTGGCAGGGCTGGTGTGGGGTGCAGCCTTTGCTCAGGGGGCAGCCTGTTCCCAGCAAACTGCCGCCTGGGTCATGGGCTCACCCCTCCGGCTCCTCCCTGCCTCTCTACTGGGTGCAATTCAAGGTTGCTGAGCTTCTCGCCAAAGTCTAAAATGATGGGACGGTCGGTAGGGACCTGGGAGAGGCCCTGGTGCCCCAGGGCACTTCCCCCAGCCCCCACTCCGGACACCAGGACCCCCAGGCCCTCACTGCCCTCAGGGTCTGCAGGGTGCATGGACAGGTCAGTTGGAGGAACACACTTGTCCCTGGAGTTGGGCTCCAGGCTGGCATTTCTGTTATGAGTGGCCCCACTCTGGAAAACAGACAAACAGACAGACAAACAAAACCATCATTCGAATCCACCCAGCCTCCAGCATCAGGAGGAAGGGGGCGTGGGGAGAGAAGGTAGGGGTGGCTATGGCAGAAGAGAGGAGGCTTGGCCATAGCCTGTCCCAAACACGGGCGGCAGCCACCTGCCCACCAGACACCGTTTGCTGCAACCGACTCACATTTTGTCCTGTTTTCCTAACTCCTCCCTCTCCTGTTCCCTCCTGAGGCCTCTGGGTTCAAAGAATACCCTCTTGACACTTCCATTTACTTTAAAAGAAAGAAAGAAAGAGAAACATCATTATCTCATTGGGGAGGGCGGTGGGAAATGGACCAGGGTGATATAAATAAAACAAGAGTAGCCATACGTTGGTCATTGTGAAACCAAGCGATGGGAACACAGGCATTCATCACACACCATTCTCTCCACTTTTGTATCTGTTTGAAAATTTTCATAATAAAACATTTTTTTAAAAAGTCCTCCAGCTTTTAGCCCCACCCCCTGCACAGAGCTTTCTGGGAGCCTCAGACCAAGGAACGAGGCAGAGATGGTTCCGCTCCATATACATGAGTTCATTTTCTAACTTTTCTTAAGACTCGCCGCTTTATTTTCCATAGACGGACCTAGTTCCTCAGAGGCCCCAAGGCTGTGCTTCCTTCCCTGGCTGGGAGGGTGGGAGAGGGGGGCAGGAAAGGGGTCTTTAAAATTCTGAAAGTTTACACTTCCATGTATCTCACAGTTTTCTTGTGAGGGTGTGACTTGTTCAGTGTTCTGAACTTTGCAGAGGAAACCAGCTCTGTTTCGATGAAAAAGAATGTCATTCTCTGGAACTGTCCCTGGCTCAGGAAAGGACTGTCTTTGTACTTGAATTTAAATGGTGAACCTTAACACGGGCATTTGCATGACTGAGAACCGCTGCTGTCTTTTTCCATGTCACTTTCTCCAATGTGTTCTAATAAAATGATTCTAAAGCAGGCTTTGGATATACAGTGATTTATAAATACCTGTCCTGTTGAGCACCAAGGCCCATAATGTTATGTGGAGAAGTCACCCTGCTCCACCCCACTTTCCAGAAAGGTCTCACTGGCTGGGGGCAGATGGGATGAGCAGGCATCTAGCTAATAGTGCACCACTGCAGTGGAGTCACTCATGAGCATCATACCGACCTGGTTGCCTAGCAGCAGAATTTGTTTTCCAGAATAAAGACCCTAGGTGGTAGATGAGTGTGGGGTAGGAGGGGGCTGAGAGCAGGAGGAGAAGCCATTCTACCAAACGGGGAGGGAAGGAGCAAGGTGGGGGGAGAGAGGCAAGCAGCTGGAAAGAAAGGGGATATCTTCATCCATTCTGCTTGATAGCAGGGCTCAGCATGTTCAAATAGAAATCAATTGTACGGTTTGATCTACAGAATAACGCTTATGATATCAACCCAGAGCAAGTTGGAAATCTCCTAGGGAAAACTGGAAGCAAGGGGGGGGAAACGCCTTACATTTCCAAAAGTAGATATTAAAGAAATAACTTTCACCCCATAGGTATCCCCATTCAGTGGAGACGAGGGTACAACTACTTGCTGATAGCAAACTAAACCCAATTCTTTTGTACAAGGACACATCACTAGATACCTCATGGCTTGATTCTGTAACGGGGGGCGGGGAGGAAGAACCAGAAAAGAGGGCTTCCACATATGGACTACCTTCTTAAAGAAGCTCCTGTGAACACACTTCATAGACTGACTGTACTTTGAGCCTCACAGCTATCTCAAGAGAGAGACAGACAGACAGACAGTACTGTCTGCCCTAAGTCAAGAGAAGCTGAAGCATTTGCTCAAAGTCACACACCTAGAAAATGGCAGATCCGTGGTTCCAATTTCAAGTTCTATCCCCACGCCCTGCATTTCTCCTGTTCTCCTGGGCTGATGTCCTAAGGCCCCAGCCTGGGCTCTCACTTTGGCCACCTGGTCAGAACCAGTGCCCTGCGCTCCCTGGAGCAGCCCACCTGGCCAGGTGCCGGGTCATCCGCCTCCTGTGGCTGACTTGGCTGGGTAGACGACAAGCTGATAGGCCCAAGATCACCATTTGGTTTTCTTGGGGGATTTGTTCATGCAGAAGATAAGCCTACAAGTGCTGGCATTCTGAACTAGCTGGGAGGGATCCCATGGTGATTAGGTACTGACCCAGGAGAGGAGGCAGACCTGAGCCGAGTAACACATGAATAAGTGTGTATTTACATGTTGGAAAAGACTTGGCAGATCCTGGACATCCGCAGGTCAGAGGGAGGCCTGGGCACGCTAAGCAGCTTGTTGAAGACCACAGAGCAAGTGGGGGTAGGTGAGACTATCAAGCCTTGTGAAGGTAACAGTAGAGTGCACTAAATCCCAAGGACGGCACTTCCCTGAGCCCTGTGTGTGCGCACCGCCCAAAGCTGGCAGCAGGACTCGCTCGCGAGAGTGAGCACCCACATATCGCCACATCACTCACTGCCTGCCCAGGCTGCTTAGCAGCAGTTTGGCATTTCAGTCCGACCTTATTCTGTTCTCATCTCTTAGGCTCATTCACTCTCTAATTCAACAACTGTTATTGAGTGCCTACTACATGCTAAGGAGCCGTGGTGGCAGAATGGCTGCTGACGAGTTCGAAACCACCAATTGCTCTGTGGGAACAAGACGAGGCTTTCTACTCCCGTAAAGAGTTGCAGGATCAGAAACCCACAGGGGCCATTCTGCGCTGTCCTGTGGGGTTGTGAATCGGGGCGACACAGCAGTGGACTGCCCTTAAGTAGCTCACTCTCTAGGTGGTGTAGATGGGCGATTAGCCACGCCGACCAGGGAGTCGCAGCATATTGGAAAGGGATGGATGCTTCAGAGGAGCCAGAGCCAAGAGAGGGAGGTAGGACGTGCAGCGGGAAGGACCTCCCAGAGAAGCAAGCGAGCTAGTGTGTAGAGTGGGTGATAAACACTCTCAGATGGCCAGAGAGAGCGTTTAACGTGCGGCTTGGCCCAGCTCTGAAGAGGCAGTGGCATAGTGTGATGTGAAAAGTCCCATGGCCTTCTTCAGCCCCCTTCCCCCAAAAGAAGCATTTCTCAGCACCAGGTCCAAGTGCCCAAATTCAGTCTTTATTTCCCCTTTGGCCCAAAGCAATCGAAACTCGAGTGCACCCGCAGTACCTCAAGGCTCGTTAAAACGTGGTTACTGGGCCCCACTTCTAGGGTTTATGATTCAGTAGGCCTGGGGTACACTCTCAAAACTCACAACCAGCAAGTCAGTTCTGACTCTTGACTGTACCTCTTTACGGAAGTGGAAAACCTTTTCTCACTCAAAGCTACTGGGGGTTTCCAACGGCTGCCCTCGTGGTTAGCAGCCCAACGCAAACCACCAGGGCCCCTTAGGTGTGATCCAAGTAGCAATGCTTAAAGAGCAAGAGCCTTAAGAAACAAGGTGTGTGGCCCATAGGTTGGGGGTGGACCCAAGAATTTGCATTTCAAACACATTCTCAGATTATTGAGGCTGCTTCTCCTGGGCCAGACTTTGAGACTCACCACATTCAGATCTTATAGCTAGAAGGTCCCTATTAAGACAAAAGCACCTGTGCTGCCTTAGAGAGGACACATCCATTCAAAAAAAAAATCCCCAAAACAAACTCACCGCCATCCAGTCAATGTGGACTCCCAGTAACCCTATAGATCAGGGTGCAACTGCCTGTGGGTCTCCGAGCCTTCTCATTACAGGAGTAGAAAGCCCCATCTTTCCCTAGAGGAGTGACTGGTGGTTTCAAACTGCTGACCTTGAGGATTCTAGTCCAACGCATAACCACTCAGCCACCAGGACCCCTTAGGTGTGATCAAAGTAGCAATCCTTAAAGAACAGGATCCTTAAGAAACAGGACTCATTTTTTTTTGTTTGTTTGTTTGTTTGTTTGTTTTTTAACCAGAATAAGCTGCAGAAGCCACAGACTAAGACCCCCAAGCCTTGAGGGGTTTGCACAGGAGACAGCTCCTGAAAATTAGGAACCAATAGCTTGTTGCTTGTCTCTCAGTGCTTTCCATGTACGCAGCCTTCTGCACTCCCCCAAGCCCTTTCACCCACCCCCGAATCCAGGGGGAAGACAGAACACGTGTCATTCTTGTATTTTGCAGATCAGGAAACGGAGACACCACAGAGATTCTGTGAGCTCCCTTTGGGTCATCAAGGATGAGCAGCCCAGTGGCCTTACCTCCCGTCCAGTGTGCTTGTTGTTCGCTCCCTTCACAGGATGAGCTCGACCTGTCTCCTGGGGCAGTGACCCCCAGTTCACGAACATCCCCGCACCTACAGCTGCCTTTCCCTTTTGTTCTGCTTAAACGCCCACTTGTGGGCCTGATCTGTGAGTGATTCACTGGTCAACACGGGGCCCTGCGTGAGTTTTCGTCCCTCCTCTTTCCCCCCCCCCCCACCAGACACTGTGCAGAGCAAATGCTAATCTGTTTTAATACTAGCTGCAACTCCGTGTCATGAAAGCAAACGGTCTGGGGGAAGGCACACATACCACGCTCCAAAGGCAAACAGCGAGGACATTTTGATTCAAGGTGCCTTTAGTAGAGATGATCGAAAACGTTCTGTCTCTCCGAAGCACATGGCCAACTAAGAGTAGATTGTCTTCCATGTGATGGCTGGTCCATCAGCCTCTCTGGTATTTTAAGCATGCAACACGGGGAAAACATGGAGAGCAATATGAAACCCTCCTTTCCGGTACCTGCCCTTCTAGTGCTTTAGCCTTTTTTGCCCACTCCTTGAATTCCTTGTGGCTAGAGAGCTGCTCTCTCATTGAATCTTGGAGACAGTGACCTGTGGGTCACCCTGAGCCATCTCCCGTCAGCTTTCACATGGTTCAGCCACGCAGGAGCCCACGGGGGTGATAGATCGCTAAGACCACCCTCCCCTGTTTCCCAGCCTATCGGTCTGCTGACCTCATCGCTTTCCCATTCTATCACTGAGAGCATTCACTCATGCAAGAGAGATGGTTCAGCACCGAAGAGGTACCCGGCACTGTACTAGGGCTGGACAGGCCACCGTGGTGAGATAAAAGTAACCCTATCTCAAAAAGCAAGCAAACCAGTCTTTACCATCAAGTGCCGTCACGTGTGTCCGAGTAGAATTGCGCGCCATGGGGTTCTCAGGAGGGTAATCAGCATTCAAGAATATGCTGGGGGTAGATTATCATCTAACATGAGCGCCTCCCCGTCTTCATTCTCTATACTCAATATGTGCTCAAAGACAGGTAATCGATAAGTTCTTTTAGCACCAACATAAAGCAGGCTTCATTGAGACAAGAAGACCCAGGGAAGGGGTGCGCTAGGCTGTGGTGCTGAGCACACACGGGCCTGCCTCAGCAGCCCCCGAGCGGGGTGACAGGGAGCGGTGCGGATGTAACGCCTGTGACCGTGGGGTATATCTGGGTCACAGTGTTTGCATGAAGATGAAAGACCCTGTGTGAGCGTCAGTTTTTGCTGGAGCTTCAGACACTCAAGGGTGTTGTGAGCATGACTGTGCCTTAAAAACAAACAAACAGACAAACAAACAAAACCCTGCCCACTGCATCACAGGGACAGAGCACCTAAGCAATAGCCGGACTGGGGAAGGCAGGATAGTATGCAGAGTTCAATGAACGGAGTTAGTATTCGTTCAAGGATCCATGAGGGGAAAGGTCCCGACTATACACCCCACTGTGTGGCTGCGTTGTCCATATGTGCCTGTGCACAGGAAGCGTGTTGAAGGCCAGTGAGGCTGGGCCAGGGACCTTCAGATAAGTTTTGAGCTCATCCTCCAGAAGAGGAACCAACGTTAGAAAACCAAGAACGCAGTCAGAAGGGAGCGTGGTGGCCGAAGGGCTCACGGAGGACCACTGCACACCGTCCTCATATTTCTCCTGAGCCACCTACGTGGGTAGCAGCTTGCACCCCCTGCAGAGCTTAAGGAGACTGCTCGGGCTCTGGCCCCACCCTTCCTTAGGGTGGGCTTTACGCACAGAAACCCCACAGGAGGAGTACAGGGAAGGCATTAGTTGGTTCTCGGCTCCTCTTTTCTTTGAGCCCTCTTTCTGCCAGCTCTACACGCCTTCCTTGGGCCTCAAAAAAGTGTCTGAGCACAAGTGCCATTCCCAGGCTTACCAGTGCCCATGCAGGTCCTGGCCCACATGGTGCAGCGTGGTCCTGGATCGTGAGAGCTTCCAGGAGAATTTAGAAAGTTCAGAAACAGCAGTGTCTGGGCGGGTGGAATGAGGAGCGTCATTCTGTTTCTAAGGGTGACCTCTCAGTGGGATTTACCCCCTCAAACATAACATGGACTGTATCAGTTGACTGTGCTGAGTTCTTTGGGGTAGCTGTATGGTAGAGGAGTGTACCAAACGTCTACAGGTACCAAAAACATAGTGGATGTCGAACCAGGGTTTGGCTTCCTTACGTGGCAGAAGTCTTAAGAGTGACCAATAAGGAGGACACTAGAGGTGTCTCAAAGGGTCTCCAGGGCGTGGACGGCATCGTGGTCCTAAGAGGTGATTAAAATCATCTGACACAATCCAAACTAGCTGGAAGTTAGCAATAGAAGTAGGAGGCTTTGAACTTCCTAGACTCGTCTTGTCTTCTTTGGTTTTGAAGATGCTGACCTAGAGCTTAATTTTGGTTTACTCCTGGGGTTTTCTAAACATAAACGTGAAGAAACATGACTATAATATAGGCCTCAAAGCTAAGCCATCACAGGCATCTAAGTGCTTTGTCCCCCTGTCAGATCACACCAGCAGGCATGAATCCGCCATGAGAGGACGAGAAATTAACAGCGGTGAGCTCACTGGTCGGAGTTATGGAATCCAAGTGAGGACATTCCAGCTTAAAGGAATGGCCGAAGATCGTGTACAGGGCTGGACAAATGCAGTGTTTGAGAAGCCATTGTCCAAACATTTCTGGCTCCCAAGTAGTGAAAGATTCAGAAATTCAAGTGAGAAATTAGTCTGATGGCATTGCAAGGGTGATTGCTTAGATCAGTGGTTCCCAAAGTGCCGTCAGTGGGTGACAGTGGAAGGATCCAGGTGGGCTGCAGCAATAGATACCTCTACTTTATCTTGGATGTTGAACGACAGTACCAAAATATTTCATTGCTAAGGGGGTGCTGAGTCTTTTTCTTCTCTCTCTCTCTCTCCTTCTGAAAAGGGGGCCGTAGGCAAAATGAGTTTGGGAACCTTTGGCTTCAGCTATCACTGCTTGTCAGTTTTTCAAGCTGCCCTAGCCCCCAAATCTGGCTACTGTACTCAGAAATCTGCTGAGTGATTTGGGGGAGTCTTATGAAATGATGCATCAAGGGCCCAGGGGTGATTTGAAATATTAAATATGATAGTCTCAAGTCACATTGGCCACATTGATCTCTCTAGGGAGTGTTCCACCTGGAGGAGGGGGCTTCTCAGATTGTGCCTAAAGGACCCCTTCAATGTCCAATGCTATAATAATTCATCTAACCACCACCACCACCCTACATCCATGACTGACAGTTGCTAATAATTAGCAAATTTCCAAAAGTACTGGATGTCCATAAGGTTCATGCAATTCTTCATCCAACCAATATTTATTGAGGACCTACTCTGAGCCAGACACCATTCTGGAGAGTGAAAACACAAACCAGAATTTCTGCTCTCTTGGCGCTTACATTTCTCTTAGAAAGTCCCACAGATAAATATGTGAAATATCAGATGATGATGACAGGCTGGAGAGAAACATGTGGCAGCGAGGAGATGTAGGAAGTGTGAAACTCAAACTCACTGCCGTTGAGGCGATGCCAACTGGTAACGACCCTATAGGACAAGGTAGACCCACCCCTGGGGGTTTCCAAGGCTTTAACTTTTCACGGGAGCAGAAAGCCCTGTCTTTCTCCTGAGGGGAGCCGGGCAAGCAGGACTTCCATCTCAATGACTGGTGGAATTAGGGAAACGCTACAATTAGTCCGGATGGTCTGTGGGTAGATAGTGGGAGACACTGTGAATGCTGGAGCAGAGGAAAGCAGACCAGAGCACGCGTAAAGTTTTAGGAACCTTTCTTCCTTGCCCCCAAAAGAAGCATGGGGGCGAAGAGATAAACAGTGTTATCTTGGGCCAGGTAGGAGCTTCTGGGTAAGATGGTCCTTCATGCCTCCGGTAGAGCCAGGAGGGTAGCCAGGACCTCCAGGTCCCCAAGACTCCTCCACACAAACGCCACTAAAAGTCTAGGGAAGGCCGCCTGGTGGCATCAGAAGTGACAAGGCCCTCGCCTATAGTGTGGTCAGACATCCCTCCCGGTTCTCCTGTGGATGTCCTTGAAAATAAAGTTACCATTGAAATACATCATGAATCTGGGAACACAGGATCCATAGATCATGCGAAGCTCTGAAGGACACTCGTTACCAATTACGAAGAGTAGCCTAATGCCTTCCTGTGTCCTCAACAGGCTCAGAATAAGAATTCTCTGGTTACCCCCTAGATTTCCCTCCGGTCTAGTTTTAGGAAGATCCGGCAGCAGGAGAAAGCATGCTTTCTAACCACACCTGCCTGGGGACTCGCCTCAGTAATCAGTGCAAAGGTAGAAAGAGGACTAGTTCCCTTTATCGTGAACAGGACAGGTCCCGCCGGAGCCCGTGCCAGAATCCTAGGATGGTGATTCGTGTAGGATCCGTGCCTCGGGCACAGTGATACATCTGGTCAGCCAAGATCCCAGTCCCTGGCAGCACTGAGTCACAATTGTGGTGCACATGGAGCTCCCTCATTTCCTCTTCCAGACCTTGCTTAAATCTCACTGCCATCGAATCAGTGCTGGCTCATCGTGAGCCTATAGAGCACAGTAGAACTGCCCACTGTGAGTTTCTGAGCTTGCAGCTCTTTACAGGAATCGAAAACCTCTTCTTTCTCCTATGGTTTAGCTGGTGGGTTCAAACTGCTGATCTTCCGGTTAGTAGCTCAACATGCAATCGACTGTGCTACCCAAAGCTTGCCTAGGGCTCATTAAAGTGAAGCAGCAATAAGCAGGCGAATAAACCCAGGCGAACACATGTCCAAAAATGGACCAAGGGAGAATGCCTCCCTTCGGGTTTGCTTTCCGGAGATGGGTGCCCATGAGAAGAAGGTTCCAGAGAGAGTGGGGGTTGGAAAATGCCTCTGCCCTCTTCAGCACGCACGGCTCCCACGCTCCTGACTCCAGGAAGCATTCCTGATGTGCTAGGGAATGAGGATGTGAGAGCTGGGCCCTCTGTGGTTAGTCAGCCCAAGAGATGGTCAGCAATGGGCTGGGATGCCAGTTCCCCCACAGGAAGGCAAGCTGCTGGATTTATTTCAGAAGTACACACAAAGAATGTAAAATGCGGTCATTGAATCAAAGATTGCATAGGTCATTTTGGAGAGGAAAAAATACAAAGAGAACAAAGTTCGCAACGTGCCATCTCAGCCTGTCGCAGTAACTTGTCGTTGGGGGTCGTGGAACCCAAGTTCGAACTCAAAGCGACCCTCCGAGAACAGAACCGAACACAGCTGGGCCCGTGTCTTCCTCACAATCGTTGTGACGTTTCAGCCCATGGCATTCACTTAAGAGGCCTACAAATTAGAACTATGTCTTGCCCCTCTGTGTGTCTATTTGGCATATAGGCTGAATCATAGATGTAAGGGCACCAATCGTTAAATGGTCTTAACACACTAATTATAGTCATTATTGCAAAAGTATTAACAACCCTAATAATAAACCCAACCTTCAGCCTTCATTTTGACTGTCGTTTTGTGGATCTGTGGATCTTTCCTTTCTTTCCTACTCCTCTTCCCTGTTTCTGTTCCGTGAACTTTCTTATTTCAATGTTCTATTGACCCATCCGAAAACTCATCCAGAAAAAAGCAGTAAGGTAGCTGTCGCTGTCAGAACAAGCTAGGTTAGGCTACAGTAACCAGCTCTAACATGCAGGCGACTGAAACAGCAAGAGCTTATTTCTAACACTACACGTTCATAATGGGCTAGCAGGGGGTCTCGCTCATAAGGAAATGGTTTCTTTAGCTGTTGGATCAGTTGCTGAAGTTGCTCGTTACCACCCCAAACAGAAAGATAACTCTGAAGGCTCTTACACCAGCAATGAAATATTCCAGTCTAGAAATGATTTCCTGTCATTGGTCAGAACCAGTCACGTGGCCATATTCAACCACAGGGTGCCAAGAAAAACAGCGAAATGATATGTTCAGAAGGCAGAGAGTTAGAAATATATGCTGAACATCAAACTGAGTCGCCTTAGCAATTAACATCGAGCCATATTATTTTATTTGCAAATGATATACATTTGCCTCAAATTCAATATTGATATTTGGGCTCTAAATCAAACAGATTTTCAAATGTTGACCCAGCTCAACAGATGTGTGTGTGTGTGTGTGTGTGAATTTCAAACATAGACATTGAAATAGCATTATTCATATTCAGCTCATCGCTTGCTCTGTGTTAACTCCTGATACTTAATTTCCACCAGCTCCTGTCAGTGATTAGTAAGCTCTAGATGTAGTAGGTCAGGAGAAAGATGAGGCTCTTTGCTCCCATAAATTTTAAAATCTTGGAAACCAAAACCTATAGATAAAGGGTCCCTGTGATGGAATCTGGCACGAGTGGGTTTATAGATAGTAAGTAGTTCAGTGCTAATGTCAATATCTAGTCAGATTGTGAAGAGGACAACACTTCTTCTCAAAACCTTGTCCAGACCCCCGACACCCAATGTCAAGGGGACAACGCCATGATGACTCTAGTGGGACACAAGCCCTCTGTATTTTAGGATTCAGCTTATTACATTTTAGGTATGTTCATGTGTAGGGTTAGCCTGCAGCTGGTCAGACTACACAGTAGGTGCTATGTAAGGGCTGTCAACTTCGTTAATCCTCTCTTGGCAGAATCACTGATCCTGTTTTCTCTCCGTAAGAGAATAAATGAATCCATATACCATGTTGCTCTTGATACAAGTCATGCTATGAGATTGTGCGACTTCGTTCTGGAAATCCAGATTTCATTAGTCCATGGTCACTGAAAGTCCAGTGCAAACTACAATAAAACATACTTAGACTGTCTGCAAACACAAGGCATTGAACACCGTGGTCCTAACTGAGGAATTATTGGCGAGAAAATCAGTGGGTTGGAGTGAGGGGATTTGGTTTGGGTCTTAAATCTGATATTGACCACCTGCGTAAGCTTTGAAAAATAACCTCACCAAACCACGTATCTTCTCAGCTTCCTCACCTGTAAAATCGAAAGATCGGAGGACCTGGTCTGGACACGGTCTCCCGCTCACAGCAGCCTGTTGCTCTGTTATCAGGTTAGCTGCAGTGCCCACGGTCACAGCTTTTATTGGGAAAATATCAACAAGTACACATCCCAAACCATGTGAAATTAGAAAAACATCATAAAGGAAAAGTCCAATTTTAAGTATAATTGTTATACCTGCTGTTAACGAGACACAAGTACTGTGAAACAGCAAGTTTTTCATTGATTAGCCTTGAAAATAGGCAATTTTAAAAAAAAGGAAATGGGCAATTTTCTTCATTCTTTTTTTTTCTTAAGTCTTGATCATCTACCCTTTGATGAACTACGTTCACTGAGCAGAGGGGCAAAGGTGCTGAGGGTGTTGGCCAGAGCATGTCTGGAGTAAGGGCTTCGGGGATATAAGCTCTTACCAAGGAAAATAACGGGAGGTGGCAGTAGCCCGGAAGAAAGTGGATGATGACTTCTTCAGGTGCCAGTGCAGTCAGATACAAGGGCAAAAGTCTAAGTAGTTGGACAAACAATTTTGGAAAGAGGGAAAAAGTGTGGTTGGGAAGGAAAATGTGAGGCAGACTTCTGACCAAGATAGACAAGATTTACCTACCCACTCCCCCGCCCCACTCCTGATGAAACAATGAAAAATCAGACAAAATATAAGAAACAGCCATTTCAAATCACTAGACACAAGCCAGCCTAAGAGCGAGGGGGTATGATTCTGAGAGAGGCAGGAAGCAAAGTGGGTCCTCTGAGTGCCTGGGGTGCATGCTGCCCTGCAAGGAGAGGCACAGAGGTGCAGCCCCGTGGTCTCCCGGAGCTGAGAAGAGGGTGCTGAGAGTACAAGGAGGACAAAGGAGCTAGACTTCTCTGGGTGGAAGACTGGGGCGAAGCCAAGTACAGAGAAGCGACTCTGGAGATGGGCAGAGGGCCCTCTGAAATACCCATCACTGGCTGAGAACCTGTGTTGAGGGGAACCACGCTAGGAGGAGGAAGAATTTCCCCAAATAATTCCTTGGAACAGATTCCAACACTCACAAAGGGCCTGTTCCCATCAGCCTGGTTCGAAAACTTCAACTTCGCCTTAGTGGAGAATGATTAGCCCTAGACTAAACATGACTTTGCCTCTGTATACTAAGACGTAACTGACAGAAAACTCACTGCCATTGAGTCAATGCTGACTCATAGCAATTCTGTAAGACCAGTAGAACTGCCTCTGGGCGTTTCCAAAACAGTAACCCTATACAGGAGTCAACTCATAGCAATTCTGTAAGACCAGTAGAACTTCCTCTGGGCGTTTCCAAAATGGTAACCCTATACAGGAGTCAAAAGCCATGTCTTGCTCCCGAAGAGCAGCTGGTGGTTTTGATCTGCTGACCTTCTGGATAGCAGCCCAACGCATAACCACTATGCCACCAGGGCTCCTAAGACTTAAAGGATCAGATTATTTCCAAAGAACTGTATCCTGGAAAAATGTTTATGAATATTTATGAAGTTACCAAATATTCTGTACTCCACAAGGTAAAATTTATCATGTCTGTCATCTAATAACAATTTAGCAGTTTTAGCTAAGTGAGGCATCAACCAAGTCCACATGGAAGAAGCACACCAGCCTATGTGATCCCAGGGCTGTAAATGATATAATCCAAATCTGACGGCGGTAATGGTGGCAGAGTTTAAATCGCGAATGCGGCAGAGTTTAAATCGTGAATGCGGCAGAGTTTAAATTGTGAATGCCCTGTTTGCAGAATGCTGCGGATGACAGTAGGAGCCCAAAATCCATGTGCAGTACACTCAGATAGTGTAAGCCTCGGGAAACGCTCTCTGCCCAGAGTTGAGGGGTGGGAATAGCCTCGTTATCAGACAGAGTACTGGAGAGACGGCTGTAGTAGATGTAGTTGTTAGGTTAAAAATCTTGCTTGATCCCCCTTGTAACCAATTTAAACGTTGTATCAGTTTAAAAAGAAGGGGAAATCCTTGGGGATGAAGCCTCCGAGAATCCCCTCTGAGCAGAGACAGGGATGTGAGGGGCTACGCTGCCCTGCAGGGTGCATTAGAAACAGGATGTAGGAGGATGTAGGTAAGCTAACATTTAACAGCTTATCATCTGACCTCCCTTTTGACCCATTTTAAAGTTGTTCGAGTTTTTAATATTTTCTGCTTTCTTTTCTATTAAGGTTTTTCTGTTTTGTAGTTGTTGTTAGCACTTTTGTTTATTTGGTGTGGGTTGTGTATGCCTTCTGTACATGAAATCCAGGACGGATGCGTTATCGAGACAGTAACTGGACTAATTGTTTCTTGGGGGTGTGGCAGGGAAGGTGTGGGATAAATGGGGACTCAATGGCAAGATTGAACTATTGAGTTGTATGATATGTAGATTATGTGCCAACAAAACTGTTTTCAAAAAAATTACCAGGTTTACGAAAGACAGGAATATAGGACATGTATTGAGTAAAATAAATAAATAAATTGAAACTGACCTAAAGTTGGCACAGATACTAGAATTAGAAGATATGGGCGGGGGAGGGAGGAGGGGAAAAAAAAGAGGACCTGATGCAAGGGGCTTAAGTGGAGAGCAAATGCCTTGAGAATGATTGGGGCAGGGAATGTAAGGATGTGCTTTATACAATTGATGTATGTATATGTATGGATTGTGGTAAGAGTTGTATGAGTCCCTAATAAAATGTAAAAGAAGAAAAGAGAAAAAAATGATTAGGGCAAAGACTGTACAGATGTGCTTTATACAATTGATGTATGTATATATATGAACTGTGAAAAGAATTGTATGAGCCCCAATAAATTGTTAAAATTAAAAAAAAAGAAGATATGGGCATAAAAATACTGTTGCTAACAGAATTCCAAACATTCAAAAAGTTAAACAGAGACATGGAAGAGATTAAAATTGCATATGAATTTTTAAAGCTGGAAGCAACAGTGTCATTAATCAAAACTATATATGTAGGATTAATAGCAAATTATGCAGTGAGAGAGAAAAGATCAGTCAACTTGGAGGCTCATCTGTAATTAATGAATTTATGGCTTACAATCAAGAAACTGAAATATAAAAGATTAATTATTTTAAAAAAATAATAGCAATGTAATGTGGGGTTTGTAACCTAGGTAAATTCAAAACATATAACAACATAGCATAAAGGCCCAAAAAGGAGATACGGATGTGGCAGTACACTATTGAAAGTTCTTATATACAGTGATATAGTATCACTTGAAATTTGACTGAGATAAGCTAAACATATATACTAAAAACTAATGTAATTAATGAAATAAGAGTTATAATTAATAAGCCAGAAAAGAAGGTAAAGTATTATAATAAAATATTCTCAAATAATCCAAAATATGTCAGAAAAAGAAAAGGGGAAGAAATAGATGAGACAAATGGAAAACAAATAGATAATACAGTTAAGGCCTCTCATATAAATAAGCACATTAAATGTAAATGACTTCAAACATCTCCATTTAAAAGCAGAGATTGTCATATTGGGTAAAAATGCAAGACCCAATATATAAGTCCTCTAAAAATGCACTTTAAAAATGAATATACGAATCAGCTAAAAGTAAAAAGATGGAATAAAGATATAGCACGCTGACAGTATTCCAAAAGCTGTGTTATCTGACAAAGTCCAATTCAGAGCAAAGAATATTGCCAGCGATGGAGATGGTCATTTCATGATGACCAGTGGGTGGAGTCATAAGGAAGCTTGAAAATACATGGAACAAAAACTAATGGGGCTTTACGGAGGGATAGAGAAGTCCAGAAATGCGACTGGACATTTTTAAACGCCCTCCCTCTCTATAACGGATAGAACGACTACATAGAGAACCAGCGAGGGAGCTTCAGAATGTTCATGGGGAAAATGGAACGAAAAGATAATGGATTTTTTTCCACCAACTTTTTAACCCCTCTTGTAGGACACTTGATAACACAGTCAACCACCTATAATTGGCGTTTTTAATTGGCACCCAGCATCTGGAGGTGTATTTTCTTTCCCAAGTCCTGGTGGAGTGTTTGCCAACACTCATCATGGCGGCGATCACCGAGCAAGTCTGACGAAATTCAAAGAGATCCACGTAATGCAACTTGCACGAGGACTCCAGGTTTCGCTGGCCCCGAGAGCCAGTCTTCCGTGTTGCACCCAGCATGGAAAGGCCAGGAAACAGGGTGATCGGGTGGACCCCAACATTTGGAGCTTCACACAATCAGGCACACACGCAGCTATAGCTCCTGGCCCCTGCCTCCTCCCATTCTCCCATCCCCATTCACCATGATCAGAAGGCTTCAGGGAAATGACATGCAGCTTCTCCGGATGTAAAGGCTTGATTGAGTCGCATGAAAAAGAATAAGAACTTGGTAGTCCCCTCGGCGGGAGTTCTGACGGTCTGCGGTTGTGGAGGAGAGACTAGAGTAACTGGCAATAATCCCAGTGAGGAATGGGCACAGAGATATAGAATCACGGGATATTAAATCCAGTGGTGAGATCATCGGTAGCCAATTTGTAGACAAGAAATCTAAAGCCTGTAGAAGTGAAATATCTAGCCTTGGGTTCATGGCATTTTTAACCAATAGAACCACAACTGGTAGGCATCATGGGACATGTAGTCCATTTGGAAAATAACACTAGATAGAAGGACATCGATTCCATTTGTGAAAATGAGGAGTTGTTCAAGTTACATCTTGGAAAAAAGGTTTCAATTATTCAGGAAAAACAGGAAACATGTGTGAGGGGGGAAAGAAATCCCATGTAATGAGTCTTATCTTCTGCAGATGGTGAGACTTAGAGAAAGGATTCACACGTGGTTTCCTTTGGTCCAAGATAACTATAAAAGGTATATTAATTATAAGTACAGCTCCATGAGCAAACGTCACATTTTTTGCGAGAGGAAATGGAATGTAAAGCTAACAATATACCCTCTATTTCTACACATATATTCCATCAAGTTTACGAAACGTTTATAAGCAGTGATAACAGCCATCCAGTCCGTCTGGGGAGAACCGAGGGTCCTGGGAACTTAACCATGTCAGTGCCATCTTGTTCTGCATGATTAAGGGGAGAAACCTGGGTGCCCTTTGAAGACTCCTTAATGTTAGGAAATCAAAATAAGTCAGCAGGAGCCAATCGGGACTGCAGGGTGGATGCCTAATGACTTCCCATCAGACTTCTCACAAAATTGCCCCAGTTTGAGGAGCGGCATGAGCAGGACATTGTCCTGCCTGAGAAGGATTCCTGGGGAAGCTTTCCTGGGCGTTTTTCTGCTAAAGCGTTGTCTAACTTTCTCAAAATGCACTCCTGATATACAAATGTTATCATTCACTGACCCTCTAGAGCAGGGGTCCTCAAACATTTTTAACAAGGGGCCACTTCACTGTCCCTCAGACCGTTGGAGGGCCAGACTATAGTTTGAAAGAAACTATGAACAAATTCCTATGATGCACACTGGACGAGTCCGCTGCTAAGCAGGTAGACAGCGGCAGCAGAGACACCCGGTGGGCGGGATAAATGTCCTCGGTGGGCCGCATGTGGCCCGCGGGCCGTAGTTTGAGGACGCCTGCTCTAGACATTCAACAAGCAAAATGTCTTGAACATGCCACAAAAAAGAAAACCACACCTGTTTTAGGGCCTTTTCTCTTGACCCCTAGACCACTTCCACCTCTGAGTAACAATTGTTTTTACTGTGTTTTATCACTGGGTCATATTGGTAAGGCCATGTTTCCTCTCCTATGGAGAAACGCTTCAGAATCTTGCTCCCAGTGGTTTCAAATGATGACTGAAAGTTCTCTTCCTTTCTGCCGCTGCTCAGGCAGAAAGTGTGCTCAACTTTAATTTTTCAGTCAGAATTGGATAAGCTGAATCAACAGAGATGTCTGTGGTGCTGGCTGCTGTGTCTGCTGTTACTAGTTGGTTTTCTACAACCTGTACAGACAAGTTGCATTTTTCCTTGCAAACTGAGGTGGACTTTAAACTGCTGGTATGGTATGGATTCCCAACACTGTCTGATCCGTTCATTCCGGCACGGAGTTACTCATTTTACTGGTTATTCAAATGACTGATATTCAAAGACTTATGCAAATTCCTGATTTCGTTTGGACATTGTCCCCAGAAACCTGTCCCAAAGTATTGATCATTTCATTTTTCTTCACCCCGTGCTTCATCACACATCGGATGCTTGTTCTTGCTTCAGTGCCAGCAGACTAAGTTGCTCTGGTAGGGGGCCCTTTCCAAAAGATGCCTTATCTTTCTCAGTGCCTCCGGCGAGACCCTGTTCAGACGTGTTTCATTAACATCACCACAAGTGTTTCTGTGCAAAAAGGAGTTCTTAATCAGTGCTTAACTTTTCCATATACATGTTTCTATGAGCACCTAAGTGGCAAAGTTTGAAAACTGAACATGTGTGTGGAAAGCTGGTTCCTTCTCATTCAGATAGACTCCCCAGAAGAGAGGCACCTGCAGATTTAGCATGGGAGAAGGCTGGCTGGCAGAGGGAACAGGAGAATGGGGTGGATTCCGTGTACCCAGAATGGCCTACGCTAAGGGTCAGAGCGCTCTGTTGTTGTGAGGTGGCGTCTGGTCGATTCGGACGCGTAGTGACAGAGCAGGACTGTCCCGTGGGGCTTTCTGGGCTGTCACTTCTACAGGCGTGAGAGGCAGGAGTCGCAGAGCCACGTGGAAAGGGCTCCGGGTTAGAACTACTCGGAGGACAGGGCGCCAGGGGTGGTCTAGAGGAAAGAAGGCTGAGAAAGGTGTTGAGACTCCCACTTACCCTGCAGGGGAAAGGAGCAAGTGTCTGAGGACTGAGACACCCACGTGTGAGGGGTGGTTTCAGGGCTGCGGTCACACGAGTGGCAGGGCTTCTAGGCTGCAGAGTGAACGTTCGCCAAGACAGAACACAGACGTGGGGCAAAACATTTGCTGGTGAGCACACAGAGGCAAACACAGAGCCAAGACTTGACTGCCGACTGTGTGAACAGCCAAGGGGAAGAGAGCGTCCAGAAGTCTTGAGGGGGAGGAAACAGAAGTGATTTCCCCCAAGATGAAGAAAAGCGGGGAGGGGAAAGGCTGGTAGAAGTCAAGAGCTGACTTTGGGTGGTCAAAACTCAATTGGCTGATACCCATCACGGCTTGCTGGGCTGGAGATTCAAGACTCATGATCCCTGCTTGCTTCTCTTCCCGTGGTGTTTGTAGCTGCTGTCAGAGGACTAGGTGGGCCTCCTGGTTCAGTGGGAAAGCTTCACAGAATCTCCCCAGCGAGGTCCAACTTAGAAAAATAATTATGACACAATTACAACATGGGACTTCCTGAACAGTGTAAGGTTGTAAAGACTATTTGTTAAGTTGATATTAAAATATATAAAAATAAAGTCGATTTAAAAAGAATGTTTATAAGGTACATTCTCACAAATCCCCAGTCTCCATCTGTCACTCTAGCTCTGCCATGTATTTTTTTTTTTTCCTTTACCGGGATGTTGAAGCAGGACCTGGGGTGGACCGTCCCTTCAGCCTGTCGCTCCGTCTGGTCACTTGGGGTGCAGAGCGCCCATGTCCGCTGCCTGCTGAGCTCTCCAGCGTCCCCCTCACTCTCTGCCTCCTTTTGTCAAAGAGGTGCGGTTCTTTGATCAAAGCCACTCTTGGGTTTACTTACTCCCTGGATCATAATGGAGACAAATGGCAACTCAAAGCCGCCCGTAGCTATCTTCTTTCCGCTTCTGTCATCTTCATCCGTTAGGGTTCCACCACCTCATAACAACCCTAAAGGGCAGGTAGAACGACCCCTTTGGTTTCCAAGATTGTCCATCTTTACGGGAGCAGAAACCCTCCTCCATCTTCCACGGAGGCACTGGCGGCTTTGAACTGCTGATGTTGCAACTAGCAGCCCCACCCGTAACCCACTATCCTCCCAGGGCTCCTTGAATTAGGGTTAGACTCAGCTTCGTATGGTTCAGTGGTAGCATTCTCCTTCCATGCAGGAGACCCAGGTTCTAATCCTGGCCAATGCACCTCATGTTCAGTCACGGCCCATCTGTCAGGGAAGACGCCTGTGTTGCTGTAATGCCGTAAAGGTTTGAGCAGAGCTTCCAGACTAAGAAGGACTAGGAGGAAAGGCCTGCTGATCCCACATCTGAACATCCTGTGGATCGCAAGAGGCTGATCCAAACCGACTGTGTGGACGGGGCCGAGCGGCAGCATGTTCCTCTGTTGTGAGGGGAGCGGCCCCTGCAAACAACATCACGCAGAAAAGAGCAACAAATAAGCCTGGCTGATGTAACTAGAAATGTGTTTTCTCTCACATAATAGGTGCCCGAAGATGGGCCGTCTAGGGCTGGTGGAGAAAACCATCAGGTACCCAGGGGCCTTCTCAGCTATTCTGCCACCACTCCAGGGGGCACCTCTCTCTCATAATCATGTTGCCCAGCTTTCTAGGAAGCGCCCAGTACTTGCAAACAATACTTATTGGTCAAAACTTGATCACATGGCTACACTAGCTGAAAGGGAAGCTGGGAAATGTAGTCCTTCACCGAGCAGGAATGTTAGTTACCCCCTGGATTTCGCAGTCCCTGTAGCTCAGGAATGGGATAGAAAGATGGTGGGAGACCCCAAGACGTCTTTTTCGTTCATCTCATTGGAAAAAGATAACGTGTGGCACCATCCAATTCGCTCCCCTACTTGTGGCACCAGTTTTGTGCAGAAGAATCATCAGATTTAGCATATGAGCTTCACATCTAATCCCTTCCATTCATCATAAAGAGACATAGCATGTTTCCGGCTTACCATTTAAAATATACTTAAGACAACCATTTAAAAATAATTGCAAGGTATTTTCCTCAAAAATCCCTTGACAGGAAGTAAAATAGCCCAAGTGATAAGCCAGTAAAAAAGTTTAAAATAAATATGTGGCCTGTTTCCCACGGGACCTGAGAAGGTTTTTCATTAAAACACTCAGTAAAGTGTCTACATCTCCGTGTAAGAGAGTGAAGAAACAGAAGATGCAGAAGTGCCAGGCATCTAATAAGGCAGAGTCCAGTCCTTCTTACCTACTTCTAATTCCAGTCAATAATCATTGAGGAACTCAACTATATAAAAAAAAATAGCAAGCTCTACCTGTGGGTGCTTTCGCTTAATCCAGTGAAAGACACAGCAAGGTACAAAATGATCATCGAAGCAAAAGTGACCTGTCACCGAGGCGGAGTGTGCTCGGCAGGCGGGCACAGGTTGGGAGCCCTGTTTGGTGGCATGGGTGGGACTGCTTATGGGGCTTCGTGGAAAAGGTGCCTTAAGCTGGGCTTGAAAGTAGGGGAGAGTTTTAATAAGAAGCAAGGGGGCTTGAGAAGAGGTCAATCAGTAAAAGAGAGTCAGACTGGACATGGAGCGCTAACACCGAGTCCGAGGAAGGAGAAATATCCTGGAATACTTGATGGGAGCGATGGCTTCACAACTCTTATGAATGTGATTGAACTGTTGCAATGCGCCACAGGCGAACCCTTTGCCAGTGACACTGCTAAAAAGCAATAAGCTAACTAATTTTAAATATGTCACTGAAAAGGAGTTGGGAAAGTTGGAGTTATCCGTGAGTGCCGCCGCCCAGCGTCAGCTTGGGAGCAGATGAGGTGCAAGGATTGGAGGTTGGATCTCTGAGGTGGTGGATGGTGTGCTCAGGGATTTGAACCAGGGTCTCTGGGCAATGGAGGAGGCGCAGGAAGTTGAGTGGATTCCGTTTTATGTTATCAGGGAATAATGAACCAGGTTCTGGAGCCGCTCGTTAGCTTGAGAAGAGAGTGGTTCAGAGTGCTGTGACGAGGGACGGGGGACCCGCCAGGTCCTGTCTGAGCCGTAGGACGTGCCGAGTGTTCGGATTCCCTGACAGCAAGAGCAGAGGCCAACAGGCCAGGTTCAAGAGCATTTGCGTTCTTGACAAGCACAAGTCTGCCATGGAGCTTTTTCCTAAATGGTGTGGATTGACATCTCGAGATGTATTGTCTCTCAACCTGGCCCTCTCTTAGCAGAGAGGGGTGGTTTTATGGACCTTTATAAAGGGGGCAGGAAAGTGTGTGTGTGTGTGTGTGTGTGTGTGTGTGTGTGTGTGTGTGTGTGTGTGTGATCTCTATGATATGTGAAGAGGAGGCTGGGAAAGGGAGAGAGAGGGTACTTGCACTGATAGTAAAGAAGAAATGACGATGGGGTAGTAGTTTGTGATCAGGTGGCATGTGGGCACTACCAATACCCTCACCAACATTCAGAATAAGTTCACAGTGCTCAATATTCATAGACACTGAAAGTGGCGAAGGAAATCTTTCAAATCGACTCTTAGCCAGTGATATTTAAACTGGAACTAAGGGTGGTGGAACAGGAAGGAACTAGCCTTTCCCTTTTTTATTTGCCTGAAGGAAATTATAATGTTAAAGGCACATATGGAAACTGAAACAGAACACGTGTAAAATGGGCAGTTCCCCAGCAGAATCAGCAAGTGGGGCCCCGTAGCTCAGAAGAACAACAGCAGCCTGCCCGTCCCTCACACTATGAGCCCTCCACACTGCCCACAGGATGCTGTGCAGAGCAAGCTGTGAGTCACAATATCAAGTTAGAGAGCTTCTATATTTTTTTCAAGTGTGGGAATCCTCTCATCTTATTGATAAGGAAATAGGCCCAGAGAGATCCAGCCACTTACCCAGGATCATCGTCCACTCTCAGACTCTCGACTCAGCCTGGGATCCCCCACCATCACCTGTCACTCAGTGTCCTGTGGGTTGGTGACTCCACCAGCAGAGAGAGCCTTCCTCCCAATGTGCAGTTGAGCAGACTGAATGAAGAAAGAACTGCTCAAGAACCCAGAACACTGGTCCCCAATGCTACTTTGGTGGTCAAATCCCTTAGCCCATCCTGGCCTATGCTTTCTCCTTCTCTAAGGTTAAGAAGTTCTCCCAGGAGAGATTTATTGAGCACCTACCACATAGCACCTACATTCTGCATATGGTATGTCCCGGCCGGGGTCCCATGAATCTGTGAGACCTGCCTGCTCTTCAAGCAACTTTGTGAAATCCTGCTTTGGGCCTCCGTGTAATGGTTCCACTGGGGCATGAAGAAAAACTCACCGTCTTCCAGTCAATTCAGACGCCTAGGCTCTAAATCTTTATGGGAGCAATGGCCTCACCTGCAGAGGGGCTGGTGGGTTTGAACTGGGCCAACAATTACACAGTAACTCCAGCAGAGCTGCTAGAATCATGCTTTGTTTGTTTTTAACCAGGAGAGGGGGTTCAAATAAAAAATTAGGGGGCAGGCGGATCATAAACTGTGTCGAGGCAGCAGGCGGCCTCCAAAGAGCACATCAGGAGAGCTGTCTCCAGGGAGGTATGGTAGGGAGATGAAATGCCATGAACCACACACAAGACATTGGCTGGCCAGAGCCAAACCAATCCAAGGCAGCAGATGGAAGCAGAGGGATCACATTAGAAGTCACCGTATGAGATGGACTTAAAGTACAGTCTATAAATAAAGAGTGTGGTTACCAAGATACAGGTCTCTCTTCCCATGGATGTGGGGGGCATCCTGAAACCCAACCCAACCCACTGCCATCTCGTCAATTACAACTCATAGCAAGCCTACATAGGCTTTCCAAGATTGTATCTTTATGGGAGCTGGCAGCCTCATCTTTCTCCTGAGGAGCAGCTGCTGGGGTTTGAACCGGTAACCTGGCACTTAGCAGACCTAAGCTACAGTGCCACCAAGGCGCCTTGAAGGGGAGGACAGAAGAGAGAAAGCCTGATGATAATTTGCTGAGGGCTTTAAGTTAAAAAAAAAGTTTACAGAAGATGGCAGAAGATGCTGGAAACAAGCTTTCCTCCTTGCTGAGCACATGTCTGGATCATTCGTGGTGGAAATTGGCACTCTCTGCAGCTCCCACCACCAGGGTGGTGCCAGCACTGTTAGAACTGGCCTCCTGGCAATGGAGCTGAGCAGGCTGGCACAGGGGCGAGGCAGCCGCGCTGGAATGATGCCACACGGGGATGAAGCTGTTACGGGATGTCCCAGCAAAGGGGGGAGTCTGAGCCTAAGAGGATGCACAGCACTGAGAAGACACAACCATGGCCGCATCCAGAGAAGCAATCCAGCGGGAAGAGATAGTCACCTATTGCCACAGTCCACATCCCTGGGCCAGGTCAGGGCCCTGCTAATGCACTTCTGTAGGGCCCTCTGGTCACCTGCAAGATGCTTGTCCCTTGTGTCCCATGCCTACTGTCAGCTTGCTGAGGGCCAGGACTCCATGAGTACCGCTCCGTCTCCATGCCCACAGAGGAGCAGGCTGGCTGGTGCCTGAGCAAACGAGTGCATGCATGCAAGAGGGAAATGGACCCACAGAAGCAAGAGCCCTGCTTTTGCTGTTTGTCAGTCCACAGCGGGTCATTTCGCCCCCTCTGACCCCAGCTGCTGCTTCTATAAAACAGAATGGTAGAGACAACCTTAGGGGATCCTACGGGGCTTGTACAATGTCTACTAAAAGCTTTGTAAACAATGAAGATCTGAGCAAACGTTCATGATCATCGTATCCTGCCTGAAGCTAGGACATTAACAAGATGTCCACCGTGGCCTCACTGTTAACTGTGAATGTTTGCTTTCTGAAACCAGAGCATTGCAAACATGCTTCTCTTAAACAGCGTGGGGCCAGCCCCTGGCTGAGAAAGGTGGCTTGTCTTGGGCATTCAGCAGCATACCTCTGAACACCTCCCATGCCCTCTGCCAACGCCAGCCTTGGCAGACATGTGGCCCGAGCTCCAATTACACAATAAATAGGCTGGCCAGGGTCCTCTGGTCAACCCTGGGTGAGCCTGGTTTCTTCCCAGGGACTAACTAGTCTGTAAATTTTCTGTCTATGAATGGATCCTTCAACCTCTGCCCTGTCACAACATGTGAGTATGTGTGTTACTCTGGGTTGGCCAGAGAAACAAATTCACTGGAATTCATATGTGTGCAAGAGAGAACTTTATATCAAAGAATAATTGTATATTAAGAAACTATCCCAGCTCAGTCCAGGTCAAGTCCATAAGTCTGATAGTAGCCCATATGTCCAATACCAGTCTATAAATTCCTCTTCAGACTCACGCAACACATGCAATGGCGCCGAATGCAGGAAGATCACAGGCCAGTGGGTGGGAAGTCATGTGGATCGAGTGGCAGTGGAAGCATCTCAGCACTGCGTGGGTCTCCATGTGGCTGGAGACCCAGCTCCAGCTGGAGGGCCCTGGCTCCATCGGCGTAGCTCCATGGGACTTGTCAGCAGGAATGTCTCTCAGGGAGACAGGCAGAAAGAGTGTGTCTGGCCTCCAGTGAGCTATTTATCTCCACGGTGCCTCCAAATGTGGTCATCAAAGTGCGACCTGATTGACAGGCTAGACTCTCAAGTTGACAGGTGATGATGTAACTGCCACCGAATGTGTACGCCTATTTAGCAAACCCCAAGCTGAGCCCATTGTCGCCAATTCCTAGGAACCACCCAGGACAAAGCAAAACTGCCCATGAGGTTTCCAAGGCCGCACCGTATGGCCAAAGTCAACCGCCACCTCTGTCTCCTGTGGGATCCAACCACCACCAGTCTTTGAGCCAGCAGCCAAGTGGTGCTTAACCAGTGCGCCACCAGGACTCTACAGACTGAGGGGGGGGGGTCGCTTCCATGACTCTACAAAGGAAACGGTGGCCTAAAGTATGTCCCCGAACTCTTCCCCTTTGGCTTAGGAATGATGACGTTTGGGTTTGGGTTTTCCAGTCTACTAGTCTACCTCAATATGTGCATTTGAGGACGTTTTGGAAACTGAATGGACTTATATTCCCTGCGCTGCGCTCAGGGGGGCCGTCCTAAGGCAGAATCAACTCGGCAGCGTCCAACAACAGCGAGCAAACAGGATCCATGCGGGAGAGCGTGTCTTGGCAGAAGTGAAGTGATAATAACGTGCAAAAGAATAGCCAGTGCCAATGATGTCCAGCCAGCCCCCGACATGTGCAGAGTCAGGTGCACTCCATAGGTCTCTCAAGGCTTCCGTTGGTAGAAGATTGCCACACCTTTCTTCCAAGGCACCTCCGACTCATTCGAACTGCCACCCTTTCTGTTCCTGCTCAAGCATCGAACTAGCAATGCCCCGGGCCCTCCCAGGTAATAAGAACTCACCAGACCAAAACCTCACTGCCACTGAGTATGTTCCAACTCACAGCAACCCCAGAGGGTACAGAATGGGTGCTGGGGGTCTAAGGCTGCATCTCTTTACGGGAATAGAAAGCCTAATCTTTCCCCCATGGTTTTGAACTGCTGACCTTGTGGTTTACAGCCTAGCTCATACCCCACAATGCCACCAGGGCTCCTGAATAAGGACTGTTAATTAAGTAGATAACGTATGTCCGAGTTTACTTGTATTCGGAGGTATGGATCTTATCCCTGTTGTAGAGATAAAGAACACGAGCCCAAAAGAAAGCACTGGACTCACACACAGGGTTATACAGATGGTCATGATGGTGACATATTACAATGTAGTCATTCTGGCTCCAGACTCAATACCCCACAAAATAAGGAGGGTGCCACCCAGCCCCCATCTGAACAACAGAGCCAGGTGGCACAGGGTCACTGCTCAGCCACAAACCAAAGCCTTCGCTTTGAGCACGCCAGCCTCCCTGCGGAGGAAAGACGTGGCGGTCTGCTTCTGTAACGGGGGGTTTCATGGTTACTGAACAAGCGAAACACAAGCCATCTGCCACCGAGGGGTTTCCAACTCAAAGGGAAACTCACCCTAAGCTTTCTGGAGCTACCAGCCTCTACAGGAACAGACAGCTTCCTCCCAAGATGCAGATGGTGGTTTTGAACAGCCCACCTTGTGATTAGCAACCCAACACTTACCTGACAGCAGTGCCGTTCAGTCATGTCCAACGAACAGTGCAAAACACTGCCCCATCCGCCCTGCACCATTCTCCCAAGTGTTACCACGTGTGAGCCCATCACTGCCGGTACTGTGTCAGGCCATCCTCCCCGGGCTCCCCTTATTTGCTGCCCCAGCAGGGTGTCCTTCTCCCGAGACTGGTCTCTCCTGACAGTTCTCCAAAGCACATGTCAGCTAGCCCGAGGGACAGTTCTCTGGCTCCATGAGTCTGAATCGACTGGGCGGCTATGTGGTTAGAACTGAATAATGGAGGCTTGGGGGGTAGGGGGGAGTCGGGAATAACGGAGTCTTGGCAGCGATTTAGATTTTTGGGAATATCCCCTCTCCTCTTTTCCCTGGTTTCCTCTGGGGCTCAGCCGTCCAGTGTTTCAGGATCCACATGGGGGACCACTTGCAGGATCCTGGGGGCAGTCTGCCTCCTCTCTAACTGAAGCGTTGCGTGTGGTAGTCGCAGATTCCTCTCAGGCCCCGCTCCCCGCTGTCTACAGGTAACCTGGGGGTTTCAGGGTCATTCCCTAAACTATGGGGGACAGAGCCTTCCCACCCGAGAGCAACCAGACAGCAGCTTGGCTCTCCTCGGGGGAGAAAGGGTTTGCTGGGAGATGTCTGGGTCAGTGTTGCCAACTCAAGTTCATCGCCGCGCTTAGCCGCCTCTGTTGACCACCAGCGAGGGCCTCCCCTAGAAGATCAGGCGAGGAGATCAGACAGGAGAGGAAGTAGCAGCTGTTAGTCCTGCAGAGGCCTTGCTCCGAGTGGAGGCTTCTCAAACTACAGTGCCTCATCTCCTTGTTCCCTGATGCCTCCGTGGAGAGAGGACACAGGGACGGAGCAGACAATTGTGGATCCGTTCACATGTCCCCCTGCTCCAGGGCCGGATTGCTCCAACCGGCACCAGCCACATTCCTGCGGAGAGGCAGATGCATCACCAGTGTGGCTGTTGGCGCTGCCTTTGGTTCTCGGCAACTGCATGCGCAACTGAGTGCCTCTCAGGCCGCTGTGCACCAGCAGGCTTTCACTGGCTGGTTTGAGGAGGAAGGTCGCTAAGCTCTTCTTCCCAGTCTGCCGTAGCCTGGAAGCTCTGCGGAAGCCTGTTTGCCACCCCAACAACATGCACGCCTCCACTGAGAGGCAGGACTCAAACCCGGGTCTCCCCCATGGAAGGCAAGGCTTCTACCTCTGAACCACCAGGTCAGGAGGTCTGGAAGAACATTAAATTAAGCCAAAGCTCACCCCCTGTACCTTCTGTGCGCGGTTTAGTTGTACCCAGGAGGAAATCTGGTCCTCTCTCCGCTGACTCTGAGCGTGCCTGTCAAGAACTGCAGGGTCCTGTCTCTCCAAGCTCTTCTCTTGTCCCTACCTTGTTCTCTCACCTCAAGGAACCCAACGAATGCTTGACTTTCATTATTTCCCTTTAAATGACCCGCTGGGAACTACCTGGGTGACGGCTTACAGAGCAGACCATTGGTTGTATATTCAACAGTGTTTCACGCACACATTTTATTTCGCCTCACCCCCCTCCCACTGTGTTCCCTGTTTGGTTCCTCTGAAGGCGGGCATACATCGCAGGTGTAAGTATGTATGTCTCTCGCTCGAGAGCACAATGCCCTCGCTAAACCGTGGGGCTGAATGACGATGCGTCTAAACCCCCTGCGTAAAAAGCCGCGTAGCACAAGCCCAGAAAGGAGAGAAGCTGGCCCGAGAAACCCTGGACAGTTAGGTCTGGGGATCTTCCTAGGCTGCGTGTTCAATGCAGGCCAGCGGCGTGGCCCGAAGAAAAGCCCCTCGTAGTGTCAGGACTCGAGACATGAAGAGTCCCTGCTGGGACAACTGCATGGAAAGGCTCAGGCTCAGGCTCAGCTCTGGGTGCCCCCACTAGATAGAAAAGGTTGATGAGTCTCCAAAGATGACTATGAAAAGGTTGGAAGCCGCACCTCTGGGAATCACTCACTCAAAGAAACATTTGGGGAATGGGAACATTTTGGAAAACATCAAGGAAAGCGTGGTATTGATTTCAAATACGACATGAAATCCCTATGGAAGGAAGACTTCTGTATTACCCTAGAAGGCAGACTTGGAAGAGTTACAGGCAAATACCACACGCCATCCCCCTACACACACACACACACACACACACACACACACACACACACACACACAATGAAGACGCTTAAAACCACAGCTCTCCACCAGAAGGGGCCATTTTCATACAGTCATATCCAAACTCTCACTGCCGTAGAGGTGATGCGGATTCATAAAGGACCCCGTAGGACAGAGCAGAACTGTCCCTGTGGGTGCCCAAGGTGGCAGCTGCTCACCGCGTTCTTCCAACGGCTGACCTGATGGGTAGCAGCCCGATGGGTAATCTGGGGCCAGGGTCCTCTTTCATGAAGCTGAGGGGCCCTGCCTGGAGCAGGAGGTGAGATTAGAAGCTTGTGAAAGCTCAGGACAAGGCGCCTGGTGGAGTAGGGGGTTACACAGGGGGCTGCTAGCCACAAGAGCCGCAGTTGAAATCTCCAGCCACCTCGAGAGATGAGATGAGGCGTTTTACTTCTGTAAAGATTGACACTCTCAGAACCCCCCAGTGGAAGCCTTGCTCTGTTCTACAGGTCCGTATGAGCCAGAGTAGACCTGATGGCAGTGAATAAAAGCCCAAGGTGCCTTGGGGTGGTGGCGGTGGCGGTGGGGTTTATAATCTGTAATGTTTGCCTCCTATCTGGGTTTTGTGTCCTCTGCAGCTTTGTCAGGCCTGGAATTGAAATCTCTTGGCCAGGTGTCATGCGGGTCTCTATCGGAGTGTTAGGTGCAGGTGTGAGCCTGGAGCCTGAAGCCATTCTCCTGGAAAGATACACGAACGTTAGCAAGTGTTGTGGAAAGTGCTCTGAGCTAGGAATTTGGGGTCGTAAGCCTCTGTTCCAAACCAGCTTGGTGGGATCCTTACTTTCTTCAGTGTATGACTTAAGATGCCCTCTGCTTAAGCAATGAAATCAGGCTGCATGTTGGGGAAGGGAGCCTGGTGGCACAATGGTTAAGCACTTGACTGATAGCCAAGAAGTCAGCAGTTCAAATCCACCCGCTGCTCCACAGGAGAAAGATGCGGTCATCTGCTCCCATAGACATTTCCAGCCTTGGAAAGCCTCTGGGGCCATTCCATTCTGTCCGCTAGAACCATGTCAGTGTCGGAACCGACGCGATGGCATTCAACAGCAGCGTGTATTAGAGAAGGTCTTAAGTGGGAGCACACAGTTAACACTCAATTGCTAGCTTATCGATTGGAGGTTCACCCCCACCCAGCAGTCCTGCAGAAGAAAAGACCAGGTGATGGGTGTCCCTCCTACTCTGTAACACACAGGGTCACCACAAGGCAGCACCTCACACTGATCGCAGGGTGTTAAAGAATCAGTATGGAAACAACTGTACTCTTAGGGAAGGAGCTCTCATGGTGTAGTGGTTGCCTGTTGGGCTGCGATCTGCATGGTCAGCAGTTCGAAACCACCAGCAGTCTGGAAAGAGACAGACTGGCCTTTCTACTTTGATCAACAACTGTGTTGAAACAACAGTCTTGGAAATGGATAGGGCGTGGCTGTGAATCAGCATCGCCCCAGTGGCAGTGAGTTTGGTGTGGGGCACACTCTTAGAATGTGGCACACTCTTAGAATGTTAACATCTGAGTGACCTTGAAGCCCCATCGGTCCACGGCACCCATGTATTAGCTCAGGTCTGCAGAAGAGAGGGGAAACCTGCACCCACTCCCACACCTCCTGATTCCCACCTCCACATTTTGCCACAATCAGGAGACTGGAAAGGCCCACAGACCGTACTCGGTGCCCTGCCCTTCGTTTGGGCACCGCGGGAAGCAGCTGAGTCCAACAGCACCTTTGGTGGCAGTCAACAACCGTAGTTCTTAGGCACAACTAACACCGAGGGCCCTGGTTTCACGAGAGCTCGTGTGGGTGTCACAGACGTCCCGGAGGCACAGAGAGACACTGAGCCGATGACAACTCCGAAGCAGCTCCACCCGGGCACCTGCGGCTCGGGGCTCTCCTGGGGTTTCACCCCAGTTTGGGCCTGGAGCAGAAGTTTTCTGGGGACTGTTGTATTTTTATCACTGCGTATGATAAAATGCAGTTAAAGGGGGCGGGGGTTCGGAGCACCATCGTCCACCCCCTACCCCCACAAGGCCAGGGCTAACATTTCGATGAATTTCCTTGCTGCTTGGTTATGGTGAATGAGGTTGTTGATGATAATGACATTTTCCATACAGTTACCCAAAAAGTTTTATGAAAAATGAAATGAAAAGATAAAGGAATGCTCCCACAAACCTTTGAATCGCCTTCTGATGTATTACTCAGCAGGCAGACTTCTTTGTTTTTGAACATTGTACTGACGGGGCAATTTCTAAGGCGATCACAATGTTTGGGGAATACCTAAGCACTGCATAATTGATCATTCCCTTAGTGGGTTGAGCATCATTACCCAACCACGCTGTTTCTGTCAGGCATTTATGTTTTTGTTTTAGGGCTTTTAAAAAATATTATAGTGTTAGATTCTGCTCATTTAAAAAAAAAGGCTATTATTTATGTGTGAAGCCTCTCCCAAGTATGCTGGTGACATCTTTCGGTTGGAAGGACAAATGATAATAATATATAATAAATGTATGGGTTGTGATAAGAGTTGTATGAGCCCCTAATCAAATTAATAAGAGGAATATCTAATAAAACACTCCATGCTGTCGCCGCGGCATTAGCGGCAGGCCCCAGACCCCTGGGCGGGGAAGAGGGCGGGTTGTGCCAGGAGCTCACCGGACAGGTGGATGTTCTTTGCCTCAACAAGGGGATACTTGAAAGCCCCTGCACCTCTCACGGCCTTTCCTGGGGATTCTGAGGCTGCAAATCTTGATGGGAGCCAGACGGCCTCCTCTTTCCCCAGAGGAGCGGCTGGCTGTGTGGGACCACAGACTTCTGGGCAGTAGCAGGCAGTGCTCAGCCTGCGGTGCTGCCGCTGAAGCGATTAGCAATACATCCCACCCAACGGGGCTTCTCCAGTTAACGTAACCAAGGAGCTGGGATTCCAATGCACATCAGTGGTCCGAGCGGGACACAATCTAGCCTACAGCACATGCAGAGCTCCTTCCTAGGGGCAATCCGACTCCCACTATTGATCTGTTCAGCTTGCCCCCAACTACTAACCCCGGGAAAAGGAGCCTAAAGGAAATGGGAGTCATTCCCAGGGAATGTGAGTGAGAACTTTTAAAGCCCAGATGGGCACCGAAGGTGGTCATGTGACACGTGGGCCAGAGACAGTGAATAAACTACAAAGCGTTCCCCACTTTGTTGTTAGTAAATGCCTCCGAGTCAGCCTCAGTACCCGGTGACCCTCTGTGTAGTGGGAGAAGCCACCCACATGCTGGGAGGACAGCAGGGGCACTGTGGGCCATCAGGCCCCGGAGGTTTTCTTGGGCCGACTTTCAGAAGCCAGTAGCCAAGCTTTGGTCCTTGTTAGTCTGGAAGCTCCCCTGAAACCTAGCCTGCCATTATAGCAGCACACAGTTCGTGTGTGTGTGTGTGTGTGTGTGTGTGTGTGTGTGTGTGTGTGAGAGAGAGAGAGAGAGAGAGAGAGAGAGAAATGGGTGGTGACTGGACAGAAAGGGCAATGCCTGGGTTGAGCCAGGTGTAAGAATCCTATCAGTGAACCTCCAAAGCCTCATCATCCAAGTTCAAAGCCATGAACACAGGAATGTGGGGCAGGAAGAAGGGGAGGAAAGATGTACCCAAGAAGGAAGCGTGGAGCCTGGTCCGGGAGAAGACTCAAACATTTCAAAAAAGTAACAATGAAAAATCGTCTTCAAGCTGATGTGTGGGAGATGCAGGAGCCCTAGTGGTGTCATGGTTACACACTGGCCTGCTAATGGAGAGCTTAGCAGTTCAAAACCACTAGACTCTCCTCGAGAGAAAGATGAGGCTTTCCATTCCCCTGGAGAATTGTAATCTGGGAAACCCACAGGGGCAGTTCTGTCCTGTCCTGTGGGGTCACTGCCAGTCAGAACTGACTCTATGGAAGTGAGGTTGAGTTTGGATTTTTGGTGGGAGATGCAGACAGCAGTTTTTGCCCCAGGAGCAGAAGAAGGAGCAGGTCCAGTGGAAAGGCAAGTGGAGCTCAAAGACGGGGTGTTTGTGCCTGCGTAAGGTGGGACCCTCTTCTTTCCCCCAGGAGCCCTGGTGGTATAGTGGTTATGCATTGGGTTGCTAACCTCGAGGTCAGTGGTTTGAAAGCACTAGCCACCTCCATGGCAGAAAGATGAGGCTTTCTACTCCAGTAGAGTGACAGTCTCGGAAACCGACGGGAAGTTCTGCCCTGCCCTGTGGGGGTCATTGTGCATCAGCATTGCCCGGGGTGGGGAAGGGGGTGCAGGGAGTCTGGTTTATCTCCCCTTCCAGACACATGACACCCTGCTTCCCATGGCTCTGGGGTCACTCCCTGCTTCTGTTTGAGGCTAAAGGGTGGGGCTAGGGGCAGGGGTTGCAGGGGTCAGGACGGAGGGAGGCCACCTCTCCTGTTATTCCCAGACATCACCTGGGAGCGGGTGCGAATGGGTGGGTTGAAAGTGGTGCCAGCACAATTGGAGCCTCGGGGGGCTGGGAAGAAGCACCGGGCAGAGTCCTTGGAAGGGAGCGAGGGGCCTGTGAGGGAAGGGGTTGCGGGCTCAGGGAGGAATGACAGGAGCGCCAGTCCAGCCAGAAGGCAGAATCAAAGCCCTGGTCCTGGGCGTGCTCCAGGCTCCTGCTGCAGCCAGAGCAGCAGCCTGCCTGCCTGCCTGGCCCTGAGCTAATGACTTGTTTTGTTTTCTCTCTGCTTCCCAAATCCTTTCTCCATCTCCGGCCTTCCCTCTTCCCACCCTTTCCCTTTCTCTACGTTCACCCCCTTTATTTCCCCACCCCCACCCCACCCCATCTCCCTCTCCCCCTCCCCTGCTCTCACATCCCTTTCCCACCTCCCCCACCTGCCTGCCTTCCCGCCCCACCTGCCCCCAAAGCTGTCCGGCGGCTGTGAGTTGACGGTGGTCCTGCAGGACTTCAGCGCGGGCCACAGCAGCGAGCTGACCATCCAGGTGGGCCAGACGGTGGAGCTGCTGGAGCGGCCGAGCGAGAGACCCGGCTGGTGTCTGGTCCGCACCACCGAGCGGAGTCCCCCCCAGGAGGGCCTGGTCCCCAGCAGCGCCCTGTGCATCTCCCACTCCCGGAGCAGTGTGGAGATGGACTGCTTCTTCCCCTTGGTGAAAGGTAGGGAGAACCGTGGGGGGCAACTGTCTCATGAACTTGTTTGTGGTGAACTTGGAGAGAGTCGACCAGCTGTGCAACGTGACAGGTGTTTTGTAAAAATTAGAGCTGCAGGATCCTCTAAGGGACCATGGTGGCACGGTGGCTAAGCACTCGGCTGCCAACCAAAGGTTGGAGCTTCAAGCCCACCGGCTGGCCCTGGGGAGAAAGACGAGGCCGTCAGCGTCCATGCACATGACAGCCCCCCGTGGCCGTTCTCCTCCACCGGCTGAGTGGGAACTGCCTTGACGGCAGCAGGATCCTTCCCTCTCTTCTTGAGTCTCCGGGTGGTGTGGACAGTTGTTAAGCACTCCACTGCTGACCCAAAGGTTAGTGGTTCGAAGCCACCCGGAGGCTTGGTGATCTGTTTCTAAGAAGGGCACCGCTTTGAAAACCCTCCAGAGCCCTGTCTACTCTGCTCATGGGGTGGGGCCAGGGTGCAGTGGCAGCTAACAATGTGACTTCTTCCAATGGCACTCAGAAAAGTCCTGTTCCCCGGTGTCCAGAAGCCGCTGACCCCCGCACCCTGCCCTCCACAGCAGGCAAACGCCTCTCCAAGCCCCTCCTCGGGCAGAGAGGCGCCGCGACCACGGCCACACAGCTGACCCCGCCGAGCTGCCCACAGGCCCTCCACCATCTGGGGGCACGCACGTGCCTTGGAGGGACTGTTCACGATTTGGGCCTTGGGGCGCGTCTTATATAAGCTTGATGTCGCCTCCACCTGTTTGCTGACTTACTTTTTCTCACACCGGAGGACCAAAACACATCTTCTCACGTAGCGACTGTCTTGTTACCGCGGCGTTTCGCATCTACAACAGGTGCCAACGAGACAAACACCAAACTGCCGTTTTGACTGTTTGGCACATTAACCGTACACGGTGCGGTCGGGCAGCTGTGTGACGCTGTCGTTAGTCGTGCCCCGTCCCCAGAGCTCGGTCCTCTCCCCGCTGTGTGGTGGTGGGTGGTGAGGAGCCTCAGAGGCGAGCGACTGACAGCAACCCTGCGACCCAAACACTGCCGGCTCCTGCGCCATCCGTCCCATTGTTCTTATGTCGCAGCCGCTGCAGCCATCCACCTGGTCAGAGGCCTGCTTCCCATGCCCCTGTAAAGGATGCGCCTTAACCAGATGCCATCACCCTCCTTGGTGGTCTGACGTGGCTTTTGGGTCTTCGGAGCTTAGCCCTGCTGATAAGTGAGGCGCGGGTGAGCTCAGAACAGGGCTCTCTCCACAGGCGAGCTCTGGATTCGCAGCATTGGCATCGCTGAGTGCTTGTTAGAAATGCACGTTCTCAGGCCCCGTGCCAGATCTATTGAACCAGAAATGCTAGGGTACGGCCCATCAATCTGTGTTGTTACAAGCCACCCCCAAGCGACTCTGATGCCAGCTTAAGGTTGAGGGCTGTTTTCTGGAACGGCAACGCGAGCAGAGGCTTGAAGACCCTCATTGTACATTGAGAAGCAGAGGACCCACTCGTAGTGTTGTCACGGGTCAAGTCATCTGCGGTATGGGGGGTTTGTATGGGACAAGGGAGCGAGGGAGAGAGAGGGGGCCTGTTCTGCCAGGAGACGGGGTAAGGGTCACTGGGGAGACTTGTGGCAGGTTTTCTGGGCCCCAATTGATCCCACCTTTCTTGTCCCTCCAGCCCCGGAGCTGAGGTGAGCACCCTCAGACCAAGTCCTCAGGCATTTCCCTGCCCTGCTGACTCTCAGGCTGTTCTGGTTTCCATCCTTTCCACTGGCCTGCGCGGTCTTAATTTCCAAAGCAGCCCAGAAGCCAGAGGGCGTACACAATAAACCAGCATCCTGCTGCAAAGCCCCTTCTCCGCCCCTCTCTCAGGAGCGTGGATTGATGTACAGAGCGCAGGTAGTAGCACAAGGTCTGGCCCCGCAGAGGTGTCACGTATCACGAGAAGTGGCAATTACTGTGCCATTCGTCATGCGCTCTAACACAACAGCAGCGGAGTCCCGCCAGCCCAGTCGTCAAGCCGCCCCAGAGACAGCCAGAGAGCGGAGCACTTTGTGAGGAAGGTCGCCTTTCCACCGTGTCCTGACTGCTGCCTGTCGGCCCCGCCACGTGGGAACCGCCTTGTAAGATGGAGCAAGCCCCTGGCCCGTTCGGCGTCATTCCCATGATTCTTCACAATCACAAACCACACCTCTGTGACCCTTAGCAGCCCACACACCTCCACTGACACATGGGAGCGGCTACGTGGGGGATGCGCTGGCCCGGAGCGGGGCCTGCGTCTCCCGTAAGGAAGGCAGGAGTTCTGCCACGGAACACTTGTCATGGTCTTCCGGTTGTGTAAGCGCTAGGGGCTAACCCGCAGCCATTCTGAGCGAGGACGGTGAGGCCGTCTGCTCCGTATAGATGCACAGCCTTGGGGGACCTAGGTACCCTCTCCGTGACTCAGGCGCCACATGGCAGCAGTGGGCTTGTGTTTGCTCGTGACTTTCTATCGTGAATTCGGTGGGGCGTCCACATTTCGGGTCATCGTTTTTGTATTCAACAACTTATAAAATCTCCGAGTGGTTTGGGCTTGTTTGATTGTTTTTTTAAGCCCTTTCAATTTGTAGTTCAAAATGGCCAGGATTTTCGAAGTACTCAGATATTTATAAACTCTACCTGGTGATCTATTGTTATCACTCACTCTTACAGTCTCCCTTTCTCTCGTCTCTCACCCGGCCCTTCTTTCTGTCCATTGCTCTCTTTGTTTCACACGTTTGCGTCTGCTGAATCGTTGGATAGTAATAATGGAAACCATTATTAAACGGAGGGAGTGCTGCTCCTGGGATTCCGCCAGGTCCAGCGCCGAGGCCTGACTTCCTCGTTTCCGCCACCAGAGGGCAGGGTCAGTTTGCAGCATTGCAGCAGGCTCCCCTGCGCTGAGCCAGCTCCCTCCACTTAGCACATGCACCTGCCCCTTCCCCAAGTTTAGTCACCCCTCCTTTCCTCCTTGTTTTCTGAGGATTAAGGAGAGACACCCCTTGTCTGTCGGTTGTCATACTGTGGAGGATTATGCATTGCTGTGATGCCGGAAGTTCTGTCGGTGGTATTTCAAATGCCAGCAGTCACCCACAGCGAACAGGTTTCAGCGGAACCTCCAGACTACAGAGAAGGACCCTGCTGTCCCCTTCGTTGGAAGAAGGCCCCGAGGACTGTGCACGTCGCTTCAAAGCACGGTCAGGTGCTGAATGCTGGTGAATGGGATCAGGGCATCGTGGAGACAGTGCCAGAGGGGCCCTCGGGTCCTAGGGCCCCCACAGTGTGACTGAGGAGGAGCTGCTTTCTGGAGTGGAGTCGACCGTGGTGACATCGGGCATCAGACGGCGGGAGTGGAGCCTTCCAGAGCTCCATTTGCTGATGGGGCCCGACCTCAAGGACAGGAGAGACGGCTGCAAAATGTGCTAATGACCAGCACTGGGGACGTGTGTTGTACAAATCTAGGAATCAAGTCATTCCACCGCAGAGAACCATTCCCTAGGCTTCTGCGTCCACAAACCTTCCCAGGAGCAGAGCCTCCCCTTCATCCTTCAGGAGCGGCTGCTGAATCGAACCCAATGACCTTGTAGTAAGTAGCCCAACCCTTAACCTACTGCACCACTGGGCCGCTAATTGATCTTAGGCTGCTATAATTATTGAAAAAAATCTTCCTAATATCGAAAGAAAATGACTGCTTTCTGAAATGGCTGCTCCATGCTCCTTGCTTTCCCCAGCCCTGGCACGAGCCTTCTCCCTCCTGCACACCCTTGAAGGTAGCCCTTATGCCCTGCCTCTCCAGCCCCCTGCTCCTCTTCCTCACCACCCTTCTGTAAATGAAGCCTAGCTAGTCGCGCCTCACTTAAAAAGGTGCAGCCGCACCCTGAACACAGGGGTTCAGCTCCCCTTCGGATTGGATTGGAATTGGACCAGACCTATTATCCTGGAGTGTGTGTGACTCACGGCGATCCTGTGGGACAGGGTAGAACTGCCCCCTCAGGTTTACACCGCCGCGGTCTTCATGGGAGCAGGTGGCCGCAGCTGTCCACTGCAGAGCCGCCGGTGGGTTCCAGCGGCCGAGTGCTTTCACCACGGTACCGCCAGGGGTCAAGTTGGACTTCTGCAGCTCTGAGTACACATCCATCTGTCAGATGGCTGTGCTGGGCTGCTGTCCTGCTGCAGGCTGTAACCCTGGTCTTTCAGATGGCCACCGGGTAAGCCGTGGCGGGTCCACTGTCCAGGAGCTTCCAGACTAAGCCAGACTAGGAAGAAAACGTTGGTGATGGACTCACAGAAGGAAGCCCAGTGGATCGCAACAGAGCATCGTGCAGCTCACTTGCCGGGGCCGTCATGAGGAGCGCCCGTCGAGAGAGGAGCACATCACGCTTGGTGAAGGGAGTCGAAGATCCATGCAGCGTGGCAGCCCTCAGAGAGCTCAGTGGGCACCGTGGCTCCCAAGACACACTCCAGCCTGCTGGCAGTTTTTAAAATGGCACAGGGCCAGGCGACGTTGTGTTCTGTTGCGTAGGAGCAGCTCAGGGGAGCTGACAACAATTTGGCAAGCTAAAGTCGCCTCCCCTGGTGAGCATGTAGTCAACTCCTTAAAAAAAAAAAAAGCATGAAGCAGGGAACCAGTAGAGAGGTCTGTGGGGCCGGCCCCAATCGCAATTACGTGGACAGCTACCCCTCCCCCCAGAAGAATTCACTTCAGAGGACAGCACTGAAGCTGCAGCTCAGGGAGAGGGATATGTCTGATCGGAGCACACGGGAGCAAATGAAGGGGGAGGAAGAGAGAGTGGAGCACATCCTGACCCACCAGGCCTTGAGGCCAATATCCCTGCTCAGAGCAGCCAATCCACAGAGAAGACCACATGAACGGTGCCACAATGAGACACGACATCCCTCCTTGACCCATAGCCCTACAGGGGACAACCCTGGAGACGCAGTGTGGGAATTCTGCCCGATCTGATCCCACCACACTAAGGCTAAACACTAAGGGCCTGCAACAGAACAGCAAGGGGAGCAGAGCAAGGAAGTCTGAGGGAATACCAAAAATAGACTTTGGGGGCCAGGGCGTGACACCCCATTAGACTCAACCAGAAAACACTCCTAAAGGTCAACAAACAGACCTTGAACTATTTATAGACTTCTCGCTTTTTTTTTTCTTTTTGGTCATTGGTTTTTTTTTTGTTGTTGCTGTTGTTGTTTTGTTTTTATGCATATTATCTATGTTTTATGCATATTATCTTGTTTTGTGCATATTATCTATGCAGCTCTATCTAGATAAGATAGGCAGGATAAGCAATCTGGAGGAGAAAACAATGGGGCCATTGGTTCTGGGGAGACATGGGAGAGGAGGAGGCGGAGGAAAGGAAGTGGATGTTAAACCTAGGGACAAGGGAATACGTGATCCAAAATCAGTGGCAAGGAGGGTGTAAGAGCCTTGGTAGGGCTTGGTTAAGGGCAATGTAAGCTAGAGGAATTACTGAAACCCAAATGAAGGCTCAGCATGATAGTGGGACAAGAAGAAAGTAAAAAGAAATAGAGGAAGGAACTAGGAGGCAAAGGGCATTTATCGTGGTTCTCAATCTTCCTAATGCCGTGACCCTTTAATACAGTTCCTCATGTTGTGGTGACCATAAAATTATTTTCGTTGCTACTTCATAAACTGTCATTTTGCTACTGTTATGAATCAGGCGGCCCCTGTGAAAGGGTCATTCGACCCCCAAAGGGATCGTGACCTATAGGTTGAGAACCTCTGGTCTAAATACAGACATGTAAATATGTAAATATATTTATATGTGATGATAGGGAAATAGATCTATGTGCATATATTTATAGGTTTAGTATTAAGGTAGCAGATGGACACTGGGCCTCTACTCAAGTACTCCCTCAATGTAAGAACACTTTGTTCTATTAAACTGGCATTCTATGATGCTTACCCGATACGATTGCTGAAGACAAAGCAGGTGCATAAGCAAATGTGGTAAAGAAAGCTGATGGTGCCCGGCTATCAAAAGATATAGTGTCTGGGGTCTTAATGGCTTGAAGATAAGCAAGCGGCCATCTAGCTTAGAAGCAACAAAGCCCACATGGAAGAAGTACACCAGCCTGTGCGATCACAAGAAGCACACCAGCCTGTGTGATCACAAAGTGTCGATGGGATCAGGTATCAGGCATCAAGGAACAAAAGATGCTATCATTGTGAATGAGGGGAAGTTTGAAGTGGAGACCCAAAGCCCATCTGTAGTCAGCGATACATCCCCTTACAGAAGAGTCTCAGGGAGGAGAAGAGCCAGTTAGGGTGCAGGGTAGCAGCAATGAAACATACAACTTTCCTCTAGTTTTTTAATGTACCCCCCCACTATCATGACCCCAATTCTACCTACTAATCTGGCTAGAGCAGAGCATGTACAAATGATATAGATAGGAACTAGAAACAGGGAATCTAGGGCAGATAAACTCCTCAGGACCAATAATGAGAGTAGCGATACCAGGAGGGGAAGGGGAAAGGGGGGTAGAAAGGAGGAACCGATCTTAATGATCTACATATAACCCCCTCCCTTTGGGGATGGACAACAGAAAAGTGGGTGAAGGGAGACATTGGACAGTGCAAGACATGACAAAATAATAAATAATTTATAAATTATCAAGGGTTCGTGAGGGTCGGGGGTAGGGAGGGGACAAATGAACTGATACCAAGGGCTCAAGTAGAAAGCAAATGTTTTGAGAATGATGATGGCAACAAATGTACAAATGTGCTTGACACAATGGATAGATGGATGGATGGATGGATGGATGGTGATGAGAGTTGTAGAAACCCCCAGTAAAATGATTTTAAAAAGAAATATAAATCACTGACCTGTATTGAGCCAAGTTCTAAGGAAGCGGTTCTCAACCTGAATATCACCTAATATATCCTGCAGATATTTACATTATGATTCATAGCAGTAGCAAAATTACAGTTATAAAGTAGCAACGAAAACCATTTTATGGTTGGGGGTCACCACAACATGAGGAACTGCATTAGAGGGTCGCAGCATTAGGAAGGTGAGAACCCCTGTCCTAAGGTAATGCTTTTATCCTCATATCAATCATGTTTTCCTCGTGTGTGGTCTCAGAGACTCAGAGTAACATAAGGAACAAGCGGGGACCTAGAATCGAACCCAGGTCCACCCATCTCCAACATCTCACTGCTGGGCTTGCCAGCCTCTCAAGTCTGCAGGCCCTGGAGGCAGGTACATTAGTTTATCTTCTCCAACTGGGCTACCTGTTAGCCAATCTCAGGAAGGATTGCAAGAGTCTGGGTAGTATTCGTACCAGCCCTCTGTTGCTCCTCCTCCTCCTCCTCCTCCTCCTCCTTGCTCGCCTCTGGCTCACGAGTTCCTCGCCTTCAGGGTAAGAGCAGCTGTCAGGGACAGTGTGCCGTGAAGGTGCTTTGCACCCTAATAGGATGGACCCTGGTGCCCCCAGCTAGAGCAACGCTCGTCTGTGCGGCACTCTGGACAGCAGGCTGAGAGGGGGCCAGCGCAGAGGGGGCCTGCCCAGCCCTGCAGCTGGGCCAGTCTGTCCAGCAGATGTTCCGCAGGGTGGGAGCTCCCTCCCCTTCCTGCTGCCAGACCAATACACCACACGTTTCAGGAGGCCTGCCGTTCCTGCCCCCCTCTGCGGCCACATCCACAGGCTCCCTGCCTATGGGCTCACGAGGGGGCTCCCAAAGCAATGTGTTTGAAGCAGCCGGGAGGACTGGTACCTCTCTGATCAGCGGTGGGCAGTCAGGGTCCACAGGAGCAGCACTGGTTGCGTGTGCATCTGGTCACAGGACAGAAGCGGAGCCGAGGGAAACAGCACTGCCAGGAGATCGCAAGGGATCTTCACAGGCGCTGCCAGGAATCTAGGGTTTAGTGTTTTCTCCACCTTAGAAAAGGCTTCCTTAGGACAGAAAGCCAGGTACTTCCTATCTCCCACTCTCTCCCCAAACCCCTCATTGAAATCTTGGTCTTGCTAGCTGCCACTGAGTCTGGCCCAACCCATTTTTGCCCCCTTGGTTCCTGAGAGCAGTGCTGTCCCGTGGGTGTCTTTATGGGAGCTGGCCCGCCTCCCCTAGCCTCTGAGCGGGTTCCAACCTCCTGCCTCTAGAGTAACAGCCATCTGCCACACAGCAGCTGAGCCGCCCAGCCTGTGGACTGGACTTGACCCCCCTCCTCCGCATTCCAGGCAGCCTCCTGATCTTGGACTTGCGTTTAATACGAGCCCGGCAATTTCTCTGCCCATCTTCTCACTGAAGAATCCAATATCCCTTTGAGCCAAACAAAGACATGTTGGATTCAGCTCAACAATCCTAACCCTGGTTTAAAGTGATGACGTGTGCACCTGCTTCTCTTTTTAGTTCTGTTAAACGTCCGTAGGCTTGGTTGAGGAGCCCTGGTGGCACAGAGGGCTCCTTGTTGGACTGTGGAGGACAAGATAAGCAGTTCAAGCCCACCAGCCGCTCCAAGAGAGAAAGAAGTGGCTTTCTAATGGAAACTTCAGGGCCACTTTGACCTTGCCCTCTAGGGTGACTGTGAGTGAGAATCGACTCCATGGCAGAGAGGTGGGTTTTCCCAGGGTCGCTCTGAGTTGGGGGTGCAGTGGTCACGAGTTGGTCTGCTCACGTCAAGGTCAGCAGTTGGAAACCACCAGCCGCCCCCAGGGAGAAAGATGAGGCTTTCCGCACCATAATGAGCTGACCGTCTCAGAAACCCACAGGGCAGTTCTGCCCCATCTGACAGGGTTGCTATGAATTGGAATAGACTGGATGGCAGTGCATTTGTCAGCTGTACTATCTGATCTCACCGTCTTCCTAAATCACCCGCAGGGTCTCCGCCAGACCCTGGTTTTCTTCCCATCCCCCTCAGAGCGCACACTGCTGCCCTGGGCGTCCTGTGTGTGAGGCACCCAAGCACCGACTCTGGATCTTTACTCTAAGGATCCACTCGTGAAGTTGGACCACACGACCCCGCCAGTGTGGTCGTCAGAAAGAAGAGGTGCGGTACCAGCCATTTCAGATGGCTCGGTGTTACAGTCTACCGGTCCTTCCCCCGAAGGGTGTTCCCAGATCTCTGTGGAAGCAGGGGAGGCTTGGTGCCCAGGGTGTCCACCGGTCGGTCTAGGGCGAGGACAGGATGAGGGATGAGACGCCACTGATCTTCACTGAAGAGCCACTTCATCTTCGTGGCCCTTACTTTCCACGTGTGCACCAGGGGGAGTTGATAAAACAGCCTGTCTCACGGGGCGCTGGGAGGCTCCGCAGCACAGTGTTTAGTAAAAGTGACTTTAAAACAGTCAGGTCAGCCTTGCTGTTACGTGGTTTGAACAGGGGTTGGCAAACGTTTGAGACGCAAGAGTCAATCCTGGCCTCAAACAAGTTAAAAGCTATTCAAGAGCCATAACTGTCTCCTTACACACAGACTAAATCACCATGATCGCAATAATATCCTGTAAAAATTTTCAGGTTTACTTGGGGAGCCACATGTCCGAGAGCTGTGGCCCGAGAGCCGCCATTTTCCGACCGTGTTTAGACTAAAACAAAAGGGAGCTGGCTACCCCTCCTGACGCTTGCCACAAAGATGTTGGAAGGGACTTGCAAACGTTCACGGAAAAATGGAGCGCAGAGGTCGTGGCTGCTTTCCCAAGAACTTTGGAGCAGGCCAGTGGGGGACGTGAATTCACAGCAGCCAAAAGGTGGAAACGCCCCGGATCGCCATCAACAAACAAAGGGATAAACAAGCGGTGATGCAGAGACACGCGGTAGGACACGCGGTAGATGAGTCGGCCCCAATGAGGAATCTCGAGCCCCCACAAGCTGCCGCATGGGAGAACTCTGAAAACACCCTGCCCAGTGGAATAAGCCTGCCACGGAGGGACCAGTGTTCTGTGACCTCACTCATGCGACACAGCTCATGTACAGAGACCTAAGCTTATTAGCGACCAGAGGTGGGGCAGGGAGACAGAGCCATAGCTTAGGGGCCAATGGGCTTCTGTTCACCCAAACCAAACTCACTGCCAACAAGTTGATTCCAACTCAGCGCCACCCGACAGGGCAGGGTAGAGCTGCCCCTGTGGGGTTCTGAGCCTGGAACTCTTGACAGGAGTAGAAAACCTCATCTTTCTCCCTCGGAGCTGCTGGTGGTTTCGAACAGCCCAATGTGCAGCTACTACGCCACCAGAGCTAGTGGTTATGGTTACACAGCAAAATGAGCCCCCTCGGGGTCACTGACTTACACATTCAAAACTTGTTCCATTAGCCAGTGTTGGTTTACGGGCATATTTTGCCACTTTTTATGACAAGAAACAGATGTTGAGAAGTGCGGCATGACTAGGGTCCTGGAGTAGAAGGCCCAGATCTGAATCAGAAGGCTGGTTCAGCCATTTCCAAATGTATTGCCTTGGGAAATACATGCAAATAGGTTTACCTTGGTGTTTACCTGGGCAGAAGGGAAAGCTGATAGAGGGAAGGTCACTGGCCAGACAGTAGATGATGTTAATGTGACCCAAAGGGAAGGCAATGTATGCTAAAGGGAGGTAGACAAAAATGATGTAAGCAGGGAGAGACACAGGGGTCCTCCACCTTCCTCGGGCCGCAGCCCTTTCATATAGTTCCTCATGTGGTGGTGACCCCGGACCACAAGATTATTTTTGTTGCTACTTCATCACTATACTTTTGCTACTATTATGAATTGGCGGCCCCTGTGAAAGAGTTGTTCGACCCCCCAAAGGGGTCGCGACCCACAGGTTGAGAACCACTGCATGAAGAGGTTTGCACAAGTCAGAGGTGAATGCTGTCGTGCGCACAGTGCTGCAGCGGTGGTGCCCTCCAAGTCGATCCACGAGCAGGAGTTGAGTGGACCAGTTCAGAGGGTAGCTCGAGAAGACAGAGCCACACAGTACAATGAAGCACGCAAGGACCTGGAATGGGGCCATCGAGAGGGGAGCACACACTCTGCATGTCTGAAACTGAAAGAACCCAGGGAAAAACTCAAGCCTCTAGTTGCAGTCTTGAAGGATCCTACAGACAGAATGTTGAACAATGCAGGAAGCATGGACAGACTACACAGAGTCACGGTACCAAAAAGATCTCGTCGTCAGTTTACCGTTTCAGGAGGTAGCATGTGAACAAGTACCGATGGTGCTGAAGGAAGAAGTTCAAGCTGCACTGAAAGCATTAGCCAAAAACAGGGCTCCGGGAATTGATGGAACACCCCCTGAAATGTTTCAGAACGCTGAAGAAGCATTGGAAGCACTCACCATCTATGCCAGGAAATTTGGAAAACTGCCGCCTGGCCAGCTGACTAGAAGAGATCCAAAATGGTGCCCATTCAAAGGACAGGTGAACCAACAGACTGCTCAAACTATAGAAACCTATCATTGATAGCACACACAAGTAAATTTTTGGTGAAGATCATTGTGTTAGACAGGGTTCTCTAGAGAAACAAAAGCAGAATGCTAATAATTATATATATATATATAGATAGATAGATAGATAGATAGATAGAGATATATACACACACAGCTCGATAGATAACATAAGAAATAAATCAAATTGTAAAGCAATACAAATGGCTCAGTGTAACTCACTCTCGTGAGACAGTTGCTCGACACTGGCAGTCCTTCAAGTCTTGAGGGCCGCAGGGTAGTCCTCTGTAGAGCAGTTCAGGCTATCCGGGCACAGGCAGCAAACAGCAAGGTAGGTCACCAACAGTCAGCCACATGACAGGGTCCGACAGTCCCCAGCTCAAGAGATGTCAATTCCAATGGTGTGGCGAGGCAGGCCTTGAAGGAACCTCAATTACAGTGACACCGTGCACAGGTTAGGTGTCCCACAGGTAGTGTAGCTTGCAAATTGAGGCACAGAACAAGCAAGGCAGCCGCATACTGGTCCGATGATCAATGAGCAAGAGACAAGAAAGGTGAGGCTCATTGAGCCATTTATCTCTCCGCCCTTCAATTAATCCCACATGTGTTTATTGGCCAGGTTGGCACAATCAATCATCCAACAACAGTTGCAGCAGTGCATTGACAGGGAGCTGCCAACAGTTCAGGCTAGATTCAGAGGAGAACATGGAACAAGGGCTATCGTTGATGTCAGATGGATCTTGGCTCAAAGCAGAGAATACCAGAAAGATGTTTACTGTGTTTCACACAGTTGAAACTGTGTGGACCATAATGAACTGTGGAGTATGTTGAGAAGAATGGGAATTACAGAACACTTCATTTGCTCATTCAGAATTTGTCCATGGATCAAGAGGCAGTTGTATGAACAGAACAAGGGATCACTGTTTGATTTAAAACCAGGAAAGGTGTGCATCGGGGTTGTATCTCCCACCATACTTGTTCAATCTGTAGCTGAGCAAATCATCAGAGAAGCTGGATGATGTGAAGAGGCGTGTATCATCAGGATTGGAGGAAGTCTTAGTAACAACTGATATGTAGATGACACAGCCTTGCTTGCTGAAAGTGAGAACTTGAAGCACTTGCTGATGAACATTAAGGATTGTAGTCTCCAATGTAGACTAAAACTCAATGTAAGGAAGACCCAAATGCTCACAACTGGCCCAATAGGTACCATCATGATAAATGGAGAAAAGGTTGAAGTTGTCAAGGATTTTGTCTTGCTTGGCTCCACAATCATTGCTCACAGAAGCAGCAGTCAAGACATCAGAAGAAGTGTCTCACTGGGTGAATCTCCTGCACAAGACCTCTTTCGAGTACTGAAGAGCAAGGGTGTTACTTTGAGGACTCGGGTGCACTTGACCCAGGCCGTGGTCTTCTCCATTGCCTCATACTCAGATGAAAGTTGGACACTGAGTCAGGAAGATGGAGAAGAATCGATGCATTAGAATCATGGTGCTGGGGAAGCCTATCAGAAGTACCATCGACTGCTAGAAGGACAAACTGATCTGCATTGGAAGAAGCCAGGCCAGAGTGCTCCTGAGATGCAAGGGTGGCGAGACTTCACCCTCCATACTCTAGCCAAATGGTCAGGAGAAACCAGTTCCTGGGGAAGGGCATCATCTTTGGTAAAGTGGAAGAAGGGCAGTGAAAAAGAGGAAGACCCTCAGAGAGATGGATGGACACCGTGCTTATAACAATGGGCTCAGACATGGGGACAATTGTGAGGATGGCGCAGGGCAGCGTTTCCCTCTGTCGTGCACAGGGTCACTATGGGTCAGCGCTGACTCGATGACACCACTACCACCAAGTAGATGCTTGGACAGACATGCAGGCTGAACAGGTGTGGGAAACAGAGTAGAGTATACCTAGGGATAGATGCAGTTTTTACAGGGACTGTATGGATATATGCATTTACCTTTGCTGCAAATATATCCATGAACGTGGTAGAACATACAGTGGGAAAAGTTACGAAAACGTCTTAGACATAAGTGAACAGCCTGAGGGAATGAGTCACTGGGTCTGAGGGATCAGGACCACAGCCTCAGGGTCACTCGGGTCAATGGGTATAGCACTGTTCCCAAAGGCAGTGTTCTACATCCTTCTTTGGTGAGTAGCTAGTGGGGTCATAAAAGCTTATAAACAGCCATGTAAGGGAAAACGATTGATCTCTGCCCCTCTGGAGGAAAGGGTGATGACAGTCGAAAGACATTTGGAGACATTCAGTGCAGGGGACCAAGGGATCACGCAAACATCAGCCTTCAGGACCCCGAGACCAGGAAAACTAGATGATTCTGGGCTGCCCCTACCAACGAACTGCTCTGAGAGGATCACGTTAGAAGGTCCTGGAGAGAATAGACGAACAACAGGGAACAAAACTCAAAATCCTACAAAAGGCCAAGTTCACTATTGGAGAGATACAGGTTTGACCCCCAAGACGATCTAGTCCTCTGTCACCCTTGGGAACTAAACGCACCTGTGATAGAATCATCAGCCACTTCCGGTCACGATGGCAGCATGAAGTTGAGCGTGTTAACCAAGAAGGAGGGACCGGAACTAGCCCCCATGGAGGATGTGGGATGGGTAATGGCGCTGAGGGCTTGCACTGGACGGCCTGGGACGAATGTGTGCAGATGATCCAAGGTAAAACCAATGGTCCGCTCTCCACATAATCCACAATACAAACAGAAAGCGAATACAAACTTGCTGATGAAAACAAAGAGAGAGAGAGAGAGAGAGAGAGCTTATCTCCCAGGAGCTGGACTCCTCCGCCCAAGTGTGCCACTGGGGCCAGGCCCCATGCTGCTGTAAAGGCTCGTCAGTCTGATGCTGTCACAGGCGGAGGTCGCAAGCTGTCACGGGAACTGACTCATCTCTGGTGCCCTCGCCAGAGAGCCTGCCTCGTTCTTCTGTAGCCGCTTCTGCCGGCTGCCAATTTGAGCAGCACACACTCCTGCCTCTGGGACCCCCTGGGGCCCCAGGACAGATGCTGCCCCAGCATCAGGGCAGAAGGAACCTCGGCATGCGTATTCTCCTGGCGTCTCAGAGGCCCGTGAACTAGCCGAGGGCGCTCAGAAAGTCCCAGAAAAGAAAGACCGCCTGATGGTGTTTTCTGAGGAGAAGTTGGAGGGGCTGGAGAGACAGTCGCCCCAGAATGTTTCCCACTTCCTGTTGAGTCCGTTCCTGACACGTGAAATCCACGCGTGTCGGAGAACTGGGCATCGGGTTCCCGCAGCTGATGGTTCCAAAGCAGATCGCCGGGCCAGCAGACTCTCGTTGCTTGGCACTCCTGGGTGGACCCAACCTCAGCCTTGTGGTTAGCCGGGGAGCAAGTTCACCAGACCCCCCCACCCAGGGGCTCCTTCTGAAATAGAAGACTGGGTGCGGTGCTCCCACTTAGAAGCTGGATCTATTGTTCTCCCAAGGAACTTCAGGAAGTTGGAGGCGTGACGTGTGGACCCAGTGTGCTTTAGGAAGGGGCAGAAGGGGGGTGCGGCTGCAGTCTGTCCTGATCGCCCCCTGTGTGCTCAGCGACAGTCGGAGGTGGGAGAACCCGGGAGGCCTTAGGGAGAAGCCCATGAGTAAGAGCGTAGCCCAAGGAGCCTTCAGAAGCAGGCCTGATGCTGCCTGGCCGGACCCTCCGCTTTGCTCCTCCTTCACCTCCCCTGTGTCACTTGGACCTGGAGAGCAACGCAGCCATACACACATGTGAGACAGCCACCGCCACGTTGAACACCAGCTCTCTGTCCTCCAGAAGCGAGAGGCAGCCTGGTCCTTGCACAGACTGCCCTTTCTTCCTCCTTGCCATTCTGGCGAGGCTGGGTTCTCGCTTCCCCTCCCTTGTCTACCAGCCAGCACTGACTCTGACATGGTGGAGGATGCAGGTCAAGTGGACAGACGGGCATCTAGGCCATTCCCATGGGTGTAGGCTGCAGAGCTTCTCCTTAGCTGCAAACACGCCGATGGCTCCCATCTTACCTCAAGAACCCCTTTCCGCGCCTCGTGAGGAGGTCGGTCCAGACCTGACCGCAGCCTCTTCTTGATTCTCTGTACATGAATTTCCAAGAACTACTAGAAGAAATCACTGTACGTCCAGGGACGTAGAACAACTCAACTGTGTTACCGTACAGTTCTGATCGCCAGAGGTCCAACACGGGCCTCAGTGCGCGAAGATCAAGGCGCTGGCAGGCCCTGGATAGGAATCTGCTTCCCTGCCTTTTCCGGACTCTCCAGGCCTCCTGCATTCTTTGGTTCCTGGCTCTTCCTCCATCTTCCAGGTCAACAAAGTCACACCTCTGTCCCTTCGTTAGTCCCGTCTCCCTCTACCTCAGCCAGAAAGGACTGCACTTCCAAAGATGCATGTGACGCGACTGAGTCCACCTTGATGATCCAGGGCAGTTTGTCCACCTCAGGCTCTTTAAACGTGTCTACAGAGCCCCTTTTGTCATATCTGGCCACATAGGTATAAGTTCTGAGGATCCTGACATGAATCAGCCTACCTGGCTGGTCACCAATTAGGCTGTGTACTGTTGCCCCCCAGGCACACACCTGCCGTCCCCTCTGCCTGCAGTACTCCAAGTCCCCAGATGCTTAGATGGACTGATAACCACACTTGTTCCACATCTTTGATCGAGGTCTTCCCCGTTCCCCACCCCTCCCGTCACCCTCGACACCCCTGCCCTGCTCTGCCCGGCTCCATGGGATTGCTCCTGACCCCTTGCCATTGGGTCTAGGACTCCAACTCGTGGCGGCCCTGGCGGACCGAGTGGAGCTGCCCGTGGGGACTCCCAGGCTTTGCATTGTGACAGAAACAGATTGCCACCTCTTTTCCCTGTGGAGTGGCCGGTGACCTTTTTGATGAGCAGCCCAGCAATTAAGCCGCTGCTTCACCAAACCCCCACCGCACCCCCATGACATATTTGTATGTTCATTGTCTCGTCCCCCCCACCACTGCACCCTCCACTAAAGCAGACGTTTTGCCTGTTTTCTTTCGTGCTTTCTCCCTCGCATCTGGAACAGTGATGGGCATGTAAGTTATCAGCTCAGTATTTGGAGCGGGAGAGAGGAAAGAAGGAAGGAAGATAGGTAGGGACTGGGTGAAGGAAGGGCCGGTCACCAAGAACCCCTGCAGAGTTTGTGTAAAAGATTTAACTGTGTATTTTGTCCTTTAATTGCTGGTAGGAAGAACCCAAGCTTACACATTAGCGGGGGAGGTAGGGGGCTCAGGTTAAAAATAGGGAATAATTTCCTGACGGTAGGAATTCTGGCTGAGGAAATCATTGCAGTCTTGGGTCCTGGAATGCCTTCTCCAGGGACAGGTGGGCAAACTTGTTGTGTATTGAGAATGATTGACAACCCAAAACTGTGAGGTTTCTCCACTGGGTCATACCTTGGTTCTTGGCTTCTCAGGAGAAAGAAGTCACGCCAAAGCCTGGTTTGTGATCCAAGGGAGTTTTTATGAAGGACGAGAGAAGTTTGAGGTTTTACAGTCTCACAAAAGCCCACGCTATTTCAGGGAAGCGTGGCAAATCACACACAAGCCACACTGGCCCACACTGAACACGGACAACCTCCTGAGACTGTGCACCCACACGTTGTGAACTGAGGCCAGAGAGACTGTGGCAAGACGCAACGGGCACAGGAGCAGGGTAAAAAGAGACTGTCTTCCTGCCGCCAGGGTATTTCAAACCTCTGGCTGGGTAGGCGTGGTCAAGGGTATTGGTTGACCCCATTGGCTGAATCAAGCCCACCTGGCAGGGAGGGCGTGCCTGAATGAGAGCCTGCCCAATTCAGGTCTTTATGGGTAGCTAATGGTCGCCTAATTTTCCTTCCCAACCTCCTTTAGGGTGCCTGGGCAGGCATGGGAGGGACAGCCCCCTGTCCCTGTCTGGCTGCCTAACCCAACTCTTAGGCTCCCCAGTGATTCCTCTTCTTCCTGGCAACCTTCACTATACCAACCTGCGTTACAGTAAGACAAAAGCCACTTCCCATTTAATTTACTAGGTCATAGCTTCCCAAACTTACTACACCTACTGTCCCCTTTAACGAGAAAAAAAAAAAACGTACTCAGCACCCTCCTGGCAATAAAAGACTTTTGTACTGTAGCTCAGCATCCAGGATAAAGTAGAGGTATCTGCTTTTGAAAGCCCACCTGGATCGTTCCAGTGCCTCCCACCCCCACCCTCACCCTATGCAAGGGGGCCGAATTATCCACTTTGGGAAACACTTTATGAGATTAATCCACATTCTGTTACAGCTGCTGCTTCTGACTGCTGGAGAGAAAATGGCATTGACCTCCTAAATTAAAATAGTAGTGGACACTACACTTCAAAGGGTAGTGGACACTTAGCAATCATAAGCCTTCCTAAATTGGAACCCGGTCAAAGTGATAGACTGGCACTTCTCAGTGCCCCACTTTGAGAGCACTTTGGCCTACTTAGAGGTAAACATTTTTGGAAATGGATGAAACCTGGAGTGGTTTGTTTTTAGCAACTCCAGCTGCCATCATCTTTCACTGTGATAAATGGCTCTTCTTCTCCTGAACTCAGGCCAGCTCAGTCATCTGCTTAGCATCCAGCTCCAGAACCCGTCCCTGGGGTCTCTGTCCCGCAGAAGGACCTGGGGGAGACGGGAAGATCTTCTGGAATCCCACAGCTAATATTGTCGATTTCTTTCCAACCTGAGCCTGGTTCCGAGCAGGTAGTAATAAGTGATAAGCAGGTAGTGATAAGTAATCCCTCCTTCCGGAAGTCAAAGAGGGTGATTGATGGGCAAGACACCCTGAGGCTCAACTCTCTGCGAGCATGAGGTAGACAGGTGTCAGTGCTTAGTAGTGGCAATAATTGAAAATAGCCAAGAGAACCCCCCTTGTCCCCCCTCCCCCCAAAAAGTCCTGGACCAAGTGGTTTCACTGGGGAGTTCTACCAGACAGTTAAAGAAAGGACCTCAATCTTCCATAAGATGCTAATTTTCTGAAAATTAGAAAAAGGAGGGACAAACCCCAACCCATGAGGCTATCACTGCTCTGACACCAAAGACGCAAAAGCACCACAAGAAAAGAAAACTGTAGTGCAGTATCCCCCGTGAACATAGACAAGGGTAAGTAAAACATGTATCCAAAGTGCTCGTAGGTCTAACGTTGATGTGCTCACAGGTCTGTTCCTGGCACGGTTAAACGTGTGCAGTCGGTAGGTAGGTAGCTGCAGACACGCTGTCGCAGTGATGTACCTGCCGTGTCCAGGGCGCTTCCCGAAACCAAGTCCAATGAGAACAGTGGCCCCGGAGCATCTGCTGGCCCAGTTCAACCTGAGCAGCAGCAGCAGCAGCTCAGAAGATCACGGGGGCTCTTGTGTAGGGTTCCCAAGGGGGAGCTTGATAGATGTTCTCAAAGTCACAGGATAATCACAGGGGCTTACTAGAAGGGAGTTTTAAGGAAGTTAAAAAGTGATTTAGTGGAATAGTTGTACCGAGGACTTTTCTGTCCTATCACAACAGTGTGCTGTTCATTTTTTTAGGGGTGGGAAGGGCTGTCCTAGGCTGTTTCGCTAGGTAGCCTTGTCCCATTTGTCCTGCAGCTCTGACCCCACCCCCTCAGACTTCTTTTTTTATTCAAAAAAGATGTTTTTTGAAAAACATTTTAAAGAAACATGATTTGAGTCCTCAAAGATGCCAAAACTGCCATCTTGACCCTGGTGTAATGGAAGAACACAGGCCTCCTTGGGGGAGGGCTAGCGAAATGGAAACACTGTAATGACTTGGCTGGCAGCTAGGTCAAGAAACAGCCTCACATTTTAATATTTGTGTTGAATATAGGTCTCTGAATTTTGTAGCAGTGTTTTCTAGTTACCGTAAGATATTGAAAACATCAACAAATATTAGTACACTGAATCTTAAAACATGTTAAAGGAAAAAAAATTAAAATGATCAAGTAGAACTTATTCTAGAAATATAAGGTTCTAGCTTGGGAAAAAACAATGAGTGCACCACATTAATGGAACACAGGAAAAGACTCACCCGACTGGGTCAACCAATGCAAAGAAGACACTTGATGAAATCCAACAGTTTTTCTTGATAAAAAACCACTTAACAAGCTAGGGATGGAAGAGAAATTCTTCAGTTTAATGAGGAGCATTTATGAGAAGCTCATCTTTAACACCATACTTAGTGGAGAAAAACTGAGAGCTTTCTTTGATGTAAGATCAGTTATAAGACAAAGATGCCTGCTCTCACCACTACTGTTCAGTAGTGTACTAGAAGGTCTAACCGGGCAAGCAAGCATGAAAAAAACAAATTCAAGTTACCCGGTTTAGGGAGGGAAGAGAAAACATTCAGAATGAGTTCAGTAATGTGAGTGGCTGTGAGCCCCCAGGTCAGGAGTTCTCAGTCCTGGTTTCACATTGAAACTACTTGTAGACATTTTTTTAACCTGAAAAACAAATAAACAAAAGCTATAGATACCTTGACCTCATTATTGCGAGCCTACTGAAATGACACCAGGTCCCACAGGGGTGTCAGTCACTGCTGGAGGAAAGGGCTGGTTAGCTGCCGACCTGAACTTTGTACTTCAGGTTCATGATTCAAAGTTCAAAGCAGTTTTCCACACGTTGTTGCGCAAAGACATACACCGATTCAACAATTCTACCTGCATAAATCAGTGACACTGATTACAGTCTTCAAATTGCGGTTCTCCCCTCTCTGATTGTTCTCCCCTCAGGAACCTACACTCCCTGCCCCTCCCAGCTTCCCATCTAACCGTTCTGGTCGCTCTCCTCACTCTGATTCCCTATAGACAGTCCTTCCAGAGGGCGCCCCGCTCAAGGCAGACATTCTGTACGAATCAGGCTAGACGACCAGTCAGTTGAGGGTCAGTGGAAAGTGGGAAGGCCCTCTACAAGATGGATTGGCACAAGAATTGCATTTTTTTAATACTAGCAACAATTATAGCGATGAGAGGGGACAGGACTGGGCAGTGCGCCCTCCCTCCCTTATTGTGTGTGTGGGCTTGCTGTGAGTCGGAACCGACTACAGCACTCAACAACAACCGGTTCCATTTAAAGAAGACTGACTTTGGGGGGGGGGGTGTTTGCTTCCCGGCAGCAGTTCTCTACCTGTAGGTTGTGACCCCTTTGGGGGTCGAACGATCCTTTCACAGGGATCGATTCATAATAGTAACAACAGTTATGAAGTAGCAAGGAAAATAAGATTATGGTTGGAGGGGGGTCACCAAACATGAGGAACTGTATTAAAGGGTCGCGGCGTGAGGAAGCTTGAAAACCACTGCTTTAAGGTTTAAGAATGATCTCTGGATATTCGTTTTGGGGGTTCAGTGGCTCCAGAAAGGACCTATTCCATGGGACTGTTCCACTTTCTTCTACTTTCCCACCCCCTACGCCCACCCCTTTTGGCTCAGTCTTTTTGTTTTTCATTATTATTTTATATTTATTTATTTTGGGGGTGTTTTTTGGGCCAGGTCTTCTATAGACTCTTTTTGTTGGTCAAGCGATATTGAATTACACAAATTCTTTTCACTAACGGCTATGAGTCCCTTCTGGTGCATGGCAACCAGGAAGGGCAAGGGGGCACTGTCCCTGTGGGTGTTTGAGTCGGTGGACATTTCTGCAGCAGGCAGCAGCATCTTTGATCCTGAGCATAACCCAGTTCTCTGGTCTTGTGGCAAAGGACGCAGCTCTGCCCGGGGTGGGGGTTGGGGGAGGCAGTTAGCCTCGCATTCCACGTCCAAGACATGGGGCACTTGAATCACTATTAGGAATGAGCATTCAAAGAAGGAATGAAGATTTGGGGGACGGTGCCTCAATACAGAGGAGGCTGTCCAAGTGCGAAGACTGAAGGGCAGGGGACAGGGTGCGGGGAAGCAGTATTGAAACTTGACCCCTTCCAAACCTGCTCCTCTCGCACCTCTCGGCCGCATTGCTTGGTTTCCTGAAAGCCCCGACTGTGGGGGTGGCTTTGGAGGAGGAGGGCGCTTGGTGCCCGGTGTTTAGTGTAGGACTGTCCTCCCTGGGGACGTTGGCCGTGCCACGGCCGCGGGCGGCTTTGCTCAAGGCTGGCGCCCTGCCCCAGGCGGCCGCTCCAGCCAACAGCTGGATCTGGAGCTCCGCCCCCGCGGGGCCGCCTCCTCGCCGGGCCCCTCCCCGGCTGCACAAGGTGGCTGGGGCGCCTGGGAAGTCCAGGGCGCCGCGGAGCCGAGCGGACCGGACCGAGCCAGGGAGTGGGCTCCCGGGAGCGGCGCTCAAGTTTCCTTTGCTTGGCGCCTGCCCCCAGGCCGGCGCTGCGTGCCATGCGTGAGCGCTGGGCCACGGGCCAGCATGAAGGGTCGTGGCCGGGCTTACACCCGATGTCCCTCGTGGCTCTTGGCGAAGTGCAGCTGCTGCTGCTGCTTCCCGTGCGGAGGTGAGTGGCTGCCGGAGCCTTCGTGTCGCCCCCGACGGCCCCGGGCCGCCGCCGAGGGGGGCGGAGAGCGTTTCCTCCGAGCCCGCGTCCACTCCCGTTGCCCCCCGCAGCCCGATCACTCTCTCCCTCCGTGAGATTCTCCCTGGGATGCCGCGGGGAGCTGCCCTTTGTGAGCTGGGGTTACTTCGCTGGCGGCGACTTTGGATTTCAGGGCGCCAGCCTGCTGCGGGAGGGGCCGGGGCTGGGGTGCGCTCGGGCTGTGCGCGCCCCTGCAGCCCGTCGCGGCGGCTCGCGGGGGCTTTCGGGTGTCAGCTGTGAGATGGACATGTGACTCCTGGCTCTAGGAATGTGCTTGGCACTTGCCTCAACACCAGCAACTATTTTTGCCAAAGTGACAATTCCCTTAGGAGACCGGAGCACTTTTCCCTGCCAGCCTGGGACTTTGCAGGCGGCTGGGAATAGGCTGTGGCCCTGGGCTGGAGCTTGCCACATTAATTAACCAAGAACCCCCTCTTTGGCCCCAATTAAGACTGGCTTTTAATTATTCTGCTCATTGTAATGGTGGTGGGGAGACTTACAGAAAGCGACGGGGAGACTTACAGAAAGCGACCGGTTTCTGCCAAATCCGCCTGCAGAGCAGGGGGTGGCAAGGAGGCCCACAGAGGGCAGATTGTGGGTTGAGTGGGCAGCCTCCGGAAGGTCCCATAAGAGTCAGATGCTCCTGAAGTAGTCCCGCTCAAAGGAGCCCGCAGCAGGGGGCTTGGGCTGGGAGAAAGAGCCCAGTTTTGCTTGGTGAGAGGTGAATCCAGAGCCTCCTGCTTTCCACTCACCCTCGGTTTCAACACCCAGTCCCGGTCACCATCCCTGAATGCAAACTCCAGGTGCAACTTTCAGCCTGTGGTGGGCAAGGAACTTCAACCAAGTGACCCTTCACCATCTTCTGTGCCTCTCACAGGAGAGCACCCTGACAAATTCTCCATCCTAGACAGAGGTACGGTTAGGAGCCCTGGTTCAATCGGAAGGACACCCCACCCCCACCCCCAAGTAATTAAAATCTGTAATCTTTCTCAGTCTCTGCATTTGATTAGGAGCTGCCTAGAACGAACTGGCCCTGAAAGCCAGAATTTAGCAGAAGGAATCTGAGGGGCCAGGGTCCCTCACAAAGCTCTGAGCTGCCATGCAGAAACTCTTCAAACCAAGGCAGGGAATCAAGGGGAGGAAGCAGGAAATGGCCAAAGGGAGACTGAGTGGATTGGTTTGGTCTGAAAGCTGTGCTGCTTCCACCAAGTAGGGTTTCCAAGCAAAATTTCTTGGGAGCTTCCTGTCACCAGGCCGAATGCGGGGGCTTGGGCAGTAATTATCTAAAGCCCCTGCAGCTGCCTCCGAGAGTCCAGATGTGTCTTGAGCAGAAGCAGCCCTGGCTTCCCATCTGGGTAACTCTCCCAGGGTCCAAGCCAGGGCTTTGTGTGTGAATTTCTCTGGCCACCCCACAGTCTTCAGAGGAGGGGGCAGGGAGCCAGCATGGGGGCCTGCAGGGCCTTCTCCTGCCTAAGTGGTGAGGGAAGGTGTCCTGGAGGCTTGGCAAGGAGGTAATGGGAACCCGAACTGGATGGGGCCATCAACCCTCAGCTGACGACTGAGGGAGGCAAAGGGGCAGGCAGTGGACGCAGCTTCCAAGGGCAAAGGAAGAGAGTAAGGTGGTTGCTTTGTGAGCCTCCGTCCCCTTCGTCCTTACCCCTTTCCTGATCAGAAACCAAACCCGCTGCCACCCTATGGGGCAGAGTAGAACTGCTCGTGATGGGTTTCTAAGACTGCTGGTGGCACAGTGGTTTCCTGTTGAGCTGCAATCTGAATGGTCAGTTGTTCAAAACTACCAGCAGCTTGGTGGGAGAACAACAGGGCTTTCTACCCTTGTAAACAGTTAGCAGTCTCAGAAACCCACACGGGGTCGCTATGAGTCAGCGGGGAGTTTGGTTTTGGTTGAACGCTTTACAGGAGCAGACAGCCTCATCTTTCTCCCAAGGAGCGGCTAGTGGATTAGACCTGCCAACCTTGCAGTTAGCAGCCCAATGGGTAACCATCAGCCTTTGTGCCCCCAGGGCTGGAATACGAGGAGTTGGTGAGGTAGCTGATTTAGCCACCCTTCAAAGGGGCCTCCTGGCAGCACTTGAGCAGGGTGTCAGCGGAGGTGTCCAAGCACAGTCCTGGGTCCTTTGGCCTGTCTCTACTAGATCAGAGAACCCCTGAGGCATCAATCCCGATGAAAAGTTTCAATCCATCTTGAAAAGAAAAAGCCTTGTCCGTGGATCTTGAATCCACTTCCCAGAGTCCATGGGAAGAGACTTGCCCCACTGCAACACAGAAGCTGGCTCAGAGACTGACCAGTCTCCTGGAGCACTAGCTCCAAGGGATGGGACGACCTGCCTACCTTTTCAGTCCAAACCAGTTTCTCTGGTCTTTCAGACTTACTAAATGGAAAGGCAGCCACAACACCTCCCACCCCAACCCTAAAACCATTTTTATATGTAAATAAAAACTGCCCCGTTATTTGGTCTCTGTTCTCTAGACGTGAGAGAACTTGACTTTTTCCTACTACTCTTGTAGCTAAATCCTGAACCTAGACCACTTCTGGGGTCCCCAAGTCCGGGAGCCTCGCCTCCCTGGCTTCTCATCATGAAAGATTTCAAGGGTGGTTGCTGCTGGCAGGTACTGACAAGGAGGTGCCAAGAGAAGGAAGCTCTGCCTGGTCCTGCACCACTTGCACCGTCCTTGCTGCGCTTGAACCCATGGTTGCAGCCATTACGTCCATCCATCTCCTTGAGAGTCATCCTCTTTTTTTTTTTTTTTACTAACCCTTTACTTTTCCAATAGAAACTTTTCTGGGGACTGGTCCTCCTGATAACCATGCCCAAAGTATGTGAGACGGAGTCTCGCCATCGCTACTTCTAAGGACCATTCTTGCTGTACTTCTTCCAAAACTGATTGGATCATTCTTCTGGCAGCCTACAGCTTATCCAAGAGTCATTGCCAATCCTGTCAATCAAAGGCACAGTTCCTCGGTTTTCTTCTTCGTGACCCAGATTCCTCATGTGCCAGAGGTGACTGGAAACACGATGACTTGCGTCGGGGCACCTTAGTCCTCAGTGGCGTCTTCGCTCTTTAACACTTACTTCACAGAGGTCTTTGGGGGCAGATTTGCCCCGCGCGGTATGTCATCTCATGTTCCGTGGGCGTCTCCCGTGAGCACTGATTGTGAGTCCACGTGCAATGACATCCTCGACAGCGTCCGTCTTTACTCTGCTCTTGATGATGAGGTTCAAAGGATGCTTCTTCCTCAAGCCTGAGGAAAGGGGCCAACGCAAAAAGAATCAAGAGGGAGCTCATGTGGAATGTTCTCGTTATTGTTGAACCGAGCAACCTGCACCCTCCTGGAATTCCTCAGGTGGATCCTAATTAGTTCCTGTAACCACTAGGTGAAGAGTCCAGCATTTCCTGACACCATCTCTGTGACCTCTAACCATCATACTTGAGGGAGATAAGGAGGAGATTAGTTGAACAGTCTTGTGGGTTGGAAACAAGGAAAATCAAGATGTCATTTTTACCCCTTCCATTTTTATTTGTTTCTTTTGAATATAGTTCTAGTACAGGAGAGTCATCAAAGATGATTTTCCTACCTTGAAAGTAGGAGCCCATCGATGTAATGGTTTCACTCCCAGATGCTAGCAAACCCTCAGCGCTCCTTGGGAGAAAGGGGCTGGCAGTCTGTCCCCCAAGGGGCAGTTCTGTTCTGTCCTGCGAGCTCACTGTGAGTCGGAATCCACTCCACAGCACAGGACAGCATCAGCCTTGAGAGTGGAGGTCAAGAGCAGGAAAACCAAGAATCAAGGTCAGAGGGGCGTAAGAATCAGGTGGGAAGGAAAGACACAGGCAGAATGACCAGAAGTGAGATAATGGCACGCCCATGTCCAAAGAGCGATGAAGCACTGCTGCGGCCAGGGGTGGGTGGGTGGGAGGCGGTGGCAGTAGTTTCAGGATTACTTTAGTTAGTTGGACTTTGGGTGAAGCCTGAAGAGATGGGTCACTTATGGATTCCTTAGTTGTTGTCAATTAAAAACGAACAACTTATTTTGGAGTAACAAGCAGCATCTCCACTGACCTGGGGATTGCGAAATGGTTTGCCAGCTGAAATGTGTGCTTGCTTACATCACGGAGTCTAGACATGATCCTGACGCTTCTGGGTAGAAGTTGGTCATAGAACCCTTGGCTTTCGAGTTACTGACAATTAACTGGGTGCCTGTGGACAGTAGTCCCTTCCTTCCAGAACCTCCCCCTCTGCGTCTCCAACGGGTCCCCTGAATTTCTTTACACTCGTTTATTACCTGAGCATCTTAAGGCTCTTTGCTGTCCTATCTGCCCCTGTAGACATGAGTTCAGGAGTAGTCAGAGGCCCTCAGGGGCGACTGGGTGGTGACTTGCCCAAACTGAATCAGTTAGTTCACTAGGGAGGGCTAAGCCATGATCCCTTGGCTCTTTCTCAACCTGGGCTGTTGGGCCCTTCTTGGGCGCCATTGCATAGAAAGAGAAGGTGTGCAAGGATTTATGCATCATGTAGAAAGACAGTGGGGCTCACAGGTCATCCTCATCCGTCATCTGCTTCCTCCTCTTCTCCTTCCTCTGCCCTTGTCTGGGCAGTGCTGCGGCCATCCTCCACTTTGGAGTTGAGTTGTTGGCATGATCTTTTGAGATGCTCCTCTCGAGAACGGTTCTCGTCTCCCCTAAATGCACTCGCCATCCTTCCGCAGTGCTGCGCCCCTTGCAGCATGTGAGGGGCAGGTGGGCAGCATGACCCGCCCTCTCCTCCAGACCAAACCTCAGACTTGCCTGAAGGAAGGCCCTGGAGCAGGGATGTGGGGCTTCTCAAGTAGAAGGCGCTGGACCGTGGAAGGTTGGGGCTACACGGGGGAGCGTGTAGTTGGTCTGGCCACCCCATCTCCAGCCATGTCGTGGGACGGTCAGCACTACAATCGACCTCTGTTCACTTCCCTGACTCCTCAGTTATCTTCCTGAGCACGGGGCTCGTCGTAACTCTGAACAGAGTCCAAGCTGACCCGGCGGATAGGAGTCAAGTCCATCTGCACTGGGTGTTGACTATGCTGTGACCTGTACTTCGTGCGTGCACCACAGAGGCTGGATCTGCCCGGTCTGCTCTGAAGGTCTCTGAGTAGTGCCCATGGTTCGTGCTCAATTTCTATCTGAGAAGTGTAAGACTGTTCAAATCCACCCCTCAGATAGGTCTGGCAATCCACTGCTGAGAAGATTCTAGCCAAGAACACACTGTGGGGCAGTTTTACCCGGAACACCCGAGGTCACTTGAGTCAGAACCATGCCATGTCTCAACGGCCAGTAGGTAGGCACCGTCTTATCTCTTGTATCTCCCAGAGGAGTCCACGCACCTTGTGCTGAGTATCTGTTCCCTCTGGCGCAGTTGAATTCAGAGATTTCTACCACCATCCCCATCGCTTCTCTCTCGCCCCTTTGCTCAAAGCGTTCCTGTCATTCCATCTTGGAGCGGCACTGGTTTGATGTAATACAGTGTTTTAATTCACTTGACAAATGTTTATGTGCTGACTGCGTGCCAGCCCTGCACTTGGTACGCTGGGAAGATGGGCAGGAATCAGAGCAGTGTTTACCCCACCGGGCCATTGTGAGGATTAGTGAAGACACTGTGTGTAATAGGGCTTAGCCTAGCACCGGGCACAGGCAGTGCTTTTGAAAGGCTAGCTATTCTGGGTAACAGTAACTGTGAGCTAAAGGTTGACCCATGCCCACAGAGCTCCCAGCTAACTAGCCATGGGTACACGCGGTGGCAACGCTGTCAATCCAAGTTCTACATAATTTGACCTTGGTTCAAACCATTGCCTGAGGTGCCTCAATGCTGTGGACTTGACACTGTGTATCGTGTGTGTGTGTGTGTGTGTGTGTGTGTGTGTGTGTGTTGTAGGGAGACGGGGTGTGTGTGATCTAGACGTGTGATGGGATTTCCGCTTCAAAACAATTAACACAGTATTAACCACATCACAGATCTAGTATTACCCTCCAGTGTATTATACACGAGAAGAGCATTCAACAGAAGATACTGGCAAATGCTTCAGCATTCCAAGTTCTCCTAATCCGAGGGGGAACACAGAGGCACAGGAACCAAAGACATCTATATCGGGTGGAGTTCAGATCCTGAAAGCCTACATTGCCTAAAAGGCCAGCCACTCTTCCCTGTCTACCCCTTGACGTGGGTCCGTGAGGGAATTGGTAGCGTGTTTGATTTTGTTTGTTTTTTTCCCCAGTTCACTTCAGCCAGCACCTGCCGCACACCCTTTATGCTTTTCTTGTTCTTCTGTTTTCACCTCGGTTAAAAAAAAATCACAACAGGATCCCAGTCCCTGGGCTCTAGAAGAGTCTCTCTGAGGTTTGGCTGGCATCGTCTGTCTTGTAGATGAGGGTTCCCCATAGTTCGGCTGTCTGTCTGGTCTATCCATCTGTTCCAGAGCTTGCCTTCTGAGGTTGGTGGAACCTTGTTCTGCTTCCGGGGAAGAAGGAAGCCCTAGTTATACCTGTAGGGCAGCAGGGAGGGGTGGACAGCAAAGATCAGGCTCACAGAACAAGCTGTTCCGCATTCTTCATGCTCGGCTGGTAACTTGCTGAGGAAACCGTCCAGTTGTTTTCAGGTATTGGCTCTTCCTTAGTCCGAGTGGCATCAGTGGTGTGCACTTGACTACTGACCCAAAGCTTGGGAGTTTGAAGCCCCCCAGCACCCAGAGCCTATGGACCAGTTCTACTTGAGCACACGGGGTGGGGGCAGGTGATCTCTCCATTGTCGTGAATCAGAACTGCCTTGACCGCTACAGGTTTGGTTTGCTATCCTGGAGTACGATCCATCGTAGGCAAATCCGTCTTTCTTCTGCAGTACTTGAGCGTCCTTCTGCCTCGCTTCCCTCCCTGCGTTAGACTCTTCCCACTGCTCCTGTGGAGGAAGGGGAGCGGCCTATCCCCAGTTGAAGGATGGCCAAGCCTTACTGCTAGAAAGAATGGCGAACATCCTGCTTGTGCCGCCACAGGCCGTGGCTCAGCCTCGCACCTGGGCGGTGCCTCCTGCTCTCCTCTCTCTACTGACCGTGACTTAGAGCCTCACCAACCCAGCTCACTGACATGGAGCCCATTCTGAGTCAGCGACCCTGTCAGACAGCAGAATTGCCCTGGAACTCTTTACGGAGGAGAAAGCCTTGTCCTTCACCCCGAGTTCCCGAAGTGTGGTCGCTGGAAACGTGTTAGACATTCATTGTCTGGGCCTCAGACTTAGAGACCCTCGGATGAGAGCCGGCGTCTGTTCCGCAGCAAGCCCTCCGGGTGGCTGTGAAGCAGGCTCAGGCGTGGGCACCACTGCTGTAAGAGCGGTGCTTCTGGGCTGAGTGGACGCTGGAAAAAGGGGGTTCCCTTGGGCGTTTCCTTCCTTCTCCACCATCCCTTTCTGTCTATCTGTCCTCTTCCCTCTCTGTCCTCTCCTGCTGCCCCTCCCAGCTCCCCCTCTCCAGACCCAGCACCCCCTGCCCCAGACTCCAGCAGGCCTCTTGCTGCTTCTGCTGCTTCACTTTCCACTGCAGGGCTGAGGACTGAGCGCTTCATCTTCTGGGAGCGCACAGTCCGGGCACGGAGCGGACGCAGGAGGCCCGTTGCTTCTCTGTGCAATGTCCTTGTTTTCCTCCCTTCCCGGCATGCTCCCTGTGCTCCCTACAGACAACAAGCCAAGCAGGGCACACAGAAACAGAACGCTTCCGGCATCTTCCTAATCGCCTCGTGGCTGCCACTCCTAAACCCTCTGTTGTTGTTCTTGTTGTCATTGTTGTCGTTGTTGTCATTGTCGGCATCCTCAATAAGGGACGCTCACTCCTAGTGACCCATCTGACAGGAGAACTGCCCCCTGGGGACAAACTGCCATACAATGGATATGAACCCACCTACTCTCTTCTCCTCGCCCTGACGCTCTGTTCTGGATGCGGCCCTGTGTGTCGGGTCGACTCGCCGCCCCTAGCACCACCACCACCCTTTTGAAAGAAGTTTGTACCTTGACAGGCTGCTCAACCTCCTGCCTTTTGTCCACCTTCTGAGCATCTCTCCAGGTGGACGCGTGCTCAGGGTATCGTGAACGGCAGCGGAGCCCTGCTGGCTTATGCAGTGGGCTGCTAACCACAGGGTTGCATGGTCAGGACTTCGAGACCACCAGTCACCACCAGCCCCTCTGGAGAGAAGATGATGCTTTCTAAGTGTATGCGCGGTTGCAGCCTTTGAACCCCCTGAGGGCAGCTCTCTCCCCTGCCTGCAGGGTCCCTGAGAGTCAGCACTGACTGGTGATAGTGAGAGTGCCTTGTGAATGGCTACCGAGTGGTATTCCATTGCCAACAAGACTTAAACTGGACAGATGCCAAAAACCAAGCCAGACTCACTGCTTCTGACTCATGGCAACCGTATGGACAGGGCAGCACTACCCTTGTGAGTTTGGGAGACAGTAATTTTTTATGGGAGTAGAAAGCCTAGTCTTTCTCTCTTGGAAAAGCTGGTGGTTTCGAACTGCTGGCCTCGAGGTGAGCCGGCCAATGCATCACCACTCGTGCTTCTTGGACTAAATGTTAGCATTCGTTCCATTGGCTGGGTGGGAGTTTGGTAGGAAGGAGTTGGGAAGAGTCCTGAGTTGGGGACGGATTTCTCCAGGATCAGACTAGATCCAGGCAGATTGATTCTCATCTGGAGGTTCACTCCCTACCTCTCACCTTTCCTTCCTGCAGCATGTATGCAGAGCCCCACTCCCCCAGCCCAGGAGCGCACACTCACTGTGACTGGAGCCCGCTGGAGGCTTGCCCCCTCGACAGTTTCTTAGCTGAGCGATCTTCATGATCTTGATGCAGAGGCTTCTCGGCCAGGGATTCCTTGTTTGGGGGATTTTTCTTTTATGAGACCTGCCATGGGAGAGAGATCATTTTTAAATTATTGTAACTGGGAAACAAAACCTTTGTTTTGTTTCTGTTGAGTAAAATCATGCATGAGCGTTAAGAAAAACATTGAAACTACAGATAAATGAAGATAAAATCCCTTCATCAGCGATAACTAGCCCTAACACTCTCAGTATCTCTTTTTAGTCTCTCTCTCTCTCTCTCTCTCTCTCTCTTTTTTGGTCATGTGCTTATTATTTTTCTCCTCAGAATTGTGGTTTTGTAGCACCAAACTCCCCCCCACACACACACGTGGAACGACTTCTCCATGTTGTGTGCATGCACTCGGTGCGTGGTGTGCTGGCTCCCGCTCAGCTCACGGAGTGGCAGTGAGCGCACCGGACTTCCCACAGCCAGTTACTGCATCACTGGGCGTTGGGAGCTGGCCCTGAGGGCACAATTGGCACCTTGCACATCCCTAAGCACCATCGTTGCGAATTTTCTGTTTCACTCACAGAGCCGGCTTATCAGCACCAACCCGATGCCCCTTTGTTGTATGCACATAGAATTCGTTTTCATTTACTAACCCGCTCTGGGGGGTTGTAGCTCATTTTCACTGCCGTGCATGACTGTAAAAGCCACTCTCGTCGCCACGGCTTTGCACACATGCACACTGACTTCCTTCGATGAATTCCCAGAGGGGCCTTCCTGAATCCAAGCGAATGACAGGCATGCAGACTCTGGCCCCGCCGTGCCACGCGCCGAGGCAGCCGGCGTGCACTGCTGCTGTTTGTGAAGGATTTACGATGAGCTCGTCCTCTGGGACCAGGGATGCCCTGCCTCCCCCTTGGACATTGCCCAGAGTAACAACATTCTTTTTCATATGAGGGAATATCCTAGTGGAAGGTATAGCACAAACGAATGCTTTTGATTCTTAGGCTATGTGCTGGTATTCGGGGTTTAAAATATCGATCTTGTGGCTGCTCGGGTTTATAAGGCAATAAAGTCGACAGACGCGTTGTCGGGGCTAGGGAAGCTGACTGAGCGTGAGCCCTGGCTCTGTTCCAGGACTGGTCTGTGTGAGTGTGGCAGCTACAGAAGTCCTTTGTAACGCCTCAGGCTGCTCACCTGTAAACCAGAGACGGTCAGGGGTCAAGTCATGGGGTTTACAAAGCTTGAGTGAGCTGCATCCAAAAATCCTCTAGAACAGCATCTGTCACGTGATGTGAGCTAGGTCAGTGCTGGTTTATAACTATTATGGATGCATTTATAACTAGTATGGATGGATTTATAACTAGTATGGATGGGTCAACTCAACAACCTAACTCTCTGCTGTCAAGGAGGACTGGGCAGAACTTCCCCTGTGCGTTTCTGAGACTGTCACTCTGTATGGGAGTGCAAAGCTTTGTCTTTCTCCAGGGGGGTCAGAGAGACACAGAGAGATTTCTGTGTGACTCTGTCAGCTGTCACCGTCAGTGGATTTGATTAGTTCCATAATCGTATGGGAAACAGAGCGGAGTGTTTTTTATTTCTATCAGTAAATATTTGAGTACCAGGATAACAGGTGTTCAACTAGTCACCATAGAGAATATGTTTCCATGCTCCCCAAGATCCTGAAGTTCAACTTGAGAATAATTCTGTCAGTAAGAGATAGTAAGTAATCTACACACACACACACTGCTGAAAACAACCAGAGCAACAGTGCTCCAAGGTCCACCCTGATTATAGGCTCAATGAATTATTCAGAAGCTGATAAGAGCACAAAGGCCCAGGTGACCTGGGGAGACTTCCTGGGAGAGCTGGGGTTCCTGCTAGGCTTAAAGGGCAGGTGGACCTTTTTCTTTTAAAGGGGCAGGGACATGCAATGAGGAAAGCAGAAATGCAAGGCAGACCTGCAATGTCTGGTTTCTAGCCACATGAGGCTATTGAGGATTTGATAAACTATGTCGTCAGTGTAAATTACATGCCAGATTTCAAGAGTTTCATACCAAAAAAAAAAGTAAAGTATCGCAAACATACTGATGACATGTTGAAATGATAACTGGTCTCTCCTGGCCTCCAAGTGGGCCTGGCTTGCATCCTGGATCAACTGTACAGCCTCTTTTCAGAAGATTTTGCCAAGTGGTACGGGACAGGACAAAAGAAGACATGTAAAGGAGCATCTGCTCTGTGGATGTCACATTTGGGTGGCTTGTTTCAAGATCGCATGTGCTTCTGGCCCCCAAGCACCTGAAGGGGCGGCGCTCTGCCACTCAGGAGGGTGGCCACGGCCCCCACTTCCCAATGCCTGGCCTGTGTCCTCGTGGAGGGGCCCTCCCGTGGCTGAAGCCCCTTCCTAGCCACCGGCACCCAGACAGAAAGGGACAGATGTCTGGGTCCTGCTCCGAAGCATTGTCATCCAAGCCACTGCCTCCTCCAGGGACCAGCCACACATCACAAAGCGTGTTGCAGCAGCCCCTGCGGGACCTCCCTGGGCGATGCCATGGGCCCGATTCTTCAACAGGTGGGACTCTACACTCAGCAGCCTCCAGAGCCTTTTTCAATTCTTATTCCATAAAAGGCTTTAAAGCCAGAGACAACCCTCTTTCAAAGGCTTACGTGGATTCTGCTAGCCAGCAGTAGACCTCTGTAACCTTTTAAGGGTTGTTTCCCCCTCCCCAACCCTTTCTAATTTGTGCTAGTTTCACTGTGCTTTGGTTTGAAACATTCCACCCCCTTTCTGATTCAATTTAGAGCCTAACCACCAAATGCTGCTTCCATTTTAGAGTGTCAACAGGCCCTCGACCCGAGTGCCCATGGATCTCCGCAAATAGCTACTTTCCCAGCGAGAGGGTCTAAATTTAGCTATGACCCTTCTACCAGCCTATGTGAGCAGGATTATAAGCGGGCAATCAGAGAGGACTGGGTGTGTGTGTTAGTAGTCAGACTCCAAAACAAGCTCACGGCGATTGAGTCAATTCTGACTCATCGCGGTCCTATAGGACAGGGAAGAACTGCCCCCGTGGGTTTCCAAGACGGCAGCTCTTCACAAGAGTTGAAAGCCTCAACTTTCTCCCACAGAGCTGTTGGTAGTTTTGAACTGCTGTCCTGTCAGTAGCAGCCCACAACGTAACCACTAGGCTCCAGGAGCAGTAGTGCTGGTAGGATGTAGATGGAAAAGTGAGCAAGGCTTCCTTGAATCAACACTAGAAGACGAGCACTTGCTCAGGACACAGAGCAGTGTAGTCATCCCCAAATGCTGCTGGGGCTTAGCCTAGCTTGGCTGGGCACCCTGAAGGAATACGCCAAGCTCATCTCTCTCTAGCTTTCCTCCTGCTATAAGCTATCGATGATATAACATCACCTGGATTTGCGTTGAGAATCACTTTTTGCCAACATCATACCACAAGTAAGTGTTCAACTTTGCCCCTTAGGCCAAAATCACCGCTGGGTCTATGAAATACGATTTCACATTGTGCTGTATTGATTTCAGTTGGTTTTGGTTTGGTCTGGTCTTCCTTTGCATCTTTTTCATTGAAAAGAAACTAGAAAATATTAAAAACTAGAACAACTTTAAAAATGGGTCAAAAGGGAGAACATATGATAAGGTGTTCAATTTTAAACTGAACTCCCTCTGCCATAATCCATTTTCCATTTTCTGTGTGCCGGCCAGTCTTCACACATCCCTGGTCTGTGTTCATAGGGGATTCACCCTCTGGTGAATCCATCCACATGTATTACCCCTTCATTGGTTTTTTCAAACCAACAGAACTGTTAAATGGATCAAAAGGGGTTCAAATCAGATGGTACGTTTTAACCTGGCTGTATCCACTATAATCATCTCTAATACTCTCAGCCTGATAACCCGACTATTTCCATTCCTCTTCTATGGTCAAAAGGTAAAGGCTTCATCTACATATAGATCCTACAAATGGGTTTGGATTTCCACTGTCATCCATAGCCTTCGGCAAACCGGTACATAATTTAATCTCTGATACCAATCCCTCCTTTGAATTTGGATTATATTATTTACAATCCTTAGATCACACAGGTTGGTGTGCTTCCATGTGAACTTAGTTGACACCTCACTTAAATGGCTGCTTGTTTACAGACAAGCCTTTAACAGTGGTTCTCAACCTTCCTAATGCCGTGACCCTTTAATACAGTCCCTCATGTTGTGGTGACTCCCCAGCCATAACATTATTTTCATTGCTACTTCATAACTGTCATTTGCTACTGTTATGAATCGGATGACTCCGAAAGGGTTGTTCGACCCCCAAAGGGGCTATGATCCGCAGGTTGAGAACTGCTGCTTTAAGACTAGATGCTAGTCTTTTTGATAGCTGGGCACCATCTGGTTTCTTCACCAACTTTTGCTGAAGCATCCTTATCTTCAACGATCTCTTCATGAGGGAGCATATCAACCAGGGCTATGTCACAAGATCTAATTGTTGTTAGATTGAATGAAATGCAAACCCCAAATCCATTCATAATACTGTGCTTTATATATGCCACTGGCTCACCTTGGAGACATCATTGTCATTTTATGTTAGAGAACGTTATTATTCATCTCCCTGCAGCAGAAGGTCATTCTATAGTGTCCTTAATTTAGCCAATGGTATAGAATTTAAAACACATTTTAGAAAAGGAGATTACAAAAGCATAGGCCAGCTATGAACCACAATACATGAATTATTGACTTGTACAGATTAAATCCTTAAAGTGATTGGACACCATGTCCATAAACAATGGGGGACTGATGATAAGGCAAAACTTTAAATAATAGTCAAACTCAGTGGAAGGAGAAGATGAATTAGTACTTTTCAAATCTTATAAGGAAAACAAACATGTAACTTAGCCCTCAAGCAGCTGGCACTTTTGCTCAATTTCTGCATCCTGTGCCTTCCCATGATGCTGGTTTAGAGCTGATGCTGGGTGACAGTCTTTATGAAGAAAGGAATAAAAAGTCTACATCATGCTGGCAGCCAGTGTGCCCCTGGTTGGGCACCACTCAGGACTTCTCCAGCTATGCATTAGTTTAGATCATGGCATTACTGAAGTTTACATGGAGCATTTTTCAATGGGGAAACTCAATTACAAACCTTTGTGTTCAGTGGGCAGAAGAAATCCAAAGTCCCCCAGATTGCCTCTCCCTAGGTCTGTCTACCCTGTGCTGGGTCATTTACCCATCCTAGAATTAATCCCAGGAACCAGCGGATGAAATGGTCTGATTATCTTAGAATGGTGGTGGAAATGGAATGAAACGGGGTTTTAGCTCACAAAGCTGGGACCCCAGATTGCTCTTTTGAGGAAAAAGAGAGGTGCTAGGCAGACAACACCAAATGCTCTGTGCGAAGAATCGGCCTGTGGATCCCTGAGCCTCCTGAGAAACTACAGCCAGTGTTTGGCAAATGCTCAGAGAAGCAGACAGACAGCTCTTCAGAGGAAGGAGGAGGTGTCCAGGGGATGCTGGTCTTGAAAAGTCAGGTGGAGTGTTCTTCATGTCCCAAGTTAGGCCAGGAAAGCGCCCAGGAAGGATATCACAGGCTGAAAAGAAAGGGCGTATCCAGATAAATAAATGAGTAAGTGTCAGGGAAGTCAGCCCCTAACACATCATCACGGGTCCGTCCGGTAGGCACAATTGTACAGCAAAAATCAGTAAAAATCATAGTAAAGTTACAGAGAGCATGAGAGATAGAAGTGAAGTATTGAAATAAATGGAGTCAGACACGATTCATGGTAGCATGCTCACCTCAGCCCCACTTGATGGTCCACGTGGAGGACACAAGAGTTTAATGCTAGCCCAGGCTTTTTATCTTCTCTGGGGACATGCAAGCCCCCTAATTACAGGTGAGGACATACGTCACAGGAAGGGGCTGTGCTATAGGTTAATACAGTGAGGGGGTGGTCTAGGGACATACACGCAATAAGAAGAGGAGGGATTGGGGATATACATGTGACAAGATGGGCGGATCCTAGGTTTAGGATGGCAGTTTAACTTTGACCTGTTCTCTGGGTCTCCATAGGATCCATTATCAGTAGGGTGTAAACCCCACCTACAGGAACCAAATAGATGACTGCAGGCATCCATTGTCCTTAACAGCAGGGAGTGGGGCCCACTGCAGTCTGGCAACTGATCGCCCTCAGGGAGGACGCCTGTGAGCATCTGGCCTCCCCCCACAAGTAAGACCTGGATTGCATGACTGCAGTATCCCCTGCGAGCTCTGCCCCTTGGGAGTCAGTGTACGCCTTTCACAGATGAGAAGACTGAGGCTCCGAGAGGTCCGACGATTTCCCCAATCGAATGTGGGTGACTCACTGGAGCCTCGGTCTCCTCCTAATAAAATCTCCTCTCTCTCCCACTCACCCTGCTGCTCAACTACATTCAGAGCCTGTGCTCAGCTTCATGACTTATTTGTATCGCTGCCGGTGGGACCTGGGACCATTCCACAAGGCGTCCCTGAAGCCAGGAGACCAGTTAGCAGTTCCCAAAGCAGCTTTCCTTGTGGGGTGTCACTTTCATTTGTATATACATGCCCCGTGCTGCCAAGCTCTTAATTTCATCTAAGTGCTACACACACACACACATCGCCGAGGCTTAGAAATGTTTGTCTCCTTTTGCCAACATCTGACTGTGATTATCTTTAACCGCAGTCACACTTGTTTGTCTCTTAAAATAGGATCGGCTCTCCCAAGAGTCAGAGCCCTCGAGACCACAGCCCTCTCAGAATCCTGTCTGCTGTACCTTCTCCCGGCCTGTCCCTGCCAGCTGTGATTTACCTGCTGGCCGTCCCCCCTCCCTGGGTCAGCCCTCCTGAGTTCTTCCCTAGGAGACAAAGGTCTTTCCCAGGGAGAATGCTGGCTCTCACCTACTGGAACCCAGGGGCTGACTTGGGTGATAAGGTGTAAGTCTCCCCAGCTAGTCACCAACCTGTCTCCACCCGTAGGACATGTTGGTGAGCCTGGATCCGTGTCCTCAGAGGCGAGGGGTCGAAAAGGCATAGTGATCTCTGGCCTGTCGAGCTGGACCCACCCACGGTCTGAACGGGCCTGTACCCTGGGGGGACAATAAAATGGTGTGTCCTTGCTTTTGGTTCCTCTCAGGAAAAGAAAGTCAGGCTTCCCCACACTGTTCTCCCAGGTTCCTCTGGTTTAAAGTAGACACTGACCATTGCCAGCTGCTCTGAAAGGCATCCCCTCAGCAGGTCCTGGATAGAGTGGGAGAACAAACGTAGAAGCAGAATCATGGGCAGCATCAAGCTTACTGGTCTGATAGAGACATTGGCCTGTAGATACCCTTCGGGCTTAGAACTCGCTCCTGTGAGTTCATCTTGCATCCCAACAGTCAGCAGGCCTGGAAGGTGAACAATACCACCAGAGAGCCCTGCGCCCCTGAGAGCAAACGAGCAGCAGGTGACCGGCTTAAAGGTTCGAAGGGAGGAGGCCTGGAGAGAAGCCTGCATGGAAGCGGTACGCAGGGAGGGAGTGGGAAGGGAGCGGCCATCAATGTCAGGCGTGTGTGTGCAGTGTTGAATGGAAACCCTGTCTGCTCTGTGCACTTCCACCCTCGCAAGTTCAAATGAAACAAAGGCTCCTCGCTTTGAATTTGAGTTCGTTGGTAGGGCTGTCAAAGGAGGGAAATCAAGATGGCGTTTTTGACTTTGCAGTTTCTGCCGTGTCTCCCTTCTAGAATAATCGATCCTACAAGCTAGGAAAACCGAGGATTAGCCAGGGCCTGGTCATCTTAGTTGAGGGTCGTCTTCTCAGAGCCATCAGCAAGATAAAGCAGATGGACAGCCTGTGTTGGGTACCCTGGGCTTGACCCACGACTGAACTCTAAGCTAATAGATGGGCAGGGCAGGTCCCTCTTGTTTTCAGGCTTGCTCCACAGTCTCAGCAGTCTGTTTTCCAGAGTGGGGGCACAGAGGTCACCCATCGAGCCGGCCACAAGCCACTCTTGGTGCCACTGTTGGACTGTATTGCTCTACACAAACCCAGAGAGGTTACATTCCTGTCTAACCTGGTACGAGTACAATTGAAAGGCGAGGAGCTTAATGGAGCCGAAGATTGCGCACAAGCTCCTGAAAGCCAGCCCTATACATATTTTTGTGGTCCTTACAATCAATTAGCCCACTCGATAGAGAGGATAATAACGGACCCAGAACAATTTCCATTCTATTGGCTTAGAAATCTTTGGGGACTTTTCCTCACGAAGCTTGAACTCCTCTTCCATGCCCTTTGCCTGTGGCCCTCCTCTCTGACCAGGGACCAGCGTGCCATGTCTCCATATCACAAAGCTTCGGTACAGTGTGTGTGTGTGTGTGTGTGTGTGTGTGTGTGTGTGTGTGTTACATCTACTAACAGAGATAGTGTGTGCCCGGGCTGCTTTGAAGGGCCTGGGCTCTCCATACCAGTGTGATCTGTCAGAACAGAGCGGAGCGAGCTGGTGCACCTCCCTCTGCCTCTGCGCCAGTGTGTTCGTCCTGCCGCCCCTCCTAGCATCCCCCCCCCTGAAGGCACTGGGAAAATCTCCTCTGGCTAACCATCTACATCACCCCCTTGATTGTCCCTCTTTCCGATCATCCTCATGAAGAATGTAAAGCTTTGAGTTCAGCTATTCATATATTCATTCAGGAAGTTCGATGTGCTCAAACTTAAAACCACCGTTACGCAAAACTCACAGGGAAAAACTCACCTTTATTTGGAATCGGTTTGGGTTTGTTTGTTTGTTTGTTTGTTTGTTTTCATATGGACTTACGCTTTGGAATAACTGGGCTGCTGTCATGCAAGCTGTCCCTAAACCGCCCGGCCTGCTCTTACACTCGCTGCTGTCGTTAGGTGCTGTCAAGTTGCTTCCGCTGCACAGCGGCCTTGTGCACAACAGAACGAAAACACTGCCCGCCCGGCCCCTGCGCCATCCTCATAATCGTTCCTGTGCTTGAGCCCGTTGTTGCAGCTAGTTAGACGAGTGACATGCCGTCGGATGGCATGCTTTCAACCAGAGCGCTGGAGCGGCCCCGAGGGCTGGACTCCCAGGCCCGCCTCTCACGAGTCCGGCGGGCCCAGTGCAGGGCCTCAACTGGACGCTGAAAATGACCCCGCGATGAAATGTGTGGACAGGCATCTGCTTGCGCCTGTTACGTGGCCCTGTCTCCTCAGACATTCCATAGCTTCAATTTATTCAACAAAGGAAGCTTAAAAGACAAGATAATTCTCAAAAGTTTCTTTCTACTTGAGCCCATGGTATCAGCTCCTCATTTTCCCTTCCCTCCCTGCCACCCCTCCCTCATGAACCCTTGATAATTTAGAAAGTATTATTATTTTGTCATATCTTACACTGTCCGTTGTCTCCATTCACCCATTTTTCTGTTGTCCCTCCCCCAGGGACGGGGTTACATGTGAATCCTTGTGATCAGTTCCACCTTTCTACCCCACCTTCTCCTTCTCCTCCTGGTATCACTACTCTCATTATTGAAGGGATCATCTGTCCTGGATTCCCTGTGTTTCCAGTTCTTACCTGTACCAGTGTACATCCTCCGGTCTAGCTGGATTTGTAAGGTGGAATTGGGATCATGTAGGAGGAGGGGGAGAGGAAAGTAGAACTAGAGGAAAGTTGTATGTTTCATCATTGCTACACTGCACCCTGACTGGCTTGTCTCCTCCCTGCAGCCCTTCTGTAAGGGGATGTCCCGCTGCCTACAGATGGGCTTTGGGTCTCCACTCCATACTCCCCCTCATTCACAATGATTTGATTTTTTGTTCATTGATACCTGATCCCATCAATACCTCGTGATCACACAGGCTGGTGTGCTTCTTCCATGTGAGCTTTATTGCTTCTCAGCTAGTTAGCCACTTGTTTATCATCAAACCTTTAAGACCCCAGACCTTTCTTTACCACATTTGCTTATGCACCCGCTTTGTCATCAGCGATCCTGTTGGGAAGGTGGCATCATGGAACGCCAGTTTAACAGAACAAAATGTTCTTGCATTGAGGAAGTACTTGAGTAGGGGCCCAATGTCCACCTGCTACCTTAATACTAAACCTATAAATATATGCATAGATCTATTTCCCCATCATCATATATAAATATATTTACATATGTACATGCCTGTATTTAGACCTCTATAAATGCCCTTTGACTCCTAGTTCCTTCCTCTATTTCCTTTTACTTTCCTCTTGTCCCACTATCATGTTCAGCCTTCATTTGGGTTTCAGTAACTCCTCTCCATAACGTTGCCCTTGATCACACCCTACCAGGCCTCCTACACCCTCCTCGCCATAGATTTTGGATCACTTGTTGTTCCCTTGTCCCTGGGTTTGTTAACATCCACTTCGTTTCCCCCATCTCTCCCTCTCCCTTTCCCATGTCTCTCCCCCCCCCCCCCAGAACTGTTGGTCCTGTGGTTTTCTCCTCCAGGTTGTTTATCCCGCCTAGCTTATCTAGATAGCTCTTCAGAGATAATAGTATGCACAAAAAACAAGACAGGAAAACAGCAAGAAAAGCAAACAAAACAACAACAAACCAATGACAAAAAGAAAAGCATGTAAATAGTTCAAGGTCTGTGTGTTGACCTTTAGGAATGTTTTTGGTTGCGTCTGATGGGGTTCCTCACCCTGGCCCCAAAGTCTATTTTTGGTACTCCCAAAATTTGGTACTTTGGTGGCTTCCTTGCTCTGCTCCCCTTGCTGTTCTTTAGCATGCCCTTAGTGTTCTGCTTCGGTGTGGTGGAGTCAAATCGGGCACACTTCCCACACTGTGTCTCCAGTGTTGTTCCCTATAGGGCTATGGGTCAGTGAGGGATGTCGTGTCTCATAGTTGGGCCGGCCCTATGGTCCTCTCTGTGGATTGGCTGCTCTGAGCAGGGATATCATCCTCAAGGCTTGGTGGGCCAGGATGTGCTCTACTCTCTTACTCCATCTTCATTTGCTCCTGGGTGCTCTGATCAGACATGTCCCTCTCCCTAAGCTGTAGCTTCAGTGCCGTCCTCTGAAGTAAATTCTCCTTGGGGGAAGAGGGAGGCTGTCCACCATATTGGGATTGGGGCTCAAGTAGAAACAAAACGTTTTGAGAATCATGACGGCAACAAATGTACAAATGTGCTTGACATGATGGATAGATGTATGGATTGTGATAAGATTTGTACAAGCCCCCAATAAAATGATTTTTTTTTAAAAAGACAAAGATCAATCAGGGCCTCATTGAAGTCCCTCCTTTAAACTTTTTCCCTTAAGGAAGGCTTAAGTAAGGTAAATTGTATCCTTCAATTTCCTTGCACATTAAAGTAGATTCCAAGTGGTCTCTAGGGACAAATGCAACCGTCACGCTCAAGGACGTTCGTTAAGACAAATGAAACGTCGGGAGGGAAATACTTACAGCCTCTGACATAGATTCAAGATTCATATCCGTCCGGCCCTCGGGCTGCCTAAGGCCCGCAATTGTCAGCGTCAGCACCGACTCACCTCACACCTCTCCCCAAGCCATTCCAGCCGTCACGTTAGCAGTGCGTTCATGAAGCGTTTGAGCAGGATGATGCTTTAAGAATCCAGATGGGCCCGGAGCAGAAAAAAGTGTCCCCACCCTTATTATGAAACAGTAAGAATCAACCAAGCAAGTAACCCATTAAGGCGCCGGGGGTGGGGAGTGGGAGGGGGGCAGATTCGAAGAAGCAGGACCCAAAAAAATGAGCAAACATTTGAAAAGATACTTAGTATCACAAGTAATCCAAGAAACACAAATAAAATCGATGACTTTTAACATTCAGGTTAGCAAACTTACTGCTAGATGGGTTGACAAATGGACTTCCATCTGCAAGGGAACATAAATGAACACAGTCATTCTGGAGGGTGACTTGGTAGACTGTAAAATTGAAAATGTGTATATCTTGGGGTCCACCATACCATTTCTAGAATCTGTCCTAATCCTCCATTTGTCCCAGGATGCTGAAGTTGACATCTTTTGTCGACGACGACAAGAAGACGGGCGGTAGTGTTGTAGGGAAATGCGTGTGGCACAGCCATCCCACGCTCACCTGAAGTTAACGAAAAAAATGCAGACATGCCTGAGAGCCGGGACCAAAGGGCAGGATTCGAAATATTGGCCCAGCCCTGCGGTTATGATATCCGAGAGCCAGCTTAGAATACATAGTAAAATCATCTGTAGCTTTGGGTCTTAAATGTGAGAGATGATCTAGAATTGCTTTTCCGTGGTGGTGCATTGAAACCCTGCAAGATGGGGATTTGCCTAAAATTATGCTGCAGAGTTAACACCAAAGCCCATACCTGGGTTCTTGATGTGGCCCGGTGCCTGTTGTTGTTGTTGTTGTAAAATGTGCATTGAGAGCCCAGAATCTAGAAGGGAAGGTACCGTCCAGGCTGCCTGGAGCCCTGAGACTTAGCCCAGGGTCCCAAGGGTCCGCAGCGGGCTCCGACAGGAGAGCCATTGTGGGGACGGTGCAGGCCCAGAACTGCTGTGAGACAGAACCCGCTGGGCCACACGGAACAGCAGCAGCAGCAGGATGCCAGACGCTTTTGCTTTCTTCCTGGTTTTGCCCAGGATGATCGTGTCTTGCCTTTGAGATCTTGATCCCCAACTCTTTGCAGTTCTGACTCTGAGTTGTTGACTTTGTTTTTTGCTGTGGTGTTGGTTTGCTGCTTGGGCGAGACCCATTGCAGAGTAAAGCTGCTCTTGTGGGGTTGTAGGGCTGTCTGGTCCTTACACAAGCCGGTCCCCGCGGCCCACTCCTTGGCGCTGGTAGGCAGTCCCAGCTGCCAACCGGTCAGTGAGCAGCCAAGCGTAAAGTACTGTGTTGTTGGTTTTTTTTTAAGTCTCCTTGGCCATCTCAGTCTCTTTATTTGTTGAGATCCTGAAATTCTTCCTAACTCTGTAGACCAGGGGTCCTCAAACTTTTTAAACACTGTCCCTCAGACCCGTTGGAGGGCCGGACTATAGTTAAAAAAAAAAACCAACAACAACTATGAACAAATTCCTATGCACACTGCACATATCTTATTTTGAAGTAAAAAACAAAACAGGGCAAAAACATCCGGTGGGCCAGATAAATGTCCTCGGCGGGCCACATGTGGCCCACGGGCCATAGTTTGAGGACCCCTGCTGTAGACAGAAAGTGGTGGAAACTTTTACGAATCAGATACGTCCTCTCTGCCCTGTGAATCTGGTAATTCTGGGCTCTCTGAGTGGAATTCATGGGTGTCCTAAGCCATGGGGGTGGTTTGCACACACGTGCCATGCGTGCCTGTGAGTGTATGTGTGTTAGTAGGAGCTGGGATCTCCTGCCACGTCTGTGACTGTTGAGGAAGCCGCGGGTGCGGGTTACTGAAAAGTCGCAGAGCTTCTCAGCAAGAGAAAGTGAGAGTGAGAACAGACCACATTCCAGCAGCTGATTCAAAGGCCAGGACTCTGAGCTCTCCGGATAAGAGCGGGCTGTCTTCAAGGACTCGAGCCTTTGGACACTGCATAGTACAACACAGTCTAAGTATTGTCATTCAGCCGGCATTGTTGTGTGGGCTGTGTGCTGTCAGATGATAACCTTTCCCTATTCCTTTACAGGCTGTGGGAGTTGCTAGTGCCACTTGAGTCAGCTCCAGCGCGTCCTGGTCCTAGCTACTCCAGAACCAAGCCCTCCCCGGTCCTGTGCCAGCCTCACCCTTGTTGTTATGTTTGAGCCTATGTCCTTCCACCCTTCTGAAGGTCGTCTTCTTGTTCAGTGACCCTCTAGCCAGGACAACATCCTTTTCCAAGGGTTGGCCTCACATTCAAAGTCCGTGAGATGAAGTCTCACCACCCTGGCTTTATCAGGAGCCTCCTGGCCGAACTTTGCCCAAGGTCGCCTGGGTCACTCTTCCACCACCGCCACCACGATTCAGAAGCATCAGTTGTTTGCAGTCCTTCCTTGTTCAATGCCCGGCTTTCACGTGCGTGAGAGGTGACTGAAAAGACCTGGCTTGTGTCAGGTGCCCCTCAGTCCTCGGTGTGACAGCTTTACTCTAGCATTTTCAAGAGATCTTGTGCAAATCGAGTCTCAAATTTTCTTCTTTAGTTCTTTCAACTTGAGCGGTGCTGCGCATGCGGTTCCTTTTTGGTTTCTAATTCTAGGTCTTTGCACATGTCCTTAGCAGAGTGCTGCGCTGTCTTTTCAAGCTGCCGTTTGAAATGTTCTGTTCAGCTCTCTGACGTCATCATGTCTTCCACTTGCTTTAGCTCCTTCCATCCAAGAGCAAACTTCAGAGTCTTCTGTGAAATCCGCTTGGTCTTTTCTTTCTTCCTGTCTTTCTCGACCTCTTCGTCTGCTCACCGACCACCGTGGAGTCCCTGCAGTTGAATCTGACTCACGCGACCCTGTAGGACAGAGGCTACAACTGCCGCTGGGCTTTTCCGAGACTGTCGCTCATGCAGCCCTAGAAAGCCCTGCCGTCGCCCACTGAGCGCCTGGTGGTTTTGAACTGCAGGCAGACCATTATGCCACCAGCGCTACTTTCTGGGAAAGAATTTAAGTTTATTGACTGAAAGACATTGCTTATAATTTAGCAATGAAACAACAAATTAAGTACATCTCTTTTGTATTTGTAAATGGTGGAAATATTTCGAAAAAATTAATTAAAGAAACTCCTTGCGTTAAGTGACCCCAGCACAGATGATAAACGATAGTCAAATAGAAAAACAAAAGCTTCTATGTGATTCCAATAATCATTTTTAGAAGGATGAACATTACAAAAGTGCCACACACTTTGGATGAAAACTCTCTGTTTTAAGGAGAAAAAAAATTTCCAGGTACATTTTCTATTCCTGGCATGAGCCTTGATTCTTTCCAGTAGAGCCCAAACCTCCAGAGCCCCTTTCTGTGTCAGCTAAACCTTGAACTTCCTCTGCTTCTGACATCGGCTCTCACTCACAGATGAGCTGTGCAGCCCAAAAACCCTTTCGGACCTCACATTTTTCTTAGTCAAAATCCAACAGAACCCCACCAGCGTTTCCTAAAATCTTCCTCTATGACACGAGCTCCTACATCTGTAAGGTGCTTAGCAGCCAAGCGAGACCGTGGAGCTGCTTTTCCATAACACTTAGAAGGAGGGGCTCCCTGGAGGGGGCGGGGGTTCACCAGAGCTTCCTCCGTGCATGGAGCTATGGAATCACAGGCACTGGGCAGGCCCTAGTCTGCTCGCATGGACCCCTGGGTCAAAGCCATAAGAGAGACGGCAAAGCAGAGCCACGTGCTTCTCTCTTCTGTAGGGTGGGCCACCTTGTCGGGAGAGACACAGCGTTGCTCGGAGCAAGGCACAGCAGCACAGTGGCAGACCAGGAGCAGAGAGCATCACAAAAGAGAGAGGTCAAGAGAGTATCTCTTTCCTGTCTTTTTAATGGCCTTATTGATATTCTTGATGTCATCCCACAGCTCATCTGGTCTTTGGTCAATAGTGGTCAATGCATCGAATATGTTCTTGAGCTGGTCTCTAAATTCAGATGGAATATACATAAGATGGCACTTTTGCTCTTGTGCCATTGTTTTTAACTTTCTTCTGCTTCAACCAGAGTTTGCATATGAGCAGTTGCTAAGTCTTTTCCGCAGCTGGCCCCTCACCTTGTTTTGGCTGATGATACTGAGCGTCTCCATCATCTCTTCCCATGATGTGGTCAGTTTGATTCCTGTGCATTCCATCTGGTGATGTCCATCGGTACAGCTGCTGTTTAGAATTTGGAAAAAAGGGTGTTTGCAATGAAGAAGCTGCCCATCTTGCACAATTAGATCTTGTGATCTCCGGCATCATTTCTATCTCCAAGGCTGTATTTTCCAATGACTTCTCATTCTTCTTTGTTTCCTATAGTTGTGGGGGTTTGTTAGGGGTGTTAATAAGTTACCACAAGTCAGGATCAGAAACCATTAAGGATACAGTCATTCTGTCTGCAGCAGGGTCTCTTCTCATCCAGACCAGCCTCTCTCTGGTCAGCGGCCTCTTATCCACACAGTCCCTTGGCCTCTGCCCTGATGCTTGAACACGTGTTACAAAACTCCTTTTGTGCTAATAAATGCTCTCAGGGCACATCACTCTGCAAACCAGCCTTCTGGCCCTCAGCTTTCTGAGTGCAGAGCTGGAGAGCCCATTGGTCTGTCTCGCGGCCTTAGCATGGCTCTTCTGCTCCGTCTCACGGTCCCAGTGCCGCAGCCTCTGCCAATTCAGGCACGGTTTTGCATGCACGCCGCTAGTGTTCTTCTTCCTTTACGGTCATGAGAGTAGTGTCCAGATCTCTATTCCTGCTTCTGAAGACGACTCACTTTATACCCAGAGGGATGATGAAACTGATCAATTCCCCTCGTTAGAGGCCTCTCTCTCCACCTTATCTGCTTGCTCCCATCTAGTCATTTGGGAGGCGTGGGGGTCACAACGACTATTGATTCTTCCATTTTTCTTATTCAATGTCCAACTTTCACATGCACGTGAGGCAACTGGAAACATCAGGTGCACCGTAGTAACATCCTGGCTTTTCATTTGCTTTAGCTATCCTCTAAAGAGATCTTGTGCAGCGGATTTACCCAGTGCCATGTGTCAGTTGATCTTCTGACTGCTGGAGAGAAATAGAGAAAGTGCCATGGACTGCCAAAAGAACAAACTCAATGGACACTGCTAATTTATCTTGTCTTGATAGATGAGATGGTGGTAAGCACCGTGGTGAGAATAACAAGGAGCGGGAATTGGGCGCTTGCTTGCCTTTCTAACCGGGTAATCAGAGAAGGAGATACTGAGAAGGCCATGTTGCAATAAAGACCTGAAGGCAAAGAGGTCTGAGCCGGGTGGGATCCGGGGAAGCGCTTTCTAGGTAGGCATCCTCCTGATTTATGGTGAGAACAGGTCTCTTTGATCATGTCCTTGAAGCTGTGCTAATGTGCACATGACAGGAAGAGTTGATATCAGGTAGCAATCTAGGGTTGGGAACACAGCTGATTGATAGTAAGTAGCAAAGCATGGGATGGCTTTATGTATGTGCGTCTAATATGATGTGTTACGGTCAGGGACTCCATTTGAGTAACCTCATCATTCCCCTTCATCCCATGTTTAGTAAGATGTTTCCCCCACAATTTCCACCCTTCATTTGGTACTTAGCTCCTGGTGGGACTTCTAATGTAGGATAAATTTGTTTGGCTCTGTAACATGGAACAACCAGGAATTCAAGACTGTCCACTGAGATCAATGATACATCAACCCACGCTCATTTACCAACCTCCCAGTGGCTTCCTTTTGCAGTTAGTATGAGGTCTAACTTCCTGCAAGGCTCTGCCACTAATCCCTTCTTACCTTCCCGACTTGATTCCATTTCTTTTTACAGCTGAGCCCCAGCTGCACCGTCTTCCTTTGTGCATCCCAAACTCATTTCGCTCTTTTTGGAAACATTTCATTATGACTTCGGTGAAGATTTACAGAGCTGATGATCTGTGTTACAGTGAACAATTCACACACTTTGTGTTTAAACTTATCCATGGCAATCCCTCCCATGTAACATCACTTATTCCACTTTCTCCCTGTGTCTCCTGCTTTGATTCCTCCTCCTTTCCTAAGCGTTCTGAACTTTGTCCTTTGGGAATTGTTGCTTTCTTGATCTCAACTGGATGATTCTCCTAAGGTGGGCACGTCCCTACTGTTCCTCTCTCTTCTGATAGAGTTGTCTGTTTGGCAGTGAATCCAGTCCCAGTCTTGAAGGGTATAAAACTCATTTCTGCCTCAGGGTTTGACAGGATGCCTTGCCCCCATCGTTATGTGACGTTGCTCCTCTGGTCATTCAGATCTCGGTTTGAATGCTGCTTCTCGGCAAGTTTACCATTGAAGAAGTCATCGGGCCCCTTCCAGCCCAGTTAGCTGGCTTCATTCTCTAAACTCTATTCAACATTTGGAAGTTTTTCAATTTTACTTTTTTTCCTGACCCTGAAGCCCTTGGGTGGTCTAAATGGTCAACGTGCTGGGCTGCTCACCAGAAGGTTAGAGGGTGGAGTTCGCCCAGAAGTACCTTGGAAGGATGCCTAGTCACTGACTTCCCAGAAATAATCAGGGTGAAAACCCTATAGAAGTTCCACTCAGACAGGTGGGATCGCCGTGCATCTGTGTCAACAGCGACTGATTTCTCTCCCCTCCTTCAACTGTGTCAACAGCGACTGATTTCTCTCCCCTCCTTCAACTAGAATCTCAGCTTCCCAGCGCCAGCGACTCCCCCGCCTCTACCACTGTAGCCCAGCATCTGCAGCAGCGTCTGACACAAAACATATTGCTGAATGAATTCATGAAAGATATCTTTAGATACAAAAGGGCACATAAATGGATACATTGTTGTTGTTATTGTTGTTGTTGTTGTATGCCATCGGGTAGGTTCCAACTCACAAGGACCCTATGTGCAATAAATGAAACACTGCCCAGGCGGGGGCCATCCTCACAATTGTTCTTGTGTTTGAGCCCATTGCCCCAGCCACTGAGCCCATCCCTCTTGTCAAGGTCTTCCTCTTTTTCACTGCCTTGCTACGGTAGTAAGCCTGTGACCTCTCCTCACAACATTGTCCAAAGTACAAGAGACCAAGGCTCGACAACCTTGCCTATAAGGAGTATCTGGCTCTACTTCCAAAGCAGATTTGTTTGTTCTCTCTCTCTCTCCCTCTCTAAGAAAGAGCTCTATATCAAGAGCAATTGCATATTAAGAAATCATCCAAGCCCAGTCCAGATCAAGTCCATAAGTCCAATGTTAGCCCATATGTCTGCTACCAGTCTATAAATTCCTCGAGACTCATGCAATGATGCCAAATGCAGGAAGATCACAGGCCAGTGGGTGCAAAGCCTTGTGGATCCAGTGGTGGTGGAAGCTTCTCAGCACTGGTGTGGTTCTCCACATGGCTACCCAAGCTCTAGGCTCTGGCTCCATCATCTCAGCTCCATGTGGCTTGTCATCAGGAATGTCTCCCAGGGAGAGAGTGTATCTGGCCTCCAGTGAGCTATTTATCTCCGTAGTGCCTCTAAATGATATCATCAAGCTGGGACCTGGTTGACAGGTTAGACTCCACCCCTTTGCAAATTGACAGGGGATTCTGTAACTGCCACACCCCTGAAGCAAAAACCCTTCCTCCTTAACCCATGGTAACCATAGGTCAAGTTTGGTTTCACTCTTTATGTTGAATACAAGCCTTTAAGACCCCAGACCCCATTCCAATTGATAGCTGGGCACCATCTGCCTTCTCCCCCACACTTCTCTAGCACCGTGTATTCCGTGATTTCGTCATGAAGGCAGGAATTGAGCAGGGCCATGTTTTAAGAACAAACTATTCTTGGATTGGGGCTAGAACTAAGGAGGAGCCCAAAATCCATAGGCTAGCCCAGCCCAGGAAGTTAATGACTCTGGTTTCCTTTTGTGGTTATATTCTGACAAAACCAAATGCATAACAACAACAACAACAATAAAACAAACAAAAGCATACAAAGAGCAGAAAGACAAAAAAAAGCAAAGAAACTCATTGTTAATCTTCCCTCTGGGACATAAGGCAATTGTTTGTTCTCTTGAGAGCCCACGGTACGTTCAGTGGTCTTCGCCAACATCGTCATTCAATCGTATGGATTCCTCTTTGACCTTCCATATCATCGTCCAGATTCACATGCATCCGAAGTGATTGAAAATGCCATGGCTTGGGTCAGGTGTGCCTCAGTTTTCAAAGTAACGTTCTTGCTGTTCAACACTTTAAGGAAGTCTTGTGCAGCAGATTTACCGAATGCTATGTTTGTCATTTGATCTCGTGACTGCCGCTTCCGTGAGCATTGAGGACAGATCCAAACAAGATGAAATCCTTCACAGTTTCGATCTTTCCTTCATGTGTCGTGATGCTACCCGCTCATGTGGTCGTGAGTTTGGTCTTCTTCACACTGAGTTGTACCCATTTTGAAGGAGGTGGTCCATGGTCTTCATCAGCAAGTGCTTCAGGTCCTCACTTTCAGCAATCAGTTGTGTTACCTGCATCGTGCAGGTTGCCAATAAGCTTTCTTTCCATCCGGTTGCTGCATTCTTCTTCATATAACCCAGCTTTTGGGATTATTTGTTCAGCATACAGAGTGAATAAGTATGGTGACAGAATGCAACCCTGACACACCTTTCCTGAATTTAAACCAGGTGGTGCGCTCTTGTTCTGTTCACACAACTGCCCTTGTCCACATGCAGGTTCCACAGGAACACAGTGTAGTGTTCTGAGATTCCCATTCTTCCGTAGTTTTTTATGGTCTGCACGGTAAATATCTTCTGGGTATTCTTTGCTATCAGCCAAGATTCATCTGACATCGGCAATGATCGCCCTTTTTCCACATCCTCTCCTGAATCCAGCCTGACTCTCTGGCAGCTCCCTGTCAATGTACTGCTGCAACCATTGTTGGATGATCTTTAACCAAATTCTACTTACATATGATAATATGATGTGATTTGAGCTTTTTTTTGGAATGGCTACAAATGTGAATCTCTTCCAGTCAGTTGGCCACGTAGCTGTCTTCCCAATCTCCCGGCATAGACCAGTAAGTACTTTCGGTGCTTCATCAGCTTGATGAAACATGTGAATTGGTATTTCACCAGTGGCCAGAGCTTGTTTGGGGCTAATGCTTTTAGTGAAGCTTGAACTTGTGCCTTCAGGGCCTTTGGTTCTCCCTCATATGCTGCCTCCTGAAATGCTTGAGTGTGAACCGGTTCCTTTCCGTGCAATGACTCCGTATTCTTTGAGACTATAGACCCAGCATTTGAGAAGTGAAGGAGTCATCCTGGTGGAGCAGCCTCTTAGGCATCTATCTTTCAGGAAAGGGCAGTTCTGATGATAATATTCAAATTGTGTATTTCCCTTGCAAAGCCTATCTCAAGAGATAGCTGCCATTGTGCCTACTGTCCCTTCCCAGTCACTGCTGATCATGGTACTGGATGTTCCGGATATGGCCAGAAGGGGATTACCCTGTCACCCCTGGGCAGAAAGGGCAAAGCAGCCGCCCTTAGATCTTTGACCCTAGACATGTACTATGTGACAGCAGCGTCTACAGTCTTTTTTAACTTAAATATGAGCATGAATGTCTCTGAGTCGACTTACGCTCTGTAGTTTATTATGGCCTTTGACCCTCCAGGTGGTCCAGTATCCAGCTTTTCTCATGTCACGTCGCCCGTGGGTCCCTGAAGCCATAGGAGCTTTGCCCCTGCCCTTGGTGAACAATGTGTTCTTGCTCCCTGGTTAGTTGCTCAGTGGAGTTTTACATTTTTTTCCTGGTTGAAGCGATGTTGCAATACTGTTAAAGCACTTCTGGGAAACTGGCTCATGGCTAGAGGTAAGTGGTTTGCCTTGCCTGCTCTGAGGACTAAAGATGCGTAGCAACGGGAATGTAGGTCCCCATTAGGCCAATGCGCTACCTTGGAACTAGATTGTGTCCTTTGAAAGTACCCTTTCTAGAGTCCCTTGTTATTTACCCCAGTCCAGCCTCAGTAGCCAGATCTTCCTGTGCCCAGGATTTATCATTTGCTAGAACCGTTTTTAAATAACCAAGTTCAGTGTTTTCTAGATTAGAGGGCATTCGTTACACCTCCACAGTTCTTAGGATTTATTCTCTCACTGCATACTTGCCTCTTCTCTCACCACTTTTGGGGTGGGTTCAGAGCGCCCGGGCTTCAGGTGACAACCAAGCACCTCACCATCGGTGCCCTGGAGCTCCACTCTCCCATCACTGACGTGCTAACATTTGACTTTGGCGGTCAGAAAAGCCTTACCACCTACAGGTGCCTTAGAATTGTCTCCATTCCTCAACCCCTTTCCAGATGAGCACCCCCCACCCAACCAACCTTCTTCTCCACGATGACCTTCTTGTATTCATTTTTAATAAGTGTGCGTCGTTAATAGGGCCGTTTGGAATTTTTACCTTCCCTAAAAAACTTTAACCTCATTTTCAGTGCCAAGGTTTATTTTAAAAAAAATACACTGCTGAGTTGAGTAGAAACTGATCCCAGGCTGGCTCTCAAGATCCACAAATAGAAATGTGTTTTTCATGTGAAGACGTCAGCTTCACTGGTTGCTATGGCCGCAAGGCTAAGGTCTACCTCAGGCAGCCTGTGGAAGCACAGGCCGTACAACGCGAACCAGTTCCAGCCTTTAGGAGACCGCTGCCCGCTGTCGTGGTACATTTTGCAGTCTGCTCTGGGGTGGGCGGGGAGGGGGTCCTGGGGGGTAATGATTCTCCCCTCGGATTTGTCTTCAGGAAATTGTTTCTTGAATAATGAAATAGGATCTTTTCCACGGTTGGTGGTTGTCCTTGTTAAGCACTATCAAGCTGGTTCTGGCTCGGACCTCTGCAACCGAACAAAGCGCTGCCCAGCCCTTGTCCATCCTCACAGCCATTGCTCTCTTGTTCAGCCAGTGTGAACCCATAGGAGTTATGCTCAGAGGTCGCTCATAGCTCCTCTGTCGCATATACACTTCAGGTTAGCCAGCCAACGTTGTGCCAGCATTTTAATACACCAGGGTTGGACCCAGAGCAACCTAACTTGGTGGATTAGAAAGAAAAGCCAGTGACAGAGAACACTTTTCCTAGAGGATCGCAGTTGCCACACGCACGTTGGGTGAAATAGACATTCTGTGCTTCCTGACTTGATGTGTCATGGGGTGGGGGGACAGGGCAGTATCCCAAAACCTAATTATGAGAAAACCTCTGGAAACCCCAAATTAAGGGACATTCTGATAAAGAATGGGCTTGTCCTCAGGAAAAAAAATAAAGAAAAATGTCCAAATCATGAAAGACACAACCTTTTCCCCAAAAGGACATGATTAGAGCAATTGGTAGCAGTTGTGTAAAGCAGAAGAGGAGCATTAAAATTCCGCAATTGCTCATTGTACCGTGATGATGTTTTACATCCAGGACAGTGATGTTCAGTGATGACGGTCTCACCTTCCACGCAGGAGAGCTGGGGTCAAATTCCAGGCAAGGTAACCTAAGCTCAGCCCCCACCCATCTGTCAGTGGAGGCCGTGTGTGGCTGTGACGTGGAAGAGGTTTCAGTCAAGCTTGCGCCCTGGGATGCACGGGAGGAAAAGGCCCGGTGATCCACTTTAGGAACATCGGCCTGTGGAATCCCTGTGGACCGCAGCGGTCGGAGCTCCTTGTGCAGGAGGTTTCTGTGTGTCAGGGCCCAACCACATGGGCCCCTGGTGGCATAGTGGATTCCGCCCTGGGTTGCTAACCGCAGGAGCAGCTGTTTGAAACTCCCAGCCTCTCTGAGGCAGAAAGATGAGGCTTTCCACTCCTGGGAAACCCACAGGGGCCGCTTTAATACTAAGCGTTGGAAACCACTGAATCGATGGCAGGGAGAATGAGTTTGAACTTGAGGGCATCTCCTGACAGCAACAGTACGGTGGGTATGTAAGAGTGCCTTTGTCTTAGGGACATACTCGCTGTGGTATTTAAGGATACGGGACATGCTCTCTGCAGGAATTCTCAGACTGTTCAGGGGTGGAAGTGTGTGTACATACTTCTGTGTGTGGTATATTTACATATATTTACATACCACTTCTGTGTGTTGTGGGAGGGAGAATGGAAAAGCGAGTAGTAAAATGTGGGCCCTTCACTGGAAATTCTGAACAAAAGACCTAAAGGATTTGTTTGCTTTTTTGCTAGCCTTAGGATTTTTCTCTAAATCTGAAATTCTATCAAAATAAGAGGTTTTCAAGAAATGATGCCGACAGGATCCTACTGGTGACTCCCTGTGGGCAGACGGCAGGGTTCCTGTCTTCCTGTGCCCCTCTTGCTGCTCTCACCTGTGTGCTCGGTCAAGAGTTGGCCAGAGGGGAGGACCACGTGGGCACGAGTGCTTGAAGAGCAGAGCTGAGAAACGTAGACCCAAACAGTGCACTTGGATGGGAGGCCCATGACTTTGGGCCTTGGTCTGAACTGTCTCTGGCTTGGCTGCTGTTTTCAGTCAATTCAGGCCATGTTGGCCTAGAAGGAAATGGTCTTCACAGCGGTGCTGGGCAGAGGCAGAACCGGGTCCAGACCCGAGTTCCCAAAACTACATTAAATACGAGGACCTCTACATTTAAAAAAAAGATCATTTTACTGGGGGCTTGTACAACTCTGATCACAATCCATATGTCAATTAAATCAGGCTTGTCTGTACATATGTTGCCCACATTCTTTTCTAGGCATTTACTTTCTATTGAGCCCTTGGTATCAGCTCTCCCCCCCTCCCCCACCCTCATAGCCCCTGATAGATTGTACATTGTTATTCATCTCTCACACCGACCGCTGTCTCCTCTCCCCCATGTCTTCTTTTGTTCTTCCTCTGCGTCTTGACAACTTCTCTTACCAGCTCCCCTCCTCCATCACACACACCTGTGTAGTTTACACACACTTGACTTCCAACCACCTGCTTCCAGCTCTGTGTGCTCAGTGTCGTCTTCTCTCTATGGTCCCCCAGGAGAATTTCCATTACATTTTCAGTTAAGTAGCACTTAATTGCAGCCTTAAATTTCCAGAGTCCCAGTACTTAGCTCTTCCTTGCTGGCTCTATAATTAAGCCAGCCCGTGGCTGCCTTTAGGTAAGGTAACCCCTGAAGGACACATTCTAAGTTGAAGCCAGGTCAGACTTCCCGCTGCCTTCTGGGTGGACTTTGATGTGATAGCGTATAAGCCCAAAATAACTGGGCTGGATTATAACTTATCTCCCACTTTAGTCTTCATAACAAGTTTTGAGTCTGTTAGGCAGCCCTGCTATCAGGATACTGTCCCCAGGAATTCAATCTGCCTGTTGTATTCCTGACAGAGGATGAATTGTAGCCAAGATCAATACTAAACACAATGCTAGTCACAACCTAGTAATAGAAAATGGCCACCCAAAAAGGAAAGAAATTGGCAAAATGATGTGTTACCTATTGAGTTTTATATTTGCATATTAATGAGCATATTAAGGTTCTGAAAAGTTCATTGGTTAAAAAAGACAAGTAACTTCGTTTAAACCAGCTTAATGAACTGGGAAACCCAACATTTTAAGAACACAGGAAACACTTGTCTATAGTGATAGTCAATAGTGACAGGGAATTGCCAGTTCAGGCTCATTCAGTAGGCAGTGTAGACCAAGGGGTATCATTGCTGATGTCAGGTGGATCTTGGCCCACGGCAAAGAATGCCAGAGAGATGTTGACTTGTGCTCCATTGACCCTGCAAAGGCATTCGACCATGTAGACCATCAGAAACTGTGGACAACCTTGAGAAGAATGGGAATTCCAGAACGCTTCATTGTGCTCCGTGGGAACTGTACATGGATCAAGAGGCAGTTGTGCAAACAGAACAAGGGCTTACCTGCATGGTTTAGGATCAGGAAAGGTGTGCGTCCGGGTCGTATCCTCTCACCAGACTTGTTCCATCTGTGTGCTGGCCACATCATCTGAGAAGCTGGATTCTGTGAAGAAGAGTTCAGCCTCAGGATTGGAGGAAGGCTTACTAACAGTCTGAAGTATGCAGATGACACAACCTTGCTTGCTGAGAGCGAGGGGGACTTGAAGCACTTGCTGATGAAGATCAAGGAGTTTAGCCTTCAGTATGGATGATGACTCAATATATAGAAGACCAACATCCTCACAAATGGACCAATATATGACAACATGATAAATGGAGAAAAGGTTGAAGTTATCAAGGATTTTGTCTTAACTTGGATCCACAATCGATGCTCATGGAAATATCAGTCAAGACATCAAAAGACATATTGCATTAGGTAAATCTGCTGCACAAGACCTCTTTAGAGTATTGAAGAGCAAGGATGTTATTTTGAGGTGTTCCTGAAGTCAAGCCATGATACTCTCCATCAAATACGAAAATTGGACATTGAATAAGGAAGACTGAAAAAGACTCGATGCGGTTGAGTTGTGGTGCTGGAGAAGACTATTTAAAAGTGCCCTGCCTTGCTAAACGGACAAACTGACCTGTGTTGGAAGAAGTAAGACCTGAGTGTCCCTTAGAGACAAGGATGGCAATACTTTGTCGTACACACTTTGGGCATACTGTCAGGAGAGCCCAGTCTCTGGAGAAGAACATCGTGTTTGGTAAGGTGGAGGGGCAACGATAAAGAGATGGATTGGCCCAAGTCGCTAGACGGACGGGCTCACACACAGGAACAACTGTGAGGCTGGTGCGGGACCATGCAGTGTTTCCTTTTATCGTACACAGAGTTGCTTTGGGTCAGGACCAACTCAATGGCACCTAACAACACAGCGATGGCCACACTGCTCAGTTTTAGTGATGAGTGGCTCGCCAGCATAGACTTTCTTAGGTGTCTCTGGACCTAAGTATATTCGTTCTCCAATGATTTCTCTCTTTCCGCCCCCCTTAACTCTTCATTCTCATTTCATAACTCTTCTGAGTTCCTCTATGGCCAGAGAGTTGTGCTAGGGACACAAGCATGGAGGATATGCCTGTCCTCAAGGACTTACCTTAAAATACACAAGCAAGCATTTGTCGGTGCAGAACAAAGGGCACTCTCAGAGAAAAGGGAGGAACGTGCTGCACCTGTTCGTCCAGAAAGTCCTCGCCAAACAGGCTTTAGACCAGCCGAGATGAGAAGCTTGAGGAATGCGCATGACAGGGACGGGAGCTCAGATACTGAGTTCCTAGAGAATGGTCCTTCTCAAGACTTAGCTCACCCTTGCAGCTTCCGATCCAGCTGGTTTGGCGTGGGGACCAAGAATTGCCGGCTTGGGGTCTCCAGTGTGAGAACCTCGAAGAATGCCCATTCCTTGAACGGGAGGCTGACTCATGAGAGCTTCTTTACCTTAAGGTGGCAGGAGACACTGTAAGTGGCTTTGTAAGTGCTTGAGCCATGACTGGAACAAAGCCACCCGATCACTCCGGGAGCAGCCACATACAGGCCAGACCAAATCCTACCTCACTGCCAGTGAGGCCAGTCTGACACCAAGCCACCCTATAGGACAGAGCAGAGCTGCCCCCGTGGGTTCCCAAGACTGTCAATCTGTATGAGAGGAGGAAGCCAAGTCTCTCCTGAGAAGTAGTTGGTGGCTTTATGGTTAGCAGCCCCCAAAAGACGGATGCCGAGCCGGCCTTTGGGAGGCTGTGGCATAGTCTAAGCAACTGACCTGTAAAGAGCTAAAGCAGGGAAGTGGCTGTGGAGAGAAAAATTAAAATATCGATCCAGAAATCTTTGTGATTATAGAATCTTCTGGAAGGAATGAAAAGCTGAAAGTTAGCCTTGGCATTCTCTGAGAGAGCCTTCAGTTAGTTACAGACTCTGTTTTGAGGGTTTTTGTGGTTAATACAGGTGTTGAACGTGTTCATGTCCACACTGTCTGAAAAGAAATGGGGGAAATCTTACTAAAGAAGTTAACAGAGACCGAGGGGATGGCCCCCTCACTGACCCACAGTGCTAAGGAGGACAGCACTGGAGACATGGTACAGGTATTGTGCTCCACCACCACCACACACACGAAACACAAGGGAGAACAGCAGAGCAGCAAGGGGAGCAAAGCAATGGAGTCCCTGGCGAATCCCGAAAATAGACTTCGGAATCAGAAGGGCCAGAGACAGACCTGGAACTCTTTATAGGCTCCCACGCGCACCCCCTTTTGCCTTATTTTCCTTTTTTCTCAGGTTTCTCCGTATAAGATAGACAGTTCAACCAATCCCAACGAGAAAACAATGGGGCCGAAGTCTCCAGGGGAACATGGGAGCAGAAGAGGTGGGAGAAAGGGAGGAGGGAGCCAATAAACCCAGGGACAAGGGAAGAATAAGAGATCTAAAATTGATGGCCTGGAGGGCGTAGCATGCCTGGTGGGGGGTGATCAAGTGCAATGTAACCGAGAGGAAGTACAGAGAACTGAATGAAGGGCGAACATGAAAGTGGGACAGGAGGAAAGTAAAAAGAAATAGAGAAAAGAACTGGGAGCCAAAAGACATTTATAGAGATACAAATATAGACATGTACAATGTAACTATATAAATATATTCATAGGGATATAGATCTATGTACATATATTTAAATGTTAAGTATAAAGGTAGCAGATGGGCATTGGGTCGCTACTCAAGTCTTCCCTCAACACAAGAACACTTTGTTCTAATAACCTGGCATTCTGTGATGCTCACCTTTCCAACATGCTCTCTAGAGTCAAAATGGGTGCATAGGCAAATGTGGTGAAAAAAGCTGATGGTGCCCGACTATTAAAAGATACAGCATCTGGGGTCTTAAAGACTTCAAGTTAAACAAGCGGCCACCTAGTAGAGAAGCAACAAGCCCACATAGAATAAGCACACCAGCCTGTGTGATCATGAGGCATTGGTGGGATCAGGTAACAAGCATCAGAAAACCCAAAAGAAAGAAATATAGTGATGAAAATGAGGGGTGTCAGAGAGGAGACCCAAAGCCCGTCTGTAGACAACGGGACACTCCCTCACAGAAGGGTCACAAGGAAGGAAGGAGTCAGCCAGGGTGCAGTATAACACAGACGGAACACACAACATCCTCTAGTTCTTTAATGCTCCCCCGCCCCCACTATCATGACCACAGTTCTACCTCACAAATCCGGCTAGAGCGGAACATATACAATGGCATAGCTAAGAGCTCTCGACACACGGAATCCAGGACAGATAAACCCCTCCGAAACAGTAATGGGAGTAGCAATACCACAAGGCGGGGGGGGGGGGGTGTTGGGGGGGAGAAATAGGGAACCATCTACAATGATCATGTCCATCCCCCCCAGGGGGACAGACAACAGAAACATGGGGGAAGGGAAATAGTGAATGGTGTAAGATAAGAAAATGATAATTTATAATTTATCAGGGGTCCATGAGGGTGAGGGTGAGGGAAAAGGGGAACTAATGCCTAGGGCTCACGGAGAAAGAAAATGTTTTGAAAATGATGATGGAAGCATGTACAAATGAGTTAGATACAACCGATGTATGGATTGTTATCAGAGCTGTCGGCGCCCCCAGCACTTATGTGATTTATTAATTGAAGAAAAGAAGTTCACCGAGTAGGCCCTGTTGGGGGGAGCTCATTGAACCTACTTGGGGCATCGAAGGAAGGCCTGGGAGACCCCGGCTTCGATACACTGGATAGTAAAAGGCGATCCTGTTTCACCATAGAAATGTGGTTTGCCTGCCAGATGTGGAGCTGGAGAGGGCTGCCTAGGGAGCAGTGAAGGCAGGAGCAGGTGCCCACTCCAGCCTTGAGCTTGGGGGATCCCAGGTGTCTCTGTACAGGAGTCTGCTTGTGCCCGCACCTGACGCCTCTATAGATGAATCCAATCACAGGGCACGTCAGTTCCTGCGTCTCCACCAGTTCTGATTATCATATCACTTGACCGTAAAAGCTGTGACTTAACATGAAAACTTCCACGGTTTGGTCTTTATACTACTACAGAGTATCTTTTCTTGAGTCTGAATTTGTGTGGTTGCTCAAATTTTGGTGGTTGTGTTTTGAACAACACAGAAACCTTACAGGAAGGATGTAAGGTCTATTCCAGTGTGAAAGAAATGTCTATCCCCTCTCTAAAGGTTCTGGGAGAATGAGATGAGTCCGTAAATGGAAATGATGTCTGTAATATCCACTCTTGATAAAACTGCCAAGCAGCTTCTCCCTGCTCTGAAATGCTCAGCTTCCACTCTCTCCCCAGTGGAACTAGAGACTGTTCTGGCCCTTAACTTCCAAGGTAGCAGGCGGGGTCCGCAAGGCAAGTGAGTCGGTGTGTGAGTCTGCGTCCATTAGAGAAACAAATCCACAGAAACTCATGTGTAAGAGAGAGTTTTATACAAAGAGTAAGTGCACATCAAGAAAACATCCCAACCCAGTGCTGCCCAAGCCCACAAGTCCAGCATTAGCCCATTAACCCATATGTCCAACACCAATCCACATAGTCCTCCTCCATCTCACAAATCTCAGCACTGGCAGGGGTCTCCACACGGCTGCTCCAGCACCCAGGGCTGCATTGGGGTAGGTCCATGTGGCTTCTTGGGGGTGTCTCGCAGGAAGTGAGCCTTGCCAGCTGAAGCAGGGAACTGGCTAAGGCAGCTGCACCCTGGTCTGACCATCAGAAAGCAAGAGACCTGAGAACTCAAAAGGCTAGGCTCACCGAGCCATTTATCCCTCTGCCCTTCAATTAACGCCACATGTGTTTATGGGCCAGGTTGGCACGATAAACTACCCACCTCAGGCAGTGTGCCCATATGTCACGGCAGCCTGCGTTTTCAGGATCTACTTCTCGGGAAACCTCCATGCCCTGTGCGGTCTCTCCTCATCCCATATCTCGCTCAAAGAGACAATTACATAGGGGAAACTGAGGCAAGGAGGCTGTGAGGACGAGCATTTGGACACTTCATCATGTTACCCTTTACTTCGAATGACTCCCTGATAGCAGGGCAGGCAGAAGGGAAGAGGTGGCGAGGGAGATCGGATCTGAACGGAAGCAGGATTCGGGAGAGTTGATCTAGCAAGCTGGAAGCCAGAGGTGCTGACTTTTCACCCCTGTAGAAACTGTTTCGTCTGTTGGAGATGATCCTGAGTTTGAGAATTAATATCCTCATGGGATCTGCAGACGGAAGGGCTTCCTGCGCCATTCCGGGTGTCCCTGAGTCTGAAATCATGTCTGTGCCCCCATACTAAGACAAAAAGAGCGGTAGACAGAAGAGAGGGGTGCTCACTAGGTAGACGTGAACTAAGACACAGCCCAGTACCAAGTGCTGATAAGGTTGTAAGTGGCCCTTGCATTTGTACTTGGTTTGATGGGCAAAAATAGCTGACGCAAAAATCCCAAACCCATCGCACTGTGCATACAAATTTTGTTCAAACACAGAGAATCAAGTGCGAGTAAAATAGTGAGGTGCAGAATGGTTCGTCACTTACGTGCCCTATCTAGAAAAAGCAAGTAGCTAGAAACTGAAGTGATCCAGGGTTAGCAGGGCTTGAGAGGGGCTTGGGGAGGGAGCCGAAGCTTCGAGCGCTCGGAGCACCTGTTCAGAACAATGGACAACAGATCATGGTGACGGCTGGACAACCTGAGACAGTGCTGCTGAGCAGTGTGTGGAAATGTGAAAGGGAACGTGTTTCTGTTCGGTGTCCACGTCCCCAACCAACAAGGAAAGCAAGAGCAGTCACACAGGAAGGGAGGCGGGGTGAGTGGCAGCTTGGCCAAGGCCCCCGAGCTGAGTCTGACGGCAGCGGCATAATAAGAGAGAGGCCCTGTGCGTTTGACATTTGACCGCGGCTAAGAGCTGCGAGGACTTTCCTGAGCCAAGGTTAGTCTGACCTTCTGGTGGGAATGATTACAAGGGCGGCACGTTTCCTAGTGTTAAAAAAACACCGTTTCTGGCCCTCCCCCTCCCTCATTTCCCGTGGCTGCCCCTTAGCAGCTTTCTTCATCCCCAGGCGCCCAAGGGCCCACGCACCAAAATGGCCAACCAAACCATGTGCCAGGAAGTCAGCCATGGTGGGAACTGATGGTACCCAGGCTCAGGACCCCAGCCGAATATGCCGCAGTGGAGAGGCTTTCCCATGCTCCTTCTCAGAGACCTGTGGCAGCGGTTATGGGCGCCAGGCAGGACGGGGTACCAACTAGCTGTGGGCGTTGCCCTCTCCTTGCTTACAAAGTGGGCTCATCCGTCTTCTACCCAAAGAAAAGCTTCACCCTCCGTCTGCCTTCCAGCTGCTCTTCTCAACATGCTCATTTCCTCCAGTGTAGGCAAAAAAAAAAATGTATGTCTGTATGATACTTCTACCATGTGTCCATTGATAAAATTCTGGGAACTCAACGGAAGCCGGGATCAGCTCTGCTGAGGGGTGCATTGAAATGCATTTGCCTTGTACCGCTACGGCCATCAAAAGCAACGAGGGTGAGTTTTAAATGATTTCTGTCCAGTCGGCATGAACAAGAACAGGAGGTTACAGAATCCTTCTGCTACTAGCCAGTGGACCTAAGGAAGCCCCGTGATCTTTTTGGATTTGGGCCACGGGAGTACAAGTGTCCAGGTCGGTGTGGTGAGTAATATCAGTAAGGACACTTACAGACCCAGAGGCACCCTCGACACGACAGGCATTTGATATAGAATGACTAGCGCCCGTATCTTTTAGCGACTACTCGGTGACACATGCTGACAGTCTGTAACAGGGCACGCCTTTGAAGTGTGTGGAATATCATCTGACCTCCCAGAGAACGGATTGAAGATGAGCTTTCCGTCCTGTAGTTTACCCATTCAAGCTGATGTGGAAACGGCCAGCGCGCTCGGTGAATGACAAGCCTTGGTGCTGCCTGCCACTGCGGGGCCGGTTGCCACCTGCACCTCCCCCTGCTCCCTGGGCTTCCCACTAGCCCTTCCAAGGATACCATGTTGTTCTGGTCTTCGAGGTACTGAACCTACAAACCAATAGCACTGCCTCTCTGTTTGTCTAGACGGTATAGTCTTCTTTTACGCTCAACTCCCGTTGTGATCAATGGAGAGAAGACTGAATCAATACTTTGTGATGGATGAAATAGTGGGCGCCAGCCTGATGGTGCCGCTGTCGGCATCTGTTGTATCTGAAACTTGGCCCGCTCGCTCACGCTCTTTTGCTTTCCCCATGGTTTCGTGCTGTTGTATCTGAAACTTGGCCCGCTCGCTCACGCTCTTTTGCTTTCCCCATGGTTTCGTGCAGTTTACATTAAACCAGAAAGGGTGGCATCTTGCCGTTACTACAGTCTGTTAGAGCAAAATGAGTATGGAAGCTGGAAGTGTTTTTCTAAAAAGAAAACTGAATGTAGAAACCAACGTATTGGGTGAGACAAACTCCTAGTATCCTGAGTCAGTACTTGTAATGGGCAGAGGATTCCCCACTGCCCCAGATGACATGTTGATTTGGCTAAGCCATGGTTCCCAGTGTGGTGTGTTTGTCTTCCGGGTTGTGATGTGTTGTAAGCGCTATCCTCTGCTGGCGTGGTGGGTAACAAGTTGGGCTGCTCACCACAAGGTCTGCAGTTCAAGACCACCAGCCACTCTGTGAGAAAAAGTTGAGGCTTTTCTACTCCCATACAGATTTACAATCTGGGAAACCCACAAGAGCAGGAGCCCTGTAGGGTCACTATGAGTCTGAATTGACTTGATGGCGGTGATTCTTGTCAGTTTAAGGGAAGAGAGGCAGGATCAGGGTGGGTGTACCTCAGGTCACTGCCTTACAAGAGGACATGGCTCAAGTCACACCCTTATTTAAGTAACATCTTCCATTCAAGATACAAAGAGAGGCACAGGCAGAGGGGAGAGCACTCACGGATAGGTAAGAGCACCAGAGTGGAGTGCGTGTTTTAGACCCGGAGTCCTGTCCTGGGGACCGCTTCAGCCCAAAGAAGGATGGTTGATGCCGAGACACAGGGAGAGCCCTGGGGAACTCGGCCTGCAAGGGTTCAGAGGGAGACCAGGGCCTTCCCTAGAGCAGGTCTGGGGAGCATTTGGCCCAGGGCTGCATAAGACCCTTGAAATCGGCACTATATAAGTTTCATGCTAGAAACTGCTGACCAACCTCATGTGGAGAGGGAAGAAGCCCCGCATTAGCGGAGAACTCCTCAGGAAGGACACAGTGGGAGGGCTTGCTCTACCTGACTAGCACATACTACACAGCCACGGTGGTCAAAACCGCATGGTATTGGTACAAGGACAGATACTCGGACCAATGGGAAAGAACTGAAAACCCGGAAATACAATCATCAGCATACAGACAGCTGATCTTTGATAAGGGCCCCCCAAAATATCCAATGGGAAGCAGATGCCCTCTTCAACAAGTGGAGCTAGAAAAAATGGATATCTACCTGCAGAAAAATGAAGCAAGACCCTTACCTCACTCCATGCCCAAGAATAAACTCAAGGTGGATCACAGACCTCAAGGTAAAACCCCAAACTATTAGAGCCACCAATGAGGGAATTGGGACAAACCTGAGAAGCTGTGTGAGCCATCGCATAGGGGTGAGCTAATTCAGTGTCTGACCAGTATGGCCCAGGAACGACGTTATCCAAGGGGCAATATCCAAGTGACCCCTGGCAGCAGGAAGGCCCTCACCCCTGCCCCAGAGCCAGCACCCGTGAGGCAGACTCCTAGCTTCCAACACGTGAGAATCAAACTTCAGCTTGTAAAAGTCGTTCATGGGTGGCATTTCTGTCGTCACAGCACTGGATAACATCTTCTGTTTGGGTTGCTAACAGAGAGTTGCCCAACTCAAAGGAGAATGGTCTTTGCTGGACTCAGACAGTGGGCTTTCCAGGATGCATTTCAGGACAAACTTGCACCGACTTGGCGATGAGTTTCCATGTTGTCTGCTTGCAGAGAGCGCGCGTCTTCTGTGCTGCTTTGAAACGGGCAGGGGCTTAAAATTCTTAAAATCTCAGAGGCCTCTCTGCCACCCCATCCCCGCCCAGGTTTAGGCTGATAACATTGGCACATTAATCCTAACCGCAAGGTAGTATGTGAGATTCTAATCTTAATACTTGTTACATTGCCAAGGTGCCATTCTCACCAAGGAGGAACCTGTGCCCATGGGCGGGCACTGGTGTGGGGGTGGGGGTGGGGTGTCTGGTTTCTCAGGACGGTGGCTGCTTTGTTGGGAAGAGGTGTCAGGGCCTGGTCATAGGAGCGGTTAGTGTGCAATCGTTGCTGCTTGAAGTGGGCCGGAGCGCTAATACAGAATGTGGCTGGAGTGATTCCCCCTTGGCTTCATGACGGCACAGACTGCAGCGTTGAAAGTAGCCCCGAGAGACCTAGTCTGTCGTTTAGAAGAGCACAGAGATAGAAATAAGAAGCATAAATAATAAACCCAGACTCCTTAGAATTAGAGTAAACTTTGTGCGCTTTTCTTCATTTTTATTTAACAAGTGCTTAGATGGTTCTTCCCATGGACCCATGCCATCCTGAGCACCCTAAGAAACATCACATGGTAACTCTCTGGTGCGAATCCCAACGCGCTGACGTCGGCGCAGATGGTGTCATCGCTTGCTGAGGAGGAAACCTCTGCAGACGGTTGTGAAGTGCTTGGCCCAGGGGCACAGCACCGGTAGTGGGAGAGCCCGGGCGGCCTGATCTGCCCCTTTTGCAGATGAAGAACCAGGCCCCCTGTCCAGGGCCGTGTTGCTCCTTGGTGGCTGTGCAGCGCCGGAGCCCGGGTCTTCTCTTCACTACAGTCCACCGAGAAGGCCCCCGCGCGGGTGGGTCTTGGATCATAAAAGCAAGGCTGGAAAGTTCTCATCCCAGCAGTTTCTTTGTTGGTCAACCCAACAACATGCCATTCCAAAGTGCGTGTTGTGGTCAACAACTCTCGTGGCTTGATCGGCTTTGGGATGTGTGTTGTGACCGTGTTATACCTGGTATTTCCTTGAGTATTAAGGGGGCTGTTCAGGGAGGCCGCTGGTAATGGAGGGAAAAAGGAGGGAAATGGTCCGAAAGGCTGCTGGTCCATAAGAGTTTGTTGCTTTTGCTTATTTATTTATTGAGTTAGTTTGGGTAGACTCAGAAAGAAATTCATAGACACGTATATGTGTATAGGAAAGAGCTGTATATAAAGAATAATTGTGCACTAAGAAAACATCCCAGCCCAGTCCAGATCAAGTCCATAAGTCTTATGTTACCCCATATGACCAGTACCAGTCTGTAAATTCCTCTTCAGACTCATGCAGTCATGCAATGACAATGAATGCAGGAAGGTCACAGGCCAGTGGGTGCAAAGTCTTGTGGATCCCATGGTGGTGGAAGCATCTCAGCACTGGCGTTGGTCTCCACGTGACTCCTCCAGCTCCAAGACTCTGGCTCCATCAGCACAGCTCCATATGGCTTGTCAATAGGGATGTCTTGCAGGGAGTGACCTGATATCTGATCCCTTGAACACCTTGTGATCAAACAGGCTGCTGGACTTCTTCCATGTGGGCTTTGTTGTTTCTCTGCTAAGTGGCCACTTGTTTATCATCAAGCCTTTAAGACCCCAGACTCTACATCTTTTGACAGCTGGGCACCATCAGCTTTCTTCACCACATTTGCTTATGCACCCACTTAGTCTTCAGCAATTGTGTCAGGAAGGTGAGCATTATGGAATGCCAGTTTAGTAGAACAAAGTGTTCTTGCATTGAGGGAGGACTTGAGTGGAGGCCCAATGTCCATCTGCTACCTTAATACTAAACCTGTAAATATATGCACCTAGATCTATTTACCATCATCATATATAAATATATTTACATATGTACATGCCTATATTGAGACCACTATAAATGCCCTTTGCCTCCTAGCTCTTTCCTCTATTTCCTTTCACTTTCCTCTTGTCCCACTATCATGCTCAGCCTTCATTTGGGTTTCAGTGATTCCTCTCGGTTACATTGCCCTTGATCAAGCCCTGCTAGGCCTCTTACAAGAGGGTGGCACATTTTTTAATTGTATGCATTTTAATTTTATTCTATTAAGTACAGATATGATTTTATTGTTGTTTTTTTGAAAATTATATATGGCTAAAGAGTTGTGTGAAAGTGTCAAGTTGTCACAGTGTGAGCTGTGGTAGTTACTTAATCTAGTGTCAATTTGAGAATTAAGAGTGTAGGGGTGGAGTCTAGACTATCAGTCAGGTTATAGCCAGAGAGGCCACTCTGAGGGCATGGCATCCTGAAAACTCCTGGAAGCATGGATTTCCTCCTTGGAGGCAGAAGATATACTCTCTGCTCACTTACTGAGAGATGCTCCACTGACAAGACACATGGCACTGTGCTGATAGACTCTGTGCCCTGGGAACTGGAGGAGCCACGTGGAGACCCCTGCCAGCGCTGAGATGCACCACTGGATCCACAAGACCTTGCACCCAGTGGCCTGGGGTCTCCTTGCATTCCGTGTCATTGCATGTCTTTCATGACTCAAAAGAGGACTTTACAGATTGGTATTGAACATAGGGGTTAATATTGGTCTTATGGACTTGATCTGGACTGGGCTGGGATGTTTTCTCCATATTCAATTGCTCTTGTAGATAAAGCTCTTTTGTATACACATATGAATCTCTGTGGGTTTGTTTCTGTAGTCTACTCAGACTAACACAATGTAACCACGACATTTACTGTTTTTTAGAGTTTCTTCTTCTTGTTCCTGTGTTTGTTTTCCCATGAATGATCTAGGTAAGCTTACGCCCTCTTGGCGCATAAAGTTGACTTAAGTGAATTACTCTGCCAAGTTTCCTGTTTTCCCAGTGTGTGGCTGACTGCAGTTGAAGATTGTGTTAATCCTCTGTTAATCTTGAGCCATGGGTAGGTCTTTCCATATGTACATGTGGCTCTGAAAGGAAATTGAGAATGAAAATACTACTCGTGTTCAGATAAGGGTGATTTCATTTGTTTGTAAAAAGGTCTCCGCAGTTCTCAAATGTTCTTAAATTTGTTGTAAGGGACAGGATTGGCTCTTCCATCTCAAAAGTTTGCCGGTCCCTGATCTATAACACAGGTTTCTAAATACATTTGGCCTAAAGCCTCTTTTCATAAAAAACAGCTACTCAGCCCGCCCCCTGCCCACCAAGGTAAGTAGGCTTGCAACCCTCCCATTGTGCCAGCAGACCCAGGGGTGCAGTCTCACCCCATTGGGGAAACTCTGATCAAGAGGCACTGGGTTTTGTTTGCTTTCAGTTTTGCATCTTTTTGAAGCATTCTACCTCCATCTCAATTGACCTCTTCCTTCAGCTGAGATTGGCCAGCAAGGATACATTGAATTTTGCCACTGGTCAAGTAAACAAGCATACACTATTAAGCCTGGGGAGGAAGCAAGAAGGCAGAGTTAGGGCAGATTGGAGGGCAGTCCCTCAGAGGGGACAGCTTCTCCTGGAGAAAGCTTCTTCCGCGCTGAGAGCAGGCCGTGTGACGTGGGCGCTGCGGCCCGGAAACGTCCTCCGATGTTTGTTCTCAGCCCACAGGGAGATTCGCCCAGAAAGCGATGATTCTTCCTGTAGCATTTTGACATGTCCACTGTGGGGGAAAGAGCCCCCAACAAATCATCACGGGTCCGGTAGGCGCAATTGTACGGTGATAATAAGTAAAGACTATAGTCAAGTCATAGAGAGCATGAGAGCTACAAGAGAGATTGAAATAATGGAGTCAGACACATTTCATGGTATCATGCTCACATCAGCCTCGCTTGGTGGTCCTCGTGGAGAGAGAGCCGGAAAGGGAGAGCCGGGGTCCGCAACTCTTGCTAACCAAGGCTTATCACTACTTGAGGGGATGTGATTACAGGTAACCACCCGTCACAGGAAGGGGCGGGGCATGATTACAGGTAACCACACATCACAGGAAGGGGCAGTACAATAGGTATAAACATGACAGGAAGGGGATAAGCCTGGGGTGTGCACATAGGAAGGGGAGGGACTAGAGGTACACATGTGACAAGATGGGCAGACCCTAGAGTCATGATGGTGACCTAACTGTGGTCACCCTTGGGTGGCCTTGACCTCCCTGGGCGCTCCTGCAGGGAAACAATTTACTACTATCCTTATCAGAAGGGAGCAGGCCCTCCTGGTTGTGGGATAAACAGTAGTGTCTGCTTGCTCTGGATGGCTGATAACCTTTGGGGAGAATAACCCCTGACCTACTTCTGTTGACTTCCAAGTGTGTAGTCATTGACCATGTGTAGCAAGCAGCTAAGTTAGGCAGCTATTGGGGAGACAACTTGGGAGAAATCTTTGTTTCCCACATTCCATCACAGCCCAGCACGAACCTTTATAGAAAACAAATGAGAAACAAACAGTAACCCCAAGTCTTTCCCCCAAAATAGTTTGAGAAGCGCTGCCCCAGACCAATACTCACAGACCACAGTAAGTTAAAACGTTTGGCTACAAAAACCATAGGAATTGTTATTCAAACCAAAATATCAAAATGTGAAGATGTTGTTTCTTGGCATATCCTCCATCTAAGTCTATACCCTTCTTAACATCATGCTTACATCTCTCTAACTGTGTACTGAAGAATCAGTCACTTCCTGGTTGATATCAACCACAATTGGGCATCCTGGGGGGAGTCTAATCAGGTTCCTCTGAAATCGTCTCTGAGTTTGGAAAGCAAAAAGAAGTCCGAAGGGGCAAGATCAGGGCTGTAGGGTGGGTGGGGTGAGGTGTCCCAACAAATTTCTCATGGACAGCCCTTGCTACCCTGGAAGGAGTGGGCAGATGCGTTGCTGTGTGTGTGGCGGGGGCGTGGGGGCAGAGGGGGCAACTTTCCTGGCCATTATCTGACCAATGCAGTTTTCAGTTTTCTTAAACCTTCTTCGTAAGAAGCTTCTATCATCATCTTGTATTTCTTGAGGAATTCTATCAAACTAACTCCTTTGGAACCCTAAAAACCAGTTACTGTCATCTTCTGAGCTGACTTAGCTGCTTTAAACTTACCTGACCCACCCAGTCCCCTCAGAATCCACTGTTGTGGTGTTTTATTTTTTGTCTTGTTTTTTTTTTTTTCAATAAGGCACCCTCTGATACCAAGGGCTCAATAGAAATTAAATGTCTAGAAAAGAATGATGGTGTGTTAGTCTGGGTAGACAAGAGAAACAAATCCACAGAAACTCATATGTGTATAAAAGAGAGTTTTATATAAAGGGTAAGTGCACATTAAGAAAGCCTTCCAACTCAGTCCAATCCAAGCCGGTAAGTCTGGCATTAGCCCATATGTCCAACATGGATCTACAAAGTCCTCCTCAAACTCACAAAACACGCACATTGACACCAAATGCAGCAGGATCACAGGCCAGTGGGTAGGAAGTCTTTGAATCCAGTGGCTGTGTAAGCATCTCAGTGCTGGTGGATGCAGGGGGTGGTCTCCACACGGCTGTTCCAGCACCCAAAACTGCATCAGGTAAGTCCATGTGGCTTCTCCTCAGGGATGTCTGGCAGGACGTGAGCCTTGCCAGCTGAGGCAGAGAACTAGCTAAGGCAGCCGCACACTGGTCTGACCTTCAGAGAGCAAGAGACTGGAAGGTGAGGCTCACCGAGCCTTTTATCTCTCCTCCCTTCAATTAAACTGCCCTTTAATTATTCCCACATGTGTTCATCTGCCAGGTTGACACAATAAACCTAACTATCACAGATGGCAACATATGTACAAATATGCTTGATACAATTGATGTATGGATTGTTATGAGTTGTAAGAGCCTCCAATAAAATAATCTTTTAATAAATATACATTTATTAAAAAGGCACCCTCACAAGACAAAGGCAAGTGTATTACTAAAAGAATTTGTCTGCAGCTGCCCACTGATGGCAGAGACATGTTGAACATACTGTGTTTGGCACAGATCTGCTTGTGGATGGACTGAAACGTTACGAGCAGCACTGTTGACTTATCTTGTGCAAAGAGACCAGTTAGAGCATTGTTTATCGTGAAATTAAAAAGTTTTAGCAACCTAAGTGTTTTTTAAAGAAAATATATTCTAAACATTATGAGATACCCACATAAAAGAAAACGTTGAACCGGCAATGAAAATGCATGAACTAGACCTACATGTATAAACATGGATAGAGCTTAGATCATTTTGAATCCAGGAATCGATTGCAAAATGATGCCAACATTATGGCAATTATTTAAACTAGAAAACACAAACTACCAAGAGGAGAAGGGAAGGTGGGGGCAGGAAGGGGGATCACAATGATCGACATAGAACCCTTCCCTTGGGACGAACAACAGAAAGCGGTTGAGTGGAGACAGCAGTTGGTGTAAGACATGAAAAAATATATATAAATTATCAAGGGTTCGTGAGGGAGGGGTGGGAGGGGGGGAGGAAATGAGCTGATACCAAGGGCTCAAATAGAAAGAAAATAATTTTGAAAATGATGATGGCAACATATGTACAAATGTGCTTGACACGATGGATATATATATGTACGGATTGTGATAAGAGCTGTAAGAGCCACCAATAAAATGATTGGAAAAAAAGAAAATAAATGAAAACAAAATAACACTGTGATTGCAGACAAAGTAAATGTCTGACAGCCTGGGTGGAAAGAGACACATCTACTCATAAGAGAAGAAGCAAGGGAGAAGCAACAAAGCCCACATGGAAGAAGCACACCAGCCTGTGTGATCATGAGGTGTCAATGGGATCAGGTAGCAGGCATCAAAGACCAAGAACAAAAAATTTCATCAATGTGAATGAGTACGGAGTGGAGACCCAAAGTCCATCTGTAGACAAGTGGATATCCCCTTACAGTGTCTCAGGGAAGAGATGAGCCAGTCAGGGTACAGTATAGCACCGATGAAACATACAGCTTTCCTCTATTTCTTTAATGCTTCCTCTCCCTCCCCCCTTACCCCCGCCCCACCACACTACCATGATCCCAATTCTACCTTACAAATCCGGCTAGACCAGAGCATGTACACTGGTACAGTTAGGAACTGGAAGCACAGGGAATCCAGGACAGATAAATCCCCAGGACCAATAATGAGAGTAGTGATACCAGGAGAGTAAGGGGAAGGTGGATTACAAAGAGGGAACTGATCACAAAGATCTACATAGAACCCCCTCCCTGGGGGACGGGCAGTGGAGAAGTGGGTGAAGGGAGATGTCGGACAGCGTAAGATATGACAAAATAATAACAACATAAATTATCAAGAGTTCCAGAAGGAGGGGGGTCGGAGAGGGAGGGGAAAAATGAGGAGCTGATAGCAAAGGCTCAAGTAGAAAGCAAATGTTTTGAGAATGATGATGGCAACAAATGCACAAATGTGCTTGACACAATGGATGGATGTATGGATTGTGATGAGTTGTACGAGCCCCCAAGTGATTTTTAAAACAAGAAAAAGGCAAAAAAAGAAGCAATTGAGGCAACATGTTTACATTTGTTATATCTAGGTAGTAGGTAGAAGGTCGTTATTTTTTGGGTAACTTTATGTTCTTAAAATGTAGTAAAATTAGTCTCAGAGTAGGATTTTTCTTTTTCTCTCGCAAGCAAGTTGCACGTGCCAGAACATCCGACTGGGGGCAGAGTTGTCTTCCTAGCTACCTTAATTTCATTGGCTATTTCCCAGGTCTTAATGAAGCTATGTCAGAGGGGCAGTCTCAAAGCACGGAGACTGAAAAAGATGCACTGGTTCCGTTTTAGGGAATCAGAGAGACTCCAAGTCTCATGTATAATTTAAGTATAAATTAAGAAGAGCATGAGTGAAGTCTACAATAAGACAAAGACACACTCATCCAGAATGAGGGAGGCCATTGGCAGTAGGTCATAATGGTGCCCCAGGGTTTGCTGAAATACAGAGCTTTAAAAAGAACACGGACGGGCGAAGGAAACTCCGAAAGCATGATTGGCAGCAGACACGGACATTACGGTAGACAGAGAACTTACAAGATTGGTTCAGGACCTTCTGACCAAGGCAGTCGTGATAGAACATGACTCAAGACAATGCTCTCCCCCCGTAATGTCCACCAAGGACGCACCCACATCCCGAGGAAGATTGGCCCTGGGCTAGCTGGAGAGGGCTGCAGTCGTCCACTTCCTTTTGCTGAAGAAGCTATAAACTAAGTAGATATTTCTGGGCTAATAATCGAAGTCACAGGTTCCCAGTCATTTAGGGAATACTCTTGATTTTTAATTTCTGCCTTGTCATTTGTACCCTGGCTGCTAATTTGTTACAAGTAGAAGCAGATGACAATGGGGAAGAGAATGGGTCATGCAGATGATACAGGTGTCAACCGCAAAAACAAGGCTGGGCTTTGCCATCAGCAGATACCTTGGAAAGATGTCATTTGTCAAGCTTACCCACACGCGCACATGGTTGTTACTGAGATTTTTCTATCTCATGGTGGTGTCATGGGGGTCTGAGTAGAATTGTGTTCCATGAGCTTTCAGTGACTGCTTTTATTGGAAATTAATTGGCAGACCTTTCCTCCACCGCACTTCTGAATGGCCTCAACACCTCCAGCCTCTGGCTAGCAGCAGGGCATGTTAGCCATTTGGATCACCCAGCGACCCCTCTGGTAACACAGGGCACAGTTCATGTGGACCAGGCTTCTAGGTGTCCTGACATGGTAGATGTTGACTAGTCTGCATTTGGAAGGCTTGGGCTCAGTCAAGCCATGCGGTGGCCCAGGGGGCTGGTGACTGACAAGGTCTGTGTCTTATCAGCAGAAAAGCTCAGGGGCAGGAGATGTTTAGCACCTGCTGGGAGAAGGAGTTTGGCCCATAGCCAACACTTCAGAAACAATGTCAACACACCAGGAGCACAACCAGCAGGAGTTTTCTCAGATAAGATGACCACTCTGTCCTTAAAGGGGCTCCAAGCAAGTCAGTCATTGGTCAAGTAGTTCTCTGAGTGGAACCACCCGAGATCTTTAAGGACTGTGTGTGTGTGTGTGTGTGTGTGTCCCCATAACATCAAAGAAAGTCCCCACAAAGCCAATTTTAAGACTTCCGTTCTTTCTCCTGTCTGGGGCAACGGCACTGGAGGAAAAGGGACTCCGTAGCTGAGACTGTTGATACTACCCCATGGAGTGTTCTTGGTTGTAATCCTTAGAGGTTGGAGTCCTGGTGGTCTAGTGGGTACAAGGTCAGCAGTTCGAAACCACCTGCCTCTCGGCAGGAGAAAGACGAGGCTTTCTACTCATGTAAGAGTTAGTCGTGGAAACCCACAAGGTCAGTGCTGCCCTGTCCTCTAGGGTCAGTCGGAATGGACCCGGTGGCAGTGAGTCTGCTTTGGGGGAATCCTTACGGAAGCAGATCTCCAGGCATTTTTTGGGATCGGTTCAGACTGGTGACCTTACGGTCAGCAGGCTGGTGCTTAGCCCTGGGCCACCAGGGCTTACTGAAAAACCCACTGGCCTTGAGTCGATTCTGACCAATAGGGATCCGATACAGGATTTCCGAGGCTGTAAACCTTTATAGGAATGCAGACCTCATCTTCCTTCCAAGGGAGGCTGGTAGGTTTGAACTGGTGACCTTACCGTTAACAGCCTAGTCTTTTCCCTACTGCACCACCGGGGCTGTGAAAAGGCCACTGTGACTGTTAAGTACCTATGCATCTGTTGGGCGTCAATAATAGTTTGCCAATCCGTGTTGGCACGCTGTGGGGAGGTGAGGATAGAAGGAAGCTGATCAGATATTCTTACAAAAGCCGTGTTTGTGATGGGAAGAGGAGGCGTGCAGAGACAGCCCCCCTTTGATTTGTCATCCAGACGCCACGACATGCCACTTCTTGCTGTGAAATGTACTCCCTGCAGCAGAGCCCTGGCGGGATGGCTTTGGGGTTCTATTCTCGTCCTCCCCGGGCCGTGCTGTATCCAGTTGGCCGATCAAAACGCCGATCAAAACTTTAAAACTCTTTTTTTCATCTTGTCATTCCCCAGTAGCATCGCTGAGTCTTTGGTTTATGATTCAGTATCTTCACTCATCTTTCAACCCTGCTTCTCCTCCGTTAACATTGCTTTCGTTGGAGAGATCTTCTGAAGGGCCGCGTTAACGCAATTTTCCATTTGCTCCTCTCTGCCTTTCTTCCTGACATTTCTTCCTTTGGAAATATCTTCCCCCGTCTCCGGTACGTCTCTTCCCTATAGCCCGTAGCTTCCCAAGCGTACTTGTCCTACCACCCCTTTTCTGGAAAAAGTATTACTCAACACCCCCCCCCCCCCCCCCCGGTAATGAAAACCTTTCGTACTCGGCCCGTAATTCAGGACCAGTGTTGGTGTCTGGTTTTGCAGCCCCCCTGAATTGGTCCAGCGCCCCTGGTGGTGGTATCACCCACTTCAGGCAACATGGCTCTAACCTTTGCAGACAAATCCCACCTACCTTGTCTGACCCTCTCCTGAACGCTGATGCCAGCTCAGCCCATGAACTTCCCTTTAGTTTACAGGCTCCTTCTAGCTCGCTCGCGCTCTCTCGCTCTCTCTCTCTCTCTCTCTCTCTCTCTCTCTCTCTCTCTCTCTCTCTCTCTCTCTCTCTCTCTTTGTAGCTACATAGAAGTCTGTGAAAAGAAAACCTGTGGTTTTTATCTCTTTAGAAGACGCTCAGTGGCATTTGTGTTGGTTGGTAGTCTTGCTTACAGCCCTGAAGTCTGTGCCAAGGACGCACCCTGTGCTGCTGTGTTACTTTTGGACGGTCTTGGGGCCGACCTTTCTCAGCACTGGTAGAACCAAGAGCAACGTCCCTGAGCTCCAAACAAGAGTTAGGAAGAGACCTGAAGACTACTTCAGGGCTTTCTTTTGAATAATCCAGAGTTAGTCCGTGACACTCAAGTAGGTAGATGGCAGCGCTGATCTCCTTGGGCTCAATGGCTAGTAGGTTAAGGATTTGGGTGCCCTGGTGGTACAGGTGAAGCACATGAGTACCAACCCAAAGCCTGCAAGTTTGACCCAACACAGTTGCTCTGTGTTGCCTGTGATCTGCACCTGTAAAGATTTCAGCCAGGTCAGAGACAGGTGGGGCCTCTGAGACCAAGGCCCTTGTCACCTTTTAGCTGTGGACGGGAACTCACCCCTGAGCTAGAATAATCAGCCATTCAAGATCAAAGGGGCAGCGTTTTCCCAAAAACAGAGTTCAGAGGGTTAGGAAAAGAGAAATGGAACCCAGAAACACAGGGATGTAGTGGGGCATGCGATGGTCCAGTAAAGGAAGCAGTGGATGTGTTGAAACAACATGCGTATGAATTATTGATTGTGAAACTGGTGCCTAATTCTCACCATAAAGGTTACAAAAATAATGAAATAAAAGTACCCTCCCACATACAAATGTGTGTGTATATATATATATTGTATGTCTCTCTGTGTGTGTGTATGTGTGTGTGTGTGTCCAAGGAAACCCCGTGGGCGGTCTCAGTACCACATGGGGCTACTCTGAGTCAGAATTGACTTGAAGGCAGGCAACATCGATGGACGGGCACACCAGGTTTGTGCTTCCTACATGCACATGTATGCCTCATGCCTCTCCTAGCCCTTCTGCCCCACCCCATTGTGACTCTCCCTGGTCTTACCCTTTGGCCAGCCTCCGCCCTAGCCCTGCATTCAGAGTGAACCAGAGAACCAGGCGTGGCACAAACCTGGAAAGTGTAGACCTCAAGTCTGGCTACCTGTTGTTCAAATCTTGCTTCTTCCCCTCTTAGCGAAAATGTCTTTAGAAGTTGACTTTTTGTCTAAGTCTGCCGTTCTTCTGTCCGGTGAGATCAATACTAGAACCTGCTTCTGAATGGCACAAAGAAGAGTGTAGACACGGAGACAAACCAGCACAAGAGGGGAGAGGCGGGTGCCCTGTGGAGAAGACCATGGCACCTGGGCATGATGGGATGAGAGAAGCCGAGACAAAGATCTTCCTCCGGAGCAGAGAGAGAGCCCTCCCTAGAGCCAGTGTGCAGAATGCAGGCCTTTAGTCTTCCAAGCATCTCTGCTGGCACAATGGGTAGAGCCCTAGGCCACTAACCAAAAGGTTGGTGGTTCAAAGCCACCAAGGGTTTCCTGGCAGGAAGCACCTTCATCAAGGTCATGGTCATCTGTCTTCATAAAGATTTCAGCCTTTGAAACGCTGGGCGGCGTTTTGCTGTGTCAGAGGGTCTCTGTGAATCAGAGTCGGTTCCCTGGCACACGCTGATGGCAGCCTTCTGAGCTGTGAGAAAATAGATGTGTGCTCTTGAAAGCCACCTATTTCTGTTACAGCATCACCAGTCACCTAAGGTCTTTATGGGCATGGCGCCTCCTGGAATCTTCCGTGATCAACTTGTTTAATTCACAGCCCCCAACTCCAACCCAGCATCCCCTGCCCTCTTTCCTCTTCTGTTTTTCACTACGGTACTCTCAGCATCTGTTCTGCTGGGTAGTTTCCTTGGTCTGTTGGTGCTATAGTCTATGTGTATATAGTTCCTACCATACTATCAACTCTTAAGACGGTTGGGGTCTTTGCCTTCTGTTTATTTGTGTATCCACGGCCATGGAACAATGCCTTTAAACAATGAACCCCAGCCTCACGGCCATGAGTTGATTCCGACTCATATCGACCCTCTAGCACAGGATCGAACTGCCCCGGTGGGTTTCCGAGACTGTAAGCGGACAGTGCCTAAGCACACACAGAGTGAGTAACGGCCATCCTGCTGTCGTAGAGAGGGCTTCCGGCCTGGGTGTGCGGTGGCCTTAGCAGTCCACCCTGAGTCCTTGCTTCCGGGCCCGGACCGGTCCTCCTCTCTGGTCGGCAGACTGCCTCCATGATCCCTGACCTGGCTCTCTCTGTCTGTTCTCTTTCCTCAGATGCGTACTCGCATTCCTCCGCTGAAAATGGGGGCAAATCTGAGTCGGTGGCCAACCTGCAGGCCCAGTCCTCCCTGAACTCCGTCCACAGTTCCCCGGGGCCCAGGCGGTCCACCAACACGCTCAAGAAGTGGCTGACCAGCCCGGTGCGCCGGCTCAACAGCGGGAAGGCGGATGGGAATATCAAAAAGCAGAAGAAAGTACGGGACGGTCGGAAGAGCTTTGACCTGGGATCCCCCAAGCCCGGGGATGAGACGACCCCGCAGGGAGACAGCGCGGATGAGGTACTTACACCAGGGCTCTGACCCTTCGACGGGCATCCTTCCTGTAGCCTTGGGGAATGCCTTCTTCGGGGACTTTGGAGACTAGCCAGTCTCTAGTTCTCAAGAACGTGTCTTCCTGAGCCTACGGAGCTTGAGGTTTTCTTAGTCTCACGCTCCCGGTCCTTTGGACCCGTTCAGGGGCTGAGAAGCACTGGGGAGAGCCAGCCTTGTTTTTCCAAGTGGGGCCACAGACGGAGGCATTGCTTATCATTGTGTCACGGCCTCCCCTCGGGGCTGTGGCTTCTCCTGCTAGACATCTCAGAACAAGGCCGAAAGGACAGACAGACAGCATTTCAGGTATCTGAAGTACTGTCATGTATAAAAGAGAAGACAGTGCCAGGCTGCACCGCAGGATGGGATTATGACTCGTCCATGAGGTGACGGTAGACACGGTTTCTGCTCCAGAGAAACGTTCCTGGGGAGACTCCTGGTGAGGAGATGGGTCTTCCTGTGGACGAGTGGGCACCCGCTGGAAGAGTTTCAGAAGCTGTGCGAGCACATAGAAGTCCCTTCCAGAGTCGAGGTTCTGTGGTCGCCATGTAGTGGGGGTTTTGGCCGGAGGGAAGGCGGTAGCTGTTTAATCTGGCAAAGAAATCTATAGTAATCGCTGATGTGGCCAACAAATGCTTCCTGATGTGTAACCACACTGCTGTTGTTGTAATGATATGCTATTTGTGAGGCGCCCTTAAAAAAAACCTCCAGGGTGTGTGTGTGTGTGTGTGTGTGGTCATTGCCCTTTGAGATAAGAAGGTGTATGCATTGCATGAACAAAGAAACCCAAACGAAGCGTTTAGGGTCTGTTTAGGCAGGAGGAAATCATATTCATTTCTCCTCTCTCAACGCACCCTACCCTCTGCCACTTCCGTGTCTTTGTCCTTAACTTTGGCTCCAGACCCCTCGATGGCTTCGGCTATGCAAAACAGTAACTAACAGCGCTCTTTTGTTCTAGAAGAGCAAGAAAGGTTGGGGAGAAGATGAACCGGATGAAGAGTCACACACACCCCTCCCTCCGCCGATGAAGATCTTCGACAATGACCCTGCCCAGGATGAGATGGTGGGATTTCTGCGCTTCCTCACTTGAGACAGCAGTCTGCCAGGCCTGTGACTAGTTGTGTGTGTGTGCTCTGTGGGTGGGGGGGGGGGTCGGTCTCTGTCCCTTGTTAGCTCGTGTCCCATGTGAGTCCACGATGATGAGAGTCTATCTGCATTTGGTAGTGAACCTGGTGGCCCCTCTCCTCCACCCCGAGGGAGGGGGTTGGTGTCATACTTCATTCTGGGCAGGATGGGGGTACGTGTAGAATTCCCAGAATGGGAATTTTGGATCATGTCCCGTTGATGAAGCACAGGTTCTGCCTCGCGAGGAGCAGAGCCTAAAAGGAACCACTGTTGTTCGTGGCTGTTGACTTGGTTCCAACTCATAGCCACCCTCTGTGCCCCAGAACCGAATCCTGCCTGGGTCTGCGCACTGTCTGTGCCCCAGAACCTAATCCTGCCTGGGTCTGCGCACCCTCGCAGTGGTAGCCCTGCTCTGAGCCTTTCCTTGCAGCCACGAGGTCAGTCTATTTCCTGGAGGTTCTCTCTCTCTCTCGTTCCACTGACCTTGTACTCTACCGAGTTAGTCTCCCTCCATCTCTGAGCATCGGTGCCTCCTGATGATGTGCCCAGAGTATGTGAGCTATGATCCTCACCGTCCTTGTTTCTAAGAAGCCTCCTGGCTGGCCTTCTGGCAGACAGCTTTGTTTATTCTCTTGGTAGTCCATGGAATATTCAGGATTCTTCACCCCCCTGGTACAAAGGCCTCTGGTCCCCATTATCCGTTGGACAGCTCACACATACACATGAGGTGGTGGAAGATACCATCACGTGGATCAGGCACACCTGAGGCCTCGGAATGCCTTTTTGAACGCTTCCTAGAGGTTTTAGAGAGGCCAGATTTCCCCAGTGCGACACTCCGTCTGCTTTCTTAATGACTGCTTCCACGGTTGTTGATAGTAGATCCAAACGCAGCAATGTCCTTGACAACTTCAGTCTTGTCCTGTTTACCTGACACCTAGCAAAGGGGTGTGAGGTCGTCCCAGGCCATGACCATGTTGTTGGACTTGCCCGGGCCACCTACCTTGTAGTTACGGTTCGTAGTAATTCTTTTCTCTCACCTCAACTCTGAAATTTGCATAACGGACACTTCCATCCACGTCCGGTGCTCTCATCACTCTATGCTCCGACATTAGACAGAAGTGCTCTGGGGACGAGGCGGACGGAGCCACTGCGGAGGAAAGGTTGTCGTCATAGGTGGACACCCCGAATTACCACAACCTCTCTTTCCTAAAAGTCCCCGACTGGCTGGCATGTCAGAGGCTCCCTGGGATCTGAAACGCTGGCATGGACATGCCTCGAAGTGCTGGGTGGTCATCTCCCGTGTTTTGGAGCTAGGAGCTCAGGTTGGGTGAGCTTCAGAGACTGACGCAAAACGTGATGCTAGAATCGTCTGCTTCACCTTCACCCAATGGCCTTACCAGCCTTGCTTTCACACCGTGTTCCTCCTGCCTTCGCTTAGTGTTGCCGCTCCTCTTGGACTCTGGTGCGTAAGGTGGTGGTTTCAGGGACCTTTTTAATTCTGCATCCCATGTGCCCTTTGGCGGGTCCTTTTGCCATGGCGGTGCCAGCAGTGGCTTGCTCAGCCATCCCGGGAGTGGTCTTGTCTTCTGTAGTGCTCTACCTGGCTGGAGGCAGCCTACCCCCAGGAAATTTCCCCAAGATTTGTTGACTGGAAGGACACCTTCCTAAGTGCTGGGTAGCCTAGAATTCCTAAAGTGTTTTGTACAGGGACTTAGGAAGTATCTGGTGGCATCCTGGCTGGTATTTAATCTCTCTTCCTTCACATTTAGGTCATCAGTCCCCAGATGCCAGTCGAGATATCTCTCTGTGCTCGGCTCGAGGCACGGAGTCTAGGGACAGGCCAGTGATTGAGCTGTTGCTCCTGCTCTCCCTCTCATCTACTGCTCATGGTGGGGGGCTGCCTGGGCTGATGGAGGGGATCCCGCTCTCTGACTCTGGGCTGTTGGGAAGGAAAGCAATAGGAGGTTTGGCATCGTGCCCACCCTGGGTTCCCAGAGGCAAAAATGCCTGGGCTTCACCTTGAGATGGAAAGGAGACCCAGAATGCGTCCGTTCCCAGAAGCCTAGCCTTGTAAAACGTTCCATAAGCAGTGATAGTGTGTGCAGGGCACTGGGCACTCCTGTCACACTATCTGCCATCCCACACAGCCCTCCACCCAGAGGTGCCCGCTGGCTGAGATAAGGAAAGGTCATGAACTTGGGGGAAAGGGCTGTGGTGTTGTTTCTGGATAATTTTTAACAGAGAATACAGGCTGACCCCAAACATTTTAGACTTCTTCTGAACGAGGTATGGGGCAGATGGCGACAGCCCCTCCAGGCCCTCGTGCCCTCTGTGCTGGTACCCCACATGTATCTTTTGGGAGGATTTGAGAGTGGGGCGGCCCTTGGCATGTCAAGCAGAGAGAGCTGAGTTTCTTCAGACAATAGCTTATGAGGAGTTTCTAAAAATGTACCCACTGGCTGTGGGATGGTTACACCAACTCTCCGTGGGGTCTTCTGATCTCTGTTCCTATGCACGTGGGGTTTGCCTTTATACTAATTGTAATATGCACGTGTGGCGTTTGATGTCACTTCCCAAAACGTAGCTTTCGTAACTACCGTTGAAGGTTGTTTCATTGATCTGGTGACCGTGACCCGCTTGACCAGGCCTTGCTGGAGAACTTCTTCAGTGTGGGGTTTGTCTTCTTTTCGTTCCAATTTGCTGCTACTCTAGGTAACCCCGCTGCTAACCACTTCGTGGACATAGCATGTTCTGACTTCTGCCTTGGCAGTCATTTCTCAGGAGGTCAAAGACATAATAACTTGGATTGCCAAACATCCTTTAGCCCTTTCCTTGTATCCCGCCCCCCTAAAGACACATGTGGTTGTCTTAGCCCCAGATCATTGATATTTTCCTTTGGCTCAGAAGAACAGACCGAAGTGACTCTGAGATCAGGCAGCAAGAAGCTTCTGTGTTGAAGCTCCTCCCTCCCACCTAAGAGAGAAACTTCAAGTCCCAGCAAGGTGAAGGACATTCAACTCTCTGCTCCCACAGCCTTTGCATAAAAGACGGAGGGGCATGTGTCCTGGCCACTGGGCCACCACGGTCCGGTGATGGAGTAACAGTGCGCGCAGGCGTGCACACAAACGGGGTCGGCCATTCATCGCCGGATCTTTCCTCACGTAGCAGGAGGGCAATCACAGCGACGGTGATAGATGGCACAGCCCCCAGTGGGCAGGAGTCTCCACACCCCTGGCATTTTGCACTGGGAAGCAGAGCAGAGTCAGGCCCATCCCAGAAGCCTCCCTTCGCTGTGAACAAGAAGGGTCGCCCCTGGTCCCTCCCGGGAGAGTTAACCCTGATCATGCCCTTTATGACTTCCTGGTGTGCCCAGTGTGGGGGGTGTGGGAAGGCCTGGCTTTCAGTGGCTGGTTTGACTATAGAAGCAGGTTTATTTTATAAAGGGGTGTGCCAGTCGAGGGGGGGTGCTTGTGCCCATGTTTGGGAATGGAGAGGGCTGCAGGGCACAGCTGGCTGGTCTCTTGGGCTCTGAGTGCCCTCCAGCTGGCTTGCTTGCCGGGCACACAGGAAGCACAGCCTGGATCCCCCTGCTCGTCTCAGACATGCATGAGACTAGGTTTGTAGAACGTTTTTCATTCCCTGGAAGGGCAATGCAGGCCACAGTTCTGTAGCCCCCACTGGCTGGGCTGTGGGCAACTCAGCACCCCCTCCCCTCCGCTCCCTTCGAGGCCTGACTCAGGAGAACCTGTTGCCCCCACCCCCAGGCTTTGCTGCTGGCCAGGCTGTCCGACAAGCAGGCCCGTCCCACACCTGTCCCACACCTGTCGACTCTTCCCTCTGAACATACAGCCTTGTTCTCAACCCCACCTCGAGCTTTGAACTTGCTGTTTGCTTCCTAATTGCTGTGCCTCCTTCCTCGCTAACCCGCCTGATGTCTTGCAGTCTTCCTCTTTGCTCGCGGCGCGCCAGGCCTCCGCTGAAGTCCCCACCGCCGCCGACCTGGTCAGTGCAATAGAGCAGTTGGTCAAAAGCAAGCTGGTAAGTGGGGGCCCTGGAGGTAGCTCTGTGCGTGTCTCACACTTCTGCCTCGTCCTCCTCGGCGCCTGTCCTCTGTTCCTCCCGTAGGACTGTGTGCAGCGACTAAGGGTTTCCAACAGGCTGAGCCCAGCGTCCTCCGTGGCGGTATTTGGGCATGGGCTAGGGACAGACAGCCCCCTTTGAGGAAAGGTCAAAAGGATTCCAGACAAAACAGCACTAGCTGTGAGCCCTGTCCCCTGGCCGACAGAAAAGTGGCTTTCGGAAAGTGACTGTGTGTGTGTGTGTGTGTGTGTGTGTGTGTGTGTGTGTGTTCGTTCAGTCCTGAGACTAGTGCCCTGAGCTGCCAGCCAGCAGAATGTAAGCTGCTTGAAGTCCCCCGAAATTATTCCGAGACCTCAGATAGCCTTCTGGCCTGCTACGTCTTTCAGAAGGCCACAGCGGGGTGCAATGTCAAGTGGGCAGAAGTACAGGAAGTGCCCCGGCGAGAAACGCAGGCAGCCGGGACACCGGCTCAACCCCAGGGGGCAAACCACGCACAAGCTGCACACGACACACAGGTGGAGCCTGAGCCTGTGAGCGTCTCACAGCCAAGTCTGCCGTGACCGTGACCCTGACCATGAGCATGAGGGGGCTGTGGCGCCCAGCTGTCCGGGGCACTCTGGATAAAGCCGGGAAGGGAACTCCACTGTGACGGCTCTCTTGGCCACGGCTCTCGCTGCGTCCACGTTCTTACATTTGAGCGGGGCACTGTCAGAGGAGAGACTGAGGCAGCTCAGTCTTTTTGTTAACCCTCATGCAGGCCCCCTGTTTTGTTTCCTGCGGCTCTCCTTAGGAAAGAGGCCTGTGTCTTTGGCAGACTTCCCTTGGGCAGGCCAGTGTTTCACCCAGCATCCTCGCCACTCGGCTTAAAGTTAGAGGAAAATGATGGACCTTCTCCACGGAAGGCTTCCCTGCGCGCAGTGGCTCCCTTTGCAGAGAGCCCCGTTTATAAGACCATGCGCGCACACACACACACACGCATGCGCACTCTTCCCTGCCATCTAACTGCCTAGCACTTCACAACGGAGGAGGAACTGAGCGGGGGTTTGAGACCCTCATCTGCAGCTCCTGATAGTTGTTCATTTTCCTGCTCTGCCTGGAGCTGATGTCCTTCTGGGCACAGCATGAATGTTTCCTCACTCCCTCTCCACACTGGCCCATCCAGCCCCCTCCTTCTCTAAGTACTCTCTTTACCTGTTTGGTTCGAAGTCGTCCCTATGTGTTTCTCTCTCTCCCCAACCTGGGCCCGGGGCCTGGCCTCCTGCCTGAGCAGTTGTGGTAGCTGCTGCTTGGCCTTCGCTGCCTCCGCCTCCCCTCCATCTGCCTCCTGTTGCTCAGTCTTCAGACCAGTTCCCCACACTCATAGCTTTGACTGCCTTCCCCTGGGGCACAGAAGCTCACTGCCACCCCGCTGCTTGTGAGCACTGACCCCCAGCATGTGGGGAGCCTTCGGCTACCCACAAGTTTATTGGGACATAAGAAGGAAATATTAGAGCCTCTTTGTCGTATCACTTTCAAATGTTTGGTCTTAAGTGTTTCATTGTGGACACACAGATAATGCACTCGGGCATATGTGTTGCGTGTTTTGGGGGTGTATGGCCGGCATTGTGTTCACTGATAGAGGTATATATGATCAACGTTTGGAGATAAACACACATACACACACACACACACACACACACACACACATACACACACCACCCTACCCAAGCCTATAGATCAAATCCACACTTACCCAGCATCCTAAAGCTCTGTCGCTTGGTCTCCTATCTGCCTTTCCAGGGTTCATGGATTCGTCTGGCTAATGTATTCTGCCTCAACCAACAGCTTTCCTCCCTCTCCTCTGACCAGAGTGGGCTCCTCTGCCCATGTTTTTGGGTCTATACCATCCCTACTGGTCTGGAATGTTCTCCCTCTTTATGTGTTTATGTTTATCTAGCTCAGACCACCCTTCCTGGCCCCTTTCCCCTCTCATTTCTCCCCAGGGCTCCCAGCCCAGTCCAGCCCATTCCTCGGAAATCCCACTGCAGCCGTGGCCACCTCATTAATTTAGGGCTATCACATGCCTTTCTGCCTCCCACCTGGCCCTGCCACAGTATTTATGAGAGCCTCTTCATGTTGAACTTTGCAGCTTATGGCCCCAGCTAGATGATAAGTCATTTATGACATGATTTCCTGCTTCCTCCCTTCCTTGGTTCACAGAATTGTTTTACACTTAGCAGGTCTGAAGCAGATACTATTTTCCAAAAATCTGTAGCGGGTAATGGTTGGAGATGCAGCTTTCTATTCCTGCCGCGAAGCTCTGCACTGTTGAGAATCCCTCTGGGCCTCTAGTGTGTGTGCTCAGTGGACCTGGGTGTTAAGCAGGTGAGGACAGATCTTCAGAAATTAGATGAGCCAACTTTCCAGAGAAGAGGGAGTGTGAGGACAGGGTGGGAGTTGATTGGCCTGGCCCCAAACCACAGAAAGTAACAACATTCCCATGGAGGCTCCACTCTGCCTGACGGAGAGCCCGGATGTCATCAAGTGCACCGCCACCAGCCTAGGGAGCTTTCTTGTTTTTCCTCTAACAGAAGCAGACCACCAACCTTTCCTTCCGCAGCACCAATGGGCGGTTTCAGACCCCTACCTTTTAGGTTAGCACTCAGGCACACACCGTTTGTACCATCTGGTTGGCCCCGGAGTGCCTCCTTCGATGGGCTTCCAATAGCTGTCCTAGAACGATAGGCATGTCCTCGTCTTGATCTGTAAAGCCCTGCGCATGTCATGAGAGGAGGGGGAGGGAGCCGTGGCTCTTGGATTCCCAGAAGCCCTCAACAAACGTGCATCCTTTGTCCTCCCCTCTCTCCTCCTCCTCCTTCCCACCCAGCGACTCAGGCCGGTGGGTCCTCAGTTATGTTTGAGGAGGCTTGGTGGCATTTTCACCAGGAGCTCGGGCTTCTCCTTCCTCGTCGGCTCTTTGTCTTTGGAGAAATGAAGACCCCAGAGCTGCTGCTGCAGTTTGTGTTCGCCTGTAAATGTGGGACAGCATGACAGTTGCCAAAATAACCATTGTCATGGTGGACTGGGTTCATGAAAGTCCAGCGTCCCACTGAAAGGGTATAATGGCCCCATTATATTCAGACCACACCTGTCGACAGTGGTGTGTGAGTCATGTGTCAGTGTCTGCTCTCGAGTCGTCCAGCAGGGGTCCAGAGGAGGTAGGCAGTGCAAGGTGACCCGTATCATTTGCAGGAACATTGGGAAAACTGAGATGAAGACGAGGGAGAAGTCGGGAGAGGGCAGCTTGGTGAGAGTGGTCATCCACCAGCGGAAGCCGGCAGCCGTGGGAAAGAAGGGTGGGCCTGCTTTGTTGCTCCAGAGGGTGGAACCGCACCTGCAGGTGGAAGTTACCCGAGTTCAACACAAGCAAGAGCTAGCAAGGTCCTTCCCATTTCAGAGGAGCCAATGGGTAGTTTTGGGCGTTGGTCTAGACCTTGGATTTGCCTCTGCTCTTTTTTATTGCTCGTTCAAGAGAGGCTGCATTTGGAGCTCACATGCCCAAAGCCATGGTATCGCCTTGTCCTGTGTTTCCAAGCTGGCCTTGGCCATTCCATCACGGATGTCATTATTATTGTTCTCAGGCTCCTACCTTTGAGAGCTGTGACCTCAGGTGCGCCGGAGCTGCTGTTAGGGAGCACAGCAAGGCAAGCGTCCTGAGCCCCACCTGCATTGCACCACGTTAGCGCACCCACCTGCATTCTTGCCTGCTGGCCTTGAACTTTTGTCTGCTGAGAGGGTCCCCACTCCCTCAACTATTATTCTTTTTCTTATTTTGGTAGGAGGTTATTATCTTTAAGCAGGGAATAACGGTGTCTTCTGCCTTCCCTACGTGCTTTGAATAAGCTTTTTCTCAACCTGTGGGCTGCCTAGTCGTGGGGGATGGGGGCGGCATGGATCAGTCAACAGAAGACCTAGCTTTTAGTCTTGTCTCTGCTACTTTCTGTCTAGCAAGTTACTTCACCATCTCCTTTTTGAAGGTTAGGATGGTACCTGTGTGGGTGTGACTGTGCGTTGCAGCAGGCCCCTGGCTGCAAACTCTCTGCCTTTAGGAAAGCACTGGCTTGGGCTAAGCTCTTAGGGGTCTCCCTGGTGGCCTGGAGTTCTAAGAAGGTATTCTGATGGCTTCAGCCAGCCCTCCAGCCCTTCGTTTCGCCAGCTTTGCTAATGTCCAGGTTCTGAGGCCAGCCTTGCAGGCGGGCAGAGAGCAGAAGTTCAAGGCCAGCCTGCACTCATGGGCAGCCTTCTTTCTCATGAGTTGGTTTGGCGTGTTTAGTCAGTGGTAGGACGGACAGGCTGACTGGTCGTTCAGTGTCCAGAAGAACAAAGATCCATCCTACTGCTGGTTGTCAGGAGCGAAGCCCCTCTGTTGGGAAGATGCCGAACGCTCTCATACAGTCAGAGCATTCCAGGTTCCCACCAGGACGTCTCTTAACCCATGGTCACAAACCTAAGATGCCATTTGCCTGGAAAATCCCGATTCTGGTTTCCCCATTGGGGAGTTATTCCCCACCACCACCCTCCAGAAGGATCAACACCACCACCCCCCCCAGCCTCTTGTCCCGCCACATGGTCTCACCCACATCATCCCCAGTTGGCCTGGGAATGGGTTAGATCGAACAACGTTTATCCAGAGACTGTCATGCACAATTTAAACACAAGGAGGCTGGAGCCAACTGGTTGGTGTGGTGAGTGCTATTTGGCCAGCAAACTTACCTTTTTGTCTTCTCAAGCAAGCTTTGTCCCCTCCCCAAGAGTGCCAGAGTGTGTCCTATAATAAACCGCGAGTCCTCTCGCAGGACAGGCTGTGGAATCAAGCATCATCTTGAAGAGCAATCGAGGGTTATTGCTTGAGGTCTGCCCTCGCCTGAGTCACTGCAACCATTCCCCCGGAGTTTGTCACGGCCAGAGGGAGCTTGCTTTCCTTCCTGCCCGGACCTTTACATTTTACTTTAAGGTACTTGCTAATAAGTTCTTTTTTAAAAACTATATTTTTTAAATAAAAGTAATATGTACTCACTCAAGGAAAATTGGAATTGTGTTGAAAATATAAATAGAAATCCCATCACACAGAGCACCATCATCTAAACATATTTATTATAGAAATGTTGGTATACTGCCTTCTAGACTCAAAAACAACAACAACAATAAATCCACCTTCCTGCCATCGAGTCAAGGGCAGCTCATAGTAACCCTACAGGGCAGGGTAGAATACCCTGTGAATTTAAAAAATAATTTTATTGGGGGCTCGTACAATTCTTATCACAATCCATACATCCATCCGTTGTGTCAAGCACATTTGTACATTTGTTGCCATCATCATTTTCAAAACATTTTCTTTAAAAAAATTTTTAAATCATTTTATTAGGAGCTCATACAACTCATCACAATCCATACATACATCAATTGTTTAAAGCACATTTGTACATCCTGTGAATTTTTAAGGCTGTAATTGTTAATGGAAGTAGGAAACCCCATTTTTTTCTCCCAAGGAGCAGCTGGTGGTTTTGAACTGCTGGCCCTGCAAATCACAGCCCCACACGTAACCACTGCACTATAAATAATGTAGCGACTCCCATGGCAGATGCCAGCCCAGTGCTTCTTTCGCTGTTATACCATAGCAGGGGTGTTTTCCCAGGTCAGGCAGAGTGTTCTTTGGAACCTTAAGGCTGATATTTCTACAGTTTCCATTCAACCACATCCCTGCCCTACTTCCTACCCTCCTGTTGGCTCCTCACCGACCAGTCTGGGAGGTAAAGTCCCTGCTCCCTCATGCCACTTACACAACTCCATGTGATACAGTCCCCGCGTCCCTCTCGGGGGCTATCTGTTCCTGCTTCTGCCAGCTTTCCTCCCCAGCAGCCCTCACGGAACACAGTCACTTGCCACCCTCTCATGTACCAAAACCCAAAACTCAGTGCTGTTGAGTTGCCTCCAACTGCTGGCACTGCTGTGGGATAGTGTGGAGCTGCCCGTGGCTGTCAGCTTTGTGGAAGCAGATGGCTGTGTCTTTTTGTCTTCAGAGTGGGGGTGGGTTCAGAGCTCTGGCCTTCTGGTTCACAGCCCAGCACTTTAACCACCGCACCACCAGGATCCCTCACAGATACTCCTGACTCCACCCCTCTGCAGAGCTGCCTGCCCTGTTTTCCTTCTCCCCAGAACTCCTCCAATCTCCACGAGCACTGCTATGTCTTAGATGACAAGGGCATTTTGGGAACCAGGTCTTAGACACCCGTTTCTCATATGCTTTGCAAATATCCTAGCTGCAGTAGATTCTCAGTAATACTTGCTTCTCGGCTTTGCAAATATCCTGGCTGCAGTTGATTCTCCGTAGACATTTGCTGCCGTGCAAGCACATGGTGGATTTCAATCCTGCATCCTGGGAGCTGTGAGGAGGAATAAAGGGCGCTTACAGGAGCCCAGAGGCAGGCATTCGGTGGGGCATGTGACCATAGGCTCGGTTTAGTTGTTTAAGATAGGTTCATTGCTAATGCTGGAAAGACCTGCGTGCATTTCCACCCTCTGACCTTGGGCCACCTGTACTTTGGACTGAGCCTGCCGTGGCTCGGAGCTGCGGGCAGGGCAAATGGCCTCCCTGTGGCCGCAGAGCCCACCACTCACCTGCCTGCCTGCTCCCAGGAGCGGGCCTGGTGGGTGACTGACTGCCCGTGATTGGCGGACCACGGCCAGAGCAGTTGTTAGATCCCGGCTGCTACCAGGAAGGTTGGCAGTCCTAGCCTACCAGCCGCGCTGTGGTGGAAGATGTGAGCGTGAACTTCCAAAACGATGGCAGCGGTGGGAACCTGGTGAGGCAGTCTCCTCTGTCCTGCAGGGTCACTTTGAGTAGTTCCCTGGATGGCAGGGGGGTGATTTGGGTCCCTACATGGGGCCCAGCATTCTAACTCCAGCAAGAGCAGCCAGAACGTGGGCTTGTGTTACCGGGAGCATGCCTATCCAACCCCTTTACTTGAAGCAGATTTCCCAGCAGGCAGCGCCCGCTCGCCGCCTCTGCTCCCTTCCTTCCACCCCCGTGAAGATGGCACGGTTTGTTTTGCTCGTGGGAGGACAAACAAGAGGACGTGGAGCTACTTCTCCAATGTCCTTCATTCCGCACAGCAGTTGAGGGTGGGCCACCCTGAGCCGAGTCTCAGCCACTGGAGGCCTGTCTCCCTGACCTGGCTGTCACCAGCCAGCACCATGCCGCACAAGGGCTGTGACCGACATGAGGAGAGGGGCGAGGGTAGTGAAAGGCATGTAATGAGGTCAGCAGTGCGGGGAGCCTGCCTGGCGATGGCACCAAGGGACATGCTGAAAAGCCTGCCTGTCCACTGTGTGCCAAGCCTCAGCACCAGCCTCCCTCATTTCCTTAATGACTGCTTGCAGATCCTGTGTCTATAAATTGACCTCAACCCTTCTTGACCTTTTTGATATTTTTAGCCCATGCGGCTTCTTTGGGTACTAGTCACCATGACTTGTTTTGTAAAAAAACCCAAACCTTTCTTTTGAAAAGGTAAGGAACTCTTCCCTCCATCTGGAAGACCCCTGCCCTCTTAATTCTAGTTTCTAGTGTTGGTGACAAGGCCAGCAGTTCAAAACCACCAGCCACTCCACGGGAGCGAGATGGAGCTTTCTGCGGTGTGAAGTTAGAGTCTTGGAGTGCACAGGAGCAGTCCCGCGCTGCAGGGCCATCATGAGTCAGAACTGACTTGATGGCCCGGAGTTTCATGTTGGTCATAAACTTTGGGCCCTTGGCACGTTGTGTGGATTTGGGGGCAGCGTGGGGACCAAAGAAGGTTGCCATTTCCTCTCAGCTCTCAGTTTTCCAGATCCAAAGATAGATGTTCTCTGTCCGCACAGAATGGCCCACCAGGCACCTCAGTTGCTTTTTTGTTTTCCCGGCCCTTTCCCTCCCCCATTGGGATTAAGCTAAAGCAGGGCTGGGAGCACCTGTGGCAGGCATCCCGAGGGTGGGAGCTTAAGACCCAGGGGGGGCCTTTTGTTCCCAGTACCCTCAGGGTGGCACTGTTTGGTTGTTTTTTTTTTTTTGTCTCTGGGACTTGCTGCTGAAGTGAAGCCTTGCTCTCCTCCCGGGCTGGTTCAGGCAGGCTGCCTGGAGGACTGGCTCGCATGTGTGGCTCTATATTCCTCCTCCTGTCCCATCATTTCCCCACAGTGATGGATTTCAGAGGACTGCCTGTCCACATTGCATCTGCCAATTTGGATCATGAAATAACTAAGTATCACTGTGTGGTCTCCTTCTGGGGAGCTTGACAGATGCTATGCCTGGCCCCACTTAGAGTCTCCCTAGGACTGACAGCTCCGCCCATGGGGGAAACAATTTAACTCGCCCAATTGCTTTCTCTGCCTTACAAAAATCTGGCAAGGGGTCTGATTTGAAATTTGAGGGGGGGAAATGAAAAGAGAGCAATTTTAGCTGCGATCAGGAGTTATAATTCAGGGTCCTTTGCCTGTCAGGAGCCCTGGTGGTGTACTAGGCTATGCATCAAGCTGCCAACCGGAGTTAACAGTTCAAGCCCACCAGCTGCCCCAGGGGAGGAAGACAAAGCTGTCGACTCCCATACAGTTACTGTCACAGAAATCCGCAGGGGTGTCCTGTAGGGTCACTGTGAGTCGGCATCAATTTGATAGCAGTGAGCTTGGAGTTTGCCCTTAACTCTTTCTTGAGTGCAATTCCTTTCATGTGTTTTCTCAAACCTACAGCACTTTAATGTAAGGAAAGAACTTAATAAGTGAAACAAATCCCGGAATAAATTTAATCTTAGCAAACTTTTTTTAAGTTTTTTTTTTAATCTTAGCAAAGGTCCATTTTTTTAAAGTGTAAATCTCTTAGCTTCTGACTACACCTCATTGGCCTCTGCAGAAGGCCTGTAGGTGATTTAAGGAAGCTTGATTTTTCCCATACTAGTCCTAAATGGGAGCCCGGGTGACACAGTGGCTATGCACTGGGCTTCTAGTGACAAGGTCAGCAGTTCGAAACCAGCAGGCTCTCCAAGGGAGAAAGACAGGCTTTCTGCTCCTGTAAAGAGTTACAGCCTCGGAAACCCAGCGGTAATTCTACCCAGACCTCTGGGGTCCCGATGAGTTGGAATCGACTCGATGACCATGAGTTTGGGTTGTTGGTTCAGCCCTCCCCTTGCCGGTTGGCATTTGGCTGTGCCACCACTGGTTTTCTGTGCTGATGGCATACTTGTTGTAGTGCTGAAATGATTGGCTATCCTCTGCAGCTTGCTCCCTGAGACAAGTCACTCTGTGTCCACTATGTCTGGGGAAGTGGCTGGACTGAGATGTCAGGTCAGGGGAGGCATGGGTCCCAGTCCCCTGAGCAGCCTCAGCAGCTGCGGTTTCAAGTTGGCTGTGGCAGAGGCCAGAGGAAGGGGACTATCTGCTCCCAAGGAAATTTCCTGTGCTTGATTCCCTGAGCCTGTCGGTTCTCTTTGCAGAGTCTAGAAGAAGGCTCCTACCGGGGAAGCTTGAAAGACCCCTCGGGCTGCCTGAACGAGGGGATGGCCCCTCCCACTCCCCCCAGAAACTTGGAAGAAGAGCAGAAAGCCAAGGCGCTGCGAGGCCGGATGTAAGTGCCCCCTGGTCCCACTTGGGTGCTAGGCCAGAGTGAATGGTGGCCAGAGAGCAGGGCTGGGGGAGGAGGCTCCCTGGATTGTGACCCAGATCAGGATGGTGTGCCCTTGATGAACAGTGGGCCACCTTGTCCTTGACTTTAAGAATTTCAGGTTGAAGTGTATGCTGGAAGGTAGCAGCTGCTGTTAGCAGGGATGTGTGTGTGTGGGGGGGGGTGTCACGGAGATCTGCTGGAGGACCAAGCAAGCAGCAAAGTTTAGAAAACTGGGTGTGGCTCCAACGGAGAACCTGTAGACCCCGAGAACCCCTAACCTTCGCTGGGAGTTGGATGGCAGTCCCCTGAGCAAAGAGGACCCCATATCAAGAGGGAGCTGTACCCCCTGTGACACCAGGCCGGGTCCTGGAGGCATTTGCATATCCTGGTTTGATCATCCCAAGAGCACCTGCTCTCCAGTCGTGAAATACAGTTTCCTTCCTGGTCATTTCTTACCTGCGAGGCTTGCGTTATCTGGCCCGATGTGAAGTCAGTCTGATAATATTTGAGATGATCAAGGCGAGAGAGGACGTTACTCTTTCCAAGTCGCAACTCCCCTAAGTTTCACTTGTGCAATGTGGGGTTGCACTCTGCTTGGGAAGCGGAGTTACGGGGGAGTCTGGCCATGGCTCCGTGCGTGAGGCTGTCCGCAGCAGTGACAGTGGGTGAGCTTGGCATAGCATGCAGGAGTTCTCCCTTCGCCCTTAAATGCATCGCTCTCTCAGCCCGGGCAGAGACGTCAAGGTCAGTGAAAGCAAACGCGGCCAGTGCCTTCTGCTGCAGGGGAAAGGCTAAGTGAACGTCAGTACTTCATTTCCCAGCAAGCCGCGGTGGAAACGTCCTAACCAGGGCTAGTTTCGAGCAGGGCTCTCCCCTCATCGTGGCAGGTGAGTGAGCAAATAGCACATAGCTCCCTACTTGCCCCTACCTTAAGGGGACAGGGGGATGTCCCAAAGCTGATGGATGGGCTTTGTTGTGTGTCCTTGAGTCGATTCTAACTCCTGGTGAAGCTATAGGACAGAATAGAATTGCCCCCAGGGAGTTCAAGATTGTATCTTTCTGGGAGAAAAATGCCATGTGTCTCTCCCACGGAGTTTGGTGAGTTCAAGCACCAAGCTTGCCCTTAGCCCCGTGAGCTGATCTACTGTACTGCCGCGCCCAGAGAGCGATTCCGGGGACCTGCCCAGCGCAGGCTCACCGCAGCACCCCAGGTTGTATCACGGGCGAGGCAGAGTTGGAGCTGGTATCCTGGTGCCCTGTGCAACCAGAACAAACCGTGTCTCAGGGCAGTGAACGCCACTGACTGGGGGGTTGGCAGCTAGTCCTTGGTCAAACCAGTGCCTGCGCTTGTCACCGAGGCTGAGTGGGCCCATGAGCCCACACCTGCTTCATGTACCCGGCCGGTCTGCTTCCACCCATGGCCTTGCCTGCTGTGGCCGCCACAGCAAAGGCATGCTGCCTCTTGTCCCGTTGATCCATCTCATCTCCCTGCACTCCCTCCCTCTCTTGCCCAACGTCATAGTCCTCCAGACCCCAAGCTGTCCTGGAAACCCATCTTTTAGAACATCTCATCTCTCTCACTGGCTAGCTTCCGTATTCTATCCTGCTGGGATTCGTGGCCGCGGCAGAAGAGAGGGTGTGTGCATGTTTCATTGCTAACCCAGAAAATCAAGACTTGCCTGGGAAAATGGCAGCGAGACTTTCAGAAGGTTGCATGAGCTCTCTGTGGAGAAAAGAGGCAAAGAAATAACGACTTCCCCAGCAGAAGAAAGATGTGAGGGTGATCTTAATCATCTTCGAGCTTCAGTCATGTATTAACGCAAAAAGTAATTATTACGCACCTATTAGGGACCAGGGAGCCCTAGTGAATGGCAGAGTGGTTATACATTGGGCTACTATCCACAAGGTCAGCAGTTTGAAACCAGCAGCTGCTCCTCGGGAGAAAGATGAGGCTTTCTACTTGCATAAAGAGTTACGGCCTCAGAAACCCACAGGGGCAGCTCTGCCCTGTGCTGTGGGGTCACTGTGAGCTCTGTGCACTGGGTGCTGGGCCCATCGTGAACAGAATAGGTGGCACCAGCAAAGAAGCCCTTGTGCTCATGGAATTTGCGTTCTAGTGGGACAACCAGACCATAAACCACATAAAACAAATGGTATGGTATGCTAGAAGCTGTGGGGTGGAGGAGCAGAGAGAGAGAGAGAGAGAACGAGAACCAGTGCAGACGAAGGGACTTTGAGTGGATGGAGGAGAGGCCCAGATGACACTTTGAAGTGGGTGCGACATTCACATCGAGACCAGAAGGGGGTGGGGAAGGAGCCATTCGCCATTAGTCCTGAGGGGCCACTGGTTAGGCATTGGGCTGCTACTGGCTGGGTCTTCCACTGCTCTGGGAGAAAGATGAGGCTCTCTCCTCCTATGCAGTGACCGTCTCAGAAGCCCTCAGGGCAGTCCTACCCCATTGGACAGCGTCACTGGGGGTCGGTGCACATCATCAGCCATAGGGATCCACAGAGGCAAGCAGGAGCCAGTACCAAAGCTGTCTAAGACTTCCTGGGGCCGAGCAGCACCCCCACCCCACCCTGGAAGAGGGTTTAGACTGCATGGCAGAAGTTTAATGGGACCAAAGCATAACATTTACTTTGTTAAAAAAAAAAAAAAAACTTGCACTAATAAGAACTGCTTCTGGGGGGAAAAAGTCTTTATCAGCAATTCTGTTTCCTTGGCAGCTAATTCGTGCACTGTCATACAATGCATCTAATTTAAATTAAGTAACTTTTCAAGGTGTCATTGAATGTATCCTGATTGCCCCCAAGAATTGCCTCAGCCCTTGGAGGGAAGGGCGCTCAGTCCCATGGTGGCTCCTCATAGAATCCCCTTTCCTGGGGGCGAACAGGTGTCAGCAAGGCCCTGAGGATAAAAGTCCTGCCTGCAGTCCCAGCTGGACTTCATCTGCAAGGCCTTCCAGCCCTCAGTGCCCCTCCGCCTTCTCCTGCGGGTTTTCTTGTGCCGCTTTCTCCCCAGCAGTAACGTGGGCCCGGCTAAAGATATATTTAAATGCCTCTATTTGGCCACGCCAGTTCCTTCCTGTGGCCTGGAACACAGGATCGTCTGTCTGGGAGCGAGGGAGCGGCGTGCAACTGCTGGACGGGCTGATAAAGCGGCATGTGTTCCTTTGCGTCCTCCCCACTCATTGCCCGAGGCCACAGACCGGCACCGGCTGGCTGCTTCTCTGTGTTGAGGGGACAAGGACTTCAGATGAACTGCTTCCTGGGATCAGAAACCCCGCCACCCTGGTGCTGGGGCCCCTCTTTGACATCTCAGAATGTTATTCCTTGTTCCACCCGGGCCAAATATGTGCTGGTGTGGCCGCAGGCGAGCTTCTTGCAAGCTGAGAAAATAGGGGTCAGACTCCAGTAAGCCACGAGGCTCCGACTCTGGCCTGCACCCACCGCGTCGCTTTCTGCGTGGCTCTTCAGGGACGGAAGAAGGGGGTCTGCGGCTGCGGACTTGTTTCCTGGGCAGCAGGCGACCGTGAACAAGTGTTTTGAGTCTAGACCTGCCCCTGGGGGTGTGTGAGGCTGTAAAGTCACAGAAACAGGACGCTGCACCTTGCTCCTGTGGAGCGGCTGGTGGCTTTGAACTGCCGACCTTGCAGTTAGCAGCCCAGTACATCATCAGGGCTCCCTGGAGTCCTGCACAGCTGGGTTCAAAGTCCAGGTCTGCTCCTCACTCTCTGAATCTGGGGCAAGTCACCCCAGCTTTCTGTCTCCATATTTCATCTCTATGAAATAGGGCCTAGAATATCTGCCTGGTTCTAGGCATAAGGAAGGCTGGATGAAGAAACGGGCCTGCGTCCACACTTCCGAGATCAGAGTCCCAACGAGGCAGAGGGAGGACGCAGATGTCCTTGTGGGTCTCGCTGGCTCGTCGCGGTTGCCGCTCTCCGAACTGTGACTGGGGATGTCTGAGAGGAAAGCTCTCTGGCCCTGACTGGGGACTTTTCGGGACAGTCGCCATGGAGACCTCGCTCGTCTCCACTACATGGATATTCGTGTCCACGAGGCCTTTGCCCAGAGATGCCTTTCTCTTCTTGGCAACGGAGCGGACGTGAAGGAAAGGCCGGCCTCGTGGCGGCCTGGGCCTCAAAGCTCTGAGGGCTCCGTTCTGCCAGGGCAGTTGTTAGTGTTTCTGCTCTGTGTATTAGATGACCTCCATCACCGGTGAAGGGGGTGGAGCATAAAGAGCCTCGCTAAGAATTCTGGGTGGTGAACTTCATTCTGTGCCTGAAGGGGGCGAAGCATAAAGAGCCTAGCAAAGAATTCTGGGTGGTGAACTTCATTCTGTGCCTGGCCCTTGGGTATCGTCTGGGGAAAGCCCTGCCCCGGTGCCCTCAGCCCTCACAGGGAGGACACCTGGGGGCTATTAGGTATGGGTGTGAGGCAGGAGTCCTTTGGGTGGTCTTGTCAGGAAGGTACCAGAGTACCAAATCATGACGAGAGCCCAAATGCCCAGCACCTGGTGAGTGGATAAACTGTGGTGTAGCCGCATAAAGGAGTGAGCTGCTAACACCAGCTCCAATGTGGCGGAACCTCAAAAACATTATCATTCATTATCATATTCAAGACCACGTGCGAGGGTGAGTCGAAAAGTTTTGCCAGTGGGGCCCAGTCCCGACGCGCACAGGTTCATTCCAAGCAGCTGGCGTTGTGATCAGTCGATAGCTACAGACAAGTTCCTTCCGTGATACATTTAAGTCTTAGCCTGGGGAGGCTTCCAAGGGGGTCAGCCGGACCAGTTAAAATTCAAGGCAGAAAAATCAGCTGAGAAGGTGATGAAACCTACAAACCAAACTCACTGCCATCGAGTCGATGCCGACTCATTAGCGACAGAGCTGCCCCTGTGGGTTTCTGAGGGGTAGGACTGCCCCCTTTGGGTTTCCCAGACTACCCTTCACGGGAGCAGAAAGCCCCGGCTCTCTCCTGCAGAGAGCTATAGTGACTTTTTATTTCCAAACATTATCCAAGGATTGTTTTTTCCAAAGGCACAGGATAATTACAGGGGCTGATGAAAGAAGAAATGTAAACTTGAAGGTGGCCTTGGTGAGAATTCTATTCCCTTGCCGCCAGGCACCTGTTTGTTCTTGCAGGATAGCGGCAGGGCTGTCCTAGGGGAATTTCGTTGGGAAGCCTTCCTCCAACCATTCTCCAGCCCTGAGCATGTCCCTCCAGACTTCTTTTTTGTTTCCCAAACTCCAATAGCATTGAAAAGAGACAGTGTGAGACCCGGGAAGCTGCTGAAGCGGCTGTTTTGAAATGGTGTTGGTCACACAGAGCACAATTTTTTAGGGAAGGGTTAGAGAGTGAGAAACTTTGCCTCCGGAAGGGTAGAGACCTCGATGGAAGAAATGCCGAGAAACAAGAGCTTCGGGGTTTCATAGTTGTGTCTAATAAGGAATTCTATGATTTTACAGCAATACTTTTTGCCCTCACAGGACAGGATACCATTTATAGGAAATGCCCCTAGTAGACAAATTCGTAAAGACAGAGCAGACCCACCTAGAGCGGAGGGAGGCTTGGTGGGCAGGAGGTCAAGAATACAGAGCCTCCTTTTGTGGTGAAGAAAATCACACAAACCTGACCGTGGGGAGAGTTGTACCCATCTGTGAACACACTACGCACCCCTGACTTGTCCATTCTGAATGGGTGAATCGTGTGGCTCACATCTCCATCACGCTGTTACCCCTACCCCACCCCCAAACAGAGGAGGATCGGTCCCTCACTGTTCTTCCTCTCCCGCTCAGGTTTGTCCTCAATGAGCTGGTACAGACGGAAAAAGACTACGTCAAGGACCTGGGGGTCGTGGTGGAGGTGAGTAGCTGACTCGGGTGGGAATGGTGGTCTCTACACCAGGGCCCTCTTGTCCTCTACTTTAGCTCTCCACCTTTAACTCAGAAACGGACATAAGCTCCTTGAAAGCCTCAGCTCGAGTGTACAAAGCAGTTCAGTTCTTTTCCTGTGGAACCAGGATGCGATCTTTGAAGGAGCCTGGCATCCCGGGCCTGCAGCACTGGGGGGAGCGTCTTCGGTAGCGCCCACTCTGCTTCTCCATTTCTCTGGCATTAGGTGACCCGGGATCGTCTCAGGAGCTCTCGCTGGCTGTCTCCTCACACGGAGGTCTTGTTGTTTTCTCAGACCTGTGAGTTACCACAGGCCCCGAGCAGACCACTCTCACTGAAGCCTGTGGGGCTGGTGCGTTTCCGTAGACGTGGAGAGTGGGAGCGTTGTGACTGCTGATAGGACGCACACAAGGAAACGCCCACTGATGTGGCAAGGTTGACACAGTCCACAGTTCACAGGGAACCTGGGCGTAAGCCAAACACAGCTCCCTCTCCTGGGGGTTCACCTCCGGGGACTTCAACCCGCACAGAGGAAAGCCTAGGAGGTAAACGGATCGTGTAGACAGCTTAGAGCCCAGTTGTTCATCAGCTTCTTAAGTGAAAGAAGGTGAAATCTGAAGATGGGAAGCGGACTGTCCTAGTCACCCGCCGGCCCCTTAGAGTTGGCCTCTGTGCCCCCCTGCCCCTACCCCGCCCCCCCCCCCCCCCGCCTTTCCAGGAGTCCGCTGACTCAGGTTTCACATCTGCTTTTCCCCGAGTGTTGGATAAACAGATGACGTGGCACCCAGAGGGCCTGAACTCTAGCTAGTAGTAAGTCCCTCTCTTCTCCGAGTGAGGGGCAGGTGAGGTAGGGGCTGTGGCCAGCTGAGGAGGGCTGAGGACGGGGAGACTGACATTCGTGATTAGATGACAAGCCGTCTAGGAGCCTGCTGCCTTGACCGTCTCGTCTTTCGGAGATAAATTCAATCTATGCAGCCTTGTGTCTTTCTCTTACAGCTGAACCGTGACCTGTGTCTGTCACAGCAGCTGCTAATCAAAACCTTGATGGTTCAAACCCAGCCAGAGGCAGCTGGGAGGAAAGGCCTGGGGAAGTCTGTCATTGAAAACCCACAGGCACACAGTTCCGGGCTGATATTCATGGGGTCTCCACGGGTCACAATCCAAGCAACCGGTACAGGGTTAATCAACACAGCTGGCTGCAGCGTCAGCATACTGAGACTTTTCTCTAAGCCAGACGCGTCTATAGCTACACCTTTAAAGTTACGATTTATCTGGCTTGGGAGAAGGGAGCGGGACAGATGGCCGCTGCCTTCTTTGTTCTACATGCTTCGAGGGGCCCCACGACTCGGCGTTTCATAAAAGCCTTGTCCATCTTTGCTCCGTGAGAAGAGAGGTGGTCTCACAACGAGAACCTGCCGAAGACCTTGCCCTTGGAGTTACCCAGAGCGTGTGAGCAGCCCGGTGAGGGGCTCAGCCCCGAGGGCCGCCCCGTGGGAACCACTCTGTTCATCACAGCCTCTCCCCACCCCCACTCAGGGCTTCATGAAGAGAATAGAAGAAAAGGGCGCCCCCGAGGACATGCGAGGGAAAGATAAAATCGTGTTTGGAAATATACACCAGATTTACGACTGGCATAAAGAGTAAGTGTGTCGGCTGTCCGTCGTGTCTGCGGCCTGTGTCTGACCTACGTGGTGGGGCAGGGGACAGCAGCCTCTGCCACCTGTCTCAGCCGTGAGAAGTAGCACAGCGCTCGGTGACGGGCCTTCTTTCTCTTATCTCCTCTCTCCGTCTAGCTTTTTCCTGGCAGAACTGGAAAAATGCATGCAGGAGCAAGACAGACTGGCCCAGCTCTTTATCAAACACGTGAGTGTTGCCCGGCGCCGCCTCCACCCCGCTCACCAGCCTCCGCTCCATTGGGTTTTGTTTGCAGAGTAATGTCTTTTTAATGCAGAAGATGTAAGAATGGAAAGATCAACGGTTCACAGCAGGTTTCTCCAGTGCTATTAGATCATGAAAAGAGCAGCCGTGTGTCTATAAAGCACTGTACGCACAAAGGTGTTCCCCCACAGTAACATAATATACAATAAATGGCGATCCTTTTAGTGTTCAATCAGAAGACAACGGTTTTTATGAAAACATACTCTTCGTAGGTTATCAAGTTAATGCCATTTGGTAATTGGTTTGGCTGAGAATGGTTTTGAAACAGAGCTTTAGAGGGTCAGCTGCGAAAATAAATGAAGTGTTCCCTAGAGTGGCTTTACCGCGGGGGCCGCAGCAGAGGGTGAGAGTGCCGGTGGGTGTGAGGATGGGCGGGGGCGGTTCACCACGGCCTTCATCAGAGACGACTCGGGTGTAACCCACGGCAACAGACAAAGTGATCCATATTCGACAAATTCAATCCAGGTAACTCTCTGCCCGTGACTTGCCCATCTAGCGTGTATTCTTTTCTTGTGACTCGATGCTCTTGCTCTGTATTCAGAGAATTGATCGTGTATGGTATGTTGGATGTGGGACATCCACGGTGGCAAGGTTTCTGTAGGAGACTGTACTGGGAGTGGTGTTTGTGTACTAACAAATGTTACGTGGATCCGTTGGTTGTAAAATCTTTGATTTCTTCTTTTTCATGGTTCTGGTTTTTTTCTGTTTCATTCTTGACTCCAGACTCTCCTTCTTGGCTCACCTCTCTGCTGGTTTTGCTTTACCCTTACTGCTTTTATCCTCATCCCGTAGCCTTCTGTTAGCCAATGTGGCAGGTGACCTCGTGCCGACAGCATTTACTTGTACATCTCTGACACTCTAACTGCTTCTGTGCACCCCCAAACCCAAATCCATTGCCTTGAAATTGGTTCTGACCCATGGCGGCCCTGGGAGGTACAGAGTCAAAGTGCCCCATGGGGTTTTCTAGACTGTGATCTGCGTGGAAGCAGAGTGCCAGGCCTTTCTTCCAGGGCACCAGGGGGGGTGTTGGAGCACCACCCTTGAAGTTAGGGATGAGCACACTGCATCTGCGAACGTGGGCACCTGCATTTCTTTATCTGGGTGGAGACCAGCGTGGCAGACACCTGGCTAGAACAGTGCCTCCTCTCGTTTCAGGAGCGCAAGCTGCACATCTACGTGTGGTACTGTCAGAACAAGCCGCGCTCAGAGTACATCGTTGCTGAGTACGACGCCTACTTTGAAGTAAGTTTCTCAGCCCTCGCTCAGGCCAGGCCAGGGGCAGGCCACGGAGGCCCATGCACCGATGTGAGGTGCGGACATAGCGAGTCAGCCATCGCTCATGCGCAGCTGGCCCCATACACAGTGACCCTGATTCTACAGAAATTGCTGCCTCAACAGAGCAGTTGGCGTCTAAGGCAAACCTTCGTGTGCACCTCCACTTGGGAGGTGCTGAGTTGGCCCAGTCTGTGGACTGTTTGCAGACGCTCCGTTTGGTTCTGTGAGTGTAGACACTGTTTTAGGAGCTCTGGCCTGCCCTCGTCCGTGGCCTCAGAGGACACTCGCTCACACTTTCTCAGCAGCCCTCTGGACATGCTCGTTGAGGACCGCCCCTCTTTGCTGAGACGTTCGCACCTCGGAGGTTTACGCTCCTGGTCTCGGGGGGCCAATGGAGCACCTCCAAGTGTTTGCTGGACCATAGCCTGGACATCCGTCCTTAATGGTAGAGAGGCCACACCCTCGCTTGGGAAAAGTCCTCAGTTGAGTGCTTGGAGATCTGGGGCCTGTTGTGTCCTCAGGAAAGCCCGGCAGTCTGGACCTCTCCCTGCAGTGGCAGGGCGAACGTACCCCTTCTGCCGACTGGGGTGGACAAGAAGGTGGCGGTGTCCCCTGTTGATGGCAGATCCGCAGCTGTGTAAGGCAGTTTCACTTCTCGTGTCTTTCAGAGAGGCTAAAGCTGCATTGGAATCTAGGGAGCCCTGCCTTCCTTGCCTCTGACCCTGATCCAGAGTACACCCCAGTTGTTTGGTTTGGGTTTTTCCTAACACAGCTCCTTTGTGTTTCAGGAGGTGAAACATGAGATCAATCAAAGGCTGACGCTTAGCGACTTTCTTATCAAGCCCATTCAGAGAATAACCAAGTACCAGCTGCTCCTCAAGGTAAGAGAGCCCTGAGTTCTGGCCCGAAGCCAAAGAAGGGCCTTCTGGGGCTCAGCATGCACGAGCAGTTCAGCCTGGGCTTCTGACTGCACCCCACTTTGCGAATGGCTAGGCAGCTAGTAGGCCTTCATCTTACCCGTCCGTTACTTTTGTCAGCTTTGCCCCAAATAAATTGTATGACTGCTGCCCCTGTCTGTACAGCTGACTATCCCTTGATAGGAAGTCTGGGGGCATAGTGGTTACACATGTGCCTGCTAACTGCAAGGTCAGCTGTTCAAAACCACCAGCCAGCTCCACAGGAGAAAAACGGGGCTGTCTACTCCCCTAACCAGTGGCAGTCTCAGAAACTCACAGGGGCAGTTCTGTTCTGTCCCACAAGGTCGCAGTGAGTTGCCACCGACTGGGTGGCAGTGAGTTGGGCTTCTTAGTTTTCACTTGAGAGCCTCCTCCCAGTTCACCGTCTCTGCCTGTTCACCGTGCCCCCACCGTCCGCTCCCCCAACCAGAAAAGAGGAGAGCGTAGGATCAGAGTGGCATGTGAAGGAACAAGAAACGAAAATCCCCCAGACACCTTAAGTAACACCTAAAACTTTATTTTTAAGTGTATAGCTTGAATTAGTTTATAGAAACATGAGGTAAATGGAAGAGATTTAACGTTTCCTTCCATTCATTTTGTCCTCCCCCCCTCCCCCTTCTTTCCCTCTCTCTCTCTGGATCTCTCTCTCCTCTCGGGGTCTTGACTGTCTCTCTTCCTCATCGCCTGACATGGTGGGTGACGTCATTGCTGAGCTAAAACATGCCATTGCTCTCTCTGCTGGGAAGAAAGCTCTTCTGGGCAGGATCGCATTTTGTTGCTGTTGGTTTTTGAGGCCAAGTTGGGGTTTTTAAATAGCTCTCTGACTGGCTAACTAACTGATTTCGCTCCTCTCTATGCCCTTCCCCGCGTCCCCTGCGGCCAGGACTTCCTGAGATACAGCGAGAAGGCTGGTCTGGAGTGCGCAGATATCGAGGTGCGTTTTCGGCGGGTAACGCCCGCTGTTCTTGGCTCTCTGTGTCTCGCGGGGAAGACGATGTCCCCAGGAAGGCAGGCGTGCAGGCTGAGTCCTCGGAGGCGGGGCGAAAGAGCCCCAGCTACTTGGCAGGATGAGCAACGGGGACTGTGCTTAATGTGACCACCTTTTCGCAAAAGTTGAGAATTCTGTCATGGGCCAGACCCCAGCTCAGCCCCCACAAGCGCCCTCCCTGTGGCTCTCAGAGACCTGACATGGGCAAGGGTGCCATGAGACCCCCGTTCACACTTGTCAGAGAGTGGGGCGTGGGAGAGTGTTGTCGCCCCCACGGATCCGAGGGCTCTTGGAAGCTACCCGACGAAATGGTCCCATTTTCACTCGCCGCCCCTCCTCTGTGAGAATCACCCTCTAAGTGGGGTCCTTCGAGGCTGCAGTGCCACGGAGATGACTTTAGACCCAAGGGTTTGCAAGCTCTTCCCACAGGTCCTCTCGGGTTATGCACCCCTCCTGTTCCACGCACCAGGGTACCCGCTGCCCAGGCAGCCGGGAAACAACAGAGGTGAGAGGGAACTGATGAACAGGAGGGGAGGGAAGACCCAGACGGGCTAGTAGACCCCCATGAGACTCAGCCCCCCCCCAACACGTGGTCCCATGTGGACCACCAGCATGCCTCCGCCAGTGCAGCAGACCCTACACTCCCGAGAAGGGTCGGCAGAGACCAGCACGAGGCACCCGTGTCGAGAACGGCGGAGGCCTGGTGGCATGGTGGGGTCGGATCTGGGCTGCTAACAGAAAGGTCGGGAGAATGACGAGGCTGTTGGTTTCTGTAAAGATCGCCAGTCTCTCTCAGAAACCCTGGCAGGCAGGTCGCCCCTTCCTGTGTTAGAGGGCAGCTGGGCCTCGAGTGGCCTCGGCGACGGTGGGTTTCAGTTGGCTTGGGTTCTAGAATATAAAGGGTCCTTGGTGGTGCAGTGGTTAAAGCACTCGGCCACACACCTGAGTCTGCAGTTCAGCTCGCAGCAGTCCCGTGGGAGAACGCTGTGGCAGTCTGCTTTCTTAGATTTACAGCCTCGGGAACCCCATGAGACAATTGCAGTCTGCCCTATAGGGCTGCAGAATCGACTCAATGACATGGCAGAGGGCTTGGGGTGGGTTTCTAGAGCAAGGAGCGACCAGGAGGCGAGGCCCTTGTCTCCAGGCACAGAAGCCCCACCAGCTCCGTGCCTGTGTGTGCTTCCCCCCGTGAGTGACTGCTGTTCTTGACCCCGCAGAAAGCCGTGGAGCTAATGTGCCTTGTTCCGAAACGCTGCAATGACATGATGAATCTGGGACGCCTCCAGGGCTTTGAGGTGAGCCCTTAGGGATGCTTCGCCGGGTGGACAGTGGGAGGCCAGACCCTGCAGGCCTCTGCCCTCCAAAGGCTCAGTTCTCTCCTTCAGCCCGTCTGCTGCACACCTAAAGGATGCATGTGCTTAGGACGCCTGGTGACAGGGCCATCAATAGCCCTCCAGGGCAATAGGGGCCAGGGAAGCCCAGAATGCTTGGCAACCCTTTGGGCCTTGCCATAACCCGCTCCCTTTTGTCCCTTATTTGAGAACTGGGGGCCTGTGAGAGGAGCAGGACTAGGCGACAGATCTCAAGATGGAAAAGGAAGTACTTCTTTTTTTCTTAGACGATGGTGTGAATGAACAGCTCTACCTGGTAGTAGCTGGCCTTTTAGTAAATGAACATTGAAGGCTTCAAAACACCCCAGTGGTTCGTTAAGAGTGGAATCAAAGTTTAGACCTAAGAGCTAGATCTTGAGTTCCGTGAACTTGATTTAAGCTTCATGAGTGGCTGTGAGGAGCTAGCCCCAAAGCTTGTCAGTTAACTCAGCTTGATCTGTTTGTGCATAAAAAGAAGACAGAAGTGGACCAGACACAGTCATTGACTGGTACTTAGGAGGTGTTGGAGGCCTGAGAGAGAGATGGGACTCGGATAATCCTGTATCCCCCGTCATCTTTGCAACCCAAGATTCTGTTAATGCTTTTGAGGGAAAAGGCTTCCTGGAAGCTGAGGTGAGAAAGTAATAGCTTCCTCCTCACCGAAACGTCCACTTAAAGACAGACTAGTAGGATAGTTAAATTTAGGAGGTTTCTGGTATTTTTGAGCTCCAGTGGAGCAGAGTTTACATGCTCAGCTGCTACCCAAATGGTCCACAGTTCAAACCCACTGGCCACTCGATAGGAGAAAGATGTGGCAGTGAGCTTCCAAGAAGACAGAAGATCTCACGGCCTTGAAAGCTCTGTGGGCAGGTCTCTGCCCTGTCAAGTTGCTGCAAGTCGGAGCGGGCCCCAGGACAGTGGTTTTTTCTGAAGCTCCTGCAGCACACAGGCTTGTCCTTGCCTTCCCGGTCTGTTCCGGGGCTCTCTGGCTGGTTCCATTGCGTCCTTGTGACCAGGAACTGTGAGGTGGCTCTTGCTCCCAGTTCTGTGTCACAGGTTCCCGGTTCTCCAAGGTAGCCCTGCAACATGAGCATGAGCGGAAACAGGCTTGGAGCTCATGAGTCTTATGGATAGAGTTTGACACATTTTCCCACTCCAAGTTTGACACGTTTTCCCACTCTGAGCAAAGCCTTCTGCTTGTAAATCCGGAAGGGCCCCGTCTTTTCTGAACCGGAGTCCCGCTTTACGTTCTCGGCACCTCCAGAGGAGCTAGTGCTGGCAGGTGGAATGGTGTCTGATGGTGCCATCTGACTCGAGGTCATGTCCACGGGACTATCCACTGAGTGTGCGTCCGAGGAAGGCCACATGGGAGAGTGGGGTTCTTTCCTCCCCTAAGCCCGAGAGCCGCGGTCTCTTCTTCCATCAAGACCGGAAAAGCTGCATTGCATTCCTGCAGCTCATTAGGTAACGCCATGAAGGTATTCCCGTGCCTTCTGAAGTCCATGGCTTTAGCCAGAGAGAAGCCAGCATCCTCACTTAGAGTCTCCCTACCTTTCAGATCTCCTGGCTCTCCCTCTCCCATCCACAGAGCTAGACCCCAGGAGTCAAGCTCTGTGTAATATGACTGGAGCTTGGAGAACTTTCCCAACTAGCTGGTCACTGGCTTATGACTGTGAACTTTGGACCAGGGGAGAGAGACGCCCGTATGGCTGCTGACGTGGCTGTTAGAAGCCATGATTCAAACAGAGCATGGACGCAAAGTCACCCGCATGCTGGGTAGTGTGTGGAACAAAGTCTCACATGCACAGATCGGCCCATGTTTGCAGTGCAGGGCCGAAGCTGGTCTGCTAGAGCAGCATTCAGAGAAGCCCCTCTGTCCCTCAGTTCGGGTCTTCTGCCCCTCACTGTCCCCCAGTTCGGGTCTTCTCCCTGCAGAGCGGTAGGAAAAGTAGCATCTGTGAAGAGTTGGGTACATAAAGCGCTGAAGAGATCTCTGGAAATCTGGTTCAAAACTGGCAAACCGAGTAGGCTACGCCTTCTCACCTGGGCGTCAGGTGGCCTCGCCACTGGAGTCTTTTTAGAAAGGATCGCAGGACCCAGAAAACTATCCACCAGCTTAGAATCAACGGGAACCAATTGGTGGTGCCCTACCTTTCTCTCTCGGTCTGTCCCAGGAGGCTAGGAGTGCAGAATTCCTCCATCCTAAGATCATGGAAGTAAAAGAGAGGGGCCCAACTCGCCTCATTACCGGTGGTCCCCCCGGTCACAAGTGCATTCCAGGTTGATGGACAAGCGAGTGCACAGGGCCTAGGCCGCATTACAGGGAGCAGAGAGCACTCTTCAGAGAGCCTCTTACTTCCTCTCCTCTTCATAGACACAGGAAGGGCCAGGGGAGTTCCGGAGCTCTTTACTCTGGGCAGTTTTACTTTTCTTCCCTGAACTGCTTCGTGGTGGCTTCGCGTTTCCTCTCTCCCTTTCCCTCGAGGGTCTTTGTTTGGACTGGAAGTGGCCATAATCGGCCCCTTGAGGGAGATGATGGTTCTCTGTCCCCAAGTCAGCGCCGCCTCGTGGTGGCCCCATGCTCAACGGGACAGCAGGTTGCCTGGTCTGAGGTCATCTTCACCACCAGTCATGGGTGCGATTGAGCCCACCAATCATGGGTCGCCATGGGCTTTAAGCTCCCGACTGCATATTTGAAGGGGTTCGTCTTTCAGCAAGGACGTCTCCTGGTATAGTGGGTTACGCATGGGGCTGCTGACCTCAAGGCCAGCAGTTCAAACCACCAGCCCCCCTTCAGGAGAAGGATGAGACTTTCCACTCCTGTAAAGATGTTACAGCCTTGGAAACCCACAGGGGTGCTTCTACTGACCTCTTGGGTCGCTATGAGCCCGAATGGCGTCTGATGGTAGTGATTCGGGGACAGTCGTCTGTCTTCACCGGATCAGACAATATCCTGTTGTGACCCTCTCCGTTTTCTCGGGCTAATCTTTGGCAGTGGATCACCAGACCTCTCTTCTAGCCCGTCTTGGCTTGGGAAATCTATTGATAACTGTCCATCGCGGATGGCCCTAACGCTCTTCACACTCCTGGTAGCATAACTCCGGGCAGGATAGCGACACGGAGACACCACAGTTCAACGGGCTGACCGATGGGTGATGGCTGGATGGGGGCGCGGTCTCGTACTTGAGCTGAGAAGCTTGTGGTAGGTGGACTGTCTCTGATGTCCCCACAGCAGGAGACTGTGGCCTGCCAGGGCTGTGGCGCTTTCCCCGTTTTCACTCGCTCTGCCTGGTCCCTCCTCCTGCCAGGGCACCCTGACCGCTCAGGGGAAGCTGCTGCAGCAGGACACATTCTACGTGATTGAGCTGGATGTGGGCGTGCAGGCCCGGACTAAGGAGCGGCGCGTGTTCCTCTTCGAGCAGATTGTCATCTTCAGTGAGCTGCTCAGGAAGGGCTCCCTGACACCAGGCTACATGTTCAAGAGGAGCATCAAGGTGAGCCCCGGTGGGGAGGAGAGGGAGAAGAGCGTGCCGGGAGCTGCTTGCTGAAGACTCTGGCACTTCAGTGAGCAGAGGTCAGTGCGATGCTTGGAAGGTCACGCAGCCCACAAACCTCGAGTGGTGGAGGTTCTGTAGACAGTGCTGGTCGGGGAGAAAACGTGAAGCACCATGCAGTCTTGGGCATGCTTCACCGAGAGGAAGCCATTCCCCTAGAGACAGCAACCCACAGAGCAGACAAGTCGATCCAGGCCCAGGTTTCGGAGACTTCTCCTGAAATAAAAGGCTTGGGGACACTGTCATGTGCTGCTGAACTTTTTTTTTTTATTCCACTTAAATATGAAAAAGATCGGCTTCGTTTCTTGCAGATGAACTACTTGGTCCTGGAGGAGAATGTGGACAACGACCCCTGCAAGTTTGCGCTCATGAACCGGGAGACCTCGGAGAGGGTCATTCTGCAGGCCGCCAACGCTGACATCCAGCAAGCCTGGGTGCAAGACATTAACCAGGTCTTGGAAACACAGCGAGACTTCTTAAATGGTGTGTACTGTGCCTGGTTTCTAGCAAGGTTGTTTTCAGAACATTCACCGCCCTCCCCCCCCATTCCATCAACACACAAACACCTCCAAGCTTCTGTGGGTCTGGGTTTCGAGTGAGTTATGAGCTCAGGCCATGTTTTACATGGGCTCCAGCTCTGCAGTTTTAGAAAGACTATGTTTAACATTTTTCTGAACCCAAATATGTAAGGAGAGCAGAAGAGGCATAACACAGAAGCCTCGTCTCTTTTTGTTGTTTTTACCCCCTTCTTTTCTTCGAGTTATCCTCTCATCACCCAGGCACGGGGGATCTACATGTGACCACCACTGCCAGCTGGCGGCAGTTGTGGGCGTGATTGAGATGGGGCCAGCTCTGTAGGACCCCTGTTTTCCTATTTGGTGGCATTGGCTGGTGCCCTCTGGTGTCTTCTTGAGATGACCAGAAGCTTGGCAAATTGGGGAAAGTCTGTGCTCTGCTTCCAACTGTGTCAGAGCCCAGAGAAGGCATCTCACTAACCCAGACCCTGTCCCTGAGAGCTGATCGCTCGCTCGACATTTCCCTGAGACCTGGCATCTTCCCAGAACAAATGTCTTAGCCCCCCACCCCCACCCCACCCCCCGACATGCAGCTCTCTGTGCGTGCGCTCTGTTGGGGCTTCCCCCGGCTGTGTGAGCTGGAGGAAAGTTCATGTGCTCTCGTTGACGGGTCTCTGTGTTTTTCTCTGCTGGGATGGTCTTCACGTTTTCCTCGGCGTGGCCTGTGAAGGGAGGGGATGGGTTTAAACTGGTGCTTGTCTACGGGGTTGGGGAACGCAAAAGTGTCTCTGAGCAGAAGCATCTAGAACTTGAAGTGGACGTGAAGGGCGAAAGGAAAGTGAAGGCGAGTCCACCTGGAGGATCAGCAAGCACTTCTGTGTTTAACACACACATGCACACACACACAGACGCACACACGCACAGCTGCCCTGGGATGTGCCATCTCTTCTTGCCCGTGGAGCAGGGAGACCTGTAGTACACGTGCACACACATCCACACACACTTACACACGGGGCTACCTTCAGGGGTCCCACCTCGCCTTGCTGGCCCTGAGATCTGGCCCGTATATGTAATATACGGATGGGCATGTGCACACACACACAGAGGCCACATCGAGTGTGCCACATCCTCTCACAGTGCTGTGATCTGGATTCTTTCCATGATGCAAACAGAGCCCTCACTGGGACAGCGTCCAGCATGGGCCTGGAAGCTGTGGGGAGGGATTCAGGGAGGCCATCCTCCGTGAGGGTGCCAGGTAAGTCAATGATGTCTCTCTCCGCCTCTGCTTCCCCTGTTGGTGAGAGGGAATGGGGCGAATCTTCTGTCTCACGCTGGCAGCACTTCCAGCAGTACTGGAAATAGGAAAATATGGCACATGCCCCTGATGGACTGTGGGGACAATGAGGGAGCATTTCAAAAAAATAGATAGAGCAGGATGTCCTGGACTTTTAAGATAGACCATGAAACTTCAAAGCAGTTTTGCACAAGATTCCCAGGCTAGTCCCAGTCCACACACCCTTCTCCCCACCCCACCCCCATCTCCACCTGCAGAAATGGGGGCCGCTCAGGGCTTTCCCAGTCTAAAACATCTCCAATGAAGCCCCGGCTGCTCAGCCCTGAGGAGCGGTACGGAAAGCTCCATAGTACTAGTTATTACTTTGATATCAAATTTGGCTTGGCAGAATAATTTCATGACAAGTCATACACATAAATAAAATGTGTACGCTAAATGACATTCCATTTGTTAGGACTTTCTGAGCCAGCCGAAGCAGGAGTGAGGTTCTTAAGTTACGAATGCAAACCAAAAGAAAAGCAAGGTGAGACAGGATGTTGAAACCAGGAATAACAGAAGTTGCAGGAATGGCTCGGAAAGTCAGTTACGGCTATTCTTCTTTCAAGTGAGGAAAAAGGGTTTGGGGGAAGTTTCAGGGGAAAAACCCTGTTCAAGGTCACAAGAACAAGGATGTAAACCCAGTACTGTGTGACTTTGACTTAGGCTCTTAACCATAAAACTTCATGCAGCTGCTAGTGGTGGGCACATTGATCTCTGAGCTCCCTAGCAAGCAAAGCAAAGAAGGAAATGGGGCTAGATATAAGATATCTCACCCAGCAGCCAAAAACAAATGCTGTCGGAGGATGCATAGCTTTCCTGGTCCTAAGGCCTCAATTAGGTCAATTGAGACTGGTAGGGAAACATTGGTCCTCTGAGACCCTTATTTGAGAAGATACACTATTTTCAGATCTTTCTGTGCTGTTGTTCTTGTTCGGTGCCATCAAGTCAGTTCCAACCCATAGCGACCCTACTTCAAAAGGAGGAAATACTGCCCGGACCTGCTCCCTCCTCTCCTCCCCTCTCCGTTGTTCCTCTGCCTGAGCCTTGTTGCAGCCACTGTTCTTTCCCAAGCATGATGCCGTCTCCAGAGACGAGTCTCTCCTGACAACATGTCTAGTGGCTGTAAGCCAGAGCCTTGCCACCTTTACCTTGAAGGAGCGCTCCGGCCAATACTTCATGCAAGACAGATCGGTGTGTCCTTTTGGCAGTCCGTGGTATTTGCAATATTCTCTGCCAGCACCACAATTCAAATGCATCAGTTCTTCAGTTGTCCTTAGTCAATGTCCAACTCTCACAGTGAGTTTCATGGGGCAACGGAAAACACCATGCAGTTCCTCGCATATAAGCCAGGAGTACCCTAATCACAGCAGATGCGGGCTGATGCAGAATTAGGCGTCGCGAGGCCTGTTTGCTCTGGACTTGAAACTGTCTGTCTCTGGGCACTGGCAATGAGGCAGACTTTTATGTTATTTCCCGGGAGCTTCTCCTAATGATGGTGAGCAGTGGGGGATGCCGACCTAGGTTATCATTGCCTCCATAGTCCACGCCCGCAGCCCTCTCTGGGGAGGGAGCCTTTTCCCTGGCAGGCACCTGCTCTACACCTGGGTACTCTCAGGATGTGGTGAAGGCCATGGCTGAGCCATCTGTCCCCACCGAGACCTCAGGAGGAAGGAAGCGTGACCCCGAGGGAAGATGTAGTGGGGTTCGTACAACCCTGTCACTGCAGAGCTAGCCCGATTAATTGCATGTTCTCCGGGCCCCAGCTGTGAGTTAGCCCAGTTAGCTAGTGGCTACTGCGCTCACCGATGATGACGCCATAACCAGACTTTATTCCAGAATCTGACCTGCACCTCTTACGTACTCGGATCCCGGGACTTTGTCATCTTAACCTCAGGGAACAAAGCTCACCTCTGTTTCTTCCCCTCGGCATTGTCATCTTTCTCCTGAGCGCCATGACCTGTCATTCTCTCAGCCTCCGAACCAGAGGGAGCTTCAGATCTGGCCATGCTTGCCCCCTGTCCCCAGTCCCCCTCCCCCCCAGGGGATGCTGGCATCCTATGTGTTCTACCTCTGAAACTCCCCCCGCTTCCCCCCACAACGCCACCCCTGGGACTCCCCCCTGTGCTTGCTCCCATCTCAGGGCATCTGCGACAGCCCCTCATCCCTTGCCGTCTCCTCTCCGATTGTCCCTCGTAACTGCTGCAAGATGAATGTGCCCTGCATGCGGCTCTGAAGGTAGAATGTGAATTTAAGGGCGCTTTTTGAGCCCTGGTCCCATAGTGGATTACATTAACCTCAGGGTCAGCAGTTTGAGACCACCAGCAAGAAGACAGCTTTAGACTCCTGTAAAGAGTGAGTCTCAGCAATCCCAGGGGACAGTTCTGCCCTGTCCTACAGGGTGACTCTGCATCGGCTTCAACTCGATGGCAGGGAGTTGGGCTTGGGTTAGGGAGTTCATGTAACCTCATCTCTTTTCATTGTCTACAGAATTCAATCCGGACACCACAGCTGGTCTTTCTAGATCCTTCATACCACCACCCTCCAACCTCTCTCACTTATCTCATTGCATCTGCCCTGGAGGCCTGTGGCCTTCAGCCCCAGGAAATCTGACCATGTGGTCAGATTACACCCCCACCCCCTCTCACGTCACCTAGCAGCCAGGTCTTCCTGGAGCTCTTTAGTAGCTCCATCACCAGCACCCGTGTGCATGTGCACACGCTCGCCTCCGCATACTACACATACCCTCCCCCCCTTTGCCCAGCCTGGGTCCCTCCCACAGGGCACTGCTCTCTATCGGGTTTTGTATTGGCGTTGGTGAGGTAGATGTCTGGGTTCTCACTGTACGTGGTAAATTCCTTAAAAACAATGGGCAGTGCCTGGCGCAGGTCTGATGCTGAAAGAGGCTCCCACATCCTTGGGGGGTTCCCAAGGCTCAGAATCACAAGCCCATCTCTTCTTCGGCAGCACTACAGTCGCCCATTGAGTACCAGCGGAAAGAAACCCGCACAGCTGGGATGCGCCCCCAGCCCACCAGGCTCCCCCAAGCCAGCCCCAGGCCTTACTCTTCTGTCCCCATGGGCTCTGACAAGCCTCCCAAGGGCTCCAGCTGCACCCCGCCTCTGCCACCCCTGAAGATATCTACCTCCAATGGCAGTCCAGGGTTCGACTACCACCAGCCTGGTGACAAGTATGAGACCGCCAAGGTAGGTGACAGCCCATGGTCCAGTCCCGTCCTGTGTCCCCCTCTCGTCCCCCGCCCACCACCCCCACTGTGAGGACACAGCCTCAGGGGTCGCTTTAGTAGACGGCATCTCGTGAGACCAGATTAAATAGAGTACAATCTCAATTACTTCTCACCCTTCCTCTGTAAATCGAATGCGTGAGGCCAGTTCCCGCTGCCTCTGACACCCTGTGTTGAAGGTGTACTGTCCCCTGCAGACACTGCAGACGTGGTGTCCCTGGCAGCAGTTAGGAAGAGGAGTCACCTGTGCCAAACAGAGCCATTGTGGTACGGATCGTCTGAAAGGCACCACCCTAGACCTGGCATCTTAAAATAAGATGGCCCTTGTGCTGGGCAGGCGCCCTGGAGGTTCCGCATTGGCCTGTGAGCTGCCTGGTCAGCGGTTCGAAACCACCATCAGCTCTGCCGGAGAAAGACTGGGTGTTCTACTCCCATAAACAGTTATAGTCTCGGAAACCCACGTGGTCGCTATGAGTCAGCATTGACTCGGTGGCAGTGAGCTTGGTTTGGTTTGGTAAAGGGGCCACTGAAGTGAGGTCATAGGTCTCCTCCTTCCTTCTGCTGATGTGTGAGGAGAGAGGTCTCATCCATGGATGGATCCGCAGGGAGCCGGCCTTGGATTACATCCTTCTCAGAGATGACCCGTCATTCCAGCCAACACCATAAGGAGAGTTAGAAACTTGACCATTGACCCTACAAGGAACAAAAGAAGCTGAATTCTGTGCTAGATGAATAATTAAGCAATGTGGTTTCCATTCCAGAATCTGTAACTCACTTGCTGCCTACGCTTAGCCAACTGGTTAGTTACACGAGGTTGCCCTTTCCTTCAGGGCGTTTATGAATGGGAACAGCTGCATGTTTGACCTACGTGGTCTAGTTTCAGAGTTTTCTTCTCCTCTTCCTCCTCCTCCTCCAAATGACTAGTTGTCATTGATGTGGTGAAACTCTTAGTGCCTAAAATCAGTGCTATTGGAAAGCTCCTGGGGAAATCCCATCATCTGTAATCCCAGATTACCACGAAAGTGTTTGAAGCCCTTTCTTGTCTGTTAGAGCCCCAACTATTTCATTACATCCCCTAGAAACGATTTTCTTCCTTAAATCCCCCGAGCCGCTGTGAATCAATTGAAGTCACTGCTACAAAGACATGTCGAGGGCCCGCTAGCTCTCCCCATGCCCTCTGAGCAACGGGCTGCCCTGATAACTCACTGCTGTCCTGGTGTCCACAGACAGGAGAAGGTGGGAAATGCAGCACCACTTGGAGTTCAGTTCCTGCCTGGGGCAGGGTCAGCGGAGGCAGTGGCCTCTCCTTCGATGGGGCGAAGCCTGACCGCATTGTTGGTGTGGACTCACGGTCCGGGAGGGAGTGGGTCCTTCGCTTTGGCTGTAGAGAAGACCCGAGACCCAGCCTTCTTGTTTGTGTGCCCTGCCCTCCTAGCCAAACGACCTGGGAGGCAGCAACGGGAGCGCCTCCATGGCGGTGATTCAAGACTACTATGCACTGAAGGAGAATGAGATCTCTGTGAGCCAAGGCGAGGTGGTCCAGGTCCTCGCCGTCAACCAGCAGAACATGTGCCTGGTGTACCAGCCCGCCAGCGACCACTGCCCCGCCGCCGAGGGCTGGGTCCCAGGCAGCATCCTGGCGCCGCTCACCAAAGCCACAGTGGCCACCGCAGAAAACAGTGGCGGGAGCATCAAGTAAGTGCCCGTGGCTTCCGTGGCCTCCCCGGGAAAGGAGAGCGTGCGTGCGTTGGAAACATTCCGCAGCAAAGCGCGCGCACGCAAGCACGCACAGCACGGTGCAAGCACACCCTGCTGGGAGCCCCCGCCGCAGTGCTGGGGGGACAGAAGCCCCCGTGTGGGTACCTCACGCGCACAGCACAGGCATCCCCTCGGGCTTGCCCTGGTGGTGGTGGCGGCGGTGGGGGTTTCCCCTTTCCTTTCTGTTTATGATTTTCTGTTCATTTTTTTTCTCTCTTTTTTCCCCCCCCTCATTCATTAAGAACCGAACCGTACTGAGGCCCTAGGTGACCAAAGCCATGCCTTCCGTTGCTCCATTTGACCCACCACAGGACTCACTGGACTGGACTTCTATTTATGTTGTATTAAGTTACTTCTCTCTCTGTTTTTTTTTTTTTTATCGACACCAAAAAGTTACCTTAGCACAAATGCCAAGCCTGCCCAGGTCAGAGGCCCGCTGCTTCTCCCACAAGAGAGGGACATTTTTGGCTGTGTGTGGCAATTTTCTCTGTACAGATTGTAACTTTTTTTTCCTTAAAGCCTTCCCCCCGCTCCCCATCACGTTAATATATGTTCATGGTCCTTTGTAAGATTTTCCTTTCCCTTCCCTTTGATTGCGAAGACCCTTCTGAGCACATTCCTGTGTAAGATACTTTGCACTATTTAAAGACAGCCGTACGGATAAAGTCAGGTTGTGCAATATATTGAAGAGCTACAATGGTCATCATTGAACCTGTCATGTAACTAATAACTTTAAATGTACTATTTTAAATATGTAAAATAAATTTTCACCACGAGCATGTTTTAATGAGCAGAATGACTAGTTGACCCTCCCCCCAACCACCCACCCTATCTCACTCTCCTTAGACTTTTAAATGTACAGGTGACCTTCTTTTTGTTTTTCCCTTTCCTTCTCTGGATTTGAGGAGCCATTGACTGCGGGGGGCGGGGGGCCAGTTTCTTCAGAACCTGAAAAAGCGCCTTGGTCACCAAAGCGCCCATCCTAGCCTTCCCTTCTGCCGATTTCCCTAACCTCGGCCATGAGGCTGGTGTTGACAGCATGCCGCCCAGCTGGTTCCCAGCAACTGGCGACCTTGAGGTGCTGACGTCAGCTCCTGCCCAGACTAGACCGCAGGTTTTGGCCCGGCTCCCCATCTCCGTCCTGCGTGGTCACACGGAGGAGGGGCTGATCTGAGCAGAGCACCAGAGGAAGCGCACTTCTGTGGCCCTTTCTTTAGGGCCAGGGCTAGAGGCTATTTAGCATTACCGTGGCCTCTCTAGGTCACCACACATCCCCCAAGTCTCTAGGGATACCCGAAAACCCAGCAGGTCCATTTCATTTTAGTCTAAAGACATTTGTTTCGAGTGGCTTTTAAGAAGCCCGGGCCTTTGGAATAATGTCCTTGAACATACTGAAGTTCTTGTTAATCAACAGTCTTAAAGAGCCGAGACCTACTGACTCAGAGCTGTTGATCAGACCCTCTGGCTCTCCCTCCCCCTTATCTTTGATCTTGGGGTCTCTTGTCAGTTGCACTTACCTGCCAGGTGAAAGTGGGGTATCAGGGGGAGTGAAAGTAAAGAGACTCCCGTGCCGATTGGTCAGTATGGTCCACTTTAGTTGCTGTCACCCAAGGGTCAGGAGGCTGGAAGGGGGCAGAGGAGTCAACTTGGTTGCCAGTACTTACAAGTGAAGCACATTCACCACACATTTCCCCAAGGGCCTGCTGTGACCAAAGGAGTCAGGGTTGGTGGTGATGCCTACAGGATAACTGTCATAACTGAACGCCCATTCCCACATCAGCCCAGGACTGTGGCCCATGATGGAAGTTCCCCAAACCATAATGACGGGTTCTTCTGGGAAGAAGAATATGAAGTTGAGCTGTCCGGCCACTTGACCATCTGCTCTTCACATCTCTAGTTCCTTACCAAGCATACCCAACAATCCAGAGGTGGTAATAAACATAGGAGCATGTGCACACACACCATCTGCCTTGAGAGTCTTTTCAATAGGGACTTCTCCGACAGGAGATATTCTCAGAAGGACCTGGGGACTTGGGATGTTGGATGGTAAAGAGAAGAGATAAAGTCTGAAGTTAACAGAGTTATGGCGTGTGAGCTTACCTTCACAACTGGTTCTCACTCAGATAAGATCGTTGGAATGCCAGAGGGTCCTAAAGAACTCACCAGTTTTGTTGGGACAAGAGAAGGTCTTGCCTTTTGAAGGAAGCAGCTTTCCCAAGATTCAGTGTCTGCAATGGATTTATTTTTTCACCCAGAAGGCTAATTGTTGAGCGAGCATGCTAGGGATAAGTGTTTGGGGAACACCTTCCACGGGCACCCTCGTCCTAAAATGGGTAGACTTGCATGGAAGAGACGCTGTGTCCTTCTCCCTCAGTGAAGGTTTTTGTGGGTGTGGAGCCCTGTCTTCTTAGGCCTGAACTTGACCAGAAGACGCTGAAGACAAGCCAAGTCTCTTATTGCAGACAATGGTTAAAACGCCCCCCACCCCAAGCTGTGTGACCACACTGGCGATGGGTGACGCCCGCCCAGGGTCACTGATCCTATTTGTGATGTGGCTTTGGTTTCTTCGTCCTTGGGCCCCAACGCGTGTGGCGCTCGAGCTCTGGGCTGGGCTGCTCTTCAAAGGACTGTGAAGAAGTAGCTCCCCACCCCCTCATGGGAAGGAAGAAGTTAGGAAGGCATGCCCGGGTTGGTTGCCTCTCTCAGCTCCCTGGGAGCAGATATTGGGCCTTCTCCCCACGAGAAGACTCTGTGACCTCTCCTGGGCTGACCGAGCCACCGAGTCACGGACTGAGTGGTGTGGAGTACATAGACCAAGAAAGCCTCTACTCTGAAATATCAGGCAAAATGATGGTGCCTGGCTGTTCATGGCATCAAATACCCCAGAGAACCCTGTCCCTTCTGCGGCGGGTGGGAGTGGCCACAGTCCAAATCCGAATAATGAGATGGAAACCCATAAGTCATCCTTTGGGCTATATCTGGTCCTGGGAAGGTGTGTTGCCGGTACCGTATACCGTGTAGAGCACACCTCTGCCTCTGTTCAGCACTCTTGCCTCCCCGCCTCCCACCCTGCCCCTGTGTTCTGCGTGCCTTTCATGAAGGGGTCCCCAGTCCTGCAAAGCCTCATCGGTATGACATTAAAAACGCCCCTTGGTGAAGTTTAGTAACCCAGGACATTCCTACTGTCTTCAGATCCAGCCACTCAGCCTGGCAGAGGTAGCAAGTGAGGTCGGCGTTCATCCCCATACTCTTCGGTCGGAGGGGAGGTCACCCCCCCCCCGCCACCGTGGGAGCTGGCCCCCAAGTGTGAGGCCTCTGAAGCTTGAGCTTGCCTGGAGCCCCTCACCGACGGGCTCACCCAGGGTGGTGAGCCCTCCCTGCCAGCGCTTGCCTCTGCCCTGACGTGCCGTTTTGATTGGTGCATTTCTTGGTACAACAGGAAGTCATGTTCATGGCATACCCTGCGCATGAGAAAGCGGGCAGAAGTGGAGAACACGGGTAAACATGAAGCCACAGGGGCTCGTAAACCCAAGGATATTCTGGGCAGCAAAGCCTCTGTTAAAGTGAGTAAGGTGTCCGGAGCTGCGCCCCCCACCACCCCCTCTCACCCACTCCCACCTGCAGCATTCTCACAAGGCAACGCGAGGGGCGGGGATTTCTTTTCCCCAAACTAGTTCGGGGGACCCGAGGGGAAGTAGTTTAGCAGGATTTTTGCATGCCAGATCCATTTTTATTTATTTATTTTTATTTTCGGTTTCACCTGGCAACTTCGGCTCAGGTAAGTGCATCTCTGTTTTCTTTCACACCTTTCTCCTGAGACTGTGCAGGTGTTTCCTAACAGCCTCGTCTGCCGCATCCTCCCCTTAGAAGTGCAAGATGCCCGTGTCAAAGCGCCCATGCTGTCCCCGGGGGTTGAGAATAAGACCTACGGGTTCAAGGAATTGGGGGTGCCCCCAGCCCAGGAGGGCTGAGGTTTGGAGCTGAAGGGACCCCATTGTCCCGAGGAACATTTCTTTTCTTTTCCCCCGAGTTCAGACAAACTCACTGTGGGCCAGTCCCCTCACCTCTCCCTGCGCATAGGCAGGGCACAGAGGCGTGTACATTAAACCCAAGTTATTTCTCTGTAAAACTCCACCTACTACTTTGGACTCACAAAGTGTTGGTTGGCCCTCATTTCCTCCCCCTCCCCACTCCTCCTCAGAACCCCCAGCATCTTACCATGAAGTACTCTGCCGTGACATTGGGCCCTGAACAATGGGAATTAGATGGCTGGCCGTGTAATGTTGAAATGATTATTGGTCTTCCTGGCGCTTTTCTCCCCTTCCTGGGCAAAATGAGAACACTGAATTCCATCCCATTCGAGCGTCCTCCTGTGGGGGGGGGGAGAGGAAAAGAAATCCCACTCCCTCTGCCACCCTCACCTGGGAAGTCCAGCCTCACAGAAGACAGCAGGTTCAAGTCTGCGGCCCCCATGCTTCGTGGGGTTGCTCCCATGGCGCCTCCTGCGAGACCCGCGGGTACACTAGCCCCAGCCTTCCCCCCTTGGAAAGAGCACGCTGCCGCCCTTGGCGGTTCGCACCCCCGCCTTAGAAACGTCCGGTGTTTTCTCTGCCCCGGTTCCCCGCTGCCCACGCTTCTCTGAGGTTCTCCTCTCTCGCTGGCAAAAGCTGCTGTGTCCTAACTGTGTTCTCTCTCTCCCGCTTCCTCATGCTGCCCGTCAAGGAGGCCGACAGTTCCGAGGAGTCGGAGTGTGACGATCTTGAGCCTAAGACTAGCATGGAGGTAGAGCTGCTGTCCTATTGCCTGCAGTGACTGTCGGGGTGGGCTGGTCTTTCTACTGCGCGCTGGCATGGTGGTCTCCCCAAAATGACCAGCCGGCTGCGGATAAACTGTGGTACCGGGACATCTCTGGGCATCCGGCCCCTCCTAACAAAAAGCAAACGAAACTCGTTCCGTTCGGCTCCGTGTTGGTAGAAAACGCTTAACAGCAAACACGTTCTTTTGAATGTTTGCTCAGGACTCCCTCTGCGAGGGCTTGGTTTTGTGTGGAGACTAACCAACTTCATTCTGGAGACCCTAGAGCCCCCCCCCCTTTTTAATTTTCATGGAAGACCGCATTACCTATACGGATTGATTTCCAGCTGAAAGGCAAGAACTCATTTGGGTTTTACATTCTTCCTCTTTTGCTTTCTCCTTTCTCTGCTCTCACTTCTTCCCCCTTCATCCTCTTCATCTTATTCTTCTCCCAGGGCCTACTCCTCCCTAAATCGTCCAGCATCAAGACTGAAATGTGGTTTTGTGGATGACTTCTATGTTAGTCTCGGTTGACTAGAGAAACAAATTCATAGATACTCATATGCGTATAGGAAAGAGCTTTACATAAGAAAACATCCCAGCCCAGCCCAGATTAAGTCAAATATTAGCCCATATGTCCAGTATCAGTCTGTAAATTCCTCTTCAGACTCATGTGACATATGCAATGACACCGAGTGCAGGAAGATCACAAGCTAGTGGGCAGAAAGTCTTGTGGACCCAGTGGGGGTGGAAGCATCTCAGCACTGGCATGGGTCTCCATGTGGCTCCTCCAGCTCCAAGGCTCTGGCTGCCATCAGCATAGCTCCATGTGGTTGGTCAACAGCAATGAGTGTGTCCTGCCACCACCAAACTATCTCCTTAATGCCTCCAAATGAGGTCATCAAGCTGCGACCTGATTGACAGGCTAAACTCCACCCCTTCACTCAATAGTCTCAAGTTGACACCAGATTATGTTAATTACCACAACTTCACACGGACCTTGGCCCTAACTAAAAATAGGAAGGGTGATGGGAACACACCCCTGCCTGGCCCCCGGAGCTCACCACAGTGGCTGTACCCACCACATCAGGGGAACCAAAATCTCTGGCAGAAGCCTGTCTGGGTGTCCACCATGAGGCTGAAACACTACATAGGAGCCCTTGCCACCCCACAGACTGACAGAGGCACGGTATGGGATCCACACCTCCATCGACTAAGAGCATTGAATTAACTTCCAACACGAGACATAGTCTAGAAACTATGCCAGGTTGCAGAAACATGTCTCCCATATAATTTACAGCCACCGTGAGTTTATAAACTGCAGAGGACCCCTGGTGGCGTAATGCATTGCACGTTAGGCTGCTAGCCCCAAGGTCAGCAGTTCAAATCCACCAGCCACTGTCTATTCCTCTAAAGCCAGGAAACCCATAGGGAGCACATCCTTCCAGTCTTTTTAAAAAATGAATTTATTTCCTTCCTGTCTCCTGGGGTCCCTATAAGTCGGAATCGACTCGATGGCAGTGGTCGTGGTTTTTTGTTACTGTTTTGGTTTTTAAGGGAGAGAGTTTATGCAAGGTGGAATTGGCAGTCCCAGCCATTGTGTCTTTTGGAAGGAGGCCTGGTGGTGGTTGGTGAAAGCGTCCTCCTGCGAGCTGGCCCCCCCACGTCACCATGCCCTTTGTGGGAGGGAGAGGTGGCCACCTCCTGTGAAGGCCGACTGGCCTTGGACAGCCCTGGGCGCGGTTCTGCTCCATCCCATGGGGTCAGCGGAGCTGGAAGCAACTCGAGAGCAGTGGGGTTGTCTTGTCCTTCAGGGTAAATGGTAACGCCTTTCTCCCCATCTGGGGGGTCCCCATCCCCATCCCCAGGAGGAGATAAAAGTTCAGAGATTTTCTTTTCATGAAGAACATCTTTTAAACCTTTGCCTCATTATAGCCCTTCCCCTTTTTCAGTGCTGGCTCCAGTGACCCTGGAGGACAGGGCCGAACGGCCCCTGTGTTTCTGAGACAGTAGGTCTTCCTGGGACTAGGACTAGGCCGCCTCCTCTTCCTCCCTGGGGGTATCTGGTGGTTTCAAACTGCTGAGCTTGCAGTTCTCAACCCAATGAGACACCACTACACCTCGAGGGCTGGGCTTTTACTACTCTTTCAAATTTAGCCTAACTCCCAGGAAACCCACCCTCCTATTACAGCAACCGCTGCAAAACATAGGGGAGACGCCGAGAGCTAAGAACAGGTCAGGCAGCTGCAGAAGAAACAGCAATTGAGTCGAAGTGGACAGGAATCGAGTGGTCGTTTCCCGGAGCCCTGCCGGGATAAAATAGCCTCCCACCCCCTGTGGGTGTGGGTGATGGTCGAGGGCCCCAATTTAGCAGCCCCGGGTCACTGCAGAAGGAAGTGGCTACAGTAGTTCTAGCCGCAGGTAAACAAGGGAACCAAGGGAGATTTCTGGCTCTGCTCCACTATGTGGAACCCACTACCTGCCCTCATGTGGCTGGCAGCTGGCGCCTGTCTACTCGGTCTGAAACCCTGGGATGCCGTGGGGGTGTCAGCTGCCAGTGCAGGCCGGCCGGGCAGCAGGCGGGACGAGTCAGGTGTCTGTGTTCCATAAAGTAATGTAGAACCGTGTCCAGCAATAGTGGGCAGGCAGAACAGCAGTGCACGCCGAGGCGTGTCGGACCAGGCGAGCTGCCCCCAGCGAGAAAGCCGACCACGTAAGCAGATTCGTCAGCCCCTGTTGGGAGGAGGAGGGGCACACACACGATCTGAGCCCTGCTTGGGGGAGGACGCGCTCGCCGGGGAGCCCCACCAAAGACCCTGTGATTGCTCCCCGGGGGAAGCCAGAAGTTCCCGCTGCATGTCGGAAAGTCTTCAGATGTTGCGGTGCAGTTTCGGAATCCAGACAGATGTGTGAGTTAACCCAAACTGGGAGGCTGCAAGCATTCTAGTTAAGCCAAGGTCAGGTTTCCATGCTGATGGTGCCTGCCTCCCGTGCGATGCTGGTGGCACCTGCTGAGTATCCATCGCACGGTGCCCAGCTCCCTGGCAATTAGCCTTGAACCTGTGAACGGACGCCCAGGGAAAGCAGGCAGCTCTGCCCTCGCTCTTCAGTTTCTTCAGACACAGACGACACCGGGAGAGAAAGCCAACCTGCTCGCCATGAGCTGAGCCATGTCTCAAAGGACAGATAGCGATGCCTGAGGGCAGAGCACATCATTGCAGGAGAAGAACGTCCCACACGAGCCCTGATTCGAGACGCGGGGAGTGGGCCGTCGCTTGAAGACCTCCGAGCATCCTCGCCACACCTGGGCCAGCCCCACGCTGAGCGAGATCCCTGTGATTGATAAGTGGTCGGGATCACCGTGACATGTGCTGTTTCATGGGAAGCAGCTTGCTGACTCACCTGCCTTCCAGACCAGCCCTGGTGTCCTCAGAGAGCTAAACTGTAGCAGTCTAAAACCAGGATCCCTGGCAACACTCTTGGGTGCCAACTGAAAGGTGGGCAGTTCGAACCACGGGTAAGCAATGAGGCTGTCAGCTTCTAAGTAGATCCCAACCTAGGAAAACCTCGTGCAGCAGATCTGCCTCCTCTTGCTGAGTCAGACTGGACGGTACATAGCCGCTGTGTAAAAGCCTGTATGCCTAGAGTCCCAGCCCCAATCCGGGGACTCTGCACACTAACTCTGGGCCAAGCCTGGGATGCCGGGGCAGCACTGTTGACGGGCCACCGCAGTCTGACACCAGCATGTGGGTTCCAGGGCGAGCTGTGTGGAGGCCCCCCACCCTCCGCAGGGCGAACACTCCCTGCTTTTCCCGGGTGGGTAGGCTGGAGGGTTCCTATAAGGAGCCTGGCTTGCCAACTGGCTCCTTGCTACCTTCAGCACCGGCATGCATGTCACCGTTGTATTTCCAGGAGAGAGGCAGACATGCCTCCGAATGCTAATTAAAAGGGAAGTGAAGCACGGTGAACCCCAAAAAGCCAGCTCCCTAAGAACGTTCAGTTCTGCAGAGGGAGGTGCTTCTGTCCTCAGGCACCCATAATTCCTCCCGCTGTAGACACACTCATGAATCTTCTCACGTACCGCCCCCAGCCCTGCAACCACCATGCGGCTGTCCAGCTGGACAAGACTGGTTCTGGGTCTTGGCCATCGCTCCTGGCTTGCCTGGGACCCGACCACTCCCCACAAGGAACTGTGGTTCTGCAGATGACCCGTCTGTCCCCAGCTCTGCTGCCCTTCACCGCTGATGAGCTCAACATGGGAATGTGTCAGCGGGGGCATCGTGCATGAGAGCAGACTTTCCACAGTGGAAGAGGAGCCAAATCAGGCTGACGACCCAACAGCAGAGTGCCTGAGGAACAAAATCACCCTTTCCAGTGCGTGGTCGGCAGTTCGAAGCCACTAGTAACTCCTCAGGACAAAGACTACGCTCTCTACTCCTGTCAACAGTCAGAGTCTGGGAACCCCACGGGTCGCTGTGAGTCAGCACCGGCTCAGTGGCAGCTAATTTGGCTTGGTGTGGCTCGGGCTGCAGACGGGCCTTTATTGGAGAGTGGAGAGGTGTATGGGAGTGGAGGTGGCACTTACTCAGCCTGCCCCACCCCAGCAGGGTTAACATCCAATGTGCATCTCTGGGGAGGCTGGGTCCTCCCTGGCCCACACTGTATTTCCCTCTCACCCCTCCACACCCCGTCTGAAAAGGCGGCTGAGGGTGGTGTCAATGTGTGGGGGTTGGCACCCACCGCAACCTCCAGACTCAGCTGTCTGCCCCACACATTGGGCTTGGAAGACCCTCACCAAGCTCCCAGGCTTGAACCTGTGCCTTCAAGGGGTTCCCAGGCTGGTGTGCCAAGACCTTTCATGCCAGGGCCAATTAGTGAAATGAGCTTTTTTGTAAAAAAGCCAATACAACGCTTAGCAGATGAAATCAATCCATCAGACTCAGGTTTCCATCACTGTCTGCCCCTGCCATGCCGCAGGCAGCCAGTCACGCCCAGGGCACACACACCCCTGGTGACAGAGCCTCCAGGAGGCCTTTCGCTCGGGATTACTCTGTGCGGCAAGATTTGGGTCTGATGGGAGATGCTTCAGAAAGATGAGGGAGAGGGAGCATCGGGAAGGATGGAACCATTTCCAGTCAGTGCAAAGCACCGAGCAGAGGAAACTTGTGACGCTTTAGTCCCCCCGCTGCCTGCAGAGGGAGCCCCACCGCTGAGGCACAGGGTGCTGGCCCCCTGCAGAACCATCTGTCCATCTCCCGCCCCACCTCCATGCTGCCCGCCCTCCAGAGCAGGGGCAGGTTCGGACAGACAGCGCCAGTCCCTCTGTGTGGGCTTGTTCCTCGGTCTCTTTCCAGTTCAACAACAGCAGGGAGTATCACTTCTGCCCATCCCTGCTTTCCGGGGCCGGAGTCTGAGTAACATAAAAATCACACAAAGGCAGTGTCACGCTGGAAGAACACAGGAGCAGGCGTCCGGAAATTTGGATGCTGGCCCAGATCCTGTAAGCTGGGTGACCTTGGGCAGGCAGGCGACCCAGTCTTCCTGAGCCCAGCTCCACTGTGGGAGGATGCTCCTCTGTGGGAGGGTGCACAGCAGGGTGTGCATTGCGATGGGTAACCCTTTCAGCGCATACAGGTCCCCGGGGTTTGGGGTGGGCAGCAACAGCCTGCACTGGTGGCACAGTGGTTAAACCTTCCACTGCTAAGCATGAGACTGGCAGGTGAAGCCCGCAGCCCAAGTTCTGCTAGAGAAAAGGTCCGGTGACTGCTCTTATAAGGACGGCAGGCTCGGGAAACCATTGAGCCCACTGACTCCGTCCTTCCTGCCGGGCGGCTGTGAGTCAGAATTGACGCGGGTGGCACACAACTGAGGGTTGGTGGTTCGGACTCCCCTAGTGGGTCTGCAGAAGGAAGGCCTGACGACCTGCTTCTACAAGGCTGCAGTCCACCAGCCAACCGGCCCCATGCGGGCAGTTTACACTGTGACCCGTGGGGGTCGCTATGCGTTAGAGTGGACTTGATGGCGACAGACTTGGTTTGGGTTTGAGCACCCCCACACACACAGTAAAACTGAAGAAACTGAGGTGTGCTAGCAGAAGATTTCTTCCTTTCTGGCACCTCTGATTCTGGAAACAAAGAGACCTGAGAGGCCAGAAGGTGAACGAGTCCAGCCCTCGCCCTGAAACTTGCTTTGTACAAGGTGTGGCAGGACAGCAGAGCCTGGACAGATTTCCTCCTGAAACCTGACTGGGCGTGTCTGAGTGGCCAAAACCGGCCCTTCTTTTCCCACCCCCAGGTCCCCACCTCTCCGACCTCCCAAACCGCCAGCCCGAGCCCCGCAGTCTTCCTGCCCGGATCGAAAGCTCCCTGAGAACCAGACCCAACAGACAGGAGGAAAGGTTGTCACGGAGTTGCCAGTGTCTTTCCACTGATGCCCACTTCTGAATGTCAGGAAGATTTTTTTCCCCCTCTGAGAAGGCCTCTTGGGGAGGAAAAAAGTGAAGTGACACATTCCCCTCATTTTTATATGTAAAAAATAATTTCTTTGTCATAGAGACTCTCTCTTCCGGCCTCGCGCTGGTCCGAGTCCTGCGCATAATGGACACCCTTCTGCGCCCAGCGGGAGGGAGCCTTCTCCCCGAGGCAGGGCCACGTCTTGGATGCAGCCTTTTGGTACTGACTCCCCACCACCCTGGGAAGTCAGTGAGGGCAGTCGAGGCACATCCCACACCCCGGGACACAGGTTGAGGGGGTCAGGGTTCCACAAACCACTAAAGAGCAGCTCTTGGTACTGGTGCTTGGAAAGGCCCGTGGGGCCGAGGAGAAACACTTCCTGCTCCCTGGGGCGCAGGCACGTCCTCACATAGGGCCGGCCTCAGTCTCCCCCTTGTTACACGTGTACTCACAGGAGGATGGATTTCTCCCTTGGCAACTTGTTAAGCCTCTTGCCAGTTGGGGTAATTACTGGGCCTCACCCACCCGTCCCCATGACTCAGGCAGCCAGCCAGGGCAGCCGAGAGAGGAATCCGGTTACAAGGATTCGAAGCAGCGACCTTGGACACACCACACTTGCTCACCTGTCTCCTCGGCCACTCGCCCCCCCCGGAGGCCTGGCCCATCGCCTGGATGAAGGACACGTAGCAGATGGGCAGTCCCACTGACCCAGAGAAGTCGTTCTAAGGGCCTGGTGTTGTTGCCACGGTGTTTGCCGTCGGGGCGCAGGCTACAGGCTCACTCGGGGTGCTCAGTCTCAGCGTGGCAGCATCTGACTCACACTGTGGTCAGTACTGCAGAGGCCAGCCAACCAGGGAAGGTTGGTTCCACCTAGAGGAGCATGAGGCAGGCTCGAAGGCTTGAGTACATGCCCGCGTTATAAACCCCGGCCAAACCAACAGCCATCGAGCCTATTCCGACCCACAGCTCCCCTGCCGTGCGGAGTAGAATTGCCCCGTCTGAGAGCCTTTGTGGAAGTGATGGCCACGGCTCTCCTGCGGAGGGCCTGGGGAGTTAGGGTCGCTGACAGCAGACGTTAAAGCAGTGTCTGCCAGAAGCAAAGGAGCCCTGGTGACACTGCCGGGGAAGCACGGCCCGGCTAACCACACGGCCCGGCTGGCCGTGCCACCCCACCAGCCACGGCATGGGGCAAAGATGAAGCTCTCTGCCCCCGGTTAGACGTACAGACTCGGGAACCCCACGGAGCCACAGCAGTCCGTGCTGAAGATCGGTACGTGCTGGAAAAGACCAGAGATGGTTTCCCACCCATGGAAGCAGAGAAAAGGGACCAATTCTGACGGGGTCATTCATTCGTGGGTATTTAAGCACCACTGCCCTCACCCAGGCGATCCCACCCTGCACGACTGTGTAGCAGTGCTGAAACTGAAGCCTCCCGGGGCCAGGTGGCCTCCTCATTGTCACGCTGAGTGTCTGGTGAATGTGAACGGCCGACCTTGAAGGGAGCAGCCCCACGTGTACCCCGCTGTGCTCTCAGGGCCCCTCAGCGGTGGCAGTGGCTTGTCCCTGCCTCCAGACAGTGCCATGACACAGGTGTGCCACCATCCTGCCCCCGGACAGCTGAGCATGCTGCAGAGCGCAGCTGGCTCCGGCCTCCCCCGGGGTTTGCACCCCTCCGCTGCCCTTCTCCCAAGAAGGCCAGGAGCTTCACGGCGCACAGTGTCTGAGTGATGGGTCCACAGGATGTTCAGAGGAGGACAGGATGTGAGCACCCGACCTGGCGGTGAAAGTGCCCGGCACGTGTGAGCAGTGCTGGGGTGCCCGAGGGTCAGGGTCCATGTGGGACATCTTAGGACATGATGCCTGGGACGGTCTGGAGCACGACGCAGTGGATGCGTCCCCAGGGGCGGCGGTGTATGGTTCATTCTCTGTTAGGAAGACGGCTGACACCTACTTCAAGGATCGTGAGGGGCAGCGGGTGGAGGGGGTTGGCTTGTCTGAGAACAGTGGGAAACCCCTGAGGAGAGCAATATGGGTGAGCTCAGGAAGGGTGCTCAGGGAAGGGACATCAGGCTTTGGGCAATCCCATTCTCATTCCGAACGCCAGAAAATGCTAACAGCCAGCCTTCTACTCTCTCCCATGTTCCCCGGGGAAATGTTTGCCTCGTGTGGCCTGTGATTTCACTCAGTCTGAGGAGACTTGAGAGTCTGTGTATGACAGCCAACTCCTTAAAGGATGAGACCAACCGCACTCATCCAGAAAGACTTGGTCCACGTAGAGTCTGCCTTCCAGGCTGGACATGTTATGTCTGATAAAGAAGTGATGCCACCACCCGGGGACCACCAGCACCCCTGCCCAGCCTCTTCCTCACTGACTGCCAGGCTGTGAGACGCATCAAAGTGCATGCAAGGTTTAGCCATTGTGTCACCTTCCCCTGCGGGGGCCAACCCAGCCTCCCGAGCGTCCATGGCCAGCCACAGAGCAAAGCCAGCAATTCCAAGTCTGCCTGTGCCCACCCCACCTCCGGGGAGGCCTTACCGAGGAAATTAGTCCTGGGGGCTTCCAGCACGAGTTCCAGGCTAAGACACAGGCCAGGCACTCCGTGTCTCCCCAGCTAGCCACGTGCTCTTACTGTTAGTGTTGGTTGGTTGCTTTGCTTTCTCACACTGCCTCCCCCTCCTCCAGCATGACCGCCGGCCCCAAGTGCCACTACTGCCTACAATGTGCCGAGCACGGAGGGGGGGGGGGGAGACCTGCTGCTGCCCACTGAACCTCTCTAGTAGAGATCATTACACTGTCTGCTCTTGTCTTCAACTATAGTCTGCCCGCTCCTGCATCTCCTCCCTCCCCCTTTCTCATTCCTTCCTTCTATTGTCTCATTTGCTTCTTTCTTCACCACCACCCCCACCGTCTTCAAGCTTCTCCGTGAATTTCTTCTGCCTTTTGTTCCCCACCCAGATAAATCCGAGTTGATTTCTTAGCTCAGATTACACACGATGTGCTACATGGGGATTTTTTTTCTTCAATGTGGGGTCAGTTGGAGCCACTCAGAGCTAGTTATACGCCCTTTCCGTGGACCAGGACGCTCCACTAGAATTGTCCCAAGAGCCACCCCTGGGTGTGAACTGGCAGCACGGGGCTCTGCCTTGCGATAACCTACTAACTAGTTGATAAGCCGAAGCCACCAGCCTGTCCAGGGGAGAAAGCGGAAGCTTCCCGGCCCTTGAAGATGTGGACTCGGAAAGTCAGGAGGCAGTTCGCCTCTGCCCTGTGGGGCTGGTTGCTCCGGGCAGGAATCGCCTCAATGACAGTGAGTGGGCTCGCCACCTTGCTGGGGGCACTCTGCCCAGCGAGCCCTGGCAGCTTTCCAAGGCCCTCGTTTGCTGTGTTACCTTCAGATCCACCTCCCGCACGATCAGAAGAAATAAGATAGCTGGCCCCTTCCAATAGGGGGCGTAGTCTGCTTTCCTCTCCGCGCTTGACACTGCTAGATGTTTCTTTCCCACCCTGGTGGTGCTTGCTCCCGTACTCCCTTTCCCCGTGGGCTGGACTACTTGTCTCTCAGTGCGTGCTACCGGGTGGCAGTTTAATCAGTTCCACGCCCAGGGGTCTTGCTGGCCAGTGCTTTAGGTTATGTTTGCGTCCCAGACGGAGGCTCTAGATCTAGGTCCTCCATGGCTAGCAGAGTGAACCTGGGTTGTACTTGTGGATTTCAACTCGGAGGGCGGAGACGGAGGTGCGGGTAGGGGGGTAGGGGGTAGGATGCGAGGGGCGGGGAAAGACCAGGCTTTCTGCTCCCATAGAGAGTTCCAGGCTCAGAAGCCCACTGAGGCAGCTCTGCTCTGTCCCGTAGGGTCGCTATAACTTGGAACTGACTCGATGGCGGTGAGTTTGGTTTTAGGATGTGAGGAGGAGGAGGGAGACTCTAAGAAGCAGGCTTTCTGGTATTCCAGCTCTCTCTGAAACCCTCGTTGTGGTAGACTGTTTTAGAGCTGTCTGGAAATCACCTATTCCAGCAATAACAAACCTTGAACTTCTTCCACACTTTCAAAGCCATTGTACCACTGAGGAAATGGTCCAAAGAACTTCTCAAATGTTTCACTGCAGCTTGTTCTGGGTTCATCTAGAAATAAGCCAGGTGGGAAGATTGTCTAAAAAGCTTAGAAACTACAGTCATGTTGAAAACAGGGTTGAATCTCCAAACCAGAAATCATATCTCAAGTTGGAGCAATTCCTTTTGTTATATCTGTTCGCTTATTGCCAAATCTCACCATCTGAAAACCATCGAATGCCCTTCTCCCCCCCTCTCTGCGCACGGAGGTACGGAACTAACAGAAGAGAGAGAAATCGGGCGTTAGTCGAGGAAGCTCTGATTGAGTTTAGGATATTTTATTTTCGTTGCTTTTGACACATTTTTATTTTGTCGTGATTCTCGATGTGTAGGTTTGAATGATAAGAGATTTGGAATCACACGGGTGAGACGATTCCTTCACAGGGGCCCCGTTGACCTCTAATCTTGTAGTCAGAAAGGACGTCACCAACACTGTTAGTCACACAGTGCCAGCCTTGGGCTAGACTGGCTAGAAAATGTCAGAGTTCCATTTGTGTTATTCGGTGTTGGTTGATTTTACCGGTCACTCTTACCTCTTACCTCATCGCCCTCCAATTTTGAAGAAAAATCAAGAAAACAGCCAGGTCGCTTTCTAGAAGGAAGACACTAAGTGGCTGATGGGCGGCCCCCCGGCGGAAGTCCTTAGTTTCCCGGCTCAGAGGAAGCACTACCTCCTGCCCCCACTTGGTCCCCCCCTCTGCTCAAATCAAGCCAGGCTCCCGGGCAGCCCTTCCCCACACGGCCTCGCCTGCCTCGCCAGCTCAGATTTTCAGTGCATTTTATGTAACCTGTTCTCTCTCCTTCCCTGCTACTTCCATTTCCAATCCCAGTTCTACCCGTGGACCCCATATTAGATGGACTCCCAACCTACACCTAATGGACCCCTCTGGCCTCCACACACCCCAACACGGATCATTAGACACAGCGCTCTCACTTACTCACTGCCGTCAAGTGATTCTAACTCATAATGACCTACGGGGCAGAGCAGAACTTCCCCCATGGCTCTCCAAGGCTGTAAATCATTCCCGGAGCGGAAAGCCTCCTCTCTCTCCCAGCAAGCATCTGGCAGCTTCAAACCGCTGACCTTGAGGTTAGGAGCCTAACACATAGCCCACCATGCCTCCAGGGCTCCTTAGACAAGGTAGCCAGGAAACTTAAATGCTAGTCTGCAAACTGAGTGGCCTCAGTCCATTTGATTCTGTAATTTCAAGCACGTGAAAGAATGACTCCCTTGGAGATTGCAGTCGGCTAGGGCATCTCGTGTACAGGATCGGATGCTATGATAATCAGAGGCGAGAAGTGCCAGTTTGTTGTTGTTGTTGTTGTTTTTACCAGTCTCCATAAAAGGATCTGGAGGAGGAAGAAATCACTCTGGGCTGAATCTTGGATGATGATGGTCTCACTGACCAATGCAGTTCCCCATCAGGTCACTTTCCCAAGTAATAGGAATTAGAAAGCACTGCCAGCCCAGGGCAAACGTTTTCCTGATTCTTCTCCCCCAGATTAGGATCCCACCATTTAAAGTGTCCATTGAGTCAACTTATATCAACTTGTATGTCAGGGATTTACAGGCTCTGAGGATGCCTATGCATAAAATGGCATGACCTTGACCTCTTGAGCCTTTGGATCTAGAGGAAGCCATGGAAAAATACCTAAGGGACCACACGACATTGCATTATGACTTTCCCCCTTCATGCTTCAGAATACCAAACCAAGCTAAACTCACTGCCACCAAGTCAATTCTGACTCATAGCGACACTGTAAGACAGGGTAGAGCTGCCCCTGCAGGTTTCTGAGACTGTAACTCTTTTTTCATATTTATAATCATTTTATTGGGAGCTCACACAGCTCTGATCACAATCCATACATACATGCGTCAAGCACATTTGTATATATGTTGCCATCATCATTTTCAAAACGAGACTATAACTCTTTATGGAAGTAGAAAGCCTTCTCTTTCCCCCTAAAAGCAGCCAGTGATTTTGACCTGCTGAACTTGAGGTTAGGAGTTCTCAAGGTCACTGTCACCCGGGCCCCATTAGGGACTCTTCTACACTGCAGTGGTGCTCAGCCTATGGGTCTCAACCCCTTGGGGTCCAATGACTCTTTCACGGGATTTGCCCGATTCATAACAGCAGCAAAACGACAGTGATGAAGTAGCAACAAAGAGAATTTTATGGTTGGGGGTCACCACAAGATGGGGAACCGTATGAAAGGGTGGTGGCATTCGGAAGGTCGAGAACCGCTGCTCTACTGGCATCATCGAGACTCAAATTTAGAGAAGAAAAAAGTAGTGTGTTTTATCTTGGTTCTTGGTAAAGGAGTTTTAAAATGAAGCCCAGGCAGAAATAGAGGGCAGGGGTGGGGCTGGGGGAGGAGCAAAGATAGGCAGGTAGGTCCGTGATTGTGATGACAGAGTTGTACAAGACGTTCTCCCAGACTCTCCTGCACTGGAGCGAGAACTCGGCTGCACTTAGCGCCACGGCCCGGCCCATAGCCGTGTCTCTTGAGCTCTTTAGGAAATGGGAATACATATCGCCTTCTCTAAGGAGACCTGATGGCACTGACGGGTGAGCATTGGACTACTAACTTCAAGGTCTGCAGTTCAAACACTCCAGCCACTCGGTGGGGGAAAATGAGGCTATCTCTTCCCGGAAAGATTTCCGTCCTCTGAAATCACTATGAGTTGGAATCTGCTCACTGGCGGGGGTTTGGGTTGACGAGGTGGGGTAACACCCTCTCTGCACCGCCTCCAAAGCCTTTGGAGGAGTTGGTGAACAGTGTGTGCCGAGTGTATAACGTGACACAAATCTGTGACATCACCAGCATCCCCCAGCGCCCAGCAGGGCTCTCCTCAGTGGCGGGGCCAGTCGGGAGGCGAAGGAACAAAGACAGGGAAAATTCCAGGAGTCCTTTTCAGACGGGAAAGCTGTAGTTAAGCCTTACCATTGACCTTTCTCTCTGACATCGCGTCTAAAGTTCACACCCACGCTGGGAATCTTCCCTCTTCACACCGTGCGTGTGTGTCCCAACAGACGCTCAAGCTCACGGCCACCGAGTGGATTCTGGCTCATCGTGACCCTATGCACAGATGAGACTCTCCGATGAGAAATCGGGTCACATTTAGAGAGAGTCCCTCACGTCTGGGGGTTATTTTATAAAATTTCTCCCCTTGGGTGAAACCAGAAAGAAAGAAGCCAAGCCCACTCCCCCTGAGTAGCTCTGACCTAGTGACCCCAATGCGGGGTTCCTGAGACGGTAGATCTTTCCGGAAGGTCCCGTGGAGTAGCTACTGGGTTTGAACGACTGCTAGCCCAACAGCTCCCCAGGGGAGGGTTCTGAACCCCCACTTCAAATGGTTTAGCATAGGAATCTGCCATTTGTTTCCTGGTGTGAATGGACTCCGTGCTCTGCTCCCTCAGTGGTTCCCGGTGAAGGGCCATGGTGGCCATTAAACAAAGCCGGCTGCCGGCTCGGATTGTGCTTTACCCCGGACTCACTCTGGGCAGGTGGGGAGAGCAGAGTGCTGGGTGTTGAAGGCTGCCCATTAGCATCAGCCAGGCACGCCCCAGACGCTTTGCAAATGCCATTCAATTCTGCCTTCCCCCTGGACTGCTGGCCCCTGGACTGAAGGCTGTGGGCGGGCCAGCCTCCTTTCTTGCCCGCTCACCTCCATCTAAGCAAATCTTTCTCGAATACACCGACTCCTTATATAAGTAACTCTCCTACGCAGGTATCTGTATCCCTTTTGTCCAGTGAAAAGTCAGGCGTCAGTTGCTTAGGGATCTGGTCCAAGGGAAGACAGAGTGAATCTGGACACTAAGGGACTCATCTGCTCCCCAAAGTCCGTGGCCCTGCCTGCACAGCCTGCCACTCGGACCCGCCCCCCGAGGCTGCAGATTATGCTATGTTAAAATCATTTCCCAGATGTTTACATTCCACTTGTTTCCAAATCATGCTCTACTCAATGATTATCAACCACATAGCCAGAATTATTTTGTAGACTTTCATTATATACTTTAATGTCAATTATAATCTATTTAATTATTCATGTTTCATATTAATCATGAAGACGTTGGGGGCCTATTTCCAGTTTCTATTTATGAAGCCAAAACACGCACTGCCATCAAGTGGATTGCAACTCATGGCAGTTCTTAAACAGGGTTTCCAAGACTGTACATCTTTATGAGAACAGAGAGCCTCATTTTCCCCCCTAGCGCTGGCAGGTGAATTTGAACCACCAACCTTGTGGTTAGCAGCCCAATCCTTATCCTACAGCACCACAGGCCTTCTTCCTAGACCTAGTCCTTGAAGAGTCTACAGCCTAACAGGTCTGACTGCACCTTTCTTTCCTTGGGGGGGGGGAAATTACTACTTACAAAAGTGAATCACATTGACTGCAGAATATTTGGAAAGAAAAATCGTCACCTAACAGAAGAGTTAATAGGTCCTGAAGGCAGAGCCCATCTCTGAATCATGCCTGTCGCCACAAAACCTTGGAACAAAGAAGCTCCACACGTGTGTGTTTGTGGGTGGGTGTTCTTTTGCCCTGTGTTTTCGAATGGGGAGGTCAAAGCCACCCGCTGGCGGGAGCCACTGTTCATGCTTTGAAAATGTTTATTGTCTACTAAGCATGGAGCTAACTCACGTGTCGCCCTCCCCGCTCTATCTCAGCCAAGGGTGCTCTCACAGCTGGCTCCCCGCTGCCCCCCCCCCCCCGTAGTGGCTGGTGGTTTCTTCATAGCTCACCATGTGAGAACCCCGTCAGGTGCCTCTCCTGCCTCCCTCCTGCAGCCCCTCACCCACCCGGTCTGTGAGAGCAGCCCCCCACCTGTGGGACAGGAAGTTGGTTTAAAAGGAGACCAGTCCTCCTGGAGGGAAACTCACTGACATGGAGTTGGCGCTCACTCACAGCTCCCCCACAGGACAGGGTAGACCTACCCCTGGCCCTAGCCCTGTCTTGCTCACTCAGAGTGCCTGGTGGTTTTGAGCTACTGACCTTGTGGATCTCAGCCCAACATGTAACCACTATGCCACCAGGGCTCTGTATGAGGGAGCTTGATAGATAGATAGAGAGAGAGAGAGAGAGAGAGAGAGAGAGAGAGAGAGAGAGAGATAAAAATATTTATCCTGCCCCCACTTCACACCAATTAAGACAGAACTTCTAGTCTTTGTGTGGTTTTGAAGCTGCCCAGGTAAAAGATGAAGGACTGCATCCAAAGACAGCCCAGGCCCTGGCATGCATGGCTGTTCCAGGGAGCAGGGGCCTCTGGGGGGGTCCGAGCCTTGGGCACTCAGCAGTGGAAGCTGGCAGTGCAAGGGCTTGCAACAGCACATACCATGAGAAACCGGAGTCGGAGAAGTGCCAAGGGGACTTCAAAGAAGGCAGTGGTGTCTGCTCTGTGCCCCTGCGTGAGGGACGGTCACGCGGAAACCACGTGCTGAGCCCGGGATGATGTGGGTGGGTGCCCCCTGGGCTGCCCTGCCACGAGTCTTCAAGAGTCATTACAAAGGAGAGGCGCGTGTCTCAACAGAGACTACACGACAGCTGGTCACTCACTTTAACACCAATCTGCTTTGGCAGAGGTGGTCGATAGCATTGGACCACCCTTCTTCCTCCGCTGGTGTAGTTGAGGATTTGCTGAGAAGCTGCCGTTTGCGGAGCATCGTGCTAAGGACTTGACCTGTGTTCCTTTGTTGTAACTTGCCGTCACCCACTGCCACAGGTGTTACGCGTCCCTGCTGAGGACTTGGGAGAGCTGTAAGCGCCCCCAAGGAAATGATCTTTAAAAAAGAGCTCACCGGGCTGGAGGGATCAGATGTTAAGCTTATAGTTGAGAATCCACATTGTTTCAATTAATTGTACAAGTGAATGGAATCCTTTGTCTGCAATATATTTATTTTACATTTTGCCAAGTTACTGTATTTTTAACTGTCCGTGCCAACACTTTAAATCTTTTCTCCCATACAGCAGTAAATTAATAAAACTACGATACAGATTATTGGGGGTGGGGAAAGACTGGAGGAAATTGATGCTGATACATTTTAAGTAATTAACACAAAAATCACAGTAAACAAACAAACGAAAAAGGGCCCAGGACCCTGCCGGTGCCATTACCTCGCCCATGCTCTCAGCCCGGGCCAGCACAGGCAGTGCTGCTGGCGAAGACAAGACGGGGGGAGCAAGGTGGCCGTGCTTGCCCCTCGGGGTAGCTTCCCGGAATGGTGCACACGCTGATGTTTCCCCTTCTGGAGAGAGCCAACAATGTCACGGGGCAGGCAGCCCAGTTCCTCTCAAGAGAAACGGCCTAGACGGGGCCCTTGGCCAATGCCACAGGGGTTAGGACCAGGCCGGGTCCACAGGGCCCTGTGGGGGCCTGGGCTACCGGAGACACCCCAGAGTGGCTCTGCAGCGCCCCATTCAAGGAGACAGTTGCCCTGCACGTGGAGGGGAGATGTAGAAAGAAGCCACTGGGCTTGTTCATTTCCAATGGCCCCTCCAGCTGCCCAGGTCTCAGGCCCTCTGAACACGAGGGGCTCTGGAAAGGCTGGGGGGCGTCACAGGAACGGGAGGGGCGTGGGTTTGTGGGTGTGTGAACGGGAAGATGCGCGGTCAGAGCAATGGCACAGACCCGGTAAACCCAGAGGACACAGCAGAGTCACCCAGCCCCCTTCTGTGACCCAGGCCCACTTTCTCTCTGTGATCAGAAGAGCGTGCTTTACCAACAGCTGAGGTAGAGGGTGGGCTCCATCTGACTACATTCTTTTTCCCCCAGGAGGATGAAAGCTTCGGTGACTTTTAGTCCTTTTGGATTGAAGCAACTTTCTGTTTGTGTTTCTTTTTCAGATCTTGAATCCAAATTTCATCCAAGAAGGTAAGTTAAAGAGAGTGAGCTTATGGGCGGGTGTTAGGTAAATCGCTGGGGATCGGCCAGCACTGATTGAGGGCTGACCCGGCGGTGGGGATGTGGTTCTATGTGAGGAAGATGTTTCCGGTTGACTATTAAGTGTGAAGGATTAGGATTTTCAACCTGGACAACGGGGCCTTGTTTTTAGAAGGAACCGTTTATCTCAAGCCTGGAAAGGGTACGTGCAGAATGCCCACACAGTTGCCTCTGGTCCATGACACTGCAAAGCCTCCCCCAGCCCCCTCTTTTTGCTCATCTGCATTTCCTCATGTTTCCACAGGAGGCCTTTGTTGATGTGAGAATAAAAAGTTAGACGACAGTTAAAAAGGACTCTGGTGGATGAGATTAGAGCGATTACTGGGTCCCAGTGCAGGGATGGGCCCCGGATGATGGTCAGATGGAAGGCTTTCAAACGGAGTCACCCAACATGGGCAGGGGTGGGGAGTGTGGGGGTGGAGGTGGATACAATGGTTGTGGTGTGCTTTTTGTTCTGACCCTTGGGGTGTGTGTTGATTTGACCACAGTGGCCCCAGAGTTCCTTGTGCCCTTGGTGGATGTGACCTGCCTTCTTGGGGACACGGTGACCCTACAGTGCAAAGTCTGTGGGCGGCCAAAGCCCACCATCACCTGGAAGGGTCCAGACCAGAATATCCTGGACACGGACAGCAGCTCAGCCACGTACGCCGTCTCCTCCTGGTGAGCCACTACCACGCCGATGGGCCTGGCACGGTCCCGGGAGGCCCCTTCTGCTCTGTCGCTTAGTCTTTCCGGGAGGAGGGTTGTGCCTCAACTGACCCTAGCTCCAACACTTTCCCTGGTTTAGAAGAGAGCCTGAGGAAGAGACACGATGGCCGAGCCCAACATGGTCATTTCCCCAGCGCTGCCACGGGGTCGGTTTTGACTCACCGAGACCCTATGTTGCAGGAGAACACCACCCCCCACCTCACCCCCGGTCCTGCGCCATCTTCACAACTGCCCTGACGCTGGGGCCCGTTGGTGCAGCCACCCTGTCAATCCACCTCATCCTCTCTGTGACTGACCCTCGACTTGAGCAAGCAAGGCCTTTTCCAGGGACGGGTCTTTCCTGGCCAACATACGACCCGCTCTCGCCAGCCTCGCTTCTAAAGAGCGTGCTGGCTGGACTTCCTCCCAGAGAGATTGGCAGCTCGTGGGGCTGTCACCATTCTTCACCAATGTCAGAATTCAAATGTAGCGCTTCTTCTCTGGGCTTCCTTATTAGCTGTCCAACTCTCTCATGCACACGAGGGGCCTGAAGACGCCCTAAATATGGATTAGGCCTCAGAGCGGCATCTTTGCTCGTTCACATGGTAAACAGGTCTTGTGCAGTGGATTCCCCTAGTAGGAGACAAGCAGGAGTAGACCCGAAATGTTTATTAAAAAATTCATGAAAGGAAAATAGGCCATCAAGACACTTTCCTTCATTCGTTTCATTCCGTGCACGTGAAACGGGAATCGACATCATGATTGGGTTTTCACAGCATAGACCCTGGCCAGCTCATAAACGATCAACGGCCTGTGGAGCTGAGTAAGTCCTCATGTGGGGAGGACCCTTAAGATCACCCTCCCATGGGGACAGAACGGAGAGACCCACTGTGAGCTGGGTCAGTGGTCCAACTTTTCAGAGCACTTCGTATTCCTGTGTGATCCTCCTGGGCCCTAAACTGGGACAAGGGGGAAGACCAGTGGATAGTGGGAGAATTTACCCATCACATAATTATTTGAGCCTTCCACATACAGAATTTGAGATACTTGAATATTTTCATATTTTAGTGCATCCATTTTTTCCCAAAGTCATTCATTATTGACAGCACAATTGAGAGATGGGCATGGCGAGAAGGATTTTTCTCGTGGAAGGGAAGGGGTGTTGAGAGAGGCAGGGTTGTGGGTTGTTGCACTGGATTAGATCTTGGGCCTCAGGATTCCCCGCTCAGCATCCGTGTGCCAAGTCTACGGTCTTTTTCCCACCAATAGTCAACGACAAGCACGTTGTGGAAAATCCTTTCTCAGCTTGGTTTCACTGAGTTTTTCACAGGGTCTCTCTAAGGAAACTGGGCGTACTTACATCTCTTAGAAGTCCAGGACAGGATCTGGGAGACAGGGACAGGCATAAATAAGCAGAGCAAAGCCTGTTCCCAGCAAGTTGATCCTGACTCATGGCAACCCCTGTGTTTCACGGTAGAATTACTCATTCCACGGGGTTTTCTCGACTGCCATCTTTATGGGAGTAATTGTCAAGTGTCTCCTCTGTGTCACTGCTGGCTGAGTTTGGTGCCAGCAGGTGGACTCACCCAGCAACCTTAGAGGGCATCAATCTACGATCATCAAGTTGAGTCAGACTGATAGCAGCCCTCGAGGACAGACTAGACCGACTCCATAGGGGGTGTCTGAGTATGTAAATCTTTATGGGATCTCCCGAGGAGCACCTGATGGTTTTGAACCACTGACCTTGCCTTGATTGACCCAGTGCTGGATCCATTGCACGACCAGGGCTCCTACAGAGTGGAGGTGGTGTTAGGTACCGTCAAAGTGGTTCCGACCCATAGCAGCCCCCTGTACAGCACAGCAGAACACTTCCAGGGCCCACACCATCCTCACAATTGTTGGAATGTTTCAGCCCATTGTTGTAGCCACTAGGCCAATCCATCTTGGGGTGCGGTTTGGGGCGTCTGTTAAGCAGGGGTGTAGCGGGGGAGCACAGGAAGCTCCACACTGGAGCTGGAAGGGCCTCCTTTTGTGTCCCTAGTGACTCGGGTGACATCACGCTGAAGATATGCAACCTGATGCCGCAGGACAGTGGGATCTACACCTGCGTGGCAGCAAACGACCACGGCACCACGTCAACATCTGCGACCGTCAAAGTGCAAGGTACAGGTTCTTTACTGGCCAACGGTGGTACATGGTGTTCCAAGGGCCTCTGAGACCGGGGAAGAAAGAATCCGCTGGAAAGCGTCTATAACGGACGTCTAGTCAATGGGAAGGGGATGGGTCTTTGCGCTGAGCTGCCCGCCCCTCACCCGCAGTTCCCTGGCCAACTTTTATGTCCAAGTGCAGAATGTAGCCAGAGGGAGAACGCTGGCCAGCAAAGTGTGTCCACCGCTCGCTCCAGGTCTTCTTCCAGCCTGGAGCCAGGTGGGCCAATTGCGGGCAAGTACGAGAAGCGGCTTCAGAACATTTGTCCAGAGCGCACCAAACTTGGTGTCACATGTCAGGTTCTGCAGAAATGGCGCTTGACTCTGCTGCTCCTGCAGGTGTTCCCGCGGCCCCCAGTCGCCCCATTGCCCAGGAGAGAAGCTGCACCTCCGTCATCCTCCGCTGGCTGCCTCCCTCCAGCACAGGCAACTGCACCATTTCCGGTTACACCGTGGAGTACAGAGAAGAAGGTGAGCTGTTTCCTCCTCCTCTTCTTTTTTTTTAAGACAAAATTTTATTTATTTGTAATTAGAAATAAATATTTCACAATATATAATTACATATTGTTTTTTGTTTTCGTTTTAAATCATTTTATTGGGGGCTCATACAACTCTTATCACAATCCATACATCCATCCATTGTGTCAAGCACATTTGTACATTTGTTGTCTTCATCATTCTCACAACATTATCTTTCTACTTGAGCCCTTGGTATCAGCTCCTCATTTTCCCCCTCCTTCCCTTCCCCCCTCCCTTATTAACCCTTGATAATTTATAAACTATTATTTTGTCATATCTTACACTGTCTGACATCTCCCTTCACCCACTTGTCTGTTCCCCAAGGAGGAGGTTATATGTAGATCCTTGTAATTGGTTCCCCTTTCTTCCCCACCCTCCCTCCACTCTCCCGGTATCACCACTCTCGCCATTGGTCCTGAGGGGTTTATCTGTCCTGGATTCCCTGTGTTTCCAGTTCCTATCTGTACCAGTGTACATCCTCTGGTCTAGCTAGATTTGTAAGGTAGAATTGGGATCATGATAGTTGGGGTGGGGAAGGAATCTTTAAAGAACTAGAGAAAAGTTATGTTTCATCATTGCTACACTGCACCCTGACTAGCTCGTCTCTTCCCCGCGACCCTTCTGTAAGGGGATGTCCAGTTGCCTGCAGGTGGGCTTTGGGTCCCCACTCCGCACTCCCCCTCATTCACAATGACCCTCCTCCTCTTCTTTTTCTATCTCCTGTCCCCCCCTTCAGAATAGGAGTCCTGGGAGTGTATTGGTTACCCAGTGGGCTCCGATCCACAAGATCAGCAGTTCAAAACTACCAGCTGCTCCATGGGAGAAAAACGAGGCTCTCTCCTCCGGTAAAGAGTTACAGCCTCAGAGACCCACAGGGGCAGTTCTACCTTGTTCTCTAGGGTCACTGTGAGTCGGCAGCCACTGGACGGCAGACAGTTGAGTTTCCCTTCAGAAGGTGACAACACTATGAGCCTCCACCTCTTAAATAAGCCATTTCTCCTGTGTCGAAGACACAGGAAGGAACAGCTGCCTTCTAATCGCAAACACGGGGTCCCTTGTCCCTCTATGATCCGGGCAGTTTTCAAGTGCCTTCGCCTCACTTAACACGCCAGTCACTCAGACAGGGCTGAGCAGGACACTTTCATAGACGAGGAAGCTGAGGCCGAAGCTGAGGACGTTCAGAAAAGTGCCTGCGATTTACGTAGAGTCTTCAGCAGAAACCACTGAGCTTGGGATGCTGGCAAGGAAAAATACCTACATCTGAAGCCGCCAGGGAGTGCTGGTCATTAAGAGCACATCTCTGAGCCTTCCCCTTTGTGGGGACCTGGGACAATCCAGAATCCCCTCACTGCTGTTGAGAGGATGCTATGACTCATAGTGAGTGACCTTACAGGACAGGGCAGAACTGCCCCCTGTGAGTTTCTGAGACTGTGGCTCTTTGTGAGAGTAGAGAGCTCCCTCGGAGCGGCTGGTGGTTTCGAACTGCAAACCATGTGGGTCGCAGCCCAACGCAGCATACCCACTGCCCCGCCAGGGCCCCAGAGTGGCTGCAAAAGCAGGTACCTGCACTTCATCCTGGATGACGGGCTGTCGTGCAAATGTTTTTAATGACCACGAGGGCTCTGAGTAATTTATTTTTCCCCTGAAAAGGTGGCAGTAGGTGAGATAGGTTTGGGGACGTATGCGCCTGCTGCCCTCCCTGGGACGTCTGTCTCGCCAGCTTCTGTCGTCCTCATGGTAGTGCTGTCTTTCGTGTTAAACGGTCCCGCAGGACTTCACAGCTGCCCGGCTTGACGCCTTTGAACCGCTATGCTGTCTCCCCGCGCAGGCGCCCAGGCGCGTTTCCTCCAAGTTCACGTTCACTCCGCAGCGCTCACCGGCTTATGGGCCAGCACTCTCGCGCTGAGCTTGAGCGTTGCAGTCTTCACCCCTGAGGTTAAGGGCACCGCCTCCGCTCAGAAGAGCCCGCTCACAGTGGGGTGTGTGCATGGCGCTCCCTGCCGTTGGTTTTCGCAGGAGGAAGTGGAGTGCGTAACCTTTCCTGGCCTTACTTTCTCCCCTTTTAGAATTAATTCACAGTGTTTTCTCTTGGCCCAATTAAAAATGAGCCCCGTGCTTCTCAGTGCAGCCTGCATTACCAGCGTCTTTCACCCTCACACATTTCTTTTAACGTAAACAAATTATAGGCACATCTTTTTTTTTTAATACTCTTTTGCATTAAAAGATCATTTCATTGGGGGCTCTTACAACTCATTACAATCCATACATCGATTGCATCAGGCATATTTGTACATATGTTGCCACCATTCTTTTCTAGACACTGACTTGCTATTGAGCCCTTGGGATCTGCTCTCTTTTTTCCCTACCCCTGCTGGCACCCTCGTGACCCCTTTCTAGATTATAAATTATTATTATGTTCACATCTCACCTTGACCGCTGTCTCCCTCCCCCATGGTTTCTGTTGTTCTTCCCCTGGAGGGGGGGTGGTGGTGGTTATGTGTGTCGATCATTGAGATCAGTTCCCCCTTTCCCCCCTCCTCTCTCCCCCTTGCCCTACCCTCCTGGTATCACTACTCCCATTGCTGGTCCTGCATTCCGTGTGTCATGAGCACATCTTTTAAAAATCTGGCTTCTGCAAGTTCCCCCCCACCCCCCATCATATTCAGTGATCTTTGAGCGGAACCAAGGCCTTCCAGGCCTGGGCAGCAGGTTTTCCAAGGCCCGGCCTGATGTAGTGACCACAGCGGCCACTGGAATGGCATGTATCCGTTTTCCTTTCTTTGTGCGCTGAAGGTCTTTGAAACAATGTTCCTCTGACTTTTTCTCCTTTCCTCCCCTCGGACACCGGCCCAGGTTCCCAGGCTTGGCAGCAGTCTGTCGCTTCGACCTTGGACACGTACCTCGTCATTGAAGACCTCAGTCCTGGGTGTCCTTACCAGTTCAGAGTCAGTGCCAGTAACCCCTGGGGGATCAGCCTTCCCAGCGAGCCTTCAGAGTTTGTGCGACTTCCGGAATACGGTGAGCCCCAGCCAAGCCCGGGCCCCCCAGGCAGTGGATGGCCAGGCACCTAGCACAATGGGTGTGACAGGTCACCCAGCCAAGTGGTAACCTGCTCGGCGTGGTGGCTTCAGTGCAGTAGGGTCTTAGAGGCCGCACAAAGAGTTTTCCCATACACTGTGGGGCAAAGCGTCTTGGGGCCAGGCCTAACCCCTGGGCCTGCTGACAACTCCCAGACTGCCGTCTGTGTTTCCAGAAACTGAGACGGGCAAGCAGGAGTGACCTCTCCCTAGTCTGTCCCTCAGCTTTAGCAACGGTCCCTAGACAACTTTACATGAGGGAGGAATGCAGCCCGGTGGAAGGATTTCATCCCAAAAGAAAACTTGATCATTCTGCTAACCCCTTCCACCCCACCCCCACAGGGTGTAGATTCACTGAGAAACTAATTAAGGGGCACAGATAACTAAGGAGACCTTGTAATACTGTCAGGGAAGTTTTTCACCACAAGGTCAGCAGTTCAAACCTACCAGGGGCTCTTTGAGAGAAGGATGAGGCTGACTGTGTCTATAAAGATCTACAGTCATCCAAACCCTAGACGGGGTTGCTGTGAGTAAAAACCCACTCAATGGCCATGAGCTTTGTAGCTAATGGAACCCCCTGCATTCCATAGTGGGACCCTTTAGGGCAGAGGGACTGCTCCACAGGGAAGGCTGAGTCCTTATGGGAGAGGATCGCCTCCCCCCTTTCCATGGAGAACAGCCTCCGCTCTCTCACCAAGACTGCTTGGTCCGGAGAGTATCTGAGACTTGTTGCACAAGGAAGCCCCCAAAACTGAGGTTTCAGGTAGCGTGAGTGGGGGGCGGCGGCGGCGGTGTCTGTGTATTGTGAGGAGGTTGGTAGCAGATGAGGGGCCTGGCATCCCAGTCCCTGCACTCAGAGACAGGGGGCCTGCATCTCTGTCAGTTAAGGGGAGCTCAGGGTCCCTAGAGGGCCTGGGCGACATGCTCCTTCCAAAGCTGAATTCAAAAGTGCTCCCCATTCCTCCCCACTGCAGCTCCCATCCGGTGCCTTTGTTCCCACAGGCCTGTGACTCCCTGGGAAACCTTGGCCCTAGTCTCTATTTCCTCCAGATTCCATGTGGATCAGCCTCCCTCCACCTTAGTCATGTTGTGGCATGGGCAGCTCTGGGTCTGTGCTGCTGGCTTGGCACCTCTCCCCACAAGCCCCTTAACTGGATGCTGCCCAGAAATAATGACTCCTTTCATTTTTGCTACTTGTGGACCTTGCGTGTGGGCACGTGTGCTCTCAGGTGTGTGTGTGTGTGTGTGTGTGTGAATCACCACCACTGAGTGAACAGGTTATATACATATTGTTTGTTGACTCACTCCTGGTGGCCCCATATGACAAAGTAGAACTTTCCTTGACTGAAAACTGTGCAGGAGCCAAAAAATCAACTCAGGCTTTTAATCAGACAAGAGTGTGTTAGTCTGGGTACTTTAGAGAAACAAATCCATAGAGACTCATGTATAAGAGAGAGTTTCTATAAAGGGTAAGTGCACATCAAGAAAACATCCCAATCCAGTGCTGCCCAAGCCAACAAATCCAACATTAACCCACATGTCTGACACCAATCCACAAAATCCTCCTCCATTTCACAAAACACACGCAATGATGCTGACTGCAGGAGGAAAGCCGGATCAGTGAGCGTGTAAGCATCTCAGCACTGCCAGGGGTCTCCATGTGGCTGCTCCTCAGGGATGTCTTGCAGGAAGTGAGCCTTGCCAGCTGAAGCAGGGAACTGGCTAAGGAAGCTGTACCCTCGTCCCACCATCAGAAAGCAAAAGACCCAAGAACTAGAAAGGCGAGGCTCACCGAGCCATTTATCCCTCTGCCCTTCAATTAACCCCACATGTGTTTATCGGCCAGGTTGGCACAATAAACTAACTACCTCAGAGAGTAAGTGAAAAGGTATTGCAACCAAGACACACATGAACAACAATTGCTTCCACGTGCCTCTGCGATCAGTGGACGACTGCTGACAGGGTCTCTCAGTGACACACGTGCCTTTGTCTCCTCCCTCAAACTCATTGCTGTCAAGCCGATGCTGACCCAGGGGCACCCCTGTGGGACCAGGGCAGAACTGTCCCGGTGAGTTTCTGAGAAAGCCCACCTTTCTCCCTCAGAGCTGCTGGGGGTTTCAAACTGTGGACCTTTGGAGCGTAACCTTGCTCATCACCACTATGCCACCAGGACTCCTGGCTAGTCTCCTCAGGGGCCTTCACAAGCAGGTCCAGGCAAAACAGGGACTCCGAGGGGATCTGCTGGCCAGGTCCATTGAAGCGGAGAAGTCCGCTAAGACGGGGACTCTCCCCGAGGGTGACTCCCACATTTTCTCAGAGCATACGGGGTGGTCACAGAGCTTGTTAGAAAGACACTTTAAGGAAGTAGAACATTGGGAAAAAACAGGAAAGGCCAAAGCCTTTTTTTAACCCCCTCCCAACAATGCACCTCATTCTTCTCATTCTACAAGCATCTCGAGGGCTGGCTCATGAGAACTTCATTGACCTTGAGAAGCCGTGCTCCCTCCCTGTAGCCACAATCTGTCCCTTCAAGCTTCTTTTTGTTCCCCAAACCTTGAAAAGGAACACGATTTGAGTCCCTCAAGCATGCTAAAACTGCTGTTTTCACGATCCCAGTCGAAGAGCACAGGGATCTTCAGGGAAATGTTAGTGAGAGAGAAACTGCTTCTGAAGGGACCTCGATGGAGGCTATGTGGACAAACAATAGCTTCCCGTGTGCGTGTTTGTCTAATAAAGGTTTCTGTGCTTTTTTGACAAGAGTTTTACCTAAGCTCATAGTTTGGGTGAAGTTCAATCATTTCACGTACAAGTCGCGACTGAGGGCAGGGAGGGGAGAAAGATAAGCTTTCAGCACGTTTGCTGCACATTCCTCTCCTGCTCTTTCCTCGGCCTTAAACTCTCCCCACTTGACTCCAGTGCCTTTTCCCAACAGCCCTGGTTCTCACTGGCTTTTTTTATAGTTTCAAAGTATATATTTCTCTCTGCTTTCTAGCAAATTGCTATTTTAAAATATCAAGAAGTTACCTTTCCGGTTGACCAGCGCTTCCCTTGTCTGAGTAAATGCCAGAGGGAGCCTGTCTCTGTAATGTCGTTTCCCCTGGGAGGTTATATTTTTAAGATGCACCCTTCTGAGAGCTGCGTTTTCCCCGAGTCTGACTCCGTACGTCGTGGAGAGAATTGCTGTTCGTTCCCCCGGGAGCTTTCCTGTTAACCCTCTCTCTGTTCTTCCATGGCATCTCCGCTATCACAAATGGGATTCTTCTCTTCCGAAGATGCTGCTGCGGACGGCGCCACCATTTCTTGGAAGGACAATTTCGACTCCGCTTACACGGAGCTGAATGAGATTGGAAGGTAATGGATCCATCCATGAATGAGAAGCAAGATCCTGTCAGGCTCACAGCTTTGTTGTGTGGGTGGTTTGTTTGTTTGTTTCGGTTGCTTGTACTAAATGTATTGTCTCTGCCGTAAGGAAAACATACTGCTCGTGTGTGCCATCCACTGCTCTTTTCTGACTTCTTCAGTTGGATGCTTCACCCCTCGAGGTCCAGCCCTTCTCCTTTCCTCATCTGCTCAAGGTTCCAAAGATTCTTCACCTCGACCTCTGGCCACACAGCCCAAGTTTTGAGATGTGGACTTTTCTATCGCCACCAAGTTCTAAGTCTTTTTAAAAGTTCAGCTGTCATCTTTTCCCACTGGTTCATGTGCAATAGAAATGCTTTCAACGTTTCCAAATGTATGAAAAATTTTTAAATTATCTTTTATGGCTTATTTCTAACTTAATTGCATTCAGAAACATCGAGCTGTGTGAGATGAACTCCTTGGTTTGGGTGAAGACTTGCTTTATGCGGAAGTACATCCTTGCCGCAAATTCTCTGTGTTCTTCCCAAGAAGGCACCGTCACTAATTGTTAGGTTCTTGTTATTCTATGCCACCAAGCCACTTCCTCCTCACAGGGCCCTCGATGGGCGAGCAGAAGTGGCCCAGAGGGTTTTCCTAGGTTGTTGTCTTTATATGTCCCTGTGTTAAACACATGAATTGTGTGACCACTGTTTCTAACCCAACCACGGTTGGTGTGTCTTTGGTGGGGCGGGGGGCGGGGATATGATGGGGAAAAAGCTATGTACATCCCCAAAATAGTGGAGGGGAATACACAAAAGGGGGATTCATCCCCATGACTGACCTCAAGGTGATGTTCAGGAGAGAAGATGGGTAAATCCTGCCGTCTCCCACCCACCCTGGATGAATACACAAGAGACCGTCTCCGAACTCTGGGCCGTTAGCATCGCCTCCTTCTCAGAGTGCTAATGCTTAGTGAAGCCGAGTAAATGTCATTAAGTGAGACGGTTGTGACAGAGGGTTTGGGGGAAAGGCTTCTTAGGCAGGAGTCACAATGTAACTCATTACCACCACCACTCGCCACTCCCGGCAGAACCAAACCAAACCTGAGCATTTCTTTATTTATGTGTAACATTAAAGTCCTGCACAAGAGGTAACCTACAGTAATTGCTCATAGATTAATTGCAACAAAATAGATGTTAAACTAAATAGAGTCCCACGTGAAAGGGGGGCCTGAAGGTTGACTTGGCAAATCGAGGGGTCAGAGGTGATTCTGTATTTCTCCTCAGACTCAAGCTGGGGAGAGTGTCCCATGCCCTTCCGAGGTGGCACACTGCAGCAGGAGGGAGGTGGCAGGCAGGCCTGTGGTCCGCTGGCCAGGCTGCTCTGCCATGGGACCACTGTGGCCCATGGAGGGACAGACACTGGCGCACACAGTGACTCGTTACTCTTTACGGCAGTACCGTCCATCAAATATAAACTCTAGCTCTCCCCCCCCCCACCATTTGTGTGGCCCAAGGGGGAAAGGCTGGGGAAATTCATGCAATCGTGATGAAGATGATGATTACAAAGAGAGGAAGTTCCCAGAATCCTCATGAGAAGGCCACACCCACCAGGAGGCATCAGGCTGTGACCTGATGGACAGGCTAGACTCCACCCCTTCACTCTTAATACCCTCAAGTTGACACCAGATTGTGTAACTACCACAGACATAAATGGAGAGGAGATTCTAGAATTGGAAGGTCTGGCTCAAAATATCTGTGAGAAGTTGTGACTCTGAGTTCACCCCTGCTGTCCCCAGCTTTTTGCAGTTGTACAACTGTGCTCCCCCCAGAACAAGACTAGAGGCTTATTCCCCGGACAGCGTCAAAGAGAGTGCTGGTGTTCTGGGCGATTCTAGGTGAAGTCGAGGGAGCAGAGCAGTACCAAGTGCGCTGCCGACCAACAACTCCAGTTCTGCTGTTCACCGGGCTTCCAGAGGTGACAACCCGTGCTTTACTCTCAGGCAAGAAACCCGAGAATCATTCTCTGCGGATTCTGACCAGCCTGTGAAGAAAAGCGTAAAGATTTTGAAGTTTTCCTAAATAGACATTCAGGTCAGATCCTGCCACAATAAACACCAATCTGATAAGCTCCAACCATCAGACTCAGCGCTTCCACACTCCACCCTTTCCTCACCCGCCGACACGGTTAGATTCCACAGGTCCGCTTGCTGTGAACATCCAGCATTTTGCAAAATCGAGGATGACCACAGCAGGTCACAAAATGTTGCATGACTACATTATTCTATCTCTGGCAAATTCTATCATGACCTAACTGCGAGGTGACATCATTGCACAACTGTCAAACCGCCGGGTAGCCTGGCCCCGGGCCAGTTGACACAACCTTAGCCATCGCAGGCAGCGTGACTCTCAGCCTTACCTGAGCATCCTCTCCTGACAGGCGTATGTTGTTAATGAGCTGAATAGTTTTCTGCTATTGTCGTGAATGTGAAATATTGGATAATGAAAAAAGTGAGTGAAGTGTATACTTTTGAGGATCTAAATTTTAAAATGAACCAACCTCCAGGTCAGCGTGGGATCAACTCATTGCGAGTTTCTCTCCAATGACCACAACAGCAATCCCTGCACAAAGCAAAAACTGCTTGGAGATTCTGAAACGTGAAAAACAGGGAAGTGAAAATTTGAAGAGTGACCACCACAGTGACCAGGAGCTTCTTGCTTGTTTCCTTCTTGATCTTTCATCTTTGGTTCAAGGACGGGCCAAATCAGTGACCTGAAGAGCAGCCACTGGGAGAAAGAAGCCCACCTTTCTAGCTACAGGACTACAAAAAGGAGTCTTTTTTCCCAATAACATAAATGATGACTAACCATGTGGGCCCTACTAGGTGGTATGCAGAGGTATCAAATCAGCTCCATCTGTGGTGAGAGAGGTGGAGAAACTCAATGTCATCGGTCAGGACAAGACCAGAGGCTGACTGTGGAATACACCATCAAGGGCTTAGAAGTAAATTCAAGTCCAGAGTAGCCAAAGAATGAGTATATGCCACGTGAGTTTAGAGGCTACCTCAGAAATCTATTGGATGCCCTGAGCACTGAGACCGAAGCTCACCTGAGCTATGGGATAACAACCTGACCACTTGACACATGAAGAGAACAAAGGTCATTTTTTAAAAAACCAGGAAGGAAAGAAGAGACTAAAGCGGATGTCGGAAGAGATGCTGAAATTAAATTTCCTTTGGAATGTAAAGTAGCCAACATGAATGGAGCTCCTAAAGCAAGCCTAAACGGCAATCCTCAAGGATTCTCGGGGTAAAGGCATCAAAAGAAGATGCACAGAGTGTACAGAATCACCGTACTAAAAAGAACCATCAACACCCACACATTCCGCATATTTTCAAGAACTGATGGTATTGAAGGAAGAAGACGTTCAAGCTACTCTGAAGTCATTTGGCAAAAAAATAAAGGAAACTGCAAGGGTTGACGCACGACCACGTGAGATGTTTCAACAAAGAAGTGCAGTGCCGGCAGCTCTCGCTGACTGAAGGCCAAGAAATGTGGAAGACAACTGCCTGAGCAACTGACTGGAAGAGATTCCTCTTCGTGCCCATCCCAATGGAAAGTGAGCCAAGAGAATGTGGAGATTGTGGAACAATATGTATGAACACCACACAAGTGGGGTCCATGTCCACATTGAGAAGAATGGATTCCCTGACACTTCATTGTGCTCGTGTGGAACCTGTACATGGACATGATAAAGTAGTGTGTTACTCTGGGTTGACTAGAGAAACATATTCATAGACATGCATATGTATATAAGAAAGCGGTTTATATACAAGGGCAATTGAATATTGAGAAAATGTCCAGCCCACTCCAGATTGAGTCCATAAGTCCAATATTAGCTTGTATGTCTGATACCAATCTATAAAATCCGCTTCAGACTCACGAAACACATGCAGTGATGCTGAATGCAGGAGGATCACAGGCCAGTGGTTTGGAAGCCTTGTAGATCCAGTGGTGGTGTAAGCATCGCAGCGCTGGCAGGGGTCTCTACATGGCTTCTCCGACTCCAGAGGTCTGGTTGCATCAGGGTAGGTCCATGTGGCTTCTCCAGCTCCCAGGGCGCAGCACCATGTGTCTTGTTAGTAGAGCGTTTCTCAGTGAGTGAGCAGAGAATGAGAAGTGTCTCCTGCCTCCAAGGAGGAAATACAGGAGTTCCCAGAATCCTTAGGAGAAGGCCGTGCCCACACAGAGGCCTCATTGGTTATGATCTGATTGACAGACTAGACTCCACCCCTTCACTCTTCATCCTCTCAATCCCAAACTGACACCAGATGATGTAACTCCCACAAGTAGAGAGTCAGCAAAAAGGGAGGAAGACTCTCCGTGCGATCGATTGGCACGGTAGCTACAACAATGGACTCAGGTGTTGTCCAGGACCAGGCGTTGTTTGTCCTGTTGGACATCGAATCACTATGAGTTGGAACTGATTCGACAGCACCGAACAAGGACAAGTGTCTTGGGAAGGACAGAGGAATCCCTGTTGCTTTTCCACTCTCGTTGCCGCCGTGACTTCATTCCAAAATTAGTTGTGCAGAACTATACGGTGGTGACGCAGGTGGCTGAAGCGCTGATGCTTCTCAAGTACTGACTTTGTGGCATCAGCCCAAGACATCACACGCTGTGCCACCAAGGCTCCCGTTTGAAGGACCGAAACCCAAGCTCATTACCCTTGTGGGCTTCTGAGTCAGTAACTCCTTACAGGAGTAGAAAGCCTCGTCTTTCTCCAGAGGAGCAGCTGGTGGTTTCAAACTGCTGACCTTGTGGGTTAACAGCCCAGCACATAACCCTTTACACTACCAAGACTCCTTCCATTTAGAATCAGAGAAGCAAATACCAAAATATTTCATTAAAATATATTAAACTGATATATGAATCATCCTCTAAGGGACAGAAAATAAGTGTTGGTGTGAGAGGATCAGAGACTACTGGTGTTTGTGTGTTTTTAGTAGCAACCCTTGTTACTAAATTAATAAAACTATGACTTTTTAAGTCAAAAGAATGCATACATTGGACAAAAAATAAAAGTCATCCTTATAAAAATTTAAGGTAACATTACCCAGACCTGGCTCCAAAATTCCAGAGCTCCACAAGCAGGTAGTTGTTCTCCTGAAGCTAACATGCTTTGAAGTGAGTGACTTCTATTAATCAAACTCCTCAGAGGCTGTTGTCAAAAGCCAGACTTACAACTTACATACTTATAATGTAAAAGCAGACCTGCCGTTTGACCTCGTACTTGCTCACTGTGTCAGGTCTGATGTGCAGGACATAATTGGTGTTCCACTAGATATGTCGGACCCATCTTTTAATAGTGATCACTCTCTCTTCTCGCAGGCAAATCTGTACAGTCGGTAGGTGAGGGAAGGCGGTGAGAAAGTGGCTTGGTAAGCAGAGCCGGGTCAGGGGTCAGTTGGAGGACATAGGGGTTGCCTCGGGGCCAGCGGCACCCATTTCCGTTAGAACAGTGCTCGTGGGTTAGGAAGCTTGATGGACAGGGCTTAGCCATGGCTTTGATGCTCCCTTCTCTACTTCCATCGCTTTTCATTAGCTCGCTCACGACCATCCATAGGATTCCAGGTGAGACTGGGAGCCATTGAGGAATGAACCCTGGTGGCGTAGTGGGTTATGAGTTGGGCCGCTAACTGCAAGGTCAGCAGTTCAAAACCACCAGCTGCTCTGTGGGAGAAAGATGGGACTTTCTACTCCTGTAAAGAGTTAACTGCCTCGAAAACTCACACAGGCACTTCTACCCTGTCCTATAGGATCGCCGTGAGTCACAATCAACTCGGTGGCAGTAAGCTTGCGAATTTAGTTAAATATGATAAAGGCATGGCAGTTATATCTTTTTCAATAATGACAAAGGTCAATTAAAAGCAAAACTAAAAAGTCCACTGCCATCGTGTAAATTGCAGCTCACATTGACCTGAAATAGGATTTCTGAGGCTAGAAAATGATCCAGGGACAGACGGCTGCATCTTTCTCCTAAAAAGTGACTGGTGGACTTGAATCGCCAACACGATCTTGCAGGTAGCTGTCCAGGGATTACCTGGCTATGTCACCGGGACTACTCATCTTGTGATCAAAGGATTTCGGAATAAAATCAAAGGAGTTCAGGATTTGGCTGTAAAATATTGTGGGAAATAGAAAGGTGTGGCAGCATGTGACTGAGAACTGGTTGTGGGACGCACAGGTTCACCGGGTTCTTCCCTTCGTTATGCAGTCGCTGTGAGGCTCGGCACTGACTCGATGGCAGGGAGTTGTCCTGTTTGAGCTGATTTTTGAGTGCATTCAAAATGTTTGCAGTAAAAAGACAAGGAGTAAACGATAACACGAACACCTCGCCGCCTGAAAGAAGGTCGTAACACGATCACACGGCAGACTCCCTTTTTCTCTACTGTTTTCATTGCCGCACTTTCCGTCACACAGGCTACTTTCGAAAGGAAAGCAGAACCTCTGGCCAAGACGATGAGTCTGCAGCTCAAGGAATCCTAAAATGCTGCGGGGGAGGGAGAGTGGGCTAGCTGAAAAATGTAGAAAAGTCAGCTTCCTCATAAGAGAGCACGAACCTCCAGGTTAAGAGGATGCCCTCCCGGTGCATGCCTGTCTACAAACCACTCTTTCTCCTTTGCTTTCCAGGGGCCGTTTCTCCATCGTGAAGAAGTGCATTCACAAAGCTACCCGCAAGGATGTTGCTGTGAAATTTGTGAGCAAGAAAATGAAGAAGAAGGAGCAGGCCGCCCATGAGGCCGCCCTCCTGCAGCACCTGCAGCACCCGCAGTACATCACTCTGCACGACACCTACGAGTCCCCCACATCCTACATCCTGATTTTGGAACTGTGAGTGCAGGCGCCATGTCTCTAAGGAGGTCCCCAGGCATTGGGGCATCTCTTGTCCGCCATGATTGGCCAGCATGTTGGCAACATGGTAGACAGTGTGTCCTCGCTCATACAGCTCTGTCTGCAGCCTGCACGGCCCCCTGGTTTGATAGAAATGCTGTTTCCTTTCGCTGGATAAGAAACAAGATTAAGGAAGGTAGAATAAGGAGCTCCTTATAGCCAGGAAGTGAAGCTGCAAATGGAACCCGTATCTCTCTCACTCCAATTTCCTCGTTATTTATTTGTTTCTATGGTGGACTCCTGGGCTGTGTAGAAAGTTAGGAAAGGGTGCTGATGGCAGGCTCCTGACAGAGGTGGAGTGGAAATGGGAGCGAGCGGTTGATACGTCAACCACTGCCATAGCATCAGGAATCTACCATCCCAACGTCTCCGTTTTGCGCGGAGCCACACCTCCAAACACCCCCCTCACTGCAGATGTTCGAGCCAGCCGGATGGCACTGTTGATCCAGTAGGGCAACGAGGTCTTATTCTCTATCTACTGCCCAGGCTAAGACCAGAGAGCAGACTGTATGGTTTAGGGACATCTTCGGGAGGCTCAAGGCAAGAATTCGTTCAGAAGTCCTGGACCCTGGCAGAAAGGTTATTACAAGAGTGGGAAAGAGACCCATAGTGGTTATGAGAAGGGCTGCTGACCACAAGGTCAGCAGTTTGAAACCAACAGCCACCCCTTGGGGGAAAGACGGGGCTTTCTGCTCCCGTAAAGAGTTACTGGCTTGGAAACCCACAGGGGCAGTTCTGTAAAGTTATATGAAGTCACCATGAGTCATAATTGGCTCGATTGGCAGTGAGTTTAATTCAGGTTTTTGTTTTTTTAGTTTGGGGGTTGGGCTTGGGTTTAAATAGGCCCCTCTCCTAGAGAGAAGGTATGTCCACCCAAGACCAGTGCTCTGTGTGGCTCCGCAGGGACCCATCCTTGTCATAGAAAAAGACCTCCGCAGATGTCTTTTAAGTGGCATTATAGCCGGACTGTCGTGGGTTTGTTCATCTAGACATGTGTTGAGGTGCTTCAAGGAAGCCCCAACTTAGCATAAATTCATTTCTAGTGAAAACAGAAAGTCAAGACGCAAATAGCTTTGGGTACTTTTTTCAAGTAGATTGAAGAAGACACAGGCGACCAGACCAACCCTGTTGCCATCTGTAGTCCTTTGGTGAAGCAGTTTGCCCCGCGGGGTGGGGGCCAGTACATTGTCACCTTGCATTTCACACACAAAAGACCGGCAAACAGCCGCTCAGATCCTGGCCTGGTGGTTGGGAGCATCCTAACTCCAGGCAAACACCATGTTGGGTACAAGAGACCACGTTAGGTCATGCCTGAGCGTGCAGGGATGGCCATGAAGCGCAGCTCCCCTGCCCACTCTGAGAGAAGGGGGTGATTCCACCAGGCGGCAACAGGGCGACAGGAAGAAGCTGTTCTGGGCATGAAGGATCTGGGCTTGTCCCCCTGTGACTTGGGCAGCAGAAGTAGTTCTTCTCTGGGTCTTCACCGGTGATGTCTGAAGAGTTAGCCCCACTTCCCAAGGATGCTGTCAGCATGACGTAAGATGAAGACCACGTGAAATGAGTTTAGCAAGCATCGACTGAGCACCCACTTGTGTGTGCCACCCGCTGTGTAGACCCGAGGTAGGGTGAGGGCGGCAAAGAGGAAAAGATGTAGTTGTCAGTCTAGTGAGGAAACGAATAGACGAATGGATACTTTGAAGATAGACACACCTCGGGAAGGTTTGCTGGGAGAACTGGGACAGGCACCTGGCTTGGTCTTGGTCCTGGTCCAGGGGGGATTTGTGGAGGACTCTGTGCCAGAGCTAAATCTTGTGCCGTCTTGGTTACGCTGTGGCTGTGGGTGGCCTTCTGGAGGGCTGGCCTTGAGTTTCTGGGTGATTGAGATTCTGATTGTCCTGTAGAGTCTGGATTTCTGCATTATCCCAAAGGTCCCCGGGTGAACTTGGTGGTTGAGACTTTCTGGTCTAGGAGCAGTGCTACTGTTACATTGCTCCTGTAAGCCTTCTGAGAGGTTCCGGAGGATGGATCCCATAAGGTCAGGCCTGCTCTACCTTTACGTCCCCTATTCGACCCCTGGTGACATCATGAGTTGCTAACTGCAAGGTCAGCAGTTCGAAACCATCAGCCTGCCTGGGTAGGCTTTCAACTACCCTAAAGCGTTACAATCTCAGAAACCCTCGGGGTAGTTCTATGCTGTCCCATAGTACCACTGAGTCAGAATTGGCTTGATGGCAGTGAGTTTGGTGTTTCGTTTGACTCTACCTCCAGGTGGTCTGAGGGAAGCAAAGATCCGCCTTCATGGAGCCCAGCCTTTGCTCCTGTCACGGAAAGTAGCAGAAGAGTCCGAGAGGAAGGAATGTGCTGGAAAAGAGAGCGAAAACCTGGCCAGGGTCGTCTCTGTTTTCCCTGGACATTTCCTGGGAAGATGCCTCCGACTACCCAGTGTGGCCTGTGGCTTAGATGTTGGGCTGCTAGTTCTCAGGCTGATGGTTCAAACCCACCAGCAGCTCTTTGGGAGAAAGACGAGGCTACCATCCCCTGTGAAGTCTGGCATTCTTGGAAACCTTAAGGGGCAGTCCTTTCCTGTCTCCTGAGATAAAACTGATTCCACGGTCGTGGGTTTGGTTTGGTTTTACACATTACCAGATAACTGCCGGGCATTTTCTCTGTCCCCGAGGTAAACTAGCTATCATTCCTTGAGGACCTGCTCATGCTACACATTATTCGCATATGCTTGGGGTCGCACTCTGTCCGCAGAGTGCAGTAGGTATGATGGTGAGGATGATCCCACTTGAAAGATGAAGAGACAAAATGCAGAGCTTGTCCGCCACCTCCCAAAGCCCCCCAGCTGGTGGTAAGTGGCAGAGCCAGGCCTGAAACCCGAGTCTGGCTGGCCTTTGGTGCCATGTCCTCAGTCACAACGCTTAAGGTTGGAAAGTCGACCCAAAGGGAAAGGGTTCCATCAGGGCCAAGATGGCCAGGGACAAACTTGATCCACTTTCTGCTTCTCTCCAACTAAAACGTAACAAATAATAGCAGTGTGCAGAACATAGGTGAGGCTTCCCGTAGCCTCCCAGTTCCGGTTAGTTGTTTAGAACGTGGCTGATGGCCTTTTCCCATTGAGTTTGTGATGCAGCCTCTTTAAGGGATGGCGGCCCTTTCCCCTGCCAACAAATGGAATGTGTTTTACACGAGATACGTGGATTTCTCCCATGAGGCACAACACATGATTTTTTTTTCTCTTTTGCTGTTGTCCTGAACATTACATTCATTTGGATCTAACCAAAAAAAAAAAAAACGCGCTGTGATGTTGCATTTATCTCCACCTTTCATAGGGAGCCAGAGCACCTTTGAGTTCTAACAGGTCCGTGTGTGTGTATGCATGTGTGTGTGTGTGTGTGTGTGTGTGTGTGTGTGATTCTCCCGTGGTTTTCCAAACATATTTCCTTTGCCTTCCTACTTCCAGGATGGACGATGGCCGCCTCCTGGACTACCTTATGAATCATGATGAGCTGATGGAGGAGAAGGTCGCCTTCTACATCCGGGACATCATGGAGGCGCTGCAGTACCTACACAGCTGCAGGGTTGCCCATTTGGACATAAAGGTCAGAGGGCGTGGGTGCCCTTGCAGGGGAGCATCTGAGTCCAGCGTACCGGGCATTGCCCTGGAGGGAAGGAAATGCAGTCTTCCCACTTGCTTAGATGCAAATATGTAGAAACGTTCCTCAGAAGCTTGGTTGCCATGGACTTTGAGTTGTTCTTGAATGAATGCGAACACCATCAGAGTAAAAATCTCCCCTGGGTGGAAGAAGGGAGGGACGCTTTTGCACGTGTGATCTGACGTTACAGACGAGTCTGACTCGGGGAGGCCCGTGATCCTGGGGGTCCGCATCACTGCAGGAGAACAACAGGTGTCTGTCTCATGGCACTCAGAGAGAAGCCCGCGTTCTCCCAAACAAATCATTTATTCTTTCCTTGACTTGATCCCCAAGCAACGGGTAGATAAGAAGCCTTGATTTTCACTGTCAAACACCCAGACCGGGAGTGTGGGGCCCCTGGACGTCTCCTGTGCATTCTGCGGTGGGAGTTTCCAACATGGTATTATCCTATGTCACAGAGACCTCCTGCATACCCGCGGTTCCCGCTCAGACAGCGTAGAGAGCGTCTCCCAATAGCAGACGCATGCGCAGTGTGATAAATCCATGCAGGTTTGGGGATTTCTAATAATGAACATTACATTCATTTGGGTCTAACAAAAAAACCCCATTCTAATCAGAGCGACGCCAGAGGACAGAGTAGAACTGTCCCCTGTGGGTTTCCAAGGCCGTCACTCTTTCCAGGTGTGGAAAGCTAAGCCTTTCTCCCAGGGAGTGCCTGGTGGTTTCAGTGTGCTGACCAGCACGCACCGGCCACACCCGCAGGTCTCCTTCATGATGCAGAGACATTTGGAATATAGGAAGTCAGCTTCAAGCGTTTTGGGTGTCCCTGGGAACACAGTCGTTTAGGTACCAGAGCACAGGTGCAGGTTTTATCGAAAAGTAGCCGAAACCAGGCTTGACCTCGGGCCTGCCCCGCTGCTAAGTCCCAAGAGCGAGCTGACCTTGCCTTCTCTTCCCTTGCCCTCTTGGGTCTCCACAGCCGGAAAACCTGCTCATTGACCTCCGCATCCCAGTGCCGCGAGTGAAGCTCATTGACTTGGAAGATGCCGTCCAGATCTCCGGTCACTTCCACATCCACCACCTCCTGGGGAACCCCGAGTTTGCTGCCCCCGAAGTCATCCAAGGCATCCCCGTGTCCCTGGGCACGGACATCTGGAGCATCGGGGTGCTGACCTATGTCATGCTGAGCGGGGTCTCGCCCTTCCTGGATGAGAGCAAAGAGGAGACGTGCATCAACGTGTGCAGGGTGGACTTCAGCTTCCCGCACGAGTACTTCTGCGGCGTGAGCAACGCGGCCAGGGACTTCATCAACGTGATCTTGCAGGAAGATTTCCGCCGGCGGCCCACGGCGGCCACCTGCCTGCAGCATCCCTGGCTGCAGCCGCACAACGGCAGCTACTCCAAAGTCCCCCTGGACACCTCCCGCCTGGCGGGCTTCCTGGAGCGCCGCAGGCACCAGAACGACGTGCGTCCCGTGCCCAACGTCAAGGGCTACATCGTCAACCGGGTGAACCAAGGCACGTAGCCGTCGGGCCGGCCCGGAGGGTCCGCAGACACGTGTGGTGGGAGCCAAAGAGACGGCAGGTGTCTGTAAATAGTTCTCCGTCGGTGTGTCTCCGCGGGCAGCCCTCCGCATGGGAGATGCACCCCTAACCCTTTCCACTGGCAATGCAGGGTCACGGAGCAGCAGTGGAAATCGCCTGAACCCCGGGGGGCTTTCCAGAAGAGGGCGTGAAGAAAGAAAGCTGCAGAGTGGCAGAATTGATCAAGGGGGTGGGGGATTGGGGCGGGTGGAGGGTGTCGAAGAGAGCAAGAGACTTCCATGAGCTATTACAAACTAATTCACCCTGAATTCCAAACTGGGACAAGCCCTAAGCCAATGAGAGTGACTTCAGAAGGATTTCCACCTTGGCTGCCCTTTTAAGCCCCAAGCCTGATATCGCAGAGATGTCATGTGTGTCAGCTGTTGCCGGTGGATGCCTGAGCTAGCCTTTCCTAACAGGATGCATCTACGCGTGCCCGTGTGATAGATCCCACTCAGGTTTCAGAGTTTTATAATATAGAAAGAGATGAAGCCCATCCTACATGCCTGGCGTGCTCTGGGGAAGACGGCAGTCTATGTTCTGAGGCCAGACAGTACAGAGTTTTGACTAAGCACAATTCCACAGCACGTTTTTTAGAGCATTTTATAAATCTTGTACAGAAATCTTTGACCCAAACCTGTGCAGTAGGAGGAAGCAACGACCCTCTTTTGCGATCCTTGAACAAGATTTCTCCTCGCTGTCACAGGTGATTGATTCACAGAGGCTCTGCCAACGAAAAGTTAACCCCCAATTCACTGCAGCTCAGTCCGTCCGCCCGCGGGAAAGCCTGCGGGAAGTCAGTCGGAACACAGTCAGCATTGTCCGGGAATCCGACACGTGGAAACCTTTCCTGCAGTTCTGATGAACAAAACACTAAGGCTTTCTGATTTTTTCCCCCTACAACTGTAGAATACTGTCCTCAGAAAGTTGGTGTGCTTTATTTCTAACTCCGTCTCGAAGCTAAGGGTGCTTACCAAAAAGGAGGCAGCCATACAGGCCTTTGATAAAGGCCTGGTCCCAAGTCCTTTCTGAAGTCAGGGAGCAAAACCTGGCACAGCACCCTACCGGAACACCGAAGCCCAGCTGAGACTGCCGCGCCCACCACCACACAGCGCTGGGATCGCACGGGACGAAAAGGCTGAATTATACTTTGAGACCAATGCTGCTCTCGACTGTCTACTCCGAACACAAGATTATTCTTCACTGCCCTCGTTTTCCTCGGGGTAGGGGGGGGGGGGAGAAAGAAAAACGGGCACTTTATGGCATTTGGTTTTGTTGTTTTGTGTGTGTGCTTGTTGGTTTGGAGTGGGAGGGCAGTTTTGTGTTTGAGTTTGCATCCGATCCCCCCCTTGGTTTTCTAGATGTTTTGAAAGTTGGCATGATGCAGAAAGTATCTTCAAATAGCACTCAAGTGTTGGTCCAAATCGGGCTTCGTGGCATTGCTGCTCGCCCACAGCAGGGCCGAGGACGTCTTCTCCTGCACAGGGTGCGAGCGGAGAGTCTGTGAAGCGGGGACCAGAACGACCCATCTGCCGACATGGGAAGGGAAAGGCGGACAGAAGCCTGACTTTACTAGAGAAAAGGCCCCCCCCCCCAGGGAAATGCAGATTCAGAACCACCCTTCCTGCCCCGTGGACTTGAACGTTGCCATCTTCATCCACCCTCCGCCCCGCCTCATCCAAGATTCTATATTGATAAATGAGTAGGACATTCAAGCAATAAGAGTAGCTAGCACTTAGTATTCGGGGATTAACCAAAAATGTGGAAACCGACTCAGACTGTACTTGTTTCCTAGTGTTTGAATGGCCCTGAGCTACCAGGTCTAACTCTTTCAAAGCTCTCTCCGCTAATCCTCCATGTTCTTCATTCGAACCTGTATGTATGTACAAATACGTTTACATATGACATGTAAACATGTTTACTAAAAGCCTTTAGTGAACATGTGTTCATTGTGGTATGTAGCATATAAGAAAGACACTTGGTCCAGAGGGCTTGTCATGGCTGGATTGTAGATGATGAGAAATCCAAATATCCACCCGTGGCTTGGCGAGGTCTGTCTGTCCACTGTGGATGACTGAAGAGCCCCCTGCTGAGCCCTTTCGAGTTTCAAAGACCATGTAGGTGGCCAGCTGCGATTCCGCTCGAGTGTCAGGGCTAGGGCCACGGCTCTAGCGGGAATGCGTTGTTAAAAGAGCGCAGTCGGCGAACGTTCCAGCCGGAACGTCCACATCCAAGTTGAGCTGTGAGCTTCCCTGAGCTCCCTCCCCGAGAACACTCACTGGGAAATGTGAGGCAATGCGAACGAAAGGAGAGGTGGGCCAAAGAAATAACAAAGGAATAGGATTTTGTTCACTGAAGCCAAAATGGAATCCTTAGAATAAACTTCATAGAGGCCCCGAGAGAAGGGGGATATATTTTCTATGGTTTGATTAACTCAAGAGAAGTAGTAAGCAGGCTTCTTGTTTGCAAAGCTTCTGGCCGTTCTCAAAAGCAATACGACCATTGGTCTTGGTTCAAGACGCCTCCTTAGCAAGTTCAAAGTACCCTCGGTTGGGGGTGAATAGCATCCATTTAGGCTGCCCTTGTGGGCAGTTGTCCCCAGGGCAGAAGGATCTGCAAGATTCTCTCTCACTTGCCCTGAACAGAGAGATGTCCCTTACCTGGTGGCTGAGAGTTGGAGAGAGGAGAAACTATTCCATTTCTGATTAGACCGTTCTTGAAGTCATGCCTTACTTAACCAGGAATGAGAGCATATTTCAAGTCTTAATGGGGGGGGGGAGGGTTAATGTTGATTAAAGTCACAAGTTCCTCGCATGGCTTATATTCATTGCATATGGTCGTTTTATTTCATTCCATTTTGGGTAAGGATGGGATATATACAGAAGGCAAAGATCCGAGACAACCCATATAAGAAAAAAGTATAACAATTTATTGTATCTTTTACATACGTCTCCCCCTACCCCACCCACCCCTGTACACAAATACTCCAAATTAAGTAGATTTATATTGACTCAGAGCTGAACAGAAGATTGAAAAAAAATTAGTAATATTGGAGGTGTCTTTCAGGTCTCACAGCCATAAACTATCTGTCTCCATGGGAGCAGGGGAAGGAGAGGGGAAGCCGGCTTCATTGCTTTGTGGCTCACAGCCTTTATAAACAGTAGTGCCTTTCAGAGAGGAGGATGGGAGATAAAGGAGTTCATTGTATTTAGAGTGAGTGAGATTTCAACCTTCCTTTTTTTCTTTTTTTAAAATGTGTTTGACAGGAAATCTTTGACTATAGGCTGAGGCCAGGAGTGTGAGTTTGACCTCAGCTATTCCAGATTCATCCTTTCTTACAGAAAGTCAGTCTTGGTTTTTTCTGCCCCAAATGTCTCCATTGGTAAAATGGGCGTTAGGGAGGGAAAGAGGGAAGGCATTAATCTCTTAGGAATGCTGAGAAAATACCACAGTTGAATGCCTATACTGTTTTTTAAGTGCTACACACTGCCAGTGCTATGGATTTTATGATTGATAGTAACTTTGAACATTCCAGGTTTTCAATATTCATATTAGATACTATGTGAAAACTCCTAAGATTTAAAATCTGTATATGGCTTTTCATTAGAGGTACGAGGTATTCTTGGTCTACATGTGATTGGGCCTTATTTCGATCCTTTAAAAAGTACTCTACAGAACAGGATTAGGAGAGCTGAGTCTGACCGGCATGACTGTTCCCCCCAGCAGCCCTGACAGCAGCCAGGGGAACGAAGAGGCCCTCCAAAGCACCCAGCACGCCCTCCTCAGGCTTTACGCCCCCGAAAAGTGGGCAGAGTAGAACCCAAACAGCAGAATTGAATTTCCTCACTTTGAGGGCAGGCACGAAAGTACGATATCTCCTGAGACCACAGGCCCTTCTGAGCCTCACAACCAGACAGGACGAGAGGCGGGTGAATTGAACTGTTGATACTGGGAGAAAAGAGAACCTTGACTCTTTCTTTCTTCCCAACACTCAGGCCTTTCCGGAGTACATGGCTGCTTTCCCACAGTCGGGGTAATAGCGTGCCGCCCTACGTTCCTTCCTTTGTTCTGGACTATTTGGAAGAGCAAGGAAATTCAGGAGCAAATAGGTTATGAACAGAAGAGGGGTCATTTCTGTGTACGAACTAAAACTCTGTCCCACACATTTACAGTCGAGCCAAGTACACACTCACCTCGTCCTTATTCAGGGGGCCAATGGAGAGGCGTATGGGACTTGTTCCCGTCTTGGGGGGCGGGTGTCGGTGTGGGAGGCTCTCTACAGAGGCTAAGCTAGGAAGGAAAACATGGTGCAAGCTTTCTGTGCTGCAATATAAATGTTCCTGATCATTTAAAATCTAGGGATCGATGAATTATTAAACCCTGGGAGAGTAGGGTACGATAGAGTCCATACACGCTTCACCACCACAAAAGGGAGGCGCCGATGTTATTTTCTGAAAATGCGGTGGCTCTCTGTTCTTTCGTGACTTCTGAAGGGTTAAAGAGGGGGAGTCTGTGTCTGGCACGGGGCACTGTTAACAGGTGATGCTACTCCTGAAAAGAAATTTACAGAAATATCCTATGGCCATAAAACTCAAAACTCACTGCCACAGAGTCTATGCTGACGGACAGGGACTCCACGGGACAGGGTAGAACTGTCCCTGTGGGCTTCCAAAACTAACTCTTTACAGGAGTAGATAGCCCTGTCTTCCTCCATCAGAATGGCTGGTGGTATTGAACTGCCGACCTTGCAGATCGTAGCCTGATGCGTAACCACTATGCCACCAGGACTCCTATCCTATGGCCATACTTCCTATGAAAAGCATCTCTTCTTCATTTTTAATTTATATCAGAGTTAGAGGCGAGGGTTACACAATCACTGGATACAATACAACTTTCCATCACCGAGGGATATTTACAGAAAACCTGAAATCCATGCTCATGGGCTACTGTATGTTCCTATCTGCCTGTTGGCTGGAAGGTTCTAAAATGTGGTCATACTTATTCTGATGATGAACTTTGTCCTTTGGCTTTGGTTGGATAAGTGGTCTTTGGGACAGCAAGCATAGCTGAGAAGAGAGAATGACCGAAAGCTGCAAAGCCCAACTCCTGAGGCTTCATAGACCCAAGCTAATCTGCCAACAGCAAACAGAACAGGTAACACAGGAATTCTGTCACTGCCTGGCTCGTATCACGAAGTAAGTCCATTCTGAAGCACTATGGGGACTAGTAGCGTTTGACCTCAGAGACTCTCGTTATGAGCTTGAAGTCCACAAAACCAACCTGTTCTCTTACTAACGGAAGCCATAATCTGTCATCTCTGTGATTTTTTTGGACCCTGGTGCTTTTACTTTGTTTCTGCCAAATGCCGACCTACTCTACGGGGAAAGGGGGTGAAAAGAGCGGGACAAACACGAAGACTGTGAATAAACTCGACTACTCTTCACAATGAGATCCCAGTCAGAGAACAAAGTGCAAACGGTTGGAAAACATGGATATGTGTACATCGGTACATGTACATAGTGTATAATATGTATGTATATGTTATTGCTCATATGCAGAAATCTATCCATTTGCAGACAGCTGAGATGGGTCACTTTTTTTCAGTGGGAAAACCATGTAGAGCCATTCAAAACCACCGGGGTTGATTTGAGTTGGGAAAAATTCTACTTCCTTGGGAACTTATGTGCTGTGTTCTGAAGTCCACAAAGCCAAGTTTACAGAGCCTGAAACATCAGAATGGAACTCTATTCGTTTATTCGATTTAACAGGAGCCAGAAGTATCATTATATTTGAGTTATTAAGAATGGGTTTGCAGCAGCACCTGCTGATTTTGAGTGATCCCAATGTCTCCTAAGAGTTTATGGGTGAGCTCTTCTGGCCATACTGATAAAAGGCCTGATCCAGTAAGTGGACAGGTTTCCCCATAGGGACCACTACACATATACATATCAACACATGCATCCATCAGGCTTGTTAACAATCTTAAAACCACTCCACAGTATTGATAACTAGCTCTCTATTTTCAAGGTGCAGAGTTCCACAGCCTTAATTATTTCAGTGTCTTGCTGGTCTGCCTTAAGTGTATCCTCTGGGGTTTTTGGTTGTTCTAGCCTTTTTTTTCCTGTGGTCGTTCATTTTGTATCCACACAGTCATTTTGTAAAGGTGGGCTGTAAATATTTTATTTGTAAGTCAAAATCACTCATGTGTAATGCGGTGAAGTGGCAACCTGCTGTCCTGTTACTACTACAGTAAATGTTCTAAGTTATGGAAGAAGCTTCAAAGTGTACATCTCATGTTATGCATTCCTATAAATATACTACACTAAAGATATTCTTTCCAGCTGTCATTGTTTATTGTCTACTTTTCCTAATTAAAACTTTTGCTTCATGAAAAGGGTAATTTTCCCCTCTCCTCCCCCAGATACCAGGTACCTGAAAGCATCACATTATTATATAACTTTTTCCCATCAAGGGTAACTTTCTGCCCCAGAGAAGGACTCTGGGACATTTCCCTATCAAAACCATGAAAGGAAGCCTCGGGTCTGGTATTGATGCCATTCTGTTTTATGCAGTGATGTGTTTAGACGGTTGGCAGGTCATCTGGGCTGGGTCTCACAAGTTGCTGCACCGAGGTATGAAACCCAGGGGCCTCGTGGGCTTATGCAGACAGGATCGGGCTTCAGTGACTCAGCTTGTGCTGCCCAAGTGCAAATGAGATGCCAGTACACTGTCAATTAGCCACACTGTTAGGTTAGGGATAGAAGTGCCTTGGTGAACTCACTTTGGGCAAGATGGGCAAAAACATTTGAACATTTAGCTCTTTCATCGAGGTTTTACTGCATCTACGCGGATGTGTCAAGTGTGGCCTCTTCAAATGCTGACCAGTACTCTTCAAAGAAAGGGAACCATTAAGGGTGGGGTGGGAAGGGGGAACCGATTACAAGTATCTACATATAACCTCCTCCCTGGGGGAGGGACAACAGAAAAGTGAGTGAAGGGAGATGTTAGTGTAAGATATGACAAAATAATTTATAAATTTTCAGTGGTTCATGGGGGGGGGATAACGAGGAGCTGATGCCAGGGACTTAAATGGCGAGCAAATGTTTTGAGAATGATGAGGGCAATGAATGTACAAATGTGCATTACACAATTGATGTATGTATGGATTGTAGTAAGAGTTGTATGAGCCCCTAATAAAATGATTTAAAAATATATAATCATGAAAAAAAGGAAACCGTTATAGAAATGAAATCAGAATCCGTTTGGTGAATTCGAATCATATATTTTACTCTACACATAATGGGAAATGTCTCCAACTTAAGGGTTTTCTAAAGACTAAATAAGCTTGGGTTGTCCGATTGGCTAGAAAAGTTATCCTCTTGATTACCTTCATAGTAATAAATCCATCCCGAGACCCCCTTTCTTCCTGCCCCATCCGCTAAGCACCCGTCATGTTCCCAAACACCCGCGATACTCTAGTGCACATGAACACACACACCTCCTCCGGGGACTCCAGGCACTGAGCCAGCGGGTGCAGTAACACACCTGCCAGGCTGCCAGGCAGGCACTTTAATCGTCCAACGGGCCATCTGCTTACTCAATTGTCTTGTATCAGATGCTGCTGAGCTAATTGAGCAAGGGGGCCTGCCTTCGGGAAGTTTTATTCCATTTGGGCAAGTAAAGGCCACTAACTAGATGCTAGTCTGAAGAATAGGATGTGGGTAATTCGAACCCCCGCGGAGGAGCCCCCGAATCAGACTTGAAAAACGTCTGGCGCAAAGGGAAGCTACAGAACATGGTTAGGATTCCGATAGACTCTCTGGAGAGGCTAGGAGATCCCAGGATCAATCAACTACCTGCAGGCACCGCGTCCAGCGAGCGCTCGGCGCCGCCCTCCAGGAGCCCGGGGCGCACCGGAAGGCGAGCGCGCCAGACCGGACTCCCGGAAGCCTGGGGGCGGGGCTTCGCGGCTGACGTCATCTGCGCGCCGGGGCCGGGCGCGGCTTCTCGGCTGACGTCGTCGGCGCGCCGGGGCAGGGTGGGGCTTCGCGGCTGACGTCATCGGCGGCGCGCCGGGGCCGGGCGCGCGCGGTGGGTCTCGGAGCCAGCCGGCCACGTGCGACGATGGCGGCCGTCCCTGCCTCCTTGGCGCCGTTGGTAACCTGTCTGTACGACGTACAGGCTTTCAAGTTCGGGGACTTTGTGCTGAAAAGCGGGCTGTCCTCCCCCGTCTACATTGACCTGCGGGGCATCGTTTCTCGGCCACGTCTCCTGAGCCAGGTGCTTGCCTGGGAAAGGGACCCGGGGCTGGGAAAGGGGGGGGCGCAGCACTAGAAAGGTGGGCGAGCGCCCAAGCCCAGCCGGCGGGCACCCCCGGCCGTCCGCCCGGAACGCGGGTCTCAGCAGCACGCACAGTGGAGGGTATTTCGGTCTTGGGGCCCTAGAGGGGGCTTCAGAAAGCTCATGGAGAAATGGAATTAAAAAGTCATGGAATTTCCCCACCAACTTTTTTGAAGCCGCCCTGGATTTTTCCTGAATTGGCTGGGACACGTGCTTTGCAGGAAACTCGCTTTCTTCTCTTTCACTGCCCAGCAGCTTCATGCGTTGGTTTGGTTTTCGTGGGACCGGTTAGCGTGGAATCGCTCCATAGGGTTTCTAAGGCTGTGGCTCGTGGCGGGAGCCCATGGCCACATTTTCTCCCTCTCCTCCACACTTGGAGTTCGCAGGCCAGCTCACTGAGCACGTGGTATTGTTGTTAAGTGTCGTCAAGTCGGTGCCAAGTGACAGCGGCTCTGTGGAGAACTCGCTGAAACAGGGCCTGGTCCTCACAATTGTTCTCATGGTGGACCCCTGGTGCCAATCCATCTTGTCAAAGGCCGCCTTTCCCCCTGCCCCTCTACCAAGCACAATTGCCCTTTCCAGGGACTGGCCCCGCCCGATAGAGCTCCAAAGTGGGAGTTATCCCGGAGACAGCTAGGTTGCATTTCAGTGATGGCTTATGTGGAAAAGGAGACTTTAAAAAGACTTCCCACCGCAGGCGCTGTTCTTGTGGAGTATCTCAATCGAAGCCATCTTCCAGGAAGAAAGCGTGGGCCGGGATCAGGGGACATGGGAGGACCTTGAGCGTAGGAGTCCTCATCCTGATCTTCTACAGCATCTCATGTCCTCGGAGCAAATCTCCCGTCAAGTAAAATCTCCGTCGAGGCTAGCCAAGTAAATCTGATTAGAAGTGATCATTTAAAAAAGATGTTTGTATTTCTTATAGGGTGGAATTACTCCCTATAGAATATTACTATTTCTGATGTTCTATTTCTCCTAATGATTGAAACACGGTTGAAAACATCTTTAATAATAGATACGTTTTTGGGTTTTGTTTTGTCTTTGAACAGGTCGCAGACATTTTATTTCAAACTGCCAGAAATGCAGAGATCAGTTTTGACACTGTGTGTGGAGTGCCGTACACAGCTTTGCCAATGGCCACGGTTCTCTGTTCAACCAACCAGATTCCAATGCTTATTAGAAGGAAAGAAAAAAAGGACTATGGTAAATTTGAAGTGACGGGAGCATGATTTTGATCCTGTTAGACGTTTTGCTACTGCCTGAGATTGATGTCGTTTGTTTTGTATGGCAGGGATCATGCTTTAAGAAAAGCTGCACTTGAAAATTGGATTGTAAAATTCATTGAACACTGTTTATGTGTATTGTATGTAAAACAGTTTGCTAGTTACACTGTGTACGCTGCTGCTTGGGGGATACAGAGACACTAAATAAAATAGAAATCCTGGCGCATTGCAGATGATAAATAAAGAGAAAGGAACTCCAAAATGGATGAGTGGGGAATAAATTGATCTCATTCATAGCTACGTGCCAAATATATAAGGCAAGATAGAGCTTGCTTTGACATAGATGCTTCACGTTACATACCTACTTGTAATTCATGTTTACATCCAAACCAAACCCACTATCATTACTTCAACCCCGGCTCGTAGCCTCCCAAGAGAGCAGAGTAGCTAGAACTGCTCCGTAGGGTTTCTGGGTCTGTAAGTCTTATCCATGAGCACCAGGTGGGTTTGAACTGCCGGTTCTCAGCGCTTACCTGACAGTGCCACTAGAACTCCTTATATTTTACTTAAGACTTGTAAAAAAATAATAAATTTCTATATTTAGGTGTAAAAATCCATATTAATCGAAACCAACCATTGTTCTTCCGTAGGGACTAAGCGTCTAGTGGAAGGAGCCGTGAATCCAGGGGAAACCTGTTTGATCATCGAGGACATCGTCACCAGTGGCTCCAGTGTTTTGGAGACCGTTGAGGTTCTTCAGAAGGAGGGCCTCAAGGTCACGGATGCCGTGGTGCTCCTGGACAGAGAGCAGGGGGGCAAGGAGATGTTGGCGGCGCACGGGATTCGTCTCCACGCCGTGTGCACCTTGTCCAAAATGCTGGAGATCCTTGAGCAGCAGCAGAAGCTCGACGCTGAAATGGTGGGGCGAGTGAAGAGGTTCATTCAGGAGAATGTGTTCGTGCCTGCTGGTGCTGGCAATGTGCCCCCTTCAGTGCCAAGAGCACCCAGAGAACTTAGCTTCGCAGCCCGGGCAGAGCTGCCCGGGACCCACAGCATCGCAGCGGGGCTTTTCCGGTTAATGCAGAAGAAGGAGACCAACCTCTGTCTGTCTGCCGATGTGTCCGAGGCCAGGGAGCTGCTGCAGCTTGCCGATGCCTTAGGACCCAGCATCTGCCTGCTCAAGACTCACGTGGATATTCTGGACGACTTCACTCTGGATGTGATGAAGGAGTTGACAGCCCTGGCAAGGCGTCATGAGTTTTTAATATTTGAAGACCGGAAATTTGCAGATATTGGCAACACAGTGAAAAAGCAATACGAAGGCAAGTAGTAGGTGAGAAGCCCAGGTGAGAGGGCGAAAGGGAGCAGGAGAGGTGTTGGCTCCCATAAGCAAGCCCAGCAGGGGAGCAGGTTTTCAAAGTCCAGGGGGATCTGAGTGGGGTCTTGTGGGTTTCTGTTCTCTCCCTCCCCCGGCTCTGAGTTGTTGGTTGACTTTTCTCAGGCAGGTGTGTGCCGTGTGCCCCCCCCCCAACCATTCCCTGGCATGCTCCCCGTGCTCCTTCCTCCCCATGGGAGCTTATTACCTGTTATAGGCTCTGGAACTGAAAATTGAGGAGAGGTCGTTTCCTGGCAGAACGTGGTATCAGACGGAAGGTGTGAGTTCCAGGCAGGCTTGAGTCACAGGCTCTGGCAGCGCACCATTTGTCAAAACCAGCAAAGGACACTCAATCTAAAATTAAGCTACATATTCAGTAGGGGGGGGGAAACTTTCTATCGACGTTTTTTTTTATTTCCGCCAAAGACAGTTTACTTTCGTGTCCACTAAATACTCAAGGTGGCCCCCATGTTGAGCAGGGACGGTCGCCGTAGAAATGGCTGGCGATTTCCGCACAGGTTAAATTGTTTGTATACAGGTGCTTCGAAGAGTTTGTGGGAAACTGGAACTAAGAAAGGGGAACTTTCCCACCAGTGCTCGTTGACGCCTCTCTCGTGCATCGGTAGGGGAGTGCTTGGCAGCGGGAAGGGAGGAGTAGGAGTCTGGGGAAAGCAGGTCAGACAGAAGAAACTAGGACTATGAGCTGCGCACGTACAAGGCTTCTTTCACCTCGCCTTGCAACAAGCACCCTGCTCTGTCGTCTAACATTTGGTCAGCTTCTGTTAATAACGTCACGTGTGCATGTTTTTAAGCTGTTTCTTTAAGATAGGTCGGGCTCTGGCATTCTGCTTCGTAACTAGAAGGCATCATGGGATCGTGAGTTAAGCATTGAGTTGCTAACTGCAGTGTCAGCAGTTCAAAACTACTAGCTACTCCACAGGAGAAAGATGAGGGCGTCGGCTCCCTTAAGGGTTTGTAGTCTCAGAACCCAGAGGGGCGGCTCTACCCAGTGCCAGGGGGTCACTAAGCTGGGATCTGGGATCGACTCCATGGCACAGAGTGCATGTGGCCATCATTCCCACAGCTCACTGGCTGCCATGGACAGACAGACTTCAGGTTTGAATGTAGTCTCAAAAAGTTCCTGCCATCAGCTTTGAAAGGAATCCAGGGGTTCACCGGCATTTCAGGAGCCAAGGAATTGACATTCAAACGCATGCTCACTAGTGCGGACTTAATAGCGGCGGCCCGATAGGACAGCAGAACTGCTGTGGGTTTCTGAGGCTGCGACTCCTGGTGGGAGTAGAAAGTGCCCCGTCTCAGAGCCGCTGGTGGTTTCAAACTGCTGACCTTGCAGCTCAGTGAGTAACCGCTACGCCACCAGGCCTCCTAAGAAGGCGCATTAGAACCAAAGAAGAGTAAAGTGGAGAAACCCACGCACAATAAAAATGTGTCATCAGAGGAATTCCTTAGTATCGATGTCTCTGACTGCCCCCTCCGCCCCCCACCAATGCCCATCTTCACTGCAGTCCGTTTCTGATTGTGTAAGCTTGATCAGCGGTCACAGACTTGAGCCTGCATGAAGGAACAGTCTTATCCGTATAGCTACGAAGCCAAGTGGAGAACCTGAGAGACCCCAGGAGCCGTCCGGTGCAGTGACGCGGGTCTGCAGTCACTGGCGCCCCTCCCGTGTTCAGCTGTCTCTCGGCTCTTTCCTACTGAAGGCGGTGGGTGTGAGCAGAGTGGTGAATGGTTTTGTTTGGACGTTAGCCAATAACTGCCTCTTCTTTCTTAGCCGGTGTCTTTCACATCGCTTCCTGGGCAGATCTAGTGACTGTGCATGCGGTGCCAGGCTCGGGCGTGGTGAAGGGCCTGCGAGAAGTGGGCCTGCCGCTGCAGCGAGGGTGCCTGCTGATTGCCGAGATGAGCTCCGCGGGCTCCTTGGCCACCGGCGGCTACACAGACGCAGTGGTGAGCAGCAGAGACTGCAGGGGAAGGGACCATCTGCATCTGGAGTCTGCCACCTGGGGGTGCGGGGGGATCCTTTTCAGCGTGACAACATGTTCATGCTAGTTAGCCAGTCCCCTGCTCGCCAATCGCATTTGATATCTTGTAGTGGACATTTAACAGATTTTAAGAGCCACATAGGTAGTCAAAGGATTACCCTCCCCGCCTCAAGGACATCCCTGGTTTGTCGGTGGTCCTCCTTGGTGGTAGGAGTGCAACAAGGGGCGTCTCGTGGAAGAGCCAGGTCAGAAAGCAGCCAGGCCTCCCAGGGAAACGTTGACTCTGAGAAGTACTGAAGTTGAGACGAGGAAAACGGAAGGGAGATGCCTTCAGTTCTCGACTATGACTCCATACCGTGCTAGTGCAGTCTAGAGTGCTCACCCCAAGGCCAAGTGTTATCTCAAGTAATTGTGCAAAGCCTGCCGCGCCTTGTGCCGGCACGCAGGGAAAAGCCCAGTGCTTTGAGGGCATGCTCGGCTGGGAGGTGGGACAGAACAGGGTCTCTCAGGGTCTTCTCCAAGCAAGGCTGGCCTAAGAGGATCTGTTTCGGGTAGAAGGCGGTCACGTGCCTTCTACCCGAAATAGCGCCGGTTCCAGCCGCGGGAGAAGGCAGCTGGTGGAGCTCTGTGTCATCATGTGTGGTTCACTGTTGTCCCATGACCTGCCTGCTTACATTCCTTCTAGGTTAAAATGGCCGAGGAGCATTCTGACTTTGTGGTGGGCTTTATTTCTGGCACCCGAGTGAGCAGCAAACCAGAATTCCTTCATTTGACTCCGGGAGTTCAATTACAAACAGGAGGTAAATCCCTTTCTCAGTCATAATTCTGACTCAAGACAGGAAAATCAAACGTGCATCTTTATACCCAGGCGCTCCAGAAAGGCTTCCGGGGAGAACTGAGGAACCAGCCCTGTGGCCGTGTGACCCCCACCTAGATCCACAAAGCAGCCTAGTTTCATTGTCAGGTGAAAGTTTAAACAGCCATTTGTAGTTGAAACAGGCCCAGAAAAGTGATAGTTTAGGGTTTTCCAACTATATCCTGAGTACGTTGCCCCCAAAGGAACCTCTGTGCTCAAGTTGAACCAAAATCAATATGTGTTTTGTTGCCGGGCATGGCTGGGCCTTCGGCCTGCTGCTGCGGGTTGGGGTTCTCGGAGTGGCTCTGCCCAGTTTCCCCGCACTCTGAGGCACGCGGTGGCGGTGTTTTCTCACTGTCTGCCCTCCAGTGAAGACCCAGTCCTCCGGGGCTCAGGAACATCGCTCCGGATTTGAGTGGGGAAGAAAGGATGGCCTGTTTATTTCCCCGCACAGGCAGTTGAGCACGACAGGTGGCCATCGTGGGCACAGGAGTCTTTCGGTCCCACCTTCCATGTCTCCCCTTCTTCACAGGGTAGGCGTAGTCACAGGCAGGGGTGTGCTCTTCAGGGTCCTCAGTTTACACAACTACTCTCAGACCCTTGGCTTATTCCCCGTTGGTGACCTCCCTGCTTCTCTGTTACCTCCGGGCGAGGTAGAGCTCTCGTGGCCGTCTCTGCACGCTGGTCTTCCCCCAGTCCACACCCCTCTCCAGAGACAGCCACCCAACTCAGGACCATGGGTCCTCTCAGACCGGGCTCTGCGCACACTCACGTGCCGAGGGGGCACGGGGACTGCAGCGTACACAATGCCAAGTGTCTGCTGCACTGTGCTTCCACATCGGGAGTTAGCTCGTGCTTTTGCACACGGTGTGTGCCTGTGAATGGGCTGTGCTGTGTTTGTTTTGTTAACACAGTTAGACAGTTTAGAACTTGTACACATCCTTGCACATTCTGGCAGGTGACTTATTTCTGGAATACTCTTACACTAGGCTGTAAGCTCCTAAAAGTAGAGCGCTCTCTGAAGAACCACATAGCCCTTCCCACGGACTCCGTGCTTCGGGAATGCTGTGTAAATAGTGTGCACCTATTGAAGGGACTCGGTGGGAGAGCTGGTGCTTCTGAGACTAGGAAGCTGAAGGAGAACCTAGTGATTGGGGTTTAGAACACCGCAAAGGGTATGAGATCAGTCAGCCTTCATCTTTGAACCTTACCATTCTGGAACCAGTGGACACCCCTGGTTGAGAGGATTGCCGTGCATTTTCACGTGTAGCGTGCCCATGGAAGTAACATGCCCGCGCGCCTAGCACGTACTACATAGAGGAGGCCTGCAGGGGAAGGAGGCGTGCCGTGCACACTATCTGTGGAAACGTGTCTGCACAGAGCATGCACATGAGCCCCGACCGTCCTCTGACTAGATCGTGGGGTTCAAATCCAGACTGCTGCCTCCTCTAGCCTCAGTCCAGCGGTGGACTGAGGAGCAGAGTGTCTTCTCCCCGTCTGGGAGGCCGCATGTGCATGCGGAGCACAGCCCTAGCGAAGCCCTCCTCCTCGGCTTGGGGAGAAGGTCCTGGTCCCTTTGAGGCCTCCCTGTGGCGGCATGCCGTCCTCCGCTCATCCTTTTACAGCTTGGAGAGGTGGACTCAAAACACACCCAGTCCAACCGTGTGGCGTTGATACAAAAAGACCGTCCATTCCCAAACGGGATTCTAACCACAAGTGGAGAGGTGAGGGTTCTTGGGGGCACAGTTCCATCCATAATACTTTTTAAGGCCACATCTTGATTTGAAAGAGAGGTCACCATTTAACCAAATGCTTCCAAAACAGGCGCTTTAAAGAGCGTGAAACAATGACAAGTGTTAGGTGTGCACGTGGGAGTGGCCGGTGAGACGGCCATGAAGACCGCCCTCACACTGAGTTGGCCTGATGGTATGCTAAGGTTTTCTTCAGTTGTGAGGTCAGTTAATTTTTAGATTTCGTTTATTCCAATTTTGTTTCAAACCCTCTTTGCGGGGGTTCCCTGCCTGTTTGGATTTTGTTGTTGCGCGTTAAGTGCTCTAGAATTGATCGTTCAAAGGTTGCCGTTAGCCTCTGCCCGGCTGTGTGGTCTCTAACGCGCATCTGCTCCTGGGGGAGAATGAAAAGTGAGAACACAGCCGGACGCAGAGCTGCTTAGGTGACTTGCGACAGGCCCGTTCCTGTCTTCTGCTGAACTGACGGCTGTGGTTTTGCAGGGGACAGTCTCGGCCAGCAGTACAACAGCCCGCAAGACGTTATCGGCAAGCGAGGTTCCGACGTCGTCATTGTGGGCCGAGGCATCCTGGCAGCTGCGGATCGTCTGGCAGCGGCCGAGATGTACAGGAAAGCCGCATGGGAAGCTTACTTGAGTAGACTTGGTGCGTGAGTTCTTTCCATGCCTTGAAGATCCTGGGGGCCCGGGCGCACTCCCTTGCAAGGAGCAGCTCTGACGCTGCTGGGTCTCCCCACACGTGCCGGGATGGTTGGGCAGGCTCATGGTCATAGGGAAACGCCGGGTGATTTGTGATACTGGATTGTTGTAATAAATTCATTTTCTAGCTTAGTTTGTTGAGGTGGGTATTGGGAAGGCAACCCCAGCCCTGCCTGTCTTGGTTGGGGTCTCCACGTTCCTCCTTTCTCTAGATCAGATGCCTCTTTTAGTTTCAGGTCTAAATAATAGCAATTCCCCTTCTGCTTGCAAGTGATTGTCTAGGTACCCAGATGCCTCTGGTTTCCAGAGCTGCTGCTTCTCACTCACCAAAGGGGAAGGGGGGTGCACAGGGGCCCCAGATGCCTACCTGGCTCTCGTTTCAGCAGATGGAGGGCGGGGAGCGGGGAGTGTTCTGATGCACTGCATTGCCTAGGCTGCAACTGAGACGCAGTGAAAAACTGTCCCTGCTTCCTTTCGCCTTCCCTGGGTCCCCCACAAACGCCTGCGCCTTCTGTACTGACAAGGCAGCAGTGCCCCCCTAGCTGAGGCTCCAGTGAGGGCTTCGCCCGAGAATTCCACATGACACCGTGCCAGCCGGGGAGCCAGCCTGCCCTGTGATAACAAACGCTTGAGAGCTGGCCTGCTGAGAGACATCCGCCGAGCCCGCCCCCCGCAGGCCTCACCCTTCTCACGAAAATAGCTCCCGGCCCTGGCCCTGTTTTCCCATATGATTACAGCTTGTCCCCATTTTTACATCTCTGGTCTGTTTGGGATCGTCTGAGAAGAAGAGGGGGTGGACTTGGGTGACAGTTGAAGTGGCTCCACTCCACACATTCCGGGTCCACGTAGCAGATGGCTTGAGGCTCCCACCAAGATCGCCCACTCTGCCCTCACCTGGCTCTCCTGCCCAGCCCGGCACCCTCAGGACCCACAAAGCCAGCTGGGCCCCTCCCTGGCTGCTCTACTTAACCTACGTGGCACAACCTGGGTTTCTGCTCAGATTTTTTTGTTTAATTTTATTAGGGGCTCATACAACTCTTATCACAATCCATACATACATCAATTGTGTAAAGCACATTTGTACATTCATTGCCCTCATCATTCTCAAAACATTTGCTTTCCACTTAAGCCCCTGGTATCAGCTCCTCATTTTTTACCCTCACTCCTGATGCCTCATGAACCCTTGCTAATTTATAAATTATTATTTTGTCATATCTTGCACTTTCCGATGTCTCCCGTTACCCACTTTTCTGTTGTTCGTCCCCCAGGGAGTAGTTCACATATTGATCCTTGTAATCGGTTCCCCCTTTCCAACCCACCCTCCCGGTATTGTCATTCACACCACTGGTCCTGAAGGGATCATCTGTCCTGGATTCCCTGTGTTTCCAGTTCCTATCTGGACCAGTGTATATACTCTGGTCTAGCCAGATTTGTAAGGTAAAATTGGGATCATGATAGTTGGTGGGGAGGAAGCATTTAGGAACTAGGGGAAAGTTGTATTTTTCATTGTTGCTACATCACACCCTGACTGGCTCATCTCCCTGAGACCCTTCTGTAAGGGGGTGTCCAGTGGCCTATAAATGGGCTTTGGGTCACCACACTGCCCTCCCCCCCTCCCAATTCACAATGATATGATTTTTTTTGTTCTGATGATACCTGATACCTTCAGCACCTCGTGATTGCACAGGCTGGCGTGCTTCCCTGTGGGCTTTGCTGCTTCTAAGCTAGATGGCCACTTGTTTACCTTCAAATCTTTTAAGACTCCAGACGCTATATCTTTTGATAACCAGGCACCATCAGCTTTCTTCACATTTGCTTATGTACCCATTTGTCTTCAGTGATCATATCAGGGAGGTGAGCACACAATATGATTTTTTTGTTCATTGATGCCTGGTAACTGATCCCTTCGGCACCTCGTGATCACGCCACAGGCTGGTGTGCTTCTTCCCTGTGGGCTTTGTTGCTTCTGAGCTAGATGGCTGCTTGTTTACCTCCAAGCCTTTAAGATCCCAGATGCTATATCTTTTGATAGCTGGGCACCATCAGCTTTCTTCACCACATTTACTTATTCACCCACTTTGCCTTTAGCAATTGTGTCGGGAAGGTGAGCGTCATGGAATGCCAGTTTAATAGACCAAAGTATTCTTGCATTGAGGGAGTACTTGAGTGGAGACTCAATGTCCATCTGCTACCTTAATACTAAGCCTATAAATATATGCACATAGATCTATTTCCCGATCATATAAATATATTTACATATGTACATGCCTTTATTTAGACCTCTATAAATGCCCTTTGCCTCCTAGCGCTTTCCTCTATTTCCTTTGACTTTCCTCTTGTCCCACTATCATGCTCAGCCTTCATTTGGGTTTCAGTAATTACTCTTGGTTACATTACCCTTGATCACACCCTACCAGGCCTCCTACACCCTCCTCACCACTGATTTGAATCACTTGTTCCCTTGTCCCTGGATTTGTTAACACTACTACCTTTCCCCCCACCTCTCCCTCTCCCATGTCCCCCAAGAACTGTCGGTCCCATTTTCTCCAGATTGTTCCTCCAGCCTATCTTTTCTAGACAGACCTGCGGAGATAATAACATGCACAAAAACAAGACAGCACAACTGTCTGCTCAGGTTTCTATCACAGCCTCACAGAGAAGCTCGAAAGTTGCATTTGGACTTCAGAATTACAGCACTCTACCTGCAAGGAAATTCCTTTTGTATCAGGAACAAAATATGGAGAAATACAGGCCAAGAGGAAAAGGAAGTATTGTGGTCCCTGGGGCAGCTTCTAAGAATTGGAAGTTAGGGAGAAGAGTGTTTTCTAACTCGCAGTAGCTTCTGGGGTCTCTGGGAGACCTTCGACCCCCATAAAGCATGGCAGTCACGGAAACCCATAGGGGCACTGTTGCCTTGTCCTACGGGGTCGCTGTGAATCAGCATCACTCCATGGCAGGGTGCCTAAACAAGTCCTGGAGCCGCAAGTACATTTAGGGTGATGTGCTAACGTTCAAGACCTACTTACTGACTTGCTCTGTCACCTGGAGGACTGGTGCAAGCAGATGGCTGGGCCCAGAGGCCAGGTTTTGACTGTTTGACTGGGGAGGTGGACTGAGGTTTGCCTTACAACAAGTTCCGGGGGGGGGCGGGGGTGGACCGACTGCCTGGAGTGCCCCATACTCCGCTCTGGCATGAAACAGGATGTGTGGGGAGGTGTGGGGGAAAGGGGGTGCAGGGATATCTTCCTCCTTCCTGGTGAGAAACACCTACTTTCTTCCTCCCTTTCAAAGTGTTTTCTGCTTTCTCCAGGGCACTGACTCAGGGTCATGCTAGGCAATGTGGGGGAAAGGAGGAGTCTCCCAAAACCACCTGGTTCCCACTACTGCTTTCAAATGCAGGGACCAGAGACTCTGCTTCTGTGCATTTGGGAGAGGCCCTGGAAACGTATTTTTCAGGGGTCGTCCTGGGGATTTTGTTATTTGATGAGAAGGAACTGTAAAGTTTCTGGAGTGGGTAATACCTCCATTCCTTGCTTTGCATGTAGAAAGAATTCACTCCAAAGCCTGTTTTGTAATCCAAGTGGGTTCTTATGAAGGACAAGACAAGTTTAAGATTGTACAGTCTCAAAAGGCTACATACTGTTTCTGGGAAGCATGCCAAGCCACACGGAAGCCACTCGGGTTTTTAACTGGACATAAACAACCACGTGGAAAAGAATACATGTACAAAACTTGGGGGTGGGCATTCCAGAAGCCCAAGACCTAGAGCTAAGAGCGTGTGGACCCCGGGAAGGCCTGGAGCAGGTGCATGTGTGCCTGCAAGAGGGAGGGAGACCCTCCGCTCCACCCACCTCTGACCAGGAGCAGGGTAAGTAAGAGCAGCCTTCCTTCCCACAACCAGGATATTTCAAGCCTCTGGCTGGAGAGGTGTGGTTGATGGTGTTGGTTGACCCTCTTGGCTAAAAGTTAAGCCCACCTGGGTGGTGTCATGAGCCTGGGCCTGGTTTGGGCACCCAGGTGTACCTCCCACCTGGCTCAGGAGCTTGAGTATGAGCATGCTCAGTTTGGGGTCTGCATAGGCATCTAATGGTTGCCAGATTTTCTTTCCAACCATCTGTATGGGGGCCTCTGCAGGTATGGGAGGGATAAGTCCCTGTCCCTAAGCTGGCTGCCTAACAGCCCTGTGCTACTGTAGCTGCCACTGCTGCTGCAGGCGTCTGAACCTCGGCAGAATCCCAGGCTGCCTACATTTGCGAGCATCACGAATTCTGAGGCACAAACGGATTCAGACAGAGAGGCAGGACCAGTCTGCATAGAACATAGGTGTCTTAGGCGATGTTGACGAAAGCAAATCCCGAGGAGCTTGTGTCCTGTGGAGGGAAGTTTCCATTTTGTGGAAGATCTTCCTCCTTTTCACTGAAGACCTGCGATGAGATGGATTGTCACAGTGGTTGCAAAAAAGCATGGGTTCACAATCCCAAGGATCTAAGTATAACCTTCCTGGGGATGGACAACAGAGAAGGGGGTGAAGGGAGAAGTAGACAGTGTAAGACATGACAAAATATAGATTATCAAGGGCTCATGAGGGAAGGGGAAGTGGGGAGGGAAGAGGGAAAAAATGAGCTGATACCAAGGGCTCAAGTAGAAAGTAAATGTTTTGAGAATGATGATGGCAACAAATGTACTTGACACAATGGATGGATGGATGTATTGTGATGAGTTGTATGAGCCCCCAATAAAATGATTTAAAAAAAAACAAAACATTGGTTCAAACAGCATAATCGTGAAGATGACACAGGACCAGGCAGTGTTTCATTCTCTTGTACACAGGGTCACTGAGTCGAAACCAACTGGATAGCACCTAACAACAGAAAAATTTATAACAAGAAAATGGCTCACACGGGCAAGGCCAGGTCCTGGCCCGGTCCAAGTCTGAGCCAGGTGTGAAGCTGGAGGCTTCTGACTTGGATAGCTTCAGGGCTTCTGAACTCAAGTTCAGTGGGGAGAGGACCGACCAGTCAGCAGCCAAGGCAAATGAATTCACAGCCAGCAGCTCAGATGGTAGGTTCCTGGTGACTCCCAGCATTAGCAGGCCATTGACTCAAGTCGAAAGAACCAAATGCCAGATGCAGACAGACCCAGCCAAAAGAGCACACACGTTTTTCAAGAGTGTTCACTTAGATCAGAATCAGGCCACTCCCCCTGCCCCCTAGGAAACTCACTTTGAGTGATTTCTTCATCATCATCATCTGAGAGGATGTTGCACCCCACTCTAGTTTGACATGATCACTCTGATAATGATGTGTTAGCTCAAGCCATGAGGGCACTGAGAATCCTGGCCCAGCCAAGTTGACACAAAACCTACCTCTCCCAGTAGAGAAGAGGACACCCACTGGTTGCACATGGAGCCTGGTGGTGGAGTGGTGTCGGGCTGTGTGATCCACAAGGTCAGCAGTTCAAAACGACTCCTTGGGAGAAAGACAACGGCTTTCTACTTCCATAAAGAGTGAAGAGCCTCGGGAACCCACAGGGACAGTTTTACCCTGTCCCACAGGGTCGCTAGGAGATATTTTTGTTTCAGTTTTAATTTTTTTAATGGTTGCCCAGTAGTTAGCACTCGGCTGCTAAGCAGTAGGTTGGTTCTTAGTTCAAACTTAGAAGTCATGCCACAGGAGGAAGATGTGACAGTCTGCTCTGGGGCAGTGACAGCCTTGGAGACCCTCTGGGGCTGTTCTAGGCTCATGGAGAGGGGTCATGAGTTACATTGGACAGCACTCAGCAGCAGGTAATGGAGAACTACGTATAAGAATCCAATAGTGGAATCAGAACTCCAACCTGTGGCCTTTCCCAACACTAAGCTTTGTATAGCACATGGCTAGGAGAGTTTTATTGCCCAGAGAGCCTAGGAGACCACCTAACTTCCAAAAAGAACCTAACTCACTGCCATTGAGTCGATGCTGACTCATAGTGAACCATATAGGACAAGGTAGAACTGCCTCTGGTTTTCTGAGACTAACCCTTGATGGGAGTAGGTAGGCCCATCTTCCCAGGAGCGGCTGGTGGTTTTGAACTGCTGACCTTGGGAATTGCAGCCCAACACATAACTGCTGAGCCACCAGGGCGCCTTCACTTTGGCTTAGCTCCCTTTATTCAGGAGCTTTCCGAGTGTAGACCCAAAGCAGTAGAGATCCACTCAGTCATGAGACCAGCCTCTGTCCCACAGACCTGGAGGCCTGATCTCACTTCTTTCTACCTCACTTGATGCTGACATGAGCCGTCTCTAGAAAAGGTGCCCTAAAGGCTCGCCTCAATAACCAAACTCAAATGCTATCGGGATGCTGACTCACAGTGACCCTACAGCACAGGGTAGGACTGCCCTGTCAGTTTCTGACACTGTCACTCTTTACAGCAGTAGGCCTCTTTCTCCCGAATGTTTCAAGCTCCCGACCTTGCAGTTAGCAGCCCAACATATAACTAACTACTGCACCACTAGGGCTCCTTGAGAAGAGAGTTCCTAGGCCGCCTAAAACCTCCTGAGAAAAGTTGTGGAGGGCGATGGCAACCAACACAATCGCTGTTGGGACCCGCACATGGGCAAAGCCTGGACGCGTCTGCACGGGATCTCCAAGGAGGGCAGAGCGGAGGTCATGGGGAAGCCGAAGCCTAGGGAGGATGGTGCTGACTAGTGGGTTTAACTATCTGCTCCCTGGATTCCGGCTGCCTTGGGGCTTCACCTCTGGCTTCTCTTGGATCCTGCGTGAAAGCTGTATTTCAGCATCGGTGGACCCCTGATATTGGGAATGGGTTGCAGTGTGCTGCCTCGGGCCCTGCCCTGGTGTCATTGGGTCCGTGCACACGACTGGCAGACTAAGCACATGCTGAGAGCGCCAGCGAAGCAAGGAACCAAGACGTGCTGCTGGAAGGCATCTGACGGTAGTACATCACAGATGGGGCAGACCAAGGCTCAGTGCTTCACATTTCTTTTATGATGAATGCTATTAAGAGCTATTTTATTTTGAATTACAAGACATGATGCCTGTGCTCCTCTTCTTTGTTGAGGCTCTTAGGGCTTTTACCGCTCACACTGCTCTTGTTTGAATGAGCAAGTGAGTTTACTTGTTTTACCCCAGAACCTTTCCAAGTTCACACTTAGCCTTCATCGCTCAGAAAAGGGAGCCCACAAAGTCCAAGGTCTTGGCATACTGCCGGTTTGGAAGAGCATGTGCCCGGTTGTCTGTCCATGCCACAGAGGGGAACCCCATCCTCTGACACAGTGCAGAGGGGGACAGGAGTCCAGGATTAGAAAACCTAGATCCTGGGGCAGGCAGGCTGTGATACAGGCTGAACACCAGGGAGGGAGGAAACTAGACACTATGTTAGGCCAGGTTCTCTAGAGAAACAAACCCAGGACACTTACAATTATATATGTATACAAAAGGGTAGATTTATACAGCACAAAGGAGTATGACAGCAAATTAGTCCACACAGCAGTACAGAGGAGTCTCAATTCAACTCCCTTCCATGGAACAGTTAATATACTGGAAGTCCTTCAACTCATGAGGGCTGCCAGGTCCAAGGTCAAGGGAGCAGACAGCAGAGTCCTCCCTCAGGCAATGCAGGCAGAGTCTGCTCACAGGCAGCAAACCGCAGGACGGGTCAGCAACAGTCAGTTGCTTAAGAGCTTAAGGAAGCAGGCCCAGATGGAATATCAAACTCAAGCAATGCAAGATGACAGGACCCACCAGTCTCATGCTCAGGCTATGTACACACCAGCAGCGTGGCAAAGCAGGTATCAAAGGAATCTCAAGCTCTAGTGACACTATCCATGGGTTGGCTGTCCCACAGGTAGTGTAGCTCACCAAGTGAGGCAGAGAATTACCCCATTTCCCCAAAAATAAGACAGTTTTATATTAACTTTTGCTCCAAAAGATGCACTAGGTCTTATTTTCAGGGGATGTCTTATTTTTACATGAATAAGAATATGGTACACATTTATTGTTGAACCCCAAAAAAGGAAATTTATTACTTCTATATGGTACAGTAGTAGTTGTCATCACAAACCAGCATAACTAGACAAGCTGTGATTCCCACAGTACCAAGAATTTCTTGTTACTACCATGTTTCCTCAAAAATAAGACCTACTTACAGTTTTACCTCTCACTGAAATATAAGGCATCCCTGAAAATAAGACCTCCCCAAACATAAGGCCCCCCGAAGCTACCGTAACTCTGGACTCTGGAGTAGGTGGTGGGTGCTGCCGTGCAGCAAACTGTTGGCCACAGCACAGCTGGAGCAGATAGGAAGTGTGAGTAAATGTACCATAGATGGTTGTACATGGAAATAATGGTAGTAACAAGAAATTCTTGATACTGTAGGATTCACAGTTTGTCAGGTTATGCTGGTTTGTGATGACAACTACCATACTGTATACAGGTGATAAATTTCCTTTTTTGTTCAACAGTAAGTGTACCGTATTCTTCTTCATGGAAAAATAATACATCCCTAAAAATAAGACCTAGTGCCTCTTTGGGAGTAAAAACTAATATAAGACACTGTCTTATTTGCGGGGAAACGGTACCATCATTTCCATGTTCAACAGTCTGTGGTTCATTTACTCGCACTCCCTGTCTGCTCTGACTGCACTGTGGCCAACAGTGAGCTGCGTGGCGGCGCCCACCACTACAGTCCAGAGTTTACAGTAGCTTCAGAAGGGCCTTATTATCGGGGAGGCCTTATATTTCAGCGAGAGGCAAAATTGTAAGTAGGTCTTATTTTCGGGGATGTCTTACTTTTGGGGAAACACGGTAGCTAAAGCAGCACATGCTGGTCCAGAGAGCAAGAGAACAAGGGGCGGACCTTGCCAAGTCATTTATCTCTTTGCCCTCCAATCAAACTTTGACCTGATTAATCTCACATGTTCCTATTGGCCAGGTTGGCACAATAAACCCAATGATCACAACACCTAAAATATGTTTGGGAAACTTCTAGCAGAAGAGATTCACATTTATTGTTCTGGAAGGACCCAGGCAAGCCATGACAGCGAGAGATTTCCCGCCTCAGTGTGTGCGGCAGGGCGGCAGTGGGCTGGCTCAGGAGCAGAGCTTGTTTCCCCACGTGGGCGATAGCACCCCATAGGGGATGCTGGAAGACCTGGGGGCTGCAAAAACAGATGCCTACACCATACCTGGATTATAGGCTATGGTACAAACGTTTTTAGTAGCCAAGGGGTCTCTGAGTGAAAGTGTTATTTTTTCTAAAGGGGTAGTAGGTCAAAGAAGTTTGGGGACCTTGGGAGCCTAGGTTACAGAGTGACAAAGCATGCAAGCTGAGCTTCCCTGTGCACAGCTCCGGGGCCTGGCCCCCAGTGCCCACCTGTGTGAGGGCAGATCCTGACGTGTCAGCAGTACACAGGGTGCTGATTCTCCTGGTATGACCATCATTCGACCATCACCCGAGGGACATTTGAAGCAGAGATGATGTTGAGTTTAGACAACAACAAAAAATGTAAAGTTGCTTGTTTTTACATCATTAATGACCTCACATTTCTTTTTTTTTTTTCTTTTTTTTTTTCTTCTTTTACATTTTATTAGGGACTCATACAACTCTTACCACAATCCATACATATACATACATCAATTGTATAAAGCACATCCATACATTCCCTGCCCCAATCATTCTCAAGGCATTTGCTCTCCACTTAAGCCCCTTGCATCAGGTCCTCTTCTTTTTTTTCCCCTCCTCCCTCCCCATTCCCCCCTCCCTCATATGCCCTTGGTAATTTATACATCGTTGTTTTGTCATATCTTGCCCTATCCGGAGTCTCCCTTCCCCCCTTCTCTGCTGTCCCTCTCCCAGGGAAGAGGTCACATGTGGATCCTTGTAATCAGTTCCTCCTTTCCAACCCACTCACCCTCCACTCTCCCAGCATCGTCCCTCACACCCTTGGTCCTGAAGGTATCATCCACCCTGGATTCCCTGTACCTCCAACCCTCATATGCACCAGTGTACAGCCTCTGTCCTATCCAGCCCTGCAAGGTAGAATTCGGATCATGGTAGTTGGGGGGAGGAAGCATCCAGGATCCGGGGGAAAGCTGTGTTCTTCATCGATACTACCTCACACCCTAATTAACCCATCTCCTCTCCTAAACCCCTCTATGAGGGGATCTCCATTGGTCGACACTTGGGCCTTGGGTCTCCACTCTGCACCTCCCCCTTCATTTAATATGATATATATATACATATATATACATACATATATACATATACACATATATACACATACCTACACACACTTATATCTTTTTTTTTTTTTTGCATGATGCCTTATACCTGGTCCCTTGGGCACCTCGTGATCGCCCTGGCCGGTGTGCTTCTTCCATGTGGGCTTATTTGCTTCTGAGCTAGATGGCCGCTTGTTCACCTTCAAGCCTTTAAGACCCCAGACACTATCTCTTTTGATAGCCGGGCACCATCAGCTTTCTTCACCACATTTGCTTATGCACCCATTTGTCTTCAGCGATCCTATCATGGAGGTGTGCAGTCAATGATATGATTTTTTGTTCTTTGATGCCTGGTAACTGATCCCTTTGGGACCACTCGCTCACTCAGGCTGGTGTGTTCTTCCATGTGGACTTTGTTGCTTCTGAGCTAGATGGCCGCTTGTTTATCTTCAAGCCTTTAAGACCCCTGTCACTATCTCTTTTGATAGCCGGGCACCATCAGCTTTCTTCACCACATTTACTTGTTCACACACTTTGGCTCCAGCCGTTGTGTCGGGAGAGTGAGCATCATAGAGTTCCAATTTAATAAAAGAAGGTATTCATGCATTGAGGGAGTGTTTGAGTAGAGGCCCAAGGTCCTTCCGCCACCTTAATACTTGACCTATAAGTATAGACACATAGATCTATTTCCCCATCCTCCTATATATATTTGCATGTACATGTCTTTGTCTAGACCTCCATGAATGCCCTTTGACTCCTAGCTCTTTCCTCCATCTCCCTTGACTTTCCTCCTGCCCTACTACCATGCTTCATCGCCACCTGGGCTAGAGTATACCTCTTCTCTAAGCAACCTTACCCTTGATCATTTCCCACCAGGCCTGCCACTCCCAAACAGGGATGTACATGGTAGACAATGGTGGAGGAGGTGGGGAAAGGAAAACAAAAGGATGAATACAAGGAAGAAAAGGGTAGTGGGGTCATGGGGCATTAATCCACCCAAGGGGAGGGTATTGTTTATATCTCCACAGGGAAAGTGGGACCAGACTTCAACCCAGTGTCGCAAGGTGTGAACGCAATATCCCGGTGTGGAGGAGGGAACCGGTGGAGAGGTCTGGGAGGCTGGCCCCAGCACCATAAATTAAGTGGATTCCTGCCCCTCCCCCGAAAAGAATTTTTTCCAAAGGACGACATTGACTCTGCAGCTCTGGGAGATGGACATATTTGATCAGAGCACACGGGAGCAGATGAAGGGGCAGGAGGAGAGAGTGGAGCACAGCCTGGCCCACCAGGCCGTGATGATGATGTTCCTGAGTAGAGCAGCCAGCCCACAGAGAGAACAACATGGCTGGCCCCACTATGAGACATGATGCCCCTCAGTGACTAAGGGTGATACAGGGGACAGCACCGGAGACACAGTGTGGGAATTGCACCTGACCTGATCCCACCACACCGAGGCAAATCACTGGGGGAGTGCAGCGGAACAGCAAGGGAATGGAGTGGCAAGGTCCCCAGGGAATGCTGAAAGTGGACTTCGGGGCCAGGGCGTGGTGCCCCAACAGACTGGACTGGAAAACGCTCCTAAGGGCCAGCAAACGATCCCTGAACTAACTACAAGCTTTTCTCTTGTGAACTGTTTTATTCTGTTCTTTGTCAGTGGTTTGTTTTTGTTGTTTTGTTGTCTGGTTGTATACTGTTGCTTTGTTTTCCTCTGTCTAGTTTTCGTGCATGTTAGTGACTCCACAGGTCTGTCTGAATAGGACAGGCTGGATGAACTATCTGGAGGAAAACAACGGGACCGACAGTTTTGGGGGGACTTGGGGTGGGGGGGTAGGGGGGGTAAGGAAGTGGTGTTGACCTCACATTTCTTATGGATCTCAGAACTTGCTCGGAAAAGGACACAGCTGTGGTGGATCACCGCTATCCCTGCTCCTCCTCCTGCTCCTCCTTCACCGGAGCCATCTGGTGCTGCTGACTTCCCCGAGGCCCCACTGTGGCTGCCTCCACAGCTTCACCTCTTCCATCTATCCCCCTCTTCCTGTTTTAAACCCCGGTTCCATCCAAGAAGGGATGTCTCAAGAGCCCAATGGTTTGTGGCATGACCAGTTGGTAGAAACTTCCAGAGTTGTCTTCATTTTAAGTTGAACAAAGACGGTAACCAGCTGCCCTAACCTCTGGGTGCTAGTCTGTTCCCTGGGCATGGAAGGAAAGAGCCATTCAACATCAGTGTTGAATGTACTTCTAGGGAGAGTCTCAAAAGACCCGGCCCTGGAGACTTGTGTGATTGAGCCCAAGAGAGAAATGGGTCCTGAAGAACAAATGAGCCCCAGCTAGATCCAGGGCCAGAGCCCAGGGTTCTCTTCTTCTATCCACTCGTCCAGGTGCTCTATTCATTCTACCTGCAGGGGCAGGGCGGCAACTCCGCAGCACAGAGGCGGGTTCCTGGCCACTGGAGATAGAGCAGGCCACGCTGAGCAGTGAGTGACCAGGGCCGGGGGAAGCAGACACTCTGGGTGAAAGAGGTGTCCAGGCTCCCCCATTATCCTTCTGGCCTCCCAGCTCATGACAGAGCTACCTGAGGTCCCTGGAGCACCTGGTCCCCTGACATCACAGACTCCAGGCCCACACGTGAACATGGAGGCAGCCCCTAGCAGCTGGGCAGGACTGTAATGACCTCCTGCCCCACCAGGTGCCTGGGGCTTCAAGCGGCTGTCAACGTGGCGTTTTATGTCTTTATGCCCTTCTCTGCCTGTCACAAAGCCTTGTTAGCACCAGTGCACAAGGGTGCCCTTCTCAGATGCAGGCTGAGAGCCACGCATGCCGGGAGCCCTCCAGAGAGAGGGAGGGGCTATTCCATTAAAAGGTGACCTTTAAAACAAGAGAAAGATCTATCCTCCTGAAATTCATCCCAAGTTTCATTCTAATCAGTCTAAAGCTTTGATCCCAATTAAACTAAAAGCCACATTCCTGCCCCAGAAGAGGCAGCGCAATATGGCTGTGAAAGAGTGATGACATCTCATCCCAGTTTTGTCACACAAAGGGAGAAGGTGGAGCGGCGCAGAAAGCATTAGCCCAAAACAAGGCTCCCGGCATTGATGGAATTCCAATATTCAGGGGTTTCAACAAGCCGATGAAGCGTTGGAAGCACTTGCGTCTGTGCCAGGAAATTTCGAAGAGAGCTACTTGGCCAACTGACTGGAAGAGAGCCACATTTATACCCGTGCCAGAGAAAGGTGACCCAGGAGAACACGCTCCTTAATTTCACATGCAAGTAGCGTTTTGCTGAAAATCATCTGGCAACGCTTGCAGCAGGACATGGGCAGGGAGCTGCCCGAGGTCAAGGGCGGATCCCAAAGAGGACGTGGAACAAGGGCTATCATTGCCGATGTCAGATGGATCCTGGCAGAAAATCACAGAAGGATGCTTACTTGTGTTTATTGACTGTGCCAAGGCACTCACCTGTGTGGATCACAGCCAGCTAGGGAGGGCCTTGAGCAGAATGGGAATCCGGGACACTTCACTGTGCTCCGGAGGCCCTGGTACACGGCTGTGTGAATAGAACGCGGGGGGGGGGGGGGTGGTGGTGGTGGAGATAGCATAGCTTACAATCAGGAAAGGTGTGCAGCAGGGTTGTAGCCACTTACTACACTTACTCAATCTGTATCCTCGGCAAGTTCTCAGGGAAGTGGGCTTATAGGAACGTGGATGTGACATTTGGATGGGAGGAAGGTTTATTAACAATCTGGTATGCAGATGACACCACCTTGCTTGCTGCAAATGAGGAGGACTTGATGACGATCGTGGATGGCAGCCTTCAGTGAGGGGTACAGCGCAGTGTAAGGGAGACCACAAGCGTCACAAGTGGGCCAAGAGGGGTATTAGAGCTTGGATTCTGAGCACCCTGAGTTGTAAAAGGCTCTTAATAGCAGTGACAGCCCCAAATCCCTGTGCAGAATCCCCACATCGATTCAACCTGCATCGAATGCTTTCTGATCTTCAACCAAGAGTGTAGCTAGTCTTGCTCTCAGGCAGAATGCCTTGGGGAGTGGATTGCCTCCACCCCTCTCTGGCCTGCTCAGGGAGGGGTAGCCTCTCTCCTAGATGTGTCCTTGATGGAGGTCACTGTATTGGGGACGGTAGAGGGGGTCAAATAGTCATAAGTCACACCCCATCACTTTGGCCCTGACTGCCTTGGTTGGAAGGCCCTGAACCAATGTTGTAAGTCAGTGTACGTGTCCCAATCATGGTCTCTCCCTCCTTCTGTGGTTCCACCTGTAACTGTCACATGTTGACCTGCCACCATTCATGCTCTGGGGACAGTTTCCTTTGTCTTCCCGTGCCCCATTTAAAGGTGTATCTCAACAAGTAATGTCTTGCCATCCTTGCCGCTAAGAAGAGATTGGTTTGACCTTTTAGGCGCCCAGGATCTTTTCGCCATTCTTCACCTGCACCGCATTCAAACGCTCCCATTCTTCGGTCTCCTTTGTTCCTTCCCACTTTCCTATGCAGGTGAGGGGATCGAAAATACCCTGGATCCAGGTGAGAGGCTTCTCCAGTGGGTCAGACCTCGGTTCTGCGCTTCGCGTGAGAAAGAATTCACACCGAAGCCTGGTTTGTAATCCAATTGAGTTTTTATGAAGGACGGGAGAAGTTTCAGGTCTGACAGTCTCAAAAGAGTACATGCTGTTTCAAGAAAGTGTGCCAACTGCGTGCCAGCCAGCCAGCCACACTGGGGCTCACCCCTGAACAAGGGCAACCTTGTGGGCCCCACCTGTGGTGACCTGAAGCCAGAGAGACTGCAGCACGGTCAAGTGGGCGCAGGAGCAGGGAAAGAAGAGGAGAGAATCCTCTCCGACCTGCCACCGACCAGAGCGGGGTTCACAGAAACTGGCCCTCCCGCTGCCAGGGTATTTCAAACCTCTGCCTGGGGGACATGGTGAAGGTATTGTCTGACTCCATTGGCTGAGTCAAGCCCACCAGAACCTATTTGGGGTCTGCCCAGGTGTAGCGCCCACCTGGCTCAGGGGCCTGAATGGGAGCAAGCCCAGATCAGGTCTTTATGGGTGGCTATGGGTCGTCTGATTTTCCTTCCCAACCTCCTGTAGGGGTCCTTTGCGGGCACGGGAGGGACCACCCCCTGTCCCTGTCTGGCTACCTGACACAGGGACCACATCTTAGTCTGCAAAGTAAGCTCCCTGTTTTTCAGTGCTCTATGGAGAGGTTTGTAGCAGGTACAACTGCTCTGGCAGACTTTGGACGTGCTGAGAGGAGAGGCCAGTCCCTGGAGAAGGGCATCACGCTTGGTAAAGTGGAGGGGCAGCGAAGGAGGGGAGTAGAGGGGAGGGCCCTCAAGGAGATGGGGTAGCACCGTGACTGCATCAGTGGCCTCTAGCGCAGGGACAATTGCGAAGGTGTCACAAGACCGTGCGGTGTTCCCTTCTGTGGTGCAGAAGGTCGCCTCGGTGTGAACGGACTGGACGGCACCTCACAAGAGCAGCCCCTGAGCCCCGTCGTGACCTCGCGGTGGTGGCCTCCTTCATCAGGATGATGTGCCTGCGTCTTGTCTCTTTTAAGACTCCACAGATGTTCTCTTTAAAATTATATGTGAGACAATAAAACCCATAGATGACATGATGTAGTAGTGTTGTACCAGGTGAGGCCAATCCATACCACTTACTAATATTAAAGTCTTTATTCCAGCTGGTTCCGGGGGGGTGGGGGGATATCACCCTGAAACCACTCTTGACTCAGGACAAAGCACAGGAATGTTATAGTTCAAAGTAGTGGGCTGGCTCAAGGGGAGGAATATTAAAGCAGTTACATTCCTATCAAGCTGGCAGGGTGGAGGGGTGCTGGAGCAGGAGGGGGGAGGGGGGAGTGGGGAACAGCACAGCTGCAGGCAATAGTTCAAGGTCTAACAGGATTGTTTGCATTTCCTGCTAATTGGACAGGCAGAGTCTGAAGGCCATCTCAGAGTGTCAAGGTCTGCCAGGAGAGCCAGGAGGGAGGCTAGCTGCTGTCAGGGGTGAAGGTATTAAAAACGAAAGGAAGTCCCTCACGCTAAGCTGGGGGACTACAATAGAGCCTCGATCCTGAACACCGCAGCGTGCAAAGGGCTGCGATGATGGTGACAGTCCACAGTCCCTCTGCAGAGTCCACACAGAGATGAAGCTCCCACTGAACTCTTCCCGACCATTAGCCAAGGATGTAGATAATCTTGCTCTAGGGTGGAGTGTCTTGGAAAGTAAATTATCATATATAATCGAGTATAAGCAGATTCGAATATCAGCCGGGGTACCTAATTTTACCACAAAAACTGCATTAAAAATGTGCCCCAAACTTGGCTTATACACGAGTATATACGGTATCTCCACCCCTCTCCAGCCAGTCCTGAGAGGGGGTAGCCTCTTTTAGGAGCGTGTGTGTGTGTGTGTGTGTGTGTGTGTGTGTGTGTCCTTGATGGAGGTCACTGTACTGTACTGGGGCGAGTATAGGGGGCGCACAGTCATGAGTCATGCCCTATCACTCTCACCCTCACTGCCTCGGTTGGAAGGCCCTGGACCAATCTTGTAAGCCTTTCTTGTCCAATCATGGTCCTGCTCCTGTAGTCTCACTTGTAACTGATGGACTGATCTGCCACCTGCCCTGAGTTTGTGACAGCTCCCTTTGTTCCACACCTTATTTAACTGGCGTCCTGACTGAAATCTCGGAAGCCAGTGTGACCGCCTTGCTAATGGCCTTGCCCTTTAAAGACAATATGTGTCCTCCTTAACTAAGGTTTGAGATTGGGGTCTCTGTTGTACCCTAAGACAATGGTAAGTGGAGAGAATATTGAGATTGCCAAGGTTTCTGTCCTGCCTGGATCCATAATCAATTTTCATGGAAGCAGCAGCTCAGAGATCACAGGACATGCTGCCTTCAGGTAAATCTGCTGCACAGATTTAAAAATACTTTAAAGCATTGAAATGCAAAGATGTTACTGGGTGGGGGGGAGGCGGCTAAAGTATGCCTGACCCAAGATGTCTATTGAAATAGACAAGCTGTGTCACCACATTTGAGCAGAAATGTCATGTGAACATCTTTTCAAAAGACATCCTCCCTGCCCCCTCTGCTTGGCCTGATGTAAACTGTTTTAACATCACTATGCAATGGAGGTTTGTCCATGCCCTTAGACACGTCTTGTTTAAACTACCCCTGTGTTAGGGTTCTCTAGCGAGACAAACCAGATTGCTAGTAATTATATATAAATATATTTATAAAGATAGATATATAATACAAGAAATGAACCATTAAATAATATACAGATAGATAATACAAGAAATTAACAGTTAAATTATAAAGCAGTGAGATACCAGCAGTCCTTCAAGGCTTGAGAGCTGCCAGTTGCCAGTCCCCTTCTGTAGAGAGAGCTGGGCTATATATACCCAGGCAGCAAAAAGCAAGGCAGGTCCCCAACTGTCATCAACTGTTGGTCCCCAGCTCCAGAGATGAACATTCCAATCGTGTGGGCTTAAAGGGACCTCAACTTACAGCGACACAGTCCACAGGCTAGGCATCCCACAGGTAGTGTACCCCTTTAAACTGACACACAGAACAACCAAGGCGAGGCTCACCGAGCCATTTATCCCTCTGCCCTTCAGTTAATCCTACTTGTGTTTATCGGCCAGGCTGGCACAATAAACTATAGCAACCCCTCTCTGTGTAGCAAGAGCAGCTGAAGTCCTTCTCCCTGGCACAGGGGGTTCATTTCCCCTTGCCAGGAGGGCAGGCTGGAGACAAAATCGAGAAATGGAATCGTGAAACTTTACCTAAATATGTTTTTGTTTTACTTCTGTCAAATCCACTTACTTAGTGATATATGAATTTTAACTAGCCTTTTCTTCTGCGTTCTGTATCCTGCCCTCCCTGAGTACTCTAACAGAGGCTCGGCCAGGGAAGACGGGCACTGCAGTGTGGTGGATGGGTCCTTTGAACATCCCCCTGCAGTCGGGGCGAGCCTGATAAACAACAAAGACGTCACATCATTCTAATGGGACATGGTAGTGGTCTTCTTTGACTGGAACCCACAACAGTGTTTTCAAACGCCCCGTGCATTTAAAAAACAGACAATAAACAAGACAGAGTACAGAAGAATGGATCCATTTGAATTTTGGTGCTACTGAAAGCACCACGGCCTGTGTCTTGGGGTACAACCGAGACCCCAGTCTCAAACCTTAGTTAAGGAAGACACGTATTGTCTTTAAAGGGCAAAGACACAGACACGCCATCCAGATGCAGAAGGCCGTTAGCAAGGAGGTCACACTGGCTTCCGAGGATTCAGTCAGGACGCCAGTTAAATAAGGTGTGGAACAAAGGGAGGTGTCACAAACTCAAGGCAGGTGGCAGGTCAGTCCATCAGTTACAGGTGAGACTACAGGAGCTGATGAAGGGACAAGTACACTGTGAGATCGAAAGAAGGGTTTACAAGATTGGTCCAGCGCCTTCCAACCGAGGCAGTGAGGGCGAGACTGATAGGGCATGACTCACCCCTTTGCAAGTCCTTCCACTGTCTCCAGCGGTCCTGATGGTGTGGGAGTCACCCACTGGGCTGCTAACCACAAGATCAGCAGTTCGAACCCACCAGTGGCTCCTTGGGAGAGATGTAGGACTGTGGGGTCCCGCAGAACCTGCCCCCACAGCCAAAAACGGAGACCAGGTTGACTGGAGGCGGTCTAAGTTCCTTGCTGCAGAAGGAGAGCAGCCAGCGTCCTCCGCTGGGCGGCTTTAAGAGTTCAGTCCTGACCGCACAAGTTACGGTGCAAGAAACACTTTTCTTTTTAATTTTGTTTTTTGTTTTTTAAAGACCATTTTATTGGGGCTCTTACAGCTCTCAAAACAACCTGTATATCAGTTGTATCAAGCCTGTTTGTACACATGTTGCCGTCATTGATTTCTAAACATTCACATTCTATTCAGCCCTTGGTATCAGCTCCTCTTTTTACTCCACCCACCCTTGTGACCCCTTGATACATTATAAATTATTATTATTTTCATATCATACACTGACCACTGTTTCCCTTCCCCCACGGTTTCTTCCCCCTTCCTCTCCCCACCTTCCCCCTACCCTCTTGGTATCGATACTCCCATTTCTGTTCCTGAGGGGTTTATCTGACCTGGATTCCATGTGTTGTGAATGCTTATCTGTACCTGTGTACTTGCTCCGGTCTAGCCCGAAATGAAAAGCTGGATTGGGGCCTTGATGGTGGGGGGCGAGGAAACCTCAAGGAACCAGAGGAATATTGTGTGTTTCATTGGTGCTATACTGTATCCCTTCCTTGCAACCCTGCTGTGAGGGGATGTCCTATTATCTACAGATGGGTTTTGGGTCTCTGCTCCAACCCCCCTCATTCTCAACAATATGATTTTCTTGTTTGGGGTCTTCTGATGACTGTTACCTGATCCCGTTGACACCTCATGATCACATAGGCTAGTGTGCTTCTTCCATATGGGCTTGTTGCTTCTCTGCTAGATGGCTGCTTGCTTGTTTAACTTCAAGCCTTTAAGACCCCAGATACTATATCTTTTGATAGCCTGGCCCCATCAGCTTTCTTCACCACATTTGCTTGTGCACCCGCCCTACAGCCCTCTCTGTGCCTTAGGGAAGATGTCCTTAGGGCTTGGTGTCCTGACATGGGGTCTGGACCCTCGATCTCTTTTTTTCCTTCTTGGTTTGCTTCCTTATGGGCATGGCAGGCTGGCCCCTCTCCCCAGCCTGCAGGTTTAGTGTGTCCTCTGTAGCACTACTTCTAGGCAGGGCCTCAGTCTGGCTCTCATGAAGAAACACATTTTTTTTTCAGTGTCCCTTGACTTTATTTTTTTTTAAACATTTTATTAGGGGCTCATACAACTCTTATCACAATCCATACATATACATACATCAATTGTATAAAGCACATCTGCACATTCCCTGCCCCAGAAGAAACACATTTTGTTTACAAAGATGACAGAAAGAGATTAGCAGGCTTTTATGATGTAACAGGATACAATAGATACTCCAAGAAGGCGAGTTTTGCAATGATCATTAGGAAATTATCTAGACCTACATTTCTCCAGGGCATTGGCCCACCATCCCTTGAAGCTTCAAACACCCTAGTTAAGCCTTCTAGAGACAGATATCTCTAATGATTAAACTTAAAAGGAATTTTTACTGCAAGGGCGGGGGTTGTTACACTATGGATTTTTAACCAACGAACTCTTGAATAATGTTGTATTTCTATACCAGAAACACAGGCTTGTAAAGAGTCCGTCTTGGAAACTCACAGGGGCAGTTGTGAGTCTGAGTCAACTCAATGGCAGTGAGTTTGGTGTGGTCCTGTCCCCTGTGATGTGACCTCCCTCAAGGACAAGCCCTGAGCCCCCGGGGCTCAAGCAAGCCCCCCTCCCTGGGCTGGTTGAAAGGGCTGGAAGTAATCTACTTTCCAAAGCTTTCTGCCTGAGGGCAAGATTATCTACATCTTTAATTACCAGAAAGAATTCAGTGGAAGTTTATCTCTGAGGAGATGCTGCAAATGGATTGGGGGCTGTCACTGCCACCCATAGCCCTTTGCAAACGCGGGGAACTCACACTAAGTTCTAAAACAACTGGCAGAAGAACAAGCCCATCTCTCTTGGAAGAAGTGCACCCAGAATGTTCCTTCAAGGCACATACCTGGGACATGTTGTCAGGAGAGTCCAGTCCCGGAGAAGGACGCGATGCGTGGGAAAGCAGAGGCTCACTGAAGATGGCGACACCGTGGGCTCCAGCGTGGGAATAATTGTGAGGCCGGAACAGCACAGGCGGTGGTAGGCTTTGCTGTCCACCGCGTTGGACAGAAACGGCACCGAACCACAACAGCGCCCTGCTCTGACTCAAACAAAAGCCACATTCCTTCCCTGGAAGAGGGGCGCATGTTACGTCACTTCAAGTAAGTACTACACTGAATGAATCCCCTGCGCTGTTAAATAGGCATTCCAATTTTGTTACAGAAGGGGCTTCAGAAAGTTCATGGAAAATGGCTTTCCCCCCATTTCATTTTCCCACAATTTTCTTTTTCTCTTAGAGTGCATACCTTATGGTTCCCCTCATAGATCCATTGTTTGCCTAAAATGGAGTCAAGTGAGCTCGCTTCCAGCCTGAAGGGTGATGGAGGGCTTTAGTCGGTGGTCCCACCATCTCTGGCGGACCAGAAGGCTAGTCCTCTTGACGACTTTGCATTTTGTCCCACACTTTCTCCATCTCTTCCCAGGACCTTCTCGCGTGTCTCTTTCAGGGAAGTCGTAGTGAAGCTGGGCCCCGTCTTGTTCTTCGGGTCTCAGGATTGATTTCCATCAACTTTTTGAAGTTCTTTCTTATATTCTGGTTTCCCCTGCCTTTTGAAAGTTTACTTTCTGCCACTTTGCTTTTACAAAAGACCACATTGTACCTGTTTGTTTGTTTGTCTGTTTTTATAATTGAGAGGATGCCAAAGAAGATTTTGGCGTTTAAAAAAACGGCACATAACCGAAGGAGCTCCCAGGGCTTGTTCTGCAGCAAGCTGCTGCCAAGCTTATTTCCTAGTCAAAAAATATTGCTATAAGATCTCGGAAACTTTGATTACACAAAAAGTTTGATAATGTGACACATCCTCCATCTAGGTCTATACACTTCTGAAAGTGGGGTGTTCATCCTCTGACCCTCCCCCAAATAATTCTTTCTGCATTCTTCAGGTTATACCATGTTAAAACACTTGCTTGGGCAGCCTTGAGGGTACCAAATCATGTTCCTTTAAGATCCTCTTTGCGTTTGGGGATTAAAAAACAATCTGAATCATGGAAGACATGGGTGCTGTAAGTAAAATTTGCTGAAGAAACTCGATCGTGTGTGTGGATCTCAGAAAGAATAGCATCTGTATTCTTAATGGTTTGTCTTGACACAAGCAACTAAGTGAGGCAAGAACCACATCCACATGGAAGAAGCACACCAGCCTGTGTGATCCAAGGATTGTACATAGTATAACCCAAATCCAAAGGATGGAATGGTGTCAGAGCTTAAATTATGAACAGAGGGCTCTGGATGACATAGAAACCCCAAATTCATTTGTAGGGCCCACACATGGATTAGGCCTCCTATGAATTCCCTCTGATCATTGTGGAGGGATGTGAACAGTCTTATTATCAGACAGAGAACATTATAAACTTAATTATGGCTGACATAGGGTGGTGGTTACATAATCTGGTGTCACCTTGAGACTTAAGAGTGAAGGGGTGGGGTGTAACCTGTCAATCAGGTTGTAGCATGAACCTCATTTGGAGGCACTACGGAGATAAATAGCTCACTGGAGGCCACACCCACTCTGCTTTGCCTTCCTGCTGATAAGACACATGGGGCTCTGCTGATGGAGCCAGAGCCCTGGAGCTAGAGGAGCTATGTGGAGGACTGAGCCAACACGGAGATGCTTCCACCACCACTGGATCCACAAGACTTTCCACCCACTGGCCTGTGATCTTCCTGCATTCGGCTTCATTGCATGTGTTGCATGAGTCTGAAGAGGAATTTATAGACTGGTATCAGAAATATGGGCTTGATATTGGGCTTATGGACTTGATCTGGACTGGGCTGGGATGTTTTCTCAATATTCCATTGCTCTTTTATATAAAGCTCTTTCTTATACCCATATGAGTGCCTATGAATTTGTTTCTCAAGTCAACCCAGACTAACACACATTGTTAGATTAGACTGTAATATTTTATCATTTGATTTCCCTCTGGACTCATTTTAAAGTTGTTTCAGTTAATAAAAGGGGGGGGGGGTAGATGGGAAATATACATGGATTAAGCCTCGGATAAATTCCCTTCTGGCCATACACCAGGGATGCAAAGAACCTTGCTATCATGCAGAAGGCATTGAAAAGTGGATTTGAGCAGCACCTTATCATCCGATCTTCCTTGTGATCCATTGTAAATTTGTTCTAGTTTTTGATGTTTTCTGCTTACTTTTTGAGTGAGGTTTTTATTTGTTTTACTTTATTATTCTTGTTAGATTTGTTTTCAAACATTTTTTTCTGACTGAAATCCAGGAGAGGTAAATCGATAGAGACAGTAATTGGATTAATGGTTCCTTGGGGTCCTGGTCAGGGGAGGTTGGGGGGAAATGGGGCGCTCATCACGAAGAGCACAAGGAAGAGGAAGAAGTTCTAAAGCAGACTGTGGTGATGATTGAACAGCTCTTCTTGACATGACCGAATGGTTGAATTGCAAGTTATGCCAATAAAACTGTTAAAAACACAAAGGAAAGAGCAAACCTATAGAGTGGAGGGGATCAGGTGTCTCAGTGAAATTCTTACAGAGAAGGAGAGATACATCACCCTGATGGAAATGGACTCCCCAGAGAATCCATCAAACTCCCCAGTTGGAATCTAAAAAAAAAAAAAAGCAAAAGCAAACACTAAAAGGCAGTCTCCCTCACCTTCTGAGCGCCCCTCTCCTCCTTGAATTTAAGTGGTCCAGCCAGTCCCTTTGGAAGCCTCCATCTTCTTGTTACTTCTGGCTTCAAGAACGGACAACTTTTTTTTCCGAGCTCAGGGGGTGCAAGGTCCCAACCAGGGTCCCAGCCTCGTCGATTCTTTCCTGGCCAGCGGCTCCAGTGGGTCCTCGGTCCCTTGGCAATCCGGGGTTTGTAGATAATCCTCACACGTCATCTCTCTTCCCTTGTTGATGGCTCTGGGTCACTTCTGGTTTTTTGTGTTCCTTCTCCTACAATATCTTTTCTTTTCCTTTTATTGTGAATCAAGTGCAGGTTTCCAGAGCAGATCGCAGATCACATTCAACAGATCATGCATATTTTACATCCACTGCAATCCCCTTCTTAGCTTCTTTCCTCACCTGCTGTGTGTTGCCCTTGAGTAACTACTGCTCTTTGGATCTGACATGATTATTGTAATATGAAGGTGAGATTAGTTCCAGATCTGAAGGTCAGACTCTTGGGGATCCCTCTATCTCCAACCAGTCCGTCTGGTCTCATATAATTTTGAATTTTATCCCACATTTTCTCTCATTCTACTCAGGAGCTTCTAAAACAATTCTTTTCAGAGCACTTGGTAGTGGTAGTTGGGTAGAGTCATCTAATTCTTCTGGGCTCAGGGTTGACTGACATGGGTTTATTATTCCATTGTACTCCATCCATGAGTTCGTGGGTTTTCACCACTCTTATTTCCTCTAAGGAGCCCTGGTGGCAGACCTGCTAACGGCACGGTCAACAGTTCAAAAGCACCAGCTGCTCCTTGGGAGAAAGACGAGGCTTTCTCCACCTTTAACGAGCTCCAGTCTCGGAGACCCACGGGGCAGTTCTCTCCTGACCTGTGGGGTCGCTATGAATCAGAATGGTCTCAGACAGTGAGTCTGCTTCAGTTTTGGGTTATTTCCTCCGGATGAGGAGAGACCAATAGTTTCGCCTGAGATGAAACTTCAGCCAGCGCTCACAAGCTTTTCCTCCCTCAGTCCCGGGTCTCCAGGACCTCATTTGAGTCAAAGAATTTTTTATTTCATTTTCTTCTATTACCCAGTAATTTTAAGAGGGTATTGTCTATTTCTAGCTGGTTTTCCCCATTGATCTTTCTATTGTTGATTCCTAATCTTATAATGTCATGGTCTGAGAATATGTTTTGTGATCGCTTGGTGTTTTAAAATTGGTTGAATCTTGCTTGGTGACTTAATATGTAGCTTATTTTGGAGAATGTCCCATGTACCCTGGAAAAGAATATATTGTGCTGTTGTTGAGTGGACTGTTCTGTAAATGTCTATGAGATCAAGCCATATTGTTTAGTTCTTCTGTGTCTGTTGAATTTCATTTTAGTTGTTGTATCCTCCCATAGTGGTGTATTAACGTCTTTTTACTCACTGTAGAGCTGTTTATTCAATTCTTTCAGTGTCTGATTAACGTATTTTGAGGTTCTTTCACTGGGTGTATTGATATTTATTATGGTTATGGCCTCTTGCTCAATTAGCCCTTTAACCATTAGATAATGCACTTTGTCTCTTATGCTGGATTTTGCCTTATAGTCTATTTTACTGGAAATTAAAAATGCCACTCTGCTCCTTGATGCCGTTAGCATGATATATAGTTTTCCATCCTTTGATCATTCGTTTATTTTTTGTCTCTGCGACTCTCTGATGCTCAACTTCTTGGCTAGGCCTCTGTCTTGCTTGAGATGTGTTACAAAACACTCTTAGGGCTGCCAATAAATGCCCAAAGGGCATGCCACTCTGTCATTAACCTTAGCCCAAAGGCACTCAGGTGGAACTAGAAGGGCCAGCAAATCCAGTGGAAGCACCCTTCTCCACCAGCTAGCCTCTTTCCTGAGCACATTCAGCTTTACTTGCCGAGTCCACTGCTCTGCCTCCCACTTTGGCTCCTGCCAGTGCTGCTGCTGCTCTTCTGTGTGGTGTCACAGCTGCCTCTTGAATGAAGGTTCAGCGCTCGGGGACTTCAGGGTCCAAAAGACATGCTCCACTCCTGGCTCTTCACTCCTGTTCCTGAGGTGGCTCATTTTATAGCCAACAGGATGGAAATCATAATTAGCCCTATTAATAATCGCTCACAGCTGACTTGTAGATCTCGTCAGTATCTTCCCCATGTCTTATCCTATTATGGAAACAAAGGTCGTTCGGTGGGGATAACAAATACTATGGCTAGACGAGCCATATTAAATAATTCACTGCATTGCAGCAGGGGCCCTGCGTTAGTTCAACACCCTCTGCCAGCCAAGGGGCTCATGGGCAGGTGGGGAGCTGTGAGGGAGTGGGAAGCCTTTCTCAGGTGGATTTGCTGTGTCCTGGGTGGCATGGTCAGCTATGAATTGGAGTGCTAACATAAGGTAAGTGGTTCAAACCCATTGGGGACTCCTAAGGCTGTAACGATTTAAAGTCTGAGAAACCCAAGGGGCCATTCTACTCTAGCATTTAGGGTCACGAAGAGTCAGAATCGACTTGATGGTAGTGAGTGTGGTTTTGGTGAGACCAGTTACCTCTGCCCCGTGATCTGAGCTGCAAGTCCTTCAAGCAGACTCAGGTGGTGGTTGAGGTCAGGATAAGTTATTCCCAGATTGGAACTCTTTGGGGCCCAGGGAGCAGCTGGGGACAAAGTGGGAGGTTATGGAAGAATTGTTTGCCCAACGGGGGTGTCAGACACCACATGTTCAACTGCTCTGATGAAGTGGGGTTCATGCATGGCCAGAGCCAGCCGTGGTGCATCCAGGACTGATCCACAGAAAAGAGGCTCTGGCCTCAGAGAGAACAGGAGTTGGGCAGAGCGGCTGTGGGGGAGTATAGCTAGGAGCTGGGGGATGAGGTTGGCGAGTAGCCATTCCTCTGGTCACCAGGAAGACAAGGGGAATGAGGGAGGAGTCCAACTTTCACCCTGGCAGCTAGTGCTGGCCCTGAACAAGTGGAGCCAATGAGGGCAATACTGTGTCAGGCCAGCCAACCTTGTCCCCGTCACTTTCTGCTCTGGCCAATGTCGCTCACTTTCTTCTCTTGGCCGGTATTCAATCCACGTCTCTGTATTCTCCTCGGAAGCTCAGCTTTTCAAAATTATCATCTGGCTGTGTTTCATCTGTTCTCTTGTTTCTTTTGTTGTAGCACAGCGGTTCTCAACCTGTGGGTCGTGACCCCTTTGGGGGTCGAACGACCCTTTCACGGGGGTCGCCTGATTAATAACAGTAGCAAAATGACATTATGAAGTAGCAACGAGAATAATTTTATGGTTGGGGGGTCACCACAACATGAGGAACTGTATGAAAGGGTGGAGGCATTAGGAAGGTTAAGAACCATAGCTGTAGAGGGTTTGGATACTGTCTGCCTAACCCACCCTCGTGGAAGCCATTGTGTGGCTTAGACTTTTTCTCCCTGGATCCTCTCAGTCAATCCAAGATTCACCCTTGATCAAGATTTGTCCATACATTTGCCTTAATTATCTCAGTCAAAAGACTGACAGGAAAATAAACTCTTTGAGCGAGTGAATCATGTAACACCTTTGGCACACACTGTGCCAGCGGCTTGAGGGGCCAAGGCTTAGCATCGACAGTGCCAAACCACGGGCGAAGGCAGTACAGTGGTGCTACTGCATCCAGGGCAGCTTGCCAGACTTCACTTGCCAGCTTCTGGCCTGCAGCCCCGGTCCCTTCATTTGTCGAGGTTGATGGTTTCCCCACTTGAGGCTGATCTGTGAAAGCTTCTGGGCTGCAGTAAAGCACTGATCCACAGTTAGCAGGCATCAAAGAACAACAAAACATATCATTGTGTGCTCACCTCCATGATATGATCACTGAAGACAAACGGGTGCGTCAGCAAATGTAGCGAAGAAAGCTGATGGTGCCCGGCTATCAAAAGATATAGCATCTGGGGTCTTAAAGGCTTGAAGGTAAACAAGCTGCCATCTAGCTCAGAAGCAACGAAGTCCACATGGAAGAAGCATACCAACCTGTGCAATCATGAGGTGTCGAAGGAATCAAGTATCAGGCATCATCAGAACAAAAATTTTTACAATTGTGAATGGGGTGGAGGGAGTGCGGAGTGGATACTCAAAGCCCATTTGTAGGCCACATGGACCCTTACAGAAGAGTCTCATGTAGGAGACAAGCCAGTGAGGGTGTGATTTAGCATTGATGAAAAATACAACTTTCCTCTAGTTCCTAAATACTTCCTCTCCACTATCATTATCCTAATTCTACCTTGCAAGTCTGGCTAGACCAGAGGAGGTACACTGGTACAGATAGGAACTGGAAACACAGGGAATCCAGGGCAGATGATCCCTTCAGGACCAGTGGTGTGAGTGGCGATACCGGGAGGGTGGAGGGAAAGGGGGTACCTATTACAAGGATCTGCATATAACCTCCTCCCTGAGGGATGGACAACAGAAAAGTGGGGGAAGAGAGATGTCAGACAATGAAAGATATGACAAAATAATAATAATTTATAAATTATCAAGGGTTCATGAGGAAAGGAAAGCGGGGAGAGAGGGGGGAAATGAGGAGCTGATACCAAGGGCTCAAGCAGAGAGCAAATGTTTTGAGAAAGATGATGGCAACAAAAGTACAAATGTGTTTGACACGATGGATGGATATATGGATTGTGATAAGAGTTGTATGAGCCCCCAATAAAATGATTTAAAAATAAAACACTACTGAGAAAGGGAAGTTTTACATTTATAGGTCAGCTTCAAATCGCAATACATGGCTTGTTGACTTACACAGATTAAACTCATTCACAAAGACAGAGCCATGCCTATCAGGTTAATATAGGTCATAAGAGAGTCAGGGAACATTACCATAGTGCTTATGTGATACTTCTGGGTCACAAAGCAATCCAAAAAAGGATACTTTTTGTACCATGAAAAAAAAATACCTGATCCTTTTGACACCTTTAATCACACAGGTTAGTGTGCTGCTTCCACGTGGGCTTTGTTGCTTCTGAGTTAGATGGCCACTTGTTTACCTTCAAGCCTTTAAGACCCCAGACACTATATCTCTTGATATAGCCGAGCACCATCAGCTTTCTTCACCGCATTTGCTTATGTACCCATTTGTCTTCAGCGATCGTTTTGGGAAGGTGAGCATCATGGAATGCCAGTTTAACAGAACAAAGTATTCTTGCATTGAGAGAGTACTTGACTGGAGGCCCAAAGTTCATCTGCTACCTTAATATTAAACCTATAAATATATGCATGAGTTAGTTAGTTTATTGTGCCAACCTGGCCTATAAACACATGTGGGATTAATTGAAGGGCAGATGGATAAATGGCTGGGTGAGCCTCGCCTTTCTAGTTCTCGGGTCTCTTGCTCTGTGCCATCACAAAACGCCTGTTTTAGCTATTCCCTGCTTCAGCTGGCAAGGCTGGCTTCCCGCAAGACAGCCCCAAGAAGAAGCCACATGGACCTACTCCATTGCAGCTCTGGGTGCTGGAGCAGCATTCACTGACTTGGCTTTCCTTCTGCAGTTGGCATCATTACGTCTGTTTTGTGAGATGGAGGAGGACTTTGTGGATTGGTATTGGACATATGGGTTAATGTTGGACTTGTGGGCTTGGGCAGCACTGGGTTGGGAGGTTTTCTTGATGTGCACTTAGCCTTTACATAAAACTCTCTCTTATACATGAGTTTCTGTGGATTTGTTTCTCTAAAGTACCCTGACTAATACAATGCACATAGATCTATTTCCCCATCCTCAAGTGTAATATATTTACATATGTATGTGTCTTCATGTAGACCTCCTTAAATGCCCATTTGCCTCCTAGCTCTTTCCTCTGTTTCCTTTTACTTTCCTCCTGTCCTGCTATCATGCTCAGCCTTCATTTGGGTTTCAGTAATTCCTCTTGGTTACATTACCCTTGATCATGCCCTACCAGGCCTCCTACACCCTCCTCACCACCGATTTGGATCACTTGTTGTTCCTTTGTCCCTGGGTTTGTTAACACTACTTCCTCCCCCCCCCACCTCCCCCTCTCCCTTGTCCCCCCGGAACTGTCGGTCCCGTTGTTTTCTCCTCCAGATTGTTTATCCAGCCTGTCTTATTTAGACAGACCCTCAGCAGTGTTTTAAATGCTGTACCATTGGCTAAATTAATGACACTGTCAATAGAATTACCTTATGCCCCTGGGGGATGATTATAATATTCTCTATCATAAAATGATACTCATGGTGCTAAAGGGAAGTGGAGCATAAATAAATCATAGATCTATAGATGATTTTGAGCTTGCACTTAATTCCAGCCCCAATCTAAGAGCAATTGTGGCATGGTCCTGCATTGTTTGCCCTCCTGAAGAGACCACTGAAGATATATATGGGTGCTATCTCAAAGTGCGGTGAAGAAACCAGGTGGTGTCAGGCTATTTGGAAAAAAAAATAGTGTGGAATCTTATAGGCTTGTCTTCAACCAAGCAGCCATCGAAATGAGGTGTAAGTCAACTTAGTCCACATGGAAGAAACACACCAGCCGGTGTGATCCAAGAATTGTAAGTAATAAAATCAAAATCCAAAGAAGGGAGTAGCAACAGAGTTTTAATTATGAGCACCTGGTTGGCAGAAGGCTAGGAATGACAGTAGGACCCCAAAACTCATTTGAAGAGTCCCCATCTAGGATTAAGTCTCCTTTGAATCCTCCATGACTGAAGTTTCTCTCAAACGGGAGAGCATTGTGAAGTCAATGATGGCAGATGTAGTTAGGTTAAAGAAGCCCCGATGGCATAGTAGTTATGAATGGGGCTGTTGACCACAAGGTCAGCAGTTCAAAACCACCAGCTGCTCCCCGGGAGGAAAATGAGGCTTTCTACTCCTGTAAAGAATTGCAGTCTGGAAAACCCACGGGGGCAGTTCCACCCTGACACTGTGCTTCAGCACAGGTTTTCATTATCTGGCAATGCTTCGTGGAGCTAAGCTTAAGGTTTTCCGTGGCTTCATTCTCCTAAGTGGGGAGCCAACACCTTCTTCACTGTCTTGGTTTGGAAGCTCCCCTGAAACGGGTTCACGTTGAGTGACCCTGCTGGCAGGTGCAATAGCAGCGACATAACTTCCAGCATCACAGCAAGTCACACGCCACCGCAGCACAACAGACTGACAGACAGGCGGTGGTCCCTGGAGACAGCGGAGAAAAAGGAAGACCCTCAACGAGATGGACTGACACAGGGGCTGCATCACGGCTCAGACACAGGAACAATGGTGGGGCTGGCGCAGGACCCCCAGCGCAGCATCGCTAGGGGCTGGAGCTGACTTGATGTACCCGACGAGTCAGCATTGACTCCATAGCAGTCAGGTTTCCTGTTTGTTTGTTTGTTTGTTTGTTTGAGTTAGGTTAAGACTTAATACTATTTGATTTCCCTTTTGATCCATTTTAAAGTTGTTTCAGTTTTTAATATTTTCTGCTCTCTTTTTTCAGAGTCCCTATGTGGTTTAAGTCTCCTTTGAATCCCTTTGATTGAGGCTGTGTTTTTTTTTCACTCATTTTATTGGGGCTCATACAACTCTTATCACAATCCATAATATATCAATTGTATAATGCACATTTGTATGCTTATCACAATCCATCAATACATCAATTGTGTAAAGCACATCTGTACATTCATTACCCTCATCATTCTCAAAACATTTGCTCTCCACTTAAGCCTCTGGCATCAGCTCCTCATTTTTTCCCCTTTCTCCCTGCTCCCCCACCCTCATGAACCCTTGATAATTCATAAATTATTATTTTGTCATTTCTTACACTGTCCAGCGTCTCCCCTCACCCACTTTTCTGTTGTCCCTCCCCCAGGGAGGGGGTTATATGTAGATCCTTATAACTGGTTCCCCCTTTCTACCCCACCTTCCCCCCACCCTCCTGGTATCGCCACTCTCACCACTGGTCCTGAAGGGATCATCTGCCCTGGATTCCCTGTGTTTCCAGTTCCTATCTGTACCAGTGTACATCCTCTGGTCTAGCCAGATTTGTAAGGTAGAATTGCAATCATGATAGTGGGGTGGGGGGGCGGTGGGAGGAAGCATTTAGGAAATAGAAGAAAGTTGTGTTTCATTGTTGCTACACTGCACCCTGACTGGCTTGTCTCCTCCCTGGGACCCTTCCGTAGGGGGATGTCCAATTGCCACAGATAAGCTATGGGTCTCCACTCTGCACTCCCCCTCATTCACAATGATAGGATTTTTTGTTCTTTGATGCCTGATACCTGATTCCGTCGCCACCTCGTGATCACACAGACTGGTGTGCTTATTCTATGTGGGCTCTGTTGCTTCTGAGCTAGATGGCAGCTTGTTTACCTTCAAGCCTTTAAGACTCCTGACACTATATCTTTTGATAACTGGCCACCATCAGCTTTCTTCACCACATTTGCTTATGCACCCATGATTGAGGTTTTTCTGTTTTGTCATGATGGTTTGTTTCCTGTGTGTTTTGTCTGAGCTTCTGCATACGGCAGATCCAGGTAGGTTTATGGAGACAGCAACTGGATTGACCATGGCTTAGGGGCTCGGCGGAGGAGGAGTGGGGGCTAACAACAAGGATAAGAAGACAATGTTCTGAAATTGACTGTGGTGATGACTGCACAATCTTAATATGACTGGATGGTTAAATTGTATGACATGTGAAGCATATGCCAAAGAAACGATTTTTAGAAAACATATATGAATCATGGAACAGAAAACTGACCTGCCCAGATCACAAGAAGATATGTTTGTGAAGAAGCATCCTTATTTGGAAGGCGCCCTTAGGGGTCTAGTGCTTGTGCATTACTGCACACTTGTGTGCAGCCGACCACCGGCTGAGACAGGATCGGCACGTTCACTGGGAATAAACCTGCGCACGTAGGAACTGGGGCCTCTGAGCACTGGCTCTCGTGTATCCCCTGCTTTACTTAGGCTTTGCACTTAGCATAGCACTCCTGCCTTTAGTGCCGCTTTGAATGGGGGGCTTCTTATCTTGGGCCCGGGGGTGCTCAAACATTCCCCCCACGTAAACTTAGGGCCGTTGCTCTTTGCTTCATGCTCCGATGGCACCATCGTTATGGGCTCAGCTGTTAACGCAAACGATTGCGTCTTGCACCCACCCATCAGCTGCAAGGGTGCAAAGCTGGCTGCCTGCTCCCACACCGATCACGGCCTAGAACGCTGGGGCGCGTCTGCTGGGTCCCCCGTCACTCCGAGTGGAAACGGGCTCAGCGGCACACAAGACGACAGCACACGGACAGGCCCGGCTAACTCACCTCGGAGTGATGGGGTGAGCAACGATTTTACACTCCGATTTGCTTTCCCACCCCCACCCCCTGGCTCCCACATATTCAAGTAGGAAAAAGTACGTTGTTAAAGAGAAACCAATGAAAACAGTTCAGTGCAACTTGCACAGCGGCATTAAAACCACGCCTGTCTCTCGAACGGAAGAGCCCACGTGGCATAGAATTGGGCTGCGAACTGCAAGGTCAGCGGTTCGAACCACCAGCTAGCTCCGAGGGACAAAGAGGGGGGTGTCTCTTTCCATAAAGAGTTACAGTCTCGGAAGCCCACAGGGGCAGCTCCACCCTGTCCCACAGGACTTGGCAGCGGTGAGTTTGGGGTTTGTTTCGTGCCAAGCAGGCAGTCATGTCAGCTCCCCCAGCAGAGGGACCGATATCAAGGGTGGGCCTGTGACGGGGGGAGAGGATGAGGAAGGGGGAGACGGCCCAGTAGCTGCTCAGGAGAGATATGTTCAAAGGCCCGTTTCAGAAGAAATAGTATTTTTAAATGATAAAATGGCCATCTGGGGGCTGGAGTTTGCTGCTTGTCATGGGGTTGATTTACACGCAGTGACCCCACATCAGAGCATAATGACCCCACATCAGAGAGCAGGACCGCCCCGCACAGCATCTGTGGCTGGAAATGTCACAGCAGTGTACCTTTCTCCCCCAGTGCTGCTGGGAGGCCCCAGCCACCAACCTTTCCACCTGCCAACAGAGCACTGAACCACGGTGCCACCAGCTCACGGCTCACCTTGACAAAAGGGAATCTCTGGGGGAAGGAGTGAGCCCGGTCTCCCAACAGCATGTCCAACCAGGTCCAGCAGAGGGCAGCCGAGCATGGACTATAGAGCCAAGTGTGGTGAAATCCCTGTCAACTTCACTCTTGCCTCTGTCCATCACGATGTTGTCTGCTAATCCAGATGTGAGGATCTGTGCTTCCTTCTTTACGGAGTTGTAACCCACAACAAAGGCTGCAGTCCTGGGTTTTCATCGAGGGCTTCAAATCCTCTGCACTTTCAGCAAACAAGGTTGTGTCCCTGTATCTTAAAGGCTGTTAATGAGTCTTCCTCCAAGCCTGGTACCACATTCTTCCAATTGTCCAGCTTCTGGGATGATTTGCTCAGCCTACAGATTGGATAAGTGTGGTGGAAGTCTCCTTAGGCTTCCGTATCTGAGACGGAGCCCCAGAGGTCAGATCTAAGACCCTTATTCACAGCTGGGGAAACTGAGTCACAGAGAGGGGCAGTGCCTTGCCAAGTGTCAGGAAGCTACCTCATGACAGATGTGTACCAAGACTTGAGTCACACAATCGCTGGCCATGGCAAAGCACTATCCCCTTTGTACCTGTTCATCGGCATCACTTCAAGGCTGTTGGGATTTTATCCCAAATATGGCTCCTCTCAGGCTTGGACTTAATTAATTCCCCTTACATCATTTTGGCAAACACAAACCAAACCAAACCAAAAAACAAACCCTCCTTGCTATTGCGTCAGCTGTGACTCAGCCCGGTGGCACAGTGAGCTATGCGTCGGTCTGCTAACTGCAAGATCAACAGTTTGAACTCACAGTCACTACCGGGGAAAGACGAGGCTTTCTACTCCCGTAAAGATTTACAGTCTGGGAAACCCACAGGGCAGTTCTACCCTACAGGGTCACTGTGAGTCACGAGAGACTCTAGCAGTGAGTTTGGTGTTTATGGGTTTATGTAGTTTAAGCCTCGAGGGATGGGAATTGCCTTGCTATCAGAGTATCATAAACTTCATTATGGTAGATTAAAATGTGATACCTGATCATTTGATTTCCCTTTTGAGTCATCTTTAATTTGTTCTAGTTTTTAATACTTCCTGCTTCCCCCCACCTCCCTCAATTGGGGTTTCTTCTCTTGCTTAATGTGTAATTGTTTTGGGCCTTTTCTCTCTTTCTTTTCATTGTTTTCCAGTGTATGAAGTCTGGGATGGGTGAAGCTATCGAGACAGTCACTGGGTTAGGGGCTTATTGGGGGCATGGCGGGGTGGGGCAGGGGAGTAGGTTGGAGGGACATGGGGAGCTAATTCTGAAGACAAGAGGGAAGACAATGCTCGGGAACTGCTTGTGGTGATGCGTGTGTGATGCGTGCACCTCTCTCTATTACAACTGGACTATGGACGTGTGTGATGCATGCACCTCTCTCTATTACGACTGGACTACGGGCGTGTGTGATGCGTGCACCTCTCTCTATTACGACTGGACCATGGGCGTATGTGATGCATGCACCTCTCTATTACGACTGGACTACGGGCGTGTGTGATGCGTGCACCTCTCTATTACGACTGGACTACGGGTGTGTGTGATGCATGCACATCTCTCTATTACGACTGGACTATGGGTGTGTGTGATGCGTGCACCTCTCTATTACGACTGGACTACGGGCGTGTGTGACATGCAGACCCTGATGTGCATACAGGCATTGACTAGACTCAAATGTTAAAGAGCAGAGATGTCACACTTGGAAGAATGAGGTGCAGGTGATCCAAGCCGTGGTACTTCCAGTTACCATTATCTTTCCAGTGGGAGGAAGGCCACAAAAGAACCGATGCATTCGAATTATGTTGTTGGAGAATATTTAAAGTACCACAAAGTACCACAAAAGCAGACATGTCTGTCGGGGAGGAAATACCGTCAGAATGCTGCTCAGAAGCACAGATGGAGAGACCTGGTCTCTTGTCCTTTGGACATGTTATTAGCAGTGACTCGAACTCATACTCACTGCCAGTGAGTCAATTCAGACGGGCAGTGACCCTACAGGACAGGGCAGAACTCCCCCTGTGAGTTTCCAAGACTGTCACTCTATGGGAGTAGAAAGCCCTGTCTTTCTCTCGAGGAGAGACCATGGAAAAGGACATCAGACTTGCTAGAAAGTCTGGGAAGGAGAGCAAGATCCCAGAGAGATGGCTGGCCGAGTGGCGCTGCTGGTGGGCTCCAGGGAACAGCTGTGGGGAGGCGGCAGGACCAGGCGGCGCGTCCTTCTGCTTCTCGCACGTCGCTGAGCGTTGGGGCAGACCTGATCACCCCTGACACGGAGACTCAGGGCCCGAAGGGACACGGGAACTGGAATGGGGTTGTGCTGTAGACAGGCAGTGGAGGGAGAAGTGCCATTGAGCACAACGTGAACGCCAGCTCAGCTGCCCTCCGCTACATGTCTCTGCAAACTCTATCATCTCAGAGGGAGGCAGAGAGCAGGGGTGGGTGTCGTTTTCAGTTTTTAACCCACAAATGTTTCAAATAAAAGCCAGGCGGGTCCAAAGGTACCAGTCCAGCTCTTCCTGGAGCTACCCGGCCCTGTCCCCCACAGCCTCGCAGAGCCTGTGTTCACGTACACCCCTGGGGTGGCTTATTGGATTGGCTTGTGGCTGGGTGCCCTGAGAAAAGGTACCCTCACTGAGAACCCCACAGGGCTGTCATGCAAGACCACTCAGAAACAAACAAACACACACACACACACACATCATCATCATCATCATCATCATCATCACCTGGAGGAAATTGGCAGGCAGAACCAAGGACATTTGGTTTTAATCTTGACCTTCGATCCCAAACCATCGCTTCCCCTTTTATTACAAAAGTACTCAACAGACGGGGACTCAGAGGGGGGAGCTGGCACTTGCAAATCATGTGCCTAACACAGTCTCGCGGATTGCACATCACCCCCACCCCACCCCACCCCGTGAGGGCAGAACAATGGCCCTACACCCACCAGCAATCATCAGAGCAGGGACATCCTACACGTAGGAGCCCTTATGGCATCTATTAAAAATGGTCCCTGGGAAAGACAGGCTGGGGGCTGGGGGCCCACGCTGTCACTTGACCAGGGGCGACTCAGCAGTTCATGGGACCCCCAGTAAAGCGAGGCAGAAAAGCCCAGCACCAGGTCCTTGAGGGGTGCCCAAAGAGTGTGGTGGGGGGACAGCAGGGGTGGTGCTCCCGGGCAGGCTTCTTTCTGACCCAGCTCCCTGCAGGGTCTCCCGGCTCTCCTCCTGAGGGGTCGGGGTCAAGGGGAGCAGCTGCCTGAGGGGCTAGCCTCAGGCTTTCAGTCCACGCCCCTCCTTCGCTCCAAGGAGCAGACTTCCATCCACCATCAATCCACCGTGCCATTGTAGGACTTGTTGAACTTGTTGAAGGTGAAGTCCAGGGTGTGTGTGGAGATGGGCTTTCTATACAGAGGGTTTGAAGCCTACAGGACAGGGGACATAAGAGGGCCGGTTAGTTCATCCATTCGAGCAGGCTCGGCTTGGGGGCCCTCCCTGGGCCAGAGCATTCAGGGGGCCCTCCCTGGGTCAGCCTCAGGCCCGGCTCTGCCTCTGCGGGGCACCGGGCAAGCCCCGCCCTTCTCGGAGCGTCACCTCGCCTGGAAAGCCCCTTCCAACTTGGATAGAAACGCAGTAGGTCCCACTATGTGCTCCGACCTTCTGGAACACAGATCCCCAAACTTAATTGGCCTCCTGCCCCCTTTTCAGAAAACATAATGACTCAGCACTCCCCTGGAAAAGAGAAACAGCTGCATTACAGCCCACTGTCCAGGATAAAGTGCAGGCATCTGCTGCAGCCCCGAGGGATCATCCCAGCATGCCTGTGGTCAGTCAGTAACGCCCGCTTTGGGGAGCAATGGAGCTTGTGGGTTACCTGGGGAGGAAAGACTGAACACACACTGAACCACAGACTTTCAGAGACTGAGGGCATGCCCAGCGGCTGTGGCATCTCACCACGATGGGTCAAACTCTTCCAGCCTGAAGGCTGTGCCTGCTTGGGTCTCCGACCTGGGGGCCTGGTGCAGGGCTCTATGGTCCCAGGGCTGTGTGCTCTCTCCATGCAGAGCCGAGTACAGCCTCTGAGGTTTGCTGTCTTTGCTGTGAGAGCCCCAGGCAGCCTTGCTCGCTCCCCTGCCTGCCTGCCTGCCTGAACTGTCTGCGGGCCGGGACCCAGCTCCAGCCCTCGGCCTGGCCGCCCGGCACCACAGCCGATTTTCCACAGGCTTACCATCTCATAGCGGGCCCTGGATCGCTCGCTTTGGAACTTGGCAAACTCTCTCCGGTCGTGGATGGTGACGAGCAGCTTCCAGATGGCCAGGAGTGCGATGCCCACCAGGAGGATGCTGCCCACCACAGCCAGCAGGATGGTCATGGCGTTGGGGGCGGCCCCACACTCTGGAGCGAAGAGGGAGGCACGGTGAGCCAAACCACCTGCAGAACCCCTCACGCCCGACCGTCGTTCCCACTCGCAGCAAGTCTACCCGACAGAGATGGCCTGCACGGTTTCTAAGGTGAGACATGTTTACAGACGCACACCACCTCATCTTCCACCCACAGGGCAGCTGGCGGCTTTGAACGGATGACCTCCTGCAGCACAACCCACTAGCACCGTCGAGAATAAAGGGCTACCTCCTCCCTCCCTCCCTCCCTCCCTCCCTCCCTCTGTCATCACTCTAGGTCTTCGTCCTGCCTGGGAGACTTGGGAGAGCAGACGATGCCCCTCGGTCACAGGTGGTGAGAGATCAGAGAGGGATAGTGACCACTCCCAGGCCCCACAGCCAGTCTAGGCCCACACGGCACCTCCTCTGGCACCCAGGGTCTGTGTCCAAGCCCCAGCCCACCCTCAGGGGGGAAGCTGGCCAATGTCTCCGTTGTCATGTGAGTGCCCATCAAGGACAGATTCTGCAAGAGGTTCCATGAAGCCACATCCACTGTGGAGCCCAGGAAGCCTGGTGGCGCACAGGTTAAGCAGCCCAGCTGCTAACCAACAGGCCTACGGTTGGTACCCTCCCCCACTCCCTCCCCAAGCCCTCCCCGGGAGAAAGAGGGCAGCTCTCTGTCCCACACGCTCACGGGGTCGGAATCAAGCATGGTTTGGATTTCCAGTGGGGGGCCTGGCACGGTCGACATGCTGCGGTCAGGGGCCCCTCCTGGGCCTGCACCATGGCAGCCCTGCTCTGCGCACAAGGAGGCTTGACCCAACTTGGAAAAACAAGTTTGTGAGGCTTTGAACGGAGGAGAGCTTTGTTTGCCTCGCCCCCTCTTCCTACCCCCACCCCCACCTCCACCCAACCCCTGCCAGAATAAAAGGGACGGTGGTAGAAAACCCATCACCCCCTAAAATTAAAAAAAAAAATTTTTTTTAATTTAAAAAGAAAGAAAACCTGTCTCCCGACCATGGGGTTCCAGGGCCCAAAGCAGGAAGGGAGCTGTTGGTGTCTGGGGACGGTTTGGCCTCCTCGTTCTGGTGGGCTGAGTGCAGCAGCAGGCAGGAAGGTGCCCCCCTCCCATCTGTCCTGAGAATCCAGCCTGGGCAGCAGCCGCAGCCCAAGGAGTCCTGTCCTGCATGCCCCCAACTCAAGGGCCACTTCCCCACCTGCTCCCCCCCAAACCCGAGACCCTCCCTCCTGCCCACCTCCCAACCACCCCTGCCTCCCGGAGCTCTGCCCCAGCACCGACCCCCACTGTATCACCTCTCTCCTTTTCCACCCAAGGAACGGGGAGACCCTGGATGGGGAATTGTACAATCTCCTCCCTCCTATGTGGTAAAGGGCAGCTGGGGAGCCTCTGAGCCGGGGAAGGTGGCAGACACCAGAGTCTGAGTGGTGAGCACGCAGCAGGGCCACCCAGCCCTCACCCACCTGCCTCCCTGAGGACCGTCAGGTTGGTCTTCCCATTGGGGAGCTCCGCGTAGGTGAACATCATGACGCAGTCCTGCGCAGTTTTGTAGAAGCAAAGCACAGCTTCCTGGTCATCTTTCACTGGAAGAGAGCCAAGCAGAAACAGCCCAGATGGCCCGTGAGGTCCAGAGCTGCCGAGGGGCACGGGGCGTGGGGAGTCTCAAAGGGAGGCTGGTTTGGGACATGGAGGGTGCTGGCCCAGGCTCGAACTTCCGAATGCTCTGGGAGTGTGAGTTCCTTAGAGGCAGGGGACTGGTGGAATCCATCTGGGCACCTTCAGAGCCCCAGAGTGTCTGCTGTGTCCCCAGTGCCTGGGCAGCTGGGTGGAAGTGGCCACAGGGAGCCGCCGGCCCAAGGAGCAAGCGCTACCCCGGGGGCCGAGTGTGTCTACTGCAGCCAGAGAACTGGCGGCCGGGCCGAGAGCCAGCCGCTGCTCCCAGGGATGTGAAACCGGAGAGCAGCTGGGGAAGGAGGACATGTGGATGAGCGGTGGGCACCCACAGCGGCTCCCCCACCCTGCGAGAGAGTGAACCGGTGCCAGCCGTGGCCTTGCCCCTCCTGACGCTCCGGGCTCGCAGCTCGGCCCAGCCGCACAGCGCTGGGGCCACCGGCACCGCAGTCCGGGTCCGCTGCCCGAGCACCGTGCGCACTCACTGCAAGGCTTCACCGGGACAGACTTCTAGGAGGTGAGAGGGAGGTGAGTGGCCAGGGAACTAGCCAGCAAGGGCACATCTGCGCCAAACAGGCCAACAACCGTTGTCACGGGGTCTATTTCAACTCATGGTGACCGGCCGGAACTGCTCCTGGGGTTTGAACCACCGACCTTCAATAGGCCAGCACGTGGCCAGGTGCCCCACTCAGGGACCCCTCCCAGCCACAGAAGGCTCCTGGGAGGGCGTGAAGACGTGCTTTTCGGTGCTCTGTTCCATTTGAAGCAGAGGCCTTGCGTAGAGGAGTTTTAACCCGGGGCCAGGTGAGCTAGTGTGGAGGACAGACACGAAGGCCCGGACCTTTCCGTCACGGAAACCGGACGCTTCAGATAGCTCTCTCTCAGCTCCCTAGGCAGAACCCTGGACTGCGCGCGCATGCGTGTGGAGAGAGTGTGTGTGTGAGTGTGAGAATGTGTGTCAAAGAGTATAAAGGTTTGTGTGAGAGTGAGTGTGTGTAGTGTGTGAGTGTGTGAAAGAGTACATGTGAGTGTGTGAAAGTGTGTGTGTGAGTGAAAATGTGCATGTGAGTGTGAGAGAGTGTGTGAAAGTGCGTGTGAGTGTGTGAGAGTATATGTGTGTGTATGTGAGAGAGAGTGAGTGTGTGTGTATGTGTGTGTGTGTGTGTGTGAGAGAGAGAGAGGAGTAGAAAGAAGAAACGGTGAGATGGACCACGAATGTTCTACCCCCCCCCCCCCCCCCGAGAGCTGGGCCACGTGACTGGAGCTGTGGGCCACAGGGAGGCAGCTTGTCTCCCCTCCCGACCCAGGACTGCAGGCAAAGCTCGCTACGAGTCCGGCCCGAGTGGCAGGAGAGCGGCAGGGGCAGAAGAGGCGGGTGGAGAGACTGTCCTCGGGTGCACTCCCCAGGGTCCCCCACAGCCCTGAGCGAGGAGGAGGTGCCCGCTAAAGCATCACGTGCTTTGTGTTACCAAAGGCCTGCGGTCTGCGAGAAACAGATGTGGCAGTGGTCTTCTGCCCCAGAGTCGCTGTGAGTCAGATTTTCTTTCCTTTGGGTGGGAACCTCATGAATGTGTGCCGGCTGACTACATGACTCAACGTACTCAAAAGCCATGATTTGTGGGGACGAAACCAGATGCGCAGGAGCACATACGTAGGCAGCAAGGCAAGTCAGGGCCCAGACAGACACGCAGCTGGGATTGCTGCTGTGCAGAAGGGAGGTCCGGGCGAGCAAGAGACGTCCGGGAGGCAGATTCGCTTCTGAGGACCATGGTCAGTTCCCCTCCCAGCAGTCTAACCACTTCAGAGTGCACACGTCAGAGGTTTCTCTCTGACACACAGCGTCGCGGACATCCCATCACTGCCCAGCGGAACGCCTTCCATGCTGGCCATCTTGAAAAGCTTGTGAGTGGCCCTCTCACCTACCACTGTAGCTCTCTTCTGGCCCGGGGCACAGCAGAGTGAAGACAATTAGAGATACGAGTGAATAATTAATCCAATGGATTAATAAACCTTGCCAATCCCAGCTTCCACCACCCCGAGACCAAAAGAACTGGAGGTGCCCAGCGACCACTACCAACTGCTGTGAAAGGGATCACGTTAGAAGGTCTGGGACAGGGCGGGAGAAAGATGGGGAACTGAAACCCAATTCATTTAAAACAAACAGGCTTTCTGATGGGATAGAGACCCACTGAACCTTGGAGACTAGGCCCTCAGTCACCTTTCAGCCTGGGAAAGGAACTCACCCACGGGGGCTCAATCCTCAGCTCACTGATGAACAAAGCTAAAGGTGAGTCATTCCACTGGGGAGGCAGGCACATCTTGGAACAATCAAGCCATTGATGTTTTAACAAGGCAGCACTTGCCCGAGGTCAAAAGGTCAGCAGGCAGATGGTTAAGAAAAGAGGAGAGAGAGAGAGAGAGAGAGAGAGAGAGAGAGAGAGAGAGAGAGAGAGAGAGAGAGAGAGAGAGGTAACACTGGGGAAGAGTGAGTGTGGGAAGCAGAACTGGGGAGAGAGTGTATGAGAATCTGGGAGGTTAAGGCTCCCGTGGAGGGAACCTTCACGATCCTGGTTGGAGATGCGTCCCACTCACATTCTCCTAAGGAACAGTCCTTCCCCACGATGGCCCCCCTTAATAATGCGGTGCTCTCTGCAAACGCATGGTTGCCGACTATACACTTGGAGGTCAACTGCTTGAGGGTTACCTGCCTGGAGGGGTCAGGCATCTCAGGCAATCGGACCCTGTTGTCTGGCCCACCCTAGGGCAGGCCCTCTCCCTTCTGATAGGGATCATAGATTATTCCCCGAAGGAGAGCCCAAAGACACCTAAGGTCAAGCCAACTCAGGGACCACAGAGGTTAGGCTGCCATCTTGACCCTAGAGCCCGTCTGTCTGGTTCCGTGTCTGCCATCCTGTCACAGGTGGGCCCTTAGTGCAACCCCTTCCTGCTACATATGTGGTCACCTGTAACTAGGTGGGCTTGCATGCCCGTAGAGTGTAAATAAGCCTTGCTTGAAAATCTGTTCTCTCTCTGCATGGACGTGGCTCCTAAAGTCATGGGGGTCCTGGAGGTGAGTACTTACACACCTTAGCTTGTCTGATATCTCTTTAATTTTACCCCTCAGTTACACAGCCACCCCTTGGACCCATTCAAATGTGGGGCTGGTCCCCCCAAGTGAGATAAATGGCGCTACATTGTGTGGGCTAAAATCCATGACAGGAAACAAAGTATGAACGGATCGCTGAATGGAAAACCGATTCGTTCTGTAACCTTCACTCAATTCACAATAAAAAGTTGAAAGCAACCCCATACCTGGTTTACCACCAAACTCGAACCCCTGCACTCCCCCCATCTCTTGGTGCCACCAACCTAGCTTCCTGCCTCTGGGGCTGGGCGGTTCTGGACATTTCAGATAACTAGGTATACAATAAGTGACCTTTTGTGTCGATTCTTTCCTTCACATGTTTCCAAGGTTCATCCATGTTCTAGCATGCGTCAGTACTTGATTTCTTTTTTCCCCAAAAAACAATTAAAATGTATTTTAACCAAATCCTTTTTACACGATAACACTTCTTACATCTTTTTAACTCACACTCTTTTGGGAATAAAATCAGTCTACTTTCTGGACCTTGCTTGCTTCCTCAGAGGGCATCGGAGGGTGTGCAGTGATTTCAGTCTTGCTTAGTATTTCCCATCCTCTTCCACCCTGTCACCAAGCCCTGGGCTCCCAGTTGTTACAACATCGGCTTGCTAGCTGCAAAGTCAACTGTTCAAACCCACCAGCAGCTCCGACGGAAAAGGACAGGAGTTTCTACTCCTGTAAAGACACACAGTCTCAGAAACTGGCAGAGCCCGTTCCACCCGGTCTTGATGTCTTTTTATGACCGAATCGTATGCTATGGCATGGAGATGTTTTGTCTAGGCAGCCATCAGTCTGTGAGCATTTGGGTTGCTTCCTCCTTTTGGCTGTTCAGAACAATGCTGCGACATGCATCCGCGGACACGTCCGCTGGGTGTGCAGTCGTCAGGTGGGTGACTCCAACACACCAGCTTCTCTGTAGGAGAGAAGACCTAGCCACCTGTTCTCCTAAAGATCACAGCCGAGGGGACGCTGTGGGACAGTCCTCCTTGTCGATACAAGGCCACTATGAGTTGGACTCAACAGCAACAACAATCACCTGACAACCTAAGGCACCCTGTGGGTGGAAGCGCCAAACTGTTCTCCGCAGTGATCGAACCATTTTACAAGCCCTCTAGCCATATATGAGCGTCCCGGCATGTGGTCACTTTGACTTGATAAAACCAGTGTTCCAGGTAAGCCCCAAGCACACGCATGTAGGGCGAACACCTATGGTCTGCTTCTCTGCATCTCGGAAACTCCTCAGCCTTGACAGCAAGGATGGACCGGAAAAGAAATGGATTCAACTCAGAGATGGTGGGGGGGGGGGGCCGGGGGGAGTAAATTCTTGGAGCCTGTGTCTGATCTTGAGAATGAGATGAACCCAAGCCGTTAATGCGGGGTAAGACCAGGGAACAGGGGGGGAGAGGGGTTAATGCAGGGTAAGACCAGGGAACAAGGGGGGGTGGGGGTGGGGGCAAAAGCAGATGTCCTGCAGGTGGGGGAGGAGCCAGGGTGGCACTCAGTCCCAGGTCCAGCGTGGATACCACTGCGAAGCCTGCCTCCCCGCTAACTGCAGCCCTACATGAACCATCCTGGGCAGTGGTCCAAAGTGGAAGAGGCTGGCTGGCTATCCACCTAGTCTTCCTCCTGCACTGGAGCACATTTCCCAGCCACCCTTGCAGCTACATGTGGGCACACAACTCAGGTCTAGCCATGACATGTGTGTAGGGCAACATGCCTCCACTCTAGGTCTGACCCATGCGAGCAAACAATATCTCCCCGGGTTCTTTCCTCTCATATCCCTCCCCCCCACACACACTGGCTGGCGGGATAGAGAGGGTTCTCCGGATCTCGCAGAGGGTGCCTGCCTTCCGGAATGACCACACGGAGGGTCATGCCGACCAGGGACATTCCACTGGACTTGCCAATCAACTTACGTTGAGTTTGCATAGCAGAGGATATGACGTACTCCAGCAGATATTACAGGCAAAGTGACGGTGCTCGGAAGGGACTGGGCACCAGAACTGGGGGGGCACAAGGCGGAAACTGGGGTCCAGCTGTGATGCTCACGAAATCCAGGCTGTCCTAACTCCAGAGTCAAACTACCCCCTCTCTACCCAATGGCCCCCTGGAGAGAGAAAATCTCTAGGCGCCTGACAAGGTTCTAAAGAGGGCAGAAGCCTAGGGCCCGTCCCTCGTGTACACACTCACCAATGGTGTCCACCCACGCGACCACCTCGTCTCTGCAATGGTTGTGACACGTCTGGTTACCGGCTGGTTTCCCCGAGTGGTGCAGTAAGCACTCGACACAGTCTCTTTGGGAAAGAAGAAACACGTGGATGTTAGACGGCGTAGCACACACAGCTCCACACACCCCACTGTGCTCCAAACGATATCCACCCCACAACGACTCTTCAGCTTCGGTTACAGTGTTTGGCCACCCCAGGGAAGCTTTCTGTTAGGCAGGGGAGCTGGGGGGTGCTGGGGTGGGGTGGGGGACGGCCATATGTGAATTGAGAGGCATGTCTGGTCTATTTGCCAAAGCTCACGTTGCAGACCTTCCAAATTCTGATACCGGGAGCCAACTCCAACTGCCCTCTGGTGTACCCAAGGCCAGAGACACTCGTTCTCAGAAAGTAAGTTTCTGGGTGACAAACTGGATTCTAGGCTCAGATAAGCCTCTTCCAAGCTTCACACCACTCTCTGAACATGAAAAGCGGACAGGCGATTTCAACATGGAGACAAATGCAGCAGAGCCAAATCTCACACCATACATCAAAACAAATGCACGATGAACCAATGGTCTAACTGTTAAGACAAAGACTAAAATTCCTGAAAGAAAACACAGGGGCAAAACTACGGGGCCTAGTTTCCTTAAACACTGCCAAGGAGTTTTTCCTTCCCACTACCATGGAGGTGACAGTGACCCTACTGGACAGGGCAGAACCTCCCCATGGATTCTACACTCCTCACGGGCGTAGAAAGTTGTCCTTTCTCCTGCAGAGTGGCTGGTGGCTTTGAACTTGTAGTTGGCAGCCCGACTTGTAACCACTCTGCTCCCAGGGCAGGGCCTCTGTCTTTAATAGTAGGGTAGCAAATGGAACCCAAAATGCACAACAACAGAAGACAAAATAAGATCACGGGGACCTCATGAAACTTACACAAATGCATTGAGCAGAGAGAGGCAATGTGCGCTGGAGCACTGCTCAGCCCAAACGCCCGTCCTCAGCAATGAGTGGGCAAAGTGCTGCTGCTCCGCCCGTAGGAGAAACGCAGCCCGGCACACGCTACACCACGATGCAGCGTGGCAAGAGGCTGCTGACGTAAACAAGTCAATCACAAAAGGATCAATTTGTACTTAGCCTTTATTTATATAAAAAGAGAAGAACAGGCTAGCATCTGGAGCCCAATATGTACTAGTGGTTACCAGGGGCAGAACCACCCAAGCCAAGCTCGCCGCCATCGAGTCAATTCTGGCTCACAGCGACCCTGTCAGTGCAGAACTGCCCGGTGAGTTTCCGGGCAGTCACAGCACGGGAGTCAAAGACCTCGTCTTTCTCACCCCGGGGTGGAAGGGAGGTGGGAATAGCGGGGGCTATGCAACCAAACAGTGACTTCCCAGCAATCGAACTCACACTGAGTTTCAGTTTATGATGACCATACATAATATTGATTAATATTGCTTAAGGGGAGAGGTACAGCTGAGCACTGTACATCTATACAAACTTGAATTGACAAAAGTTGGGTGATAGATAGATTTACACCAACGACAGGCTGCTCGTCCACAAGCCAAACCCCAGCGTGGCTGTTTATCGTGATGGCTTCATGGGACATCTCAGTTAACTGTCTTCCTGTGTCTAGTGCTTGTCTTACTTGCCCAGTGCTGCTAGTAACAGCAAGAGTCAATTTTGTCTTCCTCACAGTTTAGGTCAGAAGTGTGGGTTCAGGGTGCTAGCTATGGAGAAAGCTCTCTGTGGGCGCTGCAGGAAGGGCATGGCCTTGGTTTGGCAGTTCTCTTTCCATCGCTCTGCTTCTTTTGCATTTCAGAAGAGATTGACACAAGACACACCCTACACTAATCCTGGCACTTGTAGAATTTGACTATTATAATTAATATCACTGAATTATACATCAGAAGAAAAGGACAGGTGACAAATCAAACATCATACGTAACTTTACAGGAAAATTAAGTACCTAGCTGTCGATACTAACTCAGTACAATCAACCTGAGTTAGTTATTTGGGTTCCAAGATTTAGGGGTAATGGTTTCATGGGCCTGTCCAGTCAATTGGCCTAATATTAGGAGTTTCTGATATAGCTCCTAATCCAGTGTCTAGTGTGTGGGGTATTAAGAGCTTGCCAACAGCCACCCAAGACAGAACAATTGGTCTCTATGTGGGTAAGAGCAGGAGAAAGAGGCCCAGGAATTAGAGAGGGAGCCAGCCTGTAGTTATGGTTACCTTCCTGATCCTCCCTTGCCAGGAGACCAGAGGAAATTGGATGGCACCTGGCTACCATTGCTAAGTGTCCTGACCAGGGACCTGCGTGGATGGCTCTTGATCAAAAGGAGGAAAACTGTGGAATGGAACTTCACATTCTTTTTATTTAAAAAAATTTAAAAAGAAAAAAAATTTAACTTCAAATTCTTAATGGAAACTAGGTTTACGAGATTGGAAGATTCCCTGAATCTAGTACCTAGAGACCATTTAAAAATTTGAACCAACTCTCCTATTGTGGTAGTTACATAAGCTGGTGTCAATTCGAGGATCAAGAGTGTAGGGGTGGGTCTGTCAATCAGAACACAGAAAATGAGGTCTCTGTGTGAGCACGGCCTTCTCCTGAGGATTCTGAGAACTCCTGTATTCCTCCTTGGAGGCGGGAGACACCCTCTCTGGGCTCACTCCCTGTGAGACATCCCTGAGGAGAAGCCACATGGACTTACATGGATACAATTCTGGGAGCTAGAGAAGCCACATAGAGATGCCTGCCAGCGCTGAGATGCTAACAAGGCCACTGGATCCATAAGACTTCCCACCCACTGGCCTGTGTTCTTCCTGCATTTGGCTTCATTGCATGTGTTTCCTGAGTCTGAAGAGGACTTTATAGACTGGTATCACACATATGGGCTAATATTGGACTTAAGGACTTGATCTTGACTGGGCTGGGTTGTTTTCTCAATGTTCACTTGCTCATGTAGTTGAAGGTCTTTCTTATACACATGAGTGTCTATGAATTTATTTCTCTGGTCTACCCAGACTAACACACCTATGAAGTCATCTTTACACGAAACAACACGAGCTCAATGGCTGCTTTCTCTGAGCCTTTTACTGGAATTACCTATATAGGACCAAAATCACAACAGTCGTTCTAAGGCACGGATGAGAACGTCGCGGGCAGAGAGTCGGAGTGGACAGCAGTGAAGCATTGTGGGTAGACTGTGGGCTGGTGACAGGAGATGTATGGAACCAACGTACACATACAAGTGGTTGAATGGTTACATGTTCTTGCCCCAAATTAAAAGCAAGGGATAGGCAAGCGGGTGGGCAGATCACAAAGGGGAAGCGGAGGAGTATTTGCAAGGAGAGTTGTAAACGTTTAAGAATTCCGAGATTCCAAAATTGGCCACAAAGCCTCAATCTCCTAGGGCTGACTGCACGGAAACATTTCAGAGTTAGAAACTGAAGTTGGTACTGTTTGGATCCCCCCATGACTGACGAGCCGGGGCCGCAGAGGGCAGGCTAGAGAGCCTTGGTGGGGGCCCCGGGAAGGGAGGCTCCAGGTCTGGTCATTCAAGCTGGCCGGCCTCTCCTCCAGCCTTCTGGATTCACATGTGGCAAAGAAAGGCTCTGCTTCGGGCCAGGGCCCAGCGGTACTCAGCAGGCCTCCAACTGCCCGCCCTGCCTTTTGTCGTTAATCTACAGCTCAGGGCCACTTCCGGAAACGCTCCCTAATGATCCATCGGAGCCGACCGGTCTAACTTCTATGTCCCAAGGATTATACTCCATTGCAGCCATGCGCTAACACAAGTCTGGCCTTTAAAATAGCACGCTGCTGAGAGGCTGTTTGAACAGTATGTTAATCGAAACCAGCCGAGGCCAAGTGTGGCTCTCACACGGAAGCGTTTAGGTCAGTCTAGTCAGAAAGTGGCAAGCGGCTGCTGGGAGAGCCCAGGTGAAACAAAGGGACTTAGGAGTTCAAGGACACGTAAATCCCAACAAAGTGGCAAGTCAAAGCCAGCCCTAAAAAAGTCACTATCAGGACTTTGTTTTTTTTAAAAAAAGAAAGCTACAACTAAGCTGTGAAGGAGACAGAGGGTCAGTGTGGGGAGGAGAGGGGAAGGGAGGGACGGGGAGGGGAGGGGAGAGGGAGCGCCCTTTCTGGTGTCTCTTGGTTCCTTTGGGATTGATCAACGGCTAGTCCAGTCAACTGCTACATCTGTCTCCCTGAAGGGAGTGCTCAAAACTTTGAAGGCTCCGTGGTTGCCCCTGGAGTCTCTAACCTGACCTGGACAAATCCGGCTGCCCCCCAGGAGGGGAAGGAGAGGGATTTGTCTTCTTTTATGTATTCCCTGGGTGCCTGCCCTGCTTGCCCTCCCGCCTCATTCACCCAGTGTGCCCGTGGACCAGGAGCTGAGGGGTGGTTATCTGGGAGGGGCGCCTGTCGGGGCCAAGTGGAGCGATGATGTCAATGCTCAGAAATGAGTCCTGCCGCTGGCGCCTGGCTCCCTCCTCAGGCTGCTTCGGACGCAGTGCTCTTGGGCTGATGGTGGCTGCCATCGAACCCACCCTGGTGCGAGCTCACGTGCAAGGAACAAATAGCTGCCCACCCATGCGGGGGGCAGCCCGCTGGGTTCCCACTGGCTGGTTTTTAAAAGGAGGTCACCAGACCTTTCTTCCTAGTCTCTGGCTGCACCCCCGGAGCCTGCTCTTCAGCATAGCCACATGAGAGATGCCCCTGGCAGAGGGGTGCAGGCTGCTCAAGATGTTCCTGGGCCAGAAGGGGAACCCAGGGCCCCTGCCTGGAAGGAGAGAATTCTACCACGTTGCCTGTCTCTGCACCTCAGCAGGCACCAAACAATGAACCAAACCAAACCAAGCCAAACCCAGTTCTGTCTGTTTTGCCTCACACTTTGCAGCCCGGACCACTAGAGGCAAGTGTGTGCTTACCCCGGGGCTGGCTTTCACTGCTCCCAGAGCAGCTGTGAGCACGGTGCCAGGTGCCCGGCAGCCACGCGGCTCAGGGACATGAACTCCTTTCTCTCTCGGCGGCGTGAACCAGACGCTCTGGCGAGGGAGCTCCGCCAAAACAAAATCATGCAGTTGCCTGCCCCGGCCAGAGAAATGCCGCTGTGCTATTATTGTTTCTCATGATCTGCGCCCTACCCCCGGCTTCTGGGCACCAATCATGATGACACAGCTGTTTGGGCCGCACATTTCCACAGCAAACGTCACCCTTGCTCCCCAGAAGGCCTTGGCTCCCAGAGCCCGAGTTCCCTCCTCTCACACTCCTACGGGGTGTGAAGGGCAGAGCCATGGGGCTGGGGGTACAGCCCACCCAGCGCCCCGCAGCAGCACAGAGCCACCGCACCATTATCTGTACAAATGGAGCAGAAAATCCAAATGTCCGTGCAGTTTGTCTCTGGCACGCCTTATTTGGTCGGCTGTCTTTTCCCATCCAATGTACCTTCTCGTCGTGTTTTGCTGAAGAGCAGCCTTTCCGGGGTGAGTGCCCTGTGAAATACGCTGTTTGGGAGAGAGTCACGGGGAGGGTCACACCAGCGCACTCAAGGCTCGGAGGAGAGGCTGTTTTCGGTGTTCACCAGTTTCATTTCGTTGAACTCACTCATTCGTGCCGTCATTTCTAAATTTGTTTAGGGTTAGAATCACGGTGGAGGCGTTTTGTTTTATTTTTATTTTCCTACAAAATCCCCCTGGAACCAGTGTTTCTCAGATGCTATTCTGGGAAACGCCAGCTGCGTTAACATTTGTACGAGTTTTGCTCCCCAGCAAGGCAAGGGTGGTGGGGGTGGGGGAAGCCTAGGCTGTGGGGAAATGGGGACGTTGTGGGCCACTGGCGGGGAGACAAGGGCCGAGCGAGACTTGTGATCGATCGGGGCGACAAGCTGGAGTGCCCCAGGATGCGTGTGTGTATGCGTGTGTGTGCGTGAGTGTGTGCACGCGTGAGTGTGTAAGTGTGTGTGTTTGTGTGTGTGTGCCCCCGTCCAGTACCTCTTGGTGCTGCAAGCATCAGGGCAGGTGGGGCACTTCTCACACGTCTCCCCAAAGGCTCCTGGCTCCGTGCACTGGCACTGTCCACAGATGCAGCGTCCGCGGTCACTGCAGGTCTGGCCGTCCTTGGCCTGGCAGGTGCTGATGTCCGTCGAGCAGTTGCAGTTGTCCCCGACGTAGCCTGCGTGGCACTTACACTCTCCACAGTGGCACTCGCCGTGGCCTGAAAGAACACGTGGAGCGTCAGGGTCGTGGCCAGCCTCCTCGATGCAGCAGCGAGCTTGCGGCGGAGACGGGGGACCCTACAGCAGCAGAGGGTTGACAGCAGGGGGTGCTGCTGCAGGTGTGTGGCCTGGCTGAACCCAAGTTGGTCTGGAACTTGGCCAGGTCAACACCTCAGGACCAGGGCTCGGAGGGTTTTCCGCCACCTGCCTCAGTGGTTGCGCTTGGCTGGATAGTGACCCCCAACGATGCCCGAGTCCTAATCCCTGGACCACGGGAATGGTCCCTTACACGGCAAGGGGGACTTTGCAGATGCAATAAAACTGAAGGACTATTCTGCTGTAAAGACAGGATCTCTTCTAAGAGGGGAGATTTGACTACAGAAGGAGGCGGCATGGGAACCAATTGCAGCGAGTGATGCATAACCCCCTCCCTGCCACCCAGGGGGATGGACAGAAATGTGGGTGAAGGGAGACAGTGGTCCATGTAAGACAGGGAAATAATAATAATTTATCATTTACCAAGGGTCATGAAGGTTGGGGGAGGGGGGCGAGGAGCTGATACCAAGGGCTCGAATAGAAAGTAAATGTTTAGAAAATGATGATGACAACCTTTTTATGAATGTGCTTGATACAACTGATGGATGGATTGTTATAAAAGCTGTAAGAGCTCCCAATAAAATGATTTTTTTTTCCCTTAAAAAGGAGGAGGCAGTGTGATGGCAGGAACAAGATGCCGTCTGGCCGGCTGTGAAATGGAGCAGGGCCAGCTACCAGCCAGGGAATGGAGCTCTGGGTGGGCTGGTTGGGCCCGATGGTCAGAGAGAAGACTTGCACCCAGAGGGAGGAGGCAGTGTGACAATAGCAGTTGACACCCAGGTGCCGGCTGGCCCTGAGCTGAAGCAAATCAGGGCATCTCTGTGGTCAGAACACGGCTGAGCTCCACCAACTAGCTGATGCCAAGGGCTCAAGTAGAGATAAAATGCTTTGAGAATGATGATGGCAACAAATGTACAAATGTGCTCCACATAATGGATGGATGGATAGATTATGATAAGAGCTGGAGGAGCCCCCAATAAAATGATAAAACAAATAACCGAGCTCCAGGAAGGTTTATTTTCATGCTGATGTCAATCACCAGGCCTTTCTTCAGGTGCCCCCTGGGCAGACTCACATCGCCCACCTTTCAATTAACAGCCGAGTGTGTTAGCTGTATATACTACCCAGGGACGTGTAGGCAAGGGGATTTCAAAAAGCTTATGGAAAAGGAAATTTTAAAACAATGAAATTATCCCTTTTAAAGATTCCCCCCCCCCCCAACACATGTGTGCCAGACCCTATTCTGAGCATTTTACGGGTCACATACCAAATTCATGTTCACAATAATCCTACGAGACAGGCCTAAGGCACACTAGACCCAAGCCGTGGTCTTTTCAATCCCCTCCCATGCAGGCAAAGGCCAGACACTGAATGTGGACGGATGACGAAGGACTGCGGGACTGGGATTAGGGGCCTGGTGAAGAATATAGACCATCCCAAGGGCTGCCAGAGAACAAACAAGTCTGCTTGGAAGAAATACAGTCAGGAGGCTTGTTTGAAGTGAGGGTGGTGCCACTGTGCCTCCCGTACTTTGGACAGGTAACTGGGTGGGCCACTTCCCAGACGGAGGCGCCACCTTGGTGGCGGGTTAGTGGGAGCAGGGCCACGTGAGACTGTGTTGTTGCACACAGTCGTGATGAGTTGGAACAGACTGGAAGGCACCAGACAACAAATGAGTGCACTACAGGTCAGCAAAATGGTTAATAAAACAAATCAGATGAGGTGGGGGTCGTATGGTCATCCTCCTCGTTTTACGAGAGCGGACACTGGGTCAGAGATGGGGGGCGGGGCTGCAGCTAGTTGAAGCTCAGACAACTGGCATCAGAGTCCAGGGTTCTCAGTGTGGGAGCCAGGGTCCCTTCTGCGGACGAGGGCCAAGCATGGAATGGCCAAGATGAGAGCCCCGGGAGGACGGCCCTGCTCCTCCAGGCGGGAGGGAGCCTCGCCACAGGCTGCCATCGGGAGGGGCTGGGCACCACCTCGAGCTTCTGCAGACATGTGCGCTGCGCAGTGCAAAGTAGGGCCAGCCCCCAAGTCCGACAGCGAGCGGGCACTCGATGCCCAGGCTCACAGGGGTGGAGGGCAGTGCTCCAGGTACCTGCGCTGTTTCCCAAAGACTCGCCCCCGTGCTGTGTTTGCAGCCAACTTCCCTTCCTGATGCCAGCCTGCCAAGACCCATAGGAGTCCAACCATGCGTCTGTGTTTACAAACAGTGGGGGACCAGAGAGAGAAGGGATGATGTGTGTGTGTGTGTGTATGTATGTGAGTGTGTGTATGCACATGAAGGGGGAGGGGTCCCTTTCATTTTACTTCCACATCTAAGTCAATTACCCCAGTATCTTCTCTGTGACCACCAAAGGTGCGACCCACAATATAGGTCAGAACCCCCACTCCGGGAGCTTTCCCTTACTTCTCGACCCCCTTTCCCCTCCCCGGGCCTGCCTGGCTCTGTCCAGCCTGGATCTGTGGGTGGCAGCGAGACCATCTGGAGGGCCCAGCCTGCCAGCCCAGTGTGTGGACAGGCTCTGGGGTGAGGCAGCCCAGCAGCCTGTCCTCCCTCGTGTTCCCCAGGCAGCAGCGGGGGCATATGCCCTATGCCCAGTGGAGGAAAGCCAGACCCAGACCAGGAGGAGGCTGCGGAATGCGGCCTTGGTTACTTAGAAGCTGGGGTGCTGGATGAGTCACAGGTGAGAGCAGGACCCCTGAAGCTCACAGGTTACACCTCTGTGGGGCTGGGGGACCGGAAAGCACTCATCCTGGCAGGTGGCCCTGTCCCTGCCTCCCTCAGTACACACAGCAAGCTCTGACCCTCCCCCGCTTCCCAAATGGAAGAGAACCAATCCCGAAGCGCCCTCATAACTGGACCTCAGGGACTTCATGGGTCAAGAGTGTTTTCCATGAAAATGATTCACTACAGGGGGCAAGGGGAGTAGGGTCACTCTCCCCCCACGCCCATAACATATTAGGAACATTTGCAAACCGCAGCACAGATGAAAGAATCCTATCACGAGCCACCTTCAGCCCGCCCGCCACCGGGACTGCACCACGAGCACTGCACAGGCTGTTCCTTGGTCGTGTCCCACACCCCACTTCCAGCCAGCCATCAACGCAGCCGTTTGGAAGTGCCTTTCCACGTGAGCTGCAGGGATCGGCGCGTTTCTGGGGGATGGCCTTCTTCACAGGGTTCTGGCCCTCTCCAGTGGCCTGTGAACCACATCTCCCATGAAGCAGAGCGACCCAAAGTGAAAGGGCACAGGGAAGTCTGCACTGACAAGCCCTGAGCACGAGTTCGGGCCTGACTGGAGGGGCCGCCTTTTCTAAGACGCGAGCGCCGTGTCCGTTCTAACTGTATCTGGCAGCGACACACAACTCTCCGACAGTCTCGTCTACAGGGCCCAAGGGTTGAAAAGGACACGGCATGTTATTGTTGGCAGGCCGGGTTTCGGGAGAACTGTGTGCAGGTGTTGGACGTACACTGGTCTCGTTGGTGGCTGGGCATCGATGTGGCAGTTCTGCTCACTGGAGAGGGGTAGGGGCTACTCCTCTTGAGTTTCCAGCCTGGCAGGGGTCAGCCAGCAAACCCGGGGCCTTCCGGTCAGTCTGACCTCTTGTAGGCTAATTTCTCCACTGCCCAGCCCAAGGCCAGTGCAGCTCAACGATCCCAGAGAGAGGGGAGGAAGAGGCAGAGAGCAACACAGAGGAGAAGCTGGTGGTTCATCCAAGTCCGCTATGGCTCCTGGGAGAGGGACAGGACCCTCTGCCTGAGACACAGGCCATTCCTGGAAGTCTCCCTCAACACTTGAGCACCCAGGGAAATGACAAGACAGGGAGTGCACAAGGTCACTGGCATGCCATCGTCACAAAGGCAAGGTTCCACTTCCTACTTTGGAGCGCGTAGGAAGTGGAGTCTTAAAAGCTTCCCAGCGGACATCCTCAGATGCAACGACCGGTTTCGCCCTGTGCAGAGCTAGGACGAGTGAAGAAAATGCACAACACGAGGAGATCACGAGTCCAAAGGCCCAGGGGACCATGGGCACCTGCGTCTCTGTGACCTTGAGACTCGACCCTGGTGACCACTGCTCACCACTCTGGCAGAGGTCACAGAGGATGTCCCAGATAAAGTGGATGAAAAGGCTCACTGGTTGGGTACAGCCTGGAGGAATCCCCGAGCCTCTGACCCCCAGCCACCCTTCAGGCCTGGAACTGAACGCGCCCCATGGCTCATTTTCCGCCCAGCCAGAGAGAGGTCTGGCAGGCGAGCAGGAATATTAGGGAGGTGCACACACTCAGAATAACCAACCGTGTGGGATCCCAGAGGCACCATTTGCCCCAGGACAAAGTTCAGAAGGCAGAGAGGATTAGGGAAAGGGGAGAAATGGACACGGGAAAGCCCAAGGAAGAAGTGGGATGGGCGATGCTACCTTGGGAGGACGGGGGTGGATGCCATGACACCGCGTACATTAGGGGTGTTGAACGGAGAACGGATTGCTCGGTGCCTCTTGACTCAATTCACAATAAGCAGTTAAAGAAGAGAAGGGGGGCATGGTGTGCAGAGAACAAGAGACGAGCTGCTCCGGCCCCCTCAGCGGGGGCAGCCCAGGAGGGGCTGGAGGACATCAGAAAAGCCTCATGCACGTGGCTTTGGGGCTTCAAACATTTGTGACTCAGCAAACCAAAGGAGCAAACACCCTGTGCACGGGCTGTACCCTGGGTGAAGGCGGTGAAGCAACCGGACTCTTTGACCTCGGGGATGCCTGTGACGGCTCCAACTGAGTTTCTGTGGGGGCAGTTCATCACAGAGAGGGTCCCCGCAGCACACGCGACAAACAATCTAATGAAATTCCTCTCTGCAGAGCCTGGGCTTGGCCTCCCAGTCCTCCTCCACACAGGGCCTCAGCTGGTGGGAGGTGGCACGCAGACATGACTAACTCGCCAGCCTGGCTTAAAGTTTCAAAACATCCCCTTTGAAAACAAGTCCCAGAGAAATGGGCAAACAGGATGCGATCTAGTTACACTCTCTGCCAATCCAAACGGCCCAGCGCCTGCAGTTGCCAACCCTCCTGCCGCTTGAAAGCTCGGAGTTCTTCCACATCTGGTGCCAGCCCCTCGCCTCTCCAGATGCCCTGGAGGAGCACGGACCATTGAAGTGGCAGGAGTCATTTGCCGCTGTCCCCAGCATCAGGAACCTATCACTCCATGACAATTGCAGAGAAGCTGGAACCGCGGTCCTGGCTAAGACGGCTGGGGAATCTAACAAAGCTCTCCCAGGCACCTTGGGAAAGCATGTGGCATTTAATGACACCCCTTCAGTTCCGGGCAGCCATACAAATATTTTCACTGCACAGCGACCGGGCACTGAAGGGCATGTGAAAACAGCCAGTAAGCTGTGAAAGGCTGCCCTCGTGCAAGGTATTATGAGTACCACCTTTGTTAGGATGACTGACAGCTAAATGGGCAGGAAGCCGTAAATGTGTCTCTTTACATGGCGTCTCAGCTCGACAGAATTCGGCAGCTTTCCATCCGCAAAACCGTGCCTGCGCGGGCTGCACGCCAACACGCGCCCCTGCCTCTTTTCAGAAAGCGGAGAGCCGGATGGGCAGCGGAAGGGGCGTCCGTGCAGCGGGCTTGGAAGGAACTGCTGGAGAGGAGGGAGGAGACAGTGGCCTGAGGGCCAAGGGGAGAAGGGGGAGAGGAAGCCGTAGCATCAATGGGCCTGAGCGCCAGGAAAGGCAAAGCCAGGGGTGGCCATGGGATCTCACCACTGGCTGGTGATAGGAGGTTGGAGGACCCGTGAGGACAGGAGCCAGGATGTAAAGAGGGGAGAATTGGTGGTCGCCGGTCTAGATGACTCCCCTAAATCACCTGGCAGTGTGAGTACAGGGAAAGAGAGAGGTGGGGAGGAGAGAGGGGTACACCTGCATACTCTTCCGAAGGAAGAGAAAGATTTAGAGGTGAGGGAGTTTGGGGAGGAGGGAATGGAGCACTCAAAGGGACGGCAGCCTCTAAAGAAATTGCAGCCGGGAGCAGAGAAAGAACGAGGTGGGCTGGGGGCTGACGGGCCTGCTGTGGTCAGAGCGAGGGTCAGTGGAGGAGTTCAGGGTCATGTCTGAAGTCAGGGGGTGGAACTGCATGAAGATCTGAAGGGGTGGGCTTGGACTACAGTCAAGTCTTTCCTCTACCCCGCAGCCGTGACAAGTCTTTCCGACGACCCAGTTCCTCGTCGGTGAACAAGGACAACGCTCCGCTGTGGATAGGTTGTTGGAAATCATGGCCCTCTTGCGTGTAACTTCCCAAATGTGGCAACCGGTGCATGAGAGCGCCCAGGACGGCTGTGACTATGGCCGTGGCCGAACAACTGAGGAAGGCGGGGCCCCGTGCACCGGACAGCTGGTCCCTGGGGAGCTGCAAGGGCCGGCACAGCGGTGTCAGCTTGTGAGGCAGGCGCCGGGGTGGGCTTGAGGATCTTCAGTTTCAAGGAGGGGGATGTAGGGGAGCCCGTTGATCGGAGAACTCGGTGGCAGAGGCCAGAGTTGGATGAGCAGGAAAGATTCTGAACGGGGCAGTCGCTGTACCGGTTCAAAGGGAGATTCCAGATGCTGAGGCCAAATTGCTGGAGGCGGCCTCTCGCATCTTTACCAGACGGGGCTGATGTTCGCTTCAGTCAACCGTGGTCTCTTCATTTTTAAACGGGGCCAAGAAGGGTGGCTCCTTCGTGGGCTCATGGCGCAAGTGAAATCGCCGAAACCCACATAGAGCATTTACAGTCGTGTTTGCCGATAGGAAGTGCTCCTCCAGTGTCGCCTGTCTTCACCACAGTGCTTTGTCACTGTGTGGTTCGGACTCACACAGCCCTGTGTGTGACGGCGACACAGCGCCCGGCTCGGTAGGTCGGAGTGCATGTGCCTCTCTGGTTTACCAAGCACGAATGTGCTCTCCCGAGAGCACGCCTGAAGTGTATGAGGCTCAGGCTTGCCTTCCCCGCCTCTAAGGAGAGCTCTGGCGGTCCGTCTTGCAGGGCAGATGTATTTGTCCTTCAGCGTCCTTCACCAATGCCTTCGCTCCAGCGCCATCAGCTCTTCCCCACTCTTCCTCATCCCCCGCCTGACTTTCACATGGAAACACTCACCCTGGCTCAGGTCAAGGGCACCTGATTCTCAAAGATGGGGCTTCCGGCACCACAGCTGCATGCCGGCCACCCCAGGAAAACCAATGGACAGAGCTTGGACCACAGATGCCGTCATTGTCACTGCCGCCGGGCAAGTGACTGGGCGGACTGGGGATCGACCTTCCCAGATCAGGGAGTGCTTTTTTACCAGCTTGGAGCAGAGACTTGCCGAATTACAAGCTATGGTGTACTGCTCCGAGGCTCAGCAGGGTTCAGGAGTTTCAGAGCAGGCAGCGCTTGGTTCTGTGGTGCGAGGCTGGGGCCACGGTGAGGTGGGTGCCGACCCCATGGCAGCGCTCACCAGCACTTGACACGCGAGTCTGCAGGCTCAGGGCTGAGACCCCATGGTCCCCTGCAGAATCCCCTGGGCCTGACGGAGCTGCTCCCAGGCCGGTCGGCACCTCAGAGATGGTCTACGGTCCCCAAAGTGACCGGGATGTCCAGGGCGGGCTGTGTGCAGCCTCCAGCTCCGGGCCCCTGCCCCATGGCCGGGCTGGCTTCCAGGTCTGCAGAGGCCCAGTCATGGGTGAGTTCCAAAGAGCTGGCTGAGGACAGTGGATTCCTGAGTGGAAGGGGCTGGCCGGGGAGGCCAGGGATGGGAAACAGCTCTCTTCTTCTCACCTAGCTGAGGAGCCAGGAGATCCTCTCGGCAGGCCCCAGGGCACAAACCATCCTCTGCAGCTGATCCAAGGCAGTTCCCACCCAGTTCCCCTCTGCGCGGCTCCCAAGCGCTGAGGAATGGGGTGCTCTGAACTCAGGACATCCCTCCTCCCTCTCTGCCCAACCCCACAGCTTCTTGTTCACTCTCTGGACACATTTATATGGCACTTCCTCTTTACATTTCTAGAACGCCCCCCGCATGACCTTTAAAATGATTTGCATCACCACATTCAGGTCCAGTCCTCCCTCCACCTCTAGCCTTCGCTGTCAACTCCCCAAGTCCCCCCTCCCATTTCCGCTCCCGCCCCCCACCCCCTACAAAAAGCCCGTGCCCCAGTTCTTGTCTGTGTGCATTCACTCCGTCCGGGCTTCACAAACGGGTCAGCCCAACCGAAGCCATAAAGAGCAAACACGAAATTTCGTGGTCAGGAGCGCTTCCCCTTACGCACACTATCAATCTCTGTCATGCACAGACACACATCCAGTCTTCCAACTCCGCCTGTCTCAGACACCGTGTTCTGTACCGGGCTGGGCCTCCCCTCTGGGCGCTCTCTGTAGCCTCTCACATAGCTCCTGGGATGGAGGCGGGGTGGGGGGGGCCCTGTCTTTTTCCCTCCCCCCACTTTTTTCCCACAGCCCTCTCCGCCAGCAGTCCCTCCGGCCCACAGTCTCCCCTCCCTCCTCTCTTCCCCGAAGAGGCAGCCATGGAAACAGGAAGTGGTTTTAGGAAGAAGGGAGATTTGCTGAAGGCCTTTGCTCCTTGGAGCAGACTCCTCCACCACCAACAGTCTGATCTTGTGTGTTGGCGACAGCTCTGGGCCAGTCAGTGGCAGCACTAGAGGGGCCTGGTGGACAGACTGTCAGAGGGGGTGACACACAATGACCCGGAGTCTGTCGTTGTGGTGGGTGGCTGATGTCTCAGAGGGAGAGGTCCCCCCCACCGCAGTGGCATCACTAGGAGGGGGTGTCAGCTGCCGCCCAATGGGGTTGCTCCCCACTCCCGTCGCCCTCACCCAGCAGGGTGCTGGTGAGGCTGTGGTGCCAACTACCAGGCAGAAAGGAGGGTCTCTGTGTTGGCTGCTGTGGTGAGAGGGGGAGTGGACCATGTAACGGTGGGGAGGTGGGGTACACCATGAATGATATCTATGATGACGTCACTCGTCCGGGTACCTCCCCAACAGGGACAAAAAAGGGTAGAAGAACAAGTCAGCAGGCTTCTATGCTTCAGGTCACCAGCATCTGTGTGACCCTGGTGCCCTGTGACCCTGCTGGACCGAGCCAGGGGCAGCCAGGTGTAACTGGGCCAGCCCTGCCCTCCTTAGCACCCCAGGGGCAGGGTGCTTGGGGCCTTCTTTGAGCCTGCGGGATGCCTGGCCGAAGAGAGCTGGCCTGGGCCACACACCCTTGAAGCTAGCTCGCGGAGACTCCTTTCTGGAGACCGGAGCCAGTCATGAGCTGACCTCACTGCAGCCGGATACACAGCGTCCGAGGGCTACTACCACTTCAGTTGGGGTGCTGTACAGGAAGAGGAAATGGCCCCTTCCTAGCAGGTGCTATTCTTGGTTCTCTGTTGACAAGCAGGTTAGGGTTACTTAAGGGGCCTCCCCGTGTCCTGACATGTCCCTGTGCTGCCCCGGGACCTCAGAGGATCTTCAAGTCTGGTCTTCATGCATGCACACACCCCCTCACAGTACCCCACCCCCTGACACACACACATGATGGCTTTGGTTCCAGGACAATGGGAGGGCCTGTTACTGCCCCCTAGCTGGGGTTCTCAGCAGGCTCCAGGCACCTGCAGGGCCAGAGGGAAGGGACAGAGAACATTTGGGAAACTTGGTTGGACATCTCTCCTTGGCTTTCCTGAGCCTACAGACACAACAGTATCTCTCCAAGGATGAGCTACTGATTGAAAGACTTACCTACTAGGGCCGCTCCCCATACCAAGGAAACCTAGCTCTCTCTCAGCTCCAGCAGAAAGCCTTCCCCGATCAGCCCGGTCCTGTCCTCCTACCGTCACCTCTCTACTCCAAACCCACTCGGGGCTGATTCGGTCGGGGAAGCATTTGTGAAAGCGTTCTGTCCACTGCACAATCTTGCCCACTCCCCGCCCCCCACCGCCCTACAGGTTCTGGGCAGCAATCCAGCTGCCTCCTCAATAAAGAGGGATAGTACGTTGTCTGCCTCACAGGACTGGGCTGACCGGGGGATTCTTGGTTGCATGCCTCAGAAAACTGTACGGAGCTTGTGTTTACTGCTGCCGGGCGCTGGGTCCTTTTATGCGCTGTTTCTGACCATGCTCTTGTAACACCCACCAAATAGCTAGTGGGGTCCAAGGACGGTCATTATCTAATTTCCTGTCAACTTGAAGCTGTATACAAGTGTAGAGTGGAGTTTAGCCTGTCAACCAGATGCCTCCTCACGGGCGTAGCCTTCCCATAAGGAGGGTCCTGGAAACCTCCCCTCCTCTCTTGGCCTTCACTTTCCTGCATCTCACCCGATTGCTGCCAGAGGCCCTGCCATTGGATCCACATGACTTTGAACCCACCAGCCTGTGATCTCCTGCATTCTATATCATTGCATATGGCTGCGTGAGTCTGAAGAGGGATTTATGGACAAGTATCAGACTTATGGACTTGTTCTGGATTGGTCTGGGATGTTTTCTCGATATAAAATTACTTCTTGATATAAAGTTCTTTCATATACATATATGTGTGTCTGTATTTTTTTCTCTTGTCAACCCAGTCTAACACATCAATGAAAGGTGGATTACCCAATATGGTAAGCACAGGCTGATTTGTGCTTACTGGGTGCTCAGTATCTCTCAGGGATTGGAAATTTGAAAAGTGACTTTGGTTCTGTAGGAAGGTGCTATGGGGTGGGGAGAGGGATGGGTGTGCAATCTTTGATCTTTGATGTGGTGGGGAAAGATTATAGATTAGTAAGCAAGCACAAGCAAGCCTGTGCTTACCATGCTAATTCAGTAATCTACCCCTGGGTGGGACTATGCAAGTGAGGTGCTTGTGTCTCACCAATGGGATTAGATAGCTTGCTGAAAATGCAAATAAAGTCTGTGGCAATTTATGGGGGTAAGGTCCATGCAAATAAGGTGTATGGAACCCTGAAGGGGGATTGGTTAGTGATGCCATCCTGCTAGGCTAGAAATGAGTCATCCCAGAGGCACAGGAGGAGGGCCTCACTCCCACCAAGAAGCAGCAATGGGAATGGAGGGTATCTTGGTATCTTCTGGACCCAAGGTCCCTGTGCTGAGAAATTTCTAGACCCAAGACAGAGACGGAGCGTGTGAAAATACAGAGGTGGCCTAAGAGAGTAAGAAGCTGTGGCAAAGAAACAACAGCAACAGGACCAGAGACCAGTGTGAGAGCAGGGGGCTCCCTGGGGCACGGAGCAAGGTGGTTATAGGTTGATGCACCAGCCCACAAAGGGGAGAGAGTGGAGGACCTGCAGGCCAAGGCTAACTGGTGGGGTGGGCTGCGCCCGGGCACTAGCTGGCATTGCTAGAGAGCGTTGCAATACAGGCCCCAGTGGGGCAGAAACCAGAGCCAGGGTTTAGGGGTTAGGAGGCCAAGAGCCAGAGAGTGGCCTACCAGTGGGCATAACTGAGCAGAGAAGATCCTGATTGAGAACTGCATCCTGCATTTCTTTGTTCCTGAACGGTAACCAGTTCCTTTCCCTTTCAAGGCGTCTTGGAGGCAAAGTTACTAGGCTGTAACCGTAAGGGCGGTGGTGCAAACCCACCATCAACTCCGTAGGGAAAGATGAGGCCGTCTGTTTTCATAAAGATTGACAGCCTCTTGTTGTTCCCTTGTCTCTGGGTTTGTTAACAGCACTTCCTTTCCCCCACCTCCCCCTCTCCCATGTCCCCCCGGAACTGTCGGTCCCGTGGTTTTCTCCTCCAGATTGTTCATCAACCTATTTTATTTAGACAGACCTGCAGAGATAATAACATGCACAAAAACAAGACAGAGCAAACCCAAGCAGCAAAATAAAACAAAATAACAATACCACCAGCAAGCCAATGACAAAAAAACAAAACAAAACCCAATAAGAACGAAAAGGTTATAGGTGGTTCAAGGACTGTTTGTTGGTCTTTAGGAGTGTTTTCCGGTCGAGTCTAATGGGGTGCCAAGCCCCTGCCCCAAAGTCTATTTTTGGTATTCCCTAGGGAATTCGTTGCTCTATTCCCCTTGCTGTTCTGTTCCACACCCTTAGTGTTTTACCTCAGTGGGATGGGATCAGATCGATCGGAATTCCCACACTGTCTCCAGTGTTGTCCCCTGTAGGGCTATGGGTCAGTGAGGGATGTCATGTCTCATAGTAGGGCCGGCCCTATGGTCTTCTCTGTGGATTGGCTGCTCTGAGCGGGAAGCCCACATGGAAGAAGCACACCAGCCTATGCAATCACGAGGTGTTGAAGGGATCAGGTATCAGGTATCAGGCATCATCAGAACAAAAAACTCATATTGTGAATGAGGGGGAGTGTGGAGTGGAGGCTCAAAGCCCATCTGTAGGCAATTGGACACCGCCTTACAGAAGAGTCTTGGGGAGGAGATGAGCCAGTCAGGATGTAGTGTAGCAACAACGAAACATACAACTTTCCTCTAGTTCCTAAATGTTTCCTCCCCCCACCCCCTCACTATCATGATCCCAATTCTACCTTACAAATCCGGCTAGACCAGAGGATGTACACTGGTACAGATAGGAACTGGAAACACAGGGAATCCAGGACAGATGATCCCTTCAGGACCAGTGGTGAGGGTGACGATGTCAGGAGGGTGGAGGGAGGTGAAACCGATTACAAGGATCTACATATAACCTCCTCCCTGGGGGGGGCGGACAACAGAAAAGTGGGTGAAGGGAGACGTCAGACAGTGTAAGATATGACAACATAATAATTTATAAATTATCAAGGGTTCACGAGGGAGGGGGGAGCAGGGAGGGAGGGAAAAATGAAGACCTGATGCCAGAGGCTTAGGTGGAGAGCAAATGTTTTGAGAATGAGGGCAATGAATGTACAAATGTACTTGATACAATTGATGTATGCATGGATTGTGATAGTTGTATGAGCCCCTAATAAAATGATTGAACAAAAAAAAAAAGATTGACAGCCTCGGAAACCTGATCAGTTGGAGTGGACTACAGGGCAGGGCTCCCCTTCTAAGCCCCGAGCTGTGAGTCTGGCCAGTGAGGTCTGTGAGGCTATACAATCAATGGTCCAACCCGGCAGAGCAGTCGTGGCGTCGTGGAAGGGGCAGCTGGTTAGCAGAGTCGCTTGGGGAGAGGGATCTATAGGAACCAGCCGTGGGCTGTGGGTCTCGCCGCTCTTCCTTGGGAAGCTAGAGGAAGTCAGATGCTCCCCAGATGCACGCCGCCTTTACAACTGCCTTTCAGCCACTTCCACTGCTATGGAGACTTCGAGACACTAAAATCTCTTCATGAGAGAGAACAGCCATCGTCCATCACTGGGGTTTCATTTACTGTTTGGATTTTTTAAAGGGGAAAAGCGGCTCTTTTGTTTATTCCTTCCTCCCAATCGTTTTGAAGATCCCACACGCAGCCTCTTACAGCCGTGGACCATGGGTGGGACACAGCTCTGGGTATGAGCTCTTGGACCTTGTCTGGCAGCCAGATGGGGGCGGGAGCAGCAGCAGCTGCTGCAGTGGAGTTGAGCTATTCCTGCGGCTCTGGGGCCTAGAACAGCAAGCAGGGCCGGGCACGCTCAGCTCCCTCACTGCTGGCTTCCTCTATCTCTGCCCCGACCCTCGCAGCTGCCTCCACTGGCAGCCACCATGCCTCTGTCCGCTGCCAGCAGCATCTCCATCAGCGCCCGCAGTGACGGCGACATGATAGACAAGAAGAGTGTTCCCTTAAGGGGTTGAGCATGGCCCCTGTACAACTGCCGAACCCCATAACGTCCTATTTCATAAAACGTAACGTGGACGTTGAGTGGCACGTAGCTGCACTTGAAAGGGAAATGAGGAGGTAAAAGGGGGCCACATGTGATGGCGGGTGGGCGTCAGTGTGGATGGGGAGTGGATCGTGGAGTGAGTGAGCAGGTCTGGGTTCTAAGCTGCGGAGTCAGATCTCCTCTTTTCAGACCCAGGCGGCCTTACACTAATTACCCGTCCCTTGAGGTAACCGGAGGCTCTGCCTGGACACTGCATCCTCCTCCTCACGCCTTTCCCGTCCTTTGGTCTGTCTTTTCTCCCAAGTCCGTTTCCATGCAGCCTCCGGAATCATTTTCCTAAACTTTAAAACCAGGTGCTACAGCTCTTTTGCTAAAATCCTAAACGGGTCCTCCCCACCTGGGGTACAGCCTCCTCCACAGGTATGCTTTGTGTAGAGTAGCGGTTCTCAACCTTCCTCAGGCCGCGACCCTTTCATACAGTTCCTCATGTGGTGGTGACCCCCAACCATCAAATTGCTGTCGTTGCTACTTCATCACTGTCATTTTGCTACTGTTACGAATCGGGCGACCCCTGTGAAAGGCCGTTCGACCCCCAAAGGGGTCTCCACCCACAGGTTGAGAGCTGCTGGTAGGGAGCCTTGCAGAGGGTTGGTGGCCGACCATCCCAGCCAGCCGCTCAGTCTTTCCAGGGGCTGCCCAGAGCAGACTGACAGTCAGCAATGATCAGCGTGTGGCGCCGGAGTCCTGAGGGTGGGCACGCAATGGTAGAAATCAGAAAAGGAACAGAACGGGTTTGGATATTTATGGAACTTATCCCTGAGATAGCTCAAGTTCTTAGCAGCTGTCTGAGAAACCTGCACACACGTTAGGGTAATATAAGGAAAAATCGACGACGGTTCCACTTTCTTTAGCAGGACGGGGTGGGTCATGGCTCAGTAAGGGCTATCCGCTCTGTGCCACACTACTTATGGCTCTTGCCCATTTTCAGATTTCTTCAGCAAAAGGCCCTTCAGAGAAGGAATCCATGGGGAGCATTCCTGCCAGGGCCAGGGGTAACGAGGCAGCCTGGTCAGGGGCAACTGATGGCACTTCCCAGTTGGCAATGCCGACATGTCCCTCATCTATTGTCCCCTATCTGCAGGTTGTGTGATGTGCCTGACCAGCGAACTGGGAGCCCTGCCAAAGAAGGAACGCAGTGTAGATTTAAGCCAAGATCCCCTTACACCTCAGCATCTCTTTGTGAGATGCCACCATTGGTTAGAAAGCAAAGACTCCACTGCCAAAGCAAGAGAGCCCCCTCAAGGGCATCTCTGCCTCTCTAGTCTTGGTACTTGGTACGCTGATGTCCGACGGCCAATCAAGTGACTTGCATTTCACAGTAGGGCGGCAGGGAGAGGCCTTGATCTTTGGCCCATGTCTATCGGCCACACAGCACTTAAGGCAATGAAAGGAAGATGGAGACATACTGTGACCTTCAATGAGCTCACGTTTCCAGCTCCAAAGGGGTCTGGAAACACCTGAGAAGAGCGTCGGTCCTCACCGTGCACCCCGAGAGCACTGACTTATGAAGGCACACCACCTAAAGAAGTAGCTGTACCTCCGGCCAACGCCAAGGGCTGATCCCCACCTGACCCACCAGCCTGCCTTGGGGGACCCGCCTGCTGCCATGGGGTCCATGCTGACTCACTGCAACCCCCTGGCGGTTTCTGAGCCTGTAACTGTTTACGGGAGCAGAACGCCCAGTCGGTCTCCCTCGGAGTGGTTAGGTGGTTTCAAACTGCCAACCACGTGGATGACAGCGTGACGCGCAACCACGACGCCACCAGGGGTCCTGTGGCAGGAACTGCTGGGGACGTTCCCACCACATCTGGAGAGGGGTAAGTCCCCCACCCTTGGTCACTGCAACCGGAGGAGAGGGTTGCTATTTTCAACTGGGACAGCTGTCATGCACTTGAGGCAGTTCCACGGCCACCACATACCCCCCACCCCCAGGTGGCCCATGCGCTGGGGCTGGTGAAGCCCTCTCAGAGGATGGCATTGGCGTGGAATATTACATGTGTGGGCCACACGGAAGGCTGGCAGCCAGGAGCCCAGTCAAGCCCCGAGAAACCTGGGTAAGAGCCTCCCAGAGAAGAGCAGCTGTTGAGGTTTAGGGGAGGTGGGCCTTCCTGGGGCTCCCCATTGATGGGGAGTGAGGCCCATATGCTAGGTTCCCCCACACGGGCAGTAAGGATGACAGCAACGGCAATTTCCCGGCCGGTAACACCAGCTACGTGAATCACTCACATCAAGGCTGGCGAAGGCTTGTTCAAGGAAGGCGGATTCAGCAGAGTCAGGAACCACACCGAGCCCTAAGAAGATCGCTCTGTGCCCTGCATCCAACAGTACTCAGAAAACGACGGCGCCCCAGCCAGTCACGGCTGAGGGAGACCTTCAGGCCTGGGGGGCTGCATCCGTCATGGCCTCTAGTCACCCAGGGAAACTCACTCAGGAAAACAGGGACGGAGTGTTTCCTATAATTCCGATCAAGATGAGGAGCACTTACTGGAGTGAGACTGTGAAAATACAGGCTTTGTGCTTGGGTGGTGGGAGAAAGGCTCAAGTAGGGAGGGCCTTGTGATAGTCCGGGTAGACCAGAGAAGCAAATCCAGGGAGACTGATATGTGTATACGAAAGAGCTTTGTATACAATACCAATTGAATATTGAGAAAATCTCCCATACCAGTCCAAATCAAGTCCATAAATCCGGTATTAGCCCATATGTCTGATACCAATCTATAGTCTCCTTCAGATTCATGAAACACGTGCAATGACATCAAATGTAGGACAATCACAGGCCAGTGGGTGGGAAGTCTTGTGGATCCAGTGGCATGAGCATCTCAGCGCTGGCGGGGGTGGGGTGGGGGGAGGTCTCCACGTGGTTCCTTCAGCTCCAAGGCTCTGACTGCTATCAGCCTCTCTCCATGTGTCTTCTCAACAGGGATGTCTGTCTCACAGGGCATCTGCGAGTGTCTCCCGCCTCCAAGGAGGAATACAGGAGTTCCCAGAATCCTCAGGAGAAGGCCATGCCCACACAGAGGCTTCATTGGCTATATCCTGATTGACAGCGGAGACTCCACCCCTTCACTTGGAATCCTCAAACTGACACCAACTGATGTAATTACCACGGGTCTCAAGCTAATGAAATTCAGTGAAGTCAAGCAGGGAGACAAGGGTTGTCTCCTTGTGAAAGGCAGCACAAAGGCCTGCTGATCCCACTCCGTGGTCAGGGGTCACAAGGAGCCCCATTCCAGATTGTGGGGCCTCAGTTTCCCCACAATGATCCAAGTGGCTCATTCCCAGTTGACCCACGGTGGGATTGGTCCTCTTTAGAAAAGGCCTGAGATCGAAAGCATCCTTCTCTTTCTGGGCTTGCTCACCAATGAGCCTTACTTCATTCCTAAGAAAACCAGCTCGGTAGGCTGTTCCCCACCATGGGGACAGCATCAACAATTACCGAAGGTCTGCTTTCTCCGTTAGAGAACACACTTGCCAGGAGGTCGATTCCTTTTGTTTCTGAAGCTCGGCAAGTGCCTAGAAACAGGAAGCTCAGCTTCCAGCTGGTCACACTCACTGTTGCAACTTCCAGACCCAAGGGAGTACGTGGGTGGAGTTCTTAGGTCAGTGTTCTGAGAATCGTGAATAACACTTCTCTGGAAGCAAAACGAGGCTCCAGTCAGTCCCGTCCCCACCCTGCAGGGAGCACCAAACAGCAGAGGTCTATCATGAACTGTGCCTGCTGAGCCCACCGTTGCAGCCACTGGGACAATTAATTGCGTTGAAGGTCTTCACCTCCTCGCTGACCCTCCTCGCTAGCAAGCATTATGTCCTTCTGCAAGGACTGGTCTCTCCTGACAACAGGTCCACAGTCTGAGACGAGGTCTCACCACCCTCGCTTCTAAGGCACACTGGCCGCACGCCTTCTATGAACTAGGCAAATGTCTAGAGACCGACATGTCAGGGGCGACCCGGGGTGAGAGAAGGGGGGAAGGAAGGCGCATTGGCTTGGGGGATATGGAGCTTCTGTGAATGGGGACTCACTGGGAAGCAACTATGGGGCTGGGGGCGCAACAAGAGGTAGCCAACAGCACTGAGTTGTGTGGCAAACGCAACGTCACACAACTGTATCCTACAAGGAAACGATTTCTTTAAGAAGGTCGGAGTCGTGTCCCCGTGGCAAGAACCAGGAGAAAGAGCTCTGTGCTGGAAGTGTCCGTTTCTGGACCCTTTGCCCACACTATCTCACGGTCACCGAGGGGGCCACGCACCAGTCCCCAGCCATGGGTTTTATGTGGCAGTCTCTTCACCAACCGCAGCTGTGTCATTGCTTATGGAGACTGAGAAGTCCTCTAACAAGTCCTGCTTCCAGGGCCACCATACCCCCAGCCTCCCAAATGGAACAGGACCCTCCTGGGATCCAATGTCACGTAAATCATTAGTATTTATATCAAGCCAGGTGAGAGGGAGCCCTTCCTCCAGAAAATTCTTAGATATTGCATCCTTGATTTTTCCACAAGGCCCCGGTGGGGTGGTGCTGCGGTTACCTGCTGGGCTGCTCATGGCAAGGCCAGCAGTTCGAAACCACCTGCCGCTCCCAGGGAGAAAGATGAGCCTTCATTTCCTGGGAACAGTTACAGTCTCGCAAACGCATGGAGTGATTCTACTCTTTCCTATAGGATCGCTTTGAGTCAGTGTCAACTTGAGGGCAGTCAGTTGGGTTTTTGGTGTTGTTGTTGTGTTTTGCATTTTCAAATAGTACCTGGATAACCATCCACCAACTGAGCACAGGTAAATCAATAGGATACCCTGAGACTGTTTCTGGGCTCTCTCATCTGAGGCACAGAGTGAGGGCAGCTTCACCAAGAAGCCTCTTTGCCCGAGAACTTGAGCCACTCAAAAGGTGCTTTGGCGACCTTGGTCAAGGAAGCGATATTCAAGATGGCCCTGTAACAAGGCATTTAAGAAATATGCCCACTGGGACACAGTGACGGGAGGTACTCCTGTGCCCACAGGCCCGGAATAGCCTCCACCAGGCTACTGATCCTGAATGTGAACATTTATATTTCTGAAAAATAAGCACCAATAAAACAGTGCTGGGAACTAGATCCTAAAACCTATCTAGACAGCTGGTGCCACGACAGGTGTTGCAACTGGCCAGAACCCGAAAGGCTCGGAGCCAGCCCGAATAGCAGAGGGACTTTGCCTGAAGAGTTTGAGTTGAACTTTGCTGAGCCTGCTGGGAAATGTCAGCCCAGACCCAGGCTGCGCATGGCTCCTGGTTCTGGCCCATTAGAAATGACACGCCAGTGCCATTCTCTCTCTCCTCATGTCTGGGAGAGACTAGCAGGCGCTCTTCACCCGAATGACTTCCTTTTCTATATCCGGTCCATTGCCACGAGTAGAATCCAGTTCACAGTGGCCCCATCAGGTTTCCAAAGGCATCAGCTTTACAGGAAATAGAGTACCGTGTATACACACATCCATCTGGAGAGACCAGCCAAGCTCCATCTGAGACAAACTAAAGTCGATGGGAACTTACTTTGATGTACCTTCCGGCTCTCCAAGTCCTGAGACCATAGCGTTCTGTTTAAAGTCTCTTTCTATTTCAGTTTCTCAATATATGAAATCCAAGAAGTTGGCTGATCATGAGTAAAATATTCATGTCACCCTCACCCCCCCCCCCCCCGGGCAGGAATGAGAATGATTTCCACAGTTTACCACAATGGAGTAACTCAAATCCCAAGAAATGCATTGTTTGGTTAAGAGAAACGAACAAAGAACAACTAAGTCCAAGCAAGAATCTTTTACTAAACAGACCAGGCCGTTCTCCTCATATTCAATTACCAAAGGCACTGAGAAAGGTCGGGACTTTATAAGGGTCAAAGTCTATGGATGGAACCATTCTCCAAGTGGTTGCTTCTAACAACTAGGGGGAGACACCACAGTGCCGGTCACAAACCTCCCCACGATACTGTGTGGCAAAAGCAAGGTCGACAAAGCTGAAGTTATCCCAAATCTTAGACCTAACGAGATCCGGTGTTCATTACTGATTTCTATGACTTTGAACACCATCTGGAGCGGATCTATGCACAAACGGGAGTGTCGTGAGTCGGAACCAACTCAACACCAGCAAACAACATGCCACAAGCCTACCCTCTTGTCTTGGCCAGGATGACAGGCCTTTTGTGGATGGAAAAACCATCGAGAACCAAAGGGTTTCTCCAGCACATCTCTACCAGTTCTGGCCCTGACTTCTTCAGTCCCTTCTTCAAGGTCACCTCTCTGCCAGCTTAATGCGTGTGAAGACAGACCACAGCACACATCCCCTTTGAGGTAGAAACTGCAGAGGAAAGGGTGAGGGAAACGTAGAAAACGCTGAAGTCTGCTGCTTGTGAGTCACTGAGTCAGCAACTTCAAGACCAAAATGATCGTTGGAAACCAAGCTTCTCGCGTATGGGAAGTCCAATTGCACACGCAACCCCAAATCTCAAAACCAATATGCATAATTCTGGAGCAGGAACCCTGCGTGGACCACAGGTGCTGAGGAACTGAGGTGTGAACTCCTTGCCCACCATTCACAGCTGCCCCCTGAGCAAGCCTCCCTGCTGGGGAGACAGCAATGTCCAGGGAACTGCCGGATGAGGAGGGTTACCAAGCCCAGCTTGGAGCCGGGCTCCAATTTCAGTCGTGCCTCAATGGCCCAACATACAACAATGACCTCATTCCCCAAACTCTTCTCCCCAGGAAGGCTTAGATGGTGTCACCTTTTAATTCCTTGTTGCTTTTCAGTATCTGACCTTTGGAAGCGAAGGAAGAGAGGACTCTATTTGGGGGTAGGGGTAGGGGTACAATGGCGAGAGCCCACATGTTCTAATTAATGATCTATAAAAATAGTTCCACTTCAAGTTCTTCACAGGATACAACAGATGAAAAAAGTCGCAACATTTTATACAACATACACACACACTAACTGTATTAGTTGACTAAAGAAACAAATTCATAGACCCTCATATGTGGATAAGAAAGAGCTGTCATATAAAAGAGCAATTGTCTATTGAGAAAACACTTCAGTAAACTGGATGGCCATTCTGACCTCTGGCTAGCCAAAGAAGAAAGCATACCATGAGGCAGAGGTCAAACAAGTATCCGTGCTCCGTCTTCACAATTTGTTTCTCTAATACCCCAATCCCAAGGTACCATATGTCCGATACCAGTCCATAAATTCCTCTTTAGACTCACGTAGCACATGCAATGATTCTGAATGCAGGAAGATCACAGGCCAGTGGGTAGAAGGTCTTGTGGATCCAGTGGCAGTGGAAGCATCTCAGCGCTGGCACGGGTCTCCTCCAGCTCTCTGAGTGTCTTGGCAGCAGGAAAGGGAAGGCAGAGATCGACTGGGTCTGACCTCCAGTGAGCTATTTATCTCCGTTGCACTTCCAAATGAGGCCATCAAGCTGTGAGCTGGTTGACAGGCTTGACTCCACCCATTCGTTCAAGTTGACAGATTATGTAACTTGCCATATTGACTTAAAAGGAAAACCGCTTGGAAGGAGATATAACTTCTTAAACCCGAATGATGAAGTTATGGATGGATGGCCCCCTTTCTTTCTGTAGACCCCAGAGTGTTCTTGCGTGCGGAACCACCCTCTAGCTCCCGGGGCAGGTCATTCTTCCCACTGAGCACACGGTGAGGGAGGGGCGGGGGAAGACTTCTTGTCTGCTTTACCAGCTGGTCCAAATTAATCCTGGTCACCAAGAAGGAGGCAGGCAAAACCGTCAGACTGACCACATTGCCAGTAATTTCCCTGATTTAAAAATTCTTAGTGAATGCATGTGGCTTTTCCACTGGGGGCACTCCATCTCAGTCACCCCAGGCAAGTTAGTGACTTGAAGCATCATTCAGCTGGGAGCCTCACGGATTTGGCTTTGCCCCTGCCCCGTGACATGTGAGACGCTCCCAATGCCGCAGGATTGCGTGGGGATGGGGGGAGTGACACAAAAAGCGCCCAGGGGCTTTTGGACGGACCATCTGGCAGAATTCTGACATGTGAGAGGCACTCAGAAGCACTGTGGGAACAGCCACAGAAGATTCTTGCTTCCCAGGCGGCAAGCCCCTCACACCTCGCCTCCCACCTTTCCCAGGCTCTGCTCTAGTCTCTGAGAAACAGCATCTTCCAGGCAGGGGACCTAGTAGACACGCTAGGCACTGGGGCAGGGGCTCCATGACAACACCTCCTTCAGGCCTCAGGAACCCCAAAACACGTGCTGTGGGCCCATTGCTAGAGACAGGACATTTGAAGCGCAAGACAACCAATGTCATATGCTGGTGACCTGTGGGGTCAGACCTGCGTGTGGTGGTCTGGCCTGGAGGCCTTTGGTCCTAGGCAGCCCGGAGATGCAGGTTTTTTGGATGAAAATGTATCAGAGCATTATTTTGGGAAACTGAGGGGGAATTAGAGGGTCCATTCTGTGATAGTATCTTCTTATCTCTCTCAAAGCAAAGTACTGCTGAAAGCTGATTCCAAGAATGGATGATGTCTAGAAGGTGTGTGTGGGGTGCTGGCATTTTTTCAGTAGAGCACAGTGATGTCCAGGGGCAAGGTCAGCTCCTCCCTCACCCGGGGCACCAGCTGCAGCCCCCCCCCCCCCCGCTGTGGCCCTGGGTGGTAAAAGTGTCAGTATCCAGCCAGTCCTCCTTCAGTGCCAGGTAATGTGCTAACTGCTATCCAAACACCCTCTTAATCTTCGCAGCAACCATCCCTCCATGTCACATAGGCAACCTGCGGTGTTCATGGACCTAGAGCAGGCCTGCCTGCTCCTACACTGTGGTAGTTACATGAGCTGGTGTCAATTTGGGACTTGAGAGGATTAAGAGTGAAGGGGTGGAGTCTAGTCTGTCAATCAGGTGAGAGCCAATGAGGCCTGTGTGGGCATGGCCTTCCCCTGAGGGTTCTGGGAATTCCTGGATTCCTCCTTGGAGGCAGAAGAGACACTCTCTCCCTGCTCACTCCCTGAGAGACATGCTACTGACCAGACACATGGCACTAGCTGATAGAGCCCATGCCCTGGGAACTGCAGGAGCCACATGGAGACCCCTGCCAGTGCTGAGATGCTTCTACCACCATGGGATCCACAATACATCCACCCACCTGCCTGTAATCTTTCTGCATTCGGCATCATTGCATGTGTTTCACGAGTCTGAGGAGGGCTTTATAGATTAGTATTGGACATAAGGGCTAAAATTGGATTTATGGACTTGATCTGGGATGGGATGTTTTCTCAACATTCAACTGCTCTTGTACATAAACCTCTCTTTGATATACACACAAGTGTCTATGGATTTCTTTCTCTAGTCTACCCTAACACATCACCCACTAAGCCTTCTAGGGCCATGCAGCGAATGCCAGACTATCCCCACCCTGGCGATCGTCCCCAGTCCTCATCGGAGAAAAAGTCAGTCCTGTGGTGCCTTTGGCACATTCAGCCCTAACCCTCGCATCTGGCTCACTCCTCTGTGACATCTGCTTTCCCAGAGCAACCACGGCAGTGCCATCCTGGTCGCCACACACCCATGGGCGTCCTCAAACTCACTTCTTCATGTGGTTCTCCAAGAAGTCCCGCCTGCAGACCCCTGAGGTGTCCCCCTCAGCCCAGATGGTGACTCCTGCCACGGGGACACATCAGGGATGCTGCCCCCATCTGTCTCACGTGCACGTGTTTCACCCTCCCTCAGCGCCCACACGTCCCATCTGAAGACGGTTCCAGAGGCGGAGACTCTGCAGCCATGGAACACGCACTTGAAGGAGGAAGAGCAAGAGCCCCGCCCACGCTGCCTGCAGAAGTCACGGCCTGGAACCCAAAGGCCCCTTTGAGACCAGATTTTAAGGCGTCTCAGCCGAATGTGGCTCCGGAAAGGGAAATGCCAGCCCGCGTTTAACCTGAATCCATGTTGAGTCCTGTTCTTACGTCAAGCCCTCCAGCGGGCACCCAGAAAGCTGGCTTGGTTCTGTAGTTCCTTCAAAAATGTAAACGTCTCAAAAGTGTTTCAAGGAGAAGAACCGTGCAAGCCTTCTACCGGTGCCTTCTCGGAAGCGGAGGGCCAGGAGGGAGCTCGGCTGCACTGTGGCTGGGCCTGCTTTCCCCTGCCTCTGGGCGGCGGGCCGCGGGGCTCACGGAGAGGGTCCCAGCTTCACAGGGCCAGCCCAGGTGGGAACAGGGAACAGCAAAGCCGACTTCTGATCGCAACCGGTTCTCATGTGGAAGGAACATCACTGGGAAGCAAGCGTCGAGTGTCCAACAAGGAAGAATTTTACACGTGCCTGGGGTAGGCGGGCGAACAGCGCCCTAAAGATACCCTGTCTTCATCCTGTGCATACGCTAGCTCGTGTGGTCAAGAGGGAGTCTTCAGTCATCTACTGGCAGCAGAGACTAAGTAGTGGTTCTCAACCTTCCAAATGCTGCGACCCTTTCATAGAGTTCCTCATGTTGTGGTGAACCCTCCAACCATAACAATATTTTTGTTGCTACTTCATCATTGTCGTTTTGCTACTGTTGTGAATCGGGTGACCCCTGTGAAAGGATCATTCGACCTCCAAAGGGGCCGAGACCCACAGGTTGAGAACCTATGGGTAAAGGAAGACGCTGGAGAGGGGAGGTTGTCCTGGATCATCTGGTGGGTCCGACGCAATCGCAAAGGTCCTTATAAGACAGGAGGGTCTGAGAGATGTGACAACTGAGGCAGAGGACACTCAGAGGGAGGCTGCAGGCCTCAGTGCACCTGTCTGAAGAGGGAGGAGGGGGCTACGAGCCAACGACTGCAGACAGCTGGTAGAAGCTGGCAGAGACAGAGAGAGCTACCAGAGGACTGCAGCCCGCCGACACCCTGACTTTTTAGCCAACTAGGCCTCGTTTTGAACTCCCGATCTCTAGAGCTGTGATGGAATGAACCTGTGTGTGTTAAGCCACTGAACTGGCCATGATTGGTTACAGGAGTGGTAGGCAATGCCTAATGGGAAGCAGCCTCTACTGGGCTAGCTGAACTTCCCGTCCCAGGAAGTCATCAAGAAGAAGTGAACCTTTCAGGTGCACCATGCGGGCGATTCTTGCCTCAGATGGGGAGAAAGCTTGGACAGCAGACTTCCCCCTGGTTCTGAGAGTCTGCATTCCATGGCGGTGCCTGGTCTTGCTTTGTATTTGACATGCTGGTCCCCGCCCGCCCCAATGCCTGAGGTGGGGAAGGCGTGCCCACTGCTTTTCCCAGGACATCAGTGGGAGTGGCGTGTCCATCACCACCCTGAGCCGGCGACTCTCCCTGGCACAAGAGCCAAGGAAGTGGGAGGAGGGGCAAAAGGCAGGCTCCGGGGGATGCCCTGTTGGCGCCTGGGCCCATGGCTGGCTCCGAGCCCACCTGCCTGCTGGGACGCCTACCTGAGCAGAGGACGCCCTTGTTCCTGGCACAGGAGAAGTTGTCGCACTCGCAGAAAGGCCCGTAGATCTTGCCGAACTCGCTCTCGAAGCAGGAGCACTGGTTACAGCTGCACTCGCCGCGCCCGCTGCACAGGGGCTTCCCCTCGGCCTCCCGGCACAGGTTCTGGTACACGCTCTGGTTCTCCCCTTCCTGGCACTCGCAGCGGGTGCCCAGGTGGCTGGGGTTGCACTCACACAGGCCGCAGACGTAAGTCCCGTTGCCGCTGCATCTGGCGCTGCCTGGCTCCGGCCGGGCGCTGCAGCTGCATGTGCATTGGTAGGCGAGCCCCACCTCCAGGCTGTCCCGGAAGCCCACAGGCCGCAGCGTGAACCTCTGCTCCACGTTTCTCCCTGGGCAGCTCCGGGCCTCCACCGAAACATCAAAGGTTGCCTGGGCAGAAGGAAAAGAGGGGACATCATGACCATGTGTGTCAAGGGGACGTCGACCTTGGCCTCCCAGTCACCAGCAGCTCCATTGCCTGAAGGCTCACAGCCAAAGCCAATGGCTGAGCAGGGCTGCTTGACCCAGCCTTCTGCACGCGTGCGTGTCCGTACACACACACACACACACACACACACACACACACACACACGCTGAGCCCCTGAAGTGACTCAAGAAGGAAGAGACCAAGAATCACGGATGTGTCTAGTCTTAAGGAGACCTGGTGGCATTGGGCTGCCAACTACAAGATCCCTGGTTCAAGCCCACCAGCTGCTCCTCAGGAGAAAGCTGAGGCTGTCTGCACCCATCAAGATGTACAGGGCTGTCCAGGTTATGATTGGGAACTCACTCGACGACACTGGGTGGTTTGTCAATGAAGGGAGTGTTCAGTGCACTGGTGCTGAGCAGCACCGTGCTGCGGCCTTTCATGTTCATCATCTGCTGGGCTGCAACCCCAAGGTCAGCAGAGAATGAGGCCTACTACTCCCATTGAAAGTTACAGTCCCAGAAACCCACGGGGCAGCTCTACCCTGTCCTATAGGGTCGCTGTGATCTGAACCAAACTCACTGCTGTTGAGTTGATTGTGACTCATGTCAACCCTGCAGGGCAGAACTGCCACTGAGTTTTTGAGACTGTAGCTCTACAGGTCTAGAAAGCTTCCTCTTTTCCCCTTAGAGCAGATGAAGGTGGTTTCGAACTGCTGCCCTCGTGGTCAGCAGCTCAATGTGTTACCAACTATGCCACCTTTTAACCCTCACTGCCCCGAAGAAATGGGCTCGTGCAGAAAGGCCAAAGGAAGCAGGTAAAGGCTCACCCGGCTCCTTTCTCCTCTTCCTCCTCCACCTCCTCCTCCAACCTCCCTATCCCCCTTCTGCCCTCTCCTCAGCCTTGGCTGCACTATAGAGCTCTCTCCTACCCCACCCCACTTTCAAAGTCTTTTGATCGTGTGTAGCTGCTACCGCAAGTTGGCGGTTTGAAGCAGAGAGGCGTGGGAAGAGGCCTGGTGTACTTCGGAAGCACCTGCCATGGAAGACCCTACGCAGCAGTGATTTGCTCTGACCCTCCCAGGGCCACTCTGAGCAGAATCCACGAGGCAGCAGCCGGCCCTGGTTCCCCTTGTGCCCAGTGCTGTAGATGCAGCAGTCACAGTGGTGCCGCCTGAACCCATGAGCTCTGGGGGGTGAGCGCCCACCCTGGAGGGCATCAGGACTCGGGCCAACTGCCCAGCTCTTGATGGGCAGGTGTCCTCTCTGCTGGAAGACAGATGAGATGACCAGTCCTTCCAGCTGGTCTGACTCCACAGGTATACCCCGAGCATCTCTGTGCCCCACGTTCACCTCCGCAGTGGTTCCCACAGCTGAGCCTTTTACTGACAGCCCCTGGCCCTGATGGGCTGGCTGCAGGGCTCCCTCGGAAGACACATGCCCCATACCTGCAGACCCTTTTTCTCTACACAAAGGAAGCAGGCAAGGGAGTGTTGCCAACTCCCCAGGCTTGCCTTGGAAACGGGAAGAAAGGTGGACCTGGCTGGGGCGCAGCTGGTGGCGCGGTGAGGTCCCACATGGCTGGGACGAGGGCAGCCAGGACGACGCCTGGCTCTATGGCCCAGGATATGGAGCGGAACTCCTCCATCTGTCCCTCCTCCTCCTCATCCTCCTCATCCTCCTCCTCCCCCTGAGAAAAGGAACCAGGCGGGGCTCCGATCACTCAGCATCCCCCTCAGAGCAGTGCTGTGTCAGCCCTGTGGAAACCCACAGACTGGCTGCACGGATATCCTGCTAAAACGCCACCGCAAACCACTCGGCTGTGAGTGAGGGTGGGGCCCACTCGTGCCTGGGGCGGGGAGCACCTGACCCTGAAGGTGAGCCGGGGGACAGAGGTTGAGTCTGCCTCCGGAGTCCACGAGGCCATCACAGAAGGCTAGCCCTTTCTCTGATGGTTCAGCAGCTCTGCCAGGTAGTCAGGCAGTGAGATCCCACAAATGAGAGTCAAGGGCAGGGTGGGGATGAGCACCTTGCCAGCGGCCCCCTCTGGTGAGCAGGCCGCACACCCAGGATGGGCTAAGGGCACAGTCCCTGGGTTTTCCTGCTTCTGAGGCCCCGAGAGGAGAGTGATTCGCCCTGAAGTGACCATCTGCTAACAAACTTCGCTGGACCTGCTCAATGAAAGAACCTTTAGAAATGGATGACACTGCAAAAGTGGAACCTGGACCAGCAGCCTAACGCATTTCATTCTCAAATAGGTGTGGGGAGTGCCCTTCTGCGAGCAGGAGCCTCCCCCAGGAAGAGCTGCCTGCGTGGAGGCGCTCCCGGCAGACGCGTCTGCGCTGGGTTTAGGAACACATGCTGTGGGTGTGGCCAGGAAAGTGAGGTAGACCTGGTTTTCAAGCAGGCCTGGGCATATGCTCCCGGCCCAGCCTAGCTCAGTGGCAGGAGAGCAGGCCTTGCAGGGCCTGGGAAGGCTATTAAAAGCTCTCGGGGACCAGGAGGACGGCCTGTTTTCCCGCTCCTCATTGAGGGTAGGATTTTCTGATTTCCCCCATGGGATCAGAAAAGAATCCCAGATGGATGGAATGCAAGTTCCTTTGCCTTGCTCCCAAGATCACCAGGGAGGCCAACTGATACTGAAGGCTCCCAGTTTCCGGAGACTCTCCAGTCTCTCACGCCAAGATTCCAGAGGCCCCTCAGACCCTCTCGTCTTGTTCTCCAAGCCTCATTGCGATGCCTCTGGTTACCCCTCAGGGCTGTAGGCCGAGCCGCCCTTTCAAAGAGCTGCTCAGCCCCCACCCCAACCCCCCATACCCAGAGCTGAGCAGATGCCAAGTCCACTCGGAGCTCAACGAGACAAAGCCCCGGGGATGGGCCGAGGGTATACAGCTCCAGAGGGGTGGCAGGGCCACCGTGGGAAGCCATGACAGGGGCTCACTGGGCCCTTTGTGCTAGCCACACGACTGGCCACTTGCATACTGATTTGTCAGAACCACCTAATGAGAAAACCAATTCCCAGTGGCCAGGCCCACTCATGAAGAAGGATTCAGGAAAAAGCGAAACTCATGGGAACAGAGAATCTCATGGCAAGTCTGGCTCTCCAGGTTTACGAAGTGACGGTTCTCTTGGAGGACATCTTTGTCCCTTAAAACTCCTGGCGCCTGCCCTGCTCCTTGACGACAGATCTCTGAACCCAGAGGAACACGATCAAGTCACAGAAGCACCAACTGAACTCACTGCCACCAGGTCGATTTTGACTCATCGCTTATACAGGGTTTTGGAGACTGTCACTATTCACAGGGGCTGACAGCCTCATCTTTCTCCCCTGAGCAGATGATGGGTTTGAACTGCCGACCTTGTGGTTAGCAGTTCAAAATTCACCCACATCACCACCAGAGCTCCTATACAACCTATAGCATAAGCTCCCCTCCGACAGGATACGACCTAGCTGGCTGAAACTTTAACCCTCTTGTCCTGCTATCCATCGGAACCATGCCACCCCCCAAACGAGTTGAAATCCCAACCCTTGGATGTGTGAATCTGAACCTCTTTGGAAGCAGGTGGTTTTCTTATATGTTAAGGAGGCCAAATACCAGTGTAGGGTGGGTCCTAAACCCAATCACCTCTGAGTTACAAAATCTGTTGGATGGATTTCAACTCACAGCAGAGCTGAGCTGCTGGCTCAATTATGAAAGCACAGTAGACAATAGACACAGACGCATCTCTAAGTGCAGGGATTGCTGGCAGCTACTAGAAGCTAAAACAGACAATGAAGGAGCCTCCCTTAGAATCATGCCCAGAACCACTTCTTGCCTTCTGAACCGTAAGATTACATTTCTGTTCTTCAGAGCCACGCACAAGCAGTATTTCTATTACGGCCGCACTAGGTCACTAGGATGTGTCCCAAGGCTGCCTTCCCCATCCCTATGTGCGGGCCCCTGGGCCACCTGATGACACCACTACCCCTGTCCACTTTTCTTCCAACCCATTTCTCTAGGTGAATGCCCCAGCCCTTCAGCTATGCCCTGTACCATCCGTCCAGCCCCCCATCACTCTCTGACTTGTGCACGGCCTGCCCCACCTAGGCATCCGAGAATGGAACCCACTTGCCAAACAGTGGCCAGATCCTTTCATAAGCAAATTTATCCTACTCTGGCTCAGCTTCAGCCCCAGCTCGGATCACTCTGCCCCCAATCCCTACCCCCTCCTCTTAAAATACCGCCCTTCACCCTCGGTTGTTTTCACCACACCTTTCACCTTGCTCTGTCTATGTGCTACACACCCAACGGGCCCAGCCGGGCCTCCAGCTTACAGCTGGAGAACTAACACCCAGCCTCTGAGCCTCAGCTCACACCCACCCCACTCTGCCCTCTGCATCCTCCCAGCACCCCCTGGGGCTGACTTATTTGCATGTTTATTCGTTCTTATCTTCTTCATCTTTATATCCTGGGTGAGCATCTGGCACGCCACCAGTTACTGAACGTGACTGGACTTCAGCAGGGCCCGTGGCCAAGCTGTGAAATGTACGACCTTGGAACAAGGGGAGAAGCCCGCCAGAAAACTCTTTGAAGGAAGACCGTTCAAGCTGAGGGGTGAGACAGTAGGCTTGTCTTTTGGCCCAGAAGAGAATCAGGCTGGTGCCAACTGGTAGGATCCTCTCCTGTCTCAGGGATCAGAGGCATGGGCAGAAGCCTCTTCTTCAGCAAAAAATGGACTTGAGGCGAAGCCTCCAATGCCGCCCCAACCAGAGTAGGCTTCACGGCATGCAGCGTAGGAGGTCCGACAGGGTTCTGGGGCTCAGAAAGGACCCGAGCTTGGTTTAAAGCTCTGCTGTTGCTATCTCAAGGAGCCCTGGTGGCATAGAGGGTTATGCACGGAAATGCTAGCGACAAGGCCAATAGTTCAAGCCCAGCAGTCTCTCAATGGGAGAAAGATGAGGCTGTCTACCTCCATAAAGAATTGATCTTAAAAAAAAAAAAGGACTAGTCTTGGAAATCCATGCCAGCAGTTCTACTCTGTCCTGTAGTGTCGCTATGAGTCAATAGCAGTGAGTTTGGTTTTGCTTTGACAGCTACCTTGAAAATCATAATAATTTTTTAATAAGGGTCCTGCATTTTCACTTCAGAAAAAGACCCGTAAGCCCATTGTGGTGGAGTCCAGTCCGACTCACGGGGACCCCAGGGACGACAGATCGATTGGAGTTCTGTGGGGTTTCTTGGCTGTGACCTTTATGGAAATGGATGATCAGCCGTAGCTCCCGCTGGGATCAACTCATCCACTGTTCTCAAATCGCCAAGTACGAATCATTCTCGCCTCCCAGGGGCCACCTTCTATGTTGTAGCCAAGTCACAATGACCATACAGAGTAGAGCAGAACTGCTGCACTGGGTTTCCAGGGCTAGAACTTCACTGCAGCAGGTGGCCATACCTGTCTCCCATGGAGCAGCTGGTACGTTCGAAAGGCCCACCTTTCGGTCAGCAGCCCAGTGCTTACCCAGGGCCGTCAGCAGGCTCTTTCACATGTGGCCTCTCTAAATACGCAGCCGGTTCTGCCCAGGCCCATCCAGGCTCAGGAAAGTGCACCTCTGTGGCTCGGTGTGGCCCTTGTAAGCAGCATAACATCCAACTTGGGCTGCCGAGCACAGCAGCAGCTGCCCTGGGCCAGCCTGTCTTTATCCACAGATGCGGTAGTTTCATAATCTGCTGTCCATTTGAGACTGAAGAGGGAAGGGGCGGAGTTTGGCCTGTCAATCAGGTTGCAGCTTGAGGAGCTCATTTGGAGGTGCTAAGGAGATAAATAGCTCACTGGAGGCGGGACACACACTCACCCCTGCAAGATACAGGGGTGAAGACACATGGAGCTACACTAGAGCCCTGGAGCTGGAGAAGCCATGTGGAGACCCCTACAAGCGCTGAGATGCTTCCACTGCCACTGGATCCACAAGACCTTCCACCTACTGGCCTGTGATCTTCCTGCATTCATGTGTTGCGTGAGTCTGAAGAAGAATTTATAGGACATGGCCTAATATCGGACTTACGGACTTGATCTGAGCTGGGCTGGGCTGTTTTCTCAATGTTCAATTGCTCTTGTAGATAGAGCTTTCTCTTATACACACGAGTGTCTAGGAATTTGTTTCTCGTAGTCAACCCAGACTAATTAATACAAGAGAAAACAAAGGCCTCACAGCCCTTGCAGGAGACCAGGGGTCATGCGGCTGCGGCCTTTGGACAGGAGACAGCAACACAAGAAGAGGGTGAAGAAACAAACGATCCCCTGTGGAGGCTTGCCGTGGGCCCCTCTGCGGTTAGGACCTGGCCTCGGCCTATCAGAGCAGGAGGAAGGCTCTGGCCAGCCTCACACAGAGGAACCGGCAGGGGGCGGCACCTTCCTCTCACACGGCTCCAGGGCTCTAAAACCATTCCTATGTGTTGGGAGCGGTCCCTTTGAAACTCCCTTTGCGTTTTCTGAGTCAGGTCTCTCTCCCTCTCTCTCGATAGATAGATAATATAAAAGATCCTAGCCCAAGTATTCCCGGGGAAAAAAATCAAAATCTGGACACTCAGAAGGTCCACATCGATATGGCAATCATACCACCTGTGTTAGTCTGAGTACATCAGAGAAACAAATCCACAGAAACTCATGTATAAGAGAGAGTTTTATATAAAGGCTATGTGCACATCAAGAAAACATCCCAACCCAGTGCTCCCCAAGCCTACAAGTCCAACATTAGCTCTTATGTCCAACATCAATCCATAAAGTCCTCCTCCATCTCACAGAACGCACGCAATGATGCCAACTGTAGGAGGAAAGCCGAATCAGTGAACGTGTTAGCATCTCAGCACTGGCAGGGGTCTCCACACGGGTGCTCCAGCACGCAGGACTATATCAGGGTAGGTCCAGGGTAGGCTTCTCCTTGGGAATGTCTTGCAGGAAGTGACCCTTACCAGCTGAAGCAGGAAATTGGCTAAGGCAGCTGCACCCTGGTCCGACCATCAGAAAACAAGAGACCCAAGAACTTGAAAGGCGAGGCTCACTGAGCCATTTATCTCTCCACCCTTCAATTAACCCCACAGGTGTTTATCGGCCAGGTTGGCACAATAAACTTTAACTATCTCAGCACCTATTGATTTTTTCCCCCAGAAGATTTCAGTTTTTGAAATATACAACTCTCACAGCACAGTCTTTACATTTCAAGTTCTTATTTTACAAAATAGTACACCATTTTGAAAGAATACTGCTTCAATCATGATCTGAAACACTTGTCCAAAAGCTCACAAAGGTCCCCAAAAGATGCACGGTGTGATGACATGCTGAGGGCCAGGCCTTACTCATATGAATAAATACTAATGCTCTATACCTGGAGCCAGCAAACGGTGGGCTTTAGTGGCCTGTTTGTGCACAGCCGTGAGCTAGCCACAATTTATGTGTTTTTTAAAAAGGGGTTGCTTGGGGCTGGTTTTACTTTCAAAGTGAGCGAGGCGAAGGGAACAGCACGGGCCCAGCATCCGCCAGTCACACGTTTGAGTCCTGGTGCGTGCTGTGCGGCTCACCAGCTGGGGTGCGGGTGGGGGAATAAGGACCCTTGACTAGTTGCTCAGCTGAGCCTCGCTTATGCATCTACATAAAATGGGGAAATGCTGACTATCTTCAAAGCTGCTGTGGGGAGCTCAGAGTATCGGCAAAACTCTTAGTACAGTAAGGGGTGCCCTGTAAAAGCCCCAACCAAACCCACTGCCACAGTCAATTCTCACTCAGATCACCCTACAGGGCAGAGGAGGGCTGTCCCGTTAAGTTCCCAAGGCTGTAGATATATATTTTTTAAGATCATTTTATTGAGGGCTCTTACAGCTCTCATCACAATCCATACATCAATTATATCAAGCATATTTGTACTTATGTTGCCATTATTATTTTCTAAACATTTACATTCTATTTCAGCCTTTAGTATCAGCTTCTCTTTTTATTCTCCCTCCCCTCCTCCCATCCTCGTGACCTCTTGATAAATTGTTATTTTCATATATATCTTACACCAATTGCTGTCTCCCTCCACCCCATCACCCCACCCCCATCCCCATCTTCTCCCTACCCTCCTGGTATCCCTGTTTCTGTTCCTGAGGGTTTATCTGACCTGGATCTGCGTGCGTGAGCTCTTACCTGTACCTGTGTACATGCTCTGGCTTAGCCCCCAGTGACAGGCAGCACTGGGGTCATGGTAGTGGGGGGTGAGGAAGTCTCAGGGAACCAGAGGACTAGTGTGTGTTTCATAGGTGCTTTACTTAAGGCTGCAAATCTTTAAAGAGACAGCCTCATCTTCCGTGCACCTAGCAGCCCAACTCGTTATAGGCTACATGCTCAACAAACAGCATCCACAAGGGGATTAACACATGAATAATGAGGGGGGAATGAGGTGAGAGGATGACTTGATTTGGCGTGAAGGTGAAGAGGCCTTGGTATGACTTGGTATACGTCCATCACTTATTGGCTGAATAACCGTGGGTAAGGCCCAAATCCCAGACCGCCCATCGGCAGAGAGGGTGGCGCCATGGTCCCCTGTCCAGCTGCAGGTTGGGTGACATGCCCTAACAGCCCATGAAGGCCCTCCCCAAGCTGTATTCTCCCCAAGCGGAGGGCTTTCATTGCTTTCTTGTTCTGCTTTAAAAGCCTGATCCAGACCCAAACTCCCTGCCCCGCAGCCATGTGATTCAAAGCGACCCCGTAGGGCGGGGCAGAACTGCCCCTGTGGGTTTCTGAGACCGGAACTCTTCACGGGAGTGGAAAACCACGTCTTTCTCTCAAGGATCGGCTGGTGATTTAGAACTGCTGACCTTGTGGTTAGCAGCCCAGTACATAATCACTATGTCACCAGGGTTCCTATGCGTCCTGCAATGAGTCTTTAAAATAAGGTTGCTGGCTTCAGAGTCAGAAAGGCTGGCTTTGAATCCCCTCCCTGGTACTTGGTCATTGAATGAAACTCGGGCCTCCTGTTAGATCTCTCAGAGGGAGGGATCTACCTCAGTCCTTGGCTCCGCGTGAGAAAGAATTCACGCCGAAGCCTGGTTTGTGATCCAAGTGAGTTTTATGAGCGTTAGAAGTTTCAGGCTTACACAGGCACCTGCAGGGCTGCTCACGAACCTGCAGCCTGCCTGGAAACTGCTCGCAGTCACGCGGTCGACTCCGGGCTCCTGCCTTTTCAATTATTCTGCAGGGAGACGTGGTTGACCCCATTGGCTGAATTGAATTCACCTGGCCTAGGTGGGCCAATCCAGGTGCAGCGCCCACCCAGGTGTACCTGGTGGGAAACCTGAACCTCTGAGCATGTGCAGTGTGCCACTCCTTTGTTTCTGCAGCTCGGACCTCTGGGCATGCGTAATGGACGCCCCAGCGCCCACGCTTGACTACCTAACACTCCCGTTCTCACCTGTCAGTGTAGAGAACACCCTTCCTCACAGGAGAAGGGGCAGGGCCCGCTGCAGTGTGGCAACCATCCAGTTGCTTCCAGTCTTTCTCAGGAGCGACTGTATCTCCCTCCTGGCTCCTGCAGTCTTCTTAGACCAACTTTCTGCCCCTTTTGCTTAAGGCAGTAGCATTGGTTACCATTGCTTGCATCAAGAAGAAGATCTCTTTCACGCTGTTACTGGGGAGAAACACCAGGCCCTCTGACCTTCCTGAGGTCAGCTCACTCTGATGACTGGCTGCTATTTTTCCAGTTGAATAGAAAGAACTGCAGGTGAGGTTGGCTCCACATAAAGGAGCCATTATCTCCGATGTTTCAAAGTATTTCCATTAACGCAAATTATATTTTGTTGTTGTTTGCTTGCTCTTGAAAAGAACACTTTATCCACATGGAAGTGGGAGCCACTGGGAGCTGCCTGGTCCTTTTCTTAAAAGCTAGCAAGGCAAAAGGGAGCCCTGGGAGTAGGTTACGTGTTGGCCTCTCCGAGGGAGACCGGTGAGCCTTTCTACTGCCTTAAGGAGTGACGGTCTCAGAAACCACAGGGACCGTTCCAGCCTGCCCTGCAGGGTCGCTGTGCGTCAGAATCAGCTCAATGGCGGTGACCTGTGGGTGTTGGATCAAGGCACAGGGAGCTCATGATCATTGGGGGAGAGGCTGGGGAAGGAGGGTGGGGAAGGTGGCTCCACTTGAGGAATGGAACCGAAGTGGCTGAACTGTACCTGTCGAGAGGGTTGGACTGGTGTGTGTGCTCCTGCGCACAGGCTCAACACCAAACCATGCCGATGCCCTTTACGCCACGAACATTCCAAACTAAACGCAAGCCGCTAACCCTGAGGATTGCAACCTACTCACGACGCTGACAAACTAATTCTGCTTTCCCTGCACCATGAGATAAACTAGTTTCTCTCGCTTTGTGACCTCCCAGCGTTTAAGTCGGTCTTCCCTGAATTCAACACCAGCCAGTATTAAACCTGAACACATTCCCCACAGGTACCTGTCAGGCCCTCACGGTAGTCTCTCCTCCAGCTATGTTGCTTCTGAACTCTCTTAGAAAGCATGGTTACTCAGCTACAGTCTGCCTCCCCAGGCTGTCATCATCCGTATTATTATTTGTCTGACTCATTGGGATGTCACTGGAAATTGTCAAGAGCTGCCCAAACTCCATGTGTCTTGTATGGCGTGTGTCTGATTAAAGAGGGCTAACTTCACTGTGGCAGTTACATGATCTCCTGTCATCTTGCGAAGGGGTGGAGTCTAGCCTGTCAATCTGGTTGAAGCTTGATGACCTCATTTGGAGCTGTGGCAGAGAAAAATTGCTCACTAGAGGCCAGACGCACTCTCTCTCTGCTTCGTCTTCCTGATGCCAAGCCACGTGGAGCGATGCGGATTGCAGCCAGAGCCCTGGAGCTGGAGGAGCCACACCACCACTGGATCCACAAGACTTTCCTCTCAAGAGGAATTTATGGGCTAGTATCGATGTATGGGCTAATATCGGACTTAAGGACTTGATCTGGGATGGGCTGGAGTGTTTTCTTAATGTACAATTGTTCTTTGATACAAAGTTCTCTCTTATACACACAAGAGTGTCTCTGCTTTGTTTCTCTAGTCCACTCGGACTCACACATTCACTCTCTTGCTTCTGCTGCAATGTGTCTTCAAGTATCCACTAGTTTTCCAAGTTGAAGGCTCCTCGGTTTGGGTGTCCATCATGAACCACTCTGTAGGTTTCTATACACTGCACCAAACGTTCCCCTGCACAGCTACAGAACTCACGTACCTGCGCTGGGATTTTTGGTAATGTATGTTCTGCTCTCATTTTTCTCACGTGCCTCTTTTTAAAACTCTGCAAAGTATCTCAGTGTTTTGTAAAAATTCATCTGGGTTAGGTAATCATCACAATCGACGCGAACAACTGGAAAATTTGGCAACTTTTAAAAAGTAGAATTTTATCGGAAATGCCTCTCTTAAAGAGTTTGCGTTAACTGTAAACTAATATTACTTACTGCTAAATGAGACCGATATCAACCTCAGTTCTGAAAGGTCGGTCAAAAAATATGGCTCACCAGCCTGTGTGATCAAGAGGTGTCGATGGGATCAGGTATCAGGCACCAAAGAACAAAAAATCATATCATTGTGAATGAGGGGGCGTGCGGAGTGGGGACCCAAAGCCCATCTGTAGGCAACTGGACATCCCCTTACAGAAGGGTCGCAGGGAGGAGACGATCCAGTCAGGGTGCAGGGTAGCAATGACGAAGCATACATCTTTCCTCTAGTTCTCAAATGCTTCCTCCCCTCTACGCCACCCCCCCACCATCATGATCCCAATTCTATCTTACAAATCTGGCTAGACCAGAGGATGCACACTGGCACAGATAGGAACTGGAAACACAGGGAATCTAGGACAGATGATCCCTTCAGACCCGTGGTGAGAGTGCTGATACCAGGAGGGTGGAGGGAGGGTGCGGTGGAAAGGGGGAACGATGATAAGGATCTACATATAACCTCCTGCCTGCGGAGCGGACAACAGAAAAGTGGGTGAAGGTAGACATCGGACAGTGTAAGATATGACAAAATAATAATATTTTATAAATTATCAAGGTTTCATAAGGGAGGGAAGACAGTGAGGGAGGGGGAAAATGAGGAGCTGATACCAAGGGCTCAAGTAGAAAGCAAATGCTTTGAGAATGATGAGGACAAGAAATGTACAGATGTGCTCGACACAATGGATGGATGGATGGATGGATTGTGATAAGAGCTGTACAAATCGCGAATAAAATGATTTTTTAAAAAGATAGTGGTACTTGGAAACAACAACAAAAAAGACCCACCCTCGTTAACCAAAGGTTGGCAGTCTAAATCCACCCAGAGATGCCTAGGGAGACAGCTCCACTGATCTTCCTCCAAAAAGCCCGAGAACTTCCTCCACTGAGAACCTCGGGGAGCATCGTTTGGTCTTAGCACGTGAGGTCACCCCAGCCAGGAAGGATAAAACAGCAGACTGGGAGAGGAGATGGGAGAGAATCCCAGGAAACCACTGGTGTGATCTAACTGGCCACGCAACCTATACCTAGAACCCAGGGCCCTCGGCTTCCACCCACCCTGCCCATTGTGAGAGCTCAAGATGCCTAGAGATTGGACTCTTTATTTTAAGGTCCTTATAATTTTTCCCACTTCCTACCTGATTATTTTAAGAGCAGAAAAGAATTTTCCTTTACTGATTTTTCTATCTTCTAAGCAATGAAACTGATAACCAGGCAAGTCAAGGATTGATCTAATGGTCTTCCTCTGGTAGCAGTGATCCCCAGTTCTCCCTCAGGACTTGGCCTGCCTCTGCCCCTGCATTCCTTCCCACACATCCTCCCTCCTCCCTGCGCCCACGCTCAGAGCCTTGGTTTGGGGCACAGGTGTGCATCTGAGCGGACTATGTTTCTTCTCCATTTAATTTTGTTTACTTGACTTGGGCCAGGCACGAGTGCCCTCCATTGCTATAGAGTCTTCTAGTCCAGTTCATCAACTCAGACGAGATGGGTGATTTTATTCATGTTTCACAGAAAGGGAAAGTACGGTTCACATTATTCACGACCACAGAGCAAGCTAGACACCTGGAAGGAGAGGCAGACCACTCCCTCGGATTCCCAGCCTGAACTCTTGGACCCGATGACATCCCTGTCAAGTTGAGATGATGATGGTTTAAAGACCCAGGGAGAATGCCAACTCCAGGAAGCCTGAGGTAGCAGGGCACCGAGGTCTGTCTACTGACTAGAGCTTTCTAACAAGTCCACCTTGAAGACTCCACACAGAGTAGACTTACGAGATTCCTCCAGGACACAGAGGTGGATGGGAGGGTGCAAACTCCAGGGGGTTTTCATAAGTCATAATGCATCATAACGAAGGATGGTGACGGCCAGTGTCAACAAGCGCTCCGACAGACTGAGGAGGGGGACTTACCGTATCCCCGATTTTCAGGCCCTCGCACTTCCTCTGACCGGGGTAGGACACACCGTCTTGGCAGGTGGCGGTGAAGAAGAGGTTGAGATCCTCAGGCTGGTCCCAGACTGACAGCTCCACTTTTGACCGGATACTCTGAGCAGAGAGAAACAATGAAGCCCGAGTCATTTAGTAAGGGAGACAGCTATGATGCACTCTACCCTGCCTTTCCGATGTCCCCTTGGCCTCCTGCAATGACCACAGCCCACACCCCATCCCCACCCCAGCATCCTGGCCTGAGGTCCCCCTGTGGGATCAAGCTCGGAGGAGGGGCTAACAGTCCGCATCTAGCGGCTGTCTCTTGCACGTATTGCCACCCACTCTCCCCCTGCTTGCCCCTGCAGACTCATCTCTGCCCCGCCCTTGGCTTCAGACACACAACTCCTCACAGTTGGCCGTGTGTTCGCCAGCCTTTGGGCCAACAAATTACCCATCTAAATAGAATTACAAACGGAGTGGATATAATCAGGGCTTTTGGAATGCTGGTACAGTTCTGGTTTTTAAATGCTGTTTGTTTTGAATTTGAGCACCAGACACGCAAGTATATGCCGTTCGCGAAAGGCCATTCTAATGTGCGTAATTTTCTGCACGTTTGTTCCAAAAAATTACCATTGGGAATCTTCTCGGGAGGGTTTTGAAGATAAGGTCACTTTGGAGATTGGGGCCAAATGAAGAAATTAGCTTGTTTTTAGAAGCCAGATTTCACCAAAGCAAATCAACATATCCCCACAGACGAGACATGCCGCGTGGTGGGATGCTCACATCCCGAGGGGCACATGCCACCTCAGACCAACAGATGTCCCTTCCGACGACTCCCATCTCGCCTCTCAAATACACCCCAAGGAACATGGCCGCTGAGCAGAACCGCCGCCAGAGTTGCCTCTCGTTCTTGTGAATCTTCTGTGAGCTCTCTCTGCTGAGCACGTAGTGTTAAATGAGGAGAAGCGAGATATGCAGCCCCCACGTATTAACAGCTCGTTGAAAAGACTTAAAAAAAATCTCTCCTACAGCAACAACTTTCCCAAGCGCTCCTACAGCTCTAAAAATACAACTCCCCTTCAGTTCACTCCCCTTCTGGTGCCAGCCTTCCCTGGCCGAGGTGGGGAGAGCCAGACGGGCCACCTGCAGCCCGCACTCTCCCACGGGCCCTGGTTAATTATTCTCAAATCTGCTTTCCCCAGTGGCGCGTGGATCCCCAAGGCCAGATCCTGTTTCTCTCTGGACACTCAGTACGAGCTCTGACTGACTGGATGGACCTGTACACGGAAGGTTGTGTGTTTTTACACAACCGCATGGTTGTCAGTTCCAAGGGCTAAGGGGCTTAGGTCTGGTAGACAAAACTGAAAAATATTAATTGTAAAATCAAGGTAATATATATATTTTAAATGTCTGCCACGGCGGGGGAGTCAGAGTGAGGAAGACATAACATGACACAGTCTCTCGGGCGGGAGCTAGGCAGATTGGGGCTCTGCAAAGTCACTTGGGAATCAAGCCCTGGTCGCAACTCGATGCCCACGACAGCCGCCCTGCAGGGTGGCACTGCCCCCCGTGAGTGTCTGAGGCTGACTGTTTACAGGAGTCGAAAGCTTCACCTTCTCCGGGTGATTTCAGACTGCTGACCTTGCAGCGAGCAGCCCAATGCATAACCACTATGCCACTTGGGAAGTCCATGAAATGTGGGGGTGATGTGGTTCACGAAGGAGTCCCTGAATGGAGTCGGGGCTCACACACTCAGCGGCTAACAGAAAGGTCAGAGGTTCCAGCCCACCCAGAGGCACTCTAGAAGAATGGTCCAGTCATCTCTGGCCAAGCAATCGGTCATCGAGAACCCAGGGCTGCCCAGTCCGACGCTGGCACACGCGGGTCACCATGAGCTGGAGTCAGCTTGACGGCCACAGGCCGAGAGGCTCCCAAACAGGAGGGCCGTCAGCACTCCACACCCAGACGGGCTGCAGTCGCCACCTGGAAGGGGCCGGGGAGGGGGGCTTACCGAGGAATGAGAGAGCTAAGTGGACTGTCTAGAGCGGGTCCCTACCCTCTGAGGATAGTGAGATGACAAGAGCGTCGTGTGTTCGATTCAGGCCATCAGACCCGCAGGCTGTGTCCTCCTCTTTCAGGCGATCAGACCCGGAGGCAGCATAAAGACATGCCTAAGACAGGATGAGTGGCAGCCAGAGTGGACATCGTTCAGTTGGAACCGCTCATTCTGTGGAAGCCGGAGCCAAGGCCAAAGCAAAGGCCTCATCAAGGGCTCTCCCCTTTGCCGGAGGCAGGAGCAGATGCAGGCTCCTGGATCGCTCCCCAAGGCACTTTCCAATCCCCATTCCCAAACCCCCTTTTCAAGAACTGGCGCTCGTCTGGCCTGTCAGCCTAGCCAGGCTGTAAGGGTCCGGCTCTCCCAGAGGACAAGCTCCTCGAGGGCAGGGCGGTTCAGTCTTCTTCGCCCAGAGAAACGTGACTTGGAAATAAAGCATTGCCATTGGTCGCGTTGCCTGACCTACATTAGGCCTTTGGGGATGGGGAGGGTGTGTGTCGGAGAAATGAATGAAGCACGAGGGATACCAGGGATTCAGACCACGCGCCTCTTAGACACGGAGACGCCCGTGAGAGGCACCCGAGCTTCGAGGAACTCCTACCACGTTTGCCCCTGAAGATAATCGTGTGACTTGTCCTCGGAAGAGGAGACGGTGTCGAGGACGCCAGTAGTTTGGAGGCTGGGAACAGTTCAGGCTGGGTCACATCTGGAATTGCTTCCAGGCGGCCAGCTGTGGTGCGGGCGTGCGCAGACTGGACGGCCACAACACAAAGAGAAGCATGTGCCCCGCCGGGGAGAGAGGCAGCGCGGCCTCTGATGTCACTTTCCTGCCACTTCCCCGGCCCCACTCCCAGAGGCCCCGAGGTGGCTCGCCGATCCCTACGCACCCTCTCAACGCCACAGGAGGAGGACAGACTGGGCCCTGTGGCTGAGCCTGGAAGAGAAGCTCCCAGCAGCACGTTGGGTCAAGACGCCACACTGCGGAGCTCCCTGAGGGTGGCTGGGCGAAGGCTCACAGCAAGGAATCCAGCAGCCAAAGCTTGATTGATAAGTTAAAGCCAAGAGGGGAGATTTCACACTCCGAAATTTGCAAACCAACAGAGTGGACAAGACAATAAATTACATCCGCCTGGTCTGTTTTGTTCCCTCCTCAGCCAAGCCAAATAGCACAGCCAATCCATCTGTTACACAGACGCCGACCTAAACCGTTTCCGAATGCCTCCGCCAGCCCTTTGCCAGCAGGCCAGGGAAGGTAGACGGCAAGCCGCCCATTGAGTCAGCTGGTCCGTGAGGCATCACGAAGCCCCACCACAAGCCGCCTCCATGGCCAGGGACACAGAGGCACGGCAAAGCAGAGGATCATCAGAGGGGGCCAGAGCTTCTCCCTCCGGATCACGAGCTCTGTGTGTCACCACAGGGAAAGTGCCAGGTGGCTGTGGCCCAGCCCTGGGCCACCCGCTTGACGGAACAACAGCGGCCAGCAAAACAGGCACGAATCAAGACAGCACTCCAACATGCCCTAAAGGGCAAGTTTCACTAAGTGGACCCGCTCTCGATTCCCTCCCAGGCCCACATGTCTGCATTTAATGATTTCTCTGAAATTTCCACGGGAAGGGCAGGGCAGGAACAAGGAATTCCTAATACTAGGAATTACATGCATTTCTCGCCCACATGGGTTGAACCCTATACCTGTGGATGGGGTCCCAGGTGGGGCAGGGCTGTCTGTTATGGGAATGGTGTCGCCCTAGTGTAGCGGCGTCTACATCGACTCCTGTCGGAGTGCAAAGTTGTTGGAAGGCAGGTCGGATGAGTCCCTGTACTCAGCGACCCCCTGTGCATCACCCGCACAGCCACGCCGGCGTGGGGGCCCCTCGTTGCCGTCACTGGGTCAGTCCATCTCCCTCAGAGCCTTCTCCGTCACCGCCCATCTGCCTGATCAAACATGACACCCTTCGCCAGGGCCTGGGCCCTCCTGGGTGCTGTAAGGGACAGTGTAGACAGATAAGGAGGTTGGGGATGTAGAAGCCAAGGAGAGAGGAAGGCTGAGAGAAGCCCTCCCCCCCACACCCAACCCCCGGCGTCCACAGGGAGATTTCTAGGACCGGAGCTCTGATTTCAAACGTCTAGCCTCAGAAACTATGAGGAAGGCAATCTGTGCCCCTTAAAGCCGCCCACTTGTAGGATTTTGGTTAGATTATGAGTGAAGGGATGGCATCTAGCCTGTCAATCATTGTATAGCCAATGAGACCTCTGTGTGGGCATGGTCTTCCCCTAAGGATTCTGGGAACTCCAGTATTTCCTCCTTGGAGGCAGGAGACACACACTCTTTCTGCTTGCTCCCTGAGAGATACTCCATTGACAAGACACATGGTGCTACGCTGTTAGACCCTGGGACCTGGGAACTGGAGGAGCCACGTGGGGACCCCTGCCAGCAATGGGATGCTTCTACCACAACTGGATCCACACGACTTCCCACCCACTGGCATGTGATCTTCCTGCATTTGGTGTCATTGCATGTGTTTCATGAGTCTGAAGAGACGTTATGGATCAGTATTGGACATATGGGCTATTATCGGACTTCTGGATTTGATCTGGACTGGGCTGGGATGTTTTCTGAATATTAAAACTGCTCTTGTATATAAAGCTCTTTCTTCTACACATGAGTGTCTATGAATTTGTCTCTGTAGTCTACTCAGACTACTACACATCTCCATAAATCTATTTCTAACTGTTTCCACTGAATTTGAAAAGTCACTGCTGAAAGTCTTCCACTAACATCTACTCATCCCTCCCGGCAAAGAGGCCCCTGTCTGCTCCCCTCCCACCCAGAGGATGCTGCTCCTTCCTACTCCTCGATCCCAGGCTCCCGGATTTCGACTAAGAAAGCAAACACAGATAAGGAATCCCATGCAGGACCAAGGCCTTGAATGCCTGAGGAGGAAAGCGCACTAGTGAGGTCGCTCTGTGAGGTCCCCTCCGACCTGGGAGCCTTGTGCTGCCCTGACGTCCAGCACGGGCGTGCAGAGCCAGCCACCTCATTGGGCTGGCCGGGCAGGATGGGGCCTTCACCATGAAATGCTTTTGGGGGGCATTTCGGAGTCCTAACTGCTGCCTGGAGGAGTCTGAATTCCTTAGGTGACCTGAGGATGGAGACACTGGGAGGAGGTCCTTCCCCAGAAGCCCAGGAGAAGGTCCTCACCCCCACCCCTCACCCCACAAAGTCAAGGGTGAGAGGCACATAGCCAGGCCTTCCTCAATGGCCCTGGCCTGTCTTGGACTGAGGCAAGCGCTGCTTTCCTGCCGGGAGGATGGCCCCCACCAAAGCCCTGGCCTGCATGAGGGAAGGGCAGAGCAGCACAGGGCACGGGTGCCGGGTCACTCTGGTTTCTTTAGTTCCAGGTCCAGAGCTTGAGGCCCATGAGGTCGAGAGTGAGAAGTGGCTCTTGGGAAGAAGCAACAGGCATCTATCATATCATGCCCCGGGCCCTCCATGCAGGCGCCCTCCTGGAGTGCCCCCTCACCCCTCCGTCTGTCCTCACAGTCCAGCTGCTGTGCCACGGAGCAGGCACACACCGTCCGTCTTGTCCTGAAGCTGCCAACCAAGTGAACGCCCATGGGAATCGGAAAAGCACGGAAGCACACCGTTCATCTCTGAGCCTGTCTCCCTGGGCTCGGCGGGGCTGAGAGGATCAAGGTCAGGGCTGAGCAAAGAGCAAGCTGGGAGAAGCGGGGTGTGGGGCTGCCGAGGTGAAAGGGGTCTTTGGATTCCCTCAACAAGAAGTTCCACAATGAGGCGAAATCAGAGAACCTGTGAGCGAAAGACAGCTTTAGTTGCCACCCCCCACCGAAACATGAAGGTGGGAGATGGGGAGGCAGAAGGACAGAGGGGGAAGATGGGCCAAACAACAATCTAAAATGTCCCACTGTTGCCCAGTCCACCCCAGGTGACCAAGCGCGGAGCTGGCTCCCACCAAACGTGAGAGTTCCCCAAGGGGAGGGCTCCCCAAGGGGAGTGCACTAATTGGGCTCCAGCCCCAGCAGAACGGCATTTTGCACCTCAAAGCAGGGCCACACCAGCTAGCAGAGAGGCAACTAAGTCCACATGGAAGAAGCACGCCAGCCTGTGTGACCATGAGGTGTCGATGGGATCACATATGAGGCATCAAAGACCCAGAACAAAAAATCATATCATTGTGAATGGGGTGTGTGTGTGTGTGTGTGTGTGTGTGTGTGTGTGTGTGTGTGTGTGGAGTGGAGACCCAAAGCCCATTTGTTGGCCACTGAACATGCCCTTGCAGAAGGGTCTCAGGGAGGAGACAACCAGTCAGAGTGTGATGTAGCAACAATGAAACATACAACTTTCCTCTAATTCCTAAATGCTTCCTCTCTCCCACTATCATGATTCCAATTCTACATTACAAATCTGGCTAGACCAGAGGATATACATGGGTACAGATAGGAACTGGAAGCAAGGGAATCCGGGGCAGATGATCCCTTCAAGATCAGTGGTGAGAGTGGTGATATTTTGGGAGGGTGGAGGGAAGGTGGGGTAGAAAGTAGGAACCGATTACAAGGATCTACATATAACTCCCTCCCTGGGGGGCTGACACCAGAAAAGTGGGTGAAGGGTGACATCCGACAGTGTAAGACATGACAAAATAATTATAGTTTTATAAATTATCAAGGGGGAGGCTGGGAGGGGAAAAATGAGGAGCTGATACCAAGGGCTCAAGTGGAAGGAAAATGTTTTGAGAATGATGATGGCAACAAATGTACAAATGTGTTTGACACAATGGATGGATGTCTGGATTGTGATAAGACTTGTACGAGCCCCCAATAATATGATTTAAAAACAAAGACAGTGCCACACCAGCAGACTGACAAAGTCAAGGCTGGGCAGGACAGGGTTCCAAAATAGACCTCTGTAAATGAGTCCCTACATGGAAAGCAAGATCATTTTTTTACACACATGTCTTGTGCAGTGGTTCATCAGGTTCCCAGGTTAGTCTCTCAAAGTCTACTTAGCATATATTTACACGGGTTTAAGCTCGGCTGCTCTGCAATAACGGATGGAGTCCAAAGTCAAATGTGGGCTTCTCCTCGACCCTGGGAGCCGGAACCACACTGGGGTTTAGCAGGGAGGGGGAGGCTGATGAGAAACTGCCAAACGATCAGGCCAGGAGGACGGCACAGGTCCATCCCAAGAGTGCTGTCTGCCAGGTCCCGGGGCGGAGTGCTTGGGCAGTGCTGTGTTCCATTGTGCCCGGTGGTCAGTTCAACAGGAGTGGGCGACGGGCGTTAGACTGGCACAGAGCGTGACAAACCCGCTCAGGGTCCCTCTGGAAGGACCTGACACCTTTCTGATCCCGCGTGTATAGACACATGGCTTAGAGAGGAGACCCCTCATTGCTGATTCGTCTCAAAAGAAATTGTCTTGCCTTTTTTTTGTTCCTCCCTTAAATTGAAATGTAATTTCTGGGCAGTAACCAGAGTGATCTCTTTAGTACAGAGAGTTGGAAGATACAAAATCAGTCAAAACCAAAAACGCCAACCCCAGACCTTCTGAGTGGCTGACAGCGGAGGCCTTTGGTAGATGAGGAGGGGCTGTGGCTGGCCCCAGGGGCTCAGGGTCCGGGAACAGGCGGCTATTGAGGATCTGGCCCATGATCAAGGGCAACATGCCTGAAGGGCCCTACGGCGCCACAGTGAAGGGCCTTGGGAGGTACAGCCACCCTGCAGCATGGCCAGCTCAGCATCGGGGTGCAGACAAAAATGGGATATAAGAATTGGAGCAGACCGCTCAGGGTCCAGTAGCAGACAGGCAGCAAGGAGGCTGGGGTGCTGATGTGGGCCATGCTGCAGCCTGTCCGCTGTCTGGTAAGGGCAGTTCACCGTGCGTACTTGTCATCATTCTCGTTCTGCTGGGGTGACCGATGCAGCTCACAGGAACAGAGAGGCAGGGTCGACCAAGGTCACTGAAAGCAACCAGAGCTGCTCTGATGGGACTGTGGGTGATCCCAGCAGTCAGAGTGCAGAGGTGCCCGGAGACCACCAGCCCGACAGGTCCATTCCTGGAGGCACTTGCATCAGACAGGCCAGGTTCGAGGTGAGGAGGGGAAAAGGGGGAGGGGAGTGGGTGAGGGAAGCATCAAGCAAATGGCCTTCTCCACCCGGAACCTGAGCGATGAGGTTCTGAGAAGGGGCCAAACAGCCAGGTGCACCAACGCATGTGCACCAAATGCCACATCAGCTCCCGATGCCTCAGTGGGAGAAGAGAGGGATGGTGGTGTCGGGCGAGGGGAGAGAGGTATTGAGGAAGAAATCAGTGACTCACATTGTACGCGTTGATAATCAGTTGAATGATATTTTTGGAGTCTCCATGTAGAATCTCCACTGTTGTTCCAGGTATCAGGGCTGTAAAATTCTTGGAGGGAAACAAACAAAGAAACGATAAATCCATTTTGCTTCTCCACACCCTCCAGGAGAGAATATTGCTATACCGAGCCCGGCCAGGAAGGAGGTCCAAGAGCTAGGCAAAGGAGCTCCAAAGAGCTCATGGAAAGGTGAGTTTAAAAGATAACGTCATTTCCCCCCACAAGCTTTTTCAAACTCCCTTGTCTTCTCCCAGTCTTGTCACACCACATGCAGGAGAAGACAGCGAGGACTGTCCCAGGGAGCAGTGTGCTGAAGAATGCCCTGCCGGCGGACAGTATCTGAACCTGAGGCCTGGCGGGATCTCCTTCCCGGAGAGCCCTAGCTTCCCGCTGGTGCGCCACAGACAACCGGCAGCAATCCCTTCTTTTAGGTGTAGCGGTTACCAGCTGGACTGCGATCCGCTTGGTCAGCAGTTCAAAACCATCAGCAGGTCCGCAGGAGAAAGACTGGGCTTTCTACTCGCGTAGACCGTGACAGACTCAGAAATGCACAGGGGCCCGCCCAGTCAGCACTGACCCGATGGCAGTGAGGCAGATCCGCAGACGCCTCGTGGTTTTCTTGCCATTTCCTCCCGGGTCTATAAAGCTAGTCCAAGACTCCACTTCGTGTCCCCTCCACCCACCTCCCATGAGGGAATGTCCCCAAGGGTCTCAAGTATAACCTTTTTTTTTCTTAAGAGCGACATGAACAGTGCCCTCCTAAGGACCTCTGGGTATTCTGAACGAATTCTGTGGCAAAGAAGGTAGCCCTGAGTTCTTGTCTCGATTCGTTCATGCATATGAACACCAGGGCATGCCAGATGCCTCCACAAACATGCACCACCCCACATGCACGCCTGCCTCGGAGGGATGGGATACTACCTGAGCAAGGCGTGCTTTGCTGTCAGTTAAGCTAAGGGGACTGTTTTCCTCCGTGAAACATCTGGCGGCATACCCAGTACAGTCTGTGGACCGGCTCCCTCCAGGACCGCTTTGGTAAGGCCTGCAGTTGGATCTGGCTCTCTGCCACACAGGATGCGGTCACCCTGAGTGGGAATTGACTCAACGGTAGCTGGCCATTTCCCACTAAACAAGCATACCCACATTCTCCTCTCTCTGTTTTCATCTTTTAAACGGATTCCGACTAAAAGAGCTCAAGGAGATGCAAGCAGCATTGTAGCGACCATCAGTTCAGGCAGAAGTGGTGGAAAAACAGCATCGGACTCAGCTTCTGTTGCAGACCGTTAGGGGCAGAAAAGAGAGGCCCCAGACCTGCTCGGCTGGGGGGGTGGGGAGCGCTTCCCGAACAAGTGTTCACGGTTGTTCGGCGTATAGGTGAGCTGGCTTTCCATGGAGCTAAATGAGCATTTGTGATGTAACTGGGACAAGATTTGTAGTTCAGAGAGCGGCTGTGGGGAAGAGCGCCTTCGCGGGGGGAGTTTAGAAGAGACGGCCCACGGGCGACCCAGGAACAGGCTCTTCTAGATGGAACAGATTGCTCTAGTCACTCAGGATGTTTATTTAGGGGACTCTTTGGAACTGTTGCTTCAGACTACCCCTCCTGGTCTCCCAAAGTCCCCCGAGTCGCACAACTGTAACCTTGGAAACAGTGGTTCTGCCTGCTTAGAAGCCTTAACTTTCTTTCTCTACACTTTTTATTGATGCTCTTGTTCCCTATTAGAAGAAGTGCTACCCACTCATCATCTATAATCGGTGAATTCACACACGGTTATCAAGTTTTCTTTCCAAATCACATTAGACCACGCATGTTTACATAACTTGTGGAGGCACACACCGTGATGTCTCTTCATACTATTCTTCCCTCAATCAAGGCACTACGATGACGCGCCCCGCCTTTGAGTCCCCCGCACATAGAGCTGAACCGTCCCTACCTTCCCCACACGTCACCCGGTCCCACCTTCTCACCTCCCTTTTTATCTCAGGGTCAGCATGGCTATCTGCTCCCTGCCCCCTCCCCCCACCACTTCCCCGCCTCCCTTCCTCCCTCCTTCCAGGCGTACCTTATAGAGCATGTAATGATTTTTGGTCACCGCAAAGATGAGGTTGATGTTGCTCTCGGCTAGTTTCTCTCCAAGCAAAGCGAGGGATGGGTAGTCCTGGGGTAAAGGGAAAAGTCAAGGTGGGTACAATTCCAAACAGGCTGCGATTCTAGCGCCAGCTCCAGCAGGCACTCAGTGTTCTCAGGAGCTTATCACTTGCCACCCCCACCCCCACCCCCGCCGCTTATAAACAAACTCCTAAATGGAGGAAATGTGTAGAGGACCCATCAAGCTAGAGCCCCTCCTCCCACCCTTCCCAACCCGGAGGGGAGTGTAATGAATGGAGATTTCCTGGGTGGAAATTCCTGGGGGAATTGGGGTGGCTCCAAAAAGAGCAGCTACCACAGGCCACCATCTACCATTGGTGTCTGTCTGTCTTGACTCTCTCCCCAAGGCTCTTTCTCCTCCAGCCTCGCCCTGGTCTCTTGTCCTTCCATGCCCAGTGGCTCGGTTTCTCAGGGGCCTTCTGGGGGTCCTGCTCACAGCTTAGAACCGGCAGAAGAAGCTGCTGATCTCTGAACTAAAGGCTGGGCCATGGGGGTGCAGTGGTGGTGGTGGTGGGGGACTAGAGAGGGAGAAGGCTGACGGGCAGTTTAACCATGTCCGAAAGGGTTTGTAAAGCTAATGATGTGCCCAGGGGTCCACATCAAGCAACACCCAAGAGATAGGAAGTTTTATTCAGATTCAATTGTTCCCCAATAATTCCGAAGACCGGGCACTGGCTACCTCTTAAAAGTCTCCAAAACATAGACTTAATCCAGTGAAGAAAGTTAGAAAGAATTGCCCTCTGGCTAGACACTAGAATGGGTTTTGGAAAGTACCGTAGTGTGTGTGATTCCTTGAAGAACAATTACACAGTAAGGGTAGTGACAACTTGGTCATGACTGGGTCTGGGTGACAGGTCTGTGCAAGTTCACATGACTTGTCATCATGGTGCACATTTACAATGCTGCCTGAGTTACTTTTACTTTTACATGGTCACGGCTATTAGAGGTGGAAGTCTTTCAGGTGTCCCTTTCCAGGCAGGGTGCCACCTACCCCGCTCCCAATGACAGTGACAGAGTCCACTGTCCACCAGGAGCCAGGACATCTGTGCTTATTCTTATTTATAAATTGTTTTTGAATGGAATTGTTTTCTTAATTGTACTCTCAGATTGTAAAAGGATATAACTGAGCGGGCCTTTGAGACTAGCTAAGCGCTCTTTGGACTTCTTTTCCAAATATCCCCTTTAATAAACTATAAACTCACTCTTTCTGTTAAAAACAACAACAACAAACAAACCAGAACTGGTTTTTTTTTTTCCATATGGACTTTGAATCTTATAGTTTTACTGAATTTACTTATTAGTTTTAATTGCTTAAATCCATGTGTTAGAAATTCCTTGGGATTTTCTTTGTATTAAATCCTATGGTCTCTACCCAGGGATGATGTGACTTCTTCCTTTCCAGTCGTCTGCTTCTCTTGGGTTACTGCATTGGCTAGAATGGCTAATATAACGTTGAGCAGACGGGGAGAGCGCTTGCATCCTTGCCGCGTTCCTGAACGGAGGGGCAAGTGTCCGGTCTTTCCCACGAAGTCTGATGTTACTCGTGGTTTTTGAGAGGCGCCCTGGAGCAGGTGGAAAAAGCTCCGTGCTAATCTTAGTTTGCTGGACACTTTTATCGCAAAAGGGTGTTGGCCTTTGTTTAACGGTTTTGGGGCATCTCTGCAGAGGCTCGTGTTATTTTAAACTCACATGCTGCATTGCAGGAAATGCTTTCATCTCAGTTTGCCTGGCCCCCTCTGTGATGCCTGTCCCAGCTCTGCAGCTGCACAATCCCTGCCCTCCTGTGAGATCGTTGGGGTCACCCCTCCCCTGGACTGAGCACACTCACCCTGAGGTGTGCAATGAACCGGCTAAAGAAACCCTTGCGACCAGTTCTGCAGACCCAGCTGGAAAAGTTGCAGAAATGAACTCCGAGCCCACGAGTGACTCGGAAAGTCAGCGAGCCCCGAGTGTCCGAGGACGGTTTCAAAGCAGTGAGCCCTCAGACCCGGGTGGGGTCACAAGGAGAGGTGGCAGGCACCTAGGCCCCGATCCTCACCATCTGGTTAGATGCGGTGTACTCATTGGCCTCATTCAGGTGGCACTGGCCATCGTGGGGCTGCACCAAGCCCCCCAGTTTCCCATCCAGCGCGATGTGTGGCACGTCGTCCGTTGTGAATACCAGCAGGTGCAGCGCATCCTTTCGCCAACCGATCTTCTCCTGAGGGACAAAAAGGCCAAGTGTACAGCAACCTTCCGAGCTGGCCCTGCACTGGACGGCAGGCAAGGTACCGGCACAGCTCCCAGAATTACCACCTGAATGAGGCCCAAACCACTGCGGAGAGAGTCTACAGGCTCAGAGAAGGCGCAGTGTGGGCAAGGGGACCCTAACTGCCTGGAGGCAAACCTGGGAGCCTTTGCTTGTACAGCCCCAGACACCCAGGACCCCTCCCCACCAGCCCACCCCACACACCCTGCCTTGCTGGTCCCTTCAATGATTCCTGAAGGGTGATCCTGCTGGGTGCATGCTCTTTGGGCTCACCTAGCCTCCCGTTCCCAGGACGACTTTTAATTCACCCTCACCACCTCATCAACCCCCTCTGGCTCTGAGCTCTGTTGTTGAGGAGGAAAATGGCAAGTCCCGGGCACTGCTGAAAGAACACACCAATCTGCCTTGGAAAAAGTACAGCAAGGATGTTCCTCAGGGGCAAGCGTGGCAAGACTTCGTCTAACCGACTTCGGCGCTGTTGTCGGGAGAGACCAGTCCCTGGAGAAAGACATCACGCTTGGTAACGCGGAGGGGCAGCCAGAAAGAGGAAGGCCCTGGACCAGATGGACAGACAGCAGGGCCGCAACAATTGTGAGCGTGGCGCAGGGCGGAGCAGTGCTTCCTGCCACTGGACACAGGGCGGCTGCCAGTCAGAGCAACTGACAGCACCTAGTACAACAGAGTAACAGCCACCAGGCCACACACTCTGGTTGGCGGACTGGCTGAGAGCAGACTTCAGTCCCCTGCTCACTGTGGACCCTTCCAAACAAAATGCTCCAGTGACCAAGAAATGGTAAAGCCTGCCACCTAGTCTGGTGGGTTGGAGAGTTAGGAAACCTTTTCACTTTTAGGAGTTAATCATTCATCGAATCCCATCTGTTCCGAGTCTGTCGGATCAGCTCTTTTCTCCTAGTCCTGCTTTACCGTGTGAAATGTACCCGTCTTCCTCCCGAGACTCAGTCACAGACAGTCTCTAATGGAAAGAACTTGGTGCTTCATTATTGTTCCCTTAAACGCAATCACCATGGCCCACGCTGCTCGGCGGGCTTGTACCACGGCCCCGACACCGCACAAGCACGCTTCTCGGTCACGATGACACAAGCAGCCAGACCTGGGTGCAGAGCAACCCTATGTGGGGATCTGGTCACCTTCCCACGGACTCGCAGTTCAGTAATACGACAAGAAACAACTGAGTTTTGTCAGTGGGCAACACCTTTCTACAGACGCCTTGCCAAAGGATAGAAATGTGAGCCCATGAAGGGATTTCAGTTCGACCAATCATTAAGGAAATGTCAATGAAAACCCAACAAGAGAGTTACTAGAGAGCTATTAGACTGGCAGCCAAACAAGCCGCTCTCATGCGCATTGCCGGTAAGGACGCAGAGGCAGTAAAGCCTCACAGGCTGCTGGTGAGAAGGCGGAATGGCTCCACAGCTTGAGGAAAGAGCCTGGCATCTTTCTATAAGGCAAGCCAGCAGCCTGCTCTCAGGCACGTATCTAAGATAAAGGAAAGCTTGTGCGCATCTAAGAACCTCTGTGCCAGTGTTCACAGATGTTTCATTCATTATCACCGGCAACGAGGCGCAGCTCAAATGCCCATCGACTGGAAAAGAGATAAACCATGGAGTATTATCCCCAAGGAAACAGGGCCAAGGCCACACTCAAAGGGCGACTTCACAGCAGGAAGCTGTTCCTCTGGTCTTCAGGGCAATACAACCCTCAAGGGCGAAAGACAGACCCGACCCGGGGTTGCCGGAGGCTGAGGCTGACCAATCGTTGGGGGCCTGGGGAGTGGGGGGTGTTGTTGTGTGCGACAACCAAGACCCCAGGGGACACAAGGAGGCCTTCTTGGATGGTGAAAATAGTCTGTATCTCACTTTTGAGGGGTGGGGGAGCCTAAAAACAGTGAATTTTACTATGTGTCAGTTATATCCTAAAAACCCGAGTTCAAAACAAAACATAAACACTTTAAAGCAGCGGTTCTCAAGCTTCCTCACACTGCAACCCTTTCATACAGTTCCTCAGGTTGTGGTGACCCCCAACCATAACATTATTTTCATTGCTACTTCATCACTGTCATTTTGCTCCTGTTATGAATCGGCGACCCCTGTGAAAGGGTCATTTGACCCCAAAAGGGGTCGTGCCCCACAGATTGAGAATCGCTGCTTCAAAGGCTATCCCTTTAGCCCAGTCACCCCACCTGAGGAGGATCCATCAGTAAGAAGTACCCCAAAGGTGAGACAAGGAGAAACACATCGCTGTCCTTGCTCTCCACTTGACAGCTGTTAGAAATTCTATTTGGAAAAAGTGTGTAAATGACACAAGTAGGCATAATCACACCCCTACAGTATTCACAACAGCAGGGCGGGGATAGAAATAACCTACGTACCCATCAATGGATGAACACGCTATGGTACAAACACATAACGCAATACCATGCACCATTAAAGAATAACAATGAGTGTATAAACTGTCCCACAACATGGGTGAACCTGGAGGGAACGATGTTTTGTGGAAGAGGTCAGTCACAAGAGGAAAACAATATTGTATCTGACCATCTTGGCAGAAAGTCAAGAAGATGCTTCCTCATAGAAAGAAATCTTGTTTGGTTCCCAGTGAAGGGAGAGGGTAAGAGAGAAAAATCACGAACCACTTAGAGCAGTGGTCCTCAACTTCCTCATGACACCGCCCTTTCACACAGTTCCTCATGTTGTGGTGACCGCCCCAACCATAACATTATTTTCTTTGCTACTTCATAACTTGTCATTTTGCTACTGTTATGAGTCATTATATAAATATCTGATATGCAGGATGCATTATCATTGTTACAAATTGAACATAATTAAAGCATAGTGATACATCACAAAGCAATATGTAATTGTATATTGTGAAATATTTATGTGTTTTCCGATGGTCTTAGGTGACCCCCAAGGGGTCTTGACCCACAGGTTGAGAACTGCTGACTTAGAGGATATTTGTGACCTTGGGGAAGTAAGACAAGACACGATAGAGGGAAGGCAGCACAAGACCCTGACTGAGAAAGATGCACAGAGCACCGAGAGCAAACAGCATCCACAGGAATCATCGTCAACTTCACAAGGCCACAACCACAGTAAACGCAAACAGTGTACAAGTAGATGCCCGGATGGTGTGGCAGAGCATACAGGGGGCAAAGTGATATAAATTTCTTAACCATGACCAAATGTTGTGAGAGACTGGGCTTGAGGGCTGAGGACCATAGTTTCAGGGGACAGTGACATCAATTGACTAACACGGTCCTTAAAGGCAATGGCCGACATCCTATTTTGGGAAGCAGTGACTGAGGTTTTAAAAGCTGTTGAACAACCGGCCAACATATGACTATTAGTCTCTTTGCCTCGAGCAAGGAAGCGTGAAGAAAACCTAAGACTCACAGAAACCGTTAGCTCGCTAGACTAATGGGCCACAGCAACCAGAACCTCCACTGGCCTGAGACCAGATCGGGTCTGACCATCATCAGCCACCACTCTGATCAGGACACAGTAGAAGGTCCAGACAGTGGGGGGAGAATGTAGAACAAGTTCAAAATCATATAAAAGATCAGACTTACTGCTCTGATCAAGCCTGGTGGAACCCTTAAGACAGTAGCCCTTAAACACCCTTCACACCTGGATCTGAACCCAGAGACCATCTTTCAGCCAAACCAGAACAGGCCTACGAAGGGACTATCGAAGGATCCTGTAGGCTGAATGTTGGATGATGCCGAAAGTGCAAGGAATACAGAATCAATGCACCAAAAAAGAAGTACTGGACACTCAACCATTTCAGGAAGAACTGGTGGTGCTGAAGGAAGAAGTCCAAGCTACACGGACGGAAGGAACAAGGAAGAAGCCGTCAGGAATTGACAGGACGCCAGTGGGACTGTTTCAACAAGTGGATGCAGGGAGGTGGTCACTAGTCTACACCAAGATCGGTGGACGGCAGCCACCTGACCAATTGAGTAGAGCTCTCTCACTGCCACCGAGTCAACGCTCATTCATAGCAACGACCCCACTGGTGGGTTTCTGAAACTGTAACTGTTTATGGGCGGAGAAATCCCAGTCTTTCTCCAGCAGAGCAGCTGGTGGTTTCGAACTGCGGACCATGCAGATGGCAGCCTGACTATAACCACTACACTACCAGGGCTCCACATTAACTCGAAAAGATCCATGTACTATCGAACAATATCATTAATATGACATATAAGTAAAATTTTGCTGAAGATAATTCCAAAGGATTTCATTAGCATATCCACAGAGGCTATGGAAAACAAGGGATATTATTGCTAACGACATTATTGCTAACGGTAGTGAATCTTGGCTGAAAAGAGGAATGCCTGAAAGATGTTTACCTGCGTTTCACTGAGCGTGCCAAGGCATGTGACTGCGTGTCATTGTAAGGTTTAGATTACATTGCAAAGACTAGGAATAGCACACTTAGCCGCGCTCCTGGGCAGCTTGCACGTAGATCAAGAAGCAATACTTTAAATACAACGAGGGGACACTGCATGGCTTACAATCAGGAAAGGTGTGCGCCAGGGTTATAGTCTTTCACCGCAGTACTCAGTCTATCTGTTGAGCAATAATAAAAAAAACTGGACTACGGGACCGGGAGGAGACACGGCATCAGGACAGAAGACGGCTCATCAACAGCCAGCCACGTGCAGGAGTGGCACCATAAAAAGAACATCCTGCTTTCTGTTGTTCTGAAAATGATGCTAACAAGTGTGATCTGGAGGCCGGGCTCGGGTGAGTCAGGTATGCAGTCAGTCCAGACAGGTGGCTGGGGCTCGGGGATTTCACCCGCTGTGCTTGCTTGCATGGAGTATTTTCATTGGCAACAGTGATCCTGACTGCAGGCTCGGACAGAAGAGCTACTCATTTTTGAAGGGTAAACTTGTGTAACCATGGACATGGTGGGGAGCAATAGTACTATATAAGATATATATATATTTTTAAAGCAAAACACTGATATACAAAATAGAGTATGTTGTGGGGGCCAGAGTCTATGAACCCCAGCACAGACAAGGCCAAGGTCAAGTCTCTGCTCCTCTCGGCCACGCACTTCATCTCTCTCAGCCTCGTGTCTTCACTTACTCGACAAGATGAAGTGACACCGTGGTCGTCACAATGGGCTCAAGATGGTGTCGGACCAGACTGTTTCATCCGGTTGTGCTAGGGCTGCTGCTAGGTCGGAACCCACCCGGCGGCCCCTAGCAGCAACAACATGCAGATGATTCTGCTGCTGTGCGCAGTATTGCGAAGCTCAGAGAGAAGTCATGAACGGCACTGAGCCCCTACAAGGCGCTGAGAAGGGAGAGTTATAATCACAACTCCAGAACCATTAGCAACGTCTCCTCATCCCTCTCACTCTTTGATGTATGAGGCCCATCTTATGAAGGGACTATTCAGAATTGTAATACAGTTTTAGAACCTTGCCTTAATTGAAACCACAATGGAATTCCACCGCAAGCTTATAAAATTCAACCCACTGCCATAGAGTCGATTCCGTCCCTATAGAATTAAGGTAGAACTGCCCTTTCAGGTTTCTAAGATGTGAAATCTTGACAGGTGTAAATAGTTTCATCTTTCTTCCTCGACACGGCTGGTGGATTTGAACTGCAGACCCTGCAGTTAGCAGCTCGGTGCAGAAACCCTATACCACTGGGGCTCCTTGCACACCTATGAGAATGACTAACATTTAAAACGACTGGCCAGCACAAATGCTGATGGGGTTGGGGAGAAACTGGAACCTTCACATTTGAGAGGAACACCAATGAGCAGTTTCAATATACCACTGCGGGTTTCAATGCTGTTAAAAAGTTAAATAAGCCACAACTTAAAAAAAGAAATATCTACATGAATGGAAATGCATTCCCATGCTCACAGACTGGAAGACTTAACATAGTGAAAAGTCGATACTACCAAAATAATCTAGATATATAATGCCATCCAAGTTAAAATCTCAACAACATCCTTTAATAAAAGGGAAAAATGAACCTCCAACTTCATATGGGAAGGAAGGAGGCCCTGAACGGCCCAGCCAATATTGAAGAAGAACAAAGTAGGAGGCCTTACATCTCCGGATCTCAAAACTGGAAGAAGCCACAGTAATCAAAGCAGTCTGGTACTGGTTCCATGACAGACACAGTCCAATGGCATAGAACTGAAAACCCAGAAGTAAATCAATGCATCTACAAATAACTGATCATTGACAAAGGGTCCAAGTCCACCTGGTGCGGAAGAAACAGTATTTTTAAACAAATGCTACTGCAAAATTGAATATTCATTTGTAGGAAAATGAAACTGTATCCATGCCTCAAGCCATGCACAAAAACTAACTCAAAATAGACCAAAGAGCTTAATGTTAACACTAAAACCACAAAGTTCCTGGATGATAACATAGAATCAAAGCTAAAGGACTTGATTTCCAGCATAAATAGCCTATCAAATAAAACTAAAAATATACAAATTAGGTAACTTGGACACAAATTAGGTAGCTTGGACCTCCTAAAAATTAAAGACTTATGCTATTCAAAAGACTTTTACCCGATACCAAGCGCTCAATAGAAGTTAAATGTCTAGAAAAAGAATGGTGGCAACATATACACAAATATGGTTGATACAATTGATGTATGGATTGTCATAAGAGTTGTTAGATTCCCCCAATAAAATGGTCTTTTAATTAAAAAAAAGACATTTGAAAAAAATAAAAGACTTTTACCAAGAAGGGGGAAAGAATAAAAGAAAACAAAAAGCCTATAGGCTGGGAAAAAATGTGGCAACATCTAATAAGGGTCTAATCTCTAAAGTATCCATAAAAAACATTTCAACCACAAAAGACAAGCAAATGTTTTTAATGGGCAAAGGACATGCGCAGACACTTTGCCAAGAGAGGACACTCCGGCAGGCAGCCAGCAAGTATGTGAAAGACGGTTTGTGACCGTCAGACTGCAGAGAAGCACACATCAGAACTGTGAGGAGATACCGTGTCACACGGGCACAAATGGCAAGGAGCACACAAACCACAAGAAAAAAACAGTAAATAAAGCTGGCAAACTTGTGGGGGGATGGCAACTATTTCCTTTTTAAAAAATTTTAATAAATCATTTTACTGGGGGCTCTTGCAGGTCTTATAACAATCCATCCATCAGCTGTGTCGAGCACATTTGTACATCTATATGTTGCCATCATCATTTCCAATAAGTTTTCTTTCTACTTTAGCTCCTCCTTTTCCCCCCTCCCTTCCTCCCCCACCCTTGATAATTTATTATTTTTATTTTCATATTTTACACTGCCACTGTCTCCCTTCACCCATGTTTCTGTTCTTTGTCCCCTTGGTGGTGGCGGCGGGGGGGTGTTATCTGTCAATCATTGCGATTGGTGCCCCCTTTCTAATCTGGTGTCAATTTGGGACTTCAGAGGACTAAGAGTGAAGGGGTGGAGTCTAGTCTGTCAATCAGGTCACAGCCAATGAGGCCTCTGTGGGCATGGCCTTCCCCGGAGGATTCTGGGAAAATTCCAGTATTTCTTCCTTAGAGGCGGGAGACCTTCTCTCACTCGGCTCACTCCCTTGGAGACTCACTACTGACAAGGCTGATTCCCTGTGAGACATCCCTGAGGAGAAGCCACATGGACCTACCCTGATGTAGCCCTGGATACTGGAGAAGCCACATGGAAACCCCTGCCAGCTCTGAGATGCTTAAAATGCCACTGGATCCAAAGACTTTCCACCCAGTGGCCTGTGATCTTCCTGCATTCAGCACCATTGCATGTGTTTCGTGAATCTGAAGAGGCCTTTATAGATGGGTATCAGACATAGGGGCTACTATCAGACTTGTGGGCTTGGACTGGACTAGGTTAGGATACTTTCTTCATGTACAATTAGCCTTTATATAAAACTCTCTCTTATACACATGAGTGTCTATGAATTTGCTTTCTCTAGTCTACCCAGACTTACACATCCCCCATCCTCATGGTATCGCTACTCTCATTCTTGGTCCTCAGGGGGGTTACCTATCCTGGATTCCATGTGTTAACAGCTCTTACCTGTACCAGTGTACATGCTCTGATCTACCCAGATTTGTAAGCTAGAACTGGGGTCATGATAGTGGGTGGGGAGAGGGGGGGACCTCGAAGTATTAAAGAACTAGAGGAATGTTGTGTCTTTCGTCAGTGCTCTACTGCACCTTGACTGGCTCATCCCACCCTTGTGGCCCTTCTGTGAGGGGATCTCTAATTGGGCTTTGGGTCTCCACTTTTGGGCTTTGGGTCTCCACTCCAACCCCCCCTTGTTCCCATTGATATGATTGCTTGTTTTGGGTCTTCTGATGCCTGGTACCTAATCCAGTCAGCACCTAGTGATCACACGGGTTGATGTGCTTCTTCCATGTGTGGGCTTTGTTGTTTCCCTGCTTAGACTCTTATATAATGCTGATGGACTGGAGAGTGGGATGGCCACTCTGGACAGCAAGCCCTGGTGAAGTGAAATGACACAGAAGCCTTGTCTTTGCTACTGCCACCAGAGGATTTGGAGCTGGGGGTGGGGGAGGCTGCAGCGGTGGCAGCCAGAGGGCGGGGCATATAAATAGGGTGTGTGAAATTCTGATACAATTGTTGCCACTGCACCCAGCATAAAATGAGTCATTCCAGAGGAAGGAAAAGAGACTAAAGAATTGGAAGTGAAGCGCATCTACGACCCTTACATGGCACAGGACCAGCGCTGAGACCTGAGGCAGAGCCATGAGCCTCAACCCACAGAACAAGGAAAAGTGTGGGCCTTTGGGCAGGAGGCTGACTTGCAGGGTGGGGTGCCCTTCAGGAATTTTCTAGTGTTGAAGAAGTTTTATAATGTTTGCGTAAGCAAGGCAGAACCCAGGGGGACCACAGAAACCTTTCTGAAACAGAAACATCACAACATGAAGCTATTTCTCAACACAGCCTCCATCTAGGTCGGTGTACCATGTCAAAATAGCAGCTTCAGCAACTTCAAGGGCCTACAATTGTGTTCCTCTTGAATGTTCTCTGAGTTTGGGGACCAAAAAGAAGTCTGAAGGACAAGAATCAGGGCTCTGGGGTGGGGGGTGTAAGGCTTGCTACCCCCTGAGAATTAGCAGGTGCCTGTCGTTATGGAAAAACACTTAGCCAGCTCAACTTTCCTGCCCTTTTTGTCACCAAAGCAATTTTCAATTTTCTTAAAACTTCTCCCTCCTGAGCTCCATGATCACCCTGTGTCCTTTGAGAAAACCTACCAAGATCACCCCATTTGGTATCCCAAACATTTGCCACCACCTTCTGAGCTGTCTCCCCTCTGCACCTTGCATCTCACCGTCCCAGCAGATCCCTTCAGAAGACACCGCTTGGATTGGACTTGTTTTGTTTTGGGGTACCCTCAGGAGACTGGGACAAGGGTATTACTGAACTTGCCTGCAGCCATCTACCGACTGCAGAGACAGACACGCTCAGACATGTGTTGTTGGGAACAGAAACATGCATGCAGAAACTAGCATTCTACTAGCGATACTTTCTGACCCACCCCATCCCACTTATAAATCTATCCTTTGATGTAAAGGTGTCTTGGGCTCAGGTGTCTGGCAAATCCGGATTGAGACCCCGTCCGCCCCATCTTGTCATTTGCATTTTGGGCATTAATCTTCCCCCTGGCTCAGCAGCCTCTCATCTATAAAACAGAGATAATTACAGCACCTGTCGATCGGGGTTGCTGAGAAGATTAAACCAAATGACACACCTGGAGCACCCACCCAGCTCAGTACCTGGAATGCAGGAAACAGTTAAGAAATTACTAGCTATTGTGATCACCATTCCCCTGGAGTTAAACCACGGGTACGTCCACCTGTCATTCAGAGGCACACCAATCTTATCTTTGAGGTCTGGCAAGGTATCCACCTCCTTTCTACTTAATTACATTTTCTAAAATTTAAGATTAAACCATTTTTAAAAGGGAAAAAAATTATTTAGCTAGACTTTTCTCCAGGCCTCTGAGTAAACACAACATTGAAGCCACTTTACTTAGATGAAATGTGGCAGAGGTCTGCCCTCTGATGAAAACACCCGAGGTGGGAGAAGTGGAAACAGGAGGAGGCGAAGGAGGAGGAGGAGGAGGAGGAAGAGGAGGAGGAAGCATGAAGTCCGCTGCTGCCTCACCCGCACCTACCAAACCCTTGACTTCTCTTTGCTCATTGGGTTATGGGCAAACTCTACCACATTCGCCACAAGGTCAGCTTCCACCGCCACCTGCCAGTTCCCACTCTGCCCCGGGAGACAGATGTCCGACAAAGACGTGCCACGGGACTTCCCTCCTGTCCATGTGAGGGCTCGCAGGGTCTGCTGCCATCATCTCTGGGAGGCCTAGTGGTGCTGGACCCTCCTCTTTGCCTCAGAGAGCCAGCTCGTCTTCCTGGTCTCCCTTCCGCTCTTACTGTCCGAAAGGAAAGGCAACAGTTCTTCTCTCCCTGAGGAGACAGCCTGCAAATCCCACTGTCTTTGGAGAATGTGTTCCACTAGCCTCTCTCTTCTCTAGTTTCCTTCCCACGTGTCTAAAAATCGATTCAAGGTCCACTGAGAGTGAGCCTCTTGATCCTACGACTCCGTGTCTCTCTCTCTCTCTCTCTCTCTCTCGTGGGTTTTATGATTAACTGCCACTGTGAGGTTGACCCCTCTAAGAGTAACTGCCCCTGACCTCCAGGTCTTTAAGGCCCGGCCTCTCCCTGCACATGGGCTCTCCATGCTCTAAGGCAGTGGCCCTCGGACTGCCCTGTCCGATGCCCAGAGGTTCTGGTGTAACCAGGCTGAGATGCTGGTCACCTGGGTCTGAGACAGGTAAACCTGCAGAGCACAGGTTGAGAGCCACACCAGCCCCCCAGTCTCCCTCAGGCCTCACTCTGGTGGTCTCTCTGAAGCTGGCCGGGGCTTCTGCTGAGCTGCCTGGCCCTGGGCTCCCAGGACATTGTCTGATCTCTCCTGCCGCTCTGACTACAGCTATGCAAGTCCAAATGCAACCTGGAGATTATCCAGGTTCAAGGATCCACTGGGATGACTCACGAATGACCTCAACCTGTCTGAAAGCTGACTCAGCATCCCCCTCTCTGTGACTCCCAAGTAAACTTCTCCCCCAGGCTTCCCCATTTCTGACAGTGGGTCTAGTCCATGCCCTGTCGAGAGACCCTGGATTTGTCTTTCTCAGGTCATGTTCCATGACCTGTTTTTATTCCAGCTGCTCACCTGGTGAGTAGGTAACGGGAGGGGGTGGCAACCTTATGGGAAAAGAAATCCACGGTGGCCTCGGACACCTAGCAATGGGTGGAAGGGGAGCTGTGAGGGTCATCTCCAACAGTCCAGAGTCCAGTCCATCCACACTCCCTCCTGGCTAACCGTCAGCTACCCTCACAGGTCACGGCTTCCACAACAACACCTTCCACCCAGCCCCTCGGCTCTGTTGCACTGGCCCTCCGGGTCTTAGGCACAGCTCCAGAGGCGGACAGTGTTCCCTGGAAGTGATGGGGTGCATGGCAAACCCCCTAGTTTTCTGATCCCCCAAGAGGTCCCACCAGGGCTGGAGCAGAAGATGGCTTTCTTAGAGAGGAAACTCAGTGGCGAATCAAGGGGCCAAACCTCAACTCTGTCCTCAGAAGCAGCAGAAACGGTGAGTCAGTGAAAGACAGGGAAGGCTAGAGAGCCCAAACCCTGGGTCACAAGAGCCCAGCCCTTGGCATAGACTGGACACTCAAGAAAGAAGGCCCGAGTAAGTGACTACAATATGGGGCAAAACCCAACAACACCACAATGCACACACTGCAACCAAATCTTCCCCACAACACCTAGAAGGCATCCATCCACAATCCCATGAACTTTGTAATATACTTTGGAATCTCACAAACATCTTCTTTTAAATCTATGCCCATGGGGAGCATGAGAGGGGCAGCGTAAGGAGAAGCTGGCCTCAGCCGAGTACTCTTCATCTGTCATCTGGCTGAGCTCTGACGGAACAAGGAGAACGCAAGCAGAGGTCGTGAGTGGGGCGTGGGGCTCTCGAAGACAAGTCGATGGAGGGAGGGGTCAGGGCAGTTGGTGCAGGGTGGCTGCTGGGCGGATCTGGGCAGCGCAGGTCTGGGGTCAGTATGGAGGATGCAGAACTCTGTGAGATGGAGACATGGCGACTGGGGTCCAGGAGATGCAGGCGGGGGATCAGGACTTTCCATTCTTGGGGTGGGGGGAGAACTTAATTGGCTTCCCCCAGATGGACTTGCTGCCTTCTTCACCTCTAACCCCTGGCCCTGGAGAGCCTTGCACTTGGGGAACGAGAGAAACCAAGAGTAGCAGGTTAGAGGACTTGGTCTCTCTAGTGTGAAGAGCCGAGCCTCCAGTCTGTGGACACGGGTTGCTGGGGTGGAAGGGGTCACACTAACTGGCTGCAAGCTCTGACAAGGTAGGAAGTCACCCCAGGGCGCCAACAACAGGCTTCCATCCCTCCACCCGGCTGCACAGGCTTCCCGGCCACCCCTGAACAGCTTCCTCTCGGGCTCTGACCCACATGGCAAGGTGGCTGCCTGGGGAAGCAGACAGGAGCCGGGCACCAGCGTAAGGGGCTCGGCAGACAGAAGGAATGTCTGTGGCAGAGCTTCCCAGCTCATGGCGGCCAGACACAAACGCAGCTCGCGGAGGGGGCGCTGTCAGACGCCACAGAGACCAGTGAAACCAGCTGCTCCCGAGATGCTGCTGACTCACGGCGGCCCCGTGGGTGTCAGCGCACAGCTGAGCACAGTGGCTGTGTTTCCAGTAGTAGATCACCAGGCCTTTCTTCCACGGGGCACGTGCTGGGTTTGAACCTCCGATCTTTTCTGTAGCAGACTAGCACCCGGGGCTTCCAAACCACAGACCAGAAGGGGCAATTAGAGGAGACAGTAAACCCAAACCCAACTCGCTGCCCCCCAGTCAAGTCCAACTCAGAGAGACCTGTAGAACACGGTAGAACTGCCCCTGTGCGTTTCTGACACTGCAATTCTTTTTTCCGATCAATCAACCTATCTAAACAGTTGTACTGGCTCATAATCCAAATATCACACAACTCAGTTCAATCATATCAAGAATCAATTTTAAAATACTTTCTTTTTCTGTTATTAGATCTCCATTTTCCCCAACTTCCCCCACCATACTCTCGAGGAAACTTTAATCCTCTAGTCACCCACCCTGGATTTTATATACCGATCAACAGACACACATACAAAACAGGAGCGGCTGGGGGTTTCAAACTGTTGACTCTGCGGTGAGCAGCCTAGTGCATAACCACTACGCTGTCAGGCATGTTGCTGGGTAGAAAAAGATGGACGTAGAGGAGCTAAGTATCCCTTGAAGTTTGGTAGAAAACTCAGAGTTTATCCAATTCAGTCTCTTACCCAGGACAAAGACTTGGCACCCAAAGCACGCAGGCCCGGTGTCGCAGAGCACAGTTGTGGCCTCCCCTAGTGCTCCCTTCCACAGGTAGAAAATGCTCACCTGGCACCCAAACCTGCTTCCCTTGGAATGGCCAGAACAGGGCTTCCCTCCCTGCTCCAGGTCTCTGAGATGAGGCAGGCATTCCTCTCTGGGTATCTCACTTCTAGGTCAATCTTTAGCCAACCTTCAGAGGATGTGGTTTCTAATGCCCCGAACCATCCGTGCAGTCCCCTTGGTTGGCAACATCAGCTCCAGAGGCGACCGCTCCCCAGGAGTGGTCTGACAGCGCAGAGGAGAGCAGGCTAGGAGTGCAGCCCTCCTGGGCTCAGCATTAGCCTGGAACACACATGCTGTGCTTGGCAGCTGGATCTCCCAACTGGCTCCTATTAAGGCTGCGCGCCCCCGGATCCATTTCATATGACTGTGTTTGCACACGTGGGCCACAGCACAGCCTCGCGAATGAAAAGGGTGGACTCGGGGACATGCCTGAGGGGCCTGGGGTGTGGGTAGTGTGTGTGTGTGGGGGGGGGGGGGAGTCTGACACTCTAACAGGGATCAGAGACGCTGATGTCACTCTCAGGTGTCAGAAAATACCGGTGGGCCTCTCCCACCGAGTTGTCACCACTGAGTGATGAGGCGGTGGAGGCTACCGAGCCCCCACAGGGAGGCATTAACCCGGGAGGCGTAGGGGGCCCTTCACACTGTTTTACGAGAGGTGCAGACCACCGTCATCTGTGGCATCCATGAAGCTGGCAAAGCCCGACACAGTTGGGTGCCAGGTGAATGACTGACAACAGAGCTTGCCTTGTTGGACGTCCACCTATGGGTTCTTGCCCCATCTGCACACTGGCCAGGCTGCACAACGTTGACTGGATGCCTGGGTCAGTAACAGGCCCCAAGCTGACCTTTGAATGCTGACCCCCAAATGTGATGAGCCCAAGTATGTCAAGGTCGCAGCGGCTCCCTGTGATGAACACTAATCACCCTGGTTCAGGGTGAGGATGACAAGAACAGGGGCGTGGGGTCTGTGACACTGACGGGCTGGGGAACCATAGAGTGGTCAGTCACTGTTTTGTGGCTCGAGAGGACTATGTCATGGCCCAAAATCTCAGGCCAAGGAAGCCTTTGAAGAACAGGTTGAATGTAATAAGTGAACAAGTAAAAATCTTGGCTCTCAAAAAAAAAAAGGTGAAGGAAGACGTCAGACAGTGTAAGATATGACAAAATAACTATTTATAAATTATCAAGGGTTCATGAGGGAAGAGGGAAGTGGGGAGGAAGGGGGCAAATGAGGGGCTGATGCCAGGGGCTTAAGTGGAGAGCAAATGTTTTGAGAATGATGAGGACAATGAATATGCAAATGTGCTTTACACAATTGATGTATGTATGGATTGTGATAAGAGTTGTATGAGCCCCTAATAAAATGATTTTTTTAAAAGGAAGAAAGAAAGAAAAGAAACAGAGGTGAGGTCTGCCTGTAGGAACATGGGTTGGCGTGGCTGATCTGGGCTTGCTGGTACAGAGAACGCTTACAATATGCTCTCTGAGGGAGTCTAAGAACACAGACATGGTCTCAACAAGGGCAGGACCATTTGCTTTATGTGACAAGGTCTGTGGAGCTGAGGGTCAGTCTTCCCACGGAGCTCGAGTCAGTTAATGAAAATGAACAGTCATCTGAGGGAGAGGATCCTCAGGCCAGGTGTCAACACCAGCCACGTGCGCCCTCGACTGCTAGAAATTACACATACACACACACACACACGCGCGTAACTCCCCATCTGAAAAACTCTCTCGCAACACCCTTGGTTGAAAGCCAGCCCGGTGAATACAAGACACCCGCTGGGTTATGAACGAAAAGGCTGATACCGTCGTTTCCATTTTATGGCGAAGGAAGCCAAAGGGCACAGAGAAACCTGCTGCACCAAAGGACAGCGCTGTCAGCACTCCAACCTTCCAGGAAGTACTAGTGGCCTCCCTGGAAAATCCCAAGGGCTGTCTGAGTCATAGTATTGCGACTTCTGACAAACTGCAACCTTTCAGCCCCAAGACAAGCAGCACAGGTAATCATCTTCCACCAGCAGTCAGTCCAGTCCAGTTCCACAGCTGCCGGACACTGGGTCATGTGGGGAATGGCGATGGTCCCTTGGGCTAAAACTTGGCTCTCTTTGGAGTCCCGGATGGTGCAGTTAATATACTAGGCTGCTAACCAAAAGGCCAATGGTTTGAGTCCACCTGGAAGCCCAGAGGAAAATCCTTCTGAAGATCAGCCAGGGAAGAAGACTCCCATGAAGCCCAGTCTTAGACTGACAACCATGGGGGTCTCCATGAATCCAAGTTGGCTGGAATGCACCTGGTTTTTCTCTCTTGGGAAGCATGCACTTCCCACTCTTCTGCTCCTTGGTGACTTCAGGGAGAAAGGCGGGGCGCCGTAAAGAGTGAACAGTCTCGAACAGTCACGGGGGCAGTTCTCCCCTGCCCTCTAGGGTCGCTCTGAGTTGGCATCGACAAAATGGCCATGAGATTGTGACTTCAAAAGACAGCACACACTCTAGCAGAAGGCGAAGCACCCCGGCGGTGGAGGCAGGCGTGCGGATCCAGTTTCTCTCTCTGGCTCTCTTTCTAGCTCCAACACCTCAGGAAGTCACTCCCCTCCCCAGGCTCCTCTCCTAGTCAAAAGGAAACAGTAAACCACCTTCAAAGGCACGAGTGAATAAGCCCCATTTAATGCCTGTCACAGAGCCTGGCTCCCCAAAAAGCATGGGGATAATCGATAGCATTGTTGGCATCAGACCTCACCGGCCACAGGGGAGGTAGAGAGACCAAGGTGGCCCCTGGAGGGGTTGGAAGCCTGTGGCTGGTTGTGCAGGCTCTGGGTTCTAAGGAGCTGGTCTGTCTGAGGCCTGGCATCCGTCTTCAAGTGAGGGTGATGGTCACAGAGACGGGAGGTGGGACCTACGGCACTTCAAAGGGCTCATGGGAAAGGTGCATTCTTTGGAAGTCCCCTTGTGTGTCTGCCACAGCACCTAAAGAGCCCCTGAGAGCACACAGTCAGGACGTCTGGGCATTGACCTTCAGACAAGCACCTAGAGAGGGGCGGGGAGGAGGGAAGGTTGGAGGGGAGTGGGCCTGACAGCCAGCAGGCAGTCCCCACAAGCCCACAATGGGTCAGAGCGTGGGGACCGAGTTCCTGACCTGCAGCACAGCACAGGAGTCACATGCAGCCTGCATCATGCTGACATGCCAGTCCTTTAGATCAATAAACAGCTCAATAAATGAGTTCCCTGTTTTCCCTGCTTCCACCAGACTTTGCGATGAAAACATTCAGAACACCAACAGAACCATCAACAACTCCGTCCCGCGGCTAACCTGAGTGTCCAAGTGAAGTGTGTCTTTTCCTTGGGGAGAAGGCATCGAGCCGAGCACCCAAACCCAGCACTGGACTCTAGGGAGAGGGCTGGTGTGAACGGAAGGCAAGCTGGGGAGGAGGCGAGGCTCAACCACAAAGTGTTCTCCATCTCTTTGAAGGAGGAAACGGTTAACTTTCAATCATGCCATGGGATCTGATCTAATGTTTACACGCAGGTTGTTTCATGTACATTCATGCAAGTTCAAAGCAAATGCTTTTGATTAAAGACTTCTTTTTTCATCTCTCTCAGTTGGAAAGTTCTGGCCAGGAACCGTACATCTGCTTTAGTGGATGTGCAGGGAGCTCTCAGCCCATGAAGGGACCATGGAAGGATGGACGGCTTGGAATCCGGGAGGCCTGGGGATTGCTCAAGATCCCAAAGCCCAAAGGCATCCATCAATGAGTAAAGCATGTTGGTTTATTCCCAGGAGGGGCCAGGCAGTGAGCCCAGGGCTGGAATACACGGAGCTGAGAAGACAGAAGCTTGCCTCCAGGAAGCCTCCCATCTCAAAGCAGAGGTAGCCGTCACTCAGGAAGTATCCCCAACTCAAAACAGGACCCCCAGATAGATGTGGCCCGGGACCTGGTGCCCAGGGCTCTGCCCTAGACAAAGGGCCAGGTCGGCAGGCATCCTCCTTGTCCAGCCATTGTACAATGAACCTGGGGTCTGAAACAGAAGTTGGCAGGAATCAGGCCAGAAAGGATACAGGGAGAAATATGCCAAGCAGAGGAAATGATGTGTGCAAAGGGTCTCGCATAAGTCGGAATGAAGACTGGGGTTACTGTGGCTGGAATACAGAGGTCAAGAGGCGGGGCTGGCAGGGGGCTGAGCCAGAACCACCCCTCTTTCCCTTCCTCTCTTTGCCAAATGGAATCTCAACCAGCTACGAACCCCTCACTTGAGAAGCAGGCCCTGGAAGTGCAGCGCCGTGGGGGATCTGCAGTTTGTAATCCTTGACAGCCTGTCCACGGGGCTGGGGGGCTTTCTGCTTCAGCAGAGTCACAGGCCCCCAAGCCCCTGGAGCAGTCCTGCTCTGTCCTACGGGGTCACTGAGAGGGGAACTGGACCCCAGAGCAGAGGGTGGGGTTTCTCAGGTTTTCACTTGAAATGCCCCACCTCTGCCTGGCTGGTCATCATTCTGTGGGGCTTCTGTGTCGCTGTGGAGCTAGACGCCACGGCACTGGTGTTTCGAACACCAGCAGGGCCGTCCAATGGGAATACGTTTCAGTGGAACTTTCAGCACAAGAGAAACCGGGGATCCGCTTCTGAAAATCAACCAGCGACCACCCTGCGGATCTCAGTGCTGACCACCACTGACTTTGGACACATCCCACGAGACGGGCCAGGGAGCACTTGGGCAACACAGCACGGGTCAGCATGCTGTTCTGTTGTGCTCGGACCCCATGAGTCAGAGCTGATGCAGAGCCAGGGGCCACAACTGGAAACACTGCCGTTGAGCATCAGGTGTGGAGACACAGACTCAGCCATCAGAAGCGCAGATAATGCCCCCACAGTCATCTGTCAAGCAAGCAGCCATGTCCAATGCAGGGCAAGAGCCATGCATGCATGACTGTTTCCACTAGAGCAGGGATTCAAACAGGGACGGTACTCTGCCCCGGGGGCCCTGGGACAACGGGGGTGGGCTGCAGAAGCAGATACCTATACTTTACCCTGGAGGACGGGCTACAGTACAGAGGTTTTTCATTGCCAGGATAGAGTGGGTGAATTTAAAAAAATTTTTTCTGGAAAGGAGGTGGTAAGTTCAAATAGGTTTGGAAGCCCATGGACTAGCGGAAAGAAACGCTAATTCTCAAAGTGTCTCACTGAATGTGCTGACTGTCACTCAGCCAGTTCCCACCAGTTCAGAGCAGCTGTCCCACAGCCCAGTCCACAGGCAGAGAGCAGAGCCAGGAAGCCGGGGCCAGGGAGTGGAAGGGTCACACCTAGAGGCCAAAGCAGCCGCCGACTCAACATGCGCATTTGCCAACATAGGCAAACCTTGTTCCTCTGACCACAACTCTGAGTGGGCAGGGCTGCACACCCTCACCCCCCATCGTGGCCGGCCACAGGGACCCTCAGGGAAACACTGGACAAGGATCTGGCAGCTGCAGAACAAGCAGGAAGGGACTGCCAGGCCCAGACGTTGGGATGTCATCTTCTAGCAGAAGCAGCTTGTCCACGCTGAGACAGACAGACAAGCCAGGAAGCTGGAGGAGACCTTTGAGACAGGACGGGGCCATGGCTGCCTTTTGCAAGGACTTCACACTCAACCTCCTGACCCACAACCTACTGGGGATTGAACTGCTTCCTGGGGATTCTGAGACTGTCCATTTTAGTGGGAGCAGATAAATAGCCTTATCTTTCTCCCTCGGAGGGTCCGACATACACCCCAAGATGCTACCACCACTTCCTAAGTTTCTCCACCCAGGCTAGAGGAAAAGAAACTAAACCGCACATGTCTGAGGTCCGAAAGAACCCAGCACAAGTCAACAGGTACCAAATGAACACTGCGAGAGGCTGGGGCAGGGAGGGCGTGGGGCGAGCCTCTCTGAGTGGTGCCTGATGTCAACAGCTGGACAATTTGGCACGCTTTACGGTATCCACAGCGGCACTGCTGGACCGAGGCTCAGAGCCAAAACACAAACAGCCCTGACGGTGAGCAAGGGCATGGGCTGGGACCAAGCCCTCTGTGAGAAGTAGCACTAGCCACAGAGCTGGAAGGCATCCCAGAGATCCTCTTGCGCTCGCTGGAGGAGCACGCAGAGGCCCAGAGAGGACAAGTGGCCCCACAGGAAGCTGAAGAGGTGGCTAACAGCTTAAGGCTCCTCGTGTCACACTGCTTGGATGTTGCTTCCCACAGCACCCGACATCGGCTAATGGAAAGGGCGTGCGTGGGCTTCCGAATTCGACAGACCTGCTTCTCCTCCCCACTACCAGTCAATGCAATCCGGCACCGACACACTGTAAGATTATTGTGAATGTGAGAGACTGTACACACGTCTGGTACACAGGTGGTGGCGGGGCCATGGTGGTTGTCACTGTAAGCTGCTCTCAAGTCAGCCTTGGTCCCTGGCGACCTGTGCACAATGGAGCTCAAGGCTGCCCAGCCCTGGACCACCGCCGGGACCAGCTGTGGATCTGACCATTGTGATCCACAGGGCTTTCCCTGGCTGATTAGTGGCTCACAGAGGCTCATTCTTGTCTATGTTTGTCTGGAAGCTCCACTGAAACCCGGTCAGCGTCACACAGCCTCCCAGGGCCTCCCAGCTGGTGGCCGTGCAAGGGCTGCTTTCGCTGAGAATGGAGCCCTCCGACAAGGAGAGGGGCCTTCCACCAGAGTCACCGGTGCCTCGTGTCCAGCCAGGGCAGCCCGTCTCTTCCTTCTGGGGGGGGATGGGGGACACTGCATGTGCATTCCTGCAGAAAGGCTCCCACTCTGAGGTCGCCCCTAGAACTAGCGTCCACCGCCGGGACCGTGGCCCCGTCCCTTTAGGTTGGGATGCTCCTCCACTAATGCCAAAGTCGTTTTAGTCACCGAGTGTTTGCTTCAAGACCTAACGCCTCCTTTTTTTGAAGGGAGACACAGAGCTTGAAAAAGCGAACACGCCGGGCAGCATTAGCCCCGCAGGATTAAAACGCATCCATCTGCCTAGAGGACACGAAGGGTAACTGCTTGGGTGCTAGAAGCCGAGGCAGACGGGGAGATGCCCTGAGCTGCACAGATCCAATGTTCTGGCCAACCAGAGCAAGCAGCCCAAAGACTCCTGGGAAGCCAGGGTGTGCCCAGCCAAGGTCAAATGCAAGAAACAGCTTTAACCTGAAAGCCACGAAGACCGGTCAAGGGATGACTGACACCCTGGAATGCACAGTTCCTGCCAGCCCCTCCCTCCTTTCTCACTCCCTGGATTGGCACACCCTGATTTCTACCTGCACAAACTCTGAATAGGCAACTTAGGGAACTCCCAGAGAGCCGTCTAAGCCAGCAGTTCCCAACCTGTGGGTTGCAACCCCTTTGGGGGTCGAACGACCCTTTCACAGGGCTTACCCGATTCCTAACAGTAGCAAAATGACAGTAATAAAGTAACACCTAAAATAATTTTATGGCTGGGGGGTCCCCACAACATGAGGAACTGTATGAAAGGGTCGCGGCATCAGGATGGTTGAGAAGCGCAGGTCTAAGCGGTGAGGAGGCAAACCAGCAGTCCGGTCAAGGCTCGGCACTAGATTTCAGGGTAAAGACAGAAAATTCAAGGCAGTGGGTTCTCTCTTCTGGACCAGGATTTCCCAAAGTGGGTGACAGCGCTTCCTGGGGGGCACTGGAATGACCCAGGGGGTCTGCAAAAGCAGATACCTACACTTTATCCAAGACTACAGGCTCCAGCACAGACGGTTTTGATTGCCGGGGGTGGGGCGGCGCTGACTGTTTTTCTTTTTTTCTGAAATGGGGCTGATAGGCTAAGCAAGTTTGGAAATCCATGTTCTAGCCTCGGCCAGGTACACGGCATTGGAACAAGTACCCGCGTAAGTGATGGGGATTCAACTGCCTCTCAAAGGCTCACAACTGGCGCCCCCACCAGGAGTGTCCGGATCAAGACCCCACACGGGAGCAGACAGCATTTTTCATTATTTGAGAACAGCTTTTCAGGGAACGACAAGCAGGCAGAAGAGGTTGGATTGCAAGTCAGTGGTCCCGTGACTACCCTGGACCCCAGACCCCACGACTTGATACTGCGTGCAGCCGGATGAGAACGATGCAGAACAAAGGCTCCCTGTGGCCAGCTCTCGGTGCCCGTCCCTCTCCAAGGGCAGAGGGCAGAGGAAGCAGAGCGTCCGGCCGGGCCCAATGTCAGTCCCAGGAGATCGCAGACCTGTCAACCCGGGACAATGACTTAGAAACAAACCAAACCTTTATCCCTCGAACTGTCAGTGAAAAGGGGTACTTGCCGACGCGACCTGGATTTGCTCGAAAGCCTGGGGCACAGGGTGGTCGTACTCGCAAACGAAACCACATCAGACCCGGGAGGGCAACGGCTCAACAAGGCGACTGGCGGGCACGGGGGTCGGGGCGGCATTTTCACGACAGTCTGAAACGTTTCACAATAATATATATGGGTGTATACATATATACACCCATGAAAGTCATCATAGAACATTTAGTTTAAAAAAAGAAAGAAAAATCGTGCATAATCCTGTCGGCAGAGACAACTGCGGATACCACGGAGGTCTACGTTATTTCTCTTCCGTCTCCTTACCTTCCCTCCCTCTTTCCTTCCCCCGTTTGGCGGAGGAAACAGAATCGTTCTGCACATGCTCCCCTCCCTCTCCAGCGACCTTCCCCAGGAAACAGTCTCCTATAGCAAGGCTGCAAGGGCTTTGTTTGCAGGGCTGGCCGTGCGCTTCCTGCATTCCCGCATCCCCGCACTCTGCTGCCACTGGAACCTCTCAGAGCACGAGTTCATTTCTGACCTCAGGCTCTGCCCTCCCTCTGGGGTCATAGGTCCCAGGCGTGCAGGAGAAAAGCAATCAGTAGGCGTGCACCCAGAGATGACAGCGCGATGCTCTCGGGCTCTGCGGGAGCCCCAGCAGAGTGATGCAGACATGAGCTTGAAGGTTGGTCCTAAGCAGATCACGAGACGGTACAAGTGGCTAGTCTAGTGCTCCACTTTTCCTTTCCCTCCCCTAGAAGGAGCTAAGGAACAACAACAACAACAAGCGCATCAACAGAGCCGTTGGCTGACTTCTGGCAAAGACGCGGCTGCGCAGACACAGCCACACCCTGAGACTGAGAGCACACTGGGGACGTGTCAGTGACGGCAGCCACAGGCTGAGGTGACCCAAGCCTGCCTCTTCCTGCAGGAAGCCACAGCGCCCTCACTGGGCCCAACACCCGGGGCAGGACCAGAATGGAAGGTTACCTTGCAGACGGCGGCCTGGAGTATGGCGTCAAAGCCCCCCTCGGGGGCATCTCGGTTCCGGGACACCCTCTGTTTCCGCACTTCCTCGTTGAAGCTGTCCACTCTGTCCGTAAGAGGCAGCAGATGGCGGAAACCAAAGGACGGGACACAGTTTGGAAATAACTTGTAACTGGAAAAAAAAGAAGAGGAGAGTCACTTCTTCACTGCCGTCTCTAGAAGGTGTGTCAGCAAGTCCTCGCAGAGGTCCTGGGATCCATTCAGAATGTGTGCAGCACCTACCACATGCCCCTGAGACACGGCTGCGGGAGCACGACACCGCCCCTGCTCTGCAAACATCCAGCGTCTGCTGCAGGCAAGACGCCACCCATCAGCTGTGAGTTGACTGCGACCCGAGTGACTGCAAGTATGTGACAGCAGTGAAATTGTGCTTCCCAAGGTTGTGGTGGTGAACCAGTCAGAAGCAGACTGCCAGACCTCTCTTCCAAGGAGCCTCTGAGTCCTTGAACCTCCAACCTTCCAGCTAGCAGCTGAGTCTGTTAAAGGTTTGATCCACATACATATATATCTATGCAAGACAGCATAGAGTAAGTGCTCAATGAATGGCTAGACACATGCATGATGGGGATAATGGTTTCTCCGGCATAGAGATAATGTTCTTTGGGGATCACAATCACAGTAGGCTGTAGTGTTTAGAGGAAGACATCACAAAAGAGTCCTGGTTGTGGGTGAAGGGCGACAACAGACAGTGTAAGACACAAAATAACAACAATGATATATAATTCATTAAGGATTCATGAGGGTGTGGAGTGTGGGGGGGGGAGGGAAAAGAGCTGATACCATGGGGTCAAGTAGAAAGAAAATGTTTTAGAAATGTTGATGGCAACATATATACCAGTGTGCTTAATACAATTGAATGATGGATTGCTATAAGATTTGTCAGAGCCCCAATAAAATTATTAATAAAAAATAGTCTGAAAGGGAAAATAAATGTTAAAATTAAAACAAATATGTAAATAATGAAATATTTCTATTTTAGGGGGAAAAAACAAAAGAGTCATGGTGGGGGCCCTGAGAGGTCTGTGGGACCAGAACTGTGGGTGCAGCCCAGGCAGAGTGGAGGAGAGAGGCTCTCCAGGGGCTGAAGAAGGGGGGCCTAGCTGAGGGCAGGGTGACACGTGGCTCACTGAACCAGGCATCTCAGGGCAGCTGTCCTGACGACCCCACACACACAGCAGACCCTGGATGGACCAGTCAGTGATGCCGTGCTACATGGGTAGAAATGAAGAGGCCCTCCTGGTTTCTGGAGCCGTGTAGAGACAGCAACTGCAAGCTACCCCAGCAGCAACCCTGGAGACTTGTTGAGAAGGGAGCACTGCACTTCAATAGTGGGTCATGGCCATGTCTTCCCCCTGAATTCCTGGGAGATTCCCCTCTGAGTCTGCAGAAAATCCTATTGTTGTTGGGTGGGTTGACACCTAGCTGCCCAGTAGGACATTGCAGACTCACTCCATAGGGTTTCTGAGACTGTAAATCATTAGAGAACCAAGCTGCCACATCTCTACCCACCCCCCCATGGAGAAGTGGAAGGCTCAAATGCCAATTGTTCAGTTATACAGCTGAGCGCTTAACCCCTGCGCCAGCAGTGTTCCCTGCAGTCTGAAGAGGGGATCCCACAAGTGACCCCACTCCTGGGGCAAAGATAGGACCCCTATCGATGACAGTCCTAGGGGTTTCCGCCTCATATGTCGGTGCTGGGATGTAGCCGATGGAATAGAGCGACTTGCCACTGTTACAGGATGAATGGTTCATCAGGAAAATGAGGAGGACAGAGGTGTTCCAGGCAGAGGGCTAAGCGAAGGCAAGAGTCCTGAGGCAGCTGGGGGCACAGAGAGCCCCTGGGCTGAGCAGACCAGGGAGGCTGCCGTCAGCAAGGGTGGAGAGCTGGCATTAAAGAAGCCACCTCTCTCGGAGATGAAAGGTGAAAAAGCAAGCACGAACTGAGGCCCACAGAAAGGCATTCATAGTCTAATCCAAGCGGTTTGCAGGGGGAAGGCAAACAGGCTGAACAACTGCTTGGCGGACCCTGCCTGCCAACGCTGCGTCAGTGCAAGTCAGGACAGGCTCCCCCTGTCCCTGCAAGAGCCAATCTTTGACTTGGTGCAAGAGACCATTCCATTTCTTTATGGGGGCCTACCGCCCCTGCTCCGTCCGCCAAAGTCGTAGCCACAGGGCTCTGCACATAATCCTGAGCACTTCCGTAAAGTCACCGCCCTCTCCAGATGGAGGGCAGCAGCTGGGAGCTTCCTGCACAGCCTCTCCAGGTGTCACGGTCCCTCCCTCTCCAACAGCTTCACAGACACCTTGTACGTACACAGACCAGACTGGGCTTACGCAACACCCCGGGCCACCCAAACTTTTCATTGCTGCATGGAAATTACACGTCCAGCTGGAGGAAGGGCTGAGGGGAGGCCCCGACTGCAGCTCCTTGACAAATGGACAGATGAGGAGGAAGCACGCATGCATGCCCATGACCCGCGTTTTCCCCCCTCCCAACCCCTAAGCTCTGTGGGCCACTCCCGTTCGTGATGTAGGGTTGCAGGTGTGTGTGAACCATCCCAGGCTGGATGGTCGCTGGGGAGAGGAGAACGGAAGAGCCATTGCTATGGAAGGAGAAAACCAGGAGAGCCGTGACTCGCTCAATGAAAGCTCGGGTGGGTTTGGTTTTGAACTTCTCTCCTTCTGCTCCGACAACAGTAGGTGGCTGACATGGTTTGATGGTGGAAAATTACAATGAAGTAATTGGGGATCAGAGCATGTGTTGGTTTATTACAGAAGGTTTATTATACCCCCCACCCCACCCCCATCGGTCATTTCGCAGAGGAAGGAAAATAAGTCTCTCATGCAGACCCTGCGAGTCTTGGTATTGGGCATTGATAAGATGGGGTCTCCACCACCTCCACTGAGCCAGTTCCGCCCCCTAGCAGTCCTCCAGGCAGAATAGAATGACTCCCTTGGGTTACTGAGCGTGTAACTGTTCAGCAACAGACAGCCTCTTCCTCCGCCTGCGGAGCAGCTGGTGGTCTTGAACCACAAGCCTTGCTGCTGGCAGCCTACTGGCCACCAGGCCTCCTTCAAGAGGTGGCCAGTGACTAGGTATTTAAGCACCTGGAAAAGCTAAGTAGCCTTAAGATGTTTGACCCGGGATTGGAGTGGGTGGGGGGTGTCAGGCAGGTATCTGGGGTCCTACAGACCTGCCCACCGTCACCCAAAGGGCCTTAGTTTAGGATCATGTACAGAGAATTACTAACTTTAGGTTATTCATCAGAAGCACACAAAATGAAATATACATGCTTAAAGGTCCTAAAGGAGGGTGTGCATCTAAGTCATGAGCCCAATTCTAAGACGCTAGAGGCAGGCAGGAAGAGAAAACGGTGCCCACACTTCAGGATGACAGCATAGACCTTGCTGACCCAGAAAGAATGCCCTTCCTACGCTAGACAAACAGAAATGCTGGATAGGAAATCATTTGAGTATGATTGTTGAATATGTAGCCCAAACTATGAGCTATAAAGGGAAAGCCGAGGGGGCAGAAAGGAAGAGGAAATCATTCCGCAACTGAATGAGCTCCCTCGGAAGAAAAGTCAGACATGAGCAGGCCACAGGCCAAAGCAGAACTGGAATGCAGGGCTGAGGGCTGAGGGGTGGGGGGCGGGGGCGGAGCCCTCCCAGCACTCATGAGCCTCAGGCCTGAGTAACACAGAGGGCCCCATGCCCTGTCACAAACCACTAACTGAAAACCCCCAGTCACTGGCCTAGGAAAGACACGGTGAGTGAGAAGAATCACCTGTCAGAAAGGTTAACTCCAGGCCTGCGTCGGAGCAAGGCCGAGCCTGCTACTTTTCTGGGGACGGTGCTACAACACGAGGCTGGTGGTCCAAACCCACCTGGTGACTGTGGGGGAGAAAGAAGCAGCAATTTGGTTCCAGTGAGATGGTATCCAAGAAATGCCAGCGGGCCACGCGATGAATGAATTGATGCCCCTCAAAGACAAGATGGCATCCAACTGCTGTGGGAAAAATCCATGTCGGCTTCATTCCCTTTGCCCACCAGCATTTTGCTTCCTCCTTGTGTGTGCTATCAACCCCCAGCTCCCGGCCCGGAGCCAGAACTGACCCGGTGGCATCCAACACTGCCACCACCGACACCATCACCAGCAGTGAGGGAAATCAAAACAATAACAAATACATTAATTTAAAAAAATGAGTCCCAAGGTAAAAACTAGAAGCCAACAAACTGTCTTGCAGGGATGGCTGTACACCGGGAGGATCTGATCGTCCGAAGGAAGCCATCTCTGATGAAGCTGCGCTCACGGGACCGTGACAGACCCCACGACGGAACTCACCGCCCAGGACAAAGGCCAGAAAACCCAGACAAGGAAGGGGCTACAGGTCAAGAAACAGGCATTACGGACCCAACTGTGTCCTCCCCAAATAGGTGCGGTAAATCCGAACTGCTATGCCTGTGGTTATAACCCCACCAGGAATATTGTTGTGTGGAATATTGTAGCTGTCTTTGTTATGTGCAATATTGTAGCACGTGGCTTGAGTCACTCTCTTTTGAGACACAAGAGACCAAACGAGCAATCCAGTAGACAGAGATGGGAGAACATGAAGCCATGTGGCCCTCTCCATACATACATGTGCCTCTGGAGGACAACTGAACAATTGTAAAGGCTATTATTAAGATACAGGTGATTTCATTCATTTGTAAAATATATTTATGGCTCTCAGATAATTTTTCAATTGGTTCTTCGGTCTCAAAAGTTTACTGACCCCTGCCCTGGAGCGTGCACCCCGAGTGCAGACTACTAGTCTCCCAGACGGTGAGAAAGCACATTTCTGCTTGTTACAGCCGCCCACTTGTGGTATTTATTTCTGCCGCAGCAGCACTAACTCACTGAGCAACAGAGCTGGCAGAATCGCTTGGAATACTTTCAAACCAGGCCATGTGAAGCCTTCGAGGAGATGAAGAAGGAAACGCCAAAGGCCCTACTAGGTATTACTAGGGGAGGGGAGAAGGCCCTGGAGAAAATTACAAACATACATGGGGCATGGGAATGTTTAGGAAATGATGATGGCACCACATGTACTTGATACAATGGATGTATGGATTGTTTAAGAGCTGTAAGGGCCCCTGTGGGAAACAGAAAGACTTTGCCCCAGCTTTGTCTCCCCCAATGATAGGCAAAACATTAGAGGCTGTTTGCCAGCACATGTTGGGAGGTCCGATGCTTAGAGACATCCTCTCTGAAGGCAGTCAGTTGTCAGACTACTGTCTGGTCCCATCACAAAAGGGGCCCACTCCCTGCTATTAAGGACAATGGATTCCTTCTCCCTAAAGGCATTTGTCTGATCCCTGTAGGTGGGGTTCACACCCTACTGATAACAGAACAGGTCAAACCTGCTTGGTGACTTCCAAAGTTAGGCTGCCATCCTGTATCTAGGATCCGCCCACCTTGTCACATGTGTACCCTCAATCCCTGCCCTTCCTATTGAGTGTGTACCCCTAGATCGTCCCCCACTCATTACTGTAGAACCTATAGCGCAACCCCTTCCTGTGACTTAGGTCTTTACCTGTAATTAGTGGGATTGCACGCTCCCCAAAGATATATAAGCCTTGGTTAGCAATAAAGAAGCTCGGCTCTTCTCTCTCTCTCTCTCTCTCACTTCCTCTTGCCCCCTTCCTCATTCCCCTTGTCCTCCTTCCCCTCCCCCTCTCCTGCCCTCCAGTCTCCCATCTCCGTGTGGACAGCCAAGCAGGGCTGAGGTGAGCATGCTACCATGAAATGTGTCTGGCTCCATTATTTCAATCTCTCTTCTAGCTCTCCTTATTCTCTATGACTTCATGATAATATATGTATATATATAACCATACAACTGCGCCTATCAAACCCGTGATTTACTTGTGGGGGCTGGCCTTTCCCCTACAAGCCCCCAATAAAATGATCTTCAAAGAAACAAAAACATATGGGTCTGAAAAGGAACCATGTAAGTATTATATAAATTTTTTAAAATAGTGATTGAAATACACACAACAGCAGTGAACCTAAAGATATTTCCTATGAGGAGAGAAAGCAAGATCTCCATCTCGGAGAGAAAGACAGAAACCGGGGAGGGGGGAGCGCCAGGTTGCACCTGGGTGTCAGAAGGAAAATGGGGATAAGAGCAGAGAAGTAAGGTTCAGAGAGAGAATCTCTGTGAATGTAGGAATGGTGGTGGTTAGATTTGGGGTCAGCTTACCTCCATGTAAGAGTACAAGGGTGGAGCCCAACCTAGCCATCGGGTCATAGCCTGAGGGCGCCTCCTTGGGGGGCTGGCTCACATAGAAGAGTAACCCTGGGAGTGGCCCCTTCCTCTGGCCCTTTGCCTTCCTCCCTGCAGGACTGCGTACCCGCCTCTAGGGGCAGCTCCAGGCGGGCTGCCAACCTGCAGACCTACCACCACCCTCCTGCATTTCCACGGACCTTAGACCTACGTAACTCTGTACCCACCATCCTGGGCACCCCCTGCTTCCCACTTCACCTTTCCATACCAGCAGCCTGCAGCTGCGTGAGTCTGAAGAGGGCTCCAGCTAGCATAGAATCCATAGCCTGGAGTTGGACTGGGCTGCGATGCTTTCCTGAGGTAAGATTGCTTCTTGGGATCAAGCTCTTTCTTAGACGTAGATGAGTGTCGCTGGTTTTGTTTCTCTAGAGAACCCAGCCTAACACAAGAACGGACCATTGCAATGCATTGATTTAAGTGACTCTTCTGGCCATAGGCTTTGTGACTCCCACCCCCAAAGACCCTCATGGTCCTGATGAACCTGGAGGAGAAGGTGGTGGGAAGATATGGACTGATTACATGATTCAGTTGTGAGTGACTGTTAAGAGGGTTGATTGTGATGGCCACCCCACCGGCTATGAAATATCACATCTCGGAAGCAGGAGGAGGGATCTCCCATCAGCAGTAGAGCGCGTCTTTTGGACCCTGAGATCCAGTGTAGGGAACCTCCTTGGTCCCAGAGGCGGCTTCCGCCAGAGGAGTGGCAGGGCCACAACCGTGGCAGAACCAAGAAGCAGAGCAGTGGACTTCCCAGCCCGCACACTAATGACAGCTGAATGTCTTTGGGCATCACAGTGGCTTCTGGAGTGGGCTGACACTGGGCGCTCAACTGGGGAAGCTGAAGTTGAGCGCCTGTGGGTTGAGGCATACAGTGCATGGCATGCCCGCCAGGCTTTTATTGCCAACCCTCAAAGCGCTTTGTAACATTGCCCAAACGGGGCAGAGGCCATGTCGAAAGGCCAACAGCCAGTCGATAAGAAACCGTCCTGCCTGAACAAGTGTATCCTGAGCATCTCTCACTTGAATGGCAACCATGAACTCCCCTAAGAAGCCCCGTAACGGAGGGCACCGGCTGTGAGTTAATAACTGAATGCAGCTCCAGAGTGAAGCGCCGTGGGAGAGATGGCTGGCATCAGAGCACGGCACAAAAGGAGGGCAAGCAGGCTTGGGCGCCCGAGGATGTTGGGCACCGAGATGTGTGCACTCTCAGCGTGACAGGCAGACCGAGCTCCGAGGATGGTGAAGACCAGCCCAGAGCACATCCTCTTAGAACACACACACACACACACACACACACACACACAATAAAGAACATATTCAAAGTAGCTGGAGAAATGCCAATTGGACCGACAGTCAGTTTCTCTACAGCTCTCCTTCTCTATCATCCATACCACGGAGACGAGAACAAATATCATGACCTCTTGGAAGAGACACCAGGGGTAAGGATGAAGTTCCCTTGACCTCAGTTACTTTCCGAGGATGCACATTTCAGGGATATGCAGTACCTCTAACAACATAAACTCTTCAGGACTGGAAATACCATGCCAGAGGGATCCTTCAACTCATCTATCATCTGCCTCCTCCCACAGAAACCATTTCCGATAGCTCAGGACAGCAACAAGCAGTTCTTTAATCTGACGATTCGATGACCCAACACCCGGGCCTTTTCCCCTGTAACCTTGGTATTACTGCAATTCTGGCCTTGGTGATGCACTCTAAGAGGGAAAACCATGAGGCTGCCGTTTTGACTCCTTTCACAGAAACATCTAGAACGAAAGGACTATCCAAGCCCAGGAAAGCCCCGCACTCTCCTCTGAGATGTCCCACACACTCTTCCTGACCCCCATCTCCCAACAGCATCCCCACCGGAGAGAAAGTGAAGGTGGCCTTGGAGCCTAAGAAGGCCTGGTCGTTCCCTTTGCACACGAGCAGGGGAAAGTGAACAGTGCGGTAAAGCTCACAAACACACATCATCGGAAGCAGCACAGAAGAACCAGGAAGGCTGTCTGCCTGCAAGACAAGAGGGCAGAGAAACCACAAGTTTGGCTCAGGAGAGGCTGGTCAGGCTCAGGACGGGACAGTGCCCATTGCCGGGCTTGTGCGGTTCTCTCCAAGGAGCAGTGGGCAGATCCAGAATGCCACACCAGTTCCACTGCCTGGACTCCTTGGAAGGTCGGTCTCGGCCTGCTCCGAGCAAGGGTGATTCCCACATAGATTGCCCAGCTTAGAAACGAAAGGATCCGTGACCTAGACCTGGACTTGGCTTCAGACCCCCATTCTTCACCGGATTTCCTGTCTTACCAGCGGCTTCTCTATGTGCCTTGTACTCACTGGTCAAGAATTGTATGTACTGTCTGCAATTGGCCCTCCCTTCAAGGGCTTAGGGAAAGAGCTCTGAATGAGCAGTGGGTGACAGCACAGAACAGGCAAGGGCTGAGTGCTCAGGGCCAGGCTTTTATCCTCTGCCCATTTCTAATCTAGTAACTTCTTCAGTGGACGGCCCTTGGAGACCCACCCTCTCTGTCTAGGGAAGGGGCCGAAGTCAGAGAACAGAGGGAAACAGAAGAGAGAATCACTGTCTGGATGAACCGGGAAAGTGTTCTGTGGTTAAGATGCTGCTATTTCCGTTAAGAAGCAAAATTTCACCAGCAGGGCATTTGACATTGGGACTCGGGGACAAAGAGGTTTAGAGACAGGATCAATGTAACCACAATGACAGCAGCCATTTGTGGCCAGGAGGAAGCGCCTCCCAGTGGCACAGTGGTTAAGCACTGCGCTGCTGACTAAGACGGGCAGTTCTCTCTACTGCACACTGGCCCTCATGCAGGTGTGGGGCAATAGCAAAGTGTGACGAAGAAGCTCGATGGTGCCCAGCTATGAGAAAGAAAAGTCCTGGACTCTTAAAGGCTTGGCTCCAAACAAGCAGGCATCTAAGTGAGGCCTCAACACCGGCCTGTGTGATTGAAACAATTGTAAATAATACAATCTAAATCCGAAGGACGGAATGGTATCAGAGTTTGCATTATGAACATCTGGCTTACAGAAGGATATGGATGACCAGGGAGCAGCCAAAATCCATTGGCAGGGTCCCAGAGAATAGAATAAGCCCGAGTGAATCCTTTCTGACCACAGTACAGGGATGTGAAGAGCCTCTTTATCAGACAGCCTTGTAAAGTCTGTTACGGCAGAGGTGCTTAGGATGAAAGGTAACGCTTTATTATTTTATCTCCCTTGTGGCCCGTTTTAGAGTTGTTTCAGTTTTAAATATTTTCTGCTTTCTTGTGGATTGAAGTATTTCTCTGTCTTATTCTGTTGTTGTTGGATTTGTTCATTTGTTTGCTTCCTGTTTGTGTTTCATATGATTTTCTTTATATGTAATCCAGGATAGGTGAATCTACAGAGACAGTAACTGGATTAATTATTAACCTAGGGGGGTGAAGGGGAGTGGATAGCATGGATGTTTGTATAACCCCGGCCAATGGGACTGAACAACCGACCTGTATGAATGGATACATTGGAACGAATAAGGTATGTCGATTAAAATATTATTAATTAATGACCTAGGGGCACGGCAGGGAGTTGGGTTGGGAGGAAATGGGGAGCTAGCGGCAATGAGTTAGAGAAGAAAATGCCCTGAAGGGGTTGTGGTGATGACTGCACAACTCGTAAAACGAGCAAATGATTCGGTGTCTAATAAGAGAAGTGTATGTTAATGAAAACTGGTTTGGTTTTTTTTTGAAAACTGTTTTTACAAAGAGTCTGTCGCTCAAACCCGCCAGGAGAGAGAGGTGGCAGTGTGTGTGCGTGTAGTGTAGCCTGGGAAACCCTGCAGGACAGTTCAACAGAAGTCAGAGCCAGCTCAATGCCAACAGACTTGGTTTGGCATTTTAATGCCTCTTCATGGTTGGGAACTTAGAATCCGCTCATTTATATGTATATGGCTTTCCTGGAAACATGATCTCCCCAACCCCTGGGAAGATGTAAGTTTATTTCTAGGGATGGATACAGGAGCAGGAATAATTCAGAAGGGCCTAGAGCACCGCCAGCACCATCCCCACCTCACCCCAACCTCCCAGCCCAGCCAAGCTGGGAGTGCTTCACGCTGCCAGAGCTGAACTGCAGGTACAGGCAAGCTCAGGAGCTGAAAAACATTCCATGGGAACCTCCAGCTCGATTTTCCCCTTGGTGGTAGCTAAGGAGACCAAGGGTTGAGAATGACATCACACGATGGAAGGAGAGCTACCGAAGAACGCGGTCTCATCAGCCGGCGAGGACACTTGCATGCACTGAGTCACTGCGATCTGTGGGCCGTTTCCTTTCTGCAGCAAAGCCTAACGTAACCCTGAGACTCGTGCCTGGAGGGCGAGGGGAGGGGTGGTGCCGGAAGGGGGAGCATTCTCAGCTTCAGGTATTTGTGTTTTACTAGGATTTGGATGGGAAATAGATAGGCAGTCTATGATTCCAGACTCTGAAAGGAACTAGCTTGCCTACCTTTCCAGGGGAAGCTGCTCACTACTGTGTGAGTTAAGGTGACTTATTCTCTCGGGACCTCAGATTCCTCATCTGGAACATCTGGCTCACACTTAACCAACCCAGCCTACTGCCATCCTGTTGTAACCAACCCGGTGGGACACTTGCCCTAGAAACTACAGATGGTTATGAAGAGATTTAAATGAGATAGCTCATATAGAGTGTTTGATATTAAGTTTCCACTTAATTAGCACCGCAGTTTTAGCTAGCTGCTCCTGACCTAGTGGTTTTCCTGGGAGCTTACCAGCCAGTCTCATGGAAAGTGAACGTGGCAATGAGGCCAGAAAGAGTTGGACCTTACTGGTCATTGTGTCTACAATGCATAATCGTGGTGGCTAGGGGGACACTTGAAAGACTAGAAAAGAAACAAATTAGCCTTGGAAAGGATGAGTTCGTGGGGTTGGGACTATGATCCCCCACCCCCAGGCCACACACGCACACAGCAACCCCCAAAGATAGGGACCTGTTTGCCAAACACATTTCCTCTTCATCCTGGTATTCTGCTAACCCAGCTCCCAGCTTCCTGGCTAGAACTCAGTGCAGTCTAATGGGATGTAAGCAGACAGGTGGCCAAGGTCACTTGAGCTGTGGTCCATAAGACTTTCCTGTGTGTGTTTCTCCGGAAGCCACGGGGGGGGGGGGGGGGGAGCACACAGTGGAAAGAGCGTGGGTCCCGAGTCACTGCTGAGAGAAGAGGCGTCCGCTGAAGAACACGACGCACCCCCACTTTGGACAAGAAATAACAGACTTTCCCAAGTCCTATCCTCTATACAGGTTGGCAGTTTTCCATTGCTGCAGTTAAGAAACAATGTGTCAAATGTGTTCTCTTGCAACTGCAGTGAAGTGAAAAGACTTGGCCTGGCCCTTGCATCCGGTTTTTGTTACTTCCACCAAATGCCTGTGGGGGGGAGGGGGCGGGGCATGCAAATAAGGTGGAGAGGCCTCTAAGCAGGGGATCAGTCCAGTCTGCCATTCCGTTGGGTGTAAAGGAAGCCAGGTCAGAAGCAGGAAGAGTGAACCTTGGACCATTAAGAAAAAAGAGCAATCCAAAAAAGTAAATCATCAAAAATTTTAAAATAATAATAATAAAGAAAAAAAGAGCTATCAGCAAAGCATGTGTGAGATCCCCGAGTGAAGTGGGCATGAAAACAGAGACACTGGAGGCCGAAGCACCAACCGAAACCAATGACACAGTGACCGGTTTCGCAGCCCGTGAACCGAGCGACACTGAGTTGCCTTACAGAGTGGCTGGCTTACAGAGTGAGGTGACCTCTGGACCTTTATCAGCACTGAAGGGGCTTTGTAGTCCTTGGCTGAGCAGGACGGAGGCCACGGGGCCACGTTACTGAGAAGCTGAAGACGGGAGAGAGACAGACGTGGCTGCTAGCAGGGCTGAGTATAGGAGCTACAGACAAAAGTACTGCATCCTTAATATGACTTTGCTCCTGCCTTGTAGCTTATAGACTCCCCTCAGAAACCTGCATCAGCACGTTGCCTCATGAGTTCCGGGTGGCCAGTGCCACAGACTGTGGTTCGTACCCAGCGGTTAGGAGGGCATCCTGGGAGGGACCATTGGTGTCCGAAGGGGAAAAGGAAGGATGGAGGGTGGGGGCTGTCTGACCTCGGCCTCGTGGGAATCATCCCTGGGCAGATGTGGCATCGGATTCTACTTCCGCCATGTGTTGTCAGAGGAGGTCAGAGGTGGCCTCTGTGTCATTTCCTTAGCGGTTGCATGATTTGTAAAAAATAATAACTCATACTTAAGCGCAGAGCTGACATGTAGTTTTGATGGCATCAGTGATATGTATAAACAACAGGGACAGACTTTTGAGGTTGCTCCCCCCAGGCTCCTCCGGTGACTCTAAGCAAAGGGAATGACTGCCTGCTCTCTCTCAGACCATGTGACACTGCCACTTCCTGAAGACATGCTTGAAAATCCATTAATGTGCAAAACCAGTGCTGCATGCATCTGGCAGGTAAGTCCGTGGGCTCTGATCATGTCATCTTTATGCAACCTGGGGGGGGTGGCCTTTCACATGGAGAGGAAGAACAGAGCCCATTCATCATGAATCAAATGCATGCATCACTTTGGTCCTCCCTCCTCAGTATCTGTATGCTCCCCCAGGGGCTCATTTGGGCTGTTTCCCTGGTATTCCATCCCCCCGTCTCAGATGTCCAGCAGAAAGACAGATGATCACTTACCCAATGCATGGATTGGTCTGGTACCTCGGTGCTGTATAGGAGAATGGGGAGATGCTCTTGTCTACGAAAGAGCCAAACCCCAGCCGAAAATTGCTAGTGAGCTTCCTCATCTCCTCAGCGAGTTTGGTACCCAGGTTTCGGATGCTGTCCAAGTCATCCTTCATGGACAAGGAGAGGTCCATCAGGTAGTATAAGTCCACAGGATAGTCCTCCACCTGTCGAACCTGCAGCTGGAGGGTAGTCTTGTCACCTGTGCCAACAGAGAGGTCCCACAGGTCAGAGGTCCTGTGATTTTGGAAGAGTGGAGGGGGAGGGATTTTGCTTCCGATGCCAGTCTGCCTCTTACTGTGTGGGTGTGATTGCGTGCCTACCAGAAGGGACGTTTTTCTTGGAAATAGAGGGAATGTATAGCGATCCTACAGACAGAGCACAACTGTCCCACAGTGCTTGTTTCCTAGACCACCGCTCTCCCAGTTAGCAGGCCCAGGCTGTTATAACCCACGCGCAACAAAAGGTGCCTTTTGCCAGCTCCTCTAAGGCAGTCCAAAGACAGAGGAAATGGGACCTAACTCTGAGGAAGTAAAGGGAGAGGAAGCAGCCTGGAGGGTGGAGTGGGGGTGGGGGTGGCCTCTGCCCTCTCCCTACAGAGGTCACCGAGAGCACGGAGCTCTCAGACCAGGACAAGGATTCCTAAGTCATCTAATGAGCTCTAAAGACACATCCTAATAATAATTTATGAATAATGAAGGGTTCATGAGGGAGGGGGGAGGGGGAGAGGGGACAGAGGGGGAAAATGAGCAGCCGATATTAGGGGCTCAAGTAGAAGGCAAATGTTTTGAGAATGATGATGGCAACAAATGTACATATGTGCCTGACACAATGGATGGATGTAGGGATTGTGTGTGTTAAGAATTGTACGAGCCCCCAATAAAATTGTTTTTTTTAAAAAAAGACACATCCGTAAGAACCAATTTCAAGCCTCATCAGAAGCCCTCGCTGGGCTGCTCCTGCACACAGCTCGAGGCCCACAGTTTGAAATCCCCAGCTGCTCTGCGGGAGAAAGACGAGCCTTCCTTTCTACTCTGTACCGAGCGGCAGGCTCCGAACTCACAGGGGCAGTTCTGCCCCATCATATAGGGTCTCTGTGAGTCAGAATTGACCCGAGGGCAATTTGGATTTAGGGGGTTGGTGGGTGGCTCTGTTCTAGGATAGGTTGGGCATCTCTTGGCGCCCCTGAAAGGCCAGGGTTCAGTCAGTTCCAGAGCAGGCAGTATGATCTGCACCCTGAAATTGGTTCTGAATGATCTGTCCACACACCTGTGCGAGCTGGATGGAGTCTTCGTGTTTAAAGCTGCACAAGCCTAGGCAGCTTCACACCTGCCTGAGGGGTCCACACCTGACTTGCCTGCAGCCAAGATCCAGAGCAACCAACCGGTCACCTCAAACTGGCAGCCAGGAGCCCAAGCCTTTGGGAGCTGGCAGGCTAAGGAAGACAACTCTCCCTGCTCCCTCCTTCCCGCCTGCCCTCCCTCACTAGAGAGCATTCAGTGACCAGCAGGTCTTAGTGCCAGTTCCCTGTCACTCTTATGAAGTGTGAACCCTGAGGCTCAGTTTCCTTCAACACACCAGTTATCACCAAATGGACGCTGACGCATAGCAAAGCTGCGGGCCCAGGTAGAGCTCTGCTCCATAGGGAAATTCCAGAAGTCCCTCTGGGTGGACTTGAACTTCCAACCGTTCAGTTAGCCGCCAAGAGCATTAGCTATTTGCAATGCCCAGGGATTTCCCCCCTTAAATATGAAAGGAAATCAGAACCCCACCAAGCTGGCAGGAGGCTTGGTTACAATGCGCTCCTGGGGAGAGGAGGGCTTCAAAAGGCATAAAGGCCTGCACGCAGGAGGTATGATTAGTATAATTATTATTTGTAACCTAAGTGACAGCTCCGAGCCTGCTTCCTCTGGCACGTCCTGGCCTGTCCTGTGCTGGCTGCCGCCAGTCTGCGTTGCTGTTGCCCGTGGTGTGAGCCTGTTTTGAAAAGCCTTCCAAGTCCAGCTCAAATGGAGGAATGTTCGAGATTTCCTCCAGAATGCATCTGGGTTGCCACAGTCTGAATCTGGCTCCCATCAGGCGAGGCAGCCGCTCGCCTGCCTCCACAGGGCCCCTCCCAGCCTTCAGGACACATCCATCATGGGAGGGAGGGGAGGCCCCTCCTTGACCCTTATATAGACAGGCAACAGATTTGGGTGCATAGAGACGGCAATCAAGATCCATCAGTCCAATCCCAAGGCCTCTTCATGGGTCCTTTGCATTTTTTTGTTTTTATTGCTTCTTTCTTCCCAAATTCTTAACTCACTTCCGTCCTGGGGCTGATTCAGAGTGACCCTAGAGGGCCGGGTAAAACTGCCTCCTGAGTTTCAGAGACTGTTAACTGCGGGGCAGCAGGCCCTGCCTTTCTCCTAAGGCACAGCTGGTGGTTTCAAACTGCTGACCTTGCAGATCGCAGCCCAACGCGTAACCACTATGCTGCCAGGGGTCCTAAATGTCCTAACTCCCCTCCCTTTTACCCAGAATCCACTTCCACCTTTTAAGGCTTATGTGTAATTCACAGAAAGGCATTCTCTGATCAGGACTCTGGGAACTGGCTTGGCTGGGCTCCCTGACGGAGAGGGAAGGAGATGCTGAGCTGGGAGAGATGGCAGAGTTGGGTTGGAATCCAGACCCTTTCTCCAAAGACTCGGGGACCTCAGGCTCCTTGAAACTGCTGTTCATCCCTGCAGTGATGATAGGGAGGGTGCTGACTGACGACTGCAGAGACGCAAGGAAATGGTGTGCATATGCACTGCACCAAAGCTCCCTCGCAAGGGAGGCTTTCCCCTCGGTCCTCCCCGAGTGAAGGATTAAAGCAATTTCCGGTGGGGACAGAAAGGGAAAATCCTGCCAGAAACTTGAGCTTGACCGGCTACAGCCTCAGGCGTTAAATTTAACTCCAAATTTTCCAGAAAGGAAGGCAAAAGGCAGTGGGCGGGTAAACAAGATATGAGAGAGAGGTCACCCTCTCTGCTACAAGCGCAGGGTCCCTCTATTGTGAAGAAAGAAATCTCGAGGCATGAGGTTCTGAGAGAGATGACCCATGAAAAAAGAAAATGCAGCGCACACGCGTGCTTACAGACATACATGCACACATACATTCATGCATGCGTGCGCTTCCTCATAGGGAAGCTGCAAGTGTTAAAGAGAGCACTCCTCTCGCTTCCAGAGAGAGCGATAGCCTTAATGCTGCTGCGCAGAATGCTTGTTTATTGCGACCCTCGATCTGCGACCCCGGTGGAAAGCAATACGGCTCTGCCTAAGGCCACTGGGGACTGCAATTCCACAGAAGCCGGCCATCTCTCTGCTGGGTGTGTCCCCTAAAGAAGTAAGGCCCGTGGAGGGGACAGACAGATGGACATCCATGTTCAACACAGCACTGTTTCCCATGGCAAGGGGTTAGAAGTAGCCCCAACGCTCAGCAGTAGCAGGCTGAATAGAGGAGCTGGGGTACCTACACGCAGCGGAAGATTAGGCATCGCTGAAAACTGGTGATGGAACCACGAAGCCCCTCCTGGCCCCGGTGGACCTGGAGACGATGACACTCACTGAAGTCCGTCCATCAGAACAGGATAAACGTGGCCGGACCACTACCATCGAGAGGCACACCAAGACATAGACCCGCAGCCACGGGACCAGGCTTTGCAGGGATCAAGGTGGGAGGTGGTGAGGGAGGGAGAGGAAGTAACAGACTAGAGGGCTGATGGGTGCTGCCTCTGGTGAACGAGAGGATGGGGGTACACGGGAGGGAAAAAAGGAATTGAAAAAAGAGGATCTGATGCCAGGGGCTTAAGTGGAGAGAAAATGCTTTGAAAATAATGAGGGCAAAGAATGTACAGATGTGCTTTACACAATTGATGTATGTATGGATTGTGATAAGAGTTGTATGAGCCCCTAATAAAACGTTTATAAAAACAAAAATGGAATTGAGGGTGGGGTAGGGCAGGGGTGTTGATGAGTGGTTTAAACAGTTTAATCCAGAGGAGATGGTCTGGAATGTAAAGCCCCCACCTAATTCTCAATTTAAAATCATTAAAAACTATGTGTTAAATTTGTACATGCCTTTTGAAAAAAGGACTTGATTCTGATCAGTGGTTCTCAACCTATAGGTCACGACCCCTTTGGGGGGGTCGAACGACCCTTTCACAGGGGTTGGCCGATTCATAACAGTAGCAAAAAGAGAGTGATGAAGTAGCAATGAAAATAGTTTTATGGTTGGGGGATCACTACCACATGAGGAACTGTCTGAAAGGGCCGCGGCATGAGGAAGGTTGGGACCCACTGCTCTAGATGCTGTCTGTGTATTGCCACCGGACCTTGGCCATAACGGAATGTGTGTCAGCAGGTTGGAGGGTGGCATTCCTGGTGAGTCTCAGAGTGGGTGTCAAGCTGCCATGGCTCCAGCTCTCCAAGGTTAGCAGACAGAAGGTGAAGCCATTGCCCCTGCATATGGACTGTGTTCTCTTCAGAGAAGCTCCCCACTGTCTGTCTGTCTCTCTGTCTCTGAGCCACACGGCTATCCTGGGCCAGCTGAGGCTGTCAGGAGGCCACCACACCTACGTGTCCCTCAGGGCACGGACTTTCCTGCCGGCACCATCAGTGCTGGGTCTCTGCCTGTCTCTAGGACCCGATTCCTGGCTGCCTATCCAGATCTGTTGGGTGGTCCCCTCCTCCCTCACCCCACAGGGTCCTATGATCCTCCCATCCGGGCAGGCTCCTCTCCCCCTGTGGGCTGCACCCGGGCTATTTCAGGTAATCCTGCCCGGGGGCCAGGGGGCGGATCAGAGAAATGGGATCAAGCAAACTCAAAGACCAAGCTGTCTCCTCACACCTGTGAGGATTAAGCCAGTCCTGCCAGCAGGCTTCTCAAATCCTCTTGGTTCTTTTTCTTTTTAATCTTTTTACTGGCGGCTGGTACACCTCTGACCACGATCCATCCATGCGTCCATGGTGTCATGCACCTTGTTCATAGGTGGCCCCCTCTGGGTTCTTCCCCATGTCACTGGAACAGCACTGCTGCCTCCATACAACTCAACGATGTCGGTTTTCTCTTCCCCCGGGGAAAAGGTGCGAGTTTACTCAGTATAAATGAATATCCACCTGCATTCTATCCGGTACATATTCTCAAAGCCTCCTCCTTGCTGCCAAGGACACATACCAGTGTGCTAGTTCTTTCTACAGAGCTGCGGGAAAGGATCTCAGCATGAACTTCTGTTATTTTAAGAAGACCGATTTCTGTTCAAGTGTGAAGGCAAGGTGGTATCACAGGACAAAGAATACGGACGCCCCCAAAGAAACGTGGTCTGCTTTTGCCTTTTAGCTCAGCAGAGTTACCTTTCTGAGCTGTAAAACTGGCAGAAGAAAGAAAGAAGGTGTAACGGGACTCTAGGTGAACAGGAACGGAGACCCCAGGGCATGCTTCTAAGACTACCCCCAGCTATTGGTTCACTGCTGCAGAAGGTCATGAGTAGCTCACAATTAAATCCAGACCGAGACCCCAAACTCTGCCTGATAGGGCTCAAACAAGGCCACCACAGCACCTGACACCTCACCTCAGAATTTGGACCTGGGGCACTGGTACCCAGGAACAAGCCACCTAAAGTCATGCTGACCTCGGATTGGCCAGCTGCTGTCTCACCCATCCCCTCGGACACAGGACAGCCCGCGTGTGTCAGAGTGGAACTGTGCTTCCTACAGATGTCAACGCTGCTTTTTCAGAAGTAGATCGCCAGGCCTCGAGTCCAAGGCCCATCTGAGTGGACTATCAAACCTTTGGGCTTTCAGTGATCCGCTGAGCCCGTGAACTCTGTGTGCTACCCAAAGACTCCCTCCTGTTGTGTGCCGGGGAGTGTGTGGGCATAGGACAGGAAAACTGCCCCCACAGGGTTACCAAAGTTGTAATATTTTCAGCAGCCGAAAGCTCCATCTTTCTCTCAAGGAGCTGCTGGGTGGATTCAAACTGCTGACCTTTCCATTAGCACCAGCCCCGTGCTGATCCACGGTGCCACCAGGTCTCCTCTCTCTCTATGCATCATGGCCCTGCATTCTTCATTTCTTTTAAAAGAGACCCTTATCCATCATCATCAAATGTGTTTTCCTAACCTTGAAAAGCATGTATGTTTTTTTCCTCATTTAAATAAGCTTGTACCCACGCAGGGCCAGGGAGTGTCTCGCTCTGTTGTCCAAAGGGTGGCTGTGAACCAGAACCGGCTCTGTAAGCATGAATGGCAACGAGCAGGCAGGTAGCTGGCCCCTCCACAGTAGAACGTGGGAGGAGAGGGATGACGGGGGCTGGGAGTGCAAAGCTGAAACCCACATCAAAAGCAACCAAGCACCTGTGATTTAATCAATAGCATGTAATCAATGCCATGTTAATGTTCTCTGACTCTGTAAGGTGTTATCATTAAGAATGCTGGCGAATGGGCACTGGGGACTTCTTCATATTCCGTTTCACAACTTCTTGTGAGTCAAAAATTATTTCAAAATAAAGAGTTTTAAATGAACAGAAAAGCTCCCAATCAGGGTCTTTTTTTTAAAAAGGCTACGGGACGAAGCAAGAATTGCTGTAAGGTCTCTCTAATCATCCCCAAAGGGAACTTCGTGGGGGTGCTTGCCACGTGGAGGTGCTGACCACGTGGAGGCGCTGACCACGTGGAGGCACTGACCACGTGGAGGCGCTGACCACCTGGAGGCGCTGACCACGTGGAGGTGCTGACCACGTGGAGGCGCTGACCACATGGAGGTGCTGACCACCTGGAGGCGCTGACCACCTGGAGGCGCTGACCACATGGAGGCGCTGACCACCTGGAGGCGCTGACCACGTGGAGGCGCTGACCACGTAGAGGCGCTGACCACGTGGAGGCGCTGACCACATGGAGGTGCTGATCACAGGCCAGTGGTCCAAACCCATCAGCTCCTCCCAGGGAGAAAGAAGAGGCTGTCTGTTCTCAGAGACTTACAACCTTGGAAACTCCATACTGGGTCGCAGAGTCAGAACTGGCTCTATGGCAGTGGGTTTCTTTTTTGGGGGACTGAATCACCGCAATAGGGGCCCTTGTAGCCCAGTGGTAAAGAGCTTGGCTATGACCCTAAAGGTCAGCAGTTCAAACCCAACAGCTGCTCTTTGGAGAAAGATGTGGCAGTCTGCTTCTGTCACAACTAAAACCTTGGAAAGGCCACACCCCTGTCCTCTTGGATTGCTATAGGTTTGGTGGGGTGTTTTTTTTCCATTTAGTTTGTTTCATAATCACCGTGAGGCTTCAAAACTACCTCTAGCTTCTTAGCACCTCAACAACCCTTATCCTGAAGTTTGTGTCCTCTCCTAAGGATCCCAGTCTTTGTTAAGGAATTGGCTAGGGTTCTTGTCCTTAGAGAGTTTCCAGCCTGGGCCAGGGAATGGCAAACATGATCTTGTATTTACACAAAACCCTGCCGAAAGCAGAGGGTCATTTTTCATTTTGTCCGCAGGCCTACCTACCCTGGAACCATCGTCTTTCTTGGCTCCTGGGCCAGGGCTTGTCCTTGATCAGCCTGGTAATTCAGGCAAAGGGCTTCAGGTCATTCCACAAAGATCTCTTACAGACTATGGGGAGGAGACACTGGAGCCTTTGGAAGGTCTAAGATGGGGAAAACCAATCTCAACATACCTGAAAGCCTTACTCAAGAATCACAGGGGGAATTGACCCGAGGCAACTATGTTATGCACTTGACGGGACATTTGTTGACTACAAGTTATCATCCCTCCTTCACCCTCCAGGAAATAAGTATCTGGGGTTTGTCTGTACTTGTTTCCATCAATTTTAAGATGAAATTTCTAAAATTTCCCAGAGGAGTCACTGGGTCCAAGCATGTCTCTTTTGGGGAAATGTCCTCCCAACAGTATTAGACCTGAGATTCCATCAAATTCCCTCTACAGACTGGAAATCTCCAGTTTCAGGGAGTCTTCCCTGGGACGCCAGCAATGTGCCCATCGCTACATCTCCCACGGGACTGGGGCTGCACACAGCACCTGTACCGCCACTTTGTATAAGCAGAGACTCGGGCTTTGTGTTTTATTTCCAATATGAGAAACTGTGAGCTAATGCTCGATGTGCCGATACCATGAGAACTTTATCGTGCATTGATTCATGCCAAGAAAACTGCCCAAGGAAGCTGCCAATGCTCAAAGCTCTTCAACTCCTCTGCACGGTGGTTGAAAAGCCGGCTGATAGAGTAGTCACACCAACACAGTGGTTGCCCTGCCTCATAGTCACATATTAACTCTGATTTTAAAACTGGACCATTAGAACGGCGCTGTGTTTGGCTTTGTGTGACATTCAACTCTTCCTTTAACTGAGTGTACTTATGCAGAATAAGGATGGGTCGTCTCGGAGGATATTCGTGGAAGGGAGCGGCTCTAGATCAGGAGTTCCGAGAATGTAAACTCTGTCCCCCTGGATCGATGGTGACTCTGAGGCTATGGATTCACTGGGAGGTGTGAACTTGAGCCCTCTTTTCAAAGATTGGAGGAGACCTGGTGGCACAGAGATTAAAGCACTCCTCTGTGAATCCCAAAGTTGGCTGTTTGAACCCACTACTGCTCTGCAGGAGAAAGATGAGGCAGTCTGCTTCCCTAAAGATTTACAGCCTCAGAAACTCTGTGTGTGTGTGCGTGCGCACACGCGTGTGTGTGTGTGTGTGTGTGTGTGTAGGTGTATGAATATGTGGGGTGGGGAGGATGGGGGGGAGCAGGGGACACAGAGTTCTACAATGGTCCTAAACAGTAGCTATAGAGTCAGGATCAATCAAGGGCAGCAGGCTTGGGTTGGGTTTGCTTTCTTCACTATTGAGTAAAAGCAATATGCAATTATGATACATGAAGATTATAACCTGTACAAACTACGAATGCATGTGGCTACCGACAAAGGACAGAGAGCAAAAAAATCCCAAACTATTGTCTGCTAAGGTGGATGGGTTTTTTTCCCAAAAATTTCTTTGAAGTTCCTGTTCTCATACTAGTGAGATAAAAAGGACAATAAGTCACTGATAATTCTTGATAGCCATTCTTATACCTAATGCTGCCATATCTTAGTAGTAGATGAGGACTCTTAAATCCCTTCCTAGATGACCACCCCCTCCCTCCTTGCCCACACCTGTCCTCACGATGGAGAAGAGTCTTTTTCCCAGAGGGCACTTGGCCAGACCTCTGTTCACTCACACTGTGATCTCACCACGTGGGAACACATGAAACACAAAGGCCTGGTGCCACCACGGGCAGTGGGATGGTCAGGAGACACAGCCACTTCTGTGCATCGCAGCCCTGATATCCTGGCAAACAGGGCTCTGGGCTTCTTTCTCTCTCCAGGAGACCCACTCACTCATCCGCTTCTTTTGTTTATTTCCAAAACAACTCAATGCACAGACTCCTGGCTTATGGGCCTCCTGCAGTTGTGACATCTTGCATTTATGACAATAGTAAGAAAATCTATCTGATTATTCTGAGCGTGAGTGAGGTGGCAGCTTCGGAGTGTCCCCTCTCCCAAGGAAAGTCTCTGAGTGGCCCCTGGGAAGCAGGGCCTTGCTGCTCAGGGATTCGGGGAAAGACATACATGCAGCACCAAGCAAGTGACACCGGCTCTGGATTCCCAGCTGCCACGCAGCCTGAGGCCCTGCAGCTCAAAACTGCCATGAGTGGGATGGGAGGAGAGAAAGACGCAGGGAGAAACTGTGTATAGAAGCTTAGGGGCATCTCAGCGTGAACCAAACTGCGCCTGAAACCTCTGCCTCAGTAGGGCCTGGCTTCCAGAGCCCTGGAGCCAGAGACAGCCTGCGGACATGCTCTGGCCCAGCTCCGGAGGAAGGCGACGTGGTTTTGTCAGAGGCCCTCCAGTCGCATAGCCGTTTTCAGCCAGCTTTGTCTGCTCCAAGCCTGGGCTTCCTCTACCCCGTTGAAGGCACACCAGGAATTCTTAGCCCTTGTAATTTCCATCATCATATTTTCAACACCAACTAGTGTAGCAGGACAGCGCTGGGTGAGCGCTTTCCTTCTTACAAAAAGGTCCAAGGTTCAAGTCCATTCAGAGGTATCTCAGAAGAAAGACCTGGGAATCTACTTCGGGAAATTCGGCCCTTGAAAACCCCACGGAGCACAGGTCTCTGGGACACACCTGGAACCACCAGCGGCCGAGCCAACTGGGCACAAGTGTCAGATGACAGGCGCCCTGCCCAAGCCTCCGTTCCACCCACTGGGGAGGGACTACTCCTTGAAAAGAATAACAATGTTAACTCGTGAAGTGGATACATATATTGCACATGTATCGACATAATCTGATTTCAAAGCAAAAGGTGGAGAAAACTTTGTATCAGCGCTGGAACAAAACATCGGCATTGAATTCGACCCAATACACATGACTTTTGTAAACAAAAGCAGTTCCTGTTTCACTCAGTGTTGGCATTGTTGGTATGCGTTGTTTAAACCTTTTGCGGCTGTGTTCCAAGTGTTTTGTCATAATTTTCTTAGTTTTTGTGGCTTTTTGTACTGTTTTTAGATGAAAAAAAACGGTCGTAAAAAGTTTTTTACAAGAAGCATCATGATAAGGGATAAGGAACGGGTTAACCGTGTTATCAATATTGTTGATGATAATTTATAAACCCTTTTAGAGAACAGTTAAGGAACCGCCAGCAGCAGACCACATTAGACAGATTTTTTTTTTTTTTAAGAGAATGCCAGCCAGGTTCTATCGAAAAAGGCAAAGAAGGGGGGAAAAAACTCCTGAAAAGCAGCTACCTGTTGATTTCATGGAAGGGGATTCCCCTTCCAAACAAGGACTCTCTCCATCCCTCCTCTCCACATCCCTATCCGCAGATCCAGATCCTCATCAGTCTCAAGGGATGGGTCATACTGCAGTTGCTAAACACTTTCTTAAGGTCGTGTTTCTTATTTAAATTATATTATTTAACGCTGAACTTATTTACTTTGAAATATCTGTGTAACGTTATGTATAAGAAGGCAAGGCTAGGGTAAAACCTTAGTGGTCAGGAATGCATTAATCCGTTTTCAGTTATTTCTTATGGGAAATATGGATTCGGAACTCGACTGCATCGCATCTCGATGCTCCTTCTAGGGGTTCTACTGTATATCTATACACATCCAAATTCAGATTCCCAAACATGCCTGAGAGGAACAAAAGTGACAAGCAATGAATCGAAGATATCAAGGAGTAGAGTCACTTGCCCAGGGCCTCTAAGCTAGTGGCTGAACTGGAGCTAGAATCCAGGATGCTTAATCCAGCCCACGATCCTTTCTTGACTCCCAGCTGCCCTGAAGTCTAGAGACGCCTTCTAGACACAGCAAGGGCACCTATTTCTAGACCACGCGGTAGAAGAAAAGGCTAAGACCCAATGACATTTCTTTTTTGGGGGTTGGGGAGAGCTGTCCCCTTCCCAGCAATGTGACACTTGCCACGTTTAGCCCCATTCACACCTTCCACTAATCTTTGACATTTCGAGGACCTGGCCTTTCGAACATTAGACGTTCAGAAGTGGAGAACCAGAAGCAAGCAGAAGCTTAGCAGTCTCAGGACCCGAGATCGCAGCAAACGTTGCCACTTCCTGGCTGGCCATTTCCTCAAGCACAAAATGGGATTGCCCACTTCAGAGCCGGGCAAGTCATTGCTGGGTGGCAGCAATGGTGTGTGCCCACACACGGACCTAGGGCTGGTGGTTCAGACCCATGCATCAGCCTTGTGGAAGAAAGGCCTGGTGACCCGTGGTGTCTATAAAGGTGACCGCCAGGACGAGCCATGGGCCAGTTCTACTTAGTGATACATGGGGGTGCCGGGAGTTGGGAATTAACTTCATCACACCATTTTTGTTATTTTTTTAAGTATGCAAAAACAGTTACATTCCCTCCTACACTCCCCTGACATCACAATCGACTCCTTGTCTCACAAGGGCAGCAAGGCCACAAAACAAACATCTGAATGTTTTCCTTTCAGATGCCATGCGTGAACTGCTACCTCCCACACAAGGCAATAAGTACAAGTATTCCACCTGCCCAGCCCTGGGCGCGTGGTGGACACATTGGGCTGTGATCCCCAAGATCAGTAGTTCAAAACCACCAGCGGCAACTTGGGAGAAAGATGGGGCTTTGTGCTCCTGTAAAACGTTACAGTTTCATCAACCCAGGGGGCAGGGAGTGAGGAGCAGGGAGTCGGGGCACCCTGTGTCCACATCGACTAGGTGACAGTGAGACAGGGTTCCAAGTTCCAGCCAGAGGCACAAGTGTCCTTCATCGTTATCCTCCTCCTGGCTCTGATCTCAGCCTGGGGGATTCAGTTGCTCCCCCCACCCATTCCCTTCAGTAAGCTGCCCCACAGCCCTTCATGCAATTCCCTGGACCCTCAGCACCCAGCCCGAGCTGAGGGCAACTCACCGGGCCGGAGGTTCAGCATGACCTCCTGTGGCGTCATCTGGATGACATCTGAGCCTGCGGAGCTGGAGCTGAGGGGCTGGCTCCGCATGACGCGGGCGCTGCTGCCGGGGCTCTCCAGCTGGTCTCCACAGCCGTGGCTGATGAGGTTTTCCTTCAAGTCACACCGAGAGGTGACGGATCTCGGGCTGCCAAAGTCCTGTGCAAGGGGACAGGAGAAGAAAGCAGGCGGCGGTTCCAGCGAGCCCTCTGAGGCTGTAGACTCTTTCTCCACCTGGCTCGACCTTAAGCCGCTGCGATTCCATTCTCATTGTGCCGAACATGGATAAAATGATAATCCCATTCCTAAATGCCTCACCAGGCATCACGAGCATCCAGACCCTGGTTATGAACGCCCTTTAGACTATAAACGCTTAATAACAATGTTTGAAGTCATGGTTGTTTGAATGAACCAAATGCTCCCTTAACGAAAATGAAGGTGAGAGGAGGGAAGGAGCACTAGAACGGATTGTGATTACACCACTCATTTTAAAGGCGATTAACCGTGGGGGGCGGAGGATGTCCTAAAATTGATTGTGGGAATGATAGTGTAATTCTTGATATGACTGAACTATTGAGTTGTATGGCATGTGGATTAGGTGCCAATAAAAATGTTAAAAAATGAAGAAAAAAGACCCTGCTGGTGTGATTAGCAGGAGAAAGTAACTGAAACGGTCAAAAAGGTGTATAACAAAAAATTATAAAAGATGACAAGGATGTCAGAAGCTGAATAAGCCTCACTCGGGCACTCGGGAGCTAACTTTGGGAGCTGCTCACGTCTCTCTTTTGCGGACCTTGAACTTTGCACCACTGCCCCAGAGAACAGCTTGGCAGTTTACATGATGCCCTTTCACCTCATGGTGCAGTCCTGGGAATTCACGGCAAGAAAATCACACTAAAAGAGAAATTCTATGATGCGTTCCAGACATGGAGCAGAGGTTCCCAAACTGATTTGGCCTATCCTTTTTTCAGATAAAATATGACTCCGCACTCCCTGGCAATGAAAAACTTTTATACGAGAGCCCATCATCCAAGATAAAGTGCAGGTGTCTGCCTGTTCCACCCCCACCCCCATCACTCCAGCACCCCGCAGGGAACGGCATCACCACTTGAAAGAACATGACCTGGATGGGACAAGACATTCCTTAAGCTGAGTACAGTAAGTCAATCATATAGGGACTCGTACCGTGTGAGCTCACCTAAAAAGACAAGGCTAGGTAAATGTCTACAGGGGCAGGGTAGCTGTCGTGGATGGAGCACCGAGTGTCCGTTTCATGTGATAGAAAGAGTGCTCGAGTAAGGGGAGGGGGTGAACAACTGAAGTCATTGATGTCAATAAGCTGTCCTCCTGTAAATATCTGAGTTGATAAATGTGTGTGTATAACAACAACCCCAAACACAGTGAGTGCCCCGGCTGCCTGTGTACAGCCAAATACCTCATGGGTGAAGCAACTTCACCCATCTGTTGAGGCTTCTCATTTTGTCCTGGAGCTGGAGGGCTTCAGAAGGACCGTGGAGCATGGCAGTTCTGAAGAGACCTTTGGAGCTGAAGTCATCCTCTTCAGCAGTGGGATTTCCACGAGAATTAAACACTTCTCTTGCCCAGAACCTCAAAGTAGCCATGCCTAATTTCTAGTCAGGGATTCTTGCCGTTCAAGAAAGAGACAGAGGTTGCTGCATGGGGTGTGACAGCCCAGCAAACTCAAGAGCTTTCCTCTCTATTCCCCTAAGCTCCTTTCTGGAAATTTCCATTTGAGACAAGGATTTATGCACATTTAAAGAGAAGACCCCAGAATCAGAGACTAGGGGTGTGCCTTATAACAGTTATGACCTTCTAGGCACACAAACATTAAAAAAAAAATGTCTCAATGCCTACATTTCCAAATGCAATGAATATAAATTCAGAAAGCAAACTCATGCCACCCAATCAATTCCATCGGGTTGCTCAGCACGAGATCAGCAGTTCAAATCTACCAGCTGCTCCACGGGAGAAAGCTGAAGCTTTCTGCTCTGGTGAAGATGTACAGCCTAGGCATTGCACAAGGGCAGTTCTACTCTGTCCTACACGGTCACTGTGAGTCAATGAACATGAACCCAAACCAAACGCACTGCCATCCAGTCGATGCCAACTCACAGTGGCCTCCCGGACAGTGTAGAACTTCCGCTGCAGGTTTCCGAGGCTGCAGTTCTTCACGGGAATGGAAAGCCCCATCTTTCTCCCGAGAAACGGCTAGCAGTTTTGAACTGCTGACCTTAGGGTTAGCAGCCCAACTGTAACCACTATGCTACCAGGGCTCCTTACGAGTCAATCAACACAGATGTCCTGAATTATTAACCCCTGCGGAGATGGAAGGCTCGTGATGAAGAAAAGCCTCACAGAAACAACACCCTGGTATCTGGTGTGTTTTGAGCTTTCAGATCCTCCGCTGCTGCATCACCTGGTAGCAGTCAGTCCCTCACATCTGCAGGTGAGGAGTCAGAGGCCCCAGCCAGGAACTGCATCCCCGACAAAAGATACGCGGAAGTCCCGGCCACTGGTAGCCGGGAGTGAGACTTTGTTTGGAAACAGAGCCTTGGAAGATGTCAGCAGATGAGATAATAGTAGGTCATATTGGAACAGGGTGGGCTGCGATCTGAGGAGTGTCCTTATTTAAGAAGAGGAGAAGGGGGAGGACAGATGCCGAGATCGGAGTGAAGCATCTACAAATCACAGCACAGCAAGGGTTCTTGGCTAAGAGAGGTGTCTTCTCCCTCAATCCCTCAGAAGAAATCCACACAGCTGACCTGAGGTGGGACTTCTAGCCTCTGAGCTGTGAGACAGTAAATACCTGTTTGTATAAGCCACCCAGTCTGTGGTTCTTGTATAAGCCACCCAGTCTGTGGTTACAGCAGTCCTTGGAAATCAATACAGCCCACGTGCTGAAATCCATGGCAAAGTTCACCCAAGACGTTCACCCCAGATTGAGTTTGTCTGGCCCTGGCTTCACCATGATCTTCGCAACTGGCCACGCCCTCCTGGGCCAACCTCCCTGAAGGGCTCCGCACAGTTCATTCTCAGATGCAGTGAGTCTTTGCTGCCCCTTCCCCCTACCTCGCAAAGTTACGGGGATACATATCTTTGGTGCTGAGAACCAGGGAAGGAAGGGTCCGGCCCTCAAAGAGGAAGACGAGGGACTTGGTCCCAGTAAGGAGAAATGGAAACTCGTTTCAGGGTGGACTTCTACGGAGCCCCAGCCCAATCCCAGTATTCCCTGCTCGAAAGGCTTCAAGCGCATTAATGAAGTTTCTGTCCTCAGACGCCCCCCTCTCCCCAAATGCCCTCATCCACCTCTCCAAGAAATGCATAAGGAAGACCTACATGTCCGGCCACAGAATGGGAACTGAAATCCTGTCATCCTTTGTGGTTTTGAATCACTTGTGTGAGAAATGTCAAAAGAAAAGAGTGGAGGGTGGGGGAGGTGTTCCAAATCTAGCAATCTTTCAGTTTGTTCGAAAACTGGTCCGCCTCCTCACTGCTCCATCACCATCCCGTGGAGGCCACAAGGAGTCACAGAGTCCCTGGGAGGTGCAGCTGCTGGACACACTCAGGGCTTCCTGGAACCTGGCTCAAACCCACCCAGAGTGCCTTGGAAGAATGGTCTGGTGATCGCCCTCCCTCGGTCACCAGGGAAACCCTATGAAGCAACAAGTCTGCTCAGGTTTAGGTATGCTCAGTTGCCTCCCGGCAGTGTGGCATCAGGGCCAGTACCCTCAGATGCGCCTGCCTGTGCTGCACCAGCCAGTCGGAGGCAGCACCCTGCCTGGTGCGGCACAGGCAGAGGCTCGAACACGAGTGGCTGGCTGTCTGCAGGGGAAGAACGGAGCGCGGCTGGGTTTTGAAAGGGTAGCACAGAGGAAGGGAGAATGTGTGGGTCCTACGATACGAGGCTCAGAGGCCAGAGAGGAGGCAGCAGCTGATCCCCAGAGTGATGACAGGAAGAACAAGCCAGTAAGCAGGAAGGAACCAGGCAGCCAAGTGGGCACTGGCAGGAAGCTGGCTGCTGTCTGGGGCACGACAGGGCCAAGTCCTCAGCCCAGCCAAAGCTGCAGCCCCCACTTGGCAGAGGCCTTGAGGACTTAGAGGCTGGGGCAGAGGTTTGGGAGGACAGGTGACGGATGACCATCTAAAATGATCATGCCAGCAGCACGCTCCCCCTTCTACTCCCTGCTTGGCAGATGGCAAAATCCGTCTGCCAGCCTCCAATTGCCTCATTGGGCCAATGTGTATGAAGCCTCTACAGTGGCCGAGCACTCCCTTTACTTTGTCTGACCACAAAGAGGATTGCCTTAACACATCTATATTTTATTGTGAGCCGGACTGAATACAGATTCCCTCCCTACACCCCCCCTCACTTCTTCCCCGGCTCAAAGGAGCGCACACACGTCTTCTCTCCCACCTTCCCAGCTACCACAGCGTCCATGTCTTTCCTCCCAGTCTCCAATCTGTCCCCGTCCTGATGCTCCTGCCTCCAGTCCTGCTGGACCCTTCAGCCCTTTCCCGCCATGCTCCCCTGCAAGCCCTCTTCCCGTTACCACCCCCCACCCCGCCCCGCGCAGACCCCACCACCCTTCTTGTCCACCTTGCCCCAGCCCCTATTTCCACCCATTCAAAGAGTGTAGCCTGGCCCCTTGTTATTCTGTCCTTGACTCTCAGCTTGCATAGTGATGGCCCACTCCACTGCCTTCTGGCTGTCACAGGAGCTTGGTACCATGCCCGGCAACATCACTCCAGGCTCTCATGCCCACACCCTAACCACTTCCCCAATCCCCTACCCGTGAGCGCATTCCTTCTCCCAGCCCCATCAAACTTGCTTTCTCTTGGGGAGCCCTAGTCCCTTAACCCTGCCCATTTCTCCCAAACACTGGCCTCTTGCAGGCTCCACTGGCCTCCCTGCCGATGGTGCAGGCTGCTAGTCCACCAAGCTCCTCCTCCCCTTCTTCCTGGACACACAGCCAGATTCAGTTTCCCATCATCATTGTGTTATCATCGACTGGCCCACACTGGGTCTCCGCCCAGCCCAATGGCTCCCTCTATGAGATACACAGCCTCATTCTTGGATCCCTGAACTGGAATGCAGCTTCCCACCCTCTCGGGCCTGAGTGTGTTTCAGGGAGGTGAGCTTGGAAGGTTCAGGAACAGTTCTGATCCACTTCCTTCCCTTTGCAAGACAGAATAAGCCCAAGAATCACATGTGTGGCGACATGACTGGGGAGAGATCGTGCGGGCTGCTCCCAGGCCTGGCCAGGAGACCACACACTTTCCTCCCGACAGGGACCCTGTCACACGTGATCTTATGGGAGAGGCACACTTTCACATTAAAAATGATGGACAAAAGAGACAGGCGCCGGCATGTATGGGGTGGTTCGTGCTGTGCAGAACCATCAGCTCCGGGAGAGTTCCCGCTAGCCGAGAAGCAGGCAGCCGGCAGTGGCTGGAACCAACGGCCCAGCAGTGCGTCAAGGAGGGCAAGGGGTGGGAGCGGAGGTCTGCTGTGCTGGCGGGCGGTAGCCCCATAGCCTGACCTCACTGACAAGGGGCATCTCGTGTCTCTGGCCCATGAAGCCAGAAGTAAGTCTGAAGCCCCCAGAACAAAGTCCCTGCAACTTGACACCATTACTGGAAAGTTTTGTACAGAAGGGAGATTGATTTCTCAAACTAATTTGTTTACTAATCTCCCTCCCAGTTGGAAACAACTTCGAGAGAGGTCAGATGTCAAGAAGCAGCGCAGCCTAAAGGACAGACTTGGGCTCAGAAGTTTAACTGGACAGAGTCCAGCTTTGGCCCGCTGTGGTTCTCACGAGTCGCTTTCTCTCTCTGAATGTCAGATGGGTATTAGTAAAATGGGAAGGTGACCGCCCATGCTTTAGGGCGGCCACGAAGATTAGAGTGTGTGGCACCTAGCTGAGTTCCCCTCATGACCACTCAACCACGAGACCACTGAGACTGCCGCCATGAAGAAGCAGCGCAGTCTCCCAGCAGCCAGGTCCACTGGTGGGGGCCTCACACTGAGCTTCTGGGACACGGCCCATCCCAAAGGGCAGGAGTTGGATTCTGGTGCAAGAAGGGTCTCAGAATCCTTTAGAAAGTGATCCAGAGAGTGTCCTTCAGCACCAAACGTTAAATATGCATCGCCCAAATGGCTCACGCCTGAGGTTGTGTACCGCTTTGTGATAACAAGGTGCCTAACAGTACCACAAATGTACACCTCTCCTTACAGGATTTCTAAAACAAACGCAGCCTTCATTTCAAAACAAACCCCTCTTTAAAGGCCAGCTCCTAATACGCTGTTGTTAGATGCCATCAAGTCCGGTCCAAACAGAACGCATCACCGCTTACTCCTGGGTCAGCCTCCCAATTGTTAATGCTTGAGCTCCCCGCCCCTGTAGCCCCCGTGTCGCTCCATCTCCTCCAGTCTTCCTCTCCTTCAGGGCCCCTCCACCAAGCACGGTGTCCTTTTCCAGGGCCTGGTTTCTCCTGACAGCGTGTCCGAGGTGCAGGCGACTAAGTCTAGGCATCCTCGCCTCAAAGGATCATGTGGCTGTACTTCTGCCAAGACCGCTTCATCTGTACTTCGGGCAGCCCAAGTCCTTTCCATTGTCTTCACCAGCAGCGGAATTCAACCAGCTCAACTCTTCGCTAGTTTTCCTGATTCATGGTCCAACGTTCCCATGCATACGAGGTGACTGGAAATACCACGGCCTGGGTCAGGTCCTCACAGTCTGACATCCTCACTTGTCAACCCATCTAAAGTGGTCTTATGCGACAGATTTGCTCATCGCAATCCACTGTTCCACCTCCTGATGGCTGCTGTTATCCAGGAACATATGGAGACTGCAGATCCCAGCAAGATGGGACCCTGGACGCCGTCCACCCGTTCTCCATCACGATGTGTGGGATTATAAAGAGGCTTTCCCAGCTCTTTCTCCCCCAAAGACAGGCCAAACTTTAGAGGCTACTTGTCAGCATATAGCCTCACATAGGAGGCCAGATCCTCCTCCCAGGAGGCATTGAGCTACTGTCTGGTCCCAACACAGGTAGGGTCCACTCCCTGCTGTTAAGGACAATGAGCTACTTCTCCCTAAAGGCTTGCGGCCATCAGTCTGGTCCCTGTAGGTGGGGTTCACACCCAACTGATAATGGTTTCCATGGAGAGCCAGAGAACAGGTCAAACCAGCTCAGTGACATCCAAAGTCAGGCTGCCATCCTGTATGTAGGATCCTCCCATCTTGTCACATGTGTACCCCCTATACCTCCTCTTCCTATTGTGTAGATACCCCTAGATCCTCCCCCTCTCATTACTGTAGTACCTATTAGCACAACCCTTTCCTGTGATGTATGTATGTTTTTACCTGTAATTAGGGGGCTTGCATGCCCCCCCAAAGATATATAAGCCTGGGTTAGCAATAAAGAGTCTGCTCTTCCACCAGTCCTTGCTCCCCTATTCCCATTCCCCTTGTCCTCCTTCCCTTCACCCTCTCTCCTGCCCTCCTATCTCCCATCTCCACATGGACCACCAAGTGAGGCTGAGGTGAGCATGCTACTATGAAATGTGTCTGGCTCCATTATTTCAGTCTCTCTTCTAGCCCTCCTTATTCTCTATGACTTGACTATAATCGAGCCCACAGTAAGTTCAATTCCCCCACAATGATGGTAACCAGTAGTCCACTTGTGAGGCTATGGGTCTTCCTCCCATTGAGCTGTAGTTCACACTGGAGGCTGCAGTCCTTGATCTTCCTCAGCAGGTGTTTCAGGACCACCTCACTTTCAGCAGGCCAGTTTGCATCAGCTGCATGTCGCTTCGTATGGCCCGTCTTCTCACACACATGCTCAGCGTACAGACTGGCCAGTGTGGTGAAAGGACACAAGCCTGGCCATGCAGCCTTCCCTTAGTCTGTTCCAACGACCGTCCCTTGGTCCCTGCACAGGTCCTGCATGAGCACAACGAAGTGTTTTAGAATCCTCATTCTTCTCAATGCTGTCCACAGGTTGTCGTAGTCCAGAGTCAGTTGCCTTTCACACAGTCCATAAAGCACAAGCAAACACCTTTCTGGTGTGCCCTGCTTCCAGCAATGGTATTCCTCCTTCCACCTGCTCTTCTCAATCTGGCTTGAACGTCTGCCCGTTCCCTATCGGTGTACTGCTGTGAGCGTTGCTGAATGATGCCCAGCACATGTTTACTTGCATCTGATATTGTTCTGATAATTCCCACATCCTTTCGGTCACCTCTCTCTGGAATAGGTACAATTATGGATCTCCTCCAGTTGGCTGACCAGGTAGCTGGCTGCCGAATTTGGGGGGCTAGATGAGTGAGTATGGTCAGTGGGTCATCAGCTTGGGGCAACGTTTCAGTTGGTACTCCATCCATGCCTGCAGCCTTGTTTTCTCCGCTAACGCCTTTGGTGCAGCTTGGACGTCTCCCCGTGGCGTCATCAGTTCTAGCTCATGTGCTACCTGTTGACATGGATGGCTGTCAAGCAGTTCTTTTGGGCACAGTGATTGTGTATATTCCTTCCATCTTCCCCTGATACTTCTTGCATCGTTCACTATTTCGCCCCGGGAACCCTTCGATTAGAGTTGAATTTTTGCTTCACTTCTTTTGGCTTAAGATAGGCTTAGCATGTTCTTCCTCTTTGGTTTTGCAACCCCGGGTCTTTGCGCGCTCCACAGTACTTGACTTCTCCAGCTCCTTATTGAAATTTTCTGTTCAGCTCTTTGACTTCATCAGCTTTCGTTTGCTTTCGCTGCTCTATAATCAAGAGCAAGTTTCGGAGTCTCTCCTGACATCTACTTGGATCTTTACTTTCGTTCCCGTCTTTTAGTGGCATTTTGCTTTCTTCACGAATGATGTTCTTGATGCCATTCCACAGCGCATCTAGCTTTCTGTCATTGGTGTTCAATGGGTGACATCTATTTTTGAAGTGGTCGCATAATTCACAAGGATAGACACAAAGTTGTGTTTTGGTTCTCGTGGCCTTGTTTAATTTTCAACTTGTTCAACTTCACCCTGAACCTACATATGAGGGACTGATGGTCTGTTCTACTGTCAACCCCTGGCCTCGTTCTGCCAGTTTGATTCCTCTGCATTTTATCTGGTGAAGTCTATGTGTTTAGTCACTATTTATGATATTGAAAAGGTACTTGTGGGGGGTAAACAACAGAAAAGTGGGTGAGGGGAGACAGCAGTCAGTGTAAGACCTGAAAATATATATATATCAAGGGTTCCTGTAGGGGGTGGGGCAATGAACTGATACCAAGGGCTCAAGTAGAAAGAAAATGTTTTGAAAAATGATGATGGCAACATATGTACAAAATGTCATTGACATAATGGATGGATGGATGGATCATGATAAGAGCTATAGGAGCCCCCAATAAAATGATTTTTTTAAAGTATTTGCAATGGACAAGTCATTGGTCTTGCAAATATTCAACCTCCGCCTTCATTTCTATCACTAAGGCCACATTTTCCAACTACAGATCCTTCTTAGTTCCCAACTTTCACATTCCAATTGTTAATAATTATCTATGCAACTTTCCCCCCCAACAGTTTTATTGGTACATAATTTGCATTATCAATGCATCTTGATTAGATATTGGATCAATTCCAGACTGAAGCTATTGGTAGAATTCGTCAATGTCTTCATCACTAGCTTTAGTAGGTAGGACGGAGATTTGAATAAAGCTGTATTAACTGGACTTCCTTGTTATGTATAAATATCCTATCACAGACAACATTGTGTTTTAAGAAATATCTTGAAATGTTCTTCTTGACAATGAATATAGCACCATTCCTCTTGAAATTGTCATTCCCAGAGTTGTAAACCTTATGATTGATTGATTCAAAATAGCCAATGCCAGTCATTTCAGTTCATTAATGCTTAGAACATGATCTTTATGTTATTATGGTCGAGTCTACTTTGAGGAGGCAGCTCTTCCTCAGTCGTATTTTGAGTGTCTTCCCCCCTGAGGAACTCATTTTCTCTGACTAGCTTCCCCTGCTGTCCACTAGGTTTGTAGAATCTCTGGCAATGAGTGACTGCTATTCCCTCCAAGATGGACAGCCTGCTCCTTCTTTGTGGTCTGTTCTTCCTCTGGAAGCTCCACTGAAGCCTGTTCACCTTGGGAAGACCCTGCTGGTGTTTTGAATATCAGTGATACTGCTTCCAACATCGCAGCAGTACACAAGCCACCCCAGACAGTATGACAAACTGACAGACGGTGGAATTCATAACACATCTCTTCAACAAGCCACACTAAGCAGGCACCTCTCCATCACATGCCCTTGAACCAGGAGTGTGTTGTATCATTGCCCAACACTCACTTCACAAACTCCTATCTTTGAAAGTTCTCACACCAAAGAGCAGCCAGACATAGCAGAATCATAACTGACTCACATACTGGAGGGAAAGATGCCTGGGGGTATAGTGGGCTCTACCTTGGGTTGTGAAAGGCAAGGTCAGCAGTTCAAAACTATCAGCAGCTCTGTAGGAGCAAGATGAGGTTTTCTACTCCTATAAAGATTTAAAATCTCAGAAACCCACAGGGGCCATTCAACTCTCCCAAAATGACATAACAGCAGTGAATTTTGAGGGTGCAGTGTAAGTTGGCCAAAGAGGAAGACGGTTTTCCTTCCTAAAACAGAACGAAAGCATTCAACAGGATCAAGGGACCCTGCTCAACTTATTGTTTCAGAGATAGAAACCATTTTCTGAGGGGAGAGGTCAGACGCTTACAGACATCCTCCCCGAGGGCAGTTAGTCACCAGACTACAGGGTAGGTCTCACTCCCTGCTACTGGGGACAATAAACTATTCCTCCCTGAGGCCTGCGACCAAGCATTCTCGCCCTACCTATGATGATCTCTATCAACTGAGTCAGGGAACAGGCCAAACTGACTGTGACATCCAAAGTTAAGTTATCTGTCCATCTTATCACATGGATACCCCCAATCCCTCCTCTTATTATTGCATGTACGTCCCTAGACCACCCCCTCATTACGGTATTACCTATGTCACAACCCCTCCCTGTGATGTATGTCCTCACCTGTAACTAGGGGGCTTGCACGTCCCTGGTGAATATCAAAAGCCTGGGCTAACATTAAAGAGGAGACTCTCTCCCTCCACGTGGACCATCGAGTGGGGCTGAGGTGAGCATGTTACCATGAATCATATATGACTCCATTTATTTCAATACTTCACTTCTATCTCTCATGCTCTCTATAACTTTACTATGATCTTTACTTATTATCGCTGTACAATTGCACCTACCGGACCCGTAATGATGTGTTAGGGGCTGGCTTCCCCTGACAATTTTCTTTTTCAGTGACCTGAGTAGGGGTGGGAGAGGCAGTGAGTAGAATCTGCACCAGCAGCCATCAAGTCAGTTCGGCTCCTGTGGGTCTCAGTAGAACTGTGCTCTCACAGGACATATTTTTAGAAATGGATCACCCAGGCCTTTTTCCCTAGGAGCATCTGAGGGAGCTTGACCCCCCAACTTTTTGGTTAGTAACCAAGTATACCAGCCTTCCTCTACCACGGTCCCCACCCCCACATACCTCTTTGGAGCACCAGGCACAATCCGGGTGGATGAGCAGACACTCTTCACAGGAGGTAGCGCTCCCACTGGTGCAGATGTTGAGGCCTTCAAGGAAAGATAGAGATGACCCTTCAGTTCCTGCCTATAAAGCCCCATAAGGTCTTTGAACAGGTGGGGTAGGAATTCATGGCAGCAGGGCATCTTTCCAAGGCCCAAGGCACAGGCCCAATGCTAACGGCCGGTGATGGTTCATTGGCCAAATCTAAACACTTACCATTCTCTAAGCATCCACCAATGGTGCACACTTCAGCCCATTCCAATTCACAGCAACCCTGGGGGGAAGGGTAGAAGAGCCACACAGGCGGGGGTGGGGGTGGGGGTGTACTCCCAAGACTGTAATCTCTGGGGCTGGTGGGTTCAAGCCACCAGTTTTGGGGGTTAGCAGCAAGCACTTTAACCAGTGAACCGCCAGACTCCTTCCACTTTTACAAGGAGACTTCAGAAGTTCATGGAAAAATTCATTATCTTTTCATTCTTTGTGGGGACAGGGTGGGAGGGAAGCCCTTTCCTCAGCTGGGCTCATTCCCTTCCAGCCAAGCAGTCAATCTTCCCTCTTTGATAGGGAACAAGAACCCTTTACACTTAGGCTACTCCAGCCCTGATTTAAAAAAAAAAAAAAAAGCATGAGAAAGAGGAAGAGCAGATCTCTCTCTTTCAGACAAAAGGCAGGAAAATCCTAAATCCAGTCCCTGTCACATTGGAATATGCAGTGTGGGTGGAGGCGGTGGCCACACTCCTTGGAAGGCAAGGCTGGATTCAGATCAAGGACGTCCCTAATGATAGCAAGCTGAAGTGACTTCTTTCAAACACAGCCCCGCCCCCTCCAACTGCAATCATATAGGGAGGGGTCTCCAAGGGCAAGTGGGGCGGCTAAGTCCATTCTCAACTCTCTAGGCCCCAACAGCATAGAGAGCCTTGGTGAAACTGATCATTTTACTTTCCAGTGAGCCCGGAGGCACTATCTACAAGGTCAGTGGTTCAATCCCATCAGTTGCTTCACAGGAAAAAGAGGAAGCTGCCTGCTCCAGGAAAGATTTGAAGTCTGAGAAATCCAAAGGAGGACACCCCCTTACAGAAGGGTCACAGGGAAGAGTCAAGGTGCAGTCTAGCACCAATGAAACACACAATGTTCCCCTGGTTCTTTAATGCTTCCTCCTCCACCACTATCATGACTCCAATTCTACCTTACAAATCCAGCTAGACCAGAGCTTGTACACGGGTACAGATAAGAGCTGGAAACACAGGGAATCCAGGACAGATAAACCCTTCAGGACCAAGGGAAGGGAAATGGGGGTGGTGTTGGTGGTGGTGGTAACGAGTCGTTTAAATTGTTGAATGCAGAGTTCATGGTCTAAATGTAAATTCCCTCACCTAAGTCATAATAAAAAATTCATGAAAAGAAAGAAGGAAACCCTGTCTCAAAGATCAGAAAGGGCTCTGACCAGCCAGTGCCCCCTTCAAATGCCTGCCCTGCACTCCTGTCCATCCCAGACTGAGGCCGGACAGGCCCGTGTGCTCCCGGGCCCTCTGGAGCAGACCACCAACAGCTCCTCCATCAGAGAGGCATTTGAGGATGCTATGGATTGAATTGTGTCTCCAAAAACTGAGTCTGGTAAATCCCAACCCCTAGGGAGCCCTGGTGGTGTAGTGGCTACGGGTTGGGCTGTGATCCTCACAGTCAGCAATCGAAACTACCAGCAACTCCGAGGGAGAAAGACTGTCGCAGTTTCCAAAACCTACAGGGGTGGCGAGGAGGCCACACTGACTCCATGGCGGTGAGTCCTGTTTTCTTTGATGCCTGTGAATACAACTCCTTTGGGGAATTGGATTCTTTGCTGCTAGTGAAGCCATCTCAACGCAGGGTGAGTCTTAAGACAATCCCCTGTAAGATGCAGGAGTAGACTGGACACACAGAAGCAAGGGTGAGTATACCACTCACCGCCACAAGTCAATTCTGACTCACGGTGACCCTACAGGACAGCGTAGAACTGCCCCCGAGCGTTTCCAGGACTGCACTCTTTACTGGAGTAGAAAGCCTCATCTTTCTCCCAAGGAGCAGCTGGTGGTTTTGAACTGCAGCCTGTGTTAAACCAGGTTGACTAGAGAAACGAATCCCGAGATACTCATATATGTGTAAGAAAGAGCTTTATATCAAAGAGTAATAGTGTATGAAGAAAACATCCCAGCCCAGGGCAGATCAAGTCCATTAAATTTGATATTAGCCCGTAAGTCCAATATCAGCCCATGAATTCCTCTTCAGATTCACGCAGCAACATGCAATGATGCCAAATGCAAAACGATCACAGGCTGATGGGTGGAAGGTCCTGTGGATCCAAGGGCGGTGGAAGCATGTCCAGGGCTCTGGCTGCCATCAGCGTGGCTCCATGTGGTTTGTCAACAGGAAGGTGAAGCAGAGAGTGTGTCCCAACTCCAAAGAAGAAGAGAGGAAGTTCCCAGAAATCTCACAAGGAGCAATCACCAGGCTCTGACCCGATTGACCGGTTAGACTCCATGCCTTCATTCTTATATCAAGTTGTCGTGAAATTGTGCAACGATCACACAGCTCAATGCCTAAGTAAGTATAGAGGGGAGCAAAATTAGAGCTCCCCAAGGAACACCAATGGAAAAAAGAGGAGGCTTTCGACTCCAGTAAAGCTTTAGTCTTGGAAACCCACCGGGCAATTCTACTGTGTCCCGTTGGGTCACTGTGAGTCAGAATCAGTGTGATGGCAGTGCAGTTGAGTTTTGGGAAGGAGGACCGAGAAGAGCAGCAGGAAGCCCAAAGAGTTCCCCTGAGTGGACAGCGAGAGAGAGACTTTCTCTAGAGCCAGCAGCCCGAACGCCCACTGTAAGCTCTTGGACTGAAAGAGAAGGAATGTGTTTGTGAAAGCCACCGCGTGGGGGAATTTCTGTTACAGCAGCACCAAGAAATGGAGCCAGGTGTCCAATACCCCTTCTCGGACGCTGCTCAAATCTACGCCAATGCACAAGCAATGCTTTGTCCTTATGACAGCTTTATCCCTAGACTCTGAGAACTTGCTCTGGGACCCGGCCCCTTAGTTCTGACCCAGAACAGACTCATTCGGGTCTTCTGGTCTGCCAGGCTGAATGACAGGGCACACATGTTGAAAAAGGTTGAAGGATAGAATAGACATCTTAAGTGAAAACATGGGGGGAATTACCCAAGCCATTTAAGTAAAGCTATCAGACATATTATCTCTCTTATTACTGAACTTCCACAGGCGGGAGCAAAACAGTTTGGTTCTTGTTAGTTGCGGTCAACGTGGCTCCTGACTCATGGCAAAGTCATGGCACAGTAGGACCAAACGCCGCCCGGCCCTGTGCCAGCCCGATCACGGGTAGGTCACATCCCTGTGCTCCGTAGAGCTGTGGAAGCAGGTCATCCGGCCTTTCTTTCTCATCTTTGTCTGCAAACTTCACTGAAACCTGCTCACCCCACAGCAACTGCATCATGGCCACCGCGGACACAGAAGGAGGTAGTGGCTCTCCATGAGGGGCGTTGGCCTGGAATTGAACCCAGATCTCCCGCATGAAGGTGAGAAGTCTACCACTGAACAATCACTCCCCACAAACTGTCTCTCTAACATTCGATTGCTACTGGGACAAATCCAAATTCCAGAAACTCTGTGTGGCGGAGTAAAACTGGTCAACACGGCTCTTCTCCTCGTCTCTCTGCCTCCCACCAAATGACTGGATGGGAAATAGGGCGTGCTAACACTAACAGCGGGATTGGTTCATGTTCGTTCCGACACTTCAGCTAACGGGGTGAGCCATGTCCGCAGCAGTGGGGGATGAGAACCCCCCGAGGACATTGGAAGAGCATGACCCAGATCTCTGTCTGAAGGGGGGGAGGCCCCCGAGAGCAGACGTATCACAGGCGGCGACACGAGGCTCAGAGGAGCAGAGCCGAGGCTATGCAGGCCCTCCTCATCTGGCCTGAGCGGGTGGAACTGTGGGGCACAGGGACAGGCGGCTGGCTTCCTGGCCCAAAGAGACAAAGCCAAGGGACCATGTGGCTACGAGGCTGAGGGCCGGAGAGAGACTTGGCTGCTGGCTGATGAGACCGTGACTGTGTCCTTACTGTTTGCTGATCCTGTCTTAGGGCCACCTCTCGGTTTCTCTAACAAGCCCCCTTAATTGTCAGCATTGTCTGTGAGCTCTGTGTAGCTACAACGAACCCCCACCCCAGCATCGCCTCGATGTGGAGTAGAGTGGGAGGGATGGTTGGTGTCGGAAGAGGTAAAGAAGCCTGGGCTGTGGAGGCTCATCTGACCTCTGCCTCGTGCAAGAGGGAAGCCCGAGGAGGACCCTCGATTGCCATGTCTCAGCCCCTGCACGGAGCAGCGGGCAGGAGACATGCTGGAGCTACAGAGATGAGTGGCTTGACCCTTCTCCCTGGGCACTCGAAGTCTGTCCGCCAGGAGCAATCGGGAGTGCCATGGACCCCACCCCCGGGTGGCAGCTATACACATCACTGTGCCAAAGTCCTCCCTCTGGCATCGCTCGCTCTCCCCACCTATTAATGTTTCAGATCATCTGCACTTGGCTGGATGAGTCACTGAGCACCGGTAAACACTGTGAGAGGAAGGAAGTAATGAATGAAAAGCCAAGCAGCCGGAGTTCAAAGTCACAGTGTTGTGTCTAGGTCATGGAAATAGACACTGGCTCAGTGCATCTCAACCTGTGGGTCGAGACCTCTGTGGGGGTCGAACAACCCTGTCACAGGGGTCACCAGATTCATAACAGTAGTAAAATGACAGTGAAGAAGTAGCAACGAAAATCATTTTATGTTGGGGGGAGGAGGGTCACCACACCATGAGGAACTGTATGAAAGGGTGGCGGCCTGAGGAAGGTGGAGAACCGCTACCCCAGCAGTTCCCATGATAGTCAGCCCCCTTCTTGGCTGTTCAGCGATCTGTCTGCAGAGTGAACGATTCCAAGTTCAACTTCTTCTCCCTGCAGCCCTTTTCCCTCCAGTCTCTGAAGCTAGAATTTACTGGGAACCATGATCTAAAAATACTCACTAATTCCAAAAGGCATTGACTCACCCTGCCCTTTCATCAATCATGTCCAGCCAACTGTTTCTTCAAGATGCATGAAATGTTGCTGCGAATCCCGCCCTTCCTGTCTGCTCCTCTCCAGCCCACAGAGCCTAGGCCAGGCCCACTGCCCAGCAGCACAAGACACCTCTGGGTACCTCCCAATTGTTCCTACACCTGAGCCTGCAATGAGCTGGGATCTGGATTCCTGCAGTGGCCGTCTGGCTGGCCTCTCCCTTCTGTTGTCCGCCCTGCAGGGTCAAGATCAGACAACTCTACTAAAGCGCCCAGCCGGCGGTTTAGAGTTTCCTGAGTGAAAAGTCAAGGGGATAGCAGATCCTGGGTGTTGTTAGTAGCTGCCATCCCATTGGCCCCAAATCAGGGGCGCCTTGCACAACAGAACAAAACCCAGCCCAATGCTGCACATCTTCATGACCACCTGCGGTCACAATCCGTTTTGATCCAAGGGGGGTTTTGTTGGCTGACGTTTAGAAGATTGTCAGGCCCTTATTCCTGGTTTAAGTCTGGCAGCTGCACTGAAACTTGATTATGAGAGCAACACACGGGCCTCCACGGACAGGCTGTACCTGAGGTCCACTGTCGGAGAAGCAAATCTGGTCTCCTGGAGGGAGGGCAGCAACTCTTCTTCTGATCCACAGAAGGGGGTACACCGAGCTGAAAAGGCCCTTCTGGCCTGAAGGTGGCAAAGCACCAGGAAGGCTACTTTTTAACGCCCCGAACCGCATGCTGCACACCGTCACACAAAGCACTTACGGTACAGAGCCTAGCGACGAAATAAAGATCCACTTGTCTGTAGTACTGATCCCAACAGCAAGAGGCCAGAAACAACCTAAATGCTCCTCCGTGGAAGGACGGAGAAGGAGACTCTGGCACATGCTCCCAGAAGAATACAACGCATCGTTAAACAGCCGTGGTGAGACCAGGAAACACTTCATGGCCCGGAGACCGAGTCAGTCACCCAGAAGGAGGCACATCACGTGAAACCACTGTCAATGGGGGAAACCAAACAAGATCAAGACACTCAACCCAAAGGGCACAGCCTTTGCCGAGGGTGCGGAGGCAGGAGGGAGAGAAAGCAGAGGGCGTATCTGTAGATGGGCGCCAGCTTGGGGGGGCGGGGAGGTTAAGGGGAGAAGAGAAACCAAGGGGCAGGTGGAGGGCAAACTATTGAGGGGTTGATACCTAGCATCTAAACTGTTGAATACAAAGCTGATGATCCGAAATGTAAATCCACCCAATTTGCAATAAAAAAAGCAGAAGAAAATCCACTTGTCTAAAAGAAAAGCCCCTTCAATGAAAGCACGCTGCCTGAAGGCTCTCTCTCTCTCTCTCATGTGGTTCTCACCATACAGGATCACGTAAGACCGGCTTTCTGAACATCAGGCATCCGAAGAAGGCTTCACAAGACAAGCTTTGTGAAAACCGGCTGCTTGTTCAGAGCAGGATGCAGGACGGTGTGTTTAGTGTGCTGTCTTTGAATGAAAATGGAAAAGGGAGGAAGGATACTTGAACAGCGTGCATCGAAACACTGCACGCATGAAAACCCAGCAGGAATAATGTGTCTGCGGAGATCGAAGGTCGATGCCAACGGACTCAGAGTGAACCCACAGGACAGGGTAGAACCGCCCCCGTGAGATTCTAAGACTGATGGCACAGAAATGAGATTTCTCATGAGATACCTCCTTGGTTTTATTTTGTTTGTTTTTAAATTATACAAACATGTAATTATACAAACATGTTGCCCATTGCGAAACTCACTTAAAAGGCACTTAATTCATTACTTCTACAGTCTTCCGCTCAAAAAACCATAACCCCAAACCTGGAACAACAGAGGGAGAAGGAGAGTCAGGAATAGAATGGAATGTGTGGTGAATGGCTTCCATACACAAAGAAATACCTTCTTCATCACGAGATCAGACCTGGATGGTGGTGGTTACTGCTATGGAACATTCTGATCAAAGACGCCATGGAAAAATCCTGATCAAAGGTGAGAAATCCCAGGGGAGAATTTCAAGTTCTCCTGAACTCGACTTCTTGGGGCAATACAGATGGGATGAATCCCTGAAATGACTGCTCTATGAGAATTGTTAAATCTTAGTCCAACACATATCTCAAGATCTTTTAAAAACTGAACAAAAGTTTGATTTAACTAGTTTTTTGTTTTGTTTGTTTTAAGGTCTATCTTGATCGCTTTGCTCATTTGAGAACTATCTGGGATCAAACAGACAACAGCCAGGGGACAGTGAGCTGACGTTAACGAGGGAGTGTGGGAAGGCCTGCACAGCTCCAGGAAGGTAATGCCCCTGAACTGCACGCCTTGAACCGTGGGCTCGGGGTGTGTTTGGTTCAGTGTTTTCACAACAACAGCAAAGGGAGAAAACTGAAGGGAGAAATCCAACAACAATCACCACCGCATCATGTTTCCACTCTAATAGTGACAAAAAAACATCAGACAAATCACAGTAGAGGGGCATGCTACAAAGTGTCAAGGTCATCAAGAGCAAGGGCATTTTGAAAGCCTGCCCTAGTCAAGAACTGAAAGAGAGGACAGAGCCTCCCCCAAAGCCCAAGAGGACCCAACAGCTAACTAAACATAATGCGCCATCTGGATGGAGCCCTGGAACAGGAGGACATATGGACAAAACAAAGGATATCTCAATAAACTATATACACCAGTTGATAACAAGGTAGTGGGAAGGATCATTAATTGTATCAAAGACACATTGAACGGTTTTGAGCCCAGCAGTATGTTCTGACTTGAATTTTAACTGAAGTGAACGTTGAGAATCGCTACAGGGTGCATCAGGAAAATACATGTCAAGGTCGCATCCTTGCCCCAGATTTACGTACGCTGAGCAAATCATCCAAGAAGCCAGACCATATGAAACCATGGCATCAAGATTGGAGGTAGACTCCTTAGCAACCTGCGATAAGCAGGTGACACAACCCTGCTTCCTAAAGGTGAAGAGGGCGTGAAGCACTTGCCAATGAAGATTACAGACTAGGTGCAGCAGAAACGGAAAGCCTCACAATTGAGCCAGTGATATGATAAATGGAGAAAGGGTTCAAGTGATCGACGCTTCCATTGGACTCAGGATCAACTCTAGTAGAAGCTGCAACCAGGAAAAGGCCTCTTTAAAGTGTTAAAAAGCAAAGGTGTCGCTTTGAAGATCAAAGTGGGCTTGACCCAAATGCGTACAAAAGCGGGAGAAAGGTTGATGCGCTTGAATTACGGTGTTGAAGAAGCATATTGAACATGACCACGGACGGCTAGAAGCACAAAGCTGTCTGACAGCCAGAAGGCTCCTTAGAAGTGACGACTGAAAGACTTCATCTCATGTCCTCTGGATACGTTATCCTGAGATACTGCCTCTTGGAGACGGGCATCCTGCCTGGTAAGTGAGAGGGTCAGCACAGAGCTGGGAGGGGCCCCTCGCGGGCAGCACAGTAGCTGCAGCAGTGAGCTGGGGCAGGGCGGGGCAGTAGTTCCCTCGGTTATATTCAGGGTTGGGACCAACACCAGAAATGTGGACACGGGCGGAAGTAGGCCCTGGCTTTACAAGAGCTGGGCAACCAGCTCTGGCCAACTTGGTGGGGAGGAGCTCAGGCACCCAATGAAAGAGAGGGGGGTGACACAGGGAGCCTCTCAAGGCATCAGCCCCAGGGGGCGTGTCCTGGGGCATAGTTTCACCACTCAGCCGGGCAATCAGACCCTTCATTCAATGCAAACAAGAAGCCACACAACAAATAAAGACTCGCTGAGACCCCAGGTGGGTTTCAAGACATAATTGAGTATGGGAGTAGAAAGCCCAGTCTTTCTCCCTAGCAGGTGCTGGTGGTTTTGAATCGCCAACCATGCGGATCATAGCCTAACAATTAACCAGGACACCACCAGGGCTGGGGGCCTGTAAATAAAGTACTGCTTTTTTACTAAACCCTTTTCCATTGCACCAATTCCGACTCATAGCAACCCCGTACGACAGAAGAGTTCTGCCCCACAGGGATTCCAAGACCGTAAACCTTGACAGAAGCAAGCTGCTGCATCTTTCTCCAGTGAAGTGGCTGGTGGGTTTGAACCACAGACCTTTCTGTTGGCAGCCAAGCACTGAACCACGACACACCACCAGGGCTCCTTCATGCCTCCTCTAAACCAAAATATTAACAACAAAACAATTAAATTCACGCTGTCAAGTCAATGCCTTGTCCTATAGGGTCCCTATGAGTTGGGACCCTATAGGACAAGGTAGAATTGTCCCATAGGGTTTCCAAGACTGTCATCTATACAGAAGAGCACAGGGCCTTTTCCCCTGGAGAGTGGATAGTGGGTTTGAACTGCAGACCTTTTGGTTGGCAATCCAGCACCTAAACCACTGCACCACCAGAGCGCCCTTCTTTCTACCTACAAAGGCCATTGATCCTGATCCAACTGGAACGATGGAAAACAACTCACTACAGAGGGCTTTCCAAAGCTCTCAGCCTGAGCCAACAAGAACCCCTGAGGAAACATGCCCTCCCATCAAGCCAGCTGCACCCCAACACCCTCAAGGGACACTAGGATTCAAGTCCTGTGCACTTGTCCCACCCCCCTGATGGCATTCAGGCCGCTCAGAATGCTTACCTCCATGGCCAGGCTGATGTGAAACAAAGTAGTTACCAGGACAAGCGGGCACAAAGGGGCCTTTTGCCAAACTACTTAGATATTTTAATTCTCCAGTTGCCTCAGAAGCTAAATAAGCATGGAGAACAAGCAGGAGAGGAATACTAATTAGAGCTAATTAGACCCTGCCCTCTTCTGCCTCAGTCCTCTTTGTAAAAAGCCCCCCAGCCCCAAGATAAAGGGTTAAAAGGTAAATCCATTCAGTAAACAGCAGTCTACAAACTATGCCGGCTGTTAGCATCACATTGTCCTGTCCTTTCTGAACAGAGGTCTGGCGACATGCCAAAGGCCAAGCAGGCCCACCGCAGACCCTGGGGTGCGATGGTCTGTGTATGTGTATGCACGTGTGTGTGTGCATACATTCCAAATTGAGGCCACTTTTTAGAAAGGAGCCCTGGTGCGGCCGTAAGTCACACACTGGGCTGCCAACCACGGGGCCAGCAATTCCAACCTACCAGCTGCTCCTCGGGAGAAAGAGGGGACATTCTACTCCGTGAAGAATGACTGCCTTGGGAGCCCACAGGGACAGTTGTAACCTGCCCTGTCGGGTCTCTCGGCGTCTGAACCAGCTTGATGGCAATGAATCTGGGTTTTGGTTTTTAGGATTCAGGTGGCTTGGTGGTGCCGAGGGTCAAGTGCTGGGCTGCTAACAGCAAGGTCAGCAGTTCAAACCCACCAACCTCTCAGGAGAAAGATGAGGCGATCTGCTCCCACACAGATGAGTCGGAATTGACTCAGTGGCAGTGGGGTGGGGGGTTAGGTTTTAGCGCAATCGTTCGCAAAACAAACAATTGGTTTTTCAAATAAATTAACACGAGCGAACATGACTAGTCACAAAGACATGTCAATGCTGCCCTCCTCCATTTTCAAGGCAGGGTTCGTTTGGAAAGGCTTCACTCTGAGAGAGTCTTCCTGGATTTTGTGGGAAGACCATTCATTACTCAGGACCCTGTCCAGGAGGCGCTGAGCCATGGGGTAATGAGAGACAGGGGCATTCTTCTGCCTGCGGGAGACTGATTGAAAGGGACCCCTTGAACGAAATGTCTGCTTCCTGCTGGGTTAAGTGCAAAGATGAAAGTGTGATGAAAAGGTACAGGCTGGGATGAAGGCCCAGATAGAAGAGGCATTGGGGCCACCCTCTTTCCTTCCCCAGGTAACGGAGGTTTGTCTTTCAGATCATGTTCCCTACAGTGAGACAGACGCGAGCTCTGGAGAAAGTACCTGCCAAGCCAAAAGAAGAAGGATGGAGTAGGCCAGGAGATGCCAATCTCCTGGAGTTGCTTCCACAACTCTGAGGAATGAGGAGCAATCACACAGACGTGGGCCAGCCTCTGACCTGGGAAGCCACACGGAGCTCCCGGGCACCAAGGGAGCGGGAGACGGTGAGGTCCACAGGCGAGGGACCAGCACACTCACTCTTTCCACCCCGTGGCGGACCCACTGCAGGCTGGCTGAGCTCAACCAGCAAACTGCAGAAGATGAACCCTGCCGTCACAGAGACGGGCACTGGGGAAGAGGAAGCCCGGAGGAGCTGGAGATAAACTCATACGGCCCTTTCCTCCCACCTACCATAAGTGAAAGGAACCCTAATGGCTTCGTGGATTGATGACACGCTGGGCTACGAACCCCAAGGGGTAGGGGGCAGCAGTTTGAACCCACCAGCGGCTCTGTGAGAGAAAGAGGAGGCTTTCTGCTCCAGTAAACAGCTGCAGTCTCGGAAATGCACAGGGGCACTTGCACGCTGTACTATAGGTCGCTATGGGTCAGAACTGACTCAACGGCAGTGAGCTTGAGGAGCAATGGGCACTGGGCCAAAAGCGATCCCTGATTCCCCACGTGGGTGAGTCACTGAACCCTAGGGCCCAGGTGGGAAAGTGGAGAGCACTGGGAGCCTGGATATGAACTTTGCAAAAGAAAACTCACACTGTTGGCATGAAATGATGGCTCAAGAAGACCCTTCAATTGGAAATATTCGAGTTTTTATTAGAATCCCGGAATGTCAACCTGGAAGGGGAACTTCTAATTCAACTACTTTTGCAGTTCCCAGACTTTGAGATTTCACCGGATACCAAGATCTGAAAACAAAACCAAAATAAGCATTCAAAAGGCTGGAGGTACCCCCCTGAGATGACAGCCTGTCACCACCGTCCAGGTCAGGAATGGAACTCACCCACAGGCTCAACCTTCAACCAAACAATAGACAGGCCTGGAAGGGGAACAAGAACTGCAACCAGGTAGCACACCTTGGAATAACCCGTCATTGGAGATTCGGAGGGAAAAAAGGTCCCTGTTTGGAAGGGCTGGGGAGAAGGCAGGAGGAAGGTAAACAGGAAACACGGGGAGAAAGTGGGATACCTGATATGACATTGTGACATTGCAATCCGGGTGCAAAACCTTACTCAATTCACAAGAAAAAGTTAAATAAAAAAAAATTTAGGAGAGTCCGAAAAAGAGGGAACCGAAGAATTAATGCAGATGACCAGATATTAATAAAAATTACCTCCCCCCCAAATAAGTCATTCATGTTATTGGAATATAATTTCGAGTCAAAGTCCTGTCCCTGGAAAGCAGTAGCCATTGGCACTGGGCCACTTGTGTGAGAGTGTGTGTGTGTCAGAGACAGAGACAGAGGAGCAGAGAGACACAGAGACAGAGAGAAAAGTTGGAGCTCCTTCTCTGCATTTCCCTGGGGACCGATGAAAACATCAGTGGGGCACCGGCTGCCAGTTGGGTGTGTGGAAAGCACTGATCCACTCCAAGCTCTGCAGTGATTATTTTCCCATCAAAGAAACCTCGCTACAGTATTAAATCTGAATGAGGGCCTGAACGGAGTGTTTGTTTGCCCAGATGCCTCCTCGGCTCTCTCTCCGACGTAAACCTAAGCAGCCCTCATGTAAATGAGCCACCGTGGGGGGCGGGGAACAGTCTGCCCCTCGGGCAACCAGGCAACCACTTGGGCTCCGGAAAGCAATCCTGTATCTTAAGTTTGGAAGTGAATTGAGCACCTCAACTCCCAGTATTTCCTCTGGGGAAGGAGAAAGTTTGGAGCGTTCTCCCAGCTTGGGGGTTGGGCAGAGGGGCAGGAGAGCTCCAGTGCCAAACTGAATATCTTTCCTTTGGGGCCTCCCAACTTCCAACTCAAAAACTTAAACGCGGGATTGGGGGTGGGGGTGGGGGTGTCCTCTTTACGCGGCGGCAGGGTCCACCGCAGGGCCTGCCTGCTGCAATTTCACACCCCTTGCCCTCTGCCCCAGAGTCCTTCACAGTTAGGGCAGCGTGGGGCGCAGTTTTCTAAATAGCAAGATAAAGCCTGGCAGAAGGAATCCGATCAGAAAGTCCCTGGTGGGCCCAGACTTGGGGACGGAGTCCTCCCCCCACCCTCTTTGGTATGCAGCGGTTTGGGGAGGGGGAGGGAGATTGCATCTTTAAAGGAAGACGGTTGGCCGACGAGCAGTGAAACTCGAGAATTCGCTCTGTGGCCCCAGACTCCCGCAATTCCAAGAGACCAGTCCTCCTCGGTTACAGTGGCCCCCCAACTTCTGGCTTCAAGGAAGACGCCAGATCTCGTGCCTCTAGTTGCCCTTTGCCTCCTCTGGGCCGGGGCACCAGCGGTGTTGCTCCGAGCCGCCCAGAGGCCTGCCTACCCCCGGCCGGCCACAAGGGCCGCTTTGTGCCCGGGGAATGGAGAGCCCTGGTCCAAACGCAGGGGCTGGCAGCGGCACCCTGCCTGCGCACTGGGCGCGGACGCTCCGCGCCCCGGTCAGCAGACGGGCCAGTCTGTTTACACAGGAGAGGAAGGCTCCTCCTAAGCCGCGGAGGGGAGGGGAGGAGAGGGGAGGGCTGGGAGCCCGCAGACACCCGGCTCCGCGGCCGGGCTGCGGGCCGCTGTGTGCGGCGCGCGCGGGGTGGCGCTGGCTGTTCTAAAGCAGCTCCAAAGGGGCAGCGCCGCGTCGCCCACCTGGGAGTGCCCTGGGGGCTCTCCTCACCCTCCCACAACCCCTCCCACCGGGCACCTCCCAGACGCCGGATGGTGGCTCCCTGCCCGACAAAGTTTCTTCCCAACAGTTGGCGGCGCGGCTCCCCCGCGCGGCTTACCTGGGAGCCTGGGCACCAGCGTGCAGAGCCCGAGCAGGCAGGCGTACAGGGGCGCCGCGGCCCGCGGCATGGTGGCCTCAGCGGCCGCGCCAGGGACCAATTTCCAGGGGGGTGTGCGGCCCGGCCCAGGCGCGGCGGGGTAGGCTCGCGGGGCACAGTCGCATGCCGGGCGCGCAGCCCCGGCTTCACTGTGCCCGGAGACGGGCGGGGGGCGCTGGAGGCTGCACAGACCCGCGCCCCGCCGCCACCATCCCTTCTACGGCGCTCCGACCCCGAAGTGTCGCCGCCCGGGACAGTCCCACGCCCCCGGAGGCTCTGGGCAGAGGAGAGCGGCTCCGCGTTCCCCCGGCGACTTAGGCTCCGGGACGCGCCCCGCGCGGCGGCTCTCCAGCGCTCAGCACCCTCTGCCCTGCGCCTCCGCCCCGCGCCTCCTCCTCCCTGCGCCCGCGGCTCCACTTTCCTCCCCTCCTCCTGCCCCTCCGCCCCGCCCCTCCCCCCGGTCCCCGCCCTCCCCCCCACCGCCACACGGTCAGTTTACGGCGGGGCGGGGCGAGGTGGGGCGGGCTCCGGCCGGCCGGCTCCGCCCCGCGCTGGGACCGGCGGCGACACTGGCGCGGGAGGACACCCAGGTGGAGTCCCCACGCGCGGACCTGGGGGACTGCGAGGTCGCTGGGTTGGGTCTTCTCTGCCGTGCCAGCCCACTGTCCCTTGGGCACGCTCCGTTGGGCGATCCGAGTTTGCCTCGCCGGTAAGGGGGCGGCTGGTCGTCGGGGCGTCGTGCGAACCGGTTCGGTGGGACTGGAGCGACATCACACACACCCCGCCCCCCCTTGGCCAGCCGCCCCTCAGGGGGAGTGGAGGCGATGGTTCTTTGCTGGGATGGGAAAGAGAGGGGCACCTGGGCGCGGAGGCGCGCGCAAACCTACTCCTGAATGCTGTTTCTTTTCAGGGATTTGCGACCGGCCCCGTAACGCCACTGTGGCGTTTCTTCACCTGGACTCCCCAGCAGCTCCCGCGATGAGGCATCGAAGCCTTTACCCCCGAAGTGAACCTGACGTTGTCTGGGGTGGGCAGATATTTCAAAAGACGGCCCCGGCTGAGCCACGACTACCGAGTTAAAACTGGAATGATGTCTAAGTAGAACTAGCATCTTTCAGAAGGAAATAAAAACAGTAAAGTAACTGACATTTATATAGAACACACCGTGGAGCAGGCACCACGCTAAAAGTCTGTGTCCATATACATTGATTTCATCCAGACGACCATCTTGCTACCCAGATCAAGAAACTGAGGCAAAGAAGGTTGATTTCTATGGGCATGTTTTTTTTTAACGTCTCCCAATAAAACGCTAATGATGTCTAAAATGAGCCAGGGACATATCTAAACCATAGATGTATCAACGGATTTGGAGCTCCCGCTTCATCACAGCCTTAACGTAAGAACAATGTGTTCTTATGATGTGGCCCTATTCGGTCCTCGTCCCCATTAAGAAGTCACTGAAGAGATGGGTGCTATAGCAAAGTGTGCTGAAGAAACCAGATGGTGTCCAGCTATCAGAACGAATAGCATCTGGGGTCTTAAAGGTTTATGTTAAACCAAGCAGTCATCTAAGTGAGGCGGCAACTAAGTTCAGATGGAGGATCCAAGGATTGTAAATTATAAAACTCAAATCTGGAAGAGGGAATGATATCAGAGCTTAAATTGTGAACCCCTGGATTGCAGAAGATTGTGGATGACAGTGGAAGCCCAAAATTCAAGTGAAGGGTCCCCACGTGTATTAAGCCACCAGTGAATCCCCTAGGACCATTGTCCAGAAATACCAATAGCCTAGCTACCAGACAGAGCATTGTCAGACAGAGTACATGGCAGATATAACTCAACTAACTCACTGCCACTGAGTCGATTCCAACTCATGTGGACCCAATAGGATAGGGTGGAACTGCCCCCTGGGTTTCCAAGAATGAAACTCTTGGTGGAAAGAAAAAGCCTTATCTTTCTCCCAAGGAGTTTTGAACCACTTTACAGTTAGCAGCCAGGACTCTTGTGGCAGATGTAAGTAGGTTAAAATGTAGCACCTTATCTCCCTGTTGACCTATTTTAAATTTGGTAGTTTTTGCTATTTTCTGCTTTCTTTTCTATTGAGATTTTCCTGTTTTATTTTGTCGTTGTTGGGTTTGTGTGTTTCTCGTTTTTGTCTTGTACGCTTCTCTGTAGTGTCTCTATAGAGTACCACGATAGGTAACTCGATAGAGACAGTGACTGGATCAATAATTACCTAGGGTCATGGCAGGAGAGGTTGGGGAAAATGAAGAGCTGACCACAATGAGTACAAGAAAGAAGAAGACTTTCTGAAATTGATTGTGGTGATGACTGCACAATTCTTCTTGATTGGAAGGAATGCTATGTGAATTGGATGCCAATGAAACTTTTAATTCTGAAAGAGAAATCAGGGTATTTCATCAGAAGCAACTACCAAAGATATAATGGGTTGTAAGTACAAAATCAAAGTTTTTATCCCATGAAATAGAAGCAGGGTTAATTTGCCTGAGGGAGTGATGTAGCTAAGATGTCTTGTCCAGAAGTTCCAAGGGCTAGCCTAAAAACAGAAACAGGAATGAATAGAGAACAAAGTGGACGCAGTCTGACAATTGAAAGTCCGGAACCAGTTGGAAGAACGGCAAGGAGGGGACAGTCTTAATGCCCTGCTTACAGGGTTTGGATCTTAACCCAACATCTCGGTCCCCAAACTCTACCACGATGGTGTGTCAGTACTAGAGAAAGTAAACACCCCCCTGTTGTAGGGGGCCTGGAGAGGCAGTAGGCCATAGCGAGCTCCACATTGCCCTCAAGCATTCATGCAAATACCATTCTCTTCTGTGACATCCAAGCGTCTGTCCTTGGATAGAAGCCCTGCCTGTCCCCAAACACTTCTCATGAACTGAGTGCTGCAGAAGCTGCCTCATACTTGTCTTGGAGCCACTTGGCCTGTCCTACAAGGCAGTCGCCTGGGGCTACTCTTATCCGCATGGTAGACACAGTGGTTAGCAGCCCTGCAAGTTCACCAGTTCAAAACCACCAGCTGCTCTGAGGGAGAAAGACAAGGCTTTCTACTACTATAAAGAATTACAGTTTCAGAGACTTGGAAGGACAGTTCTACCCTGTCCCATAGAGTCACTGTGAATTGGCATCAACTCAGTGGCAGTGAGTGAGGCGCAGTGAGTACAAATTGCAATGGGAAGCTAGGTTTTCTCAGTAATACACTTGTCTTGATCTCACTCGGTGCCTTCAAATATAAGTATACTTATAACAAACAAAATCCTCTTGTGTGGTCAGGGCTAACATAAAACTGTTAACAAAACTCAAGTGGAAATCTTCCCAAATTATTGGAGCTTTGCAATGCATAGAGAGGAGTGCTGGCCACCTAAGACAACAGCTCTTAGATGAATTTAAAACCTTTTCAGGAAAGGCGGGAAGACCTTGAAGATAAACCAAGAGAGGGTCTATTTTGCATGGTGGAGAATGGAAAAACTCTGGGTGAAGTCCAGATGCTGGTGGAAGAATGTCATAGGATACATCTCTCTCTCTGCCACTGAGAGTTCAAACGCCAGTAGATCAGCTGAATCGTATGGCCCAAGTAGCAGAGTGGCTTGTACTGTAGCCTAAACCTATTGCAGAGCCTGCTCTTGCTCTGGGCTCCACTCAAAGCTAACAGCTTAGATAAATCGATGGAGTTGTTACAGATGTGCTTTATACAATTGATGTATGTATGGATTGTGATAAAGAGTTGTATAAGTCCCCAATAAAATGTTTTTTAAAAAATCGATGGAGTTGTTAGGTGCTGTCAAGTCTCATAGCTCCCTTTTGGTACAACAAAACGAAACACTGCCCTGTCCTGTACCATCCTGACAGTTGTTAGGTTGGAGTCCATTGTTACAACCACTGTGTCAATCCATCTCATTGGGAGCCTTTGTCTTTTTCACTGCCCCTCTGCTTGACCAAGCACGATGTCCTTTTCCAGGGACTGGTCTCCCCAAAGTACATTCGTTGAAGTCTCACCACGCTTGCTTAAAGGAGCATTCTAGTTGTGGAGGCAGTCTGTAACTAGACAAGATTTGTTTGTTCTCCTGACAGCCCATGGCACTTTTAATAGTCTTTGCCCAAACCATGATTTCAATGCGTAGCTTCTTTGGTCTTCCTGTTCATTGTTCAATTTCACATGCATATGAGATGATTGAAAATACCACGGTTTGGGTCAAACACAACTGTAGTAGTTACATAACCTGGTGTCAACTTGAAGGGGTGGAGTTTAACCTGCCAATCAGGTCACAGCTTGATGACCTCATTTTGGAGGAACCATGGAGATAAATAATTTGCTGGAGGCAGGACACACAGAGACACTCCCTGCGAGACATTCCTCTTGACAAGACACATGGAGCTACGCTAGAGCCCTGGAGCTGAAGGAGCAATGTGGAGACCCCTATCAGCGCTGAGATGCTTCCACTGCCACTGGATCCACAAGACTTTCCACCCACTGGCCTGTGATCTTCCTGCATTCAGAATCATTGCATGTGTCACGTGAGTCTGAAGAAGAATGTATAGCTTGGTATCGGACGTGTGGACTAATACTGGACTTATGGATTTGATTTGGATTGGGCTGGGATGTTTTCTTAATTACTCTTTGATATAAAGTTCTCTCACACACATATGACTGTCTATGAATTTGTTTCTCTAGCCAACCCAGACTAACATACAACGTTAGCAATCAAAGTGAGATCCTTGCTCATCAGCACTTTAAAGAGGTCTTGTGCAGCCGACTTGCTCAATGAAATGCATCATGTGATCTCTGGACTGCGGCTTCCACGAGCATTGAATGTGCATCCAAGCAAGGTGAAGTCCTTGACAACGTCCAGCATTTCTTCATTTACCATGAATGCAATCACTCCACTGGTGTCTCTCTCTCTCTCTGTCCCCCTTCCAAATGGCTCCCGTATACTCTGAGAATGACTTTGCTGGAAGTGTGATTTTTGTCGTTCAACAGACCATACTGCCTGGAAGAGAAGGAGATGCCTTCTCCTTACAAGAGGTAAGGGGGAATGCTCTATACGGGGGCAGAGTGGCTGGTTACCTGTTGAGCTGCTAACCTTAAGGCCAGCAGTTCAAAACCAACAGCCACTCTGTGGGAGAAAGGTGAGACTTGGTACACCTCTAAAGAGGGACAGTCTTGGAAACCTGTAAAGGCAGTTCTGCCCTGTGCTCTAGGCCCCTGGGAGTTGGAATGTACTCGATGGCAGCGAGTGATTAAAACAGAAACCCTGGCCTCTGCCTTGTGGAAATCGGGGTGGGGCGATGTGTAACTGGGTTTTCCGTCTCCCTTTCATTGCCAGAGAAGGTCAGGTGTGGCTTCTAGGACATTTCCTCAGATACGCTCTAGAAAGTGGTTCTCAATCTTCTTAATGCCGCCACCCTTGTCATGTTGTGGTGATTCCCAAACATAAATTTATTTTTGTTGCTACTTCATCACTGTCATTTTGCCATTGAATGAATCGGGTGACCCCTGTGAAAGGGTCATTTGATCCCCAAGGGGGTCTCGACCCACAGGTTGAGAACTGCTGCTCTACAACATAACTGTCTTACCAATATATCTCATCGTTACCAAATCAAAACCAAACCCACTGTCATTAAATGATTCCAACTTATCGCCGCCCTCTAGAGAGTTTTCAAGATTGTAAATCTTTATGGGGGCAGACACCCTCCTCTCTCTCCTGTGGAGAAGCTGGCAGGTTTGAACTGTTGACCTTTAGATTAGTGGACCAACATCTAACCCACAGTACCGCCAGGGCTCCTTGGAGTCATCGATACTTTTTCCTTATTAGGTTTGGTGTACAGTGAATTACTTAATATGGTCGCTCTGCTGTTGTTAGGTGTTGAGTCGGTTCTGACCAATAGCAGCCTTATGCACAACAGAACGAAACACTGCCCTGTCCTGTGCCATCCTCACAGTTGTTCCGATGCCGGAGCTCATTGTTGTGGCCACAGCGTCTGTCCTCATCTTTGAGGGTCTCCCTCTTTTTCGCTGCCCTTCTACTTTACCAAGCATGATGTCCTTCTCCAGGGATTGGTGTCTCCTGAGAACATGTCCAAAGTATATAAGACAAAGTCTCACCATCCTTGCTTCTAAGGAACACTCTGGCTGTACTTCTTCCGAGACAGGCTTGTGTGTCCTTTTGGCAGTCTATGGTTGCGACGGTTACATAACCTACTGTCAACTTGAGGAAGGAGCGGAGTTTAGCCTCTCAATGAGGTTATAGCCAATGAAGCCTCTGTGTGGGCATGGCCTGAGGATTCTGGGAATTCCTGTCTTCCTCCCCAGATGTGGGACACACTCTCTGCTACACATTCCTGTTGACATGACACACGGAGCTATGCTGATGGAACCAGAGCCCTGGAGCTGGAGGCACCACATGGAGACCCCTGCCAGCGCTGAGATGCTTCCACCGCAACTGGATCCACAAGACTTTCCACCCACTGGCCTGTGATCTTCCTGCATTGGGTATCATTGCATGTGTTGTGTAAGTCTCAAGAGGAATTTATAGACCTGTATCGGACATACGGGCTAATATTGGATTAATGGACTTGATCTGGACTGGGCTGGGGTGTTTTCTCAATATGCAATTATCTTTGATGTAAAGCTCTCCGTAACACATATATGAGTGTCTGGATTTGGAGCACGCTACCCTTAATCCTCAAAGTTACATCCTGGGTTCTTCCTTCTAGCTATATAGTTTTTTAAACTCTCAAATGACAGTGTGGGGCTATGAAAATGAACCGCTGGTAGTTCATGTGATTATTATTAAGTGCCGTCAAGTTGCTGGCTGAGTAGGGTGTCTTTGGTTTATGAAGGGAGCAAGTTTGCTGACCACAGTGCTATGGCTGAGTGCCTTCAGGCAGAGGCTTACTGGTGCTTCTGGGAACTTATTGGCAGAGTTAAAAGTCTTTGCAACACTTGTTCAAGCAGGGTTGAGGTCAGACTAGAGATCAGGTCAAGGGATTGAGGGTCAGAGAGAGGCTTGCCTACAGAAATCACTGAGAGGCATCTACCTTGGTTGAAGAACTGTATCCTAAATAGTTTCTGATCCTGAATTACATATAACCTGTTATTTCTCTGATTAACTCAACTGCAAACCAGTTACAAGCGGATGTAATAATCTGTTTAAGAGAGGAAACACGTGTAAAAAAGCAGCTGCAATTGGAGTCACCACCTGGTTTAGTTTACAATAACCCATTGCCATTCTCCAAGAACTATCTGCTTGTTCGAGCCAAATAGGCAAGTTGAAGGGGCAGGTGGTAGAAATGATCACGCCTGCATCTTTCATGTCCTTGATGGTGATCTTCCTAATCTCTGTAATCCCTCCAGGAATACAGCATCGCTTTGGTTTCACTGTTTTTCTAGGTAAGGACAGTTCTAATAGCTTCCATTTGGTTTTTCCTGCCATAATAAACCTTATTCTACAGGTCAGGGAGGCATTGTGGGGGTTCTACTAGTTGCCGAGTTTGTCTGTTCCAATTATGCATTGTGGAACTGAGGAAATCATTCTAGGATGTGTTCCCGGTAAATGAACCTGAGCTAATACTTTACTAATAACCGAACCTCCATATGCCCCCACTCTGCCTGGTGGGCTGCAGTGGTGTGTTGGGTCTCCTGGAATTAATGGCCGTTTAGAGCTAGTGTCCAGGAATCCCTGAAAAGTCTGATGATTTACTATGCCCCAGTGAACAGTCACTCTCATGGAAGACCAGCGATTTCTTTGAGGGTAGGATGAGAGATTAATAGTATGTATATGCAGTGTAGGAATAAGGTCTTTCCTTAAGGGGACTAGGCCTCCCCTTCATTGAAGGGGCTGTAGGTCTGTGAACTGGCTCAAGTCTGGGAATTGAGTGAACGGTTGTGACTATTGTAGTAATTTGAATTAGACTGCCATTCTCTTGACCTAAAATTCCTCTGCTTGTACAGACCAATAGTAGATGTCCCATACATTTCACTGCTGGGAATACTATGAATAAGTAAGCAACACCATGAAATCTATACAAGTCGGACCACACTGAATACTGCATCAACTCTCTTGTCCATTATGGTAGCTACAACCATTTTATCTTTGTCAATTAAGCACCACTAATTTGCCCCTACTATCGTTGGCTCCGATGAACCCTACTGAAGCCGTTGCTATTTTCTGTAGGTGCAGTCCCACCAGTTCCGTTTCACAGTGACCCGATGGACGACAGAGCAAGCACTGTTCAGTCTTGTGCCAGACTCACAATTACTGCTTTGCTTCAGCCCCTTGTTGCAGCCACTACGTCAAGCCATTTCCATTGAAGTTCTTCCTTTTTATTAGGTTCTTCCTCGATCCCACATTCTCCTTCAGGCCCCTCCTGACAACATGCCCAAAGCAAACGGGACAAAGTACACAGCATCCTCACTTCCGAGAAGCATTCTGGCTGGACTTCTTCCAGCACAGATGTGTTCGTTCTTTTGGCAGTACATCGTATACTTAATCTTCTTTTCCAACACCATAAATTCAAAGACATCGGTTTTCTTCAGTCTTCTTTATTCATTGTCCAACTTTCACATGCATATGTTGTGACTGAAAATACTCTTAGGAATGTTTTGTTTTTTTGCATTATAAAGATGTACCCAATACCATGTGTCCTTTGATTTCTTGACTACTGCTTTTGTTGGAGTTGATTGTGAGTCCGAGTAACAAGGAGTCCTTGGACCATTTCTGTGTATGGTGATGTTGTTTTCAGTTCCGCTGAGAGAGTGTGTTAGTCTGGGTAAACTAGGGAAACAAATCCACAGAAACTCATATGTATAAGAGAGTTTTATAGAAAGGGTAAGTGTACACTAAGAAAGCATCCCAACCCAGTGCTACCCAAGCCCATAGGTCCACCATTAGCCTGTATGTCCAACACCAATCTGCAAAGTCCTCCTCAATCTCACAAAGCACACTCAATGACGCTGACTGCAGGAGGAAAGCCGAGTCAGTGAATGTGTAAACATCTTAGTGCGGCAGGGGTCTCCACACGACTGCTCCAGCACCCAGGGCTGCATGAGGGTAGGTAGGTCCATGTAGCTTCTCCTCAAGGATGTCTTGCAGGAAGTGAGCCTTGCTAGCGGAAGCAGGGAACTGGCTAAGGCAGCTGTACCCTGGCCTGACCATCAGGAAGCAAGAGACCCAAGAACTAGAAAGACGAGGCTCACTGAGCCATTTATAGCTCTGCCCTTCAATTGATCCCACATGTGTTTATCAGGCAGGTTGGCACAATAAAGCTTAACTATCTCAGAGAGGTTTTATTTTCTTTATATTGAGGTGTGATCCATATTGAAGACTGTAATCTTTGATTTTTATCAATAAGACCCTCAAATCTATTTCTTCTTCAGCAAACAAGGTTGTGTCATCTGCGTATTATAAATTGTTAATGATTCTTCCTCCAACCCTTATGCTGCATTCTTCTTCATATACTCCAGCTTTTCAGATTATTCCTTGTGATAGTTGGATTTATTGTGCCAACTAGGCCAACGGGAGCAGGTGGGCAGAGTTTGATTGGGTCACAGCTTCATTGGAGGATGACCGAAATAAGTAAAGGCAGCCAGCATCCCATCTCCCTCTTGCTCCCTGGTGATTGGACCACTGTGCTGTTACTTTAGCTTGTTCTCTGCCTCAGCTTGTGTGTTATACTACCTGAGGGCCGAGCCAACCTGTGGATCATGTTCCTAGAGCTTGAGGTTCTTTGTTGCTGACCCACCATGCTGTCTGCTGCCCGCGGGCAGACTCTGCCTGCTTTGACTGAGGGAAGACTCTACTGTCTGCTTCCTTGACCTTGGACCTGGCAGCCCACTCACGTCAAAGGACTTCCAGTATATTAACTGTTCTAGGAAAGTTAGTTGAACTGAACCCTCTCTACCGCAGTGTGGACTAATTAGCTGTTATAGTTCTTCTTGCTGTATAGACCTGTCTGTATATCTATCAGTAATCGTAAGTGTTCTGGTTTTGCTTCTCTGGAGAACACTGCCTAGCAAAATTGGTCCCTGGAGTGGGGTCTAGAGAAACCAATCATAAAGATGGAGAGTGGATGCTTGTTTGACCTCTGCCTTGTGGTAGTGTTTCTCCTTTGGCTAGCCAGAGGTCAGATATGACCATGCAGTTTACTGGGTTGTTTTCTGGAAAGAATATGGGATGTTAACGTTTGGATGATTTTATTTGGCAGTTGTGTTTGGTTATTCCTGTTTGAAATGGCAAAAATGAATGTGATTAATCTATATTTTGAACTGAGGGGGAGAAATCACCCCTTGAATTTCTCAGAGACCATGCTGCTGAGTGAAAATGGCTGACAGAAGGTCAAAATGGCTGACAGAAGGAAGCCCCCCCCCCCTGGCTTGATGCAGTCAGAAGCCTAAGGCCATATTTTGTATCAATGGAGTAGTTTAGATAAGGATTAAGATAGAAAGGGATTGACCTTGACGGTTATAAGAACTGGGAACGTAGAGGGAGGGTGGGTTGGAAAGGGGGAACCGATTACAAGGATCTACATGTGACCTCCTCCCTGGGGGGTGGACAACAGAAAAGTGGTAAAGGGAGACGTCGGAGAGGGCAAGATATGACAAAATAATAATTGATAAATTACCAAGGGTTCATGAGGGAGGGGGGAGGAGGGAATGGGGAGGGAGAGGGAAAAATAAGGACCTGATGCCAGGGGCTTAAATGGAGAGGAAATGTTTTGAGAATGATGAGGGTAATGAATGTACAAGTGTGCTTGACAAAATTGATGTATGTATGGATTATGATAAGAGTTGTATGAGCCCCCAATAAAACGATTTAAAAAAACATTTAAATACACTAAAAAAGAGTTGTTTGAGCCCCCAATAAAACGATTTAAAAAAACATTTAAATACACTAAAAAAGAGTTGTTTGAACCCCCAATAAAATGATTTAAAATTAAAAAATTTTTTTTAAGAATTGCGTTTAGGAACTGGCTTTATACTGTTTTCTTCTGACTAGTGTTATTGATAAAATGCGTGATAGAAATGATGATTGCAAAGTAAAAATAGAGTTTGAAAGCCTACTTACCTTCAGCCATCAATTCGAATCTTTAAATGGGTTAAGCCATCCCTGAAAAGATAAGTCCCGCCCAGTGCTTTGGAATACTTAGGATAGTTGCACTTGCAGACACTTGCCTAGAGTGCTGTTGACAAGCAGAAGAAAATATGAATCCTTTGGCTTTTTAAATTTTGAGCTAGTGGTTGGAAAAATGTGGAGCCTTGAAGGAACTCTCCTTTGTAGGACTTAATGTCCTTCGAGGGAGACTGCAGGCAGCCTGAAATGCTTGATAAGTGACCACCTGGATCCACTTGTGGTGTGGTCTGTCACTGACACCCATGGACCTGACTCACAGGGGCTAGAGGAGAAGACGAGAGCAGGTTGGCTGGTCTGAAGTGCATGGCCTAGCACAAGGGGGCTAGGGTTGTTGAGAATTTGTGATGAGGTCCATGGTCTAAAGGTGAGATGACCAATGGACATCCTGGTGAGGCTAAGTGAGGCAGCCCACATTGAGTTGACCAGAACCTGACCAGATGAAGAGAAGATTTTTGAACCTGTGAATTGTTGCTATTGCTGCTGACTTTATGGACGGCCTACCCCGATTTGACTATGCTAATGGATGCAGACTCACAATAGTGAAGATTTTTCACATCAAAGAACACACTTGTCTTCTCAGCACTGGGTTGATATAAGTGAGCAGTATAGAAATTGGATACCCCAAAATGCGGGGGACGGGGGTGATGGTGGAGGAGGCGAGGAAGAAAGGCATGAATTGGCTGGTGTTCAAACTTTCATAGGTGAGGGAACATATTCATAGATTATAGGATTATGGTATAGGTGTTAACATACTATAATTGTTAAGTATAGAATTTTTTTGTTCACTTATAGAATATTATGTTTAAATGAGACTGACACATTTTGAGTGGTATGCATTTTGTTTTTATCCTGTTAGGTACAAATATGACTTTATTATTGTTTGTTTTAAAATTATGTCTGGCTAAAGAGTTGTGTAAAAATGTCAAGTTGACATGGGGTGGTCTGTGGTGGTTACATAATCGCCTGTCAACTTGAGGGTATTAAGAGTGAGTGGGATGGATTTTAGCCTGTCACTCAGGTCACAGCTTGATGGCCTCATTTGGAGGCTCAAGAGAGATAAATAGCTCACTGGAGGCTAGCCCCTGTCCTGCCCCCACTCTCTCTCTCTGCTTCACATTCCTATTGACAAGCCACCTGGAGTCATGCTCATGGCAGCCAGAGCCCTGGAGATGCTTCCACTGTCCTTGGATCCACAGGACTTTGCACCCACCAGGCTGTGGTCTTCCTGCATTTGGCATCATTGCATGTGCTGCATGAATTTGAAGAGGAATTCATGGGCTGATACCAGATTTATCAGCTAATATCGAATTTATGGACTTAATCTGGACTGGGTGTTTTATTGATGCATAATTACTTCTTGATATAAAGTACTCTCTTACACACATATGAATATCTCTGGATTTGTTTCTCTAATCCACCTGGTCTAACACATTCCTTCAGAATACAGATCGAATAAATTCACATGGGAGTTGAAGCTGACGATAATTATCACAAATCCACGAGAGCAGTTGTTCTCAACCTTCCTGATGCTGCGCCCCTTTAATACAGTTTGTCATGTTGTGGTGACCCCCTCATCCCAGCCAAAACATTATTTTCATTGCTACTTCATCACTGTCATTTTGATACTGTAATGAATTGGGTGACCCCTGTGAAAGGGTCGTTTGACCCCAAAGGGGTCATGAACCACTGCACTAGAGTGAACCACTGCACTAGAGCCAAAGTATAACCTTGAGTTTGTCCAACCTGAAATTAGAAACCACCTCAAGAATTTATTTGTTGCAATGAAAACTAATGATCAAAGACCAGATGAATTGTGGGATGACATGAAGGACAGCAGACATGAAGAAAACAAAAGGTTATTAAAAACATAGGAAATAAATAAAAAAGCAAAACAGATGCCGGAAGACCCTGAAACTTGCTCTTTACTGTAGAGGAGCTAAAGCAAGAATAAAAGATGGTGCAGCTAATAAGCTGAGTAGATTTCAAAGGGAATTTCAAGAAAGCAAAGTAAATATTACTATGAAATCTGCCTGCAAAGACCTAGAATTAGAAAACCCAAAGGGAAGAACACATTACACGTTTCTCAAGTTGAAAGAAGTGAAGAAAAAGTCATGTCTCACGTTGAAATATTGGAGAATGAAGCATCCAAAGAGAGTGGAGGAAACACACAATCACTGCAGCTAGGAGAATTGGCCGGTGTTCAGCAATTTCAGAAGACGTATATGCTCCAGAATCACGGTAGTGAAGGCTCTCGGAACATATCTAGAAGACTTCTCAGTAGAAAGGTTTTAAGAAATGGATACAGCGCTGGTTCACTGTCTCTGCCAAGAAATTTGGAAGACAGCTACCTGACCAGCCAAAGGGACGAGATCCACATTCATGCTCACGCCAATGATGGGCAATCCAACAGAATGTGGACATTGTCAAACGATGTAATTACCACGTGCAAATACAATTATACCGACGATCGCTCACAAACAGTTGCAGCAGGACCTCAACCAGGAAACACAGGCTGGATTTGGAAGATGTGTAACAAGAGACATCGAGGTTTCTCTTGACTCACATAGCTGCATCTCTGACTCATAGGTCAGCTGGTCAGCTAGCAGGCTGCTGACAGGCTGGTTGAGGAGGCCAACTAATACCGTGTCAGCAGGCAAGATTATGATGAGCCAGGTGCAAGAACCAGAGAAAGGGAGAAAGCTTTGCCAACCCTGCATATATTTGGATCCAGGTCTCACCACTGAGGAAACTCTCCTTATAACTGCTTGGTAATTACATCAGATGCCATATGGAAGATGATTACATCATTTCATAGCCCTTAAATCGTATCATGACATAACTACCAAACCACATATTTTTATACCTGCCAAACCACTGGGAATTAGGGCTCAGGTGGTTGGTTTGACACACAACTTTAATCATCAGAACTATCTTTTCTCACACTCAGCATAGACCATCATTTACCTGTAGTGCACTGGAAAGTGCAAGATGAAACCTGACACTGTTCCCATTCTCTGTAACCCACCTCCTGTCCCACCTGGTAGTTGCCCACCCTTCCCTCCTGCCTAGACCTGCCTTAAGTCACTGAATTCCAAGTAAATACAACATTCTTCCAGGTTCCATTATAAAACTGGTTTAGAGATTCCTTCTCTAATGCCTCCAAGGCATTTGCTTTCTGCTTTGCGCCAAGTTATTTTTCCTGCCCCAGAATCCTTCATTCTCTTTATTAAACCCTTCAAATGCCTTTACTTCCCATGAAAGAGGGACAAAGCCATACTTCTGCATTGCTATCGGGACAGTTTCCTATGTGGCTGCCCTGGGAGCCTCCCATCTTTGATCACGGTTGAGTTTCTGGAACTAAAGGAAGCTGCTGATTGGATTGGGCTTGACTGTTGGGGATGTGCATGTGTCACTCAAGGGAACGTCATGTTTTGTACTGTTGGTTTAAAATTCTGATTAGGTAAACATTTTCTAAAAATTTGGTTCCCATACTAATTCTCTTTCACAGTGAGTTGTCATATTGTAAAATTAAATTTTCACTCAGGTCAAAATATTTTACTGCCTAGTAGTTTCAATTTAATATGCAGCTGAATGGTTTAAAAACAAAAACTTTTTATTGTGAACTGGGTGAGGCTCTACAAGAGTAGATCCCCAGTTTTACATTCAATGATTCATACTCATTCTATTTAATCTCATTTACTGCTGTGTTAGGCTGTGTCGACTAGAGAAACAAATCCAGTGACACTCATATATGTGTAAGAAAGAGCTTTAATAAGTAATTTAATAAGTAATTGTACAACAAGGAGACATCCCAGTCCAACTCAAGTTCATAAGTCTGATACTAGTCCATAAGTTCCTCTTCAGATTCATGAAACCATATGCAATGATGCAGAATGCAGGAGCATCACAGGCTGGTGGGTGCAAAGTCCTGTGGATGTAATGGTGGTAGATTCATCTCCAGGGCTTTGGCAGGTCCCAGAATGGCTCACCAACAGGAAAGTGAAGCCAGAGAGAGAGGGGTGGTATGAGAAGGCCACCCCCACAAGAAGGTACCATCCTTCTGTGACTTGACTGACAAGATAGACTCCACGCCTACACGTTTATATATCAAATTGACATGAAATTATGTAACGATCACAATTGCAAATCCCCTCTATATAAAGTCACTCATCCCACCTTCTTCCTGTATTCCTTATCTTCATTTCTGTCTCTTTCCTAACCCTTCTGAACGTCGTCCTTGGGTAAACGCTGCCCCTTGGATTCACAATGGGTGATTACTTTATGGAGTATATGCAAGTGTTGTCCCTCCCCTTATAAACCTGCACCCTGTGGCTGAAAATCGAGCCGCAGGAGAGATTTCTCTTCCAGACCTGCACATGGACCAAGCACCACAGATATGGGGTTCTACCAGTATCCACCCACCAGGAAACCTGGTCTTCTTCATGATTGTGTTATTTGACCCCTTTCTCCCGCTCTATCCAGGACCTTCTGATGTGATCCTTTTCAGAGCAGATGGTAGTGATAGGGTAGTTAGGCACAGATGGTAGGAACCAGAACTGGGAAAAGTTATTCTCCATGCGGTCCCCCAGAATAATGCCAAACCTAAGGTGCTGTCTGCCAACATATAATCACTGACTACACACCTCGAGGTCAACTGCTTGAAGGTTATCAACCATCTAGAGCAATCAGACCTTATAGTCTGTCCCACCCTAAGTAGAGCCCACTCCCTTCTAATAAGGATAATGGACTGTTCCCTTGGAAGGAGAGTCCAAAGACACCTAAGTCAAGGATGACCAAGATTGGGCTGCCATCTAGACTCTAGAGCCCCCTGTCTTGTTATGCTATGCCTTCCTGTCACATGTATGCCTCTGATGCCTCCCCTTCCTATGTGTGCACACCCCTAGCTCTTCCCCCTCCTGTCACGCATAGGCCTATTGGACAACACCTTCCGGTTATACATGTGGTTAGCTGTAATTAGGGGGACTGGTACACCCCTAGAGTGTATCTAAGCCTTGGTTGGAAATATATTCTGTCTCTCAGCATGGATCTGGCTCCTAAAGTCAAGGCCGTCCCAGAGGGGAGCACTCACATGCTTTATCTTGTCTGATGTCTCTTTAATTTTTCCCCTCAATCACACAACCGCCCCTTGGGCCCGTTCAATTGTGGAGGCTGGTCCCCCACACTGTCTAGTCCTCCTGTTCTCAGAGTAGCATAGATGGAAGTTTGCTTACATTAGCCCATCGGACTAGCTGGTTTCATGTGCCTTTTGATAACCATTGCTCATATTTCCAGTGGGCAGAGAGAGACCAATGGCTGCACTTCAGGTGCCCACGCAGGAACCTAGAAGGTTTAGCCCCACCTAACCATCGTGTGCTCAGGCTGCTTCTCTGCAGATATGATTGGTCAGCTCTTACTCATCTCTCAGCACCGGCTCTGATGGTGCCTGTCCTGGAAGCCTTTCAGAAGGACTATTGTGAGAGTGCTTTCTCCCATCTGCCCAAAGCCCTCTGGCCTGGTCTACATCAGAAGAGCGGTGGCTGAAGTGACTAGTGTGCGACACCTCTAGTTCCATGATTTCATTTTCACCCCGTGTGAGCAGGCCCTGGAAAAGTATTTGTGGACTGACTCCTTTATTCAACACATATTCATGGAAGGTCCACGATGTCCACACTGTTGGAGGGACAGGGACAGAAGAGAGATGTGTATGCTGCGCCTTGGAAGATGAGAAGGCGTTGTTAGGTGAAGGGAGGAGGAAGACCAGAGAACGGAGAGTGTCCACAAAGCACTAGTTCCCACTTTTTCCTGGACAGTTGATCTGCAAGTGTGATTATGTAACTGAGACCAACACCGGTGGAAAGTAGAAGGTACATGAAGACCAGTCCTGATCCACAGAAACCTCTTTTTCACGGCTTTCCCACGCTCTTTTGCCTTACATAGGTTTATGTCCATGAGAACAATGATTTTGAGAGCCTTGTTTAAAGATAGCAGAACCATAGGCTGAAAGGTTTTGTACTGCCACTGGTAGAAGCAGGGACTCATCAGGAACGCCCATGAGCAAGAGTAGACTTCTCTTAATGATAACATTCATTTACTAGGGCCGATGGCCCAAATGTCACTTAATGGTGACACTATTTTATTTGTAGTGAAAAGTTTATGTTTAGCATTAGCCAGTTGGACTCAGTTTAGAGTATCTCAATTGCATTGGCAATATTTAGAGAATCATAGTCAGGAACCGGTCGAACATAGGCTTTGCTTTTCTCCATCAGGCATGATCAAGGTGTTGACCTTGGCTCTGTCGATGTCCTAGAGCTTCTTCACAGCCTGTTAGGGCTAATGCTTGTTGGGTTTCCATAATAATAAGCACTATCTTCAGTCTCCATGGCGGACTGAGTGGTCAGAGGAACCGATGATGGCATTCGCTCAAGCCTTTCCCCTGGGGTAGCTCTTCTGTGGCTGGACTCGTGGCTTCTTCTGCCAACCCGAGAGCCCTCAGCCAGAACTGAAGGGGCAGACCAGCCACCAAACCACCCCGTGCCACTCAGTGGTCGTCTCACAGTGGGGGTGTAGGTGGGGAGAGGAGTAGGGAAGGCCCATGTGTTTCGGGCACAGGAGAATGCTGTTCAAGCACAACTAAATTTTTGTTATTTAAAAAATCTTTATGGGAGTTGACAGCTTCATCTTTCCCCCATGGAGGTGCTTGGGCAGTGGTTCCCAACCTCCCTCATGCCGTGACCCCTTAATACAGTTCCTCATGTTGTGGTGACCCACAACCATGAAATTATTTTTGTTGCTACTTTTTGTTGTTCTTGTTGTTGCTGCTACTTCATAACTGTCACTTTGCTACTGTTATGAATTGTAATGTACATATCTGATCTGCAGGATGTATTTTCATTGTGATAAATTGAACATAATTAAAGTATAGAGATTCGTCATAAAAACAATATGTAATTATATATTGTGAAATATTTATTTCTAATAAATGAAATTTTGTCTTGAAGCATGGTGTAGCATGGGTACTTTTAGGTGGGCATACCTGCATGTGGGCGGACCCACCTGGAGACGGATAGAGGAGCGGTGTCTCGGTTCCTAAGACCATCGGAAAGATGTGTTTTCTGATGGTCTTAGGAGATCCCTGTGAAAGAGTCATTCGATCCCCTAAAGGGGTCGTGACCCACAGGTTGAGAACTGCTGGGCTAGTGGACTCAGACCTGTGCTTAGCAGCTCAGTGTGTCGTCCACATCACCACCTCGGGCTGATGAACAGGATGTTTATGTCATACCCCAGCCTGCATCTTTCTGGTATTCTTTTAAAAAAGAGTTAACATCACTGCCATCAAGTCCGCTTCAACTCTTTTTGGAATAGAAAGCCTTGTCTTTCTCCCTCAGACCTCCTGGCAGTTTCAAACAGCTGACCCTGTGGTTAGCAGCCCAAAATATAACCCACTAGCCATCAGGTCTCCTATGACATTTCTTTTAGCCCTAATCCTACTGATTTGCCTACATATTCCAGGATGTTCTTTGCTCTGGACTTTGACTTCATCCAAATTGGATCTTTATGCTTTTATTCACTACCTTTGTTTAGTACCTTCTCATTCCACAGTAATAAAATAGACGAGTGTTCCTTGGGGAGCTCAGGTGTCCCCTTGCACATGACACTCTCACTTCCAATATTACGTCTCATTGTCCCTATTGACCATTAAGATGTTCTACATATGTCAGGATAATGGTACTTAATGACAGAGAAGTAGACTCTGGAGCTAGACTGCCTGGGTCCAGATCCTAGTTGTGACACTTATTAGCTATTTGCTGTGACTTACAAAGTAAATTACTATGACTTTGGGCAAGGATGGTACTTAAGGTTTGTGCCAATTCAGCTGGTTCAGGATTCTCTGTGTTTTAACGTGATTCCCCAACATGTAATCTAACACAATGTAATCACCTCCATCCGGGGGTCTGCTATCAGCAGCCAATCGTTAGGGCGGCCCACAACACCCTTACTCGGGTCACAACCCTGGTACAATCAATTGAAAGGAAATCACTTCGGGGGTATAATTTGCTTCCAATGTAAGTGGATGCTGTGGAAAAGCTTGCTTGCTTCTCTGGTTCTTTGGACTTGAGTCAACCGGCTGCCTCGTTGCCTGCTGATACTTAGAGTCATCAGCAGCCCATCATCTTACCACTCACCTCTGCAACCAATAGCCTGTCTTCTGACCTGCTGATCGTGGGATCATCAACTCCTCTAGTTATTTGACTCAAGAAACCTCCGGCCTGACATCTGACCCACAGATTTGGGCCATGCTGGACTCTACCACTCTGTGAGCCATTTGTTTGTCATAAACCTCTCTATACATACACAGAAGGAGGTGGTGTGGTGGTTACGAATTGGGCTGCAACCCGTTTGGTAGGCAGTTCAAAACCACCAGCAGCTCCATGGGAGAAGGATTGAGCTTTCTACTCCCGTAAACAGTGATGGTCTCGGAAACCCACAGGAAGGGGTGGCTCTGAGTCAGCATGGACTTGATGGCAGGGAGTTTGGTTTGGGTTCATAGATACACATGGATAAGCTCCACTGGTGCTTCTCTAGAGGACACAGCCCAAAGCAGGCAAGTCGTTTGCCGCCACGTCCCCAGTGGCTGAGCAGGGACAATAGTGCCCACTCCACAGAGATCATTTGAGTTTAAAAGGTGCATCTCTGTAAAGCACCAGGACATGTGCCAGGTAAGCCCAGGGCTGCGGAGTCAATTCCAACTCATACCGACTTTCTCCAAAATAAAGTCATTAGGTTTGCATTGTCAAGCTAACCCTGGAAGCAGCACGGCATTTCTTTATGCGCCCACTTGTTGTGGTTGTAGACTTAAAAATTATAGTACCAGAACCGCAGGAATTATGAGGCCTTTGATGAGTTATTCCAAGCATCTGTCTCTGGATAAAACAACCCAGGTTTCACAGCCTCGAGAAGAGGGCAGGAGCCCAACCTCCTTCTCTAACCTTGACCTTTGTGCTGTGGGTTTTCAATGAATGGAAAAACGAAACTCCGAAGGACATACTCGGGGAAAACCCATCCAGACCTTGCTCACCTCATAAGAAACTGATGAAAGAGAGAAAGAAACTTCCCACCAGTGACATTTGGCTTCAATGAAAATGGATTTATCCCCTTTTTAAATTTGGGAAATGACCATTAAATTAAAAGTGAACTCTCTGAAAAAGTGTACTAATTGTATGTGCTATTAATAGGATTTCACTATTGGTTGAAAAGGTCAGGAGATGTATTATGAAACCAATAAAGGGAACAACGTATGATCTGTGATGACCCAGCAAACATGACCCGAGGGTTTCAAGATGAGTGACCAGAATAAGAGGCACTGTCCCCCAACACAAGAGTAGGGAATTAAAAGACCATAAAAAAGCAAGAGATCGTATTTAGAATTGGTGCATTAAAAAACTGAGTGGTTGGAAAACAAGCCTTTTCTTTTAAATCATCTTAGTGGGGGCTTGTACAACTCTTATCACAATCCACACATCCATCCATTGTGTCAAGCACATTTGTACATTTGTTTCCCTCATCACTCTCCAAACATTTGCTTTTCACTTAAGTCCCTGGCATCAGCTCCTCATTTCCCCCCTCCCTTCCCGCTCCTCCCACATCCCTCATGACCCCTTGATAATTTACAAATTATTATTATTTTGTCATCTCTTACACTGTTCCTTCACTCACCTTTCTGTTGTCCGTCCCCCATGGAGGAGGCCACATGTAGATCCTTGTAATCGGTTCCCCCTTCTCCCCACCTTCTCTTCACCCTCCAGGTATGGCTACTCTCAGCACTGGTCCTGAAGGGATGATCTGTCCTGAATTGCCCGTGTTTCCAGTTCCTATCTGTACCAGTGTACATCCTCTGATCTAGCCAGATTTGTAAGGTAGAATTGGGATCATGATAGTGGGGGGAGGAAGCATTTAGGAACTAGAGGAAAGTTGTATGTTTCATTGTTGCTATACTGAACCCTGACTGGCTCATCTCCACCCCGTGACCCTTCTGTAAGGGGGTGTCCAGTTGCCTACAGATGGGCTTTGGCTCCCCACTCCGCACTCCCCTTCATTCACAATGATAAGAATTTTTGTTCTTTGATGCCTGATACCTGGTCCCTTCAACACCTCTTGATCACACAAGCTGGTGTGCTTTTCAATGGGGGAGGAGCACGTGGGGAGGGGGGGGGCGGGACTTTCTGCAAGTTGTGGGACACAGCACCACCTACTGGACAGCATCTGGGAAGGGGAAGAAGGCATGGTTCAGGGGTGAAACACTAGCTAGGTGAATTCATTCCCGCTCAACCCCTGGCTAGGGATGTGTGTGCTTCTAGCCCAGCGATACTGAATCAGAATCTATGTTCTAATAAGATCTCCAGAAGATTCTTTTAGGACTTGCTCCGCCCCCGGCCTGGTGATTCTTATGGAAAGCGTAGCTTCTGGTGACAGTTGAGATGGGTTCATTCATCCTGAGGAGGCGTGCTGCTGAGTCAGTTCTGACGGTAGTGAACCCGCTTACAACAGAAGGAAACACCGCCAGCCCTGTGTCATCATTGCTCTGGCGCTAAAGCCTGGGATCTGAGGAGGAAATGCATGCTCTCTGCAGGGGGGTCAGTGGACCGGACTGGATCAGAGACTGGGTGAAACTGCTGTGAGAGCTTTAACACTCCGAGGCTGGGTGCTTGCTGCCCCCTGGAAGCCTGGTGGATCACCTTCTCAGTAGAGAATCTGCAGCAGCTCCCACACACTGGACTCTTGGCTTGTGGGTTAGACCGGGTTGACTAGAGAAACAAACCCAATAACTCTCCTATATGTGTAAGAAAGAGTTTTCTATCAAGAAGTAATTGCATATCACAAAAACATCCCAGCGCAGTCCAACTCAAGTCCGCACGTCCAATACTAGTCCACAAGTCCTCTTCAGACTCACGCAGCCACGTACAATGATGCAGAGTGCAGGAAGATCACTGCCTGGTGCGTGTAAAGTCATGTGGACCCAAGGCTGGTGGTTCTGCAGCAGGAAGGTGAAGGCTGAGAGAGAGAGAGAGGGCTGAGGTTCTCCAGGCATGCCTTTTGAGAAGGTCACGCACACAAGGAGTCACCATCAGGCTGTGACGGGACTGACAGCCTAAATTCCACCCCTCCACTTTGATAGATCTCCAAGTTGACATGAAATTCTGTAACTTGCACAGCGTGTAAACTCCAATAGGGAAGAAATAGGAAAAGCTGAAAGCTCGGGCGATACTAAGGGGCCCTGGTGACATGAACGGCTAAGCAGCACAGCGAACCAACGTCCCCGGTGGGACCCACCAGCTCCTCCATGAGAGATAAGACTGGGCAACTTGTTCCCATAAGTGGCGTCTTTCAAACCCTATGGATGGAACAATTTTACTCTGGCCCATCAGATTGCCTTCTGTCAAAACTGACGCACGACACAAAATAACAACAGAAGTGCTAACCAAAAGGTTCGAGGATCGGGTCCACCCAGAGGAGCCTTGGGGAAAATGTCTGACAATACGCTTCTGACAAATCCGCTGTTGAGACCCGATGCAGCACGTTACCGCTCTGACATGCATGGGATCCTCACGACTTCCATCCCCCTGAATACAATTTAGGGAACGTCCCGAAGCCAGGGAGTATCAAGATCAGATTTCACATAGCACGGTTTTTCTGACAGGCCTCCAAGCATGGACAATCAGCAAACTTTTCCGAAGTTCCAGCGAGCAAGAATTCTGCCCATGGACTGAATTATCAATTAGTTGAATGTGATATATAAATCAATTTTGAATGCAAAAGCCACTGTGCTGTACGTATGCAGGTTGTTATGTTGGGCGTCACCCCTGGTCTGTCCATTTGTCTTGCAGTGGTGGCTGGCGTGTTGCTGAGATGCTGGAAGCGATGTCACTGTCTTTCACATGCCAGCAGGGTCACCCAAAGCGAACAGGCTGCAGCGGAGCATCCAGACTAAGAACAGACAACGAAGAAGGGATTGGCTGTCTACTTCCGAGGAAGGTGCCACCGAAAACCTTATGCGTGGCATCGAAACATTGCCAGATAGCCCCCTACTGAACGGGAGCAGAACAGTGTCCGAGTTAGTGCAGAGGATGGGCCCTTCAGGTCAGAAGGCACTGGACATGTGACTGAGGAGGAGCCGCTTTCTCAACGTAGAGTCGGCCATGGTGAAGGGGATGGAGTTCACTGCGTGGGAAGAAAGCCTTCAGAATCTTCATTTGCCGATGGGGCACAACTCAGAATGAGAAGAGACGGCTGCAAGAATCCACTAATAATCAGAACTGTAAGTGCATGAAGTATGAATCTAGGAAAGTTGGAAGTCATCCAAAATGAAACGAATGCATAAAGAGCAATATCGCAGGTATTAGTTAGCTGAAATGGACTTGTACTGGCCAGGGAAATCATATGCTTTTCTAGGCTGGGCATGACACTATCAAGACACATTGCATTCATTGTTAAAAAGGATGTTTCGAGGTTTATCTTCAAGTGCAATGTTGTCTGTGATAGGATCATATCTACCCACCTTCAAGGAAATCCAATCAAAACAATTATTGCTCAAATTTATACACCAACCGTGAAAGCTATGATGCAGACATTGAAGAATTCTAACAACATCAGTCAAAACTGATCAAACATGCAGTCAAGATGCATTAAAAATTTTATCAGTGATTGGAATATGAAAGTTGGAAACAAAGAGGAAGGAACAGTGATTGGAAAATACGGCCTTAGTAATAAAAAATAAAACTGGGGGTCCTATGGTAGAGTTTTGCAAGACCAACAACTTGTTCACAGCAAATACCTTTTTCAGCAACAAATAGCAACTATACACATGGAGTGTTCCAGATGGAATTCACAGAAACCACATTGACTACATCTGTGGGAAGAGAGGATGGAGAAGCTCGATGTCAGCAGCAAAAACCAGGCCAGAGCTGCCTGTGAAGCAGACCATCAATTGCTCATATCTAAGTTCAGATTGAAGCTGAAGAAAATGAAAAGAAGTCTATGAGACCTTGAATATATCTCACATCTCAAGAACAGCTTTGCTGCACTGAACTCGGATGACAGAAGACCATCATTCATAAAGAAAGCCAAAAGTCATTAAAAAGACAGAAAGAAAGAGACGATCAAAGCGGAAGTCAGAAGCGGCTCCGAAACTTCACTCTTAATCATAGAGTAATGGAAAGAACTAAAGACAGTTGTAATCTTGAAAGCTTGTATGGACAAAATATTAAACGGTGCAGGAAGATGGACAGACTACATGGAGTCACTGTTGCAAACAGAACTAGTGGGCAGTCCAACACTGCAGGAGGTAGCATGTGAGGAAAACCCAACAGCGCTGGAGGAAGAAAGTCAGAATGCACAGAAAGCATCAACCCAAAGCGAGGCTCCCGGCATTGATGGAACACCAATGGAAGCCTTTCAACAAGCCAGTGAAGCGCTGGAAGCACTCACGCGTCTGTGCCAGGAAATTTGGAAGAGAGCTACTTGGCCAACTGACTGGAAGAGCTCCAGATGTGTGCCCATTTCAAAGAAGGGTGACCCAAGAGAATGCTCCAACCATAGCACAATATAACATACGGGTAAGAATTAAAGTCTAACGGAAAAAAAAAAAGAAAATGATTAGGGCAAAGAATGTACAGATGTGCTTTACACAATTGATGTATGTATAAGCATGGATTGTGATAAGAGTTGTATGAGCCCCTAATAAAATGTTTAAAAAAAGAATTAAAGTCTAATGATCAACTACAGTGGTCAGCCAACTTTTAGTCATGCCTGAATTATTTCTGCTGTTGTTAATGGATTGGTTGATGACTAATATCTATATGGTGGGTTTTAATAGCTCATAAGGGTATACGTCTCTTAATCTATTCACTGTCTAGCCTTGAAGGAGCCCTGGTGGTGTAGTGGATTTCTCATTGGATACGAACTGCAAAGTCAGCAGTTCAAACTCACCAGTCACTTCAAGGGAGAAAGATGGGGATTTCTGCCCCTGTAGATATTTACAGCCTTACAAACCCAGATGGGGCAATTCTACCCCATCCTATAGGGTCACTCTGAGGCAGAATTCACTCACTGATGTAAGCTGGACTTAATCTTGAATATAAGGGTGAACACTAGGGAGGATGCGTTCAATGGTATATAATGGGTGGGCGGGAAATGTCTCAAACTGGACTCTCAGGGAAGGACAAGACTGCGGGTATGGTTTGATTTGGGTTCCAGCTCCATTCCTCTGCTCTCCTCTATGCCTCAGCTTTGCCCTCAGAAAAGTGAAAGCATGTCAAGGTCTTACATTCCCAGAACACTCTACAGAAGTGTTTTTCCCTAGTTATATCCCCTTTTGCCATGTGCTCAGGAGTGTATTACCCAACACACCAGGTAAGCACACAGCTTACTAATCTGTAGTGAACAATTTCTTACTAATCTGTAATGAACAATTTCATAGGGGGTTCATCACAGCTGATCACTGAAAAAGAAGAGCCAGGAGTGGAGCATGTCCTTTGGACCCTGGGTCCCTGTGCTGAGAACCAACTAGACCTAGGGGAAGATGCATGTCAATCTCCTTAGACATCTCTCTGCAACAATGGGTCCACAGATGTGGAGAGGAGACAAAGGAGACAGAAGCTGAAGAGACAAGGAGCTTGGGCAGCAGAGCTGTCTCAGTCTCAAAGGGTAGGGCCATGACTGCTGGAGTCTCTGATGTTTGATGTGGTGAAAAACATGTGAGCCTGTACGCTACCGTGAAAAGCATGGCAGGGCCAGCATATGATTTCCTCTGTCTTCGAAAGGGGGTTGGAGAATCAAGCTCCATCTTAATCCACGGTTGATTCCTATGAGGCGGTGCTCAAACATGCCTCCAACCTCCAACCTCCTTACCAATTCTAGCGCCCGCTGCTCGCTGCTCGTCCTGCACCACTTGATGTCTCTGCTGGATTCAGAAACTCATTGCATAGGCTACACAGAACTCACAGGCAGTACTCACAGTTAAGAAGGTTATGAGGGAAGTTAACAGGCTACATTTCAACACCAGAAATGGTCCGGATACAGTACTGGGCCAGATGGTCTCTGCTCTGCATGGCTGCAGGTCAGGCGCTCTCTGGCTCTCACCACCTTGTCCTGACCCCTGCTTGGCTCAGGCATTTTGCAAAGCTCTTCTAGCTTTGTTGATAAATGCCCAGAGGCATTCTACTTCACCAGAAACCTTAGCTCAAAGCTCTGGCTCTAGCTTCCCTGGGTCAGCAAAACTTGTTCCCCAATTGAGTCCCTAGAGGCACCCCACTCTATGAGTGAGCCTCTTGCCCAGAGGCACTTAGCTTAACCCACAGTTCTGTCTCATGCTTTGGCTCTTGGTTCTGTGGTGGTGAGGTAGCTAGTTTATTGTGTCAACCTGGCTGATAAACACATGTGGGGTTAATTAAAGGGTAGAGGGATACATGGCTCAGTGAGCCTCGCCTTTCTAGTTCTCAGGTCCCTTGCTTGCTGATAGTTGGATCAGGGTGCAGCTGCTTTAGCCAGTTCCCCGATGGCAAGGCTCACTTCCTCAAGACATCCCTGAGGAGAAGCCACACGAACCTACCCCGAAGCAGCCCTGGGAGCTGGAGCAGCCGTGTGGAGACCCCTGCCAGCACCGAGATGCTTACACATTCACTGACTCGGCTTTCTTCCTGCAGTCGGCATGTTTGCATCTGTTTTGTGAGATGGAGGAGGACTAACATTGTGGATTGGTGTCGGACATATGGGTCAATGGGCTAATGTTGGATTTTTGTGGGCAGCACTTGGTTGGGATGTTTTCTTGATGCGCGCTTAATCTTTATATAAAACTCTCTTATACATGAGTTTCTGTGGATTTGTTTCTCGAAAGTACCTAGAGTAACACAGGTGGTCACTCCCCTGCCTGGTGTCACAGCTTTCTGTCTCCGATCCAGGTGACTCAGAACTAAGGATCTCGGGCGCCAAAGGACATACTCCACTCCTGGCTCTTGTTTGTTGATAGTAGTGAGAGTCCCACTTGTGAGAGGGCTCAGCCTGCTTCCGAGAGAGCACATCTTTTCTTCAATCATTTCATTAGGGGCTCATACAACTCTTATCACAATCCACACATACAGCCATTGTGTAAAGCACATTTGTACAGTCATTGCTCTCATCATTCTCAAAACAGTTGCTCTCCACTTAAGCCCCTGGCAGCAGCTCCTCATTTTCCCCCTCCCTCTCCTCTCCCCCTCCCTCATGAACCATTGATAATTTATAAATTATTATTTTGTCATATCTTGCACTGTCTGACGACTCCCCTCACCCACTTTTCTGTTGAATCCCCCAGGGAGGAGGTTATATGTAGACCCCTGAAATCGGTTCTCCCTTTCCACCCCACCTTCGCTCCACCCTCCCAATATTGCCACTCTCACCACTGGTCCTGAAGGGATCATCCACCCTGGATTCCCTGTGTTTCCAGTTCTTATCTGTACCAGTGTACATCCTCTGGTCTAGCCAGATTTGTAGGGTAGATTTGGGATCATGACAGTGGGCAGGGGAAGAAGAATTTAGGAACTAGAGGAAAGTTGTATGTTTCATCATTGCTACACTGCACCCCGACTGACTCGTCTCCTCCCTGTGACCCTTCTGTAAGGGGATGTCCAATTGTCTACAGATGGGCTTTGGGTCTCCACTCGCACTTCCCCTCATTCACAATGATATGATTTTTTTTTGTTCTGATGATGCCGGATACCTCATCCTTTTGACACCTCATGATTGCACAGGTTGGTGTGCTTCTTCCATGTGGGCTTTGTTGCTTCTGAGCTAGATGGCCACTTGTTTACCACAGATTCTATATCTTTTGATAGCTGGGCACCATCTGCTTTCTTCACCATATTTGCTTAAGCACCCATTTGTCTTCAGTGATCATATCAGGGAGGTAAGCACACAATGATATGGTTTTTTGTTCTTTGATGTCTGATAACCGATCCCTACAGCAGAGAGCTCATCTTATACTGAGGAAGATGGCCCGATCAGCCAATCCTCATGGTGGAATTCTAACTTTTTACAATCCACAATTAACTTGCTCACCATCACTCATGACTGAATCAGATAATCAGCATTGTGAAATGATTTATTTTAGAAAGATTAATGCATGATTAGTCCCAATGCAGTGGAGATAAGAGATCCCCTAAATATTTGACTTTTCAAAATTATGATGCTACTCCATGTATCCCTGATACCACCCACACTCCTCCCCTTAGTGCATCCTCTCCTGTCCCAGGGTTGCGCACCTTGCTGCAACGTCTCTCGGAACTCAAGAACCACTCCAGAAAGGGCCCATGTGGCTGTGAGGGCCGCTAAGGCCCAAATACGTTCAGACCTCCGTCTGGAGGATTCTTCTCACCCACCAGGCCGTGGAATTTGGTGAAATCAGGTCAGACAAAAGGTCAAAATTCAAATCATAATATCTAGCGATCAGAAGGAGGCAAAGCAGACGTGAGATCCAGAGCAAGAGAGAGAAATGTCTGCTCTCACTTGGATGGCCAGGCCACCCAGGGTGCTGGGCCTCACATCAAGATGCTCTGTGAATCTCGGACCAGCAGTCTTCTTGGGTCGTAACTGGCATCTGATTGGTGTTCCTCACCTGTGACTCAGTACTAATCTGCACATGCTCAGTCAGGGACAGGAGATAACAAAGATGGTATTGGTGGAGGGTGGTTTTTGCCTTCTGGAGTCCGTGCCCCGAATGTAGTGACTTTGCTCACACCTTCTAGTAAGGTGGGAACTCAAAAAAGATCCCACCTTAATCCTGTCTCATTAGCAGAACACAGCTCCCTCCAAAATGGGAGTATAACCACAGGTGTAGAAGCTAGAATTTACATCAAAAAAGGGTAGGACTATGGCTAGAAGGGCCAAAGCTCAAGCATCCTCCCCCACCTTCCCTTCCTCAGACCTATCAGGACAAGGTTGTTTGGTGGGACTTACAAAGACTATGACTACAAGAGCCATATCACAGAATCCCGTGCTCACGCTTCCCATGTTTCCCAGATAATCCACCCCTGTATGTGCTGCTCTTACATCAGTCACCATGGCAAGGGACAGATGGGATTCCACTGATTGGTTCGGTCTAGTGGGGCCAGCCCCACTCACGCTTGGCTGCTTCAAGATGGGAGATTAGGATGTGTATTAGGGGAGTAGCCAAAAATACCGGTAACACTTTGAAAACAAAAATCCTTGAGTAACCCAACAGCCCATAATAAGGACAGTAGATGCTAATCAACGCAGTCTGCCATGTGTCATGACCATTAAAGTGAGACCCCAGATCCCCAAACACAAGAAAGGACATGTTCTACCAAAGATACTTAATTGAATTCCTTCTTGCAGTTCTCATACAAGAATGAAAAATAATAACAAATAAAGTTGCAATAAAACTTGACATTAGACACAAAAAGGGCACTAGGAACATGAAAGAACCCCTGGGCTGCCCTCTTCTGGGCTGGGGCTGCGCTGGCTGTCACAGTAAACATCTGTGCCCAGAGACGCTGAGGCCCTGGCAAGGTGGCTGGATTCTGCATCAGAAGCTGGACACTGGGCTCTCGAACCTTCAGCCAAACAGAATGCCCACAAATCAAAAGACGACCTGTTCTTGCTCCCAAAGATCTTGATTTTACCGTTTTCTACTCAACTCATTGTGGATGGGGTGCACGTTAGAAGACATATCCATCCGTTCACCGGGCTGGGGACTCTAGTGAAGACTGAAGGTACCTTCTCCCTTGGGCATTCTCCCAACCCTACTTGCCCTTTATACTCCTGGTCATGAGTTTTCCCCCTTTTGACAACCCCCATTAACAATTTAAAATCTCTAGCATGCACCCCCATGGTGGCCTCTCTAGCCCAAGATTTCTAATGTGCCTCTAAAAGTTTCTGGATGCCCCTACATCAGACCTTTTCCCAAAATATTGAGATACATGTCTCTCTCCTGTCTTTTATATGTTTTGGCTGGGTCGCAAGCCTTTAGCAATTCAACGAATGCTAATCAAAATTCCTAAATTTGAAGGACATAAGCACTAAAACTTGTCAGAGAGTGAACCTGAGACCCCATAAAGACAAAATCTCTTCTCTCCGCCCTGCGAACTTCACCACCGAAGTCCAAGGATGTTCCCAGACGAAGTGGTCACCATCTGTATCTCTCAATTCAAGAGGCCAGTTTCTCAGGAGTGGACAATGCTGGGGAGCTTTCTTTTAGATTAGAATTAACTCCTAAAGCCCCACTAAGAACACAAATACGAGCCCTTGACTTAGAACTTGGGACAAATTTGAGAAAGCCAATGATCTTTCGGGGACTAATAGACTCTGTGCATGCAATGCCAGGGAGCTCCAAGGTCTACTCCGCAGTGTGCCTGTCAGTCGGACTCGTAGGTAAGTCAAAACAGGTGCTTAAGGTTCTTATTTAAATAGCCTTACTTTTAGAGCAAGAAGTCAAAGAGCCGTTTCGATGATTTGACAGTGGCCCTGACAGCACACGCAGATGACTGTGACGAATTTGACGCCGTGAGGGACTGGGTCAACTTTCCAAGTGAGGGCAAATTTTCATGACATTAAAAAGTAAGTCCAAGTTGTCCCTGTGCCAGACATCGGTAACTCAGGGACTGTTCTTAGGTGCTTGGTTGGCAAACAGGATCTGTCCACAATGTCCACTCGGAGAGCCGGGAATGTATTGGATGGAAGAGAAATGCCAGTGCCCAGGTCTTCGTCTAGGTCTTCATACATGTCCACTGCTCCATCAATCTTTCTAAATACTCAATGGCTTGAGAGTCCTGGATGGTCCTGAAGCTTTACCCATTTAGAACAGAAATTAAAAGAGAGAGAGAAAGGTAAGACTCTTAGAAATGATGTGTTCCAATATATATATATATATATATATGAAGCTTTAGATGAATAAAATATGAACATTATTTGAAGACTGTTTACACATATTAACTTACTTTACCTTTATCCTATGGAACAGGCTTCACTCGTGTGTCCCTTTGTCAGGTGAGACATCAGACCCAGGGAGGTGAAGCCTGCTGTCCAAGGTCACCCAGCCCATGACAGAAGGAATAGGAGTTGACCCTAGATTTGACTCTGAAGTCCACATTTCATCGACTATTGAAGAGATTCTTTCTAACAGCTCTATGTTAAAGCAGGTGAAGTGACTGCCCATTCACTGACAAGAAGGAAAGGAAATTTCTGCTGAGCTTGATCTTTAAGCTTCACCATAGGTGGGGCCAGGAGGCCCTCCCCTGGAGTGCACATTCCCCCCGCATACCCTGCTGTGTCTGAGCCAGCTGGTGTCTTTTGTGCAGATCCTCTCTTTGTACACACACCAAACAGTTAGACTTCTATGGCCGAAGGAAATTTTATGTCCCAGACAAGCCAGGAGATCTCAAAATAAACATCTCAAAGGCGAGGCTCCATTTAAAAACACATCTCTATGAGACCAAATATCGACAAGGGCTCTAAAGCAAAGATGGATGGAGCGGGGACAGGGACACTAGCGTTCAGGAAACAGAACAACCAGAACACAGTTAGTGAGAATATTGACACACTGTGAGAAACGGAACTAATGCCGCTGAACGTCTTGGGTAGGGATTGCCAAATGGGGACCTAATATGCTGTGTTCACGGAAAACACAATAAAGTGCCGAGATCCTCAAAGGTCAGTGGAAGTGAGAGCCTTGCTCAGCAGTCCCCAGAGCCTCTACCCCTCTCTCAGGCTCCCTGTACCAGCCTCTCACTGTACCCGTCCCGGCTCTCTTACTCTCTTTGTTTCTCTGCTGTACCGGGTCTGCACTACTCCTGCCCCACCTTCTTTCTCCCTTCCCCCTACTCGTATTTAATTTATTCAAAAAAATTTTCATTTCTCCCTCTGGTAGTTAGAAAGTTTCATGTCAACTTGATAAAGCGTAGGGGTGGATTCTAACCTGCCAATCAGGTCACAGCCTGATGATGCCTCCTTGTGGCCTTGGCCTTCTAATAAGGAGGGTCATGGGAACACCCCCTCTTCCTGCTTTCACTTTCCTGTTGACAAGCCACACTGAGCCTGTGAGAGCCTTGTAATGCTTCCACTGATGTTGGATCCACAAGACTTTTCATGCACCGGCCTGTGACCTTCCTGCATTCTGCATCATTGCACGTGGCTGTGTGAGTCTGAAGAGGGACTGATGGACTAGTATCGGACTTAATGGACTTGAGATGGACTGGGCTGGGATGTTTTCCTGATATATAATTACTTCTAGATAGAAAGCCCTTCCTTACACATATATGACTGTTACTGGATTTGTTTTTCTAGTCAACCCCGTCTAAGCCACTCCCCATTGTGTCTCTTCCTTATCTCTCTTTGGTCCCCTTCCTCCATCCCCATTGTTCCCCCATTCCACCTTAGGCCCCTTTCCCACCATCACATTCTCCAGAGTCATCTCTCGTAGGTTGCCTGCTTACAACATTTCATTCAGTCATGCTCGCTACCGTTCCCATAAATACCTAACCCACACAAGCTATTCTCCTCAAAAGTCCTCCCAGGAGAGAGACATGCCCAGCCGGAGCCATGAGTCAGCATCAGCTCCACATCGATGGATCTAACCATTCGCCAAATCAATTCAGACTCATGGCGGTCCTTTGTGTGTCCAAGTAGACAGAACTGCTTCCCCATAGGATTTTCAATGACCGATTATTATTATTTTTTTAATTTTAAAGGAGATTGCCAAGTCTTCCTGATGAGGTGGCTCTGGACGGGCTCAAACCTCTAACCTTTGGACTGGCAGCCAAGTGCGTTAACTGTCTGCACCACTCAGGGACTCTTAAAGGGACCTTACCAAAACGCAAGACACACCCACTGCCGTCAAACCAACACCCACTCATGGCAAAACCCTACATAGCAGTGCGTCTCCACCTTCCTCATGCGGCGACCCTTTCATACAGTCGCTCATGTGGTGGTGACCCCCCAACCACAAAATTATTGTCCTTCATAACTCTCATATCGCTACTGTTATGGATCCTCATGTACGTAGCTGATATACAGGATGTATTTTCAACATTACAAGTTGAACATAAGTAATGCATAGTGATTCATCACAAAAGTAATGTCCTTACATATTGTGAAATATTTATTTCTGTTGACAAATACATGAAATTTTGTCTTGAAGCATGGTGTAACATAGCTAACAATCTTCACATCGGGTACTTGTAGGTGGGCATATCTGTATGTGGGTGGACCCGCCTGGAGACAAAGGAGCGGTGTCTCATTTCCTAAGACCATTGGAAAGATGGCCATTCGACCCCCAAAGGGGTTGCTATATAGGGTTTTGGAGGCTGTAAATCTGTATGGGAGCAGACAGCCTCAACGCTCTAGTGACTGGTAGATTCAAACTGCCGACTTTGCAGTTAGCCATCTGGCGCTTACCCTATCTCACCACCTAGATGAAGCTTTTTACACGTATTGACAAGGAAATAAAAGACAAGAGAAATTAACGGACCCATACCAAGTCACATGGTTGCATCCAGCTGCCTGCCCCAAAGCCAGCAGTTTGAACTCATCGGCAACAGAGAAAGATGTGGTGGTGGTGGGGTGGGGTGGGGTGGGGGGAGTTAAGGGGGGGGTCAGCTTCTCTTAGGATTGAGCTTTGGAAATCCTGTAGGGCAGCTCTATCCCTCTGCGGGTTCCCAAGGCTTTACTGACAATCGCAGGGCCAACCCTATGGCTTTCGAAAGCCTCACCTGCCTAAAAGTCAGGTAGCCGAAAGGACTCTTACCTAGTAGTCAGGGTGGGGCATCCTTCCCTGGCTCACATAAGGATTTTGTGGCTGATTGGACACAGTCTTGATTTTGGGGAAGATGGCCCCACTGTTGTTGGCTCCGATGTTGATAAATTCTGTCTGCTGCAGTTTTAATCGTGGAGAGTTTTTCTCAATCAAGTTTTCCTCTTCATCATCCTTGCTTTTGCTCTTTATTCTGAAATCGGCAATGAGAATTAGGATCTGACAGGGGCAGAGCATCCTCGGTAATAAATGTTCATGTTTAAAATTATAGTTTGAATTTTAAAATCATTTAAAATTTACACAGAAATTACAAAAATGTCTACAGAGAGCTCCCATGCACCTATCACTCAGATTCTCCAACTGTTGACATTTCTGGACAATTTGAGAATACGTTGCAGACTGTAACCTGCAAGGTCAGTAGTTCGAAACCAGCGTACGGGGTTATACAGTCTCGGAAGCTCACAGGGGCAGTTCGACCCCGCCCTGAAGTCAGAATTGACTTGATGGCAGTGAGTTTGGTTTTGGGTTTACAGAGCTCATGAAGCCCATTACCTGCAGCACTTCTTGCAGTTTCTAAACATAGGGTAGTCTACTAATAAGCACTGTGTGACCATCACAATCAGGATTTTGACATGAACCCGATATGACCATATAATTCCACTGGCCGCCAGTCAAAATTTGCCAGTAATGTTGTGGTCATTATGTAATCATTTGTCAATTTGAGAGGCTTCAGAGTGAAGGGGTGGAGTCTAGCCTGTCCATAGGTAGCCAGTGAGGCCTCTGTGTGGGCATGACCTTCTCCTGAGTATTCCTCCATGGAGGTGGGAGACATTGAAACTGAGAAGACACATGGAACTACATTAGTGAGCTGGATGAACCATGTAGAGACCCCTACCAATGCTGCGATGCCTCTTGTAAGGTGACCAGATTTTAACATTGGTAAAGTGGGACACCATTGATAAAACTCATATCCTGCCAAAATAGACACATTGCAGCTGAAAACCGCATATCCTAGCTTGTCATGCATTCTTTGCAAAAATTGGAACTTTTAAAAAACGCCACGGGACAGGCGACAAATTGTTAAAAATCGGGACTGTCCCGGCAAAAGCGGGATGTCTGGTCACCTTACTCTACTGCTACTGGATCCACAAGACTTTTCACCCATTGGCCTGTGATCTTCCTGGATTTAGCATCATTGCACATGTTTTGTGAGTCTGAAGAGGACTTTATAGATTGGTATTGGACATATGGGCTAATATTGGACTTATGGACTTGATCTGGACTGGGTGGGGATATTTTTTCAATATTTAAAGCTCATTCCTGTACATGTATGAGTGTCTATAAATTTTGTTTCTCTAGTCTACCTGGACTAACACAAATGTGAACATTCTCAAGTGTGCCTTTCAATTATGTGAGGCAAGGAGTCGAAGTCAAAGAGAAAAGAGGAAAGTCAAGGTCTTCAGTAGCCCCACGGTGGGTGGACGGAGCAAGTCCAGGTAAGAAAGGTGTTAAAGAAGAAACAGGAGTTTCCCAGGTTCTGTTGCGGCCCCTCAAAGAAGAGCTCACGCTCAGAGTCCAAGACCGAAATAGAAATCGTGGTGCTTTGTTTCTGCTTCCCAGCTTTGTGTCCTGGGAGAAGAGTGAATAAAAAGGTAGAAAACCAAAAGAAACAAAACTCTCTGGGAGTCAAGCATATGCTTATTTGCTTACATTATAGTGGGAAAGTTCTGTACCTCTTTGGCCAAACATAAGTTCTAGCTAGATATTTTTAAAAGGAGCTGTTTTTTCAAAAATCAAAGGCAAGATCCTGGCACATGGGCAGTGGGACGAAGGTCAGGGAGACCTTGGGTGGTGCGGACTGGAAGGTGGGCAGTCCAAGTCCACCCAGAGGGGGCTCAGTGGAAAGACCTGGCTATCAACCACCGCCCCAAACCCGCCATCGAAACCTTGTGGAGCACGGTTCTGCTCCGACGCGCCTGGGGTTGGTCACCAGGAGTCAGCGGCAACTCAGTGGCCACAGGTAGCTTTAAATGGGAATACATGTTTAATGAAATGTGCTGATCAATTAAAATTAGTAATGAATAAATAATTGGACACGAATCCCCTTCCCTTATGAGAAGAAATCTTAAGGCACCACGCTAAGAAATGACCATGTAGAGATGACGTTTCTCCTTATTTTAAAACGAGAGCCTTAATTAAGGTTGATTTTAGATCGCTTGCTGCTGGGTCCTGAGCAAGAGAATGAATAGTTTGATGGAAATCAAGTTTGACAATATAAGTGCAGTTCAATATTGTTAGTCTTTTTTTAATACCACGAGGAAACGCAGCCTATGTCCCAACATACATATCTTAAGCATAAAGAACCAAACCTCGCCCAAACACAAAGTAAACAAAACCAAGTATATATGTGTGTGTGTGTGTTGCTTAACATCTGTGCACACTCTTTGGTACACACATCCACGATCCAATAATATAGTCTAATAAAACAAACCACTGCTGTGGGGACAATTCCAACTCATAGCAACCCCATGGGACAGAGAACTGCCCTAGAGATTTCCCAGGGCTGTGGTTTTTATGGAAGCAGACGGGGACATCCTCCTCCTGCCGGGCAGCTGGGCGCTGGCTGAGGGCCTCTCTGGGAGCAGCCAGCAGAGTGCCTTAACAACTGCACCATGGTTGAACCAACTCTTCATTCACTGTTCTCGAATCAATACTGACTCATTGTGACCCCCTGCGGGCTTCAGAGTCCTTCACCGATTTCTGAGAAAGCCCAGTTTTTCTCTGGAAGGTTACCAAAGACACAGCAGGTGGGCTTGGCTGGGTAAGGGAATCAGATCTGCTGCTGGCTCTCCACATCTGTAGTCCTCCCTGGCCCTAACTCCGGGTGGAAGGGGGAGGGGCTCCTGACGGCCATCCCTGGCTGTCCCTCTGCTCTCCACTCAGGTAGGGGTCCCTCAGACACTGCTGGAGTCACCAACATCGCTGTCCCACTCAGCTCCTGGGGCCCTGCCTACCTTGGAGCATTGGTAGGGTGGCAGAGGGAGAAGGGGGAGGAAAGCAGGGACAGGGAGAGGGAGGGCGGGAGGAGGTGAGGAATGGTGGGAGGGGCTAGGTGAACTTAAAGGTCATGTCCCCTGACCATCCTGTCTGTCTCTTATATGTAGTATAGTGTTTGCACAGCATCCTGGTCACATTTCACAGCGATCTGAGACCTGGTTGAGCCACAGGCAAAGCCTGTCCTTGGAGACCCACAGGCAGCTCTACCTGGCTCTTTGCGGTCACGGTCAACGTGAGTGTGGATGGGCCGCGCAGCGGTGGCGGGGGGCTGTTTCTCTAACAGAAGAGACTGGGGGACGCACACCTGCCGTATCGTTTTCAGAAACAGAAAACAACCTAGAGGAATCTATACCCAAACTTGTGGAGAATTTTAGTTTCTAATTGTTTACATGTTTCTCTATTTTCTAGCGTGTGTTTTGTTTTGTTTTCAATGTTCAATTCTCCCTCATGCCATCAAAAGAGAATGAAAGAGGAAGAAAAGAAGCCGGCGGCATCAGAGAAAACTCAGCAACCAAACTCACTGCCATCGAATCTACGCCAATGCCCAGTGACCCCAGGTAGCAGGTGGCACTGCCCTGCCCCGCGGGTCTCTGAGCCTGCACATCTGTCCTGGAGCAGTCTCTCATTTTCCTTCCTTGGAGATGCTGGTGGGCCCAGACTGCTGACCTTGCGGTGAGCCGCCTGGCATGTCCCTGCAACGCCACCAGGGGTCCTTGGGCAGGAGAGAGGCTCCCCAAGGCCCCCTGGCTTGTGTGGGGAAGGCGGAGGTTTGCCAAGCAGAGTGCAGGGCTGCTGGCGCCCAGCGCCGGGAAGGGACACCCGACTGCATCCGTACCTTGTGACGATGAAGGCGATCACCATGCCGAGGATGATGATACCAGCAATGCTGCCCACGATGGTGAGGATCAGCTGGAATTCTGAAAGGGAAGAGACGGGTGGAAATGGCCCTCAACGAGCAGCTCCTGGCTGTCTAAGCACAGGTCTGTGTGTGTTCATTCGTTCCCACGCCTCCTGGCTGGGAGGAGCATCGGGTGTCGGCCTCGCTCCCCTCCTCCAGGGCCAGGCTGCTGGGTGACTTGTCTCCTTCTGCCCTCTCTGTCTCCTCCAGAATTCAGTCAGGAAAGACAGCCTTGGCAGGTGAAGGAGCACCCCCCTTGTCACGACAAAGCAAACCCACTGCTCTCAAGTCCTTTCCTCCTTTATCGGCTAGATCTACTCTGCCCTATCGGTCGCTATGGTCCCAATGGACTCAACGACATTTTTATTTTTTAAAGAGGCCACAGGAAAGGAGCCCTGGTGACGTGTGCTCAGCAGCTCGTCCTAGGGTCAGCTGTTCAAACCAGGGGCTCCCTGGAGAGAGGGCCTGGCAGCTTGCCCTTGTAACGAGCGCAAACTAGGAGGTGCTATGGGGCGTTGGACCCTGCCAGGTGGGGCGGTTATGGCTCAGGACTGGCTGGACAGTGCACAGCCACTTAGTCTGGAAACGACCTCTAAAGGCATCTGACCCACAGCTCTCATTTCCTAGGTGTTGGAAAGTGGAGGGCCAAGAGGAAGCCATGAGTCCCCAGATTTACCCTGGCAACAAACTACACTAAGACTGGAGGTCCCTTCTCCTGGTTAACGTTTGGCTTGCTGGGAGGCCAGCAGAGACACAGTGTGCGCCTTCCTCTTGAACCAGTCACCTTTAGATTATCATGTCCACATCGCAATATACAGCCACTATTGTTCCACCCAAGGAGCCCTGGTGGCAGAGTGCTTACACATTGGGCTGCGATCCGCAGGGTCAGCAGTTCGAAACCACCAGGTGCTCTTTGGGAGGAAGAGGACTTGCTACTCCTGCCAAGAGTGACAGTCTTGGAAACCCACAGGGGCACTTCGATTCCTGTCTGATAGGGTTGCTATGAGTCATCACAGACTCGATGGCAGTGAGTTAGAGTGAGTTATTGTTCCAATCAGTTGGGGCTGGGGCTGGGGGCTGGGGGCAGGGAGAGAACAAAGTCAACTTTGTCTGTGGGCTGACACATTCCAAACCAGCCCACCACTCTGTGACAAGGGCGAGTCGGGAGGAGTTACATGTGCGGTATGTGTTGCTCTTTTTCAGCCCCCCTTGTTTCAGAAAAATGAAATAGATTTAACCTCATACAGGAAATAAACATACTGTTAGAGAATATCAAGGGGTATTCCCCTCTGGTCCGGGGCAAGTTCAGAAGCGCCAGGCCAGCCCTTGGGCTGGGTTCTGTTATGTCCTCCGTCAGAGGTGCTGCTGCTGCCCGTGACCTGGGCTGGGTTGGGGAGGGCGGGCAGTGGATAGCCTGGCTCAGAAGACAGACTCTGGACAGACTTTCCCCTCTTTTCATGAAGAGAGCCCGAGACTTTAGGGGCCTGGACAAAGTTTTTAATACAGCTAACATTCGCATCTCAGATGCTTCAATGAGAAAGTCAGATTTTATACTCACGGTCTGTACAATTGACTCCACTGTAGCCAAACGGGCACCTTGAACACATAAAGAGGAAGCAATGTGAGTGGGCTTCCTTAGGGGATCAGGTCAGAGACAACCCCCCCCGCCACACACACCCATACCCCATCTCCATTCAGTCTGTCCTGTCCTTCAGTTAGGCCCCTGGGTGGCACATAGGACTTATGATCGAGTGCTAAGCTGTATGTTGGCAGTGTGAGCCCAGCTGGCGGTGGCCTGCTACTGTCAAGATGACAGCCAGGAGCACCTTGTGGAGCAGTTCCGCTCTGAGGTCTCTAAGCACATGGGACCGCCATGAGTGAACTAAATGTGCAGCCAGGGATTGTCCCTGATTCCATCCCCCCCAACTCACCCCCCACCCCGGAGCCTTCTCTCTGCTCTCTTCTTCCTCGTTTTTGTGGCCTTGACGCCAACCCATGAAGACCCCGGGCGTGCAGAGCCGAACTGTGCCATCGAGTTTTCAAAGCTGTGGCCTTTGGAAAACTGACCACCAGGCCCGTCTTCTGGGGAGACGCTACATGGGCTCCGACTGCCAACCTGTCAGCTAGCAGAGCCCTCAAGCATCTGCGCCAACTACTCTTGCTTATCACCCCCTTTCTTCCGGGGGGGTCCCTTCCATGGGGCTCAGGTGGTGTGCAGGCCCTTGGGATATTCTCCCCATGACTGAATGCCCGGGAAGGCGCTCTGCAGTCGGGCAAAGCTGAGGGCAGGAGGCCCGGAGCACACGGGGACACCAGGCTGTGAGCCCACGCGGGCTCTGCCGCTTGCAGCCCCGAGAGCTTAGGCATGTGATTTAAGCTCCCTCCCCTGAAGATGGGGAGCTAACACAGTCCTGGTGGGTGTGGGGGACATCGTGAGATGGGTATGATTAGTGTGGGTCCCTAAGCACATGGAACCAAATCAGAACAAACCCACTGTTGTCCAGGTGACTACAACTCGGCAACTGTAGCGGGGAACTGCCCCATAGGACAGTGGTTCTCCACCTTCCTAATGCAGCGACGCTTTAATGTAGTTTCTCATGTGGTGGTGACCCCATATGTGGGTGTCTCTGCATGGGGCGGATTGCCCGGAGACGATAGAGGAGCGGTGTCTCAGTTCCTAAGACCATCGGAAATTCGATCTTAGGTGACCCCTCTGAGAGGGTTGTTTGACCCCCTTTGGGGTCGCGACCCACAGGTTGAGAACTGCTGCCTTAGGGTTTCCAGGCTGGAAATCTTGATGGACGCAAACGGCCATGCTTCCTCTGGTGAAGTGGCTGATGGGTTCGAACCATGGACCTTCTGGTTATCAGTGGACTGCTGACAGGACTCCATTAGCACAGAGGCTGCTCACAGCCACTGATGATGAGGATGATGCTCTTTACCTGCCAGGTTGCGGCGCTTTACCAACATCCTCACTCTACGTACACCGGCAAGCATGAGCCTGCCTACCTATCTCCAGCTACTGCCCAATGACAAAGATGAGTGAGTGCTCTTACTCGACACATTTCCTGTCGTCTGTCCACTGATAGCCCGAGAGACACACACACTCCGAGGTCCTGCCGTCTGCCTGCAGCAAACACTGCTTGTTGTCCTCCGGGTTGCAGTTGGGACAGTCAGGATATTCTAAACAAACAGATTGGTTTCCAAGTCACTTCCAGACAAACCTTTTCAGCCCCCAAAGTCCCAGGTCACAAAATGCATCTTTTCTCATATTCCCCTTTCTAGGTGAAAACGCTCACAGAACATGCTCCCCGGTAACTGCCCAGGGCTGCCCAAGGAAGCCCCTAGCTGAAGCCCCCAGCCGGCAGCCAATGTCTAAGGCCTCTTTCCCGGGGCTCCAGCAGACTCAGAAATAAGCTCAAGGTCCTGCGCCCTCAAGCAAAATCCTTGTAGGAGAGCTAAGGGGCGGGCATCTGAAGGGAAAGGCGTTTCAGCAGGTAGTACACTTACTAATACAGAAATCCATCTGAGGTTTGGGTCTTTGGTATCCATCTTTGCACTCACACTGTACCCCACTGTTGCAGGCATCTTTACTGGTTTCTTTACAGCCGTAAAAGTCACACCGAGGCTGAACTAAGTGGGAGGCACAGACAAGGCAAAAACTCAGTTAGCAAGACACAGACTCAAACCCATCGCCAGTGAGCGTATGCTCCAGTCCTAGCAACATTTCTGAGAGGGTACCTCTTCACTAGAATAGAAAGCCGCATAGTCCCCTTCCCCCTTGAAATGGATGAATAACGGAAATGTGGGTAAAGGGAGACAAAGGCCAGCGTAAGATACAAAGTAACAATAGCAATATATAATTGATCAAGGATACAGGAGAGTGGGAGGGAGGGGGTGAAAAGAGGAGCTTATATCAAGGGCTCATTCAGAAAATGTCTTGGAAATGATGACAGCCTATGTACAAAGATGCTTGATCCAATTGATGTGTGGAATGTTATAAGAGCCCCCAGTAAAATGAAAAAAAGAAAAAAAAAAGAAGAAGCCTTGTCATTTTCCAAAGAGCTGCTGGTGGTTTGGAAGTGCTGACCTTGTGGTAAGTAGCCTGATTTGTAACCACTATGCCACCAGGGGCCTCCCAGCAAGGTGCATAGACTGATTGTTTTGTGAAAGCACCCCAATTTGCTTCTTAATACGTTTAGGGATTTCTCCAGTGAATAGCTGGGATTCTAAAATCCAGCTCCCTAGGGCTATTTCCTTCCGTCCTTGGACCCAAATGAATTCAATCAGTGCAATGAAACGGTGTCGACTCATATTTGAACCTAGAGAGAATCCCCGCACGGACCACTCCGCATCCAGCGCAAGGCTGCGAGGTCCACACTTGAAGCACGATGGGCATTTCCCACGTCATCTCTGCCAGGAAGAACTGATGGACACTGCCTGGAGGGGAGGAATCTGAGGAGGGGCTCACAGGGCAGGGGAGCCCCCCACCCTGCTTTGGCAGAATTGTCTGCAGGGTTTGTGGGGTTCGGTTGTTTTCTCAGTCGCAGAGCCTTTCCCTCCCAGGTGAGAAAAGGCAATGCTGAGCATCTTAGTGAGAGGGTGAAGAAAGAGCGAACAGGTGGGGCAACTGTCAAGGGGCAGGATAACATTTGGGAAAAGAGCCCGAGGCTTCCACACGCCAGGCCTGGGAGGTCACCATCATTTAAAAACGCAAACGAGGAGGGGGGGCACGGTGGAGGTGGGGGGAGGAGTCGGGGTGGAGATGAGGAGAGTGGTAGACAGCCCCCGGGAGAAGGGGATTTCAGGACAGAGGGAGACCATTCAAGTGACACCGAGAAGTCAGATACAGTGCAGCTCAACAACCGGCTGATTTGGATTTGGGAGCCCGGGCTGCGAACGGCGACACCAAGCCTCCACTGAGGCTGGCCTGACTAGGTGCCTCAGGATGAACTCATGTCTGCCTCCCTCCAACTTCTTCACCTTTCCCGGTGCCCTGCCTTTTGGATGGACCCTGTGCTCGGTCCTGTGGCTGGTTTGGGCCCTTGCAACAGGCCAGCATGAGGGACACATACACCTGTGCGTTTTGACATCCCCCTCGCTACCCTTGAAACGCTGTCTGCCTGTCCTGCTGGAGGGTGTGAGACCATGTGGAGCAGAGCCAACGCATCCCGCTGAGCCATCCTTGATCAGTCATCCCCCAGACGGCCCAGCAGCTGAAGTGAGTTCAAGAGAGAATAGTCCAGCTGCGGCCAGGATGAGTTCTGACCCCCAGAATGATGGAGCTGCCATGGGCACTCCTCAGTTACTGAGTTTGGGGTGGCTGGTAGCAGAGCAAATGCCGATTGTGACGGTGCTCTCGGGGCTTCTGTGTCAGCCTGAAGGGCAGCCGTACAGGTGAGACACCCCATCATCGTTCGGGAAGCGCGAACTTGGCAACCGGGCTTCTTTTTCCCTCCTCCCTTCATTTTCTTCTGTCCATGGGCTATTTTCCTGGTCATTTCTATTTTTCCCAAGAAGAGTACAAGCCAGGAAATTTGCTCATTGGAGAGATGGCAGGAAAGAAGGTATCGAAGCCAACGGAGAAGAAAGTGAAGAACCGATTGGCTAAAAGATAATCAGGAGACATCTCTGGGTACAATCCTACAGCACTTCGCCCCCCACTTCTCACATGTAATGATCCAGTTCTCAGAAAGGAAGGTAGGTCTCGTGGTAAATTTGGAATAAAATTCTATGATGCTTACAAGTGTATCCTTCCATGGCACCTTGACTGATGGCCACTCCTTGGTCAATCATTTTAGACACAGATATCTCATTCTGGTTCGTATTTTTTATCAAAATGTTTACTATGGACACATCAACAGTCGTGGCAGCACGCACTCCAGATCTTGTGGAAGAAGGGGTTCTGAAGAGGAAATGAATCGGTGTCACTTGGGGAATAGAGTCGAAGGATCAACACACAGGCCTCCTAACTTCCCAGGCACCCAGATCTCCTACTCGGGGTCCTGTCCCCCTGCTCCGCCTCCACAATTGGGACCCCCACGTGGCGCACGGGGTTGTAATCAGATACACATGGGCCCTGAGGTGGCTGTTCGATGCTCTCTCAGAAGAAATCTATAACTCAAACGGCAACCTATTGGAAGTTACACTGAAAAATCAACTGCCTGATGCCCCGATGTATTTCCATAACTATAGTGGAGCAGGACGACTCTGCTACAGTTCGGCTTTCACACTGTTCCTAGATAATAAGGTCCCAAGCTGTCAACAACAAACTGTCCTGAAATAATCTGTACAGTCCCCAAATCTCTCTCTCTCTCTCTCTCTCTCTCTCTCTCTCTCTCTCTCTCTCTCTCTCTCTCTCTCTCTCTCTCTCTCTCTCTCTTTCTCTCCCTCCCTCCCTCTTTCCCTCTCTCCCTCTCTCTCTCCCTCTTCTTTATTTTTAGGATTTGGTTTGGCTTTTACTTTAAATGCATATTGTCGCTCTTCATAGTGATGCCAAAGTATCAGCTTGGACCATGTCTCATCGATTAAAACGACGAGAGCACTCCTGAGTACAACTTCCCTCTCGCTGCCATTCCGTTGTTCCTGACTCACAGGGACCCTACAGGACAGGTAGAACTGGACGGACGAGTTTCTGAGATGGTAGCTCTCCCCCCCCCCCCCCCCCCCGAATGGAAAGTCTCATCATTCTACTGTGGAGTGGCTGATGGTTTTGAACTGCTGACCTTTGGGGATCCTACTACTTAGGAGAATTGCGGGCCATCATTTTTAGGAGCCAAGAGTCTGGAGGTAGCCAGGATGAGAGCAAGCAACATTTGAAATAGCTCGTGGTCCCTGGTCCCATAGCTTTTGGGCGGTTACATCTCTGAGACAGAGGGGCAGCCCTCCTGCCTGCATGTGCACCAAGCAGTCACCTCTGTCTCTCAAACAACAAGCCTAAGATTTAACAGCTGAATATGTACATCGCTATGTCACCAGGACTCCTCTCAACTCAAAAGGCTTTTAGAAGAAAGGTTTTTGCAAATTGCTTTCTGCCCTGATGGAATGGGGTGGGAGGGAATGAAATGTACACGGGAGTGAGACAGGAGTACTTTATGCAGGTTGAAATGACCGTGGGTTGAAATGCTCTTTTCTGGCCTGGTTGGAAATGACCAGAAGTCTAAGGCATAATTCTGCACTGGTTCATGCCAGTTGGACCTCCTCCTGTGAGCTTGCATTTCCACCCAGATGTGCTGAATCAGAGACTCCGGTATCACAAATCCCCTTGTGATTCTGATAGGCCGCCAGGTGCTTCTTACGTATAGACACAAGAATAGGAGAGGGCTTCAAAAAGTTCACGGACAAAATGAATTTAATGATCGTGGAACTTTCCCAGGAATTTTTTGAAATCTCTCCACTTAAGCCTATGTAGCCCGCTAAAATGCAGATTCTGATTTAGGACATCTGTGTGGAAATTCTCAGCAGAGAGTCAGACTGGAATGAGCCAGCTGGATGTCCTGATTCAAAGAGAAGTTTGGAGATGAGAAATTCTTTGCATTTCCGACCTCTGCACCGTCGTCGAAGGGCTTGGGCATTCAGAGGAGAGAGACAGCATTGTGAGCTGTCGGCAAGCCTTCTGGGTGAGACGCCGGCAACTTGTGCTCTACTATGTGCGTCCCAAGAGGAGGGGTTAGTTCGCTTCTGTATCCCGGAGATCGCAGGCTACAGTGTGCTTCAAGCACTCCTGGTTCCCTTTGAGTAACTCCTGAAGAATTACAGGAGTGCCACAGTTTCAGGGAACCCCCAAATGACTCTGTGATCCCACAACCTACTTGGGAAATCAAAACTAATACGTGGAAACCTACTATGTGCCGGGCACTGGGCAGGGGAAATCTTTCAAGCATCATCTCCTTACTCTTTTTTTTTTAAGTCATTTTATTGGGGGCTCATACAATTCTTATCACAATCCATCCATCCATCCATTGTGTCAAGAACATATATACATTTGTTGCCATCATCATTCTCAAAACATTTGCCTTCTGCTTGAGCCCTTAATATCTGTTGCTCATTTCCTCCTCCCTCCCCACTCCCCCCACCTCATGAACCCTTTCATATATCTCCTTACTCCTCACGTGTGTCGTGCTTTCACAGTAGCCAAGGTTCAAAAATGTTAGGACGCTTGCCCCATCATGCAGTGAGCCAAGCCAGCTTACAGACCAGGGTTTCTGACTGGTTTGTATCTTTCCTTTTTTTTTTCTTTTTCATCGTTTTATTAGGGGCTCATACAACTCTTATCACAATCCATACATACATCAATTGTGTAAAGCACATTTGTACATTCATTGCCCTCATCATTCTCAAACCATTTGCTCTCCACTTAAGCCCTTTGCATCAGGTCCTCATTTTTTCCCCTCGCTCTCTGGGCCCGCCTCCCTCATGAGCCCTTGATAATTTGTCAATTATTATTTTGTCTGACTGGTTTCAACGGGTCTGCTCATGGCGGGTGATGGCAACATTGGGACAAAGCTGGGTATGTGAGATGTACCTGTACTGGAACGGGAAAGGTGCTGGACCAAAGACTTGAACTGGGAGAACGGGAAGAGACCCCGTGAGCTCTTTCAGGAGCCCGAGGCAGGAGGGGCTTCGCCAAGGTTGTGGAGAGTGACGACAGGCACGCCTTCAAAGCGGCATGATGGGCTACTGTCTATGAGGGGGACATGATGGCTTCTGACTCTGTTGAGTTATTTGGTTGTTACAGAGTGGGCACGCTGCCCTTGTTTTCTAAGACGGAAATTCAGTTTCTAGCAGATTATCCATCCATATTGTTTCCCATTCCAGCTATTATTCCAGTATGTGCACCTTTTATAAACTTGGGTCCCTTCTGGTTTCACTCTGTGGGTTATGACTGAGCTGGGAAGAACCAGTTGGAAACCTTGGTTCAAACCAGGACTTGGAGTCAATTCAAAGGAGCCCAGTCATTGCCATAAGAAACAAGGACCACATCTCAATACCATAGCAACCCCAGCTGTTGCCGGGGGCATTTTAACCCATGTGGGTCACAGACAGCTGTGTGCTGATGAAAGACGGTGCTCACTCTTGCTTTGAATGTGTCTCCAGAGCCTTGCCCATAATGTGGATGACCAAAAACCTGCCCCCATCTTTCCTCCCTAAACGCTCAGGAGCCCCCATGGGGGGGGGGCGAATTATTGGCAGGGGAACTGCTATTTGTTTCCTGAGTGAAAATATCAAACGAAGGCTTTGGTGGCTGTACGTGGTCCTAGCTTACAACATCAATGGCTGAACTGGATGGAACCAGTTGGACGCCCTGATTCAAACCCGATGTGGCTGATTCTCACATACTTCGCTATTGTTGTTTTTAATCCTCACCTTGTATTCATAAACTCTGTATTGTTCACTAAATCAAACCTAATACCCTGAAAGAATTCCTAGCCCTCCCTCAGCTGCCTCCTTCCCAGTTCTCTCTTCAATTAGGCAAACACACATCCGCCTCCAAAATACCTTATCAGTCCACAGCAAACTTACCTGACTTCAATAATTACAGTCTGCCCATATTCATCTTTAATACTGGCAAATGTTGAGTTAAACTGCGGAGAAGAATATATTGAATAATTACTCAGCACGAAACACAGGCATGACATTCTCTGTGTTTTTAACATGAAGCATCTCTAAATACATTCCTGTACATATGCGCAGACTATAACAACGCAACTGTTTATTCTGATTGTCACACCCAGAACGGCCTCCAGAAATCTTTGCTGTGAAATTGGTTGAGTGTTTTTCTGGTTTCCATCAGATAAACTTACATCAGAATGCTATCTATTTTATAGCAAAGATTCCTGGACCAGATAAAATATAATTGTTTTTAAAATAAGATGGCTATGGTAGATAAGAATCGTTTGTCAATTTGAGGATTGAGAGTGTAGGGGTGGAGTCTAGCTTGCCAATCAGATCATAGCCAGTGAGGCCTCTGTGTGGGCATGGCCTTCTCCTGAGAATTCTGGGAAGCCCGTTACGTCCTCCTTGGGTGGGAAACACTTCTCTCTCTCTGCCACTCCCTGGAAGATACTGCAGCTGACCAGACACATGGGACTACGCTAGTGCCCTCATTTGGAGAAGCCACATGAACCTACCCTGATGCAACCAGACCTCTGACGCCGGAGAAGCCTCGCAGAGACTGAGATGCTTACAACGCCACTGGATCCAAAGACTTTCTACTCACTGGCTTGTGATCATTCTGCATTTGGTATCATCGCATGTGTTTCGTGAGTCTGAAGAGGACCTTATAGATTGGTATCGGACATATGGGCTAATATCAGACTTATGGTCTTGGACTGGACTGGGTTGGGATGTTTTATTAATGTACAATTGTTCTTGTACATAAACCTCTTTCTTATACACATATATGTGTCCATGGATTTGTTTCTCTAGTCTACCCAGACTAACACATACTTATTAAATTTATTTTTAAGAACATATGGCTAACTTCTGCCTGTTGGTGAGCTTTATCTCTGTGTGTGCATCATGCATTTATCAATTTCCCAAGAAGCTCCCTTTGTCATTGCCCGTTTGCTGAGGGCATGATGCTGCAGGCTCATGCTGAGAAATGGAAACTGCTAAGGAGGATAGATCTAGCCCATAAAGCAGATGGGTCTTTCGGAAGGTATTCCAGAGAGCAGCAGCGCGGGGGGGGAGGGGCGGAGAAGGAGCAGCACACTAGTGTTCCCAGAAGGACACAAGCTGGATTGGGAAGCACACAGGATGTGTTGAGTCTAAAGTCAAGTATCTGCATGTGCTAGCTGCCGCCCAGTTCTTGGGACCTCAATTTGTTGGGAACACAGAGATGGCAGTGATTCCTGTCACCCAAGCCTCTCAGTATGTATGCTGTGAGGCGGACGCAGGGTACTGTGAGCTCTCAGGGGCTCCATCAAAACTCCAAGACCAAACTCATTGCCCTTGAGTTGATTCCAACTCACAGCGACCCCATAGGACTGGGTAAAATGGCCCCTGTGGGTTTCTGAGACTGTAACTCTTGACGGGAGGAGGAAGCCTCATCTTACTCCCCAGAGCAGCTGGTGGTTTTGAACCGCTGACCACCCTGCCACTGGGCTCCTTCCGGGGCTCCGTCGCAGGTGATTAGGATTAGATTTGGGTTGTGTTCCCAGAACAGAGAACTCCAAGTCCTTGTCAGGAAGTGGCCAGAGATGAATCAGGACCTCTGGAGGGACAAAGGGAGGGGACCCTAATTGGAATGAGACTCCCTGATGCCAAGAAGAGGATTTTCTCAAGACCCCATCCTCTCCTCTCCCCATAGCACCTCATGCCTGGCTGCACGCAGCCAGTACTACTGACTGGTGACTGACTGACTAAGGTGCAAGACATCAGCATGATCCGGTGGGGGTGGGGTGGGGGTGGGGGGCTGTTTTAGGAGGTATGACTATTGAACCAGATCAGGGTTGAACCTTTTTACTATATTTCACTGTTTTCTCCTCATGGTAGCTCCCATTGTAAAAGAGCAGAGCTATCTCTGGCATTTAAAAGGCGCAGTAAGATTCTTCCTGTGTTCTTCTAGTCCAATTCAAACACAGCTCACCCTCTGGCTAGTCTGGGCAGCCTTCTCTCCAGGTCAACCTAAACTCCTTTCTAGTCATGCTTTAGCTATGAGAAAGCATTGGTGTTCCTGGAGACAGTTCGAAAGGTTCCACTGAGATGGGTGAAGGGAGCCATCAGTCAGTGTGAGACATGAAATAATAACAATAGTAATTTATAAATTACCAAGAGTGGGGAAGGTGAGGGCAAATGAGGAGCTGATACCAAGAGGTCAAGTAGAAAGCAAATGTTTTGAAAATGATGATGGCAACAGATGTACAAATGTGCTTGACACGATGGATGGATGGCTGGGATGTGATAAGAGCTGTCTGAGTCCCCAGTTAGATGATTAAATTAAAAGAAAGAACAGTTCCACTTAGGAATGAGTCTATTGGATGATCTCCGGAAGTTCTCCTCGTTCCCCTATTGCCCGTTGTCCATTTAATCCTCTTCATCCCAAAGATGAGCTGAAGACACCAACATCTGGTTTAGAATAGAGCATCTCAACGCCCTTTGCCCCTCTCTTCCAGGCCAGACGACGTTGAGACAGTACATACATCTATCTCTAAAGGGGTTTAAGTTGGACAAGAAGGCAGGGCTTATGCAAATGGACCTGCCCACCTCTGTCACACACAGAACCAGCAGGCCAGGAGCCCCGACCTCAAGAGAGTTCAAGTTCAAATCCTATTCTCCCCACTTATTAGTTGGCTGACTTTCATCCAGGGCCTTAACCTGGCTGGGCCTCGATGGTTTCACATGTAAAATGGACCCACTAGTCTTACCTCGCTCCAAGGGCTGTCTTCATCATTGGAATTATGTTGTGTAAAATACCAGGCAGAGAACCCTATAAATGGGAGCAATGGGACATTTCCCAATCCCCACCGGGACTGTCCCTCTGGCCCCCGCTGAACAGAAATGAACTTGGGAGAATTCCCAGGGCCTGAGCTGGTTCTGCCCTGGTCAAAGGGTCTGCTAAGAGGATCTTGCAGAAAGAAAGTGGCCTCCAGTTTCCCGTCTTTCTTTTAGGGATTCCAAGGGGGTGCTGGCCTATGCCTTTTGATTCAAAGCCCCTCCGACGCGCTCGTCCTGGGGCCGTGAAGCCTTGAAGAGAGCGTGTCTCTAAGCCAGGCCGTGAAGACCAGGGAAGAGGCGTGCGGCTTTGGCGGCACTCGCAGACCTAAAGCAAGCAGGCCAGCACTCAGGAGGAAAACCACATGAGTCCACCCAGCTCCTCGAGGGAGAAATACGTTGCCAATGTCCTCACTGAGGTAGGGACAGGCTGATAGTTGGGTGTGGGTCCAGGGTATGAGGGTGAGCCTGTGCCAGTGGCCCATCAAGCAGATGTGGCTCGTCAAAGGGTTTTCCCCAAACAGCACCAACCCCTCCTCGTCAGTCGCAAGTACCCGTTCTCTGTTCATCTCCTAAACCATTCCCGTCAGCATTCAATAAGTGGGATTCGCTCCAATCCCCAAACTCTATAGTGATGATCTAGTTACTGTTTTTTAATAGATCGTTTTATTGGGGGCTCTTACAGCTCTTATCATAATCCATACATCCATTATGCCCAGCACATTTGTACATACGTTGCCATCATCATTTTCAAAACACTTTCTTTCTACTTGAGCCCTTAGTATTAGCTCCTCTTTTTTCCCCTCCTTCCCCCCACCCTTATGAGCCCTTGATAAATTAGAAATTATTATTGCTTTCATTTCGCACACCCACCTTTCTGTTGGTCATCCCCCTCGGGAGTGAGGGACGGTTGTGGCGGGGTGTCCTACGTCAATCTTTGTGGATGATCTAATTCTTAATGGTAAGACATAGCCAAAGTCTGAGACTTCAGTTTTTAAAGAGTTTCTCCACCAAGGGTTTCGAGATGCATGTATAGCCTCTCCAAACCCCCAGCTCTGAGAACCATGGGCACGGTACTCTCTGAGGGCCCTCCACATGTAACCCTGTGGGACCACAATGGAATACCAATTCCTTTCACGCCAACACGATCTCCGTCATCGTTCTCCAAATGTAGTGAAGCGGTTGTTTTTTATCATCCTGCTTGGCAGCTGTGGGTGGGGGTGGCAAGTAACAGATGTTACTTCAGCTGAAGTTCCTATTTCAGGTGCACAACCTTACGCACACCTTCTCAGAGATCCAAGACACTTGGCCAGTGACGGGCAGGTGCATCCAGAGGACTCAGGGAAGCTGTTGTTTACCAACCAGTAAGGCTGCCTTTCCCCATTGGAACAACCAACACAGCTGGACCAGTATGAGCCAACCAGGTGTTAGAACAACGCATACTTAAACCAAGAAAACTAACCCATTGCCACCGAGTTGATGCCAACTCACAGCCCCTCTATAGGGTTGAGGAGAACGATTCCCTGGGGTTTGTGAGGCTGCACATCTTTATAGGTGCAGAGAGCCTCATCTTTCTCCCACAGAGAAATTGGTGAGTTTGAACCGCTGACCTTAGGTTAGCAGCCCAACGTGTAACCCCCGAGCTAGCAGAGGCTCCTTTGTACATAAAAGAAGGTAAGCACATACTTACAAAGTCATTAATTTTCTCATGTAGGTTTTCATAGGCCTTAGACATTTTATCCGTCAAAGCAGATATATCTGATTCCTTCATTTTAATGACTCCAGGGAATATTGTTCCTGAAATCCAAAAAGAACCTTTCTGTATGATTTGATGGATAGAGAGTCATGTTGGTTTTGTTACAAACCAGGTATTTTTGGTGTCCAAAATATCTTAAAAGCAATGGATGAAATATACCCAATGAAGCATATGTTCATCCGAGTAGTTTTTGCAGTTAGTGATGCATTGTGTACACTGACGGTGTCACCATTTCCCCCACGCAGACGGTTTTCTTATAGTAAAAATTATCACACACAGAAAAATAACAGTACAGTGACAGGACGGGAACTTTGAAAACACTGACAGTGTAACCCATCATCCCGCCCCACCTTACACAACTTTTTTCATTGGGGGATTTTTCCCCCAGCTCTTTTTCATGTTAATGTGCATTTTTGCATAGTTTCCCTCCTGAGTTTCCATAATGCTTCTTCCTAGGACATAATCAGCTTATTGTTGAAGTCACTACCTCCTCTCACAGCCGACTTTTCACCGGTTGCACCCTAGTCTCTGAAGCATGTGCACCGTTCACTGATGTTGACACTTTGTTTTTGGTCGTAGGACTTAAAACCTTCTGCTGTTAAACACAGGCTGCAATGACCATCTTTGTGTACAAACCTTTTCTTTGGGTAATTGGGGGAATGTCCTCAAGCACATTCCCAGGAATGAGATTCTTAGGGCAAAAGAGATGAGCATTCTTAAGGTTGTTGATGCATCTCTTAACTAACGCTCATGGCCAATACCATGCGCTCCTAGCCCACCGAACCGGTCTGCTCCGCGCTCCTAGCCCACAGAACCGGTCTGCTCTGCGCTCCTAGCCCGCAGAACCGGTCTGCTCCGCGCTCCTAGCCCACAGAACCAGTCTGTTCCGGCCACTCATGAGACAGAGCAGGTTTTACCTATTAGCCTTGGACCTTCGTGACAGCTAGTAATCTAACTCCTCCTCTACTCCCCTGGCCCCCAAAAGAAAGCATTCTACAAAGGGTATGCAAAGGGTTGCTGGGAAAGCCCACTCTCCAGCTGAGAGGCTGAGAGCCCTCTAGAGGGAGCACGTCCTGTGGCATAGGAGCCAGAAGACCAGGCTCCAGGGCCTGTCTGAAGGTGTGCTGGCAGGCACATCACCCCCCTCATGCTGCCTCCGACCCTACGTTGTCCTCACTGTGGGTGAGTCTCTTGTGCCAATGCCTATGTACAGACGAGCGAGCAGTTTCTCATCCACCCAGAGGGACCTGGGCAGGTCTGTTTCCAAAAAACTCACCCATGGACGCTGGTCCCCTCGGACTTCCCCCCTTGAGTTGGCAAGAGTCAGATGGCCTTGATGGCGCTATTGTTTTTTGCTGTCATCTTTGTTCAACAGCTTCACCCATCTCGCTCACTTTTTGTCCCCGTGACCCCACTAGGTCGAGTCAAAGGCCACACCCACAGCCGTGTGCACACAACCCCCCTCCCCCTGCTCTTTTCCTCTCTCCCTGAGACACAGGCAGGAGCCTGTTCTTCACTTCTTGGCTGGCTTTTGATGCCTCTAGGTTTTCTGGTCTCACACTTGTATTCAGGAATTTCTCTTGAGTTTTCTATGCCGAGATTCGGAGCTGTGCCGCCCTCCATCCCCCAAACTCACCTTCCTGACACTTGGCCTCCTTGTAGTAGTACCTGGTGGAGCACAGGCAGAAAGAGCTGCTGTTCAGGGCAATACAGGAAGCACCATCTTCACAGGGCGTCTTGTGGCACCAGTTGATGGGCTCTTAAATGGAGTAGAAAGAGAAACATATTCTTAAATCTCCAGGCCTCCCTCCTGGGTACTTTTCATTCATTGCCCATGTGACTCCCTATATCTCTTCCCACTTCTAACTCTAGGGGCCCCTGAGGGAAGAGAAGGCCTGCTCTTTAGGGTTCCAGAGACAGAGCACCTTGATGTGAGCAGACAGCCTCATCTTTCTTCTGTGGAGCCATGGATGCGCTTGAGTCACCAACCCTTGCAGTTAGCCACCCAACACGGGCCACCAGCGCTCCTTGGTGCACACTTAGAACAATGTGGAGTTTGGGGGTTCCCGTTTCTAGTATCGCAAGGGAGTTAGCTGCTGAAATCCGGGAGCCATGAGGTTGCAGCCGGAGAGGCCAGGGCTAAGTGGGCAAGGGTCTTCTCAGGGAACGAGACAGCAGGCCTCCTTTTTGAGGCTGTCCAGAATCTCTGAAACTTGAAGATCGCCCAGAACTCTTCTGCCTCATCCTAGGTGAAGGGAGCCCTGGTGTCGCTGTCCCATCAACCTTGGACAGCTAACCATACACAAGGTCCGCAGTTCAAACCCACCAGCTGCTGCGTGGGAGAAAGACGAGGCTGCCTGCTCCCGTAAAGGGTTGCATCCTCGGAAACCTTTCTAGGGTTGCCATGAGTCAGAACTGACACCGTGGCAGTGTGTTTTTGTTTTGTTTTGTTGAGTTGCTTTAATGAGTCAGAATTAAATCGATGGCAATCCGTTTGGGTTTAGGGTTCCCCAAACCATTTTATATAAAGTGCTGTAGGTTTGGAAAGGTATGATCACTGTCTTATAGAGAGGGTCGGGCAAGGAGCTCCCAACACCCCCCCCCCTCATGCCACAGTCAGAGAGAAAGGAGAGGGACGGAGAGGAGGGGGTGTGGGCGCACGGTGCAAACACCTTCTGGCCCCTGACAGGGACTTCCCGCTCAGGCAGGCTGGACCATCTTTCCTATCTCCGGAGAAGGGATTTGATCTGAAGAAGGGAGCTGGATCGGTAGCCTGCCACTGGTCATGTTGGCTGGCTAGTCCCTGCGCACCTGCCAAAGAATCGTGACCCTGGACTGTGGTTCCAGACTAACTCAAGGGTCTGGCAGCCTTCAGGGCTGTTGAGAGAGAGTCTTCCAAATGGATCTCGAAGTAAAGCCGCAGGTTTTCCAACATCTCTTTCTATAAGCGTTAGCACATGCATGCTCCTCTTTTGTGTAAACAACGGGGAGGGAGGCTTGTATGCAGCAACACACAAGCATGCATGCTGGCCCTGCCGACATGACATGATCTCTGGAGGGCCTCTCAAGAAGATGGCTACAATATTTGCCTTGGGGGAAGCAGACTGGGGGTCTGGGCTGGAAGGGAAAGTGACTTTAATTCCCCCCCCCCCTTAAATATTCTTTGATTATGTTTCGAGTGAGAGTTTACACAGATTCACTAGAGTTACTTTTTTACCATATGTACTTTGTACCCTTTGAGGTACTTGGATCATAACCACGAGCCTCTTTTACTTTTATTAAACAATAAAATAGATTTTTGGCAGTTCTACCCTGTCTGAGAGGGAGGCAATATGCCCTCCCCATCACACCCCCCAGACAAACCGTGAACCAGGACTCTGAGCAAACCCATTGGGCTTTCAAAAACTTCAGTCCTGAGCATGACGTGGAAAGTTCAGGGAACACATGGAGGGCACCTCTGGAGATCTCCGGCAAATAACCGCTCGTGGGTTTTCTCTCCAAAGGCAAGGGACATGCTAGTCAGCGTTTGCGGTGGGCCAGGACTTCGGTGCCTGTGTAATGTAGCTCCCCTTGTTACAGATGGAAGTTCCTCACGGCGTGTTGGCTACGCGTTGGGCTGCTAACTGCAAAGTCAGCAGTTTGAAACCGCACTGGGGGAGAAAGACAGAGCTTTCTACTCCAATCTCAGAAACTCACAGGGGCTGTTCCACCCTGTCCTCGAGGGTCGCTGGGAGTTGGCACGGACTCGATGGCAGTGAGCTTTGTTGGCTTGTTTTTTACAGATGACTAAGCTCAAGCCAAGAACTTCAAGCTCTAAAGTTTGAGAGATCTTCTGGACCAAAATTGTTGAACTGTGGCTCGTGGGCCCTCACTGTCCCACCTTCTATTTTTGCACATAAGACTTGCAAACTGGGCCCAGTGAGGCCCCTTCATGTAGTTGTTTTCGTGCTACCATGTCTTGTAACGCAGACCATGTGTGATCCAACATGTATTCTCTGGCCCTATACAGATAACCTTTTTTTGGTCTCTGTGATAGAGCAAGCTTTGAGAAATGAGGTTTCTGTTCCAGTCATTTCTGTTTGAGCCCCATCTTTCTGTTTCAGACACTAACCACCAGCTAGCCATCATTTTGATGCTGGTGCAGCTTGGACGGAGGCCTGTCGGAGTCCGGTTTTGCTTTGATTTTTGATTCCTCAGGCTCAAAGCTCAACACTTAGTTCAAATTCCAGAAGGCGATCTGTCACCATAACTTTGGGTACCACGGACCCCTTCCTTAGGTAGATCAAGGAGGTGGACCAGCAGGCCTAGCTAGAGAGCCAATACTTATATGGACCTGGCCTTCGTAGAGAAGCTGAGGCGAGTTCTCAAATCCCCCAAGTTGTCGTGGAAGCATTTGCAGTAGACACTGTGGTGGGAAAGCTAGAGAGGCCGGCCTCAGAAACTCAAGCTCATAAAAGCATTCCACGTTGGGCAACTAGGTCGAGATAGCACGGGCAGGTGTACGTGGTGTGTGTGGGAGGGGGAGGGGGATGAGAGGAGGCGGTGAGGGGAGGAAGGGCAGGAGGAGAACAGGATGGAACCGCAGCTGATCTTTCAGGGTCTTTGCCATCTCTATTAGCCGCTGTGACTCAGCTTTTAAGTCCATGGTTCACATCTCAGGAAACTGAGTCTCCTCGTACCCATTTCCCTACCCCACCAGACCACACTGACTCCTCACCTTCCACAATGCTATGCACGCCCACTAAGAAGTCTTGGAGGGAACTGCTCTTACCTGTACCTGTACCAGGGGTGCTTGTAGGAGGTAGAGTTTCTGAAGGGCTCATTGAGTTTGGAATTGGAGTGGGAGTTTTGGTTGTGTTTGGAGCATCGGCTGTAGTTGTGTTTGTAGCTGCCGTTGTAACTGCATTTGTAGCTCGGGTTGTAGTCGAGTTTGTAGTCGGGGTTGTAGTCATGGTTGTAGTCGTGGTTGTAGTCGGGGTTGTAGTCGTGGTTGTAGTTGGGGTTGTAGTCGTGGTTGTAGTTGGGGTTGTAGTCGGGGTTGTAGTCGTGGTTGTAATCGTGGTTGTAGTTGGGGTTGTAGTCGTGGTTGTAGTAGGGGTTGTAGTCGTGGTTGTAGTTGGGGTTGTAGCTGAGGTTGCAGCCGGGTTTGTAGTCGGGGTTGTAGTCGGGATTGTAGCCGGGGTTGCAGTCGGGGTTGTAGTCGTGGTTGTAGTCGGGGTTGGAGCTGAAGTTGCAGTCGTGGTTGTAGTTGTGGTTGTAGTCGTGGTTGTAGTTGGGGTTGTAGTTGTGGTTGTAGTCGGGGTTGTAGCTGAGGTTGTAGTCGGGGTTGTAGTCGTGGTTGTAGTTGGGGTTGTAGCTGAGGTTGCAGTCGGAGTTGTAGTCGTGGTTGTAGTCATGGTTGTAGCTGAGGTTGTAGTTGGGGTTGTAGTCGTGGTTGTAGTAGGGGTTGTAGCTGAGGTTGTAGTCTGGGTTGTAGCTGAGGTTGTAGTCGGGGTTGTAGTTGGGGTTCTAGCTGAGGTTGCAGTCGGGGTTGTAGTCGTGGTTGTAGTCATGGTTGTAGTTGGGGTTGTAGTCGTGGTTGTAGTCGGGGTTGTAGCTGAGGTTGTGGTCGGGGTTGTAGCTGAGGTTGCAGTCGTGATTGTAGTCGTGGTTGTAGTCATGGTTGTAGTCAGGGTTGTAGTTGGAGTTGTAGTCGTGGTTGTAGTTGGGGTTGTAGCTGAGGTTGCAGTCGGAGTTGTAGTCGTGGTTGTAGTCGGGGTTGTAGCTGGGGTTGTAGTTGTGGTTGTAGTCGTGGTTGTAGTGGGGGTTGTAGTTGGGGTTGTAGTCGTGGTTGTAGTTGGGGTTGTAGTCGTGGTTGTAGCTGAGGTTGTAGCTGAGGTTGCAGTCGTGGTTGTAGTCGTGGTTGTAGTCGTGGTTATAGTCGTGGTTGTAGTCGGGGTTGTAGTCGTGGTTGTAGCTGAGGTTGTAGTCGGGGTTGTAGTCAGGGTTTTAGTTGAGTTTGTAGTCGAGTTTGTAGTTGAGTTTGTAGTCGAGTTTGTAGTCGGAGTTGTAGTCGAGTTTGTAGTCAATTTTGTAGCCGAGTTTGTAGCCGGGGTTGTAACTGTGATTGTAGCTGCGGTTGTTGAGTTGCTGATGACTAGATGAGTAAAGAAAACAAGTTTCAGAAAACAACACATTGACTAAACGACGGCAGTAACTATGACTTAATACTAACAGCTCATTCTTTTAAAAAATACATGTAAAACAGCATTAAAATGAGAATACTAATAATCTTCGATCTGCATATACTTGCCCACTCTCAAATTCCGTGCCATTGAGGGGGTTCTGACTCAGGGGCACCCCATAGGACAGGGTAGAACTGCCACTGCGACATCTTTCCAGGAGTAGACAGCCCCATTTTCTCCCCCAGAGCAGCTGGTGGTTTAGAAATACTGACCAGCAGTGAGCAGCCCAATGAATAACCACTAGGCCACCGACCCCCTTTGTCTATTCTAGGCCTTACGTGTCCATGGCCTGCAGGTGCTGATAGGGAAGAAAGCAAGCAGGGCAGCCAGTGCTTAAGACAACACTGAGCTTCTGTTAAGGGTGGAGGAAAAATTTATGAATAAATACTATGTTTGCACATGATGAACACAATGTCACTGAATTGTACATGTGGAAATGGCAAGTAATTGTTACATACACGTTCACCCACAGTAAATATACACACCCACGTGGCTCTCACACACATCAGTTGATAGCCATTTAAATTGCCCCAGTACAACTGATCAGTACTGGGTCTCACCAAGACTCTTTCTTGTTTCAATATATCGTATGCAGACCTGGGCGACACAGACTTTGTCCTATACCGTTTTCAATTCTTATATGAGGGCGCTTCAAAAAGTCCATGGAAAACAGGACATTTTCATTCTATTTTCCCCAAACTTGTTCAAGGCCTCTTGTATAACTATCTTAACCCCTCCCTCCTAACCACTAACATCAACGATGAATTCACCAAATAGTTGACTTCGGAAAATTAAGGAACCTTTCAGTGCCAAACAGAGTAGTTGTGGTGTGAATCATCGAGCACAGCGGTTCTCAGCCTTCCTAATGCCATGACCCTTTCATACAGTTCCTCATGTGGTGGTGACCCCTCAACCATAACATTATTTTTGTTGCTATTTCATAACTGCCATTTTGCCACTGTGATGAATCGGGCGACCCCTGTGAAAGGGTCATAGGACCCCAAAAGGGGTCGTGATCCACAGGTTGAGCACCGCTGGTGTAGCACAACGCTAGATGGGATATTTCAAAATACGATGGCTCTGGTCATGGAAAAGCTAGGCAGTGGCTGCGCTTTGATCTGCATGGTCTGCAGGGCCCGCAGTTCGAAACCACCAGCAGCTCCACGGGAGAAAGACTGGGTTTTCTGCTCCCATCAACAGTGACTGTCTCGGAAACCCACGAGGGCCTCTAAAGGAGTCAGCATGGGTTCAAGGGCCTTGAGTTTGAGAAAGTTAATAAACTCAGTTTTGTGTATTTGTTATATTTTTTTTAAAAAAGAAAGCACGTGACTACTTATAAGCACAAAAGACACAATAAATGAAATTTTGAAAATGTCCAGGGAAAGTTGGAGGTATGTTATTTAAAACCATCTCAAATAAGGAATTAATATTTATTAAATGTGCATATAATACACAATAGCAGATGAGAAATATTATCACTTATGCCTTTAGTTGTTATTTCTCATCTCATATTACATATTATATCGCATCAATGTCACTTATGCATTTAATTGAAGATTCCTGGTGGCAAAGTGGGCTTCTCATCTATCACAGTGTCGGCAGTTCGGAACCAACAGACACACGGAGGAAGATGCGGCTTTCTACTCTTTTCTCAAAAACTCGAATGGGCCGTTACGGCCTGTCGCTGTGAGCTGAAACTGACACCGTGTAGTGAGTTTGTTTTTTGATGTTTTTAGTGTAAAACTCTTCCCCTGGGGTTCGTATTTCCCTGGGCGGCGAGTTGAAATGCCGCCAGGTGGCGCTGTTTCTACCTGGGAATAGACTTTCTAGCCTTGACGCTAAACCCAACCCAACCAAATCCTCTGGGTTTCCAAGGCTGCAAGTCTTTCTGAGAGCAGAAAGCCTCATCTTTACCCTGCAGCGTGCCTGGTGGGCTCGAACTGCTGACCTTATGGTTAGCAGCCAGGTGTGTAACCCACTTACGCTCTTTAATGCGGTTGTCCTTTCATGCATTTTCTCTGTGGCTAAACATTAAGGAAAGGATTTCTTTTTAGATGGTGGAATCAAAGTTAAACTCTTTCGGAATGTATTGGTGCATTTGAATTATGGTGACAGGGAGGCATACGGAAAGAGCCATGGCAGCCCGGAGAGGAAGCAGATCTGTCTTGGCAGAAGTATAACCAGCATGCTCCTTAGAAGCACGGCTGCCCCGTCAAGCGGAGGACCAGCACTCAAGAGGTGGATTGTCGACGCAGAGGCAACCCTGGGCGTAAATGTAACAACCATGGTGCGAATGGAACGGCCTGGGGCGTGTTTCCTTCAGAGGGTCGCTGTGAGTCAGAACCCGTTTGGTGGCACCTGGTAACAAAAACGATGTGTTTTGCTAGAATTCCTAGTCAGATGAGCTTTCAGAGACAAGAAGAAGGAGTGATCCTGGCTGTAGGGGCTCGGGGGCCCATAGAGGAGCCCTCCTCTTGGCGTCCGTGTGCGCACTGGGGCAGTGAAGTGTTCATCACCAGTGTGCAGCCTGCTGGAATCCTCGATGGTCTCTAAAAACTCCAACACGGACAAGAGTATACACAGGAATAATTAACAAAGCAAAACATTTTCGTGAGGAAGCAGTCCCGACGTCCTTTGATATGGCTCTCGGCTCCCCCTGTTCCTGATTCTCCCCTGCACCTGTGAGGCCCTCGAAGGCACAGCCTGGCTCTCCACCTTGAATACGGCTTGGCGGTAAATCTCTCTCTTACGCGTTGAAGGAGGTCTAGTGGCACAGTGGTTACTAACTGCAACTGCTAACTGCAAGATCTGGTGTTTGAAACCACCAACCGCTCCCAGGGAGAAAGATGAGGCTTTCTACTCCCATAGAGTTACAGCCTTGCAAACTCATAAGGGGCAGTTGTACCCTGTCCTGTAGGGTCACCGTGAGTCAGCATGAACTCGGGGCAGTGAGTGAGTGTTAAAGGAATCCACAATTGGTTTCCTAGGGGCCAGGAAAGGGCGATCGGCCGGTGACGTTGACCGTGATTGCTGTTACTGCCACTCTTTCATTTATCAAGGGACAGCCACGTTCCAGACAGTGGGGGTGGGGTACATCCAAGTATCCACATTGATGGAGTCCCCCCTCAATACACACACACACACACACACACACACACACATACACTCATGGGGAAGACGTGGCCTGCCCAAAGCCACAGTCAGAACTCCTTAGTGACCACATCTCAGGGAGTTGTGTTTCATTTGATGAAAAAGCCAAGAATTTGAGAGAGGCAACCCCAGAGAGGAGAAGAGGGCGAACTCTGTGTCAGTCGGGGAGCAGGGGACGTAGATGCCACCTCTATGGCGCCCCCTGTCGCCGGAGCAGCAGTGAGAGACTGAGGGGGTGAACCTAACTGTAGAAATGCCCCAAATTAATGGGAACTTCCTAGGAGGGCTTCCCAGGCCCCTGGTGGCTTAGTTGGTTACAAGTTGAGCTGCTAACCACAAGGGGGGTGGTTCAAACCCATCAGCAGCCCTGTGGGAGACAGAAGAGGGCGTCTGCTCCCGTGACGATGGTAAGACTCAGACCCTCCCAGGGCAGCTCTACTCTGTCAACCCCATGGCAGCCGGGAAGGGGTCTTAGAGATAGATGAGAGCAAGGAATGTGGGACACAGCGATTTATTCCCTTTGCTCTCAAATTTCTGTTTCCCGGGGAGGTTGTACTCAGGAGCTTTAATCAATGAGACATGTTCCACACCGGCTCTTATGCATCCCTGTGCAGAGTGACAATATGTATGTGAATTAAAAAAACAAACCCCTAAAATAAAGAAGCGTGTGTGTTACAGATTTGGGGATTATACAGTTTTTGAGAAAGACGGTGTGGAACTGACAGCTTGGGAGTTTATTATGCAGTAACAACACCCAAGAGGAACTGTGATATAGTCTGTTGTCCTCAACTATAGTTATAGAAATATATCAAGACATCAGCAGAGTGCAAGTAGATTCAATCTTTTTATTTACTCAGAATGTATAGCTTCTAAACAGCTTTGTAAAAGCGCAATGTCCATGAAGTGCAACCCAGACACTTGAATGGAAAATATTCTCTGACCCAGTCCCTTCATAGAGAATACACCACACTCACCACCCCAGTCCAGGGTGCATCTGTGGCTGCTCTAGGCAGAGCTGGCTGAAGTTTTAATAACAGCAATGGCAACAAAATGCCTTTCCCCTAGACACTTGTTCTTCAGTTTCATGAAACGTGGGTTCCTAAATGAAGTAAAAAAAGCTGCAGTCAGGAAGGTCTGCAGAGCAGTTCCACTGTGCCGCATGGAATCTTTCTGAGTCAGAATTGACTTGACGGCATGCAGGAAGATCCGGCGCTGGCAGGTCAATGGTAGAATTCTCCACGTGGGAGACCTGGGTGAGTTCCTGACTGACGTCACTCATGTGCAGTCACCCCCTGCCATCAGTGGAGGCTTGTGTGTTGCTAAGGTTCTAGATGGGTTTTCGTGGAGCTTCAGACTAAGACAACACGGAAGAAAGGCCTGGCGGTCTTCTTCTGAAAGTTAGCCCATGAAAACCAGTACCCATTGCAGCACGTTTCATAATAGCCAAGAGATGGAAACAACCCACCTGTCCAGCAGCAGATGAATGGAGAAAGGAGATGTCACACACACACACACACACACACACACACACACACACGAATGCTAATACTAGCAGCCATAAAGAGACACAAAGTCCTGCCACATGCCACAGCTTGGATGAACCTTGAACACATCATGCTGAAGGAAATAAATCAGTTGCAAAAGGACAACTATAATACGGTCTCCACGATATGAAATAAAGATACATCTGGAGATCAATGCATGTTAGCTGTTAGCAGGGTGGCAGGGGAGGGGGAGGGGACGCATTTGCTCAGGGGGCCTAGTGTTTTCGTTAACGGTGGTAAACTAACTGCGAAAAGAACACAGAGAATGGATGAACAACTTGAAGAAGATAACCAATGTCCGTGGATTGTCCGTGTAGGGAGTGCCATGAGCGCGTGTGATTTGATAGACATATTTTCACTACGATGGAAATTTACAAACACCACCCTGGGGAGCCCCTGGTCTGATCTTCCTGGTCTGATCTTGGGGGCGTGTATCGGGTTGCCCTGAGCTGCAGCTGTTGGAAAGCAGCGAGTCACAGCAAGGGCATCTCAGAGAACGCGGAACAGCCTGCTGAGTGTGGCCTGTCAGAGGAGGCTTGAATGTCACCACCTCTTTGTCATTTTCAACAGTACATACTCAGCCGCGGGCCCTGCAGGGAGTCCCAGGGGAGGCGCTGAGAGCACGGGAAGGTGCCCAGGGGCCACCTCATGCCCTGGTCAGAGAGGGAACTTCATCTTGAAATAAGCACCCCCCTCACACACCTGCTTACTATTTAGCATTCTATGGTGTGAGGGGAGATGGGGGAGGGCAGGGAAGAGGGGGATTTTTGTCTCTCTCTCAAATAAACCTTAACACCCACCCACCTGTCCATAGTAGCAGTAGCCGGGAATGAGCTGCTGGGATTGGGGTGAGATGGACGAGGGGACCGGTCATACACTCCTGCATTATTTAGACTCGGTGCAGAAGCTCTCCGGTTAAACACCCAAACCAAAGCCACCGCCATCTATAGCGAGGCCCTGTGGGGGTCCAAGAATCTATCTGCGTACGGGAGTAGAGAGCCCAGGCTTTCTCCCAAGGAGCTGCTGATGGTTTAGAACTGCCAACCATGCAGATGGCAGCCCAACGCGGAACACACACACACACACACCTGCCCCCACCAGGCCTCCTCTGGGTCCATGCTACTCGTGAATGTTTTAGAGGACAGCGGGAATGGATGCACATCTTGATCAGATAGAAACCAAAGCGTCACATTTGGATTCAAGTGCAAAGAAAACTAAAACCATTGGCCAGAGTGTCCCGTGGACACAGTTTCCGGCGCCTCTTCTGGGCCCTAGGCTCTGCATGCAATCAAAATGCCTCTAATTCAAAATCCAGAATTCAAAAGCCAGTGCTTTCCATAGAAAGCCCTCACTGCAGGTGGTGACACGTTAGGTTGCTAATCACAAGGTCAGCAGTTTGAAGCCAGCAGCCACTCCACAGGAGAAAGATGAAATCTACATCTGTAGGCTCAACTACTGTAGGTTAATTATAACTTGTCCCCCCCACCTCCCCAAGGTAGCTCTGCCCTCTTCTAGAGGATTGCTATGAGTCAACAGCCACTGGATGGCGGTGAGATTTTATTGTTTGGGGACTTTATTTGTCCCCTCTTCAAACTGCACATCTTCTTCACCCCAACTCTCACCTGGGAACTTTCCCTTGGCCATCCTCTGCTGGGACAAGCCACACTGACCTCCCCAAGTGTCCCTCAGATCCTACTGTCCTGTAGGAACCTGGTTTCACCCTTGGCTCCAACACCAGGAGTCCCTTCCCTCCTCTGGGTGGAGGGCCAGGGACTTGCAAAGAAATCCCTCTGTCTGCTTTTCCTTCCCACCCGCTGCCCCGTACCCTTCCAGAAAGGGAGTCAGTAAATGAGTACACAGCGTATGCGGACGAGTCGTCCTTTTCAGTCCTGCCAGGCCGTCCGGCCAGCTGACGGGCACGGCGTCGAGAGCCTCCTGCTTGCGCGCCAAAGAAGTTTGCCCTCAAGCATCTACTGAGCCCTTGCTCTGCGTCCGGTGGTGTGCCCTGCATCTTGGTCCCCTTTAACCTTCTCCGTCACTCTGCAGTCCAGGGATGTGAGTCTTTGGTCCCTCATCCTCAGAACACTTTACTTTCATTCATATATCACTCAGATTTGCAAATCATGTAGTAAATAAACCAATCCATTTCTAATATAGGGTTGACATGATATTTTATTTCAAACGTCTTTACCTGGTATACAAACAAACAACCTTCTCACCCACATGCAATAAACCTTCTTCATGCAGGGGGCTCTCTGGTGGCACGGTGAGTTAAGTATTGGGCTGCAAACCACAAGGTTGGTGGTTCAAACCCAACAGCCACACCACAGGCGAAAAATGAGGCTAATAGCGCCCACAAAGATGTACAGTCTCCGAACCCCCAAGGACAGCTCTACTCTGCCCTATAGGGTGGTTAGGAGCGGTGATTTACTCCGTGATTGTAAGCTTGCTTTAACACGTGAGAAAAGCCTATTTCTCAAGTCCAATCGACACTGCCATGATTTCTGCTGGTCTAATAATCTCGCAGTCAAGTCTGTTTGTGGAAAAAGGGCCACTCCCAGGACAGGCCTTTGGGCATGAGCCAAGGCCAAGAGGAAGCCCTAAGGACAAAATAACCTGTCCTCTTGGACTGTGCGAATCGGTAGCTGTAGGCTTGACATGATTTTAAAAAACCTCGCTGTCGTCAAGTCTATGCCGACGCAGCACCCCTTCAGGGCAGGGTCAACCTGCCTCACTGGTTTCCTGAGACAGGAACTCTCTCTCCGGGGGTCGAAAGCTTCATCGTTCTCTAGAGGAGCTGCTGGTGATTTCAAACTGCGGACCCTGCAGTTAGCTGCCCAGTGTAGATTCACTGTGCAGCCAGGATTCCTGTCAGACCTGATTAGAAGAATTGAAATAAATTAAAACGCCTTACCAGGGACTGCCAAACAGAGGGCGAGGAGACCGAGAAGAATGAGGCCTTTCATTTTAGATGCTCTTGCTCGGGAGGCACTGGAGAAATGAGCTTTCTCCCAACTCCCTTTAGTTTTAACTGTCTTCCAGGTACAAAGTCTGGTCATTAGCTGACGTCAACCTGCCACAGGCAATTGGGACCCAGGGTGTGGTCACACTGCACAGGTCTCTGCTGAGATATTTCCCCTGGCTTCAGAGTTGAAGATTATGAGGCTGACTCAAAGTCCTCCCTCACTCGGGAACCTGCTCTCCCTCCCCGGGAGGCTGGTGGACAAGTTTGGCTATTTTCTTTGTCATTTTTGCAAGCGACCACCTTCTGGGAGTTCGCCATCCCTTTCAACGCCCAGCGAAAATGGTCCGTGGACTAGCCCTGAATGCGCCCAGTGGCTAACTGAAAGGCCAGAGGGCCGAGTTCCTCCACAGGGGCAGGGAAAAGCCCCAGGGAACAAATTCCAAAACATCAGCGGCTGACCATCTCTAGAGCGCAGTGCCCCTCTGAGAGATGCCAGGCTGGCCACGAATCACACTTGACAGTCATGGCAGTGGATCTTCCAAAATGCCTGCAGGAAAATCCCTCAATCTTGTCCTTCCGTGTTCCCATTCGGGAACCCTCTCGTGTGGCGTGCCCTGTTGTAGTACAGGAGATCCAGTCTCCCCCCCTTCTCCCCCCTCCCCCTGCTGTCATTCTGAGAACCGCTGAGGGATAGTTATACCCAGCAGCCCCCCCCACCCCAACCCCCAGCAGCTGTCACCGCTTCTTGTCATCGTTCACTTTTGACCAGCTTCTCTGGACTTCTCTGATGTCACCTCTTATCAGGCAATTTGTAAATCACATCCCCAAGTTTCCACGGCTTGATCCGTGCCAGTAACCTGGACAGGAGTGCCCACCGCCACACCCATGACTGTGCCCAGCTCTCGTGATGCTGAAATGATAACATTAGGCTAACCTCACTGAAGGCACCAGGACGACCTGTCAAAGAGGGGACCACACATCCTACTGCTGCAAGAGAATGAGTGCCGAGCAGGCCCTTGGAGCTCCTCTGGCCTGGCGGGTCTGCGGCCAGGTGTCCCACCTCCCAGGTCCCTCCCACGCACCACTGTGCGCTTCAGCTCCCACCCCGACCTCAGTGTTAGGAGCCCGTGATGTCCCTTAGATGAAGGTCTTCTTCTTTTTTAATCATTATATTGGGGGCTCGTACCACTTTATCACAATCCAAACATCCATCCATTGTGTCAAGTTCCTTTGTACACCTGTTGCCATCATCATTCTCAAAACATTTGCTTTCTACTTGAGCCCTTAATATCAACTCCTCATTTTCCCCCTCCTTCATGAACCCTTGATAATTGATAAATTATTATTATTTAATTGATAATTATTATTATTTTGTCTTACACTGTCCAACATCTCCCTTCACCCACCTTTCTGTTGTCCGTCCCTCAGGGAGGAAGTTATATGTAGATGCTTGTAATCAGTTCCCCTTTACTACCCTCCACTCTCCTGGTATCGCCACTCTCACCACTGATCCTGAAGGGTTCACCTGTCCTGGATTCCCTGTGTTTCCAGTTCCTATCTGTACCAGTGTACATCCTCTGGTCTAGCCAGATTTGTAAGGTAGAATTGGGATCATGATAGTGAGGGGGAGGAAGCATTCAAGAACCAGAGGAAAGTTATATGTTTCATTGTTGCTACCCTGCAACCTGCCTGGTTCATCTCTTCCCCACAACCCCTCAGCAAGGGGTGTCCGGTTGACTAGCCTTGGACTTTGAGTCTCCACTCTGCACTCACCCACATTTTCAATGATATGATTTTATGTTTCTTGATGCTTGATACCTGATCTCTTCGATACCTTGTGGCCACACAGGCTGGTGTGTTTCTTCCATGTGGCTTTGTTGCTTCTGAGCTAGATGGCCACTTGTTTATCTTTGAGCCTTTAAGACCCCAGACCCTATATCTTTTGATAGCTGGGCACCATCATCTTTCTTTACCACATTTGCTTATGCACATGTTTGGCTTCATTGATTGTATCAGGGAGGTGGGCACCCACTGATATGGTTTTTAGCTCTTTGATGTCTGATAACTTGGTCCCTTCTGCACCATGTGGTCAGACAGGTTCATGTTCTTCTTCCTTGTGGGCTTTGATGCTGCTCAGTTAGATGGCCACTTGTTCATCTTCAAGCTTTTAAGACCCTACGTGCTGTGTCTTTTGATAGCCGGGCACCATCAGCTTTCTTTACCACATTTGCTTATGCACACATTTGTCTTCAGTGGTTGTGTCAGAAAGGTGAGCACCCACTGATATGATTTTTAGCTCTTTGATGTCTGACAACAGGTCTCTTCTACACCTCGTGTTCAGCTAAGCTGGTGTGCTTCTTCCATGTGGGCTTTGATACTTCTCAGCTAGATGGCCGCTTGTTTATCTTCAAGCTTTTAAGACCCCAGACGGTATATCTTTTGGTAGTTGAGCACTGTCAGCTTTCTTCACCACATTTGCTTATGTACCCACTTTGTCTTCAGCAATTGTGTCGGGAAGGTGTGCATCATGGAAGGCCAATTTATTAGAACAAAGTGTTTCTCTCATTGAGTAAGTGCTTGAGTGGAGGCCCAATGTCCATCTGCTGCCTTAATACTAAACATCTAAATATATGCACATAGATCTGTTTCCCCACACTCATATAAATATATTTACATATGTACTTTCCAGTCTTTGGACTTCTATAAATACCCTTTGTCACCTAGTTCTTTCCTCTATTTCCTTTTGCTTTCCTCTTGTCCCACTGTCATGCTCAGCCTTCATTGGGGTTTCAGTAATTCCTCTCGGTTACCTTGCCCTAGCTGACTCCCTACCAGGCCACTCACACCCTCCTTGCTACTGATTTTGGATCACTTATTCTCCCCTGTCCCTTGGTTGTTCAGCACCACCTCCCTGGCCCCTCATCATCACTGCTTTTTAGCAATGAGTAGTACTCCATTGAATCTAGGCTCATGCAACTCTTTTCACAATCCATCCATCCATCCATTGTGTCAAGCACATTTGTACATTTGTTGCCACCATTTTTTTCAAAACATTTTTCCCCTGCTTGAGCCCTTGGTGTCAGCTCCTCATTTCCCCCTTCCCTCCCTGCCCCCTCTCACGCACCCTTGATAATTTATAAATTATTATTATTTTTTCATGTCTTGCACTGTCCAATGTCTCCCCCCACCCCCCTGGTCTGTTGTCCATCCCCCTGGGAGGGGGTTTATGAGATCATTATGATCACTTCCCCCTTTCTCCCCCACCTTCCCCTTCCCCTCCAGGTGAGGCTACTCTCATTCTTGATCCCTAAGGGATTAACTGTCCTGGATCCCCTGTGCTTGCAGCTCTGGTCTCCCCGCCGGACATGAGGGTCTTCACTCACTTCCCCCTCCTGAAAGTCTCTCTCTGATGAAGCTCAACCAAAGAGATTTTTTTGAAAATCAGGGACGTTTTACTAATTTGGGCCAGCCTTTTGATTTTGACTGTCATGAAAATAAATTGATTTGTTTGGTGTGTTTGTGTGTGTGTGCGTTTGTTGTGTGTGTTTGGGTGTGTGTTGTGTTTGTGTGTGTTTGGGGTGTGTTTGTGTATGTGTGTATGTGTGTTTGGTGTGTGTGTTGTGTTTGTGTGTGTTTTGGGTGTGTTTGTGTGTGTGTATGTGTGTTTGGGGGTGTGTGTGCGCGCTTGGGTGTGTGTGTTTGGGTGTGTGTGTGTGCGTTTGCGTGTCTTTGGGGTGTGTGTGTCTTTGGGGTGTTTGTGTGTGTGTGTGTTAATGTACAAGTTGTGTGAAAGCTGTCCTCAAAGTCTCCGTGAAGGACTAAGCTCTGGGGTTTGCAGGTGTTCTTCACAGATCCAGACTCGCCAGGGACCGCCATATCGCGCTGAGTTATTCTCAGGGAGAAAGACTCGGGCCACAGAGCTTTAAACCCAGGACTTCCAAACAAAACCCAGAAAGCACTGGATTGGGGTCTAATGTCCGTCAGCGAGATGTGTTTCTTTGAAGTGTCAACCTGTGCGTTCCGATAAGCGTACACGCCTGTGAAGCCATCCTGGTCACCCCGAGGCCCCCTCCCTAGCACCAGCCCCTGCAGTCCCTGGACTCCCCGCTCCCAGCCGCAGGCCCCACCCCCGCCCACTCCACCAGCGCAGTACCTGAAGGCCCTGATTCTCCCAGCCCTCCCCTCTGCAGCCCCTCAGTACCCGCTGGAGCCCCCCAGCACCCCCCGCCGCAGCCCCCCAGCCCCAAGCCGCAGCCCCTGTGTCCCATTGCCAGTCGGAGTTGTCCAGAGTCACTGATGGCTGGTGTCACAGGGCCCGCGCTCCTCTGTGTCGCCCCCCTCCCAGCCCCGTGTGAAACCCACTCGTGTGACCATGCGTGTCCGGCCGTCATCCCTGCCCTCGTCCTTTCTTCTGCATCGTTGTTGAGTCGTGGTTTATAAAGTGTCCCTCTTTGAAATCTGGGCATACACGACACCTATGAAACAGTAAACAACCTGAAGACACCAAACAGCCGCAGCGCTTCTCAGTTTTCCTCCAGCCCATGACCCCTCCCACCCCCACCCCGCTGGGCTCCCCGCTGTGCGCCACGACAGACAGTGGGGTTCGCGCGTCCTAGGACTGCACGCAAGCGGCGCCCTGCACACGGACTTGCTTGCGCGGTGGGGGGTGGGTGAGGAAGGGGTGAAGGTTCCCTTCTTTTTAATCATTTTATTGGGGGCTCGTACAACTCTGATCACAACCCATGCATACACCCGTGGTGTCAAGCACCTTTGTACATTCGTTGGGTTCTGGCTTCTTCTACTCAGTAGAATTTATTTTTAGATTCCTCTATGTTATATGTTGAGTACCAGGTGTTAGGAGACACTGCAACTGCCCTTACCTGCTTTGGACCGATTCCAGCTTCTTACTAGTTTAATAATTCCAGCTTCTTAGGCAAGGAGCTCCGCTGGCATCGTGGGTTGTGCATGGAGCTGCTTATTACAAGGTCAGTGGTTTGAAGCCACCAGCTGCTCCCCAGGAGAAAGCTGAGGCTGTCTGCTGCACTCGAGATTTAGTCCACTTTTCTCATAGGCTCGCTTTGAGTCAGAATTGACTCAATGGTAGTGAGGGGGAGTTGTTTGTTTGGATACTTAAAAGCAGAACCTGGTGGACTGGAACTGTTAGCCTTGCAGTTAGCAGTCCAATGCATAATCCACTATGCCACCAGGACCTCCTGGTTATGGTACGTTGATAGGAGTCAGTGTCAACCCCTAGTACAGAACGCAGCACCACCCAGCACTGTGCCATCCCCACAATTATTGTTTATGTTTGAGCCCATTGGCACAGCAGCCACTGCGGCATGTCTTCACCGTTTTCCCTGTCCCTTTACCTTGCCAGGCAGGATGTTCTTTTCCAGGGACTGGTCCCTCCCAATCACATGTCCCAAGTGTGTGAGACCAACTCTCGCCATCTTGCCTTTCCGGAACGCTCTGGCTGCACTGCTTCTGCGACAGATTGCTTTGCTCTTTGGCGGCCTGTGGGAAATTCTGTAACTTGCACAGCGTGTAAACTCCAATAGGGAAGAAATAGGAAAAGCTGAAAGCTCGGGCGATACTAAGGGGCCCTGGTGACATGAACGGCTAAGCAGCAGCAGCGAACCAACGTCCCCGGTGGGAGCCACCAGCTCCTCCATGAGAGATAAGACTGGGCAACTTGTTCCCATAAGTGGCGTCTTTCAAACCCTATGGATGGAACAATTTTACTCTGGCCCATCAGATTGCCTTCTGTCAAAACTGACGCACGACACAAAATAACAACAGAAGTGCTAACCAAAAGGTTCGAGGATCGGGTCCACCCAGAGGAGCCTTGGGGAAAATGTCTGACAATACGCTTCTGACAAATCAGCTGTTGAGACCCGATGCAGCACGTTACCGCTCTGACATGCGTGGGATCCTCACGACTTCCATCCCCCTGAATACAATTTAGGGAACGTCCCCGAAGCCAGGGAGTATCAAGATCAGATTTCACATAGAACGGGTTTTCTGACAGGCCTCCAAGCATGGACAATCAGCAAACTTTTCCGAAATTCCAGCGAGCAACAATTCTGCCCATGGACTGAATTATCAATTAGTTGAATGCGATATATAAATCAATTTTGAATGCAAAAGCCACTGTGCTGTACGTATGCAGGTTGTTATGTTGGGCGTCACCCCTGGTCTGTCCATTTGTCTTGCAGTGGTGGCTGGCGTGTTGCTGAGATGCTGGAAGCGATGTCACTGTCTTTCACATGCCAGCAGGGTCACCCAAAGCGAACAGGCTGCAGCGGAGCATCCAGACTAAGAACAGACAACGAAGAAGGGATTGGCTGTCTACTTCCGAGGAAGGTGCCACCGAAAACCTTATGCGTGGCATCGAAACATTGTCAGATAGCCCCCTACTGAACGGGAGCAGAACAGTGTCCGAGTTAGTGCAGAGGATGGGCCCTTCAGGTCAGAAGGCACTGGACATGTGACTGAGGAGGAGCCGCTTTCTCAACGTAGAGTCGGCCAAGGTGATGGGGATGGAGTTCACTGCGTGGGAAGAAAGCCTTCAGAATCTTCATTTGCCGATGGGGCACAACTCAGAATGAGAAGAGACGACTGCAAGAATCCACTAATAATCAGAACTGGAAGTGCATGAAGTATGAATCTAGGAAAGTTGGAAGTCATCCAAAATGAAACGAATGCATAAAGAGCAATATCACAGGTATTAGTTAGCTGAAATGGACTTGTACTGGCCAGGGAAATCATATGCTTTTCTAGGCTGGGCATGACACTATCAAGACACATTGCATTCATTGTTAAAAAGGATGTTTCGAGGTTTATCTTCAAGTGCAATGTTGTCTGTGATAGGATCATATCTACCCACCTTCAAGGAAATCCAATCAAAACAATTATTGCTCAAATTTATACACCAACCGTGAAAGCTATGATGCAGACATTGAAGAATTCTAACAACATCAGTCAAAACTGATCAAACATGCAGTCAAGATGCATTAAAAATTTTATCAGTGATTGGAATATGAAAATTGGAAACAAAGAGGAAGGAACAGTGATTGGAAAATATGGTCTTAGGGATAAAAAATAAAGCTGGGGGTCCTATGGTAGAGTTTTGCAAGACCAACAACTTGTTCACAGCAAATACCTTTTTCAGCAACAAATAGCAACTATACACATGGAGTGTTCCAGATGGAATACACAGAAACCACAATGACTACATCTGTGGGAAGAGAGGATGGAGAAGCTCGATGTCAGCAGCAAAAACCAGGCCAGAGCTGCCTGTGAAGCAGACCATCAATTGCTCATATCTAAGTTCAGATTGAAGCTGAAGAAAATGAAAAGAAGTCTATGAGAGCTTGAATATATCTCACATCTCAAGAACAGCTTTGCTGCATTGAACTCGAATGACAGAAGACCATCATTCATAAAGAAAGCCAAAAGTCATTAAAAAGACAGAAAGAAAGAGACGATCAAAGCGGAAGTCAGAAGCGGCTCCGAAACTTCACTCTTAATCATAGAGTAATGGAAAGAACTAAAGACAGGTGTAATCTTGAAAGCTTGTATGGACAAAATATTAAACGGTGCAGGAAGATGGACAGATTACATGGAGTCACTGTTGCAAACAGAACAAGTGGGCAGTCCACCACTGCAGGAGGTAGCACGTGAGCAAAACCCAACAGCGCTGGAGGAAGAAGATCAGAATGCACAGAAAGCATCAACCCAAAGCGAGGCTCCCGGCATTGATGGAACACCAATGGAAGCCTTTCAACAAGCCGGTGAAGCGCTGGAAGCACTCACGCGTCTGTGCCAGGAAATTTGGAAGCGAGCTACTTGGCCAACCGACTGGAAGAGCTCCAGATGTGTGCCCATTTCAAAGAAGGGTAACCCAAGAGAATGCTCCAACCATAGCACAGTATAACATACGGGTAAGAATTAAAGTCTAAAGGAAAAAAAAGGAAAATGATTAGGGCAAAGAATGTACAGATGTGCTTTACACAATTGATGTATGTATAAGCATGGATTGTGATAAGAGTTGTATGAGCCCCTAATAAAATGTAAAAAAAAGAATTAAAGTCTAATGATCAACTACAGTGGTCAGCCAACTTTTAGTCATGCCTGAATTATTTCTGCTGTTGTTAATGGATTGGTTGATGACTAATACCTATATGGTGGGTTTTAATAGCTCATAAGGGTATACGTCTCTTAATCTATTCACTGTCTAGCCTTGAAGGAGCCCTGGTGGTGTAGTGGATTTCTCATTGGATACGAACTGCAAAGTCAGCAGTTCAAACTCACCAGTCACTTCAAGGGAGAAAGATGGGGATTTCTGCCCCTGTAGATATTTACAGCCTTACAAACCCAGATGGGGCAATTCTACCCCATCCTATAGGGTCAGTCTGAGGCAGAATTCACTCACTGATGTAGGTTGGATTTAATCTTGAATATACGGGTGAACACTAGGGAGGATGCGTTCAATGGTATATAATGGGTGGGCGGGAAATGTCTCAAACTGGACTCTCAGGGAAGGACAAGACTGCGGGTATGGTTTGATTTGGGTTCCAGCTCCATTCCTCTGCTCTCCTCTGTGCCTCAGCTTTGCCCTCAGAAAAGTGAAAGCATGTCAAGGTCTTACATTCTCAGAACACTCTACAGAAGTGTTTTTCCCTAGTTATATCCCCTTTTGCCATGTGCTCAGGAGTGTATTACCCAACACACCAGGTAAGCACACAGCTTACTAATCTGTAGTGAACAATTTCTTACTAATCTGTAATGAACAATTTCATAGGGGGTTCATCACAGCTGATCACTGAAAAAGAAGAGCCAGGAGTGGAGCATGTCCTTTGGACCCTGGGTCCCTGTGCTGAGAACCAACTAGACCTAGGGGAAGATGCATGTCAATCTCCTTAGACATCTCTCTGCAACAATGGGTCCACAGATATGGAGAGGAGACAAAGGAGACAGAAGCTGAAGAGACAAGGAGCTTGGGCAGCAGAGCTGTCTCAGTCTCAAAGGGTAGGGCCATGACTGCTGGAGTCTCTGATGTTTGATGTGGTGAAAAACATGTGAGCCTGTACGCTACCGTGAAAAGCATGGCAGGGCCAGCATATGATTTCCTCTGTCTTCAAAAGGGGGTTGGAGGATCAAGCTCCATCTTAATCCACGGTTGATTCCTATGAGGCGGTGCTCAAACATGCCTCCAACCTCCAACCTCCTTACCAATTCTAGCGCCTGCTGCTCACTGCTCGTCCTGCACCACTTGATGTCTCTGCTGGATTCAGAAACTCATTGCATAGGCTACACAGAACTCACAGGCAGTACTCACAGTTAAGAAGGTTATGAGGGAAGTTAACAGGCTACATTTCAACACCAGAAATGGTCGGGATACAGTACTGGGCCAGATGGTCTCTGCTCTGCATGGCTGCAGGTCACCCCACTCTATGAGTGAGCCTCTTGCCCAGAGGCACTTAGCTTAACCCACAGATCTGTCTCATGCTTTGGCTCTTGGTTCTGTGGTGGTGAGGTAGCTAGTTTATTGTGCCAACCTGGCTGATAAACACATGTGGGGTTAATTGAAGGGTAGAGGGATACATGGCTCAGTGAGCCTCTCCTTTCTAGTTCTCGGGTCCCTTGCTTGCTGATAGTTGGATCAGGGTGCAGCTGCTTTAGCAAGTTCGCCAATGGCAAGGCTCACTTCCTCAAGACATCCCTGAGGAGAAGCCACATGAACCTAACCGAAGCAGCCCTGGGAGCTGGAGCAGCCGTGTGGAGACCCCTGCCAGCACCGGGATGCTTACACATTCACTGACTCGGCTTTCTTCCTGCAGTCGGCATGTTTGCATCTGTTTTGTGAGATGGAGGAGGACTAACTTTGTGGATTGGTGTCAGACATATGGGTCAATGGGCTAATGTTGGATTTTTGGGATTGGGCAGCACTTGGTTGGATGTTTTCTTGATGTGCACTTAACCTTTATATAAAACTCTCTTATGCATGAGTTTCTGTGGATTTGTTTCTCGAAAGTATCCAGGCTAACACAGGTGGTCTCTCCCCTGCCTGGTGTCACAGCTTTCTGTCTCCTGATCCAGGTGACTCAGAACTAAGGATCTCGGGCGCCAAAGGACATACTCCACTCCTGGCTCTTGTTTGTTGATAGTAGTGAGAGTCCCACTTGTGAGAGGGCTCAGCCTGCTTCTGAGAGAGCACATCTTTTCTTCAATCATTTCATTAGGGGCTCATACAACTCTTATCACAATCCACACATACAGCCATTGTGTAAAGCACATTTGTACAGTCATTGCTCTCATCATTCTCAAAACAGTTGCTCTCCACTTAAGCCCCTGGCAGCAGCTCCTCATTTTCCCCTCCCTTTCCTCTCCCCCTCCCTCATGAACCATTGATAATTTATAAATTATTATTTTGTCATATCTTTCACTGTCTGATGACTCCCCTCACCCACTTTTCTGTTGTCCATCCCCCAGGGAGGAGGTTATATGTAGACCCCTGAAATCGGTTCCCCCTTTCCACCCCACCTTCGCTCCACCCTCCCAGTATTGCCACTCTCACCACTGGTCCTGAAGGGATCATCCACCCTGGATTCCCTGTGTTTCCAGTTCTTATCTGTACCAGTGTACATCCTCTGGTCTAGCCAGATTTGTAGGGTAGATTTGGGATCATGACAGTGGGCAGGGGAAGAAGAATTTAGGAACTAGAGGAAAGTTGTATGTTTCATCATTGCTACACTGCACCCTGACTGACTCGTCTCCTCCCCGTGACCCTTCTGTAAGGGGATGTCCAATTGTCTACAGATGGGCTTTGGGTCTCCACTCGCACTTCCCCTCATTCACAATGATATGATTTTTTTGTTCTGATGATGCCGGATACCTCATCCTTTTGACACCTCATGATTGCACAGGTTGGTGTGCTTCTTCGATGTGGGCTTTGTTGCTTCTGAGCTAGATGGCCACTTGTTTACCACAGATGCTATATCTTTTGATAGCTGGGCACCATCTGCTTTCTTCACCATATTTGCTTAAGCACCCATTTGTCTTCAGTGATCATATCAGGGAGGTAATCACACAATGATATGGTTTTTTGTTCTTTGATGTCTGATAACCGATCCCTACAGCAGAGAGCTCATCTTATACTGAGGAAGATGGCCCGATCAGCCAATCCTCATGGTGGAATTCTAACTTTTTACAATCCACAATTAACTTGCTCACCATCACTCATGACTGAATCAGATAATCAGCATTGTGAAATGATTTATTTTAGAAAGATTAATGCATGATTAGTCCCAATGCAGTGGAGATAAGAGATCCCCTAAATATTTGACTTTTCAAAATTATGATGCTACTCCATGTATCCCTGATACTACCCACACTCCTCCCCTTAGTGCATCTCCTCCTGTCCCAGGGTTGCGCACCTTGCTGCAATGTCTCTCGGAACTCACGAACCACTCCAGAAAGGGCCCATGTGGCTGTGAGGGCCGCTAAGGCCCAAATATGTTCAGACCTCCGTCTGGAGGATTCTTCTCACCCACCAGGCCGTGGAATTTAGTGAAATCAGGTCAGACAAAAGGTCAAAATTCAAATCACAATATCTAGCGATCAGAAGGAGGCAAAGCAGACGTGAGATCCAGAGCAAGAGAGAGAAATGTCTGGTCTCACTTGGATGGCCAGGCCACCCAGGGTGCTGGGCCTCACATCAAGATGCTCTGTGAATCTCGGACCAGCAGTCTTCTTGGGTCGTAACTGGCATCTGATTGGTGTTCCTCACCGGTGACTCAGTACTAATCTGCACATGCTCAGTCAGGGACAGGAGATAACAAAGATGGTATTGGTGGAGGGTGGTTTTTGCCTTCTGGAGTCCGTGCCCCGAATGTAGTGACTTTGCTCACACCTTCTAGTAAGGTGGGAACTCAAAAAAGATCCCACCTTAATCCTGTCTCATTAGCAGAACACAGCTCCCTCCAAAATGGGAGTATAACCACAGGTGTAGAAGCTAGAATTTACATCAAAAGGGTAGGACTATGGCTAGAAGGGCCAAAGCTCAAGCATCCTCTCCCACCTTCCCTTCCTCAGACCTATCAGGACAAGGTTGTTTGGTCGGACTTACAAAGACTATGACTACAAGAGCCATATCACAGAATCCTGTGTCACGCTACCCGTGTTTCCCAGATAATCCACCCCTGTATGTGCTGCTCTTACATCAGTCACCATGGCAAGGGACAGATGGGATTCCACTGATTGGTTCGGTCTAGTGGGGCCAGCCCCACTCACGCTTGGCTGCTTCAAGATGGGAGATTAGGATGTGTATCAGGGGAGTAGCCAAAAATACCGGTACCACTTTGAAAACAAAAATCCTTGAATAACCCAACAGCCCATAATAAAGACAGTAGATGCTAATCAACGCAGTCTGCCATGTGTCATGTGTCATGACCATTAAAGTGAGACCCCAGATCCCCAAACACAAGAAAGGACATGTTCTACCAAAGATACTTAATTGAATTCCTTCTTGCAGTTCTCATACAAGAATGAAAAATAATAACAAATAAAGTTACAATAAAACTTGACATTAGACACAAAAAGGGCACTAGGAACATGAAAGAACCCCTGGGCTGCCCTCTTCTGGGCTGGGGCTGCGCTGGCTGTCACAGTAAACATCTGTGCCCAGAGACGCTGAGGCCCTGGCAAGGTGGCTGGATTCTGCATCAGAAGCTGGACACTGGGCTCTCGAACCTTCAGCCAAACAGAATGCCCGCAAATCAAAAGACGACCTGTTCTTGCTCCCGAAGATCTTGATTTTACCGTTTCCTACTCAACTCATTGTGGATGGGGTGCACGTTAGAAGACATAGCCATCCATTCACCGGGCTGGGGACTCTAGTGAAGACTGAAGGTCCCTTCTCCCTTGGGCATTCTCCCAACCCTACTTGCCCTTTATACTCCTGGTCATGAGTTCTCCCCCTTTTGACAACACCCATTAACAATTTAAAAGCTCTAGCATGCACCCCCATGGTGGCCTCTCTAGCCCAAGATTTCTAATGAGCCTCTAAAAGTTTCTGGATGCCCCTACATCAGACCTTTTCCCAAAATATCGAGATACATGTCTCTCTCCTGTCTTTTATATGTTTTGGCTGGGTTGCAAGCCTTTAGCAATTCAACGAATGCTAATCAAAATTCCTAAATTTGAAGGACATAAGCACTAAAACTTGTCAGAGAGTGAACCTGAGACCCCAGAAAGACAAAATCTCTTCTCTTCGCCCTTGAACTTCACCACCGAAGTCCAAGGATGGTCCCAGACGAAGTGGTCACCATCTGTATCTCTCAATTCAAGAGGCCAGTTTCTCAGGAGTGGACAACGCTGGGGAGCTTTCTTTTAGATTAGAATTAACTCCTAAAGCCCCACTAAGAACACAAATACGAGCCCTTGACTTAGAACTTGGGACAAATTTGAGAAAGCCAATGATCTTACGGGGACTAATAGACTCTGTGCAAGCAATGCCAGGGAGCTCCCAGGTCTACTCCGCAGCGTGCCTGTCAGTCGGACTTGTAGGTAAGTCAAAACAGGTGCTTAAGGTTCTTATTTAAATAGCCTTACTGTTAGAGCAAGAAGTCAAAGAGCCGTTTCGATGATTTGACAGTGGCTCTGACAGCACACGCAGGTGACTGTGACGAATTTGACGCCATGAGGGACTGGGTCAACTTTCCAAGTGAGGGCAAATTTTCATGACATTAAAAAGTAAGTCCAAGTTGTCCCTGTGCCAGACATCGGTAAGCCAGGGACTGTTCTTAGGTGCTTGGTTGGCAAACAGGATCTGTCCACAATGTCCACTCGGAGAGCCGGGAATGTATTGGATGGAAGAGAAATGCCAGTGCCCAGGTCTTCGTCTAGGTCTTCATACATGTCCACTGCTCCATCAATCTTTCTAAATACTCAATGGCTTGAGAGTCCTGGATGGTCCTGAAGCTTTACCCATTTAGAACAGAAATTAAAAGAGAGAGAGAAAGGTAAGACTCTTAGAAATGATGTGTTCCAATATATATGTGAAGCTTTAGATGAATAAAATATGAACATTATTTGAAGACTGTTTACACATATTAACTTACTTTACCTTTATCCTATGGAACAGGCTTCACTCGTGTGTCCCTTTGTCAGGTGAGACATCAGACCCAGGGAGGTGAAGCCTGCTGTCCAAGGTCACCCAGCCCATGACAGAAGGAATAGGAGTTGACCCTAGATTTGACTCTGAAGTCCACATTTCATCGACTATTGAAGAGATTCTTTCTAACAGCTCTATGTTAAAGCAGGTGAAGTGACTGCCCATTCACTGACAAGAAGGAAAGGAAATTTCTGCTGAGCTTGATCTTTAAGCTTCACCATAGGTGGGGCCAGGAGGCCCTCTCCTAGAGCGCGCGTCCCCCCACATACCCTGCTGTGTCTGAGCCAGCTGGTGTCTTTTGTGCAGATCCTCTCTTTGTACACACACTAAACAGTTAGACTTCTATGGCCGAAGGAAATTTTATGTCCCAGACAAGCCAGGAGACCTCAAAATAAACATCTCAAAGGCGAGGCTCCATTTAAAAACACATCTCTATGAGACCAAATATCGACAAGGGCTCTAAAGCAAAGACGGATGGAGCGGGGACAGGGACACTAGCATTCTGGAAACAGAACAACCAGAACACAGTTTTGAGAATATTGACACACTGTGAGAAACGGAACTAATGCCGCTGAACGTCTTGGGTAGGGATTGCCAAATGGGGACCTAATATGCTGTGTTCACGGAAAACACAATAAAGTGCCGAGATCCTCAAAGGTCAGTGGAAGTGAGAGCCTTGCTCAGCAGTCCCCAGAGCCTCTACCCCTCTCTCAGGCTCCCTGTACCAGCCTCTCACTGTACCCGTCCCGGCTCTCTTACTCTCTTTGTTTCTCTGCTGTACCGCGTCTGCACTACTCCTGCCCCACCTTCTTTCTCCCTTCTCCCTACTCATATTTAATTTATTCAAAAAAAATTTTCATTTCTCCCTCTGGTAGTTAGAAAGTTTCATGTCAACTTGATAAAGCGTAGGGGTGGATTCTAACCTGCCAATCAGGTTACAGCCTGATGATGCCTCCTTGTGGCCTTGGCCTTCTCATAAGGAGGGTCATGGGAACACCCCCTCTTCCTGCTTTCACCTTCCTGTTGACAAGCCACACTGAGCCTGTGAGAGCCTTGTGATGCTTCCACTGATGTTGGATCCACAAGACTTTTCATGCACCGGCCTGTGACCTTCCTGCATTCTGCATCATTGCATGTGGCTGTGTGAGTCTGAAGAGGGACTGATGGACTAGTATCGGACGTAATGGACTTGAGATGGACTGGGCTGGGATGTTTTCCTGATATATAATTACTTCTAGATAGAAAGCCCTTCCTTACACATATATGACTGTTACTGGATTTGTTTTTCTAGTCAACCCCGTCTAAGCCACTCCCCATTGTGTCTCTTCCTTATCTCTCTTTGGTCCCCTTCCTCCATCCCCATTGTTCCCCCATTCCACCTTAGGCCCCTTTCCCACCATCACATTCTCCAGAGTCATCTCTCGTAGGTTGCCTGCTTACAACATTTCATTCAGTCATGCTCGCTACCGTTCCCATAAATACCTAACCCACACAAGCTACTCTCCTCAAAAGTCCTCCCAGGAGAGAGACATGCCCAGCCGGAGCCATGAGTCAGCATCAGCTCCACATCGATGGATTTAACCATTCGCCAAATCAGTTCAGACTCATGGCGGTCCTTTGTGTGTCCAAGTAGACAGAACTGCTTCCCCATAGGATTTTCAATGACCGATTTTTATTTTTTTTAATTTTAAAGAGATTGCCAAGTCTTCCTGATGAGGTAGCTCTGGACAGGCTCAAACCTCTAACCTTTGGACTGGCAGCCAAGTGCGTTAACTGTCTGCACCACTCAGGGACTCTTAAAGGGACCTTACCAAAACGCAAGACAAACCCACTGCCGTCAAACCAACACCCACTCATGGCAAAACCCTACATAGCAGTAGGTCTCCACCTTCCTCATGCGGCGACCCTTTCATACAGTCGCTCATGTGGTGGTGACCCCCCAACCACAACATTATTGTCGTTCATAACTCTCATATCGCTACTGTTATGGATCCTCATGTACGTAGCTGATATGCAGGATGTATTTTCAACATTACAAGTTGAACATAAGTAATGCATAGTGATTCATCACAAAAGTAATGTCCTTACATATTGTGAAATATTTATTTCTGTTGACAAATACATGAAATTTTGTCTTGAAGCATGGTGTAACATAGGTAACAATCTTCACATCGGGTACTCATAGGTGGGCGTATCTGTATGTGGGCGGACCCGCCTGGAGACAGAGGAGCGGTGTCTCATTTCCTAAGACCATTGGAAAGATGGCCATTCGACCCCCAAAGGGGTTGCTATATAGGGTTTTGGAGGCTGTAAATCTGTATGGGAGCAGACAGCCTCAACGCTCTAGTGACTGGTAGATTCAAACTGCCGACTTTGCAGTTAGCCATCTGGCGCTTACCCTATCTCACCACCTAGATGAAGCTTTTTACACGTATTGACAAGGAAATAAAAGACAAGAGAAATTAACGGACCCATACCAAGTCACATGGTTGCATCCAGCTGCCTGCCCCAAAGCCAGCAGTTTGAACTCATCGGCAACAGAGAAAGATGTGGTGGTGGTGGGGTGGGGTGGGGTGGGAGGGGTTAAGGGGGGGTCAGCTTCTCTTAGGATTGAGCTTTGGAAATCCTGTAGGGCAGCTCTATCCCTCTGCGGGGTCCCAAGGCTTTACTGACAATCGCAGGGCCAACCCTATGGCTTTCGAAAGCCTCACCTGCCTAAAAGTCAGGTAGCCGAAAGGACTCTTACCTAGTAGTCAGGGTGGGGCAGCCTTCCCTGGCTCACGTAAGGATTTTGTGGCTGATTGGACACAGTCTTGATTTTGGGGAAGATGGCCCCACTGTTGTTGGCTCCGAAGTTGATAAATTCTGTCTGCTGCAGTTTTAATCGTGGAGAGTTTTTCTCAATCAAGTTTTCCTCTTCATCATCCTTGCTTTTTCTCTTTATTCTGAAATCGGCAATGAGAATTAGGATCTGACAGGGGCAGAGCATCCTTGGGAATAAATGTTCATGTTTAAAATTATAGTTTGAATTTTAAAATCATTTAAAATTTACACAGAAATTACAAAAATGTCTACAGAGAGCTCCCATGCACCTATCACTCAGATTCCCCAACTGTTGACATTTCTGGACCATTTGAGAATACGTTGCAGACTGTAACCTGCAAGGTCAGTAGTTCGAAACCAGCGTACGGGGTTATACAGTCTCGGAAGCTCACAGGGGCAGTCCGACCCCGCCCTGAAGTCAGAATTGACTTGATGGCAGTGAGTTTGGTTTTGGGTTTACAGAGCTCATGAAGCCCATTACCTGCAGCACTTCTTGCAGTTTCTAAACATAGGGTAGTCTACTCAATAAGCACTGTGTGACCATCACAATCAGGATTTTGACATGAACCCGATATGACCATATAATTCCACTGGCCGCCAGTCAAAATTTGCCAGTAATGTTGTGGTCATTATGTAATCATTTGTCAATTTGAGAGGCTTCAGAGTGAAGGGGTGGAGTCTAGCCTGTCCATAGGTAGCCAGTGAGGCCTCTGTGTGGGCATGACCTTCTCCTGAGTATTCCTCCATGGAGGTGGGAGACATTGAAACTGAGAAGACACATGGAACTACATTAGTGAGCTGGATGAACCATGTAGAGACCCCTACCAATGCTGCGATGCCTCTTGTAAGGTGACCAGATTTTAACATTGGTAAAGTGGGACACCATTGATAAAACTCATATCCATTCCAAAATAGACACATTGCAGCTGAAAACCGCATATCCTAGCTTGTCATGCATTCTTTACAAAAATTGGAACTTTTTAAAAACGCCACGGGACAGGCGACAAATTGTTAAAAATCGGGACTGTCCCGGCAAAAGCGGGATGTCTGGTCACCTTACTCTACTGCTACTGGATCCACAAGACTTTTCACCCATTGGCCTGTGATCTTCCTGGATTTAGCATCATTGCACATGTTTTGTGAGTCTAAAGAGGACTTTATAGATTGGTATTGGACATATGGGCTAATATTGGACTTATGGACTTGATCTGGACTGGGTGGGGATATTTTTTCAATATTTAAAGCTCATTCCTGTACATGTATGAGTGTCTATAAATTTTGTTTCTCTAGTCTACCTGGACTAACACAAATGTGAACATTCTCAAGTGTGCCTTTCAATTATGTGAGGCAAGGAGTCGAAGTCAAAGAGAAAAGAGGAAAGTCAAGGTCTACAGTAGCCCCACGGTGGGTGGAAGGAGCAAGTCCAGGTAAGAAAGGTGTTAAAGAAGAAACAGGAGTTTCCCAGGTTCTGTTGCGGCCCCTCAAAGAAGAGCTCACGCTCAGAGCCCAAGACTGAAATAGAAATCGTGGTGCTTTGTTTCTGCTTCCCAGCTTTGTGTCCTGGGAGAAGAGTGAATAAAAAGGTAGAAAACCAAAAGAAACAAAACTCTCTGGGAGTCAAGCATATGCTTATTTGCTTACATAATGGTGGGAAAATTCTGTACCTCTTTGGCCAAACATAAGTTCTAGCTAGATATTTTTAAAAGGAGCTGTTTTTTCAAAAATCAAAGGCAAGATCCTGGCACATGGGCAGTGGGACGAAGGTCAGGGAGACCTTGGGTGGTGCGGGCTGGAAGGTGGGCAGTCTGAGTCCACCAAGAGGGGGCTCAGTGGAAAGACCTGGCTATCAACCACCGCCCAAACCCGCCATGGAAACCTTGTGGAGCATGGTTCTGCTTCGACGCGCCTGGGGTTGGTCACCAGGAGTGAGCGGCAACTCAGTGGCCACAGGTAGCTTTAAATGGGAATACATGTTTAATGAAATGTGCTGATCAATTAAAATTAGTAATGAATAAATAATTGGACACAAATCCCCTTCCCTTATGAGAAGAAATCTTCAGACACCATGCTAAGAAATGACCATGTAGAGATGACGTTTCTCCTTATTTTAAAACGAGAGCCTTAATTAAGGTTGATTTTAGATCGCTTGCTGCTGGGTCCTGAGCAAGAGAATGAATAGTTTGATGGAAATCAAGTTTGACAATATAAGTGCAGTTCAATATTGTTAAAGTCTTTTTTTAATACCACGAGGAAACGCAGCCTATGTCCCAACATACATATCTTAAGCATAAAGAACCAAACCTTGCCCAAACACAAAGTAAACAAAACCAAGTATATATGTGCGTGTGTGTGTTGCTTAACATCTGTGCGCACTCTTTGGTACACACATCCACGATCCAATAATATAGTCTAATAAAACAAACCACTGCTGTGGGGACAATTCCAACTCATAGCAACCCCATGGGACAGAGAACTGCCCTAGAGATTTCCCAGGGCTGTGGTTTTTATGGAAGCAGACGGGGACATCCTCCTCCTGCCGGGCAGCTGGGTGCTGGCTGAGGGCCTCTCTGTGAGCAGCCAGCAGAGTGCCTTAACAACTGCACCACGGTTGAACCAACTCTTCATTCACTGTTCTCGAATCAATACTGACTCATTGTGACCCCCTGCGGGCTTCACAGTCCTTCACTGATTTCTGAGAAAGCCCAGTTTTTCTCCAGAAGGTTACCAAAGACACAACAGGTGGGCTTGGCTGGGTAAGGGAATCAGATCTGCTGCTGGCTCTCCACATCTGTAGTCCTCCCTGGCCCTAACTCCGGGTGGAAGGGGGAGGGGCTCCTGACGGCCATCCCTGGCTGTCCCACTGCTCTCCACTCAGGTAGGGGTCCCTCAGACACTGTTGGAGTCACCAACATCGCTGTCCCACTCAGCCCCTGGCGCCCTGCCTACCTTGGAGCATTGGTAGGATGGCAGAGGGAGAAGGGGGAGGAGAGCAGGGACAGGGAGAGGGAGAGGGAGGGCGGGAGGAGGTGAGGAATGGTGGGAGGGGCTAGGTGAACTTAAAGGTCATGTCCCTTGACCATCCTGTCTGTCTTTTATATGTAGTATAGTGTTTGCACAGCATCCTGGTCACATTTCACAGCGATCTGAGACCTGGTTGAGCAACAGGCAAAGCCTGTCCTTGGAGACCCACAGGCAGCTCTACCTGGCTCTTTGCGGTCACAGTCAACGTGAGTGTGGATGGGCCGCGCAGCGGTGGGCGGGTGGCTGTTTGTCTCACAGAAGAGACTGTGGGACGCGCATCTGCCGTATCGTTTTCAGAAACAGAAAACAACCTAGAGGAATCTATACCCAAACTTGTGGAGAATTTTAGTTTCTAATTGTTTACATGTTTCTATATTTTCTAGGGTGTGTTTTGTTTTGTTTTCAATGTTCAATTCTCCCTCATGCCATCAAAAGAGAATGAAAGAGGAAGAAAAGAAGCCGGCGGCATCAGAGAAAACTCAGAAACCAAACTCACTGCCATCGAATCTACGCCAATGCCCAGTGACCCCAGGTAGCAGGTGGCACTGCCCTGCCCCGCGGGTCTCTGAGCCTGCACATCTGTCCTGGAGCAGACTCTCATTTTCCTTCCTTGGAGTTGCTGGTGGGCCCAGACTGCTGACCTTGCGGTGAGCCGCCCGGCATGTCCCTGCAACGCCACCAGGGGTCCTTGGGCAGGAGAGAGGCTTCCCAAGGCCCCCTGGCTTGTGTGGGGAAGGCAGAGGTTTGCCAAGCAGAGTGCAGGGCTGCTGGCGCCCAGCGCCGGGAAAGGACACCCGACTGCATCCGTACCTTGTGACGATGAAGGCGATCACCATGCCGAGGATGATGATACCAGCAATGCTGCCCACAATGGTGAGGATCAGCTGGAATTCTGAAAGGGAAGAGACGGGTGGAAATGGCCCTCAACGAGCAGCTCCCGGCTGTCTAAGCACAGGTCTGCGTGCGTTCGTTCATTCCCACGCATCCTGGCTGGGAGGAGCATCGGGTGTCGGCCTCGCTCCCCTCCTCCAGGGCCAGGCTGCTGGGTGACTTGTCTCCTTCTGCCCTCTCTGTCTCCTCCAGAATTCAGTCAGGAAAGACAGCCTTGGCAGGTAAAGGAGCACCCCCCTTGTCACGACAAAGCAAACCCACTGCTCTCAAGTCCTTTCCGACTCCTAGTGAGCAACCACGTCTGAGTCGAACTGTTTCGCAGGGCTCCCAAGGCTGCACGCCACCAGACCCCTCGCGGTGTCTTTTTTTGCTATGGGACAGCCACCTAAGCCACCTCCGACCTGGGTACGGGGTGCCAGCGATCATCAGGTAGGAGCCCGGGCGGCACAGCAGTTAAGCACTTGGCTCTAACAGAAAGGCTGGCAGGTCAGACTCGCCAGCCGCCTCCTTTATCGACTAGATCTACTCTGCCCTATCGGTCGCTATGGTCCCAATGGACTCAACGACATTTTTATTTTTTAAAGAGGCCACAGGAAAGGAGCCCTGGTGACGTGTGCTCAGCAGCTCGTCCTAGGGTCAGCTGTTCAAACCAGGGGCTCCCTGGAGAGAGGGCCTGGCAGCTTGCCCTTGTAACGAGCGCAAACTTGGAGGTGCTATGGGGTGTTGGACCCTGCCAGGTGGGGCGGCTATGGCTCATGACTGGCTGGACGGTGCACAGCCACTTAGTCTGGAAACGACCTCTAAAGGCATCTGACCCACAGCTCTCATTTCCTAGGTATTGGAAAGTGGAGGGCCAAGAGGAAGCCATGAGTCCCCAGATTTACCCTGGCAACAAACTACACTAAGACTGGAGGTCCCTTCTCCTGGTTAACGTTTGGCTTGCTGGGAGGCCAGCAGAGACACAGTGTGCGCCTTCCTCTTGAACCAGTCACCTTTAGATTATCATGTCCACATCGCAATATACAGCCACTATTGTTCCACCCAAGGAGCCCTGGTGGCAGAGTGCTTACACATTGGGCTGCGATCCGCAGGGTCAGCAGTTCGAAACCACCAGGTGCTCTTTGGGAGGAAGAGGACTTGCTACTCCTGCCAAGAGTGACAGTCTTGGAAACCCACAGGGGCACTTCGATTCCTGTCTGATAGGGTTGCTATGAGTCATCACAGACTCGATGGCAGTGAGTTAGAGTGAGTTATTGTTCCAGTCAGTTGGGGCTGGGGCTGGGGGCTGGGGGCAGGGAGAGAACAAAGTCAACTTTGTCTGTGGGCTGATACATTCCAAACCAGCCCACCGCTCTGCGACAAGGGCGAGTCGGGAGGAGTTACATGTGTGGTATGTGTTGCTCTTTTTCAGCCCCCCTTGTTTCAGAAAAATGAAATAGATTTAACCTCATACAGGAAATAAACATACTGTTAGAGAATATCAAGGGGTATTCCCCTCTGGTCCGGGGCAAGTTCAGAAGCACCAGGCCAGCCCTTGGGCTGGGTTCTGTTATGTCCTCCGTCAGAGGTGCTGCTGCTGCCCGTGACCTGGGCTGGGCTGGGGAGGGCGGGCAGCGGATAGCCTGGATCAGAAGACAGACTCTGGACAGACTTTCCCCTCTTTTCATGAAGAGAGCCCGAGACTTTAGGGGCCTGGACAAAGTTTTTAATACAGCTAACATTCGCATCTCAGATGCTTCGATGAGAAAGTCAGATTTTATACTCACGGTCTGTGCAATTGACTCCACTGTAGCCAAACGGGCACCTTGAACACATAAAGAGGAAGCAATGTGAGTGGGCTTCCTTAGGGGATCAGGTCAGAGACAACCCCCCCCCACACACACACCCATACCCCCTCTCCATTCTGTCTGTCCTGTCCTTCAGTTAGGCCCCTGGGTGGCACATAGGACTTATGATCAAGTGCTAAGCTGTATGTTGGCAGTGTGAGCCCAGCTGGCGGTGGCCTGCTACTGTCAAGATGACAGCCAGGAGCCCCTTGTGGGGCAGTTCCGCTCTGAGGTCTCTGAGCACATGGGACCGCCATGAGTGAACTAAATGTGCAGCCAGGGTTTGTCCCTGATTCCATCCCCCCACCTCACCCCCCACCCCGGAGCCTTCTCTCTGCTCTCTTCTTCCTCGTTTTTGTGGCCTTGACGCCAACCCATGAAGACCCCGGGCGTGCAGAGCCGAACTGTGCCATCGAGTTTTCAAAGCTGTGGCCTTTGGAAAACTGACCACCAGGCCCGTCTTCTGGGGAGACGCTACATGGCCTCCGACTGCCAACCTGTCAGCTAGCAGAGCCCTCAAGCATCTGCGCCAACTACTCTTGCGTATCACCCCCTTTCTTCTGGGGGGGTCCCTTCCATGGGGCTCAGGTGGTGTGCAGGCCCTTGGGATATTCTCCCCATGACTGAATGCCCGGGAAGGTGCTCTGCAGTCGGGCAAAGCTGAGGGCAGGAGGCCCGGAGCACACGGGGACACCAGGCTGTGAGCCCACGCGGGCTCTGCCGCTTGCAGCCCCGAGAGCTTAGGCATGTGATTTAAGCCCCCTCCCCTGAAGCTGGGGAGCTAACACAGTCCTGGTGGGGGTGGGGGACATCGTGAGATGGGTATGATTAGTGTGGGTCCCTAAGCACATGGACCCAAATCGGAACAAACCCACTGTTGTCCAGGTGACTACAACTCGGCAACTGTAGCGGGGAACTGCCCCATAGGACAGTGGTTCTCCACCTTCCTAATGCCGCGACGCTTTAATGTAGTTTCTCATGTGGTGGTGACCCCATATGTGGGTGTCTCTGCATGGGGCGGATTGCCCGGAGACGATAGAGGAGCGGTGTCTCAGTTCCTAAGACCATCGGAAATTCGATCTTAGGTGACCCCTCTGAGAGGGTTGTTTGACCCCCTTTGGGGTCGCGACCCACAAGTTGAGAACTGCTGCCTTAGGGTTTCCAGGCTGGAAATCTTGATGGAAGCAAACGGCCATGCTTCCTTTGGTGAAGTGGCTGATGGGTTCGAACCACGCACCTTCTGGTTATCAGTGGACTGCTGACAGGACTCCATTAGCACAGAGGCTGCTCACAGCCACTGATGATGAGGACGATGCTCTTTACCTGCCAGGTTGCGGCGCTTTACCAACATCCTCACTCTACGTACACCGGCAAGCACGAGCCTGCCTACCTATCTCCAGCTACTGCCCAATGACAAAGATGAGTGAGTGCTCTTACTCGACACATTTCCTGTCGTCTGTCCACTGATAGCCCGAGAGACACACACACTCCGAGGTCCTGCCGTCTGCCTGCAGCAAACACTGCTTGTTGTCCTCCGGGTTGCAGTTGGGACAGTCGGGATATTCTAAACAAACAGATTGGTTTCCAAGTCACTTCCAGACAAACCTTTTCAGCCCCCAAAGTCCCAGGTCACAAAATGCATCTTTTCTCATATTCCCCTTTCTAGGTGAAAACGCTCACAGAACATGCTCCCCGGTAACTGCCCAGGGCTGCCCAAGGAAGCCCCTAGCTGAAGCCCCCAGCCGGCAGCCAATGTCTAAGGCCTCTTTCCCGGGGCTCCAGCAGACTCAGAAATAAGCTCAAGGTCTTGCGCCCTCAAGCAAAATCCTCGTAGGAGAGCTAAGGGGCGGGCATCTGAAGGGAAAGGCGTTTCAGCAGGTAGAACACTTACTAATACAGAAATCCATCTGAGGTTTGGGTCTTTGGTATCCATCTTTGCACTCACACTGTACCCCGCTGTTGCAGGCATCTTTACTGGTTTCTTTACAGCCGTAAAAGTCACACCGAGGCTGAACTAAGTGGGAGGCACAGACAAGGCAAAAACTCAGTTAGCAAGACACAGACTCAAACCCACCGCCAGTGAGCGTATGCTCCAGTCCTAGCAACATTTCTGAGAGGGTACCTCTTCACTAGAATAGAAAGCCGCATAGTCCTCTTCCCCCTTGAAATGGACGAATAACGGAAATGTGGGTAAAGGGAGACAAAGGCCAGCGTAAGATACAAAGTAACAATAGCAATATATAATTGATCAAGGATACAGGAGAGTGGGAGGGAGGGGGTGAAAAGAGGAGCTTATATGAAGAGCTCATTCAGAAAATGTCTTGGAAATGATGACAGCCTATGTACAAAGATGCTTGATCCAATTGATGTGTGGAATGTTATAAGAGCACCCAGTAAAATGAAAAAAAGAAAAAAAAGAAGAAGCCTTGTCATTTTCCAAAGAGCTGCTGGTGGTTTGGAACTGCTGACCTTGTGGTAAGTAGCCTGATTTGTAACCACTATGCCACCAGGGGCCTCCCAGCAAGGTGCATAGACTGATTGTTTTGTGAAAGCACCCCAATTTGCTTCTTAATACGTTTAGGGATTTCTCCAGTGAATAGCTGGGATTCTAAAATCCAGCTCCCTAGGGCTATTTCCTTCCGTCCTTGGACCCAAATGAATTCAATCAGTGCAATGAAACGGTGTCGACTCATATTTGAACCTAGAGAGAATCCCCGCACGGACCACTCCGCATCCAGCGCGAGGCTGCGAGGTCCACACTTGAAGCACGATGGGCATTTCCCACGTCATCTCTGCCAGGAAGAACTGATGGACACTGCCTGGAGGGGTGGAGTCTGAGGAGGGGCTCACAGGGCAGGGGAGCCCCCCACCCTGCTTTGGCAGAATTGTCTGCAGGGTTTGTGGGGTTCGGTTGTTTTCTCAGTCGCAGAGCCTTTCCCTCCCAGGTGAGAAAAGGCAATGCTGAGCATCTTAGTGAGAGGGTGAAGAAAGAGCGAACAGGTGGGGCAGCTGTCAAGGGGCAGGATGACATTTGGGAAAAGAGCCCGAGCTTCCACACGCCAGGCCTGGGAGGTCACCATCATTTAAAAACGCAAACGAGGAGGGGGGGCACGGTGGAGGTGGGGGGAGGAGTCGGGGTGGAGATGAGGAGAGTGGTAGACAGCCCCCGGGAGAAGGGGATTTCAGGACAGAGGGAGACCATTCAAGTGACACCGAGAAGTCAGCTCAACAACCGGCTGATTTGGATTTGGGAGCCCGGGCTGCGAACGGCGACACCAAGCCTCCACTGAGGCTGGCCTGACTAGGTGCCTCAGGATGAACTCATGACGTCTGCCTCCCTCCAACTTCTTCACCTTTCCCAGTGCCCTGCCTTTTGGATGGACCCTGTGCTCGGTCCTGTGGCTGGTTTGGGCCCTTGCAACAGGCCAGCATGAGGGACACATAGACCTGTGCGTTTTGACATCCCCCTCGCTACTCTTGAAACGCTGTCTGCCTGTCCTGCTGGAGGGTGCGAGACCATGTGGAGCAGAGCCAACGCATCCCGCTGAGCCATCCTTGATCAGTCATCCCCCAGACGTTCCAGCAGCTGAAGTGAGTTCAAGAGAGAATAGTCCAGCTGCGGCCAGGATGAGTTCTGACCCCCAGAATGATGGAGCTGCCATGGGCACTCCTCAGTTACTGAGTTTGGGGTGGCTGGTAGCAAAGCAAATGCCGATTGTGACGGTGCTCTCGGGGCTTCTGTGTCAGCCTGAAGGGCAGCCGTGCAGGTGAGACACCCCATCATCGTTCGGGAAGCGCGAACTTGGCAACCGGTTTTCTTTTCCCTCCTCCCTTCATTTTCTTCTGTCCATGGGCTATTTTCCTGGTCATTTCTATTTTTCCCAAGAAGAGTACAAGCCAGGAAATTTGCTCATTGGAGAGATGGCAGGAAAGAAGGTATCGAAGCCAACGGAGAAGAAAGTGAAGAACCGATTGGCTAAAAGATAATCAGGAGACATCTCTGGGTACAATCCTACAGCACTTCGCCCCCCACTTCTCACATGTAATGATCCAGTTCTCAGAAAGGAAGGTAGGTCTCGTGGTAAATTTGGAATAAAATTCTATGATGCTTACAAGTGTATCCTTCCATGGCACCTTGACTGATGGCCACTCCTTGGTCAATCATTTTAGACACAGATATCTCATTCTGGTTCGTATTTTTTATCAAAATGTTTACTATGGACACATCAACAGTCGTGGCAGCACGCACTCCAGATCTTGTGGAAGAAGGGGTTCTGAAGAGGAAATGAATCGGTGTCACTTGGGGAATAGAGTCAAAGGATCAACACACAGGCCTCCTAACTTCCCAGGCACCCAGATCTCCTACTCGGGGTCCTGTCCCCCTGCTCCGCCTCCACAATTGGGACCCCCACGTGGGACACGGGGTTGTAATCAGATACACATGGGCCCTGAGGTGGCTGTTCGATGCTCTCTCAGAAGAAATCTATAACTCAAACGGCAACCTATTGGAAGTTACACTGAAAAATCAACTGCCTGATGCCCCGATGTATTTCCATAACTATAGTGGAGCAGGACGACTCTGCTACAGTTCGGCTTTCGCACTGTTCCTAGATAATAAGGTCCCAAGCTGTCAACTACAAACTGTCCTGAAATAATCTGTACAGTCCCCAAATATTTCTCTCTCTCTTTCTCTCTCTCTCTCTCTCTCTCTCTCTCTCTCTCTCTCTCTCTCTCTCTCTCTCTCTCCCTCCCTCCCTCTTTCCCTCTCTCCCTCTCTCTCTCTCCCTCTTCTTTATTTTTAGGGTTTGGTTTGGCTTTTACTTTAAATGCATATTGTCGCTCTTCATAGTGATGCCAAAGTATCAGCTTGGAACATGTCTCATCGATTAAAACGACGAGAGCACTCCTGAGTACAACTTCCCTCTCGCTGCCATTCCGTTGTTCCTGACTCACAGGGACCCTACAGGACAGGTAGAACTGGACGGACGAGTTTCTGAGATGGTAGCTCTTCCCCCGGAATGGAAAGTCTCATCATTCTACTGTGGAGTGGCTGATGGTTTTGAACTGCTGACCTTTGGGGATCCTACTACTTAGGAGAATTGCGGGCCATCATTTTTAGGAGCCAAGAGTCTGGAGGTAGCCAGGATGAGAGCAAGCAACATTTGAAATAGCTCGTGGTCCCTGGTCCCATAGCTTTTGGGCGGTTACATCTCTGAGACAGAGGGGCAGCCCTCCTGCCTGCATGTGCACCAAACAGTCACCTCTGTCTCTCAAACAACAAGCCTAAGATTTAACAGCTGAATATGTACATCGCTATGTCTCCAGGACTCCTCTCAACTCAAAAGGCTTTTAGAAGAAAGGTTTTTGCAAATTGCTTTCTGCCCTGATGGAATGGGGTGGGAGGGAATGAAATATACACGGGAGTGAGACAGGAGTACTTTATGCAGGTTGAAATGACCGTGGGTTGAAATGCTCATTTCTGGCCAGGTTGGCAATGGCCAGAAGTCTAAGGCATAATTCTGCACTGGTTCATTGCAGTTGGACCTCCTCCTGTGAGCTTGCATTTCCACCCAGATGTGCTGAATCAGAGACTCCGGTGTCACAAATCCCCTTGTGATTCTGATAGGCCGCCAGGTGCTTCTTACGTATAGACACAAGAATAGGAGAGGGCTTCAAAAAGTTCACGGACAAAATGAATTTAATGATCGTGGAACTTTCCCAGGAAGTTTTTGAAATCTCCCCACTTAAGCCTATGTAGCCCGCTAAAATGCAGATTCTGATTTAGGACATCTGTGTGGAAATTCTCAGCAGAGAGTCAGACTGGAATGAGCCAGCTGGATGTCCTGATTCAAAGAGAAGTTTGGAGATGAGAAATTCTTTGCATTTCCGACCTCTGCACCGTCGTCGAAGGGCTTGGGCATTCAGAGGAGAGAGACAGCATTGTGAGCTGTCGGCAAGCCTTCTGGGTGAGCCACAGGCAACTTGTGCTCTACTGCGTGCGTCCCAAGAGGAGGGGTTAGTTCGCTTCTGTATCCCGGAGATCACAGGCTACAGTGTGCTTCAAGCACTCCTGGTTCCCTTTGAGTAACTCCTGAAGAATTACAGGAGTGCCACAGTTTCAGGGAACCCCCAAATGACTCTGTGGTCCCACAACCTACTTGGGAAATCAAAACTAACACGTCGAAACCTACTATGTGCTGGGCACTGGGCAGGGGAAATCTTTCAGCATCATCTCCTTACTCTTTTTTTTAAAGTCATTTTATTGGGGGGCTCATACAATTCTTATCACAATCCATCCATCCATCCATCCATTGTGTCAAGAACAAATATACATTTGTTGCCATCATAATTCTCAAAACATTTACCTTCTACCTGAGCCCTTAATATCTGTTGCTCATTTCCTCCTCCCTCCCCACTCCCCCCACCTCATGAACCCTTTCATATCATCTCCTTACTCCTCACGTGTGTCGTGCTTTCACAGTAGCCAAGGTTCAAAAATGTTAGGACGCTTGCCCCATCATGCAGTGAGCCAAGCCAGCTTACAGACCAGGGTTTCTGACTGGTTTCTATCTTTCCTTTTTTTTTTTTCTTTTTCATCGTTTTATTAGGGGCTCATACAACTCTTATCACAATCCATACATACATCAATTGTGTAAAGCACATTTGTACATTCATTGCCCTCATCATTCTCAAACCATTTGCTCTCCACTTAAGCCTTTTGCATCAGGTCCTCATTTTTTCCCCTCGCTCTCTGGGCCCCCCTCCCTCATGAGCCCTTTATAATTTGTCAATTATTATTTTGTCTGACTGGTTTCAACGGGTCTGTTCATGGCGGGTGATGGCAACATTGGGACAAAGCTGGGTATGTGAGATGTACCAGTACTGGAACGGGAAAGGTGCTGGACCAAAGACTTGAACTGGGAGAACGGGAAGAGACCCCGTGAGCTCTTTCAGGAGCCCGAGGCAGGAGGGGCTTCGCCAAGGTTGTGGAGAGTGACGACAGGCACACCTTCAAACGGCATGATGGGCTACTGTCTATGAGGGGGACATGATGGCTTCTGACTCTGTCGAGTTATTTGGTTGTTACAGAGTGGGCACGCTGCCCTTGTTTTCTAAGACGGAAATTCAGTTTCAGCAGATTATCCATCCATATTGTTTCCCATTCCAGCTATTATTCCAGTACGTGCACCTTTTATAAACTTGGGTCCCTTCTGGTTTCACTCTGTGCGTTATGACTGAGCTGGGAAGAACCAGTTGGAAACCTTGGTTCAAACCAGGACTTGGAGTCAATTCAAAGGAGCCCAGTCATTGCCATTAGAAACAAGGACCACATCTCGATACCATAGCAACCCCAGCTGTTGCCAGGGGCATTTTAACCCATGTGGGTCACAGACAGCTGTGTGCTGATGAAAGACGGTGCTCACTCTTGCTTTGAATGTGTCTCCAGAGCCTTGCCCATAATGTGGATGACCAAAAGTCCTGCCCCCATCTTTCCTCCCTAAACGCTCAGGAGCCCCCATGGGAGGGGGGCGAATTATTGGCAGGGGAACTGCTATTTGTTTCCTGAGTGAAAATATCAAACGAAGGCTTTGGTGGCTGTACGTGGTCCTAGCTTACAACATCAATGGTTGAACTGGATGGAACCAGTTGGACGCCCTGATTCAAACCCGATGTGGCTGATTCTCACATACTTCGCTATTGTTGTTTTTAATCCTCACCTTGTATTCATAAACTCTCTATTGTTCACTAAATCAAACCTAATACCCTGAAAGAATTCCTAGCCCTCCCTCAGCTGCCTCCTTCCCAGTTCTCTCTTCAATTAGGCAAACACACATCCGCCTCCAAAATACCTTATCAGTCCACAGCAAACTTACCTGACTTCAATAATTACAGTCTGCCCATATTCATCTTTAATACTGGCAAATGTTGAGTTAAACTGCGGAGAAGAATATATTGAATAATTACTCAGCACGAAACACAGGCATGACATTCTCTGTGTTTTTAACATGAAGCATCTCTAAATACATTCCTGTACATATGCGCAGACTATAACAACGCAACTGTTTATTCTGATTGTCACGCCCAGAACGGCCTCCAGAAATCTTTGCTGTGAAATTGGTTGAGTGTTTTTCTGGTTTCCATCAGATAAACTTACATCAGAATGCTATCTATTTTATAGCAAAGATTCCTGGACCAGATAAAATATAATTGTTTTTAAAATAAGATGGCTATGGTAGATAAGAATCGTTTGTCAATTTGAGGATTGAGAGTGTAGGGGTGGAGTCTAGCTTGCCAATCAGATCATAGCCAGTGAGGCCTCTGTGTGGGCATGGCCTTCTCCTGAGAATTCTGGGAAGCCCGTTACGTCCTCCTTGGGTGGGAAACACTTCTCTCTCTCTGCCACTCCCTGGAAGACACTGCAGCTGACCAGACACATGGGACTACGCTAGTGCCCTCATTTGGAGAAGCCACATGAACCTACCCTGATGCAACCAGACCTCTGACGCCGGAGAAGCCTCGCAGAGACTGAGATGCTTACAACGCCACTGGATCCAAAGACTTTCTACTCACTGGCTTGTGATCATTCTGCATTTGGTATCATCGCATGTGTTTCGTGAGTCTGAAGAGGACCTTATAGATTGGTATCGGACATATGGGCTAATATCAGATTTATGGTCTTGGACTGGACTGGGTTGGGATGTTTTATTAATGTACAATTGTTCTTGTACATAAACCTCTTTCTTATACACATATATGTGTCCATGGATTTGTTTCTCTAGTCTACCCAGACTAACACATACTTATTAAATTTATTTTTAAGAACATATGGCTAACTTCTGCCTGTTGGTGAGCTTTATCTCTGTGTGTGCATCATGCATTTATCAATTTCCCAAGAAGCTCCCTTTGTCATTGCCCGTTTGCTGAGGGCATGATGCTGCAGGCTCATGCTGAGAAATGGAAACTGCTAAGGAGGATAGATCTAGCCCATAAAGCAGATGGGTCTTTCGGAAGGTATTCCAGAGAGCAGCAGCGCGGGGGGGGGGGGGGGGGGCGGAGAAGGAGCAGCACACTAGTGTTCCCAGAAGGACACAAGCTGGATTGGGAAGCACACAGGATGTGTTGAGTCTAAAGTCAAGTATCTGCATGTGTTAGCTGCCGCCCAGTTCTTGGGACCTCAATTTGTTGGGAACACAGAGATGGCAGTGATTCCTGTCACCCAAGCCTCTCAGTGTGTATGAAGTGAGGCGGACTCAGGGTACTGTGAGCTCTCAGGGGCTCCATCAAAACTCCAAGACCAAACTCATTGCCCTTGAGTTGATTCCAACTCACAGCGACCCCATAGGACTGGGTAAAACGGCCCCTGTGGGTTTCTGAGACTGTAACTCTTGACGGGAGGAGGAAGCCTCATCTTACTCCCCAGAGCAGCTGGTGGTTTTGAACCGCTGACCACCCTGCCACTGGGCTCCTTCCGGGGCTCCGTCGCAGGTGATTAGGATTAGATTTGGGTTGTGTTCCCAGAACAGAGAACTCCAGGTCCTTGTCAGGGAGTGGCCAGAGATGAATCAGGACCTCTGGAGGGACAAAGGGAGGGGACCCTAATTGGAATGAGACTCCCTGATGCCAAGAAGAGGATTTTCTCAAGACCCCATCCTCTCCTCTCCCCATAGCACCTCATGCCTGGCTGCACGCAGCCAGTACTACTGACTGGTGACTGACTGACTAAGGTGCAAGACATCAGCATGATCCGGTGGGGTGGGGGTGGGGGGCTGTTTTAGGAGGTATGACTATTGAACCAGATCAGGGTTGAACCTTTTTACTATCTTTCACTGTTTTCTCCTCATGGTAGCTCCCATTGTAAAAGAGCAGAGCTATCTCTGGCATTTAAAAGGCGCAGTAAGATTCTTCCTGTGTTTTTCTAGTCCAATTCAAACACAGCTCACCCTCTGGCTAGTCTGGGCAGCCTTCTCTCCAGGTCAACCTAAACTCCTTTCTAGTCATGCTTTAGCTATGAGAAAGCATTGGTGTTCCTGGAGACAGTTCGAAAGGTTCCACTGAGATGGGTGAAGGGAGCCATCAGTCAGTGTGAGACATGAAATAATAACAATAGTAATTTATAAATTACCAAGAGTGGGGAAGGTGAGGGCAAATGAGGAGCTGATACCAAGAGGTCAAGTAGAAAGCAAATGTTTTGAAAATGATGATGGCAACAGATGTACAAATGTGCTTGACACGATCGATGGATGGCTGGGATGTGATAAGAGCTGTCTGAGTCCCCAGTTAGATGATTAAATTAAAAGAAAGAACAGTTCCACTTAGGAATGAGTCTATTGGATGATCTCCGGAAGTTCTCCTCGTTCCCCTATTGCCCGTTGTCCATTTAATCCTCTTCATCCCAAAGATGAGCTGAAGACACCAACATCTGGTTTAGAATAGAGCATCTCAACGCCCTTTGCCCCTCTCTTCCAGGCCAGACGACGTTGAGACAGTACATACATCTATCTCTGACAAGAAGGCAGGGCTTATGCAAATGGACCTGCCCACCTCTGTCACACACAGAACCAGCAGGCCAGGAGCCCCGACCTCAAGAGAGTTCAAGTTCAAATCCTATTCTCCCCACTTATTAGTTGGCTGACTTTCATCCAGTGCCTTAACCTGGCTGGGCCTCGATGGTTTCACATGTAAAATGGACCCACTAGTCCTAACTCACTCCAAGGGCTGTCTTCATCATTGGAATTTTGTTGTGTAAAATACCAGGCAGAGAACCCTATAAATGGGAGCAATGGGACATTTCCCAATCCCCACCGGGACTGTCCCTCTGGCCCCCGCTGAACAGAAATGAACTTGGGAGAATTCCCAGGGCCTGAGCTGGTTCTGCCCTGGTCAAAGGGTCTGCTAAGAGGATCTTGCAGAAAGAAAGTGGCCTCCAGTTTCCCGTCTTTCTTTTAGGGATTCCAAGGGGGTGCTGGCCTATGCCTTTTGATTCAAAGCCCCTCCGACGCGCTCGTCCTGGGGCCGTGAAGCCTTGAAGAGAGCGTGTCTCTAAGCCAGGCCGTGAAGACCAGGGAAGAGGCGTGCGGCTTTGGCGGCACTCGCAGACCTAAAGCAAGCAGGCCAGCACTCAGGAGGAAAACCACATGAGTCCACCCAGCTCCTCGAGGGAGAAATACGTTGCCAATGTCCTCACTGAGGTAGGGACAGGCTGATAGTTGGGTGTGGGTCCAGGGTACGAGAGTGAGCCTGTGCCAGTGGCCCATCAAGCAGATGTGGCTCGTCAAAGGGTTTTCCCCAAACAGCACCAACCCCTCCTCGTCAGTCGCAAGTACCCGTTCTCTGTTCATCTCCTAAACCATTCCCGTCAGCATTCAATAAGTGGGATTCGCTCCAATCCCCAAACTCTATAGTGATGATCTAGTTACTGTTTTTTAATAGATCGTTTTATTGGGGGCTCTTACAGCTCTTATCATAATCCATACATCCATTATGCCCAGCACATTTGTACATACGTTGCCATCATCATTTTCAAAACACTTTCTTTCTACTTGAGCCCTTAGTATTAGCTCCTCTTTTTTCCCCTCCTTTCCCCCACCCTTATGAACCCTTGATAAATTAGAAATTATTATTGCTTTCATTTCGCACACCCACCTTTCTGTTGGTCATCCCCCTCGGGAGTGAGGGACGGTGGTGGCGGGGTGTCCTACGTCAATCTTTGTGGATGATCTAATTCTTAATGGTAAGACATAGCCAAAGTCTGAGACTTCAGTTTTTAAAGAGTTTCTCCACCAAGGGTTTCGAGATGCATGTATAGCCTCTCCAAACCCCCAGCTCTGAGAACCATGGGCACGGTACTCTCTGAGGGCCCTCCACATGTAACCCTGTGGGACCACAATGGAATACCAATTCCTTTCACGCCAACACGATCTCCGCCATCGTTCTCCAAATGTAGTGAAGCGGTTGTTTTTTATCATCCTGCTTGGCAGCTGTGGGTGGGGGTGGCAAGTAACAGATGTTACTTCAGCTGAAGTTCCTATTTCAGGTGCACAACCTTACGCACACCTTCTCAGAGATCCAAGACACTTGGCCAGTGACGGGCAGGTGCATCCAGAGGACTCAGGGAAGCTGTTGTTTACCAACCAGTAAGGCTGCCTTTCCCCATTGGAACAACCAACACAGCTGGACCAGTATGAGCCAACCAGGTGTTAGAACAACGCATACTTAAACCAAGAAAACTAATCCATTGCCACCGAGTTGATGCCAACTCACAGCCCCTCTATAGGGTAGAGGAGAACGATTCCCTGGGGTTTGTGAGGCTGCACATCTTTATAGGTGCAGAGAGCCTCATCTTTCTCCCACAGAGAAATTGGTGAGTTTGAACCGCTGACCTTAGGTTAGCAGCCCAACGTGTAACCCGGGAGCTAGCAGAGGCTCCTTTGTACATAAAAGAAGGTAAGCACATACTTACAAAGTCATTAATTTTCTCATGTAGATTTTCATAGGCCTTAGACATTTTATCCGTCAAAGCAGATATATCTGATTCCTTCATTTTAATGACTCCAGGGAATATTGTTCCTGAAATCCAAAAAGAACCTTTCTGTATGATTTGATGGATAGAGAGTCATGTTGGTTTTGTTACAAACCAGGTATTTTTGGTGTCCAAAATATCTTAAAAGCAATGGATGAAATATACCCAATGAAGCATATGTTCATCCGAGTAGTTTTTGCAGTTTGTGATGCATTCTGTATACTGACGGTGTCACCATTTCCCCCACGCAGACGGTTTTCTTATAGTAAAAATTATCACACACAGAAAAATAACAGTACAGTGACAGGACGGGAACTTTGAAAACACTGACAGTGTAACCCATAATCCCGCCCCACCTTACACAACTATTTTCATTGGGGGATTTTTCCCCCAGCTCTTTTTCATGTTAATGTGCATTTTTGCATAGTTTCCCTCCTGAGTTTCCATAATGCTTCTTCCTAGGACATAATCAGCTTATTGTTGAAGTCACTACCTCCTCTCACAGCCGACTTTTCACCGGTTGCACCCTAGTCTCTGAAGCATGTGCACCGTTCACTGATGTTGACACTTTGTTTTTGGTCGTAGGACTTAAAACCTTCTGCTGTTAAACACAGGCTGCAATGACCATCTTTGTGTACAAACCTTTTCTTTGGGTAATTGGGGGAATGTCCTCAAGCACATTCCCAGGAATGAGATTCTTAGGGCAAAAGAGATGAGCATTCTTAAGGTTGTTGATGCATCTCTGAACTAACGCTCATGGCCAATACCATGCGCTCCTAGCCCACCGAACCGGTCTGCTCCGCGCTCCTAGCCCACAGAACAGGTCTGCTCCGGCCACTCATGAGACAGAGCAGGTTTTACCTATTAGCCTTGGACCTTCCTGACAGCTAGTAATCTAACTCCTCCTCTACTCCCCTGCCCCCCAAAAGAAAGCATTCTACAAAGGGTATGCAAAGGGTTGCTGGGAAAGCCCACTCTCCAGCTGAGAGGCTGAGAGCCCTCTAGAGGGAGCACGTCCTGTGGCATCAGAGCCAGAAGACCAGGCTCCAGGGCCTGTCTGAAGGTGTGCTGGCAGGCACATCACCCCCCTCATGCTGCCTCCGACCCTACGTTGTCCTCACTGTGGGTGAGTCTCTTGTGCCAATGCCTATGTACAGACGAGCGAGCAGTTTCTCATCCACCCAGAGGGACCTGGGCAGGTCTGTTTCCAAAAAACTCACCCATGGACGCTGGTCCCCTCGGACTTCCCCCCTTGAGTTGGCAAGAGTCAGATGGCCTTGATGGCGCTATTGTTTTTTGCTGTCATCTTTGTTCAACAGCTTCACCCATCTCGCTCACTTTTTGTCCCCGTGACCCCACTAGGTCGAGTCAAAGGCCACACCCACAGCCGTGTGCACACAACCCCCCTCCCCCTGCTCTTTTCCTCTCTCCCTGAGACACAGGCAGGAGCCTGTTCTTCACTTCTTGGCTGGCTTTTGATGCCTCTAGGTTTTCTGGTCTCACACTTGTATTCAGGAATTTCTCTTGAGTTTTCTATGCCGAGGTTTGGAGCTGTGCCGCCCTCCATCCCCCAAACTTACCTTCCTGACACTTGGCCTCCTTGTAGTAGTACCTGGTGGAGCACAGGCAGAAAGAGCTGCTGTTCAGGGCAATACAGGAAGCACCATCTTCACAGGGCGCCTGGTGGCACCGGTTGATGGGCTCTTAAATGGAATAGAAAGAGAAACATATTCTTAAATCTCCGGGCCTCCCTCCTGGGTACTTTTCATTCATTGCCCATGTGACTCCCCGATACCCCTTCCCACATCCAACTCTAGGGGCGCCTGAGGGAAGAGGACTGCTCTTTAGGGTTCCAGAGACAGAGCATCTTGATGTGAGCAGACAGCCTCATCTTTCTTCTGTGGAGCCGTGGATGGGCTTGAGTCACCAACCCTTGCAGTCAGCCACCCAACACGGGCCACCAGCGCTCCTTGGCGCACACTTAGAAGAACGTGGAGTTTGGGGGTTCCCGTTTTTAGTATCGCAAGGGAGTTAGCTGCTGAAATCCGGGAGCAGGTGAGGTCTAAGTGGGCAAGGGTCTTCTCAGGGAACGAGACAGCAGGCCTCCTATTCGAGGCTATCCAGAATCTCTGAAACTTGAAGATCGCCCAGAACTCTTCTGCCACATCCTAGGTGAAGGGAGCCCTGGTGACGCTGTCCCATCAACCTTGGACAGCTAAACATACACAAGGTCCGCAGTTCAAACCCAACAGCTGCTGCGTGGGAGAAAGACGAGGCTGCCTGCTCCCGTAAAGGGTTGCATCCTCGGAAACCTGTCTAGGGTTGCCATGAGTCAGAACTGACACCATGGCAGTGTGTTTTTGTTTTGTTTTGTTGAGTTGCTTTAATGAGTCAGAATTAAATCGATGGCAATCCGTTTGGGTTTAGGGTTCCCCCAAACCATTTTATATAAAGTGCTGTAGGTTTTGGAAAGGTATGATCACTGTCTTATAGAGAGGGGCGGGCAAGGAGCTCCCAACCCCCTCACCCCCCATGCCACAGTGTGAGAGAAAGGAGAGGGACGGAGAGGAGGGGGTGTGGGCGCACCTTCTGGCCCCTGACAGGGACTTCCCGCTCAGGCAGGCTGGACCATCTTTCCTATCTCCGGACAAGGGATTCGATCTGAAGAAGGGAGCTGGATCGGTAGTCTGCCACTGGTCACGCTGGCTGGCTACTCCCTGCGCACCTGCCAGAGAATCGTGACCCTGGACTGTGGTTCCAGACTAACTCAAGGGTCTGGCAGCCTTCAGGGCTGTTGAGAGAGAGTCTTACAAATGGATCTCGAAATAAAGCCGCAGGTTTTCCAACATCTCTTTCTATAAGCGTTAGCACATGCATGCTCCTCTTTTGTGTAAACAACGGGGAGGGAGGCGTGTATGCAGCAACACACAAGCATGCACGCTGGCCCTGCAGACATGACATGATCTCTGGAGGGCCTCTCAAGAAGATGGCTACAATATTTGCCTTGGGGGAAGCAGACTGGGGGTCTGGGCTGGAAGGGAAAATGACTTTAATTTTCCCCCTCTCTTAAATATTCTTTGATTATGTTTCGAGTGAGAGTTTACACAGATTCACTAGAGTTACTTTTTTACCATATGTACTTTGTACCCTTTGAGGTACTTGGATCATAACCACGAGCCTCTTTTACTTTTATTAAACAATAAAATAGATTTTTGGCAGTTCTACCCTGTCTGAGAGGGAGGCAATATGCCCTCCCCATCACACCCCCCAGACAAACCGTGAACCAGGACTCTGAGCAAACCCATTGGGCTTTCAAAAACTTCAGTCCTGAGCATGACGTGGAAAGTTCCAGGGAACACATGGAGGGCACCTCTGGAGATCTCCGGCAAATAACTGCTCGTGGGTTTTCTCTCCAAAGGCAAGGGACAGGCTAGTCAGCGTTTGCGGTGGGCCAGGACTTCGGTGCCTGTGTAATGTAGCTCCCCTTGTTACAGATGGAAGTTCCTCATGGCGTGTTGGCTACGCGTTGGGCTGCTAAGTGCAAAGTCAGCAGTTTGAAACCGCACTGGGGGAGAAAGACAGAGCTTTCTATTCCAATCTCAGAAACTCGCAGGGGCAGTTCCACCCTGTCCTCGAGGGTCGCTGGGAGTTGGCACGGACTCGATGGCAGTGAGCTTTGTTGGTTTGTTTTTGTTTTTTACAGATGACTAAGCTCAAGCCAAGAACTTCAAGCTCTAAAGTTTGAGAGATCTTCTGGACCAAAATTGTTGAACTGTGGCTCGTGGGCCCTCACTGTCCCACCTTCTATTTTTGCACATAAGACTTGCAAACTGGGCCCAGTGAGGCCCCTTCATGTAGTTGTTTTCGTGCTACCATGTCTTGTAACACAGACCACGTGTGATCCAAGCATGTATTCTCTGGCCCTGTACAGATAACCTTTGTTGGTCTCTGTGATAGAGCAAGCTTTGAGAAATGAGGTTTCTGTTCTAGTCATTTCTGTTTGAGCCCCATCTTTCTGTTTCAGACACTAACCACCAGCTAGCCATCATTTTGATGCTGGTGCAGCTTGGACGGAGGCCTGTCTGTGTCCAGTTTTGCTTTGATTTTTGATTCCTCAGGCTTAAAGCTCAACACTTAGTTCAAATTCCAAAAGGCGATCTGTCATCATAACTCTGGGTACCACGGACCCCTTCCTTAGGTAGATCAAGGAGGTGGACCAGCAGGCCTAGCTAGAGAGCCAGTACTTATATGGACCTGGCCTTCGTAGAGAAGCTGAGGCGAGTTCTCAAATCCCCCTAGGTGTCGTGGAAGCATTTGCAGTAGACGCTGTGGTGGGAAAGCTAGAGAGGCCGGCCTCAGAAACTCAAGCTCATAAAAGCATTCCACGTTGGGCAACTAGGTTGAGATAGCACGGGCAGGTGTACGTGGTGTGTGTGGGAGGGGGAGGGGGATGAGAGGAGGCGGTGAGTGGAGGAAGGGCAGGAGGAGAACAGGATGGAACCGCAGCTGATCTTTCAGGGTCTTTGCCATCTCTATTAGCCGCTGTGACTCAGCTTTTTAGTCCATGGTTCACATCTCAGGAAACTGAGTCTCCTCGTACCCATTTCCCTACCCCACCAGACCACACTGACTCCTCACCTTCCACAATGCTATGCACGCCCACTAAGAAGTCTTGGAGGGAACTGCTCTTACCTGTACCTGTACCAGGGGTGCTTGTAGGAGGTAGAGTTTCTGAAGGGCTCATTGAGTTTGGAATTGGAGTGGGAGTTTTGGTTGTGTTTGGAGCAGCGGCTGTAGGTGTGTTTGTAGCTGCCGTTGTAACTGCATTTGTAGCTGGGGTTGTAGTCGGGGTTGTAGTCGAGTTTGTAGTCGAGTTTGTAGTTGAGTTTGTTGTCGGGGTTGTAGTTGTGGTTGTAGTTGTGGTTGTAGTCGTGGTTGTAGTCGTGGTTGTAGTCGGGGTTGTAGTCGAGTTTGTAGTCGAGTTTGTAGTCGGGGTTGTAGTCGAGTTTGTAGTCGAGTTTGTAGTCGGGGTTGTAGTCGAGTTTGTAGTCGAGTTTGTAGTCGGGGTTGTAGTCGGGGGTGTAGTCAGGGTTGTAGTCGAGTTTGTAGTCGAGTTTGTAGTCGAGTTTGTAGTCGAGTTTGTAGTCGGGGTTGTAGTCGGGGTTGTAGTTGAGGTTGTAGTTGAGTTTGTAGTCGAGTTTGTAGTCGAGTTTGTAGTCGAGGTTGTAGTCGAGTTTGTAGTCGAGTTTGTTGTCGGGGTTGTAGCTGTGATTGTAGCTGCTCTTGTTGAGTTGCTGATGACTGGATGAGTAAAGAAGACAAGTTTCAGAAAACAACACATTGACTAAACAACGGCAGTAAATATAACTTAATACTAACAGCTCATTCTTTAAAAAATATGTTTAATACATGTAAAACAGCATTAAAATGAGAATGCTAATAATCTTCGATCTGCATACACTTGCCCACTCTCAAACTCTGTGCCATTGAGGGGGTTCTGACTCAGGGGCACCCCATAGGACAGGGTAGAACTGTCACTGTGACATCTTTCCAGGAGTAGACAGCCCCATTTTCTCCCCCAGAGCAGCTGGTGGTTTAGAAATGCTGACCAGCAGTGAGCAGCCCAATGAATAACCAATAGGCCACCGACCCCCTTTGTCTATTCTAGGCCTTGCGTGTCCATGGCCTGCAGGTGCTGATAAGGGAAGAAAGCAAGCAGGGCAGCCAGTGCTTAAGACAACACTGAGCTTCTGTTAAGGCTGGTGGGAAAACTTATGAATAAATACTATGTTTGCACATGATGAACACAATGTCCCTGAATTGTACATGTGGAAATGGCAAGTAATTGTTACATACACGTTCACCCACAGTAAATATGCACACCCACGTGGCTCTCACACACATCAGTTGATAGCCATTTAAATTGCCCCAGTACAACTGATCAGTACTGGGTCTCACCAAGACTCTTTCTTGTTTCAATATATCGTATGCAGACCTGGGCGACACAGACTTTGTCCTATACCGTTTTCAATTCTTATATGAGGGCGCTTCAAAAAGTCCATGGAAAACAGGACATTTTCATTCTATTTTCCCCAAACTTGTTCAAGACCTCTTGTATAACTATCTTAACCCCTCCCTCCTAACCACTAACATCAACGATGAATTCACCAAATAGTTGACTTCGGAAAATTAAGGAACCTTTCAGTGCCAAACAGAGTAGTTGTGGTGTGAATCATCGAACACAGCGGTTCTCAGCCTTCCTAATGCCATGACCCTTTCATACAGTTCCTCATGTGGTGGTGACCCCTCAACCATAACATTATTTTCGTTGCTATTTCATAACTGCCATTTTGCCACTGTGATGAATCGGGCGACCCCTGTGAAAGGGTCATTCGACCTCCAAAGTGGTCGCGATCCACAGGTTGAGAACCTCTGATCTAGCACAACGCTAGATGGGATATCTCAAAATACGATGGCTCTGGTCATGGAAAAGCTAGGCAGTGGCTGCGCTTTGATCTGCACGGTGTGCAGGGCCCGCATTTCGAAACCACCAGCAGCTCCACGGGAGAAAGACTGGGTTTTCTGCTCCCATCAACAGTGACCGTCTCAGAACCCACGAGGGCCTCTAAAGGAGTCAGCATGGGTTCAAGGGCCTTGAGTTTGGTTGAGTTTGAGAAAGTTAATAAACTCAGTTTTGTGTATTTGTTATATTTTTTTAAAAAGAGAAAGCACGTGACTACTTATAAGCACAAAAGACACAATAAATGAAATTTTGAAAATGTCCAGGGAAAGTTGGAGGTATGTTATTTAAAACCATCTCAAATAAGGAATTAATATTTATTAAACGTGCATATAATACACAATAGCAGATGAGAAATATTATCACTTATGCCTTTAGTTGTTATTTCTCATCTCATATTACATATTATATCGCATCAATGTCACTTATGCATTTAATTGAAGATTCCTGGTGGCAAAGTGGGCTTCTCATCTATCACAGTGTCGGCAGTTCGGAACCAACAGACACATGGAGGAAGATGCGGCTTTCTACTCTTTTCTCAAAAACTCGAATGGGCCGTTCCAGCCTGTCGCTGTGAGCTGAAACTGACACCGTGTAGTGAGTTTTTTTTTTTGATGTTTTTAGTGTAAAACTCTTCCCCTGGGGTTCCTATTTCCCAGGGAGGAGAGTTGAAATGCCGCCAGGTGGCGCTGTTTCTACCTGGGAATAGGCTTTCTTTCTAGCCTTGACGCTAAACCCAACCCAACCAAATCCTCTGGGTTTCCAAGGCTGCAAGTCTTTTTGAGAGCAGAAAGCCTCATCTTTACCCTGCAGCGCGCCTGGTGGGCTCCAATTGCTGACCTTATGGTTAGCAGCCAGGTGTGTAACCCATTTACGCTCTTTAATGCGGTTGTCCTTTCATGCATTTTCTCTGTGGCTAAACATTAAGGAAAGGATTTCTTTTTAGATGGTGGAATCAAAGTTAAACTCTTTCGCAATGTGTTGGTGCATTTGAATTATGGTGACAGGGAGGCATACGGAAAGAGCCAGGGCAGCCCGGAGAGGAAGCAGATCTGTCTTGGCAGAAGTATAACCAGCATGCTCCTTAGAAGCACGGCTGCCCCGTCAAGCGGAGGACCAGCACTCAAGAGGTGGATTGTCGACGCAGAGGCAACCCTGGGCGTAAATGTAACAACCATGGTGCGGATGGAACGGCCTGGGGTGCGTTTCCTTCAGAGGGTCGCTGTGAGTCAGAACCCGTTTGGTGGCACCTGGTAACAAAAACGATGTGTTTTGCTAGAATTCCTAGTCAGATGAGCTTTCAGAGACAAGAAGAAGGAGTGATCCTGGCTGTACGGGTTCGGGGGGGCCATAGAGGAGCCCTCCTCTTGGCGCCCGTGAGCGCACTGGGGCAGTGAAGTGTTCATCACCAGTGTGCAACCTACTAGAATCCTCGATGGTCTCTAAAAACTCCAACACGGACAAGAGTATACACAGGAATAATTAACAAAGCAAAACATTTTCGTGAGGAAGCAGTCCCGACGTCCTTTGATATGGCTCTCGGCTCCCCCTGTTCCTGATTCTCCCCTGCACCTGTGAGGCCCTCGAAGGCACAGCCTGGCTCTCCACCTTGAATACGGCTTGGTGGTAAATCTCTCTCTTACGCGTTGAAGGAGGTCTAGTGGCACAGTGGTTACTAACTGCAACTGCTAACTGCAAGATCTGGTGTTTGAAACCACCAACCGCTCCCAGGGAGAAAGATGAAGCTTTCTACTCCCATAGAGTTACAGCCTTGCACACTCATAAGGGGCAGTTCTACCCTGTCCTGTAGGGTCACCGTGAGTCAGCATGAACTCGGGGCAGTGAGTGAGTGAGTGTTAAAGGAATCCACAATTGGTTTCCTAGGGGCCAGGAAAGGGCGATCGGCCGGTGACGTTGACCGTGATTGCTGTTACTGCCACTTCTGCTACTCTCTCATTTATCAAGGGACAGCCACGTTCCAGACAGTGGGGGTGGGGTACATCCAAGTATCCACATTGATGGAGCCCCCCTCAATCCATACACACACACACACACACACACACACACTCATGGGGAAGACATGACCTGCCCAAAGCCACAGTCAGAACTCCTTAGTGACCACATCTCAGGGAGTTGTGTTTCATTTGATGAAAAAGCCAAGAATTTGAGAGAGGCAACCCCAGAGAGGAGAAGAGGGCGAACTCTGCGTCAGCCGGGGAGCAGGGGACTTAGATGCCACCTCTATGGCGCCCCCTGTCGCCGGAGCAGCAGTGAGAGACTGAGGGGGTGAACCTAACTGTAGAAATGTCCCAAATTAATGGGAACTTCCTAGGAGGGCTTCCCAGGCCCCTGGTGGCTTAGTTGGTTACAAGTTGAGCTGCTAACCACAAGGGGGGTGGTTCAAACCCATCAGCAGCCCTGTGGGAGAAAGAAGAGGGCGTCTGCTCCCGTGACGATGGTAAGACTCAGACCCTCCCAGGGCAGCTCTACTCTGTCAACCCCATGGCAGCCGGGAAGGGGTCTTAGAGATAGATGAGAGCAAGGAATGTGGGACACAGCGATTTATTCCCTTTGCTCTCAAATTTCTGTTTCCCGGGGAGGTTGTACTCAGGAGTTTTAATCAATGAGACATGTTCCACACCGGTTCTTATGCATTGCTGTGCAGAGTGACAATATGTATGTGAATTAAAAAAACAAACCCCTAAAATAAAGAAGCGTGTGTGTTACAGATTTGGGGATTGTACAGATTTCCAGAAAGACGGTATGGAACTGACAGCTTGGGAGTTTATTATGCAGTAACAACACCCAAGAGGAACTGTGATATAGTCTGTTGTCCTCAACTATAGTTATAGAAATATATCAAGGCATCAGCAGAGTGCAAGTAGATTCAATCTTTTTATTTACTCAGAATGTATAGCTTCTAAACAGCTTTGTAAAAGCGCAATGTCCATGAAGTGCAACCCAGACACTTGAATGGAAAATATTCTCTGACCCAGTCCCTTCATAGAGAATACACCACACTCACCACCCCAGTCCAGGGTGCATCTGTGGCTGCTCTAGGCAGAGCTGGCTGAAGTTTTAATAACAGCAATGCCAACAAAATGCCTTTCCCCTAGAGACCTGTTCTTCAGTTTCATGAAACATGGGTTCCTAAATGAAGTAAAGAAAGCTACAGAGTCAGGAAGGTCTGCGGAGCAGCTCCACTGTGCTGCATGGAATCTTTCTAAATCAGAATTGACTTGACAGCATGCAGGAAGATCTGGCGCTGGCAGGTCAATGGTAGAATTCTCCACGTGGGAGACCTGGGTGAGTTCCTGACTGACGTCACTCATGTGCAGTCACCCCCTGCCATCAGTGGAGGCTTGTGTGTTGCTAAGGTTCTAGATGGGTTTTCGTGGAGCTTCAGACTAAGACAACACGGAAGAAAGGCCTGGCGCTCTTCTTCTGAAAGTTAGCCCATGAAAACCAGTACCCATTGCAGCACGTTTCATAATAGCCAAGAGATGGAAGCAACCCACCTGTCCAGCAGCAGATGAATGGAGAAAAGAGATGTCACACACACACACACACACACACGAATGCTAATACTAGCAGCCATAAAGAGACACAAAGTCCTGCCACATGCCACAGCTTGGATGAACCTTGAACACATCATGCTGAAGGAAATAAATCAGTTGCAAAAGGACAACTATAATACGGTCTCCACGATATGAAATAAAGATACATCTGGAGATCAATGCATGTTAGCTGTTAGCAGGGTGGCAGGGGAGGGGGAGGGGAAGCATTTGCTCACGGGGCCTAGTGTTTTCGTTAACGGTGGTAAACTAACTGCGAAAAGAACACAGAGAATGGATGAACAACTTGGAGAAGATAACCAATGTCCGTGGATTGTCCGTGTAGGGATTGCCATGAGCGCGTGCGATTTGATAGACATATTTTCACTACGATGGAAATTTACAAACACCACCCTGGGGAGCCCCTGGTCTGATCTTCCTCGTCTGATCTTGGGGGCGTGTATCGGGTTGCCCTGAGCTGCAGCTGTTGGACGGCAGCGAGTCACAGCAAGGGCGTCTCAGAGAACGCGGAACAGCCTGCTGAGTGTGGCCTGTAGGAGGAGGCTTGAATGTCACCACCTCTTTGTCATTTTCAACAGTACATACTCAGCCGCGGGCCCTGCAGGGAGTCCCAGGGGAGGCGCTGAGAGCACGGGAAGGTGCCCAGGGGCCACCTCATGCCCTCGTCGGAGAGGGAACTTCGTCTTGAAATAAGCACCCCCCTCACACACCTGCTTACTATTTAGCATTCTATGGTGTGAGGGGAGATGGGGGAGGGCAGGGGAGAGGGGGATTTTTGTCTCTCAAATAAACCTTAACGCCCACCCACCTGTCCATAGTAGCAGTAGCCGGGAATGAGCTTCTAGGATTGGGGTGAGATGGACGAGGGGACCGGTCATACACTCCTGCATTATTTAGACTCGGTGCAGAAGCTCTGCGGTTAAACACCCAAACCAAAGTCACTGCCATCTATAGCGAGGCCCTGTGGGGGTCCAAGAATCTATCTGCATACGGGAGTAGAGAGCCCAGTCTTTCTCCCAAGGAGCTGCTAATGGTTTAGAACTGCTGACCATGCAGATGGCAGCCCAACGCGGAACACACACACACACACACACACACACACACCCGCCCCCCACCAGGCCTCCTCTGGGTCCGTGCTACTCATGAATGTTTTAGAGGACAGCGAGAATGGATGCACATCTTGATCAGATAGAAACCAAAGCGTCACATTTGGATTCAAGTGCAAACAAAACTAAAGCCATTGGCCAGAGTGTCCCGTGGACACAATTTCCGGCGCCTCTTCTGGGCCTACCGTTCTTAGGCTCTGCATGCAATCAAAATGCCTCTAATTCAAAATCCAGAATTCAAAAGCCAGTGCTTTCCATAGAAAGCCCTCACTGCAGGTGGTCACGCGTTAGGTTGCTAATCACAAGGTCAGCAGTTTGAAGCCAGCAGCCACTCCACAGGAGAAAGATGAAGTCTACATCTGTAGGCTCAACTACTGTAGGTTAATTATAACTTCCCCCCCCCCGCCCCCCCCCGAGGTAGCTCTGCCCTCTTCTAGAGGATTGCTATGAGTCAACAGCCACTGGATGGCGGTGAGATTTTATTGTTTGGGGACTTTATTTGTCCCCTCTTCAAACTGCACATCTTCTTCACCCCAACTCTCACCTGGGAACTTTCCCTTGGCCATCCTCTGCTGGGACAAGCCACACTGACCTCCCCAAGTGTCCCTCAGACCCTACTGTCCTGTAGGAAACTGGTTTCACCCTTGGCTCCAACACCAGGAGCCCCTTATCTACTCTGGGTGGAGGGCCAGGGACTTGCAACGAAATCCCTCTGTCTGCTTTTCCTTCCCACCCACTGCCCCGTACCCTTCCAGAAAGGGAATCAGTAAATGAGTACACAGCGTATGCGGACAAGTCGTCCTTTTCAGTCCTGCCAGGCCGTCCGGCCAGCTGATGGGCACGGCGTCGAGAGCCTCCTGCTTGTGCGCCAAAGAAGTTTGGCCTCAAGCATCTACTGAGCCCTTGCTCTGCGTCCGGTCGTGTGCCCTGCATCTTGGTCCCCTTTAACCTTCTCTGTCACTCTGCAGTCCAGGGATGTGAGTCTTTGGTCCCTCATCCTCAGAACACTTTACTTTCATTCATATATCACTCAGATTTGCAAATCATGTAGTAAATAAACCAATCCATTTCTAATATAGGGTTGACATGATATTTTATTTCAACAGTCTTTACCTGGCATACAAACAAACAACCTTCTCACCCACATGCAATAAACCTTCATGCAGGGGGCTCTCTGGTGGCACGGTGAGTTAAGTATTGGGCTGCAAATCACAAGGTTGGTGGTTCAAACCCAACAGCCACACCACAGGCAAAAAATGAGGCTAATAGCTCCCACAAAGATGTACAGTCTCCGAACCCCCAAGCACGGCTCTACTCTGCCCTATAGGGTGGTTAGGAGCAGCGATTTACTCCGTGATTGTAAGCTTGCTTTAACACGTGAGAAAAGCCTATTTCTCAAGTGCAATCGACACTGCCATGATTTCTGCTGGTCTAATAGTCTCACACTCAAGTCTGTTTGTGGAAAAAGGGCCACTCCCAGGACAGGCCTTTGGGCATGAGCCAGCGCCAAGAGGAAGCCCTAAGGACAAAATAACCTGTCCTGTTGGACTGTGCAAATCGGTAGCTGGAGGCTTGACATGATTTTAAAAAACCTCGCTGTCGTCAAGTCTATGCCGATGCAGCACCCCTTCAGGGCAGGGTCAACCTGCCTCACTGGTTTCCTGAGACAGGAACTCTCTCTCCGGGGGTCGAAAGCTTCATCGTTCTCTAGAGGAGCTGCTGGTGATTTCAAACTGCGGACCCTGTAGTTAGTTGCCCAGTGTATATTCACTGTGCAGCCAGGACTCCTGTCAGACCTGATTAGAAGAATTGAAATAAATTAAAACGCCTTACCAGGGACTGCCAAACAGAGGGCGAGGGGACCGAGAAGAATGAGGCCTTTCATTTTAGATGCTCTTGCTCGGGAGGCACCGGAGAAATGAGCTTTCTCCCAACTCCCTTTAGTTTTAACTGTCTTCCAGGTACAAAGTCTGGTCATTAGCTGACGTCAACCTGCCACGGGCAATTGGGACCCAGGGTGTGGTCACACCGCACAGGTCTGCTGAGATGTTCCCACTGGCTTCAGAGTTGAAGATTATGAGGCTGACTCAAAGTCCTCCCTCACTCGGGAACCTGCTCTCCCTCCCCGGGAGGCTGGTGGACAAGTTTGGCTATTTTCTGTGTCATTTTTGCAAGCGACCACCTTTTGCGAGGTCACCATCCCCTTAAATGTCCAGGGAAAATGGTCTGTGGTGGGACAATGGACTAGCCCTGAATGCGCCCAGTGGCTAACTGAAAGGCCAGAGGGCTGAGTTCCTCCAGAGGGGCAGGGAACAGCCCCAGGGAACAAATTCCAAAACATCAGCGGCTGACCATCTCTAGAGCACAGTGCCCCTCTGAGAGATGCCAGGCCGGCCACGAATCACACTTGACAGTCATGGCAGTGGAGCTTCCAAAATGCCTGCAGGAAAATCCCTCAATCTTGTCCTTCCGTGTTCCCATTTGGGAACCCTCTCGTGTGGCGTGCCCTGTTGTAGTACAGGAGATCCAGTCTCCCCCCCCTTCTCCCCCCTCCCCCTGCTGTCATTCTGAGAACCGCTGAGGGATAGTTATACCCAGCAGCCCCCGCCACCCCCATCCCCAGCAGCTGTCACTGCTTTTTGTCATCGTTCACTTTTGACCAGCTTCTCTGGACTTCTCTGATGTCACCTTTTATCAGGCAATTTGTAAATCACATCCTCAAGTTTCCACGGCTTGATCAGTGCCAGTAACCTGGACAGAAGTGCCCACCACCACACCCATGACTGTGCCCAGCTCTCGTGATGCTGAAATGATAACATTAGGCTAACCTCACTGAAGGCACCAGGACGACCTGTCAAAGAGGGGACCACACATCCTACTGCTGCAAGAGAATGAGTGCCGAGCAGGCCCTTGGAGCTCCTCTGGCCTGGCGGGTCTGCGGCCAGGTCTCCCACCTCCCAGGTCCCTCCCACGCACCACTGTGCGCTTCAGCTCCCACCCCGACCTCAGTGTTAGGAGCCCGTGATGTCCCTTAGATGATGGTCTTCTTCTTTTTTAATCATTATATTGGGGGCTCGTACCACTTTATCACAATCCAAACATCCATCCATTGTGTCAAGTTCCTTTGTACATCTGTTGCCATCATCATTCTCAAAACATTTGCTTTCTACTTGAGCCCTTAATATCAACTCCTCATTTTCCCCCTCCCTCATGAACCCTTGATAATTGATAAATTATTATTATTTAATTGATAATTATTATTATTTTGTCTTACACTGTCCAACATCTCCCTTCACCCACCTTTCTGTTGTCCGTCCCTCAGGGAGGAAGTTATATGTAGATGCTTGTAATCAGTTCCCCTTTACTACCCTCCACTCTCCTGGTATCGCCACTCTCACCACTGATCCTGAAGGGTTCACCTGTCCTAGATTCCCTGTGTTTCCAGTTCCTATCTGTACCAGTGTACATCCTCTGGTCTAGCCAGATTTGTAAGGTAGAATTGGGATCATGATAGTGAGGGGGAGGAAGCATTCAAGAACCAGAGGAAAGTTATATGTTTCATTGTTGCTACCCTGCAACCTGCCTGGTTCATCTCTTCCCCACAACCCCTCAGCGAGGGGTGTCCAATTGGCTAGCCTTGGGCTTTGAGTCTCCACTCTGCACTCACCCACATTTTCAATGATTTGATTTTATGTTCCTTGATGCCTGATACCTGATCTCTTCGACAGCTTGTGGTCACACAGGCTGGTGTGTTTCTTCCATGTGGGCTTTGTTGCTTCTGAGCTAGATGGCCACTTGTTTATCTTTGAGCCTTTAAGACCCCAGACCCTATATCTTTTGATAGCTGGGCACCATCATCTTTCTTTACCACATTTGCTTATGCACATGTTTGGCTTCATTGATCGTATCAGGGAGGTGGGCACCCACTGATACGGTTTTTAGCTCTTTGATGTCTGATAACTTGGTCCCTTCTGCACCATGTGGTCAAACAGGCTCATTTTCTTCTTCCTTTTGGGCTTTGATGCTGCTCAGTTAGATGGCCACTTGTTTATCTTCAAGCTTTTAAGACCCTACGTGCTATGTCTTTTGATAGCCGGGCACCATCAGCTTTCTTTACCACATTTGCTTATGCACACGTTTGTCTTCAGTGGTTGTGTCAGAAAGGTGAGCACCCACTGATATGATTTTTAGCTCTTTGATGTCTGACAACTGGTCTCTTCTACACCTCGTGTTCAGCTAAGCTGGTGTGCTTCTTCCATGTGGGCTTTGATACTTCTCAGCTAGATGGCCGCTTGTTTATCTTCAAGGCTTTAAGACCCCAGACACTGTATCTTTTGGTAGTTGAGCACTGTCAGCTTTCTTCACCACATTTGCTTATGTACCCACTTTGTCTTCAGCAATTGTGTCGGGAAGGTGTGCATCATGGAAGGCCAATTTATTAGAACAAAGTGTTTCTCTCATTGAGTAGGTGCTTGAGTGGAGGCCCAATGTCCATCTGCTGCCTTAATACTAAACATCTAAATATATGCACATAGATCTGTTTCCCCACACTCATATAAATATATTTACATATGTACATTCCAGTCTTTGGACTTCTATAAATACCCTTTGTCACTTAGTTCTTTCCTCTATTTCCTTTTGCTTTCCTCTTGTCCCACTGTCATGCTCAGCCTTCATTGGGGTTTCAGTAATTTCTCTCGGTTACCTTGCCCTAGCTGACTCCCTACCAGGCCACTCACACCCTCCTTGCTACTGATTTTGGATCTTATTGCTCCCCTGTCCCTTGGTTGTTCGGCACCACCTCCCTGGCCCCTCATCATCACTGCTTTTTAGCAATGAGTAGTACTCCATTGAATCTAGGCTCATGCAACTCTTATCACAATCCATCCATCCATCCATTGTGTCAAGCACATTTGTACATTTGTTGCCACCATTTTTCAAAACATTTTTTCCCCTGCTTGAGCCCTTGGTATCAGCTCCTCATATCCCCATTCCCTCCCTGCCCCCTCTCACGCACCCTTGATAATTTATAAATTATTATTTTTTCATGTCTTGCACTGTCCAATGTCTCCCCCCACCCCCCTGGTCTGTTGTCCATCCCCCTGGGAGGGGGTTATATGAGATCATTATGATCGCTTCCCCCTTTCTCCCCACCTTCCCCTTCCCCTCCTGGTGTGGCTACTCTCATTCTTGGTCCCAAGGGGATTAACTGTCCTGGATCCCCTGTGTTTGCAGCTCTGGTCTCGCCACTGGACATGAGGGTCTTCACTCACTTCCCCCTCCTGAAAAAGCTCAACCAAAGAGATTTTTTTGAAATTCAGGGACGTTTTACTAATTTGGGCCAGACTTTTGATTTTGACTGTCATGAAAATAAATTGATTTGTTTGGTGTGTTCGTGTGTGTGTGTTTGGTGTGTGTGTGTTTGGGTGTGTGTTGTGTTTGTGTGTGTTTGGGGTGTGTGTGTATGTGTGTTTGGTGTGTGTGTTGTGTTTGTGTGTGTGTATGTGTGTTTGGGGGTGTGTGTGTGCGCTTGGGTGTGTGTGTTTGTGTGTGTGTGTCTTTGGGTGTGTGTGTGTGTGTTAATGTACAAGTTGTGTGCCGGATGTCCTCAAAGTCTCCGTGAAGGACTAAGCTCTGGGGTTTGCAGGTGTTCTTCCCAGATCCAGACTCGCCGTGGACCGCCATATCGCGCTGAGTTATTCTCAGGGGGAAGGACTCGGGCCACGGAGCTTTAAACCCAGGACTTCCAAACAACACCCAGAAAGCAGTGGATTGCGGTCTAATGTCCGTCAGCGAGCTGTGTTTCTTTGAAGTGTCAACCTGTGCGTTCCGATAAGCGTACAAGCCTGTGAAGCCATCGTGGTCGCCCCGAGGCCCCCTCCCTAGCACCAGCCCCTGCAGTCCCCGGACTCCCCGCCCCCAGCTGCAGCCCCCAGTACTCCACAGCCGCAGGCCCCAGCACCCCTGCCGCAGCCCCCCAGCCCCCAGCCGCAGCCCCCCAGCACCCCCCGCCGCAGCCCCCCAGCCCCCAGCCTCAGCCCCTGCGTCCCATCGCCAGCCGGAGTTGTCCAGAGTCACTGATGGCTGGTGTCACAGGGCCCGCGCTCCTCTGTGTCGCCCCCCTCCCAGCCCCGTGTGAAACCCACTCGTGTGACCGTGCGTGTCCGGCCGTCATCCCTGCCCTCGTCCTTTCTTCTGCATCGTTGTTGAGTCGTGGTTTATAAAGTGTCCCTCTTTGAAGTCTGGGCATACACGACACCTATGAAACAGTAAACAACCTGAAGACACCAAACAGCTGCAGCGCTTCTCAGTTTTCCTCCAGCCCATGTCCCCTCCCCCCCCACCCCGCTGGGCTCCCCGCTGTGCGCCACGACAGACAGTGGGGTTCGCGCGTCCTAGGACTGCACGCAGGTGGCGCCTTGAACACGGACTTGCTTGCGCGGTGGGGGGTGGGTGAGGAAGGGATGAAGGTTCCCTTCTTTTTAATCATTTTATTGGGGGCTCGTACAACTCTGATCACAACCCATACATACACCCGTGGTGTCAAGCACCTTTGTACATTCGTTGGGTTCTGGTTTCTTCTACTCAGTAGAATTTATGTTATATGTTGAGTACCAGGTGTTAGGAGACACTGCAACTGCCCTTACCTGCTTCGGACCGGTTCCAGCTTCTTACTAGTTTAATAATTCCAGCTTCTTAGGCAAGGAGCTCTGCTGGCATCGTGGGTTGTGCATGGAGCTGCTTATTACAAGGTCAGTGGTTTGAAGCCACCAGCTGCTCCCCAGGAGAAAGCTGAGGCTGTCTGCTGCACTCGAGATTTAGTCCACTTTTCTCATAGGCTCGCTTTGAGTCAGAATTGACTCAATGGTAGTGAGGGGGAGTTGTTTGTTTGGATACTTAAAAGCAGAACCTGGTGGACTGGAACTGTTAGCCTTGCAGTTAGCAGTCCAATGCATAATCCACTATGCCACCAGGACCTCCTGGTTATGGTACGTTGATAGGAGTCAGTGTCAACCCCTAGTACAGAACGCAGCACCACCCAGCATTTGTGCCATCCCCACAATTGTTGTTATGTTTGAGCCCATTGGCACAGCAGCCACTGCGGCATGTCTTCACTGTTTTCTCTGTCCCTTTACCTTGCCAGGCAGGATGTTCTTTTCCAGGGACTGGTCCCTCCCAATCACATGTCCCAAGTGTGTGAGACAAACTCTCGCCATCTTGCCTTTCCGGAACGCTCTGGCTGCACTGCTTCTGAGACAGATTGCTTTGTTCTTTGGGCGGCCTGTGGGATTTCAAGAGTCTTCGCCAGCACCTTATTAAATATCCAGCTTTCACATGCATATGAGGCACACCTCTGTCCTCAAAGGAACACCCTGGCTCTTCCACACTTTCAAGAGATCTTGTGCAGCAGACTGACCCAGTGCAATATTTATATGTGTAATTTTCCCAATCACTAATATTATTTATCAATATTATGTTTGGATAAGAAATAAAGGTCAAAAGTTACTTTTCCTTCTAATTCAGAGCAACATTTCCAGAGAAATGGCTTGTAGACAACCAATATTCCCAACTCACGTTTTTAATTGAGGATGCTTTGATAGAAACGTTTACTGAAAGTGTTTCTTCAGCGAATGAATGTTTACTCTGAGTAAAGTTCAGGGGCCTCTACCACTGATGCCAGACATTGGGGGGCATCTCTGGACACGTACTAGGCACTGGAGAGGGAACAATGAGAAGATAGTACAGGTCTCTACTCTCCTGGAGTTTACGTGGGCCAGTGGGTGGTTGGAGTGGGCCGAGAGGTAAAGAAACAAGATAAAGTCAAGGAGTGCCAACACAGAAAGGCCAGGGAGCAATGAAGTAGGGGGATGGGAGAGGTCTTCCTTTGTGGTCTTTATCTGAGCAACTGATTCAACTCCCTGCCTCTCTAGCCATCCTTAATTCATCCTCTCCACAGCTTTCACCACAGGCGGCAACCATGTAGTCTCGCAGTCAGTGTAGCCGTCACCATCTGACAGCTATCAGAGTTTCCCTACCCTGAACAGCTGGCACGCAGCAGGTGCCTGGTAAACATTTATAGAATAAAATAATTGATGGATGGGTGCCATTCAGTTTGTTAGCTCTAGATGTAGGGAGCTGAAAACACAAGGCAAATAAGATACAGTCCGAGACTCGTGATTTTTAATAATTTATTTTCTAAATGCCAGGTGTCATCGTCCAATAATTCACAAAAGACAAAATGTAATTATTAAATGTAAGGGGACAGGCTTGATATTCACTCATTCAAAGACATGTTACTACTAAATCAAAGATGAGATCACATTTAACATTTTGAAAATGTTCACATTGGTAATATCTAATTCTGGCAAGAGTGCAGCCTACTTGAGGGTCCCTGAGTGGCACAAATAGAGTCCTGGTGGTGTAGTGGTTACACATTGGGCTGTGATCCACATGGTTGGCAGTTCAAAATCACCAGCAGCAAATGGAGGAAAGAACTAGGAGGCAAAAGACACTTTGTAGAGGTATAAATATAGACATGTATTTATGTAACTATATTATAACAATAGAGATATAGGTCTATGTACATATATATTTTGTGTGTGTGCTTAGTATCAAGGTAGCAGATGGACATTGGGCCTCTACTCAAGTCCTTCCGTGATGCAAGAACACTTTGTTCTAATAACCTGGCATTCTGCGATGCTTACCTTTCTGACACGATAGCTGAAGTCAAAATGGATGCATAAGCAAATGTGGTGAAGAAAGCTGATGGTGCCTAGCTATTCGAAGACAGTGCATCTGGGGTCTTAAAGTCTTAAAGTTAAATAAGTGGCCATCTATCAGGGAAGCAACAAAGCTCACATGAAAAAGCACACCAGCCTGTGTGATCACGAGAGGTCGATGGGATTCAGTATCAGGCATCAGAAGACCCTAAACAAGCCATCATATTGATGCGAATGAGGGGAGTCAGAATGGAGACCCAACGCCCATCTGTAGACAATTGGACATCCCCTCACAGAAGGGTCACAAGGAAGGGACAAACCATCCAGGGTGCAGTATAGCATCAACAAAACACACAACATTCCTCTGGTTTTTTAATGCATCCTCTCCCTCACCCCATCATGACCCCAGTTCTACCTTACAAATCTTGCTATACTGGAACATGTACACTGGTACAGATACGAGCTCCTGACACATAGAATCCAGGACAGATAAACCCCTCAGGAACTATAATGGGAGTAGCTATACCATAGGGTAGGGAGAAGGTGAGGGGAGAAAGGGGAAACCAATTGCAATGATTGACATATACTCCCCTACCACACAAACACATGCACCGAGGGGGATGAACAATAGAAATGTGGGTGAAGGGAGACAGCGGATGGTGTAAGATATGAAAATAATTTATCAAGGGTTCATGAGGGTGGGAGAGTGAGGAAGGGAAAGAAAAAAAAGAGGAACTGATACCAAGGACTCAAGTAGAAAGAAAATTTTATTTTTTTTCAGAAAAATATTTTGAAAGTGATGATGGCAACATATGTACAAATGTGCTTGATACAATTGATGTATGAATTGTTATAAGAGCTGGAAGAGCCCCCAATAAAATGATTTATTAAAAATAAATAAAATTAAAATAAACATTTTAATTTATATAAAATAAATATTTATTATAAATAAATAAAATATGAACAACAACAAAAGAATATAAAGGAAGAAGTGATATTCTATGTAATTTTGTATCAACACTCAGCACAAACTGTGTACATAGTAGAGGCTAAAACATAGTATATGAATAAATTCTATTACCATTTTTTTAAATGAGCTAATATAGCAACTTGGATGTCAATAGAACCATTATAAGAAATTCCATATTTTGAAATCATAACAGCACATGAAAGATTTATATTTTCATTTCATCTGAATTCATATAAATAAGATATTACAGCATGAGAATAAAAATTTCAACTTAAATCATTTTTAGCAACTTTCAGTAACAAGACTGTCTAAGAATAAACCTTTAAATTAATACAATGAAATATGTATCATGCCTGCAGGATAAAATGGCAATATTTTCCAATGTTAGTATTTGAAGTAATACAAATATTTTAAATGATTTAAATCCAAATGATACAGCTATAATAAAACTTGAATATTTTAATTATTAAAAAAAAATCACCAGCAGTCCCATTAAAGAAAGACTGGGCTTCTATTCCCGTAAACCGTTTCCGTCTTGGAAACCCACAGGGATTGCTGAGTCAGCATTGACTCGATGACAGTGAGAGAGGGAGGTTGGCACCAAAGGAGCCCTAGAGGAACAGGGGGTTATGTGTTGGGTTATTAACTGAAAGGTCAGTAGTTCAAAACCACCAGCCACTGCAGGAGGAAGATTAGTTTTTCTGTTCCTGTAAAGGTTTACCCAGTGGGCCAGTTCTGCTCTATTCTATGAGCAGAATCGACTTGATGGCCATGAGTTTTGAGTTTGGGGATGGCGCACAATGAGCCCTAGTGGTGCTGTGTGTTAAGCAGAGCATGCTAACTGCAAGGCCCATGGTTTAAACTCACCAGCTCCTCCACAGGAGAAAGGAGAGACCCAAGGGAACAGTTGTACTCTGTTCTATAGGTTCACTGTGGTTGGAATCGACTTGATGGCAGTGGGTTTTGGTGGATGGAGTGGTTGCTTTTGCCTAATGCTCTCAGGGCAGCTTGAACTTCTTCCTTCAGCCCCATTGGCTCTTGCTCACATGCCACCTCCTGAAACAGTGGAATGTACACTAGTTCTTCTTGGTACAGCGACTGTGAGTTCTTTCCATCTTCTCGCATCAGTCAATGTTTTGTGCCACAGAATCTTTCAAGGTTCTAACTCCAGGCTAGAAAACTTTCTTGAGTTCGTTCTGTTTCATATGTGCTGAGCATATTCTTCCTTTTTGCTTTTTTTAATTCTAGGTCTCTGCACAGTTCACTATAATATTTGACTTTGTCTTCTCAAGCTTCCCTTTGAAATTTTCTATTCCAATCTTTGACTTCAACGTCTGTCCATTTGCTTTCACCACCACACAATTAGGAACAAGTTTCAGAGTCTCTTCTTACATCCACTTTGATCTCATCTTTCTTTCCTGTCTTTTTAATGACTTTTTGCTTTTTTTAGAAGCAATCGCCCATCACGCCTTCTGTCATTAGTGTCAGATGCAACAAATCTGTTGTAGAGATGTTCTCACGATTCAGATGGGAGGGACTCGGGTTGTATTTTGGGGTCTCGTGGGTTTATTTTCATTTTCTTCAGCTGAGCCTCTGGTGGTTTCAAATCACCGACCTTTCGGTTAGCAGCCAACAGGTAACTCCCACCCCACCAGGGCGCTTCCAGAAGCAAGTTGGCAGCACACGCTTCCAGAAGCAAGTTGGCAGCACAGGTAAAGAGCCACAAAAATGTTCTTACTCTTTAAGAGAAAACACTCTGGGACTTTTAATCTTAAAGAAATAATGTCAAATAAAGGGAAAATAACACTTACAAATATGCAGCAGTAGTCCTCTATGGGACAAAAAATTACAACGTTCAACATTCAATGGCAGAATTGGAATGAGATATTAGCAATGAGAATTGTTGAATCTCTTTCATGATAGGAATGGTTGCCTCACACAAAGTGTAATACAGAAAACTCAAGCAATAAGAGAAAGTACTTATTCTACTTATTACGGCTGTGGTGCTCATGCTGGTGACTGTGGTACTGGTGACAGTGGTGGTGCTGGTGCTGGTGATGGTGGTACTGGTGACAGTGGTGGTCCTGGTGCTGGTGACAGTGGTGGTGCTGGTGGTGCTGGTGCTGGAGGTGGTGATGGTGCTGGTGCTGGTGACAGTGGTGGTGCTGATAATGGTGGTGGTGGTGCTGGTGGTGGTGCTGGTGGTGGTGCTGATGGTGGTGATGGTGGTGGTGATGGTGGTGGTGATGGTGGTGGTGCTGATGGTGGTGCTGGAGGTGGTGATGGTGATGGTGGTGGTGGTGGAGGTAGTGGTGGTGATGGTGGTGGTGGTGATGGTGGTGGTGGTGGTGACGGTAGTGGTGCTGGTGACACTGGTGGTGCTGGTGGTGGTGGTGAGTCAATTCCAACTGGCAACCCCATGAGTCAAACTACCGTCCAGAAGCTGGGCCTTTCCAGACCCAAATCTCCATGCCTGTCCTCCGAGGTGCCTTTGGGTGGGTTCAAACCATCAACCCTTTGACTAGCAACTGAGTGCTTAACCATTTGTGCCCCTCAGGGATGACCGACCCTGACAGGAAGACTATATGGCAGGACTTACACGGTATCTCCAGTGCTGTGCAAGTGTGCATCTAGAAAGATCAATCCTAGAGGGAAACACGGACAAACGGACATGGTTTGATGTGTTGATTGGCGTGACGGAGCTCTCTTGTACTCCTCAAACAAACACAAATGATACGAGGACTCCGTTACTGGTTGCCATCAAGTAGGCCACCACTCATGGGCCACCATGCGTGATAGAATCAAACTCTGCCCGGTCCTGCGTCATCCCCGGCTTGTTGCAGGGTGGGCCATTGCGATTCATAGGGTTTCAGAAGTCGTTTGCCAAGCCTTCTTCCTGGCTTATCTTCATCCCATGGCAGCTCTGCGGAAACTTGTTCAGCACCATGGCCACATCCACTTCCTCTGACAGCATGAGGGGCCTTGGCCAGAAACGGAGCTTGGAGCACTCACATGGAAGGGGTGTGTGTGTGAGGATTTTGTCAACGAACCACCAGTGTTCCCAGAGGGCTCCGACTCCCAAAGCAAAACCCCATGGTCATCTTTTCAATGATTTCAACCCATAGCAACCCTACAGAGGACTTACGGGGCTGCAATTGTACGGGAGCAGACAGCCTCACCTTTTCCCCGCAGACCAGCTGGAGGCTTTGAACCACTGCTCTTGCTTTTAGAAGTCCCTCATTGTAAGCCACCCGGCGCTCCCAAGGGCAGATACGAACGCTCGGACTTTAACGACTGGCGATATGTTTCCAAAACCCCAGTCTACAAAGGGCGGGTACTTTTGGCGTTTGGGCTAATAAAACTCTTACACTGCTTATCTGAAAGTGTTTTCCTGCTCACGCCATCGTATTGAGTCAGGTCTAAACAAACAATTTGATGAGGGATTTCTGTGGACTCACCCCAGTGGCTTCTCTATCTTCTAGAACCCTTGGAGAAGAGATATGGAGGGGCTTTCCTAGTTAGTTGGACTTCTCACTCACTTCCTCTTCTGTTCACCCAACGTCATTACGGGCAAGTTTGACTGAGGTCAGAAAGCTGTCCCGTCGTGTCATCGTATTTAGATTTCCTCCCAGAGAAAGTTTATGGTTCTAGAGATAAAGTTACAACACCACTCTCAAAGATGCATTGATCCAGGGCAGTAGCTCTCGACCTGCGGGTCGAACGACCCTTTCACAGGGGTCACCCGATTCATAACAGTAGCAAAATTACAGTTAGGAAGTAGCAACAATAATAATTTTATGGTGGGGGGTTCACCACAACATGAGGAACTACTGTATGAAAGGGTTGCAACATTAAGAAGGTTGAGAACCACTGATCTAGGGTTTGCTGCTTTTTGAGAGAAACTTTGCAAACACCAGATGGGAGTAGCTTAGCACCTGTTTGAGATTTGCAGTTGTTTCTAGTTTGTGCATGTCAACCTTCCCCAGCAGTTCTTCCTAAAGTGAGAAGTGACGCATTCAGGCGCTGGTTGCCCAAGCGTGCTCCCTAGACCAGCAACATCAGCAACACCTGGGGATTCCTTAGAAGTGCGAGTGATCAGGCCTAATGAAACGGCACTCCATTTTTAAAAACTTCCAGGTGAGCCTGATGCGATCTCAAGTTTGAGGACCTGTGGGCTGCGACACAGCACTCAGTGCCGTTGATTCAGGTAGAAGGGAAAGTATTGCCTTTGAAAATTATTTTAATGTAATCACCCAGGGGAAACTCTCTGATCACCAGGAGGGTGGGGGGGGGGGAAATCTCCTTTGTTGCTCCTATATTCTCTAATACTTGTATGTCTTCCTTTAATACTGACAAAAATTAACTGTAAAAAAGATGACTAAGTCCACTGTAATGAGTGAAACTCATCATTGACCTGGTTCAATAACACATGTTCTATTCAAATACGAAGCAGCTGTTCATGAATGATGCAAATGAATCACCACAAGCTTTCAAATGGCTGACGCTTTCACAAGCGCTGTAAATGTCCCCCAATAAACTTTTCTCAGCTCTGTACACATTTTTACCCCCTTCAGGAAAAATTAAAACCCACAACTCTGGTGAGATTTTATCCAGACATATACAACTCACTTTTTTACAGCTGATTCACAATCGCTTCTCGGCCTTTTGGCTAAGATCAAGTGTGAAGATACTTCCTGCCTGTAGTTGCTACAGGCCCTTCGGTGGCCCAAGTGATCTGTTATCAGCTGCTAAGCTGCAGGTCGGTGGTTTGAACCGACCTCGCTGCTCCGCAGAAGGAGGCCTGACAGACAGCTTCCCTCCAAGATTACCACCAAGACAACTTCACGGAGTAATGCTACTGAAGGACTCCACGGGGTGCCAGCAGTTCAGTCCAACACGCTCCATGACAGCTCACCGCCCAGTTGTTAAGCCTAAGGGGCGGCTATTGGAACCTGGGGTGGGCGTCTGAAGAACGAAGGAAAATCATCTAAAACCAATGCCTTATTATGTAACCAGCTGCCGACACTGTTCTCGATATTCACCACTCTGTGAGCAAAACTGTTCTTGACGAAAGACTAGCAGCCTCGACCAAGTTCGCTTTCTCCGGACACTTTCCTTTGGTTTCTGCCCTCAAACGCGATTCCGGGAATCCATCTCCAAATGCCTTTCCTTGCTTGGTTAACAAATGAGCCACTCAAACATATTTCAGTTTCAGCCTCATTTTAATTTTTAAGAATTTTATGAAGAAATTCTGTTGTGATGAGATACACCATTTTACATGCTTCCCACCCCCTCTGATTATTACATTCCCGTACATTGAGAATGTTGTGGTGTGTGCTGAGTCTGGGGATAGCATATTGTAGCCCATATATAGTGTCACAGAATAACAAACACAATGAATTTCCATTTAATTTAAGAATAAACTTAGCCACACTCCATTGAGATCGAAAAGCATGAGATTTGCTTTTCTCTTTTTGTTTCGACATGATGAATAGGCACTTTTAATTTTAAAAATAAAATAAAGTATCTGATGTGTAGCACTTGAAACCCCGGGGAGTTATAGCTGCATTACTGGGCTTCACAGCAGCGGAAAGTGAGAGATTAGCACATGCCATCTCTGCGGGGACCATGCAGCCCCACATTTGTATCATGAAAGCATTGATAGACGATACTAAAAAATGAGTGTTCTGTGTTTCAATAAAGCTTCACTTACAGATACTGTAATTTGAATTCCACAGTCTTCTCATTTCATGAAATAAATAGGATTGTTCTTTAGACATTTCCCAATGATCTTAAAATGAGAAAAACATTCTTAGCTGGTGTTTTTTTAAATTATTTTTAGGTGTTGTTGAATAGATGTTGATTCACAGTGACCCCGTGTACAACAGAACACTGGGTGGTCCTCTGCCCACCTCACTGTGTTTTGCTTGAACTCATGATTGCAGCCACGGAGCCACTCTCTGGTGAAGTCTTCCTCTCTTCTCCGTCCCTCTACATGACCAAGGATGGTGTCCTTTCCCAAGGGCGTGCTACCATGTCCCGAGGATGTGACATGGCGTCTCATCATGCTCACTTCTAAGGATGACTCTGGTTGTACCTCTTTCAAGACAGATTTCTTTGTTCTTTGGGCAGTACACGGTCTTTTCAATATTCTTCACCAATACTATAATGAAAATACATCAATCTGCCTCCAGTCTGCCTTATTCTTTCCCCCCCTTTTGTGGCAATTAAGAACACCATCACGTGTAGTAAACCTACACTGGTTCATCTCTTTCTCTCCACAGTGTTTTAAAAATTAGTACCCTGGGCTAATCAATGACACTATAAACAGAAGATCCTTATGTTCCAGGGAGATGATCGATATGATTCTCTACCATGAACTAACAAGGAGGTCTCTAAGGGGTGGCAGCGGCAGATTTGAAAAAAACATGGTTCCAGAGAATGGATTTTGGGCTCACACTTAATCCTAGCTCCAATCTAAGAACAATTAGTTCTTACATCATGGCGCTGCTCAATACTCACCCTTATAAGAGAAACACAGAAGACATAGGTGCTAAAGCAAAGTGTGGAGAAGAAAGTAGATGGTGCCCGGCTATCAGATAGAATAGTGTGTGGGGTCTTAAAGGCTTGTTTCCAAACAAACAGCCATCTAAGTGAGATGTTAACAAAGTCCACATGGAAGAAGCACACCAATATCTGTGATCCAAGGATTGTAAATTATATAATCCAAAATCAAAGGTGGGAATAGTATCAGAGCTTATATTGCGAGATCCTGGTTTGCAGAAGGCTATGGAGGATATTGGAAGCCCAAGATACATTTGTGAGATCCACACAGGAACTAAGCCTCCGATTATTTCCCTCTAGCCACAACTGAGAGATGGGAATAACCTGGCTACCAAACAAACAGTATTAGAAAGATGACTATGGTAGATTAAAATGATCAGCTTGTCTTGAACGGTTAAAACCTTGTCACTTGATTTCCCCTCTGATACACTTTGGGCTTTATCGAGTTTTCAAAATTTTCTGTGTTTTTCTTTTTTTTCCATATTGGGGTTTATCTCTAATATATTTTGTCATTCTGGGTAGTCTTCTTGAATCTTTATTAAGTGTTTTTTGGTATATGGAACCCAGGATTAATGAAACTATAGAGACAATTAGAATAAGGTTTCCTGGGCCATGCAGTGGGAGACAGGGGGAGGAAAGGGGAACTGGTAGCAAGGAGTTCAAGAAGGAAGAAAATGCTTTGAAACGGATTGTGGTAGCAAATTGTACAAAACTGCTTGATGTGATTGAACTATGGAATGGTATGATGTTTGGATTACCTCCTAATAAAACGGTTTGGGGAAAAATGTTTAAAGATAAATCACACAGCCGATGATACTCAGATAAAAGCAAGGAATATTGCAAATGAGGATCCCAATCAATACACAATATGGAAATATCCCAAATAACAGTTTTATTTTTGTCAGATATTATTTATTTTAAAACTCCTTATTATAACATAATCTAGTTTTGGGTACCTCTTGTATTGTTCTTACTTAAGTGTTAACTGTATGAAATAACAAACTACCTTTTGCTTATATATATATATATATATATATATATATATATATATATATATATATATATATATACCATCACTTCAGTCAGACCTCTTGGCTCTGTAACACTTTTATAAAGGTCTTGTGAGGTATATTTGCCTGATGCAATATATCATTTGATTTTTTGAGTGCTGCTTCCATGAGCATTGATTGTGTAGCCAAATAAAACAAAATCCTGGACAACTTTAAGTTTTTCTCTGTTTATCATGATGTGGTCTATTGATCCCATAGTGAGAATTATTGTTTCCCTACATTGAGTTTCAATCAATATTGAAAGCTACAATCTTTGATTTTCATTAGCAAGTGTTTCAAAATCTCCTCAGCAAGGAAGATTGTGTCACCTGCAAATTGCAGGTTGTTAATAAGCCTTCCCCCAAACCTGATGCTGTTTTTCTTCATAGAGTCCCGTTTTCAAATTGTTTGCTCGCCGTACAGATTGAACAAGTATGGGGAAAGGGTACAACCCCGACATACACCTTTCCTGAGGTTACACCATGCTACATGCCCTTGTTGTGTTCAAATGATCGATAGGTTCCGAACAAAGACAATGACGTGTTCTTGGATTCCCATTCTGCTCAATGCGGTCCATAGTTTGTTAAGATCCACACAGGTGAATGCCTTTGTACAGTCATTAGGCACAGTGAACATTTTCTGGGCTTCTCTGCTTTCAGCCAAGATTCATGTGATGGCAGCCATGATATCCCGCTTCTGAATTTCTTGAATTCCTGGCAACTCTCCGCCAAAGTGCGGCTGCAACCATTGTTGACTGATCTTTAGCAAAATTTACTTATATACGATATGAACGATATTGTTACGGTGCAAACACGGATCTCTTCCAGTCACTTGGTCAGGGAGCTGTCTATGAAATTTCTTCACATAGATGAGCCAATGCTTCCAAGGCTTCATCAGTGTGCTGAGATCTTTCGATATGTAGTCCCACAATCCCTGCGGTCTTGTTTGTGGTTAGTGCCTTCAAGGCAGCTTGGATTTCTTCCTTCAGCACCTTCGGTTTTTCATCATATGGTACCTTCTTATCTCATGGGCTGCTGATATTAAACTTCACCACGGTCTCTTCCCACAGAGATAGTCAGTTTGATTTCTGTGGTGTATTCCATCTGAAGTCGATGTGGATGATCATCTTTTGCGTGGTTGAAAAAAGGAACGCGTAGGTGAGGTCATTGGTCTTACAAAACTCCATTATGTGATCTCCGATTTTATTTCTATCACCAAGGCCTTTGTTTTTTCCTCTTTGTCCCCAACTTTTACATTCCAATTGCCAATAATATTGACATTGTTTGATAATTTATACATTCTCTTTGGTGGCCATCATTTTTCAGAGCTTATTTCTTTTACTAGATTGACTATAATAAGCTGTCCATTGTCTCCTTTCACTGAACTCTGAGATGTCAGTTCTGTGAGCCTATTTCACAGACTAAAATTAGTGCCCGAGAAGTCAAGTAACAGGGTGATATGTGGTAGAGATGGGATTGAATCTCAGGTTTCAAAGCTCATCCTGCTTACTGTGCCACATTGTTTTTATTTTAACCCTTACTAGAATTCTTCCTGAATCAGTTATGTAACATTTGGGAAATTTCTCCCCATCTCTGATCTTCGGTTTCCTTTTTTTCAAAATAGGGATAAGCGTTGAGCAATACCACCGCTTCCTGAACCCTTTCCAATCTTTGCCTTCCTCGAGTTAATTAGTTACCCACACTTTTATTACTACGAGTTACAGAAAATGTTCACTGATAACATGACCAGAGAGTCACGGACTCTGAACTTTACAGTAAATTACACAACAATCTATTAATAACATACAACAACATCAACAATACACACCCACTGCCAACTTGATTCCAAATCATGGTGACCTTTAGGCAGTGCGGAATTACGTAGGCTTTCGAAGGCTGTACATCTTTAGGAAAGCGGACTGCCACGTCTTTCTCCCATGGTTCAGCTGGTAGGTTTGAATTACCAACCTTTTAGTTGGCAGCGAAGCTAAACTCCGAGCCACTAAGGCTCTATATTAATGAACATTAAACATTCCAAACCTACTGCTGCTGAGTCGATTGCGACTCATAGCAAACCTTTATGACAGAATAGAATTGCTTCCTAGGATTTCAGAGACTGCCAAGCTCTCTGCCAAGGAGGGGAAATTATTGGGTTGAATTATTTCAACCAAAGGTAAGAAGAAAGTTGAGTTACTTAAAGACACACTGGGCTTCCTCAGAGAAAATAAGCTTCCTGGGCCTAAGACATCTATGCAGATGGGAGTGGATTAAAGCACATTCTGAGGGCAGTAGAAATAGACCAGAGATAAGATCTCTTCCAAATCTGAGTTTTTGGAATTCTATCGTTTATACTCTGGTGTTATTTTAATTCTTGTTATTGTTGTCATTGGGTGCCCTTGAGTTGGTTCCAACCCTACACTCAATAGTGTGAAACACTGCATGGGCCCATGTCCTCCTCACCATTGTCCCTATACCTGGGGTCCACTGCTGCAGTCACTGTGTCCGTCCAGCTCCCTGAGGGCCTTCCTCTCTTCCGCTGCCCCTCAACTTTACCAAGCATGATGTCCTTCCCAGGACCTGGTCTCCCCTGACAACATGTCCAAAGTATGTGAGACAAAGTTTCATCTTCCTTGCACTCTGACTTGTATTTCTTCCAAAACAGATTGGTTTGTCTTTTAATTGTTATCTGCTATTTTTTAAAGCAAACGGTCTTCGATTTGATTCTCTGGTGCAGCCTTTCTCCACCGATGTTGTAGTTAGCTGCCATTAAGTTGATGTTTGACTCATGGCGGCCTGAGGCACAACAAAACTTAATGACGCTGTGTTAGTCAAGGTTGGCTAAAGAAATAAATTCATAGACACTCATATGTCTACAAGAAAAGGCTTTATATCAAGAGAAAGTATGTACTTAGCAAACATCCCAGCCCAGTCCAGATCAAGTCCATAAGTCCAATGTTAACCCATATGTCCAGTACCAATAAATAAATTCCTCTTCGGACTCGTGCAACACAAGTAATGACGCTGAATGCAGGAAGATCACAGACCAGTGGGTGGAAAGTCCTGTGGATCCAGTGGCGGTGGGAGCATCTCAACACTATTGTGGGTCTCCACATGGCTCCTCCAGCTCCAGGGCTCTAGCATACCTCTGGGTGTCTTGTTAGCAGGAAAATGAAGCAGAGAGTCTATGTGTATCTGGTCTCCAGTGAGCTATATATTTCCATGGCACCTCCAAAATGAAGTCATCAAGCTGTGACCTGATTGACAGGCTAGACTCCACCCCTTCACAAGTGGACAGCTTGTGTAACTGCCACAGATGCCGAGCCCGGTGCTATCCCCAAATTGGCTATGGAGTAGACCATTGTTATCAACAGAGGTTTTGTTGGCTGACTTTGGAAGTAGATGATGAGGTCTTTCTTCTTAATCTTTCTTAGTCTATGTGTCCCCCGGTACCTGTTCAGCATCACGGTAACATGTAAGTCTTCACTGATGGATGGGTAATGGCTACATAAAGGGGATTGGCCTGGAATTGAACCTGGGTCTTAAGCGTGGAAGGTAAGAAGTCTGCCACTGAATGCTTCCCACCTATAGAATCCTATCTCAGAGTTATTGCTGGTTAGGAATAAATGAAATAATGTAACCAAGTCAGTCTGATGAACATTTTGGTTTCCCAATGCATGTCAAAGCTATGCTTACACTACACTGTATGCAGCCTATTGTAGTTGAAAGGTGCGGATCCCTGGTGGCATAGTGGGTTACAAGTTGAGTCGCTAACCACAAGGTCAGCAGCTCTAAGTCACCAGCTGCTCCGTGGGAGAAAGATGAGACTTCTAGTCCCATAAAGAGTTACAGTCGAACCGAAAAGTGGGTGAAGGGAGACATTGGACAGGGCAAGATATGACAAAATAATAATTTATAAATTATCAATGAGGGAGGGGACAGCAGGGAGGGAGGGAAAAAATGAGGAGCTGATGCCCGGGGCTTAAGTGGTGAGCAAACGTTTTGAGAATGATGAGGGCAATGAATGTACAAATGTGCTTTACACAATTGATGTATGTATGGATAGTGATGAGTTGTATGTGCCCTAATAAAATGAATAAAAAGAAATAAAATAAAAACAAAGAGTTACAGTCTCAGAAACCCACAGGGATAATTCTACCCTGTCCTGTAGGGTCCCTATGAATCAGAATGGTCTTGATGGCAGTAGGCTTGGTTTTGGAGTTTACAACAAGCTGCAAAGGCTTGTTGTAAGTCAGAAGGAGCTGTGGTGGCTTCGTGGTTGCACATTGGACTGCTAACTACAAGGTCAGCAGTTTGAAACTACCAGCTGCCCCGTGGAAGAAAGATGAGGCTTTCAGTTCCATAAAGAGTTCTACTCTTAGCACCCCGGGAACAGTGAGACCCTGTCTTACCAGAGCCACTATGAGTCAGCTCAATGGCAGTGGGTTGAGAGGTTTTCTTATGAATCGGAATCCAGTCAATGGCAGTGGACTTGTTTTTGTTCTTTTTTCTTATTGTGCAATAGCATTATGTGGGCAATAGCATTATGAAAAACTTTGAACTAATGTGAAGATTACCAAAATGTGGCATCAAATGCAAAAAAAACTAAACTCCCTGTGGTTGAGTCTATTCCGACTCACAGGGACCCTTTACGCTGGGATAGACGTGCCCCTGTGGATTTTCCAGACTGTAAATGTTTACAGAGGTGGAAAGCCTCGTTTTTCTCCTGTGGAAAGCCTGGTAGTTTCATACTTCCAACCTTAAGGCTAACAGACCACCACAGTACCTGCTACAACACAGAAAGAAACAAAATTCCAGACCCACTGGCCATCGAGTTGATGCTGACACACAGTGACCCTATAGGAGAGGGTAGAACTGCCCCCCTGTGACTTTCTGGGACTGTAACTCTTTATAGGAGTAGAAAGCCTCCTCTTTCTCCAGCTGAGCGACTGGTGGTTTCAAACTGCAGACCTTGCAGTTAGCAGCTGAACACATAACCACTGCACCACCAGGGTTCCTAAACTATGACGCCTCTGACATGAGATGATCAGAGAGCAAATGAGCACAGGCTGTTGAAGAAAGGACGTCAAAGGAGTTGCCTGACCCAGGGTTGTCACAAAGGTTCAATTTATAAAAAATGCAATGAATCAAAGCCTGTCAAACGAGGCATGCCTTCGAAAATAGCCATGTTTACCACACAAACGGGTGCCAATTAGGATGCATCCACTTCATTTGGAGAGGTCTCCTGTTTGGGTGGACACACACACACACCCCTTTTCATAAATCCTGAATGGCCCACTTTGCCCTAGGGTAAGAGTCCCTTTTGACCGATTAGCTTTCTTAGGATGTCAATGCTGAAGGTTCTGCCTGCCATTACCACACGCCACTGAATGCTGAGAAACTGAGTCACAGATCTCTGTTACGCACGAAGGACTTCTTTCATTTCCAGGATTCCGACCCAGGTGGGTACCGAGAGGAAAGTGAAAGTGCAGGGACCTAGCCCCCCAGCAGATCTAGGGTTCATCTGAGCTCAACCCCCACCTCCCGCAATCAGTGTCCGCATCTGTGGCACAGCATGAGGGCGTCTTGTAGAACACACTCACGTGATTTATGACTTAAAAAAAAATAGGACGAGCATCATTTTAGAATAAGATATTTTAAAAATACATGTGTATGAAAATATAATAAATTATAAATTATCAAGGGTTCATGAGGGAGGGAGGGGGGAAAACGAGAAGCTGATACCAAGGGCTCAAGTAGAAAGAAAATGTTTTGAGTATGATGATGGCAACAAGTGTACAAATGTGCTTGACACAATGGATTGATGGGTGGATTGTGATGAGTTGCATGAGCCCCCAATACAATGATTCTAAAAAATACCTGTTTAACCTACCTAGACTACCTAGACTGACCTAGACTACCTAGACTGACCTAGACTACCTAGACTACCTAGACTGACCTAGACTACCTAGACTACCTAGAATACCTAGACTGACCTAGACTACCTAGACTACCTAGACTGACCTAGACTACCTAGACTACCTAGATTACCTAGACTACCTAGATTACCTAGACTACCTAGACTGACCTAGACTACCTAGACTACCTAGATTACCTAGACTACCTAGATTACCTAGACTACCTAGACTGACCTAGACTACCTAGACTACCTAGACTGACCTAGACTACCTAGACTACCTAGACTACCTAGATTACCTAGACTACCTAGACTGACATAGACTACCTAGACTACCTAGACTACCTAGACTACCTAGATTACCTAGACTACCTAGACTGACCTAGACTTCCTAGACTACCTAGACTGACCTAGACTGACCTAGACTACCTAGACTACCTAGACTACCTAGACTGACCTAGACTACCTAGACTACCTAGACTGACCTAGACTACCTAGACTACCTAGATTACCTAGACTACCTAGATTACCTAGACTACCTAGACTGACCTAGACTACCTAGACTACCTAGAATACCTAGACTGACCTAGACTACCTAGACTACCTAGACTGACCTAGACTACCTAGACTACCTAGACTACCTAGATTACCTAGACTACCTAGACTGACCTAGACTACCTAGACTACCTAGACTACCTAGACTGACCTAGACTGACCTAGACTACCTAGACTACCTAGATTACCTAGACTACCTAGACTACCTAGACTACCAAGACTACCTAGACTACCTAGATTACCTAGACTGACTACTTAGACTACCTAGACCAACCCAAATGGAACAGACTCCCAGTACAAGAAGTGAAAGGCGGTGATCAAGAAAAAGACGTTATCAGTGCAATCGCTTTGGGATGTTTGACGGTGCTGTTTTTTTTTTATTTGCTTCTATGGATTTTTGTTTTCCTGCCTTCACTTTCTCTCTCTCTCTCTCCTCTCCAGTTTGTTTTCTTGCTGGTTAGCTTTTTGCTGTTATTGGTGGAGTTGGTCTTATGGAGTTTTGATTTTTGTCATATTATGGCCGCCAAAGTAAGCCGGGGTCATGCACACCTCATAGGCATGCAGCTCCTGAGCTCCTACTTAATTCCAGCCCAATCCAAGAACAGCTTGTTCTGATAACATGGCCCTGCTCAATACTCAGCTTCATGAAATGATCACTGAAGATAAGGGTGCTACAGCAAAGTGCGATGAAGAAAGCAGATGGTGCCCGGCTATCAATCAGAGTAGTGTCTAAGGTCTTAAAAAGCTTGTATTCAAACAAGCAGCCATCTAAGTAAAGAGTCGACTAAGTCCACAGGGAAGAAGCACACCATCTTGTGTGGCTCAACTATGACAGTAACAAAATTCAAATATGACGAAGGGAAACTATCAGAGCTAAAAGTATGAACCCCCTTGCTAGAAGACTACGGAGGAAGTGGGAGCCCAAACCCATCTGTAGAGTAACTGGCTAGATTAAGCTGCTGGCAGACCCCCACTAGCCACAGGCAAGGATCTCCGGCAGCCTTACTATCAGACAGAGATCATCTTAATCTTGGTGATGCTGGATCGACCTTGAGTCTTGGTCAGCTGACCTCCCTGTTGACCCAACCTGCATTTCTTCTAGGTGTCTTTCTTTCCTTTTCCATGACAACACTTTCTTCCCGGCTTTAAAATACCGAGGGTGGTATTTTCCTTCTTATCAATTATTTGCATTTTTATCGTTATGTTATTATTATTTTATCCTTACCACTTTATTTTGATTTTGTTTTTATTGTTTCTATTGGGTCGTGCAGTTTGTGAAGCACAGGAGGCGTGGATCCACAGATATAATAATAACTGGTGAAAAGGCTTACAGGGGATTTAGGGTGGAGGCGGGGAGATAGGAGGGTGAGGGGATTTGGGGAGTAAACAATACAGGTGGGAGGTGGGAAGGCGCACCAGAACGATTGTGATGACACAACGCACTTTAAAGGTAATTTGATCATGGGGGGCGGTAAATGTTCTAAAATTGACTGTGGTAATTGTGTAATTCTTTAAAAACTTTTTTAATTAAAAGGTCGTTTTATTGGGGGCTCTTCCAACTCTTATAACAATCCACACGTCAATTGTATCAAGCATATTTGTACATATGTTGCCATAATTCTTTTCTGGACATTTACTTTCAATGGAGCCCTTGGTAACAGCTCCTCTTTTTTCCCTCCCCCACCCTCATGACCCCTTGATAAATTATAAATTACTATTATTTTCATATCTTACACTGACTACTGTCTCCCTTCCCCTATAGTTTCTGTTGTTTGTCCCCCTGGAGGGGTGGCGGTGGTGGTTATGTGTCAATCATTGTCATCTGTTTCCCCCTGTCCTCTCCTCCTCTTCCCACCTTCCCCCAACCCTTCTGTTATTGCTCTTCCCATTCCTGTTCCTGGATTCCGTGTGTTGCGAGCTCTTATCTCCTGTCTCTGCCTGTGCACATGCTCCAGTCTTCTTGATACAATTGAACCATTGAGTTGTATGAGATGTGAATTGGATGCCAATAAAAATTTAAAAGAAAAGAATAACAAGAAGGAAGAAGAACTTCCTGATAAAATAATTACTGGCCCCAATGACTTTGCTGGAGATTTTTTTTGTTTTTGCTGAAGAATTTTTCCAAGCATTCAGAGCAAAGCTCACACCCATACTGCTCACTTTATTTCAGAACATAGGGAAGGAAATCACACTCCTGAATTCATTCTATGAGTCAACATCACCCTGATACCAAAGCCAGGCAAATATGTCACACAAAAAGAAAATTATAGACCAGTATTACTCATGAATATCTGTGGGAGTTTCAAAAAGTTCATGGAAAATTTGAATTAGAAGATAAACAATTTCCCTGACTATTTAGGAAAAGTCTCACAGATGCAAAAATTCTCAACAAAATTCTAGCCAAACAGACTCAACAGTATATCAATAATACTAATAAAATGTTCATAATGTAGGACCAAAATGGATTCATACCAGGCATGCAAGGATGCTTCAACATTAGAAAATCAATCACTATCCTTTACCACATAAATGAATTAAAAGGAAAGAATTATATGATCACCTTAATTGACACCAAAAAGGAATTTGATCTAATCTAACACACATTCCTGATTTTTAAAAATCACAATAAAACAGGTATCGAGGGGAATTTCCTCAGTATAATAAGGGACTATTGGTTGATGTTGGTTTTACATAAACCAACAGTCAATATTATCCTCAATAGTGGGAAACTGAAAGCATTCTAGAAATGAAACAAGGATTCCTTTATCATCATTTTCATATGATTGCACTAGAAGAACTGGAAAGCAAGGACAACAATGGACATTCAAATTGGTGAGGAGGAAGTAAAACTACTCCTTTTCATAGACATGATCCTGTGCATAGAAAACCCTAAGAAGGCCATACGAGAGTTGCTGGAACTAATAACAGGATTCAGCCAAGTAATGTGATATGAAAGTATTATAAAAAATAGCAGGTGGATTCCTCTACCCCAACAATGAGAACCTTGAAACAAAATTAGAAAAATAACATGATTTACAATAGCCACCCCCAAAGAGAAAGTACTTAGGAATAAATCTAATCAGAGACGTAAAAGACCCATCCAAAGAAAGCTACAAAACACCACGGCAAGAAAACAAGAGACCCTATAAATGGAAAAATACACCATGCCCGTAGCCTTGTGAGAATGTCAGTACTATCCAAGGTGATCTATAGATATCATGCAATCTTAAGTTAGATTCCCATAGCATTCTTTAGCAAAAGGAAAAATCTAATCTCCAACAGTATATGGGAAGAAAAAAGGCTATGAAGAACAAAATTGGAAGTCTCAACCTTGTGTCAGAATTTATGACACAGAAACTGGTCATGGTTCAACAACAGTTGCACAGAGCAATGGAACAGCGTGGAGAACCTAGTCATAAATCTATCCACCTATGGACAGCTGATCTTTCAAAAAGGGCAAAGTCCAGTAAGTGGGGAAGAAATCATTTCTTTAACAAATGGTGCCAACAAACAGGACGCCTATCTGTAGATAAATGAAACAGAGCCCATACCTCCCACACCACACGCCAAAATTAACTCAAAATGGGTCAAAGATCCAACTATACAAAATGAAACTATAACTAGATGGAAGAATAAATAGAATAGCAAACATAACCGAAAATGCAACGACAGCAGAAGATGAGCTAGATAAATGGGACCTGTGTTAGTCTGGGAGACTGCAGAAAAAAGTCCAGAGAAACTCATATGAATACAAGAGAGAGTTTTATATAAAGGGGAAGTACACATCAAGAAAGCATCCCAACCCAGTGCTGCCCAAGCCCACAAGTCCAACATTAACCCACCCATATGTCCGACACCAATCCACAAAGTCCTCCTCCATCTCACAAAACAGACGCAATGATGCCGACTGCAGGAGAAAAGCCGAATCAGTGAGCGTGTAAGCATCTCAGCGCTGGCAGGGGTCTCCACACGGCTGCTTCAGCACCCATGGCTGCATGGGGGTAGGTCCAAGTGGCTTCTCCTTGGGGATGTCTTGCAGGACGTGAGCCTTGCCAGCTGAAGCAGGGAACTGGCTAAGGCAGCTGCACCCTAGTTCGACCATCAGAAAGCAAGAGACCTGAGAACTAGAAAGGCAAAGCTCACCGAGCCATTTATCTCTCCACCCTTCAATTAATCCCACATGTGTTTATTGGCCAGGTTGACACAATAATCCCTAACTATCTCACCTCTTAAAGATTTAACACTTAGACTTATTGGAAGACTTCTCCAAAAGAGTAAAAAGAGAGTCTATGGGCTGGAGTAAACTTTGGCTACAAAACATAGCTGACAAACACCTAGTCTCCAAAATGCATAGAAAACGTCAACACCCCAACAAAAAAGGAAGCAATCTGAAGAATAGAAATCGATACTTCACCAAAGAAGACAGTGTGGCTAGCGAATACATGAAGACATGCTTGCGATCAGTAATCATTAGAGATATGCAAATCAAAATTACAGTGAGATCTCGTCGTAATCTTGACATCTCGTTTTGACACTAATGGAACCGAACAACAACTAGAATATTCCAACTGCTAGTAAGGTTGTGGGGAGCTTGGAATTCTCATACACTGTTGGTGGAAATATAAAATGGTATAAGCGCTATGAAAAATGGTATGCTGCTTCCTTAAAAGTTAGAAAATAGAACTATCTTATGATCCAGCAATCTCACCCTTAAATTTACACCCTAAAGAAATCAGAGGCTCTCTGCTCCTGATGTCCCAGCATCCTGAAGACACAATAGTGAAATTTGGAGTAAACGAATTTGGCAGCATTGGGTGTCTGGTCACGAGCTGCTATCAACTCTGTCAAAGGGCTCTGTTGCCAACAGCGACCCCCTTCGTTGACCTGAACTACATGGTCTACATGTTCCAATATGATTCCATCCACGGTGAGTTCAATGGCACCGTCAAGGTGAAGAAAGGAAAGCTTATTGTATTAGTCCGGGTAGACCACAGAAACACATTCATAGACACACTCATATGTGTATCAGAAAGAGCTTTATATGCAACAGCAATGGCATATTCAGAAAACACCCAAACCCAGTCCATATCAAATCCATAAGTCCAATATTAGCCCATATATCCAACACTAGTTCATAAATTCCTCTTTAGACTCACACAGCCATGCAATAATGCTGAATGCAGGAACACCACAGGCCAGTGAGTGGAAATTCTTGTGGATCCAGTGGCAGTGGAAGCATCTCAGTGCTGGCAGGGGTCTCCACATGGCTCCTTCAGCTCCAGGGCTCTAGCTTAGCTCCATGTTTCTTCTCAACAGGATTATCTCGCAGGGAGTGAGCGTGTGTCCCACCTCCAGTGAGCTATTCAGGTCCTTAGCACCTCCAAATGAGGTTATCAAGTTGTGACCTGACTGCAGGCTAAACTCCACCCCTTCACTCTTCTGTCTCAAACTGACAACAGATTATGTAACTACAACACTTATTGTCAATGGGAAGTCCATCTCTGTCTTCCAGGATTGAGATCCCACCAACAACACATGGGGTGAAGCTGGTGCCAAGTATGTCATAGAGACCACTGGTGTCTTCACAACCGTAGAGTACATTGGGGCTCACTTGAAGGTTGGTGCCAAAAGGGTGATCATTTCTGCCCCTTCTGCCGATGCCCCCATGCTTGTGATAGGTGTGAACCACAAGAAGTATGACAACTCCCTCAAGATGGTCACCAATGCCTCCTATACCACCAACTGCTCAGATCCCCTGATCAAGGTCATCCATGGCAATTTTAGCATCATACAGGGTCTCACGACCACAGTCCATGCCATCGCTGCCACCCAGAAGACCATGGAGGGCCCCTTGGGCATGAAAGTCCTGGGACTTCCCAGAACATCATCCCCACATCTACTGACACTGCAAAGGCTGTGGGCAAGGTTATTTCACAGCTGAATGGAAACTCACGGGCATGATCTTCCATGTCCCCACTCCCAATGTATCGGATGTGGATCTCACCTGCCACCTGAAGAAAGCTGCCAGATACAATGACATCAAGAAGTGGTGGAGCAGGTGTCAGATGGTCCCCTAAAGGACATCCTTGGGTACACTGAGGACCAGGTTGTCTCCTGTGACTTCAGCGGTGACACCCACTCTTTTACCCTTGATGCTGGGGCTGGCATTGCCCTCAACCACCACTTTGTCAAGCTCGTGTCCTGGGATGACCGTGAATATGGTTCCAGCAACTGAGTGGTGGACTTCATGATCCACATGGCCTCCAAGGAGCGAGAGCCCAACTGGACCACCAGCCCCAGCAACAGCACTGGAGGAAGAGCGAGACCCTAGGCTGCTGGGGAGTCTTTGCCCCAACTTGATCCCCCAACACATTGAGAATATCCCATCATCTCGAGTTTCCATCCAGACCCCTCAGGAAGGGAAAGGGCTTAGAGAGACCAACCTTGTCATGTTCCATCAATAAAGTACACTTCACCCAGCCCCCCTCCAAAAAAGAGCCATGGCATAAATAGGTATGTGTACATCCTTGTTCATTGCAGCATTATATTCACAATAACATGAGATGGAAAATACCTAAAGCCTATCATCAAATAAATAGATAAATGCTATGCAATGATAATGAAATGCTATGTAATGATAAAGAATATTAAAGAATCTGTAAAACATATCCGAAGATGGATGAATTTGGAGGACACTACAAACTACTCAGTCACAAAATGACAAATATTGTTTGAGACTACTGTTATTTAAAACAAAAAGCAAGAAGAGGTTTACACACAGGAGGAAATCTTTTATGACTGCCAGGGAGGTGAGGGAGGGAAAATGACTAACTAGGTAGAAAAGATAGTTGTTAATAATGGCGAAGGGAAAGGTCATACACAATGGGGGGGGGGGTGGACAGTATAACCTGACCTCGTCACATGAAGACAATGAGAGAAATACAAGAATAAAGGGCAACTACGGCGATGAAAGGTGTGCTCTGAATAATTAAGATTGAAGGAAAATTGATGTGTTCAGTTGTGGTGGTGGTGGAGAATCATGAAAGCACCATAGGCTGCCGGAAGAACAGGCAAGTCTGGCGTGACAGAAACATACCGAGAATCTGGTGAGACACCATCTCACATACGTGGGCAGAAACATACCCAGAATATGGTGAGACGCCATCTCACATACTTGGGCAGAAGCATACCGAGAATATGGTGAGACGTCATCTCACATACTTGGGACATGTATTCAGGAGAAACCAGTCCCTACAGAAGGACATCACGCTTGGCAGGGTAGAGGGCTCGAGAAAAAGAGCCCCTAGGCAATGGATTGGCCAACATGGGCTCCAACCTGACCGATGGTGTGGCGAAAGCTGTGACTTTTGTTGCTCACATGGACACTATGAGTCAAAATTGACTCAAGCGCAGCTAAACAAATATGGTAATTGCGAAACACAAAAACACTACTATTGAGTCAATAGAGTTCCCATGACTGTAAGTCTTCAATTGTCTCCTCTTTCATCCATGGAAGGACTGGTGGTTTTGAACCACCAACCTTGGGTCAGTAGTCCAACACTTACCCAACACCGCCACCAGGGTGCCACATGACAATTGCTATAACATAAACGACCTACAACAATAGTATTAACAAACAATAATGTCCTAATGGATGCATAGGCATAGATAGGCATGCTAAAGAGGTGTGGGAGTACAAAGGTGAGCATCCTTACCTGTAGGTATAGATTTGGTTGTAGCTATTTCCACACAGATCATTGCAGGCTTACTGCGTATATTAATAAGGACCATAGAGCACCCAAGGCTGGGGTGCAGTTGTAGAAACTTCTCAGACATAACCAGACACCTCACAGGGCAGAACGGCTGGGCCTAAAGGCCATAGGTGTGGGGTACAACTCCCTCAATTGGCACAACACAGTTGGACAAGACATGGCTCTGCATTTCATGGAGGCCTGGCACCAGGGGTCTGCAAAGCTCGTGAGGGTTGTCTAAAGTATAACGACCGCTCTCTTCCCGTTGAGAACAAAAGAGTGAAGAAAACCGAAGCCTCAAGGGAGCCATCAGTCCCAAGGACAAATGGACCACAGCCTACGCCACCTTGAGATGATGAAGAGCTCGATGGGGCCTGGCTGCCAAAACAGACTGGAATCGCAATAGAGGGTTCACGACACACCATGAGAAAAATGTAGGAAAACAATTCAAATTCTTACCGGTCTGACAGAGCCTGGAGACAAGCCCGAGACTGCGGCCCCAAGCCCTCCTTCAAACCCAGAAGTGAAGCCATTCCCAGAAATCACCGTTCAACCGAGTCATGACAAGCTCCGAAAATATGGACCCTGAGGGGGTCACGCTCCTTAAATCAACCAATGATGTGTGATCAACATAACATTTCACCGAAAGCTCAGATGAGAAGACAAGAAAGGGTTGGATATTTGGACAAAACGGAACTGGGAAACCCAGGTGGACATGGGGAGAGCGCTCAAACACTGGGAGAGTACAACCGGTCTCGGATATTTCAGGCACACACCCCAGAGTGGGAAACCAATTCACTCTGCCAAGTTTCACAAAGAGAACCTTTTAGTCATACATTATTTTTAAAGTTCAGAATAAAAAGGAGGGAAAACATCATAATCATTCCACTGTAGTACACCTCTTGTTGGTATTTGGTGTTCCAATCCTCCAGTTATTATTCTACCCATTTCACCTTTGTTTCAAAAATTATGAAATATTTATTTTTGAAATTTCAATAGGTACATAAAGAGTGAATGGTCCCTCATTTCTGGACCACTCAGCCTTAATACTCAGGGGTAATGCTTCCTATTCTTAAGAAACACTATATGAAATAATATTTTCCTTTTTAATTTCATAATATTTATAACAAGTATTGGACAAAAGATGAGGCTTTCTACTCCTATAAAGAGTTACAGTCTCAAAACCCCACAGGGCAGCTCTCCCTGTCCTCTCCGGTTGCCAAGAGCCAGAATCAACTTGATGGCAGTGAGTTTGGAGTTTTTTATAACAGATATTTATTATGGTTGTACAATGTTGTATTAAATAGAAACTAGGCACTTACCAATTTAGTTAGACAAGTCTAGATATTTAGATTATTCTCCTAATTGGTCACTGTTATGAATCTATAATGAACAATCTTTTTACCCATAGCTCTTATCAAGGGGTGAGTTACTCAATAAGAAGGGCAACATGTGCTTAGAGCATAAACAAAGCAATGCTCCAGAGAGGCCAAGTAGACAGAACACAAGGACAAGTGAGCACTGCCATGGCAGGGAAGTGGCAGAAAACGAAACGAAATCGACACTATCTCTAGTGTATGAGAATGTGTTGGCCAGAAATAAAGTTCACACAGGGTCATGGGTGCACCTCAGTGCAAGGTTGTTTATCCATGAGCCCCTACTACTGCAACACAATGGCACGTTTCCCATGTTCCTTGATATGTAACTGAAACTCCTTATCTCGACAGGTGTCTTGGGATACACTACTTTAAATAAACAAGAGATTGGTGTGGGCTGTCATATCCAACTCTCTACATTCACCCAACATGAAAGTGGATCCAACATCGGCAGTCACTGCCCAATTACGGAGCATCTGGAAACAGAACAGGCCCCTGACCCATTTCAAGAGAATTGTTCTTTACACCCATGTCTGCTGATCCAGCAGCACCAGCTGGGAGGGCCAGCAGGGTTCTGTGCCATGAAATAAACACAAGTATATGCTCTTGTGCATGTCCCGGTAACAACCAGTGGGAACCCTACTCCCAGATGATAGCCAAAGTGGGAAAACTCAACTAAATTGACCACTACCACTGATCGGATCAGGTTGTTTTAAATGTACAGCATTTACTTACAGGTTACACTACAAGTTTTGTGAAGAATAATGCTTACAATTTTGAACCTTAAAATATGTTTGACATACATGTGGACACAATCTAGCATACATTTAATGTATTACTAACATGGGTAATAATTTAATATGGTACTAACAAAGCAAACATTCAAAAAGCCTAGAAATATTAATATTTATATAATATAATATTTTAATTTATGTATCAAGTTTTTTATCTATTCAGCAGCACACAGTGCTTGATACTACATATATATACTAATACATAAAAGGTTAGGCCCATTAAAAGAATAAAAACAATATTTATTATGCAAAATGTTTATTTTTCAACAATAAGTGTGTTTATAAATTCATCTTTAAGGAAAGCAACAAAGGGCATTAGTCAGAGCATTTTGTTTATAGTTGATCGGAATACTTACATATTTCCATATAAGGGAATTAAACAATTCCTCAAGGAGATAATTTAAATGAATATTTAATAAAAATACACACATGTATTTTATTTTCCATTTACCTTCAGACTGATTTTCTTTTAAGAAACCGATCGATACTATTATGGCTTGAAAACCAGATTTACTTGTTAAGAAGTAGTGCTGTTACTCTGGGCTGTTTCACCAGTAGCATTCTCTACTTTACACCTCAGTTCTCGTATCCATAGTGATGGTTACACAGCACTCACAGACAAAATCCACGATTGAAATATTTATTAAGGAAGATGACAGGTTGTAATGCAAGTGAGAAATGCTCAAGATAGAGTTGTTCATCAGGTCATATCACAATGTTCAGGGCTGCCAATAGATACCCAAAGGGCATACCACTCCACTATAAGCTTCCACCTGAAGGCATTCAGCTCAAGTTCTGTGGGTCAGCGAACCCAGCTCCCAGAGGCACTCCACTCCACAAGCCAGACCCCTCTCAAAAGCACTCAGCTTTACTTGCTTGGTGGGCTGACTTGTGATTGTCAACATCACAGTTGTCAAAATTCCTGGATGGTAAACAAATAAGGTTCTGTAGCCAAATCTATGTATTTTAGGATGTAAAACTAATGGCAAAATTATAAAAGAAGTGACTACTGTATTTACCATTGGTCAGCTCTGTATATATTTTTTGTTTCCTAATTATTCAATTCTAAATCATCTCATTTTCTATTTACTATGGATGGATTCAGCAATTGGTAACTATGAACACAGTTCAATGAACAGAGATGATATATTTTCATATCTAAGCTGACATGATTTGGGCCTCATTCATGAACTCAAAACACAAATTGCTGAACATGGATGATCTTTTAGAGGAAAAAAATGTAGTGTTTTTGTGTTAGGCTAGGTTGTCTAGAGAAGCAAAATCAGAGACACATACATGTATAAGAAAGAACTTTATACCAAAAAGTAATTTTATATCAAGAAGCCACCCCAGCCCAGTCCAGCTCAAGTCCCTAGGCCCAATACTAGCAGGACCCCAATAGCTGCAGAACAATAAAGCAGAAAAGTGACGTGGGGAGCAGGGAGCTATCACAGGCTAGTGGGTGCAGAGTTGGATGGACCTTAGATCAGTGGGAACATAGCAGATGCACACAGTTCCCAGAGTCAGTGGACTACTTGGGGCCACCGATGGAGGCAGACACAGATTCCAAGCAACCAGGAGCCAAAAGAGACGAGAGGTCTCCAGGTTCTCTCTTCTAAAAGGGCCATGCCTCCAAGGAGGCATCTCCAGGCTGTGAGTTATTAATAGGTTGGACTCTATACCTATTTTCACACAGGTTCAAGTTGACATCAAATCTAACGATCACAATATGGGTTCTCACCAAAATGGAACTTTTTGGTGTTTACGTGACCTTTTTGCTCAGTTTGATGCATTTTAAGTAGGTCACATCTCAAAGTATGTTAGCACAGGAAAGGACAACCTATTGCATGTGTTTTAAACAACGTGGATCCACAAGCCATCCACACGCCCCCGTTGCTCTTCCTGCAGTCAGGGATGGAGTGATATAGTGCCCACCCCACTCCCTGCTACACCCTTAGACTTTCAGTGTGGCCCCCTTGTGAATAACCCCCCAACCAGTTCTGATGAGGTGCCAAGTAAGTACTACACCCCGAGTCAGAAGTCTATAATTGGGATTCTTCAGGGATTTTGTGGCTTTGCTCCATTTACTGGTCTGTTGCTCTCATCTCTTGGTATGCCCCGTGTGCAGGTCAGACTGGCGGCTCTCCTGAACTGCAGCCTACATGCTGTCCTTTGTAGCGCTGTCATCCAGGGAGAGGACATCATGTCTCGAGCTGAAGCTGGCCCTGCAGACCTCTCTGAACAAAATGCTCTGAGCAGGAACATCACCCTCAAGGATTGGCTCACCAAGATGAGGTCTACTCTCTCTGCCTTTCCTGAGGAGATAGAAATAATACCCTCCCACTGGGTGGATTAGTGCCCTGGTCCCCCCTTGCCATCTTGTTTCTTCTTGCACTGCTCTGCGGGCCATAAGGGGGGCAGGTGTCTTTCAGAACAGGTGCTAGCTGCATCTTATTTATTCTCTCTCTCTCTCTCCCTCCCTGGTGAGATCTGCTCCTTTGGGCTTTGTCTGGCTCTTGCTAGACTATCTGTTCCTCAGCCCAGGAACTGTGCAATATGTGGATTTTCCCATATGCCTGTTCTGCTGTTTGAACTTATCTCAATGGACTCATTTGGTAATTGTTCTTTTGTGCTCGGCTAATTTCACTCAGAATAGTATCCTCCAATTCTTTCCACGACGAGGTGCTTCATCTTTTCATCATTGTTTTTTAGGGATGCATAGTATTCCATTGCATGTATATACCAGTGTTTTTTAATCAGTTCCTTTATCGAGGGAAATCTGGTTTGTTTCCAGTTCTTTGTGATTGTGAGTTGTGCAGCAATGAACATTAGAGTGCTGAAGTCACAGCATGGTCTATTTCTTATTTCTTCTGGGTATATGCCCAATAGGGGCATTGCTGGGTCATAAGGTAACTCCATTTCCATCTGTTTTAGGTATTGTCAAATCGCTTTCCACAGTGGCTGTACCTATCTACAAGACCACCAGCAGTGAATGAGAGTTCCTATCTCACCACACCCCCTCCAACATTTGTTGCTTTCTTATTTTTTAATTGGGCTTTCTTTGAGGGTGGTATCTGATAGTTGGATATTAGTTAGCCCATGTGTCTGGTACCAATCTATAAATTCTTCTTCAGACTCATGCAACACACACAGTGATGCTGAATGCAGGAGGATCACAGGCCAGTGGGTGGAAAGTCTTGTGGCTCCAGAGGCAGTGGAAACATCTCAGCATTGGCAAGGGTCTCCATGTGGCTCCTTCAGCTCCCGGGCTCTAGCACAGCTCCATCAGGCTCATCATCAGTAATGTCTTGCAGGGAGTGAGCCTATGTAGCCCGCCTCCAGCGAGCTATTTATCTCCGTAGCGTCTCCAAATGAGGTCATCAAGCTGCAACCTGATTGACAGGCTAAACTCCACCCCTTCAGTTTCAAGTTGACAACCGATTATGTAACTACCACAGTATCAGCTTCTCTTTTTTCCTCCGTCTCCCTCTCCTACCTTCGTGAGCCCTTAATAAATTATAAATTATTATTATTTTCATATCTTACACTGACCTCTATCTCTCTTCCCTCATGGTTTCTGTTGTTCATCCCCCTTGGGGTGGGGTGTGTGTGGGGAGGTGGTTATGTGTTGATTATTGTAATGAGTTCCCCCTTCCTCCTTTCCTCAGTCCACCTTCCCTCTACCCTCCTGGTATTGCTACACCATTTCTGTTCCTGAGGGGTTTATCTAACCTGGATTCCGTGTGTTGTGAGCTCTTATCTGTAACAGTGCACATGCTCCGGTCTAGCCCAAAGTGACAGGCAGGTCAGGGGTCATGACAGTGGGGGATGAAGAAGCCTCAAGGAACCAGAGGAATATTGTGTTTCATCATTGCTATACTTCACCCTGGTTCACTCATCCCTTCCTGGTGATCCTTCTGTGAGGGGATGTCCCATTGTCTGCAGATAGGTTTGGGGTCTCTGTTCCCACCCCCTTGTTCTCAACAATATGTTCTGTTTTGTTTGTTTGTTTGTTTGTGGGTCTTCTGATGTCTGATACTTGATCCCTTCGACACATCATGATCGCACAGGCTGGTGTGCTTCTTCCATGTGGGCTTGTTGATACTCCGCTAGATGGCTGCTTGTTTACCTTTAAGACCCCAGATGCTGTATCTTCTGATAGCTGGGCACCATCAGCTTTCTTTACCACATTTGCTTATGCACCGGCTTTGTCTTCCGCCATAGTGCTGGGAGGGTGAGCATAACAGAATGCCAGGTTGTTCTTGTGTTGAGGGAGGGCTTGAGCAGAGGCCCAAAGTCCGTCTACTACCTCAGTGTATTGCCATATAAATATATGTACATAGGCCCAAATCTCTATTTTTATGAGTTACTATATTTATATAGGTGCACACATATGTTTATACCTCTATCCATAGCTGTTTCCTAGATCTGTCCTGTTTCCTTTCTCCTGTCCCCCCATCATGCTCTCCTTTCTTCTTCCTCTGAGTAATTCCTCTCATCTAGATTGCTGTTGTTCCAACACCCCCAGGATCTCTACGTCCTCCTTGTTTTTGATTTTAATTTCTTAGTTGTTCCCCTGTTTATGGTGCTGTTTGCTCACCACTCCCTTTCCCTACCTCCTCCCACCAACATCCCTCACCCCACTCCCCGGAACCGCTGGTCCCATTGCTTTCTTCTCAGCCTTGCTTCCCATGCCTATCTTATATAGGTAGACAAACCAAAAATAACGGAGACAAATAAAAAGAAAACAAAAGATTGAATAAAAAGAGGGAAAAAAGTAGCAAAAACGCCCCCGAGAAAGCATATATAATTCCATGTCTGTCCGCTGACCTTTACGACTATCTCCTGACTGGTCCTGGAGGCTTCCAGGAACTGCCCCTCCTAGCCTGACATCTATTTGTGGGATTCTTCAGAGGCTTTGTGGCTTGGCTTTGCTCCCACTGCTTATAGGTTATGTTCCCTTCTTGGTTCACCCCACTGTGGGCGGTTCAGACTGGACTCACTCCCCGCTATGTGTCCCAGTACTGTCCTCTGTTGTGGTGTGCTCCGGCAAGGGGACATCAGGTCTCGAGCTGTAGTGGGCCCTACAGTCCTTTCGTTCCTTCGCCCCTCCATGCAGGGATGTTGACCTCGGGGCTCGGTGTGCCCATGTGGGGTCCAAACCCTCACTCTCTTCTTCCTTCTTGGTTTGCTTCCGTGTGGGCGTGGCAGGCCGGCCCCTCTCCCCAGCCTGTAGGTTTAGTGTGTCCTCTGTAGCACAGACTTCAGGAGTGTGTGTGTGGGGCAGTTTGGCTCCAACTGGGGCTGGCCCTGTAGACCTCTCTGTTTGTGAGTTGCTCCATGTGGTTAAGTTGCCCTCAAGGTTTGGTGCACAGTGGGGGGTCTGCACTCACACTCCTATTTCTGTGCAGACACAATACCTCCCCCTGGGTGGGCTAATGCCCCGCTCCCCCAGTGCCATCATCTCCCTCGTTTTATTCCCCACCTTTCCTCTCCTTTATGTTGGAATGACATGTACAACCTTGGGACTGACTGCCCCCCACCCAGCTGCCTGTACCACACCCTCATAGTGTGAGATAAGTGGCGTTTCTTCTATACCTACTGTGCTGATTATACTACTGGTCCTTTTGTGATTGGCTAACATCACTTAGTATAATTTATTTTTTAAATCATTTTATTAGAGACTCATACAACTCTTATTACAATCCATCTATCCATTGTGTCAAGCACATTTGTTGCCATCATCATTTTCAAATAGTTTTCTTTCTACTTGAGCCCTTGGTATCAGCTTCTCATTTCCTCCCCCCTCCCTCCTCTACCTTCCTTCTATCATGAACCCTTGATAATTTATTAATTATTTTTTTAATGTCTTACACTGACCAATGTCTCCCTTTACCCACTTTTCTGTTGTTCATCCCCCTGGGAGAGGGTTATATGGAGATGATTGTGATCAGTTCCCCCATTCCCCCCCCACCTTTTCCTTTCTCTCCTGGTATGGCTACTCTCAATATTGGTCCTGAGGGAGTTTTATGTCATGGATTCCCTGTGTTATGAGCTCTTACCTGTACCAGTGTACAGCTCTGGTCTAGCCAGATTTGTAAGATAGAATTGGGGTCATGATAGTGGGGTGGGGGGAGAGCATGAAAGAACTACAGGAAATTTTTATGATTCATCGTTGCTATACTTCAACCTGACTGGCTCATCTCCTCCCCACAGTCCTTCTTTAAGGGGATGTCCACTTGCCTACAGATGGGTTTTGGGTCTCTACTCCACACTCCCCCTCATTCACAATGATATGAGATTTTTGTTCTTTGATACGTCATACCTGATCCCATCAAAATCTTGTGATCATGCAGGTTTTTCCCATGTGGGCTTTGTTGCTTCTCAGCTAGATGGCCACTTGTTTACCTTCAAGTCTTTAAGCCCCCAGATGCTACATATTTTGATAGCTAGGCACCATCAGCTTTCTTCACCACATTTGCTTATGTACCCGCTTTGTCTCCAGTGATCGGGTCAGGAAGGTGCGCATCATGGAATTCCAGCTTAATAGAACAAAGTGTTCTTACATTGGGGGAGTATTGAGTGGAGGCCCAATATCCATATGTTACCTTAATACTAAACCTATAAATATATACACATAGATCTATTTCCCCATCATCATATGTAAATGTGTAGATATGTACATGCCTGTATTAAACCTCTATAAATATCCTTTGCCTCCTAGTTCTTTACTCTATTTCCTTTTATTTTCCTCTTGCCCCACTATCATGTTTAGCCTTCATTTGGGCTTCAGTAATTCCTCTCAGTTACATTGTCCTTGATCAGGCCCTACCAGGCATCCTACACCTTCCTCGCCATTCAATTTTGGTCACTTGTTGTTCCCTTGTCCCTGGGTTTGTTAATACCACTTACTTTCCACCACCTCCCCAATCCCATGTCTCCCGAACCACTGTCCTGTTGTTTTCGCCTTCAGGTTGTTTATCCAACCTATCTTATCTAGATAGACCTGCAGAGATAATAATATACACAAAAAAACAAGACAGAGCAAAACAAAGCAACAAAAGAAGTGTCGGCAATGGAGATCCCCTCATAGAGGGGTTTAGGAGAGAAGATGGGTTAATTAGGGTGCGAGGTAGTACCAATGAAGAACACAGCTTTCCTCCAGATCCTGGATCCTTCCTCCCCCCAACTACCATGATCCGAATTCTACTTTGCAGGCCTGGATAGGACAGAGGTTGTACACTGGTACATATGAGGGCTGGAGGTACAGGGAATCCAGGGTGGATGATACCTTCAGGACCAAGGGTGTGAGGGACGATGCTGGGAGAGTGGAGGGTGAGTGGGTTGGAAAGGGGGAACTGATTACAAGGATCCACATGTGACCTCTTCCCTGGGAGAGGGACGGCAGAGAAGGGGGGAAGGGAGACTCCGGATAGGGCAAGATATGACAAAATAACGATGTATAAATTACCAAGGGCACATGAGGGAGTGGGGAATGGGGAGGGAGGGGGGGGGGAAAGAGGACCTGATGCAAGGGGCTTAAGTGGAGAGCAAATGCCTTGAGAATGATTGGGGCAGGGAATGTATGGATGTGCTTTATACAATTGATGTATGTATGTGTGTGGATTGTGATAAGAGTTGTATGAGTCCCTAATAAAATGTAAAAAAAGAAAAGAGGAGAAAAAAATGATTAGGGCAAAGACTGTACAGATGTGCTTTATACAATGGATGTATGTATATGTATGAACTGTGATAAGAATTGTATGAGCCCCTAATAAATTGTTTTAAAAAAAAGACAAGAAAACAATAAAAAAGTTCTCTTGCCGCATTCTTTGATTCTGTTGCCTCATCCTTTAATGCTGTACTTCCTTTTGGTATGTGGACTCTGTCTTCTCTATTATTCCATACTTTTCCTGTTTTGATTCCCTTATATCCTGCATGACCCTAAGCAGCATTCTGCAGATTGTCCTGTGGTCGTTCAAAGAGTGCTTCTTCTATGTGTGTCGTTAAGTTCAGGTCCTCCTCAGACATTGCGTTTTGCTTCTCTTGCTTTCTTACAGAGTTTGCTGATGTGGGTTGTTGTCAGTGTATCATTTTGGTGGAGTTCAGTGCCACGTTCCTGGGAGCCCACGATTCCCGAGTTTTCTCTCTTGGAGGCTAGTAAGAATGATTCTAAGGACTACCTGGAGCCAACTGCATGGTGGGATCAGACTGCCTCTCTATCTACCTCGACTTTTACTTTCTCCCTACACAGCTGGGATTACCTTTTTGGAGGACAGCTTGAGTGTCTCTTTCAGGCATCTCAGGTGGGACTGGGCAGGTCGATCACATGGGAAACTGTGGCAACACAGGGTCCAGTGGCTGGGGAAGCTGCAGCAGCAGGCGGGGGCTGGCAGCAGTGGGAAACTATGGTGGTGTGGGTGGTGTAGACTGGGGTGGCCTGGGCATCAGGCCACAGGTCATGGCAGCTCTGCTGTGCATATGGGGAAAATCAGTACCAGGCAGAAGGTCAGTCTATTGTAACTCCCAGACCCTCCCCCCCACCACTCAGCCTCCCAGCCCCCAAACCCAACAATTACTGTGGAGCTTCCAACATGGCCACCCTAACTCAGCACCATCTTCCCTGTACCAAAAGGGATCTCTGGTAGAATAGTAGTCTATTCATTGGGCTTGTAATGGCAAGGTCAGTAGTTTAAAACCACCAGTAGCACCCTGGGAGAAAGGTGAGACCTTCTGCTCCCATAATAGTGATAGTTTCAGAAATTCACAAGGGCCAGTTCTGTCCTGTCCTATAGGGTTGCTATAAGTCAAGACCAACTCAATGACAGTGAGTTTGGGTTTTTAAAATTTCAAGAGGTAGCATATGAAAATTAAGTACCAATGGTATTGAGGGAAGAAATACAAGCTGTACTAGAGGCACGGTAAAAACAAGGCTGGAGGAACTGATAAAATACCAATTGAAGTGTTTAAGAAACCAGCTGCAGTACTGAAAGTATTCACGTCACTATGCTAAAAGAAATTGGAAGTCAGCTCTCTGAGCAACTGACTGGAAGAAATCCATATTTGTGACCATTCCAAGGAAAGAGGACTTCTTAGAATGTAACTACTCCTGGCCAAGACACATTTTGATGCCTCAAACGATAGACTTGTTTGGGGGCATATTTGACTTGCTGGTTCCAAAAATGGCACAAGGTTTCTGCCATCAGATCATATGCCATATATCACTCTTCACCCTGCTTGCCCATAAAATATCAAGCTATTTTAATGTAGTGTTAGCTAGCCTGACAAAGAGGACTTTAAAAAATCATTTTTTCTGAGGGCTCATGCAACTCTTATCACAATCCATACATACATCAATTGTGTAAAGCACATTTGTACATTTGTTACCCTCATCAGTCTCAAAACATTTGCTCTCCACTTAAGCCCTCGGCATCAGCTCCTCATTTCCCCCCTCCCTCCAAGCTCCCCGCGCCCTCATGAACCCTTGATAATTTATAAATTATAATTTTGTCATATCCTACACTGTCCAACATCTCCCTTTACCCACTTTTCTGTTGTCCATCCCCCAGGGAGGAGGTTATATGTAGAGCCTTGCAATCAGTTCCCCCTTTCCACCTCACCCTCCTTCCACCCTCCCGGTATCACCACTCTCACCACTGGTCCTGAAGGGATCATCCATCCTGGAGTCCCTGTGTTTCCAGTTGCTATCTGTACCAGTGTACATCCTCTGGTCCAGCCAGATTTGTAAGGTAGAATTGGGATCATGATGGGGGGGGAGGGGAAGAAGCATTTAAGAACTAGAGGAAAGTTGTATGTTTCATCTTTGCTACACTGCACCCTGACTGACTCGTCTACTCCCTGCGACCCTTCCGTAAGGGGATGGAGAGGACTTTTAAAAAAAGTAGTTTGTGTTGTACTAAAGACAAGTTCCACATGAGCCCAATGGAGTGTTTTGGAATTCCCATTCTTCTCAAGGCTGTCCAGAGTTTGTTAGGTTAAAAATGCCGAGTTCTATTGAACCAGTTATTCCACTTTAGGGGATCTTTCCATGGTTTTATCGCATAGTCATTAAGATAGGAATAAACATTTGTTTGGTAGTCTTTGCTTTCAACCAAGATCCATCAGATATCAGCACTGCTATCTCTTGTTCCACATCCTCTTCTGGATCCCACCCGAACCTCTGCCAGCTCCCTGTCAATGTACTGCTGCAAACGTTACTGAGCGATCTTCAACACAATTTTACTTGCATGTGATATCAATAATATTGTTCTATAATTTGCATGTTCTGTTGGGTCACTTTTCTTTGGTATGGGGACAAGCATAGATCTCTTCTAGTCACTTTGGCCAACTAGCTGTCTTCCAAAATCCCTGGCCTAGACAGGTTAGTTCTCCCAATGCTTCATCAGCTTGTTAATTGTAGGAGCGCCCAAGTTGCTGAGTAAGCACGGACACTAGCAATTAGTAAGACGATTACTGCCTCTCACCAATGCTTCATCTTAGTTGATGCCCAGACAGATTCAGTGCCCATCTCTTATTTCACACTTTTTCCATCTCCAAATTCTATGTTCTGTGTTTTGTCTTCTCTCTTATTTGGCAGAACTCCACCATGAACTGTTTTCAGTGTGATGGAATGCCTGAAATAGTTTATGCTAGACAATGTCTGCCTATTGTTCTTATGCTTCAACAACCAACCTGATCAATACTACTTCATCGCCTTCTGACTTTGAATGTTGCTATGAAGTCTGAGATGCTGGCCTCTTGTAGGTGACTTCTTTTTTTTAATCGGTTTGCTGATATATAATTCACATATCATACGGTTCAATAGTTCAGTTGCATCAAGAAGAGTTGCGTAATCATACTACAATCCATTTTAGACCATTTCCTTCTTTCTTGTACTCACTGATGTTGACTTTTCATTTCCTGCAACCTCCAAGCCATGTTCCTAGGAAATTATTAATCTAGTTATTGTCTCAATACGGACTTCCTTTTTATGCCTGAAACGAAACCTAACTTTTAAGATGGAAAGCAAGAACGATTCAACTCAAGAATTACATGGCTTTGCCAAGGCCCTAGACTGGTCACTTCATCCTGAGCTCAGCTCAGTTCAGCATTCACATTCAGATCTGGCTCTACAGCCTACACCTTCCCACCCACTACACGAGGACCTGCTGGTGAAAATACATCCAGGGAGCTTGAGGGGTGGGGTGAGGCGAAACTCAGCCTCCCTTAGCCTCAACATCCTATCTTGTGATATGCCTGGGTTGGGCCACAGCCATGGCTGCCAAATAGAAGAATTTCCAATACATGTGATGTATTGAAAACATTGATTATAGAATGGAGGGCCTGAGTTTCTGAGTAAGCATGGATAGTAACAAATAAGTAAGACTGCCACTGGGTATCACCATGGTTTCAACAAAGCAGAGAACATTTTTACAGCCAAAGAAGTAGGAAGGGCATCATCTCATAATGAAAGTCTTCAAATGTAGAAAACCCACCTTTCCCAAAAGCTTATTACTTGTTTTAAACATAGGCCTCCTCTTCGACCAGGCCTTCTTCCAGGACCAACTTTTCTCTGAGCGGGATTGAAACACTGCTGGCTAGAGAACCTCGCTACAAAGCGCCTCAGCCCTCACACTCTATGACAGTATGAGCAAAGGTAAAAGGTGTCCCCATTTTCCCATGTCAAGATGACACTATCTTGATCCCTTGATCTTTAGAAAGGAATCCATCTCAATGTGAAACGTGATCCACCCAGTATGGAAGTGCGGGACAAAACTGACACAGCTGGGAATGGCAGGTGTGGAATGGTAGGAAAGATGAACCTTGTTCCTTGATTGTCCTAGTTATCGCCAGGCTAAGTATAGATCAAGCTATATATAGGTTATGAAATTATGGCGTAGTGCCCAACATGACTCTTCTCTAATGAGTGCTATCATTACCACTGTATGTTCACAGCTGCGAAGTAGTCAGAGAAAGAAGGACAGAAGACTTCATATTCCCATGTTATATGTGACAAGATATCTGCCGACCGTGACCTCTGCTGTTAGGTTGAGTAGGCTCTGGTTCATAGTGGCTTTGTGCATCCAAAAAGCTAAAAACTCATGGCCAGCGAGTCGGTACTGACTCCTAGTGATCCGATAGGACTAGGCAGCACTGCCCGTGTGAGTTTCTGAGACTGTAATTCTTTATGGGAGTAGAAAGCTCCAGCTCTCTCTCACAGAGTGGCTAGTGGTTTTGAACTGCTGACCTTGTGGATTTCAGCTGAACTTGTAACCACGTTGTGTACAGCAGGACAAAATGTTTTTCTTTCCTGCGTTGTCTTCATGATGATCAGCACGATTAAGTCTATTCTTTCGGCTATCATGTCAATCTGTTTCATTGAGGGGTTCTCCTGTTTCCACCAACCCTCTGCTTTCTTAACACAGTGCTCCTATCTCGCTGTTGGTCTTGTATCATGACGCATCCGAAGTTACCTAGCTAAGGGCGCATCATGTGTGTGAGTCTGGGTACTTTTAGAGAAACAAATCCACAGAAACGCATATGAATAAGAGTTTTATATAAAGGTTAAGTGCACATCAAGAAAACATCCCAACCCAGTGCTGCCCAAGCCCACAAGTCCAACATTAGCCCATATGTCCGACACCAATCCACAAAATCCTCCTCCATCTCACAAAACACACACTATGATGCCAACTGCAGGAGGAAAGCCGAATCAGTGAGCGTGTAAGCATCTCAGCGCTGGCAGGGGTCTCCACACGGCTGCTCCAGCACCCAGGGCTGCGTCAGGGTAGGTCTATGTGGCTACTCCTCAGGGATGTCTTGCAGGAAGTGAGCCTTGCCAGCTGAAGCAGGGAGCTGGTTCGACCATCAGAAATCAAGAGACCCGAGAACTAGAAAGGCGAGGCTCACCAAGCCACTTATCCCTCCACCCTTCAATTAACCCCACATGTGTTTATCAGCCATGTTGGCACAAATAACTACCATCATCCTCACTTCTAGACACTGGATGTCTTTCTTCGAAGACTAATCTATTTGTTCTCTGGCTGTCCCTGATGGAGTTCATATTCTTGGCTCATGTCACAGTTCAAATGTATCAATTCTCCATCTGTCTTCCCTTTTCATTGTCCAGCTTTTGTAAGCATATGGGGCGATTGAAAAAAACCATGACTTGGGTCAGGTGCACCTCAGTCATCAATGTCACAACTTTGCTGTTTTATTTTATTTTAAATTTATTTGATTTTCCACTTTGCTTTTTAAAGGTTTAATAGGGTCTTTTGTAGAAGATCTGTCCATTGAATGTGCTGTTTGAGTTCTTGACCGACTTGCTCGGAGGCTGGTGGTTGGTCCGGGTAGCATGGCTTCTTTAGGGGCATGTGCACATTATTCAGTATGTTTCATGGCACCACTGCCATTTTAGAAGCAGTCTATCACTTAAGGATGCTTCGGACAAATTTTGCCAATTAGTCCCTCAACATCCCCTAAATTAGGCATCATCATTTCTATAAAGAGGCAATGACTGATCATATTGGCTTTGAACTTTGTGAAGGTCCTGCAGCTGAGCAGCAGTTGAGGTGAGATCCAAACTGATCTCCTTCTGGTTCAAAAGCCCATCCACATCCCAAAGCCCTACAGAGCAGGTGTGGAAAGTAGTAACCACTCTCTAAGTGTCTCTGATTTGGATTACTATAAAATAAAACACAAAACAAATCAAACCTTTAAAAAATGGTTGAAGTCCTCTGATAATCAGAAATGTTTCAAAGTCGTCAAGAAACTCACAACAACTGCAGTTAACTAGTGTGTTTTTAGAACGCTGTAGTAGTCAGGCTAGGTTAAGTGACGCTGCAGTAGCAAGTGAGCCCTAAATCTCAGTTCTTCAACACAACAGGGGTTTATCTTACAGTCAAGTCCAACCTTGGTTACCTATGTCCATCTCAGGGATTCTCTCAGCCAGCACCATATTCCTAAGTCGTTCTTTTGCTGAGAAAGGATAAGAGAAGGGATAGGCCACCTGGTCGCCTGCAACGTGCCCTTGCCAGAATTGACTCATGTCACTACCATTCCCATTTCTTTGGTCAGAGCAAGTCATGTGGCTACCCCTAACCTCCGAGGGCTGGGGCAGTGCATCCTGCCGCGTGCCCTGAAGGAGAAAAGTGGAATGTAATTGTTGGACACTAGAAACCCTCCACGCTACCTGCAGACAAACGCATGGCCTGTTTCCATCTCTCGAGGCTTGCCTTCCCTAAGATGCAATATCGGTGGAATCAGAGGCATGTATGTGCGCCTGCCGCGTTTCCCTGGGCACTGTGCTTATGCAATCCGCCCGTGCGGTTGTCGGCTGCCATTGGCTCTTGTTATTGCTGACTGGTGCCTCCTGCATGGTGAGTCTGTAATCTCATTATCTGATCCTGAGGAGGAAGGCCTTTCTGGTGTACTTTAAAGTGCTTTTCCCACAGGGCCTGCTGCAGTGTTACAAGAGCTGTTTGCTGAGGACTCCTGCTCAGTTATAGGTCATCAATGGGCCTGGGCCAGGGCCTTGCACTAGGGACCACTAGCTGTGTTGATCTGCCATAAGGGCATGCTCGGCTCACCTGCTCATTCTCTGTCTTAGAGAATCCTACTGAGGGACTGAGCAGACAACGTTCATCAGGACAGCCTTGACCCCTGTCCCCGCAGCCTTGACAATGGAGAGCCCACTGGCCCCCTCAAGGAGTGAAGAGTCCATGAAGACACTTGGACAGGAAAGTGTGTGATTATTATGTAGGATCATATTATGTCAGATTATGTCATATTGTCAGTTCTTTGGATGGAAGGGGTCTTGGCCGGGCTTCTCCAGAGGAGCAAAATCACCAAAGCAGATACAAGCAAAGAGAGAAATTTACTTCAAGGAAATGGCTTATATAACGGCAAGGAAATGGCTCTCTGGAATGCGGAGGTTGCCAGGTGCCAAGTCTGTGGATTAAGAAACAGGCTCAAGATTTCTGAGGGCTCCTGTGGTTGCAGGTGTTGGTGAACCCCAAAATCTGCAGGTCAGGTGGCAGGCTGGAGGCTTCTTTTGGCTCCCAGGATTACGGGGCTGGTGAATCCAAAATCTGCAGGTCAGGCAGCGGGTCAGAGACTTCGGCAGGCTTCCATCCTAAGATCTGGAGGTCAGGTGATGAGAAGAATGCATGCCGGATAAGCTTTGCCAGGACATCTGTTTATAAACTGGAGACAGGCCAAACCCTCAAGGAAACTTCCCAATCAACTGATGGGCCGCGCACATCAGATCACAAAATGGAAGATGGTTACATAACACCTAAACCAAACCCACTGCAGTTCAGTTGATGCGAATGCCAAGAGAGCCTCTTCTAGGCACAGTAGAACTGCACATAGGGTTTCCAAGGCTGTGCATCTTTATGGAAGCAGACTGCCACATCTTTCTCTCTTGGAGTGGCTGGTGGGTTTGAACTGCTAACCTTTCAGTTAGCAGCCAAGGACGTAACCACTGTCTGCCAACCCCCTGAGAACCATAGCTTAGCCAAGGTGAGGCATAGCATTAAGCATCAGAGCAGGGCACGGCGCAGAGACATTTGGAGAGAAAGGAGACAGAACCTTAGTTGGTTGCAGCTGCAAACGAGAAGGTTTCCTTCATAGCTGCACAGGAGTTTGCACCGGGAGACAGGGCAGCAGCAAGCTGGGGGGCAGATGGTGGCTTCAGTGTGGCAGACAGGATAGGGTTAGCTACACTTGGTGGCTCTCCTGTGGCGGGGGGAGGATAGATTTTGTAATCATTTCACTGTCCCTAGTTGTTTGTGCACCTGGGCCTGGAGTGTGAGGACTTGGTAATTGATGAGCTCATAAAAGCAGAACCAACCAACCTCGCTCCAGGAACTCAAATCTAGATTCAGACAGCATTTCAAAAATAAACAAACAAATAAATAAGTAAATAAATGTGGTCACTAACAAGTCAGCATTGAAATAACAGTTATCAGCCCTGAAATCACCTTTTCTTCTCTTGGTATACCCATCCACCACCCAACCACCCAAATATTCCCAAGTTCACTGCCATTACGTGGATTCTGATTCAGGGACCCTATGGACAGAGTAGAACTGCCCCCGTGGCTCTTTACAGAAGTAAAGCCTCATCTTTCTCCCACAGGGTGGCTGGTGAGTTCCAACTGCTGACGTTGGGGTTGGCAGTCCAACACATGTCACACTATGGCCCCTGTGCACTTGCTCCCCCCCACCCCCCAAGCCAGGGCTCCTTTCTTTCTGTATGGGGGAGGGATCTATTAAAGAGAACAACTATCTGTATGCTTCTTTGTAATTCACACGATGACTTCTCCCTTTTGATCTTCATGACAAACTCTTCAAGGCAACAAGTATTACCTCGCTTGACCCATCAGGGCACCAGGGAGCCAGGCAGACACCTACCTTTCACATCACAACCCTGGGCAAAGCATAAATATTATTTTTTGAAATGCTGTCTGAATCTCTCCATAAAAAGGGTAGAGCGTCTCCGTACCAGCTGTCAGAGCCCAGGTCTTGTAATGTTGCAGGGGTTTATGAGGGCAATAAAAAATGAACATTCACATCTTTATTCCTGCAGTTGCTCTTATCTCTTTCTGATCCGAAGTTCATGCTCCCCGAGTCAGGCAGCTGCATGATACTGTAATCTAGTTCAGGACACTGACAGCTGCCCCCGTCCTTCAGTATTCAGTGCAGGTCTCTAGCCTGCACAACCTGTGTCCTGAACCCCTGGCTTTCATTAGTTCCCAGGAAACTGAGCACTGTTGAAGTCTTTTAAGTCCAAAGGTCGAAAGAAGCATGAGGTGGAGGCTCGGCAATGCCAGCCAGCTCCCGGGCAGCTGGTCAATGGGCAGAAGGCCTTGCCTGCTGTTCCTGGTAATGACAGGATGACCACAGCCTTCGGCAGAGGCCAGTACTGGGCTCCTGCCAAGATCTCAGGTAACTGCAGGGTTGTGTAGATCTGAGTGGGAAGGAGCTGAGTTGGGAGAGGAGAGCTGCTGGTGATCTCCCATCAGCACTGTGGGACGGGCTGCATCCCCAATCTAAGCTGCCACCATGCCCAAGTCTGCCATTGTTGGCCGCCTCTAGGGCCAAGGTTATGGACATAAAACATCTCAGAGGCTTGGCTCGTAGATGCAAGACAGCGCCACCAACAGAACCAATACCTAGCCAGGCAGCAACGAGGATTCACCACTGTAAATGCAAGGAAGGCCCACCTTCCACAGTCACAAAGTTCCAGATGCTCTCCATCACAGAGCAGAGGTACACTGGCTTCCCCTGCTCCCCCGACACGTCAAGAGTTGGCACAGGGTGGCAGTGGGGGATGTCTGGAGGGACATTTTCAGTCTCTGAATCAGCTACTGACACCCTCCAACCCAGAGAGAGAGAGAGAGAAACACGTAATCAAAAGCAGGTGATAGCCCTGAATCAGTCATTTCATCCATGACGTCTGTCTACCTGCCCATCCACCCATCAGATCTGCACTTCCTCATTGTACTTGGCACTGAGGATATGGAATGGACTTGAGCCTCTCTGCACAGTGAACAGGTTCAGGGAGAGCCATTGGTGGCGACAAACCACCCAGAGGCTCCTGGGAAGAACGGCCTGGTGATCAATTCCCAGGGGTCTAGCCCCGAGGTCTGCACAGAGCACAGTTCTTCTGAGACCCTCTTGGAGTCGCCATGAGTCACAGTTGGCTCGGCAGCACCTGGTTGGTTGGTGGCTGCCTGCATTCACCCTGCAGGGACGCACCGTCTGCTTGGCTGGTCCTGTGACACCTCTTAAAGGACAATTTGTTGGCCTCTGGCCTGGTGTGTTTATTACTCAGAGAAAACACACACGCTGAAAATGATATTACCTTTATTGCATCATGTTACTGACTAGAACGCCAGACTTACAGTGGATGTGTATAAAAAATAACCACATTCTTACAAATAATACTTCGCTGCTACAGTACTGAATAATTAGTGGAGGTTGCAAGTATAGTACAACTTTAAATAACACTCTCGTAGTGGACTGAAACACAATCAGCCAGGGGCTACACTTGAAAGGTCGACAGAGAGAAACGGGGACAGTTCATATGCCAGCGATATGCTTCATGTAGGCATAACTCCAGCAACCCAAACACTAACAAAGCAAACAGCAACCCATGACGACAGGATCCATTTTCCGTTACAATAGGCCAAGGTGAGGCTGGAAAACCAGAGAGTGAAGCAATTGTCTGGAGGACGTTGGTTTGATCCCATCCCGACCCTGTCCTGTCCTGCCTACCCAAGAACCCTGCCCTTGAAGTGCGCGTCTGTCCGTGCGGGCGCCCTGCACACTGCGGAAGGACCCACGCCCCAGCCCTCGCCAGTCTCACCACCGGAAACGCATCAGATGCACCCCCAAAACTCGACTCCCTGGAATGTCCTCTTTCCAGCCGCTATTTTCAGCCGTCCGTTGACCCCTTTGGTCTCGCTGGCTTGTCTATGACAGTTGAGACCTTGTGTGCTGGTTGGAAACACTCTGAAGGGAGACTTTACAGGAGCCACGAAGGGGCATGTAATGGTCTCATGACCCTCGTATGTTAACACATGACCCTCGTATGTTAGTTAACAGGCCTCCTTTCCAGGGGGAAAAGAACCATGAGTGAACCCCTCACCAAAGACAAATCCCACTACCAAGTCCTGCCTCGGTTCCCAAACAGGCCAGGAGGCCCTCAGAGGGACACGTGGCCAAGGAGGGCGTGCCCCCCTCACCCGTGCGGAAGCCGCTCGACAGAAAAGCCCCTCTTGGGGTGAGGGCAGTCTAAAACAAGGTGCAACACTGTGAAACCGTCTCTCCCCTCAAACCTGGAGTAGCACAAGGGGTCACAACCCGTTTGGGCTATCAAGCTCAACACCCCCCCGCCCCCGACAGCTCTGGCTTCTGGTTGTTGGAGGCCAGGCAGAGGGCAGGGCACCTGGGCAGCTGCAGGTGGGCAAGCGGCTGCAGAGGGGCACCACCCAGCCACGTGGGAGGAGCGCTCCTGTGGCTGCCTGGGCCTTTTCCTGGGCAGCTCCCAAGACTCACGGTCTAAGGAAAGCACCCTTCCCTCTGGGGATGTGCCCGCAAGCCGACTTTTAAGGGTGACCGCTTCAAAGACCTTCCTAGGCGCACCTTCTACAACCTCAAGCCCTGCCGCTAGCGTGACACCATCCTTCTAGCAGTTTGGCTCTCCATGCCTCAACTGCTTCTGAAAACAAGCGTCCTCTCACAGGCGGAGGACGTGGCAGCATTTAAAACATCCCACTGGACTCTGCTCCCAACCCCGCCGGGAATGGTTCATAAACCTTTGTCTCCGTAGCTTTCTGAGGGAACCCGAGGGCCGGAGCCTTCCGGCCACGTTTCTAGAAAAGCCCGCCAACATCTCACACCTCCTGTGCCCGAAGCCACGTTACCCGACACTTCGACTCAGCACAGGCCAACCACTGTTTTCTTAACCACGACCACCGGTGTCAACAGCACGTGCAAAACCCAACCCGAAGGGCTTTTCCCCAAAAGGAGATTCAAGAAACGTTTTTCCTGCGCTTCATGCCATTCGGTTGGCTATTGCCTGGCGATTGAAAGTCCACTCTCTCTTGTCCTCCTTGGACGGCGTGTGCCTAGAGGACGAGGCAGGGAGGGGGAGAGGGAAGTGCAGTAGCGTGTCAGGCGGACTGGGTTTTGAACCCGTGGCTCTGACTTCTCTGAGGGTTTCTGTCTGAGAAATGGGCTCCCGTCAGCCTCCCTCTCTCGCATGGCGCTGCCCCATGACAGGGGCATGAGGGGTGTTAGCTGTATCCTTGTGGTGCCCTGCGCTGGCTCATGAGGGAAAGAAGAGAAGTCAGTCCCGATGGAGCATACATGCCCCGTGCTCCCTGGGCGGTACAAACAGTTCATATGCTCGGCTGCTAACCAGGTTGAAAGTTGGGAGTCCACCCACAGGCACTTTGGAAGAAAGGCCTGGCGATCCACTTCCCAAGGGCCCCAAACTTGTAAACCCTGTGGAGCCCCGTTCTGCTCCGACATGCGTGGGGCTGCATGACTCGGAGCTGGCTCTACGGCAACTGGTGGCGGTGGAGCTCACATCCACCCTCCCACACTGGGAGGGCAGAGGGTGCGTGTCTCTGCTGATAATCAGGGTGCCCCCCCCACACACGGTGCTCTTCCAGGCAGAAGCTTCAGCGTTCCAGGGATAGGTAACAGCCATTCCGCCCCTTCCCCCACCTTCTACTACAGTAAGGCCCCCACTCTACCTGAGTCACACATTCCATGCAGCGCCAGAGAGGAGAGTTCCCTGCTAGCTGTTAGCCCAGCCAGGCTGTGGGTCCACAGGAGGCTGCTGCTCAACAGGCCGTTCCCCTTGGCCTGGGCAGGCTCCTCCTGGAGGGGTGAGCCACTGCCCTTCCTCCCACAGCGGGCAGCTAGTGCTGGGAAGCTGGGGACACAGGAAACTGCTTACCTGCACTCTGGGACCCTCCTGACTCTCAAGATGTACCTCCGCTCCCTCTCACTGTCGCCCGACTGTGGGCGCTACGTCCGCCCAGCATGGCCCATGCTTCAGTCTTTCACAATTGAAAACGCACTACACTCTGAGCCTGCTCCACATGGACCAAACCTAGTAGCACGGAGGCATTCCTGGAACTCACAGGGCCCCTCCCCGGGCTGGGATTTTTCTCAAAGATGCTTTTGTGATAGAACGCTTCACTGTGTGGCATGGACAGGCTCCGAGCCCCTAGGCAGGGGTGACGGCATGCTCGCCTGCGTGTGTGTGTATGTGTGTGCGTGTGTAAACCACTTCAGCTGTGATGTCCGCTGAAGGAAGTGGGAGTGTGTGCCCGGGAACGAATCCCACACCTGGGCTTTCCTATAGCCGTGGGTCCTGGGAGGAAACAAGGTTTCACAGAAAGTGCCAACAAACTGGGTGGCCTCACAAAGGCGTCAAGTCGGTGAGCTGCAGAGAGCCGCCCAGGTGAGGGGATTAAGCAGAGAGGCAAGGTCTATGGTCTCCACGAGGTGGAATGCCACTCTGAGAGGTTCGCTTGGCATGGATGGGCACAGACAGGATTCTGTGAGTCCACTCCACAAGCTGAGTGCATCTCAGCACCAAGATGCCTGGCGCCCGACAGGCTTTCCTGCGCACAGGGTGGGTGGTGAGCAGAGGAGGCCATGCTGCCCAGGCAGGACATGCTCACATGGGAATGGCAACCTTGTCCTCACTGACAAGGCTGGAGATCTGTTCCCAAGAGCCGGACTGTGGTGAGCCACGCCTCACCCAGCCTCCGTGTGGGAAGGATTCTTTTTCCTCTGGGGTCTCTTGATTTCATTCCCACGCCAGGATGTCCTCCAAGTAGGTGGGGACTGACAATAAACAAGGAGCCCTGGGTAGACCTCCCCACCCCAGTCCACCCCACCCCACCCCACCAGTGTAGCATCCACCTCACAGGTATAAGGCCTAAGACCTGTGGAACGTCCTTCCAAGAGGCAACCTCTCAGCTCTCTAACTGGCCCGAAGCCTAAGTCATTAGTCCTGCGGTGCTGACCTGACTCATAACCCTGGTTCTATGGGGGGGTGACACAGTAGTACAAAGACGTCCAATTGTGGCTGACACGAGTGATTTCTTCCATGAACAAACAGCTCTGAGCAGTTGACAGCTGGTGCACGGGACTATGGGTACAAGCAACACCAGCAGGGAAGCAAACTCCTGCAGGGCTTTGCCCAAGCTCCTGTCCTTCCTCAGAATGCCCGCGGCTTGCCGTCCACCTCTCTAACCACCTTCCACAGCAGGACGCTCAACGGCTCTTCCCAGTTCAGACACCACCTGCAGATGCACATGCACCTGCACCCCAAGCTCCATTTCATCCACGGCAGCTCTGGCTTCCAAGGTGGGGGGCAGACTCCCGGGTCCCAGGCAACGCCCTCACTGCTAGAAAACTCCTCCCTACGTTCCAGCTCGCGAGGCCATCCACCAGGGCCAGACCCCCAGGCGCGTCTCTGTTGGCTCACCACAGGCCGGCTGGGCACCTCAAACCCAAACCCGATAGAAGATGCGGTTGTGCCCCAAGCCAGACTCACTTGCAGAAGGCTGATTTCACTGCAGAGGGAAAGAAACGACTTCAAGTAAACATGCTGGCTGGATGCCAGCACGTGGGGCCGTGCGCTGCGCCTCACCCACTCCCAGCCCCACGCACCGCGGCTGGGAAACGGTGGCATCCTCAGACCCAGAAACTATTAAAATGCCGCCCGTTAAGCTGCAGCATCTTCAAACCTGCGCCGTCCGGTTCGCATCAATGGTCGTTCCGCATGCAGGCACCAGGCAGGAAGCCACCGGAGTCAGGATTTTGCTTTCCAATTAAATCACCAAATTGCAATGACTCCAGGGTGGGAGGGGAAGAGGCCCTTTAGGATCCCGTCTGGACAGAGATCCGAAAGGAGCCCTCCCCCAGGCCCCCTCCAGGAAGCTTCGGGGTTTGCCTCAACGAACAGTCGTCTCGCGGGCGAGTGGCCACGTCGGAGTTACTCTGCGTGGGAAACGCTCTTTGTATTGGCCCAAGTTCACATTCACAGCAGCCAGGAAGGTCCCAGATGGGCAGCCCGCGGTGCCACGTCCTCAGGCCCCACCTGTGCCCTTCCACTGCGGTCACTCCCCTCACGCCTGTCCCGCTTTCTGCTTGCCACTGGAGGGTGGCTCGCACGAGTCCCCGGAGCGGCCAATGTGGCGCAGGCGCCAGGCCCTCCCGGCTCTTCTGTTCTCAGAAGTAGTCTCTCCGCCTGCTCTCGTCACTGACGAACAAGGGGTTACACTGCCCGGGGAAAATGCAAGAGTGCCGGGAGCCCGGCAGTCCAGTGTAGGCCGGGTAGAGTCCGTTTCGTTCAAGTTCAGGATTCCTTACACCCGGGGGCTGGAGGCCAAAGAGAAAAAAAGAGCTGTCAGCGGGTTAATCTTGGCTTTCAAGGCATCGTTAGAAAAGCATGCGACCTTTTCAGAGCGGCAGAGGAAAGCAGACAGAAATGGCAACGGCATGGCACGGCCGGAGCGAGCAGCCTGGCTCCTCATGGGCCTGTCTCTGGACGGAACCGGGGGTAGATGCCTTGCCAGTATTTCCAAGGAGACCTGAAGGGATATGGAGCAGGGGCAGCCCTGAGACTCCGGAGCACTGTAGGCAAAGACCCGAATTATTCCTGTGTGATGGTGGGGACAGGGATTCCCATCCTCTGACCCAAAGTAGCCTTCTTTGGAGGAAGCAGCCTTCTGACGGCCTCAAGCCGTAAGCCCCGGGCTCTGCTTCTAAGACAGCTGAGCCTCCTAATTCTGGTAAGTGAAGACTGAGTTCATTTAAGTCCTCGACTATATCTCTTTTACAGCAACTTTCTAGCTCGCACCATGGAAACATGCCGCTAAGGTGGGGCCTAGGATGCAGGTGCTGCTGAGCGCCTGGGCTGACAGTAGGGCTCAGGGGGGCCAGTGGAGGAGGGAACGTGTGTGTACACGTGAGTCAGATACCTGCTCAGCGATGCCTTCAGTAACGAGGCCTTTGTCCGGGAGCAGAAATGTCAGGGACAATACTTGAACGAGAGCTGAGTTGGGGTCTACACAAATGCTTTTCCCATTTTTCCACCAGATTCCATTTTTTCAAAACGAGTCCATCGAATCGAACAGCGCCTTGGTATAAAACTCTGCCCTCCAGTTTCAAGTGTGAGGCCGCATCATTAGTCCCCATAGCGACTGGAGGGATTGAGGCAGCCCAGGGGATTACCCAGAGCTATAAAGTCCCTAGGGGACAAAGTTCCCTGTTTACTGTTTTAGTTCAAACAGCTCTGCAGGGCATGGGACGTCCCCTCCCAGCCATTTACTCTGCAGCTCAGATAGCACCATGCCTGCTCGCCTTCAGGTTGCCGCAAGGTGAAGGGAGGTGAACTGGGCAGAGAAGGAGCAGAAGAAACAGGCATGAGACAGTGGGAATGGGCGCATCAAAGCTCCGAGGATCCGCTGCACAGAGGAAAGCGGAAGCTCTTGGAAATGTATGAATAAATGTGTGTTTGTGCTCAAATCCTGAGCACTAAGTTTACAGTGAAAGCCCTCTAGCCATTTTTTTGAGTCTCCACCTAAATCCAGTCTCCATCCAATAGCTTTGCTCTCGGGTCGAGTGAGTTTTCAAAGTGGAGGACTATTTCCCTCCCAGCCTGCTCAGGGAAGGGCAACCTGGTCCAGCTGGAGGACTTTCCTGGGTGTGCCCTGGATGGGGCAGTGTAGTGGAGCCCTGGTGGTGTACCGGTTACGGCAGGATCAGCAGTTCGAAACCACTGGCAGCTCCGCAGGAGAAAGCCTGGGCTTTTTCTCCGAAACCCACAGGAGATCGCTATGGGTCAGCATTGGCTCGATGACAGCGAGTTTAGATTTTTAGAGTGGATTATCAATTGGGCTGCTAACTGCAAGGTCAGCAGTTCAAAAACAATCAGCTTCCCCCAGGAGAAAGATGAGGCTTCCTACTCCCACACAGAATTACAGTCTCAGAAACCCACCGAGCGCACTACCCTGTCCTCATGGCTCCGCTAGTTGGAATTGGCTCCATGGCGGTGCGGTCACAAGCCTTACACAGACTGCCTGTGTGAAGGGCCCGAGGGAGCCTGTATGCTGTTCTATGCATCTCAGTCACGGGCCCTTCCCGCCGACAATGGTCATCATTTTGTGATAGCTCCTTTGGTACTTCATATCTGTGGCAGTTACATAATCATCCCTGCCAACTTGTGAAGGGGTGGGTCTAGCCTGTCAATCAGATTGCAGCTCGATGACCTCATTTTGGAGGCTCTAGGAGATAAATAGCTCACTGGAGGCCAGACACACACACACACTCTCTCTCTCTCTCTCTCTCTCTCTCTCTCTCTCTCTCTCTCTCTCTCTCTCTCTCTCTCTCTCGCTGCTTCATCTTCCTACTGACATGACACATGGAGCTGTGCTAGAGCCCTGGAGCTGGAGGAGCCACGTGGAGACCCCTGCCAGCGCTGAGATGCCTCTACTGCCACTGGATCCACAAGACTTTCCACCCTGTGATCTTCCTGCACTCAGCATCATTGCATGTATTGTTTGAGTCTGAAGAGGAATTTAGAGACTGGTATCAGGCATATGGGTTAATATTGGACTTACGGACTTGATCTGGACTGGGATGTTTTCTTAAGGTACAATTACTCTTTGATAGAAAGCTCTTTCTTAGACACATAGGAGTGTCTATGAATTTGTTTCTCTAGTCCACCTGGACTCACACAGTATCCTATGTAAGTGGTTGAGTGTCTATGAATCCCTGGACACCATCATGGCTTGGCTCCCCTCATCCAGATGAGGTGGCTTTGTCTGGGTTAAGCCTTCATAACGTATGTACCTCCATAAATTTTATCTGAGTTTGAAATCTCTTCCGCTCCCTGCCCTGACAACAATGGTACTGGCCCGGCATGATCAGGAAGGAGCCCTGGTGCCTGAGGTCCAGTGCTTGGGTGCTGCCTGAAAGGGAGGCAGGTTGAACACAGCAGCCACCCTGTCCAGCAGAAAGATGCGGCAGTCCTCGGAGACCACAGCCTGGGAAGCCAGCAGGGGGTCCTGATGCGTCTACAGGGCTGCTGTCGGCTGGAGTGGACTCAATGACTAGGGCCTCGGTTGCTTTGGGAGCGGGTCCTTGTCTAAAGCCCCGGCTGATGACTGCATCGAATTGTACTCTACGACACCGTCCAGGCTCCCAATGTTAACTGCTCACCCATGGGAGGTCAAGCACAGCTCTGGAGGCTTTCTGCTTCTCAGTTTCTCCTCCTATAATTTAGAAGCAGGATTGGCAACAAGGGGATGATTGCCCCGTGCTGTCGGAGGACTGTGTGTCTAGATGCACATACTCGTGGGGAAACCCCACAGTCTTCTCATTCCATCCTTCCAGTCTCCCAGGAATTCTTCCAAGGCCCCAGGTGCCCTTCACACCCCAAAGCCACAACTGGCAAATATGATGCAAATAGAAAGGCACGGAATGTGAAAACACGTAAATAAGAGATAGGAAGCTGCTCCTCTCCTTAAGGTTCCGCTCACTGGGACGCTCTGACTCTCACTGGCCCCAGCTGCGCATGCCCACCGAGTAGTAAACACCTGCATGCCCACCGAGTAGTAAGCATCTGCGTATACCCACCGAGTAGTATGCATCTGGCATCTGCAGCAGGTTTTTGGTACTTCCATTCTCGTGCATTTCAATAGCTTCTCGTCCCCACTCTTGTGAGCGAGGGTTCTTGGGATACTCGGCATAGGGGGACATTTGGAAATCCCCACTTTTGAAGATGAGCTTGCTTATGTCGTTCTTACTCTTTCTGTGGAGGAAGAGAAACATTGGGAACAGTCCGTGAGGGTGTTCTGTAAAGAAACAGTGCCCGGAGAGCCCCCACAGCCCAGTTATGGAGTGCGTTGGGCCCAACACGAATGGTGCCCCGGAGGTGGAGTAGCTAAGCATTGGCTGCGATTCCATCCGCATGGTCAGCAGCTCCGCGGGAGACAGACTGGGTTTTCTACTCCCATGTCAACAGCCACAGTCTCATAAACCCACAGGGTTCACTGTGAGCACTGACCCGATGGCAGGGAGTTAGAGTTTTGAGTAGGTGCAAGGAAAAATGAAAAACCATCCTTCAACCCAAGAGGCCTAGGTGAGGAAGGCGGAGCAAGGAAGTAGAAAGCTGGCTGGGAAGTACACTTAGATCAGTCATGGGGACAGGGGTAACTGGGCTTGGGGTGGCCAGGAAAACAAGTCATCACACCAGCAATGCTGGAGCCAGAGGGCCCTTGGACTCTGTATCTACCCCCATTATTCCCAACCCATCTGAGCATCAGAATTCACATGGAGCTTCTGCAGATCACCCCAAGTTCATGAATGAGGATCTCTGTGGGAGGGACAAGTCTGGTCCAGCGAGGAGAGGGGAGCTGTTCCCTGGGCCACATTCTGCTACAAGCAGAGCTGGGACCAGAACTCAGGCCCCACAATGCCCCAGACAGTGCTCTTTCTACCCTGAGATGTCGTGTTTACCAAACTCCCCATGTCCGCATCTATCTAGATAGAGTCTCATCTCAGCAGACGAGGATGACTTTGAGCTAGGCTTTCTACTGGGGAAATTTCACCGGTGTCGTATCTATGCTGGGCCTTGGATTATAAATTTCTAACGACATTGGCCTTCTACCTTAAAGGGAAGACACAATGTGACCCTGGGTCATAAAACCAAATAGCTGGAAAGCACTTGGCTTCTGCGTTGGCATTTCCTACAAGTCTGAAACAGACCTGCCACTGTTTTGATTCCTGGAGGATGGGTGTCTGATCTCAAACAATAACTTACTCATTTACAATTACCAACCCTTCCCAGTAGCCAATGGTCACAGGCTCCTTCTCCCACAGCTAAAGTCAGTCTACAGTGATGTCCTGAGCACTCATTCCAGCTAACTGGTATAGCCTGAGAGGCACAGTAGCTGAGTGAATCAACGACACACTGGCAGTGGGCGCCTGTCAGCAACTAGAGGGAGAGTCATGTGGCCATCTGCTTCCATAAAGACTAGAGTCTTGGGGACTCTTTGGGGGCAGTTGTACTGTGCTCTATTGGGTCACTATGAGTTGGAATTGACTCGACAGCAGATTTGGCTTGGGTAACTGCTTCTTGCTTCATGGCCAGAATTTTAGGAAACAATGGGGAAAGGCTTGGTGTGCTGAGAGGCATTTGCTCCTGAGTGGGTTGTTGCTGGTGCCGTGAGGTGTCATTGACTTGGTTCTAACTCACAGGGTCCCCGTGTCTTCTAAGATAGACCGGGTTGTCTTATTAGCACCCCACGGCACTTTCAATATTCATCTTCGCCACAATAAATCCATCAAGTCTTCTTCGGTTTTCCTTATTCAGACACCTCGTTGATTCTGACCCACAGCGACCTTCTGTGTCAATCCATTCGGTGGCTGCGACAGTGTACCCAAACACGGGGCCAATCGTGAGAGTGGTGCAGGACCGCGCAATGTTGCATTCTGTTGTGCAGAAAGTCGCTATGGGTTGGCATCGACTTGATGGCACCTGGCAACAACCTAATTCAAATGCATTTTCTTTATGAACTGTCCAACGTCTGAAGGTAGATGAGGTGATGAAAACAACATGGTTTGGGTCAGGTGCACCCTCGTCTTCAAAATGACATCTTTGCTCTCTAGTACTTCCAAGAGGTATTTGGTAAAGGAAGCTATCCCACCAGCAGATACTCCCAATGCAACATGCCATTTGGTTTCTTGACTGCAGTTTCTGTGAGCATCGACTGATTGTGGATCCTTGTAAAATTAAATCCTTGACACCTTCGATATTTCCTCTATCACGATGTTGCTTATTGGTTCTGTTGTGAGCACTTCTCGTGTCTTAGTATTGAGTTGTAATCTACATGGGAAGATGTAGTCTTTGATCTTCATCAGTAAGTGCTTCGAGTCCTCTTCATTTCAGCAAGCCATCAATATGTCATCTGCATATTGTAGGCGGCTAATGAGCCTTCCTCATCTGCATATTGTAGGCTGCTAATGAGCCTTCCTCCGATTTTGATGCTACCTTCTTCTTCATATAGTCCAGTGTCTCGGAGCATTTGTTTAAGTATATTGACTGAATGAGGAGGGTGGTTAGGGCAAACTGAGCCAAATCTCTAGCCTGACTCTCCATGGCCTCATCAGAGAGAGCTGTTAACTTGGAAGGTTGGTGGCAGAAAAGGGAACTTGATATTTTGGTAGGTTCCCTGAAGTCGATTCCTTCTATTTGTTAAGTCCTGGTAATCCCTATTTATTATCATCTACAAGGAACCCTGGTGGTGTAGTGGTTATGGGTTGGGCTGCGATCTGAAAGGTCAGCAGTTCAAAGCCACCAGCTGCTCCATGAGAGAAAGACAGGGTTTTCTACTCCCATAAACAGTTCTAGTCTTGGAAGCTCACGGGGAAGTTCTACCCTGTTCTATAGGGTCGCCATGAGTCAACCTCGATTTGATGGCAGTGAGTTTATTATCTATTATTTTTAAACCCAAGGGTCTAACTTTCCCTTACCTCAATAATCAGCGGGAAGGGAGACTAATCTCTCCTTCTCCTTTCCTTCTCCATACACGGTTGGGTTCCAGAAAGCCTAGAGCCAATTTTACTGTTCAATAGCCACTCACTTTAACTCCCATAATATTGTTATTATTTACAGTAGCTTATTGAGATGCAATTCCCACACCATAAAATTCATGCATTTAATGTGTGTAATGGCTTTTAGTCTGTTCACAAAGTTGTGCAACCACTGTAACAATTAAATTTAGAATACTTTAATTACCTCCCAAAGATACCTGGTACCCCTGAGTCACCACTTCCAATCATCTTCCCTTAGAATGCTAGCCCGCCCCCCCGCCCCCACCAGCCAGGCAGTCCTGCTCTATGACTCTAGATTTTCCTGTTTTATATAGGCCACGTAAATGGGATCTTGCAGGGGGTGCTCTTTCATGACTAGCAGTCATCTTCACTCGGTGTTAAGGCGTTTAAGGTGCATACAATTTGGCGGCCTGTATCACTGCTTCATTTGCTCCGATGGCCCAACAATAACCCTTGGCATGGCTATGCCACATTGTGCTTATCCATATCGTAGGTGACAGACATTGAGTTCTTTCTACCTTTTGGCTCATATGAGTAACTTGGCTAGGAACATTCGCATACATGTTTTTGTGTGGACGTATGTTTTATTTTTTGGGAGGGTATGTGCTCAGGAGGGCCTGGTCGGCCACAGGACCACTCTGTCTCATCACTGCAAACAGTACCAGGTGGTTTTCCGCAGCAGCTGCTCTTCTGTGTAATTGACCAGGAGGGCCGGAGCATTTCCATCTCTCCACATCCTCACTTGCCATTCTCTTTCTTCCCTTTTGTTTCCACAGACTGAACACTCGGAAACCACAGTGGGTGTGCAGCGGTGCCCCTGTGCTTCTGATTTGCATTTCGCGATGGCTCATCCCATCCAGCGTCCTTCAACTCGGAGCCCAGGCCCAATTTTGGGATCGGGGTGTCTTTGAGTTGCAAGAGTTCATTCTATTTTTTAGAAACAAGCCCCTCGTCGGATGCACGGATTGCAGGCATTTCCCCCATCTGGAGCGGTCTTTTCACCTGCTTACCAGTGTCCTTTCAAGCACAAATGTTTTTCATTTCACTGAAGGTCAGTCCAGCCCCCTTCTCTTCCTCCTTTTCTTTTTCTTCTTGTGTTTTGGACATTCGTTTTGAATAAAGAAAAACACAGTCTCCGAAGGGAGACGTCGGACAGTACAAGATATGACAAAATAATAATTTACAAATTATCAAGGATTAATGAGGGAGGGGGAAATATGAGGAGCCGATGCCAGGGGCTTAGGTGGAGAGCAAATGTTTTTTGAATAATGAGGACAATGAATGTACAAATGTGCTTTACACAATTGATATATGTATGGATTGTGATAAGAGTTGTAAGAGCCCTAATAAAACGATTAAAAAAAAGTCTCATTTGCCTCCCTTTCCTGTCCCCGCAGGCACCAACTGTCCTGAATTTCCTCTTCTCCTTTCTGTCAAACATGATGATTTAACACTGTAACTCCACGCCCCCCAGCTCCCTTTACAAGAGTCAAAAAACGGGCCCTTGCACAGTATAGGCAAAGACAGAGTTAAAGAGTGCGTGTGAGCTCTCCCCACTCACCTGCAACAGGTAACAATCAGGGCGATGCCCAGGATGAGGAGAAGCCCACCTCCGGCTGCTGCGATCACCACCGTGATGAGCTGATACGCTAAACAGTGTCATAGAAACAAAACAAGAAGGATGAGGATCGGTACTAAGCACTGTAGTGAGGCCTATGTACAGAAGAATGGGCCCCTCAGCCAATCCCAGTGCACACACACACACACAGACACACACACCCCACCCCACCCCACCCCCCTACCGCCTCAGCTGCTGAGCTCACTTTCCGCCTTCTGGGTCCCATCTAGGTGCATGCACATTGCTGAGCGTGACTGTGGAGTTGGTCTCGATGCCCAGCAGTTTGTGGGACAGAACAGAACTGCCCCTCGGGAGTTTTCCAGGCTGTTAACTTAACGGAAGTGGATCACCCCATCTTTCTGCCACCTCGCCTCGGAGCACTTCAAACAGCCAGCCTTTCGGTTAGCAGCCAGGTGCCTCACTGCTGAGCCACCACGGCACCTTATGCTGACGTACAGAGCAGACAGATCTGTAGCTGAGCGGACCAGAGGGGCAGCGGTCGAGAGAGAAGGCTGCCGGCTTCAATAAGGTTCAGAAACCTTATGGGTCGGAGTGGACTGGACCGCAGGGTCAGTTGTTGGTAACACCTCCAGGGGGTAGTGTCTAAACATCCCCAGCCGGACATGGAGAACCCCTACAGGCTTGTCCTCATCCCTTCACTGACCTAATCCTCAGTCTCTCCCGTTTCCTCCATTCTATCTTCAGCCACGGAGCCCTGGTGAGGTAGTAGTTACGCCTTGGGCTGTGGGCTGCAAGGTCCACAGTTCAAAACCACCAGCCACTCATAGGAGAAAGACAAGATTTTCTACTCCCAGCAGCAGTTACAGTCTGGGCAAGTCACAGGGGCAGTCCTGCCCTGTCCTGTAGGGTTGCACTGAGTCCGCTTGGTTTGGTTTTTAGTATTGAGTTAAAGTTTATTGTGTCAACCTGGCCGATAAACACATGTGGGGTTAACTGAAGGGCAGAGAGATAAATAGCTTGGTGAGCCTCGCCTTTCTAGTTCTCGGGTCTCTTGCTTTGTGATGGTCGGACCAGGGTGAGCTGCCTTAGCCAGTTCCCTGCTTCAGCTGGCAAGGCTCACTACCTGCAAGACATCCCCGAGGAGAAGCTGCATGAAGCTACCCCGATGTAGCCCTGGGTGCTGGAGCAGCCGTGTGGAGACCTCTGCCAGCGCTGAGATGCTTACACGTTCACTGACTTGGCTTTCCTCCTGCAGTCGGGATCACTGCGTGTGTTTCGTGGGACAGAGGAGGACTTTGTGAATTGGCGTCAGACATATGGGCTAATGTTGGACTTGTGGGCTTGGGCAGCACTGGGTTGGGATGTTTTCTTGATGTGCACTTAACCTTTATATAAAACTCTCTCTTATACATGAGTTTCTGTGTATTTGTTTCCCTAGTTTGCCCAGCCTAACCCAAGTATGCTCAGCCACATTCATCCAAACACCTCCCCCGGGTCCATATTTGACGTTAATGTGCTCCCTCTCCCCACACCTCACACTTTATTGTATTAACACTTGGGGAGACCACTGACACCCACTCACTTCACTGCTGACAAGCTGGTCAGTTCTTAGTAACCCGAGAGGGCAGAGAGGGTGGCAGACCTTACGGCAGCCAGCTGCCTCATATTTCTCCTCTGGAGCAGCTGGTGGATTTGAACTGCCAACCAGGGCACAAAGTTGCTTAGGAATGTGCGTATCTTCCCTACCAGGTCCTAAGGCCCTAAAGAGTGCTAATCAAGTCCATAACTTTGTTTTGCCCCACACCACCTAGCACCCAAGGGTGGGGGGTGAATGCAGGAGTCCTGGGGGGTACAAAAGGGACCAAGCCCAGCCCAGTGAGGCGCTAACATTTTGTAAACTTACGGTTTCCACAGTTGAGACCACCGAGGCCGAAGGGGCAACTGCAAGACAGCAAGCACACAACAAAGGACAAGAATCAATTTCCACTCTCAAAAGAAGGGAGGCAATTTACCGACGCCATTGCCAAAGGTGTGCCACGGCGGTAATAAACGCAGGGATGCCTACCTCATACAGGTTTTGTTCTCTAGCCTGTAGCCGTCTTCACAGGCTGAAAGAGAGAGGGGGAATCCATGAGAGGGTCTCGTGGCCCCCCTCTGCTCGAACGCTCAGTTAATTCAACGCCAGCTAGTCTCCCTGAGGTCTGCCAGCCCATTCTAGAATCAGAAGCCCACAGACGGCTTTAGGATTATCTACACCCTGCTGAAACACTGCTAACTGGCCCAACTCTTTCACAAGAAAACGCTCTGCACTTCCTTGTGGCTCAGTTTCCCCTCTGTAAAAAGAGGGGAATAGTAATGGTATCTACCTGATCAGGTTTCTGGGTGGGGATTAAGTGGGACAGACAGACAAATGGCTTAGCGGAACATCCGGCACTGGGTAAGCACCAAATAAATGTCCGACGTTGACAATTCCTACCCAGTAAGCGCAGCTCTTCATGTGTCCTCTGCTGACGGAGCCCGCCCTCCATGTGAACGCCTTCCTCACATGCAGGCGCTTATCCTGCCCACGGAGCCTGTGGCCCCGCTTCCGTGGGGGGGACAGGAGCACCAGGGGCATCATGTGCGCCAACGCCCGGGTTTTCATGAGCGGATTCTCTCCCCGTGGTCTGCGCAGGGGAGTGTGGGCAGAGCGGCACGTGCCTGAGAAAACGTGCTGCTCGCTGGCCGGGCCGCTCCCTGGGCGCTGCGTCACTAAGGGGTGACCGGGGAGCCATCCCCCTGGGTCAGCAGTGCCCGGTTAACTGGATGACAGGATCCTGTCAGCACTGTAAGAAGCTGACAGAACCCCCACAAATAGAAGATGTGCTTGGGCGACAAGATCATGCAACACAGCCTCGCAGACAACGTCACTGCTGTAAGGAATGGCACCAATTTGGTTGACGATGAAGGCAAGCAAACTCTGGAGGTACTGCGGGCTCCGATCCAGACCCGCAATAAAGCCAGTTCTAAAGAACTAATAAACAAGGCGAGGCCAGCAGCAAAGCTTCCCAGTGCGTGTGAACACATATCTACCTTGTCCTAGCGCCTCTGAAGCATGCAAGGACCCGGAAAACCTCACATTGCCAGCGGTGCCGAGATGTAACAAAGATGCAAAGTGAACCCAGGCTGTTGGGGAAAACAGAGCCCGCTGAATTATGGCTCAGTCGGGGAAACCATAAACCTTTCATTTATCAAAAGCACAAGCTGACTATGTGCAATAAAACAAGGTGTGCCCGTACTCAATACAGCCTGCGGGAACGAGCGCCTTTTGTACACCTGTAGGCCCCATGGTGTGTCTTGTGTGTGTGCTTTCTTTTGTATCCCTTAGGCTTGCCCAAGGCATACCAGTCTCTTCCTGAGGGTGGGGCGCACCGTTGTGTGTGAGTAATGCCGACACCTGGCAGCAGGCCTCCTTGGCTTTGCCTCCTTCGGCCAGGTCTAAGATCTGGCCTGAGCTGGTACAGGTATGGCCATGGCTGTGAAATGGAAATGTGGGTGTTCCCAGAACGGTACCGGCAATGGGGCCAGTTCAGGGTCTGAGCTGCGGGGTGTGAGACCGGAGGCAGGAGACACAATTCTCGCCACGGCCATGGAGAGCAACACATTCAAAGCATCACCATCTTTGAGCCGGGCACTGGACGCTTCCCAACGCTGCCCAGGGGTGGAGGAGGGGGTAAGGGGGTGGGGGGAATAAGTTTCCAGCAGGGTGATGATCTGTAATTTTGCCCATTTTGGTACACCTACATGTTATAGGCTTTGTTAGCCATCCATGGCTGACCCAGGAAGAACCAGCTCATGGCCCTGTTTCCAGCCCAGATGTGAGACTATCAAGAGGAACAAAGATGCCTAATGTCAAGTACAAACCCTGAGCAGACAACATGGGTGGGCGGCACGTGCAGCGAGGACCCCGCGGGCAGGTCTGCACTCTCCCTGCAGACATCCTGCATCCTCCATGGTGACAGCTGCTTGCTGTCCTTAGTGGGTGATCGGCCCCGACTCACGATGACCTCATGTGCAGCAGGCCAGAACTGTGCCCGGCCCCATCCCCAGACCAGAGGGATCCAGTCCTTAACTGGAGAAATGGATCCCCAGGCTGTCTTGGTCGAGGTTGTAACCATTTATGGGAGTAGAAAGCTCTGTCTTTCTCCTGTGGTTTTGAACTGCCAACCTTGTGGATCACAGCCCAACATCCAATACATGTTGTGGTTGTTAGATGTCAGGGTCAGCACCGACCCATAGCGCCCCTGTGCACAACAGAGGCAGCACTGCACGTCCTGTGCTGTCCTCACAGTGGCTCCTATCCCTGAGTCCACTGGAGCAGCCAGGGGGAGGAACTTACTATTTCTGTATGTGTTGGATTGTTATGGGCTCTGTGGAAGCTCCCTAACTTTCTGTGAACGAGTCTGAAGCACACTAAGCAAGTATTTGGAGAACTCTATGCAGTGGTCAGCTTCTCTCGGGCAGAAGGATGGTTAAGAAGCTGGGGCTGAGACTGCACAGTGCTTTGCTTTGGCTCCACAGAGTCCCATTGTCTAAGGGACGGTCTCTTTCTTGCAGCGACTTGCGACAAGAATCAGGAGCCCCTGGGTGATGCCAACGGTTAAGCGCTGGACCACTAGCTGAAAGGCTGGCGGTCGGAACCCACCCAGAAGCACCGTGGCACAGGGGTCTGGTGAGCTGCTTCCCAAAGGTCACCGGCTAGAAAGCCCACAGGAAGCCGCTCTGCCTGGCACACCTGGCGTTACCATGAGTCAGAAGTGACTCAACAGCAGTGAAACTCCCTCTGGTATTTATTGCAGGGCCGTCAGGGGCCAGACTGCCACACTATCGCCCATTCATCGCCGAATGAGATATCCCTGGGGCCTTGGCAGGCATTCCTGGTATGGGCCTTGACTCTCCTCCAGTTCTGGTTTCCCTCTTGGCCCAAGGGCCAAAGACGCTCAGAATTGGAATGGGTGCCTACCTTTAGCAAACACGCATGGTCTGATGGCGCTCCCCGCACACTCGTTTTTCTCCCCAGCCCCACCCACTTCTGTCCCCTTCAGGCACATGTGCCTATGAAACACTGCACAACCTTGTTTAATAGCAAGTTCCTTTCTTTTTTTTCATGAGGTGCCTCACACCCTCTTTTGGCAATGAGATTGTGCCTGTATAACTGCATCTCACTTAGGGATGGGGTAACAAGCCCCCCACCCCATCACTGACACCTTCTGGGTCCTCCACTGGCTGCCTGACCAGCCAGAGCCTTCTCTGAGTGCCCTGCCTCTCCTCCCACCACGCCTCTCTGCCTGTGCTAGGGCAGGGCATAGGGATCATGGGAGCAGGAAGAGCTATCCCTGGTGACACCTGGCCTCCATCTCGGGGCAGCTGCACAGGACCCCCTTCTCCAGGGACCAACCCGGGCATTGCAGCAGGCTGGTGTTAAGCCAGTCTGTTCTATCCTTCCTGAAAATGCTTCTCCAACGAAGCTGCCCACCCGCCCTCATCCATTAAGGGGGAAGTTGCCACTGCACGGCTGTCATCCAGCCAGGTCCAGCTGCGGTCCTTTAGCTTCCAAAGTGACCAGGCTCTCTGGTGTCATGATATTTCTTTTCAATGTGCTCAATGGGCTTCAAAGACCGCGGGCCACTCTGTGCCTGGTGCTGCTCTGAGAACTTACTGAGGGAGACTCAGCTCCTTGGCCCACACTACAGGGACATCAGGACGCTGGCGATGGCACAGGTGTGGCAATAGCCAGCAGGTATGCCCAACCTGGCATCCAACAAAACTAAACTAAATTAAGCTAAAAGCTCTTGTCTCCTTGCAGGTAGCCTGTCTCAAGAAATTGAAACTACAGCCAAGCTTTCCTGCCACTCATTCGTTCTCATGACAAACATCTGTTGAACCCTATGACATGCTAAATGCTATTTGAGATGCCGTGTCAGCTCTGACGTCTGCTAAGAGAAAGAGGAAGTAGGATTTATCTTGATGCTGGCTGGCCAGGTGGAAAGAAGTTAAAATCTTGCAGGAAGTCACCTCCTTGACTTTCGTATGGAGCTTTGAAAGCCTCCTAAGGAGACGAGGAATCATGTGTGCGAGTGTGCACACACACACACACACGAGAGTGAGAACGAATGCTATTGAGCCAAGAAACCCAGAGACAAGGGAGCAATCAGAGATCTAAAATCAGTGAGAAGGTATAGGACGCCTGGTGGGGTTTGATCAAGTGAAATGTAGCCAAGAGATTACTGAGAGTTGAATGAAGGTCAAACATGATAGTGGGACAGGAAGAAAGTAAAAGGAAATCGAGGAAAGAACTAGGAGGCAAAGACATTTATAGAAGTATAAACATAAGATTGTACATGTATAAATATGTTAACATATGACGATAGGGATACAGGTCTATGTGCATATATTTATAGGTTAAGTATCAAGGTAGCAGACGGACATTGGGCCTCCAGTCAAGTACTTCCTCAATGCAAGAACACTTTGTTCTAGTAACTTGGCATTTCATGATACTCGCCTTCCCAACATGATTTCTGAATTCAAAATGGGTGCATAAGCAAATGTGGTGAAGAAAGCTGATGGTGCTCGGCTATTAGAAGATATAGCATCTGGGGGTCTTAAAGGCTTGAAGTTAAACAAGCGGCCATCTAGCACGGAGGCAACAAAGCCCACATGGAAGAAGCACACCAGCCTGTGTGATCATAAGACGTCGATGGGATCAGTATCAAGGCAACAGAAGATCCAAAACAAACCATCATATCGGTGTGAACAAGAGGGCTTGGAGTGGAGACCCAAAAGCCCATCTGTAGACAGTTGGGCATCCCCTCACAGAAGGGCCACAAGGAAGGGACGAACCAGCCAGGGTGCAATATAGCACCGATAAAATAAAGAACTTTTCTCTAGTTCTTTAATGCTTCCACCCCACTCCACTATCGTGACCCCATTTCTACCTTAAAATCTGGCTCAACCAAAGCATGTACACTGGTACAGAGAAGCGTTCTCGACACACAGAATCCAAGACAGATAAACTCTCAGGTATAATGATGGGAGGGAGTAGTGATACTATGAGGGTAAGGAGAAGGGAGGGGGAGAGGGGGGTCCCATCGCGATGATCAGCATATAACACCCCCCCATCCAGGGGGACGAACAACAGAAACACAGGTGAAGGGAGACAGTAGATGGTGTAAGATATGAAAATAATTTATAGTTCATGACCGTGGGGGGTGGGGGAGGGAAGGAAAAAAGAGGAGCTGATACCAAGGGCTCAAGTAGAAAAAAAGATGTTTTTAAAATGATGATGGCAACCTATGTACAAATGTGCTGGATACAATTGATGTGTGGATTGTTAAAGCGCCCCCAATGAAATGATTTATTAAAAAACAAACAAACACAACTTGCCCGTGTACCCAGCTTGATACTTGCCCTCATGAAGACAACCCTGAAGGTGAGGGAGTTACAGCAGTGTGAGGAACGAAGCAGAAGGTGCCGGGCTACCAGAAAGAATAGTGTCTGGGGTCTTAAAAGACTTGTCTTAAAATAAGCAGGCATCTAAGTGAGATGACTGCTAAGTCCACATGGAAGAAGCACACCAGAGTGTGTTACAATCTAAGGATTGTCAACAATAAAACCCAAGTCCAGAGAAAGTAACAGTATCGGAATGGAAATTCTGAGCACCGTTTTTGGAAGGCTATGGATGACAGTGAAAGCCCCCAGTCCATTTGCAGGGTCCTCCCTTAAACTAAGCTTCCCGTGAATCCCCTCCGACCATCGACCAGGGAGGTGCACAGGCTTGCTGGCAGAGTATGTTGGACAGTGGACAAGTACAGATGCGGCCTATCATTTGTGTAGCTTATCAAGTGATGTACCTACCTTATCATTTGTTCCCCCTTCTGACCCATCTTACATTTGCTCTGGTTTTTATGATTTTCTGTTATCTTTTCAACCGATATTTTCCTATGCTATATTATGCTATTGGTTTGTTGTTAGCTATTTGCTTTTGTCTACATAAAATCCAGGATCGGTAAATGTATGGAGACAGTAAGTGGAGTCAGAGAGTCTTGGGGGTCATGGCAGGGGAAGTGGAAGTGGGATAGGAGGTAAGACTCATGAGTGCAAAATGACCATGCTCCCAAGGTGACCGTAGTGACAGCTACACGGCTCGTCGAGATGGTTCAACTACTGAACGGTGTGGTTTGTGAACTGTGTTGCTGTCGTCAGGTGCCCGCCAGTCCGTTCCAATCCATTGTGACCTGATGCACAACAGAGTCAAGCACGGCCCAGTCCAGCACCGATCTTACACTTTTACTGTGCCCACTGGGGCAGCCCCAGCGTCGCCTCATCTCCTCCAGGAGATGTCGCCTTCTTTGTCACCGCTCCTCTACTTTACCAAACATGAGATCCTTCCCCGGGGACTGGTCTCTCCCAACACAGCCGCACCATCTGTCTCTGAGGAGCAGCCCTGCTGGCTGCGCTTCTTCCGACAGCCCGAGGTGTCCTTTTGGCGGGCCAGAGTGCTTTCAGTATTCTTCTCCAGCACCGCAGTTCAGAAGCATGAATTCTTCTTCAGTCTTCTTTATTCACTGTCCAACTTTCCCATGCAGACGAGGCAAGCGGCAACAGCATGGCTTGGGTCAGATGCCTCCCAGTCCTCAAATGAACACCCTTGTTCTTCGATACTCCACAAGGCGATCCCTTGCAGCAGATTTGCATAGTGCGGCTCATCCTCTGATCTCTTGACTGCGGCTTCCGTGAGCATTGATTGTGGACCCACGCAGCTTCAACCCTTTCTGCATTTGTCACGATGTTACCAATCGGTCCAGTTGTGAGGGCTCTGGTCCTTTCTCGCTCACACCGTGATCCACGCGGAAGGCTGAAATCCTTAATCTCCACCAGTAGCAAGTGCTTCAGGCCTCCCACGCTTTCAGCAAACAAGCTTGTGTCGTCTGCATATCGTAGTTGTTCATAAGCCTTCCTCCAATCCGATACCACATTCTTCTTCATGTAAGCCGGCGAACGATGTGTCAACGAAACTGTCAACGATTCGACAAAAACAGACCTGACAGTGTAAAGCCACGACGGCGGTGCTCTATAGCAGACGTGCGTGTGTGTGTGTGTGTGTGTGTGCGGGCCTACAGGAGACTGACCCTGGGGTGGAGCTGCACAAACGAGAAGCTTCCTGTGCGCGCTCCAGCACCAATGGCCACAAGAGGTCACTGGTGACCCAGCACAGAACTCTGATCGCTGTGGACTGGACACCTAACCAACAAGGCTGCCTCTGAGCAGCAGCAGGCCCCAAAGCAAAGAGCCCACGGGTCCTTTAGACGGTTAGGGAGCTTTGCGGGGTTCCAGAGCGGGCTGCTAGTGGCTTTGTCATTGGCGTTTGGCAGATCGGCAGCTCGTGCTAACCTGTACGTGAGACGGTGCCGGAGTGGGTGCTTTGGAAGTTCAGAGGGCAGTCTCTCGGGCCACCTCAGCCGTAGGATTCTCGCCTTCCACAAGGGAGGCCCAGGTTCAATTCCGGGTCAGTGCGCCTCAAGCCCCACCATCCCCTGCCCGTTGGCGGAGGTTTGTGGGCTGCTGGGAAGCTGGCTGGAGTTCAGCAGTTTCCAGACTAAGGTGGTCTAGGAAGAAAGGCCTGGCAGTCTACGCCTGAAAACTGGCCAATAAGCCCCCATGGAGGACGAAGGTCTGGCCCACACGGAGTGGATGGGTGCAGGACCGAGCGGGGCATTCTTTCACTGTGACGAGACGGCACCAGGAATCGAGGGCTGGCTCGATGGCAGCTCATAAGGACAACGGCGGCTCAGGGCACCCAGGAGCAAAGATGGCAGGCGGGGTGGTTCTGAAGGCCCGCAGACACCCCGGGGAAAATGCTTCCAGGGACCAGCACTCCCACGCATGCACCCCTCCTGCTCAGTCCACCTTTCCCTCCTCACACACATGGATTTCAGAGCGGCCACCTTCCCACGGGAAACAGGGCTCAACCCCCCAGTTTCTAAGCAGGGCCAGAAACACTCTGTATTAAGCCACGTAAGGCGAGATTGGAGGCATTATCGCCTTGTGGTGAAGCGGGGACAGTTTTCCCTCCTCCCCACCCCCCTCCTCACGTAGCCAGTATATCCAGGGTCAAGGTCACCGCAAGCAGGGCAGCCTGGCACGCCACGGAGACACGCTGTGAAGCAGTCACATGCCTCCTTGGAAGGAGCGTTGCATGGCGGGTAACCGTGTCACAGGCTGGGGTGCCCGTGGGGAGGCCGCTGCCCCAGGGTAATTTTATCCTCTCCTGACAGAATGAGCCCTGGGAAAGGAAGTCCTGACAGAAAGAGGTGGCACATCACCCTTCCGAGCTCTGCAGTTGGACGCGGATTTCAGTGCGTCTGCCACCGGCCAGGTGTTGACGGAACAGGAAAATGGCCCCGTACGTCCTGAGGTGACACAGTGTCCTCTGATGCGCCAGCTTTGCTGGAGATCCGGAACTGCAGAGGGCAGTTCAGCGGGCTTTGCCACGGCAGGGTCCCCAGCGCTCTGGACCAGGCTTTAAGCTTATCTGGACCCAGTGTTCTAAGTCGTGCAAACGGTGCATGCACTCAGCTGCTAACGGGAAGGCCAGCGGTCTGAGTCCACCCAGGGGTGCCTCGGAAGAAAGGCCTGGTCGTCCACCCCTGAGGAAAAATCAACACCAAACGCCCTAGGGGACACAGTTCCACTCTGACGCACACGGGTCGTCAGCAGGCAGCATCACGCGGAGACAATTGGTTTGGGTTTATTCTTGTATTCCCCTGACTGAGCGGCGTTTATCTGAAGCGGGATGTACTTCAGCCTCACCTAAAAGGTTAGTAGAATGAGCTTTCTGTTTTCACACATTTAGGAGCATTTTAAAAGTCTAATGTAGTACTTCAGCAACCAGACTGAAAAACTCAGTGCCATCAAGTCGATTCTGATTCATTCCGAGATGGAAACTCTTTACCGGAGTAGAAAGACTCATCTTTCTCCTGTGGAGCAGCTGGTGGTTTCAAACTGCTGACCTTGCGGTGAGCAGCCCTACAGGTAACGCACTCTGCTTCCAGGGCTCTTGGGGAAAATACCAGAGCTGAGAGCCTCCCAAGTCCTTACATGGACCAGGGAGCTTCCAAAAGCCTTTGGACAACAAGGAACTAAGAGAGAGTGTTATTTTCCCACAAGCTTATTGTATACCGCCCCCCCCCCCCACATCCTCCCCTCTCCACCGCCTGCTGCTTTAGGACTCTGCACAGACGCATCGGGCCCATTTCACATTAGAGGAAACCGAGGCCAGAGGCAAAACAGCTTGCCGGAGACGATTTGCAATCAGTGCGGGCCGAGCAGGCCCTGCTCTGATCTTTGAGCCTCGCTGTGAAGTCCCAGCCTGCAGAGTCTCGGCTGCTTTAGCCAGATAGGGGGCCGGCTCCCGGCGAGGAGCCCACCCCCCACCCTTTTTAAAAGATTAGCGGACAATAGAATAAAGGGTTGGAATTAAAACAATCATTTCTCGAACTTCCTCTTAAACAACGAATCAAAAAGGCGAGCAAGCAAAGCTACTGGTGCCGCAGACGGTCCAGCCCCTCTCGCTTTGAATTGCACGTGTCCGACCAGCATGCACCGCTCCGATAATGCTATTATTCCAAGGAGATAATGTATCCAATCCTGCTGTGAGCAAAATAACAAGAGCCGGTTGCCCCCTGTTTAGAACAGCCCCACCTATGAGCGGGGGCGTAGGGGGCAGGGAGGGATGGGGCGGGGTGCGGAGTAAGCGGGAACGCATGCGCGAGCCAGCAGGGTGAGCCAGCAGGGTATAGCACCCTCCCGGGCTGGGGCTCAGCCACAGAACCCCGGTGGTGCTGCCGCCGGCGTGGGGCGGGCAGCAGCTCCTACCTCGGCAGGAGTGGTCCATCTTGTTGAACTGAAAGTAGCCCGACTTGCACTGGCACAGGGCGACGCCATCCAAATCCGTGCAGATGGAGGTCTCCCGGTCACATTCGGGGCTTTTCCGCTTGCACAAGCTGCCCGCTGCAACGGAACAACGGGGCGGTGAAGCAAAACAAGACGGCTCCACTTGGAACCTTTATGTAGCTCAAAGGGCAGCCTGCCTCAAGCACTCCTGTCCCCGTGGGTCCCCGTGGGTCCCCGTGGGTCCCCGTGGCACTGGCTTCTCCCACTCCTTCCCTAGGTCAGCTCCCCACAGCGATTTCCTACATCACAACACACCCTCCTGGCATGCCACAGGCACAGGGTGACATCAGACTGGGAAGGAACAGGCCTGGCCACCTCCTCAGAGCGTCCACTGCTAGTCCCCAGCCCTCGGTGCGTGGTGTCCCCTGTAATGTTGCTAAGTGATTACAGGTGGAGAAGCAGCACAGCTTAAAAAACATGGCCAAGCACTTCACAGGAAGCGGAGAGACTCAGACCAGGAACAACGCAGCAGAGGCCCAGCGTGGCTCCGGAGGCCTGCACTACCTGCATGGGGCCAGCACCTTTCTGTGGCTGAGCAGGTTGCTGTCCGACAACATGCTGCTGACCAGAACCTCAGCCGGGCGGGGGGATACCAGCACCCATGCTTCTCCAGGGCTGAGAGTGAGGATGTTTACCTGCCCACCTCCACCCATTCATCGCTGGCTCCCCATCACCTTGCTGAGAGGCCCATCCGCACAGTGCTCAGTGCCAATGTGCTGAAGAGGGCTGCCAGACTGACAGGTGCTGGGTCATCAAGCAGGCTGAGCAGGAGCACTTCCTGGGGTCTCCCTGCCGTATTTCTTCCCTGTGTGTCCACTGACTTCGTCCAGCCTGGGCATGTGGGCTCTACATTCTCAGGAGTGACCAACACTCATTTCATTCTTATCAAACAGTATTCCGTGTTGGGCACAAGGGCCTGCTCTGGGAGGTGGCACACAGTGGACACAACTAGGATGGACCTTACCATATCAACTGGGCCTCACGAAAGCACCTGGGTGTACACGGGGCAGCCAGACTGTCGGACAAAAACAAGAAGCCCTCTGGGCATGGAGCATCACAGTAATGTGTGTGTCTTGCGTACAAAGCAAGGCAAGAGGGAGTTTGGCTGGTGTTGAGCTGGTAGGAGCAAGTTAAGCCTGGGACGAGAGCCACATAAACACTCTGCAGAGAGGAAGGGCTGCCAATTCCGCAGCCACCGCCTGCTCATCCCACCAAGCCTCCTGAGAAACCAGGCACCACTTGGTGATGGTTGATTGGATGTGCCAACCTTGAGGGGCTATAGTGCCCAGTTGCTTGGTCAAGCATCGTTCTAGATGCTGCCAGGAAGGTATTTCGATGTGATTGGCATTTACAGTCAGTTGTCTTTAAGCAACGCAGATTACCCACCACAATGTGGGTGGGCTAATTCAGCCTTAAAAACAAAAGCTGAAGTTTCCCAAAGAAGGAAGGTCAGCTGCCTCTACACTCCAACGTAGAAATCCCAGCTAACTTTCCAGCTAGCTGGCCTATAGATTTTGGCCTTGCTAGCTCCTCACAACGGTGTAAACCAATTGCTTAAAACCAACCAGCCAACCAACCAACCAATCAAGCAACCAACCAGTTTCTCGCTGTATGTCCTCTGGGCTCTGTCTCTCTAGAGGACTCTGACATTAGCATTTGGGACACCACCCCCACACAGTCGAGTCAGCAGCAGACGTGGCACCCGGGCTCCTGGCTGCCCAGGGTTCCTAGCATCCCTTGTCTACTTTTGGAAGCCCTAAGAGCTCAGGCTGAGCCTGCCGCCTGGTCACAGGGAGGTGAGTTAGGACATCATTTTAGTTCTCAATACTGTATTTCCTGTCTCTATCAGTGGAAGTTGGTGTGCTAAATCAGAACCCCATTTTGTGTGTGTGTCACAGAATTTCCTTTGTTTACTGTGAAAAGTTTGTGTTCCAGGAAGAAAAATTTAAAAAGGGAAACCTCACGAGGCCAACCTGGAGAAGCTGGCACCAGAGAGGAATCTGGCCTCCCTGGTACCCTGTCTGTACCCTCAGAAGTCTTTACCCGTTGCCAAGCCTAAGACACAGGGATATTCCAGCCACAGCCATGCCTCACGGCCAGCCTGAGCCCCTGGCCCCATGAGTGATCCTCTGGGAATGGACACGGCATTCCCCCTCCACCCTCATGATTAATCCAGCTCCTGGCAGAAAGGTGCCCAGCAGCCTGCCGCGTGACTCCCCTCCCACAGAAGCAGATTAATGGGGAAGCAGGGAGAGCTGGCCTCACGGCTACAACAGAGAAGGAGTTGCTCTCCACCACATCCTTCAGGGGTAGCCATCCTCTCCAAAATGCATCCAACGTACCAATCGAACCCTATTTTCACCTGGCAGCAGTTTTCTCCATCCACGATGCCCATGATCTTCCCTGGGCATAACATCTGCCCAGAGGTCAGACAAGGAGATACTCCACTGGGGAGGTCCAGACTCTAACTCACAGCCCCCTCAGACCAGCAGTTACAAACGGCTGGCCCACAGGGGATGTCCCAGATCATCCAGACGGATAGCGCACCGGCCTGATACCTACAACTCAGGTCCAGCATCTGGGTACCAGGTGGGGAGGGTCGGACTGGCTTCTTTCCGCATGCAGCCCCAGTTTTGCAGTAAAATGAGTAGGCAGCGCCGGCCTCAATCACTGCTGATTCCAGTATGGAGTGTTCTCCAACCGAAATGCAACTTCCCCTCGGAGACCCGAATCTGAAACCTGCTGCCTCTGACCGTTTTCTTCATTTGCCTCATGCGAGCTGCATGGTGGGGGCCAGCTGCATGGTGGGGGCCTTTGACCAAGCAGATAAAGGGCAGTCTTCAGCCTCGTTTCTGTGTGCTGACAACTGACCAATCAGAACAACAATACAGCACGTGCCACCTGGGTGAAGGCAAGGCTTTCTGCTTCCGGAGAGTTACCAGTCTCAGGAGCCCAAGAGGGCAGGCCGACCGTGTCTTACAGGGTTGCTAGCCATCACAATCGACTCGATAACAGTAAGTAGCAGCACATACCAAGGATCAGGTGACTTCAAACCTATGTATACAGGTGTGTGTATGTGTGTGCGTGTCTAAGCACAAAGGTGCATACCTACGCAAACAAGTCTTTTGCTTAACACTCACTTCAGGGACAGATTTTGGGAGGAGCTTTCTTGGGCCGGAGCCCTGACTGCCCAGCTACGGTGGGTGGGCTCTTCCCAGAAAGCAATTCTCTTACCTCTAAAGATGCGCCTCTGAGAGCCCAGGAGCTGGCAGACCTCGGCCGAGGACCTGCAGGAGTTGACGCATTTCTGCATCGTGTCGGCCAGGTCAAACAGGGTCACATTGGAGGTCAGGGAGAAGGTGGTCTGCAGTGAGATGGCCACCACGCTGGACTCCCTGTGGATGACATCTGTAGGTGTTTAGTTGTTCAAAATGCAGGGGCTTCTGGAGAGCAGGACCAGCTCCACTCCCCAGTGAAGGGTCACTTGAAGATCGAGGGACCTTGGCAGTGGGTCACTCAACAGCTTGGTCAAAACAGGGACCGAGATATTGTTATCACCCCAATAAAACAGCATCCCTTTTTTAATGGGTTGGTTCCGAAGCACATAGAGTTCTGTTCCTTACCTGGATGCATGGACAGTGGATCGGGTGTAACCAGGCAACGGTGAAAAACACACGTTTAACTGAAAGGAAGAACAGGTTTGTCGTTAGCTGAATTAGACAAAAGCCTGGCACCTCGAACCAATGTCCTAATCTGATGACAAAGGAGACTTTTCAAGGACGTCAGGTGACCAGCAGGCAGCTTTCCCCAGAAGTGGGCTCCCGTTTTGGTCTCCCTTCACATGCGTCTCTGCGGCTCAGATTCTGTCCGAGGACAGCGGGAGAGAGGCAGAGAGTGAGTCCGCTGGGGAAAACCTTGGCAGGAAATGATGCTCCGAACAGGTGCCCTTGGATGCAAGCCTTCTGCAGAGGAGCATTTTCTCTCCCGAGACCCAGGGCTTCCAAACCCGCAGAGGCCACGATGATTTGGAAAGACAACCAGCCTCCTTGGAAAGGCCGGTGCTGTGTCCCTTCAGCTCCCCCCGTCTGGCCTTCGTCCCTACACAGGCCTGCGTCATGGACAATGAGCTGACCTCCCTCACAGACAGGGATCCACTGGTGGGTCAAGAGCCCTTTCATGGCAAGCAAATAAAGCGTGACTCTCCCTGGGCTTCCCTAGTGCCTTTAGAGAGAACAGAAACTCGCCCTGCCGCACAAAGAAAGCGGGGGTCGGGCTTCCTCACGACAGACCCACTGCCTCCGACAGAGCTCACGCTCCAGACGGCAGAGTCGAACCCTTCTGGCCTGCAGTACATGGATCTGCTTTCTGACAGGCCATGATAGATTATTTCATTGTTACCGTAAAACCTACGGAAGCCGGAATCCCGTGTCAGTCAGAAATGTGTCAGGGAAGGAAGACTCAAATATCTTTCACTGCTGGAGCCATAATCCTAAGAAGGCAGTTCTGGTAAGTTCGGCCCTCAGAGACTTCACTGTGTTAATTGAAACTACCCCCTTCCCAAGGTCCTTGGCAAAGCGAAATGAGGGGCTGAGAAAGGGCACTGGAGTGTTTGTCCTAGTCACTGGGTAAACGGTCACACTCTCTCCATGCTGGAGCAGTCACCCCACCAGTAAAGCACGTGTTGAAAGTGGCCGCAAGTTAACAGATCAGATCAGCCCCTTGGCGCGGTTACCAAGGCGGCGGAGGCCTCTGCCCAGCATGTCCAAGCCCTGTCCTACCTGAGAAGGGGCTGGAGTGAGTGACCCCGAAAGTAAGGTACGCACAGGCTTCCTTGTGCTTACTTATTCATCCGTAGTGTGGTGGTTCACTAGATGGGGTGAAATTCATGTGAAACTACTCACTGCGTGTTAGAAAGTAAGCACAAGTACGCTCGTGCTTACCTTGGGGACTCTGTTCCTGAACTGAAAAAGAAACCATTGATTATATAAGAATGTGCTGCCGGGTGAGAAGACAGACAGATGTCAGCTACACCTAGAAGCATCATTTTTAATGTGTCACAATTTTAATGTGTATATCGTTCACTACAGATTAGTAAGCAAGCACAGGTAAGTCCATGCTTACTTTGCTGACTGGGTAATCAGCTGTGAGAAGGAACTATTTCTTAGAGCACAACCAAGCTGTGGCCGGTGTACCAGAGGAGAGCTAGGCGATTCAACGCTGAAAACCCTGCTCTGTTTAACCGTCCCCAATATGGCATGGCCTGTACCTTTCTGTCTGTAGGAGAGTATGCTAAGATCTCTTTCAAGAGTGAGGCCCTGGCATGGTGCCCGGGGGTAAAGTAAGATGCTTGGTTGACACAGACACAGAATTTGGATCGATATCTGACACCAGTAAAGCCCACAGTCAACAGCACCCTCCTAGAATTCTTGGCTAGTGCACTAACTCTTAAGCAGATGAGCAAGTGCACCTGTCCCTAGAATCAATTCACCTCGAAAACAAATTTCCATGGAAAATGCCAATGTTCTGAACATCAGATTCTTGACTCAGAGGAGTTGAGAAGATGCTGGTTGGAATTTCACTCTCATCGCTTCTTTTTTTCTCCTTATTTTTTGGACAAAGCATAGGCAAAGAAGGAAAGAGGAGAAACTAAGGAACCCTGCAGAAGCCGTGCAGTAAAGTCTCGAACCTGGGAGGAGAAGGCGTGGCAGCCGCCTCCACCTCCACAGCACACCAACTACGATTGTGGTGCAGGATTGTCTGGTCTCCTCGGGATGGCAGAGGTCAAGCGCTTGACTGCCAACTCAAAAGGTTGGTGGTTCGAAACCACCAGTGGCTAAATGGGAGAAAGCAGTGGCCATCTGCTTCCATGAGGATTACATCCGCCCTACATGATCATGATGAGTCGCAATAGACTCACTGCAGCAGGTTCGGTTTGGTTGGTTGGTGTTCCTCTTGCCGACAACAGCCCTTAAGCCTTCGTGGAGGAGTGGGATCCACCTGGGGTTGCTAACCACAAGGTCTGTAGTTCAAAAACACCAGCTGCTCCACAGGAGAAAAAAGAGGCTTTGTGCTCCCGTAGACTCCCAGCTAGGGGGCAGTCCTGCTCTGTTGCGTGGGGTCTGTGTGCATCAGACTGGCCTCGATAGCCATGAGTTTAATAGCTCTTTCTGGTGCGTGTCAACTGCATGTCTCTTGACTACAAATTTGTACATAGGAAAAAAAACACCAGCGCACGATTCAGGACTGCAAATGGGACACGGGGAAGACGTGGGCTCCACTGGCTCTCGATATCCCTCCTCTTTGGGAAAGATCTTTCATGTTACCATTGAACTTATCCTCTACATGGGATCGATATGAACAGGTCGGAGCTACAGCTCAACCGAGGAAGTTCCTGAACCTGAATAAAACCCATTCTAGCAAACAGACAAGTGGGCACCCAAACAAACAACCCTTTAGGAAACTTACCATTTTGGTGAGCTCGTCTCCAGCTTCACGAACGTCTGAAAGTTTTTCCAGAGTAGCATTGAGAAAGGTTTTCTTTAACTTTAACTCTGTCACGAAAGTTCTAACTGAAAATGAAAACACGACCCATTAGACCCCATGTTGGACTGACCGACTCCGTGCTGTGTTAAAAAAAGCATTCCTGGACTGGCCATCCCCACAGGACAGTCTGTAGGCAGTGCTTTCTCTTGGAGGATGGAGAGTCCTCTCTGCCTTCTGAGTTTCCCCTCTATCAAAGCAAGCAGCTAACGGACTGAGCTGAAGGCTCAGACCGAGGAGACCTTTGGTTGACAGATGCCGGTCTGAAGGCCGGGGAGAGGTGACGCTGGATACTACAATGTTTGTCAGGTCTGCCACAGCTTCAGAGGGATGCTCTGGCTCTTCGAAGCCCTTTGCCAAGTTTACCCTCAACTGCAAAGGGCTGCTTCAGTTTTCCTTCTCGTGAGAGCCATCCCGTGCCTGTGGCTTGGAGGAGCCCACTTCCAAGCGGCAGAGATAGCATTCAAATGCATGGTGTTCCTCTTCCAAGCTCTTCTTCGCCCACATCCCCTCTGTTCCCAAAGGCGGCAGCCGAGGGCTACAGAGAAACAGACCCAACGGTGTGCAGTGGTCGCACCCTCCAGGGGCTGCCAGACTCCATGACCCTAAGCCAGACAACAAAACCACGCACAGAAGATGTTGTGGGTTCACAAAGCATAGGAGGCAGCCCGTTTGCAGGGCCCAGGTCCCTCATAACAGAACATCGTAGTTCACACCAAGATGTGCTGATTGGGTCTGAGGGCAATGGACTTATAAATGGGCAGGCAGCCAAAAAATGAATACCGCCTGCTTCATAGCTAGCTCTTAGCTCCCTTTGTCTTAAATTCTTATCTTCCTTGTGGAGGAACGGAAAGACTCCCTCCCCCCAAACACAAAAAGCCTGAGAAGCCGTTCTTCCACAGCAAGCTTGCATGCGGAATTAAGAAAAAGGCCCAAATGAGCCAGGGAAAACATTTAATACCTTACACTCACTGTCTAAAGCCCTTAATCCTTATTTAACATCTTTCTGCTTGTTCTACAGTTCAGTGCAGCCAGCTGCTTAGGACTCTTTCGGAGCAGCGGGGAGCTCTTTGAAAACATTCTTGGCCGAATGAAAGCATTTCAGCAGGCTCTAATTTGCATGTTCCTCTGATGTTTATGAACAAGGAAGCTAAATGACTTGGAACAGGAAAGATGATGGTTAGTGCAACAGAATTGCTCTCCTTCGGATCCAGACTACCTGTGGGACACTCCACCCACAGGCTTCCAAAGCAGCCACCCCACTCCTTATCCGCACAGCCCATCAGGCCATCGGGTGAGACCTAGCCTCTGAGGCTGCAATACCTGGACGACTGTCCTGAGAGCACATTGAAACCTTACACCAAAAATCGCCTCTGAAGCCCTACTTAAACCGACCAACAGTTGAGCTTAATTTTGAAAGCATTTTTAGATCAGGGTAAGTTATAACAAAGAATTGGAATTCCAGAACATTTCATTGTGCTCACGAAGAACCTGACCATAGACCACGAGGCAGAGGTTTAACTAGAACAAGGAGATCCTCTGAGGTTAAAAATAAGAAAGATGTGCACCAAGGCTGTATCTTTTCACAACACTTGCTCGACGCGAAAGTGGTTGTTGTGTCAGTCACTGGCAAGTCGGATCCAACAAATGTCGGCCCTATGCACAACAGAACAAGACACTCCCCAGTGCTCTTGTCCTCACACTTGCTCTTATGTTTGAGCCCATTGGGACAGCCACTGTGTCACTCCATCTTGTCCAGGGCCTTCCTCTTTTTCTCTGCCCCTCCACTTTACAAACATGATGTCCTTCTCCAGGGACTGGTCTCTCCTGACAACCAGTGTCGGCAGAGCAAATAATCCAAGACGTTGAAGAAGAATGCAGCATCCGGATCAGAGGAAGTTTCGTTAACAAACTGCTACATGCAGGTGACACGGTCACAGTCACCTTGCTGAAAGCAGAGAAGACTTGAACACAGATGAAGATCAAAGACTACACACTTCCGTATGGATGGCAACTCACTATCAAGAAAAGTCGTCACCAGGGGCCATCAGACAATACCAGGATAATGGTGAAAAGATTGGTACTAGCTAGGATTTAATTTTATTTGGAGCTACAATTAATGCTCATGTAAGCAGGAGCCAAGAAATCAAATGATATACCACATTGGGCAAACCTGCCGCGCAAGCAAGACCTCTTTCAACTGTTGCAGAGTATGGATACCATTTGAGGATCATGACCCAAGACATGGTATTTTCAATCGCCTCACACCCATGTGAATGTTGGGCAATAAATCTGGAAGACCACAGAAGATCCGATGCACCTGAATGAAGGTACTGGCCCAGAATGCCGAATGTACTATACGGACTGCCAGGAAAAATGCAATTTGACCGTGGGAGAAGTGAGCTTTTGTCTCACTTTGGAGATGTTATCAGACAGGACCAGTCGCTGGAAAAGGCTATCAGGCTTGATAAAGTACCAGGCGGTACCACCCAAAAAAAACGGAATTTCTTTTTTCAAAACTATGTGCTTGAAATTTTTTTTTTTTAACAAAACCACCTTATCGCCTTCAAAGTAATCTCCACTACACTTAATCCATCTGTCAAATCTGTGATTCCATTCTTGGAAACATTTTATGAATTCTTCGGTTTGGATGGCTGACAGCACCTCCCTCAATTTTTTCTCCACCTCCTCCTCTGTCATCAAATCGCTGTCCTTTCATGTCCCTCTTCATTCAGGGAAACAAAAAGAAGTCACATGGAGCGAGGTCAGGTGAGTAGGGCACGTGGAGCAAGAGAGGCAGAGGCAGGCTTTTTTTGCCCAAAATAGGAACACCGAGATGGCTGGGTAAGCAAGTGAATTGTTGTGGTGGCAAAACCAGTCCCCCATCTGCCCCAAATCAGGCCTTTTTTGGTCACACACTGTTACGTAGTCTTTTCAGAACCTCCAAACAGAAAGCTTGATTAACAGTCTGACCTGGTGGAAAAAACTCCAAATGCACTAGCTCCCTCACTTAAGAAAAACAAATGAGTGTTGTCTTAATCTTTGATTTCATTTGATGAGCTTTTGGGATGGCTTCTTCCACTGGCTTGATTGATTGATATTTGCACCATGTCTCATCACCAGTAATGACCTTGGGGAAAAATCTGGGTCGCTTCAGCACTGTTCTTTAAAAGCTAGTCACATTTCCTCTCAACGATCTTTTTCCTGGTCAGTCAGAACTCAAGGCACACATTTCTCAGTGACCCTTCTCATTCCCCAATCTTCCTTTAAAATGAGCTGAACTGAGCTCCAAGACAGTCCCGCTAACCTCCCCATCTCTTCAATGCCATCAGTCTTTGAGCACAAGTGCACCAACTGTCGACATTTTCGTCCATTCAGGAAGTTGATGGACGTTCAGAACAAGGTTTGAACAAGGTTCCCCACCCTTTCTTTTATATTTTTCAATCAACATTTCACCTTTTTTGAAATGAGAAAAACATGTGCACATTTGAGTTTTTCCTATAGTGCTGTCCTTGTAAGCTGTGTTCAACATTACAACAGTTTCAACGGCATTTTTCCCACTCAGGAAACAAAATGTCACAGCTACATGCTGTTCTCTTAAATCAGCCATCCCCCAAACGAGGCTCGAGTGAAACTGCTTTTATGAAAAAATTTACTGTGACCAGAGAGAACCTTCCCAGGTGATGCCACTGGGTGCACTAACTCAGAGTGAGTGGCTTAATGCTCATCTAGCAAGAAAAATGTGTACTATAAAACCTCAGTCCAGCAGAGCTTTTTCCCATTTTTGGGGGGGGGTACTTCCCCCCACCCGTAAAGGTCAGCTAAAAAAAAAAAGATGAGCAATGGGTCTAAGGAGATGGATGGATATGGTGGCTGCAACAATGAGTTCAAACAGGGCAACAGTTTTGCGATGGTGCAGGATCACACAGGGGTTGATTCTATTTTTTATTCTAGGATTGCTGAGTGTGATAGCCTGGGTACTTTAGAGAAACAAATCCACAGCAACTCATGTATAAGAGAGAGTTTTATATAAAGGCTAAATGTGCATCAAGAAAACATCCCAACCCAGTGCTGCCCAAGCCCACAAGTCCAACATTAACTCATTAACCCCTATGTCCAACACCAATCCACAAAGTTCTCCTCCATCTCACAAAACAGATGCAATGATACGGACTACAGGAGGAAAGCTGAATCATTGAGCATGTAAGCATCTCAGCGCTGGCAGGGGTCTCCACACGGCTGCTCCAGCACCCAGGGCTGCATCAGGGTAGGTCCATGCAGATTCTCCTTGGGGATGTCTTGCAGGAAGTGAGTTTTGCCAGCTGAAGCAAGGAACTGGCTAAGGCAGCTGCACCCTGGTCCCACCATCAGAAAGCAAGAGACCCGAGAACTCGAGAGGCAAGGCTCACTGAGCCATTTATCTCTCTTCACTTCAATTAACCCCACATGTGTTTATCAGCCAGGTTGGCACAATAAACTAACTACCTCACTGAGTCACTTGAACCAGCTCGTAGGCACTTCAGAACATCAAGGAGCTGCTGCGCTCTTTGAAGAGCTATGTATGGGATAAAACTGACAACAGCAATTTAAACTTGTTACTATTGTTGTGAGGGGCAGTAAGTTTATGTTCCTGGGGGAAGTACAATTTGGAAGAGGGGGCCTGTGGCTGCAGAGTTTGAAGAATGTAATCCAGGTCGCTGAATTGTACTCGTAGAAACTAATGAATGGGTGCATATTCTGCTGTGCGTATGTTCCAAAACAAATTATGAACATTAACAAGCCAGAAATGTACGCACTGTCAGCGTCAGGCACACAGTTCTCACGTGGATCCCGAGAGAGCCTGGCTCCAAGTGAACAGGGCCTCGGCTTTCACTGAATACGGAGTTACTCCATCTTCTCCCCATCCCTTCATGCCAGCAGTTGCAGCGTCTGGCTTAAAGTCCAATTATTCCCTCAAATTTAATTGCTGGTGCCCATATGGTATTGAAAATGATTTTTTTAAAACAAAAAGATCCATATTATTTATTTCCCCAGGAGTCTGTTGTTTTTATTGCTTTTAATTCTAGTCCAAGAGGTTGACGAACAATGTGAGACGATACCACACATCTGGAGAGCTCTTTGCCATTTCCAAAGCTTGTTCAAGTACTTATTTTCTGTGATCGTCATAGTAACCCTGAGTATAAAGCAGAACAGACGGCAGCCTGATTTTACAGGTGAGGAAACTGAGGCTCAGTGATCTGGGAGGGCTGGGGTTAGCAGCTGGTCACTGAGCACTTGGGACGGGTAACTTGACACCTTGTTTCAAAATAAGATTATTTCCATCTTCTTCCCTCTCGAGTAAGACTAAAACTGCTGGCATGCTTCTTACTGGGTGTGGCCGGATGGAACAGGTTATTCAAATTCAGCTAAGTTACTAGAATATAAAGAAATCTTGATTTTGACTGACGGTTGTATGTTTAGATTTTCCTTCTGTAAATACTGTTTTGACATGATCCTTAGACTTTTCATCAACTTTCAAAATTCTAGTTATCTCAGTAGGATCTTAAGCATCTTAGAAAGGTCTGAGGTCCCTTCCACTATAGGTTACAGAACCTCCTACAATTAGTGCTCTGAAAGAGCAGGCATTTGTCCTCTCAAAAATAGTTACTGAGCGAAATTGTTACCCACCCCCCTCTTTTTGTCAAAGTAACATTACAATTTATTTACTATTTAGTACCTTTAAAGGGCATACGTGGCATCGTTGTAAATTATGAAGCCTAAAAATAAGACTGATTTAGGAACTGTGCGGACTGGCCTTCTAATTCTGGAACAGAGTAGCCCCGTGGTTTCAAAACTACTGTCTGCTCTTCAGAGATTCTAATCCCTTGCCCGCTCTCTCTCTGTCCAAGGTTTCTACTCCGTTTGTTATTCTCGTGTTTGAAAAAGGAAAATTCCTTTTGTCGAATAGGTAAGAGTCAAAATGCACTCAATAGCAAGTGCTGTCTGTCTGTGCTGTCGATCCAGCTGACTCCTGGAGACCCCACGTGCATGTGCACAGGACTTTGTACCTGTGTTTCCTGTCTCCTTTTCTGTTTGCTTATTTAGTTGCTGACCATTTTTCATGTCTAAAGTGTTACTCTGTGAAACTTAAGATGATTCAAGTGTGCATCACGTCACCTGCCAGTTTCCTTAACCAGCTTGGATGACACTGATGGTTTTTCATTCTAATTTCTTCAGCGAGTTACGTCCTGAACTTGGCAGTCTCCCAAGGGCTCTGTCCTGGACGCAGGGAAACTCCTACACTCCATGTGCACTTGTGCCACGGAAACAACTGTGGACTGGAAATGAAGTGTCTCATCAGCTTAGTGGCAAGTTTAGCCCCTTAGCACCTTCATGGGTCTGTTTTCCGCTGGTTGTTTGTTTACTTTTTAACCCACCAAATGGAGAAGATGCTTCAAACCAACTAACTTCACAAAAGAGGGGACAAGTGCGATCAATCAGGAGGTACAACTACAGTGGCAGCTTTGTAAAACGCGGGTCTGTGGGCATTTTACAGTAAGATCACTTTCAGAAATGAAACGAATGTGTGAAGTGGCATGAAAATCGGGGTTTCCATCGCTTTGGTTCTCCCCCTAAAACTGGGGCAAGGGGGCTGTTTTATATTTTACTGAGATGTTAAAATTTCCCTTTGATGATATTCCTCCCCTAACCTCAGGTGGGACAATAAAGCATGGAAGGCCAGGCCCAAAGATGGCAGGCTATGAAGTCATTAAGATGCTTGGATGATATTTTTAATAACCTGGGAAAACGGAAAAGATAGTTTGTACACGGAGCATATGATTCCCACCATGTGTCAAACAGGAATGCACACCACAAAGGATGAGAAGGGAAAGGTCGGGGTTCGTAGGAAACGCCCCTACTTCTCTCCCCAGTCCTTGAGCTTATCCACTGGGCAAACAGTAATCTGAACTGGGGGGTGGGGCGAGCGGAAAGCAGTACATTTTATAGAACGTATTATGGGACAAAAGAAAATTCCCACATAAACCAAGTCTCTTACCCAGATTGCATATTCCTTTTTCCAACTGGTACCCAACCGGGCATGTGCAGGTGAAGGATCCCTGAGTGTTGTCGCACGTGGCGAGGGGTGGGCATGGGTTCAGCAGGCATTCATTCACATCTGCGGGGAGAGCAAACCAGAGCCGGTGGACATGGTGGCGGACAGCGTGGCCACAGCCTGGCCCCAGGAGCACGTAGCAAGGATCACTGGCACTAATGCTAGTGCAGTGGAGCCAGTGGGTGATGAGGAAGCCATCACCCTGGTCTTTAGGAGGCTGATCGTCCATTGAGGGTGTAGGCAGCCATGCAAATAACTAACAATAGAGCTATCAAGTCATGGCAACACCAGGGGACAGAGCAGAACTGCCCCATAGGGTTCCCCAAGGCTGTAACTCCTTTATTATTATTTTCTTTTAAAAATCATTTTATTGGGGGCTCGTACAACTCTTATCACAATCCATAAACCCATCCGTGTGTCAAGCACAACTGTACATTTGTTGCCATCATCATTCTCAAAACATTTTCTTTCTACTTGAGCCCTTGGTATCAGTTCCTCATTTTTCCCCTCCCTGGCTTACCCTGCCTCACTCACGAAGCCTTGGTAATTTATAAATTATTCTTATTTTGTCAGTCTTACACTGTCTGAGATCTCCCTTTACCCACTTTTCTGTTGTCTGTTCCCCAGGGAGGGGGTTATATATAGGTCCTTGTAATTGGTTTCCCCTTTCTACCCCACCTTCCCTCCACCCTCCCGGTATCACCACTCTCACCACTGGTCTTGAAGGGATCATCTGTCCTAGATTCCCTGTGTTTCTAGTTCCTATCTGCACCAGTGTACATCCTCTGGTCTAGCTGGATTTGTAAGGTAGAACTGGGATCATGATAGTGGGGGAAGAAGAATTTAAGAACTAGAGGAAAGTTGTATGTTTCATTGTTGCTACACTGCACCTTGACTGGCTCATCTCTTCCCCGCGACCCTTCTGTAAGGGGATGTCCAGTAGCCTACAGATGGGCTTTGGGTCTCCACTCCCCACTCCCCCTCATTCACAATGATATGATTTTTTTTGTTCTTTGATGCCTGATACCAGATCCCATCAACACCTCATGATCACACAGGCTGGTGGGCTTCTTCCATGTGGGCTTTGTTGCTTCTCAGCTAAATGGCCACTTGTTTATCTTCAAGTCTTTAAGACCCCAAACACTGTATCTTTTGATAGCTGGGTACCATCAGCTTTCTTCACCACATTTGCTTATGCACCCAGTTTGTCTTCAGCAATCGTGCTGGGAAGGTGAGCATCATGGAATGCCAATTTAATAGAACAAAGTGTTCTTGCATTGAGGGAGTACTTGAGTGGAGGCCCAATGTCCTTCTGCTACTTTAATACTAAACCTATAAATGTATGTGCATAAATCTATTTCCCTACTGTCATATAAAAATATATTTACATATGTACATGCCTGTATTTAGACCTCTATAAATGTCATTTGCCTCCTAGTTCTTTCCTCTACTTCCTTTCACTTTCCTCTTGTCCCACTATCATGTTCAGCCTTCATTTGGGTTTCAGGAATTCCTCTGGGTTACATTGCCCTTGATCAAGCCCTACCAGGACTCCTACACCCTCGTCACCACCGATTTTGGTTCACTTGTTGTTCCCTTGTCCCTGGGTTTGTTAACACCCACTTCCTTCCCCCCCCCCCCCCCCCCACCTCTCAGGCTGAATCTCTCTGTGGAAGCAGCTGGTGGATGTGATCCACACTCTTCCAATTAGCAGCTGCACTCGGTGCTCTTTAATGATAAATACAAGGCAGGATTTGGAAGCGTGGGCACAGGAGCAGAGTGTGATAGAGGGGCAGAATTAAAAAAACCAACAACAAACTGACTGCCATCGAGTCAATTCTGACCCATGGTGACCTGTGGGGCTGGAACTAGCCCGGCGGGTTTCCCAGACTGTCACCCTTCACGGGAGTCAGAGCTTCAACCTTCTCCCATGGAAGAGCTGGTGGATTTGAACCTCTCGTCTTGAGGTTAGCAGCCTAATGCTTAGCCCACTCCACCACGAGGGCTCCTGGGGGAGAATTAGGGCTGTTTTAATATCACCTTGACTAAGGCAAGGAGACTTTACTGAGTTGGGGGGTGGGGGACACTAGAGAGCTGCAGGGCTAGTGCAGTGGCTAGAACACAGGAAGCCAGATCATGGGGCATGCGTGTCAGCTGCATGCTGCGGTTGGTGTCCGACGCCATCCCACAGGGATAAAGAATCATGTTCACTAGCACCCCCACCCCCGGTGGCCCAGGAGCAGGAAACCTCTCTGCGCTCAATGGTGGAGGAGAATGGACTTTCCTGGCTAGCCGCGTGTGATCCTGCAGTGGAGACCACTGGACATACCCTCTGCTCTTACCCACACTGCAGTCATCCCCTTGCCAGGAAGGCGGGCACACACAGTGGTACCCTCGACGGGTGGCCTCCACAGTGCAGTTCCCATCATGAAGGCAAGGACTGGAGGCACAGCTGTCGACTGAAAACACATCCCGGGAATCCAGCAGTTAGTCATACAGGCGATGAAAAGACAGCTCCAAGTACAGGTCTAGCACTCCCAGCTAATATTTGATTCTTCTTTCTTTCTGTTTTGGCACCCTAAAAGCCACCCTCCTAGGAGACAATGTGCTTCCAAGAAGTACAGAAGGCAGGTGCCGTGGTCCCGGCCACCGCCACTAGTTTGCGTGTGCCAACTCTCAGAATCTAACTGGGTCTCCACACGCTGTACCGTGGTCAGAGTGGAGTGCTTCAATTGCCCTCTCTCATCACCTAACGGGAAAACCAGCCCCACCTGGATTCACTTAGTCCAAACCACCCGGGCTGTGAAGCATCTGGGACTCCCAGCCCAGTCCCCAGGGCAGTGATCCCAGCTCTGTATACCTGGCAAGAGCATGCGCCGACAACCGAACTCACCGCCATCAAGTCGATGTCGACTCAAGGCAAGGCAAGGCCCGCTCGCAAACCCAAACTCACTGCCAGGAGCCGGTGCTGCGTCCCAGCATCCCTCCCTAAAGGACAGCGTGAACTGCCCTGTGGCTTGCCCAAACTGTAACTCTTCACGGGAGCAGAAAGCCTCGTCTTTCTCCTGCAGAGCAGCTGGTGATTTCTAACAGGTGACCTTGCGGTGAACAGCCCAATGTGTGCCCTGCTACGGTCCTGGTGTACCATGCTCTAGGGGTCTCTTCATAAAGCGTCTAGAAAAGCCGAACCCCCCAGCATACATCTGCAGTCAGCAAGGAGCCAACCAGGGGTGTAATGAGAGAAGAGTCCAGAGTTCTTGCTCCAAAATGATCTCTCTGAGAGCCAGTCAGCTGATCCTCAGGTGGCACCGCCGTCCTCCAGGGCTACCTTAACGATTCCCTACAGACGCGCTGTCTCCCCCTGAGCACTCCCACGAAGCAGATGTGACTGGTCAGACACGGGCTCTTTATACGCGCCCACAGTTACCATCCGCCTGACTTCTGGCTTCGAGTCCCTGGACCAACTTCAGGGGGACTTGTGAAGTGTGTTCTGGTATGAGAATATATCTGGCCTCTCTGCTCTGACGTGGGACTTCACATTTCCCTGGAGAATGAGCCACCTTTTCCAGAAGGACAAAGAGGGGGCACTGGGCCTGCATGTATTCTGGGGGTGGACCCCCCCCCCCAAACCTCACTCCGCTCCTCACCCCACCCCCACCCCCTGCCGGTTGCTCGTGGTGGCCTGATGGAGACAGTCAATAACCGAGTGCCTGCCCGTGCGGACCAGCCGAAGGGCCAATTCTGAACGTGGCATCACGTGGCTGTCTCGGGCCGCTGCCCCTGCGTCTCTGTAGTGGCTCAGCATCGCCTGGAGGGCGGCATTTCCTCGCCCCTCCACACGCACACAGGGGAACCTCAAACACATTTGTACTCAGAGCAGCCCTGGAGAAGGGTGAGGTCACTGGATGGGTTTATGGGAGCTGCCCCTCTCCCCAGGCCTGCATTTCAAGGAGCAGCGTGACCGTGACTGGAGAGGCTTGGACTTCCTCTGGGTTGTAAGCAGTCTCCCTGGTGCGTGCCGGAGCCGCCCAAGGCAGACCCATCCTGAGCCTCACAGACAGGCTAGGCAGCAGAACTGTTTTACGGCAGTCTCCCCTCCCTCGGAGCCCACGCTGCTGCCCTTCTCTGACCTTGGGAGAGTGAAGGCCATGCTCGAACGCGCTTGCAATTACAGAGCATTAAAAGCTCCCTCTGCACTCTCTGCGAAGGTCCTATGAGCCAGTGTGTCCTCTCCCCTTCCTTCAGGGAGAAGTCTGGAACTCCGGGGTGAGACGGGCAGGCCCACCGGGACCTTATTTCATGGTTTAAGTGCTTCGACAGGAAGCACCTTCGATCAGGAAGAACCAGACACGCGCTTCTTCACACACTAGCTGCTTACACATGTTCCCATGCCACCCCGTCTCTGCACCGTTCTCCATGCTGGGTGCGGCTGAGTCTTACCCGAGGCTGGAGACGGCAATGCCCTTGGGGACTGCGTGCTGCCCTGAGCAGGCATGGCGGTGGGCTGCAGAGTCGATCCTGGGGCCGTGGGAGCATCTGTGGTTTGGGGAGGCAGCGAAGGCTGGGAGGGATGTGGAGCTGGGTTGTGTGCCTCTGTAGAAGCACGCCCCGTGCTGGCTTCTCTTGCTGACGCAGGGGCCCTGGTCAGAGGGACCGGGCTGGTGGTAGAATCTAGATGGACGAGGGTTCTTTCTGCGGTGACAGCCCCCTGGGTTGAGCTGTGAGGTGCGAGGGTCTCAGGACTGAGGGGGACGCGCTGTGTCCCAGCAGCCGTCTGTACTGTGGTGGGACTTCCCAGCAGAGCCGCTGTGCTGGACGGGAGGCCGACAGCGGTCACCGGAGGATGAGCGGTTTGGGGAGTGGGGACTCGCAAAGGTGGGGACACGCGGGCGAGGCTGGTACTCGTGACTGGGAGGGTCTGCTCCAGGGAGGGTTGTGTGGAAGCTGGGGCCAAGGGGACTCCAGACAGAGAGCCCGTTGTCACAGGTTCCGCGGATGTTGTCGGCAAAGACTTTGGCTCCGTCATGATTTCCTCCTGGTTCCTAGCGTCTGCTGTTTGACTGCTGTGGGCCACTGCCAGGGAAGATGCCACTGTCCATGTCCCAGCCGACATCCCAGAGGTCTCCTCTGCCCTGGGCAGGGCTTGGGTGCCAGCCGGATGTGAGACTGTTGCATGTGAGCTCGAAGATGAAGCCAGAATGGATACCCTCAAGGATGTCGGTAAGGATGGTGGCGAAGAAGACCAAGCCGCCTCTGAGGTAGACATTAGTGGAGGAGCAGAGGCCCCGGTTGACGGCGGGGTTGATGCAAACCATGGGTGGGCCTGTGATACCGAGGACAGAGGCCCCAGGGGTTCTGACGGAGAAAAGGAGCTACCAACCAACCCGGGGTCCACATTCAGAAGAACCAAGGTGTTGGGGACATTAACGGTGGGGGTGTAGGATGGAGGGTCGGTAGAAGGTACCACCAGCGACTCGGTGGAAGGCTGAGTGTATCCCCGATCGTAGGGTGGGGCATGGCTTCTTTCCGTCCGAGCATGAGATGAAGAAGGACGTTCCGAAGGCGGAGAGTTGGCAGTCTCGATAAAAGAGGGGGCGCTCCCCCTCGTGTCAGTGGACGAGGTGTTCTCGGTGATGGGCAGCAGCGCCCGCGCTCCTGTGGTAAAAACGGGTGAGGCGTAGGTGTGGTCCGCGTGGTCACTGGATGTCCTCTGGTCAGCGTCTGTGCCACTCACCCGAGCATCATGCATGTCGGTGGCTGTCAAGGGAAACACAGAGAGAGGTCACCTCAACAAGTAAGAGACACAAAAGGGACAGCCTTGCCGTGCCCTGAGCATGAATATAGGCGAGGGGGACCATTTCCTGAGGAGGAGGGTGTCCTCCCGAGAGACCCTGGTCATCCAATAGCAGTGGGGGCTGGAGCTCAAGAAGAGGGATTGGGTCCAAATCCCTTCCCCGTGCCGTGCGTGATTAACTCAAATCAGTATCAGAAAAGCTCTCCAGCTCCCAAAGAGAACAACTGTTATGCTCGAATGGAAAAAGGTAACCCTCCTGACATTCCATTCGGTAAGTTGAGATAGTTCTTTCCCAGGACACTGGCTTGAGCCGCATGGTGGCCGGTTGCCTTTTTACAAGCCTCCCGACAGGCACCTTCCCAAGTTCCTAGGCAAGTGTGCTGGGTGGGGGTGGGCATGAGGACTGGGCAGGGCTGTTCCTTTTCCTAATCGGGGAGAACCCAGAAAGTCCTCTTCAGAAAAGCACTCTCTGGGTGGACCGAAAACGTCATCCTTCTCGGGCTGAGTGAACAGACAATGAGCGGAAGGAAGGTGGGGACAGAGATTCTGGGGCGGACACATCACCTGCAAGGACGCGCGTGGCAGCCAGTGGACCCGAGGCCAGGCCTGTGTCCTCGGTCATGCCCCCGGGCCAAGCCGGGCTCTCGGTTTTCCTCAGCACGGAGGCAGGGCTCCCCACGTCCCCAGAAGTTGTGCTCCCATTGGTGAGATCAGGCAGCGTCCGCTCCCCACTGCCGGTGAAAGTCGCCGAAGTGTGTGGGCTCAGAGCGTGAGCCCTGGAGCCCTTTTCTGGACGGCCTCCCAGCTCGGGGCTGTCTTCCATGGCTGAGAGAAGATAGGAAAAACAGGGGCCCATAAATACAAGGACTGGTGGCAGCAGCCACCTTCAAGTCGGAACAAAACACAGCGTGAGCCACAAGGTTTTCTTTGCCTGTTTTTCAAAAGTGGATGACTGGAACGTTCTTCCAAGTCTGTCTTCATGTGGCCACCAGTTACACACACACACACACACACACACACACACACACCTCAGCAGCCTCCTGAATGCTCACCGCCGTGGAGGTTATGCTAGGCTAGGAGGAAACAGACATGAGGTTTCTCAGCATGCACAGCATCGTGGGAGCAGGCAGCCTCACCCTTCTCCCTTGGAGCAACTGGTGGCTTCGAACCCCCAACCTTGAGGCCAGCAGTCCAATGCTTGCCTGACAGTGCCACCAAGATGAGAACTCGACCACTGAACCACACCACGGCCAGATAAAGAACTACAGCCACGTGAAGCAGAGCTCAGAAAGAAGCCTCGCGGCTGGACGACGTCCCTGTGCTACCTCAGGGTCTTTGGCTGAGAGCGACAAGGTGGACCGTCAAATATGTGCTGTTCTTACAAGCACACAGCAGTGACGGGAGCCTCCAGGGGAACCAGCATTCTGTGCCGGTGACCTGGATTTATGGTCTGGTTTATGGCGTCAGTGAACACGATCAATGCTGAATTTCTGCCCAGTGACACATCATCAAGAGAGTTCAAGTCGGGCAAATTGGTTGTGTCTGCAAGAGGGGTGAGCGGTCCACACAAGACTAACACCCCTCTTGGGGCTTTCAATATCCCGGGGAGGCCCCCAGGGAGGCACGAGTTACTCAGAAGGCATTCATCTCTTGGTAAGTCCTGCAACACACGCATTAGCGAGGCCCGCTCACACTGCGCTATAAATATCGTTGAGAAATGGTCTTGCAGTTGGAGGTTAGAGGTGGTTTGCTTTGGCTTTGTTTATTGCTTTTCTAATGCGTTTGTTCTGTTTTACTGACAGGGAGGGAAAGGGGACAAGGCCACACGAATTGATAGCCTTCCTTTGGGGGTATATATTATGCTCCAGGCGTCAAGAGTCTTAGAATGAAAAGGGACAATGGATGAACAAAAAAACTCCTCTTTTCAGATATGAAAAAAATGGGTCCCAATTCCTTCTCGGTTGAAATACCTCACAGTTTGACTAAGAGAAAACAGGCTTTATTGTTTGAGATTCTTATTTCCACTCTCAGCCCAGGCCGGCCTGTAACAACCCATGGACACAGTTCCTGATGGCAGATGGATGTTCAAGTAAGATGATGACAGGTTAAAATCCCCTGACAAGCAGGGACGAAAGCAGGGACAGGGATGTGCAGTCACGAGAGCAGCTAAAGGTCTTGTGTCTGGTGCAAGAACTCCAGGCAAGCCGCCACGGCAGGGCCACAGACCACTGAGTAGAGAGTCAGCCCCTGAAGCGGGGACTGTGTCTGAACGAAACCATGGAACAAAGGTGGGCACTGTTGAGGGATCGCAGGATCATTCAGCTCTGGCAGCTTCTGGAGAAAGAAGCTACGCCCCGGGACCCCGCTGTGAGATGTTTCAAGAGCGAGGCAGGCTATTGCTTCTCGGGCCCTTCATTGTGGAGCTCCCAGATCCACTCTCATTAAAATCCCACTTCCCCGATGAACCAGCTGAGCTCGTAGTGTGGAGAGAAAGGGGACTGAAGAGATTTAGCAGTGGGACCCACAGTCGGGCCGTCTGAGGAGGTACAATTCCGAGCCCCACAGCGGTCGGGGTGGCAAATGACTCCTGTTTGGGAGACAAATACTGTGCTTCCCATGCACAGATGTGGAAGAGCATAACTCTGCATGGCCATTCTTTCATGATAAGCACATGCTTTCCCACTTCACCAGCTGGATAACAAATGCTAATTTTCCTCAGCAATTAGGACTTTCACACATGGGAAGTGGAGCTACTGTTATCAGTGGCAGAGAAGCAAGAATTTAAGCCTGTGATAAGCTTCAATGATAAGTCAATGAATTTTTGCTTTGGTCTGCACATGCTTTATATTGATAAGGTTGCTTAGGGTTGGGTTTTTTCCCCCTAATTATTTTATATAAACCCATTATTAAAGAGGAAACATAAAGCAAAACAGGGAAATTGGTCAACTAAGCTCACCTGGAAGAAGCACACCCAAATCCATGATCTAAGGATTGTAAATTATATACCCGTATATACTCGTGTATAAGTCGAGTTTTTCAGCACAAAAAATGTGCTGAAAAACTGGGGTTCGGCTTATACATGGGTCAGTGGCACCCCAGCGAGGTGTAACATCTTGCTGTGCCACCTCCCCCCCGCACCCCGGAGGTAATGGGACAAGCGTGCCCGCCCGTTGTCTCGCAGGTGATTGCTGACACTGCAGGGTTTTGAATGTTTGTTTATCACATCTAACCAATCAGAGCCGTTCTATGACATGTATCTTTGAATAAGCCTTTTAAAGACCATGTGTGAAGGATGTGGCATGAATGGATGTCATCTGGTCAAGCCCGACTAACAAAAGGAGGACATCTCATGAAGCCTGACATAGTTAATAGCAAAGTGGGTTCGAGATGCATGGGAAGACATTCCAGAAGACGTGGTGTGACGTGCCTTCCAGAAATGTAGTATTAGTAATGCTATGGATGGCAGTGAAGACTGCACTTTGTATGAAAATGACAGCAGTGATGGTGATGACGGCGATCTCAGTGAGGACAGCGTCTATGATGACCTCACACCAGCTGAAGCTCTGCATTGGGATATGGATGATGATGAGGAATACAGTTTTGAAGGATCTTAACTCTTTACATTTTAGCTTGGTTGCTGATTGAGCTCAGGGCATAGTACTCTTGAGGTATCATTGTTGATACCTTATTGTTTTTGTTGAACCTATTTTCCACTTACTGTGCTGGTTTACTAATGTTAAATGACTTGCCCTTTTATTTATGTTTTTCATTTAAAGTAACTATTTAAATACATTATTCCACTGATGTCTCAATTTTTAGTAATTTTAGTTTAATTTGTTTTGATTATTGAAACTCACCAGTGGCTTCTGCATTTCCCACCCTAGGTTTATACTCGAGTCAATCAGTTTTTCTGGTTTCCCAGGTAATAATTAGGTACCTCGGCTTATACTCGGCTTATATTCGAGTATATACGGTAATCCAAATCTGAAGGAGGGTACAGTATCAGAGTTTAAATTGTGAGATTCTGGTGGGCGTGCAGAAGGCTATGGATGACTGTGGAAGTCCTTTAAAATACGTCTGCAAGAACTACACAGGGAATAAGCCTCCGGTGATTTCCCTCTGACCATAGCTGAGTGATGGGAATAACCTGGCGTGATCAGACAGAGAGTATTACAGAGATGACTCTAATAGATTAGAATTATAAATCTGACTTGAATGGTTAAAACCTTGTCATCTGATCCTCTGATACACTTTGTGCTTGATATGGTTTTTATTACTTTATAGTTAGGGTTTTTCATATTGGGTTTTAATCTCTGTTGTATCTTGTCATTATTGGTAGCCTTCTTGACGGCTGTGTACTTTTCTATGTTTTTCGGTATATGAAACCCAGGATTGATGGATCTAGAGACAAGAACTAGACTAAGGGTGCCTGACGAGTGTGGCAGGGGAGGTGGGTGGGGTCCCGGGGAGCTGAGTTCCAGGCGTACAAGAAGATGTTTTGAAACTGATTGTGGTAGCAATTGTACCATACTGCTTGACACGAGTGAAGTATGCAATGATATGATGTCTGGATCAGGGCCTAATACAATGGCTTGAAAGAAGAAAAAACGAGAAATTGGACACATCAAAATGCAAAACTTTGAGGCTGCAAATGATAGCATCCAAAGGCCGGGAAAGCTACCCCATCAGGTGAAAGAGAGTATCCGCAAATCACCCAGGAAGACTGTCCAGACTATCTACCCTTACAACGAAACAATCAAACGACAACTCAGTGAGAAAACATGGGCTCTGAAGAGGCATTCCCAAGGAAGACAGATAGATGACTTCCAAACACATGAACAGATGCTCCAGCTTAGTCATTAGGAAAATGAAAATCAAAACTACAGTGAGCTATCACTTCATACGGGGCCTTCCGACTCACTCAAATTTTGAGGCCATGACCACTGGAAACAAGGGTGCTACGCATACGTGTTACATAGGAACAAAGTTTCTTGGAGCCAAGTACACAGTCATGCTCCACTTAAAGATGGCGGCAAACCACCACGCTGCTTGGAATGTCTATCATTCTCCACCATCCTGATAGTCATCTAGTGTTCTGCATCAGGGGACCCTCAGGAGCCCCTGGTGGGAGAGTAGATCATTGGCATATATTAGATCCACAGATCTAATTGAACCAGCCTCGGGCTGCTGTGGGACGGATTCTCCTCCCCAGGAAGCCAGCGGAGGTCAGATGTGGCTTCGGTGCCTTTTTCTCAATAGAGAGAGTTTGCTGCAGAAAGTGCCGACGAGGATCTACTTAGGTTTTTTTTTCCCTAGAAGAAGGTTTAAAAAAAAATCGATGGGGAAATGGAGTGAAAAGATAATGGGAGAATGGGGAGTTGGGGAAAGGGGAGTGGAATTCTTCATGAATTTTTTGAAATCCCTTGTATCTGTAACAAGCAGCTAGAAGACTGTCTTGGGAATAATAAAACGAGGGGGGGGGGGCTGACGATGCCACAGGAAGCCTGAGTTCCCAGACCCACGGAGAGGCTGGATGACTGCCCACCCGGAGGCTCTTGGAGGAAAGGTCTAATCGACTACACACAACCAGCACCACCAAACCCCCAGCCACCGAAAACCCTACACAGCCCAGGTCTGTCTGTCTGTCTGTCTTTCTGTCTCTCTCTCTCTCTCTCTCTCTCTCTCTCTCACACACACACACACACACACACATGATCGAAGCATGACGTTCCCTCTCCCCTGGGCGGGGCTCCATTTTGAGAGAAGAACACTCACTTGAACGTTCCCCACGTGATGCTGCTGAGAAATCCAGGCTTTCCGAGGACGAGGCGGACAGAGCCTCGGTGGACGGCTCCGAGTAATGCCTGACACGGGGTGTGCTTCCTTCCGACGGCGGAGCAGAGTCAGAGACCCTGGTCCAAGCTGCGGCCAGGCTTCCCGTCACGTGTCCAAGGGCCTCGCTGTGGGTCACGGACAACTGTGCTGTGCCCGCTCCACCTCCAACGGACGGCAGCGGTCTGGACACCGTCTCTGTCTGAGCAGCGGGGCGGCCACTGTCTGCATCCGAGCGGGTGGCGCGCTGGGGCCCTCCAAAGGCTGTACATTGTCAGAGAGAGAAAAGAAAGCCACCGCCCCGTGGACGTGAAAGGCTCGCTCTAAGGACTCCTCTCTCAGAAGAGACTCCGCTCATTGTTTCGGATAGGTGTAAGGACTCTGAACCATTATTTCAAAATCTCTACTGTCAACACTATTTTTTTGTTTCCACGGCCACCGAGTCAATGCTGACTGACAGCATTTCCCAGTGGGTTTCTGAGACTAGAACTAACTGTTCACGGTAGTAGAAAGCTCGGTCTTTCTCCCTCCCTCGAGCTGCTGGTGGTTTTGAACTGCCAACCAAGGGGATCGTAGCCCAGTGTTAACCACTACACTACCAGGGTGTCAACAAGATAGACATCCCTAAATAAAAGGTGGCGAGGAAGGGGGCTGGAGTTCGGTGATTTTCAATATGTGCCCAGTGACAGAGTAACACACAGGCACTGAGTGGGTTATTCTCTGGTCTACACAAAGTGGTTAATGGGTGAGTGCATCCTTAAGTCTAGCAAATGCGATATGCATACATTTCATGAACACTGGAGACCGCTTTCTACAGGAGTCTCAAATGGAACAGATCATTCTAATTCTCAAATACGGCAAAGGACAGTCAACTACAGTGAGTAAGCAGAAAGATCAATTTGGGAATTACATGTGTCCTCATCTATCAAAAAGTGGGAGGAGTGATACTCGTTTTAACTCCTGGACAGTGCTCTCAGGAAGATGAAAATCAAAATGCAATAACGTGGTATCAGCGATACAGGAAGTGGTATTATCTAAGGACATACTTATATTAGTTCACTGATACACAATTCACATGTCATACATTTCCATGGCTTATTCATATCAAAAGGAGCTGCACCATCATCAGCCCAATCGATTCCAGAACATTGTTCCTAGCTCCCCATTTCCCTCCAGCCTTCCATCCCATAGTCTCACTAAGCCATTAATCCAGTTACTGTAAGGACACACCTTTCTTTGGAGATTGCAGATGGTCTTGAAGCAACCTCTTAGGAAAATTCGCCTAGGTAAGAATGTTCATAAAGAGCAAATAAAGGTTGAGTGAACACTTACTTGGGGAATTGCTCTCCAAAAATCCCTTTGAGATCTTGGAAGATGTAAGCCCAAATCCGTTTTCTGTTGATGGTTCCACAACTTCTCCATCCCCTAAATTCCCTGTGACTCTGCTGTCCCTCCTCGATTCCTCTTCAGTGGGGGAAGATGGTGAAGTTAGGGCGATTCCAGAGTCATCAGGGAGGTGCACTCTCTCATTTACGGGCCCCAGGGGGACAGGTAGAGACTGGAGGATCCTGGGGGCACCAGCAGTGCGCAAGGCGCCATCATGCGCACTCTCCGTCTGACCAACTGAGGGGTTGCTGAAGGTCGTGAGGGTATTTAGCGCCGTTATGCTGCCAGATGCTAAAACAGAAGCAAAGAAAGCTTAACACTCAGAGCTTGAAGGAAACCAAGGACGTATCTAAATGCATATAATGATTATTAGATGTTAGAGGATAAATCTAGGGGCCGTGACTCAAGTGGCCACCAACACATGGAAGGTGCTCTGCATCATTAGCCATCCATCCAAACCACAATGAGCTGCCACCTCCCACCCCCTAGGATGGCTTAGATTTTAAAAATGCTAACAGAATGTAGGGGGAACTGTAACCTTCAAAATGACACGGCCATTGTACACATCAGTGTGATGGTTCCTTAGGACAAAAAATAAAAAATAATTCTAATATGACCAGCAATTCCACTGCCAGGTATATGCCTAAAAGGTCTGGCAGCAGAGACTCAAGTGGCGACTCAAATATGGTACCTACAGACAATGGACTACTATTCCGCCAGTCGGAGAAGCCAACGCCCCATACACGCTACAATGTGGATGGGGCTGGAAGGCATGCTTAGGTCAACCCTGAAAGGGCAACTGTTCTACAACTTCACTTACTTAAAAGGCAAGAAAAGGCAATTGTTGACAGACTAAAGTTTCTTAAGGGTGACCAGGAGGAAGGGAAGGAGGGAGGGAAAGGAAGGACCATATAGACTCAAGGCTGGGGTTGTATCACTGAACACTGGACCACTGCTGTCAATAAGGTGTACTCTTGGGAAAGGGTAGGTTGGCAAAAGTTGTATGATAGATATGTTTGTAACAGCGGCCCCAAGAGAGCCGCTGCTGAGGCTGCTTATATCAACCCATGTTCATGGGATTGAGGTCCACAGTCTGGGGTTTCAGGGTCATGGTTCTGTGGGGCATCCCAGTTAATTGACCGACTAACACATGTTGTAGTACTCCTAGTTGGTTGTGTAGTGCCTGGGGTCTTAGAGGCTTGCAAGTGGCCACCCGAAGCACAGAAGTTGATGTCCACACACTGGAAGCAGCAGCGGAAGAGGGAATTCAGGAGTTGGGGGGGGGGGCGCGATATGAAATGTGTGACTACACAAACAACCGGCTCCTTGCCAGGAGACCAGAATGAGATAGTGCCTAGCTGCTACTACAGAATAAGTCAGAGATGCTAAGGAAGAATCCTTATTTTAAAAGGGGGGAGGGTGTTTCAGAATAGAATATCAATTTCCCATGGATTCCAGACTTCCTAGAGCCACGGAGGTCAGAGGAACCCCTGAAACGCTTGCCCTGCTATAATCTCAAAGCCTTAAACCAAAAATATCCCTAGAAGGATTCTTAAAACCAAACAACCGTTTAGCTTAACTTGTGAAAAACTGTCTTCCCGGAGCGCTGTACTCTGCTCTTCAAGAATAGAACCAAATTGACAACAGCAACTGGAAAGAGCAGATGGGAACCTGGGGTGCTTAGAGAGAGGGAGGAAGAACTCGCTCAATGGCAGGGTCTGTTTTTCTTCTTTTGGTTCCTCACTATCAAGGACTCTATCATTTCTCCCCTAAAGGCTACGCGAGGAGCCCTGGGGGCGTAGTGGATGGTGTGTCGGGCTGCTACCCGTAAGCTCACGAGTTCAAAGCCACCAGCCAGCTGCTCTTTGGGAGAAGGTTGAGGCGTCCTACTCTCATAGAGTTACAGTCTCAGACACCCATAGGGGCAGTTCGACCTTTTCTTACAGGGCTGCTAGGAGTAGGTGTTGACGTGATAGCAGTTGAGTGGTTTTTGGTTTAAGGGTTTTGGGGTTACAGGTGAACCTTATGTACTGAGAGACTGTTAATGAAACTTCTCAGACTGATAGCAGAGCTTCTGAGCAGCAGGAGCTGCTGACTGTTAGCTCACTAGCACGATTTCATTCCACCGTCAAGCACAGGCTTCATGACTTCGGCTAGCCTCCTCAGACTCAGACCAGTCCGCAACACTAAGAGGCCCCTCAGAGACCACGGGCTTCCGGTTGGCAATAGTTTTTCCAACACTTAACTAAATGGATGAGAACGTATCAAGGCGCTCAGACTTACAGGCCCTGTACCTGCCTGGTCCAAATCCACATGGTGCCCTGCAAGACCATAGGCTCCCTTCCACAAAGACCCTTCCAAAAGGACACCTGAGAACCGACCCCCAGGAGGGGACAGGGAAATCCAAAGGGCACCTCGTTCCTATGCCTGGACCCAACTGCAGGAAAGCTGGTGAGCAGGCAGTGGCAGAGGCAGGGCCGGCCAGGCTCACAGGCAAGAAAAGAAGGTGTTTCTGTTTTTCGGGAAGCATCCCCACAGAAAGTACTCTATGCCTAGATAACAAAAGGCTTCAAGCTGTGAATGATGTCCCAAGCGAGGGACGAAGGGAGTGGTCCCGAAAAACCGGTCTCTGACGACCATTCCTACCTGCAGTTTGACCAAACGCACAAACGAAGTCAGCCAGAGAAGCGTCACGGAATGTAAAAGGCTCCTCCCCTGCTCTTGGCCAAAGAGGTCTCAAAGCAAAATCGCACGGCTCTGACGCACAGTGACCCTATAGGACAGAGTGGAACTGGCCTAGCGAGTGGCCGAGACTTTAACCCTTTTGTGGAGTAGACATCCTCTTCTTTCTCCCAGGGTACAAAGCCAGTGAACGCTAGAACACAGCCTGGGACTCTGGCCCCTGGACCTTACTGACCATTCCACATGATTCCATAAAAGTACTATCTGAAACGAACGGATAGAAAGACCTACACACACACACACACACACACACACACACACACGAATCCTAGGTTATCCAAACGCACACCTGCTTAAACCTGAGTATAAACCAGGGAAAGCATTGTTATGGTTGGGGGGTCGATTTCAAATCAGGGTGACCCCAGGTGACGTGCCGCCTCATTGGGTCTTCTCGGCTGGACTGTGCATGACAGTAGATATTGAGAGCTTTCTCCCATGGGACCACTGGGCGGGTTAACATTTAGCTAACATTGGAGTTTGTCACTTTTGTGTCCCCCCCCAAGGGCTCATGGGAGAAGATCGACTCTACCCATTCATTCCCAAGTCCTCGCTCAGCTGCTCAGGTTCTCACACCTAGCTGAGGGGAGCTGCTGTGGTCACCAAATTACCAGCCCAGGAGATTAGCTTGCTGGATGCTATTCCCAGTAAGCCGCACGATTCTGTTCACTCAGTGTGGCGAGCACAACCTCTGTTAGACTCGGCCTGCACACCCCACGCTTGTTCATCTCCACTGGTGGGTCTGAGCGAATCAGTGACCGCAAAACTACAATCATTGGCGACGTGACCACGAACAGCACGACAGGAAAATTAGTGTGTTCTCTCGCCCCCAGGGCTCCACGGAACATGGCTTCATCAGATCTCATCATTACCACCTTGATTGGCCAATTAGGATGTGCCACGCCTTATGCGGAGGAGGCCTGGTTAGGTGTTGGGCTGCGATCCACATGGTCGACAGTTTGAAACCACCAGCAGCTCTGAGGGAGAAAAACTGGGCTTTCTACTCCCATAAATAGAGTCTTAGAAACCCACCAGGGGTTGCTCTGCGTCCGGGATGGCAGTGAGTTTGGTGTGCTTTTGGAGGAAGCGTGCTACACCAATACTTTCTGTACACCCGTCAGCCCGAGGCCGGACGGCATGTCTGGTAAAGTGGAGGGGTGAAAAGAGCAAGGCCAGGCACAAGATGGACTGACACTGGCTGCAACAATGGGTTCAAGTGTAACAATTGTGAGGATGGCGCAGGACCTAGCAGTGCTTCATGTTGTACCGAGGGTCGCTATGGACCAGAACCGACTTGACGGTGCCTAAGAACAATGGCAACCACACACACACACATACACACACAGCTCAGTTAATTCCTCAGATCAAGACTATGAATTGGGTGTGAGTGCCTATGTAACATCAATGCCTCTCAGCCAAAGGAGTAAGCATTGCCTCAAACACATCTACCAACATAACTTCATTGTATTGTTGACAGTTTAAATGATTACCCTTCCTTGCACATCTCTATCCTTGAATCGGCCGCTCTAACATAAAACCAACCAGCACACCCCTTTGGGGGCAGAAGCAAGCCAAGCTCCCTAATCTTTTTTATTTATATATGTGCTAGTCTGGGTACTTTAGAGAAACAAATCCACAGAAACTCATAGATAAGAGAGAGTTTTATACAAAGAGTAAGTGCGCATCAAGAAAGCATCCCAACCCAGTGCTGCCCAAGCCCACAAGTCCAACATTAACCCACCCATATGTCCAACACCAATCCACAAAACAGATGCAATGATGCCAACTGCAGGAGGAAAGCCGAATCAGTGAACGTGTAAGCATCTCAGCACTGGCAGGGGTCTCCACACGGCTGCTCCAGCACCCAGGGCTGCATCGGGGTAGGTCCATGTGGCTTCTCCTCAGGGATGTCTTGCAGGAAGTGAGCCTTTCCAGCTGAAGCAGGGAACTGACTAAGGCAGCTGAACCCTGGTACAACCATCACAAAGCAAGAAACCCGAGAACTAAAAAGGCAAGGCTCACCGAGCCATTTATCCCTCCGCTCTTCAATTAACCCCACATGTGTTTATTGGCCAGGTTGGCACAATAAACTTTAACTATCTCATGGATGTATATAATTTTATTGGAGGTTCTTATAGCTCTTATCACAATCAATACATCCATTGTGTCAAGCACATCGGTACACATGTTGCCATCATATTTTCTTTCTACTAGAATCCTTGGTATCAGCTAATTTCCCCCCTCCCTCCCTCATGAGCCCTTGTAATTTATAAATTATTACTTTTTCATATCTTTTTCCCCCCTTTCCAACTAGCCCTCCCTCCACCTCTTTTTCATATCTTATAATGACCACTGTCTCCCTTCACTCACGTTTCTGTTGTCTGTCCCTCTTGGGGGGGGGTGCGGTTATACATCAATCATTGTGATTGGTTCCTCCTTTCTTCCCCTTCTCCCTTCCCTCATGGTATTGCTACTCCTATCACTGTTCCTGAGAGGTTTATCTGTCCTGTTTTCTGTATGTCCAGAGCTATCTGTACTAGTGTATATGCTCTGGTCTAGCCAGATTGTAAGGTAGAACTGTAGGGCACGGGGGGGAGGCGCAGGGGGAGGAAGCTTTAAAGAACTAGAATGTTATATGCTTCCTCGGTTGGCTCATCCCTTCCTTATGACGCTTCTGTAAGGGGATGGCCAATTGTCTATAGATAGGCTCTGAGTCTCCACTCCACCCACCCACCCACCCCTCTCATTTGCATCGATATGATGTTTTGTTCTGGGTCTTCTGATGCCTGAAACCTGACCCTGTGGACACCTCATGATCACACAGGCTGGTGCGCTTCTTCCATGTGGGCGCAGAAGCTCCCTAATCTTGATCATGGAGTGTGGAGGGTGGGGAGCCAGTTTATCAGGTAAAAAGTACCGGGGTCACTTTCCCAGCACAAGTGGGCCCTCATGCGCACATCAGAACGCTCATTCTGGACTCGGCTGCTGCTGGCACGTGCCCAGAGTCTAGCTGACGCAGCGGATGCGTGACAAAGACCCATGACAGCTACGGCCTTTTGTGGTGGTTTTCTGAAGCGTCCTCTCCCCTTGACAAAGTGAAGTCACCACAGAGCTTTTACCTGGACCACGTGAAGTCAGCTTCCCGCAGACACACTTTCCTGAGCTGAGATCCATCAGGCCACCCTCAGCTCCCTTTGAAGATCTATAGAGGGCTCACCTTTAATAGAACATTAAAGGGGGGCAGGCAGGCAGTGGAGGGCGTCGTCCACTATGACCGCCCGTGCTCCTTACGTCAGTATTCCTCTTGGAATTCGGGCCCACGACACATGTAATATGCCTGTGAATAAAGCCGACTTCGCCGGCAACAATCGCCCGCCTCACGCGGTTTCCCTTTGTGCCCTCGTTTCCAGGAAGCTCAGGACTAAATTTAGTGCTCATTGTAGCCACTCTCACACAATTCAGCACACACATATCTCTTTCCTCCTCCAAGAGAGCACCCCGCCCCGTCTGTTGTTTCATTCACCGCCCCACCCGCATCCTGTGCCCGGCGATCAATTGTCCGTGACAGAACGTATGACAAGGGGGGAGAGGAGAGAGACAGAGAGAGAGAGAGACAGAGAGAGAGAGAGACAGAGAGAGAGAGAGAGAGAGAGAGAGAGAGAGAGAGAGAGAGAGAGAGAGAGAGAGAGAGAGAGAGAAAACAGAAGAGAAACAAGTGTCAGAAGATTCCGATCCCTCCTATAAATCTGCTTTGGATGTCTGGTCCTACACCTGCTTCCACGCTGTCAACCATGTGCTCCGTCTCTGGAAGCAGAATCCCTGCTTCCCCAGCCAAGAAGAGGTGGGGGCTTGTGTTTCTGGGTAGCGGGCTGCCGAGGGAAAGGAGGCACCGAGCACAAAGGCAGACTGTGATCGGAATAACAGATGCCGAAACCAGAAAGGGTCTCTAAGCTCATCTGGCCTAATCCCTTCATATTACAATTAAGGCCCTTGTTTCCTAGCACCTGGCTCCCCACCCCGGCTCTCCCAAGTGGGAAGCATTTCTGACGTGACTGGTCTAAGGGCAAGGACCTGCACAGGTCACATTCACTATTAGACAGAGTGGCCGAGTGTCACATGCCCAGACCCACACTGCCTTCCTTCCTCTCTTCAGCCCTTCCACGTTGCTGGCTGGCTGGGTCAGAGCGACACTGGGTCTGCCTTTGGCACGTCCTGGCAGCTCTCGCTCAGCACCCCTGCCCGTAAGACTAGTAGGTGGTAACAGCTAAGGGGAGGTTGGAGGCAGACTCGGAGTCCCCGGTGAAGCAAGTGATGAAGCACAAACAGAAAGGCTGGAGGTTCAAGACTGCCCAGAGATCCCTTAGAAGAAAGGCCAGGCCATCTAGCCAGTCGAAACTCTACGGAGTCCAATTCTCCTGACAACCATGCAGTTGCTGTCCGGCAGAGTGACTTGATGGCTGGCCGCTGGCTTGCTTCTAGCCGGCCACCAGCGCTCTGTTTGGGGGGTGCGCAGGCACTAGCCCAGCTTAACAATGACGCACACCTTCAGTGTGGTTTCAGTTCCTAGTGCATGTCACCTCTGGGATCCCAGGGGGAAGGAGGCTCCTGGAGCTCCCGTTTATACTCTTCCCACACTGCTCAAGGCCTTCCCCAATGTCTTAAGAGGGACGGCAGACCCAACCTAGCTTAGAAACCCAGGTCACAAGGAAGTAAGGAAAGATGCTCACTGAAAGCATCCAGCAAGAGAGGAGCACTCCAAAAACGTCAGCTACCTGCTTCTAAAAGGACGGATGCCCAAAGAATATGTTGGGTTTGTTTTGTTTTGTTTTAAACAATGGAAAAATAGAGGCGAACGCAATACAAAGCTGGGAAAGTGGAAAACACACGGGCTGATTTTCAAGTACTCCACGAGTGGGCTGCCTTTAAAGGGCAAATATTAAATGGCCTTGGCCGGCATTGGTGCGCTGTCACTGGGGCTGTCGGGTCAGTTCCAGCTCCTGGCGACCCTGTGTGCAACAGCGCGAACCCCTGTGCGCCCCTTGTCGGCCGGCTTGTCGTGCCGTGGTGTCTGGGGAGTTGCTCCCACAGACGCTGTGTCACTGTCTCTCAAATGCCGGCAGGGTCACCCAGACCAAGAGCAGACGACAGCGAAGGGAGAGGCTGTCCCCTTCAGAGGAAGAAGACCCGGAAGACCCCATAATGGCACCACAGCTTAGCTGCCTAGAAAACGCTTCCTCCCGGCTTAGCAAAGTTGGTTGTCAAATCACTGAACCACAAAATGTTGGAACTGGAAAGGGTTGGGGCTTCCACCGGAGCCAGCCGATGCTTGTGAATAATCTTAACAAGCAAGCTCCTAAAAACACGAGCCAAGAATTATATCCGCGTCCAGTCAGCAGGAAATCATATACAGGGTGCGCAGCAGAGAAATTGGCTAATGTAAAAATAGGCTTTACAGAAAGGCCCTCTGGGTTCAGCTTTTGCTTTCATGACATAAACCCGAATGCCTCGCGTTGCAAAGTACTTCTAAACCTCTCTGACCTATAAAAGTTGGGAAACCGCCGTTTCTGAAATAACCTAACCTCTATTTTCCAATCATCTTTCCAACCCTCTCCGGCCTCTCCTGATGACACACAGGAAAACTAAAGCAGTACAGGCAGACCGAGTGAAAACTCGGGACCCAGACAGGACAAGGCGTTTCAGCATTCTCTGTGGCCCTGGCTGCAGCTGTCCTGAGAAGGTATGTGGGTACCGGCTACCCCCCCACTCCTTGCCCACGCTATTTATCTTCTCCCGAAGCACTTGTCCCTTGTGGTTGTACTTAGTGGCCACGGAGTTGGTTCTGGCTCCCAACGACCCTGCAGGCAGCTGAACAAAACACCGCCTGGCCTCGCCCCATGCTCACAGGGTTCTGTTGGAGCCGCAGTGGCAGCTGCTGCTGGGTCAACCCATCTTGTCCGGGCCTTCCTCTTTGCCACTGCCCCTCCACTTTCCCACGCACAATGTCCTTTCTCCAGGGAATGCCCAAGAGCGACACAAGGGGGCCTCAAAAAGTTCCAGGGAAAAAAGTCATTATCTTTTCACTTCCTACTCCCACAGATCTTTGGAAGCCCCTTCGCACAACCAGCGTGCGTCCTCAAAAGGATTCCAACGCATCTGGGCACACAGGACAAGAGCGAGCCAGTCTGAGGACCCACAGGGCTGAGAAGAGTCTCATGGACACGGAAGGCCTGAGCGGAGGCTTAAGTGGATTGGCAGAGCACGCCACAGATGTGAACAACATCAGGCCCTGCAAGCATCTGCATCCAGTGTCCTCACAGTCTCAGGAAAACAGATTCGTCTTCACAACCGAAGGAAACAATTTTGTAATAATGGGGAACATTAAAAAATCTAAGTCTTTATCAAATCCTTATCTAGCCCTGGGCTAGAATAAAATCCACGTAGACTAAGAAAAACTGACTCATGGCAATCCCTGTGCACAGAGAATTGTCCTCCACAAGGCTTTCAGTGGCCGATTCTTTGGAAGTGGGTAGCCAGGCCTTTCTTCTGCGATGCATCCAGGTGAACTTCAAGCCAACCTTTCAGCGAACAGCTGAGCTCATGAACTGCTGGCATCACCCAGGCATCATTCCTGCCAAAGAGTACACACCGATAGCAACCAGCCTTGGTTGTGTGTATGTATGGGGTGCATTTTTTTGGGGGGGGGAAGGTTATGCAAATCAGAGGTAGAAAGACCTCCAGTCGTTACCACACCAACTGCTGTTTTCCTTCTTCTTCAGTTGAGGAGCGTGTATTTTTATGGTGAACGTCACTCAGATTAAATGGTACAGGCAGCACTTTCACCCCTCACACTGGGCATTCTTGGAATGACCAGCAAGGAGCCCTGGGGCCTAGTGGACACCAGTCGGCCAAGATCTGCAGGGTCTGCAGTTTGAAACCACCAGCTGCTTACCGGGAGAAAGCCGGGGCTTCCTGTCCCTGTAAAGAGTGACAGTCTCGGGAACTCAGAGGCAGCTCTACCCTGTCCTATAGGGTCGCTCTGAGTCGGCATCGACTCGATGGCAGGGAGTTGAGAATGACCAACGACCAACACAAAACTCCGGTGCTGTCACGTGGACTCCGACTCTCAGTGACCCCATGGGCCAGGGTGGAATGACCCCACAAACCTCCACGGGAGCACAGTGCCACGTCGCTCTCACACAGATGGTCAGTCTTCTGGTTAGCTGGCTGGCATCAGGGTGCCTACACTACCGTGCCACCAGGACCAGCACAATGACAGCCCCTGTTATGAGGATGCCGCTAGCTAGCTGCACACCCGCCTGGTTATTTCTATTTAGGATGGGTCCGTTCCGGGCACAAAGCTGGCATGGGTGAACTCACAAGAAGCCTGCTCCGAGGAAGGGCTGATGGCTGGTGTCCTGGAGAAATGCGGCGCGGAGGGCCCTGGTTCCCAGGAGCGGCTCCCCCTGGCAGGCGTGCCCCCTTCTCCCCTCTCCATGGCAGGATGCAAGGACTGGCTCAACACAGAGGAGGCTGCCCCTGGCAGAGGCAAAGTCGCTTCTTCTTCGGGGAGCTGCTTTCCCCTGTCCAGCAAGCGCCGGGGGGTTCCACTCTCTGTTTGGGAAGGGGCGATCCTTTCTTCCGTCTCTTCTGACTCGGAGCTGCTACTGCTGGAGGACGGGGGAAGCTCGGCCAAGGCTGAAAGCAGACAGTTAAAGTTCCAACAGCGGACCTGGGAATTGTTTAGAGGACTCAGCGCTGAGCTCCACAAAATGTGTCGACATGGGAAGAAACCAGGGGCCATGATCCACTCTACGAAACATCAACCCCTGGAAGAGAGATCACAGACCAAGACAGGGACTGTTTCTGGATTTCATAAGCTAAGACGTTGGTAGCACAATGATCAGAAAGGGACAGACGTAATCAGATGGTCCAGGCAGTCCCTGCTGGCATGAAAGGTTAATGCTAGCCATTGGAAGTTCAAGGCCGTCTCGAGGCGGTGCGGGGGACAGGCCAGATGACCTCCTTCCCCAGCGCTTTGAAAAGCCTAAGAAGCATAGTCCTACCCTGCAGGCGTGGGTCGCCCATCCACTTGATGACAAAGAGCTACAACCGCATCAGATGCGATGGAATCAGAGGTGAGATTCTGGTTGACCTGGTTTGTCACCCGCATTCCACAAAGCGGGTCCGGGGATTTGCTTGAGGTTAACACGAACAAAACCATTAAGTGCAGGGCCGATGAGGCGGGCAGCACTGTGTGCGGCTATCAGGAACTCCACACCCATCATTCCTAGATGGGACACATGATACTTCCACGGGCCTTCTTGATGCCTTCATCCTCTACTTTCACACCCTTAGCAAGTCCATCCGGTTTCCCTGGTGAAGTCTCTCCTTACTTCCTCTCCATCCCTGTTGCCTGAGTTCAACGCCTGGCATCTGAGTGTGAGTTGGTACATGTTCCCGGGTGGTCTCCCGGAGTGCAGGATCCCTCCCCACCTTTTACGTAACTGCCAGGCAAGTCATTCCCCGAATGGCTTGAATCGAGTCACTCCCTGTTCAAAGGCCTTCCACGACCCTTCCCGTCCCACCCCATCTACTTTAGAAATCAAATCTGGTTTCTGAAGAGTTTCACGTTGCCCCTAACCCAACACGGTGGCATTTGCTCTTCTGCTCAGGGGGCAACTACGCCTTCCCCAGAGGAGGCTGCTGCCCCCCCAAAGGGCCCACCCTTCTCTTCCTCTCCTCTGTTCCTTCAGCCTCACTGTTGGGATATCTCACTGCTCAGACACCCTCCCCCTGGCTGTGATCCACGGCTCAAATCCCAGTGGGAAACCCTGTTGGCTGTTAGCTCTATGAGCAAATCTACACTCTCCCATCTGCTCTGTGCTTGCAACCCAATCAACTACAGCATGTCACGCGTGGAGGGTAAGTCACAGGTGTGGTCTTGTCCTTGGGTGGGCCCAGTGGGTCATGATGCTGGGGGGTGGGGAGCGGGTGATGGAGAGTGCGATGGAAATGAACTCACCTGAGGTGCCCTTCGGAACGTTCAGCGCTGTCGCTAGCTCAGAGGAGCCCCCAGCAGAGGAAATGGAAACGGCGTGGTCTATTCTGCTTGGAGGAGCGTACTGCCCCCCAGCATTTGCTGCTTCAGAATGGGGAGCGAACCTCTCTGCAACATCCGGGGAAGCTTGGCGCTCTCTGGGGACCGGAGTGGTCACAGGCTCTGTGGAGGCCCCTGTGGAGAAGTGCACTTGATCCTGAGGAAAGGTGATGCTTTCCAAGTGCGGCTCAGTGTTCCTCTCTGGCTGCTGGCTCCTTCCGGCAGCTGAAACAATCAGATAACGGACTGGTGAGATCGTGCAGGCTTCCGAAGAGGAGAGGCAACCTTCCGCAGAGACACCGTCAGTACCAAAAGGGATTCAAGTAAAATAACTTCGCCTTTGTCTAATTCCCCCATTCATCATCCCTGCAGTGCACTGGAGAAAACCATGCAGCAGCAACACGGCGCACAGTGAATGCGGCAGTGAGCGCGATCAATGATGGACATGAATGGAATGAGGTTAACACTGGGCTCAAGGAAGGGTACCTGAACCTCTGGGCTCAGGATCCCCAGGGGCTCAGAAAGGGGAAGGGAGGAATGGGGGGGGGGGGCAATCCCGGGGGGACGACGAGACAGCTCTTCATGAAAGCCAAGATGGGGAATCAGTGTGTCCTCTGAGGCGATAAGGCAGGAAAAGCCAGCAACACAAAGTTCCTGACATGCATTCCTGTAGCAGCGGGGCGTGTGCAACTTCTGGTAAACCATGTACACACCTGGCAATGCTATGAAAACCTTATGGGTGGCCATATTTTTATATATTTTAAAAGGTTTATTGACGTGTAATTCACCTATCACACAATTAAAACAGTTTACACATACTCAAAAGAGTTGTACAAGCATCACTGCAACTGTAGAACATTGTCTTCGTTCCTGAACCGTTTATTCTTAGCTTCCCTTTTCCCCATAACTTCCTGGTCATGACCCCAAGAGGCTATTAATCCAGTTACTGTCTCTACAGATTTACTTATCCTGGATTTCATACACAGAAAAATAAAAGTGAAAACTTTTTTAAATTTTTAAAATGAAAAACCTCACTTGGAGATAACAGAAATGGATGGAAATATTTTTTTTACCCTAAGGAAATATTCAAGAATGTGGGCAAAGATTTTGCTGCATGGATGTTCATGGCAGCAATGTTTACAATAGAAAAGAAATTTTTTAAATTGCAGCCCGAGGCCTAGGGCAATATTTTGTATCAATGGAATAGTCTAGATAAGGATAAAGCCCCGCCCAGTGTCTTGAGTGCTCAGAAGAGTCTAAGGTGAAGAGACTTGCCTAGGGGGCTGTTGACAGATTGAAGAAAAAAGAAACTAGTGATTTGTGCCTGCGTTTGGAAAGTTTTGGAACATGGAAGGAACTCTTGCTCTAGGACTGAGCTGTTAAAGGGAGCCTGCGGGCAGGTTGAAATGCCTGTGACCACATGGATGACAATGAAGGTGACTACCTGGATCCATTGTTGAGCGGAAGTGAGAGAATTCAGCAATAAAAAGACAGGTTGAGTCTGGCCACTGACACCAGGGACCACAGGAGAAAAACGAAAGCAGGTTGACTGGTCTGAAGTTCATGACCTAGCACAAGGGGGCAAGGGTTGAGAATTTGTGATGAGGCCCGTGGTCTAAAGGCAAGGCAGCCAATGGGCACCCTGGTGAGGCTAAATGAATTGACCAGAACCCAACCAGATGAAGAGAAGCTTTTTGAGCCTGTGAACTGGTGCATCTTGCTGCTGACTTTATGGATGGCCTGTCCTGATCTGACTTTGCTTATGGATGGGTTCCAACTCAAATGAAGATTCTTTACATTAAAGAATATGATTGTCGCCTCAGAGCACTGGGTGGATGTTAAGTGGGCAGTATAGAAATTGTATACCCCAAATGGGGAGGATCAAGGCACGAAGTGGCTGGCTTACAAACTTTCATAGGTGGAGGAATATATTCATAGGAGTATAGGACTAAGGTGGAGGTGTTACTTAACTGCTATTGTTAGGCATAGGATATTGTTGTGTTGTTCACTATAGAATATTATGTTTAAATGAGACTTTGGAACATATTGAATTGTATGCATTTTACTTTTATTCCGTTAGGTACAGATATGATTTTATTATTGTTTTGTTTAAAATTATGTATAGCTAAAGAGTTGTGTAAAAGTGTCAAGTTGACAAGGGGTGGTCTGTGGTAGTTACATAATCTCCTGTCAACTAGCAAAGGGGTGGGGTCTAGTCTGTCAATCAGGTCACTGTTTGATGAATTCATTTGGAGGCGCTAAGGAGATAAATAGCTCATTGGAGGTCAGATATGCTCTCTGCCTCTCTCTTTGCAAGACATTCCTGCTGACAAGCCACATGGAGCTACGCTGATGGAGTCAGAGTCCTGGAGCTGGAGGAGCCACGTGGAGACCCACACCAGTGCGGAGATGTTTCCACCACTACTGGATCTGCAAGACTTCCACCCACTGCCCTCTGACCTCATGTGTTGCGTTAGTCTGAAGAGGAATTAACAGACTGTTATCCGACATATGGGCTAATATTGGACTTATGGATTTGATCTGAATTGGGCTGGGATATTTTCTCAATATACAATTATTCTTTGATCTAAAGTTCTCTATTACACACATATGAGTATCTTTGGATTTGTTTCTCTAGTGTACCCAGACTGACAATGTGTCATATATAAGTATATCTTATATATAATTACACACTACCTAATATATATTTTATTAGTCAATAGTAAAGATATTATATGTTATATTGGTTAATATATTATGTATATTATAGATACATAAAATTGGAGTTACACTCGATTCTATTCTGAAGACTGTCACTTTAGCTCATTGTATATCTAATATATATATCAGCAAATGTGTATTGACTTTTTCCTAAGTATGTGCCCAACACTCTTTAAAGCAAGCATGAGCCTAATTTGCTTATCCTTGCACAAAGTTATCCTTGCGCAAAGATGAGCAGTATCATTGCCCCATTTTACAAATGAGGCCAAGGAGGCAGGGGAAGTCATGTACCGTGTCCAAGCCACAGTCAAAAAGCTACAGCCAGGGCGCCACCCGGCAGCCTGCTCCCAGGCCAGCCTCTCCCCTCTCAGCCATGCTCTGCTGGAAGGATAAAGTGCTGGGAACGAGTTTTAGGATGGATCCTCCTGTGGCCTCTCACTTCCAGTTTAGGGGTATTGGGGGAATATGTCACGTAAATGTATGGATTTTTAAGCACGCAGTTTAAAACTCAGGAATGTGCTTATATTAGAAAATATGCATCAATCATTCTTCTCGGTAATCCATCATACCCAAGATCTCAAAGGAGACATCAGCACAAAACGTTCCGAGGTCAAAACCCAAGTTGAGGACAGAAAGAAGAAATGATCTGTAGGATCAAGTGCCATTTGCTAAGGCAAGCAGTTCGGAGTCAGACTAGGTGGGCAGAGCGCCCAAGTCCAACCTAAGAAAGTTGTCTGGTAACTTGAGGGAAGTCTGCACCCAGCGAAGTCAGAGTTTGCAAGCAAAAGCTAACACCAAACACAAAGAGCATTCTGAGATCAGATCCAAAGGAACGTGGAAGCACACAGGAAATACGTACGCGAGCTGGATAAAGAATGAGGTCAAGGACCATTGGAAGTTACTGCTAATCTCATGGCTCCTTGAAAACCCCATTCTCCTTGCTGCCGCCACCCCCCCCCCCCCACCATTATATATTTTTAACTTTTTCATTGTGAATTATGTGAAGGTTGGCGGACCAGCCCATCGCCTTTTATTCAACAATTCAGACACCTTTTGTTCCAATCCACCCATTGCACCCCCTGAATGGACCCACTTCCTCCCTGTGTTCCTGTGTCCACTCCTCCTTTCCTAACCCTCTGAACTCTGTCCTTGGGTAAATGCTTCCCTGCTGGCCCCATTCGCACATGGAGGGGAGCTCCGTTCAGAGGGTGGTGAGGGGCCATAGTCTGGGAGGCCCCACCAGTCTCCATCTGAGCAGGAAGGCTGGTCTCCTGTGGTTTTGAGTTCTGTTCCACATTCTCCTCCACGCCAACCAGGACTGACTGAGACGGTCCTTTCAGAGCCATTGGTAGCAGCAGCAGCCAGACACCAACTAGTCCCTCTGGTCTCAGGGTTGTGGAGACCAATGTTTGCAGGACCCATTAGTCCACTAGACAAATTGTTTCCGTCTGTCTTTCCATTTTTGTCATGCTTCTTTCCTCTTACTCCTACACCTGTTCAGCCAGCACGTCTATTAATCATCTACTCATATTTCCCCATGAAAACTCCATTTGTGAATAAGGTTTCTCGTTCGACTTGGGATCCAGGACGGTGGGCACTGGTCAGAAACTTCCAATGGCGGAATCCAATAAGGCAAAAAAAAAGACAAACCTTTCGACAGGTAGGGGGGGTGACAGGGAGAATCTGCAGCTCAACTGGAAATGTCTGCTCTGCAAGCTTTCACCAAATTCACAAAAAAGCTTTTTAAAAATTATGTCACACAAACAACCAACTCCCCAAAGAAGTGTGTTCTCTTCTGGATCAGCACTAAGAAGTGATGCACAGTGTGCACCACAAAGGCCTCAGAGGTAACTTTTAATATTCCTAGTTGCTACATTCAAAATGGGTAAAACCACACCAGTGAAGTTAATTATAATAAATACTTTATTTAATCCAATTTATACCTTTCTAAAGCATCTAAAAGTATAACGCTGTCTGTCTGTCTGCAAGAGGGAAATACCCACTTGCTTATAGGGAAGACAAGTTAAGATGATTATTGCTCAATTTTACGTACCCATCGCTGAAACTAATGACGAAAAAACAGAAGAATTGTACCAACTTCTACAGTCTGAAGCTGATCAGGCATGAAATCAAGGTGCACTGAGATTTGCTGGTGATTGAAATGCAAACGTTGGAAACAAAGAGGAAAGATCAGACTCAAGACCCAGAGTCTCTGCTCTGAAGTCCGTGCCGACTCATAGCGACCCTCACAGGGCAGAGCAGAACTGCCCCCGTGGGTTTTCAAGACCGAAACTCTTTATGGGAGTATCAAGCCCCATCAGGAGTGGGAAAATATGACCTTAGTGAAAGGAATTAAGCTGGAGAGTCACATGGTAGAACTTATAGGACCAATAATTTATTCATTGCAAATACCTTTTTTCAGCAACATAAACAGTGACTATCCACATAGACAGTGCCAGAAAGAAGGCATAAGAATCTAATCAATTACATCGTAGGGAGAGAGAGTGGGGAAGCTCAATCTCTTCAGCCAAAACAAGGCCAGGCTCTGACTATGGAACAGACTGTCAATTGCATATATTCAAGTTCTGTTTGAAGCTGAAGAAAATTAAACCAAGTCCGTGGGAGCCAAAATACAACCTTGAGTAGATCCCATCTGAATTTGGAGACCATCGCAAGAACAGGTTTGGTGCACTGAACACGAATGCCTGCAGACCTAACTAGTTTGGGATGACACAAGGACATCACGCATGAAGATGTATGCACTTCCTTGAAAAGACAGGAAAGAAACAGCCAAGCAGGGGTCAGAAGGGACTCTGCAATGTGCTCTTGAAGGCAGAGTAGCTCTAGCACGTGGGAAACCGGTTCAGCAAAGGAGCAGAACCGAAAACTGCAAAGGGTAGCTAGAGAAGACAAAGTATTTATAATAAAATATGCAAAGCCCCAAAGGAAGAAAACCAAAAAAGAACACGTTCAACATTTCTCAAGTTGAAAGAACTCCAGGAAAAAAAATTCCCCGATTTGCAAACTATTGAATGATGCGGGAAGCAGTGAAAGAAGGAAGACACATCACTGTATCAAACAGAATTGATTGTCCCGTGGTCCACCACTTCAGGAGGTGGCACGTGATCAGGAAATGATGGTATCGAAGGAAGATGTCAAGCTGCACTGAAGGCTTTAGCCAACTGACCTTGTGGCCACTTCAAAGAAAGGAAGGTGACACCACCAACCCCCCCCCCCAATGAAGAAATTATCTCACCACAGCACTACTACCACATGCAAGTAAAACTATGCTGAAGATAATTCAAAATATGGTTACAGCAAAATACACATCCGCTGGAAGCTGCCAGGAAGTCAAATGAATTCCACTGTGGGTATAGAAAGGTGGGCAGCTTGCTGATGCCAGATGATATTCTCTGAAAGTACAAAATACCAGAAAAGTGTTCACTTATTAACGATGCAAACGCATTTGTCTATGTGGACCACACTTGGATAAGAGGGAGTCCCCCCCCATAAAAAACTGAGTTTTCCCCAAAGCTATGTATTTAAATATTTTCTATAAAACAACCTTATCGCCTTCAAAGTCCTCTCCATTACACTTAATACTTCGGTCTAATCTGCAATTCCATTCTTGGAAACATTCTTGAAACTCATCTATTTGGATGGCTGAAAGCACCTCCCTTGTTTGTTTCTTCACCTATTTTATGTTGTCAAATCACTGACCTTTCCTGTGTCTCACTTCATTCATTCTGGGAAACAAAAAGAAGTCCCACAGAGTGAGTTCAGGTGCGAGGGGCAAGAGGGGCCTGCTGTTTTTTTGCCTAAACCTAGCACCCTGAGACGGCTGGGTGAGCAGGTGCATTGTCGTGGTGGCAAAACCAGTCCCCCATCTGCCACAAATCAGGCCTTTTTTGTTGCACATTGTTATGCAATCTTTTCAGAACCTCTAAATAGAAAGCTTGATTAACAGTCTGACCTGGTGGAACGAACTTCAAATGCACTACAAGTCAACATTTTTGTCTGTTCAGGTAGTTGACGGACGTCCAGAATGAGGTTTTTCATCAATAGACATTTTACCCTTTTTGAAAGGAGAAAATGACTGGTACACTGGGGTTTTTCCCATAGCTCTGTCCTTGTAAGCTGTGTTCAACATCACAATAGTTTCTGCGGCAATTTTCCTGAGCAGGAAACAAAATTTCAGCATGGCACACTGTTCTCTTAAATTGCCCATGACAGAAAACAAGGTTGGAGAGAAATGCTTTTATGATAAAAACTCACAGTGACCAGAGAGAACCTTCCTAGGCGATGCCACTGGGTGCACTAACTCAGAGCAAGTTGCTGGATGCTTGCCTAAGGGAAACAATGCACCCTACGATGATCTGATCTGCGCTGCCCAGTGCAATTCCGGTTTTGGCGGGTACACCCTAGTGAACAAGGTCCAAACTCGGTCAAATGCAGGATGTGCAGGGGGTGACAGGATGGCAACTACCAAGGTCATAATCTCTACAGACGGCAGTGACCTGGAGGGCAAGTTCTCTCTGTTCCTCCTCTCTGAGCTGCAAAGGCTCCTCACGCTGAGGAGGTGAAGGGATTTGAGGATGCTTTCTCTGTCCTCTTGGTTAACTGGGCACAGTGAAAGAAATTCTTCTCGGTCATGGTGAGCGTGGCTGGACCTTTGAGAAAGCACCACTGTCTTCTTGAGGAAGCAAGGAGTGGATGTGCAGGTCCCAGTCAGTTCCGGGAAGGGATTGGCCGCGTGCAGATAGAACATGGCTAACTCTGAGCCGTCTTCTCGTCTCACGAGGGGAGGGGCAAACACATTCCAAACAAGTTCGAAGGCAGACAATTGTTCTGTTGTGTGTGGACGCTAGGGAGCAGGTCCCGGCTCTTCGAGACCCTGTGAACAGTCGAGCCAAGCCCAGGCCAGTGCTGTCTATGGCTCAGCCCACTGACGCAGCTCGGTGGGGGCCTGTGCGCCGCTATCAGGCAGAAGCTACGTCCCGGGGATTTCGAACACCAGCAGGGCCGCCCAAGGTGAACGGGTTTCTGCGGAGCTTCCAGACAGACTGGCTGTCCACTTCTTAGGACTCAGCCACTGAAAAGCTTCCTCACAGCAGCGGATCCTTGTCAGACAACGGCTTTCCAGCATCCCAAGGGACTCTGGCCCTGAACACCACTAAACATGCTGAAGGTGACATGGGTAAAGAGTTCTAAATGCATGGTTGAACTGACAGGAAATCGAATCTTTGGCGGTCAAAACGTAACCCAGAGCAGAAATGCAGAGAGGGGAGCGAACGCAAAAGCTAGCACATTCCTGGGGGCGCCTGGTCCGTGTTTGTGACCTTGACTTTCTATTCTGATAACATGGAATGCAAGAGAAAGGAAAACAAAAATGCCCGAGGAGAGAGACCTACAGGAACCCCATGCCCAAGTCTGCTAAGGCTTGTGGGGTAAAGCAAGCTCGTCCTGCAGAGGGAACCGCACGGAAACCTGGTCGTTCAACCTGGGTTTCAGGTGAAAGAAATTAATCTCACCTGAGAACCTGCAACCATGTGGATGCATAGCATAATTTTATATGACCTGTGTGGTCTAAACCTTATGAGTCTTTTAACATTAAAAAAAAATCTCTGAATGGTGAATTTTATGGTATGCGAATTACATCATATCATATATGATATACACCTTTAACGAGACAGGGGAGTGCTCCTGATCTGTAGGGCACGCAGGCACCTAAGAGACTCAATGGAAGTTCTTCCTAGTTTAACAGACCTTTACAACCCCATGTTATCAGTACTGGTAAAACTCGAAGAGATGCCAGTCAAAAATCACAGACTACCCAAGAAAATTCAGAGCAGAACTCAGCAGAAACCACAGAGTCAAATTAGCTGGGAAGACTTCAAATGCTGGACTTTATCAAACAAAGAATATATAATAAAAATACCAGGAAAAAGTCATTGCCCAGAGTTCATTTTGATGCCTGGTGGCTCTTAGGACAGAGTAGAACTGCCTCAGAGGCCATCCAAGGCTGTAAAGGCGGCAACCTTTACGGATACACACTTGACCTCTCTCTTCCACAGTGGCCAGTAGAGTTCAAACTGCTGACCTTTCTGCTGCTCAATGCTTACCTCTTGGGCAACCACGCTTCCTAAATAAGTGCACAACTAAGTTAAAATAAATGAAAGGACATGGGACATTCGGGGAAATGAGATGATAAATAATGACCAAGAGGATTTGAAAAAAAAACAAAATGGAAATTCTATATATGAAAAAGCCAAGCAAAAACCCGAACAACTCAAGAGCCTGTTAGAGATCAATGAAGAGAGAAGACTTAGAACATAAGAAGCAAACAAACAAGTGAATATTCAGAATAGCAACAGAAATTAAAGAGAAGATATGAAAAGGTTTGAGAGACAAGAAAAAACATAGTGAGAAAGCCCAACACACATATAACTGGAGTTCTAGCAGGCGAGGGCAATTGGAGAAGTAGCAATATTCGCTGAAGTATTGCTGCTGTCATGTGTCATAGAGTCAGTTCTGCTGACTGTATCAGCTGACTATCTAGGGTAGTCAGTCAGCTACCTACCCATGTACAACAGAACGCAACAATGCCCGGTCCTGCACCGTGCTTACAACCATTGTCACGCTTGACCCCATTCTTGGAGCCCCTGTGTCCATCTATCTTGTTGAGGGCCTTCCTGCTTTTCACTGCCCCTCCACTTTACCAAGCATGATGTCCTACTCCAGAGACCGACCTCTCCTAGCAACATGTGCAAAATAAAAGTAATGATTAGGAATTTTTGATAACTGGGGAAGAGCATAAATTATCAGGCAAAGGAAGCCCCATAAAACTAAGAAGGCTAAGAAATCTAAACCTGCCTTATGGGGAACTTGTAAAAATCAAAGAGAATATCTTTAAAGCAACCCCCAGGTATTTACCATGCACACATACAGAGTAATACAGAGAAAGTCAGTGGGGAAGGAAAGAGATAAGAAAAAGAAAATGAAGGCGGCAGTGGTGGTCAGCGTTTGGTTTCTTAAATAACAGCCTTACAGAACCCATTTGATTAAACTGGTGGTGGGTAAGGATTGGACTGCTAATCACAAGGTCAATGGTTCAAACCCACCAGCCATTCTGTAGGATCAAGATGAGGCTACCTGCTCCCATAAAGACGTAGAGCCTCGGAAACCCTACATAAGATCAGTATGAGTCATAATAAACTCAATAACAGTGGATTTAAGTTTGATAAAAATAAACCACATTTTAAAAGTTGAATAATATATCACATAAAAGTTTAGCATCATTAAGCGAAGAATTTTTTTTCAAATCCCTATGGTGTGTATCTCATAGAAAGAGCCCAACCTCATTGCCATCAAGTTGGTCCTGACTCATAGCAACCACAGTGGGCAGAGCTGAACTGCCTAGGTTTGCAAGGCTACATGTCTTTAGGGAAGCAGACTGCCAGATCTTTCTTCTGCAGATCCACTGACAGGTCAAACAGCAGACCACTTGGTTGGCAAGCAAGCCCTTAACCACCGGGCCACCAGCGCTTCTAGAAAGAACATGAATGTGTAATTACAAGACAACAACAACAAAAGGACAATAAATGTGAAAGTACTGGAAAACAAAGAAATGTAAACCCAAGCAAGAAATTATCTTATTTAATTTTTTATTGAGAGATTGTCTATCAAATTGGCAAATGTTAATATCTACTGCCAGCACAAATTCGGAAAATGGACAGTGATGTGGTTGGTAAGAATGTAACCGGGCCAGTATTTCTGGTGGGAAACAGTGATCTGTATCAAAAGTCATGAAGGTGGGCATATTTTTTTCAACAGGAATTCCATTCCTGGAAATTAATTCTAAGGAAAGTATTAAGGAAGTACGCAAGGTTTTAAATGTAAGGAAGTTTATCAGAACATTGTTTATAATAATGAAAATTGGAAAAAACCTAAATTTCTGCAGTTGGGAGTTGGCTGGCTTAATTATTATGAGACAACAACATTTTAAAAGCTTAACCAAAATATAATAATTATATAAAGCCTGGAATATGCATGATGCTCACTCTGCATTTTAAGTGAAAATTACAACATGGTATGTACCAGCTGATCCTATTCTCATGTTACTAAACATGTGTGTTTGGGGAGGGGGATGTGTGTCCTAAGAACCCCAAAAAAGAGGCTATCTTAGCAAGGCCACAATCTCTGAGGAGCTGGAGAAGCGACTTTGTAATGGGTTTTCTCTGGTCCCCAGCCTGTCCCCCAGTGAAGGCTGTATTCATTTCCGACAGTGGCCATAACAGATTTTCACCAACTGGCTGACTTCAAACAACCGAAATGTATTCTCTCACCATCAGGAGACCAGAATTCCATGCGCAGAGTGTTAGAAGGGATGGTTCCTCCCAGAGGCTCTGAGAGAGAGAAGCCTTCCTTCTCTGGCCGCCGCCCTCGCTGCTCTGGTGTTCACTGGCTTAGAGACACACCACTCCAATCTGTCTCCGTCTACACAGGGCCTTCCTCCCGGGGTGCCCATGTCCTTTCCTTTTCTTCAGAGGACTCCGGTCATTGGATTGAAGGTCCCCTCTGAAACCAGTAAAAACTTCGCTCCAGGTCCCTAACGAACGACATCAACGAAGATCCCATTCTTACTAAGGCCCTGCTTCCAAAGGAGGCTCTGTGTAGATAGGAACTTTATGGAAGCATTATTCAACCCCTACACAGCCTGAAGGCCTTGACCATAAAGTCGGTGCATGCAACTTGATAATGACTCCGTGGGTAGGTTCTGCCTCCAACGGTGCTTCTGGAACAAGAATGGGAGTTGATTTTGATGGAGTAGTTCAAAGATTGATAGTGACCGGGCCCGGACTCTTGAGTGCTGGGCATCTAACTGCTCTCAGGCCCAGTCATGGCCCCAGCTGGTGGCCTGGTCAGAAAGGGCTGCCCAACATGATCTCCCCAGGGCAGCCAGCGGCACCAAGGCACCCCCTGGCCTGTGCTGCTACTGCTGGGCCCTACTGAACTTGGAAACCTGCTGACTTTGCTGACACCTCCAGCCCTTACTGGTGCCATCACTACTGGGTGGGGGAGGCGGGGTGCGGCTAGGAGAAGCTCCAGCCTCTACTGCCCCTCTTTAGCAAGAGATCGTTCTCTTTCTTCCCTTCTGAGTATGAGACTCACAGGAGGCGACATTCAAGACGCGGTTTGTGTTACCCTGCCTTGTAATTGTGTGTTCTCAAGGTCTTCTGCAGAAGGGAAAGAACCTGCTTCCAGCTTCTTGCCTGAATCCAGAGATTCAGTTCTTAATGAGAGAGACACAGGGTTAGATCTCTGGACCCAACACTTACATACCCTGTGATACTAGGCAAGAGAGAGAATTTCTCTGGGCCTTGGCTTCCTCATCTGTAAAATGGGCATAACTACCTACTCCACTGGCTGGTGAAGGTTACTGGGAACATTTTCTGCATATCTATGTAAGCACAGCACAACAGCCAGTTCATAGTGAGTGTTACAGAGGTTGTAGCTAGTAAATAGATTTCGATTTATCAACTTTTCGCAAATAGATTTGGATATGCCCTTTGCGGGCACTTTGAATCTGACAGGCTGGGCTCCCCATCCTTCTCCCCGAAGTGGGTCAGAGCTGACAGCACAGGTGAAAACATCCGGAGTTCCCAGCACACTCTTGGCAGCTAAGAGTCCACCCGGACGCAAGGCCTGAGGTTGGGCGGGTGTGTGCACTCCACTCCGCGACACTTCCCTAGGTGATACAGGGAGAGCTTAGAGGGCACAACTGAGACTTTGGACCACCTCAGGCGTGCCAAGGTCCCCAAGAATGGCATCCCAGTGGCCCTTGTTTCCCTCTGAGTCCCCCTCTACTCTTTCATTGCCTGCTGACTGCTCCTCAGAAATGGGATCGACAAACCAAGCAGGCTGAGGCTGGCCGCTCCCTTAGCCCACCTCGAGTGCCAACCAGCCTCCTGACTGTGGGTGTTGGCGTGTTCAGTACCAATCCGTACAGCGTCTCAGGGAGCATGCTAGGTCCAGGGTCAAAACCCTTACTGAAGCCCAAGGCTTGAGCCTTTCTCCAGCACTGCACGATGAGGGCTGTCATGGGTGTGCTGTGCGGTGTCACTTCCTATTCAGGCCCCGTGGAAAACTCGAGCAGTAAAGCAAGGTGGGATGAAGTGTACAAGACTCAGCAGGGTCCTACCACTTGCAGGGAAAGGTACCAGGGGACCCATCCTTGCTCCCGCTCCTGGTAGACAACAGAACATGGCCCTGGAGAAGTGGCAAGGAGACAGGAGGAGCCCAGGAGGCTCTGCCCCACATACATTCACAGGGACTCCTCCTCTGGCAGAGCGAGGGCACCCTGCAGGCTCAACTGTGGCACGTCACCCAGGCCCTCTCCCCAGATGACCAGAGACCCTCATCCAAACCCCACTGGTATCCCATGGCCACCGGAGTCCCCAGCCTCATCCTGACATTTGTCCCAGTTCCTCCGACACCTCTGGAGCTGGAGATGCTCTTCCCTCTGGGTCAGCCCATCAGGTCCCTGGGGCTGTGGGGTCGCTGTCATTGCTGTTGTTGGTGCCAGGAAGTCTGTTCCAGCTCATCGCCACCCTCGGTGCAACAGAACAAAACACTGCCCCGTCCTGTGCCATCCTCATGATGGTCATGTTTGAGCCACTGTCCCAGCCACCAGGCCAATCCTTCTCCTTAGAGTTCTTCGTCTTCTTCACCGACCCTCTACTTGGCCATGTGTGACATCTGTGTTAGTCTGAGTAGACCAGAGGAACAAATCCACAGAAACTCATGTGTACATAAAAGTTTTAGGTAACGGGTAGGTATACATTAAGAAAGCATCCCAATCCAGTGCTGCCCGAGCCCACAAGTCCCACATTAGCCCATAGGTCCCACACCGATCTACAGAGTTCTCCTCAATCTCACAAAACACACACAATGACGCCGACTGCAGGAGGAAAGCCGAATCAGTGAGCGTGTAAGCATCTCAGTGCTAGCGGGGGTCTCCATACGGCTGCTCCAGCACCCTGGGCTGCATCAGGGTAGGTCCATGAGGCGTCTCCTCAGAGATGTTTCACAGGAAGTGAGCCTTGCCAGCTGAAGCAGGAATTGGCTCAGGCAGCTGCACCCTGGCCGACCATCAGAAGGAGACCCGAGAACTAGAAAGATGAGGCTCACCGAGCCATTTCTCTCTCCACTCTTCAGTTAACCCCACATCTGTGTCTTCTGTCTATTGGCCAGGTTGGCAGAATAATCCTTAACTATCTCAACACCCTTCTCCAGGGCCTGGCCTCTCCTGACACTTGTCCAAACTCTCGCCACTCTCGCTTCTAAGGAGCATGCTGGCTGTCCTTCTTCCAGGACAGATTTGTTTGTCCCTCTGGAAGTCCACAGTACTTTCCGTCGTCCTCACCGGCGCCTCAGTTCACACGCGCCGATTCTCCCACCGTCCTCCCGAGTCGCCGTCCCACTTTCACGTGCATGTGCGGTCTCCTGGTCCGGGCGTGAGGACTGAGGATTGTTTCCTTCACATGAGTTGCAATCTAGGCTGAAAGCGGCAGTCTCTGATTTGCATGAATGGGGACTAAATTAACAAGCGCGTTTTATTGCTTTGCCTGGTTTATTTATTTATTTTTGCTTTTGTTCCGCCCCCCCTCCCCTGCGAGTCCCCCCAAATTGGCAACTTTCTCTTCTGCAGAGTCTTAATGCTCTAGAACATCTGTTTGTGAACCAGCATCCTCAGGGATGCGAGCACGGCACGTGGAAGGAGCAGGATTTCCTAATTAGAAGCTGCTGGAGAGTCAAATCCTCCCCCTCCCCCAACAATGGCTTCAGGGTGCTTCGGTTTAGACTGCTTCTGAGGAGCGGAGTGGGACGGTACGGGGAATGTGTGGTGTCATCCAGTGGGGCCATTTCCCCCGGGAGGGCCTGTGCCACCCCCACAGGGTGCCAGGCGGCGGCAGGGCTGGAAGTCCAGTGCTGCCAGTACGAGCTTGTGCTTCTGCGGCCCAGGGTTGAAGAACGAGCCCTTTATTCTCCCTTCCTTCTACGCACAGTTCAATCTCCCTGACGCTGACTCCACGCTGACCAAGGGCCAGGTGTCTTCACAGCCAGGCTCTCATTTAATCCTCAGGACAGCCCTGCCCAGTAGGCATCGTCACCCTCACCCAGCACTCCGGAAACTGAGCACAGAAACACAATTTACCCCCAGGCTCCTCAGTCTTCACCTGCACCCAACCCTCAACCTGCCCTTCAATTGTACGGTGGACCACACTGTCCCTCTCTACAGAGAGGAAATAGAGGTGCCTGTCACACGGACTTTGGAATTAGATGGACTTGAGTTTGACAATAGTTTCATGTCGGCTGGAAGACTGAGCGAGATGGCTTCTAAAACCAACTTCTAACTTGAAGGTCATCGTATAGCTAACTAAACTCACCACCATAGAGTCAATGCTGACTCGTGGCAGTCCCATGGCACAGGGCAGAACTGCGCCGTGAGCGTCCAAGACTAACTGTGAGCCAGCACAGAGACAGTCTTTCTCCTGAGGGGCAGTGGGTGGTCTCGAACGGTAGATCTTTTGGATTGCAACCCAATGCGGAACCACTTGGCCACAGAGCTCCTATAGAGCCAAGAGAACCAGAATGGAGAATGAGTTTGAGGAATTAGACAAGTCTGTTTTTGAAATGTGAAGTTAAGAGTCGTATTTTACTTTCCAAGTTGAAGTGTCCAGTAAGCAGCTGAAGAGATGGGACTGGGCCTGAGGGGTCAACCCAAGGAGACGGCATGAGAAAGGCGAGGCAGGGACAGAGTCAGTAGACGGCTTGAACTAAGAGCGGAAAGCAGAGCCTGGGGAGAGCTTGTGACCACACAGCAAAGGCAGGATGAGATCACTCAACAAAGCATGCTGGGGCAACTGGACCTCCATCTGCTAAGGAATGAAGTTGTACCTCCTACGACATATATTCAAGCTCAAACTGGTTTCCCCCACTGCACATCGTATGGGTGAGAGAGCCTCGCCTTTCTACCTCGGAGCAGCTGGGGATTTCAAGCTACACCAGCAGGACTCCTCAGACCCAAAAACTCCAACCTTACTGCCGTTGAGTCAATGTCAACTCGTAGCACCCGTCTAGGTCAGGGTAAAACTGCTGCTCTGGGTTTCTGAGATCAGCCCTCATGTATAACAGAGAGTTTTATATAAAGGGTAGGTGCACATCAAGAAAACACCCCAGTGCTGCCCAAGCCCACAAGTCCAACATTAGCCCATATATCGGACACCAACCCACAAAGTCCTCCTCCATCTCACAAAACACACGCAATGATGCCGACTGCGGGAGGAAAGCCGAATCAGTGAATGTGTAGCATCTCAGCACTGGCAGGGGTCTCCACATGGCTGCTCCAGCACCCAGGGCTGCATCGGGGTAGGTCCATGCAACTTCTCCTTGGGGATATCTTGCAGGAAGTGAGCCTTGCCAGCTGAAGCAGGGAACTGACTAAGGCAGCTGCACCCTGGTCCGACCATCAGAGAGCAGGAGACCCAAGAACTAGAAAGGCGAGGCTCACCGAGCCATTTATCCCTCTGCCCTTCAATTAACCCCACATGTTGGCACAAGAAACTATCTCAGTTGGTAAGAGCCCTGACCCATTGGTGGTGTGGATGCAAAAAGGTGCAGCCACTGTGGAAACAGTTTGATTGCTCCTCAAAAAACTAAACATAGAAATACTCCTGTAGGTATCAACATAGCCACTGCCACTCATAGGTATATGTTTAAACTCAAAACTCCAACTCACTGCCACCAAGTCAAGTCCAACTCATAATGACTCTATAGGACAGGGTAGAAGTGGCCCCATGGCTGTCTGTGGCTGTGACTCGTTATGAGAGTAAAAGGGCCAGTCTTTCTCCCTCTGTGCAGCTGGTGGGTTCGAACTGCTGACCTTGCAGTTAGCAGCCCAACACATAACCACTACACCATCAGATTCAAGAGAATTGAAAGCAGGGACTAAAATAGGCACTTACATGCCCACGTTCCTAGCAACCTTATCCATAATAGCCCAGAGGGACAAACAATGCATGTGTCCTCCAAAATGTGAACGGATAAGCAAAATGTAGCATATACACACAAGGAAATATTACTCAGTCATCATGAGAAATGCAGTTCTATGCTTCTGATCCACAGCTCAACCTTGGCGGCATTATGCCAAGAAGTCAGACACAAAAGAGCAGATACTGTCCAATCCCACTGACATAAAATCGCCAGAGCAGGCAACCACTGGCTGGGGAGGAAAACTTGAAAATGATTACTTAATGAGTACTAACTTTATTCTTAGAGGGATGAACAACTTGGTGACTACTGTATAACATGATGAGTGTAAATAATGTCACTGAATTGTCCACTTAAAATGACAAAATTTTTGTTACCGCCCCACCGCACCCCGGAAAAAAAAAGTCAATAAGAGAGAGAGAGACTAGGCACCAGTACAAGGAAGGTGGTAGCGACTGAGAGAGGCAGCAGAGAGAGGCTCGGGTAACCCACACCTGCGTAAAGAGTCATGGGTAGTCACTAAGGTCTTCCCAGAGTGCCACACAGTGGATGGAAGAAGGGGTCAAATTAGAGCAATGAGGGAGAGGCTCTGAAACGGTAAGACACACCCACCAGCCATGGAATCTCTGTTGCCCAGCAACACCTCTCCTGAGCCAGTGCCAAGTCTCTCTCTCTGGTCCTTGCCACGTGGGCCTGACCTTGGGCCTCTGTTTTTGAGCTGCTCCTCTGCTCTGTTCCATAATCTCTGAGGCCCTGGCCTCAGCCTCCACCGCTCCCACAGCGATGTGGAACATGCTTTTCTTGTGGCGGTCCTGGGCTTTCTTTCTGGCTCTTATACACAGAGGAATGGCTTTGCAGATCATACCCCGGAGGAAACAGGGTGTCTTAAGTCACACCCTCTAGTAAGGTTACATCTACGAAGGATACGAAACCAAATCCAAACTCACAGCCATTGAGTCAATGCCGCCTCACAGTGACCCTAAGAGACAGGGAGGAACTGCCCCTGTGAGTTTCTGAGACTGTAATTTTTTGAAGGAGTAAAAAAGCCCCATCTTTCTCCTGCAGAGCTGCCACTGCGACACGAACCACTAGACCATCAGGGCTCCTTGCTGCAACAGGGATTTCAGCCGCAGGCATGGTATCACTCTGCCCAGACTCCAGAAACAAATCCAGGGAGACTCGTGTGTGTGTAAGAGAACGTCATATCAAAGAGTAATTGCCTATTGAAAAAACATCCCAGCTCAGTCCAGATCAAGTCCCTAAGTCCAATGCTAGCCCATATGTCTGATAGTAGGCCATAAATTCCTCTTTAGACTCACACAGCCATGCAATAATGCCAAGTGAAGAAAGATCACAGGCCAGTGGGTGGAAAGTCTTGTGGATCCAGTAGCAGCAGTGGAAGTATCTCAGCGCTGGCATGGGTCTCCATGTGGCTCCTCCAGCTCCAGGGCTCTGGCTACATCACCCTAGTTCCATGTGGCTTGTCAACAGGAATGTCAAGCAGAGAGTGTGTGTCTGGCCTTCAGTGAGCTATTTATCTCCTTAGTGCCTCCAAATGAGGTCATCTAGCTGCAACCTGATTGACAGGTGAAACTTCACCCCTTCGCTCTTAATAGTCTCGAGTTGACACCAGATTCTAAGTACCACAGGTATAGAGTCCAGAATTATAATACATCCCATCAGGAATTATGGCTAAAAGGGCCATGCTAATTGACTGTGTCCCCAAGGACCATAGCAGAGCACTGGTCTGATCCTTAGGCAGCAGAGCAGACCCCAAAAGATCTTGGAAGTAACAGCTCCAAATCCACAACACAGGCAATGAATTGAATTTATGAATTCAAAGACTATTCATTGAGCACCAAGCATAGGCAAGATGCAGTGCGTGTTACAAGGATGAATCAGATATGGAATCTGCCTCGAGGAGCTTGCTGCTTCCCGGAGAGCTGGGCCATGTAAATGTATCATTAGAATACCACTGGGATGTGAGAAGTGACCCAGGGTGCAGGCAGTGGACAAGAAAGCCAATCTCCCCACCCTCCGTCCCAGATAAAACCTGACCCCTTCAAGGCTGATGCCTGGTGCCTGGTCTGCCTGAATGCCTTCACCCAGGAGCCATCCTGGAGGGGATTTCTGGCCGGATGGCGGGGGCTGGATATTTTGGGGGCAGGCAGGAACCTTGGGGGTGTGGAGGATGGTGGCTGCGATCTCACCAGAAAGGCAGCCGGCCCCTCGCCCGCCCGTCTGCCCCGGGCTGTGTTTTGAAATGCTGCTGGCGGATGTAATGATTTTGGGTGGAGGACATTTGGGAGCCAAATGAGTCTGTGTGAACAAAGGCCTCGGCCCTCAATCTGGACTGCCCAGGGCTCCCAGGGAGCTCCGTTTCCTTCCTCATCCTTACCCTGAAAGGAGCCACTCTCAGAAAAGGCAGACTCACCGAGACAGGTTTGGGCCCGAGAGCAGATGGTGTGATTTTGACAAAGTATCCACGGAAACATGGGCCTCTAGGAAGGAAAGTTGGCGGGCATAGTGCCTCTGCCCGCTACCTGCCTGGAGAGAGAGTGGGCTTTGGTTCTGCTGAGCATCCTGGCGCAGGGAGAGGAGGGGGCACATGTGGAACTGAAGCCAGACCCAGGGCAAGGGAAGGGGGATTCAGGCTGCCTACAAGGTGCAGGAACTAGATATGACCTCGAGTTCCGGGATGTACAATTAATCCTATAGGCTTACAAATAAAAGCTTGGTTACAAGTGAATGATTGAATTGTATGTTTTATAAGTTCTATGCCAATAAAACCTTTTTTTTTAAAACAAAAAGCTTGCAGAAAGAGTGTCAGGGCTGAAGGCTAGAAGAGCCCAGTTGTGTGGGTGTCTGGCTGGTTTCTGTGCTCACCATGTTCTCTGCCCCTCTCGCTCTTGGGAAACACCGGCAGAGCTGCCCAAGAGGAGGCTCCTTAGCCAAGGGCAGGCTGGGTGGGGGCAGGGCCTGCACCCTATCGTCTGTGTTGTCACCATACATTCGCTCACACCCAGAGAGGAAGCCGGTGGCAGGCCTCCACCAAAGGAGGCCTGCCAGGTTAGTGAAACAATAAAAAGGCAAGGAAAAACATCCTGGCTCTGAGGAGGAAGAGGGGGGAGAGGGTGGGCCCGAGGAGGGGGCAGGAAGAAGCCGCCGCCACGGGGGCCTGTGCAGGTTGAACTGAATGAGCCCAGGTTCTGGGCCGTCACCATGGACACCGCACTGGCCTTGTCTAAGTTCTGGACTTCGCTTATCCCGCAGCCCTCTGTGAAGCGGCCTGGGTACTGAGGAATCACGGAGAGGCCATTTAACTGAATGCTGACCTGGTGAGCAAATGCACACACGGACATGGACCGCTGTCCACAGATGCACGCACCAGTGTTGACCGCCGTGAGCCAAAGCACAGAGAGCAACAACACTCCAGCACAAGATGCAGGCAGGTGCCCGTGCGCGAGGGGACCAGGGGCCGAGCTTCTCCAGTGACCCTTACGCAGGGCCAGGGACTCCCCATGGGGAGAAGGGGTCCCATCAGGGCTGGGGACACCATCTGTTGGGGCTCTATGAGTAAAATCCATTTTAAAGAGGTGAATACAAAGTTTAATGACATGCTTTTAAAATGAAGATTGGGGGCCTTCCCTCTCTATTCCCATATGACCAGTATTTTAAAGAATCAGCTGTATAACATGACAAAACTGAAACTCACCGCCATCAAGCCGGTGCCAGCTCATAACAACCCTATAGGACAGGGCCCCCACGGGTTCCGGAGACTGTTACCCTTTCCAGCTCAGAGAGCCTCCTCTTTCTCCAGCAGAGCGGCTGACAGGTTCAAGCAGCTGACCTTGTGTGTGGCAGCTCAGCAGGTAATCACTGCCTCGCCAAGGCTCCCTATGGACAGTCCACTGTAAAAGTTACATACACAGAAATAGAGGAAGAAAGGATAAGAAAGAACAGGGTGTCATGGTAAGAGTTGTACGAGCCCCCAATAACATGATTTTTTAAAAAAAGAGGAGCTGATCCCAAGAGCTCAATAGAAAGTACATGTGTAGAAATGAGCGATGGCAATATATGTACAATTGTGTCTGATCCAATTGATGTATGGGTTGTAACAAGAGTTGCAAGAGTGCCAATAAAATGATCTTTAAAAAAAGAAAGGACAGTGTGAAACAGCTCCAGTGACATGGTAACATGACGAACTCAAAGGAAAACCCAGAAGGGCCAGGGCAGGCTTCCTGCACGGGCTTCACAGTGCGTATGAGCACTCAGGTCCCGGTGGCCGTTTCCTGCTCTGGCTGGGATGGTGCTGTGACATCCTATGCAGCCCACGACCCAGAGAGAATCAACTGTAGTAAGCGAATATTAAAAAAAAAAAAAAAGACATTAGAAAGGGAAGGAGGGAGGGGGTCCCGTGTGAGTAAAGCAAACCAACCAACAAGGAGGCAAGAGACCAAGAGGACTGAGGCTCTGAGTGTGCGCCAGCCGCAGGATGGGGGCCCTTAAGAAGCAGAGGGGACCCGGGCTTGGGGAGAGGCAGGGGTGCCATTTGCATTGATGGGCTCAGAGTCCACTCATATCTATTTAGGGCCTCCCGAGAGCGGCCCAGTGACGATCTCATTGAACGTTTTCATGCCAACCCTGCCAGGCATCTGTCATCTGTGGTGCTTCCAGTGCAGCAACGTCCGGCTGCAGAGGCTGAAGGTACAGATGCGGATTTCGGAAGGAGAGAAAGGCTGCTCAGAGAAAGCAGGGGAGGCACGCCACATCATCCCCTCCATCCTTGGTCCCCCAGCTCTCCCCGGGCCCGCCTCCTCCCTTCCCCTTGCACTTCCAGCAAACCCTGATTCGCTCCTTACAAGCAGGTGGGGCACCTGTACCCCCACAAAGTCTTCTGCTGAGAGACTTCGCTCCTTCAGGTCTACTGTTTGGGCTGGGTAAACGATCGCACTTTCTTTTATCACAGTTCCATCTTCCTGACGAGGACGGGGCTGACTTTCATCTAGGGCTGGGTGGGGACCATCCGGCCATGAACTCATCCACAGTGCTCACATCACAAGCCTCACGAAAGAGGCGCATTTCCAGCCACCGCATCAGGGGTGGGTTCGGTAAATCTCAGCCCAGAATAGCGCAAACAGGAGGCTATAAATATCCAAAGGGCCTGAGGCGGCAGAAAATGGCCCTAGGAGGTGCTCGTCACTGAAAGAGAATGGGGTGTGAGCAGGGCAGGGAGACAGGGCCCAGGGCAGGACTGTGAGGACTACTCCCCACTCCGAGGAAGTGGGAGGAGATGGGAGACAGCAAAAGGTGAAGGGGCAGCAGGAAGCGCAGGCCCGTGGAACTGCCCAGCCAGTGGAGCACCCTAAGAACCAGAGGACAGTTTTGGGAGGAGGGCATTGATTGGTCCGGGGGAGCAGAAGCAGTAGAGAGGAGAAAGACATGAAAGGGGGAAAAGGGCCAGAGACACTTCCTAGAAATGTCCTCTCTTTCTGTCTCTTCTGCAACTTTCTGTTCTCATCCTCAGTTCAAACCTCCCTTCACAAAGCCGCGCCTCGATGGAGTCATGGGAATGACGCTGGGCGCATTCCCAGGAAGCACTGGTGCCAGACGGCGGTGCACGCGGCATATACTTGTTTGCAGAGCACATCCCCAGGGTCCCAGGCACTTGGCTCTCACACAGCCCAGGTCCTTTCATTGTCGTTTTGCAGAGAGCGAAACCGGGGCTCAGAGATGACACAGCTTGCCCAAGACTGTGGTCAGTTCCTTCCACTCTGGCTCAAAACGTGTGCTGTGTCTACACTGCAGAGCACTCTCACACACTTAAGATTTGCTCCTCCTTGGAAGTCCCATTAAGGAAGCAGGAGAGTTATTAGCTTCAACTTGAACGAGGTATTTAAGATCCAGGAAAGTAGGCAGCTGCCCAATGGCAAACACTCAGTGGCAAATTGGAAGGGCTAGACCCAAAGTCCTCTTGGGGGGTCCACAGCGACGGATCTTGTCTAGTTATCCCAGCAGCTCCCCATGTGGCACTCCGTGACCGCGCATGCCTCGATGACACACCAGGGTTTCCTGGGAGGTGCCGGGATGATCCAGGGGGATACCAAGCTCCACCCTGATGCGGGCCCTTAGTGCACACGTTCTTAAAGACCAGCAGGACACTGAGTACTGGTTGGTTTTGTTTTCTCTGAAAAAGAGGCAAAGCAGTTGGGAACATTTGCTCTAGGTCACTCCTAACACGCCACGAGCATTCACTTGCTCAAGTGGGCATGAGCCTCTTCAGAGGGGTCTCACCGCGATAATGCTTATTCCAATCGTGTGGTTCGTGTTCAAGCCATTTGCTAAAATCCCTTAATGTTCAGCAGCGCCTGCAGAGCGTCCTCTTAACCATCTTGGGGAAACGTCACATTCTCATGGAAACGTTACCCCTTGAAAAGGCGCTGGGCGTCTGAAGGAAACACACAGGCGTTCAAAGCCCCTCGGACAGGTGAGTTAGGAGAGATCGAGGTGGGTGACACCAGTGGTGGGTGCACGAGGAGGTTCCCCTGTGCTCCGCTTGTGTGCCCCTCCCCCCGCCCACTGGCTCTGCAGACGGACCCTCAGTCACGTTCTCGAGGCATGGGTCCACCAGGCCCAAAGGTTCTGACTCAAAGGAGACACTCCGTGGCCACAGAGGGCCGAGTAGGGTGGGTTGATTTGTGTTAAAGGCTCACTCCTTGGCACTCACCCTAGTGTACCATGCTTTACGGAGTCCTGCGTGCTTCGTGTGCGTGTGTCTAGTGTCCGCAGAGGACTGCAATCTCCTAGATCTGGAAGGGAGGGGGAGTTGTCGCTCTGGGGGGTTCTGACTTCAAATCTCGCTCTCTCTTCTCTCTGTGTTTGACGCTATGACGGACAGGGAGGTCTAGGATACCAAGAAGGGAGGTTGGCAAGGGTCCAGGGTGATGGAGGATTTGGCAGCAGAGGTCCCTGAAAGCTGGAACGTGCCCCTTGTCCAAATCTGGAAGCCTGGCAGGCTGGAGGAGAGAGGTGGCTGTAGACACAAGGGTGGGCATAAACAAGCGCAGGTTCAGCAGCATCACCGCTGCTAGTACCGATAGGGCCCCACTGCCCACACACCAGGCACTCTGCTTTTCAGGGTTAGATACCACTTATGTTGTCTGAACCACCACACACACTGCCATCAAGTCGGCTTTGACATAGACAAGATTTCGGGGGCTTGTAGAACTTTACGGGAAAAGGTAGCTTCATCTTTCTCCCAAAGAGGGGTCGGTGGGTTTGAACTGCCGACCTTGCAGTTAGCAGTCCAGTGCGTCCCTGATGGCATCATCAGAGCTTCTTGTTCCTTAAGTAGGGGTTCTGTTAGTAGCCCATTTGACAGATGAGAAACAGAACACACGCACACAAATCGAACTCACTGCCATCATCTCTCTCTCTCTCTCTCTCTCTCTCTCTCTCTCTCTCTCTCCTCCCTTCCTCAGCAGCCAGGGTCTCCAGTGGGCCAGAGCAGCCCCACCCCGAGTGTGTTTTATTACTCCAAAAGTAGGCGGTGAGGGATCACAGTCTTTCCTGCCTGCTATGCCATCTGAGCTAAACCCTTTGCACCGACTTTCATGGGGCAGGAAAGCCAGAAGAGAACCTTGAAGTTCAAGTACCCCAGAAGTGAACTATAAAATCAAAAGATACTCGTCTGTGTCAGACTTAGCAGCTGGTCTTTCCAGATGCCGAAGAGCTCTTGGAACAAGAGTCCTCGATCACATGCTGAGACGGGCCCTGCTGCCGTGCCCTCTGGGGCGGTGATCAGCTGCCGTCGGGCACAGGCTCCCTGGACTGAGTCCTGTGCTCGGCCAACTGAGGGGAACCGCGCGGGGCACAAGCCAGTGCTGTCTTTCAAGGAGCTGGGGGCCTGCTGGCATCTGGGGCCGTGGCTGCACGTCAGATCCAGCATCCTCCATCTTCAAGTCACAGCGACATGACTAGACGCCTGGTTTCTAGCCTGAGGGGACGGGCTCGTGGTGACCCTGCGAGCTCACCATGTCCTTGTCAGGTTGTGATGAGTCCACCCTCTCAGCCAGGCGAAAAACCAAGCGTTCGGTCTCCCCGCTGAGAAAGTGAGGCTCCACGTGGGTAGACGACACGGCGCTTTAGGCAGGGGATGGGTCTTTGTCATCAGTGAGTCCAAGTTAAAATAAACGGAGGCTAAGATTTCTCCAGAGTCATGCCGTGTCCCTGAACCTTTCCCTCGGCGCACCGCAGGCTGGAGGAGAATCGCCCCCATCGCGCCCGCCCCGGCTCTGTCCCAAGAAGAGTTATGAACCGGTCCCAGGAACTTTCTGCATGGCTGCGAGGCTCGCTGCCATCGCTGCAGACAGACCTGCCTGGATTTGTCAGGCAATCTCCCAAACGAAATGAACCTCGCATCTTGTCCTGAACTGAATGAAGGGGCTCAATGCAGACTCCTATCCTGACGCTGGCCAGAAACCAGCCAGGCTATCAGCTGAGAGAGCCCTAAAACTAAACTGAGTCTTCTTTGCCGTCCTGATTTTGGAAATAACCCTTTCATGAGTCAAGAAAGATCTTTCCCAGGCCTTTTGATTGCTGAATGACTGAGGTCCCCTGAACATGCGGAGCAGTCTCAAACTGTTCTTAGATGCCCCAATTAAAGTTTTGTTTTGCCCAATACCCCAACATGCACAGGCTCCATTATGGCCCATGAGATGGACCTCATTTAGAAGGCAGATGCCCAGGACTGAGGCAATCTTTTGCCCCATCCCAGACTTTGCATGCTAGCTCCTACTAAACCCCTGAGGTTTCCCTCCTGATAACTCAGAAGGAGCCACTTCCGGCTGCAGTGTGGACCAAGCTTCCTGTTAGTCGGACACCCTGCAAAATCAACCGCCCGCCGAGCAAGCCTCTCTTCAACTTGCTTCAGACCACAAATGCTTCAGGAAATGGAGTTAGCAGAGAGATGCGGTGATTGATACCCCCCCCCCCCCGCCTCTCTCTCTCTCTCTCTCTCTCTCACACACACACACACACACACACACACACACACACACACACGACCAGAGACATCATCTCGGTGAAAAACAAAAACAAAAAACCCACAACTTTTTAGAAAAGTGTTTTGCTTTGTGCTTCCTCGAACTATGTGGTGACAAACAGGGTGCGGTGCATGCAGTGCTGGGGACAGCCTCATCTGGATGCGTCTCCTTCTAAAGGACCATTTGACGATGCTGCCAAGCCATTTTCAATGCCCCCATCCATTAGGGGCACGAAGAGGCAAGCCACGGAGCGGGAGCAAGTATTTGCAAAGCGCACAGCTGATAAAGGATTTGCACCCAAAATATCAACACGGAGGGAAGGGGCAGTCCGGAAGTCAAGCAAACATCATGGACGTGCACGGAGCAAATCTGCCTCCAGAGCCCTCCTGGCAACGCTCAAAAGCAGAGGTGTCCCCCTGAGGATGACAGGGAGCCTGGTATTCTCAATCGCCTCCTCTGCATGGGGACGCCGGGCGATGAATAAGGAAGCCCACCGAAAGCCGCCTTTGAATGGTGGAGCTGGAGAGGCCGTGGAGCGCCAGCAACAAGCACGTCTGTCTGAGAAGGGCGGGTTGTGAGGCTTCAGTCACTTACTCTGGACGTGTTTCTCTCACTCCCACTAACCGGCATCGCCACTGAGTCAGTGCCGATTCACAGAGAACCCCGGGGGAGGGGGGAGGAGGGCGAGGCGGTAGCTGCACTGCTTCCGGGTGTAGAACGCCCAGTCTTCCTCCCTCGGAGCCGGTGGTGGTTTCAAACTGCCGACCATGCAGTTGGCAGCCCAACGCATAACCACGACCAACACCTCCATGGCTCCTTCCGGACGTGTTTTCAGGAGAGAACAATCCCTGGAGAAGGCCTCCGCTCACCTGCCAGCTTGTCACACTGCGGTGGTTTGCAGTGGTACTGGAAGCGATTCCACCCGCAGGTTTCAGTGGAACTTCCAGACTAAGACAGACTGACAAGCTACTTCGGAAAACGCTGGCCAGAAAAAAGCTTCTGAGTAACGAGTGCCAGAAGATGACCTCTCGGGGTGGGCGTAAGGCACTCAAATCCAACTGGGGGAGCACCGCCCACTCAAAGTAGAGTCAACCTTCACGATGGAGGAAAGCTTTGGGGACCTTCATTTGCTGCTGTGGCATGACTCCCCGGGAGAAGAACTAGCTACAATCCTCCATTCTTAAGAAAGAAGCCATGCCGACAGAGAACAGGCATCTGCAAGACGCTCAACACGAGTCTCTTCTCACTCATCAAATGTCGTTGAAGGAACTGAAAATTAGAACAGCAAGGAGGAGATACCACCACACACCTACCAGAAGGGCAACCATCTCAGACACTAGCCACGTCATCAAACGTGAAGTGCAAGGTTGGTACAGCCACCATGGAAGGCAGTTTGTCAACGTATGTCAGGTGAGAAGCTGCACAGACATGGAGATAGCAGCTTTATTCAGAACTGCCAACATTTGGAAGCAACCAGGGTGGCTTTCAATAGGCAATTGGATCAACACATTATGGTACGTCCATTCAGTGACAAAACATCATGAGCTATCCAGCAGCATAAGACATGGAAGAACCAGCATTCTGAAAAAGGCAAAACCACAGAGACGGTGAGAAGGCTGGAAGTTGCCGGGGTTCAGGGAATAGGGGTGGGGGTGGGGTGGGGGTAGAGTGGTGGGTGGATGTAGTGGAGCACAGAGCATTTTAAAGGCAGTAGAGGATTTTAAAGGCAGTGTGGGGTACAATCATTTAGCTACATATGATTACGCATTTGTCAAAATGGATGGAAATATACAACACAAAAACTGAACTTGACTGTCAACTACCGAGTTTGGCTGCTAATCATGTGCGGAAGGGCCTTTGGTCCAATTTCTGTAAGCCTAAAACTGCTTTTAAAAATGAAGTCTACTGAAAGGCCCGGTGCACTGGACCAGGAGAGCCCAGAGGAACTCGCAGGACAATCACATCAGGATCCTTGTAGACTTGGAACTCAAGACACGCTTGGAGCTCAGGCACCAGCCAAAAGACAGAGTGGTTCACAAATTAGTAAAATCCCCTGTGAGGACCGTGTCCTTAAACAACCACCTCAGTGAGGCTGAACAGTCAGCATTGACCCAAACCAGATGCAACGGTAAAGGGGGCTAAGGAAGCCAAAGCCAGCTGCCAGGAAATCTCACTCGCTCACTGCCATGGGGTCTCTTCTGACCCATAGCGGACCACAGATCCCGGCAGAACCGTCCCTGTGGGTTTCTGAGACCAATTCTTTCCAGGAGTAGAAAGCCTCATCTTTCCTCTGCAGAGCGCTGGTAGCTTTCAACTGCTGATCTTGCAGTCAGCAGCCCCAAACACAGTTCACTATGCTCCCAGGGCTCCTGGGACCCTGGCTAGACGGGCAATAGTAGTGAGAGAGCCTCAATCCCTGATGTGCTGGCCTGTACATTCTAGTCTCTATCCCCGTGGTTAGAATCCTATTTTGGGAGGGTTCTGTGATGCTAATGGACAGGGTGGAGGTGAGCCGATCAAGATGAGTCTCTACTTTAGAAATGGTTGTGAACTAAAGTCACCACCTTTTGTTTCCCTGGGGGTATGTTCTTTTGGTCTGAAAAGACTCCTCTATAAAAGAGAGCTATCTCAGAAGCAGAAACAGAGAGTGAGCCTGGGACCACCAGGGAAGCGGAGCCACCAGTGGAGCGCGTTAGAGATGTGTGTTTGAAGGGGCGGAGGCTGAGACCAAAGGCACAGAGACCATGGGTGGGAGCAGAGGAGCTAGGTGGAGGCCAGAAGCCGAAGCCAGGATATTGATAACAGCAGAGGAGCAGCACTGGGATCGTAAGACAGGGAGACAGGGCAGCGGGTGGGATTGCTGGCCCACGTTGGCAGAAGCATTGCTGAGAGGCGGAGGACTGGCTAGACGGACTCGGCTGCTGGCCGGGCATGGAACTGCTGTGGGCCAATGACTGTATTCCGACTGTTGACTGATGCTGACTTGTGGGAACCTGTTAGCTTCCCTAATGAACTCTCTGAATAGTGAGCACTGTCTGCGGCCATTGCACTGGATTGCCACACTCTGCAGAGGAGTACGGTGGGAGGAGCAGGTGCTGTCAGGACAGGGCTAGAGAAGGAAGGAGGGTGGGGGCATGTCTTAGCTCGGCCTTGTGGCATCTGGCCTTGGATTATGTGGAGAGGATCCTCCTCCTCCCTCGTGAAACCCGAGAGGGGTCAGATGTGGGCCTCCAGGCCATTTTCACATAAACACATCCAACTTTCAACCAGAAAAACAAACAGTATCATTTTTGTAAAGGATCTACAGAGTGCAGCTTAGAAACACCATGCTTTATCCTTAAGGTTTGAATCAACAGCATCTGCTCAAGGCTCCCGGTTTAGTATGTGCCGAGCTCAGCCTGGAAACTAGTGGGCAGAGCGGGACCTCTCTGGTCTGAGAGACGCTGGCCTGGCCAGGAAACAAAGTCAAGGAAGGTGGAAGGGCCACTGGTCTGGGCTGCATGCTTGCCCTCTGAGAGTTCCTGGGCTAACAGTGGAAACAGAAACGCGATTAACAAGCAAAAGGCAAATGCTGCAGAGATGTCCCCTTCAAACCTTGACTCGACAGCAGCCCTCACCAGCCAGGCCCCCCTTCCCACCCTCTCCCACACGTCAGCAGCAGAACAAGGGGCAGCCTCTGCTGTTTGGCCCAGCAGCCTCTCGGCCGGCCCCCTGGTGTCCTGCCATGCCAGGACAAGTAGCAGCAAGCAAGCATTCCTCCTCCCACCACCGACTTTTGCATCTGGACCCACTCTCCCCTTTGTGGCAAAGATTATTCAACAAATAGCACCTAGCATGGGCCAGGAAGGGAACTAGCCTGGCCTCCTACTCTCATGTCCTTACTTGTCTATAGTAATATAGTCAAGAAGGTCCCTGATTGGGTAAATGGTCTGTGCCCGGTAGTACCACGGAAGAAAGGCCTGGCAAGCTACTTCTGTAAGGCTGCACGACTGTAAACCCTGAAGGGCACAGTTCTATGCCGTCACATGCAATGGGGCCTCATGTGAGTCAGAATTGACTGGATAGTAACAGGTTCTTCTCGGCTTGCTTGAAAGCTTCCCCCCCGCCCGCCCCCGTGAGTCTTCTAAGAAGATCTGATGCTCCCCACCCCACCCCGTCCACAGTGGTTCCCCTGGCCGTACAGGATCCAGCCACTGTGACCTTCTTCCCAATGCTGGGGCTCGCCAAGTTTGGAGCTATTCCCAGTGCCGGGAAGGTTCTTGGTGCTACCTTGGTCCAGAAGGACACTGTGTACCAAGCCTGTGAGTTTGGCCTGCATATAAAAACCACCCCCAAAGCAGAAGCAGCCCAAAGGTCCACCAATAAACAGATAACCTGTCTGTTTATGTATAAAAGCAAACTCCCTGTCACCAAGTCAATTCTGGCTCACAGAGATCCTATAGAACAGTGCAGAACTGTAACTCTTCACGAGAGTAGAAAGCCTCCTCTTTCTCCCTCGGAGAGGCTGGTGGTTTCAAACGGCCGACCTCGCCGTTAGCAGCCCAATGCATAGCCGCTATGCCACCATGGCTTTGGTACTGCGTGTACACAGCAGGACAGCATTCGGTCATAAGAAAGGGACTGGAGAGCCTGCAGAGGTTACCATGCGGTTGAACCTCAAAAGCAGTGTGCTCCCTGATAGAAGTCACCTGTGAAAAGTCAGACAACGTAATTCAGCAGGGTGGCAGGTGCAGGGCAGGGAGAGGAGGCATAGGAAGCGACTGCTTACTGGGGCCAAGGTTTTCCCTGGGGAGGATCAAAACGTGTTGAGACTAGAGAGAAATTGGCGGGAGCGGGACCGCTCAGGTGAGAGTAAGAAGCCACGGAACGGCCCGCTCTGCCCTGGTGGATTCACATTACTTCCATTTCACCTCCATTAAACACACAGACCAACCAACCAAACCCCTGAACAGCAAGACACTGGCTGGGGGGTGAGCAAAGCCGAGGGAGCAGCGGCTGCAGAACGGGCAGGGCAGCGTGGGAGCCAGCCAACCTCATGTGCCACCGCTGGGAATCTGGAATCTGGATTTCAGTCTGCGTACAATGCAAAGCCCTTGGGGGTTTTAAGCCTAAGGGTGAGGTGACCTGAATTCCATCTTAAGACAGTCACTCAGCGTCTGTGAGCAAGGATTAGAACTTGAGTGGGTGCAGGGGGGCTAGGCCAAAGCCCCGGAAGGCAGGGCAGACTCATGGTGTACATTAGAGACAGGCTCAGCAGGAGGGCCCCCCACAGGTGAACATAGATGGTGAGAAGAGGAGCGGAATGGGGGGGAGGGGGGTGCCATCTGGATTTCCTGTTTAAGGAACTAAAAAAGTAGGAGTCGAAGATAGATTTCAAGGGCTTGGGGGTCAAGGACTGTGGCTCTGTCTTTTCTCCTTGGCTGGACTGTCTCCTGTTACAGGGAAGTCAATAGCTCCTCTCTCCAGTGCTCACCACCCTGCAAGCAGGCTTCTTCTGGCCCTCTCCAAAATCGCCAGAAGGCCTCTCAGCATCACATCCCATGGCCTCTGCTCTGGCCTCCTTCTGCCCCTCTCCTTTGTCTTTAGAACTTGGACAATACCCAGGTAAGACCGCAGATCCGTGCAGACCCATACTAACCTGCATGGGCCTTCACTGCAGTCTATGCAAAGAGCGTGTGCTAGATTCACTTCACCTGCCAATCCATAGCAAGGCCTCCAAGCTGCCCCCAGCCCCAGCTCGGTGTCTTGAGGCCAGGTTGTCACCTCTCCCTGCCCACAGTCTACCCTGAGGGCTCCCCGTTTGGCCATTAGCTTTCTCCCTCCCCTGTAGCTTCACCTCCTGCACCTCCAGGGTGTACCTAGCCCCGGCCTCTCTCTAGTCCACTTGCATTCTCCACGGGCCACAGAACCCTTTCACTGCAGCGTTTATCGTGGGCGTGCCTAAAACTGATGTAACCTCTTGAAGGATCGTCCAGGTCCTGGCCAAGCTCCGGCCTCCTCCCTGGTTCCTGGCCCTCCCGACTTGCTCGTTTAAAGGAAGGACCTTCAAATGTCCCCCTTTGATTTCCCCTATCTCATTCTATGTGGTTCCCCCAGAAGCCCTCCACACCAAGCACAGATGCACAGGGGACCGGCAAACTCCACCGCCCTGTCCTCAGAAGCCACTAGGAGCTCGGCCACATGAGCATGAACAGAGAACCAAACAGGCCTCTAAAGCCCTCCACAGCCTGCCTAATCTCCTCCCCAAGCGTGGCCTCAATTATTCTGGAAGCATAACTAGCCTCCCTAAGCCCCCTTCTCTGGCCGTTCCCAGGCAGGGACCACCTCCATTTGAAAAGCCTTGGGCTTTTCAGAATCTGCGATGTGGCTGCGGCCAAGGCCCAGCCTGCCTCTCTGGATAGCCACGCTGCAGTCAACTTTCAGCCACGACGGCGTCTCCTTCCTTCTCCGGAAGTCTCTCCCCACCCCCAGGCAGCTGTCCACCTCTAGACACGCCATTCCTCTGGTCAGCAGGATCTTCTTGCCATATTTATAAGAAAGGGGCCTCTTGCATCACGATCTCACTTTGTAAGCACTTTGACTTTTATGATGTCACCAAGCCGCATGCTCCCGGGGGGCCAAAAGGCTCTCCCCACAGGGTCCTTCCAAGTGGCCTGACACCGCTCCTCTGATACCGCAAAGATTTTCCGATTGACGAATCAGGCAAACGCAGCACAGACGGAGGGAGACATCACATCCGCCGCCCTCCAGCCCACGGACGGAAAAGCCAGGCTCAGTGTCCACTTTATGTCTCAAGAAGGGGGAGCGAGCAAACGAGGACCCCGATACAAAAAAGAAAGCAGCCACACAGCATCTGAATAGGAGTACTTTCCCCCTCGCCCACCACCAGGTCCTCCTGACAGCAGCCTCAAGAGTCTCAGCCAGTGGTCCCGAGATCCTCCCAGAAGCTGGTCCCTAACAGACTCGCCATCTCTCTTCAGCTAGGCAGAGCACTCATGCAGCGACCCTCTGGCATCAATAACCTACGGATGGACACATACATCGAATAAAGTTACAATACGTATACACACGTAATTTACAGATGGACCCAGACTGTGGTCTACCGCCGTTTCCAAAACAAGCAAACACGGCATATGTGGCTTCGCTGCACTTCCCCGTCACCAATTGAAGCTCTGTGGTTAGCCCTGCATGAGCGAGTCCCATGGGTGCCATGTCCCCCACGGCTAGTGCTCACTTCATGTCTCGGAGCCACGGTTTGGTCATCCTCGCGATACGGCAAGCTCTTCCATCACGTGACTGCCCACTTCACGGACCCCAGCAGACCGTCCGCATCACTGTCATATGCCTGGGAAGCCCAAAAACACACACGTACTGCACACCACCTCATGACACGGCGGGGGGTGGGGGCAGTGCTGAGTTAGTCACCCACAAAAGCACAGCAACTGGATGAGACCAGTATTATGAAAGAAAAAAAACCAAGAGACAGGTTTTTCATGCCAGAAGAAGCAGACTGGTGGCTCCCGGGGTGGCAGGGAGAGGGCGAGGGGCGAAGCAAGAGGATGGAGGGTAGAGCGGTGTTAGCTAAAGTGACAGGGAAGATAATGTTCTACACGAGGAAGAGGAGGGAGACAGGGGAAGTTATTAGCAGGTTTGACAAACTGTTTAAATCGGTGGGCACAAAAATGATGCTCTCAAATGGAAGTCCCCAACTAGTGCATAAGAAGTTTAAAAACACAACTCGCTTTATTGGGCTCTTTGCTTTCCTGCAGAGGTCAAGCACCCAAACATGTGACACGTCTGCGGGATGCCTGGAGACAGATGAACGCAGGCTCCCTCGGTGGGGTGCGAGCAGGTAGCGCCTGTGGTAGGTTCCTAAGTGTCCTGGTTTTGCTTCTCTAGAGAGCCTGCCTCACCCAGCGCCAGGCCACAGACGGAAAATCTGGTGGTTAGAACCTGCCGGGGCGCCCCCGACAGACGTCACTGCCAGGACAACTGACCCAAGGAGCACAGTGCCACGCTGCTGCACATGAGTCTGACTGTCCCCACCACCACTCTGTCTCTCCCGCACCTCGATCCTGCACCTTAGTCCCTTCCAAACAGGACTGGCTGGGGCAGGAGGGGGCCGAAGGAAGGAAGACAGGAAAGAGAATGATGAGGCGGAGAGGATCTTGGACAAACTACAGCCCCATTTTACAGAGTTCAGGATCCAGGGGAAAGGGCCAACGAACTTGGTCCAAACGGACTTAAATCCTGCCTCCTCCATTATGCTGGGGCATCCGCGTGCACACCTTGCTTTTCCACAGTGGCTTCTGGGGGGATAAATGGAGGGGACATGATGGGTGGGGAAGCACCAAGCCCACACATAGGTGCTCAATGTAAAGCCACCCAGCTGGGAAGGCGGGAATCCTTGCTCCTTCCCAGCTTTCTTGGAAGGGATGCACATTTATTAGAACCGAAACCTCTGGCTCACCAATTAAATTTTTAAAAAAAGTGGGGACAGAGGGAAGCCACTGAAGACAACAATGCGTGGCTAACAAACCCGCAACTGCCATCTGCTCCCTGCTTTCTTCCTGAGAGTGTGGGCAATGACAAGTTCAACCCCAGGAGCATTGTCTTCAGCCAGCTGGGCAGAGCTGCTGGCAGTGGGAGGGAAGGGGCCCCTGGCAGGGCACAGGACCAGGGAGGCAGTAACTGCCCGCTGGGCTTGAAACCCCTCTCCTTCCGCCTGGGCCACCGCCAAGCACTCTGGGCTCCCATGAAGGAGGGTCCCTGCCAGGTTAAAAGGATGGGGCCCACAGAGCAGGCGACCCTTTCCCCACAGCTCTCCTCTTTAGTGCACCCTCTGCAAGGCGAGCCGGCTGCACGGGAACCGCCCCCCCCTTCTTCCCCCAGCCTCCGCCAGGAGGGGTGCTGCCCTTGGAGGAGGAAAGCACTCAGCCTTCCCTGAGGGGCTGCCTCCTTCCCAACCGAGGGGTGCTTCTCCTGGCACCCAGGCTGCATGACGAGAAGTTGGCCCACAGAGTTACAGCGATTCAGGCAACTGCTATTTAACAGCTCAGAAGAGGCTGGCAGCTTGTTCCCAGTCAACTCACAGTGAGAGAGCCCTTGGGGCAGGAGGGATCTGGCCCCTGGGGTGTTCAAGGCTGTAACTTTTAAGGAAGCCGGCCACCACCTCCTTCTCTCAGGGAGCAGCTGGTGAGACAGAACTGTCTAGCCCTCCGTTAGCAGCTGAGCACTTCGCGCGGAGCCACCAGGGCTCCCGGTACTCAAGGGAGCCGCATTTTTCTGAGATAATCGTCCTTGGAAGGGCCGCTCCAGCGTCATTTCCCCTTTGGGTGGGAACGCGCTTTCCTTCTGCAGTGATTTTCATTATGATTTAAGCCTTTGTGTTCCCCAAGTCCGCAAGCCACTTAATTAAGGCATGGCCTCTGGATGGAGAAAATCAAAGCATAGAAACTCAGCGTCCTGTTAACAAATCTGCGGGTCAGACACCCGATTCAGTTCGCTGGCAAACAGTGAGAATAAAACCTCTGGGTTGCAGGCAGCATCTTCTGGAACACCGGCTGATGAGAGAGCAGGGTGGAAGGTGGGCAAAAACAATGGCCACTCAGATAGGGGCCTGTTCTCCAGGGACTCGTCTCTACAACATGTGAGCAACTCACACAGGGAACACATCAATGGCCGTGTCTTAACGAAAACAGCGGCATCTCTTATACTTTTGGGGGCCAACCTTGCCCTTTCCGTATCTCCAGGGATTTTCATAAGAACACGATGCCAATTTGTCCATTTTGCTTTTGGGAGCAACATGTTAAAAATAAATAGAGCCTATCACACTTACAAAAGTACGTGGGGTGAGGGAGGGGGCCGCGGTTGGCATGTTTAGCAAAAAAAATTAACCCATGTGATTTTTTGTATAAAAATACAGTACTCAACAGCTAGAACCTTGAACTACACACACTTGAGGAGGAAGGGGCTGGAAGTTACCCACAGAGAAGAAAGGGAGTCACAGAGTGGCCCCTGGAGCCATCGCCGGGCTGGACTGCTGAGTAGCACGTATCAGGAGCCTAAGCCACAAAGGCCGGGCACTTGCCAGCAGCGTCCCCACAACAGGCGGGGCTGCAGGCAGTTTCCCCCCAAACCAAGTGAAACACATTCTTTGTAAAAAGCACAGGATCCATGCCCAGCCAGAACAAGCGACTCCCTAATTGTCACAAATGCTGACTTGGAGCCTGGGTGACCACCTGTCCAGGGTGCTGTGGAGGGCAGATGTCTGCAGGGGCCACCTGTGGTGTGGACCAGATGACTTCCGGCAGCCTTTTCAGTGTTGAGACTTGTGGCTACTAAGGTGTTTCTGGCTGCTTCCTTTGTTCCCGAGTGACCTTGGTGGAGCCACCACCAGAAAACAAGTCGAGGGCAGTCACGCCTGTATCCTCAGCCACACCAGACATTTCCAGTGGTCTCCAACAGACAATAGAGTTCACCTCTTCTCCTCCCACCTTTCTAAAACCCCTGAAACCCCACCTAGGTCAGCCAAGGAGGGGGCCCTTCTTAGGTGGGACCCAAGAGAGATGGTGGTAGTGGGAGCAGGTTGGAATGACATTGGGTCCTCCTTCACTGCATTCTGGGGCTCTAGCATGCACTTCTCCCAGGGGTCCCAACACAGACGCCTCCAACAGCCTCTCTTTCCAAAGGACTTCACCTGGGAAGGTTTCGAAGCCAAGACTAGTAGCTACACCTGCTACAGCAGTGATGAGGGAGAGGTCGGTGATCAGGCAAAGAGCTTGCTTCCAATTCTTCTTACTTGCTGAACCCCTAAGCCAGGTGCCTCCAAACTCTCGGTAACACCTCTCTGACCTGTAAGAATTCTCATCAAGAGACTATCCCTACCAGGTCCCTCCACCACCATCGCTTCCCACCCCTCCTCGAGCAACAAAGTCAGGGGTCCCTCCGATAAAACAGCTTAAATTAAACCAGCCAGAGAAACCGGCTTTCTTTCCCTGGGTGTTTTCTCTGCGATGTGTATGGGACTGAGTCAAAAAGCACTCGAGAGAGGAATTGACACAAAATAACAGTATTCCTGGGTTACTGTTCTAGAGCAAGGTCAGGGAATATTATCTTTTACGTTCTCAATTCCTTCCCAAGGAACCTAACAACACAAACGCTTGTTGTGGATTATCCCAAGTTAGATACTGTGGGATATGCCTCCTAGGTCTTTAGAAGCTTCTGTTCCATCACTCTTCGATTAAACCTCTCTGGTTTCTGATTCTTGGGCCACCAGGGATTTGGAAGTTCACACTGATAAGGCGTTTTCTGCAAGGAAGGGGATGGCTGAACTTGTAGCATTCCTGGGTTTGAGAGCGTTGTAGGTGCCTCTAATAGGTTCCGCCAGGGCTCACACCTGGGTTTGATCAAGCAACCAAGCAACCAAGGAGCTGATGCATTAGGAGCAACTTCCATGAAGTGTCAGTTAGGCAAAGGAACTCGACCTTCGCCTACACTCAGAGTCAGCATCTAGTGTTTTCTGCAGCCCCATAACCCTGAGAGAATGCACACCCAGTGTCAGGCCACCAACGCTGGATGACTTTGTTTCAAAGCACATTCCATGTAACTTTTTACTTTCATTTTGTCACTCCCCCTTCACTAGGAAGCCAGGAGGGACTGGGAGCATCACTTCCACTTCACAGATGGAGAAATTGAGACCCCGGAGTGGGGGCATCTCCAAGGTCACAATGTTGTTATGGTGAAAATTCCATGCCGACCTTGGCATTTTCTTCCCACCCAGAGGCAGCATTGGCCAAGAACGTCCTGTGGCCAAGCGGTGGGTCCCCTCTGTGGGGTGGGGCAGGCGGAGGCGACCTCCAGGGAAGGCCCCTGCCCGTTTGCCTGAACCCTCCACTCCCAGGGACTCCGCTAGGAGAGGGGACCAGTAGGGGAAAAAACTCAATGGACCCGGGAAGAGGGCTTGTTGGAAACGGCCTCCCTTTGTTCGTTCCCTAGCGCTGGAACTCTCTTGGAAATCAGTCATTTGTCTTTGAAAGTCAAGCTCTGTGCCTGGAAAGGACAGTTTTGTATCTAAAGTAAAAAAGAACGACGGACTGGGGGATGCACTGCCCGCGTTAGCACCTCGGATGTGGGGGGCATGCTTAGGAAGCTCGCTTTTGCTTTTATTTGTTTGTTTTTTAAAGGGGAGGTGTGTGAGGCGAGGCGAGGCACCCCAGGGGTCCTAAGTTTTCTTTCACGGGGTGGGGGGCCGTCGGGTTGGGCACACCCCCGGGGCTGTCACTAGAGACCGCTTCTGGGAAATCCGCTGTCCGGCTCGACGCTGTCCCACCCGGAGCCCCCCACCAGCGCAGAGGGGCCTAGGCAGGGGAAGCAGCCCCGCCCGCGGCGACCCCCGTTCTCCGCTCTCACTCACCAGCTCTCGCGCTCCCGGGGACCCGGCCCGAGGGTCCCCGCCGTGTTGCGGCGCCCGGCCCTGGGGGCGGCTGCCCGGGGCCGGGGGTCGCGGGCGCGCGGCTTTCCCCGCGCGGCGGCGGCGCGCGCTCGGGACCGGGCTCGGGTGGCCGCCGCAGCCCCGTGCCCCCCGGGGGCGCCCCGCTGTGCTCGCGGCGGGCCGGGCCGGGCGACTGGCCCCGGGCCCCGGGGGTGGCGGGCAGCAGGAGCAGCAGCAGCAGCAGCAGCAGTGGCGGCGGCGGCGGCGAGGCCATGGTCTGGGCACGGCCCGCGCTCACATGCCCGGCGCGGAGCGAGGGTGCGGGCACGGGTGCCGCGCGGGCCGGGAAGTGAGCCGAGTGCGGCCGCGCGCCGTCCCCGCCTCTAAAGTTGTCGGGACCCGCGGGAGGGCGGCCGGCGGCGGCCCGCGGCGCCGCTACATGCTAATTCGCCGGGCGGGTCGCCGGGCGGGTGGCTCCTCCTCGGGTTGACATCACCCGCCGGCCGGGGGCGGGGAGAGGGCAGGAAGGGGGCGGGGGCCGGCGCCCCGCAGGTCGGCCAGCCCGCGAGCGTGCGGCCGCGGAGCAACTTTTGTCCCTCGCCTCGCCCCACCCCATCCCGCTTCCATAGAAGGGCCGTGCTTTTTGGAAAAGGCAAGTCCAGCCTTCCGAAGGAAGACCCAGAAGTTCCCAACTCGCTGAACACCCAGAGTCCGAGAGACGCAGGACGGGCGACGTGATGGCCGGAGAAAGACGTCAGTGGCACGGGTTCCCTCGGATGAGCATCGCCCACCACACAACCCTGCTGCACCACCCCCGCGCCCCGCGCCCCGCGCCAAGGCCCTCACCTCACTCACGCTCATCCACCCCAGGAGCCTTCTCCACTGAAGCCTTTCCAGCCTGAATTGTGTGATGCCACCAGGGCACCCAGACATGCCTCTGGGGAAAGAGAGCTGAACTCAGGCAAAATCGTGATCAGGAAGGGACTGCCCAGGCAAAATAAAACAAAAGGATGTGCGCAGAACGCTGCATGATACACCGAAGCCTTCAGGGAAGAGAGTCAAAGAGTCGGGATAAGCAAATGTTATTGGCAAATAACGTTCCATCCGCGTACCGATTCCCCACCCCGTCCCCCAGGAAAATAATAATAATAACAAAATGTCTAAAGTTTAGAGCTACAATTCCCTTCACTTGTATGTAAAAATAATCCCAAATCCCACTGCTACCAAGTGGATACTGATCCATGGGGACTCTCTGAGACAGAGAGAAACGGCACCATAGGGTCTCCAGGCTGTCGACCTTCACAGGAGCAGACTGGTGAGTTTGAACTGCTGGCTTTGGGGTTAGCAGCCCAACACTTAACCCACTGCTCCTACAGGGCTCCTTAGATGACAATAAAGGAGGCTCCTCCGGGCATCAGGATAATTTGTGATGACTTATGGGTTGTGCTACTAACTGCAAGGTCAACAGTTCAAAATCACCAGCTGCCCTGATGGAGAAAGATGAGGCGTTTAGCTGGGGGGCAGCTCTACCCTATCCTAGAGGATCACTAGGAGTCAGAATCGACAGGATGGCAGTGAGTTTAGGGTTTTTTTTATGGGTTCAAGCTGGGAATATAACTTGCTCACTGTTCTAAAGCTAAAAATTCAAGGGCATGTCTTTGAACGGCCATGTGACTTCACGACTTCTGCTCCCCTAGCTTAGAATTTGCAATGACTGAATGTCTCCATGAACATTGGAGCATCTTGGGAAATTTGTCAGTTCTGTTGAAGACCCCTGTCTGATCCCTAACTGTTCAGGAAAATGAGTATGGCCTGCCTCTCCACCCCATTTCTCTGACCCTCTCTGTGGCGGTCTGTAGCTCTCCTGGGGGACGAGCAGCTCTGGGTGTCCAGGGCAGCTGCAGGTGGACTGGAGGGCCACTTTCTCGAGACTCGGTAGACACCCTGTGTGTCACTGGCAAGGAGCATAAAGGATGCTCTGTATAAACAAGCTTATCTTACACAAGGGAAAGAGGAGGGAAGATTTGCTTTCATTTTCTTTTGAAAAGACTTCACTCAACACAGACGCGACTTCCCAGGGCTCTCCCATGGAATCTCCAGGTCTCGCCAAGAAAGTGCCAAACAATCATCCCCCTGTAAGTAACTCAGTTGGCTCTCATGGCCCCCACCCAGCTTCTCTGGACCCTATTCGCATATTAACAGGCAGATTTGTACAGCTGCCCAGACCCAGCCAGACAAGCCCCAGCAGGCTGAGACGCTGGGCTCAGAGGACAAGCCCTGATCACGGCTGCTCCGTCCCTTAACAGAGAAAGTCTCACACCACCCAGTTAGTTGCCTCATCGGCATCCAGCAAGTTTAATGACTTCGTGACCTTTATAGATTTACCTTGTATCTCACGGGAACCGAGTCCCCAGGAAGCAAGGCAAGCACACCCTTACTTGTGCTTCCTTTCTACTCTGGCTACTCCTTCCATGTCAGGATTGTAAATTCGAAAAGACGCTCTGACTCCGTAGGAAGGTGCTGTGGGCTGGGGAGAGAAATGGCTGTGGACCTGCTTAGAAGCAGAGCCTTCGACACGGGGAGAAATGCGAAATTGTTCACGATTGACTAGCAAGTAAGTACAAGTAAACCTATGCTTCGTTTGTTTCATGGGTAATCTGACCCTGGTATTTAGAGCTCCCCTAGAGAATCTGTCTTCACTGCCAAGGCCTATGGAGCAAGCATGAAGATACCACCTGCTCTCTCTCTAATCTTCTAGAAGAAATGACTGAGTGCACACTGGGCTTCACCTGAGCGCGACAGGAAGAGGCACGTGGAGAAGCTAGGAAGAAGATGAAGGGTGGTGAGGGTGGGTCCCGGCATCTTTCCATCTCGGAGAGGACCGGAGAAAGCAGGTGGCATCTCAGCTCTCACCGCCGTCGAGTCATTTCTGACTCAGAGCGACCCTATAGGAACCGTGTCGACGTAGTGGTTACGCGTTGGGCTCCTAACTGTAAGGTCAGCAGTTTGAAACCATCAGCCTCTCCAATCAGAAAGAGGAGACTTTGTATTCCCCTGAAGTTACCTTCTCAGAAACCCACAGGGGCAGTCCTATGGGATCATGATGAGTCAGAATCCACTCAATGGCAGAGAGTGTTTTTGAATGAGAGCAACCCATGGGACAGGGTGTGGCAGTTACAAAATCTCTGGTCAACTTGTGGAGGGGTGGAGTCTAGCCTGTCGATCAGGTCTCAGCTTGAGGACCTCATTCGGAGGCGCCACAGAGTTAAATAGCTCACTGGAAAACGGATACACTCAGACTCTTTGCTTTGTCTTCCTGCTGACAAGTCACATGGAGCTATGCTGATGGCAGCCAGGACCCAGGAGCTGGAGAAGCGACATGGAGACCCAAGCCAGCTCAGAGATGCGTCCACCACCACTGGATCCACAAGACTGTCCACCCACTGGCCTGTGATCTTCCTGCATTCTGCATCATTGCATGTATTGCATGAGTCTCGAGAGGAATTTAATGGACTAGTATAGACATGTGGGCTAATATTGAACTTATGAACTTGATCTGGACCGGGCTGGAATGTTTTCTTAATGTACAATTGATCTTTGATAGAAAGTTCTCTCTTACACACACATGAGTACCTCTGGATTTGTGTCTCTCGTCTACCCGGACTAACACTTAGAGTAACAAGGAAACCCCACGGTGCAGCAGCCTTGTCCCATAGATATTTGACAGTCTTCACGTATTAGTGGTAGGCTGCTGTTTATGGGAATGCAATGGCTCTTCTCACAGCCCTTCGGGGAGTCACCTTAAGGTGGCTCTGCCATTCTCTGACGGGTCTCTTCCAAAGTCGGTCTGGGTGTTGACATCCAGATCAGCCAGAAGGGGGAGAGCCTGGAGGTATGAGTATGTGGGAGGTTTTGACAGGCCAGGCCTGCAAGTGCAGACCTCAATTCCTCTTACGGTCCACTGGTGGGGACATGGTCACATGTCTCCTCGAGCCACAGAGAAGGCTAGGAAATAGGGATTTGGAGAGAAAGCTAACCATCTCTGCTGTACCACTTGACATTCAAAGAGTAGAGAAAGGAGCGTCTTCTCCCTGGCCTCAGCTTCCTCCTTTGTGAAGCAAGGGGAGGGGTGTGAATCAGATGATCTCCGGGCCCATCTACTTTATCATTCCGGGAGTCCCAGAATTGATGAAATGTCCTTCCCCTGCTTAAGTAAACAAGCCAGTCCGGCTCCTGCTGCAACGTGTCCTCAGCCCAAGGAGTCCTCCACTGCCCCTTGCCTGGCCTGGCTGGCGGCCCTGTGGTGAGAGCCTTGGGTTCTCTCCAAGCTTTGGGTTCTGTTCCTAAACCATTCTTGTTTCTTGGTCAAGTCAAGTGATCTCTGTAGACCTCAGTCTCCCGAACTCCCTGACAGCGGGAGAGAATCATCAAGGACATGAGGAGAGCCCCGTCCCAGTCTGAAGATACCAGGGACGCGACCTGATGGGAGTGTTGTGCAAGGCGTTCTGATTGAGCCGTGGATACCACCATGTTCTGAGCTGGCACTAAGTGTGCCCAGCTCCTGAGAAGGAGGCCTTGCAGGGCCCTGGCAGTGCAGTCAGTGGTGGCACTGCCATGGCTGAGATATACTGGTGACGACATCCCAGTGGTGATCCAGGAACCCCAGGGTTCTGGTCATTAGGTACTCTGAGAGCTGAGTGATCATTTTGACCAACACCTGAATTGGGTGCAGCAGGCCCAGCCATCACTGTCTTCTCCAGGGAGCCTGCCCGCGTCTCTGGGTGGCGGTGGCCGGCATACTCACCCTCTCATCTGCTTGTCTGCCCACTGCAGGCTGCGAGCTGCCCAACTGTGTGCTTTATCCCTCTTTGTATCCACAGAACTCCACATAGGGATTTCCCTTTTATCTGATCATTCAACAAATGCTTACTAAGGAGTTGTTCTTCAAGGGGCCCTGGTGGTGTAGTGGTTATACGTTGGGCTGCTAACCACAAGGTCAGCAGTTTGAAACCACCAGTTGAAACCAGTGTCTCCACAGGAGAAAGACAAAGCTTTCTACTCCTGTAAAGAATCACAGTCTTAGACACCCACAGGGGCAGTTCTACCTTGTCCTATGGGTCACTATGAGTTGGCATTGACTCGATAGCAGTGAGTTTTTTAGTTGTCCTGTGACAGGCACTCTGCTGGATTCGAGGTGAGTGCCTGACCTTAAAAAGTGTAAAGGTTTGGAAGGGGCGGGCAGTCATCAAAAGAGCATAAACGTAAACTTGTGGCTGTAGAGATGATCCTGAAGGCAAAGGCTGTTTGTTCATGCTCTGTGGATGTGACTTTGAGCCAAGGTCTGAAAACTGGGTGTGTAGGCCATTAGGGAGGCAAAGAAGAGTGTGTGTGCAAAGGCCCTGAAGCAGGTGCATTGGAATAAATAGAACCAAAGTAAGCAGGTGTGATGAGCCCAGAGGGCAAAAAACAGTATGGAGGATAATAGAGTTCGTTTATTGTGCCAACCTGGCCAATAAACACATGTGGGATTAATTAAAGGGCAGAGGCATGAATGGCTTGATGACCCTTGCCTTTCGCATTCGTGGGTCTCTCTTGCTTTCTGATGGTCAGACCAGGGTGCCCCTGCCTTAACCAGTTCCCTGCAAGACACTCCTGAGGAGAAGCCATATGGACCTACCCCGATGCAGTCCTGGGTGCTGGAACAGCCGTGTGGAGACCCCTGCCAGCGCTAAGATGCTTACACATTCACTGATTCGGCTTTCCTCCTGCAGTCGGCATCATAGTGTGTGTTTTGTGAGATGAAGGAGGATTTTGTGGATTGGTGTCAGACATATGGGTTAATGTTGGACTTGTGGGCTTGGGCAGCACTGGGTTGGGATGTTTTCTTGATGTGCACTTAACTTTTAAATAAAACTCTCTCTTTTACATGAGTTTCTGTGGACTTGTTTCTTTAAAGCACCCAGACGAACAGAGGGAGATGACACGAGATTTTGACAGCAGACAGATCAGGCAGACTCTAGCAGGCCACTTTAAAGAGTTTTGCTTTCGGTTCTGATTTTTTTAAATATATAGGCGCTTTATAGTTATGAACCCTGGGTAGCATAGTGGTTGTGTTCTGGGCTGCTAACTGCCAGATTCGCCGTTAGAAGTCACCAGCTTCTCCAAGGGAGAAAGATGAGATTTTCAACTCCCATAAAGAGTTACAAGGTTTGGAAACCTGTGGGGGGTAGATCTACCTGTCCTGAAGGGTCACTATGAGTCAGAATCAGTTCAGTGGCAGTGAGCTTTTGGTCTTGTATAGTCATTTATATATATAAATAATACTCAGAGAAACTAGGTTATATGAAGAAAAATGCAACATCAGGATTAGAGGAAGGCTTATTAACAGCCTTTAATATACAGAATACACAGCCTTGCTTACTGAAAGTGAGGAAGACTGGCTGATGAAGATCACAGATTGCAGCCGTCAATATGGATTACAACTCAATGTAGAGAAGACTAAAGTCCTCACAACTGAACCAATAGACAACATCATGATGAACGGAGGAAAGGTTGACGTTGCCGAGGATTTTGTCTTGCTTGGATCCACCATCAGTCTTCATGGAAGCAGCAGTCAGGGCACCAAAAGATGCATTGCATTGGGTCAATCTGCTGTAGAAGGCCTCTTTAGAGAGTTGAGAAGCAAGGATATTCTTTGAACACTAGGATGCACCTGACCCCAGCCACGGTTTTTCCCATGACCTCACATGCAGGTGAAAGTTGAACATCAAATAAAGAAGATAGACAAAGAATGGCTGCATTTGAATTGTGGCGATGAGGAAGACTATTGAAAGGACCATGGATTGCCAAAAGAACAGATAGATCTGTCTTGGAAGAAGTACAACCAGAATGCTCCTTAGAGGCAAGGATGGCGAGATCTCATCTTACGCACTTGGGACATGTTGTCAGGGGAGACCGTACACTGTAAAGCAGGGAGGCAGCAAACAAGAGGAAGACTTTTAACAAGATAGACAGACACAGTGGCTGCACAGACGACCCCAAACATGAGACCAATTGTGGAGCTGGTACAGGTTGAGGCAGTGTCGTGTTCTGTCGGACAGAGTCGCTATGAATCAGAGCCGACAGGGCAGCACCTGGAAACAACACATATTATATATAATAGATAAATAGCATGTAATATATATAATATATAAATAGGTAGTCACTGTAAGATTTTTAAGTCAACGAGGTGGGGTGATATGGGGTGGAGAAATGGGATGAGGCGTGGAGTGACATGATTTGAAATCAGAAACCATCAGGTCGTGATTTAGAAATAGAAAAGAGCTGATGTTTGGAGCCCAGGCAAGAAATGATAGCCTGGGATGAGGGTGATGGATTGAGTGATTTATAGCAGGTCAAATCCTTAAGATGTATTGATGGAACCATACAGAGGTGGGGAGTGGGGGGAACAACAAGGATTCCCTAAGCTCCTGTTTTGCATGATGCAATGGTTGGAGGTACACGTCCTGATGACAGGGAGCTGTATACAAGAATCAAGTCTGGGAGGTTCAGAGCCCTGCCTTGCTTTTGCAGCTGGGCCTCGGGTACCTTGGAGGTTTTCAGGTCTGCCTTTGGCTTTGTAGACCTGGAGCTGAGAGGATAGATCCAAGTTTAAGATATAGGTTGGGAAACCTTCTACCTGTCAGGGATTGAGATCACTTAGGGGACATAGTGAGTAGAGCCTAGAAATGGGCCCAATGGGAGATGGGGTGGCAAACCGAGAAGTGGGAGGAGCCCCCGTTTCCATCCCCAGGGCAAAGGGAAGGAAGTGATGACTAACTGCTTGGACTGATCCTGAAAGGTCAAGTAAGGTGAAGCCTGAGAATATGCATTTGTCTTAGCCACATGGAAGTCACTAGTGCCCACAATAATGGAGCGAGGGGCAGAAGCCGCAACTGAGCAAGGAGTGGGCGGTGAGGAGCCTGACCTAGTTGGGGTCCATTTTCAAAGGAGCTTGGCTTTGCAGGGGAAGCATGAGTTAGGCCAGTAACTCCGGGGCAATGTAGGAGCTGGGAGTTTTTCTTGTTTGTGGTCAGAGAATTCGAACATGGGATGAGTCCACGAGGCCAGGTCAAAGGTAGAAGGAAGACAAGAGGGTCAGCAGGGTTGTTTCTGAAGGCAGGAGCCCGTGTGGGATCCTCAGATGAGTCCACGAGGCCAGGTCAAAGGTAGAAGGAAGACAAGAGGGTCAGCAGGGTTGTTTCTGAAGGCAGGAGCCCATGTGGGATCCTCAGCACGGGAGGGAGCAGCTGCTTTGGGAGGTGAACCTGTAACTGAGGAGAGAGCGGTGCATCCAAGGGCCAAAGGTTTTTCCAAAGTTTCCAGTTTCTCTGTAAAGTAGGAGACCTGGTCGTTTGCTGATCTCCTGGTGCAGGAGATCAGAAGTGTCGGGGAACATGAGGGCGTTTAGAAATAGTTGGGGAGAGTAAAAGAAACACCTTAGAATGCTCAGCCCAGCCGAGGACCCAAGATTGGTGAAAATGCACCAGTAATGTCACGTGTCCAGCAGCATCTGCTGACCCCCAACGTGCTCATCTCTGCTGAGCCCCATCCAACATCCCAGACCTCAGCTGGGATACTGCCTCTCAATAGCTTTCCCTCCCACCAAGAACAAAGGTTCCTGACTTCTCCTGACTCTTCCTCCCTGAAGAGCCCCAGTCTCTACATCCATTAGATTCTTTTCTCTGCCCAGAGAAGCATCAAGAATCTGCAGGTGGCCCTGCTGAGCAACCCCAACTGACCCCACAGGGTACGATAGAAGGAACACTTGCTCCATTTGCATTGTTTTGTCCTGAGCCCCAGGAAGCATGGCGCCTTGGGATTATGACCAAGAACTGAAAGAAAACACTCCTTCTGCTACTGACCTTCCAAAAGAAGCCTGGTTGTCCCCTCTCTGGAGCTACAGGAATAGCATCATTTGGGGGTGCTGAGGGGACCCTCAGCCTAGGGAGTCCTTGCTGCTGCTTCTTATCACCCCACTGGTGCAGGGTTCCTGGGGTGTTTGTCCTGGAGGGCCAAGGTGAAGGTGTAAACACCCAAATCCCTCTGGAAGTGAGCTGGGATCTCCTCCAGGGAGGAAGGGTTGCTCACTGCTTGGCCAGGCTCCCAAGCATCATGTACAGCAACCCTGAATTCCAACTTACACAGCTTGGGGTGGGTCCTCGAATGACCTCCCATTTCTTGTCTACCCATCTAAAAGGACCATTCCATTCCAAACAACATTCCGCTGATAACATCAGTTACACACTGTAAATGTGGACGAGCCAGGAACATTCCCTGGCGCAACCGGGTTCCTGATAAAGCAGTCTTATTTTGCAAAACGAGTCGCCCTCAAACATCCTCCCCAGGGCAGGCAGGGAAATTCCTAGGATGCCAGGATACTGGGCAAACTGACCAAGGCTCCTGAGAAGAAGGTAGATGCCCAGTGTGAAGTTCTCACATGGTCAGAGGGTCTGAGTCTTCAATCATTAGTGCAATCATTCATTCTTTCCACACGTTTGTGGAGCATATTCCAAGCAGCAGGCCCTGACATGGGAATACAGTGTCGTCACAAAGTTCCCCTGATTCTCAAACATCATAGCTCCCTCTACACACACCATGTCCGTCAGTAGCAAGGCGTGATGGACAAACCTTCCCCTCTGAGTCACACTCTCCCTTATCCTGAGTCACCCCCTCTGTGAATCTGGTGGAGTTTTTTATCTTCTGCCATAGCCTGTTGACCCTCAATTCCGTCGGCTTTGCTCTACATCACTTTCTATTTGCAGGTTTCTCCTCCACAGAGCTGTTTCTGGGTCTCTGCCTCCGCCTTTCTTCATCCCCTGCGTTGGGTTACTGACGCCCCCTAGCCCATTCATTCCTCTGCTTTCTGTCCCTCCCCTCACCCCCCTCCACTACTTACATCTCTCTTCCAATCAACTCAGTCACCAATTCCCTCTCTTTCTCTTTCCCACTGGCTCTTAACATAGAACCGCGTTTGTGAAAGATACTTTTACATTCCCGCGTTTTTCCATTTTAAATCTGCTTGGGAATATGTGTCTCTTTCTGTGTTGTCTGAATTTTTTGTAAATGCACACATAATGTTTCATGAAAACTTTTCGTTACCATATGAGGTACTTGTGACAAAGGTATGGAGACACGGGAACCCTCATTCAGTGCTGGTGGGAATGGAAAACGGCGTGGCCAGGGCAGAAAACAGCATGGTGGCGCCCCAAACAGTTACGTGGAGAACTACTAGATAACCAACGATCTCATTCGTAGGTCCAAACCCAAGAATAGGGAGTGAGGACTCAAACAGACAGTGTGTGTGTTCAATGCAGCGTTCGTCACGGTAGCCCAGAGTGGAAACAGCAGGGATTCAATCATTTGCTGCCCACCAGAGGCTGGCAGCCCTAACCCACCAGCCACTCCACGGGAGGAAGGTGTGGCAGTCTGCTGCTGTCAACAAGCTCCGCCTCGGGCACACAGTGGGGCAGTTCTGCGCTGCCCTGTAGGTTTGCTAAGAGCCAGAATGGACTTGACGGGAGAGGGTTGGGTTTGGGGAATCCACACACATATGGCTTATCTTTCCGTCACAAAGAGAAATCAAAGTCTGATAAATGCCGCCACGGGGATTGTGAAAATATGATGCTAAAATCACTGCATGATCCCACTTATGGGAAATAACCAGAAGAAACCAAGGTTTCTTAGTGGTTACCCCAGGTGACTGGACATGGGGGGGGAGGGGAGGGAGCTCGTTACTCAGGGACACTGAGCTTCCTCCAAGGACGCTAAGCAACCTTGGAAATGGATCGTGACAATGAATGAATGTAATCAGTGCCATTGAACCCGACACAGAAAAGTAGTTCAAATGTGCAGTGTCATTGTTGCTGTGATAGCTATTTGAACAAAATTAAAAAAACAACAAACACTATAATGTACACTCAACGAAAGGGCTCAGGTCACAGTGCGCCGCGCCAAGCTCAGTGCACGTCTCTGCCCCTACATGCTGGGGTAACAGACATTCCCTGGAGAAGATGTTCCCGCTCCCTTCCCGTCATTCTGCCCGCACCTCCACCGCCCTCCACCGTGGGCTGCCGCCCTCCTGATTTCTCTCTGCACCGATTCATTTCACCTGTTCTGTATCTTGTATTTTTACCTAAACAGAATGATGTGACGTGAGCCCGTTTGTGTTCAGTATCCCTCGGCTCCTGCCTGGACAGCCTCCACTGGGCACGGTGCCCCTGATTTCGGTCCCTGCCTGGGGCTGCATCCAGATGTGGCCATTGCTGAAGCGCTGCTGTGGCCATTGGGAGGCATGCCCTACTTTTTCTTTTACTCTGTGTATTTTTTAATGGATTGCTTTTAGGATCAGAACAATAAAACAATTTCCCTTGAGAAACGGCCAATCGGAAAGTTCTCATGGAAGGAGCCTGGTGGCAGAGGCTGACCACGTGGGGCCCGATTCTGCTGTCTCTGTCCTCTAGCTCTATACCTTTGCATACATCAATTAATTAACCTCAATCAAACACGAGTTTCTCATCTGCAAACTATGGACGGGGATATTTTCTTTTCTTATCTTTTTTTTTAGATCTCTGGTAGTGATTCTTTTTAAAAAAATCATTTTATTGGGGGCTCTTACAGCTCTTATCACAATCCATCTATCCATCCACTGTGTCAAGCACCTTTGTACATTGTTGCCATCATCATTCTCAAAACATTTTCTTTCTGCTTGAGCCCTTGGTATCAGCTCCTCATTTTTTTCTCCCTCCCTCATGAACCCTTGGGAATTTATAAATCATTATTATTTTTATTATTTTTCATGTTACACTGATCAAGGTCTCCCTTCACCCACTTTTCTGTTTTCTGTCCCCCTGGGAAGGGGTTATAAACAGATCATTGTGATTGGTTTCCCCTTTCTCCCCCCACCTTCCCCTTCCCCTTCCCCTCCAGGAGTCACTACTCTCATTATTGGTCCTGAGGGGCTTATCAAACAGTGATGTTTTCTAGGGGTATTACTGCCTGGCTTGGTTATGATGTGCTGCCATAACCTTAAGGGGAGCAATACAATGAAGTCCCCAAGAAATATCCAAAATAGACTTTGAGGCCAGGGCATGGCACCCCATCAGACTCAACCAGTAAAAACTCATAAAGGTCAACAAACAGACCTGGAACTATTTATAGGCTTTTTTAAAAAATTCTTTTTGGTTTTTGTTGTTTTGTTTTCTTTTTGTGCTTATTTTTTGTTTTTGCATGTCTATCTAGATAAGATAGGCGGGATAAGCAATCCAGAGGAAAAAACAACAGAACCGATAGTTATAGGGGGGACATGAGAGAGGGGGAGGCAGGAGAAAGGAAGGGGATGCCAACAAACCCTGGGACAAGGGAACAAACAACACATGATCTAAAATCGATGACGAAGAGGGCATAGGATCCCTAGTGGGGTTTGATCAAATGCAATGTAACCAAGAGGAATTACTAAAAGCCAAATGAATGTCAAATATGATAGTGGGACAAGAGGAAATAAAAGGAAATAGAGGAGAGAACTAGGAAGCAAAGGATATTTATAGAGGTCTAAATACAGGCGTGTGCATATGTATATATATTTTATATGATAATAGGGAAATAGATCCATGTACATATATTTGCATATTAAGTATTAAGGTAGCAGACGGACATTGGGCCTCTACTCAAGTACTCCCTCAACACAAGAACACTTTGTCCTAATAACCCGGCTTTCTGGGATGCTCACCTTCCTGACACAATCGCTGAAGACAAAATGGGTGCATAAGCAAATGTGATGAAAAAAGCTGATGGTGCCTGGCTATCGAAAGATATAGTGTCTGGGGGTCTTAAAGGCTTGAAGATAAGCAAGTGGCAATCTAGATGAGAAGCAACCAAACCCACATGAAAGAAGCACACCAGCCTGTGTAATCATGAGGAGTTGATGGGATCCAGTATCAGACATCAAAAACCCAGAACAAAATATCATATCAATGTAAGTGAGGGGGAGTGCAGAGTGGAGACCCAAAGCCCATCTTTAGACAATTGGACATCCCATTACAGAAGGGTCACAAGGAAGAGATGAGCCAGTCAGGGTTCAGTATAGTACCAATGAAACATATAACTTTCCTCTAGTTCTTTAATGCTTCTTCCCCACCTCCAACTATCATGACCCCAATTCTGCCTTGCAAATCCAGTTAGACCAGAGCATGTACACTGATACAGATAAGAGCTGGAAATACAGGGAATCCAGGACAGATAAACCCCTCAGGACCAATAATAAGAGTAATGATATCCGGAGGGGAAGGGAAAGGTGGGGGGGGCAGAACAGGGAACCGTTCACAATGATCAACATGTAACCTCCTCCAAGGAGGATGCACAACAGAAGAGTGGGTGAAGGGAGATAGTAGTTGGTGTAAGACATGAAAAAAAATTATAAATTATCAAGGATTCACGAGGACGGAGGGGGTGGGGGATGAACTGATACCCAGGACTCAAGTAGAAAGAAAATATTTTGAAAATGTTGATGGCAACATATGTACAAATGCCCTTGACACACTGGATGGATGGATGAATTGTGATAAGAGCTGTAAGAGCCCGCAATAAAATGATTTTTTAATGTTTCTAAATGTCTTTTCTTCTTCTCCTCCTCCTCCACTTCCCCCTTTTTTTGTTCTCCTCCTTCTCATGTGAACAAGTGAGAAGATGTGGCCATGCTGGGTTCTGTCACTTCCAAGTGGCCCTTGGCACAAAGCATATGAGAACACATGGTCTCCATGAATGATAGGGGGAAAATCATTAATTTATTTTTTGAGCTGTAAGGGACCTCCAAGACAGGCCTGGCCCCTCAAGGCTTGGCGGGTGTGCCCACAGAGAGCCCAAGGAGGACCAGCACTAGCCTAGCCTCTGACCAGAGTGTGGCGCCAGAAACGGGGCGGCATGTCTGCTAACCATGGCAGCAAATGCAAGACGGTGTTTTCCACCGACATGGGGTCATTCGTGGGTTAAAGGCAGCTGCTGCTGTCCACACATGGTGCAGAGACAGGCGGGACCCTGGCCACAAGTTCCCACCCTAGTTTTTCCTCCCCGCCCAATCAAAACAAACCCTGCTGCTCTGAGCCTCACACCCCAAAGGCTGTTTCTTCAGGCCTTGCCAGGCGATGTCTGTAGGGAGACCTGGAGCAGTCTTTGTGAGCTCCCGGGACAACGGAAGTCCAGCCTGTGTAGGGGCTCTGCTAGCAAAGCTCAGGGTCCTCTTTCATCAGCCAGCACCCTGTTCTGGGTGGGAGAAGATGTAGCCTGGAGGGGCCAAAAGCTACTAAGGAGGCAGGTCAGGGGCTGAAGGGCTCAGAGGGTTCTCGCAGAGTGAGGAGGTGGATGGGCCAGGTGGGCGGGGCGGGGCAGGATGGACAGGTTTGGAAAATGGAGTGAAGGGGGAGAACTGACAAACAGTGGGGGAGGGAGCCCCGCGAGCACATCAGGGGTGAGTAAGGTGACTCGAATGGCCCCTGTTTGCCTGGACAGATGGGCCCCTAACGATGTGTGACTTTCTCGTTACAGCTGGGGGATCCCTGGCCAAACTGCAGGAAACTTGTCATCTGTCCTGGGGAGCAGAGAAGGGACTGGCCATGAGTAACAGGGAGGTCAAGTTGTGGAGAGTCTTGAAAACTAAACAGGATAATGATTCTCATTCCTGCTGGAGATTAGACTTGCTGTTGGAGCTGATCCCAAGGGCCGGTGCCTGGACTCTTGACCAGTGGCCGTTGAGAGGACCCCAACTTAAGACAGCCTGAGTGTGGCAGAGAAGAGCGTGGCTGCTTTTTGAGAAGCAGCCTGACGGGGCTGTTTTCCAAGGCACTCTGGTCGGCTTGGAGCTCCTAGACCAGCCTCCAGGTTTAGTGGATGTGACGTAAGTTATTTACAGAACTGTGATCTGAACGTTCAAGGGGCATTGAGAATTCTGCCTGGGGTCACTGAGAAAAGCTGTCCTGGAGGTGATATTCGCAATGTTTCCTGAGTCCCTTGAATAGGAGATTTCCAAGCAAAGAAAAACAGGCAACATCCGGAGAGGAATATTGCACAGAGGCAAAGCCCTGGGAAGACCTAGCATGTGCAGGGTAACAGTGTGGGAAAGGGAAGGCAGGGGAAATACTAGGGACCTTAGATTCTCTTTGAATCTCAGCATTTGAAAATGAGCATATGAGAAAAGAGAGAGGTAGGGGGACCACTTTGAAGCTACTGTATTGATCCAGACATGAGGTGACCAAGGCCTGGGCCGAGGACCTGATGATGGGAAGGAGGACGGGAACAACCAAAGAGCTTTATGGGAAGAGAAAACAGGGTCTGGTAACAAACGGTGCATCGTGAAGGATCTGAGACAGTAGGATAAGGAGGCAGGAGCCAAGGTGGAGGTGGGGAGAAGGTCACAAGGATTTCACGTAACTCCAAGACATCCGAGTGGAGATGTATTCAAGGGGCCTCTGAAGGGCAGGATTTGGATTGTAGGACGTGAGACGGAAAAGATAAGAAGACAACATGGAATATCCTGGTACAAACCCGTAAGGAGTGTGGAGACAGCGTCTGATCTCCTCTGGCTTCACATGGGAAGGGGACTCAAACTCAAGAGCTCTGTTAGTCCGGAGTGACTAGAGAAACGAATTCATAGACACTTACAAATGTGCAAGAGAGAACTTTATATCTAAGAGTAATTGTGTATTGAGAAAACATCACAGGCTAGTCCAGATCAAGTCCATAAGTCTGGTATTAGCTCATATGCCCGATACCAATCTATAAATGCGTCTTCAGACTCACGCAACACATGCAATGACACCGAATGTAGGAAGATAATGGGCCAGTGGTTGGAAAGTCTTATGGATCCTGTGTTGGTGGAAGCATCTCAGCGCTGGCAGGGGTCTCCACATGGCGCCTCCAGTTCCAGGGCTCTAGCTCCATGTGTCTTGTCAACTGGAATGTCCTGCAGAGAGAGTGGTCCTGGCCTCCAGTGAGCTATTTATCTCTGTGGCACCTCCAATGAGGCCATCAAGCTGCGACCTGATTGACAGGCTAAACTCCACCCCCTTACTCTTAATAGTCTCAAGTTGACAACAGAATTTGTAACTACCACAAGAGCCCAAGGCTGATTCCCATGAGGCAGAGGAGCAGGAGGTGGCCTCTGCTCTCCAACCTTCACCGCAATTCGGATGCCAGCCATTCTTCCCAGCCATGGCACTCTATTTCTCTGCTGGGTTTGCACATTTACTGCAGAACTCCCAGGTCGTACCCACAATGAAGGTGCTTATTCGGAAAGTTAACATGTTCAGGATCAGAAATGCTTACGATGGAGTTGTTTGGTGTCAGGAAAACCAGCAGGAAGTCCTCTCTCAGACCCTGTGCAACTGCCTTGCTCAGGCATTGTGTCTTTTAGCCTCTGACGAACGCTTAGAAGGGCCTCTGCTCCTGTAACGTTGGCCTGACTCTAACCCTGCAGGTTGGCAAGCGTTGCTCCCCTGACTAAATGCCTCGAGGCACCCAACTCCACAGGAAGGCCCTCAGCCTGGCCTGAGAAGACCAGTGTCCCGCCAAGGGCCCTTGGTACTGTTGCCCTCACTGCCCAAGCTTCTCCGCCATGCCTCTGGTGTCACGGCTTTGTGTCCTGGATTGAGGAGGTTCCGTGAACTCAGAGGCCAAAGGACAAGCTCCTTGCCTGGCTCGTTTAACCCCTTGGTAGTAAAATCCCCACCTCCTGCTTCTGAGTGTCTCATTTTAAACCCAGAAGGATGGCAAAACTGGCCAATCCCCGTGTTAAGATTCCAAGTTTTCACACCCACGAGTATCCCTGGGAACCATCACTCACAAATGAATCATATGTATACTCCTATCAGCATTGTCCGCCCCCCCGACCTTTTCTTACCAGGCCCATCAAGAAAAGGAAATGCATCCAATGTGAATGGGCCCCACCGCCCGCCCCCATTCGTTTGGTGGGAGTTACAAAGACTGGCTAGAAGAGGTCAGAGCGGGTAAATCCTGCACCACAGCCCCATTATCTGCATGCATCTGGCAGGGGAAAGACGGGAAACTGGTGGACAGCTGGCAGGTGAGCCACTGGTATGTGTTTGCCGGAACTGGCCTGTGTGTGTTTGGAGACAGAGGGAGGACTTGGGGAGAATGCAGTTAGTTTGGGGCCTAAGTCCACGTGGTGCAAAAGTGCATCATGCAGCAAGGGGACACGTTCATGATGGATATTTCCTGACAGATTCAAATGGCTGAAAAAGGTACAGAGTTCCTGAAGTCCCGGATCTTCCGAAAGAGCAGAGATCAGCATCTCCTAAAGCAGAGGTAGAAAACCTTTTCTGAAAAGGGGACAGATAGTAAATATTTTAGAATGTGTGGGCCATCTGGTCTTCGTCATAACTTCTCCCCTCTGCCATTCCAGTTCAAAAATAGCCACAGACCGCACATAAACAAACGAGTGTGGCTGGGTTTCAATCGAACTCAAAACAGGGCCTGGACGTAATGGGGCCGCTGGGGCATGGCTTGCAATGCATTGCTGTAAAGAGTGGGGGGCAGAAGATAAACTCTAGGCTGGCCTCCACGGGACCTTGAGGCATGGCTACTCAGGGAGCTGAGTTCAAATCCCACTCTACTAACTTAATCCCTGTGGAATCTGGAGCAAGTTTCTTTCTTTCCCTGAGCCCCAGTTCCCTCGTCTGTAGAATGGGAGAAATAACAATACCTAATGCCCTGCGCTGAGACTCCTACAGTGATGAATATGAGCCCCGCAGCGGCATCCTGGCAGACAGGCCCGAAGATCTGCGTGTGCCCAGAAGACAGCCAAGGAGCCTCCATGGAGCCACGCCACTCCACAACACCTGCAGCTGCCGTGAGTGGAACCAGCTGGACGGCAAGGGGTTCCTTTTGGGGTTTTGTTGTTGTTTGTTTGTAAATCATTTTATTTTATTGGGGGCTCTTGCAGCTCTTAGCACGATCCACCCATCCATCCATTGTGCCACATACATTTGTACATATATTGCCATTGTCATTTTCAAAACATTTTCCTTCTACTTGAGCCCTTGGTATCAGCTCATTTTTCCCTCTCTCCCCCACCTCCCTCCCTCATGAACCCTTGTTAATTTATTAACTTTTTAAAATGTCTTACACCGACCGCTGTCTCCCTTCACCCACTCTTCTGTTGTCTGTCCCCTTGGGAGGGTGTTATATATCGATCATGGTGATCCAGGCCCCCTTTCTCCCCCTACCTTCCCCTCCTGGTATCGCTGCTCTCATTACTGGTCCTGAGGGGGTTATCTGTCCTGGATTCCCTGTGTTTCGAGCGCTTATGTGTACCCCTGTACATGCTCTGGTCTAGCCAGATTTGTAAGGTAGTTTTGGGGTCATGATAGTGGGGGGAATGGGGAAGCATTCAAGAACTAGAGGAAAGTTGTATGTTCATTGGTGCTATACTGCACCCTGACTGTGACCCTTCTGTAAGCGAATGTCCAATTGTCTATAGATGGACTTTGGGAGACTCCACTCCACACTGCCCCTCATTCACATTGATATGATTATTTATTCTGGGTCTTTGATGCCTGACACCTGATCCCATCAACACCTCATGATCACACAGGCTGGTGTGCTTCTTCCATGTGGGCTTGTCTGCTCCTCAGCTAGGTGGCTGCTTGTTTATCTTCAAGCCTTTAAGACTCCAGACAATATATCTTTTGATAGCCAGGCACTACCATCTTTCTTCACCATTTTGCTTATGCACCTATTTTGTCTTCAGCAATTATGTCAGGAAGGTGAGCATTGCAGAAAGCCAAGTTATTAGAACAAAGTGTTCTTGTGTTGAGGGAGTACTTGAGTCGAGGCCCAATGTCCATCTGCTACTTTAAGACTTAACATATAAATATGCGTACATAGATCTATTTCCATATAGTTATATATAAATACGTTTACATATGTACATGCCTGTATTTAGACCTCTATAAATGTCCTTTGCCTCCTAGTTATTTCCTCGATTTCCTTTTACTTTCCTCTTGTCCTATATCATGTTTGACCTTCATTCGGGTTTCAGTAATTCTTCTTAGCTACATTGTCCTTGATCAAGCCCTATTAGGCATCCTATGCCCTCCTCGCCACTGATTTAAATCACTTGTTGTACCCTTGTCCCTGGGTTTGTTGACCACCCCCCCTTCCTTTCTCCTGCCTCCCCTATCCCATGTCCCCCCCGAACCATCGGTCCCATTGTGTTTTCTCCTCCAGATTGTTTATCCCACCTATCTTATCTAGATGGGCATGTAGAGACAACATAAGCACAAAAACAAGACAGAGCAAAACAAAACAACAACAAACAGCAACAAGCCTAGACATCATTTGTTTGTTGACCTTTAGGAGTGTTTTCCAGTCGTTTAATGGGGTGCCACACATTTTGGGATTTTTTTTAGCATCGTGCCTGGCTCAGTAAGAACGATACTGTCAGTTTTTAAGGATTGTTATGTGTTATAGGGCCCCAGGAGCCAGAGAGGTGAGGCAGAAGGCAGGGAGAAAGTAGGTATTGGGGTGGGACACAGGTGAGGTTCAGTTAAAGGCTCCATAAACTGCAATCTCACTGCCATTGTGTTGATGCGAGCTCAGAGCAACCCTGTAGGACAGGGAGAGCGGCCCTGGTGGGTTTCCAAGACCGTGACACTTTATGAGACTAGAGAGACTAGTTTGGGGCAGGTGTAGGGGGACGTTCCCCTTGGGTTGGCTGGTGGTTTCAAACTGCTGACCTTGCAGTTAGCAGCCTAATGTATAACCACTATGCCACCAGCAGCTTTCAGTTAGAGGCAGAGAGGACAAAACGCACGTGCTCAGGTTACAAATGCACACACGTGTGCACATGCGCGCACATGCACATACATCAAGGTGGTCTGGGTGTCTCAATCAAAGGCGGTGGGAAGTGTTTTTCTCCAGCTCATCAGTGGGACCTATGGGTGTGTGCCTTGCGGCTATAGTTTACTGGACTCCACTTGGATGAGTGCCTCCGCAGCCCACGGCACGTCCAGCTCCGGTCTGGGACTGCCCCTTCCACTACCTGTGCCGACACAGAAACCTAGCCTCACACTCCGATCAGCTCACAGCCTTCCCCCTTGTGTTTGCGACACTTTAGAGACTCACTTGGGGAGCAAGTGTTTTAAGATGTGTGTTCTCAGGTCCTGCCCAAGAAAACCGACTCCAGTAGGTCTGAAATAGGCCCAGGAATCTGCATCCCATGAGATATTTTTATAGCAAGGAGAATTTCTTCACTTCTAGAAAGCAGGTTTGATCTCACCTCTGGACATTGCGGATAGAATGAAACATACCCCAAACCCACCGACAACAGCTGAAACGAGCTGCTGTCAAGTCAGTTCTAACACATGGCGACCCCATGCGTGTCAGATGGAACTGTGCTCCAAAGGGATTTCGATTCAGTGGCTGCTTTTTCAGGTGTAGATCACCAGGCCTTTCTTCAGAGGCACCACTAGGTGGACTGGAACCTGAAACCATGTGTTTAGCGGTTCAAGCACATTAACCCTTGGCATCACCCAGGGACTTCTACGGTGGAGCTGTGGGGCTTCTGCCCCTGGAGCTGCAGCTGTAATAGAGTACACACCCCTCTCCCACACTTGTCCTCATTGTTTCCCAGGAAGAGATCATCTCACGTCAGTTGCCTTGAGGTAACCCGAGCACTTTAAAAACAAATAGGAGGATTTTCCGGAGCAATGGGGGTGCCCAGAAACACAGCACATTAGCCTGAAGGACAGCCCATCCCGTCCCAGTTCTTCAGTTTGTAGGAGCATCTTAGGAACGACTCTCCTGAGAACACTTAGAGGGAACCACCCAGGTACAGCCTATTTCAAGTTTGTTTCCCTGTTCTGTCCACTCCGGAAGTCCATGCCCAAAGCCGCCTTCTTCATTCTAGAACACTTACTTGGCTTTCATAGTTTCAGAATCTAGCAAAGCAGCTTTGGCCAAACAGGCATTCTATAAATATCAAGTAAGTGAATGAACAAATCCAGGCTGGGTCATTCTGTGCTTCATACCAATATGACTTCAAAAATGTGGTAGCATTCTTTTTTATAAAGCAGGCACCTATAACTGCCTTTCAATCCATTTGGACAAAAATGGTTATCATTAAAAAAAGCAGTGTGCAATTGTACGAGCCCCCAATAAAATGATTTTTTTTAAAAAGCAGTATGTGTAACAAAAGTACTTGATGATACACACACATATATGTACGTAGACATATGCATATATGTATGCATGTACATATACACACACTCACCTCCACCCACACTCAGTGCACTAAAGCATGTGTTGTTCAGTGTCAGCCAGTTGACCCCGGTCCAGATGGACCCTATGTACAACCGAAAGAAGCACTGCCCAGTCCTGTCCCATCCTCACAATTGTTCTTATGTGTGAGCCCATTGGTGCCCCTTTGTCGATCCATCTCATCAAGGGTCTTCTTCACCGCCCCTCCACTTTACCAGGCATGATGTCCTTCTCCAGGGACTGGTCTCCCCTGACAACAGGTCCACAGGACGTGAGAAGACGTATCACCATCCTTACTTCTAAGGAGCAATCTAGACGTACTTCTTCCAAGACAGATTTGTGTTTGTTGGTTCATTTAGCAAGCACCTGTACTTTCAAAATTCTTCACCACAACCACAATTCAATTGCAACAACTCTTCTTTGGTCTTCCTTATTCAATGTCCAGCTTCTGTATTCAATGCATGTGTTAGACCGTGTTAACTAGAGAAACAAATTCACTGACACTCATATATGTGTAAGAGAGAACTTTATATCAGGAAGTAATTATACCTCAATAAAACATCCCAGCCTGGTCCCGATCAAATCCATAAGTCCAATATTAACCCTTAAGTCCAATACTAGTCCACAAATTCCTCTTCAGACTCTCAGCACGTGCAATGACGCCAAATGCAGGAAGATCATAGATCAGTGGGTGAAAATCTTGTGGATCCAGTGGTGGTGCAGGCATCTCAGCACTGGTGCGGGCCTCCACGTTGCTCCTCTAGCTCTCTGGGTGCCTCAACCACAGGAAAGTGAGGCAACGTGAGTGTGTCCCACCTCCAGGGAGAAAGAGAGGAAGTTCCCAGAATCCTCATGAGAAGGCCACACCCACAAGGAGACATCATGAGTCTATGACCTGATTGACAGACTAGACTCGACCCCTTCACTCTTCTCCTCAAGTTGACATGAGATTAAGTAACTACCACAATGCAGATGAGGTCATTGAAAATATCATGACTTGGGTCAGGTGTACCCTAGTCCTCCAAGTAACCTCTTTGCTTTCTAAAACCTGAAAGAGATCTGTGCAGCACATTTACCCAATGCAACCTGCTGCTCCACCTCTTGACTGCTGCTTCCCGTGGGCCAACCAAGATGGAATATTTGACAACTTCGATCTTTTCTCCATCCATCAGGATGCTACCTGATGGTCCAGCTGTGAGAATGTTGTTTTCCTTTACATTGAGTTGCAATCCATACAGAAGGCTGCAATCCTTGATTTTTATCAATAAGTGCTTCAAGTCCCCCCATTTTCGACAAGTAAGGTTGTGTCATCTGCTATCACAAGTTGTTAATAAGCCTGCTTCCAATCCTGATGCTGCATTCTTCTTCATATAGTGCAATCCAGCTTCTCGGATGATTGGCTCAGCATACAGACTGAGTAAGTAGGGTGAGCGGGTACAACCCTGATGCACACCTTCCTGATTTCAAACCATGGGGAATTCTCTTGTTCTTTTCACACAACTGAGCTATGTACAGGTTCTGCATGAGCACAATGTAGACTTTTGGGATTCCCATTCTTCTCAAAGTTAGCCATAGCTTATTATTATTATTGGCATAGTCAAAAAACACAATAAAAAATCTTTCTGGTATTCTCTGCTTTCAGCCAAGATCCATCTAACATCAGCAATGAGATTCCTTGTTCCACATCCTCTTCTGAATAGTCTGACTCTCTGGCAACTTCCTGTCACTGTGTTGCTGCAACCATTGTTGGGTGATCTTCAGGAAAAAATTTACTTCCATGTGATATAAATGCATTTGTTCTAAACATTCTAATTGTGTGTTGTTCTAATTTGAGCATTCTGTCGAGTCACTTTTCTTTGAAATTGGTACAAAGATGGATCTCTTCCCGTCAGAAGGTCAGGTAACTGTCTCCCCAATTTCTTAGCATAGGCAAGCGAGTGCTTTATGAGCTTGTTGAAACATTTCAGTTTCAATTCCTGAAGGCTCGTTTTTGGCTCATGTCTTCAGCGCAGCTTGGATTTCCTCCCTTGTGTCATTGGTTCTCAGTCATATGCTCCTTTTTGAAAGAGTTGACACCAACCAGTTATTTGGGTACAGGGACTCGGTGTATTATTTTCATTTTAACTTGATCCTTCTTGCATCGTTCACTATTTTGCCTATGGAATCTTTCAATACCGCAACTCAAGGCTTAATTTTTTTCTTAAGTTCTTTCAGCTTAAAATGTGCTAAGCATGCTCTTCCTTTTTTGCACGTTCAACGCTAGGTATTTTCACATTTCATTATAATACTTTACTTCATTGTCCTCAGCTGCCCTTTGAAATTTTCTGTTCATCTTTTTTTAAAGTTTCATCATTTCTTCCATTTGCCTTAGCTACCCTACGGGTAAGGGCAAGTTTTAGAGCCTCTTCTGACATCCACTTTGATCTTTCTTCCCTGTCTTTTAAATGACCTTTTGCTTTCTTCATGTATGATGTTCTTGATATTATCCCACAGCTTCTGTCACTAGGGTTCAATGCAGAAGATTTGTTCTTGAGATAGTCTCAAAATTCAGGTGGAATAGACTCAAAGTTGTATTTTAGCTGTCATGGAGCTATTCTAAGTTTCTTCAGCTTCAACTTGAACTTGCATATGAATAATTGATGGTCTGTTCCACAGTTGGTCCGTGACTGGATTTTAGCTGCTGATAGTGAGCTTCTCCATCATCTCCTTCTACGGATGGAGTCAATTTGATTTCTATGTATTCCGTCTGGAGAAGCCCTTTTGTGTTGTTGAAAAATTATTGTTGAAGAAATCATTGGTCTTGGGAAAATTCTATCGTGCAATGTCCAGCTTTGTTTCTATTACCAGGGCCACATTTTCCAACTACGGTTCCTTCCTCTGTGTTTCCAACATTTGTATTCCAATTGCCAGCAATTATTGGTGCAGCTTGATCGCAAGTTTGATCCATTTCAGACAGAAGACAGGGGCAGAATTCTTCCCACGAGCTCTAGTGGTTGGTGTATAAATTCGAACAGTAGTCGTATCGGCTGGATTTTCCTGTACGCAAATAGATATTATCCTATCACACACAACGTTGGGCTTCAAAAAAGATCTTGAAATGTCCTTTTTGATGATGAATGAGACCCCATTCTTCTTCAATCTCTCATTCCCAGCACAGTAAAACATATCATTGTCTGATTCAAAATGGCCAATACCAGTCCATTGTAACTCATGAATGCCTAGGATATTGATCTTTATACATTCAATTGCGTTTTTGATGACTTCCAACGTTCCTAGATTCATACTTAGCGCATTTTAAGTTCCAGCCAGGAATCGATGTTCGCCACGGCTTCTTCTCATTTTGAGTCATGCCCCATCTCCAAGTCAAGGTCCCGACGGCTCTGCTCCCACAGGCTTTACTCCCTCCACGTCACTGCGGGTGACTCTACTCTGAGAAGGCAGCTCTGTCTGAATCAGACTTGAGTGCCTTCCCACCTGAGGGCTCATCTTCTGGCCCTCTCTCTGGGTGTTCCGCGGATACTCATGTCGTTTTCCATCACTGACATTGTTTGGATGCCATCCAGAAGGTTCTCAGTGGCCAGTCCCTCTGAAGCACGCAGCCTCTTTCTTCTTTGTAATCTGTTCTTAGTCTGCAGGTTCTGCTGAAGCCTGTCCACTTTGGGTGGGCTTGCCGGTACTTGAAATACCAGGGACACAGTTTCCAGCATCACAGCCACACACCAGCCAGCACAGTACGACAAACTGACAGATAAGAGACGGATGCTGCCCTTCAAAATCAGCCCTTGTAGCCCCGACAGAATGGCTCTAACGACATCAATCCCCCAAACGTGCTGGGATCTCCTCTTGCAAATGGCCTCGGGTGACTTTTCTGTATGGTTACAGGACCCAAAGAGACAGTTGATGCTTAACTAATCTGCTGCACCCCTTACTTGGTTCCACATGGTTTCTGGAGCCGATTTTGAAGAAAGGCAGAGTCATTAGATTGAGGGTGTCATTTCCCTCTGGAGACAAGCTCTGCAGAGGTGACCTCCCCAGGGCTGATAAGGAGACACTCACTTATCAGCAATAAAGACGTCAACCCAGTTCTTCCCAACCTGCAGCACAGGCAGAGGGTGGCTGGACACCCACCCCACCTGCGGCTTGCCTTCCTGAGCACACAGCTGGGCTACTTTTCCCAGCCTGTCTTCACAGAGGCAGACCATATGTCCAGTGCTGGCCAATGAGGTGTGGGAGGAAGTGACGGGTGTGCCCTTTCGATCCTGGCTCTGAAACCTCCATGAGGACCCCAGGATCTTTCTTCTCTCATCTGCCAGTAGAATCCTGGAAGAGACCCAAAAGATGCCCGAGCCGCTAAACAGAAGGAAGGCCGCATGAGTGTAGAGTAGAACTCCCTGTCCCTCTGATGTGTGGCGGGCCATAAATATATAGTGTCTGCTCGTGGTGGGCTGGGGCTGTTTGTGGCAGAGAAAGCCCCCCTGACGAACATGGATGCAAGTGGCCTGTATGTGAAGCAGCCCCATTTAAAACGTACACTGCCACTTGGTGCATCTGCTCCGTGACCTCCCAGTTTGTGATTCATATTTGAAAGAGGTGCTGTGTTCTCTGCCCTTGGCATCTGAACCCATATGGTGCATGTCACATCTCACCCATCAGCCCTCAGAGAACCCTCGTGCTGGCTGCTGAGAGGCTGACACTTTTGAAACGGCACCTGCCTTCAGGGCTTCCCAAAGTGAATCTGATGTATACCACATGGCCTCTGTTTTATGCCAAGCCTTCTGAAAGGCACCCTCTACCCTGGGTGAATCCAGACTATTTTTACATAGTGCTTTTCGTAACAAGGCATAAACAAGTCAGAAACACATACATATACGCGTCTTAAAAATCAAAACAAACCCAGATTCTTAACAACTCCTGTTTAGAGAACTGCTTCTGCCTCTTTTACCTGTGCACGTTCACCTCGATGAAGGGTGCAGCGCATCCACCTGCTGTCCGTCTTTAACTCATTCCCATCGGTGAGGGCACCGGCACTGATAGTGCGGGACAGGCTGAGTTCCTGAGTGCACGGCTAACTAGGGGTTCCTGGTGCAGGTGGTTCTTGTGTGCCATCTGCTTCACGGGTCACTTGAATGTGACCTTCCACCCAGGAATAGCACCTCTTCAAGATTCAGGAGCGTAAGGTTCTTCTTTCAACCTTAAGCTGACCAGCTGGGACCTATGCTTACTTGAATCTCCCCAAAGGCACCCAGGTATATCTCTAAGATACAGGGATGCTAAGCAGCATGCTTCGTAAAGACAGATTCTTATAACAGCCCACCTATGGAGCTGTGCAAACAAGACAGAATCACCCTAGCCCAGTGCAGCCCCCACATCAGATCCGCTCCCCCTGAACAATGTGTGAACATTGGGAGGCTAAGAATAGTGAGAATGGGATTCTAGAGGAAGCCACGGTTCAAAATAAGTGAAGGGCAGAGTACGTGTCTCAGTGTTTAAGAGCAATTTCTAAAGCTAGAGGAAGGGTAGGGAGGAGCCTGAGGGGAGAGACAGTTTAGGGACACTTGCGAAATGAATTTGCTGAGGCCAATGAGGTAGGGAGTGGGAGAGGGAGGTGGGTGGTGGTGATTAGGAGGTAATTTTGCCCACCCTTTTTGGTGGGATTTGGGCAGGCTGCAGACTTCCTGCTGTTGGCTAGTGAGGGTGCCAGCTCTGGGTGTGGCTGACAAGACACACTGTGGCCTCCAGAAGTGACGGGACTCTCAGCTGAAATGTCGGGTCAGGAGGGGCCACAGATTGCTGTAGCTCTCATGGCTTATGTTTTTGCCTGTGTCACCTACAGCAGGTGACACTGATTCTGCAGATCTGGTAGAAGAAGACTTAGGACACACACCCCCTTCCCCTCCCTCCCTCCCCTACGCCCTTCCCCACCCAAAAAAGTGAGCCACATTTTATTCAGTATGTACAACTCCACTTGGATAAATCGCAATGCCCATCTTATAGAAGGAAATGGAAGCCCAGTAGGTAAGTGGCAAGACCAGGATTCAAACAGATTTCCTTCCCCAAATCCCATGGTTTTGCTGTTACACCAAACTCCCTCTCAAGGGAGCCCATTTAAAGGCGGGGCTTCTAACCCATTCATTCCAGTTTGCCCTCCTGCTGTGAAAATGCCCTTCGTGCAGAAATCCTGGCTCAGGCCTACAGTTTAACAAGATCCCCAGGCGATTCTTATAGACAGGAGACTCTACAAGAATATATAAGAACAGTTAGCGGGTCAGAGGGCAGACCCAAAACCCACCCATAGACGATGGGACATCCCCTCACAGAAGGGTCACAAGAAGGGATGAATCAACCAGAGTGTAGTATAGCACCAATGAAACATACACGGTCCTTTGGTTCCCTGAGGCTTCTCGCCCACTATCATGACCCCAGTCCTGCCTTTCACTTCGGGCTAGACAGGACCATGTACACAGGTACAGATAAGAGATAAGAGATCACGACACATGGAATCTAGGAACAGGAATGGGAGTAGCAATGACAGGAAGGTAGGGAGAAGGTGGAGCGAGGAGGGGAGGAAGGGGGAACCTATCACAATGATGGACACATAACCAACATACACCCTCCTCCAGGGGGATGAACAGCAGAAACTATGAGGGAAGGGAGACAACAGTCAGTGTAAGATATGAAAATAATAATAATTTCCCCTGAGGGTGGGAGAAGAGGAGCTGATACCAAGGGCTCAATAGAAAGTAAATGTTTAGAAAATGATAATGGCAACATATGTATAAATATGCTTGATACAATTGATGTACGGATAGTTATAAGAGCTGTAAGAGTCCCCAATAAAATGATTTTTTAATTAAAAAGAAAAAGAAAGAGCCAGTTAGAATGGCAGCCTAGGTCGACACGCTACCCAGACCCTCTATAACACGACATGAAAGATCAGATGAAACCGTTATGGATGGTGATCCCAGAACCCTGAGCTCCAGAGGGAATTACAAGGAGTGGACTGGATACCAACTAGAAGCAGCTGAACACACGCTGCAAGAGAGGAGACCGAAGGGGGAATCGTCGGCTGGCCTGATGCAGTGTAGCAATGGAGACAGAGACGCCAACAGCACAGGCACAGACCACTGAGCGGGACCCTTCCTGGTCCTCAAACCCTCCTGGTGATCAGCAGTGTGCCGCCTCCACCAGAGTCCTGCCCCAGCCCTGCTCTGAGGCCAGAGTCCACGCTCATGGACCGAGTACTGAGTGCATGCCTACAAGTCTTGAGGCCAGAAAATGCATCCTTGGGCACCACTAGGGGAGCAAGAATTCTTTATTTTTTAAAAATCATTTTATTAGGGGCTCATACAACTCTTATCACAATCCATACATATACATACATCAATTGTATAAAGCACATCTGTACATTCTTTGCCCTCATCATTCTCAAAGCATTTGTTCTCCACTTAAGCCCTTTGCATCAGGTCCTCTTTTTTTCCCCTCCCTCCCCGCTCCCCCCTCCCTCATGAGCCCTTGATAATTTATACATTGTTATTTTGTCATATCTTGCCCTATCCGGAGTGGGAGCAAGAATTCTTTCTATAAACCGCTGTCCTGGAGCTTGTTCCTCCTGGGAACAAGCATCCTAATTTCAGCCATCTGTGAAGCTCCCACTAACTACTTCTGGATCAGGTACCATCACCCCAGATAACACCTAGGTCAGCAGGAACTTCATCCAGGACCTGGGATCCCACCGCCTCATCCCTTAACCCCCATCCCACAAGCTTTTAGGTTCACAGTGGGTGCTATCACACTGAAAGAACAAACTGAAAATACTAAATGAAAAAAATGACAAATATAAAAAGAGCAAGAAGAAAACTAGAGGATGAATCATATTTCAGAAACAGACTGCACATGCAAGGCCAAAGGAGTAGAATTGGATCATTGGAAGACTGAATTAGTGAGCTTGAAGACACTTTTTCATTACTAATCTCCTGGAAAATAAAAAAAAAATCAGGAGAAAGCCTAAGAATTCTGTGTGACACCATCAAGAGGAGTAATTTCATATAATTGCAATTCCATAACAGTAAGACATAAAAATAAATCACAGAGAAAATTGTCCAAAAAAAGTTGAAGAAAACTTCCCTAATAATCGCTTCTAGGCCTTTTGGCTAAGATCAAGTGCAGTATCACTTCTTATCAGTTCAATGGCTGATACAATATATTAAATGTATTTTTGGAGCAGGGAGATGGAATAGGAGTTTGCTCCATCCACTCCATGCATTGACCTGGTATCGCAGTACTTCTGAGAACGGTACACCCTCCCCCCCCGCACCCCGTCGGGGAATAAAAGAAAAAGAAAGAAAGAAAACTTCCCTAACATCATGAATTTTGAGAAGATATGTATTTAAGAAGATGAACAAACCTCAAGCAAGACAGATCACAAGAGAAAATCAATCACCAAAACATATTGAAGCAAGCTTTCCAAAACAAAGACCAAAAAGAAACCTAAGGGCAACTCAGAAAATAGGAAAACCAATAAAACTAAACTATGTTTTCTCAGCAGAAACCATGCAGGCAGAAGGAAATAAGATGGCATATGTAAAACTCTGGAAGAGAAAACTTCCAGTCACTAATCATATACCCAGCAAAATTGTCCCCCCAAACAAGAGTGAAGTTAAGGCATTTTCAGATAAACAGAAATTAAAGGAATTTGTAAAATCCAGACAAACCTTACAAGAAATATTAAGGAATTTCTTTAGACAGAAAAGTAACAATAGCAGACAAGCAGCTGAAATTAGAAATGTAACAACACAGCCTAGAACTCCACCCAGAGAGAGAAGTGTCTAAGGTAAAATAAATGTATCCAAGCAGAAATAGGGAACCTGAGATATCAATTTGTACTGAAGGAAATTCCAGAGTAAAAAGAGGGAATAGTGTAAAAACAGAACTTTCAAACAGAAGGGAAGTCAGTAGATTTCACTAGGATTAAGTGGAAGACAATATTCAATAAGAGAGAGGTTGGCCAAAAAAAAAAAAAAAGATGGTGTCGGGAAGACAATGGGAGATGTGACAGATTTAAAGGCAACAGAGGCAAATACTGTTATACACAATCCTACAGTGTTTGTTTGTTGTTGTTTTTAACATTTTCTTTCTTCTTGAACTCCTTGATATCTGCTCCCCTTTATCCCCTCCCTCCCCACTGTACCCCCCAGGAATGCCCCTCCCCTCCCAGGAACCCTTGTTCTTCTTCCTTTTTTTCCTATGAGATTTTTGTGGTTTTGTAATATCTTACACCAGCGGTTCTCAACCTGTGGGTCGTGACCCCTTTGGAGGTCGAACGACCCTTTCACAGGGGTTGCCTGACTCTTTTTGTTCACAAAAGTAGAAGGAGGCAAGGTAGTACCGACGAAGAGCACAGCTTTCCCCCAGATCCTGGATGCTTCCTCCCCCCAACTACCATGATCCGAATTCTACCTTGCAGGACTGGATAGGGCAGAGGTTGTACACTGGTACATATGGGGGCTGGAGGCACAGGGAATCCAGGGTGGATGATACCTTCAGGACCAAGGGTGTGAGGGACGACGCTGGGAGTGTGGAGGGTGAGTGGGTTGGAAACGGGGAACTGATTACAGGGATCCACATGTGACCTCCTCCCTGGGAGAGGGACGGCAGAGAAGGGGGGGAAGGGAGACTCCGGATAGAGCAAGATATGACAAAATAACGATGTATAAATTACAAAGGGCACATGAGGGAGGGGGGAGCGGGGAGGGAGGGGGAAAAAAAGAGGACCTGATGCAAAGGGCTTAAGTGGAGAGCAAATGCTTTGAGAATGATTGGGGCAGGGAATGTGTGGATGTGCTTTATACAATTGATGTATGTATATGTATGGATGGTGATAAGAGTTGTATGAGTCCCTAATAAAATGTAAAAAAAGAAAAGAGGAGAGGAAAAAAAGAAAATGATTAGGGCAAAGAATGTACAGATGTGCTTTATACAATTGATGTATGGACTGTGATAAGAGTTGTATGAGCCCCTAATAAATTGTTAAAAAAAAAAAAAGTAGAAGGAGGAAGAAGAGTCCTTAGGCTGAATGAAGGCAAGACCGTGTATAGGTTTTGTGCTTTGGTCCTTCTACCTCATTTGTTGTTCGTCTCCTCATTCTCTTCACCCAGAAGCCTTTCCATGTCCTCTCCCCAACCTGGCTCAAACCCACTTCCTCCTAGAAATCGCTTTCTTCCCGACGTGCCCCTCAGCGCTTGTGCATTCATTCTGCAGCATGTTGTGTGGACATAAGGTGTGTGGCTCTGTAGTCATCTCAAGTGTGCCTCTTCATGGTCTCCCCAGCTCCCCAGCTTCAAGTCAGGTATGGAAGGTGGATATAACCAATTCCCCATCCCTTACCCCATTCCCAACTCCCTACCTCCACCAATATCCAGGCCTTCTCCCCAGAACCTGCGCCATCTTACCTGGTAAAGGGACTTAGCAGATGCGATTAAGGATCTGTGTGACATGAGGCGATTGTCCTGGTTTATTTGGGTTAGTGCAGTCTGATTACCCTCCCACACACACACCCACACACACACCCCCACACACACCCACACACACACCCCCACACACACCCCCACACACACCCACACACACCCCCACACACACCCACACACCCCCCAAAAAATAAAAAGGGCAGAAAAGAATAGGGCCAGGGAGTGGACCAAGTCTTGGCGACTCCATGCGCTTCAGAGTAGTTCTGCTTTCCGTCGGGTTTTCAGTGGCTGAATATTCCAAATATCAATTCACTTCATCTGTGTAGATTTGAACTAGCCACCTCTTGATTAGCAGGGGAACACAATCATCTGCACTACCCTGCGACTTAATCTAGTCACCACACCCAAAACCAAACTAACTGCCATGGAGTCGATGGTGACAGGACTCCTGAAAAGCCGAAGAGGGAAGCAGGAGAGGCAGCGGCAGGCGTGCAGAGGCAGCAGAGATGGGAGTGAGGAGGAAACACCAGCATAGGAATACAGGAGTCCTCTACCGGGGAAAAGGCAAGGGAATGGCTTCCCGCCGGAAGTCTCCTCCATGGGACATAGTCTGCCAGCACCTTGAGTTAACCCAGTGAGGCTCACTTCAGACTTCCGGCCTCCAGAATGGAATCGATGTGAAAAGACCTCGGCCCTAAACCTGCGGCCCTTGGTCATCCCAGCAGTCGGAAAGTCACCCACCGGGATGGCATGTTCTATTTGTCTTTTTCCTATCGCACTCCCTCAAGCCACGACCACAGCTGCTGCGAGTGAGAGAATGTCACCTGGGGTCACAGGAGGTCTACATCGCCTGGGGCCATGTGTAATGGATGGCTGCTGGAGCCCCTGACTGCCCCGCCCCCCCTCTCCCCCATGTCTGCCTTCTGACCCTCCCATGCGTTTCCTGTGTCTATGTTTGGCCTCTTGTCGGCTCCTGTGCAATCCTTGCCTCCGTGTCTCCTGAAGCCCCACTTCCTCTGATACCGGCAGAAGACTGCTGCCGACAGTTATGGGGAACTCTGGTCCCCAAAGCCCTTTGCTCTCCAGCGTTTCGCTCCGAGTTGCTGCCAGCACACTGCCGCTCACGTAAATCCATTGGCCTTTCTGCAGGATGCTGGTCCCCGGGCTTTCTCTCCTCTGACCCCCGCCTCAGCTGTTTCTTGCAGGGTCACTGAACATGTGACCCTGACGACCTCATCAAGACGGTGCCTCCCAGGGTCCACCATTTTGTTGCAGGGCAACTGAGCAGGTGGTCTTCTACTGACCTCGCCAAGATGGTGTCCAGTGCTCCAACAAGGCGGGTGGGTGGGGAGGTGGTGGTGGTCCTATTTTTGGTGGTTGGCCTTGGTGTTCTGCTAGTTTTGGTTTTGGTCTGGTTTTGGTTCTCCTGCTGATTGTTTTCCCTTTCGCCAAGCCTTGGCAAAAAGCATTTGGAAGCAAGGCCACTGAAGGAACTGCTCACCCTGCTGTTTTGAAAGGCTTTTAAGCAACTGCCTCCCTGCCTTTGGCCTCTGGCCTCCAGGCCATTTATGCTCCTGCTACAGTCCTGCTGTGACACTGTGTGTGCAGCCAATTTCCCTCGAGTGGCTGAATGTACCCTGAGCCAATTGACAAGTCTCTCATCCCCTTCAAAGGTGGCAGGAAGGCCACTCAGAAGCCAGTGGCCCCCTTTGAAGGCAATGGTAAGGCCACTCCAGGCAGTGGTCTCGCCTTTGGAGGTTCTGGTGAATTACTCATGCCTGTAATTCCCTCCGTCAGCCCCGTGAGCCCACCTAAGCTGGTGGCCTGCCATCTCTTGCTTGCTGCCTAGAAAATGGTTGGGTCCCAGTTCACTGGCAGAGACGGGTCCCCCAACCCACACGCTCAGACAGGGGAGACCGCTCAGGGGCTCCAGTTTCATCGTGCCTTAGGTGTGGCGAGGCGCTGGGCTTTCAAGTTATGACCCGGGGCCCCGGGCCCTCTAATCTTCTATGTTTTCCAGATAGGCAAGGAAGGGTCTGTTGGTGAGATATGACCGCAGACGCTAGAGAAGTAGAAGCTATCATCTTTCTGCAACACCATCTGGCCTCAGTACGTTCCAGGTCAGCGGCTCGCAACGTGTGGGTGGCGACCCCTGTGAGGGTCGCCTGATTTATAACAGTAGCAAAATGACAGTAACGAAAATAATTTTATGGCTGGGTGTCGCCCCAACATGAGGGTCTGTATGAAAGGGTCATGGCATGAAGAAGGTTGAGCACCATTGACTTACAGTCTCAGAAACCCCAAAGAGCCTTCTGTACCCGTGGGATTCTGTCCTAGAGAGTGACTATGAGTCGGAATTGATTCCATGGCAGTGGCTTTGCTTTGGGGTCTCATTCCTAGCTTTAGTAATTCACACAATCTAGGTCTAGTTCAATACCAAACTTCCGAGCTGCCCTCAAGAAGCCCTAGACACTCGGCCATTTAGATGTGCCCGGCACGGAGGATTTCTTATCACGCTCGATTCTCCTCCTGTCCTTGTCCACGCAAGTCACCAGTGTTGGCAGAGTGGTCCTTCGGGATGCCTGAGTCTACTGCTGTGTCTGGTCCTCAATCTCAGAACCACCTTTTGCGGCGACATTCCTTTCTTAGCTTGTGCTGCAGAATTGTGCTTCTTTATTCTATTTTTCTTTCATTTTATTGGGGTCTCGTACAGCTCTGATCCCAATCCATGCATCCATCCATTGTGTCAAGCACATTTGTATATTTATTGCCATCATCATTCTCAAAACACTTTTTTTTCTACTTGAGTCCTGGGTATCAGCTCCTCCACAGAGTGGGTAAAGGCGTTCATTCACCCAGAGCCCTCGGCAGTCATCCAACTTAGCCCTTCGCTGAGCCCAGTTGTCGTTCGTGCCGCCTTTGTTTTCCCATGTGCCCGTGATTAACTCTTGAAGTTGGTACCGATGTTCAGGGTGTTAGCCAAACCTAGATCTCTGAACAGCCAAAGAAAACCTTCGGGACCATGACCATCTGGGCTGCGGTTGACCATGGGCTGGGCAGCAGCTCATTCCGTTCTGCAATCTTAAAGTAGATCTCATTTCCCAGGATCAAACTGTAAGTTTTAATTGGTTCCTCTCTGTTCCCTCCCCTCCACGCCCTCATTTGAAGCATGTTTCTGAAAACGAGTCCCAAGGGCAGCCTGTGTGGAGTCACTCGAGGCTCTTGTTGAAGAAGTGAATTCCAGAACTGTGCCCCCATCTTAGAGTTTACAGTCTGTGAGAGCCAGGGGGTGCCAGTTGGAGCAAGCGCTAACTTCCGGTCACCTCTGGTACTTGGGGCATGTTATCAAGAGGAACCAGTCCCTAGAAAAGGACCCCATGATCGGTCAGGTCGAGGGCCAGGGAAGAGAATGCTCTTGGGCAGGATGGATGGACACAGTGGCCGCCACAATGGACTCCAGCATCACCATGGGAAGATGGCGCAGGCCCGAGTGGTGCGTCTTTCTGTTGTGGCAGCGTTGCAAAGGGCGGGAGCCGACTCAACGGTACCTAACAACCACCATAGAGAAGGAGGAGGTTGGAAACGGCTCAACAGTGCTTTCCTCTGAGGCAGAGTGGAGTGCAGAATGCACGGAGGTGGCATTAACCTGGGAGAAGCCAACCCACAACCCATATGGGATGCTTGTCCCAAGTGCCACACGGGAGACACAGGGAGCTCTCCTTGGAGGCATTCACTGTGCCAAACAGCAGCAAAGGTGCCCAGGGGGTTGGGGACCTCAAATACTTTAAAAAACGCTTGTCACCATTGGGAAACGTTGTTCATTTAGCTTTTTAGTTGAAAAGACCCTCATCCGACCAGAGTAGCTAAGAATTGGATGGAAGTGTTGATGCATTTCTTCCTCCTGCTTTTAAGAGTTTAACCTACACACTTGCATCTGTGTGCGAAATTATTCACGGCACAACTGGTTGGAATCACAAAAGATTGGTAGCAATTCAAATGCCTATCATTGGAGAGCTGGTGAGATAAATTACAGCGTACTCCTACATGGGAAAATCCTAAGGAAATGAAATGTGCATTGATATGAAAACATCTTCAAGGCTTACTATTAAGGCCAAAAGGCAATTACAGAACATGTGTATTGTATGCTCCATTTGTATATTTAAAAGGAGCGATAACGCACAATCTTACTGTATGTTTGTACATGCATAAAGAACTGATAGGCTTAGATATCAGAAAACTAAAACCAGTAATTATTACCTCTAGGGCAGGAGATGGGGACTGAGCAGATGGGTAACCAGGAAGGCTTTTCATTTTATGAGAGAATTTTAAAAGTTCATGAAAAAATGAAGTGAGGAGATAATGGAATTTCTCTACTAAGTTCTTTAAGCCCCCTTGTATACTCACAGATGTTTACACTTTGGGATTGTGAACCCATCCAGGCAAATGCATTATTTATTCAAGAACTAAATAAATAATACGATTACATGAAAAAAAATCACCATTTATAGTGGCCTTCAGAGCAATCTGGTTCTGGATCTCTTAGGCTCAGTAACCCCTTGGAGCCCTTTGGATTGTGAGCCATGGGGCGGAGGCCATGGCTATCCCTTGGTCGCCCTGAGTCAGAGTTGGGGCCACAGACCAGCATCTGGGTTGCCATGGTCAAAGCAGCAATTGGAGGGCAGTTCCTCAAGCTTCTTAGTGAAGAGAAGCAGCTCTTCCAAGGTTTGGGGGTCCGCTCCTCTCTGCACACAGCTCCAGGACAGGAAGGCCCAGGGCTGCCCCTAATACTGAGCCATCAGTTGTCCCCGACTCACGAAGGAAGAGTGGTGGCAGCGATCCCGAGAGGCGAAGTCGGCATTCTCCTGGGTTAGCTGAGTCATCTCCATGTCAACCCTCGCCAGCGCTGGCGCCAACACGATCTGGTCCTGGGGGGGTCGCAGGACCCTTCAGTGAGAAACACAGGACCGTTAGGAGGAGCGAACATGGGCTGGACAGTGAAATGGAGTCTACTCCGGGCGGGGGAATGGCGTGCAGAAATGGGTGGTAGCTATTTTCCGTGCAGCTAAATGTCTGGGGAGGGGCCTGGTGGGGTAGTGGCTCATGAGTTCAGCCGTTGGAAACCACCAGCCGCTCCATGGGAGAAAGAGGCGGCTTTCTACTCCCTTAAGAAGAGACAAACCCACAGGGGCAGTTCTACTCTGACTGATGGGGTCGCTGTGAGTCCGAAGCGGCTCGACGGCAGTGAGTTTGGTTTGGAAATGTTTACAACACCATTGTTGAGAGGTGCCTGCACACATTTTAGGAACTCCGAGTAAGAGAACATACTTCTACTCCGAAGTCATCTTTAAAGTAAATTAAAGAATCGTCGCTATGGGCATGACATACTTTAAAGGAAGTATCGACAGGGGATTCAACTGTCAGCAGCAACCCTGATATCACGGAGGAGAAGTTTGGGGCTGGGAGGATCTGAGAGGGAGAATGGGGACACGCCAGGAGGGATGAAACCGAGGGGGCTGAGCTGCCCAAGCAGAACTTGACGGAGGTGTGCATGCTCCGCCTGTGCGTGCTCACCCAGATCAACACCAAAAGTCCAATTCAGAACCGAGTGCCACCGAGAAACAGAAAAGAGGCAGAGACCATTTGTCTTTCTTTAACAGAGGAGTATAAAAGGTGCACACCTAATAGGAAATACCTCCCCACACACACTTGGGGAAACAAGCTGTTGCTTTCCAAGCCGCCTCATGCCCGGCGCCGGAGCTTGTCTCTGCTTTTTGTCAAGTGAGGCGCAGACATGAGGAACCTGAACGCTTGAACAGCGCCCGAGAGAGAGACCTTCTGCGTGGCTCATTGAGAAGAAAGTGGAAGGGGAATGATCTCCAGAGGCGAGGTCAGCAAGCAGCCGAGAGGTACACGGCAGAGGCTTTAGACACCAGCCGGCGCGACAACCCAGGGCCAGAGCAGCTGGGATTTGGGGCATCTGTACGCGGCTGGCAGTGCCATGGTCTCAGCTTCTCAACACGGACAGGAACCACATGCTCCTATAGCGGATGTAAGGTGCGTGGATCATAACTTAGGCCTGGGTTTCCTCTTCAACATTACTCTACAAGAGCCATCTCCTTTGCTAGGAGTAAGGCTCAGTTGTTTAAATAAAGACTACATTGGAGAGATAGAAATGTTACAAATCTGGAGAAATGATGCAGAGAGCTACACCTGGCTTTCTGGCAAAACAAGTTCAAGTGGGATCAAAGTTCAGACCACGTGACCAAAGTGTTCCAGCCAGTGATGGCAGCTGATCTGAATTATTCAGATTAGGGTTTGTTTCTTTGTTTTTTAGTTTTTTGAGAGTCGGAGTCGCTTCTATAAAGTTTAATTTTCCTAAGTGAGGTTGAAAAGGCGTGGGGCAGGCACAACCCCTCAACATATAAGTGCTTTGGGGCCAACACCTTTTTGTTTTTGCAAATGCCTGTTTTAAAAGAAAAAACCCTGGTACCCATTGAGCTCAGGGAGACAGTATCCACGGACCCTGGCACCCATTGAGCTCAGGGAGACAGTATCCACGGGCCCTTCCTGGAGCAGGACCGCGCTTCAGGAAAGCAAGCCTTCTGAAAGTGTAACTGAAGACGTGGCTCCCGGCCCCTGGGTCCATCCTGGGGTACAGTGACCCTATGGGACAGGGTAGACCTGCCCCTGTGAGTTCCTGAGACTGGCACTCTTGCTGAGAATAGAAAGCCACAGCTTTCTCCTGTGGAGCAGTTGGTGGTTTCAAACTGCTGACCTTGTGGTTAGCAGCCCAACATGTGACCATGTCCCCACGAGGGCTCCAAACAGTAAGTGGCACTGCCAGATTCCTTGGCTCAAGCACATTCTACATATTGTTTTACTTTGGTTTTGGATGGCACAATGAGTTATCATTGGGGGTGTGGGAGGGGAGTCAAAAGTACAAAAGAGAGAGCACAACTATCCGTTTCTATTTTCACACCAACCACTGCTTCTTGCTCCCTTCCACTCTGCTGAAAACTCACCGCAAACTACAGTGAAGCCTGCAAATTGGATCATGGCTCAGCGGAGGCTTCTAACACTTAGCTCACAAGTCTGCAGAGTCGGATAATTTTCCATGAATGGTGTGGACTGAGTGGTACTCCAACAAAAGAACAGTCCTTTTCTAAGAATAATCTCCTCCGGGCACATCCCTCTTTCTATCCAGCAGCACTTCAGAGAGCTCAGGGGTAAAATTCCAGGAACTCAGATTACAGAGTGGGCGATGGTGACCTCCCACAGCCATTTAGGCTTCAAATCTGGAATGGCTAAAAATATTCCTGCAAATCGGATAAGGCCAAATGCTCTCACCCACACACCACCCACAGCTTTGCGATCTGTAGACAACTTCTACCCGGAACCAACTTCCACGCCCTACTTCCTCTCAGGACTAGGCAGTAGGATTAAAGATTAGTGCAGGCAAGTTGTGACCTGACTGACTCAACCTTGTGACAGACTAGAAAGGAGACTGAGAGGTCACTGCACCCTAGTGCAGACCAAGCAGTTGACAGGAGTTGCAAACCCCACCCCTCTCCTACGCCCACAACTCTCCCCATTCTGGCATCCAGATCCCTGGTTCCTCTCCTTCCTCCTTGCCATGGTCTGTGCTCCTTTTTCATCATTTCAAATTATAGCACAAAGATAATTTGGAATATAGAAGATATATATGTAGAGAGAGAAGATGATTTGGAATAGATAGGTGGTGCTTGCGAGTACTTGTCTTCAAAAGATTTGGGACTTTGGGTTTCTGATATGACATGTCAAGAGTTTGGAAAGGGACACTCCCTTTCTCACAGCAAGAAAAAGCTGAGCAGAATAAAAATCAAAAACTCTTCCTAGATCCATTAGTGAATGGAGGTCACAGAATTGCCAGGTGGTTTCAGAGAAATCGAGCTCACTAGCATCAGAAGCTGCAGGTGAAGGCTGGTAGGAATGTATAGGGGGGTCACTGAATAAATGTTTAAGATTGAGTGCAGACTCACTTAAGAGATACAAATCGTCAGGGGACCATCCGTAGGAGAATTCCCACACTTTCCCATCGTGGTCGCTGTGAAAATCAAAGAAAAATCTTCTATACTTTCAGCAGGGGGAGGAAAAAGGAAGCACTCTGAAATATGCCCAAAGCATTCTCCTTAGCAAAGGTCTTTGCTCAAGACAAACTACTTTCCCAGAGCCTGACCATGTAAAATAGTGTAGAGAAGCTAGAGGGAGGGGGAGAAATGGTGCAGCAAAGGGGCTAAACAGAATATTTTAAATGGCAGCTTGAGAAGACAAGTATTATCATGAAATGTGAACAGACCTAAAGTTCAACAACCTAAAGGAAAGAACACACTCAGCATTTCCCAAATGGAAAGAACTGTAGGGGAAAAAAACAAGCTTGGAGTTGCAATATTGAAGGATTCTACAAGCAATATATTGAGTGATGAAGGACTGAAAGAAAATGGAAGGAGTACATGAAGATGGAGTCCCTGTACCAAAAAGAATTGGTTGACGTTCCATTGTTTTGAGAAGTAGCGATGAGCAAGAACCAAAGGAATTGAAAGAATTCCAAGGTGTACTAAAGGCATTAGCCAACAACAAAGCTCCCGGAATTTATGGAATAACAACTGGAATGTTTCGACAAACTGATGGAGCACTAGAAGCACTCATTCACTATGCCAAGAAGTTTGGATGACGGCTACCGGCCACCCAACAGGAAGAAATCCATATTTATGCCCATTCCAAAGAAAGGTGAACCAACAGATTATAGAATTTACAGAACGATATCACATGTAAACAAATCTTTTCTAAAGATAATTGAAACATGATTGCAGCAGTACATCGACAAGTTGCTGCCAGAAATTTAAGCCAGATTCTAACGAGGATGTGGACCAAGGACCATCACTGCCGGCATGTGACAGATCTTAGCTGGAAGCAGAGAATATCAGAGAGATGTTTCACTGAAAGGTAAAAGCATTTGACTCTGCAGATCATAATAAACTATGAGCAGCACTGAGAAGATTGGGAATTTCGGAACACTTAATCATCCACATATAGAACTTGTGCATGTACCAGGAGGCAATTATTCTATCAAAACAGGAGGAGATGAAATGGTTTAAAATCCGGAAAGGTGTGTGTCAGGGTTGTATCCTTTCACCATGTTCATTCAGTCTGTGTGTGGAGTAGATAATTCAAGAAGCTGAACTATATAAAGAAGAATCTGGTATCAGAATGGAGGAAAGACTCATCAACAACTTGCAATATGCGGATGGCACAACATTGCCTGCTGAAAGCAAAGAGGGCTACTGATGAAGATCAAAGGCTCCAGTCTTCATGGATTACACCTCAATGTAAAAGAACAGAAATCCTCACCATTGGACTAGTAAGTGGCATCATGATACATGGAGCAAATATTCACGTTGTCAAGGGTTTCTTTTATCGGGGTCCACAGCCAGCACCCATGGAGCAACAGTCAAGAAATAAAACTACTTATTGCTTTGGGGAAATCTGCTGCCAAAGATCTCTTTACCGTGTCATTCTGCAGGCCACCGCAACGGCCTCACCGGCATGCAACAGCGGGGCAATGGGTGAAAAGGCTGGAAAAGAACAGGTGTTTTTGAATCATGGTGCTGGCAATGGATATTGAATAGCCCATGGCTTGCCAGAAGAACAAACAAATCTGCTTTGGAAGAAGTACGCACAGAATGCTTCTCAGAAGCGAGGGCTGAGGGACTCTGTCTCACGTGCTTTGCACACATGATCAGGTGGAAGCAGTTCCAGGAGAAGGACACCATGCTTGGTAAAGTAGGTCAGCCATAAAGAAGACCTTTGACGAGACAGAATGACACAGAATGAGCTCAGACAACCACTGTAAGGATGGCAGAGGATCATTTGGTTGTCCCCGGGATAGTTATTTGTTGGTCCTGTCTTTACGGCACCCAACACCAACCAGTCACTTATGGAAAGCCCTTTTGTCCTTCAACATGGGTCAGGGGACTATCCAACTCCAGTGCCACGTACCTTTCCTGTATCACCTAAAGGTGAAGGGGGAAAACCAAACCAAACCTTATCGAGATCACAGCTTCGAGGCACAGTCTAACTAACAGTCTGAGTTCTATCAGAGGGATACAGAAAGCTTGCTTTACTGTTCTGCTATCACATCACAAGGTAACAGGATATGACATCTGAAAATAACGATAAGGTTCAGACTCTATTTAATAAGGAGCCCTTCACATCACAAAACACTTTTGCTTCTGACACCAATGGCTATGATAAACAGTATTCACAGACTAACTCTTAGACAGATAAACATAAAGCATTACATTACATTAAAGTCTATTTATCTCAGGTCCTTCTCCCTGGTAGATCTTGCCTGGCTTTCGACAAGTAACTGAAAGGCTTACGAAAAGGGAAAAAATAAGAGTCTCAGTAGAGCAAATATGAGAGCAAGACTCAGATATGGAAGACCTTTGGAAATTTAAACTATGATTAAGATGTTAAAGGCTTCAATGGGAAAAGTATGTAAATATGCAAGAAGGGAGGGACAGCATAGATGGATGTTCTGAGAATCAAAAGGAAACAACAGAAACCAAAAAGATGGTAATGTACACAGGCAGTTTGCTATGGATTCAGTAGGAGACTGGGCAAGGCTGAGGAAAGAATCAATGAGTTTGAAGCGATGTCAACAGAAATTTCCAAAACTGAAAAGCAGAGAAAAAAACTAATGAGAGAAAGAAAAAATTCAAACATGATTATTTAAGAATGTGGAATATAAGGTCTAACATACACATAATGGGAATACCAGAAGAAGCAAGAGAGAAACCGTAAATATTTTAAGTAAAAATGGCTGAGGATTTCCTGAAATAAGTACCCTACACCAAGTCACAGATCAGAGAAAATTAAGTAGACAGAATAAATACCAAAACTTCTAGATATATGTATATTGTGCTCAGACTGCAGAAAAATCAAAGACAAACAGAAAATGTTGAAAGAAGACTAAAATGAAACAAAAACCCACCTGACCTACAGAAGAACAAGGTAGGAAGTACATTAAGACTTCTCTTCAGATAGGAGCCAGGTGGCAAAGTGGTTATGAATTGGGCTGCAAACTTTACGGTCAGCCGTTGGAAACCACCAGTTACTCTGCCGGAGAAAGATGGAGCTTTCTACTTTCGTAAAACATTAGTCTCAGAAACTCACGGGGGCAGTTCTACCCTGTCCTATGGGGTTGCTATGAGTTGGCATCACCTCAATGGCCGTGAGTTTGTTTTGTCTTCAGAAGGCATACAAGAAAGAAGAGTGGAATGACATTTTAGTATTGGGGGATGGGTGGGGAGAAATACCAAAAATAAAGCTAACAACCTGAAGTCTCATATCCAACAAAACTATGGAAAATTTTTTTAAACAGTGAAGGAAAATTAAACACTTTTTCAGAGAACTGAAAATTAAAGGGATTTGTCATGAATAGACCTGCCTTGCTAGAAATTTTAAAAGGAGGTCTTTATAAAGAAAGAAATAATGTAAGTCAGACACTTGGTTTCCTGCATGTGTGTGTGTTTATGTGTGAAGAAAGCAGCGAAGGCGATACAAAATAGTTTTCTTCTTTAAAATTGTTCTAACACATAGGTCCCAAAATTCATTTGGACTACTGCCTCCTTTTCTGGAAAAAAAAAAAAAGATTCAGTGAGCAACACCCTAGCAATAAAAAATATTTGTACCAGAGCCCATCATCCAGAGTGAAATATCGGTATCTGCTTTCATTCCCGTGCCCCAGAGGCACGAGACGCAATATGTTGTCCACAGTCAATCTATTTCCCAAAGTATTGCTCACTTTGGGAAACACTGGTCTAACAGATACGCGTGTTCAAATAATATTAGCAACAATCTCTTTGATGAGCATAGCTCAGAGATAAGTAAAGTGAATTCTCTTTATAGCCTAAGGTGTAGGAGAAGACACCGAAAAGACTTTAAGGTATCTGTACTGCTTGGAAAGTCATGTGGTGTTATTTGAAAGTGGATTTAGATGAGGTGTAAATGTATATTGAAAATGTAGGGTAATCACTAAACATGTTTTAAAAGAAATTTAATTGATATGTTAAGAAAGGAGAGAAAAATTGAATCATGTAAAATGCTCAATTAGAACCAGAGAAGGCAGGGGAAAAAAGGAAGGCAAAAATAGTCAGGGCAATGAATAAAAACAATTATAAATGCAGTCAATATTACTCCAATTATATTGATAATCACTTTCAATGTGAATGATTTATATAGAAAATTTTTAAAGGGCTGTTACAGCGCTTAAAATACAAGACCCAATATGTCACCTACAATAACTCTATTTTAAATATGAAGACAGAGATAGATTAAAAGTAAAAACTCTGCCATAGACTGGATGCTGACTCATGATGACTGTATGGGACAGGGTAGAACTGACCCTGTGGATTTCTGAGCCTGTAACGCTTTACAAGAGCACATAGTCCCATTTTTCTCCATCAGAGTAGCTGGTGGTTTCCAACTGCTGACCTCATGGCACAACCACGAAGCCACCAGGTTTCCCCAGATTAAAAGTGAAGGGAGTAGAAGGATAAACCACGCTAACGCTAGTCAACGGAAGCTGAAGTAACTATATTCATTTCAGAAGAGCCGACTTCACAGCTAGGAAGCTCTGCTGACACCTGTTCAGCCACAAGCAGCGTGCAAGCCTCCACTGACAGAAGGGTGGTGGCTGAGCACTGTGCCGGAGCCAGGAACTGAACTCAGGTCTCCTGCGTGGGGTGCAAGAACTCTCCCACTGCGCCATCAAGGGACAGCTGAGCTCTCCCTCAGTCCTGAGCTTCTAAAGAAGGCCCTTCTCTGCGACGTCGCGGACATGCAGCAGGGAAGGAAGCACCTGACAAGCTGCCGCTGGGTGTGATGGGCAGCAGTGGGGCGCCAAGTCTGCTTCTCCTCAGGGTGCTCAGCCGTCAGGTTTTTTCACCATAACCCAGGCCCACGTGCAACCTTAGCCCCTCCCCGAACCTGGGGCACTCATTCACCGGGTGATGACCCCAGATTGGCACAGACCTGCAAGAGGGGATCAGAAGAGACTTCGCCCATCCAAAAAAGCTGAAGTTGGAGGCTGATCCTGAAGGGAAGAAATACACATAAGTATTTATGAAGGGTCTACAGGCCCATCTAGAATGCTAGTACTCGTAGGATAAATAGACGTCTCACACACAGGGGATGAACACAAGCATGTTTCCTGTTCAGTCTTCGTCGCAACACTCCCTGATGGCAATCTTTAAGGACCTTGTATCCACCCATGTGTTCTTTCCAAAAGTTCGTTTCTGAACTGGTAAATCCCAAGAAAGTGGATCAAATGCTATTGGGAAAAGAACACAGGACCAGAAGACTTGCTAACTTCAATCTTCAGGTGTTTTTTTTAATGGTGATTATATTTTGCTTAGACACTCGCACTGATCTATGTTCAACACACGTCTTACAGCCGCTCTTTGAGGAGAAGGGGCATGCATTCTTGAACCCCGGGACCCACTGTCTCACAGGAGCTGGTGCTCGGGGATTTTCAGCAAGTGCCCCGTGGGTCAGACAGCTCTCAACACGCAGCGATGTTACCAGGTGAAGTTTGAAGTGATGATCCCAGTATCTTACACATGGATTGGAATCTGTTTATTTATACACTGTTGTTGCTGTTTGCCATCCCTTTGACGCGAACGCTTTTTAAATAACCAATTATATGTAAAAATATATACATAATTTTAAAATACCAGCTCAAATATCATTTTATGTAATGCTTTTCAAAATTACATACGCTGACTGCATCCTGCACAGCTAACCTCAAGGTTGGCGGTTCAAGACCACCAGCCACTCTGCAGGGGAAAGATGACATTACTTGTTCCTATAAGTATTGGCAGCCTTGGACACCCCACCATAGACAAGGTGGCTAAAAGTTGGAATTGACCCAATGGCAGCCGATTTTTGGTGGCTAAAAAGCGGATGAATTGGACACTGTCCAACATATCATATGGTCAGGACGCCAGCATTAATTTAAGAGGCTTATGTTAGAATTGGCAAATGTCAACAGCATGCAGCTGGCAACGCGTTTATTTTGAATAATTTAGGATTCTTATAAAATGATCTGTCTAGATGGAGAATAAATGTTAGATTTATGTTCATATTTGCAATTATAAAGAGAAGATTCCTCTCATTTGAGAGGGCTCAAAAAGTTCATGGGAAAAAATGGGATGGAATGAAAATGGATTTTTTTCAGGTACTTTTTGAAGCTGCCTCATGTTTAGAGATTGTTAGGAGAAAATTTACATAGAAAATTTATTGACTAAACTTGATTATTTTTAATCATTCAGATTCTAAATTACCTAAATTTTAAATAGAGGTTATCTTGAAATTCCACTTCACACTTTCCAATAATTAAACCTCTGAGATAGGTTTAAATTTTCCAAGGCAGAGTGCTTTTGAAGAAACTCAGAATCCATCACTGAAAAAAAAACCTAACTAGACCCATACTAATTAAAACATATTCCTTCCACGAAATTTGCTATATCAGGACGTCTTAGTGTTACAATTGCATGAAGTGTTGTTTTTAATAAACTTGGGACTCAAGATGTTTGAAGAATGTGTCTCTTTCAGAAATATATATTGGATGCTTCTAACTTGAACAACTTGAATAACTTGCTTCTAACTTGAAGGAAAATTCATTTCTTCATTCAGCCTGGACTATCTGACTTAGTTAGGACTTGAAATTAATTGCTTTATTTTGAATGAGGGCAGAGTTTTGTTGACAGGGACTTTTGTATATTTCTGACAGCTTTACTTAGGCATAATTAACACAAGTGGAATGCCATGTCTTTACAGTGTACAATTTAATAAGCACTGATAGATGTATACACCTGTGAAGCCATCAGTACAGTCAAAATAATAAGCATATCCATCATCATGCGAAGTTCCTTCAGGCCCCTTCATACGACTTCCTTCATACATCTCTGCCTTTAGGCCCTATCCAAAGATCTGCTGCCACTACAGAGTAGCTTTCCCTGTCAATCATTACAAATGAATGCAATCGTACCCTGCTACATCCGGGTCTCGACATTCATCAGGGCGCACCGAAAAGGATCGAATGAAAAAGCATTATTGGAGGGGGGCAGGGAGTCAGTCAGCTAGTGGTCCATAACCCCTTGGCCCCAAGCACCACTCCGGTTTCTAGAGCAACAAACCATGAGCGGGAGAGGTGATTCCATGTCCAGTCACAACTACACAAGCTGACTAGGGGGGTAGACCAGCAAGGGAACTTCTTGCTGGTGTCCATGATGGGTGCAGGTAGCAGCACACCAAAATTTTGAATCTGTTGGCTCCGGGTGGGGACAACCAAGGTAGAAATAACAAGCTTAAGCAACGGAAAACTACAGGAGGGGGAGTCAGCAGGTCCGTAAGTGAGCCTTAGGGTACCTCATCAAAGTATGCAGCCCTTAGGGTGTGGTTGTATAGCCCGTCACTAATGATTTCAAAACCAGTCATGCCGGGCAGGGGGAAAAAAACAGCACAAGAGTAGTTAAGCATACGCAGGGAAATGCAGAAGCTAAATTCAGCTGGTTAATTAATAAACATCAGGGGATTTCAATACCACTTACTGTTTTGATCTGGTTTCTTTCACTTAGCATAATCATAATTTTCAGATGAATACATGACATTGCATTTACCAACAGTTTATTCTTCTCTATTGCCGACAAGTATTTCATTAGATGAATGTACAATGATGTCCTTATCCAGCCACCTGTTGATGGGCATTTGGGTTGTTTCCAGGATTTGGTCATTATAAATTAAGCAACTATGAATATTCATGTAATGTTTTTGTAGGACGGTGGGCCATCAGTTCTCTAGGTAACTACCTAAAAATAGAATGGCTGGTGTCATGGATGGAATTACGTCCCCTCAGCATATGTGTCAACTTGGCTGGGCCATGAGTCTCAGCGGATTGGCAGTGGAGCAGAGCACACCCTTTGGACCCAAGTTTCCTATGCTGAGAAAGGGGAGAATGATGCCAAGACACGGAAATCTCCAGGGAACACTGGGCCCAGATTCTGAGAGGAGACTCGGACCTTCCTCCTACTGTGAGCCAACAGAGAAACAGTCTCTCCCTGGACCTAGAGACCTAAATTCCAACTCAGAACCTCCCAAACTGTGAGGAAAAAGACTTCTGTTTGTTAAAGCCGCCCACGTCGGTCTTTCTGCTATATCAGCACGAGGTAAGTATGACCCGAGTGTGGGCATCTGGCTGCCATTCAATTAACTACAGTGAATTATACAAGTAATACAGCTAATTTTTAAATACACTGCCAAACTGCTTTACAACGTGGGTTCTTCTTTACGCTTTCAATCCTATGTGTAATATGTGGATTTTGAAACGCTTGTTATTTCCTCCTCATTTACATGAGCTTTTCCCTCTTTGATGACTTAACAATTTGGGCCAGATACCAAATGATATCAATTCTATCGAGCGGAGCGCTTGATATGTTTGTCTCCATATACGTATTTTTGAGGCTTGTTCTGGAATATGGTTAAATTACTTTGAAATAGGTTCACGCCTTCAAAGAGTGCTTTTAAGCTGCAGTGGGCAGAGTAATTAATATTTATTTCTAGATCTGCTTGCCTGTAGCCCAGAGTGCTGAGGTCAGAGTGCCCAGGTGTTCTCTCAGCACTGGACCGAACTTACCGCAGGTGTGAGTTTTCATTCATTAGAAAAAGATGAATGAACTCACGTGGCTGCGCTTTCTTACTCAGGATGCTGCTCTCTGCTGCCCAGTCCAAGCGCAGGCTGTCTTCAGCCTGCCCTCCCCAGGGACAGAGTGCTTTTCTATGCACGTTCCCTCCAGCTTCTGCAGTCCTCTGGACTTGTGCCTTTGTTTATTTGAACGTATTGTGAGTTTGAGGCCCTTGAGCTCTTCCACATTTCCCTCACACTCCTCCCGGGACCTTCCAAAGTGATGCTCTTCAGAGTGTTTGACACCACCTGGTTCTGCTGATCTCAGCGTTCTGAAGACCAATGTTGCATGGCTCGTTCATCCTCTGGGCTAATTGTTTCCCTTTGTCATTTGCTTGCCATCACCGTCTTTCCTCCGAATGGGGTGAGATTGTTTGCACCTTGGATGGCTTTTCATGAGCTTTCAAGACCCCAGGATACTCAACAAAGAAGGATATAGAAAAATGTCCTTGTGAAGTAAGTTGGGCCCATTGACCATGGTGTCTCCCAACACTAGGATTCTGAGCTCCCCCCCCCCCGCCCACCCCCAGGCCTAAGGACTCATTCCATCAGGTGTTTGATTCTGTGTAAGAAGTTCACACCTGACGTCTGTCCATCAACTTCACTCCCAGGCCTCTCTGAAGGGTCCCTGATACCCATCTTAGGCAATTGCCAATAGTCTCCTTGGCATTTTAACCACAGTTAACCAGCCCAGCCTATCATTACAAATGACAGCATGCTGTTCATAACCTATACTTTCCCACTTGTGTTAGGCTGGCTAGACTAGAGAACCAAATTCATAGATACTCATATGTGTATAAGAGTTTTATATACAAGAGCAGTTGAACATTGAGAAACCATCCCAGCCCAGTCCAGACCAAGTCTCTAAGTCCGATATTAGCCCGTATGTCCATTACTAATCTAAAAAGTCCTCTTCAGACTCACAAAACGCACCCAATGGCACCGGACGCAGGAAGATCACAGGACAGTGGGTGGAAAGTCTTGGGGATCCAGTGATGGTGGAAGCATCTCAGCAGTGGCAGGGGTCTCCACGCGGCTCCTTCAGCTGCAGGGCCCTAGCATAGCTCCATGTGTCTTCTCAACAAGAATGTCTCGCAGGGAGTATGTGTCCGGCCTCCAGCGAGCTATTTGTCTCCCTAGCGTCTCCGAATGAGGTCATCAAGCTGGGACCTGATTGACAGGCTAGACTCCACCCCTTCACTCGTAAGTCTCAGATTGACAACAGATGATGTAACTACCACACCACCGTAGGACTTTTCCTCTGCCGCCCCTTTCCTCTGGAATGCCTTCTCCTGCCCGCTTTCCACATGTCCAAAGCCAGCATCCTTCAGAAGTCAACATGGATTTACTTATTTATTTTCAATATCAATCTTCCCCCATCCTTGAAGGTAAGTGCCTGGGATTTTGTTTTGTGTGTGGCCATAACCCCAACAGCTAGAATAATACTTGGCCCAGTCAGCATTCAATAAAGATTAGTTGGATGAGTGAGCAAGTGAGGTCCTCCCCTCAAGCATCCTTGAGTCTCTCGGATGAAAGCAATCTCTTGCACCCCTGGTCTTACTAAACTGTTTTCCTCCCTCTGTCTTTTCACAGCCTATGTCTCTTACTATTGTATATCAAAGTCGTTTATGTGGCTATCACCTTGGCCCTCCTGGACTTCGTATGAAAATGAGGTTCATACGTGAGTCGGTGTTGACATTTAATAGGCATTCAAAACATTTCTTTGCCAATGAACTCTAAATGGGAGGAAGGTAGATGGAGAGAAAATGCCCAGCTGCTTACCAAGGTGGAGCCCTGGGCTGGTTCGGCTGATGTAGAAATATAACACGGCAGCGACACTCATGTTCACCAGCGTGTAGGTCCACTGGATCACAAACATGATCAGCAGGGACCCCAGCACCTGTGGAAACAGTAGGAAGGACAAACACGGAAGGGTTTTCCTTGTGGGCAACAAAGCCACAAGGCTGGGGCCCTAAGAAACAGAAGTCCCTCTGGTCAGCCTCTGATCCCTGAAGTCTGAGTCACCGAAGTTCACTCAGAATTAAAGCAAACCAAACGGACAAATTCACTGAACCAGGCTTTGAGAGTACAACCTCTCCAAATACAATGCTTTAATGAAAACTATCAATAGCCGACTATCCTGGGTCCTTGTCCCACCCCTCCGGGTAAGAAACACATTAGCAGCAAAGCACGCTAGTTTTTTACTCACAGGGATTTAGTGACTCCCAGTTCATCACAGAAAAAGAGCTGTTTTAAAATCAAATCCTTGAGGAAAGGAAGTGGCTCACTAAATGTGCTCTTACCATCTAGAGCAGGGTGCTCAGTATGTCGATCGTAATCTACTAGTCGATCCCAAATGTAGTTGGGTAGATTACATGGCATTAAAAAATAGACATAAGCCTATCAGCAATCCCGTCACTTAATTGGTACACAGCACAGCCAATCAGATGCAATCTTAGGTGTCAAACACAGGCACCAACAACTGCACTAAGTGCAGCAAAACTGACAAGCTAAGTTATCGCCAATTTTTAGACCTTGTTTTTTGCCCTCTTAAACGTAAGAAAGGGTATTAAAATGAGTGGGGGAGCTGGACCAAGTAAGAAGACAAAAACGTATCACTTTCATACGGACTGGGGGATTTTGACACTACGAGCTGACACTCAGCTGAGGTCCAGAGCGCATGAACAGTTCTGGAACTTACTCGCAGAGGGAAAGTACCCAAGCATGAGAAGATGTGCTACCCCCTTGACTGCATTATTCGGCTCTACTTATTCATGTGAGTCAGCCTTTTCCCACAGAAAGATCATTAAGTCCAAGTGCCGCTCCACCACGACTGATGATCATTGGGAAGTGTGCTTGAGGCTGCCTGTCAGCAGCTCCTGTCTGGACTATGCATCCCTGGCTCATTCCGTTCAGTGCAGGTCATCCGAGTAAACTCGGGTCATGACAAAAAATGTACATAGTTAATTGTGTTGTGTTGTGCAATATGGACTCATGCGGTTATGCAAGGCACATAAACATGCATTGTACATATAAAGAATTCTCAATGCATTTATGAGTAAATGTAATAAATATATGTTCTGCATTGTTGTAGTTGGTGGATCATTTTGACTTGATCATAAGTAGCTCGCATGCTGAAAGTGGGGCACCCCTGCTCTAGAGCCTCATCTCTAGTCTAATGTACAAGGCAATAAGGTCACGTTGGTCCTCATTAAACAGCCTCTCCGTGCACCCTAACCCCAGATCCTGACTGTCTGTCTCCACTTGGATGTGCACCGGAATGATGTCCCGGGGAAACCGAGATCAAGATGAAGTTACTCACCCCCAGCAGGGAGACCCAGGGATTGCAAAGGCGGGTGTAGAAAGAAGTTGATTTCCCGCGGACAGCTTGTTCCTGGAGGCTGGACCGGAGGAGGAAATCTAAAAGAGAAGTGAGCTAAATGCTTAGTTACCAGACTGCTGCCAACCCCCCTTCTCTTTGGATAAGCAAATACCTACGAGTTCCTCCTCCGTGATTTTGTAACTCAGCCTAAAACACAGCTCTGTGTGCTTGCTCTTAGAGAGGAGGGAGAGGCGCGTCTGGTCGCCTGAGGAAGAAAAGGGATGGGAGCGCAGGGTGGCAATGGAAGCCCCTCTGATACCCACTGCACCTCTCTCGATCAGGTGCCTGGAAAACCCCAGAAGTGAAGACTTCCCTTCTTTCTTAGATGTAAGTGGGGAGAATGGAAGAGGTGGGCATGTAGTAATATTGACTCTCAAGTGGGTCCACGGGACGGCTGGATCAGGCTGCCTTTTGTCTGCTGTTGGGTGAGCTTTGCCACCTTGACCCTGAAGGTGAGCCCGGGTGTCCCAGGAAGCTGAAGAAAGGAGAGAGAGGCAAGGAGCACAGCTCCTTCTGGTGCATTCCTCTGGAAGGGGAGATGGCTGAGGGGCAAGGGATAGGCAAAGAAACCATGGAAGATCTTGCCTCCAGGAGCTCAGGCATCAACTCCTTCTCAGAACCAGGCCAGGCTCTGCTCTACGCAGTCTCCCTCCCCAGTTTCTAGCCAACTGCAGCATTTCTCCATTTAACAACAGACTTGCGTATCAATTCACAATCTGGCCTAATCACCTTGAGGCCTAGTCATGGTGCTTCATAAAGAATGTTGAATACACTTTGCTCTACGCCTCAGGCGTTCACAGAAGGAATGTGGTCATTGGCTCCCTAACCTTTTCTCACTTTTCCAATACCAACTTTTGGTTTCAGCCACATGGCCTTCATATGCCAGCTCTTCTGCCCGAAGGCCCTGCCTGCTTCAATCCCTGCCCTAAACTAGTCTGATTCGCTCCAAGCCCAGCCCCTGAGAATTGTTGATCTCTGGAGTGTACCTGGACTCCTCAGGGCTGATCTCCAATTCATCCCTCAGGGCTCAGCTCTAGAATGACCTGTCAGGGAAATCTAAATGCATTCCCTCCTGTCACGACTCTTGGGGTGTGACCCATTTCCTTTCCTTCGAGATATTTGCCATTATTGGTAATTGTGTATTTATTTACATGTCTCTATTGCCGCGGATCATGTACGTCATGAGGGCAGGGCCCGTGAGTGTGTCCTGAGCCTAGGGTTTGGCCCGAAGGACTCGCGAAGCACGCTTAGTCCAAGTCTCCATCCTTTCTGGTCTCTGTGGCTTTTCAACGGAAGTCCTTGAACGTGTGTGGCATTTGCATTCTTTCCCACACCACCCATTCTCACCACAATTCTCTGTCACTTCCTGCTTCCTCCCCAGCTCTTCCCTGCATCACTCGAGTTCTCCATCCCTATCACAACTCCATCATCAGTCTTCATGAGCCATGGTGACTTCCATGTGATATTTCGTGCTCTCAGAACGCATCGCTATGGAGTGTGACTCAAGGCAAACGCCTCCATAAGAGGCGCTTCTAAGACTGTACATCTTTAGGGATGCAGACAACTTCATCGCTCTGCCATGGGGCCGCTCGCGGGTTTAAGTCACTCACCTGCGATCAGCAGCCCAAGGCCTAACCCGCCAGGGCCAGCAGTCTCGCGGGTCCTTGAAACCCTAACTCCAACCACCTTTTCTTCTAATGACCGTCAGTGTCCTGAGCCACGCTTGAGGCTCGTCTCTTCCGGTACCCTTTCCAACAAACAAACAAACAAAACCCAGTTGTCCTCTAGACAGCTGTACATGCCCGGATAGAAGGACACGCCACTGGGGTTTTCCATCGCTGGCCCTCAGAAGTCGATGGCCAGCCCTGTCTTCCAAGGTGCCTGTGGGCGATTTTGAGCTGTCACTCAGGAAGAAGCAAGCGTGTGGGCCATTATAGCCCCAGAGGCTGTTCCTGTAACTGCGCTGCTGGTGTCAGGTTCCGTCCACTTGGTTCAGACTCCCAGTGACTTCTCCCAGCCCTGTGCCGTCTTCACAACTGTTGTGATGCGTGAGCGCACTGTTGCAGCCACCGTGCCGATCCCCATTATTCAAGTCTCCCTCTACTTAACCACGTGTGATACCCCTTTCCAGTACTGGTCCCTCCCGATAAAATACTCAAAGTACATGAGGCAGTGTCTCGCTTTCTCCAGGTCTAAGGAATATTCTGACTGCCTTCCTCCTGAGACAGGTTTGTTCTGTACGTCGAGAAGTCTAGTCTATGATGCCTTCAACACTGTTTGTCAACATAATTCAAATACATCAACTTCCCTGCTGTCTGCCTTCTTCCTTGCCCAGCTTTTACATGCTCATGAGGTGACTGAAAATACTGTGACTTGAGTCATTCCCATCTACGTCTTCCAAGTGACATCGTTGCCCTTTAGCGCGCGTTAAGCGGGTCTTGTGCAGCAGGGAGAACATGGTACATGATTCCTGCTGCTTCCATGAGCAGTAATTGTGGACCCAAGCAAAGTGAAATCTTGGACAACTTCAGTGTAATTTCCATTTATTGTGATGTTGTCTATTGGCCCAGTGATGAGGGATTTGGTCTCTACATGTTCAGAGGTGCTTCCAATTCTTTCGCTTTCAAAAGGCAAGGTCGCATCATCTCCATATCAATCCTAATGCCATGTTTTCTTCATACAGCCTAGCTTCTCTGATGATGTGCTTAGTATCTAGATTAAGTATGGTGAAGGATTCGACCTGACACACGGTTTTCTGGATATTAAACCATGTAGAATCCTCATCTTCTGTTTGTGCAGCTGATGATTGATGTACAGGTTCCACACGAGCACAATGAAATGTTCCGGAATTTCTATTCTTCTCAATACACTGGACAGTCTGTTACGAGCCACACAACTGAGTGCCTTTCTATAGTCAATAAAGCATAAGTAACCATTTTCTGGTATTCTCTGCCTTTCGCTAAGATCCATCTGCTATCAGCAATGACCGCATTTCCACATGTTCTGAATCTGACTTGAATTTCTGGCAGCTTCCTTAAAATGTACTGCTGCTACTATTTTTAAATTATCTTAAGCAAAATTTTACTTGTGTGAGTGTGTGGTATTAATGATATTGTTGGATAATTCCTGCAATCCATTGTGTCATCTTTCTTTGGAAAGGGGACAAATGCAGATCTTTTGCAGTCAGTGGGCTGGGAGAGATTTTCCACCTCTCTTGGCAGTGAGTGCTTCCAGAGATGCATCAGATTGCAGTCTCCCATCAGTTCCGGGAGCCTTGTTTTTGGACAATGCCCTCAGTGCAGCTTGGACTTCTTCCTTCAATGGCAACAGTTCTTGTTCAGCTGCTACCTCTAGAAATGGAAGAATATCAACCAATTCTTCAGTTCTAGCTTCTCTTGATGGTCCTTGTATCACTCAAGGTTTTGTCCATTTCTCTTCCCTGCTTTCAGCTTGAGAAATACTGAGCATGTTTCTCTCTTTTGCATTTCTCTCTGGATCTTTGACATTTCGTTATAATACTTTGTCCTCTCAAGCTGCCCTTTGGAATTGCCAGCTAAACGCTTTCACTCCATTTCTTCCATTCACAGATGTAGTTAATGTAGGATATTAACTTCCCCCAAACCTCAGATTCACTGCCACCGAGTGGAGAGACCAGCCCACAGTGACCCTGTGGGACAGGGTAGCACTGCTCCTGTTCATTGCTGGACCTCTTTACAGGAGTAGAAAGCCCTGCCTTTCTCCCCAGGAGCAGCTGGGGGTTTCAAACCGCTGACCTTGCTGTTCAGAGTGCACTGTGTAACCACTACACCACCAGGGCCCCTTTGAGTAACCTTCACCTCCTGTCGAATCCGGATGGCAGGTCTTCGTGACGATGTCTCCATTCATCACCATCTTCTTTCCGCTCATCTGTCCAGTTGGCTCCCACCCCAATTATTCTTGATATACAGACGACCTTCAGTCCATGGGCTCTAGCACATTTGTGCTTCCCATCGTCCGCCTTCCCATTGTTACGACCTTCTTACCCAACTTAAGGATCCCTGGGTGATGGGCCACTAACCGCGGAGGCAGGAGTTCACACCCACCAGCCACTCTGAGGGAGAAAAGTGAAGCTGTCTGCAACCCAGGCAGGCAATTACTCCTACCTCTGAACAGCTAGCCTTCCCGGAAGAAGCAAGTTTGATATTCTTGGGGCCCTGATGGGGGAATATGCATGCTAGAAATACCGGGGAGTCATAAGTAGGGGGAGCTACTTTGTGGAGCCGGTAGTCACAAAGCAGAGCATGTACTTAAAGCACACCAACAAAACGCCATATTTGTTGCCAAGGAGTTGATCGTAACTCACGGCAACCCCACGTATAAGGCACGTGTGTCGAGTCCCTTTTGAACACAGTGGTCCCACGTGACAGCGTTGAGCAGCCCAGAGAATTCCCTGGGCAGCCATCTTTCTAAGAGCAAATCCTTTCTCCTAGACGCCCACTGGTGGGTCCGAATCCCCAACCTTTGGGTTAGCAGCCGAGTGCCTCACTGCTGCCCTGCCAGGCACCTCGGGCTATACATAAGACATGCTAAAGCATGAACATATAATAAACATGATGCATGACGCTATCTTTTAAAATCCAGTGGCATGACTAGTAGGTTTGTGTTCACAAAACCCATGCAGATATAAACACTTAAACACCACAGGGACTGAAATAGCTGCTTCAAGATGTTTCCATAATGATTTAAGTACTTTTAATAGAAAAATCACTTAACTAGTAAATCATCTCTGAAAATCCACTCTGTATCTTTATCGGAACAAATCATCTTCATCGGTATGTGCAAACAGTATGTGCAGAGGCCGTGTCCAGCCAAGCTCACTGCTCTACGATACAGTACTTCATCGTGTCGACGCTCCGATTCGCTGACTCGCTTTCTACATGTGGAGCACTGAGGTCAGCTCTAACTTACACCAAAGGTGTTTGGATGGTACAGTTTGTGATGCGCTGCTAACCAAAAGATAGGCAGTTCGCAGCCCCTGAGCGGCTCCATGGCAGATGTGCCTCGTGATCTGTTGCCATGGAAACTCTTTGGGAGCGCTCTGCTCTGTGATGCATGAGGCTCCCTGATTTGAGGGGCAATGGAAAGGCACTAACAGCAACAGCAATGGGCCATGAGGCGGGATCGACCCCCCAGCAATGAGTCTGGCTTTGAGCACACGCCTCGGGGCTATGACAACTTTAGCGCTGTTTGGTTTGGAGTGTGATTTTTTATTTTTCAAATAGAATTTCTTGAATATATTTACTAAGTTAAAGCAATTCAACAACTTTATATGTCTTATTATATCTTGAAAACAATCATTTTCTAGAAGGAATACCAGAAAGACAGGTTCTGGAAATGACAGCAAATCTTCTCCATACACACTCATAAAAGAAGTATAAAACCACTCAGAGTGGTCAAAAACAGCCATTTCTAAGTACTGGAAATTTCCCAAAGGAAAGAAACAAATTGACAAGTGTTTATGATGGAAAAACTGCTAGCGCTGAGGGTCAGACCAGTGAGAACCTGTGGCTCTCGTGCCTGGGCTGCTTCGGTCACTGTCCCACCTCAATCAGCCCATGAGGGACTGGTCAGAAACTAGGAATTTGCTGCCAGTGGGGACGATCTCAGTTTGAGGCAGGAGGCAAAAACCGGTGGCTTTATAAGCTAAAGATGAAGAACATAGTCGAAAATAAACCTTTGCTAACCTGCCGTTGCGGGCCCAGTGGGGGCATGCCCTGGACACCAGTTAGAAAGTTAATGGGGTGAAGCTGAAAGTGGGAGAGCCGTAGAAGGATTAGATAGCTTCCCCACAGTTCCCCGGCTGCCTAGGATACTATAGTCACACCTGGGGAGCCTGAGGGGAAAGTAGAAGCTAGGGGAGACTGGAGGAGATCTTTCTTTGCCGTTCTCCCCGGCTCACACCCAGAACCATCGGCAGAGGATGGGAGCTTATAGGTCAAATCCAAACACAGGGGCGACTCCCAGGAAGCCAGGCAAAAGAAATAACAGAGATATTAGCAGCCACCAACCACAGTGAAGACAGATTCTGCCGTTTAAAATCAGGCAATTTACTAAAACAGAGAAACAAAACAAAACAAAAATGCATACATAAAGACAACTAAACAAACGAACAGTGGCCCAAATTCTGGGGAAAAGACAATAAAAAGCAGCTGACCCTGGGTAGGTTCAAAGTTTGATTTAGCAGAGAAAAAGTTTAAGGTAGCTATTTGTGTACAGGAGCTCTGGTAGTGCTCTGCATTATGGGTTGAGTGGCTAACTTCAAAGTCATCAGTTCGAAACCACTAGCCACTCGACGGGGGAAAGATGAGGCTTTCTGCTCCTGTAAAGATTTCAGACCTCGAAAGCCCACAGGGCCATTTGTTCTCGCTCTGCAGGGCTGCTATAGGTGGGAAAGGACTGATGGCAGGGAGCTTGGTTTGGTTTATAATGTTAGCACTTTAAGGAAAATATGATGGCCATGCCTTTAAAAATAGAGAATACCGATAGGGCATCGGAAACTATAAAATAAATAAAAACTCAAGAGTTAAGAAGCACAAAAATAGAAATGAAAAACCGAGATAGGCTCACCAGCATGCTTGAGATGGTAGAAGCGTCCGTGGACGTGAAGATAAGTCAACAGAAATCACACAACTTAAAGACCATAAAGGAAAGATGGGAGGGAAAGGGAGAGTCTCTCAAATCTGCGGGGCAATGCCAAGCTTGCCAACACATGTACAATGGGGGCCCTGAGAGAGGGGAGAAAGAACGCTGCAGGAACTACATTTAAGGAAATAATAGTCCAACACCTCCCAAGTTTGATGGTAAACTGAATCAACAGATCCAAAAGGAATGAACCCCTTGATCGTTCCTCCAGCAATGTAGCCACATACCTGATTGTCACAGACCTACTTGAATTTAAAATTTTGATAGTTTAATAAATACAAGGATAAGTTTGTTTTGTTTTAAGCATAGCCATAGATCATAAGAATCGTTTATTAAACAAAAAGATCTAATCTTCTGAGCTAACCACTCTGCCTAATCCCGCAGAAGCCACTGCTTGGATTGGAGCTTTTGGGGTGGGTGGGCACCCCCCTGAAAAACCTTGTCTGCAACTATCCAGTAATTACAGAGACAGGTTAGAACATTTCCATCTTAAATAAACTCATGCCTGCATGGCCTGGAATGTAGTAGCAAACCTTTTTGACTGACCCTGATATGAAGAATTATCTTAAATAAATTTATGTTTACTTAACCCCTAGCATGACCTACTTCAAAATAGATACATGAGATGGAATGGTTAAATGGACACCTTCTAAAGTCAAAGAGACCTGGCTAAATTCAAAATCTGACCGCCTATCTTGACCACATAAATGTTCAGCTTCTCTAAGTCTGAAGTTTCATCATGTGTAAAGGGATAACAACCATCTCAACTCTGGTTGTAGATGAGCTAATCCAGTGAAGTGCCATCTCAGTTCCAGGCACATTGGACACGCTCAGTAAACACTCAGTAGTTTCAGCTGCTAACAATGTTCAGCACGTAACAACAAACATTAGTCTGCTGAATGGACAGGGGATGAGCCTAGCATTGATTTTTCATATTTAAATGGCTTATCCGTTCTCGGATCCCTCTTTAGTCGAATCTGCCTTTGCTGTTTTGAAAATGAAGATATGCTTTCCCCCATTGTGTTTGTCAGAACAATTGTTTCCTTCTGTGATGCTCTGTTGTGTGAATGCTTTTTATTTCTAGGTAATCAGACCCTTTCGTCCGGGATGATGTCTTCAGCAGTCAGAATGAGCTCTCTTGCACAGCTGTGGTAAATAAGGAACTCATAGATTAATGAAGCAGGAGAGAACACAGCCCCAAGTTAATTTCTTTTAAAACCTGTGTTCATTTGTTCCAAACAATAGTCACTTGATAGTAATTTGAGTCTCACCATTTTATCGCCGTCTGATTTGGCAGAGAGTAGGTGGTTCTGTGAGTTTGGTTAACTCTGTCCACTCTACTGATCAAAGTTCTAATTTTTGTAGCCAGCCTTCGTTCAGTGGCTCCTCAATTAGATTAGCTCTGACTGAGAGCTCACGATGTGCCACATATGGGGTGGGGTACTGTGATGGGGACCCAGAAGAAGACGCGTGGTCTGTGGCCCAAAGCAGCTCGTTGTCCTGTCGAAAGGAACGCAACTACTACTTATTTTCCTTAAGACAGCCCGCCTGAAGATTAGCATGTAAACAAATGTTGATAAGACAGTACTATAACTGCATAAACTAATGTGCTCGGCTGTTATGACTGCAATCAATGAAAGCGAGATCTTTCTCAAAAGGGGCGTCGGAGGCTCCTAAAGGTCAGAGGGATTTGACAGGCCATGCTGGAGTTTTCCAGAAGGGAGGAGTGCAGGCATTCCGGGAGGGGAAGCACATGCGAAGGGCAGACTTCGGAATGAAAGAGCAAGCCGTGCTCAGGGTACGCGCTGGGGTTTCGCTGGAGAACAGAGCGCACGGGTGGAAAAAAGTGTTAGGGAGCCAGATGGAGTGGGAATGGGGAAGAACCCTGCCAATCCCACCAACGATGTAGACAGAAGAATTCCATTCAAGCAGAGGTCTTTAAGAAAGAGAGGCAGGTTCCGCATTTGCCCATCGAAAGACCGTTTGGTGGACAGGGTGAAGGAGAAAGGGGAGGTGGGGAGACTGGCAGACACAGCAAGGGCCCCGGCTGCAGCAATTGGAGGATCGGGCGAAGGGCGGGGTCGCAAAGGTGGAGAGGAGCCAGGGGAGGAGAGGGGGTTTTGACAATGGCTCTGGCGTTTTCTGGTTTGGACAATTGGTTAAACATGGCAGACGGGCCACAAACCTCTCCTAAAACCCCCTTCCCCTCCCCAGAGGAGACAGACAAGCAATTAAAAGGCACAAAGCAACCAACATTAGGAGAACAAGAGAGGGAAAATAAAAATAACTCTTTTCCGATTGAGAGGTAACAAAAGAATCATAAAAGATTGGGCCGGGCGGAAAAGGAAGAACTCGGAGCCCTTCCAGGAGGATTCTCTAGAATCAGCCGGTTCCGTTCCTGGTGAATCCCGTGGGGCAAAGATCAAACACAGGAAGCACCACACCCCGCACAGTGCTAAGGTGCAGGGGGTTCCTTTCCAGTCAGTATAGAAGCAGCTGAACAAAGCCAAGACCCTTTCCCCACCTCCGTAGCTAGGCAACAACCCTACTCTTACCAATCCCCCTGCCCAGGGGGCTTCTTTTGAAGACAGCAAACAAGACAGTGCCCACACTTGAGATACCAGGTCCAGGGGAAAGTGGGAGGAGGGAACAGAGGCAGAAAAATCAAGTAAAAGGATGGGTCCTACACAGCGGTCCCCCTTTAAGTTCCCTTCCTTCACCCTGTTTCCAGAGTGCCAGCTGCTCGGTGTGCTCTCATCTCAGGCAAGCATTCTCTGGAAGAACTGACCAACTTACTGTCCAGGCTGTTAAATCTCGACGGGAGCAGGCAGCCTCATCTTTTTCCTGCAGATCGGTCGGTGGCTTTAAACTGCTGACCTTGAGCTTCACTGCCCAATGCTTACTGGACTGAAGAGCCCAAGAAAAACCGCTGGATACTGACATTTGAGGTCCTCCAGTGGAAAAAGCTAACGTATGCCCCATCATTCCACAGGGAGGCGGCCAGGCCAACAGCTCTGCGAGACTTCACTCTGAACTGTGAGATGACATGAAAAGAGCCATAGACATTTTGTGAAAGACTAGACATTGAAGCCTGCTCCACTGACAAGAAAGCCTGGACATCGGGGAAGGGAGTCAAAAATGTATCCATCCTCCATCTCCCGTCATGCTTCCAGAGATGCCCTGCACGGCTCCCTGGGCAGATTTCAGTTCCAAGTCCCAGCTGGGAGGCGGGTCCATCTAATTAGCAGACTCCTTGTCTTGGGCCTGAACTCTGGCTGCAGGGAGACTAGAAAGAGACTCAGTGGTTGGCATTTCCATTTTGAGTGTGAAAGGCTAGCTTGACCTCCCACCAAGACTCAAAATGTTAGGAATTCTTCCCACGGGCCATTCACCACTGGGAAGGCAAGAAGGAATGAGGAGCTCCTGCTCTGTGGGCAACACAAAGGCACAGTAGGTGCAATAGCTTGGCCTCTGCCAGGAGGAGAGGGGGCATAAGATTGAAGGAAAAAGATACAATACGTTCCTTACCAGATTTTGATCCCATTTTTCATTGCAATTTGAGAATTTGGAAAGCAACAATTTATATATCTGCTCAAACACTGACAGAAGAATAGTAACAGAAAATGAAGGAAATAGGGAGAAAAGCAAGGCAATTAACTTCAGCAAACAGAAAAAACACTGAAGGAAAGTGGGAAAATTCCATTATATTTTAAGTCAATTTTTCCACAAACTCTTTGAAGTCCCTCCCATATAATATGTGACTCAGGATGAAGCAATATTTACTTTTTAATGGTAACATGAATGCTAATTATTATGTTCATAAAACTTATCACGGAACTCCATTTGGGAAAGCGGATGAGGGTGAAGTGGAGACAGTGGGATAAAAAATCTAAGCCCTTATTTGCCACAACAGGGAGTCACAAAGTGAGGCCTGAAATGGACACAGCCAGAAGCAGCGACCCGTGATCTACAAAGCTGTGGCGACGTCACCCCAAATCAACAGACCCTCCTACCAGAGGGATGAGCAAACCTCACTGGAAAGTCAAGAGGCCGGAGGCAGGTGTGTGTGTACCAGAGAAGGTGATTACACCTCAGTTGGTAGGAAAATGGGGAGAAGCAACCTTCCATAGGGCAAAAATGCTTTAAAAAAAATAGAACCCAGGGGAGTGTATGTCTGATACTATGTTCCTAATTGGACACTTTTGACCTAGTTTCTACCTAGACCTTGGTGATCTAAGCTGCGTGCTGTAGACTGCTGGTCTTTAGACTCTGTTCTTTAGAGACGCACAACATCCTGCATAGGCTACACCAGAGAGACTCGAGGTGGAAACCCCACTTAGTGAACTGGCTTTACCTCAAATTCCCCTGCAGCCATTGGCCTGAAGGCTGAAACGCCCCAGTGTGAGGAGCAACAGATGCCAACTTCAAGGATATAGAACTCTCTGGTTCAGATCTCTTGCCTTGAGGGTGCCCAGTGAGTGGTGGGCTAAACATGCCCTATACTTATTATTTTAATGCCCAATTTGTTTTACTATGGCGTACATTGACCTGGTAAGCATGTTTTTGGCTTTTTGAGTGAGTGTTACTGAAAGTTTTGCCCTTTCGGCAATCCCCATCATTCATGTAAATGATGTCTGATCACTTCGGAGTTTAATGTGCACAGATCAACAATTTGTGTATTGTGGTCTAAAGCCAGCCTACGCTTGTGCAATTTTCCTTTCTCAACAGTTTTAAATTCTATAGCACTGGCTAAATTAATGGCACTATCAATAGAACTACCTGATACCCCAAGGGGATGATCTACAATGTTCTCTATCATAAAATGTTAATGACTACTAAAGTGAACCAGGGACATATATAAACCACACATATATAAAGGAGCTTTGGGCTCACACTTCCTGGTAGCTCCAATTTAAGAACAATTAGTCATTATGACATGGCCCTGCTTAAAACTCACCCTCACAAAGAGGTCACAGAAGATATGGTTCGTTGGTATAGAAAAGTGTGTTTAAGAAATGAGATGGGTTCTGGCTATTGAAAGCATAGTGTCTGCGGTCTTAAAGCTTGTCTTCAAACAAGCATCTGTCTAAGCTTAGCATCAACTAAGTCCACACAGAAGCAGCACACCAGCTAGTGCGATTCAAGGATTCCAAATAATAGACTCCATCCAAATGAAGGAAAGATATCAGAGCTTCAATTGTAAACACAAGGTTTCCCGAAGGCTCGGAATGACAGGGGAGGCTCAAAATCCATTTGCAGGCCCCCCCCCCCCACACACACACAGAATGAGCCTCAGGTGAATCCTCTCTGACCACAGTTGAGGGATGTAAGCAGCCTTGCTATTGGGCGGAGAGCACTGGAGAGTCAACTATGGCGATTAGGTTAAAATGTAATAGCTTATCATTTGATCTCCCTTTGGACCCATTTAAAAGTTGTTTCCGTTTATTTTTGTGTTAAAGAGAAGTGGAAATACACCTGGAATGCGCAGGTGAATTCCATATGACCATAAACCAAGACTCTGAAGAGCCATGCTGTCATGCAGAGTGCATTGGGGAAGGATTATTGAAGGTGCTCACTGCCATCAAGCTAATGCTGACTCACGGTGGCCCTATAGGGCAGGCTAGAACTGCCCCTGTGAGTGTCTGAGCCCTTAACTCTTTATGGGAGTAGAAAGCCCCATCTTTCTCCAGGAGAGCAGCTGGTGGTTTAGAACTGCTGACCTTCTGGTTAGCAGCCCAATGCGTAACCACTACACCACCAGGTCCTATTGAGGATGCAGCTGGTTAAAATTTAACACCTTATCATTTTATCTCTCCTCAGATCCATTTTTAAATTTGTTGTAGCTTTTACTGTTTCTACTTTCTTCTCAGTTGAAGTTTTCCTCTGTTTTACGGTTGCTGTTGTTTTTTGGTATATTTTTCTGTATATGAAAACCAGGCTGGGTTAAGCTATAGAGATAGGAAGTGGATTAGCGGTTTCTTGGGGGGAGTGGGGGAGGCTGGAGGGAAACAGGGAGCTAATCACAATGATACCAGAATGAAGAAGTGCTCTAATCTTGACAGTGGCCATGATTGTAGCTTCCAGATATGACTGAACTACTGAATAATATGATATGTGGACTATGTGCCAATAAAACTCTCTAAAACTTAAATGAAAAGCAGCAATATAAATGTATTATTAGCAATATAAACGCTAATAGCAAAAGCAGCACCATTATCGTTGGAAATAGGCTCGGAGTGGGGGTCTAAGGGGTGGAAAAGGGGAAGAGAGGGAGTAGGGAGTGTGAAGTCTCCTTGTTGATGACAGGACTTTTAATGCCAGTTTAACTTATTAAACTGTACATTTATTGTGATATAATAATTTTTAAAATTATAATAACAATGCGTCCAACAGTTTTTAAAGCCACCATTGCAGAGACGAGGAAGGAACCGCAGGGGTGTGGAGAACACACAGCACTTTTTTCAGGCGTCTCCTCTCTCCTCCTGGGTCACCCCCTCGCCCATATCTGTCTGTGCAGAGGGCCCGGGGCAGGGCCACAGGCGCCCGCCTGGGATGCTGCCAATGCAGGCAGCCCTGGGGGTGGCAAGAGCTGGATAGCGGGTCAGCTCTGAGACGCCCTCTAGTCTGCCCAGCCCGCAGCACCTCCACTTGTCAAGTGGAGAACATCTAACGCATTGCATATAGAATATGAATTAGGAAATGTCGACTTATATAACGAATCTTTTGCACGTCAATACAGTATATACGCAAAGCATCTGACATATGGTAGGTTCTACAGAATTCTGACCCCTCTCTTCCTTCGGATTTCGGGTGCCCTAGAAGCATGTCTTTGAGAGTCTCTCTTCTTTCTGTTTGTGAATCTGAGGAAGCGTAAGAAAGCCGCCTGTCTTTAGCTGATTTTTCAGTGAAACAAAATTCCTATTCCATTATTCTCCAGGGCTCCCAGTTCTATCCTATAGGATCCTGTGGCCGTCGGTTGACTTTGACTCACACCGACCCTGCAGGCCAAAGGGGGGGCCCTTAGGGGTTCCCAGGCTGTAACTATTGAGGCAGGCAGACTGCCGCATCTTTCTCCCACTAACCTTTCAGTTAGCAGCCACGTGCTTACCACGGAGTAGATGCAAACTTCCGTCTACCATGAACTACCTACAACGGTGGGACAACGAAAAATTCAGCTGTGATACCTGAATATAAGTTAAAAAAAACAAAAAACGTTAACAAGGATTTTACATTCAGCTACAAAGTAAACTGGCTGTGAAAAAAACATGATGAAACTGGGTCGGTGAGAAAGCGGTGGGCACCCTAAACGGCAGGCCCGTGTGATTCCAAAGCACACACCTTCTTCACTTGGCACCTCTTGGTGACACAGCTCGGAGACAAGGTGCTCTCTAGACGCTCCTCCGGGCTGAATCCATTCGTTCCCCCCACGCTGATCGTCCCAGGAAGACGCCCGTCCTTCTGAGGAGGCACTAGACAACCTTTCAGACCCCTCGGGAGAAAAAGAAGTCGGAGGCTCCAGGTCCAAGAGGAAGCTATCTTGTAGGGTTTGCTTGACGGCCTTCTTGTGCTTCTTCTGACTTCCGGGCAGCCCATCACCAAGTCCTCTCCGGGGCTGCCTACTCTCGGGCTCCCTGGTGAGCTGGAGGAGCTGGTTCATGTCCTTGGTGAATTCTAGCAGAGTGCCTTCTGAGAGGCTCTGGGCGGTGCTCTCAGAGCCGTACCCGGGAGTCTTCTTCAAGAGCAGGTGTTCAGAACAGTGGGGCGTGTCCATGTCTTCTCCGGGCACTGGTTCAGGCACCTGGGGGAGGTGGCCCAAAACCATGGACAAGGAGAAGTAAGAGTAGTCTACTGCGATGTATGTCAACATGAAGTTGATGGTGACAATGGGGGCCAGGACATTCACCTGACCCACAAGGACAAAGGCCATGGTCACCAAGCTAGTCAGGCAGATGGCAGCTACAGGTGTTTTATTTGGTCCTTTCTGCAGAAACAAAAATAACAGGGCTGACAATGACATTTCAGGAGCAAATAGCATTATGCGATAGAAACACAATTCATAATGATTCCGTCGCTTCTCCCTATGCTAACAGCCGCTCAAGGATACACAGTCAGTAAAATCCAGTTCATACGGTTATTGTTAGAACTAATCAGAGATCATCTATATGAAATGCTCAACCTCGTACTGAAACATCCTCTGCTCCGAACATACCAAAGGTATGTGTTGTATTACTAACTCTTCCATGGGGCAGGAGCCCTGGTAGTGTAGTGGGCTCTGCATGGAGCTGCTAGCCCCAAGGTCAGAGACTCGAACTCGCCAGCTGCTTCTCAGGAGAAAGATTAGGAATCTGCTCCGAAAGACTGCCTCTCCGAAACCCAGAGGGGCAGTTCTACTCTGTCCTGTGCGGCTGTTATGGGTTGGAATTGGCTCACTGGCAGTGAGTGGGGGTTTGGGGTTGTTGATTTTTTAATATGGAGTATTACTATTGAGCTTAAAACTTCCTAAATATGTTCTTCTTTCATTGAGTTTTAACAGCAGCCTTGGAAACTGAAGAAGTGCAAAGGTGATTCTTCCCAGGCTGCATTGGAAGAAATTAACTTGAAAGGACGGGCAGACCCTGGAAAATACGGCAGAACTCTTGGTGACTGGGGTGGGGGAACTCTTGATGACTGGGGTGGGGGAGCCCTGACACTAAACCTACACATGTGTATCTGCAGCATGAGTGCGCGCATGCATGTACACGTGTACGCACACACACACCACCTATTACCATGAAGGTAGGTATGATGACCCTCTGTAGCCACTGCCATCAAGCCAAGGCTGACTCAAAGCCAACTCTTTATTGTTTTATTAATCGTTTTATTGGATGCTCTTACAGACGTCATAACATTTGTATAATTGCTACTAAAATCAGTTTCAAAACATTTTCTTTCTTCTTGAACTCTTTGACATCAGCTCCCCTTTATTCCCTACCGTCTCCCCCTCCCTCCTGCAGGAACCCTTACTGTTATTGATATATATTATTATTATGTATAATATATATTTTATAGCCATACCTTACCCCATCAAACGAATCCATTCACCACAACTCTGTTATTTGCTCCCCTCCAGTGGGGTTATACAGTCATCATTGCTATCAGCTCCCCCTGCCCCCACTCTTCCTGTATCCTCAGGGAATCATCACTCCTGTTGCTGTTTCTGAAGGGTCATCCATCCAACCTTTGCTGTTACCCTGTCCCTGTCATTATTGCCTCCCGACTCACCCCGCACCCCCCCAACCATCAGTCCCATCACTGCCCCCATGGGATGACTTATTCTGCCTATCTTATATAGACACATACCAAGAGAAAGAGAGAGAGAGAGAGAGAGAGAGAGATCATATAAATAGTCCCCAGTCTAACTGGCACCCTGACCCAGAGCAGATGAATATCTCTCTGTTACGTAGCGAGCAGGCCCATTATAATCCATCCGGCCAGTCCCTTTTCTTCCAGGGTTCCATATCCCGGGACCGGCTAACCTAACAGCACTCACTCTCTTTTCGTCCTCAGCCTTCATGTCCGAAAGGCGCACATCCTGCAAGTGCCCATTGCTCTTCCTGCAGTCAGGGATGGAGCGGTCTAGTGCCCCCGCCCCCCGTTACACCTCTAGACTTTCAGGGTGGCCCCCTTGTGAGTTACCCCAACCGGTTTGGGTGAGGTGCCACGTGCGGCCCCCAGAGACAGAAGTCTACAATGGGGATTCCTCAGGGACTTCGAGGCTTCGCTCCCAGTCCTGGTCTGCTGCGTTCTCCTCTTGGCTTGCCCCCATGTGTCTGGCTCAGACTGGGCACTCTCCTGAATTATATCTTTAGGGATGTCCTCTAGACGTCCTCTAGGGAGAGGACATCATGTCTTAAAGTGGAGCCGCAGAGCCAACTCTTTAGAGGGCGGGCTTATGAGGCTGTAAATCTTTTGAAGGTCGAACAGCCGCATCGGCCACCCAAAGAGAAATCGATGGGTTTGAACCCCCAGCCTTACAGTTAGTGAGCCAATGCCTAGCCCACAGGGCTCCTTTGATGATCTCTAGGTGGACAGGGAAGGGGGATGGGGTTCTGCTCCTCCACAGTCAGTCTCTGGTCTCCTTGAGCCCACAGCTGCAGCCCCTTCTCAGGCCTCATCTTCCCTGACTTAAGAAAATTTGTCCCAGCTGATCACTCTCCCCTCTTTTGAAAAGTTTCTTCTCCTGGCTTCTCTCAAGTCTCCTTGCTGACCGCTCCTTCACACTCCGCCTTGCTGGGTCCTCCGCACCTCTGAAGGTTCCACCTGTAAAACTCTCCACGGGAGAACCAGCTGCCTCTCCCAATCACTGACCGAGCTCACAGCAGAAGGCTGAACAGAGCAGGAGGAAAACGTCAAACGAAACTCATTAAAAATGCCCGACTTAGCGGGGAGGGAGGGGAAAAAAAAAAGAGGACCTGATGCAAAGGGCTTAAGTGGAGAGCAAATGCTTTGAGAATGATTGGGGCAGGGAATGTGCGGATGTGCTTTATACAATTGATGTATGTATATGTATGGATTGTGATAAGAGTTGTATGAGCCCCTAATAAAATGTTTAAAAAAAAACTATTAAAAAAGAAAAAAAAATGCCCGACTTCCTGGACTAGCTGAGACCGAGGGGCTGCCCCCAGTCACGGCCTTGGCACCTTTCAAACCCGGGACTGAACCGACCCTCGGGGATCGCCTTTCAGGCACACAACAGACAGGCCTGGAGTGACCAATCACAACCTCAAGGAAGGAGCTTCGCAGAACAGCCTCCACGCAGGACAAAAGGCAGCGTTTGCCCCACACAAAGTTCAGCAGGCAGGATGGGGCAGGGAAGGCCGGCCAGTGACCTGAGGCGTCCAGAGGGATGGGAGGAGGGTGCTGTTACACTGAGGAGGAAGAGATTTCAACAGTCTCGGAGCAAAAGCGCATCTGAATTGTTGAATGGAAAACGAATGTGCTTTGTCACCTGTCACCCAAATCACAGTAAGATGCGCCCAAAGGAACCCCCATGGATAGATAGCACTGTGAAAGTAATTGAGCCAGGGAATTGTACCCTTAAAATGACTCAAACATGAATTGGTACGGTGTCCATCCTTCACCCCAATTGGGATGGTTAGGAATTAGGTCAACTAGACACCCCTGGCCAGGGTAACGTCAAAGCCTGCTGACACTGCCTTGATGTCATAAGAGCAAGACGGACAGAGATGAACTTTCTCTCTCTGCCACTTTGCCTTCTTCCTCATTGGGACTTCCCTGTGTCTGCTTCCAGGGGCAGCCCCACAGGGGCCACCTCACCCTGAGAGCGGTCGGTGCCCTGCCGTGCTTCCACCGACCTTGGATCCACCTTGACTCTGCACCCACCGGCCTGTGATCTCCCTGCTTCCCGGTTCACCTTTCCGTGTCACCAGCCTGCTGCCACGTGAGTCTGAAGAGGGGCTTACGGACCAGCAGCAGACGTACTGACCACAGGTGCACTGGGCGGGGATGTTTGCTTGACATAGAATTCTTCTTGGTATGAAGCTCTTTCTCACACATAAATGAGTGTCCCTGGATTTAACCCAGCTGAGCACACCAATGACACTTTACTTTAGAAATAAGTAATTGAACAAAGCACCCCACTGCCCCACCCTCAGACCTCTATCTAGACTCACTCCTTAAGCGGTTCAACCAGCCTCCTGGTTCTAAATACCACTGAATGTTCTTACCTCCCAAATCTGAATCCCCCATCGGAAACAAGTCCCTCCAATCCACACTAACGCATTCAACGGCCCACTCAGTATTTCCAATCGCCGTCAAACACAATCTCACAGTTTCCACACACAATGTGTGAGGCATGAGAGACTAACGTGGGAGAGTGTGGCGCGGGCTGCGGAAAAAAACCCAAAACCAAGCACACGTGTGTATAACACACGTTACTCATGTAAAAAGTCTTAGAAGCAAATAGACTTATGTCCACCATCAAATTGCCAGTCCCCTCCCTTTACAGCCTTTCTTGTAGTCTTCCCCATCTCAGAACATGGCAAAAATTCCTGCTGCCTCTTCGCATTCTCCCCAAGGTCGGCCACAAGCACGGTTAGTGTTTCCATGAAAGCCCATACAGTTCGACCGCGGCTGCAGCCCCACAGCCAGGAAGCCACTACCAGCTCTGCCTGCATCTCCCAGCCATGTCCCTATGGGCGTACTCCCTCTAATGGAAGGCTGTCATGGAAAACCACCTTAGACGCCACCGCAGGAGGATGATGAAGCCATCATCCGCTGGACAGTGAGGATCGAAGCCTCTATCAGCCTGAAGCTCTCTAGATTTCTTAGAGAAAAATACACTTCATTGTGGTTGAGAAGTATGGTTTGGGTGTATTTGCGAAAGCTCTTTCCCAGACTCAAGCCATTTCACGACCAAGCATAGAGGAGGCTCATCAGAAAGGAAAGGATGCTTGGAAGGAGAGGCCTGGATGAGCGAGGAGAGAGTTGGCGAGTTTGATCAGGCCAGGATCGGGACGAGGGCAGACTGCAAAGTCACCAACTAGTCTGATGTGAACTCACTCAAGGCCGGCACAAAGGGACCAAGAAGGCAAGCCACAAAGTGGAGAGAGAACACAGCAGCACATGCCCAACAGTCGCAGAAAGAGAGATTCGGGCTGTCTGGAAGATGCTGAAAAGTCCTATCAAACAATGGGGGGAGGGCGCGGACAAACCACCCATGGGGTGGGGGGCTGAGCCAAAGGAGTTGATCAAGTGCTTGACAAGAGTGGCTATCGAATATAAAGAATGCCTGTCCCGTTAGCATCAAGCAAACGCCAGTGAAAAAGACACGCATCAGATTGGCAAGCAATTTTAACCCGATCATTTTACTATCAGGGGTTGGCAAGACTATTGAAGAGCAGGACGTCTTCTCCCTGCTGATCGGAGTGTAAATGGCCACGACTTCTTTGCAAGTGAGCGAGGGGGTTATCTAGCAAATGCAGCTGTGTGTACCTCTGGAGCTAGTCAGTCCACTGAGTGGGGGTCCAAACCAAACCAAACCAAACCCCTCGAGGGGAGGCCGACTCACAGCCTCCCTATAGGCCAGAGCAGAACAGCCCCTGGGGGTTCCGGAGACTGTCCTCTTTATGGGAGTAGGGACCTCTGTCTCCCCCCCCCACTTCAGTGTGGCTGGTGGTTTCTAACTGCTGACCTTGCAGCTCACGGCCCAACTCCTCACCCGTAGACCGCGAGCCTGGACGTCCCTCCGTGCATCAGGACGCAGGCCCAGAACGGTCACCGCCCTGTTCACAACACTCACAACACACGCCAACGACCAAATGTCCACCCACAACGACGGGGGTAGGGTGGGGGGCAACCGCAGCAGAAGATTACATGCGACAACGCATGCATAATAAAGTACTGCTTGCAGGGACCACGTGGAGGAAGCTCCCCAAAAAACGATGTTGAACAAAAGACGCATGTCACAAGAATCTCTCTCTCTAGATCCAAGCTAGACATCGCATTTGTGTACAATTCAAAAACAAGCCAAATGAAACTCTTTGAGTTGGCAAAACATACTCAGCCCAAGGGCGAAATCCGGCCGGCTGGCTCCCGGTCTGTATGCCGATGAGCTAAGAAAGATTTGATATTTTTAATGCTTGGGAAGGGGTGGGCTCAGAAGAAGAACACAATTTGAGGACAGATGAAAGGTACATGGACTCGAACTTTCAGTGGCCATGTGTTTTGCAGGCCTTGTCTCGGGATTGTCTGTGGATAGCTGTGAGGACAGAGGTGTAAGCAGTCCGAACAGAGACCGTATGGCCTGAGAAGCTGAAAATACCCTTTGCAGAAAAGAGGCTGGCTGACCCCGGGGTAGCAGCATCAAGAACGGAAGGAAACGATTACCACACAAGCCAGGAGCATGACCGCCCCTGGGAACGGGAAGGGGCGCTCCCCTGAGAGGGGCTTGTGGAGGGCGGGGCGGTCTGGGGTGGAGGGGTCCAGGGTGGGCAGCCCACAGTTACTCTTTAAGCTGCTTATAGTTGCTTCCTGTGTTTTTCTGTACGCTGAATACCTCTCGAAGGCTTTTCTACGTTTCTTCTCGCCCCGCCCCAAAGAAAATGAGCTAGCAAACTGTCACCATATATATGTACAGATGTCGTGCAAGGAAGTTCCCAGCGAGGTTCAAAGACAAAGCAAACCGGGGAGATATTTGTAATAGATTCTGCCAAGAGTTGATCTCCCTAACATAGACAAAGCTACTAGCCACTGAGATGAGAAAGACAAGCCAGCGCAGAGGTTTAAAATTTTGTGAAAGCTCTTAAATAAAGGAAAACATGAATGAGGTCAGCCTCGCTCACTAGAGGAAAGCAAATCACAACTAAGACCCCATTCCCTCTCTACGGCAGGGAAAACCTCAATTTGGACAACACAATAAGTTGGCCAGGCTATGGGCAGGCTCACTGCGAACCTTGTGGGTCAGGTCTAGGACCAGGGTGCAAATGGAGGTCCACACAGCCTGTGTCTAAACATTTACAATTATGAACCAAGCTAGCGAACTCTTCAATCCACTATGTTCTATCTTCCTGGCTTGCCAAAGCATACCTTCACGATCACGGGGAAGGTAACGGCCCAGCTTAGATCGTGGCCTGCTCCTCACCGGAAGCATGCACAGCCTGGGGTCACGGCCTGCCCACCTTTGCTTCTCAGGCCAGTTCATGGGCGCCTCAAGCTCACCTGGACTCGCAGCCCACACCTGACTCTAGGGACCACATGCCAGGGAAGAGGCTCTGCAGGCCTGGAACATGGTCTGGGCACCACCTGGACAGGGAATTCCAGAGACCCGGATGCCAAAACATGGCATCGACAGGGGCAAGTGTGGAAGCAAGGGGGCACATCCCCTGGGTCTCATGAACTTCTTACCCTAAGAGCCAGCGCCGTATAACACAAGACCTCTTTTTACCCCCGTACAACAGTGGAATTGATTACGGGGAGGACAGGTACTCCCTTTATTCCTCAATATTGCTAACCAAGTAAAAAAGATGCAGATCCCATGGAAGGCCTTTTGACAACAATTAGTAAAATTTTAAAATGCATTTACCCTTTGATTCATCAATCCTTGGTATTAAACTTATGACAATGTAACCAATACCTATCTGCACATATACAAAATTATACACGTATACATGTTATTCATTGCAGCGATTAAATATTGGTAGTATCAATCCGTAGGGAAGTTTAAATGATGCTACACACACAGTGGGAAAAGAATGAGAAAGTCCTCTTTTCATATGAAAAGACAGAATTCGAGTCTATATCAAATTTTTAAAAAAACATAGGGTAGAAAGATTCATGGTAAGAAAAAACATGTTACGTTTATATGACTGTTAGTTTGGAATCCTATCCCTATTTCACCAAATTTCTAAAAATGAAATGAAATGGAAATATAGCAAAAGGAAAGGTGTGTGCCACGTGGAAGGACTAGAGTTGAGAGGCCGTGCTCCCACGCAGCCCAGGCTGCCCGGTGGGTGAGATGCAGAGCAAGGCAGAGCAGGGGCGGTATGACGGGTGGCAACCACGTGAGCCCTAAAGGAAAGGGCTGGAGGACTAGCCTGCGGGACTCCAACGAAAGTAAAAGGAACTGCACTTTGCAAACCACATCATCAGGAAGCCGGGTTCTCTGGGCTTATTTCTGGTCCTCTGGAGGTTTTAGGAATGTCTCCGTGGGCAATGGGAGCCATGCCCGGCCCTTACAGTGTGCGTCATGATGATTCTCAGGGAGCCCAGAGGTGTGGGGACTCTTTACATAGAATCCTCAAGGGGAAAGGGAGCCTGGGGGGAGAGTCTTTGAGTTGCAAGCACCGGCTGCTCTCCTGACCAAGCGATTCTTCCTTCTGTGCCCAACTGGCAGGGTCCACCCTGATTTATACTAAAGCAACGGCCACGCTGCCGTTTGCCAGCCCCAAGGAACCTGACCAGAGCGGTTAATGCTGAAGACGTAAGCAGATTAAAAACAAAAACCACGTAAGCAAAAATGTGACCAGCAGTACACTGGTGCAGATAGGAGCTGGAGGCACAGGGAATCCAAGGCAGATGATACCTTCAGGACCAGGGGTGTGAGGGGCGATACTGGGAGGGTAGAGGGAGAGTGGGTTGGAAAGAGGGAACCGATTACAAGGATCTACATGTGACCTCCTCCCTGGGGGACGGACAACAGAAAAGGGGGTGAAGGGAGACTTCGGACAGTGTAAGATATGACAAAATAATAATTTATAAATTATCAAGGGCTCATGAGGGAGTGGGGAGCAGGGAGGGAGGGGGGAAAAAGAGGACCTGATGCAAAGGGCTTAAGTGGAGAGCAAATGCTTTGAAAATGATGAGGGCAGTGAATGTACAGATGTGCTTTACACAATTGATGTATGTATGGATTGTGATGAGAGTTGTATGAGTCCCTAATAAAATGCTTGTTTTTAAAAAAAAATTTGACCAGCAATCCAGTCTGCAGCTAAATGTACATTTTGAAAACTAAGGATCACTCACCCCTTTCCCCAGCCAGGCCAGTGCGGGAATCACTTTTTCCTGGGCAATGCACTGCAGGATCCGCGGGGCTCCGTAGAGTCCACCCATACAGGAGGCCAGAGAGGAGATGTAGAGGCCCAAAAGGAACAGGAAGCCCACTAGGGACACCTGGAGGAGAGAGAGCAGTTTGAAGATCTGGGCTTTTGTCCCTTTCTCAGCATCGCCTAAGCCCTCTAGATTCAGCTTCCTGAGCGCATTTCCAGTATCTCCCACCTTTGCCCCACTTCGTGCCCATTGTCACCATCTCCGCTTATATGAAGCACATCCACCGCTACTGAGTTGATTCCAACTCATAATGACCCCATAGGACAGGCAAAGCTGCCGCATAGGGTTTCTAAGGCCATAAATCTTTACATATGCAGACTGCCACATCTGTCAATTGCAGCGTGGCTGCTGGGCTTGAACCACTGACCTTGCCATTAAATGGAACACATAACCCATTAGTCAATGCCTCCTAGCAACACTATTACGTGGTTCTCAAACCGGGCCCACATTGCAATCACCTGAGGAAGCTTTCAAAACAGATCATGTCAGGCCCCTGCTGCACACACAGCCCAGAGTGCGGGTCCTGCGTGGTCTCGGTCCCACCGATCTCCAGCCCCTGCACACTCAATGTTTCTGATCAGAATGATTTCCCTGCCTGCTGCAACTCTAGCCACATGTCTGGATCTACCCAGTGTCCACCTCCGAAGCTTTCATGGCTCATGCTTAAGGACCCGGTACAGCCTCCCTCTCTCCAGAAGGCCACTTCTCGTACCCTCGCGACATTGGTTGCTGCGGAGCACTTCCACGTGTGGTTAGGATCGTGCCCACCATGTCATTTCCCTGACGGTCAGGAGGTTTCGTTTAGGCAAGACTCCTGTCTAAATCCTAGTATTTTGGGTATTTGACACAGAAATAGAAATGCTAGACGGATGAATGGGTGAGCCGGAGGTGAAATCCAGGGTCCTTGGGGCCCATAATGGAGGATACTTCTATTCTCTTTGAACTTACTTTTCTTTTTTCTTTTAAGCAAAAGGGAAGACATTTATCAGAGCCCCATACAGGAAACCCTAGAGGGGCCCAGCACACCCTACTGTGTACGCATGCCCAGCAAAGGGTCACACCATTCACTGTACCCCCATGTCCCAGAGGGACTCCCCTTGAGCCGAGCCCCAAAGCCCTGGGACTGGCTGGGGGTGAGGACGATACCTACTATTTTTTTTAACTGTTTCATTGGCATTTCATCCACATATCACGCAATCCAATAGCTCAATCACATCAAGAAGAGTGGTACAAATCACTGCCAGGATCAATGTTAGAACACTTTTTTTCCCACGGTTAAATCACTTTTAAAAGGAGTTGTGTGACCACCATCAGTTCTAGGGCTCCCTCCCCCACCGAGCACCCACTTTTAAAGGAGCAGCGCTACAGCAACATCAGTCAGCTGTGGCTTCCCTTCATGCTGTGTCAGACCTGTCGGTCCCCCTCACCCCACCGACCCTGACCTCCCCGGGACACACAAGAAAAGCTCTTTGCCTGATGATCTGACCTGCCCTTCTCGTTCGGTTTTATTTTAGGTACAGCTGGCCAGAGTTCATTTATCCAAATATCAAAGACAGGTCATATTTCATTTTCAGGTTTGCCATTTATATCCTGCTCAACGAAAGGTCTCCTAACCCCATTTTTTACGTCCTTGCTTTTGCAAGACACTAGATCAGTGGCATCAGCCTGTGCTGAACTCCAGCCCCGGGTTAGACCTCCTTCCTGGCTCACAAATTATCATCGGAAACGATCAGTCAGGATTCTTGGTTGGGAAAAAAAAAAGTTTTAAACGAATATATTAGAAAGACACAGAGGTTCGCAGAATCATTAAGAAACTAGAAAAACGGGGTTGGAGAAAAGCAGAGTCCATGCCTGTTAGCACGCCAGCTTCTCAAACAGGAGTATTGATCCGGATGCTCCCCACCCACAGTGCCTGTGTATGCGTCCTCACCCTCCCTGAACCTTCACAAGGAGCCCTGGCGGCGGAGGGGGCTGCGCGGGGCTGCTAACCTCAAGTCAGCAGACCGGAACCACCTGCTGCTCCACAGGAGAAATAGGAGGCGTCTGCTCCTGTTAAGGTTGTAGCGTTGGACATCCCCAGGGACCGTTCAACTCACTCCGGTAGGACTACTAGGAGTCGGCACCGACTCAATGACAGTGCTTCCATTTTTCTTCTTTTCATCGCCTTTCTTACACGTTGGGGATGTGATTGCTTAGACGAGCTCAGGGAAGGATCTGACACCATGGGCTTCTGGGAATGTTAAGAGGGGCATTGGCCCTTTCCAAGCCCCATAAACTCAACTCCCTCACTATCGAGTCAATGCTGACACACAGTGACCCTATATGTCCGAGACGGGTTCCAGGCGGTCATCTTCACAGAAGTGGACCGCCATGTCTTTCTCCAAACGAGCAGCCAGTGGGCTTGAATGGCTGGCCTTTCAGTTAGCAGCTCCCTGTTTAACCCTGTGTCTCTGTCTCTCTCACTAGGCTGACTCCAACTCACACTGGCCCTACGGGACAGAGAAGAATTGCCGCTGTGAGTTTCTGAGACTGTAACTCTTCATGGGAATGGAATGCCTCCTCTTTTTCTTGCAGGGCAGTAGTGGTTTCAAACTGCTGACCTTGTGATTCGCAGCCTAACACATAACCCACTAGGCCACCGGGGACCCTTAGATATTGCCATAGACTCTGACACATAGGACATTACAAGGTATCCTAGAAGATAAGTGTAGGATTGCCTGATTAGGTTTCCAAAAGAATGACTTGTTAGAGAAGCAGACTGGCACATCTTTCTCCCAGGGGGTGGCTGGTGGGTGCACACTGCTGACATTCTAATGAACCCCCAAGTGCTTTAACTGCTGTACCACCAATGCTTCCTTCAAGACCACATCTAAGGGTGAGTAATCACTATCTTAGGAAAGATTCTCAGAGAATCAAAGTCAGTGGAGCTTATAAATCAGTACGAGTAAATTTATCTCAAGGAAATAGCGCCCGTAGCTGTGGAGGCTGGCAATGCTCGAGTCCCTGGACACATGTCAAGTTGGAGGCTTCTCCGGACTCATCTGACTACAGAGGCCAACAAATCCAAGATCAGCTTGCAACAAGGCAGGCTGCTGGCTCAAGTGCAAGGAGCTGGAGGTCAGAGAATAATGAGCCAGATGCCAGATGCAGGATCCGGTCCAAGCACAATGCGAGAGCTATGCTAGAAATCCATGCGTATTAGATGCGGGTCCCCCGAGGAAACTCCATCTCATCTATAGCAGATGTCATCGCAAACGTGGGGGATGACTACATTTGAATGGTCTGGCACTGAGAATCATGTTCCAGCCAAGCTGATACACGAACTTAACCATCATCATGCCCAGATAGGGGGGCGAGCGGCTAAACGGACAAGACATGTCCACTACAGCACCCCTCAGCTTGGTTGCTGTTGTCAGGCACTGTGGAGTCGGTTCTGACTCATAGCAACCCCGTACAGTATGGGACAGAACACGGCCCGGCAGGGACCCCTCTCTAATCGTTGCTGGGCTTGAGCCCATCATGGCCATCCCCGTGTCAACGCATAACCTTGAAGTCTCCCTCATTTCTCCCCAGCGTCACACACTTTTCTAGGGACTGGACTCTCCTGATACTATGTCCAAAGTCCATTAGACATGATACAAGCCTCTTTTAGGGAACATTCTGACTGTACTTCTTCCAAAACACGTTTATTCCCTCTCTGGCAGTCCCTGGTATGTATGCTCACGGTTCACGGGTCACAACCATAGTTCAAATGTATTCATTCCTCTTGGGTTTTAAAAGCTCATTGCCAGGTCTCGCTCGCATATAAAAGGATTTGAAATACCTTGGGTCAGGCATACTTTCGTCCTCCAAGCGGCCCCTTAACTTTTGAACACTTCAGTAGCAGTCTTTTGGTTTCCTTATTCCAAAAGACATCGCCTGATTCTCATCCCCACTGGATATCACCTCTTTTCTTCAACTTCAAGAGCTTTGGGGGCCTGTCGCTCTTATTTCGGACCCTTCACTGAGCTGTTCTGTTGGTTTGTTTGGACGGTTGCTGTTAAGTGCCGCTGAGTCCGTTCCAATTCACGGCGACCCAGGAACAGCAGCATTGCCTGGCCCTACACTGTCCTCACGGCTGTTCTGTGCCTGAGCAGAAGGCCGCAGTCACTGTGGAGTCCATCTTGCCAAGGGTCTTCCTCTTTTTCACGGCCCTTCTACTTCACCAAGCATGATGCCTTTTCTCAGCGCGTATCACCCCTGCTAACATGTCCAAAGGCTGTGGGACGGAGTCCTGGCTCCTCACTGGTAAGGAGCATTGTGGCTGTACGTTTTCCAAGGCAGATGTGCTTGCTCTTTTGGCAGTCCCTGGTGCCTTCTATAGTCTTCTCCATAACTGAAATGCATTGATTCTCTGATTTTCCTTATTCGGGGTCCAACTTTTGCATGAATATGAAGCAAGTGAAAATACCGTGGCTTGGTATTTTCCAATGCTATTTTTTACCGGAAATAAGTCTCACCCAATGGTGGGGTACTGCTAACTTCAAGGTACGCAGTTCGAAAACCAGAAAGATGGGGACTTCACAGTCTTGGAAACCCACAGAGAGCAGTTCTACCCTGTCTTGCATGGTCACCATGAGTCAGAATGGACTCAATGGCAGGGAGAGTGTCCCCATCACTGTGTGCTCTCTGAGAAAATGGTGTGCTTTTCTGCCCAATGACATAACACCGCCACCACGGCTTATCTTGCCAGTGCCCCGAAGCTCCTGGAGGAAAGTTCTGTGTCTCCTGCATCGCGCCCGCCCCTCCCCACAGTCCCTGAGACACACAGGCTGGCAGGCATCGATTAAGGAAGCGTCATGACTGTCCTCTGAGACGCCTTACAAAGCTGTTAGGCATTCTGGGTCCTTTACCCATCTCTGGTCCGTTCAGAGATGTGACTGTTCTATCTTCTCTACCACCCTATGATGGTAAAAGCTTTCTCAAAATCTAATCAGAGATTCTCCACTCTGGCTAAACCTACGAATCATCCCAGTGATCCTGGTTGAATTGGGGCAGAATGGGCAGAGGCAGTGCTGATTGCTTTTACAAGCCCTCTGGGCAATGCAGATGTGCAGGCCGCACGTAGAACAACCATGCATGTCCCCTGGATCCCTGGGACATGGATCCCTGGGCATCTCCTCTAATGTGGAGAGGGAGGGGAATGTTGGTGTATGGGTAATACCACCTCCACTCCCTTTTTCTCTGTTGAAAACCTATCCATTGAGTTAGAATGGAAATGACACCCCTCCCCAGCCTGGCACCCTTCTGGTGTTGGACTGCCCTCAGGACCTTGAGCCTGTGGCGTCATGACATGATATGGTGACCTCCATCTGTGGATAGACACCCCCCAGGGAACCTCCAAAACCTTTGGTGGGCTGAGATGGGGGTCGTCCAACTTTAGTGATACCTTTATGTGCAATTTGTTAACTTCTTTTACAATGGTCTGCTCATTTGCCACTCTCTCATAGAAAACTTCTTCAGCCCATATTCCCAAAAAATAAATAGAATCCTAGACTCCTGTTTTGAAAACTTGTTACACTTCATTCTCTGTCTCTCACCTGAATTCTCTCTGCTTGGCATGAGCCATTCATTTAAGAAGCACTCACTAAAGCCAGGCTGTATTGCTGGGCTGGTGCTGGGCCCAGGCAGGGCGACATAGACACAGCAGTAAACACTGGGATTCTGCTCTCAGGCTGCGCGGAATTCCAGCATTCTTTCTCTTCACGATGGCTGCCAACGTGTTAACTGTGCCAGTGGGGGCGGAAGTGGGAATTTATTTGAGCAGATGTGTGTCAACAGTTCTTTTTTAAAAGATGCTGCCCTTCTGCCATCCGCCTGTTGAAGCCATCCCAGAACGCACTCTATCTTTCCAAAGTATGATCTGGGGTGTGAACTACCCTAATTTCTCTTTTCGACAACAAGGGATATAAATAGCCATTCCGTTTCTCTGCTCTTGGTGTCTTATCCCGGCTCCCATCCTCAGCCATGGAGGCCCATCCATTCGCCGGCTGCTCCCTTGGTGAAGCACTGGGATCCAAGTCACTAGTTCCCGCGGCCTCACCTGATCTCTGCGGCTCCTTGACTGAGAAGCACGTTGTGAAATCTGTGTGAGCCCAAATGTATCAATACGGTAATGTCTTAACAAAGACCAATCAATACCAACTCACTGCAGCCGTATAGACAGAGCAGGATGTCTTCACGGGGTTTCTGAGGCTGTCAGACAGCAGGGAAGCGGACTGCCTCGCCTCTTTCCCATGGTGCAGCTGGTAGGCTCAAACCACTGATCTTTGGGTTAACAGCCCAATGTGCCACCAGAGAACCCTCACATCTAACTCACCCACTGCCATCAGGTCTGTAACAACTCAGAGAGGCCCTGCGTAGAGTTCCCTGCTTTTTATGGGAGAAGACAGCCTCGTTTTTCTCCAGAGGAGTGACTGGTGGGTTTGAACTACCAACCTTGTGGTGATCAGTCTCACACTGCCCCCCAGGGCTCCTTTGAGTATCACAACAAACCCTTGGTTTTCGCTAACATCCTATTTCCACAGAGACATAGGTCTCCTAGTCCATCTAGACAGGGATCAAAAGTAAAAAGAAGCGCCACGGAGACTCTGGGGTTGAGAAGCCAAATCAGTAGAAATCGACCAGAGAAGCAGGTCAAGGAGAAAGATCCCAAACAGGCGGCAGCCATTGAAGATAGCTGCTCTGGGCAGAAAGCACGTGGAATGGGAGACGGGAAGCCCTGGAGATGTGGTGATGGAGTGAATCCTCTCAGGGTGTGATGAGTGACACTGGGTTGCTGTCAGGATTTGGGGAGCAGCACAGCTTCTGACTGGCTCCCGGCTGGCGGCTGTCTTAGAGCGGGCACCGTCGTTCTTAACGCAGTGAGGCAAGAGATTGGGGTGCATGCAACACACGCCGCCCCCGTTTTCTAAGAGGAAGAGTCCGTTTCTAGCGAGGCGCCCAACCCTAATGTTTCCTGCTCTGGTTCACCTGCACTTTAAAAATGTGGGTCCTTCCAGTGTTACTTCCTTGGCCATGGATTAGGCCAGAGAGCAGCCTAGAGGAAGAAAAAGGGTTTCACGGAGGAGATCTGGGCGAAGGAGAGCCAAGCAAAGAAGCCAAGGAAGTCCTGTGGGCAGGCTCAGCACCGAGGCCACAGTGACGGAGTGAAACCGAGGCGGACAGATGGTTAGAACCGGATCAGGAATATGCAGCCCTAGAGAGGAGCTCTCAAAGGTGCTATGACATGGATGAACTTGAAAACATGCCAAGGGAAGGAAGCCAGGCACCAAAGGGAAAACGACTGAGTGGTTCCACTTGTGCAAAACTGCTCAGGTGAAAAAGAAAACAAACCTCGAACTCACTGTCAAGGAGATGCTGACTCACGGGGACCCTACAGGACAGGGGAGAGCTGGCCCTGTGGGTTTGCAAGATTGCGACTCTTTATGGGACCAGAAAGCCCCCTCTTTCTCCTGGGGAGCAGCTGGTGGTTTCGAACTGGGGACCCGGTTAGCAGCCCAAGGCAGAACCACTGCACCAGGAGGGCTCCGTGCAAAATATCGACAAGCGGCAACGACACAGAGACAGAAGCTGAACCGTGGCTCCCGGGATCGGCAGGGTGGGAAGGAGGACACGGGGGAGGTATCCCTTAAGCGGTACCGTGTTTCTGTTCAGAGTGATGAAAAGGGGTAGAAATCCATAACGGTGAAGGCTGTGCCACCATGTAACAAAGGTGACGCCTGTCAGTGGATCATACGCTCCAAAGCAGTTACAATGGCAACGTTCAAGTTCTATCTATTTTCCGGAGTTAAATTTACGAGGAACTAAAAAAAAAAAATGACATCAGGGGGGTTGACTGAGCTCAGTGATCTGAATCAGGAGGCCTGGGTACCTGTACTCTCCACCATCTGTATCAGTGGTTCTCAACCTTCCTCATGCCACGACCCTTTCATACAGTTCCTCACGGTGTGGTGACCCCCACCCCCCCAACCACAAAAATATTTTCATTACTACTTCATCACTGTCATTTTGCTACTGTCATGAATCGGGCGCCCCCTGTGAAAGGGTCATTCAACCCCCAAAAGGGTCTCGACCCACAGGTTGAGAACCGCTGGTCCATATTGTGAACCTTCAGGCCCCACTCGTTCCCTGCGGGCCCCAGAGAACCTGCGACTGCAGCCAAGTCAGTCCCAAGGAGGGATGAAAGAAAGGGGCGGAGTGGAGAGAATCTAGGGTACGAGGTCTTGGGTGGGGCCACCCTGTGCGGTCCCCTTTGGGGAGGGGCAGCAGAAGGCCAGGCTGGCGCTGTGGTGGGACTGCACTGTTGGCTCCACTGCTGTTCACTGACTGCCTGCATCCGTGCCTGTTTGCCACCGAGAAGGGAGGAGAGTCTCTTTCATGTGGAGACTGTGGTTGTGGTTAGGTGACCCAGTGTGACAGAGTTAAGATCGACTGTAGATCTTTATCTTCTGGCGGGTTTGAACCCACCCTTAGAGTTTTATCTTCTTTTTTAAAAAAATCATTTTATTGGGAGCTCGTACAACTCTTATCACAATCTATCCGTCCATCCATTATGTGAAGCACATTTGTACATTGGTTGCCATCATCATTCTCAACGCATTTCCTTTCTACTTGAGCCCTTGGTTGAGTTTTATCTTCTTTTTCTTTGTACCAGAACACGTCTTTTGATTTATGATTCAAAAGAGCTTCGTTTGTATGTGCGTAGGTTTCTGACTCTGCTCGTGCCTCCAACCCTTGGACCACGGTTTTCTGCTCCTCAATAAGGAAAGTGCGCTGGATCCTGTCTCGGCGCATCCAGCACACACGGAATCACCAGAGGCCCTGGTTCTAGACAACTTCACGAGAACTTTGGGTCTCCCAGCACAGACCCCTCGAAGTTGGCCTGAGCACGTCTCATGCAGATTTTGGTGTCTGACCAACATTCTTTGTAGAAAGGTGTAATTCCATGACCAATGGTTCGGGACAGCCTGGTTCTGTTAGAGGCTGCATGGTAGGGCAGCCTAAGCCAGTTGGCCAATGGGCCATTCAGAATGCCTCCACAAAGCGTCTGCGCAAGAGGCCCCCAGAGCATTTTCTAGGATGAAAGTTTGACAGGAGCAGGCGGCCGAGTCCTTCTGCCTGGGAGCCCCAGGTGGGTCTGCATCACCAACGTTTCGGTTTACCAGCAAATGCCGCACCGCTGCACCGCCAGGGTTTCCCATGTAGCCTTTACAACTGCCCACTCCAGGAAAGCATCTCATATCCTTTCTGAAACACACAGTCTCCACCTCTCATCCCAGAGTGAGTATCAGGAGAAGTCCCATGTGCTACTGCCAGGCCTGGCTTTAGCAGGTGTCCCCATCTGGGGTGCGTGCTCGTCTGCCTGCCTGGGATAGGTGGCATTCGCTACACGCGTCCCTCTGTCCCCGGCCTATAATTAGGTATGGAATTTCCACCCATGGGCTTTGTGTTTGGAAGATGCATCCACCCTTTCGCTACTTGGGGTCTTCCTTGGATGCCCGGCTGCCTGCCTGTCCACCCACAATACTCATTCTTTACTTTACCTGCAAAGCAGGGAGGGTGAGGACCCTCGGTGCCAGGGCATCATTTTCCTTGTTCCTTCCTGCCAGAGTCTTTAATGATTGAAAGAATCTCCATGGGGAACTCCACCAGAAACAGGACCTGGGCCACCTCTCGAAGCAGGCAGGGCTCGAAACAGGACCTGGGCCACCTCTCGAAGCAGGCAGGGCTAGAAACAGGACCTGGGCCACCTCTCGAAGCAGGCAGGGCTCGAAACAGGACCTGGGCCACCTCTCGAAGCAGGCAGGGCTAGCTGGCCGACAGCGGGATGGAGGGAAGCAGCAGCAGAGCCCTTTGGGCAGACCATCTTCATTCCGCTGCCCCCGGACGCCTCCAGCTTTGCTGATGCAGCCAACCTTTTCATTCCAGTCGGACAGACGGCCCCGGGGAGTAACACTCAAGGTTGGAAGCGGTGGACGTGTGGAAAGAGATAAAGGACAGATACCGGTGCCTTCCCGGAGAGCACACTTAGCCCACGGGACAGACGAGAACACCGGGAGCCGGGAAGTGGTGTCAGTGTTGCCAGTACCTGCTTCCAGACTAAGGTCAAGGCCTCCAGAAAACAAACACCACCTTTCTTTTTGGGTCCACGGGCCTGGAAAACCAAACCTTTGCTAATGTGAAAACCAAGCCCCAGTCGATCTCGGTGGGGCAGAGGCCCTGCTCTGAGCAGCGGCTGCCCACGAAGATCAATCAGGCCTGTCTGCACAGACCTCACCCAAAGAGAGCGAAACCCTCTCCTAAAACATAATCAGCAGTCCTCAGGAACTAACTTAGCAAGGCGTACTCACTCACGTGCTAAATTTCTCTCCCAATCCTGCGAAGCTCAGGGTCCACTTTTCATCCGGAAACCTACAAGAAGGCGTGTTGGTCTGGCCATGGCCATACGGTGATGGTTTGTGAGTTTCCCGTGAGGCTCGAAGCTACGCCCTTCGTATGTCAAACACTCTCAGGGTCGTCGTGGAAAACATGTCAGTGGCACTTCCAGACTAAAACAGACCAGGAGGAAGAGGACCTCGAAGTCTCCTTCTAAAAATACTGGCCAGAGAAAGCTTTCTGCATAGAAGAGGAGCATTGTCAGAGAGAGTGCCAAGAGACGCGGCTCCCGGGTCGGAAAGCCCTCGAGCGAGGGGCCCAGCGGCTTCCTCGGAGTACAGTTGGTTTGAGTGACATGCATGGATGAAAGCAAAGCTTGCAGGACCTTCATTTGCTGCTGTGCACAGCTCAAAATAAGGAGAAATACCTGCACACGCTTGGAACATGGACTGTACAAGGTCTAGTCTAGAAAAACTGGCATCTGTCAAAACTTAGATGACCTGCAGAGATCAATGTCCTAGACATCAATGGACAGAAATGGACTAGTACTGGCCATTTTGAATCACATGGACACTGCCGCCTGGAATGGCAAGTTGAAGAGGAATGCTGTCACATTCGCTGTCAAAAGGAGGCATCAAGGTCCACCCTGCAGTACCACACTGTCAATGATCGAGTCATAGCCTACAACGGGATCTGTTAATATAGGTACTGTTCCAACTTACCTACCTACCACTAATGCCAATGATGATGAGATTTAAGGATTTTATCACCTTCTCCAATTTGAAATTGACCCAACATGCACTTACGATGCATTGATAATCACTGATTACTCTTAGAATGAAAAAGGTGGAAACAAAGGATGAGTTCATTGGAAAATACAAGGTCCATGCTGACAGAGATGATGCTAGAGATCACGTGAAAATGTTTTGTAAGACCAACTACCTATTCAGTGAAAGCACCTTTTATAGGAATCAACTATGTCTCTGGGAAGAGATGATGGAGAAGCTCACGATCATGAATGAGAACAAGGTGAGGGGACAACTGTGGGACAGACCCTTAATTGTTCCAATGTAAGTTCAAGTTGAAGCTAAAGAAACCCAAAATAAGTCCATAGGAACCAAAAGATATGCCATTTTAATTTAGAGACTATTTTGATAAAAGATTTGTCACAAAGAACACTAAAGACCCAAAGCCAGACAAGTTGTAGGACACTTAAGGGTATCATGCATGAGGAAAGCAGAGGATCACTGTGATAGTTAAGTTTTGTGTCAACTTGGCTGGGTCAGTGTTCTCCATGATCTGACAGCTAAGATATAGTAATCCCTCATGATGAGAAATCCCTGGGGGGTGTGATCTGCTTCCAAAATAAGTGGTTGCTATGGAAAAGCTTGCTTGCTTTTTAATAGAGTCTGGCTTCTGCATCTGGCTAGTCATCTGACCTCTGGTTCTTAAGACATGAGACAGCAGCCTGCAGTGTTGCCTGCTGTTCCTGACAGTTTTCAGCAGCTTGCCACCTTACCTGTTGACCTTGGATTCATTTACCTCTGCAGCCAGAAGCCTGTTGTCTGAACTGCCATCTTGGATTCATCAGCACCTGATACGACATAAGTCAGAAGAAACCTCCAGCCTGACATCTGACCCACAGACTTGAACTTTCTCACCACTGTAACTAGGTGAGCCATTTCTTTGCATGTATACATACTGTTTTGCTGAAGATCATCACTGAAAAAGCAAGAAAGAAAAGCTCAAAACAAATGTCAGAGGAAACTGAGAAACTTGCTCGTCAATGTTCAGTAGCAAAAAAGAAAGAAGATTTAAACAGAAGATTTTAAGAAGAGGCAAGAGAAGGCAATGTAAAGTATTAAAATGAGGTGTGAAATCCCTGGAGCTAGAAAATAAAGAGGACGGGTATGCTTAGCATTTCCTAAACTGGAAGAAGAAAAAATATTCAAATCTTGAGTTTCAATACTGAAGGATTATATGGACAAAATATTAAGGGATGCAGGATGCATCAAAAGAAGATGGAAGTTTTTTTTTTAGGGCAGTGTGTGTGTGTGTGTGTGGGGGGGGTGATTGTCTGTATATCCAGGAAAGGTAAATCTAGACAGACAGTAACTAGATTAAGGTTATGACAGGGGAAGTTGGGGAGGGGGGTATGAGGAGCTAAAGATAATGAGTACAAGAATAAAAAATGTTCTAAAATTGATTATCGTAACAGTTGCACAACTTCTAAGACAAATTTAAACCACAGAATTATATGGTATGTGAATTAAATGTCACTAAAATTTTTCAAAGAAGATGGAAGGAATTACAGTCATTGGACTAAAAAGAATTGGTCAGTGGTCAGTAATTTTCAGCTGTTAACATATGATCAAGAGCTAAATGGTCCTGAAGGAGTAAGTCCAAGCTCTACTGAAGGCATTCGTGAAGAGCGAGGCTGCAGGAATTAGCAGAATACAAAACAGCTGTGTCAGCAAGGGAATGCAACGCCAGAGGCACTCAGAAGTCTACGCCCAGACGTTTGGAACACTGATCCAATTCTGTGTCCATTCCAAAGAAAGGTGGTCCAGCAGAATACAGAAATCATTGAATACTGCTACACACATGCAAAATTTTCCTGCAGATAATTCAAAACTGCCTGCAGTAAGTAGTACACCAACAGGAAATCCAAGGCGGATTCGGAGAAGAAATGCAACAAAGGATATGGTTGCCCATGTCACAAAGATTGGCTGCAAGCAGCGCATATCAGAAAGATGCTTACCTGTATTTTACTGACTCCGCAAAGGCAACCCACTGCATGGATCAGAACACATTATGGACAACATCGCAAACAATGGAAATCGCAAACAACTGTGCTCATGCAAAGCACTTGTATACTACCAAGAGGCAGTTCTTCAAACAGAGCAAGGGATCAATCGTAGAATTTAAAATCAGGACAGGTGTGTACACGTCGGTTTGTATCCTTTCCCCATACTGACTTGGTCTGTATGCTGATTAGTCAAATGATCCAGGAAGCTAGATTATAGAAAGAAGGCGGTGGCCTGAGAATGGGAGGAAGACACATTCACAATGGGTGTAGGCAGAGGACACAAAGCGTCTTGCTGAAAGTGAACAGGACTCGAAGCACTTAGTGATGAAGATCCAAGACGACAGCCTTCAGTAGGGACTATCCCTCAGCCTTGAAGAAAACAAAATCCTCACAGCTGGACCAATTAGCAACAGAGAGCAAATGGACTTGGATTCATGATCAATGCCCATGAACGCAGCTGCCAAGAAGTCAATTTACTTGTTGGGCTGGGCAAATCTGCTGTACAAGACCCCTAAAGCAGCAGTTCTCGACCTGTGGGTCATGACCCCTCTTGGGGTCAAACAACCCTTTCACAAGGGTCGTCCGATTCATAACAGTAGAAAAATGACAGTTATGAAGCAGCAATGAAAATCATTTTATAGTTGGGGGTCACCACATGAGGAACTGTATGAAAGGATTGCGGCCAGAGGAAGATTGAGACCCACGGCTCTAAGGTAAGGAAGAGCAAGGATGTCACTTTGAGAACCAAGGTGCACCTGCCCCAAGTCATGGCATTTCCAATCACCTCATAGGCAGGGGACAATAACTAAGGAAGACCAGAGAAGTGACAGCTTTGCATTACGGTGTGGGTAAAGAATATTGACTATACCAGGGACTGCCAGAAGGAGGAACAAATCTGTCTTGGGAGAAGTAAGAAGTGAGGCTGGTAAGACTCCCCCTCACAGACTCTGGGGATGTCATGGGGTGGGGGGGACGAGTTCTTGGGAAAGGACAAGATGCGTGGCAACGTAGAGGTAAGCAAAAAAGAAGACCACTCCCAAGTAGACAGCCTGACACAATGTCTGCGAAAACGGATTCAAGCACAACAATTGTGAGGAAGGTTCCGTTCTGCTGTATGTAGCTTAGTATGAGTCAGAACCCAATGAACAGCATCCATCAACAAGAACAAGAGTTTGGGGTAGCTTGTGAACAAATGTCTGGAAATCTTTTTCTCGTGAATTCTAGAGATGCCAAAAAAATGCCCTTGCCTGTCCCATGACCTCAAGCTTGCTAGCAGGGGGCACTGTGGAACGAGAGGAATTTACTAATCTTTTCGGTGCAAGGTGCGGGTAGGCTTAGAAACAAAGCTGCCAGGGCAGAATGCACAGGCCTACACAGTGGGAGTTGCTGAGATCTCAGTGGGAGAGTCAGGAAGGTCAGGGTTCTCAGGGTAAAGCAGGCCTGTAGGGGTTAAGCTTCCTCACCTCCCTCCTACAGCCCCCCCTCCCCCCCCCCCGCCCAGGCCATCTGCCTCTTCCTTCTATCTTGTGAACTGCACTTTCTGTTCACCATGGAAGGTGAATTTCTGGCAAAAATGGATGGTTTGTTTAACTCAGAATTTTAGGTGACCAGATTCTTGGTTGCTGTATTGGTGTTCAACATGAAGAGAGGATTGAGTTCCTACAATCTAATCACTAGCTCTCTAAATATTTTTACTTGTGGCTCAGTACCCAGAAGGAGAAGATACACCTTTCCCATCCAGTTGGTGTTCCATACTTTAGTCCTGGGCTGGAGAAGACATATGAGGGGGCTTAAAAAATTGGTGGCTTTGAGAATGAGGAGGGTAACAAATGTACAGATGTGCTTTATACAATTGATGAATATGTGGATTGTGATAAGAATTGTATGAGCCCCCAATAAAATGATTAAAAATAAAATAAAAATTTAAAATTTTAACGGTAGGGAAAAAACGCATTATCTTTCCATTCCGTTTTTCTACAGACTTTTGGAAGCGTCCTGTCGCTCTCCTGACAAGACTAGCAAAGAGGAGACTTCCATTTGCTATGGAAACCCCCAAGTGAGCCTGCAGCCTGAGCTCGTGGGCACGCAGGCCTCACCCACCTTTTCGGCTATTAAGAAGTCATAGCGGAGGGCCTCCCGGGTGCAGATGGCGCCAAGCAGGAAGACAAACACGATGTACAAAAACCACCTGTAAAGCCAAGAACAGAGTGAAGCTGCCGCCTGACCAGCACCCACCCCCACTCCCGCCTTATCGCACCCAACGGTATCCCACGCAAATCTGTTTCAGAATTAACGAGAAAGACCAGTCCTGACGGTCCGTCCACTCAGTGTTCTGGGAGGGCATTTATATTATCTCTAAAGTAGCGTCTTACCCCCAAAATAGTGCCATGGCTGTCTCTTTCTTATATTAGGAGAAACCCCATTCACGTGGGTGTAGGGAGAGGCCCTAGGCTGGCAGTGTCAACCTGAAGCCTCACGCCCCACAGCCTTCCCACAACAGACAAACAAGTCAGGAATGTCGCAGGCCTCCGGAACCCTGCTCTTCTCTGGCACACAGGCAATGGAGAGTGGTGGCAAGGCGGGAACTGGCAGTGTCCTGGCTCTGCCTTCAAGATGCCAGGTGATCTTGAACAGTTCAAGATCCGTCTGAGCAGTCGCAGTTGGGTCAAACATTCTGTGTGAAAATAAGAGCATCCGATCCCAGTTTCCTCTGCTCTAGTTCTCATTCAGCAAGCTTTTCCCTTCGTTGGCTCGTGAGCCAACTCTTATTTCGTTGTCTTCATTTCCTTCCCAACTCTCAGAAATCACACTCACTGCCACTGAGTCCATTTCAACTCACTGGCAACCCTCTAGGGCGGGGTAGAACTGTGCCGGTGCGTTTCCGGGACTGTCAGTCTTTACAGGAGTAGAAAACCCAGCCTTTCCTTGGTTTCGAACTGCTGACCTTACTGTGAACAGCGCAACATATAACCACTATGCCATGAGGGCTCTTTATTTAGCATAAAATAAAATCGCTGCAATGCACCTAGCTAATAAAGTATGTGACGTTACAATAAATTAAGAACAACACGGCCTTTGTGAAACGAAATGGATAGATGGATTTTTCTACAATATCACGGCTACAATAGATCATGCACTGCCCACTTTTCAGGAGCGTGTCCTGTCTGTGTCTTGGCGCGAGCCTCTGCACACATCCCAAATAAAGGGCTGAGGAGTTTCTCCCAGCGGTGGAGAGGGAAACGCACAAGGCAGGTGAGACACAGCCTCACGGTATGGAGGGAAAGCAAACACACGGTCAGAAACAGACCCAAAGCCACCGCGCCTGCTGCTGCGAGCAGCTGAGCCTCAACTAAACGCCAGGAAGGCCGACCACACGGGTGGAGGAGGCGGCTCAGCTCGGGAGAGGAGGATCCGTACCATGGTTCCTACTCTGCCTTTTCACAGAGCGTCTCACGGAATCCGCCACCATCGGGGGATACAAGAACTGCGAGGCAGAATAGGGACAGACTGGGGGGTGGGGGTGTCTCCCCAAATGCCTTCAGAGGGGCCACAACAAAGGGGGCTGCTGGGAAATCAGGCACCCACATTAGACACCTACGGGGAAATCCAGAACTGAGCGTGCTCAGACCCAAGACCCAGGTTGGGAGGTCCACCAGCGCGCACAGAGGAGGCACCAGCCACGTGACATCACCCAGGTGCGCTTAAACTCAGCTAATAGGGTCGGCCAGTACCCTGAACCTCGCCTCCCCAGCCAGTGGGGAGAAAGGAATGCCGTGGGCAGGCCTGGACCTCTTTCTCTCCCTCTTGCCCCCTGCAAGCGGAGGGTGCGGGTCCTCTCAGTGGGGGGGCATGTGCCAGCCAGCCTGCGTGCCCTCTCCGCCGCTGGGGCTTTCCTGGATCCGAACTCGTGGCTTGGTCCTCCGCTTCCTGTCTTCTTTCCTCCCACGTGGTTTCCGTGTTCAGCCCTGAACTCCCGCGTGGCTCCCACGCCACAGAAACAGCGGGTACTTTCTGAGGCTGGACTACCTGAAACTTCCCTTTCTCTCCTTAAAGTCACTCAGATTCCAAAAGCGCTTCTGCCGCGTGAGTTCTTCCAGCGTTGCAAAGCAAAGACCGCAGTATCCCGATCCAGAAACCTAACGGTACCGGGATCCCGATGGATGTCACAGATGGGGAAACTGAGACTCTGAGAACTCAGGAAATGGCTGTGTCAGGCAGCCAGTCCGCGGCAGAGTGGGGAGGCGCATCCTACTCCGTCTGGTTTCAGAACGTCCCATCTCTAGGCTCCTTCCAAAGATCCTGGAAACTCGGTGATTAAAGAGGGGAAAAAATAATCCCAAAGTCCAAACTGGGCTGGGAGGGAAGGGGCAGGAGGCCAGGGAAAAGCACAGAATGGATTGGAGATCTGTGATCCGAGTTAATGCCAGCCCTCCCCCAGGCGGCATGCCTAGGCAGCGAGTCGGAACCCACCGGACAGGAATTTTCCGGGCCAGTGAGTGTTAAAAGGAGGAGAGGAACATGAAATGGGCCTGTCACAGTCGGGCACTCTCCCCTCCACTGCCAGAAGTTTTCTCACCCTCTCGCCAACTTACGAGATGCCAACCGCTGCTAGGGAGCCCAGGGGGATGCTGGCAGCAGGCTCTCTGAGGTCGCCCCCCATGTTGAAGCCGGCCATCACTCCTAAAAGACAGACAGATAAGAGAGGGGTGAGGCAAGGTCCTCTATGAATGAAAGTGCCCCCTTTTCCCCAACCCTCTCCTCCAAGGACCGCCCCTGGAAGCCTTCTGGGGGTCAAGCTGTCCCATCTGCAGTTCTGCAAACAGGCTGCTTGTCAATCTCCCCAGTCAACTGGGGAGCATTCATAAAAGGGACCTTGTGAACCAGGCATGCTGGGGAGAAAAGGCCTGCCTGCTACAAAAACATTGATCACCCTACAAAGTAATGCGGGTGGAGTGATACCCACACAAGTGTCCCGAGACCAGAAGGCATCTGAGCTCTGCCTGCCTCCCCAGCCAGCACAATGCCCCTACAGGAGCCAGGATCCCAGGAGCAAACTCCCCCTTCCCAAGGCTCCGGCTTAGCAGACTGCCTTTCCTCCAAAGCCCCACAGATTACACCTGCGGTTTCAGGTGTCCTCGCAGCCAGGTGTCATCTCAATCAGGACCAAGAACCATGCTCAAAGCTCCCTAATGGCTCTAAACAAACCCCAAACACAGCCCTCTTCATCTTCACCTCAATCCTCCCATAGAGAACAATGACCACTAGTGGACCCAGGCTGCCTCAGCTTTTGTGGGCACAGCTGGGGGAGGAGGGGTGCTGCTGTAGATGTTAGATGAGGCGCCAGCTCCCCAGGGCTCTCAGGACTCAACCAGCTGGACTGTGCTGGCCAGGAGAGCATCACAGAGGAAGTGGGTGGGGCCCAAAGGTGGCTTTGAAAGGCTGGGTTTAGGGCTCGGAGTAGGTGTGACACGTGATTACAGACGATGAGCACTTGCAACCTGACCCAGTCTGCGCTAAGCGTGAGGCCTGCGTTTTTATTTTATTCGATCCTCAGAACAACCGCAACACAAAAGCAGCAACAGTTCCCCATTTTATGAGAGAGGAAACTAGGGCTTCATGGGGTTAAGGAAAACAGCCCCAGGTCACACGTCTTGCAAGCAGAAAAGCTAGCGATCAAACCAAACACGGTATGTTTGACGCCCAAATGTATGCTCTTCATCCTCCACTATCCCGCCTGGACGCTCCCAGGGGAAGGGGAGGAAAGCAGGGCTACTCCAGAGGGAATCTGGAATGTTGGACGGAGACCGAAGCCTGCATTAGGCTTGCACACAGCTATTGCACCCCGAGCATTTTATCCAGCACAACTAGTCCGAGAAGTGAGCAAAGATCTAACCAAAGAGGCTTAGCCATGCTTCCTGGTAGCTGTGAGCGCTGAAAACAACCTGGCGAGAGACGGGGGCCTGCCTGGAGAAGTGATGAGACATCTTTCAAGAAACACCCAGTCTCCAATAGGATACGATTGTCAGGGAGAAGTTGTAATGTGGAGAGATATTTATAAGCTATTAATTAATTTTAAGAGGCGTTTAGGAAATAGAACATTGGTATGATGTAATTATAAATGATATATTAAAAATTTAAAAACCAAGACCCAAACTCACTGCTATTGAGTCAATTCCAACTCCTGGTGACGCTATGAGACAGAGTTGAATGGCCCCTGTGGGTTCCTGCTACTGGAAAGCCTCCATCTTCCTCCAGAGGAGGAGTGGATGGATTCAAACCGCGGACCTTGTGGATGGCAGTCCAGCACATAATGTGGTATGCCACTGGGGCTCCTAAATAATGCATAGAGGAATTTTGAAATGTCAGAGATGTGGTTTCTGGGTGATGGAAGTACAGATGATTTTTCGTTTATATGTTTTTCTCAATTTTCCACAGTAATCGTATATGGTCTTAGAAATTGGGGAGAATGTAAGACATTGCTTAAACTGATAGGCTGAGTACGTTTTCTTTCCTAACATCCATCCCCAAGATCCTATTGAGTGAATACTAAGAAGGCAATGGAATAAATGCCGATAGCCAAGAGAATAGCAGGAGGGGCTCTGAGCAGATGAACGGTTTCCACAAATATCTGGAACAGAGTCAATGGTGACTATTAACACAGAGAAAAGGGGAAGAAAAAGGAAGCCTTCGCGTATTTCGCTAAAAGATCTGGGAAAATCGTGGCTTCTCCTGTGGACCTTGCTCCCCAACCGAGCCCTCGCCAAGAGCCAGCCTGCTGCGATGCATCTTCCCGTGAAGCGAGAGCCGTCAGGCAAGCAAACCGAGACTCTCCACAGTGGGGAGTCCACACAGGCCACCCGATTCATGAAAATGAACAAGTACATGAATAAAAAAAAACTTGAACTGGAAAAAAAAATGAATCAAGAATCCAGATGCATCCCGGAAGAATATAAGATGCCATTTTAAAAAACCAAACACATAGTACAAGGATCCAAATGTCCTGGGGGGGGGGGGGGGAGATGGAACCAACACTAACGAAGAATGCAGTAAAATATCCTAAAGATATGGTTAAATATTCCAGGATTTAGAAAAGAAAAATAAAGGGTAAAAAACTTAGCAAAAAAGAAAAGGAAGCATGGAGCTGCAACATTCAACTAACAGGAAATCCTAGCAGAAAAAAACAGCCAGGCTGTCATTCCCTTAACTGAAGACAGGTGTTCAAACTTTAAGCATCTCAGCGACCCAACACAGAGAATGACCGGTGAATACATCATAGCATAATTTTAGGAAAAATCTTAAAAGCTTCTCAACTCCGAATTTAACATTAACCAACCAAAATTAGACCAGCACCACTCGTCCCATAAATAACACTGAACGTTAGAAGACAATGGAATGATGAGTTAAAAATTCTGAGAGAAAATTATGTTGAAACTAGAATTTTAGTCAGATTACCAATTAAGTGAAAGCACAGTTGAGCTGATCATGGGTTCAGAAAACTTACCTCCCACCTGCCTTTTCTGAGAAAAATATTACAGAATGAATTCCAATGACGAGGATATAAAACATGAGGGAGGAAAAACAGAAGCGATCACCGAGGAGGGTAGTGACGTTCCCATAGAGCAGCTGTGAAACCAGTCGCAGAGATGGAGGCAGAAGGATGGAGACCCGGCAGGGGTGCCCAAGGACAGCAACTAGCTCCGGAGACAATGGGTGGCACGGTTAACAAACTGGGTGCTGGGCATCTGGGCAAGGAAAATGAATGATTCTGAAACTCCAGGAAAACGGAAATGCTGGACAAGAGAGTCAAGGTCTCAGTATGAAGCAACCTAAAATACAACACGATTCTGAACTACTAATGAAAGGCATAGATGTTTGTTAACGGTGTTTTTGGTCATAATACTAGCAGCATTGAATTCCTATTGACAGTGAAATGTCAAAGCACCAGTGCATCTTTCAAGCACTGCTAATTCTAGTTCCTCATCAGATAGCTGCCATCTTGGTCAATAAATATAATCCAATTAACTGTTCATCTGAAGATAGATAGATAGATAGATAGATAGATAGATAGATAGATAGATAGATAGATAGATAGATAGATAGATAGATTCTAGGAGCCTTCTCCTGTTTATGGTAATACAATGGCCTCATTGGTCTCACAAGCTCATGGCATTTTTATGCCCGTTCATGCAGCTTTGTGAGACTCCATACTGCTATTTATTATTTTCAATTTGCCCCGTTAGTACAGCCTAGAGTTCTTGGCAGGAGCCCTGGTGGTGCAGCAGTTATGCCCTCGGCGGCTAACTACCAGGTCAGCAGTTCGAAACCACCAGCTGCTCTTCAGGAGAAAGGCAGGACTTTCTACTCCCCTTAACAGTTACAGCCTCAGAAACTCACAGAGACAGTTCTGTCCTATCTGGTCTCCACGAGTCGGCATCAACCCAATGGCAGTGAGTTTGGTTTGGGCTGTTTTCGTACAATCGTTGGCACACATGGGAGCAAACTGACAGCAGCTGGGCAGTCTCTGGGGGAGGCAAGCATCCACGTCATCGGCTGTTAACCAAAAGACTGGAGGGCCCAAGTCAAGGTAGAGGCGCCTCAGAAAAAAGGCCTGGCAATCCCTTCTGAAAAGTCAGTCCCTGGAAACCCATTGGTGCACAGTCCGACCCTGAGCAGAGTCCTCTTGCAGCAACTGACCCGGGATAGCCTGGCATGTCGTTTTGGACAGCTTCCTACAGATCCTTTACCAAAAGTGAGCAAGTGAAGGTCCCACGACTATCTATTCTTCTATCTGAGGAAGTGATGAGCTAATTACTGTATATACTTGAATATAAGCCGACCCGAGTATAAGCCGAGGTACCTAATCATTACCTGGGAAACCAGAAAAACTGATTGACTCGGTATAAACCTAGGGTGGAAAATGCAGAAGCTATTGGTGAGTTTCAATAATCAAAACAAATGAAACTAAAATTACTAAAAATGGAGACATCGGTGGGGTAATGTATTTAAATATTTATTTTAAATGAAAAGCATAAATAAAAGGACAAGTCATTTAACATTAGTAAACCAGCACAGTAAGTGAAAAATAGGTTCAACAAAAACAATGAGGTATCAACAATGATACCTTAGGAGTGCTATTCCCTGAGCTCAATCAGCAACCAAGCTAAAATGTAAAGAGTTAAAGTCCTTCAAAACTGGATTCCTCATCATCATCCATATCCCAATGCAGAGCTTCAGCTGGTGTGAGGTCATCATAGACGCTGTCCTCACTGGGGTACCACTGACCCATGTATAAGCTGAACCCCAGTTTTTCAGCACATTTTTTTGTGCTGAAAAACTCGGCGTATACACAAGTATATACGGTACTCCTCACTGCTTCCTACTTCCAAACCGATGATGTATTCATAACAAACACCTTTTCCTTGATCAAACAATCCCTTAGTCACTGAGCTACCTTAGAGCATGGGCTCCTTCCAACTGGCTGGTGTGAGTGAAATCTGAATAGAGGATTTTACCCTTTGCAAATGAAACCCCATGCACCGTCATACCCCATGGAAGTCCACATTCCTGGCACGCACCCATCCTCGCCTCCCGCCCCTTACAAAGGACCAACCCCATCTGAACTAGAAATCCCTGCCTACTCCCCTTCTGTGACCTTGCTCCTGCAGATAAAGTATAAAAGCTACTCCCTACCTGCCATTCGGAGCCCAGAGCTTCCAGAACGCTAGTTCCTCTGGGTCAATGGCTACAAAGTTCTCTAAGAGAACCGCTTGAACATTCCCGAGCCACCGTGAGGATAATGGTCAGTGGAAGGTGAAAGGTGTGAGCTGACCTAAGTTGGCTTTTGAGACAAAGCAGCCAGCAGGTAAAGTGTCGGCACCATAGCCATGAAGTGCCCGAGACAAGGAGACATCTAGTGGGAAGTCTCCTGGGTCACCTGGCTGTGGGCAGTACAGGTGTCATGTGGGAACAGAAGGCATCGAGATTATTCTGCCGGTAACCCAAAGCTCGGGGTCAGAGATGAGGGCAGAGCCTGACCTCATGACAAGGACCCCACCCCCACCCCCCCCTCCTCCTACGGGCACCAAAGCCCTTCATGCATAGCAAGTAGTGCAGGTGGTCTGCGGTGCTTCTGGCCAAGTGCATATCTGTTAGGGTGGTTTGCGTATTGTCCTGTCACATCCTGAATTTAACCCATGCATTGCTGCACAAGCCTTGGATAGATGTTCTCTCCTTACGGTGTATTAGGAAAGTCTTGCTTCTTAGCGACATGTAGAAAATTTGTTTTGATTCAGTATTTTTTAACTCATACTTGGCAAGTGTTATATTCTCCATTTTGGTCTCTTTCTACTGGAGCAATTGAAAAATATTTCTGTTAGTACTAGCACTAGATTTAGGGCTGACTCGGTAGTACTGTCACTAATACTCCCAGATGCATGAATGTTCAGTGTTTGTTTGGGGGTTCGGTTGCTTTCGTCATGCCCTATATTTAGATTTTTTTACATAGTGCCTCCCTGTCTCAAGATGATCACACATTGTTACCATATGACCTCGGTAATTGCTTCCCTAGTCTGACCAAACCAAAACCAAATGCACTGTGATTGAGTGGTTTCTGACTCACCAACAGCCTATACTTCGTTGAGCAGAACGGAGGATCTTTACAGAAGCTGACTCCGTAACTTTCTCATAGGGAGAGGCTGGTGGGTTTGAACCACCAACCTTGTAGTTTGCAGCTGAGTGCTTAACACTGTGCCACCAGGCTTCCTCCATGATAGGACCAGCCTTTTAAAACACCCAACAAAACAAAACAACAAGAAAAAAACACGACTCACTACCATCGAGTTGATTCTGACTCACTGTGCCCCTGTAGGACGAGTAGAACTGCCCCTTTGGGTTTCCAAGGCTCTAAACCTTTACAGGGGTGGACAGTCTCCTCGGTCTCCTGCTGAGCTGCTGATGACCACTGACCTTGTGGTTGATAGCTCAATGTACAGCACTAGGGATCCCCGGTGTACCCTTCATATGACTTTATCCATTGCCTAGCTCTAAGACTAGGAAGATAGCGCACAGTGTTGCCCCCAAAACCTATCAGCAGTTGAGTGCTGATTTTAAGACAAGAAACATTGCGTTCACTCCTAGAGGCCCCCAGAACACACTGTGAGAAACACGGAGTCAAGGCCCCTTTTGTAATTGCCATTCCGTCTTTGGACTTGGTTAGTTTCCTCAGACTGCTTTAAGGAGACAATCCGGGAAAGCTGGCCGCGTCCTGGGGATCATTTACTCTAACCTCCGATTTCACAGACAAGGAAGCAGAGACCCAAGGAGGGGAAGTGATTTTGCTCGAGCTTTCAGGCCAATTAACAACTGAACCAGATGAATAGTCAAGCTTCCTGTCTCCAAGTCAGCGCTCCTTCCACGAAGTCCCATTACCTCTCCATTTCTTTTTTAACGTCCCTGCTCTTCTTGGGTTCCCCCTGGCGAAAACAAAACCGTCATGTGATGAATTAGGGGTTGCCTCCCCCACAAGAAAGCTGAACTTATTACTGGTAATCCGCATACCCCCCAGATATTTCCGTCACCAGGTCTGAATCACCAAGGGTATCCCCCCATTTTCTGAGTTTCACAACTGCCAGTTCCAAGAAACCGTTTCATTGCCGTATGCAAAAATACACCCCGGGCCCCACCCTGGTTTCAAGATGATGGCAACACTTGCACGCTGTCACCGAGTGACTTGGCTAAGGAGTGTCCCTAATATGGATGAAGGCTTTCGCTTTGTCTTTCCAGTCTGACTGGAGGCCTTTGAGCATATCTTTATATTCTCAACTTTAAAAGGTGTAAGTGTGCTGGTGTGGCCATCCTTCGCCAGCTTAGGTAAGAGGCCTTCTAGGCACTGACATCATAACGGGTTCAATAGATATCAGAAAGGGGGGAGGGAGATCCTCTATATCAGCAGTTCTCAACCTGTGGGTCGCGACCCCTTTGGGAGTTGAAGGACCCTTTCACAGGAGTCGCCTAAGACCATTGGAAAACACATCTTTCCCATGGTCTTAGGAACTGAGACACCGCTCCTCTATCTGTCTCCAGGCGGGTCCGCCCACATGCAGCTACGCCCACAGACGAGTACCCAGTGTGAAGACTGTTCCCCATGCTACACCATGCTTCAAGACAAAATTTCATTTGTTTGTCATTAGAAATAAATATTTCACAATATATAATATCATATTGTTTTATGATGAATCCCTCTGCTTTAATGATGTTCAATTTGTAACAAAGAAAACGCATCCTGCACATCAGATGTTTACATGACGATTCCTAACAGTGGCAAAATGACAGTGATGAAGTAGCAAGGACAATAATGTTATGGTGGGGGGGTCCTCCCCCACACACGAGGAACTGTATGAAAGGGTCGCGACCTTAGGAAGGTCGAGAACCACTGCTCGAGACGTACAGAAAGTGAGCTTTGGGAGAAAACGGTCACTATAAATGTCAGCTAAATCACAAACAGCTGAGAGGGGTCATTTCTTTCTTTTTCCCTCTCTCTCTCTGCTCCCTTAACCACGGCACACTTACTTCAAAGACTTTGCTATTATAAGACACTGTTCACTTGGCTCTGGTTCCTAAGAGAGGGCTCTGTGCGGAACAGAATGAAACACAGCCTGGTCTCGCGCTGGCTTCACAATGGCTGCCAGGGTGAGCCTATCGAGGCGGCCCCTGTGGCCCGTGGGCTCACTGCTTTCCCACTGAGCCTCTGCTTTACCAAGCTCCAGGTGGTCGCCCTGGGAGCATGCTCAAAGTGAGCACAACAAAACCCACCACCCTGGCTTCGAAAGAGCATCATGGGTGGCGACGGTTCCTCAGACAGATTTGTCTGTCTTGCTGGCAGTCCGTGGTATAATGAATCAATCTTGTTTGCCAACCCCACCATCCAAATGCTTCTGTTCTTTGGATCCACGCTTTCATTGTTTGGCTTTCGCACGCATACAAAGCGATGAAAAATACCGCGACTTGAGGACAGGCACGTTAGCCCTCAAGGGAACGTCTGCTTCTTAACACGTTCAAGTTGCCTTTTGCAGCAGATTCACCCAGTGCAATATGTCCCTTGGTCTCTTGACCGCTGCGTTCATGGCCTTGACTGGGGATCCAAGAAAGACGAAATCCGTCTCAACTTCAATGTCTTCTTTGCTCTGTATCACGGTGATGGTTATTGGTGCAGTCGTACATATTTTTACTTTTGTTGATGTTCCGGTGTAATGCATACGGAAGACCGATCTTCATCGGTGTGTCAAGTCATCTCCACTTTTCAGCCAACAAGTTGCTAATGGCTTATCCTCCGCTCCGGGTGCTGCAGGTCTTTCTCCTGTAGCCCAGCCTCTCGGGCTCTTTGTTCCGTACATGGACTGACGGAGCCAGGTGACAGAACACCTCTCCCGATTTCAAGCCATGCTATTTCCCCTCTTCTGTTGGACGCACGGCCTCTTCATCCACGTGCAGGCTCCACGTGAGCGCCAGCAGGGGTTCTGGAATTCCCATTCTGCCGTTGGTTATGCATCACGCGTTATTATCCAGACAGTAGACCGCCTTTGCTTAGTCAATAAAAGCAGGTGAGCATCCATGAAACTTTTTATCTGTTGCCAATTAGCACACGTGCACACCTCTTTTCATGTGCCTGGAAAATGAGGATGATTGATTGATTGAAAAAACCCTGGCAGTTTCACTAGCTTTTCTAGTACTTCCCACACGTGTTAGCTGTCCATTGAAGGCCTACTTACTCTTGTCAAGGACCGGCCAAGTTTCTTCTTGGGGGCTTAGACCTTGAGAATCGCTGCATTTTTCTTTCCATTTATATCGGAATTACTCTCCTCTCGGCACCATACGCTTATGACTTTCCTTTTTCATTAATGAGCATGTGCTGAAATCTCCAAGTCAGATCCGCTGCCTTCTGTGCAGCAGCAACAGCTGGCCGCCTTCGAGTCAAGGCCGACTCGTGGGGACCCAGGGGGCAGGCTAGAACTGCCCCGTGGATTTCCGAGACTGTGGCTCTCTTCAGCAGTAGAAAGAACTGTCTTTCTCCCTTGGAGTGGCTGGTGGTTTTGAACTGCGGAACTGCAGCCCAATGCATAACCACTAAGCCCCCGGGGCGCCTTACTGTCACAAGAAGGAAGTCTATTAGGTGGTCGGAGTCTGTTTCCTCATCTGCAAATGGAGACAGTATTTACCTTCCCAGGGGCGGGACTGCAGAAGAGCAAGGTGAGGCTGGTGCAGGCCGGGCGGTGTTTTGTCCTGTCGTCCATAGGGTGCCTATGAGACGGAACTTCCCTGTCAGTTTGTTGTGCAGCTACAATTAGCACAGAGTAGGGCAGCGGTTCTCAGCCTGTGGGTTGCAAACCTCCCCCCCCCTTGGGAGTCGAACGACCCTTTGACAGGGGTGGCCCGATTCATAACAGTAGCAAAATGACAGTGATGAAGTAACAACAAAAATAATTTTATGGTTGGGGGTTCACCACATGAACTGTGTGAAAGGGTCACGGCATGAGGAAGGTTGGGAACCACTGTAGTAGGGGTTGGTAAATATCCACTCAGGGTAGAGTTCCTCTCAGGAAGGATGGTGGGTCCTGTTGCCTCCTCAAAGACTCCAGTCTGCTTTCTCATGATCCTTAGTCTGGTTCCCAAAGCCCACTCCTCCCCTACCTGGTTTACTGCTAGTTTGTTCAGCTGTTCCCATAGGGATTACCCATTCCCTTTTGTTCTTGGAGGTGAGACTTGTCAGTCCCCCAGCCTGTCTCTCTGCACCCAATCAACGCTGCTGGAACAGACCAGCTTCACATAATGGGCTGCTCCAATGGCAGCACTCCTGGGAGGGTTGCCAGAAGGGGCAGCTCCAGAAGAGCGGGAGTTCTTTCTCCCAGCATCCCACCGGAAGTGTCTGGGAAGCATTGGGCTCGCCACTTACCGTGCCAGTGAGCTCTTGAGCTTGGAGAAATAAGCAGGGTCTTTGTCTACTCAGCTGTCCAGTGGGGTTAATAATAGAACCCATAGATGGAACCAGGTTCTGTGGGACATAAGGCTTTACAGATCTATGAAATCATGCATACGAAACGAGAAACAGTCTTGGAAGGAGTTCCAGTGAGGGACCTTGCAGCCTAAGCGGAAATCACTTCGTGAGAAATTAGGATCTTAGAAAGAAGTGAAGTTGGGGTGAAGTTTCAAAGAGAGTATGTATAGAGTGTGCTCCGACCAGTCAGGTTGCCTAACATGGTGTGCTATATAATCATAGTAAGTCCTGTGGAGGTTTATGGCAGCTTTCTTTATATTGCAGAGTATTCTATAAATTAAATGAAACATGTGTCAAATAATTAAGTTGTCCTCTTTTCAAGTTGTCCATCTCCGGGTCGTCCTCCCTGGGGCCTCTGGGTTTCTTAGACAGATAGCCTCGGGAAGGGCTCAGGCAGGGGAGGGTGAAGGAGGTGGGCTGAAACCAGGGAACAGCATGATGGGCTCCCAGAAGCCAGGGCAGGATCCCCTCAGTGAATCCAATGCCAGCAACTATGGGGAGGGGGTACCTGGGAACTGCTACGCAGAGCTTCCCAGGGAAGGCCTGAGTGGGGAGAGGGAGGGAGGTCCAGAATGGTCAAAGGAGGCACAGCAATGACATGGCTTTTGACCACACGGGTGACTAGAGATATTCTGGGAAAGGTTCCCCACCACGATTGTATGCTGCCCACTGGGTGTGGCCAACCAGAGGCCCATGAGTGTCCCACAAGGCCCACAAGCCAGTCAACACCGGCCAAGGAAGCCCTGTCCCTTCCAGGAAACGTTTGGGATTTGGGGACAAAGGTTACATGACTTCACAGAAGGGGTATTATCCTCTGTGAATTTCCATGTCCTGCCTCCTCCACGTGTCTGGGCCCCGGATGCCAGGAGTGGCTGCGTGTGTGCGTGTGCATCTGGGACATGTGCGGCGTGGCAGAAAGGAGAGTGCTTGTGCTGAGAGCACTGTAAGGCCCCACCCCAAACACTCCCCCCAGCACCACAGGGCGTGGTGAGCGAAGACAGCCAGGGGGACAGAATTTCCAAACCCAGAAGAGCCGCTCTAGCCGAATCATCAGCTGCTCGTCCCAGGAAGCTGCCTGCCCTTGGGATAAAATAGCTGAAATAACTTAAATGATATTTGTCTGACCGGAGGTTGGAGGGGGGGCGGGAAGCAAGGGGCCAGAAAGTGTTTGTTCTTCCAAACTCCTCTCCCCTCTCCACAGCCGGGAGCCTCTTGTGTTTCAGAGAGGATGGCCTTGGAGGGCACCCCAACCATGAGTCACTCAGAGCTAATCCTTGGCAAATCGGTCACCATGGGAACTGCCAATCAGGCAGGCCTTTCTGAGCGCAGCCAAACATCTGCCAGGGGAAAGTCAAGTAATCTAACTCCTGCCTCCTGCCTACAGAGGCCCCTGGTAAACAGAAAGGATCAGAGAAGGGCAAACTGCCACAGCAGGCCGATGACCCAGCTCGGGTCACCCATTAGCTGTGTGGTCTTTCACTCGTCCTGCACAACACTTCTGTGGAAAGAGCAGATCCAGGATTCTGCACCTGGTTGGAAGTAGGAAGTGGGAACCAGAAAAGTCTGTCGTTAAAGGTGGCTTATCCAAAGGGGCAGGTAGAGAAGTCTTTGTCATTTGACAAAGATCCACAACTATAATCATAACATTTCCCTTGGAAGAGTACAAAATAATATCGGTACAATTTAAGTCACTGACAGTAAAGCTTGACGCATATTCTCGTGTATCAACTTTTCTCAATGAAATGTTGACGTAGCCCCTGCACAATCCAAAGAGGTACACTGGAAGTTATCTGATGCAGTCGTCCTCGGTGGTACCACCAAGATGCAGGCCACTTGCTAATCCCTGTCTGAGGGCGAGGCACTGAAAGAGGAGACCACGCTCCGTCCCCCCAATCCTGTGCCCGACATGAAGCCCCTGCAGGGGGACCTCCTCCTGGTACACGGGAGCCCTGAGCGGGGTCATGGGCCGGCCGGCCATCCCTAGGAATGGGTCCTGGAGAGGCAGAGGAGGGAGGTTGTGGGGCAACATGCAGGAGACGCGGCACTGAGACAACCTGGGGTGCGTGAGATGAAGCTGCTCCTTCTGGCGCTATGAATCTTGGAGGCCCACAGTCCCCTCTGGGGTCCCCATCTGGGGTATAACTGCTAACAGCATTGGGACTCAGTGCCAGGCCTGAGGGCACCCTCCACTGGGAACTCCCAGAATGTGGGCTCGATTGTGTATGGGGCGAGGCTGGGAATATTTTCAGATGTTAACATATTGTTTATTCCCTCGATTTGTCCTATGTTTCCTCTTCCCTTTTCTGTCCATTCAAGAGGAAGCTGACCTTTCTCTTATTGCCACAGGGGAGATAGGGACATAGCCAAAGAGGAAGCAGAATTTGCCTATAAATTGTGTTGGTTCTTGTTTTCCGAACGTCTGGGACTCTGGGAAATGTGAGAGGCTGGAGAAACAGCAAAGCAGCAGCAGAATGGCAGGGGCAACCACGGGGGCAGCAAGAGCCGAATCTGCTCTCTCCAGGGCAGGCCCCGAGCAAACCAAGATACGGGTCCCTGGTTTAAAAGTGATTACCATGACAAGTCAGCAACGGCAGTGTATTAAACCCTTCTGGGAGCAGGGTCTGCATGACTGATTGAGTCACAGGCTCGGGACTGTCACCCCAATCAATAGAAAATTACCCCTGCAGTTGAGGGAGGGAGAACCCCACAGGTTGTAGAGCTATGGGGGTCAGGTCTCCACACCCTGGACACACTGCGGACACCCAGAAAGAGCCCATGAAAGGAGGGGCTGGAAGGCACTCCGATGTCCGGTCTCAGCAAAGAGAGTTGGTTTCCAAGCAGCAAAGCACATGACCTTGAATGAACCTAAAGACAGGACAATGGAGGATCCAGCCCCGTAGACTGCTAACAGAGAGCACAGCCCCCTTAGTTTGCCTTGGCTCTCTGACATTGTTGTTGTTGTCAGGTGCCGCTGAGTCCCTCTGACTCACGGCAACCTTATGCACAGCAGAATGAAGCAGTTCCCCCCATCCTGTGCCATCCTCACCCTAGTCCTTACGTCTGTGCCCATCAGTACAGCCCTGTGTCGCTCCATCTTGTCGAAGACCTTGCTCTGTTTCGCTGCCCCTCTCCCTGACCAAGCATGGTGTCCCTCTCCAGGGACTGGTCTCTCCTGACCACATGTCCAATGTGCGTGAGATGAAGTCTTACCTTCCTTGCCTCTCAGGAGCATTCTGGCTGTCCTTCTAGGACAGATCTGTTTGTTCTTTTGGCAGTCCAAAGTACTTTCAATAGTCTTTGTCAGTACCATAATTCAAATGCATCAATTCTTCGGTTTTCCTTACTCAATGTCCAACTTTCACATGCATATGAGGCGATGGAGAAAACTACATTTAGGTCTATTGCCCCTTAGTCTTCAGAGTGACATCTTTGAGCTTCAACACAGAGGCTCTCAGTGCGGTGTGCTGTTTGCGCCCTTGACTGCTGCTTGCCTGGGCACTGACTGCGGATCCAAGCAAGAGGAAACCCTGGACAATTTCAGTCTTTTCTCTGTTTATCGTGAGGTCCCCTACTGGTCCAGCGGTGAGGATTCCGATCCAGATGCCATGTTCTTCTAGGCCAGCTTCTCTGACGATTTGCTCCACACACAGAAGGGCGGTGAGAGGACACACCCTGACCCGCACCTTTCCTGATTTTAAACTGCGCAGCACTCTCTTGATCCACGTGCAGCCGCTTCTGAGCACCGTGAAGCGTTCTGAGATCCCTGTGCTTCTCAAGGCTCTCCAGAGTTTCTACACTTCATCTTAGCCAAAAGGCCGAGAAGCGATACTCTCCAGAGTTTCTTATGATGCTTAAAGACTAACGATGCATCTGTGAAACACCTCATGACGGATGGGCCAGGAGGACATTGTGCTGAGTGAAATTTGTCAGTCACAAAAGGGCATCATCCTGAAGGGTCAGAAGGAAGGGACAAACCAGCCAGGGTGCAGTATAGCACCAACGAAACACACAATATTCCTCTAGTTTTTTAATGCTTCCTCCCCGCCACTATCATGGCCCCAGTTCTACCTTACAAATCTGGCTAGGCTGGAGCATGCACACTGGTCCAGATTAAGAGTTCTCAACACAAAGAAACCAGGACAGATACACCCCTCAGGAACAATAATGGGAGTAACCATACATTAGGGTAGGGGAAGGTGGCGGGAGTAGGGGAAGAAAGGGGAAAATGATTGACATATAAACATTACTCCCCGTCCCGAGAAAAGAACAACAGAAAGGTGGGTCAAGAGAGACAGTGGGCCATATGAAAATAATAATAATCTATAATTTTTAAGGGTCCATGACGGTGGAAGGGGGGAAGAGAGGGAAAAAAGAGAAGCTGATACCAAGGGCTCAAGTAGAAAGAAAATATTTAGAAAATAACGATGGAAACATATGTACAAGTGTGTTTGATACAATTGATGTATGGGTTCTTATAAGAGCCCCCCGATAAAATGATTTAAAGAAACATTATTGAAGGATTAAATTGTATGATATGTGAATGATCGGCCAATAAAACTATTTCTAAAGACCACAAACAAAAAGAGGAGGGCATCGTAAAAATCAAGAAAAGGTTTCACACTGAAAGGAACCAGCTCTGGCGGTTCCAGGAGTCATAGGAGTACATCAGAACCATGGGGAGGATGGACAAGGGTCAGGCGTGCTTGACTAACTCCACAGCACCTACCAACAACAGGGCGGGAGGGCAGGGGGAAGGGAGGTCACAGGATGGACTACAGATGGGTGTTAACTTGGGTGAAGAGGACGACAAAGGGGAAGATTGGTCCCCCCCCAAAAAATTATGGAAACGGGGCAAGATCATTGCTGTGTTGTGGAACGTAAAACGGATGATCTGTAAAAGCTTCATCGAACCCAGAATAAAAAGTTTTGTTTTTTAAGACACTTAAAAATAAAGTCCACGGAACTCAGTGACATGATCTTGGAATGAACTATTTCTCTGAAGAGACAGGCTTGGATTCTCAAAACGAGGCAGGCAGTCAAGTAGTTGAGCAGTGGTTCGGAGAGACATCAGGAACACACGGGCTCTGGTCTCTGTCTCTGAAAGGAAACGGGGAAAGTGCCATTGGTGGAGAGAGGCACAAGACAGGAACTTTGTTTAAAAGTGTTCCGGTTGCTTTTCCGTTTTACACATTTACTGAGGCATCGCCGAGATCCAAGTAGCGCGAGTCCTTGAAGTGTAATCATTCCAAAAGCTACGACACAGGACAGACCTGACCTGTAGAACCATCACCATAATCAGAATATGGAATCTGTTCTCCACACCCCTGCGAGGCTCCTCCCTGTACCTCCTTCACCCCACCTCCTCCTGCAAACCACGCCGATGCTTTGTGTCCCACCAGCTGATCTTTTCTAGAATTTTATTCTAAAAGGTGCTGTTTTTGTTACCGCCCGTTCACTCTGCTTACTTATTTTGAGATCTATGGCATTCCTATATGCATCGACAGTTTGTTCTTTTTCCTTCTGAGTAGGTTTCTACTATGTGGATGTACCATGATGTTCTTGTCCATTCATTGTAGAGCGTGTGGAATGTTTTCCTTTTGGGACTTTTTCCAGTTAAGCTGCTTTGAGCTTCTGATTTGAACACATGTGTGTCAGTCCGGGGGGACTAGAGAAACAAATTCATAAACACGCATATGTGCACAAGGAAGAGCTTTATATAAAATAACAATTGCATATTGAGTAAACATCTTAACCCAGTCCAGATCAAGTCCAGAAGTCTGATATTAGCCCATATGTCCCATACCAGTCTACCAGTCTATAAATTCCTCTTCAGATCCACACAGCACCTGCAGTGAAGCTGAATATGGGAAGGTCACAGGTCAGTGGGTAGAAAGTCTTGTGGACCCAGTGGTGACGGAAGCATCTCAGCACTGACATGGGTCTCCATATGACTCCTCTAACTTCAGAGCCCTGGCTCCATCAGAGTGTCTCCATGTGGTTTGTCAACAGGAATTTCTTCTAGGGAGAGAGTGTGTCCTGCCTCCAGGGAGGAAGACAGGAGTTCCCAGACTCTCAGGAGAAGGCCATGCCCACACGTAGACCTTATTGGCTATGATCTGATTGACAGGCTAGACTTCACCCCTTTCCTCAAGTTAATAGTTGATTATGTAACTGCCACAGACCACCCCTTATCAACTTGACACTTTTACACAACTCTTTAGGCATATATAATTTTAAAATAAAACAGTAATAAAATCGTATCTGTACCTAACAGGATAGAACTAAAATGCAAACAATTCAAAAATATGCCAGCCTCATTTAAACATAATATTCTATAAGTGAACAAAACAACATTCTATGCCTAACAACTGCAGTTAAATGAACACCTACACCCTACTCCTGTCATCCATGAATATATCCCCCCATGTATGAAAGTTTGTAAGCCACTTCATGCCTTTATTCTCCCAATTTTGGGTATCCAATTTCTATACTGCCCACTTACATCAACAATCATATTCTTTGACGTGAAGCATCTTCATTCCGGTTGGAACCTTGTTAAGTCCACATCCATAATACGCACCAGTTCACAGGCTCAAAATTCTTCTCTTCATCTGGTCAGGTTCTGGTCAACTCTATGTGTGCTGCCTCACTTAACCTCATCAGGGTGCCCATTGGCTGCCTTGCCTTTAGACCATGGGCCCCATCACAGATTCTTAACAATCCTATCCCCCTTATGCTAGGTCACGAACTTCAGACCAGTCAACCTGCTCTCGTCTTCTCCTCTAGTCCCTGTGAACCAGGTCCTTGGGTGTCAGTGGCCAGACTCAACCCATCTCTTCATTGCTGTGTTTCTCTCACTTCCACTCAACAAGTGGATCCAAGTGGTTACCTAGCAAGCAGGCTCCCTTTAACATTCAGTCCCAGAGAGGAGAGTTTCTTAGTGGCTCCATTTTTTTTTTTGCCAGCTTCTGGAACAAACCACTAATTCAAAATTCACACACAAAAAAATCAAGGGGTTCCTTTTTTAAAAAAAATCTGTCAACAGCCCTCTAGGAAAGTCTCTTCACCTTCGAATGTCCTGAGCACTCAAGACACTGGGTGGGGCTTAGCTTTTCAGAGCATTCTTTGCAGGAATGTCATAAGCATTTAAAGATTCGATGTAATGGCTGAAGGCAAGTGGACTTACAAGCTCTCTATTTTCATACTCTCTAATAATCATTTCTATATATTATATAATAACAATAGTCAGAAGAAAACAATATAAACCTAGTACAGCCAGATCCTAAACTCAATTCTTAAAACAGTCAAGTTCAATCCTTATCTATCTTATTTTCATCCTTACCTCAACTATTCCATTGATGTGAAATATGGCCTTAGGTCTCTGGCTGCATTGCCTCAAGCCAAGACATGGCCTTCTGTCAGCCATTTTGACCTTCTGTCAGCCATTTTGACCTTCTGTCAGCCATTTTCACTAAGCAGCATGTCACAAGAAATTCATGGGGGGATTTCATCCCCTGAGCTCAAAATATACATTAATCACATTCCTTTTTCTCCATTTCACACAGGAATAACCAAAGACAACAACCAAAAAAGTAATCAAAACTTTAACTTCTCATATTCTTTCCAGAAAGCAATCCAGTAAACTGCATGGTCATATCTGACCCCCGGCTAGCCAAAGAAGAACAACTACCATGAGGCAGAGGTCAGACAAGCACCCACTCTCCATCTTCATGATTTGTTTCTCTAGTACCCCACTCCCAAGGTCCCGTAATGTGTTAATCCAGATAGACTACAGAAACAAAGCCAGTGGACATCCCTTACAGAAGGGTCGCGGGGAGGAGACGAGCTAGTCAGGGTGCAGTGTAGCAACGATGCAATATACAACTTTCCTCTAGTTCCTAAATGCTTCCTCCTTCCCCGCTATCATGATCCCAATTCTACCTTACAAATCTGGCTAGACCAGCGGATGTACACTGGTACAGATAGGAACTGGAAACACAGGGAATCCAGGACAGATGATCCCTTCAGGACCAGTGGTGTGAGTGGCCATACTGGGAGGGTGGAAGGAGGGTGGGTTTGAAAGGGGGAACCGATTACAAGGATCTACATGTGACCTCCTCCTTGGGGGATGGACAACAGAAAAGTGGGTGAAGGTAGATGTCAGACAGTGTAAGATATGACAAAATAGTAATTTATAAATTATCAAGGGTTCATGAAAGACGGGGGAGTGGGGAGGGAGGGGAAAATATGAGGAGCTGATGCCAGGGGCTTAGGTGGAGAGCAAATGTTTTGAAAATGATGAGGGCAATGAATGTACAAATGTGCTTTACACAATGATGTATATATGGATTGCAATGAGTTGTATGAGCCCCTAACAAAATGATTAAAAAATAAACTATGAATGTTAAAAAAACAAAGCCAGTGACACACATATATGTGTAAGAGAGAGTTTTATATCAAAGAGTAATCATATATTAAGGAAACATCCCAGCCCAGAGGTCTCATTGGCTATGGCTAGACTTCACCCCTTCACTCAAGTTGACAGTAGGTTATGTAACTGCCACAACATGCTCTTGTTTTGAGGAGTGGGCTGGCAGGGTACAGGTTTGTTTTTTAAGAAACTGCTAAACTGTTTTCCAAAGTGATTGTACCATTGACATTCTCAACAGCTTGGTATGAAGAGTTCTTATTTGTCCATATCCTTGCCAACACCTGATCTAGTCAGTCTTTTGAAGTTTAGACACTGTAACACAGTGCTTCTCAACCTTCCTAATGCCGTGACCCTTTCATACAGTTCCTCATGTTTTGGGGACCCCACCAACCATAAAATTATTTTTGTTGCTACATCATAACTGTCATTTTGATACTGTTATGAATCATCATGTAAATGTCTGATACACAGGATATATTCATCACAAAACAATATGTAATTGTATATTATGAAATATTTATTTCTAAATAAATATTTATTTATAATGACAAGTAAATGAAATTTTGTCTTGAAGCATGGTGTAGCATGGGTAACAGTCTTCACACTGGGTACTCTTTTGTGGGTGGACCCTCCTGGAGACTGATAGAGGAGCAGTGCCTCGGTTCCTAAGACCATCGGAAATATGTGTTTTCCAATGGTCTTAGGCGACCCCTGTGAAAGGGTCCTTCAACCCCCAAAGGGGTCGCGACCCACAGGTTGAGAACCTCTGCTCTAACAGGTTGCTAGTCCAAACGTCAGAGGTTTGAACCCACCAGCTGCTCCACGGAAGAAGGAGACAGGAGTCTGCTACTGCGAAGCCTTGCAGCCCTGGCAACCTTACCCAGCAGTTGTACTCTAGAAGCAGCAATTGACGTGACAGTCCTAGCCTTGTTTTCTAACTTTGAATAGGTATGCAGTAATTGTTCATTGTGGTAGTGATTTGCCTTTCTCTGATGACTAATGTATTTTTTACCATCGATGCATTTGTATTATGGTGCTGGCAAAGAATAGGAAAGGTCCCATGGACTGCCGTACCAACAGACCAATCTGCCTTGGAAGAAGTATGGCCAAGATGCTCCTTAGGAGCAAGGATGGCAAGACTTCGTCTCACATACTGGGGACACGTCATCAGGAGATATGAGTCCCGGGAAAAGGACATCTGCTTGACAAAGCAGATGGGCAATGAAAAGGAGGAGGACCCTGTGTTAGTCTGGGCTGCCTAGAGAGACAAATTCATAGACACTCATATGTGTATAAGAACAAGAGCAATTAAATACTGAGAAAGCAACCCATCCCAGTCCAGACCAAGTCAGTAAGTCCGATATTGGCCCCTATGTCTGATACCAGTCTATAAATTCCTCTTCAGACTCACACAACACATGCAGTGATGCTGAATACAGGAAGAACGCAGGCCAGCGGGTGGAAAGTCTTGTGGATCCAGTGGAGATGGAAGTATCTCAGCACTGGCAGGGGTTTCCATGTGGATCCTCCAGCTCTAGGGCATTGGCTACCATCAGTGTGTCTCCATGTGGCTTGTCAACAGGAATGTCTCGCAGGGAGTCAAGCAGAGAGTGTTTTGTGTCACGCCTCCAGCAAGCTATTTGTCTCCCTAGCGGCTCCAAATGAGGTCATCAAGCTGCGACCTGGTTGCCAGGCTAAATTCGACCCCTTCACTCGTAAGTCTCAAGTTGACACCAAATGGTGTCACTACCACACCCCTCGATGGAATGCCCTGACACCGGGGCTGCCACGATGGGCTCAGACATAAGATCAGATGTGGGGATGGTGCAGGACTGGGCCGTGATTTGTTCTACTGTTCTCAGTGGTGCTAGGAGTCAGACTGACTCAATGGCACCTGGCAACAACCACAGAAAACATTTTATGGTGAAATGCATTTTAAAATATTTTTCCCATTTAAAATGTTTATTTTCTCATTATTGAGTTTGGAAAATATAGAATATTCTGACTACAAGTCTTTTATCAGATGTACTATATAAAAATATTTTCACTTAATCTTGTCTTTTCATTCTTATAACAGTGTCTTTGGACCATGTAAGACATGACAAAATAATAATAATTTATAAATTATCAAGGGTTCATGAGGAAGGGTGGGTTGGGGAGGGATGAAAGGAGGGGGAAAATTGAGGAGCTGATACCAAGGGCTTAAATAGAAATCAAACGTTTTGAGAATGATGAAGGAAACCAATGTACAAATGTGCTTGACACAATGGATGGATGGATGGATGGATTGTGATAAGAACTGTACGAGCCCCCAATAAAATGATTTAAAACAAAAACCAAAAAATAGTGTCTTTCAAAGAGCAGAAGTTCTTGATTTTAGCGAAGTCCAATTTGTCCTTTCTTTTCTTGTACATATCATGCTTTAGGTATTATGTCTAAGAAACTTTCAGTCCCAAGGATTTTCCCCCTATGGTTTCTTCAAGGCACTCGTAATTTTGGTTTGTATTTAGGTCCATTATCCATTTTGCGTTAATATCTGTATGTGGCAGGAAGTAGGAATCAAAGTTCTTGTTTTTGGTTTTCCTATTTTCCCAGCTTTGCTGCCTGAGAAGATGATCCCTTTCTTTGTACCTTTTTACAAGATTCAGTCAAGTATCTATGTCAGGGTCTTTTTCTGGATTCTGCTCTGTTTCATTGCTCTACTATAAATTCTAATTCCCCAAATTGCAGAAAACCAAAACACTAAATCCAGGAAACCTTCAATGATTAAGAGGGAGTTTCGACTGTGTAATGGCAGAGTTGCTCCTTTGAGCTAATCGTCCCACATATAACAAGTATGAGCTCTGAAAAATATCCAAACACCTGTCTGAATGACTATAATCAGGCATAAGCCGGAAAGGGGTCTACACTTGGAAGAAAGGAACTGGCTGAGTGAGTTCCCTGGGGCTTTTTTATTTTAGTTTTGTGGTAGTTACATAATCTGGTATCAACTTGAGACTATTAAGAGTGATGTGGTGGAACTGAGCCTGTCAACCGGGTCACAGTTTGATGACCTAATTTGGAGGCGCTACAAAAGATAAATAGCTCACTGGAGGCCAGACATGCTCTCTCTGTGGGACATTGCTGTTGAGAAGACACATGGAGCTACGCTGATGGAGCCAGTGCCCTGGAGCTGGAGGAGCCATGAGGAGACCCACACCAGTGCTGAGCTGCTTCCACCACCTCTGGATCCACAAAATTTTTCACCGACTGGCCTGCGATCATTCAGCTGCGTGACGCGAGTCGGAAGAGGAATTTAAAGACTGGTACCGGACACATGGGATAATATGGGACTGATGGACTTGATCTGGACTGGGATGGGATGTTTTCTCAATATTCAATTGCTCTTGTAGATAAAGCTCTTTCTTACACACATATGCGTCTCCCTGGATTTGTTTCTCTAGTCTACTCGGAATAACACAGGTTTCATTCCATTTTTCACAGCTTTTTGCCTCATTGCCAAGTTGTTCCATGCAGGGAGGCCCAAACTCGGAGAGAAACCTGCCATGTACTGACTAAAAATGTCAAAGAACAGTAATTCTACGGCAGCTATAAAGTAGAGGAGGAACTCTGGGAAAAAGAGCATTCCAACTTACGTGTCTAAACTCTGTCCAAATGTCTGGTAGATTCCTGAAATACACTTGTATGAGGAAAATTGCAAATTGCATTGCTAAGGCCAAAAAAAGTGAGCAGAGATTCTTGGGAATTCAGTCCAACCCAGTTAACTGCTTGCTAAAAGCAAATCAAAAATAAATAGAATAAGATTCTTTGGCAAATTAGCTACCATACAGTATTCACTAATGTCCAAGGTTCATTCCAGAAATATTAGACACAGGAAAAGAGTATGAGAATTCACAAAGAAAAGGCCACCGGTTAGGTCCAAGCATGAGATGACAAACAAAAATACTGTAATTAGCAAAGAAAGGTGTTTGAGCAACTATCGCAACTATGCTCAAGAGCACCACGGGGACAATGATGGTGGCAACCTGTGTACAGATGTGCTTGACACAATGGATGGATGGACCTGTTGAAGAGCTGTAAGAGCCCCAATAAAATGATCTTTAGAAAGAAAGAAAGAAAGAATACTATGGGACATATAAGGAGGCTTCAAAAAGTCATGGAAAAACTCCACTCTCTTTTAGCTCCATTTTCCACACACTTTTTGAAGTTCATGATGAAGCGTCAAATAAGAAGCCACAACAAGAAACATTGAAACTACAAAAGCGAATCAACAGGACGTTTTAGAAGTGAAAACGAAACTATCTGAAACAAACCTAAACTGGGTGGACTTAGCAGACAGGAAAGGAAAACCAAGTCAGTGAATCGAAAACAGACCAATAGAAATGATGCGACATGATGAACCAGAGAGAAGGGGATTGAAAACAAACAGGTTCAGAAGGTGCGGTTAAGCAACATGTTGCCTGGCGTCTCGTCCACACACGCAATGCTGTGGAGAGGGCTCAGCCTCTCCTCCCAGAAAACCTTTGCCCAAAAGTAAACCAAAGAAGCCAAAGTGCTGGCTTAGAGGTTTCTCCTCCTCATGTGCGCTCCCTTCGTGTTAATAGAGAGGAGGATGGGTAAGGAAACGTTCACCTGTAGGAAGACAAGAGAAGACAAGCAGCAAGACCGGCAGACGCCAGTTCACCCTGGCTCAACCGTGACTGGCTCTTCTTAGTCTGCCCTGGGACAAGCCCGACCCCGTGCTAATGGTTTCTTCCTATAGATCATTTGGTCGGCATGTTAGCTCCCTGTCTTCTAGACCAAGGACCCAAGCACGAGGCAAGAGCTCTCTGGGGACCTCAGGCTCCTTGAAAGCCACTATAAGATTAAAAAAAAAAAAAATTTAAGTGGGAAAAGCAGGCTTAGGGCATTCCGTCATTGCTCCCAGCTTCCCCCGCCCTGAAGACCACAGGAGAGTCCATGTATGCTTTGTTGCTTAACAACTTATGTTTCTCAGTATCAAATGCTTACAGAGTTTGTGTTATTGTAGAAAGTTGTTCATGTTGTATGAGGAGGTTTCAAAGTGCCTGGAAAAATTCCATTAGTGTGCAGTCCATTTTTCAATGACCTTATTAAAGTCTTCTCCTATAGGATATGATGTTAAGTAAGAAAATGGTGCACCAACTTTTTTTCCTTTAAGTAGGCATTGGGGACCAGGGAAAGAAAGAGATTAGAAAATGGATGCTTCTCCCCGAGTAGAAGACGGGGCAAGGGAAAGTGAAGTGTCAAAGCCAGACATGCATTCATCCCAGGTGTGAAGAAGTTAGCTCGTCCCGATGAGGAATTTATCCTGTTTCACCTGACAAGAAATCTATGCCTCCTACAAACATGGCAAATGGTGGAAGCATAGAAGGAATTAAACGGTGGGGACTTTAGAAATGACAAGGAAGCAGTGTTAAATTAATAATGAATAGATTCTTAGTGAAAACGAAGGCCAAAACGTGTGCATAAGCAAATGTGGTGAAGAAAGCTGATGGTGCCTGGCTATCAAAAGATATAGTGTCTGGGGTCTTAAAGGCTTAAAGATAAACAAGTGGCCCTCTAGCTCAGAAGCAACAAAGCCCACATGGAAGAAGCACGCCAGCCTGTGTGACCATAAACTGTCGAAGGGATCAGGTATCAAGCATCAAAGAACAAAAAAATCATATCGTTGTGAATGAGGGTGAGTTCAGAGTGGAGACTCAAAATCCATCAGTAGGCAACCGGACACCCCCTTGCTAAAGGGTTGTGGGGAGGAGATGAGCCAGTCAGGGTGCAGGGTTAGCAACGATGAAATATATAACTTTTCTCTAGTTCTTAGATGCTTCCTCCCCGCCCCCCACCCCCACTATCATGATCCCAATTCTACCTTACAAATCTGGCTAGAGCAGAGGATATACATTGGTACAGATAGCAACTGGAAACGCAGGGAATCCAGGACAGATGACTCCTTCAGGACCAGTGGTGAGAGTGGCGATGCCTGGAGGGTGGAGGGAATGTGGGGTAGAAAGGGGGAACTGATTACAAGAATCTACGTATAGCCTCCTCCCTTGGGGAGGGACAGCAGAGAAGAGGGCGGGGGGAGACGTTGGACAGTGTAACATATGACAAAAAATAATAATCTGTGCACTATGAAGGGTTCATGAGGGAGGGGAAGGGGGAAGGAGGGGAAAATGAGGAGCTGATATCAAGGGCTCAAGTAGAAAGCAAATGTTTTGAGAATGATGATGGCAACAAATGTACAGATGTTCTTGACACAATGGATGTATGGACTGTGATAAGAATTGTATGAGCCCCCAATAAAATGACTTAAATAAAGAAAAGAAAACGAAGGCATCTCCCAGAGTCCAGGACTCCCACGCTAGAAGCACAGGCAGGCCAAGCCTGATGCTGAGTTTGGGGAACTGAGCATTTGTCCCCCAAGGTGAGTGTACAGAAAAATCACACCCCCAGATCACAGTACCTGTGGCAGCTGGGAAGAACACTCCGAAGACGGTGAAGAAGGACTCCCCGGGGCTGTAATCTGGCAGGGCATTGTTCCGCAGCACCCCTGGTGAATACCCAATGAAGCCGTGCTCTGAAATCATACAAAGCAGAGCTGGAGTCCTGGGACGAGAGAGAGCGCCGGCTTCCTTCCATTAAAGCCCTATGTGTGTAGCAATGGACAGCAAAGGAGGGGAGGGGGTGGTGAGAGAAGAGAGGCAGCCGGACAGTTAGCTTCCTCCACACGTCCAGGGCTTTGTGCGTCTCTCTCTTTATCTCTGTAGAGAGCAGAACAAAGTCACAGGGACAGGACAGAGGGGACCCGTCCCTGTGGGCTTCCAAGGCTGCAAATCTTCAGGGGAGCAGAAAGCCGCATCTTTCTTCCGTGACGTGACTGGTGGTTTCAAAGGAACGCCCTTAGGATTAGCAAGCCAATGCACAGCCCACGGCCGTGCCAGGGCGCCTTCTGGAGACATAAGTCTATGGATCGTGTCATGGGGGTTAATGGTGGCTACCTCGGAGAAGGGGGGCATTTTCATTTTTTGCTGTATAGACTTGAAGGCAGCGTGAGCTGCTACTGAGTCCTATGGGGTAGAAATGTGTGCTGCAGGGTTTTCCATGGCCAATTTTTGGAAGGAGACCCCCAGGCCTTTCTTTCTAAGGGCACCTGAGCCACCAGCCTTTCATAGGAGCCAAGCACATTAACCATATGTGTCCCCTAGGCTCCTATAGATCAGTGGTTCTCAACCTTCCTCATGACGCGACCCTTTCATACAGTCCCTCATGTGGTTGTTACTCCGTATCTGTCACTTGGTACTGTTATGAATTGTCATGTACGTATCTGACATGCACGATGTATTTTCATTGTTACAAATTGAACATCATTAAAGTATGGTGAGTCATCACAAAAGCAATATGTAATTCTATATTGTGAAATATCTATTTCTAATGACAAATAAATGAAATCTTGTCCTGAAGCCTGGTTGTAGCATGGGGAACAGTCTTCACGCCAGGTGTGGGCATATCTGCTGTGGGCGGACCTGCTTGGAGACGATAGAGGAGTGGTGTCTCAGTTCCTAAGACCATGGGAAAGACATGTTTTCCCATAGTCTTAGGTGGTCCCTGTGAAAAGGTCATTCGACCCCCCCAAAGGGGTCGTGACCCACAGGTTGAGAACTGCTGTTATAGATGTTTTTATGAGTTTCCATCCAGTCAGTTTTAATTCGTAATTTGATATACTTCAAATCTCTTTCAATGAACACGTGTTTCTAGGGAAAGTAAAAAAGTACTGCTCCTGGGGCATGGTCTAGCTCATCCCTGTACAGTCTTCTGGGTTGCTTGGCTGGTTTGTGCTGTTGTCCAGTGTTGAAGCCTATCTCTGAGATCAGTGGATGGCTACAGACAGGTCTTCTTAGGAATACACTTATCTTAGTCTTGTTAGGGCGCCATGAACCCCCCACACCCTCCAGTCGAAGCAGTGCCTTCCCAGGCCATCTGCTGGGCCAGTGCAATTCAGGGCACAGAGGTCAGCTCAGAAGGCTATGACAACCTGGGGTGTGAACACCACAGAAGTCACCGTGATGGGTCTTCTCAGAGGCCACTTGACAATCACAAGGGCTTTTTTAGGGAGACGTTCTTAAAAACTGGAAAACTACATTGGTGAGAAAAAGGCCAGGAAAGTTGTGACAACAAGTTCTTTGTCCATTATGAGAATGCACTTGTTCTTTCTTGGGAGGGCGGTGTGACAAGGATTTTCTTGGGAAACCTTATCTTATCCACACTGCCATCCCGACCTTGCTGTTTCTGACTTTTCATTTTTGTTTTAAATAAACAAAATTCCCATTTTATTTAGATTGAAATAAACTGTACAAAATTCATTTTCTTTACCAAAAATACCAGTAATGTGTCCCATATTATTCCTAGATACGCCACCACAAATCACTAAATTTTGTAGGTTTTTCCAGGTTTTGCTTATAAATCAAGGTGAGGCAGTAGATCTAGTCCGGGGAAAAGCCAGAAGAAAACAGATACATTAGTTGGTAGTGCCCAAGGCCTCTGGCTCTGTGTTGACCGGGAAGCAGAAGTGTCCCAGATACCTGTCAGCAAGTTGGTGACGTGGAGGAATATAAATAGCAGCAACCAAATGTGGAGCAATACAGCAAGCTCTTCCATCCACCCTTGAACTAGAACTTGTTCCTGTAGCATCATTTGAAGAATCCTTGTTTGGCAAGCTGTTTGAGACTTGTTTTTGTTCCCCAAACTCAAAGAAGACTGAAAACTATTTGAGTCTCTCTCTCTCTCTCAAGGATGCCCAAACCACAACTCTGACCTAGTGTGACTTTGGGGGAGGGTCAAAGAAATGAAAACGCCAACCACAGCAGGGCATAGACCAATGTGTGGGGTATGTCAAGAAACAATAGCTTCACGTTTTCATATTTTTATTTAATAAAAGCTTCTATGATTCTGCAGCAATACTGTCTTGACTTAACTTTATATACCTGTGTGATTATTTAAGATTTTTAAATGTAATCAATGTTTGAAGGGTACTTTCATGGGCCCCAGTTATGAGCAAAATGAAGTCCAAACTCCTTAAGATGAATAAATAGCAAAACCCTCCACAACCTGAGAACAACGTATCATTTCCAAATCAGCCTTTGCCTTTGCTTTCCCTGGCAGTCACAAGAGCTACTCTCCCCAGGAGCACCACTGATCTCCATCTCGTTGATCAGACTCTCGCCTTCTAGATCGTTCTCCCACACCTCTAAGCACCCAGATTGTACTCACTCTTCAATGCCAGCTCAACTGTCTTCATTCATCTCCCTGATCAGATCTATTCCTGTTGCTACTACGATTAGTCATGTTGTGTATTTCCCTAACAACTCCAGGCAAGAGAGCCAGTCTTACACAGCTCTGTGTGTCCTCCAGAGTCAAGCACTACCTGCGACACATAGTAGGCAGGTTGCAAACATGGATCACGCTGACTGTAATCCTCCTCTTGACTCACTCAGCTCTATGGATATGTTCAGCTGCCATGTTTTCAGATTGCCTTGTTCCCAGACTACTACTTCGTAGCAGGTCTCTCTTGGTTCTGATTACTTCAAAGCATTGAAAACACTTTGCCCATGGGGTTTGACAAGATTTTTCCAAGTGAGTCCAACCCCACAAGGTCGTTTGTTTCTTAAATGGCATTGGTAAACATGCAAATGGGCTATGAGGTTGCAAAGAACAAGACCATCGTTCTTGGGTTCAGGGAAGCCAGGATGGTCAGGATCTCCTGCCGATGCTCATCTCTGAAAATGAGCTGGCTTGTTCCTATTGACCACAGTCCCAACGAAGCCAGTCCTGCCATCAGATAAGTTGGGTGTCAGCCATCACCCAACAGCTGCCCCTCGGGTGTGTCCTCCACCCACCTCAGAACTGAACTTCAACCCGAGCTTCCATCCCCATAAGAGAACGCCTGCTCTGAGAAGTCTGGCGAGATAGCCAAAACACCTGATCACCGCCGCTTCCAAGGTTCATCACTTCAGAGGAAAAGTATTTTTCCAAAAAATAATAATAATAAATTCAAGCTCGGTGAGGCACAAGGGACTGTTGGGAGTCAAGTCAGGACGTAAAATCACTGTCCATTTCTTTCTTTTGCCAGAACACAAAATCTGTCCCAGGACATTAAATCCTAAGTACTGTGCAAACGTTTTGAAAGGCTTGACCTCTTTTACAGATGGTCCTCCTCTCCTTCACAAAAAGGCAATAGGACTTCTCCACTGGCTGACCCCACTGGCCAGCCTGACTGAGCAGAAGCCCAGCCCTGCCTGCCTTGGAACTGGCCTCAGCCAAGCTGGATGAAGTACACGTCTGAGAGCACATCTGTGCAGAGGCTGGGCGCAACTGGGCAGGCCAGGCAGGGTAGGACATAAACACCTCATCAGGCTCCATTAATATCAGCAGGCCCAGAGGCAGCCCTGGGGCGACCAAACGGACAGAAAGCCTTTGCCCCTGGTCAACCTGGAGGTTCAGAGGGAATTTCAGGGCCAATAGATGAGTCACTCTCGAGTCAGCAGCAGTCAAGAAACGAAGCATACTGTATTGGGCACATCTGCTGCAGAAGCCCGCTTGAAGAGTTCAAAAGCAAAGACGTCGCTTAGTTGAAGACTAAGTGCTTGATTGGAGCCATGCACTGTCAATCACCCTCTACGCAGGTGAGGGCTGAGCAATGACTAAGGAAGAGCTGATCCCTTGAATTACAGCGCTGCCCAAGAATATGTGCTAAACTGTAGCTTGCCGGGAGAATGAACAAAGCTGTTTGGGAAGAAGTACAACTAAAATGGTCTAACTTCAAATCGAGGACGCCGAGTCTTCGTCGGGTGCACTTGACAGTTCCTGCAGACGGACATGCTGCCCGGTAGAGGAGAGAGGGAGGGACACAGAAGCTGCTGTGTCAGCGACCTCACACATGGCAATGCCGGTGCGAATGGCACTGTTTGGCGCTGTGGTGCACAGGGTCACTATTAGTTGGAACCTCCTTGATGGCCTTTAACAACGGATAAGTCGCTGGAAGCCCATGCCACCGAGGCCACGCAGAGACTGAGAAAATTATTCATCTGCTTTCCAAGCAGGTACGGGGTGTCTCTCCCATGCCCGCTTAAGCAAACTGAACACACCCAGGTGCCACCACAGACCCTGTCCCTCTCCTCCCAAGCTTAGTTCTGAATCTTTCTCAAGGAAATGACCTTGAGAAAAACTTTACAGACAAAGATGGCCCTCGGTGCTTTATCTACAACCGCGTAAAGCTGGGGGTGTTGTCTAAAAGGGTTGGATGCATCCTGAGTGTTTATAAAGAATTGGCAGAATCATAGAGAACTGCTCTTGCTATAGATGATACAGTGTTAAGAAAACCATATACCATTTATAGTGTACATATACCATTTATGGTATACTTATACCATTTATAGTAGACACGTACAAAAATAATTTGTACTAAAAGAAAAAGAATGATATATTCCAAAATATTAGCTATAGTTGTCTGTATAATACAATTATGGGCAATCTCTTTCTATCTTTTAGCAAATTTCATTTTCTTTAGTAAGCATAAATCTATTTATAAAAATATGTCTCTTTTAGGGAAATGAACAAAACATCCCATAACTGAAAGCCCACCTTCTCTAGGCAATTTTTCTATATACAAGTATGTTTTCTTCTCTCTCTCTCTCTCTCTCTCTCTCTCTCTCTCTCTCTCTCTCTCTCTCTCTTTCTTTCTTTCCCTCCTTGTTTCCTCCTTTTTTCATTTTCACTCTATCTGCATCCCAAAACGCTTTGAGGGGATTTATAAAAGCACAAGGACAATAAAAGAAGAGAGATCATGTTGGGTACGAAGAAAAACAATCATACTGGGAAAGAAACAGCACTAAAGAAAAAAGAGAAAAAAAAATTTTTTTAAAGAAAAAAGAGAGCGAGATGGGAAGGGGGCAGGGACGTGAAATTTCTTACTATAGCTCTTCCTCCCAAGTCTCTAGTGAGAGCCCTGGTGGCCTAGTGGTTACAGTCTCAGCAGCTCACTGCCGCAGTGTCCTGTAGGGTCCCTGTGAGTCGGCAGTGAAGTGAAGTCTCCATAACTCCCGCTATGCACACAGGATGCGGTGGTCCGTTTCCGTTGCCACTCTCCTGGCTATACGGAGGAGCTCTCTCTGAAGAGAAGAGAGAAATCCCAAGGACCACAGAAGAGCGTGTTCAAGACCTCTGATCTGAAGTGTTGGAACAGACCACCAAGACCAGAGGCATCAGACCATGGCACGGAAACTCAGCAGGGCCACGAGACTGCGGGAGCCTTCTCCTCCTCCGGCCTGGGACTATAGAACTCTGTGACAGTGGCAGGGAGCTGGCTTCTTGGCCCACAGAGGTAAAGGCCAAGGGACAGCCCCATGGCTGAAAGGCGGAGCACTGGAAAGGGACTTGGCTAACGTGGCGTAGAAGCTAACGTGTGGCAGGGAGAGACTTGGCTGCTGGCTGAGGAGACCAATGACCGTGTCCTTCCTGCTGGCTGATCCTGACGGGTGGAAACGTGCTGACCTCCCTAAGAAACCCCCTGAATGGTGAGTGCTGTCTGTGAGTCTGTGTGTCCATGACAACAAACTCCCCAACGCAGCGTGGTGGCGCGGGAGGCATGGCTGGTGTCAGACAAGTGAAAGAGGGACGGACCGCGGAGGCCTGTCTGAGCCTGGTCTCAGGACAGTTGAGAAGCCAGAGGAGGGCAGATCTGCCCACCTCCGTTGCTGGGTACGGCAGAGACCACTCAGCTGTGCCCCCATGGCGCCTAGTCTCCCGGCCCTGACTCAAGCCTCAAGGGACGAGCCTGGAGTGATATCGCTTAAACGGCACTGCAGGGCCCAGCAAGGGAATTTTCTAACTTTTCAACCAGGGCTACTCAGGCAAGGCACTGGGTCCCCGGGCCCCCCTGTGTCGCATGGGCCTTGGAGGCTTGCACAGTGGTCACGGCCTCCTTTCCTCAGCTCTGCCCTTGTGGGCCTTCTGCTCACAGCGGTTCTAACAGTCCTCACCCTCCTTGTGAGCGCCAATCTTTGTCACAGACCCCAAACCTGGCGGCCCAGGCGGCTTTCAGTCTTACGCCAATCGTTGATTGGCTTGGACTAGTTGTATCACTGTATGAGGTCAGCGGGTCATATTTAGGGCACAGGGCTAAGGGAGAGACTACTGGCCGTGCCCTCTCATAGCGGGTCTCGACTCAAGGTATGTTCGGATATCTTGTACACCTGAGCCCTTACCCTGAGACCTACTTCTGGATCTGACAAGGTTCTGTTCTGCCCAGCCCTGCATGCCTCCACCGCATGCCAAGCTCTGACTGCCAGCATGCCCTCCCTCAGGCTTCACAGTAAACTAAAGAGTACGGTTTTCTTCCTGCAATCCCTTCTGGGCCACAGCCTGTCTCTCCATGGGGACAGGGATTGTGCGACCCCAGGGACATAGCAGGCAACCTCTGTGACCTCACTCGCCCTTGAGTCCTTTTCGATTCAATGCAGCCTGTGTGTGCAGAGCAGAACTAAAAACCACAGGGGGCTGCAGGCCAGGGCCTGCGGGAAGCCACTCTCCAAACTCACATTTGGGTGGATTCAAATTGCTAACCTTTTGGCAGGTCGTTTGAGCACCTAACTGTTTGCACCACCCAGGGACTCTGCAAATCTGGATGAGCGGCCCCAGACCGAGCACTGTCTCCTCCCCAGTCTACACCGGCTCCCTCGATCCTGGCAACGCCCTGAGAGACAGGAGCTGAGAAGACTGAAGCTGGTAAGGTGAGGCTCCCTGACCAAGCTCAGCCAGCCAGAGCTTCTGGAGAAGAAATTCCACTCTTTCGGCCTCTCCCGTGTTGTCCCTGTGGGAAGCCAGACCTCTTTCTCCAGCTCTCCAGGTTCCAGGACCCTGTGCTCCCTGCTTAGACTCCATGAAACATGTCCCCTGGTCATGTAATCCCACCCCCGTCCCCCAGTACACATACACACACAGCCATCCTCACTCCCTTTGGGCTGAGCAGGCAGGCAGGCATACCCCCATCCCTGTACCCCAGCCTGAGAGGCGTGGCTGGTGGGCTGGCACACCCTTCAGCGCAGAGCTGGGCTGCTTCCCAGTTGGGCCTGAATTCAAATGTTTCCATCTGCCACCCCGACCCTCTGTTATTACTGCTGGAGCTGTCCCCCTGGGATTTCTAAAAGTCACTTATTGCCTCAGTGGGGCCTGTCGCTTCCTCAGCTGGTAAACCAGGGTCTGGGCTGGGGGAGGGGGCGTTGGAAGGGGTGCGAAGCCGGCTGCAGCTGCTGCACTGAAGGGAGCTGGGGTTTGACCTGCACACCTGCTCCGGGAACCGCGGAGCACAAATACTCGGGTCCCCTTTGAGCGGCGCGGGTTTCTGGAAGCCCCAAAACAGAACAGGGGGAGGCTTACAAGTAGAAAGAAAGAAAAAGGAAAGGCAAGACACAACCAGTCACCTGAGCCCCCCGGGCTGGGGCTGGCAGCTAGCTAGCTGGCACGCAGGGCAGGTGGGCCGCGGCGGGCGCTGTCCTCTGCGCTCAGGGTGCAGCTGGGCTGCACCCCAGTCAGGCCAAGGGCACCGGTGGAATGGGCCTGGGTGGACCCACGGCCCCTGAGGAGGCTGCTGCTGGGCCGCCCCCTTGGCACCTGTGCCCCCACCCCACCGCCCCCATCTTTGGGGGCTCCCAGCTGGAATTTGAAGAGGCGGTCGGTGGGGAAATGATCAGCCCCCGCCGGTGGGTGTCTGGTTGCGGCCATTGACTAATTTTAAATTTCTAAAAATGACATTGGCACTTGCCACCCCCGCCACCTCTTTGTGAGCACACGGCTTGGGGGGTGGGGGCGGGGTATTTCCGGCACTGGCTTGCTTCTTGACTCAAGGCCCCCACCCCCGCCCCTGTGCCAGGGAGACCAGCCCTTTCCTGGGAACGGACAATGGTAGAGGCTGGGGCAACCAGGAATGGAAAGAGCCAGCAGAGCTGAGGAAGGGCCCAGTGAGAGGAAGGGAGGGAGGAGGGAAGAGGGGGGAGGGGGGAGGGAGGAGGGAGGGGACCCACCACAGAGCTTTAGGGAGGGGTGGGGTCTGGGAGATCACAGGAAGAGTGATTATTCAAGGAAGGGAAAGGAGAAGTCCAGGTTCTGGGAAGGGGGAGACATGGGAGGCTGGCCAGACAAGGGAAGGCCACACTGAGGGGGTGGGCATCCCAAGCAGAAGGGGGGGGGACTGTGGGCTCATGGCCTTTTGCTAATGACATTGTGCTTTCTGGTGGGGTTCCTCCTATGAGCTTTCTGAATGTTGAGGGACTTGCCGGTTCAGCCCATCTGCCCAGGGCCCATCTCCTTGGCTACTCTGGGATACTGCCTCATTGGGCCAGAGACCTGCAGCCTGACGGGAAAGAGGGGACAACAAATCTGAAATGTCCTGACCCGGAGGGGCCAGTGAGAAGGCGAAGAAAAAGATCAAGGGCCTTCCCTGTCCTTCTTCAAAAGCCAGCCACCACCACCATGACATCTCTCTCTATTCAGCTGGGATGGTCTAAGTGGACAAAATGTGCAATGCACCCTGCAGGCCCCCGGCCCACTTGGGCAAGCGAAGGGAATGTTTTCTTCTCCGTGGGTGTGTGGCAGTTACGTAATCTCCGGTCAACTCTCAGAGGGGTGGAGTCTAGCCTGTCAGTCAAGTCACAGCCTGATGACCTCATTTGGAGGGCTGACAGATAAATAGCTCACTGGAGGCCAGAACACACAGATGCGCTCTGCTTCCTTTGTCTTCCTGACGACAAGACACATGGAGCTTCGCTGATGTGTCAGGGCCCTGGAACTGGAGGAGCCACGTCAAGACCCATGCTAGCGCTAAGATGCATCCACCGCCACAAGACTGTCCACCCACCGGCCTATGATCTTCCTGCATTCAGTGTTATTGCATGGCTGTGTGTGTCTCAAGAGGAAATTATAGACTGGTATCGGACATATGGGCTAATATCAGACTTAAGGACTTGATCTGGACTGCCTGGGATGTTTTCTTAATATACAATTAATATACAATATATAAGTTCTCTATTACACACATGAGTGTCTATGAATTTGTTTCTCTAGTCCACCCAGACTAACACAGTGGGTTTTTCCCTCTGTTTGGGAAAGCCCCTTCCCATGAGCTCTGAAATGCAAATCCAGACTCAGTCTCACCCAGAAGGGGGCCCAGGGAGTCAGCATTCCTCCTGTGCTCCCAGGCAAGACATCCTCATCTACATACACGAGTACCAGGGAGCCAGACGGTTTTATAGAACTCTTCTAATTCTGAAAGCTGCTCTACCCAGAAGTCCATTCTTGGGACCCAAGACATATTGACCAAATAAGTACTTCACTGATTTCCAATGGCAGGTATCAAGTTTCAAGCTAGCTTCTAGAACAACAGTTCTCAACCTTCCTCATGCTGCGGCCCTTTCACACAGCTCCTCATGTTGTGGGGAGCCCCTACCACAAAATGATTTCCGTTGCTACTTCATAACTGTCGTTTTGCTACTGTTCTGAATCGGGTGACCCCTGTGAAAGGGCTGTTCGACTCTCAAAGGGGTTGCGATCCACGGGTTGAGAACTGCTGTTCTAGAACATGTCAGTACTGCCCCTACCTCCCTGCTGCCCGCTTCTCTTACTCTGGAAAGGTCAGCACAGTACACATGAGAGAATAAACTTCTCATGGCTAATTCAGCTGAGGAAACCAGAGCTGAGAGGTGCCAGTCAGTTGCTCAGCAGACATGGAGGGTCTAACCTGGAACTGTAACTGAGCACAGGGCCCAGTTCAGAATCTAGATAGCGCCAAGTCCCGATTTGCTTGGCCCTCAACAAATAATCGGAAAAGTTGGGCTATGTTTAGAAGGATGGGGCATCAGGATCAGAGGAAGGCTCATTAATGACCTTATAGATGGCATGATCTTGCTTACTGAACACAGAGGCCTTCAAGCACTATAACCTTCCGTATGAATTCTACCTTAACATAAAGAAAACAGAAATCGTCACAGCGAGACCAATGAGCAGCACCATCATAAACAAAAAATACTAAAGTTGAAGTTGTTAAGAATTTTGTTTTGCTTGGATCCACAATCGACATGTGTGGAAGCAGCCCTCAGGAAATCAAATGACTTACTGCACTGGGCACAACTGCATGAAGCGAAGATGTCACTCCAAGGACCAAGCATGGTATCAGTCACGTCATCTGCACGTGAAGTGCGGACAATGAGTACGGAAGACAAGAGAAGCATGGACGCCTTTGAGCTGTGCTTGGCGGGACTTTGAATAGACTTTGAACTGCTGGCTAGAGAAAGAACAAACTGCTCTTACAAAAAGAACAGCCAGAATGTTCCTTAGAACAGGGGTGGCCAGACTTTCTCTGACTTGCTTGGGTCATGTGGTCTGGAGGGACCATTCCCTAGAAGAGGACATCATGCTTGGTAAAGTAGAGGGCTGCGAAAAAGAGGAAGCCCCCTGGGAAACAGACTGACACAGTGGCTGTCACAGTGGACTCAAATATGTCCACGATGGTGAGGGTGGCAGGCTGGGCAGTGTTGGGTTCTGCTGTGCTGCGGGTCAATCCGAGTCAGAGCCCGAGTCAGAACCCACTGGAATCGTTCGTCACGGCCCCCCTACACCACAGGTGCGCAATAAAAGGCTTTAATTGAACTGAGTTGAACTGTATTGGTTTTTACTATATGACCATGGCCTAGGAGCCCTGGTGGCTTAGTGGTTACTCATGCAGCTGTGACCAGCAAGGTCAGCAGTTCGAAACACCCGCAGCTCCATGGGTGGAGAAAGACCACGCTTTCTACTCCGTGGCCAGTTACAGTCTCATAAACTTACAGAGGCCGTTCTACCCTGTCCTATAGATGCGCTAGAGCCGGCATCGACGCCGTGGCGGTGAGGTTTGGGTTGGAGGTGGTGGTGGTCATGGGCTGAGAAGGGTTAGAGCAAAGGAGGAGAGGAGCTTGGAAGAGAGTCTCAAGGCACTTGCCTGAAGGCCCCGTTTTCATTACCCACAAGAGTTCTGGAACCTTCCCCAGACTAGAGACTCCCCTTTGGCTTCAGCTCTGGCGTTTATCCTTCAAAAGGAGGGGAGGATGTGAGCAAGGTTTCCAGCTCCCAGGCCCTTCCCCCCACCCCCCACCCCAACAGAAAATACCGAGGGCTGGGCATGCCCAGCGGCCAGAGGGGAAATGTGCCACGAGGCTGGACCTGCCCTGAAGGGCAGGGAGTCCCACCCAGGCTGCCCGGGGAGGAACAGCCTGGAGCCTCTGCCGGTCCCTGGGGAAGCCTCCACCCAGTGGGAAAACATGTAAGCAGGAGACAAGCCAGAAGATCCTCCCGGGCTGGGGAACCCGAGGGATGTTGCCTTTGCCCCGGCAGGGTGGGGTGGAGGGGTGATTTCAGGCAGCCCCGCTGACTTGGAAGGGGGCGGCTGGAAGCGTCCAGGAACAGGAAAAGCTTTCCCAGGAAAAGCTCCCTCACTGATGGAAGGGAAGCTGGACCTTGGCTGGATGAAGAATGGCTTCTAGTCTTAGCCGTAGTCCGCCTGCTCACACGGCGGGGTTTACATGCTGCATGAACCTCGGCTTTTCATGGCCTTGGGGTCAGCAAGTTCAGAGGAGAGGAAATTTTTGCCCAGAGGGGAAAGAACTGTCCCACGCCCACGAACACTACAAGAGCCCAACTTAAGGGGTCCTCCGGCTCCTCTGGGCCCCGGGAAACAAGAGGCATCATGGGATAAGGCCAGGGACCGCCACATTCTGAGCAAGGGCTTGTGCCACCCACTGATCCAAGCGCTTCCTGATGGAGGACCAGCGCATCAAATTCTCACCAGAGCCGCCGAGGTAGGCATACTTTTTCAGGGAAGGGAAGGGAGGCAGAGAGAGGTAACTGGACGCACCCTCTGAGCCTGCACTGCTAGAGCTAGTGCCCCTCAAGGCTGCAGGGAGCCCTGGAGGGAGGGCTAGTCAGATGAAGGCCCTGCCAGGGCGAGGGTGCACCCCTACCCGAACCACAGAGGCCCCACCAGCAGCTCTCAGCTCAAAGGAATCCTGAGAAAGGAAACGGCCTTCTTATCTTCTGGGGGTGGGTCTGGGGGTGGGGCGGCACTGTCCCGCCAGGATAAGTAGCTGTTTTGACAGGAAGTCTCCACCCTGCCTGTGAGTTCCTCCCCGCCACCTCTCACTCCTTCTGACTGTCCCTGCCTCTGACATGCCACTTCCTCTCCTGACATTCCAGCCCTCAACACCCCCAAAATAAGTTTAACATGTGGTCCCCAAATCAGCTGTTCCTGACCATCGTTGGCCGCCTGTGACAGCCAAGAGTTCTGACCTGGGAGTCACTCTGTCCCACTCTTGCCAGGATACCTTCTCCTGGCAGGCAGCTGGAGAGGTCAAGTGGCCCCCAGCTGGGGACAGTCAGCGGTGCCACTCTCCTGCCCAGCATCCTGCTGCCCATGTTCACACTCCCTGCCCCAAGTTCTGCTGCTCTGTGTAGGTTAAACACACACACACACACACACACACACACACACACACACCGCTGCTGCCACCACCACCAAGACCCAATGGAAGCACCGAGAATCCCTTGGCAAAAGTATCTACCATAGGATCATAGCACGTTAACAGCAGAGGAACTTGAGCTTCACACCGTTTTGAAAACTAAGGTCAGAGAGAAAAAGACGAACTCCACAGCACACGGCCAACAGCCGGGGCAGAACCAGAGCCTAGTGGGACAGGGCCCCCCTCCAATCTGGCCTGGCAGAGAGGAGGCGGCCACAGGCCCTGTAGTGACAAATGACCCGGACATCTGCCCGGTCTTGCTCGAGACCAGAGGTGGGGAGTCTTGCTTTTGGCTAAGGGTCATTTGGAAATTGGTGACATCACTTGTGGGCCATCCTGCTCAAGCATCTCATGAACCCACCCCTAAGGGGATGGCTGGGACCACTTCTCTCTGGTGAGGTGAGGGACAGGAGCCGGCGTGGATGACTTTGCGGGCCTCAGGACGCATGTCCCCTACCCCTGCTCTAGACTGTGAGACAGGGGAGCAGAGGGTCCCTGCTGTCTTTGTTTCCTGGGGGGTCCCCAGTTCTCAGACTCAGAGGGCAGGCAAACTCTCTGCAGCATTAATAATAAGCCACCCAGCTTTCCACCATTCCCCCTCGGGTCACCTCCCAGGTCCCTGTTTTGAGCCTGGGCTCCTCCCTGCTTTACAGATGGCAACATAGAAGAGAAAGGGCACTTCCCAGCCAGAGCCAATCAGGAAGTCAGGGGCAGACACGCCGCCATCTCAATTAGAAGCTGGACACTGGAAACTCCAGCCCTCTGGCCATGCTTCCTCTGGGGTCTGGCTTGGCGCAGAAAGCAGCCCCTCCCAGGAGTTTGGGTGCAAACTATAACTCTCCGGAAGCATCTTCGGGGGGGGGGGGGCGTGCAGCCGGATGTATGGCAGAGCTGCCGCGAGCACTGCCTATCCGTTTTTCAATACCGACCAGGCCCAAAACACCAAACATTTCTAAGGAGCCCAGGGCGCTACTGTCCCAGCTGACCTGCGGCACATGGTCCACAGTCACTGGGATGCTGGGCTTGAGAGCAGAGCTTTATATGAACCTCCCCAGTGGGAGCCAGCCTGCGGAGGAATGTGCTGCACCGGGCTGCCCATCTGCCTTCAGCATGGGTCTAGCTCTGAGAGGAGGTGGCAGAGAGCCCACGGGCCATCTTCCCGGGCTGATGGATACAGTCCTGCTCCAGGACGTTCCTTGGCCAGGATCTCCTCCACCTCTGGTGCCTTTCTACAAGGTGTTCAAGGAGCGTGAGCTGAGCCTCCTCCTTGCTCTGCATTCCAGTCTCAGCCCACCATGGAGAGAGTCACTAGGTGGGGGACCACCCACTCTGCCTGGGGGCCCAGAGGGTGTAGAGAAGGAGGGCAAAGAGAAAGGAGAGGACCACACTGCTCAGGCTGCACTCCCGTTGAGGTGACCCAAGGACTGCCCTTGTTATGCCAAGTCTGACCATGGACTGGCAGCATGGGCTCCCTCTCAGAGAGCTTTCTAGAAATGCTGAATGTCAGCATGTCTCCCCCACCCCTGACCTGTAGCATTACAACCTTGCCAGATATAGACTCATAACGCTAGTCATGAGTATCCACTTTGGGCTAGACCTCTTACAGAGATGATGTTGCTTTATGCTCTGATAGCACAGGAAGGGCAGCATGATTACCTTTTCCATAAATGAGGAAAGCGGGTCAGAGACGTTAAGTAACTAGGCCAAGTACATATAGTAAGTTACAGCCAAACTGGATTTTTTTCTCAGCTGTCTGACTCCAAAGCCATGGCGTTTAAGACTGCAGTATGTATATGCTTTATAGACATGTGTAGGTGTATAGATGTTTATGTATAGTATATATATGTATGTATATAATATATATTATGTGTATGTATATCTATATCATTCTAAGCTGGCCTGCAATTACCACCATTTGCCAGCTCTCTCTGAAGACCCAGAAATTCATTGGCAACTTGAGCGAGAGCGACTGTAATCCCAGGGAGACGTTCATTCTGGGGGCTCCCCAGTGGTCTAGCGCTGGCCTGGGCCGTGGGCAGCTGTGTGCTGGGGTCGGGCTGCAGCGGACCTGGAGCGGACAGCTCCATATTTCTGCTGAACAATGTCTGGAAAACGAACGTGCCTGCTGGTCCTGGACAGCGTCGTGTGCTAGCAAGACTCAAGTTGGAGCACTGGACTTCTAACTGCCCTTCTCAAGTGTGAGCTAGTTCGGACCCAGGCTCTTTGCCAAAGCAATCGGTTAGCATGCGGCCTCCTGGACGGGGATGGCTGCTAGTGTCCTAGGAAGACACGGGCAGCTAGGAGACAAAGACCACTGGGGGTGCTGACCAGGACGAGAAGAAAGGAGAAAGGCACAGAAGCGTCTCCCTTGGAGCCTACAGGGGTACCCCTTGTGAGACAAGGCCTCTCGGTTCTGCAGGCGCCCAGTTTGGGGAGCTGTATTTCGGCTGCCTTCCAAGGAATACAAGGCCCCTGGCCCCAGGGAGCAACAAGGGTCGGGGCTGAAGGACAGAGAGCAGTCCGGAGACTCTGCCACAGGCTCACAAAAGCCCTCTATGGGGTCTGCTTACCTCATTTAACTTTCACATTTACACTCTGGGACTTCATCTACCGCGCCAGATCTGCCTGCCAACTCCACCTGGGGCAAATTCCACGCCCCACGGGGCTCCTCAGGCCACAGAGTCAGAGGTGGCTCACAGCAAAGATGACAGCTAGTCCCCCCCACATCCCCCCTTGGCACCACTCACTCTCAGTCTGTGGTTGTCCTTTTGGGGGCTCTGTGTCTGTAGACGGCTGCCTCAATTCCACCCAGAGGGGAGTGACTTGAAGGCGAGCCCCGATTTTGTGTCCATCACAGACCCACAGCAGCACCTCTCTCCTTTGCCGGACCCAGGTGCCCCAACTGCCTGATCCGAAGTGCCATCCTTTGTCTTCCCCTGCCTGCTGCTCACTCCACGTGGCCAGGGAGCGCTTTCCATGTGCTGGGAGGGAGGACAGGCCCAACCGGGCCCAGGGAGGATCTGTTAGCTCACTCCTGGGGTGTCACCTCCACTCCCTTGGAAGTCCTAGCTGCTCAGGGCCAAGGCAGGCGAGGCTGGGCCTCCCACGGGGGTGAGTTCACGCTGCAGGCAGGCATCCCTCCCTCTCAGAGCGCTGGCCAGGAGCTCCCTGTGAGCCACAGATGCAGAGCACCCCAACACTCAACACTCCCTTCCTCCCATCCTGAATGGGGTCCCATGGCCCCCCTTTCCTATAGGGCTCCCCAGCCCCAACCAAGGAATGCACACCACCCCACTGCGGGTCCAGCACCCTGGCCAGTCACTCTTCCTCCATCAGAATCACGCAGTCAGGTCTAAGGTTGGCCAGCCCCTGCCCTTCACCTGTCAGGGGTGAGGGAGGACCACTCTCCACTGAAATCCACCTATCTGGGCGGAGTCAAAGAAGTCAGGAAACTCAGAGCAGGGAGAGGACTGTTTCTTCCCCGTCCCTGAGGAATTTCAAATGTTGGGCTCCCCTCCTCTTCTGAACAAGATCAGACCGTATCCTCCGGGGAGAGCTCCATCAAACACTGCTTCCCATTTGAATCAGTCCGTGGGAGGACAAGGGAGGAAGAGAAAGGAGAGCTGAGGAAGGTATTTTGGGAGCGGAGAGGAGGAAAAAGGAGGGGAAAATGTGGAAGAAAAACAGGGAAAGAGAAGCCAAGTGGGAAAGGGAGACAAAGTGAGGCTGAAAAAACTGCAAAGAAAAACTAAGCCCATTTTGAGGACAGCCCATTTCCTCACCCAGAGAGACGCAAGCTTTGGGTAAATCCCTCTCCTGGTCCAATTCTTGAGAACCCCTGGGGCCTAGAATCGGGCAGTAGTTCTAGATCTTCGCCTGGGAAAACATACTTACTAACATAACAATTTTCAGGTCGTTTCAGGGGCTCCTGGATTCCAGGTTAGAAACTACAACTTGCAGCCACGGCACTCTGCTTGGGAGACTTATCACGGCCACCCCAAGAGACCCAACTGTTGGAGTTGACTGAAGCAAGGGCAGGATGTGCTGATTTGCATGTAGTCCAATGTAAATATGCCATTGGCTTCACTGATAGGATTAAAAAACCCTAAATGCTTTCCTATTGTCACTATCCCCAAGATGGTACAAAAGCAAAGTGGGTTGTGGTCAAGGGTTCAGCTGTGAGCATCAGCGGTTATTACACAGTAAAAAACCACAAAAATAAATCTGCCACCGAGCCGGGGAACAACATGTGTGCGCGCCCTGGAATTAACCTTTGGAGATCCACGTGGCTATGATACCCATGTGCACAGCCCACCTGCTCCTCCCTTACCAGCTTGGCTAGGTCCTTATACAAGAATCGGCATTATGTGAAAATAGAGGAGGACCTCATCGGATGACAGCATGCAGGAGGGCTACATGGTGATGCCTGCCAAATCACTGAGGCCCTGGCCCAGCCCAGGGGACACACAACCTCCACTGTCACAGCCAAGGTTCACTTAGTGCTAGAACTGTCATGAATGTGCACCTGGATTTGCCATTGTAATTGTGAAATGTCAGCGAACAGAACGGTTTATAAGTGCGAAGTCAGTACGGTGCACAAATTTGAATGTGGCTAAAAATCACCGATGTGAGGCTATGGGCGACAGTAGAAGTTCAAATTCATTTGCAGCGTCCCCACGTGGATTGAGCCTGTGGTGAATCCCCACCGACCACAGTGCAGGGTGTGAATAGCCTGCTAGCAGCCAGAGAGTGAGGTAAAGTCGACAGTGACAGACGTCGTTCGGTTATAGGGCTTTCCATTTTTAATATTTTTTGCCTTCTTGTCTTTTGAGGTTTCTCTGTTTTGTTTCATCATTGTCATGGCTTTGGTGGTGGTGGGTTCTTGTCTGTGTTTTGTACAGTTTTCTATAGATGAAATCCAGGAGCGGTGAATCGATAGACAGTAACTGGACTAATAATTCCCCAGGGACACGGCAGAGGAGGGGGATAGGGAGAATGGGGACGAGAAGGAAGAAAATGATCTGAAATGAAGGTGGCGATGATTGCCCACGTCTTCTCAATATGATTGAACTACCGCATTGGTTGATCTGTGAATTCGATGCCAACGAAGCGGTCTAAAGAAAACAATGGAGAATCACCAATGTGCTCATTTAAAATGCTTATTCCTAGTCCCAGACCGAAGAGTCTGATTCAGACCAAATCTAGTGTGCCTAGGCGATTCCCATGCAAACAGTCCCCAGACACACCCGGAAGAAACATGATTCAGGTAGAAAATGGCAAGCCTTAGATGCTGCGTCTCTCTTCCAACAGGGGGTCAGCTGATCCCCTGCTACTCATTGTCAGAGCTTTCCTGAACCCCAGGGGGCAGGAGGTCCCATGCATACATGAAAGGGTTCCACAAGAACCCCGTCCACATCCACAGCAGTGAAGTAAAGTTTTCCTGTTCATGTGACAGACTCCCAATGAGACGAGACGGCTGCAAACATTTGTTACTATGAGAACATGAAATGCACAGAATATGAATTAGAAACATTGGAAGTCATGAAAAACGAACGGGAACACAGCATGCCCAATATGCCAGGCCTTCATGCCCTGAGATGAGCGAGCACTGGCCATTTTGAGTAAGACACCACCCCCACCCACTCCCCCACCCCCCAGGCAGTCTGCTTCGCTGGGCATGACAGAGAGGAGCGGCATCACACTGACCATCACAAGGGACATGTCAGGATCCACCCTGAAGCACAAACACTGCCACGAGAGGAAAATATACACACACGTGCAAGGAGCGCCGGTAACTATGATTGTTATTAACATGTACACACCAACCATTCAGGGCAAGGAGGAAGAAGGGGGCATTTTTTCCTCCCAACTTCTGCAGTCTAGAATTCATCAAACACACAATCAGGCTGCACAGATTACTACTGGTGTTTGGAAACAAAGAAAGAGAGTCAGCAGTGGGAACACACAGCCTTGACGACAGAAACCAAGCTGGAAATCACATGATCAGATTTTGCACAACTGATTTATAACAAAATACCTTATTTCAGCCACATCAATGGTGACTGTTCATGTAGACCTCACCGGATGGAGTCAAATCGACCACATCTGCGGGAAGAGACCACGGAGAAGATCAGGAGCGGAAGTCAGAGAGGTCAGGAGCCCAGTGAGGAACAGAGTGCTAATTGTTCCTGTCCACGTTCAAGTTGAAGATGAAGGAAATTCAAAACAAGCCCAGGAGATTCAAAGCATGGCCTTGAGTACATGCTACCTGAATTTTAAAATCCACCTAAAAAGTGGACATGAAATCATTGAACGCTAACGACCAGATGAATTGTGGGATGACATCAGGGACATCTTAACACGAACACAGCAAAGGACAGGAGGCACGTAAATCAAGGGTGGTATTTGGAAACTTGCTCTTGAGTAGAAAGTAGCTAAAGCAGATGGAAGAAAGGATGAAGAAATAAAGCTGCACAGAAGAGTTCACAGGGCAGCCTGAGAAGACACAATAAAGTCCTATCATAAAATGTACAAAGACAGAGTTGGAAAACCAAAACGGAAGAAAACAGTGAGCATTTTTCAAACTGACCTGAACTAAAAGAAAATAACTGAAGAAGCAATTTGAACCTCAAATTGCAAGGCTTAAGGGCTCTATGGACAAAATATTGAACAAGGCAGAAAGCAGGAAGTGTCAAAAGGAGGAGGAGGAAGAGGAGGAATATTGTACCCAAGAGTTGGCCAATATTCAATCATTCCAGGACACAGCATCTGATCCAGAGGCAAGGATCTTGAAAGAACAAGGCCAAGCTACATTGAAAACAATGGGGTGGGGGTGGGGGGGGGACAGGAATAGACAGAAAACCAGTTGAGATGTTTGAACCAACAAATGCAGCCTAGAAGCACTCATTTATTTCTGCCAAGAAGTTTGGAAGACTGCTACTTGGCCAACGACTGAAAATGACTTGTATTGGTGTCCATTCCAAAGAAAGGTGATCCAAGAGAACACAGAAATCCCGAAACATATCACTGATGCCACCAGTAAAATTTTGCTGAAAAGAATTCGAAGCTGGCCACAGCAGCACACTGACAGGGAGTTGCCGGGAATTCAAGCGCAGGAGAGGACATAGAACGAGGTATGGATCACTGCAGATAGCACAGAGATCTTGGCGGAACGCAAAGGATATCAGAAGGATATGTACCTGTGCGGATTTTAACACACTGTGGATGGCAAAGGGAAGAATGGGGTTTCCAGAGCACTGAATTATGTTCATGCAAACCTGTACCTAGACTAAGAGGCAGTCATTCTAACGGAAGAGGGGCTGCTTCATGGTTTAAATTTTAAAAGCTGTGTCTCGGGGTATCAGGGTTATAACCTTTCATCCTACTTCTTCAGTCTGTGTTCTGAGAAAATACTCCAAGAAGCTGGACGATGTGAGTAATGCAGAGTCAGGATGCAGGAAGACTCGTCACCAATATGCAATATGAAGTTGGCACCAGCTCACCTGCCGGAGGTCAACGACTACAACCTTCAATACGGCTTATGCCTCAATACCAAGAAAAAACAATCCTCACAATGGAACCCCAAAGCAACTGCCTGATGGAGAGAGAATGCTTTCATTTCACTTGGATGCCCCGCCCATGCTCATGGAAGCAGCAGTCTGAAATCCAGCAACACACTGCACTGAGAAAATCGGCTGCCAACGGCCAACGATCTCACATCGACGACTCAGGCGCACCAGACCCAAGTCACGCATTCCCAATGACCTCGCGGGCATGCAGGAGCTTGACAATGAATAAGGAAGCCCGAGGAATAATTCATGTCTTTGGGTTACAGTCTTGGGGAAGGGTATTAAATAAATCCTGGCCTTCCAGGAGAACAAACGAAAGCCAAGCCAGACTGCTCCTTACAAACAAGGACAGGAAGACTTCACGTCCTGTACGTTGGGCATGTCCAGTCCCGGGAGAAGGACACCGTGCTTGGTAAAGTGGAGGAAGAAGACCCTCCAGGAGAGGGGCTGGCAGCGTGAGTGCTGCCATCGCCGTGAGGCAGGTGCAGGACCAGCGGGGTTTGGATGACTGTGCTGTCGGACAAGGACGGCTTTGAGTCAGAACTGATGGACGGCACCGAACAAATACGACAAGACTCACTTGGTTGTTCTTGTTGGTTTGTTTATAGGAAATAACTAAAGTTCCTTTATTACTTTAGGAATCAGGAATGTGCATGAATAACTCCTACTATAATTATCATATTTAAATTCATTCAGATGGTGATTTCAGAGTCTCTGAATTCATTTTCATTTACTTTTTTTACTGTGGTGAAATATATATCTACCGCACAAAACTTTGCTGTTTGGGCCATTCTGTTGTATTTACTCACTATTTTAACAGCATGTCTACTTTATCTGCTTTGGGATGTGCGTAGTTTTTTTAAAGAGCCCTGTGACAATATAGCGAGTTACATGTTGGGCTGCTAACCCCAAGGTTAGCAGTTCAAAACCACCAGCCCCTCCAAGAGAGAAAAATGAGGCTTCCTACTCCCCTAAAGAGTTCCAGTCTCGGAAACCCACAGGGGCAGTCCCACCCTGTCCTAGAGGGTCGCTGGGAGTTGCAAGGGCCTCGGCGGTGGCCGGGAGTTGCTGTTGTTAACTTCCTACAGCCAGAGGTCCCTTGAAGAAATCTAGCAGTTTGATTCCTGCCAGATTCAGAGGAGCCAGGAAAAAGTTTCATGGAAGAACCATTGCCCAAATAGTAGTAATACTAAATAATGTATTATTGCCTACAATATCCGGTAAGCATTCATTTTCCGGGAAGAAGTTAGGCATGAAAAAAACTACCTCAAACTAAGGAGGGAAAACAGAGAATGCTCACAGCTCAGAGAAACACATCATTTTTATGTACAAGATTATTTCTAATCCTGAAAACGTGCCCTTCCAGGGTGCTATCATTTCCATTACACAGATGAGCAATCTCAGAGGGGTCAAGTGATTTGCCCAAATTTGCATAGTCAGTAAGGGGCCTGTGTTCTAGGAGCATGACCATGAATCCGGTCTTCAGTGTCATTAAACATCATCTTCCCTATCAGCGCATGCTCCTCATCTCTCTGATTCTCTACAGTGCCCCAGAACCCAGCACCCACCCAGCTTCCATAGCTCACTGTTGCCCTTTTGCCCATGCCGCCACAATGGGACGTGCTCCTAAAGAACATCCCCAGGCCCAGCCGAGGCCAGACCAGGCTCTAGAGTCACTGAGATGAGGTAGCACGGTTACCACGGTGAGTGTGAAGTCACTGATGACCACAGAGCTGGAGGGAGGTGGTGGGACCCTCCTGGCAGGTTAAACAAGTGTGGAGGGATCGGGCCTCGATTTGATATGCAACACAAAGATCTAGAAAAGTGGCCGAATTATCTGCTCCCATCCGGTCAGTCTGGTTTCATTGTATTGACCCCTCAGCTGGCATCGTGGGCCACAAGGGAAGTAAGATGAAAACACACGGGAGGGAAGGTCCGAGACGTCTTTGTTTTAAAGGATGTCATACATACACATAAACTGCTTCAATGGGGAAGGAGGACCCACTGCTGGATGGGGGGGGTGTATGGACAGAGGGGTCTCCCCTTGCAGCAGGCTCTCTTTCCACTCCACCCCTCTGCTGAGAATCAGTCACTTTCCTATAACTCTTACCCTGACACAAGCTGCCCTGATGAATAAGTTTTATGATTGTGCCATGGTCAGGTTTTGTGTCAACTTGGGCGGGCCAGGATTCTTCCATGATCTGATCTAACACACTGTGGTCAACCCCTTGACAGGATCTTTTTCGAAGCAGCCAAGTAATTGTGGGGAGAACAGGCCTCCTTGGTCCCATCACCGCCATGATAGGTTGAGGCAGGGTTCTTCCCGAGTGTGGCTCTGAGTATAAACTGACTGTAGAAGCTGGGCCTCTCCTGCTGCTGCGTTTGGGTCCTGCATCTGGTTCCATGACCTCCTATTGTATCTATCACCTGTCGCCATCAGCAGGCTGCTGACCCTGGATTCCTTCAGTCAATCTGGGATTCAGTCCACTCAGCATCCACCAACCTCTGGTCTGCTGGCTTTGTTTTCCTGCTTTCTGTTCATCAACCCCTGCTCATCGGTACAGGATCTGGGAGAAGCCTTCAGTTGACATCTGACACATGGACTTAGAATTAGGCTTACCCACCTCTACCACTGTGTGAGGCATTAGTCGATATCAGATGGGTCACTGGTTTTGCGTCTCTAGAAAACCAGCCTAACCAGACTGTGTCCATCTGTTGTCTTGTCTCCCTGTCTCCCTGATTGGTTTGCCCATTCATCCACTCAGCAGAGTTTAACCAAGAGCTGGCCACACCTCGGGAACTTTCTTAGATAAAAAGGTAATCAGGTAGTGCACCGACATTCACTGTAGCACTACTTCCCGTAGCCAGGAGAGGCAAGCCATGACATCCTTGTCAACAGAAGCAAAATGTGGCACTTAAAGGATTATTATTGAGCCATAAGGAGAAAGCGAAGCCTTGGCACATTCTACCACATAGATGAACCTTGAAAACGTGACGCCGAGTGAACTAAGACCCTCACAAAAGGATTACTATTGTATGATGTCCCTTGGATGAACTAGGCACACATCTCGAACCACAGTTTACTAGCGGCTCCTGGGGATGAGAGGGAGAGGGGAAGGGGTGGGGTGGGGGGCTGGCTTATGTTGATGGTGGAAGTCCCTAGGCTAATCTTTACAGGAATAAATAACCTCAACCCTCCCCTTCTGAGCAGCAGGTGGGTTTGAACAGCCGACCTTGCAGTCGGCCATCCAACTCTTACCACACAGAGCTACCCTTCTCCACCTTCCAGCACTGGTACTTTCTCATCTAGGCCATGCCTCCCACGTTGGGAAGCAGGGGGAGTTGGGCAGGTGTGTCCCATATAGGCCCGGTTCAGAGCTGTGACATGAATGTGACGGGAAGCAGCAGCCTAGAAAGCTGTCTTTCAAGGAAGAAACCGAAAACCAACCCCCCACACCCCAACCCTCAAGTCATAGGGAGAGTCAGACTTCTGATTCTAGGTCAGAGTTTGTCCTTGACACTGACCAAGGGACGATGGTGCAAGGTCAAGAAGGGAACACAGCCCACTGACTTTCAATAGAAGACAAACTTGGCCATCAAATTATGAAACACTGAGAGTCAGATATTAATATTCTGTCCCTAGGTTCACGGAAGGTGGTGGAAAGAACCCTGGCTTCCTGTCTCCACGTATCACACCCTTTCAGCTCTGGTCTCCTTGGGCCGCTTCTCAGAGTGCTCTTCACACGGCACCCCCGGCTTATTCTGCCATTCAGTCAATGGCGGGGCGGCCTCCGTGTGAGCCTTGCAGCTAAGCGCGTGGACACTGAAGTCTGACCGCCAGGGTTCAGATGCTGGCTCCAGCGCTTGCCAGCGGTATGACTGGGCAGGGGCACTGGCGGCACAGTGGGACACGCACTGAGCTGCTAGCCACCAAGCCAGCGGTTCAAACCCATCAGCTGCTCTATGGGAGAAGATGAGGCTGTCTGCCCCGGTAAAGATGTGTAGTCTCAAAACCCACACGGGCAGGTCTGCACTGTCCTCTGGGGCTCTATGAGTCGGAATGGGCTGGATGGCAGTGGGGCAATCAGTGGAGCATGAGCAAAATACTTCCCCTCTCTGAACCCCGCTTTCTCGTCTTTAAGGTGGGGACCATCAAAGTCCATAGATCCTTTGAATAGAGCAAGAGTAAAATGGAATGTAAGGTGTTCCGCACAGTGCCTGGTACACAGAGCATGCTCAATACACATTAGCTAGTTAATGAAGCACTCGTCAGCTGAGCCAAAGGTCAGCGGTTCAAACCACCAGGGGCTAGATGGGACAAGACCTGGAAATCTGCTCCGATGGAGATTTCCGCCGAATGAAGCCCATGAACAGTGCCACTCTGTCTGCTGGAGTCCCTCTGGGTCAAACACCCCTTGACGGGCACCCAACACATCATCATCAGTGCCTTCTTCGGCCACCTCCCAGCCTTGAATTCAAGAAGTTCGCAGCACCATGAATGGACCCACAAACGTTGCCTTTTCCTCTCTTCGTTGTGCCCATCTCCAGGTCCCACGCCAGTTGCCATGTCAACCCTCTTCAGAGTTGAGTATTCGATATGTTGTTCACCCCTCACCACCCCCGAGTGTGCCCTCTGGCCCCCGCGCCCCCTCTTAACCAAGCAGCCCGCTTGACTTCCTCCTCTGCGTGCGGGCTGAAATGGACTCCGGGCATCGCAGAGTACTCGTTTATCTGGGCCACTTGGGAAGGAATGTCTGACAAGGGCAGATTCCACTGCTCTGACGAGGGGGAGACAATCAAGGCGGAAGCCTGTTAGGAAACCAGCTTGAGAAGATAAACGTGGGCAAGGCTCATTCTATCTAGTCTCCACAGAGGGACGGCTCCAAAGCCCAGCGCGTTTGAGCTTTCCAAGATGCCCAGTGTAGTCATGTTTTCCAGGGCAGTGACAGGAATTCTGAGAAGAATAAGGGACATTGTCCTTTCCCAGTTCTAAGTCTGTATTCAGGGGACAGACGCTGTTTTCTCGCGCCAACAGTGGTCCCGTGCAGGGAGCTGCAGCCTGGGACCCAGGAGCGGCACCAGAGCAGGCGGAGAGGCTCTGGGTGGGAAGACGAAGCCCACCAGAACCCCCACAGGCGGACTGAGTGCAGACGGAGAGTCAGTTTGGTGTCCTTGTGCTGACGACCTGAGTGGCATCGTGGGGCTGGAGGAAGGACAGGCACTGGCGTGGTGGGTTCATGTGCCCAGTGTCCACTCTCTCAGGCGGTCGGTCGGGTTATCAGTGCCTGAGCCCACAACCAGTGGGGTGAGGTCAAATGAATGTCTAAGGCAGGGTCCTGGGATGCCCGTTTGATTTCAGGTCAAGAATGAATGAACGTAAAATAAGCCAGCCATAAAATGACCAGTATTGTAGCATCCTCCGTCCAGGAGACAGGCAAAGGTAGAGAGGCTTCCGGGGGTGGGAGGACAGGAAAGGGCCATTGGAGCTTAGGTTGCCCACTCACGGTGCCCTTGCGGGGCAGAGTAGAACCGTGCCACGGCTGCCCAAGGCTGCCATCGTTCTGGTTCTGCAAACGGACGGCCACATCTCCCTCCCGAGCAGCTGCGGGCAGCTCGGTGCTGAACCAGCATCCGTCACCACGGCTCCCGTGAACCAGGGAGAATTTGGAAAGAGACGGTGGTGGTGCTTACAGACATAGTGAGCCAGTGCCACTGACTCGCCGCTATGTGTGAAAGTACGCTGACCTGGCAAAGGTTTTCAGATAGCTCTCAAAAAACATCAAAACCTCGCTGCCATCGAGTCCATTACGACTCCTGGCCACCCTCTAGGTCAGGGCAGAACTGTGGGTTTCCAAAACTGCAGCTCTGCACGGGCGCAGTGAAGAGCGGCTGGTGGTCTCAAACTGCTGACCTGGCAGCTAGCAGCGCGAGGCATTAGCCCTGTGCCACTAGGGGGCGCAAAAGTTGGTGGGAAACGGAATGAAAAGCCCGTGGAATTTTCCCACAACTTTTCAAAGCCGCCTCGTGTATATATGCTTTGCCACAATAAAACGATTTAACAGCAAAAAAGACAAACTAAAAAAACCTTCCCTGTTAGAAACAGCAGTAACAATGGCAAGAGAGCAATCAAAAGACTCATTGGTTAAAAGGACTCTTGTTTGTAGGACAGAGAGAGAGAGATAGAGAGAGAGGTGTGTGTGTGTGTGTGTGTGTGTGTGTGTGTGTGTGTGTGTGTGTGTTCTCTCCAGCTGGCGGCAGGTGGGGAGCTCAGGTGGAACAGAGGTGGGTTGGAGGGGAAGGCCATTGGCAAGGAAAGAGATCATTAGAACAACCGAGAATGAAGTCAGGGCGCTGCTTCACAGCTGTGTCGGGCCTTCATCTCCACCCTGCCTGCTGCTCCCCCCCCCCCCCCCCGGGGCAGCCTGGGCCTCCCCTGGTCTGACGATGGTGACCGGCCCTGAGCAGCTCCCGGACAGCCACCACAGCAGCCGGCACTCTCCTTTCCAGAGCGGAAACCCCAGGGGGTTCCAGCACCTTGACTTACAAACAAAGCAAAAGCAATTGACCTTGCAAAGCACTACTGATTTCTGCGTCTCCAGAACTCACGACTGAGTGTTCCAGCGATTCCTAGTTACTCTGTGTGCCTGTGTTCTTGCTTTTCTACCTAGAAAAATGAGCAAATTCTCAATATAAGATAGATCATCAAGTCTCTGTTTGTACTGTATTCCCCTTGGGACTTCTGGAGCGCTGCTACATTCAATAAACTTGACAACCATACCTGCTGTTGGAGCTCCATGTATGTTTTTAAGAAAGGAGAGAAAGGGCTATATAAAAATCACTTCTGTGTCTTAATTTTAACTTTACATCAATACTTGAAGGGCACTTGGTTTGCTTTATTTTGGTAAAAGCCGGCCACCAGAATGAGAACACTCCAAGCTGCTTAGTCTTGGGTGATGACGCCAGTGCCACGGCTTGACCAAAGAGCCTACCTTCGAACCTACCGTGCTGGCACAGGATGTTGGAACAGACCACATCTATTGCCCATAAAGACTCTGCACCTTGCTTCCTGATAGTTACCCTGGCGGAGCAGTGCGTTACACAAGGGCAGCAGTTCAAACCGACTGGGAGAAAGATGAGGCTTTCCGCTTCCTTCCAGATTTACAGTCTTGGACACTCAGAGTCACAGTCCTACTCTGTCCTGGAGGGCCACCATAACGTCCGAATTTGGCTTGGGGTTTTTTGTTGTTTTTGTTTTTTTTGCTTCCTGATAACCTACCTCTTTTGAGCCCTTTTCTTCCCAGGAAAGCATCCCATTAGTTAAGGACAGACACGCACTTCAGGTCACCCGGAGCAAAAGTCACCATTAAGATGTCAGCAGACAAACTCGGAAGACATCTGATAGCGGGGGGTCCAATAAACCCTATCTATCCTGACAAAAATTCTAACCTGTCCTAATGCACATTTGTGCCGTTCCTGGGACACTTGTTACATATTGAGGCTCCCCCAGTGGGAGCCTGGTGGGCACGTCTAAAGCCGCAAGCTCCCCTTTTCAGGACGTGCCGTGCTCTCTGCTTGACCAATGAGGTAAAGCTTCCCCGCCCCCCTCTGTTCAGCTTCGCAGCCGAACCTGAGCAACACCTGCGTTGGCCACAAAATGTTCCCCAACAGTATAAAAGTCCCACATGTACAATTCCACACGAAGTACATGTTTCATGCCGGACCATCATGTCTGCGCCCCTTTTCCAGGCTATTCCCCCACGATTAATATACACCCTGTGCCTGACAAAACCCCCTCCTTCTCCCTCCTGTCCCTTCCATGGTGACCTTGCAGAATGGTTAGGTTCTGCATTATTTCATGGACATTATATGGTGCAGTAGTTACAGATGGAGTTGCAATCTGCATGGTCAGCAGTTCAAAACCACCAACAGCTCCACCAAAGACTGGACTTTCTATTCCATAGACAGTTACAGTCTCAGAAACCCACAAGGGGGTTATCATGAGCCAGCGTTAACTCGATCGCAGTGAGTTTCACTTGGGGATGTGTGTGTGTGTGTGTGTGTGTGTGTGTGTGTGTGTGTGTGTGTAGATAGGCGTATATGTGTGTATAGCTCAAAGTGGCCAGACGTCCCACTTTTGGCGGGACAATCCCGATTTTTAATAATTTTTCCCGCAGCCCCGCGGTGTTTTGAAAAAGTCATGATTTTTTGGAAAGAATGCACGACAAGCTAGGGTGTACGGTCTTCGGCTGCCATGTGGCGATTTTGCCAGGAGGTGAGTTTGATCAATGGTGTCCCGCTTTACCAATGTGAAAATCTGGTCGCCTTAGTATAGATACACATTTCCATACAGTGTCAGTCCTTGACAACGGACTTATTCCACTCGGCACACTGTCCCAAGGCTCAGCCATGGCCAGCAGCAGGACTCCATTTCTCTCTTCAAGTTGCATAAATAAGCATGATGTTTAATAAATAATAAGCTGTAACTACAAGGTAGCATGTACCATCGAATCACGTTCAAGACCGAGTCATTGGCAACTGGCAACAAGTGGCCACAAATCTCATCCCAATATGAATAAAAGCCTGCAAGGCACCATCGTGGGAGGAAATGTTTTCTGAGGAGCAAGTTCTGAGCGAGGGGACTCGGTGGCATGGTGCTTATGCCCTGGGCTGCCATCCCCAAGGCCAGGAGTTTATCAAAAACCCACCATCTGCTGTGGGGACAGACAGGCATTCCACTCCCGGAAAGCGTTTTGGTCTCAAAAACCCACGGAGGCAGTTTTACCTTCTCCTGCAGGGTCACGTGGAGTTGGAATCAACTCAATGACAATGAGTTATTTAGAGGGGTTGGGTTTTTTTTGGGGGGGGGAGTGACCTCTGATAGGACTATGGATTGGTTTCTTGCTTCCTTTGCTTTTTAAAAAAAAAAATTCTTTCAAACTTTCTGTGATGCGTGTGTATTGCTCAAAACTTTACTTGGTTTTCCAACTCTACTAGTCCCTCCCTACCCATGGGACGAAAGCTGGCCTCGGTCCTGACGATGCAGGGACCGGGCCATGAGAATTCATTTCTGCCCGAGATCTCCTTACATCCCATGACTATTCCCTGGACACACTATCTGTACCAGAAATCGGAGTCTGAGCCAAAGGTGACCTCACGGAGGTGGTCCTGAGGGAGTGCACTGTCCATAAAGGTCCCCAGGAGACCACGCCCTGTCAAGTCTCTCTCTTGGCAAGAATGGAGGGGAGGCCCTCGGAGAAGGCAGCAGGGAACCATGGGAGTCGGCTCCTTCGGTCAGCTGTGTAGCCACGGCCTGAGGAGTCTGGGTGTAAGCTGCTTCCAGAAGCACTGGGAGTCCTAACAGCTGAGAGTTTTCTGAGCTTCCCTCTGCCTCCTTAGGCGAAAGCCTCTTCCCCTTGGGTAACTGGGGCACGTCTTTTCCTTGAACCTCTAAGAGCCACTTCCTTCCAGTCCTCTGCTCCCCGCACTGTTGCCGGAGCCCCAGCTTCCTGAATGCCCCATCGGGATAGTGCAGCTTTGCACGCTTACAGTGTTCCCCTGCTCAGGATCGCCCCGCCAGGTTAGCACCAGGTGTACTTCAGGGTAAGCTTAACGTCCACTCAAGGTGGCTTTCGTCCTGAAGACCACGCTGATTCCCTCCTACACCAGCAGCTTGTTCATTGATCCTGGATAAGGTTTAACCCAGGCATGACGTTATTTGGTTAAGGCAGAGACTGTGTCTCATTCTCCTGTGTACATCAAACGTTTAGCAGCAGATCTGCGCAAGGTGGGCCTCGACCAAAGTCTGGTGGTTACCTGATTACACTGGAGGAGAGAGGAAAGGGAAGGGGCAGGAGGGCGACAATGAGGGATCAACAGGAACACGGGCTAAGGAAGAACAAGTTGGAAATGAAGGACTTCCGGGGAGTGGGGGTGGGGATGGGATAAAACCCAAGAATACTCTGTGAAAACTGAATCCCTCCAGGAATAAATGCATCTCCCCATTTCATCCTGAGGTTTAATTTCTAAGTGTCCTAGCTGGTTATAACAGAAATGCCACTAGTGGGGCATTACAAAGGAAACTTTATTCTCTCACAGTTTGGAGACGAGGTGTTTGAATTCAGGAACATCTGTGGGCTTGGTATTCCATGGAGATCTCCCGCTGCCTGGTCATCAATCTTCCCCTGAGTCTAGGAGGTTCTCAGCATAGAGACCCCAGGTCTGCGCCCCTGGCTCTTCTTTCTCGGTGGTGCATAAAGGGGATGCAGGCCGCACCCCAAAGAAACTCCCCTTATGTCAGACCAGGGCTGTTACCTGCGTAAGGGTGGTGCATCCCACTCAAATCCCTTACAACTCTTCAGCTGGTTACCGCAGAGCACATCCTGGGTTTTGATTATACATAATCGCCAAATTACATCAGTCCATAACTACCAAATCACTCAGCATCGTGGCCCAGCCAGCTTGACACATGTGGGTGGGGTGTTTGGGAGCGATACAATCTGATGATCCATGATGCTAAGTGCAGGGGCGGGCAGTGCAGTCTTTAAGGTGGCTGTTCCGGCCAGTCTCTAACGCCCACCAAATATCCTTTCCCTCCGGTAAGAAGCTGGAGTGAAGATTCTGAGTGGCTTCACCTGGGAGTAGTTGGGAGCAGGATGCCTTGGAGTGAGAGGAGGAGGGATCTCCTTGCTGGGAGTAGTGAGCACCCTCTGGACCTAGTAAAGCTGAGTGCAGGAGGTGACTTGTGGTGTGGCGTGCCTCTGGGGCACTTACTTGGGGAAGTTGGACTTGCTGACCCACAGAAGTGGAGCTGAGTGCCTTTGGGCTGAGGCTTACTGGAGTGGGCCCTTAATTCAGGGAGGTGGGTTCAGCTGATTGCCTTTCAGGTTCAGGCTTACAGCAAAGTGGTATGCTCCTTTGGGCATGTATTAGCAGACCTGAAACTTTGCAACATGTCCTAGGAAACAGCTACCTTGAGCATTTCTTTCGGCGAGTTTCTGTGTAGCCATTGCAATGAACATTAGAACCAGAGAGAATGCGTACAGAACTAAAATAGAGAACCTTGATTAAGACATTTCCTAAGTAAGTAACCCATTTCTCGGTTTATTTTCAATCTCAGTGAGCCTGACGCCCAACTGGCTTTTTCAGTTTTAAGTAATACCAAACTGTTATATAACCCTCTACCTTTTTTTGTAGGTAACATTCTCATATATTTTAAGGACAGAGTCTGTATTTTCCTCAGAACCATTCCTGAAATGCCCTGCATGGTTGCGCTAATCTACTTACCCACTCTGGCTATCCACTGTCCAACAGGTAGCAACTCCAGGCAGGGGTCTCAGCCTGTGTGAGCCACAACCCCGCACCCCAGCCATGCACCAGCATCCTTGGTGACGAGAGCAGCCACACACAGGGTAATGATGGAACAATGGGAGGTTCCCGGCAAACATGGGGATACCAGAGGGAGCTCAGAGATGGGGTGGGAAAGGAGAGCAGGGGTGCTGGAGACAGGAAGAAGGAAGAGGGAAGGGGCTTCAGGGCCAGGGGAGAAAGAGGATAAGCCAGCCCCTCACGCAAGGAAGGCAGTGGACATTGGTGGGCAACATTGCCACCTCTTCCAACCCCCACGGGCTCAGCAGTGATATGAAAGAAGAGCCTAGCATGCCTCACACACAGACAGGGGACACCTGGTGAGTGTGGAGTGACAGGGAGAAGGGCAACCAGCGCCAGAGACGGAGTGTGGCCCCTGACACTACCATTACACTATGACCTTTGGAGCCTAACCAGGCGGATAAGCGAGGGATGAGTGTAGTCTGAAAACTCTCAAAATGCGGAAGAAGGCTCTTGCCATCACTCTGGAAGCTTTTCACAAGGCAAATTCCGAGTTTCTGACAGTATGATTAAGTAGTAACTCAGAAGGTCATGCCTGCTGAAGATAACACATCTCAATGATTACATGACACACAACCAGGAATCCTATTGTGACAGACAATCCACCAATGAAAAATACCTTCTTCACATCTCCTCTACGTTATTTTAAGTGACTTAAAAAAATTACCCCAAAACCTCAGAAACCAGTTTAAAACCTTATCGCTCAGTTTCCCACAGATGGTTCCCAGAAACTCAGGTACAATCCACACAATGGTCACAGTACAGAACACGTGATTTTAAAGTTTTCCAAAGCAAGAGAGGCAAAGATCTCTCACAAAAATAAAATGTGCTCATGTTCCTTCAAAGAAGAAAAAAAATGTAAATAAAAAATTCCAAGTTTTTAAACTTTTAAGTGTATTGTCTGCCAATGTTGGGCTGACAGGCTGAACACATGCACTTAATTCTGTTTCCTCCTCAAACCCCACTGATCTATGGTAAATAATGTTTTTAATGAAAGGAGACTGTGAACAAACAAACAAACCCCACTCTATTTGGCTTTTATCTTTGGCCAGCTAACCTCAGGAAGGAGAGGAGCATGATTTCAATCATGCACATACAATGAGTCAATCATAACTGCAACGTGGCCAAACAGTGCTTCCCAAAGTGACATTACTGGGCCCTGGAGGTGCTGGACCGATCAGGAGGCTGCAAAAGCAGATACCTACACTTTATCCTGGATGATGGGCTCTAGTGCAAACGATTTTCATTTTGGGGTGGGCGGAGGCAGTTTATTGAGGTTTTGAGTTTTGGGTTTGTTTTTTTTTCCCGATGGTAGGTAAAATAAATCTGGGAACTTATGATGTATACGAAAGCACTCTCACAATAGCATCTCATTTTGAAATTTCAGAATGTGAAGTCCAAAAGAGCACTCTATATACTGACTGACAGTTGCAAACAAAGAACTCTGGTGCAGAATGGCTCTGGACCTCACAAAAGTGATATTAGAAGCAAGGAGGCAAAAAATCAATATTCTGAAGGAAAATCATTTCACTAGAAGTTCGATACCCAGCCAAACTATCAGAGAAGTGTGAGCCTAAACTTACTGCCATTGAGTCGGTGCTGATTCATAGCAATCTTATAGGCTAGAGTAGAACTGCTCCTGTGGGCTTCATAAATCTTTATGGGAACAGAAAACCTCATCTTTCTCCCATAAAGCAACTGATGGTTTCAAACTGCTGGCCTTGTGGTCAACCCACTACGTTTGTAACCGACTGTGTGTGTAACCCACTATGCCACCAGGGCTCTCAGACACATGGTGCCTCAAACTGTAGACTTCCCATGTTCCCTTGAAGTTACCCGAAAACCAGTTACTAGAAAATCAGGATGATGTGGAATACAGAGACAGGAGATCCAACAGAGAAGAGAGGCACAAAGAGGCTGGTGAGTGCAGACCCTGGGGGGACAAGTGGACGTGAACTAGAAAGTAACCACCCAGATGGATCAGTGTGATGAGCACATGTTGAAGGTTGTCTTTGCCAAGATCCTTGCAGCTTGTACCCAGGACACTGGGTAAGCCTGTTTCAGGCCAGATACGTGGTGGACTATTAGCTGCAAGGGCCATGGCTTAAACTCACCAGCCAATCCCCAGGATAAAGATGAAGTAATCTCCCCAAGGAGCTTTACATCCTTAGAAACCATCTATAGGGTCAATGGCTATGAGTCGGAACCAACTGGACGGCAGGTTTTTGTACTGACCGTGTTCTGATGAACTCTCCCCTGTGTCCTTCTGCTTCGCCTCACAGAGTGTTGTTCTGACCTACTCCTGAGACTAGCAGTAGGCAGTTATGAGCTGAGGAGCACAGTCCAGAGGAGCAGTCCAGTGCCTCCCCGCTGACCATCTAGCACCTGACACCTCTCAGCCCTTCCGGCCGCCCTCATCTGTGCCCTTTCCATACACAGCTAATGGCTCAGATGACTTCTAAATAATATACTGCTTAGGAATGAATATCGATTCAGTGAGTCTACCAGAAAGGCAGTGAGGTGAATTACCAAAAGTCAGGCAGTGATGGCGGGGAAGGTGGAAGAAGCAACAAGGCTCTCCTAGGGAACTTGTTGTCGGATGCTGTCAAGTTGATTTCCAACTCACAGGGGTCCATGTGGCAGGGGCACGAGCAACGTCCTACTTCTTACCAGGTGACACTTTGCTAGTCTTTGGCCACTAGATCTGTTTGATATTATCTCCTCCATATAAGGAAAGTCTTGTCTTACAATCAAATATTTTTCTAGATGAATTCGAATGGGAAATGTGGATGCCCCGTGATTCTCTCCCTATCTAGGGCAGCTCGCTCCCAGTGCTCCCTCCGATGCACTTCATTTCGCTGAGGACAGCTCGGTTCCCTCACGAGGGAAGGAGCTCCACTGTGGGGGCTGGAGGCAGGTTGTCTGGAGAGGCCGGAGAGCTCCTTGACTTTTCCACAAGTTTGAGCGTCAGCTCTTAAAAACTGCCACGAAGACAAGATTGAGCTGAAAGCCAGGAGTTTTCCATCTCTAACTTAGAGGTCTAGGGACATTAGATGCTCAAGAGGGTATAAAATGTGGTGGTAAGAGGTTGGGCTCTGGAGCTAGGCTGTCTTGGGTTGATTCTAAACTCTACCGACGATGCAACCTTAGTGGAGGAATTTATTACCTCTCACCGCCTCAGTTTTTCCACGTGTGACGTGGGGACCATCCTATTCCCTAGCTCTGGGTGTAGGAATTTAATGCATTCTCTCATGCAAGTCACATAAACCAAGGCTGGCATAGAGTAAGTGCACCATAAACCACACTCGCGGCCATCGAATCGATGGCAACTCATATGACCCAGAGGGCAGGGTGGAAGTGCCCCTGTGTGTTTCTGAGACTGTAACTTTTTATAGGAGTAGAAAGCCCCATCTTTCTCCCTTGGAAGGGTTGGTGGTTTTGAACCGCTGGCCTTGCAGGTAGCAACCCAACTCGTAACCACTACCCCACCAGAGCTCCTTAAATGAACAATGAAAGCCATTGGGATCATGGAAAATGAAGGGCTCTCAGGGTTATAACCTGCTAAACACTCAGCTACTGATCGACAGGCTGGAGTCTGGACCACACCTCGGGCTCTGTAAGTAGGGCCCTGCTGGCCTGCTCTCATGAGCACAACAGTCCAGGAGACCGCGAAGCACCCACCAACACCAAGGACAGACAACTGTCTCACTCTTTCCATCAAAAGGCCCAAGTGGGGGTGGCTGGCTTTCTCCTGGCCTCCCAGGGTTCCACAGCTTCCCCCATCTGTAATTATTCGCAAACTGCCGGGGCAAGTTTGCATGCAGCGGGCAGCACTGTAACAGCTTGTCTCAGCTTTTCAGCACTCGGGATGAGGCACACGCAGCTTGCTCCTTGGCCAGGCAGCTGGTCTACAGAGCCAACAGCGGGCATGTGAGACAACTCACTCTACACAAGGGAGTCACAGGAGACCCGGGGCCACATGGAGGTGCACGGGCAAGAGCACTGGCTTGGGTGTGGCTCTGTGTGACCTGGTGAAGTTACCCAACCACTCGTTGTCTGTTTCCTTGCCACAGAACCCAGCACTCCATCCATGTGCGACACCCTCGGCTTCTGGGGTTCCAAGTGCATGGAGGCTTGCTCTTCAGCCTCGTCACCCACGCAGGGAGAACAAGGCCAGTCATAGGCACCAGTCACCTGGAAGGCCACCCTCAGCCCAAACTGACCCGGTGCAGGGGCCGGCGTGCCTGGGCCTCTCTCCTCTCCTGGAGGCAAGGCTGGGAACAATGTTATCACTTTTTCAAACATAGGTCTAAATGAGTTGCTACTCCAGACAATTGGCAGGTGCCCAGTTCGTAGATTATTCCGCCAGACAGTTGAATGCATTGGCCATTGGTCAAAAATGAGGTCACGGCAATCGTATGTGCTTTAACTGGAAACGTCTGGTGAGAAACAATCGTCTGTTTGGGTGTTTGGGGAGGGAGGGGGTATTTTAAAAAAAACAAAAAACAAGTCTTTATTCTAGGACTCCCTCAATCTGCCTTGCTGGGCACATGGCTCAGGAGCAAAAGGGCCTCTTCTTCAAGGTCCAGTTGGGTTTGATGTGAGTGACAGATCCTGACTCGTATGGCAGCGAGCCCCCCACCCCCCCCCGATGCCATCGGATCTGTAGGAAGGCCGGGCCCATCAGGCCAGATCCTTGCTCTCACTGTCTAACTCGCACAGGCAGGAAGGGGCTAGGGAGGCTCTCTGTCCCAGCTTACTTTCTCTCTCTCTCTCTCTCTCTCACACACACACACACACACACACACACACGGAACAAAACACCACTTGTGGGGGTGGAAATGCAATGAAAAGACAATGAGACGGTCCCATGCACTTTTAAAGGCCCCTCCTCCGTGCAGTGGACAGGGAGACTCAGAAGCATGTGTATATTTGTGTGTTTATGAAAAGAATGGTTCTGAAGCTAACAGAGCTGTTTCCCCCACAGGCTGCAGAGCCCCTTCAGCGGACAGACATTCAGAGACAGGCCACCTGCCCGCCTGCTGCAGGAAAGCGGCACCCCCTGATTTTCCAACAACTCATCCACACTCTTCTGCAAGTACTGAATTCTACTCTAAGCAGCTCCACTCCTTAGAAGAAAGAAATCCAGGTGGAAGATGTTCAAAGGCGCCGTTTCTTCCCGGCTGCAACCCTTCCTTCCTTCTTCCCTCCCTTCCTTCCTTCTTCCCAAGAAGGTCTGCCTGAACTTATAACCTGACGCCGCCCTGGGCCGGGCCTCCACGCAGGCATTGTGCGCTCGGGCCAGCGGCTGCCTCTGGGGCAGACGGATACCTGCGGCAGCTGCCAAGACAGGAAGGTCGGCGCCTCCGCCAAAGGAGGCCCGGGTGTGTCCGTCTCCCAGGAGACGGCGGATAAAGGGCGCATGGGGCTGGCTTGTCCACCCCTCCATCCAGGCCCAGAGCCTTTTCCTCTGTACTGTCTTCATTCCCTCCCATCCCAAACGCACACTCCCACATCCAACCCCGGAGCTGGGCAACACTGAGAGGACCTGATCACTCTGTCCCCAAAGGCACTTGTGCGGTTGTGATAGGCCACCTGGCAGGAGCCCTGGCAGCCAGACTCCTCAGGGGCTCCCAGAGCATCCACCTGTGTGCACCACCCAGGAGCACATCCTACCAGCAGGGGCCTGGGGCCCGGAGACTGTGTACCAGTGGGTCTAGGCAGACAGACGCCCACCCCCTGGTCACTCTCTCCCCTCAGCACCACAGCCAAGGGCAGAGCCCGTGCACATTCAGGCCCAGCTGCTGGTGGCCAGAGCCCCAGGTGGAGGGAAGCACAGACATGGAGATTCCATCGAGTAAATTCATAAACTTTATGGACGACACCACCAGCCCTATCGGTGGCGAGCCCTCCAAGAGCCCCGCCCGTGACTGGCCTGGACTGTGACTAGACAGTAACCCGTGCAGGCGCACAATGGCAACCTGTGGGTTTTACAAGGAGGGAGTCGAGGCTCCCAAGCTGTGCCAGCAAACTCCCATCTCCTAGCTCATTCCAAGAATCCAGCCAGGGACAGATTAACCAAAACCGGCAGTAAGCACAGTATGAGCCGGCTTAACTGTGCTTACTAATGAGTCATCTGCCCCTGGGCAAGCAGCCATGAATTAGAGGTGGGGGAGAGTGGGGAGCAGGGGGCAGCAAAGGAAATCGGGATGGGAGAAAAGGGGAAGCGGCATTCGGGAAGAGTCTGTGCTCTCTGCTGTCTCCCACGGAGCCTCGGACCAGGCACTCTCATTTGCTGAGCGAGCTCTCACAGGTTGCGGTGGAGACGTGGATGGCAAAGAGAAAGGACCCCATCGCGCCGCCCTTCCCCCACAAGTGGCACCTGGGGCAGGTGCCATCCCTGCCATGTCAGCCCTGCGTCTGCTTGCACTACAGCCACGCCTCTCAGAGGACCTGGCACCCCCACCAGGAGCCCCTGCGCGTTTCTAAGGGACCACAGCTTCTCCGGGGAAAGTGGCAGGAGTCCTCAGCAGGCCCTGGCCTGGCTGCCTGAGGCCAGTGCGATGCACAGGGCGGCCGCTCTCTGCCTGACTTGAACCTGGGACCGGTTCTAGTCGTTGCATTCTGTCCCTGGTGGTCTTCGGGAACCCCGTTCGAGCAGCCCCGGCACGTGCATCTCTTGGTCCTGACCTGGCTTTACACTTCTCGGTCTCATCTCCAGCCCCCCCTTCCCAGAGTTCAGTGCTGATCCTGAGGACCTTCATCCGGCAGGTTCTCTGACTCCCTTGAGCCAAAAAAAACCCAAAAATGAAGAAGTGCAAGGAGGAAGGGGTCCTTGGTGGCGTGGGGGAGCATTGGGAGGTGCTTAGAAACATCCTGGAATGGGGCTCCAGTCAGGAGCCTCTGGGTTGAAGTTTGGGTGCGCTCCCCTTCCTGTGCACGCTGGGAAAGTTGCACAACCTGCTTGGGCTCTGATGTCCTTGTCTATAAAACGCACTGGATTGGCTCGCTGGGTAACCCGCACACTGGGAAGTTACAAGGCTCAGACAGGTGGTTTCAGGGTCAATGTGTGCAAAGTGGCTGCTCCCACCTACTCTGCATGCACTGACACACCCAGTGGGCAGGGCCTGCTGTAGGGGTGGCCTTAACAGAGTGTCCTCAGGTGGGGTAGACAGAGGAGGGAGTCTGCGTGCAGGGACACATGGGTGTGCTTCAGCCCCGCTCCGCCCAGTGGAGGAGCAGGAGAGGCTTGACTCAGGGGCTCTGCCAGCCTGAGGAGTGGGGCGCTGGCCCACCAAGTTCTGGTTCAGCCACCAAGGCTGCAGAGAGCAGAGCAGAGAGGGCGCCAAGCCAGGGGCCTGCACCTGTCTGCACGGCTGAGTCACCTGGAGCACCGGGACATACGAAGGACAGTCTGCCCACCATACCCCAGCTCTGCAGGTGCTGGCTGACCCGGTCTGGGTGGGGCCCGGGACCTGGCTGCTTCCCAAGGCCCCCCTGGTCTTTCTATTGGTAGTGGGATGGAGAAGACAGAGGCAGGGGCTGGGAAGGGAGTCTCTCCGCACAGGGGGGTAAGTTCCTGGGAATGACCTTGCCTCTCTGGGTCCCTGTTTCGGCCTCTGTGAAGTGGGGGAAGCAACTTCTTCGGGTCATTTGTGAGGGTCACACGAGAGGGTGTGTGCGTAAGCCCTCGTGTGCAGGCACGTCTACTTGCCTGGCCCACTCAGTCCTAGAACGCTTGCTACCACCCACCTCACACAGCTGTTCCATTCCTCTGCTGGCCGAGAGGAAGGGCTGAGCCAGCTGCAGGGGACCCGGCCCAAGAACAAACAGAATCCAGACTCCACACAGAGGCCGGGCCCGGCACTGCAGGCCTTCCCAGGGTTACTGTTCTCTCTGCCTGTGGGTCCCTCCCAAGCCACCACCAGAAGGACTCTAGAGTGGCATGGTGGTGACTCTACATGGTCCCCCCCTCAGGGAGGAGCTGAGGGCTGCTTCAGGTTCTCCTGGTCCAGGCACAGACCTTCAGGTCTTCCTTCAGCTCAGTCCTGGACACCCTGACTCCCAGCACAGTGTGCAGAGCTCAGCTCCCATGGGAATCTGATCCTGACTCTCCAGCTGGGCTGAGAGGCCCTTGGGGAATCCCGCCCCCCAGGTGCTCTGGGTAGACCCATCAGTGCAGTTGTCTGGGTCTCTCAGCTCCCTATGAGCAGGTAAGATCAAATAACAGGCATAACATGTAGTAGCAGGGATTAATCTCAACAATGTTTTGGGTGAAGAAAAACATCTGAAACATCATTCATTCATCCAATATTCAAATGCTCAAGATGGCTTTATCTAGCCCTGACATTTTCATGACATTAAGTCTGCCTATCCATGAACACAGGATACTATCCCACTTACACAGGTCTTTTTCGGTTTCTTGTAGTAATGTCCTTTCATTTTCTCTGTCCAGATGTTTTGTTTCTTTGGTCAAAAGAAATGACAGGGTCCGTGTAGCCTGATAAGGATCCCTGGTGGTGACGTTGCACCAGCACTGGACTGCGAAGCACAAGGCCAGGAATTCCAACCCACATGCCCCTCCATGGGAGAAAAGAGAAGCCCATGTGCTCCCCTGCCCATTTGTAGCCTCAGAAACACCACCTGGGTCCACTCTTGGTCGGAATGGACGGGTTGTCTGTCGGTGGGTTTGGGCTGGCACGCCGTGTGACAGCATGCGCGCACGTAGAGCGTTCAAACACGAGCGAATGGCAGAGATGACCTGTTGCTATCTACATGTGCTAGTGAAAAGAGGAAGGCCCTTCTGGGATGCACTGGCACAGCGGTTGCAACAGGGGCTCATGCACAACGCAACAGGGAGCAGTGCGAGCCCTGGCAGCGTGTCCTGCGTGTCCCGGGAGCCAGACCCCACCCGGCTGCACCGAACAGCAACATACAGAAAAAATAAGAAGAATAAAGCCACGTGGGAAGAACACAGTCACCTCGGGATAGGGCATGGCTGATGGCAAAGCTCAATCTACATCGACAGAGCTTTATTGCATTTTTGTTTTACAGAAACGAAGCAAAATGGCAAAATAGTATCCTTTACATTTGGAGTACCTGTATCTCTATCTATGACATTAAACACAAAGCCCATTGCTCCCAAGTGCATCCTGACTCATAGCCACCCGAGAGAACAGAACAGGGTGGTCCCACAGGGCTCCCGGGCTGTGGTCTTTGTCCACAGCGAGGGGGTTCGAACCACTGACCTCTCGATTAGCGGCTTAACCATGGCTCCACCTGGCCTCCATCTACCATCTTCTTTCCTGGGCGCATGTGTGTTGAGGACTTGGTCAGCACAAGATTCAGACATTTCAGCGGGAGCCACATCTCAAACGCCCTCCCTGATGGAGTAGCTGGGAGCCCACACTGTGGCAGGCACCTGCCCTCGGGAATTCCACGCACCCTTGCAGACCTGGCTCTGCTCTGAGCCAGAGGGAGGTGCTGATCTCATTTTAATGCTCTGTACTAATGAGAAAACTAAGGCTCAGGATTGTTCACACTTCTCACCACGCCCCAGGGGCGGGAGGGTCCTGGGCCTCACAATGGGCAACTGAGGGTAGACCGTGAGGCTGGCTGAATGAAGAAGGTTCTGAGTCATGGGCACTGGAAAGCCAAGGCTGCTGTGCCACCGAGTAGTGCTTTAGGAAAATTAGTCCAGGGTCTGTGGACGGGAGTGCTGCCTCTGGACTGGGGCTGCATGAACAGGGAAGGGCCCAGGCATCCTGGAAGGATACACTGAGGCTCAGAAATCTCCCCGCGGCCCCACGGGGTCAAAGGTGACCGCCATGGGCTTGGAAAGGAGGTTGCTGCTGCTAATTGCCATCCAGTCGGCTGTGACTCACGGCCGCCTCGCGTGCAACAAAGTGACACGCTGCTCCGTTGGTGCTGCTCATCTTGATCTGGTGGCGCCCATATCAAGTGGCAATCTTGTGACAATCAACCTGTCCCCTCGAGGCTTCCCCTCATCTTGGTTAACCCTCAGGAGGGCGTACACGGGACAGAAACGAAGGGTCAACTCCCAGCTGGGAGGATGGGGGGATGGCTGGGGGGATGGCTGGCCACGCGTGGGGAGGGAACAAGCTCACTATTTGCTGGGTGTGGGAGGGTGGGAAACAAGGGATGTGGAGAATGGAGGAGTTGCCTGTTTTTAATCGAAGGGGAGGGAGGACCAGGCATCCTTCAATTCCAGGGGAGGGATCCAGTGGCTGGCAATGTGGGGGGCACAGTCCCGGGAGCTGGGCGTACGGAGATGAGCACTGGCCGAGCAGCCTAGGGAGAGCGCCCAAGGAGCACAGAAGCAGAGAGGCGTGGGGGACAGGAAGGCTCGGAAGAGAGCCAAGACAGTGTCTCCGCCCAGAAGAAAGGGGAAGAGACGACCTCCAGTCAGCGAATGACAACCTCAAGGGCAGCAGAAGACAAGACGGAGGTCCTGGATCTGGGGGCCAACAGGCTGGGGACGGTGGAAGGCGTTCCTGAGGGCAACAAGTGTCGGTGCTTAGCTGCAAGCCACCCAGAGGAGCCTCAGAGAAAGGCCGTCACAGAGCTCTGACACTCAAGGGTCACAAAGAGTTATAGTGGATTTGAGGGTCACTGGTTTGGGGGTTCAGGACCATAGGTAGAGTAATTTCAGCAAAGCTCAAAGATAGGAATTTTCCAGGGAGAGGGGATACACAGGCAAACAAAGTGCAGGGGATGTTCAAAGCAGTAAAACTATGCTGTATGACACTAGTCAAGCGACTGCCCAACAGTCTGCGGTCGTCAAAACACTTAGAGCCGCAACCCAAATAGTACAGTGTGGGCTTCCGCTGAGGACAATACGTGGCTTTATCGTCCGTAACAAATATAATCCCGCACTAACGCAAGCTGTGAATGCAACAGGGGAGACGGATGGCACGGTTGGGGGAGGAGACAGGACACTTACGGGAACTCTTTCTACTATCTGATCAATTTTCTCTAAACCCAAAAGGGCTCTAAAAAAATCTATTTTTAAAAAATAATAGAATAACAAAGAAGAATGTAAAAAGGATAACAGAGTCACTCAACATTTCAGGAGAGCAACTCTGGGTGGCACAACAGCTAAGCACTTGGCTTCTAATCCAAAGGTCGGTGGTTTGAATCTACCCAGAGGTGCCTCGGAAGAAAGGCTTGGTGACCTACTTCCGAAAGATCACAGCCATTGATGTGCAATTCTGCTATTCTACTCCAGAACACACAGGGGCGCCCTGAGTCAGAAGTGACTCGGAGACGGCAGGTCTGGTTTTTAATCTCTGCAGAAAGACAATCGCACTTAATACCTGGCGTAGGACCTGCTAGGCTTTTTGTGACTCTCTATACGTATTTGTTCAAAGAGTTGAACACACTCTGCTAAATCCATTTTTGAAGGTTTAGTCTAGCTTCAGTTTGGATCTGCAACCCTAAAGCAAGAAACTCATATGCAGCTCGAGTAATACCAAAACCAGATGCTGGAGAGGTCAGTTGCTATGGGAATAATTGAAAAGAAATTTCACTTCACCCTACATCCAGCTAATGGACTGAGCAGAAGGAAGCAGAAAGATTTGGAGTTAGAAGAGTGGCCAAGAAGACTTCTGAGGGAGAAGCAGGAAAACACAGCGGGGGAGTGGGGTTCAAGGAGGTCGGGAGAACCGCCCTGCAGTGGCAGTGAGGTGCCCTCGGGCAGTCACGCTTCCGCACTGCACTGACCCTGGGCACTGGGCTGAGTCCGGAGGCCCTGCTGGGCAGGGATCGTGGGGTGGTAGCCCAGGGGTCCTGGGGGAGGGGCTCGGTTAAAGGGGTTCAGGTCACTCAAGAGCAATTGAGGTGATGACTGTTTTCCAAAAGAAGTATTCCATATAGAGAGGGCTGCCAGGGCTGGACAGCAGTGTGCCCACAGAATGCCCACAACCAACACGTTGACAAAAGAAAGACTGAGAACACATGTCAGGGCAGCCAAGGGGGAAAGTAACAAAAAGACGGCAGGCGGTGTCCAGAAAAGAGGCCTGGTCAGTGGTTTGAGGCCACCCAGGGGCTCCCAGGAGACCTGGGGGTCGACTGCCATAAGGATGACAGCTGAGACGATTCAGTGGCTTTAAACTCACAGCCATCAAGTCCATGTTGATTCACAGTGACCCTACAGGTCAGGGTACAACTGCTCCCATGAGTTTCTGAGACCGTACATTTTATGGGAGTAGAAAGCCCTGTCCGCCCCACTTAGAGTGGCTGGTGGTTTTGAACTGGTGACCTTTACAGCCAAGAAAAACTGTAAACACGTGGGGTCAAAATCCGCTCGAAGGTGCCCAGACACCACTGTTACAATGTCGGGGAAGCTGCAGAAAGTGGAAGACGTTGCCAGATAGGACCGGCTTCCTGCTTCAGAGAAGGGCTCCGCTTTGGCGTCCCAGGGACCTGGTTTCACATCCCAGTCCTGCAGACCTTTCCACCAATCAATGCTCTCTCGTGAATCACTCCTTCCCTTATCTCAAAAATGGGAGGGAGTTATTCCTGCCTCACAAAGTTACACCACAACTAAATGAGGAGGCTCTGTGTAAAGTGCTCAGTCCAGTGTAATTGCTATCACCACCATCATCACCTCCACCAAAAAAAAACATGAGGTTTTTGTCTGTGCTACATTTTAGTTTTTTTATACTCCAGATGGCTTCAGCTCCATTCTGTGTCAATATCCCAGTTGTGGGGTACAAAAAGGTTTTCCCCAGGTTGTTTGCCTAGGACCAGCTTGCTAGCACATGTGTGGTCAGCTGCTTAGAAGTCTTCTCCCTGAGGGCATCGGGCATCTAGAGCATTGAGACACTATTGCTGTCCCACAGCAGGTGGGCCCACATCCTGCTGATAAGGATAGTGGTTGTTTCCCTGAAGGAGAGCCCAGAGGCAAGGTCAAGCCAACTCAAGAAGGATCACGGTTAGGCTGCCATCTTGAATCTAGGATCCACCTGTCTTGTCACATGTATGCCCCTAGACCCTCCCCTTCCTATTGCGTTCACACCCCTAGATCATCCCCCTCCCATTGAATGTCTTGCCTATGGTACAACCCCTTCCTGTGATGCTGTGATCAGGAGGGCTTGCACGCCCCCCTAAGTGGATATAAACTCATTTTCTGTTCTCCCATCTCCACGTGGACCACCAAGAGGGGCTGCGGTGAGCATGCTCCATGAAATGTGTCTGACTCCTTTATTTTACCTTCTCTCCTATCTTCTATGACTTTACTATAAGCTTTATATATTATAGCTGTAAAATTGTGCCAACAGGACTCTCGCCCAGTGATCTTTCCAGGTCTGCCCACAGAGTACCCGAAGCATGGGGTACTCGGCAGTCATCTTTTCCTCCTCCATCCCAGGGACAGCTCTACGCTAAAGAGACGCAGAGAGGGTTGGTGCCCAATCCACCGCAATCACACTACACAGTTCTGGGCACGGTGGGCCACGCCTTCTCACCTAACGCAGAAGGACGTAGCACTAGACTCACCACGCATCCTCCAAAGTGGGGAACCCAGGGTCAGATTAAAGAGCAACCATTTGGTGATGACGGGGCCATTTCCACCTGATTCACTATTATAACCGCTGGCTTATTTTCTTTTTGAAGCTGAGTTAATGGATTCATATTTTTATTGTGAAAAATAAAGAAAGGAGTTCAGAAAATTGTAGAGAATAATCAAGCATATACCCATCATTATTCTCCAGGAATGGCCTAGGTTACACTTGCTATATTTGTCTCAAATCCTTACCCCCCCCCCCAAAAAAAATGTATGACATGAAATCTAAAACCTGTTTTCTTCTGTACTTCAAGTCAGAGTTTTGCTTCCTTCCCCCAGTCACTCACTGTTATGAATTTGATCTGTGTTCATCAGCTTGATTTTATTCTTAATTTTACCAAACCTTGTCTGTTTGATTTTTTTTAATAGAGAGCAAAAGCAAACGTGGGAGATGTGCTAAGTGAAAGTGATTATTTTAAGAGGAGCTTTTGGGGTCCAGAAGCTCCACCAAGACACGCCCACTCCCCTGGTCCAGGCACAGACCACCTCCAGGGAAGGAGAGCCCACAGGGAGGCAGACTTGCAACCTCACACCCGTAAACACCGATCAAGCAGCACAGCACACTCTCAGGCCGTTCACCAAGGCTCCCAAGGGCTTACCTGGGTCCAGGTGTGTGAAAGAGCCCACCACGAAGTCCAGCGTGGACACGGCCAGCAAGAACAGCAGCAGCAGCTGGAGGCGGATTATCCACTTGACACCAGCGAGGTTAATGCCCAGCAAGGCCAGGAGCACCGCCACTGAAATCCCTCGCACGGCCCAGATGTTCCTGAGACCCAGCAGATCCGAGATGGATTCCGAGAAGCCCGTGATGTACATGGCACCTGCAACACACTAACAAGCAGGTCCAGGTAGAAGTCGGCAAGGCAGGAGCACCAGACTGCTCCCCACGGAAATCCACGCTTAACTCCACCAGACCCATCCACCAGCAGCAAGGTTCAGCAGCCAGGGGTCAGCGTGACTGTCGAATGAGTCCCTCCCACCTGTGCACCCCCACCTGGGGCCCCTGGCCTGCCTGACTGAAGAGTACCAGCCAAGCCTAGGCCTTGAGCTGATTTCCAGTAGTAACTATAATGGAAAGATCCGGCAGGGACAAAGAGGCATCCGGATTTCTCTGTCTTAGTCATTCAAGAACTAGACGCCGTACAAGAACACACTGAGTTCTCGCCAACATGTTCAGGGTGCAGCAGCAAACTCTAGATTTTCCTGCCATTTCTGTGTGGGTTGCTATTTTTTTTAATAATCTATGCTACAACACGGATGAACCCCGAACACATTTCGCTGAGTGAAATAAGTCAGTCACAGAAGGAAAAATACTCTAGGGCTGCACTCCTATGAAAGAATATGGAACGGGCATGGAGATAGAGACCCGGGTCTATTGTTGCTTCCAGGGCTGGGCACAGGAAAGAGGCGAGAGAGAGCCCTCGCTCGCAGGGCCCTGAGTCTCTGACATGGGTGGCACAGCAGGTGGGAGCAGCCAGTGAGGATGGGTGCCTAGCATGAAGGAATTCAAGTCACTGAGTTACACATGTGAAATGGTAAAGTGTGGGTCCTAAGTGTTTCTATGCATTTATTTTACTATGGGTGGGGGGTGGGGGGTGGTGTGTGTGTGTGTGTGTGTGTGTGTATCTGTTGCTATGCAGTTGATACTGACTCATAGCGACCTTACAGGCAGAGTAGAACTGCCCATAAAGTATCCCAGGCCTTGGTGGTGTGGTGGTTGCAGGCTGGGCTGCAATCAGCATGGTTGGCAGTTCAAAACCACCAGCAGCTCAGAGGGAGAAGGACTGAGCTTTCTACTCCCATAAACGGCTCCAGTTCTCAGAAACCCACAGCAAGTCGCCGTGAATCAATAATGACTAGATGACAGTGAGTAATCTTTAAGGAAACATGAAGCAGCTGGTGGATTCAGTTAACAGCCAAGCATATAGAGAGACACATTTCCAAGGGAGCTGCAAAAAGGTGGTGGAAGAAATTCTATTATCTTTGCATTCTATTTTCCCAAGAGCTTTCTCCCATCCAAGTACTAACCAGGCCCGACTCTGCTTAGCTTCCGAGATCAGACGAGATCAGGCGCGTTCAGGGTGATATGGCCGTAGACCCCAAGAGCTTTCAGAAGCCATCTCGTGTCTAAGGACACAAGCAGGTAGCACGTCCAATGGTAGATCAAATAAAAAGAAGCTACATGCGACCATCTAGACAAATCTCAGTGTGACTCACTGTTTGCTATCGCTTAAATAGAGTCAGTGAAGTTACATGGTAACTTACAGATTTATGTTTTTTCAGTCCAGCAGAGATGGAAATAACTCTGTTCAGTAGACAGATAACCAAAAAAAAAAAGATGGTTTATTTCCTGTGAGACATTCAACCCAGCTCTCTCTTATCCTTCCATAGTTTTCTTGGTATTTCCCCTTTTAAAATCATTTTATTGGGGGATTGTACCGCTCTTATCACAATCCATACATCCATTCATAGTGTCAAGCACATTTGTACATTTGTTGCCGTCACCATTTTCAAAACAGTTGCTTTCTACTTGAGCCCCTGGTATCAGTTCCTCATTTTCCCCCTCCCTCATGAACCCTTGATAATTTATCATTATTATTTTGTCATGTCTTACACTGTCCGACGTCTTCCTTCACCCACTTTTCTGTTATCTGTCCCACAGGGAGGGGGCTATATGTAGATCCTTGTGATTGGTCCCTCTTTTCGACCCCACCTTCCCTCTACCCTCTTGGTATCACCACTCATACTGAGGGATTCATCTGTCCTGGATTCCCTGTGTTTCCAGTTTCTATCAGTACCAGTGTACATCCTCTGGTCGGCTTTGTATGGTAGAAGTGGGATCATGATAGTGGGGGCGGGGGGTAGGAAGCATTAAAGAACTAGAGGAAAGTTATACACTTCATTGTTGTTACACTGCCCCCTGACTAGCTGGTCTCCTCCCTGGGACCCTTCTGTATCCCTTACATAGTTTTGTTTAGATTATTTAACTGTGAATTTAAAGATTTGATCTGTATCCACCCAGTACCCCTACCTAGCTTTTCAAATGTTCTTTAATTCATGGGATAACCAATGATTAAATAAAGCTCACTCGTTAATGCCTCACATACAATCACTGATACACATTTATTTCTGACTCACTTGACAGTCATGATTCTACCTTTGGGAAATATTTTAACACCATCTTCGTTCTCCGTAATTCCCGGGTTGAGCTCCCCTCTCCTCTCATGTGGGTTCCTGTCCTCACTGCTCTGAGGGACTCAGTTAGATTAGGGGCTCGTTCAAGGTCCTCTTTTCCATGAGGCCTTCCTTCTTCTATCATTATTCCAGGCATATAAATAAAGCTTTTCTCCTCCCTCCCCAGTAACACAAGCATCTTAACACACACACACACACACACACACACACACACACACACACACACACACACAGACACCCCACCCCCTGCAAATCAAGCAGGCATGCTGAGGTGATGGTCGCCAGCACTGAGTGAACAATGTGTTTGTAAACATCTTGCTTTCTGTGCAGTTAGTGCTGGTCCCCCGTCTCAGGTAGGCGCTGCAGGAGGCCGAGTGCCGTCCACAGAGGGTGGGAAACGTGCGCGTTTGGCCTTGCATATCTTATAGACTGTCTGGTTATAAAAGTAGCAGAGACGTAAGACACTGATATGCCAATTCCCAGGGTATAAAGTAAACGGACCATTGTGACTTTCCTCTCAACCTGTGGAGGAGCTCAGTGAGTTATGTGTGGGGCTGCTAACTGCAAGGTCAGCAGTTCGAAACCAGCAGATGCTCAGCAGGAGAAAGATGAGGCTTCCTACCCCTGTAAAGAGTTACATTCTCAACAACCATGGGGCAGTTCTCCCCTGTCCTATAGGAGCCCCCTATGAGTCACAATCCACTTGGTGGCAGTGAGTTGAGTGTTTCTTAGTTTCTCAACCTGTAAAGATTTTCAGCCTCGGATCCTCTCGATCGAGTCTCTGGGAGTTGGATCTCCTCGGGTGGCAATGAGGAGGTGGTCAGTAGGTTCTTAAACGACGAAGATGAAGGCTCCGTGTCCCCCGAGACGTGTGCAGTGACCACATACATACATACATACACACACACACACACACACACAATATTTGTGCTAACGGAGAATCAAAGGCATTTATGCCAGAAGATCCTGCCCTGCTGCTTAACAATGAAAGAAATAAAACTTCTACTTCAACGAGCTCAGTGTCTGGGGCCACCCTCATAAAAGTCTGGTTTCAGCCCAGTGACTGTCTACAAAGAGCACGCCTGAGTGTCTGCACTTGGCCTCCCAGTGCGAAGTCATCACCCTGTGCGGCAGCCTCCGACACTCAGGTTCCGGACAGAGTGCCCGAGGCAGCAGAGTCGGCAAACGGCGGCTCTTGACCCACAGCTGGCTCTTTTGGTATGTACATGTGGCTCAGAAGTAAAACTGTAAATGAAAATAAAACCATTATCGTTTCATGTACAAAATTTTTAAAAGATGCTACTCAGCTACTGGTGATTTCATTTGTTTGTGAAAATATATGTATGGATGGCAAGTAATTTTCTAATGGTTGCGAAGGGCAGGACTGGCTCTTCTGTCTCAAACCCGTTGTCCTAGCCCATGAAGCTGCCTGCTGCTTCACAGCCGCTTTCTCAGGCAGAGTGGTCCACACCGGGGGTCCAGCCTCCTGGGCACCACGGCCACCCCAGGTCTCAGTGCGTCTGAGCGCTCCCATTCATTTCCTCCAAGAAAGTCTTTTGGCACAAGCAAACTGTCCTTTCTCTGGTGCAAGAGTACCCTAGGAACCGATTACAAGGATCTACATATAACCTCCTCCCTGGGGATAACAACAGAAAAGTGGGTAAAGGGAGACGTCGGACAGGGCAAGATATGACAAAATAATTTATAAATTATCAAGGGTTGAGGGAGGGGGGGCGGGGAGGGAGGGGAAAAATGAGGAGCTGATGTCAGGCGCTTAAGTGGAGAGCAAATGTTTTGAGAATGATGAGGGCAATGAATGTACAAATGTGCTTTACAGAATTGATATATGTATGGATTGTGATAAGAGTTGTATGAGCCCCTAATAAAATGATTTTTTTAAAAAAGAACAGATACTCTTTATTTTTAAAAACAATTTATTAGGGGCTCATACAACTCTTATCACAATCCATACATATACATACATTAATTGTATAAAGCACATCTGTACATTCTTTGCCCTAATCACTCTCAAAGCATTTGCTCTCCACCTAAGCCCTTTGCATCAGGTCCTCTTTTTTTTCCCCTCCCTCCCCGCTCCCCCTAGTAAAATGATTTAAAACAAAAAAAGAACAGATACTCTTAAAAAAAGAAGACTACCCTGGGGCCCAGGCCACTGGCTGCGGCCACTGCTCTTTACTCCCCTCCCTAGAAGTGGCAGCAGGAACAGTTATGGGCCTGGGCGCTGCCTCCTGGTCAAATCAGGAATCCACAGAGACCCAGTGGTAGACGTGGACGGTTGGCCTCCAGAGTCTCTTCTCAGAGCCCCTGCCATGACTCATCTACAGGAAGGGGACACTTGTTGCTCCGTGGCTCTCCGTGGGCCCGGTGAGAAGGGGGATGGGCAGATGCTGCAGTCAGCAAACCAAGGGAAGACCATCTGTGTGCAGACAGCCTTTTTGGCTCAGTGTCACTGCCCGGCCCTCCAGCCCATGCGCCCCGCGGCTCACCTGTCCAAACACGTACAGTAGTCCAATGGTGCCGCCGGTCTGCCCGCCAAGGACGGAGGAGATCATGGAGTAGACGCCCCCGCTGCCAGCACTGCAGTGTTCCCCGAGACCGATGCCAGACAGCACGGTGACCAGGGCCACGAGGACCACGAAGGACACCAGCAGCATGCCCATGAGCACGCCCGTGTTCCCCTGCACCAAGGAGCACAGCGTTAGGACAAGGAGGCCCCACTGGACACCGTCCCTCTGGGGAATCTAACCACCTCCCACATCCCCACACGGCTGCCATCAGGGAAACAGAGCTGGACCACAGCCAGGCTTGAGTCGAAGCCAACGCAAGGAAGCCCTGCATGTGTCAGGGCGGACTGAACTCTGTGGGGTTTACAATGTCGGGGTTTTCAGGAGACCCCCAGGCCTTTATTCTGAGGCATTCTGGGGTGAGCTGGAACCTCAACCTCTCCGTCCAGCACATCAACCCTTTGGACCACTCAGGGATGCTGGAAGAAATGGTAGACAAGCTGATGGTGTCCAGTGATAAAAACAACAACAACATAGTGTCTGGGGTCTTAAAGGGTTGAAGACCAACAAGCAGCCATCTAGTTGAGAAGCAACAAAGACTACATGGAAGGAGCACACCAGCCTGTGTGATCACGAGGTGTCAATGGGATCAGGTTTTAAAGACCCAGGGAAAAACATCTTATCATTGTGAATGAGGGGGAGTGCAGAGTAGAGACCCAAAGCCCATCTGTAGACAATTGGACATCTACTCACAGAAGTGTCACAAGGAAGAGAGAGCCAGCCAGGATGCAGTATAACATTGAAGAAACATATAACTTTCCTCTAGTTCTTTAATGCTTCCCCCCCCCGCCCCCGCCACTATCACGATCCCAGTTCTACCTTACAAATCCGGCTAGACCAGAACATGTACACAGGTACAGATATGAGCAGGAAACACAGGACAGATAAACCCCTCAGGATCAATAGTGAGAAGGGGAAAGTGGGGCAGAAAGGGGGAACTGATCACAATGATCTACATACAACCCCTTCCCTGGGGGATGGACAACAGAAAAGTGGGTGAAGGGAGACATTGGTCAGTGTAAGACATGGAAAAATAATAATAACTTATGAATTATCAAGGGTTCAGGAGGAAGGGAGGGGAAAAAATGAAGAGCTGATACCAAGGGCTTAAGTAGAAAGAGAATGTTTTGAAAATGATGATGGCAACATATGTAGAAATGTACTTGACACAATGGATGTATGTATGGATTATGATAAGAGCTGTATGAGCCCCCAATAAAATGATTTTTTTAAAAAGAAGAAAGAAAAGAAATGGTAGACAAACGGAAACGTGCTTGCTTCAAACTCCTCCTGTCGCTGGTAGGAAAAATGACTTACGCACTCCTTGGGCCCTCTCTACTCCTGTGCCTCTCAATCCTTTGTGGCCCCCCTGCCCCGACAGGCACACCCAACAGTGCCCTGCATGTGTCCCATGCTCTCTCTACCCCACCCCACCCCGCTCACCATGCACAGTAGGCCTGTGTCTTGCTCATGTCCCTCCTTCGCCTGGTTTACCCCCAAGACTCAGCCTCCAGGGCCTATCTCTGGGCTCCCACAGCCCCCAGGGCTTAGCCTCACCATTTCCAAGCCCTCCTTGGGGGCAGTAAGTTTGTGCTTTGCTTCCTTCAGCCCGTTGCAGCATGCCACACCTGCACATGACAAGGGCTCATGAAATGTTGCTGGAGAGGCATCCATAGGAGCAGACTCGATTCAATGTGTAAAGCAAGGGTCCGGGGGACACTGGACATTGTACACCTGCACCTGCACAGGAGATGCAGTGGTGGGCGCTTCACAGCTGCAGGAAACAGGAGATCAGGCTCCGGCCAGCCAGACTCAGGCCGTGGTGCTGCAGCACCAGTTAGGAGAGGGCGGAGCAAGTTCAGGAGTTGAGAAGCCTTCAAACAAGCCACAGGCTGTCCCTGGAAAACAGGTGCTATCCTCTTCAGGTCATGAGATAATTGGGGGGGGCCTCCTCTGCATGTCTGAGATGGTCAACAGGCCTCCAGGGGTCCGAGCTGGACAGGCCCTTCTCCCCACCCCACCCCCACTTCCCACTGGCAGGATCTGGGCTGTGGCCCTTGTATGCACTCCCGCTGATTCCCACAAACACGCCCGGGAACTTCCCCTAATTGACACGGAGTCAACGCTGACTCATTGCAATCCATGTGTTCCGGAGAAAACCGACTCCACACGGTTTCCGTTTGTCTTTCCCAAAGCCACGAGCTCACTTATTTCTTAGTCCATCTCTCAAACACAGAAGCATCAACGCAAAGGAAGAAATTGGCTGATTCCCAGCACAGGTTCAATCGATCAGCGGGGGGTGAAAGTTTAAACTTGATCAGGTAGACCTGAGGCGCCCCAGCGGCACTGTGGGTTAGGAGGAGAGCTGCCCTCTGCAAGGTCAGTGGCTCAAGCCCAGGAGCTGCTCCGCAGGTGACAGACGAGGCTGCCCGCTCCTGCCAAGGTTTATAGTCTCAGAAACCCCTCGGGGGTTGCTCTGAGTCAGTCATCGGGTTGCAGGGGGTATGGATTTTTGTTCTGTGGCACGCTAGTGAACTCGAGTGAAAGTGTGCAATCACACGTGTGAATCTTTAGAGACCTGCCTTCTTCGCTAAGGCCACCCTGGATTTTATTCCTTCAAATCCACTGGGGGATGGGGTGATGCTGCTTTTGTCTCTTGGCCAAGAGTCTCTTGATCCTAAAGTCTGATGAGAATGCACAGTGGGGACACATGGTGATAACACAGAGGGGTTTCCATGGAAACAGATCGCCAGGTCTTTCTTCAGCGATCAAGAGTGAGGAGTGGGGGTATCATGGCCCCCAACGCCCACCTTTCTGTTAGCAGCCAGAGGGCTGACTGATCTGTGTCACCCACAGGTGCAGACCCTGGAGCATTTGAATACTAACTCTCAGGAACTGCGAACTTCGTATGAACGGGTTTTGGGTGTCTTCTCCTCCCAAAGTGCCTTCTAATGCAATACTCCCAGAGACAGGGCCCCGGCGATGAAGCCTTTTGCCCGCTGCATTCTGTGCACAGAAAGACCCGAGAGGGCCAAGCGACACTTCCCTGGTGGTGACGATGAGCCATGTGAGCGGTGAGAGCTGGGAGGAAGGAGAACTGAGAGGAGGTATCCACAGGGGCCACTTGTCCCATCCGATTCCACCCAGCTTCCCACGACACGGACGCTGCCAGGCTGGACACAGCGTCCACGACATCTGAGCATGATGGCGTCAATCTTGCTGGTTTTGTTTTAATGCAGTCGTACCATTGCTGTTGTCTTTCTGTGGCACGGTCTCAATGTGTCTGCAGGTGGTAATGACATGTCCCGAGGCCTCTCCGATGGCCCAGGTGAGAGAGAGGCCCGCCGGATGCCATGGCCTGTCAACAACCCCTGTGGGATCCTGAAAGCAGAGCCTCCCCCACTCGGTCCCCCAGACCTTGAGCCCAGCCACCTGGCTTGCTGCCCCCGAGACTGGAAGGTCACAGGCACGGGCTGTTGTCAGAAGCGGAACGGACTAGCTTGTGTTAGATCGCTGATGCAATTGCTGGGGAGCACCTTCTTACACATAAAACACAAAGGCGCCTCACTGCCCTTCCCTGTGGAAGATGACATGCTGAGGGCTACGGCCTCATTTGTGAGGGTCTGCCCCAGGCGACCCAGCTCAGCAAATGCCCATCTCATGGGCCGCGTGGGATGGCGAGGTGGAGGGCACATGATGAAGAGCCCCAGGAGAGCCAGAGGGAGCACAGCTGGAGGCAGACTCGCCATCGGGTGGTCTCTCTGGTCCACCTCTAGCTCCACCTGTGATGCACCTGACTTCTGAGCTCCAGTCTCCAGTGACACCCATGGGGAGGGGCTTCCAGCTGAACCTCTGCCAGAGCCCTAGGTCCCTGGATTCTCAGTGAGTTAAAGTGCTTGTTTCTTTTTTCACGTTTCTGGAGAATCTGTGCTTGCTACGGGGATCTCTTGCCTGTAGAGTGGAAAGCAGAGGGAGAGCCCAGGAATGATGGAGCCCACCATGTCACAGGCCTAGGACCAAGTCCAGCGCCACCAGCTCAGCACTCACCACCAGCCAGCCAGTCCTCAAGAAAAGGACCACCCCAAAGATGTTGATCATGCAGGACGTGAACACACCATCCCAGGTCCCGAACAGCACTGGCTCCCACACAAACAGCTGGATCTTCCACCAGGGCTGGGGCTGGGCCAGGGCCCCCTGAGGACAGAGCACACAGACGTCAGTTCAGGGCTCCAGTGAGGGGGGGGGAGGGAGGGGAAAGATGGAAGTGGGCTGGAGGAGGAAGCAGAAAGGCTACATTGTTATTATTGCTATTAGCAGCCATCGAGTGGACCCCTGACCCATGGCAACCTCGCACACGAGATCGGGTTACTGTGATCCATAGAGTTGGCACTACTAACTCTTTTTTTATTTCTTCCCAGAACTAGATCATAGGGCCTTTATTCTTTGTCTCGCTTGTTGTCTGGATACTTCCCCCTTATTGTGCCAAGGCAGGCCTGTGCCCCGGGCAGGGCCAGTGGAGTGTTTAATGTGGCTCTTCCAGCCTGTCTCTATCTCCCACCAAATGACCTTTCCGTGCATGGGTCTGATAAGAAGGTGGGTGTGTTAGTCCAGGTGGACTAGAGATACAAATCCAGGGAGACTCATATCTGTGTAAGAGAAAGCTTTCTATCAAAGAGTAATTGTATCTTAAGAAAACATTCCAGCTCAGTCTCCATCAAGTCCATAAGTCCAATATTAACCCACATGTCCAATACCAGTCTATAAATTCCTTAAGTCTGACATTAACCCATATGTCTGATACCAGTCTATAAACTCCTCTGCAGACTCACAGCACACATGAAATGACCCCGAGTGCAGGAAGCTCACAGGCCAGTGAGTGGAGACTCTTGTGAATCCAGTGGCAGTGGGTCTCCCTCCATGTGGCTTGTCAACGGGAATGTCTCATAGGGACACAAGCAGAGAGTCTATGTGTATCTGGCCTCCAGTGAGCTGTTTATCTCCTTGGCGCCTCTAAATGAGGTCATCAAACTGCGACCTGACTGACAGGTAGACTCCACCTCTTTGCAAGTTGACACCAGATTATGTAACTACCACAGCGGGGAAGATACTGATAAGATTCTACTGAGAATAAATTTGAACAGGATCATCTGGTGTGCCATCCTGTTGTACATGAAATGAGCCCTCTGAGAAACATGAGGGATCTCATGACCAGCAAGAGCCAGGGGTGGAGTGTGTCCTTTGAACCTGAGATCCCTGTGCAGCGAACCTTCTGGATCCAGAAGACAGCTACGCCATCAGAGGAGCAACAGAACCAGATGCCAGAGCCTGGAACAAAGAGGTGGCCTTCCCGCTGCGTGGGGCAAGGAAAGCTGAGTGCTTGTGAGCAGGAGGCTGGTTTGTCCAGTGGGGTGCCTCTGGGTACTGAATGGAAGAAGCCAGGCTTGCTGACCTCACCTTCTCCCTTAGAGCAGCTGGTGGGTTTGAACTGCTGAACTTGTGAATTCTGGCCTGGAGAACGCATTCAATGACGTTTGCAAAGTCACAGGTAATCGCATCCCAAAGCTTACTATATTTTCCATGTCCATAATTTAAGATGAGTCCATTAAAATTCACAAAAGTTGAGGGGCACCTCTTCCTCTATGGAGGTCTTGGGAAGAACTCCAACTTGCCTAGGATTGCAAGATGGGCACTGGCCGGGCACCGACCTGGCAGATAGCAGGAAGGTGAGCTCCAAAGCAAACTTGAGATCAAGTTGGCCAGAACTTAGCTGACACGTGTCTTACCCATGGCTGGATTTCCCAGGCTGCACTGCCAATACCAGTGTCACTTCTGATACCGTACTGTGAGCATCCTCCTGACAATCCCAAATCCTTTAAGAAGTTCAGAGAGCTTTGGCTGAGGAGGGGAGTGGGACCAAGGAGAGTAGCTGCCTGGAGACACACACCACCACCACCCCCAGTCCTGGACAGCACCAACCGTTTCCCAAAGGGCAGGCTGCAGCGGGGAGAGGGACGTGTAAACTCCGGAAGCCCCTGCGTAAATGCCCGTCAGTGTGAGTGGGCAAAGGGTGAGGCTGGCAGAATGTGAGAAAGATTCCGGTGGAAGGACAGCCTCTGCTTCCACCGAGATGAGTCACTAACAGTGACCACACGGGGGTGAGAGGCTGGCTGGACAATGCTTGTGCTCGTATTCAGGTAACAAGTCTATTTGCTGATGTCTGATTCGCAGGTGATTTCATTGATTTCTTGTACTTATCTTTATTTCTAACAGCTTTTTACAGTAGCCCTGTTATGAGTTATATAATAAAATACAGAGAAAGTGGGCTCTTTGAGAAAGACCAGTGCTGAGATCTGACAACACACGCCAGCTGGGCACGGGGTCAGTGGAGTCTCGCACTAGGATGTACGCCTCGAGGCAGCGCTCTCCTGTGGACATGGTGTGGGTTTTCTGGTGGGATCCAGAGGCTTCTAAATGCCAGGCCTGGTTCTCCTTCACCTAAAATAGCTTACCCAGAATAAAGTGCCCTAAATACAACACTGATCTGCTTGCATTATTAATCGGGAGGGCCCCTTGCAGCTTTGGGGCAGAGGTGAAGATGCACCAGGGCGCCCTCCTATCTTGTTACTGTTCCTGAGCTAGTGAGATAGTTAAGGTTGATTGTGCTAACCTGGCCGATAAACACACATGGGAGTAATTGAAGGGCGGAGAGATAAATGGCTCGGTGAGCCTCAATCTTCTAGTTTTCAGGTCTCTTGCTCTCTGATGATTGGACCAGGGTGCAGCTGCCTTTGCCGGTTCCCTGCTTCAGCTGGCAAGGCTCACTTCCTTCAGGACATCCCCGAGGAGAAGCCACATGGACCTACCCTGACGCAGCCCTGAGTGCTGGAGCAGCCGTGTGGAGACCCCTGCCAGTGCTGAGATGCTTAACATTCACTGGCTCAGCTTTCCTCCTGTAGTCAGCGTCATTGCATGTGTTTTGTGAGAGGGAGGATGGCTTTGTGGATTGGTGTCAGACATATGGGTTAAGGTTGGACTTGTGGGCTTGGGCAGCACTGGGTTGGGATGTTTTCTTACTGTGCACTTAACCTATATATAAAACTCTTATACACACGAGTTTCTGTGGATTTGTGTCCCTAGTTTACCCCGACTAACACATCTGGGGACATGGCGCCTTGAGAGGTGGAGTGGCTGCATTCTTACAGATGAGGCTCTTCCTGTGAGTGTCCCATCTAGTGGAGTCGTGGTCATGCCTTCACTGCTCGCCACAAGGTCAGCAGCTGGAAAGCACCAGGCAGGCCACAGGAGGACAACGGGGTTCTCCACTCCCGTAGAGAGTGACAGTCTCAGAAACCCACAGGGGCAGCACGCCCTGGTCCTTGCTGGGTCACTCTGAGTTAACATCACCTGGGCGGCAGTGAGGTTGGCTGGTTGGGTGGTGGTTTTTTCGTTAGTATAGCACCTAGGGTGGGTAACAGTGGGTGGCTACCGAGTGACTGGCCGTTCCTTAGGTATGAAGCTTTCTTTGGAGGTGATAAAATGTTTGGGGACTAAATAAAGTTGGTAGCTGCATGTTACTTCCAACTTACTCATCGCCTGAAACACGCACTTTACAATGGCTGATTCTGTTAGGTAACTTTCACCTGGAATTTTGCTGAATGTTTTAAAACACCTGGTTTCTGAATCACTGTTGACCCTATAATTTAACAATCCTAACTAATGTGGAAAGCGAAAAAAGCGGCGAATCTGCACACCTGGCTTAGAGCCAGCCTAGCTGGGTCACTAGCTATGTGATCACAGCCATTTACCCTGACCCTTCCCCGCGCCCTCCCGCCCCCCCCCACACCGCCCCCGGCCTTGGTCTTGTTGATAAACAAGGAATCTGGACAAGGTGATTGTGCAGCACAGTGTCTGCTGTCTCAGCTCCACACTTGCCCTAGACGTTCCTCGCTCCTCTGGGGCAGAAAGCCTTCGACCACAGCTCCCAGCCTCCTGTGCCAGCAGGTCTCCCCTTAGAACCTGCCAACGGGCGGGGCTGGTGAGAGGCAGAGTGGGAGGAAAGGGACAGCCATTTTCCCCCAGCATCCAGCAGGAGAGGAAGCCACCGTGGGAGAGCGGCCGTGGCCATGGCCAGTAGGGTTGCATTCTGGGTTCCAGGCCAGACAGTGGTTGTGAGCTCTGGGTGGCACCGTTCCTCCAGTCCTAGGAGGGGGGCCAGCTTCGGTAATGACTAATCTTTGCCCACCCTCTCCTTCCCCTGTGGGCTCTTTCCCCCTTCTGGCACCTCCGTCGTCCCTTGCTGAGTTCAGTCCCCTTGGTTAGAAAGACCCAGAGCGCTTCTCTTTTCCTGATTGAGTGTAGACTGATAGCAATGGTTTCTAATCCTCCTTCCATTCCAATACCCTAAAATTCTGAAGTAGCTTTCACCAGTTGCTTAGGTTAAGAGGCTAATAAGTGGTTTCACAACTTCTTGGTTCATGTTTCCAATTGCAAAATGGCAGAAACAAAAACAGCAGACTCACGGCCATTGAGTCCATGCTGACTCATAGCGACCTGGCAGGACAGGCTAGAATGCCCCTGTGAGGTTCCAAGACTGAAACTGCTTATGGGAGTAGAAAGCCCTGCCTTTCTCCTCCAGAACTTTAGCAAAGGCCTGGACCAAACACTCAACAGACCAATAACATGTTGACAGAGTAAAGTTGTTCTAAACAAAACCAGTAACAACTCAGGCTGTGGACTGCTCTCTGTTGAGCAATTCATCAAAGTTCAGACATCAGTAGTCTTCCATGCATCAGCCTCTAGCCGGCAGTAGGGACTCTCAGCCAGTTGTGGGTAGGGAGGAGGGAAAGCCTCCTTCGAAGAATCACTGTGTACAACGAACCTGTGACTCATGAGTATGATCTGTAGACACAAGGAGAAGACAAATACCGGAGGGGAAAAAATCTAACAGTGGACTCATGTATGATGTAGTATCAATGACGGAGGCAACTACACGTGGTCCAAACAAAAGGAGAGGATCTAAGCTTCTCTCCTGCCCTCTTGAGTCCTACACACAGATCAAGACATGGCCTCATGAAGTCATTAGGGACATCAACCAAGCCGCATGGGCCAGATGGGCCAGAGGACTCTTGGTATCTCCAGCAAGACCCGACTGACGAGTTTCCAGTTCTAGCTGGAACTTCTTTGCTTCTATTTCTGCTCCTCCTTTTTCACAAGTCACAAAGTAGGATCCTTCTGAAAGCCAACAGATTTGAGAAACAGCCACTGTTGCTCAGAGCTAAGGCGTCACCTACCGATGCCTGTCCTAGAACCAAGGGGTGGTGGTCACACAATGTCATGTCAACCTGATAAGGGAATGGAGAGGTGGAGTCTAACGTGTCAATCCGGTCACAGCCTGGTGATCCCTCCTCGTGAGAATGGCCTTCTCAAGAAGATTCTGGGAACTTCCTCTCTCTCGATTCTGCCATCAGAAGAGCCCCCACCCCTCTCTGTCTGTCTGTCTGTCTGTCTCTTTGTCTCTTTCACCTTCCTGTTGAAGAGCTGCACTCAGAGCTGGAGGAGGCATGTGGAGACCCTCGCCAGTGCTGAAATGTTTCCACCGCCACTGGATCCACAAGACTTTCACCCACCAGGCTGTGATCTTCCTGCATTTGCATTTTTGCGTGTGCTGCGTGAGTCTGAAGAGGAATTTACAGACTGGTATCAGACATAGGAGCTAATATTGAACTTACGGGCTTGATCCGCAGAGTGGGTTGGGATGATTTCGTAAAGTACAATCGCTCTTTGATATAAACCTCTGCCTTATACATGCATGAGTAACCCTGGATTTGTTTCTCTAGCCAACCTGGACTAATACATAATGGTACCAAGTGGACTGCCTGATGAATGTTTCCCGGGATTGTTTTCCGGGATCCCAATGTCAAACATCAGGGAACGCCCCGACTTCCTGTCTTTGCGGGCAGCGGACTTCCTAGCACGGCTGCTGTGGGCCTTAGCTCTCAGGCACAGCCATCCCAGCAGAGACTGTCAGCAGCAAGACAAGAGAGCCTGGGGCGGTGCTGGCAGCTCCTGCCCCGTGCTCAAGGGTGGAGCCTGGAACTGGAGAGAGGGTCTGTGATGGTCTCGGGCTCCACCTCGGGGTCTGAATTTAGCCTTACACACTGTACCCTCCGCACCTCCCTGGCACCCCACTTCCCTACGGCTCACCTGTTCCTCTCACCCTGAAATGTAAGCCTTTTGTTTCTTTTTTTACACTCCCCTCCCCCCCTTTGGGAACTGGTATTGGTTGTTTTGAGGATCAGTACAGAGAAATTATCAACAATTTGTACGTAATTCTTTTAGGGGTGGTTGGGGTCACGTTGGCTGTATTTCTGATGTTTGGGGTTGGAAGGGAATGTGAGGGTGGGCAGTTTGTCCACTCTGCTGCCATCGGCTGAGGATGGCCTCAGAAACTGACTTAGCACGGGATCCACAGCCCAGGGAAGACCAGAGCTCTGCTCCGGATCTCCAGCCTGCTCAGGGGTCTCTGGCCTGCTAAGGGGTCTCTGGCCTGCTCAGGGGTCTCTGGCCTGCTCAGGGGTCTCTGGCCTGCTCAGGGGTCTCCGGCCTGCTAAGGGGTCTCTGGCCTGCTCAGGGGTCTCTGGCCTGCTCAGGGGTCTCTGGCCTGCTCAGGGGTCTCCGGCCTGTTCCGGCTCTCCAGCCTGCTCACAGGTCTCTCTGACCTGCTCTGGCTCTCCAGCCTGCTCAGGGATCTCTGGCCTGCTCAGGGGTCTCCGGCCTGTTCAAGGATCTCCGGCCTGCTCCGGCTCTCCAGCCTGCTCAGGGATCTCCAGCCTGCTCACAGGTGTCCGGCCTGCTCACAGGTGTCCGGCCTGCTCACAGGTGTCCGGCCTGCTCACAGGTGTCCGGCCTGCTCACAGGTGTCCGGCCTCCTCCGGGATCCCCAGCTAGCAGTTACATTGTTATCGGGTTGGCAGGGGAACAGGGTTGGGGGAAGGGCACAGGTGCAGGTAGTCATTCAAGCTCTTACACGACAGGGTCCATTTCTTGCTAATTGGGTTGGCAGAGTTTGGAGACCTGGAAGAGTCAAGGTCTTGTTTGGAGAGCCGGGAATGGGAAGAGGAAAGGGGGTGGAGGGGCCCTAACTCAGCACCATCTTCCGGAACTCTCTCATGGATGACGTTGTAACTTTCTGGACGATGGGCCATTGTGAATGCGTGCGCCTTACCCACAAAGCACCCTTCGCGGCCCTGGGCACTTTCTCTTTCACCCAGCCTTCACCATTACCCCGGAAGGCTGTTTTGCTGACTCTGGATGAGCCACCCAGTCGTGTACAGAAAGCCTCTTGCTGCGTGGCTCCCCTGGGACTGTAGGTGTGCCTTATTAAGGTGAGCAGATGTTAACATTGGTAAAGCGGAACACCAGCGGGACACCATTGATAAAACCCACATCCTGGCGAAATAGCCACATGGCAGCCGAAAACCGTATACCCTAGCTTGTCATGCATTCTTTCCAAAAATCGGGACATTTTTAAAACACCGCGGGACGTGGGAAAAATTGTTAAAAATTGGGACTGTCCCGCCAAAAGTGGGACGTCTGGTCAGTGCACTTCAGATCAGGTAGGACTTTAGGAAACTCTCCATCCTGATAAAAAAGACCCGTGATTTGTGACAGGCTTGGTGGCTTATTTACGGATACTTAGGGCAGGGGCCTCAAGACATTTAGAGGAACAAACTCAAAACCCAAACCAAACTCACTGCCATCATGGAACGGAACAACCAGGAGGTGAGGCAGCATCTCCAGGACATTCTTCTTCCAGTGACACCCAAGCACTCATGAGCCAAGGCCAGCTCCATGCCCCCTCACTTCTCCAGCCAGACCCTGGCAGGATGCGCCTTGTCCTGTGCTGCTGCTCGGGACGCACCCCTGAACGGTGACTACTCTACTGACTCCATGGGGTCACCACACAGATGGTCAGAGCTGGTGACACCCCCACACGCGTCTCACTGTGTCCTGTCCGCTCTCTCCTAGGTTCCTGCTTTCAGACGGGCTGAGGGGTAGGGCCGAGAGTCTGCAGGAGAAGCAGTGTCATCTCCCCCGCACTCCCAATGTGGTTTTCTTGGGGACTCAGACCAACGCCCTCCTCTAGGCAAAGGGAAGGAAGCATCTCTTGCTTCAAATATGTAGATGGGCCCCTCTCACACCGTCCCTGGCTCTGCAGGCACTTCTGGTTGCCTGGAGGTGCAGTGATAGTTTGGGGGCAGTAGGGCCTGTTGTTTGTATTCTTTTAAAGCCTAGGGAATAAGCCTGGTCCCAACTGTACATAAACAAAAACCAGACTCGCTGCCATCCAAGCGATGCCGACTCACAGCGGGTCCAAAGGACAGGGTAGAACGGCCCCGTGGGTTTCGGAGCCTCGAATTCTTATTTTCTTTAAACCAGTGAGTTGGGGGCTCTTACAGCTCTTATAACAACCCGTACATCATATCTGTACAGATGCTGCCATCATTTTCAGAGCATTTTCTTTCTACTTAAGCCCTTGCTATCAGCTCCTCTTTTTTTCCCCTCCCTCCCTCCTACCCTCATGAACCCTTGATAAATTATAAATTGTTGTTATTTTCATATCTTATGCCATCTGCTGTCTCCCTTCACCCACGTTTCTGTTGTTTGGTGAGGGGGAATATTATAAGATGATCATTGTAATCAGGTCCCCCTTTCTCCTTACCCTCTTGGTATCACTACTCTCATTATTGATCCTGAGGGGTTTATCTGTCCTGGATTCTGTGTATCGAAAGCTCTTATCTGTACCAGTGTGCATACTCTGGCCTAACTAGATTTTTAAGACAGACCTGGGTCATGATAGTTGCAGGGGAGTGGGGCGGGGGGGGGGGGTAAGCATTAAAGAACTAGAGGAATGTTGTATGTTTCGTCAGTGCTATATTGCACCCTGTCTGGCTCATTCCTTCCGTGTGACCCTTCTGTGAGGGGATGTCCCATTGTCTACAGATGGGCCTGGGTCTCCTCTCTGCCTCCCTCGTTCCTATGGAGCCTGTAATTCTTTATGGGTGTAGAAAGCCCTGCCTTTCTCCCCAACCATCCATAACTCTCTTAAAACCTTGCTGCCCTCAGATCTGGGCCCTTATCACCAACTCCAAAATAATGAGAAGTTTCCCGTTCCACGTTGTGTTACATAGACATAACGCATCGAGGGGCAGAGAAGGGGCAGTCAATAACACCAGGGAGGCTCCTGGGAAGGAGAGATGGGAACTGAAAAGAAAGACTTAGCAAGCAGTGGGGAGCAAAGTGGTCTTTCAGAAAGGGTACCACAGAGTATGCTCTGCCAGGGACCTGCCGCCTGGCCAAGCCAGGCTTCCCAGGATCCAGGGGCCCAAAGACTCAGGACACAAAGAAAGTGGGGTTCGTCCCTCAGGGTCCCACCTTCACTCTCCCTACTGCCAGAGTTACACCTTTCCCTCCCCAGACCCGTGTCCCTCTGAGCCTAGGGGTCTGCACTGCACTCTTGCCTGGAGACCCCCGACCGACGGATGGACACTTCAATTCTGAGGGTGAAGTCTTCGCTGTGGATAAAGACACTCTAACACGAGCTCTGGTGGCATAATGGCTGCTGCTCAGCCATTTGAAACCACCAGCTTCCCCATGGGGGAAAGACAGGGCTTGTCCACCCCCATCAACTGTTGCCGTCTCGGAAACCCACTGGGGCAGTTCTACCCTGTCCTACAGGGTCGCTGTGAGTCGGCATCCGCTCGATGGTGGTGCATTTGGGGTTTCATCAGGAGCAGGGGGCTAGACTGGCTGGGGAACTGCACCTGGACCTTGCCCAGACTAGGAGCTACTGTGCTGTCCAATCCCACAGGCTGAGCTGAGCAGGAAAGAGTTGTGCCAGGGGTGATGCCAGAGGCACTGCCCAGGAGCTGTGGGCCTAATGCCAGCCGCCGGTCTCCAGCAAGCGTTAGCAAACACACCTGAAATATCAGGTGACACCTCTCTTCTGGCACCTGGAGGACAAGAAGCCAGGGAAGAAGTGCTGCCTCTGCCCACTCAGGGGGTGGGGGTGGGGGTAGGGGTGGGGTGGTGAGGGTGGGAGGGAGAGGGGTTACAGCAAGACAAGGCCTGCCCCATCCTCCTGAAGATCACTCATGGAGACAAGGCCTACCTGGATATCTCTCTCTCTCTCTCCCCCCCCCCTCTCTCTTTCTCTCTCACACACACATACACACACACACACACACACACATGCTCATCATTTCATTATTAATGTAACATCCCCGGGCTCTCCCTCAGCCTCACACAGGGACCACACAGCAGCCAGGAGGCATCCAAGGACCAGCCCAACCACAGCCCCTGCACTGCCTTTGGAGAAGGCAGGTAGCCACCCACTGCAGCATGGGTTTTGCAAAGGTGACACGAGAAGGTGGGTGTGAGGGCTTTCGGTAAGCACTAAGTCCTCTGGGATAGTTTAAACGGTGGGTGAGGATTTCTCCAGGGGACCTGGGTGGGAGAGGAAGGCATGTGATCTATATGCCCCCCACACACCCCCTTCTCACTTGGTGCTCTTGTGTCTCATGAGGAACCCTTGCTCGGCCACTCGGCCCAGAAAGTTGCCCCACAAACACGCCTGCTGAGAGCAAGCCCCAGGGGGACCCCTCGTGCTGCACTAACAGAGCAGCCACAGTCAAGGACTTCAGGAAGCTGTACCCTGGTCCTGGACCGACGTTGGAACTGACAGTGGCTCTGGAGCTGAGGGTGTTGGGATTCAAACAACGGAGGGGGCAGAGTCTGATTGCCTAGAAACCTGAGTGTTCCCAGCAGCGTTAGTCCCTTTGACCCCAGAGTGTAAATCCACTCCTTCCTGTATGCTTGCTCGGCGTCTCCCCATGACTGGACACCCTAATTCCTTCTTCCTCCGGAACCAGTCACAAATGAGAACACTCTTCACCCATGACGTCATGGTCATCTTGCCCTTGTCAGCCTTCTGGGGACAAGGACACTTTCCCTGCAGGCCACAGGCTGCCACAGGGAAGACCACCTGGACTGAAGACAAGGAGGAGCCTCACAGAACTGAGCACCCTCCCCGCAGAGGACAGATGAAACCCAAGGCCCGCGGGCACAGGGTCCATCAAGATGCTTATTAGTACCCCTGTAGGACAGAGTAGAACCGCTCCTTGGCGTTTCTGAGGCTGTGAATCTTAGGGGAATAGACAGCCTCATCCGCTCTGACGCCCCTAATTCCCACTGTGGCACAGGTGCTTATTGACCTGCAGGTCAGCAGAAGGAATGAATGGCTACAATCTACTTCTTCAGAAAACAATGTTGGCATCCCTTCCAAGAAGCCAGCGGGGGCACTTGCCTACCTCCTACACAACCAAGGAAATCCAGAGGAGTCCCAGAGATGAGCCCAGAGGGCAAAGGAGAAGGAACGGACAGAGCAGCCCCAGGCGGCCCAGGCAAGCTCTACCATGTCAAAGGCACCTGAGCAGCACCAGTTCACAGCCAGCCAACCCAGGGAGCCAGCCTGAGCCACCTTGGAGGCTCTGTAGTGTATCTGGAAACCACCAGGCACTGAAAGCATCAGAGACTGGGGATGGAGTTTCTAGTTTCACATGAAGCGGCATGCCAGCCACTCCAAGTACACGGCGAAGGGTTTAAGATGCGCGTTAAATCCCGAGAGCAGCAGTTGGCCCCCTTTCGGATCTCGGGACATTTTTACGTTCTTAAAAATGATTGGGAATGGAAATGGAAAATACAGATCCGTTTTAAAACAACATTAATAAACCCACTCTCTGTTAGCACAAATAACACAACCTCGTGAAGAATTAGTTTCTAAAACAAATTTCAAACAGAGAAGCATGGTCGTTCGGTTTGCAATTCTTTTTAAAGCCTGGCTTAATAGCAGCTGGATTCTCATAACCACTTCTGCATTCAATCTGTTACATAAACTGCTGCTTCCGAAGTATGACGACTGGTCTGGCCTCCCACAGTGAAAGGCTAGAGAAGGCAGGAGTATTTGCCACCCTCGGGGCCACGTATGGAAAAGTGACTGCCGCTGGAAACATAAAAGAATCGCACAAAGAGGGAGACATCAGCTATAGGAAACAGCAGTGGCTGCAAATGCCCAGAATGAAGGAAACTGGGATCTTGTTGTTCTGCAGAGTCTCCCTCCAGAAGCCAAGCTGTGACGGTTTCCTATCGCTTTCTTCTCCAGGCGTCCATTCCTACCAGTTGGTCATCCTTGGGCGCGCGCACACGCCTGGGCACGCCGGCGCAGACAGTGAATTCTGCTGTGCGTTTGAACTTTTGATGCCGAACCCCAGCTGGTAAGACAATGGCCATTGTCATTACAGACTAACGTAAATCCCCTCCAGCTCGACGATGTTCAAATGCTAATAACCCAACCGAAACAGAAGGAAGCGTGTGTGCTGATGTCCTACTTTTCCTACCAGGCAAGCAGATAACTGATTGAAAACTCGAGCAAGACGCTAAACGAAGATGTAAGCATATGAGCTAAAGATATCATGGCGACCACAAGAGGAAGCAGCAAACTACAGGGAGTCCAATGTTTTCTCAGGCTGGACTGACTACATTTTTACTGAATGCATGTATAATTTCTGCAATGAAAATGCTAACTAATTTTAAAGAAAAAATGTCTTCTTAAACATTTTTTTTATAAGGAATGTTTTTCTTCCCTGAGTTGAGCCAGCCAGAGCATCAGATGGACACACCACAAGACGGCTGCCAGGGGCACCTCACTGTCAATGTCCTGAAAGAACTGGACACAAGCAAGTGGTGAAGCCTTTTGCCAACTCAATGTCTGCCTTGAAATTGTGATATCCGCATCTTCAAAATGAATCGCGGCTTTCTAGGGGCTGTTTTTTAGGTCTTTTTTAAGTTGTGTAAACACGAGGATTCGGGTTACAGTAAGTCTGTCATATGAATCAGACATGACTGTTTTGGGCTTGGATGGGGTTGAAGCAGATCATTATTTCAAGTTCATCGGTAAGCACTTTGAGCTGGCGACTGGTGACGGGGCTAAGACGCTCTCTGCAGAGGACACTTCATTAATATACATGAGGGTCATGGGCAGTTCGCCTTCTGTGCGGGAGGTCAATGGGAACCTTTAGGGGCAGCCAACCTCAATGTCAGCAGTTCAAAATCCTGTTTCTCATTGGGAGAAAAATGGGGCTTTCTACTCCCGTACAGAGCGACAGTTTCAGAAACTCAAGAGGCAGTTCTACCCTGTCCTACGGGTCGCTAGGAGTCAGCAGCATTGGCCTGAGGGCAGGGAGTTAGGTCTTGGTTTTTGACGTGGAAGATCCAGATTTACGTTCCAGCCAAGGGACTTCATTTGTAGCCACCAGCTGCCCGTCACGACGGGGAGGGAGAAGGTTGGGGGAGGGGGCGGTTTGCTCCACAGCTGAGCGGGTTTCAGCAGGGCTTCCAGACCAGGACAAGCTCGGAATAAAGGCCTGCAGACCGAAGGCCTAAAAGCCTATGGATTGCAATAGCTTGATGCGCAACCAATCCTGGGGATGGTGCTGGACGGGGCAGTGTGCATGTGACAGTGGCTAATGACATCCGGTCTCTGGTTGACTCATCCGTGCTGCACTCTGCCTCCCGCCCACACGAAGGCTGTCCCGAGGCATGCCTCTTTCTGGCACATCCCAGCCTCCTGTGCGTAGGAACACAGGACAGACAGACGCTCAGCAGTACAGCTGGAGGCCACTGGAGGCAGTGAACTCACCAACGAAAAGCGTACACGCACACACAGGTGGAACAAAAACAGGGAGCACATCACCTGGTTCCCTTTTGGGAGCTGGAAACGTGTGTGTTGGATGACTCTGCACCTGCCCACAGCCGACGGTGAAAGTGCTACACGCACCGATTCTAGGGTGACAGACAGATTTGGGGGAGCAGGTACATGTGCAACCACTGGGTTGGTGAGTAACAAGGCCTAGGTGTGTGTGTGTTGGTGAAGAATATATTGAAAACACGGTAGGTGGCCAAAAGAACCAACAGATCTGTCTTGGAAGAAGTACAGCCAGAATGCTCCTCAGAGGCCAGGCTGGCGAGACTGGGCCTTGTGTGTTTCAGACATGGTCCCAGGAGGGACCCGTCGCCGGAGGACACCGCGTCTGGTAAAGTGGAAGGGCAGTGGCTAAGAGGAAGACCCTCAACAAGATAGATGGCACAGGGGCTGCAGCAAGGGGCTTGGACAGAACAGTGGGAAGGCGGGGCGGGACCAGCAGTGTTTCGTCCTGCTGCACAGAGGGCTGCTGCGGGTCGGAGCAGGCTCGGGGCATCTGAGAACAGCAGCAACGTGTGTGAGGTCTGGGGTTTTTTAGCACAACTTCATGTTTGTCTTAGGAACACAGAACTAGCCTGGTGGTCCTGGTGGCACAAGCCTTAGCGCCTGACTACCGAGGGCAAGGTTTGTGGCTCCAATTCCACCAGGGCCTCAGCAGGAGAAGCACCTGGGACTCTTCCCCCATGGAGCAGATGAGCCAAGCAAACGCTGTGGGGGGTTCTGCTCCGTCACAGGAGGTCACAACGAGTCTGAATGGATTGTATGCCACTTCGCGGCAGTGCTTCGTCTTTGGTTTTTAAGGTTTCATTGACAAGTAAATTTCACATACCATAAAATCGAGTGGTTGAAATATATTTTTTTAAAGGGTGTGCGTCATCACCACAATCCATGTTAGACCATTTTCTTCACGGCATCAGTGTTTAAGCTTATACTGAAGAGAGAGATTTTGCTCAGAAAAAGTATAAGGTAAATGCAAAAGTAAGCTAAAACTCAGCCACTCATAGAAAACCAGGCTGTTCAACACCGCCAGACCAATCCAAGTATCACTGTGATAGGTAGGTCTATTGTGCCAATCTGGCCAATAGGAACATGTGGGATTAATCAGGTCACAATTTGATTGGAGGGCAAAGAGATAAATGGCTCTGCAAGGCCTCCCTTCACCCCTACACTCTCCCCCCCCCCCCTCTGGTAATCAGAGGATGCTGGAATGTGCTGCTGCTTTGGCAAGTTGTCTGCCTCAACCTGTGAGCTGCCCTACCGGTGGATTCAACCAACCCATGGATCGTGTTGCTAGAGCTTAAGGCTCCTTTGAGACCTGCTTCACCACGCTGCTGGTGCGAACATCGCTTGAGCCTGAGGCTGGTGGATCCTGTCGCCTTGCGTTGCTTGCATTCAATACCCCATCTGGGCCTGCTTTATTAAGCTCCCGAGCTACTGACTGTTGGTGACCCACCCTGCCTAACACACAATTACTACACCTAAACTCACTGCCACTAACCCATTCGACTCATAGAGACACTGAGGACAGAGGAGAACTGCCCCTGTGAGTCCCCAAGATAGTAAATAGTGATGGGAACAGAAAAGCCTCATTTTTCTCCAGTGAAGCGGCTGGTGGGATCCAACTACTGACCCAGTAGGGCTCCCTAAGCACCGCCTCGTGGCAGGTTACCCAAATCATAAGAATACAATTGAAGCATTATTAAAACTCCATCTAGGAATCTCCTTGCAAACAAGAATCTATTAAATGAAGGCAAAGATTTCATTTTTTCCTATGTCTGGACACAGGGTAATGAACTCTAAGGCAGTATGAAGTTCTGAGGTCACCCAATCTGCCCAAGCAAATGGAAGAACTGATGAAGCTAAAGAGCTGAAAAGAGAATTTTGAAAGAGCGGCACAGGAAGATAAAGTCGAATATTATAATGAAATGTGCAGAGACCCAGAGTTAGAAAGCCAAAAAGAAAGGACAGACTGAGCGTATCTTTAAAAAAATTCAAGCCTGGAAGTGCAATATTGAAAGACTCCATGGGGAAAATACTGCACGACACTGGAAGCATCAAAAGACGATGGAATGACCAGTCACTGCACCAAAAGAACTAGTCGACAGTCCGCCAATTCGGGAGGAAGCACATGAGCAACCGCCAGTGGTGTTGAAGAAGGAAAGCATTAGCCAAAGACAAGGCTCTAGGAACTGATGGGACACTGAGGGAAATGTTTAAAACAGCTGACGAAGCACTCACTCATCTATACAAGAAACTTTGGAAGACGGCTACCTGGCCAGTTGACTGGAAGAGACCCTTTTTATTAGTATCCATTCCAAAGAAAGGTGCCCCAACAGAAAGAACAATATCATTGATATCACATGGAAGCAACATTTGGCTAAAGACCAGGCAACAATCGTTGCGGCAGAACTTTGACAGGGAACTGCCAGAGGCCCAGGCCTAATTCAGAAGATGGGTTATCATTGCTGATGTCAGATGGCTCTTGACTCAAAGCAGAGAACACCTGAGCGATGTCTACTTGTGTTTCACTGGCTGTGCCCAGGCCTTCAGCAGTGTGGACTTCACTAAATGATGGATAACCTTGCGAAGAATGGGATTGTGCTCATGCAGAACTTGTTCATGGATCAAGAGGCAGTTGTGGGAACGGAACAAGAGACTGCTGCCTGGTTTAAAATCAGAAAAGGTGCACTTCCAGGTTGTATTCTCTCACCATACTTATAAAATTGCATGCCAAGCAAATAATTAAGAGGAACTGAATGATATGAAGAACTTGACACGAGGATGGGAGGAAGGTTTATCAGCAACCTGTGATGTGCAGCTGGCATGGTCTTGCTTGATAAGAGTGAGCATCTGCTGATGAAGATCAAGGATTGCAGCCTTCACTAATGTCATGAAAACAAAAAATCCCCAAATCCTCACCACTGGACCATAAGGTAACTTCATGATAAATGGAGAAAAGGTGGAGGTTGTCAAGGACCGTGTCTTGCTTGGCTCCACAACCGATGCTCATGGAAGCAGCAGTCCAGAGATTAAAAGACACACTGCACGAGGTAAACCTGCTGCTCAAGGCCTGTTCAGCGTATTGCAAAGTACGAGTTTAAGAACTAAGGTGCCTCTGTCCGGAGCCATGGGATTCTCCTCCATTGCGTCGCGTGCATGTGGGAGTTGGACAATGAATAAAGAAGACCAGAGAAGCTCCCAAGCATTTGAACTGCGGTGCCGGAGAAGAACATTGGAAGTACCAAAAGGGGGTACTGGAGGAGGTAAGGTCAGCGTGCTCCTCGGAGGGAAGGAGGGCAAGGCATCATCTGGCACACCTGGGACACATGATCAGGAGAAGCCAATCCCTGGAGAAGCACATCGCGGTTGACAAAGCCGAAGGGCAGCCAAAGAGAGAAAGGCTATCAGTGAGATGCGGTGACCCAGGGGCTGCCTTCCATGGGCTCGGGCATGGGACCATTGGAGAGGGTCAGGCAGGGTTTCCTTCTGTCGTGCAGAGGGTCACCACGGTTGGGAACCAACTTGATGGCACCCAACGACAGCAACCACCACCCATCCTGGTTCCGAGACAGAGCGCTGCCATATCTTCTCCTCTGTCCTGCGGGCTCGGCAGCCTCCAAAAGTGGTTTGTGTTCAGGAACCAGAATGGTTTTTTACAGGAAAGCTAGAAATGGAAGTGTCAAAGCCCTCCAAAATTTCATATTTGTAATGTTATCTTTTTCATATTTGTAATATCTCTTTTTTCCTTAAAGAGAGCCACCCTCACTAAAAACAAACAAAACTCTGTGTAAACATCATGTCCAACAAATCCTGGGCCTTCCTTTGCGGGAGAGGGAGGGGTGGAGCAGGGAGGCCTGTCAGGACTTGAGCTCTGCTCCTCCCACCCCCCAGCCGCACTGAGCCCTTTTCCTGAACTGTGTCAGGAGGGTCGGTGACATGACCGTCTGGCCTCACAGTCCCTTTCCTTCCCGGGAGCTGCACTCCGTTCCCTTCCCAGGAAGCACGCAACCGGAGTCTGGCTGCCAGAGTTTACTTTGCATATTGGCCTTTCGAAGATGGTACAACCGTTTGGGAAAGATGCTAGGAGAAAACACAAGTCTGTTCTTAATGGTAGACCACAGACTAATGAGGATACAGAAAATTAAAGCCGCCCCCCCCCCCGCCTCCCCATTGGAGCCTAACGCTAGTGCTCAAAATTATATCCTAACCTAAAACTCAGATCCTGTTCCAAGTGCACAGGCTTGGCACGAACCTAGCGCTGCCCCCTCTGCATGGGCTTTGGCCGCACAGCCTTGGCACCTCTGGGCTGTTTCCTGACAAGCTAAGCAAGGGAACTGCACCGAAGACCCCGCCACTGAACTTAGGGGCAAAGGTGGGACCAGAGCAAGGGAGGCGATGGCAGAGCCACAAAAAGACAGGGGACAGGGAGGCGGGCTGTGCTGGCCGCTGCCCACAGAGACCAGGAGCAGGCCCAGAGGAGGGGCACACCCTGGGACAGAGCAGGCCTCAGAGGCCTGGAAACACCTCCTCTCAGACTTGGCCAGGTGACAGGTTGCTGATGAGCACCTGCCCCCTGGGTCCAAACTCGGCTTGTTTCTGGGATGCTCTGGGCAGGCAAGTCACAGTTGACCCACAGAGCTCCGAGGGAAGGGTCCCCACGGACTTGCCCCCAGAAGCTCAAGTCTCAGGAGGAAAGCTGAAGGAAAAGGAAGAGTGAATCACGCTGCTGCTTCGGGTCCCCAAGTGGTAGCCTGGCACGCTTCCCTTTTAAGGTTTCCCTTTAGATCACCCATCCCGATGAGAGGAAGAGAAAAGCCGCAGGTTAGCCGAGGCATGCTCTCTTCCTCCGGAACGGAGAGGTTTCTGGTCCAGTCAGGTTGATTTGACTGACTATCTGCAGGAGCAGCAGCGGTGGCAGGCCCTCCTGGCAAGAAGAGACACTCAATAAATGCCTGCTGGCTGAACGGCATCCTCCCGCTCTCCACGCTGCAAGCACCCGATGCTGCTGGCCTGCGAACCACACGGGGCAGGTCCTCCTGCCGTCTCTCACGCTACCCTCCTTTCTCCTGCCAACCAAATCCTCTCCTAAGGCACCATGCCTGCCGCATCCTCTTCTGCTCAGAATCTGGCCGAGACAAGCACGGAATCCGGACTCTGCAGCCTGACATTCAGCACCCTCTAGCACACTGGTTCTCAGCCTTCCTCATGCCGCGACGCGCCCTTTCATATAGTTCCTCATGTTGTGGTGACCCCCCTCCAACCGTAAAATTATTTTCGTTGTGACTTCATAACTACAATTATGAATCGGGCGACCTCTGTGAACGGGTTGTTTGACACCCCCCCCCCCAAGGGGTCACGACCCACAGGTTGAGAACCGCTTGCTGCTCTAGCACAGCTTCTTGTTAGAGGTCCTGCCTGGGTTCCACAAAGTCCTCACCCCGGGGGCTTCCCACGGACATCGCTTCAGCCAGCCCCTGAACACACGCTCCAAGCAGTGCTCTCCAGGTGGCAGGCACTCAGCCAGCCCCTGCCACCGAGGGCATCTTACTGTAAACCCTCCCAAACCCTGAGGATCAGCCATGTCACCCCACCCCTCAGAGTCACGGACACAAGGACCGGAAGCCCGGGAACAACCTGCCCAGGGCCTGGCATGTCCAACGGCATGTTTGGAAACTAGAACTTATGTTCCAGGTTCCAGTGCACTATAACTCACCACACTGTCGTAGAGTCTGTAGTCGGGGCTCTGAGAACGAGACACAGGCCTGCTAGAAGTTCAGTGGGTCTTCACACACGCCTGTGAGCATGCACACACACATGCACACACACACACACTCCAGAAAAATTCCATGCCCAGTTTAACCTAGGTCTGGATAGTATCCTCAATGGATTGGTCACCTCTAGCCCCTCCTGGGTCACTCATGCCTCCATTACATAATGGGGAGGGCAGGAGGCTGAGACAAGGCAAGGTGGGTTTCAAATCTATCTCAGATAGATAGACAGATGATAGATAGATAGATAGATAGATAGATAGATAGATAGATAGATAGATAGATAGATAGATAGATAGATAGATAGATAGATAGATAGATAGATAGATAGATAGACAGGAGACAGGTTACATACGTTTATTTTCACTAAAATATAAAAATAACTCACTTGTATCATTGAGTGGATTTGGACCCTTAGCATCCCTAGGGGACAGAGTAGAACCGGCCCTGTGAGTTTCCAAGACTGTCCCTTTGGACGGGAGTAGAAAGGCTTGGCTTCCTGCTTAGTGGTTTCTAACCGCTGACCTTGCATTCAGGAACCCAATGTGCGACTCATGGCATCATCAAGACCCTTCACATCCATCCACAGGGTCAAAGACAAAGACCTGGACCTTTCTGGGGTTGTTCTACTAATGCCTTCTCTTTTCCTTTCCTTTTTTTGTGATTTGGATGCAAATGGAGAGAACAGATTGGATTCCCTCCAGCAGCACACACACACACACACACACACACACACACACACACACACACACACACGGCTTCATGGCGCCCTGTGCAGCGTCCTTCCCACGTGTGCCTTGCTCTGCTCCTGCTCCATTCCGACTCCGCTGGCCTTCTGCAGCTTGTCCTGGGAAATGCTGCCCTTTTGCTCTCGCGTGGCGACTCCCAGGTGACACTGTCCCCCTCACAGACCGGTCCTTATTTGACTGGAAGCTGAGCCACAGGCCTGAAGAAGGACCCCGGCCATCGTCTGGGAGCTGCCCCAGGCTCCATCAGAGCAGCAGGATTGAGGAAGAGGGAGATGACACACCCACACGTTTGGTCAGTTCTCTGGAGGTGGTTCTCTCTCCTGGGGGGTGGGTTCCCCTTTTCTAGTAGAGAGAAGGCCTCCTGGTCCCCTCAACTAAGCCTGAAGGAAATCCAAGGCACACTGACACCCTCAAGGCTGAATGAGCAGCAGCAGCGGCTTCTGGGCTCAGTAGTTTTCTGATAAACGCTTGAGTAACATTTTTAATTCTAAGGGCTCCTTCTCTATTTCTGGAGTCACTTCCATTTCTTACCTACACAGTACATAGTTACTATCACTAATGACCCTTAAAACAAACCAATCAAACCAAAAAGAGCCCCTCGCTGCCAACGAGTCGATTCTGACTCACCGCGACCCTATAGGACAGGGTAGAGCTGCCCCTGTGTGTCTGAGACTGTAACCCTTTGCCGGAGTAGAAAGCCCCATCTTTTTCCATGAGTGGCTGGCGGTTTTGAACTGCTGACCTTCAGTTAGCAGCTCAACTCATTACAACCATTACGCATCCAGGGCTCCCTAATGACCCTTGAAGGGACAAAAAACGAGGGAAAGAAAAAGACAGCCCTGCAGATACCAGGAAATCTAGACACACAGCTTGCTTCAGTACATAGGAGTGCGTAAACTGGTCGGAGTCAATAGTAAAAGAAGTGTAATTAGCTGAGTCCTCTCCCTGATTGCGCATGGAAGACTTCCCGTTCATTACCGAGTGGAGGAGTGCAGGGCTCAAATTCCGTACAAATGCTGTGAAAGAAGGTTTCTGGACACATGGTTAAGAGTTGGCGCTATGAAGAAAGGGCTTGTAAGAGTTCATGGGAGATGTACATTATGGAAAAACAACTATGCATCAATTTCAAATATCCCTGGCACCAAAATAAACTCATTATTTTGGTTATAACATAGCTGAACAAGACCTAGTTTGAGGGGTCAAGGAGGATAAGGCATTCCTTTGAAAAGAGCCCCTAGGACGGCAACGCCGATTTTGCTAAAACTGAATGACAAACATCAAATTTATGGTGAATCTCAGGTGGAAAAAACGGTGAGATCATTGACGCTTGATGAAAAATTTACAGCGATAAGGCCCATATGAAATTGGGAAATCACAAATGAACACCAGGTTTAAGAAGGGACCAGACGATGCTGAAGATGAAGAAGCAAGAAACAGCAGCACATCATCCCCATCAATTTGCGAGGCACTGAATGAATCATGTGTGTGCCTGAGCGGAACAGGACCGGCGGTTAAACAGGAGAAGCAAATAGGCAACACACCAAAGTCACCTCCGATTCACCTTACACCATTCTCACGCACACTTACCCTCTGCTCAAGGGTGTGCTGCCCAGATCATCTGCATACGAGAAGAGTTTCCATGGAAACTGTAAACAAAGGGGCTCAAGACCCTGAGGCACTTCTTGGAGGAATTGCAGCAGATGAGACAGGGTCTGAGCAGCACAACCCTGAAGACAAAGCACAATCAAAGCCCTGGCCACAGGGAAGGAGAGGTGATCCCTTCAGAGCAAAAGACCGGTCAAGAGCAAGGCCACGGCCGCAGGCTTTTAGGATGCGCACGGCATTTTGCTTGTTGACTTTCTGGACTGAGTAGGAAAGGGTGTTGAGAAAAGAAGCCAAAGCTTTAGCAAACAGAAGCCCAGGAGAGCTTCACAAAATGGTCCTCCACCTCAGCAATCCCGCTCTTTCCTCTCATCAGACAAGGGCCCTTGGGTGAGTTCCATGGCAACTCGTTAGGCATCCACTTTCTGGTCCTTGGTTGGTTCTTCTGACATATTTTTGTTTTCCTAATCTTAAGAAAAACACCAAAAACAAATCCACTGTCACTGAACCTAATCCAACTCATCGCAATTCTACAGTTTCTAAGGCTTTCTATCTACGTATGGGCGCACTCAGCCTCGGCTTTCTCCTTGGCCTGACTAGGGGGCTTGACCCTCCGGCCTTGCAGTTAGCCATCCCATGTTTAGCCAACAGCACCACAGGGCTCGTGGGACTCTCACGAGGGAAGAACACAGAAAGTGCCGTCGGCTGTCAGAAGCACGCACATCGATCTGTCTTGGAAGGACAGCCAGGATGCTCCTTAGAAGCGAAGGATGGAGCCACTTCACCTCACATACTTTGGACATGTTGTCAGGAGAGACCAGTCCCTGGGGAAAGACGTCATGCTGGGTAAAGTCGAGGAGCAGCGAGAAAGAGGAAGGCCCTCAACAAGATGTATTGACACAGTGGCTGCGCCACTTGGCTCAAAATTAAGAACAATTGTGAGGACAGAGTGGGACCTGGCAGTTTCATTCTGTGGTATGGGGTCGCTAGAAGGGGCTTGATAGCATTTAACAAAAACAATTCTTAAAAACTTTTCAAGGACACCTTTTTTTTTTTTTTTCATACTGTTATGCCAAAGATGGCACTGCCGTTAAGTTCCCAGGACCCTCAGGGGATGGACCAAAGGCTGCTATCATTGCTTACAAATGTTTCTTGAACTTGACGGTATCTATCACATGGAGAACTAGCTTATATTTTTTACTTTATCCCTTATTTCCATTTTCAAAGTTTTTCAAGACTCCTGGTCATACTTTCTTGATCACAATGGAATACCGACACACGCTTCCATGGTAATTAGTCTTCTCTACACAATACACTGAAACGTTCCCATCCATCTCCCTGGCTGCTCAGCCCACCTTGCACACAGGTCCCTACCCCACCCCTGCCTACCTGCTGGGCTTCCTCGTGGAAGAGTTCCCGCACCTGAGCCACCTGTGGCATCCTGGAAACGGGGGCCTGGCGGTGTGGGCAGGGAGGCCTGTCTGGAAGGCAAACATTATTTGGGGTCAGGCTGGCTCTTCATTTTCCACCTCCATCCAACCCGGGGACTGTCCTGAGTGAAGACAAGACCCCTCCTTCATCACTGGAAACCCATCCCTGCTCCCTCTTCCACGCCCAGCCAGACCCCACTCGTCCTTCAGAGCCAGCCGAGCTCTGGGCCTTGCTCTCTGAAAAACACCACCTCTGTCTTTCCTTCTTTTCTTAAAAAAAAACTTTTACTGGGGGCTCTTACATGTCTTATCACAATCCATACATTAATCCAGTGTGTCAAGCACATTTGCACATATGCTGCCATCATCATTTTCAAAGCATTCTCTTCCCACTTGAGCCCCTGATATCAGCTCCCAATTTCTTCCCCCTCCCTCCCCTGCCCACCCTCCCTCATGAACCCTTGATAAGTTATAGATTATTATTTTCGTATCTTACATCATCCTCCGTTGCCCCACACACACTTTCCCGTTATTCATCCCTCTGGGAGAGGGGTATAGGTTGATCCTTGTGATCAATTTCCCCTTTCTCTCCTCACCCTCCCCTAATCCTCCTGGTATCTCGTTCTCATTGTTGGATCTGAGGGGTTTATCTATACTGGATTCCCTGTGTTTCAGGCTCTTATCTATAGCAGTGTGCATGTTCTGGTCTAATCCAATTTGTAAGGTAGAGTTGAGGTCATGATAGTGGGGGGAAGGAAGCACCAAAGAACTAGAGGAAAGTTGTGTGTTTCATCGGTGCTATACTGTACCCTAACTGGCTCATCTCTTCTCTGTGACCCTTCTGAAGGGGGATGTCCAATTGTCCACAGATGGGCATTGGGTCTCTACTCCATCCGCTACTCCCACATTCACATTGGGTATGATTTTGTTCTAAGTCTTAGATGCCTGACACCTGATCCCATCGACACTCGTGATCACACAGGTTGGTGTGCTTCTTCCATGTGGGCTTTGTTGCTTCTGAACTAGATGGCCACTTGTTTATCTTCAAGCCTTTAAGACCCCAGACGCTATCTCTTTTGATAGCTGGGAACCATCAGCTTTCTTCACCACATTTGCTTATGCACCCACTTTATCCTCAGCGATCGATTGTGTCGGGAAGGTGAGCATCATGGAATGCCAGGTTAATAGAACAAAGTGTTCTTGTGTTGAGGGAGTACTTGAGTCAAGGCCCGATGTCCATCTGCAACCTTCATTCTTAGCATATAGATATGTGTACATAGTTCTATTCCCCTCTCGTTATATACCATATACACTCGAGTATAAGCCAACTCAAAATCTTCAAACTAAAAATTTCAAAATTTTACTTATACTCAAGTATATATGCTATGTACATGCCTGTATTTAGACCTCTATAAATGTCCTTTGCCTCCTGGTTCTTTCCTCTATTTCCTTTCACTTTCCTCTTGACCCCACCGTATGTTCAGCCTGCATTCGGGTTTAGTAATTCCTCGCTGCTACATTATCCTTGATTAAGTCCTACTTGGCATCCTATGCCCTTCTCTCCATTGATTTCAGTTCACTTGCTGTTCCCTTGTCCCTGGGTTGGTGTCCCCCACTCCCATCCCCTTCCTTCCTTTCTCCTGTATCCCCAGGAACCATTGGTTCTTTACATGTCTGTCCTTCAGTGACTGAGGCCAGCTGCTTAGTCCAAGAGGGCAGTCTGACCCGCCTCTCCCACCTTTGCGCAGGGCTGGGTACCACCAGCTCTTAACTTCCAGGCAGAACTGGATCTCACTCTCCCTTCCTCCAGGGCCTACTGGTTAGGAGTGGTGAGTGAATTGGGAGAGGGGAGCATAGGAGAATGGAGCAGGACAGAAGTGGGGTAGGGGGCTGGGGACAGTGGGCGAGAAAAGGATGTTGGAGCGTCGCTATCAGAGGGCTCTGCACACGAAGCGGCACTTCCTTGGGGTCAGGGATCTAGTTCCCGGCTCGGCGCTGGGGTTCCTAACCTTTGCGACGGAGGGAAAGGAAGGGATGAACTGGGGCGCGGGGTGGATAGAGCGAATGCACACATGAATGTAAAGGAAGAAATAAGACAGCATATTTCAGGAACACGAGTCAGGGCGCGGGTGGGTGCTCAGAGGGTGCAGGGGGTGGTGAGCGGGGGTCTGGCCAGCAGATGCTAGAGGACGCGCGCGTCCAGTTCGGCGCGTTCGGGCGGCCGCGCAGCGGAGATGGGGTCCCGGGTCCGCTCCCCGCGCCCCGCGCGCGCCCTTCCCGTCCGCAGAGACCCGGGCAGCGCTCGAGCCCGACTCCCGCCCCCCACCCGAGGCCGGCCCGCGCGCGACCCTGGGGACCCCGCCACCCGGCGCGCTCGGTCCCGCCGGTAGCCGGGGCGCGTGGGTCGGGGCGGGCGCGTGCCGACGCGCCGGGGCCCCGCACGCGAAGGGGGGAGAGGGGCGGCTCTACCTGCGCTGGACGCTGGCCGGAGCCGGGCACCTTCTGCGGGAGAGGGCCCCGCCCCGCCCCCACCTGCTCCGCGGCCCCGCCCCGCCCCCCGCCACGTGGCCGCCCGCCCGGGGGCCGCGTCCCAGCTGGCCCGCGGCTCCGGCCCGGCCTCTCCCGGTGGGAGGGATGGGCTGTGGGCACCTCCTCGCCTCCGAGGAATAAGGAAGACCGGCGGAAAGTCGGTCGGTGCATCTGAAGCGAGGCTGCCCAGGAAGAATGTGCAAAGTGCCACGGAGTGCCCAAAGAGCAAACGTCTTGTCTTGGGAGAAGCACAGCCCGAAAGGGCTCCTGGCGAGGGCGGCTTTGTCTCTGAGACTTCGGACCCGGACCCGTTGTCGGGAGAGACCAGTCCCTGGAGCAGGACATCCTGCTTGGCCAAGGGGAGGGGCAGCGCCTGACAAGACACACTGGCGCAACAAAGGGTCGGCGTGGGTGGGGATGGACAGGCAGACACCTAACGAGGCCGGGTCCACACGCCTTGGGCTGCCCACGAGAGAGAGCGTCGCGCTCCCCAGTCACACAGGCTGGCCCAGAGGGAGAGGAAGAGAATCGAATGAGCCCTCAAGTGTACCGATTCAGCTTGTTAAGCCACTGTCTCCACAGTCACTAGGTGAATGCGACCCCTGGGATCAAGGGGACGCAGATACTGCCCTACCCACTGTGGTTCCATCTGATGAACTGTTAACCTTGCACGCTGTAGGGGGGGGGGGGGCTCCCAGGAGTACCGTTTGGTGGTGGAAGGTTGTTTTCCCACCGTCCTCAGCTACCCCCACAGCCACTTTCCTAAGGGTGAAGTGAAGTTCCCAGGACCCCAGGTTGCAGGGAAAACCGCGGAATTATCATACAGCAAGATTAAAGGATGGAGCAGTCTCCAATCTGGCATATTTCCTAAACCTTAAATAATTTGCTAGGCTCCTATGTGGGCCTTTGAGAAACGGGAGGGCTGGGAGTACTTCCCACACCCACAGCCTTTGTGTGAAAATCCCTAAAAATAGAGGTTGTTCTTTTAAAAAACAAAACCCTAGGAGCACTGACAGAGCCCCAACCTAACTCCTGCGCCAGCAAAAGAATCTTGTACCCACGCGGAGATACTCCCGGAGCCCATCTTTGAACACGGGGTGGACAGGTGCACAGGATGGGGCGGTGGGACGCTCCGGTTATCATCTATCCCTCTATCTATGTGGCCGGGGGAGTCATCTTTGTTACTCATTTGGGGGCTACACATAGGGGTTTGGGGTTTGGTTTTGCTCAATTCCTGTTTGCTGTCAGCCTCCCTCTGTGTGTCACTGTGAACTTTGAAGAATCCACATTCAGTTCCCTGTCATCCTGAATTAAACATTAGAAAAAGAAACCCCCGTTTCTCTTCAGGACCGCCCACTCTGCCAATCGCCATGGGCTGCCTAATTGAGACATTCTCTTCCAAGTGGAGAGGCATCCTTTCAACCTAGGAGTAAGGTGTTCGTTTCTCTTACTCATTTTAAGGTTGGAGAAACCAGTGATGGGGAAATAATAATGTATCCTGCTTGATTTAGATTAATCTACTAAGGGTGACAGTAACCTTGAAAAACACCGAACCACCCTTATGATGGGGAAAATAACCTCCCAAGTCTGAGAGCAGTTCCGTGTGTAAGACCCTGCCTTAAACATCTGCGTATAAAGATGCTTATTGCATCACTAAGTTATAAAGAGAGAGAGAGAGAAAGAGAGAGAGAGAGAGAGAGAGAGAAAGGAACACAACCTACGGCCCATCAACAGAAGAGTGGTTAAATCTGAGATATGCAAGTCCTCAGTGGGGGCGGGGGGTGTGGTGGTGCCAAACCATAATGACCTCGTTCAAAGCCCTGGGTTGGATAAAATACTATGTCAGCCAGCATTGAAAAAAATGATTGTCTTCATATGTATGCAATAGTTAGGTTTCTGATGCCCTTATGACACCTGTAAGAAGATATAGGTAGCATCTAGCCTGTCAATCAGGTCACAGCTTGATGACCTCATTTGGAAGTGCCACCTAGATAAATGGCTCTCTGGAGCCTCTCTCTGACTTCACCTTCCTGTTGATGAGCCACGCAGAGACCCGGGAGCGCCCCGGGGATGCATTCACTGCCATTGGATCCACCAGTCTTTTCACCCACCAGCCTGGGATCTTCCTGCCTTTTGCATCATTGCATGTGGCTGTGTGAATCTGAAGAGAGACTTAGGGACTAGTATCGGACTTAGGGAATAGTATCAGACTTAGGGACTAGTATCGGACTTAGGGACTAGTATCAGACTTAGGAACTAGTATCGGACTTAGGGACTTGATCTGGACTGGGCCGTGTGTTTTTGATATGTAGTTACTTCTTGATAGAAAGCTCTCTTATACACATCCGAGTGTCATTGGATTTGCTTCTCTAGTCCAGTGGTTCTCAGCCTTCCCAATGCTGCGACCTTTTAATACAGTTCATGTTGTGGTGACCCCCCCAGTCATAAAATTACTTTCATTGCTACTTCATAACTGTAGTTTTGCTGTTATGAGTTGGGCGACCCCTGTGAAAGGGCCGTTGGACAGACCCCCAAAGGGGTCACGACCCACAGGTTGAGAACTGCTGCCCTCGTCAACATGGCCAACACAATGTACTAATATGGAATTCTTTTCACACCCCAATAACGAGGAGGGACTGAACCTCAAGATGCAGAAGACTGTGGAGAGAGCTTTATTTTTTAAAAGCAGTCTATGTGTATAGTTTGTGTCTAGAAAAATATGCCAATCTGTTCATAGCAGTGGCCTCTAGCAAATGAATCGGGATAGTGATTAAAATGGGAGACGAAACTCACTTTGGTGTGTGGAATTCTGGATTGTTATTTTTAAAAACAAAGAGCACATGCACATGTTACTTTTGTGATCTAGGGGGTGGGAGAGGGATGAGTAAGAAAATAAACAAGGACACCAATGGACAGCAGGTTGTATTTCCCAGTAGTGGTGGCACTAATCGAAAGAAAGCCCATCCCATACGCCGTGTCTCACACCACGCCGTGTCTCACTCCACACCGTGGGCACGCCTTCAAACCAAAGCAGAACTTTGTAACAGCCTCAAAACTAGAGAAAAATGGGAGACCCAGCACTTGACTTCAAGCCTTGGTCATACAGACAATAGGGTGTCCATCTGGCTATGTCTTTCTTGGAGAGCTCACCCTTGGCACCTATCCAAACATATGATGTGAGAGCATCCAGGCCACGTGGGTGTCCAAGCGAATTGCCAGCGTGAACAAGTCCTCAGATGACTCCAGCCCCCGGCCTTGGATTCTTCCAGCTAAGAGATGAGATGCCATAGAGCAAAGTCAAGATGTCCTTGTTGGCTTCTGTCCAAATTCCTGACCCTCAGAAACCATGAGGTCACAAATTTCCTGAGTTGTGGGGCACTTTGTTATGCAGCAATTAGCAGCTAATCCGTAGTTCATCTGTGGTTGTTGTATAATTGTCAATTTGAAAGAATATGAGTGAAGGAGTGGAGGCTAGGCTGTCAATAGCCAATGAGACTTCTGTGTGGGCATGGCCTTCTGGGAAATCTGGTACTTCTTCCTTGGAGACTCTCTACTGATAAGGCTCACTTCCTGCAAGGCATCCCCGAGGAGATGCCACATGGACCTACCCTGATGCAGCCCTGGGAACTGGAATGGCCACGTGGTGACCCTTGGCAGCACAGAGATGCTTTTACCATTAGACTTTCAACCCACTGGCCTGTGATTTTTTACATTCAGCGTCGTTGCATGTGTTTCATGAGTCTGAAGAGGACTATAGAGATTGCTGTCGGACATATGGGCTAATATCAGACTTATGGCCTTGGACTGGACTGGGATGTTTTCTCCATGCTCAATTGCTCTTATATACAAATCTCTTTCTTATACACATATGTGTGTCCGTGGATTTGTTTCTCTAGTCTACCCAGACCAACACAACATCTAACCAAGGTAAAAGAGTTTGGTTTCCATGGAAAGTATTCACATTCATTTTGCTGTTTGAACTCAGCTATTGTAGTCGTTATTAAAGCAGTATTGTTTTGAATGTTTTATACTCAGTTCAAACTCAAGCTCCAGTCATTGTACACAACAGTGTGCAAATTCGAGTAGACCTGCCGTTTTGTGGATCTTACATGGTGCAGCTTCAGACAAAAGCTCCTTCCGCTCCGCCTCTTCCAGTGATTGGTGCTAAGAGCTGCCTTCTGTGTTAGTGTCAACTAGGAAATCATGTCTTGAAATATGACTCACTTATTGGGAAGGCTGAACCCTAGGGAGGGATTAGCGCTTTGACAGAGCCAACTAAATTAGCAATGTGGAAATATGAACTCACAAGCAAATTTCTATCACATAGCCTAGGATTTCATCTCATAGCACCTCTTGTAGGACGGGGTAGAACTGCCCTTTGGGGGTTCCAAGACTTTAAAATCTTCACAGGAGTGGAAAGCCTCATCTTTCTCCTGCAGAAAGCAGCTGGTGGATTCAAACCGCTAACCTTGTGGTTAGCTGGATCGCTACCAATCGGAATCTACTCGAGGGCAGCGAGTCAGGCCAGTTAGGGCCTAGACCGGAGTCACCAGCACCTCAATAGGTAGGTCATCTAGTCTGGGGGTCCTCTACCTGGGCTGGGATTGCCGTCATAAGACACTTAACACCCTGGTCTCCTTCCAGAGATCTTGCCTGAACAGAGCGGGGGTAAGGTCCATGCATCGGCATTCTCTTTGAACGACTCTGGTGACCCGGCTCGCTGTGAAGCCAACATTAAATGCCACGGAATTTCTGGTTCAATCTTTTTCTCTTGCTCTCTCCCAAACTCTGATACGTCAGCCTCTAATCTGTGCAGGGAAAGAAGAAAATAGAAGATGCATAGAAACAATTGAGTCCAATGGACTAATGACCACTTGAACATGATCAATCTCCACAACCCTGAGCCCTAAACCAGACGGCACTTGGCTAGCTACCACTGCCAGCTGCCCTGGAAGGATTACATTAGAATGTCCTGAATAGAGAGTGAGAAACGTGAAACAAAAGTCCAAGTCATAAAAATGACCGAACTCACTGATGGAACCCCTAACACTATGGCCCTTCAAGTCTGAAATTACTTGGCTCCCATGCCGCACTTTCAACCAAACACGGGATAGGTCTGTTCGGGCACAATAGCACTAGGAAGCATGCACTCAGACACACCCATCCTGTGCGCTCTAAAGGGCATCCTTTACCCATGGACAAAGTTCAGAACACAAGGAGGGATGGAAATAGGCAACAAAGGAAGTGGGTTAAATATTCCTACATGGTAGAGGTTGCACACAATGGCATGAAACAAATTGTGTATAAATTAGTGAATGGAAAACCGATCTGTTTGGTAATCGTTCACCCAATTCACAACTAAAAGTTTTTGGTTTTTTTAATCTAATACAAACCCTCTGAGAGACAGAACATATCATGTCAGCGGTGGTGTCTTACTCCAGCTATAATTTCCATGGACAGGGAGAGGGTATGCACTATGTCATTAAGTAGATAGATCTAGGTAATTAAACACACGTACACACACATGCACACACACACACACACACACAAGGTTCAAAAAGCATACGGAAAAATGGAATGAAGTAATGAAACTTTCCCAGATTTTTGAAGTCCCTTTATATTATTTCTACAGTAGAGAAAGCTGTGGCTATCTGCCTCTGTAGAGATTTATGGCCTTGGGACCTTATGGGACAGTTCTACTCTACCCTATAGGGTTGCTATGGGGGGTACTGGCTCGACAGCAGTGGGTTTGGCCAGGAGACATATATATTGTGGGAAACAGAAAGATATCTCCCAAGTCCTCTCCCTCAAATATATGTTAGATTTAGGACACTGCTTGCAGCTAATGGTAAATGATTGTCAAGTTACCTCCCTGAAGGCAGTCAGTTGCCAGACCACTGTCTGGTCCCACCATAGGTGGGGCCCACTCCTTGTTGTTAAGGACGATGGGTTACTTCTCCCTAAAGGCTTCCGGCCATCAGTCTGGTCCCTGTAGATGAGGTTTACACGCTACTGATAATGGTTTCTATTATCTATGAGCCAGAGTACAGGGCAAACCAGCTCAGTGACATCCAAAGTTAGGCTGCCATCATGAATCTAGGTTCCGCCCATCTTGTCCTATGTATACCCTATTCCCTCCTCTGCCAATAGCTTATGAACCCCTAGAGCACCCCTGTCCCATACCTGTATTACCTATAGCACAACCCTTTCCTGTGATATATGTCTTTACCTGTAATTAGGGCGCTTGCAGAGAATATAAAAGCCTTGGTTAGCAATAAATCTCTCTCTCTCTCCACGTGGACCACCAAGTCGGGCTGAGGTTGAGCATGCTACCATGAAATGTGTCTGACGCCATCATTTCAATCTCTCTTCTGTCTCTCATGCTCTCTATGACTTTACAAAAATCTTTACTTATTATCACTGTACAATTCAGCCTACCGGACCCGTGATGATGTGTTAGGGGCTGGTTTACCCCGACAATATATATGCATAATATGTATATATAAAATCTACATATATATACACCACACACACACACACACCCTACACCTTCCTACGGCAAGTCTGCCTAAAGCTGTTGAAATTCTGCCAACTGAGAATGCGAGGCATGAGGGCGGAGTGAAGGTGTGAACCCAGGTCTGGCTTCGGCAGTGGCTCTACACACTGCAGCCTCCTGAATCCAAGTGGAGCCATAAGACAGAAACGTTCTCTTTCTCCCTGGACTTTGAAACATGCTTCCAGATCCCAGCAGCGTGGCCCAGGCATTACCAGGTGTTGTCAGGGGGCGACTCACAAAGTGCAAATTGGACCAGGTTTCCAGCCCACAGATCAACTGAGAGCTCCTGCGTCCCCAAGGGTGGGGCTCTGGGAAGAGGAGCCTCTGGTCCTGGGTTCCCTGGGAGGGCTGAGTGGAAAGGGAGGGGCTGCCATTCCCTTGCAGCAGGTGTCCCCAGATCCTGCCAAGCAGGTCTCTCCTCCAGGACCTAGTTGTTGACTCTGGGGGTTTGCCCTCTGACCAGAGAACAGCACTCTCCCTCCTATCAGCCATCTGGCATCTGGCCCAACCAGGCCCTGGTGGGATCCCCACGAAAACAAGTGCTGCAGACCCTAGTACCCCACTGCCACAAGTCAGTTCCAACTCACAGGCGCCCCATATGACCGAGTCCAACTACCTGCTCCCTGGGGTGCCCAAGGCTGTGCATCTCCCCAACCGGAGCAGCTGGGGGGTGCGAACCACCACCCTGATGGCTATACTTTCTCCCCCCTCCGCAGGAGGGCAGACCACAGTCCCCCACTACCACCAATTATGCGGCTGAGTTCTCCACCTTAGGGGAAATCGCAGAGACCAGCACATCCGAAGTGCAATGGGTAAGCCTAGCCCTGGAAAAAACCCCTTTGTGATCGAGGGGGGTCCCCCCTGCCAGGTAAGTAGGCCAACACTTAATCCAGGCTTCCTTGTGATGCAGAGAGAAGCCTGATAGTAACATTTTTTAAATTGGGGGATTTACATTTCAGATCAATTTTATGTTCAGCAGTTTCGTTATCACCCCCACCCGCCCAATAGCATGCCCTGCTGCACCTCCTTTGGCTTCTCTGACCTCCAGTTTATTTGCTGGATGGTTCTGTCAGCCCCCCCAGGCTGCGCTGACCAGGCAATCAGCATTCAGCACTGACTTGAACACAATTTATGGAAGACTCAGGGACGGGCTTTCAAGAGCAAAGTTGGGTCTGAATTTCACACCTGACTCTCCCTTCTCACTGTGCCCTTGTCAAGGGCTCTCCTGTGTCAGGGCTGTGGTTTCCTCCTACAATCTGACAGGTCTATCTCACAGGGTAGAGGGAGGCTCAGGAATTCCGCTGTCCATGGAAATCCAGGGTCGCTTTGCTCTCCTGCTGTTATATCTGGCCCACCCTTTTGCTCTCCCCCCTTTCAGTTTGAAAATCACACAACCAGTTTTCTGGTCCATCTGCGGTTAGCCCTGGCTGTCCCCTCTCTACCACCTGCAGACGTAACTCCTGCGGCCCGGACTCTTTGCCCCACCACACTCAACATCTATCTGTTGCGCCCAAGCATGGTGCGGGACGCTGACAAAGTCATGGCCTCATCCGGGAGGTCAGCATAAGCTTCTCTGCAGAAGGGATGCAGGTGCTGAAATCTTAAGAGCTAGGAGGGAATTAGTAGGTAGAGGGTCAAGATCATGCCTTTGTGGCGGAAGGGAAGCAGGTCCCGGAGAAGGAGCAGAGGGATGGAGAGGCTTGTTGTGGGACGAGGCTGTTGAGCTGGGACGGAAGAAACCAGGCAAGAACAAAGCGCTTATCCAAAGAGCAACGAGGAGTCTCCTCCAGAGGCGTTTTTGCCTGGTTCCTCCTCTCTGGACAAAGGCTGGAGCGCATCGCAGAGCAGATGCACACAATCTCGCAAGGAGACAAGTAGGATCTGGGGGTGGCTTGGGCAGTGGTAGCAGCAAACGTAGGGGGAGTCCGAAGAATCTGAAAATATGTGCAAGCCTTCTGGCGACCACCTGCCAATCTCATGGATCAGATCACAGATTAACCACCACCCGGCGCACAAGAGGCATTTCCCACGTGCTCCTTTCTACGGCCCCTCCTCTTCTTTCCTGTGCAACCAGAGTAGGAAGACACGAGGGCCCACTCGCCCACCAGCGGAGCCTTGGCCATCCTTGACCTTCTCATAGGTCGAGATGACCTCATTTCTCTGGCAGACGGGATGGGAAGGGGCCAAAGAGAAAGGCGTGCCTTCGGTTATTAACAGTAACTGTTAGATCTCTCTGGAGATAGAGTTGAACCTCGGTCCTAGGCTCCGCGGGAGAAAGAATTCACGCCCAAGCCTGGCTCGTGATCCAACTGAGTTTTATGAGAGTTAAGAGAAGTTTCAGGTTTACACGGCACCCATAGGACTCCTCCCGACCATGCAGCCTGGTGGAAACTGCTCAGCATCACTTAGACCACGTTCTCCTTCCCTGCGACTCTATGTTAGATCTCTTTCTCTACTCTAGGCTCCTGCCTTTTCAAGGATTCCACGGCGAGGCGTGATGGACGACCCTTGACCGACCCCATTGGCTGAATTGAATTCACCTGGCCCAGGTGGGCCAATCCAGGTTTAGTGCCCACCCATGCCCGCCGGCGGGAAGCCTGAGCGTCCTGAGCATGTGCAATGCGCCGCTCCTTGTTCCCGGGCCTGGCTCTCTGGGCATGCGTTAACATTCCCATCCCTGTGCTAGTCTGCCTAACAACCTCAAGTCAGTCCTGGCTGCTCTGGGGTCTAGGAACAAATACAGCACAACCCGAGGGCACGTTTCCCACCAGCCGTGGTCCCGGTGTGTGTGTTCTTCGGGAATCAGTGGCCCAGTGTAGAATCCTGACGCTTCAAGGCTTCTGGCCATTCTTCCCTGCCACTGACGCCAATTATCACCCATCTTAATGCCATTAGAGCTTCTAGAACCTTCCAATGGCTTTCCTAATGCCTCTTTTAACTGTAATAACTATCCACTCACTCACTCAGGCTCACCACATATGAGGTACTGTTCTATGTTCTGAAAACACCCTGAGAATATGATTACTGGTCCCACAACTTTCTTCCAAAGAACAATGTCCTGAGACGTTGATGTTAAATAACATGACAAACCCACCTCGGAGAGGCAGGGCATCACTTGTGACAGCTGCCTGTTCCTGTTCACACACTCAGATGAAGGAAAAACAAAAATGGCATTGGGGGGGGGGGGGTGGGGAGAAAATCGGAGAAAGAAAAGAAGCCTGGGAATAAAGTGGGAGTCTGCCTGGTGAACCGACAGCAACACGCCAGCCTCGCGGCTTCTTTTGTGCGTCTGCCGTTTCCCATGGGCCTACAAGGTTCCTATTCACAAGAAAATAGCTCGGAACGGAGGGGCTGGGGCTTCCACTTTCATATATTCTCTTTTGTAGGCAGGACTGCATTTCTGCCCGCATCCCCACTGCAAGTCTGCTGGCTGGCCATTTTTGTTCACGTCATTTGCTGTGTTATTTGTCAGTGGCCTGTCAGCTTGTTCCCTCCAGTCCCAGCCCCCTAAGGTCTGTCAAGATATTTTTATTGAGCTTTAAGATTTTTTGTATTCTCAAAGGTTAGGGCATTTTCTTGTATTTTACACTTTATCCTTTGAAGATGACGATTAAAATAATCGACCTAACTAGTTCCCCCTTTGCTGACCCATTTAGTCTAGGGACCCACCACTGTTATCTAGTCGGTTCTGACTCACAGTAACCACATATAGCGTCCCCAAGGCTGTGAATCCTTACACAAGTGGATGGCCTCACCCTTCTCCCAAGGAGCTGCTGGTGGGTGTGAACTGCCAACCTTATGGTTAGCGGTCCTATCCTTCCCCCACAGCACCACCAGGGCTCCTTCATTCACAGACAATCACCCCCCCCCCCCCTATCTTCTTCATCCTTTTGAAAGGTGTTTTCAGCAAGACAGGAACCCTGGTGGTGCAGCTGTTACCCATTGGGCTACGATCTGCATGGTTGGCAGTTCGAAACCATCAGCAACTCCACGGGAAAAACGCTGGACTTTCTACTCCCGTATAATTTTGGAAACCCGCAGGGGTCGCTGAGTCAGCGCTGACTCGATGACGGCAGGCTGGCTTACCTAGAATGAAGCTTTGAAACCAAGCCCAACTCGGCTCTCCGTGCCTCTGCACCAGCTGCAGAATGCATGCTAGGAGACATCTGATTGCTCTAGTTGACACACTATCTCAAAATGATTTGATATTCACAAAACCCAATTGGTCTTTTTTCCCCATGGTTCCCATTTTACAGATGGGGGGGGGGGGGAAAGCTCAGAAAGGACAAGGGATGTGCACAAGCACCCAGAACGACCTAAGTCCCTTACCCACTCCACCATTCCTTGGCCACCTGAAGTGTGGGTTGTCCAACAGCACAATCCTCACCCAGAACTGTAGTCCATTTAAAGCCGCCCCATACAGCAGTGGTTATGCTACTTGGGAAATATCTTCCTTAAAAATACAATGATTACAATCCATCAGACTTACATACTGTCCTTCCATTGAGCGCCATTGGAAGAAACACAGGGCCTTCTACTCCGGGTTAATCCGGGAAACCTCCTGCGGGGACAGTTCCACCCCTCCCTATGGGGTCGCCAGAAGTCAGACTGGATGGCAAGTTGTTCTTTTAACCATTATCTGTTCACAACCAGATCAGCAAATTGCATCCAACAACTGTGGTAAGAACTGTGGGCCTGATCGCCAGTGGAGCTGCTCGCAGTGAGCTGCCTCTGGGCACCCTCTCTCCATGGCTTTGGCCATCCCTTCACTCTCAAATTGTCAGTGGCAAAAGCTTCGTGATCACGGGGGAATGCCCGTGAAACCAGAAGGCAGGAGTTTAAGACAGCAAGTTTTATAGTGAAAACGGTTTTTTAAAAAAGCTCTAGAATGGAGAAGCTCACTCCGAGTGGATTCTGACAGCGTATCCAAGGCTGCAAATCTCTGCGGGCGCAGCCTGCCTTCGCCGGTCAGTGGTCAGTAGTTGCCCTGAATTAGAGGCCAGCGGACAGCTGACGAGAGTAGCGTATTTGTAGCCCTGGTCCCGTTAGTTTCCCACTTCCAGGAGGCGCACTCACCCCAGTGCGCCGCCCCCACCCCGCCCCCTCCCAACCAGCCTGCCCGCACAGTTCCTCTTCAGTACAGCGAACCAGGTCTCCAGTCTCGTTTCCACCACGTATACAGCAAGCTAAGTATTTCTAAGTAGGGCTAATTTTTAAAAATGTTCCCTAATGCTACAGTACTGTTGTTGTACTGGTGTGCATCCCTTTTCTAGGATTTCTACTATCCTAGAATGGGGAACGAACAGTACTTCCTAAATTCGTTTGAAACGGAGGTTTCTCAGCACAGCACCTCCACACACTGGTTTGCTTTAATGACGTTCAGTAGACATGCCCTTCAGATCTTCAAATAAATGAAAGATGCTCATAGAACTCACCTGCCCACCACTGAGAACAATGGCTGTTACCAAGTAAGTGATCAATGACCCCACCTTGCTGAAGGACCTCACCAAATTCACCGCCAGAGTTGATAACTCACAAGGGTAGAACTCCCCCTGTGGGTTTTCCAGGCTGAGAATCTTTACAGTAGAAACCCCTTTTGTCCCACGGCCAGTGGTTTAGAACCGCTGACCTTGAGGTCAGCAGCCCAACACGTAGCCCACGGGGGCTCCTGAGGAAGACCTAGGCCCCAGGAAGGACTTAGCGCAATTATCTCTGACGATGCAGTTTTGCTTTTGCCCCTGCTACATCCTGACGCAAGTTTTAGTGTCAAAATCTTTCTGATTGGGAGAAGGTAAGAAAGATGAAAAACCTTACAACTTTTAACATTTCATCTGTGTGGTGAATAAGTAAGTATGCAAAGGCTAAAGTGTTCTTGTTTTACAAATTCAAATCCATTTCTAAGCCTGAGTTTTCCCAATAGCTCGAAAATCACGTTGAAAATGTCGTTCTCATTTACAGTATCACATTTTTACATTCCAACCTTCACACACATGCATATACTTTAACATATGCATATACATCTGCATGAGCAAGCATAGGTGTTTTGGTGTAAATGTCCCTTTAAGGACACTTCAAAAGGATGAGAAAAGAAATTAAATTATGAGACCTACATTTCAGCATCAGTTCACTTAAACTTTTCAACTCCTTTGTATCTTGTGCCAACAAATGGGCTTAAAAGGACTTATCCCGATATCTTACCAGGTCTGTAAAGGGGGGGGGGGAGGGGGGAACCAACCAAAAGCAGAAAACTGCCAGCACTTTGGGGAAAAAAATTCTATTCAAACAAAATCATACAAGTCTTCCTCATCCTTCTGTGCTTCAGTTGGCAATCAAGACTCAATGACAACATATTAATGTAAGAGACTTTATTTTCATCTTGCAATCTTCTCATTCTGAAGTTAGAAGTATGGCGTATCTCCCCACCTACCCCCCCACCATCCCTACAATCACCCAAGAAAAACTGGGATCTAGGAAATGCATTAGTGGTATTAGGATGGACTGGTTAGAGCCATGTGCCAATACGGCCAGGGCCTAGGGGACTAGTTTCTCTTCAGTCCATGGACGCAAAGTGCATTTCTAACTGCAGCTTCTGGGCAATGCATGCCACTACTCGGCACAAGACAAGAGGACTGGCCAAGTGGCAGATGGATGAAAAGGAATCTTTATCGACTTATATTTTTAAATCTCAAGTATACATGCTACCGATGGCGGGTTAACCACGTCTGTTCTGAACAGAATGGACCACAGAGTCTTGGCTCTACGCTACACATATATATCCAGGCCTGTTCAACGACACGGACGGACACTGGACTCCTGCACAAAACGGTGCCTCCTGCCCTGCAATCGCTCCCTGTGTGACCGCTTATTCTGCGCAGAAATCCCTTGGTCTTTGTTAACATTAAAATTATCTACCCACCTTAGTTTCTGTATGTCTATCTTTAATTATCTAGTTTAAAATATTGTGAAAATTACAACTAGATTTTTTTAAAAGCCTGCATTCTGTACTTCCCCCACCCCCCCAACAGCCAGTGCCCACATTTACAATGTGGCATTTGCAAATATAAACTACTCTAAAATTCAATGAAAAACAAAGCACAGAAACTTCCTGTAGTTGTCACATACATTAAATGGCATTATCAACTCCCACACGGCGAGGTTTACGCTATGAAAACAATAAAGCCAGGAGCCGTTGACGCTTATTAACCCTCTTAATGAGGTCAGTGGAAAAGACGTGTGTTCCATATTGACTAAGCATGAAGCCACCTCTCTCTCTGTCACTGCTGTACAATGCCCAGTCAATCCATTCATGGCATCACGTGGGGTCAAGCAAGACTTTATTTTTACAATAATAAAAATGCATTTAAACAACAACAACAACAAAAAAAACCCCTCCCAATTGTTCAAAAACAATTCTACTTGGAAGGCAAAATATATTTCAAAATATATCAACTTACCAAATTTCAACTGTCAGGCTGCTGACTACTGATGTGAAAGTTTTTTTTTTATTTATTTAAAAATATCACAAATATCTTGTTATTTAACAATGAAAATTCCAATGTGATGTTTCATTGCAAAACAATTTTCACCTGAGTAGATTTTGAGCTTTCATGCGCATATTTTTTTTGCGGGATGGGGTTGAACCCACTTTGTTTCTGAGTGTGAGTGAACCTGCAGTTGATCCCGTCATAGCAGGACCTTGGGGATCAAGAAACCACCGGCAGCCATGTTCTCAACACACACAGTGCTCTCACCACCCCTGTCTCCCCGGGGAAGTTTGCTCTGGCATTTTATGAATTCTCAGGATCCATAAAATATTTCCATTTACTCATTCAAGCAAAGCAAACCAATTCATTCCGTTCTATACAACAGCATCTCTATTATGTACATGTTTAATTATCGATAGGAAATAGAAAATTTTATTTACAGTGATTGAGAAAGGGATAGGAAAAGTAACACTGTATCATCAGAATGTCCGCTTATCCTACCAGTGTCAGTGAGAGGGGGTTTTCCGCCCTTTTTCAGCTGGGACACAAAGAAGGCATAGGGGGATCCCAGGAAATGAACACTATGTATCAGAAAAGTCAACGTGCTCCATCATCAGGATTTCCATCACACATTTAATTTCTTCTGTACAATTTTTATAAACTTTTTTCCTTTTCAAAATCATCAGATCTCCAGATTAAATTCAGCACTACACAGTATGCCCTTGAAATAAAATGAGGTTACCTGCTTTATTTGGATACCAAGTTCCCTTCCAGACAGCATTAAAATAAAGACAAGTAAAACTACACAGATAAAATCCAGTATAATTCAAATCCAACAATGAAAAAAGTTTCCCCATATTGTTGCAAAATTCTTTCTACTGAAATGCTTTGCTACAATAAAAAGCGTACATTACATATAAAAGATACCAGTGTACTAAAAAGTGACAGAAGTGGACTAGCAAATCCTTCAAAGCACATTATATAAATGACTAGCATTTAAAAACGTTTCTCCTATAAAATGTAGGTCATATACATTTATAAATTGGCGGCTTTATCTCTAAAGCAGTGATGTGTGTTCAGATAGTTAGCCGTTCTGTACAGTATATTCTATCTACTCAATTCAAACGACATTAGGTCTGTCTCTTTGTATTGAAGTTGAATAAATTCATCTGATCAGTTGAGAAATCAAGCTAGAAAATTAAGTACCTAAAGACCAAAGTAAAAAGTTCAGCAGGGCTGAAGTAATGCTATGAAATATGAAGAGAACTAGCTACTTCACAATGGAGCTGAAGACACCTCAAGCTTACGGGTGTGAATCGAAAACAGAAACCAATGCTCATATCCAAAGCAAACCGCAAGGTCAGTCAGCAGTACAGAAGCAGAGAAGACAAAAACAAAGCACACCCCCTTCCTTCAGTGTGATGGGCACTGAGTTCTGTGGTCTTCCTCCCTCTTGCAGAAGAGTGGTAAGGCCATTCGATGCTTAGTGAACGTGAGTACAGACGAAGCCAGACTTAGCCTGTCTCCCCTGCAACTTCCATCATGCTGTGTAAACAGTGTTACGTTCCGATAGGAGGAACAATGGAATCTGCTTATAAAAACTGATTAGAGATCATCACGGTTGAATGAAATAAGGGTAACTGATAACTCTGAAATGTTTTTAGAACTTTCCTGATGCTACTTGTAAAGTTAGCACTGCTATGTTATTGCTTACATACAGTACAACATCATATGCCTTCTAACATAAAGCAGTGATTTGTTTGTACATATTTACAGATTCTTAAAAACAAGCTGTAAAAACATTACATACTTCCAGACAATACAAATTAGCACATTGGTACTCACTTTAAAGCAAATGGAATGCATAACACATTGTAAAGGAAGACTCACATAAAAGTCCTTGATTGTCAACACACGTTTCTATATAAACTCTAACTGTGTAGAATTAAAGATTCGATCATAGGTACATCCTCATTTGATGAACCATATTTACAGCATGGTATTGCATAAAAAAATAAAATAATGTTTACAGGGTTTTACTTTTTTATCCATTGGATTAAAGAAAGCAACAAACATAACAACGAAATGTTTGTCTGCTTTAGTTTGTTTCCTACCGAAAGTTTAAGTGAAAAAGGAAACAAAAGTGTTTTTATTTGCAGATATAGCAAAAGCTGGAAAATTATTTCCCTGAAATAAAGCAATTTGAAATTGAAAATGTTTAAATTAAATTGCAGACTCAATTTTTTTTAAACTATAATAGTGCTTCAAGTAAATATGTCATGGGGAAAAAACAAGAGTTCTGGTTCAAAATCCTCTAAGAAATGTAGCGCTACAGAAATGCCTACTTTAAGATTTCCTGGCTTTTTTTTTTCTTTTTAAAAACAGCCCTTTAAAATCCCAAATAAACTAAAAATGGCTAAAATCTAACCTAGCTAGCATTCTGAAAATTTCTCTCCATTGTAGAAATGAAACCTACCCTAAACACGAGGCCTGCTCTAATTCTCAAACAGCTACAATGAGGGGACTACTGACAATCGCCGGCGGGGCTGAGCCAATTCCTCCCGTACCAAGAAGAAAGTCTCCACGGAGAGTCCAGGGACTGAGAAGCCACCCAAGTATCTGGAACCATATGAGATGTGTGTGCAAGAGATCAAAAAGAAGACGCACAAACACAATTTAGAAGTTGTTCAAGACATCTGACCTTACCAAAGGTGAGCTGATTCCAATCTTCAAAGGTGAGACTAGGTCCTAAGTGGAAAAGTGCACCTCACACAGGTTGTGAACAAGTATAAGAGTATAAGCATGTTTTTCTACAGTTTGCTCACTGAGAGAAATGAGAAAACGCAAGCTGCGAAAGGATACCTTATACCACCCTCCCCCCCCACAAGGCTTCACCCTATGGGCACCCCTTTTCTCTATTAATGCCCAGGTAGAAATTAAGTAACATCCTGAACCAAAATGGGGAAACCCAAGTGACTGAGATGTTTTATTACGGTGATGACAGCACACAGTAAGCCTGGTAGGCATTTATAATTTCACAGTACGAAAGTAATGAATACACTTCAGTGGTAAGTTAATAATTTATGCTGCTAAATATCACTTATCTCAAAAGTCTGCTGTTATGTAGATTTAAAGAAATGTGTCCGAGAGAGAAAGGTACCCGCTGGATTTATGGAACATGCCTAACTATCATGTTCGAAGGCCTTCCTTCTTTTGTGTACCCTACCTGCTCAGCAAGGGGTCACACTCCAAAAAACTGTGCTGGTGATGTGGAGACAGAGAAACACAAAAACTTTATGCTGGAACAAGAACCACATCCAGTTCTCAACAGAACACAATTTTTGATCAAGCTGAAACAAATTCAACTCAGGGAGGAAAGGCCTCCTATCATCAAGAACACCGGGGTCGAAATGATCCACGCCTCACGAGTGTGGGCAGTTTCCTTTCAGATCTCACCTGCAGGGAGCCTTCTCACGACTGTGATGCACAACACAACACAACACGACACGCTCCACCCTCCAGTCAATACGGCAGAACTTAAGGATCGACTTCAAGGAAGTCTAGTTCCTTTCCAAATTCGGCAGCAAAGAAAGCTGTCAAATGGCAAAACTAGTATTTCAACAACGCTTTAAAACCAAAGTGGAGAGGAAACCTCATGACACATAACTGATATTCCTTATAGATACACCAATATATTCAAAATAAATGTGAAGGATGGTAGGGTGATTATTTCCTCGTTCCCCTGTCTGTATGAGAACAGTCTGGGTATCATTAAATAAAAGAAAACAATAATTTAAATGGGTAACACATGCTAGGACGAAACAAAGGCTACATACAGATTTATAGGGCTAACATGAAGGGAGGGCAGAGTGGAAATTACCAACAGCTTTTACCTTTCAGAGGTATTAATTTTAGATGATCACTGGTGCTCTATCAGTAGGTGTACTGTGACAAAGATGGGGGAAATTGTCAATAAGAAAACTAAAATGTTGGAAAAAGTGAAAAAGGATAGAATTAGCATATTATTTTCCAAAAATTAAAACTGTCCAATATGCAACTCAAACCATCATTCTTCAGAAAGGTGTATATATAGAGAGATAGATAGAGATATAGAGATATATAAAAATCACTATTTATTGTACCATGCTGTATTATTTTAAGACAAAGTATTTTTTTTAAAAAAACATTCATGGTATAAGGATAACGTCTGTAGTTTATTTAGATTTTGAAATGCAACAAAAAATTTCCGATCACTCATCTAGCTGAAAAAGAAATTGTTACTAGAATTAGTAAACACTTTTGGTTTGTAAAATTGCAATGAGTAATGTTCGTTAAAAAAGTAACTGAAGATAAAATAAGCAATTAAAATGCCCATTTCTTTAGTTCTCTGGATTCTGTTTAATTATCCAATCTATGAGACTAGAAAGAGAAGGATCAAAGCAGGGTTTACAGCTCCAAAGATAAACCATTTCCTTTTATTGCCAAAAATTAAAATCTGTCAATTATGAGATGATTATGACACAATCATATCAAACCTAAAAATCTAAATTATTATTTTTTTACTTTGAGAAATCAAAAATACCAAATAGATTCTAAGTGCTCTATATTAACTGAAGTGTATATGTAAAGTAAAATACAATTAAGCTTTAAAACGTGGAATATACATCTTGTGTAAGCATTATGTCCTTGGGAATGTAATCTACAGAATATTTTATTACTAAAACTTCAAAACCTTGATACCTGCACATGAAAAAAATCATAAAAAATATCTAGGTACAACTGTACAAAGAAACTAACACCAATATGCATACTTCCACAGAGAAGTGAATGCTTCCACAGTTGTGTATTTTGGTAAAAGTTTTGAAAGTATGCATATTTTAAAAGTAATTAGGCTTTTAAATAGTGGAGTCTTAGACTATCAGATTTTTTATTACTTTTTTCTTCAAAAAAACACATTTCAATATAATTCAAAATGAAAATCAAGGGCATATGGCATATCATTCTTCTTAAAAGGTGGTTTTTCTTGGTTTCTTTATTTCCCCTATAGGACACACTAATTTAGTTAAGCCACAGTCGCTTGACATTGAAACTTAAGTTCACTCTGTGAAGTGCTCGGATTCCCTGCTGAAGTGAAATCAGAAACAGCGAGTGAATTTCACACAATCACTAATCTCCTAAGAATGTACAAGGATATCAGTTAGGAAACAATTGTGCGAAAGTCTTTTGTTTTTTTCCCTCCTCTTTAACTTGGTGTAGGTAGAACATCAAGTTTCCGATCTAAAACAAGTAATGCGTTGTTTCTATAAAGGTGACACAACATATAAGGCAGGTCAAAGAATGCTGACTAACCAAACAAAATGCAGTTATTGGATTATCTTGCTATTCATCAGCTTAAACTTGTTATAACGCATTGCTCTTAAATCTGTACAGCACGCCATCTTACACAGAGTAACCCCACTCTTGATTAATCTGTTCTAAAGTGCCAGTATTATTTACATGGGTTTTTTTTAGCCAAAAGTCTGGCCAGTTGTGGCATCTGGTGAAGATGCCATCCCAGCTCTATTATCATTTACATTCACCAAGGGAAATTCTGGAAATTCAGCACTCGTCCCTGGTCCCCGAAGGTTCACCTGTCCATTGGCAGTGCTAAACTGAGTAGCGATTCCAGCTCTTGATCCATGGTAGGGGGCACGGAAGGGCTGTTCAAAAGAGCTCATTTGGTAAGCTTGGTGGACAGGCTGAGCCTCAGCTTTCTTCTGAGAAGTCACCTGCTCCAGAAAGTCCTGTGTTGCGGTGGCAGAAGCGTGGTTTGTCTCATCACCTGAAAAGGGAAATGAGTGTTGTGAATCACCAACTATTAGTCCAAAGTGGGACTTATCTGGAGTTGTTCTTAGCGGAGAATTCATTCCTGATCGGAAGCTATTGATGGGCATGGCTGCATAGACTTGCTTGTCTATGGACGAGAACGCTGGCTGGTTTGGAAGGGGCTGGCTGTCAGTCACAAAGTTAAGGCTCGGGCTATTCAGATAGGCATCATTTTGGCTAGTTCTGTCCAAAGCCTGCTGCAGGAACTTTGAGTACTCTTGCAACATGTTGGCTTTATCTGACGAGGATGCTTGGGCGCTTGACCCAACGTTCTCCGACTGGGTGACCTCCGGTGCTTCTGAAGAATTTATTGATATGCTGGAAGTCACCTCAGTGTCGGCAACACTGAATGAGAGCTCATGCTGTCCGTTAGCTTTATGGGAGTAATGATCCAACAGAGTCTGCAGCACTTCATCTGGAATAACGTTTTTGTCGTGGTTGCTCTTTATCTCCACATTCAATGCCTGTGAATCCAATATGGACGCTGTGCTACCTTCATCGATCACACTTGCGACAGCTGCTTGTGTTACTGAAGGCTGAGAGGCTATGGTGCCTACGTTCAGTGCGTACTCTCTGCTGTTGTTACTCGCCGCTTGAAGATAGCGCTTCTTCTTCAAAAACTGCATGGCGTCATCATAATTAGTACTACTGTGCACAGGCTTACTGGGCCCCTCTTGCAAATGATCAACTTGATCAATGTCAGCATTGCCTTCTGAGTCAAGTAACGCTTGCTTATCCACAAGTTCAAAAGCATACTTTGAAACTTTGCTCTCTTCATATGTGGATAAAGGCGAAATCGTTTGATTTTGCTCCAGTGGCTGTTTCAAACTTCTCTTGCTATTAATTTTCTTAAGAACCAACTTAGGTGGGTGTATTTCTCCTGAGGCGTCCTCTAAGTGCGATCCCCCGGCTGAAGAGTGCGGCATCTCCACGGCGTATTCTGCTACCATGTACTCGTCCTTCACTTTCGTGCTTGAGGAGTACAGAGGCAGGTAGTCATTTTTGTCTTTCTTCAAATCAGATTTGTCCAGACCGCTCTCTCTGTCCATCCCCGACGATTTTCTCTCAGCTTTCTGCCTCTTCTTTTTCGGCAGTGAGTTATCTTTGGGCGAGGTGGGGAAGCCAGAGTCCTCCTCAGACGTCAGAAGGCCGCCTTTGAGGGCACATCTGCTTAGCTTCTTGTCGTGGTTTTCATGGCACATGCGTTTATGTTTCAATACACGATCTGTTCTGGAAAAATACTGTCGAATTCAGAGGGCAGTAGTGGGTTTTTTGATTGTTTTGGTGAACCAGGAAAAAAAAAAAAGAAAGAAAATTAATATATAATAACACATGTAATTTCAAACTAATTTGCCGAATTTGTTTCTTATTACTAATCTAACAAATGATAGTTGTGAAGTTCTTCGAACAGCTCTGGCAATAAATTGTGCATTCCAAATCACCTCTTACCTGCAGGCAGTATTCACACTGGTAGGGCTTTTCTCCACTGTGGGTCCTCTTATGCCTTTCCATGTGGTATTTTTGTATGAATCTCATACCACATTCATCACAGCGAAATGGCTTTTCACCTACACATGATAAAAAAAGTTTAAAACAAACAAATATTGTTAATGAATTGCTTTCCCATAACAATTTCTAATATAAATGACTTTTGGAAGTTGGCATGACAAATTTCCCTTTTTAAATGAGGAAAAAATTTCCATTTTACTAAATATACTCTCCAAGTTAAGAGTGGTATATTTTGCTTTATAAAAACAAAAATGAGAATATGTCAGTGGATAGAGAAGCAGGGGAAAGCAGACATATTCAATTTCCTGGCCTTTCTATATGCATGTAACTATAATTTTATTGGAAACCAACAGTACTAGAAATCTGTAACAACATGAACACCGTTTTTGCAGAGGAGCTGAATGTCTTTAATCGTAACTAATTTCGAAAGTATTAAATTTATAAGAATTCCATTATGACTTCTTAGCCACAAGGAACTATTATGGAGAGCTGAAATAGTTTTCACTGATAAAGCCACAGTTTAAGTAAAAAGAAGTATGTGACAAGCAGTTATCTTGATTAAAAATTAGTTGCAAAACTACTATCTTTCTGTTTCTACCTTCCATATGCTCAAAATTTTACTGAATATTTCTCCTGTAGTCATAGCTCTTCTGTAAGAGGTTAAAAGTGTACGACATATTACTTCTCTTCAATTCAAAGAGCTCACAACATAGCCTAGAAACCAAGATACACATATAATAAAAACAATAAAACAAGGTCCAGCTATGATTTACCTTTGCAATCTCCTATCTCACTGTTTCCTACTTAGCCCTTTCCTCCAGCAAGATAAAAATACTTCACATGTTTTCCTACTTCTTTGGCCTTAGTTGACACTTCCTTTCGTCAGGAATGTCCACCTCTGTATTATCAGACACTGCATTTCCTTCAAGACTCAAATCATTTCCTCTTTGGCTTATTTCCTGGGGGAAAAGGTAGCTTCATCTTCCTTTAAATTTCCACAAGACTTTATCCGCACCTTTCTAATTAAATGTGCATTTCTATTATTTTCCCAGATCACATATTTTTAGATCAGAAGAGTATGTTTAATTTATCTTTATGTAGCTCAAAATGCCTTGTGTAATGTGTAAATCCCAAGCGAATGACATACATGATGATTACTACAGAATATGAGGGGCTTCAAAAAATTAGTGGGAAAATGGAGCTAAAAAGAAAATGGATTCTCGGTGAACTTCGGAAGCCCTTCACATAAGTGAGGGAAAAGTATTACTACGTGCAGGTAGGATTTCTCAAAACTCATTGTCCTTGAGTCACTTCCAACTCACAGAGAACCACAGGACAGGGTAGAACCACACCAGTGGGTTTCCAAGGCTGTAACTCTGAGAGCGGAAAGCCTCATTTTTTCTCCCTTACAGCGACTTGTCGTTTCAAACTGCTGACCCTGCGGTGAGTAGCCCAACTCTTCCATGTATGGTTTAGAAAATGGTTTTGTTTTGTTGTTGTTGTTGAAGATTTACAAGAATCTAGGCTGAGTAGTACGTGGAGAAGAGTGTATGCCTGTCATTAAAGCCAAGTATTTAAGAAATGATAACGGGGTATGTGTGTGTGTGTGTGTGGGGGGCACATTGAGGTGTACAGGAGTAAATTATTGAACTTGCAATTTCACTGCTAGTGAGTTCAGAGATAATTTAAAGTACAGAAAAGTTACAGGCATCTGGAAAGACCTTGGTATCTTTCGATTGGCCACCTAATGCGTCTCTTCTACAACACTGACTCGCGGAGGCCAGCAAATGGGGGATGAGGCAATGGAGTGCTGACCCTTTATTAAGGAAATTTAGAAATGAAAGAAGTGAGAAAAAGGAGATGAAAAGTAATAGTCTGGAGCCAAATAATTCAAGAGTAAGCACTGTTAAAAGAAAATGGAACTGTCTGAAAGCAGAAAAGAAGGTGCACGTGAAGATGAGAAATGGAAATTGGGAATAATGAAATTAACAAGACCTTCGCAGACCAGGAGGAGGAGGGAGAGTATGGAGGCCTGCCTTTAGAAATGACAAGTGGAGAGCGAATGTTATGAGAATGATGAGGGCAATGAGTGTACAAATGTGCCTGACACAACTGATGTACGCAGGGATTGTGATAAGAGTTGTATGAGCCCCTAATAAAATGATTTAAAAAAAAGAAATTACAAGAAAGAAGAGTTGTAGAGCGTGAAATGGAGAATGTAGATGATAGAGCTCACTGAGGTCAAAACTAAAATCATTTTTCAACAACGAGAAAAAATGAATGAGAATATTAAAGAATCGATTATAATTAAATTAACCCTGCATGGTACTTATGAATAAGAAAACAATATTGTTAAGATGGAAATACACCCCAAACTAATCTACAGTTTCAATACAGAAATTGACAAGTTGATCATAAAATTCATATGGAAGTACAAGACTAGACAAAACAATCTTGAGAAAGCAAACAGCGGGAGAACTCACATCTTAATTTCACAAATGACCACAAAGCTACGGGAATCAAGACCATGTGGTGACAGCAGTAATGATATACACCAAGGAACAGGGCAGAAATAAACTCACATTAATGGATTTTTCTAGAAGGATGCCAATTTTCCCAACACCATTTATTGAAGAAAAGTTCACCCTTTCTTGGTCATGTTTCTTAATCATTTTTCTAATAATAGGGCTATCTCTAGAACTTCTGTTCCATTGGGCTGACTCCTCATGAGGCAGAACCAAATGATATTTTTTAACTATTAAAGTGTTCTTATTAATGTGATCATCTGGCAGGGCGAACGCCTCTCTCATGGTTTTTTATTTACTGGCCCAATCACGTTTCATACAGACTTCAGAACTGGGGTTTCTAGGGTTAGAAGGAGGCGGCCTGTGGGCACAGTGGTCAAGGAGCTCGGCAGCTACCTGCAAGGCTGGCAGGGTAGAAGCCACTCTTGCTGCTCCGAGGGAGAAAGACGCAGTCGTCTGTTCCCACACAGATGACAACCTGAGACCCCTCTGGGACCGCTCTTGCCAGGCCCACCTGGAATTACCTTCATGGCAATAAGGACTATTAGTGGAGAGGGTTATTTTAACTACTTATTAACTTAAGGAAAATTGATCTTTGTGGTTTGGTTAGGAGCCTTTTACTAAAGAAAAGGCTAGGCCTTCCCATGAGATTGAGTTTTCTTTTGTGCCCTCAGTAGAATTTTTATAAATAGGCATTATTTTTTAGAGCAAGTTTATAAACCTAAATTTTACCCCAAAAATTGTATAGAATTTAGGATTTCCAAATCACAATCCATACATACATCAATTGTGTAAAGCACATTTGTACATTTGTTGTCCTCATCTGTACATTTGTTGCCCTCATCATTCTTAAAACATTTGCTCTCCACCCAAGCCCCTGGTACTTTATTGTTTTTAATAAAATTTCTAAAAGATGTTTTCTTCCATCATAGCATCCACTTTATATATGAGCTGAAATTTTCAAACACTATACATTAAGAAGCAGTGGTGGCAGTGGACACTACATCTTTGGTGCTTTGGTGGTGTTTCTTAGTGTTAAGTAGAAGGAAAAATAGCTCTAAGATTACCACACACATATTTCTCAAAATGAAACAACAACACTTAAATAGAATTTCTTCTAGAGAAACTCACTTTACTGATTTTCTCTTTAACAACCAAAGTCTCTTTGTTGGAAAAGGAAAACAATCATACAGCACTCAAGTGATACCGACTGACAGGAAGTTTCTTTGAGAAATACCAAAGACTCCAAAAATAAGTGTAAGCTCACTGAAGCCTTAATTCTCAGTATTTCCTAAGTATCTCCTATGTTTTGGTGTGATGTAATTATCTCAATGTGTTGCAAACCATAACCTCTATGGTGCTCATGAGGCTGGATTGATGTCACTTATGTCAGTAAATCAGGATGCATCCTAAAGGACAAGCTTGTATCTTGACTTAATCTCCTTTGAGACATAAAAGATTAAACAAGTGAGTACAAATCAGGAGTGTCTGCTACCACCAAGAAAGAGGAACCAAGGAGCAGAGCATGTCCTTTGGACCAAGTCTCTACACTGTGAATAAAAACCAATCCACTTGTGGTTTTCTTGGTTTTGCAGCACTAGATCACTTAAGACAGTTTGTAATGCAACATTTTCACATTTAGAAAAATAGGGGCAAGGTTAGAAAAACCACCCCTAAGTGTTTCACTAATGGTAATAGTCTAGTACCCAAAGGCTGTAGAATTTCTAACAAGCACAGTTTTCCACCAAGAGCACAAATCTTCTCTATTCTTCTCAGTGACTCTGACACTGTACACTCAGTTGCTTTATGAGTGAAAACCACTTTAGCATGTGGGTGATTAACAAGGTAAAATATACAGGGATGTCCTAAAGCTGCTGCAAACACTGCCACATACTAGGCTAATACGCCTTAGCTTAGTAGACTGATTTCTCTTCAAACCATTCAAATCTAGCTTCTTTCCACTTCATCAAAATGAATCCTGATATTCACAAATGACCTTCATGTCACCAAATCGAACCTAAATTTTTCAGTAATCAGACTTCAACAATGTAAACGAACACAACTGAAACTTTCTTCTTGAAATTCACATTTTACTTGGCTTTTATGGCATATTCCCTCATTTGTTTCTTCTTAATGTTCTTCCCAGTTCCTCTTGCTCCTCCGACCACAAGCGTTCGAGTTTTTAAAGGATTCATCTTGCTCGAGCCCAGTGGTTCTCAACCTTCCTCAGGCCGCGACTCTTTAATACAGTTCCTCATGTGCTGGCGACCCCCAAACATCAGAAATGTGTTTTATAGTGAGTGGTCTTATGCGAACCCTGTGAGAGGGTCAGATTGAGAACTTTTCTCATTTATAGTCTTTACTTTGGCAAGAAGGAAAACTCATTGATTACTCTGGCTTCACTGTACTCACATTTAAGGTCCAGATCCACACAAACTGCCAGTCCAATAGCCACCTTTATGACAAGGGAGGCTCTACGTGCATCACATCTCATTGTAAACTGGGAGCTTCGACTCCAGATTCCCCTGTGCATGGAAACACTACCACTCACTCACCTAGCGGCGTCAGTCAGAAAGCCACAGCTCTTCCTCGCTTCTGCTCCCTCTCCTTACCCAAACAACCGACAGGATCCAGTAACCCGATACCTGCAAACAGCTGTCCAATTGTCTACTTCTTTCTAATTTTCATGATCAGCCCTCAAGTTCAAGACACCATCATGCATTGGAGCACCATGTCTAACCTCCTACCTAGTAGTGTCTCCACCCACTTCCAAACTGCAGGCTTATTTTGTTAATGCCGCCGGTAAATCTGATCATGTTAGAAGCCTGCTGTTAACCTTTCCTGTTCATAGAATAAGAACCTGCCTTTCTCTCATGTCTGATTGGTGTTCACAATGTTCTTCTTTGCTTTCTATGTGCGAGTCAAAACGGCCTTCTTTCAATTTCTGGAATTTACCACCACTGTCCCCACCCCACCCCCACCCCATTTCAAGGTTCAGTTTCAACTAAAATTCCTATTCAAAACGTTGTCCAAACTTATTCATTGCTATGGACATGTATACAAAATAGTTCATACTCAAGAAGTGGTAGTTACTATTCTATTAATGGGGCTTTAAGTGGAAATTATCCATTTAAAAGTCTTCATAAAAGTGAGGTAAAAAAATACTTATGTCTATGGAATGTTCAAACGGCCCAGTAAGGTATACTTGCAATAGGGATTGTCCATCTCTAATGAGTCATAAAAATGACCAGCTATAACATAATTTACAAGCATAATAAATATTACACTAACAAGAACAAAAAGGGATGCACTAATATAAAAAGCAATATAAAATAATACTTAACAGGGTAGGTTCTGGTTAGATGCTGGTCTCACCATTTCTAACTGTTTGAGAAATTGAGCATGCTATTTAAGCTCTTAAATAACTTGATATTCTCATCTGTACATGAGATTAATAATATACTTCAGAATAAAATGTTAACTGAGATAATCCATGTAAAACAGTACTTAAGAACAAAGTCTAGCACAGCGGGTGCCAAACGACCCTTTCACGGGGGTCACCCGATTCATAACAGTAGCAAAATGACAGTGATGAAGTAGCAATGAAAATAATTTTATGGTGGGGGGGGCAGCACAACATGAGGTACTGTATTAAAAGGTCACGGCATGAGGAAGGTTGAGAAGCACTGGTCTAGCACATTGTAAATAGCTCAGTAATAACAGAAACGGTGCATGAAACCAAATGATTACCATCACCTATCAAATGGTTATACTTGTAACCCAATGACTTGTAACCCAACTATCAATGTCAAATGAAAATATCCCTCGATGGACCCCTAAGATGAAAAATAAACTTGGGAAAACATGAAATATGAGAACTAGGGAACTAAATATATAAACTAGTGATAATGTGCTTGGGAATTTAAAGACTACATCTTTGGTATATAGTGCTGGAAGATTAGAACACTCATTTATCAGGTTAAGAAGAACCCATATACTACTATACATGAAATTATATTCTATAGGAAAACCATCTGAGATTAAAGCACAATCAATGAAGTATAAATTATGAAACAAAAATCAGTGAGGTTATACTGCTCTGTTAAAACACACTGGCACAAAGGCTGATGGAGCTCTAAGTAATGAACGATGTTGTATTTGTAAGTAGTGAAAATTTAACATCCCATCACCTTTCCAGTATAAAATGGGTTTTTAGCCCTAGAACTGGAGGGCAAGGAGAAACATCAACTCTTACATTTCAAACTTTGGAAACATAGGCAATGTTTAACTATTGTTGAAACAGATAGGTAGAGGGCTACACCCTGGATTCTCACTGCCCCATCAGCAGCAGACAAACAACGGGGTTTTCTTCTTTGGGATTTGAGTCCTCTTACAGAATAGTGAAGTAGTATGTTTACACTATAATTTTAAAATGGTCTTGCTCTGGGGTTCCAAAAGATAAAATAGGAAATGAGAAGGGGAGCTACTTCTTGGCTGTGCAGAGATTGGTTTGGGTGCTGCTCTGTGAGAAGACAACACTGAAGAATGCTCAATGGCCTCTGGTGGTATTTGGGGAGGTGCTGTTCTGGTGATTCTGATGCATGACCCTAACTAAGCATGGCAGAACGAATCTGCGCCACCTCACCATTACCACATTTGAGCCCACGGTTGCAATCATGGTGTGTCGACTCATCTTGTTGAAGGTTTGTTTCCTCTTTAGCACTGACCTAACAGGACCAAAGTATAAGAAATGAAGTCTTAACATCCTTGTTTCTAAGGAGCATTATGGCAGTACTTCTTCCTGTGAGATTTGTTCATTCCTTCTGGCAGCCCATAGCATATTCAATACTTTTTGCCAATATCCTCAGTCAAATGCATCCGTTCTGGTCTTTCTCATTCATTGTCCAGTTTTCATACACACGAAGCCACACGAAATACCAAGGGCTGGCCTGTTGCATCTACATCCTCAAAGCAACCTCTTTGCTTTTACCACTTTCATGTATTCTTCTGAAGAGCTGCCCAATGCAACATGTTGTTGGATTTCTTGAGTGCTGCCTACTCTAAGCATTGATTGTGGATCCAAGAAAAAGGAAATCCTTTATAATTTTAATCTTTTCCCCCCATTGATCATGATGTGGCTTTACTGTCTGTGTTAGTCTGGGTAAATTAGAGAAACAAATCCATAGAAATTCATATGTATAACAGAGAGTTTTATATAAAGGGTAAGTGCACATCGAGAAAACATCCCAACCCAGTGCTGCCCAAGCCTACAAGTCCAACATTAGCCTGTATGTTCAACACCAATTTACAAAGTCCTCCTCCATCTCACAAAACGCATGCAATGATGCCGACTGCAGGAGGAAACCCAAATCAGTGAGAGTGTAAGCATCTCAGCACTGGCAGGGGTCACCACATGGCTGCTCCAGCACCCAGGGCTGCATCGGGGTAGGTCCATGTGAGACTTCTCCTCAGGGATATCTTGCAGGAAGTGAGCCTTGCCAGCTGAAGCAGGGAACTGGCCAAGCAGCTGCACCCTGGTCTGACCATCAGAAAGCAGAGACCTGAGAACTAGAAAGGCGAGACTCACCCAGCCATTTATCTCTCCACCTTTCAATTACTCCCACATCTGTTTATCGGCACAATAACTTTAGCTATCTCACTGTCCTGACTCTGAGGACTTTTGTTTTCTTATGCTGAATTGTAATCCACACCAAGTCTTTGATCTTATTTAGTACTTCAAGATCTCTTCACTTTCAGTAAGAAAGCTGTGTCAACTTCATAAAACAAGTTACTAATAAATCTTCCTTAAATCTTGATGCCAGTTTCTTCAGAGTCCCACTTCTTTGGGTTATTTGCTCAACATACAGACAGAATTAAGGATGATGAAAGGACACAATCCTGATACACATCCTTCCAGATTTTAAAACATTTAAATCAGATTTTAAGCCCCTCGATTTTGTTTGGTTGCCCCTTCCCAGATTTCATGAGTACAATGTCAGAAACCCACAGTGGGAAGATCTACCCTGTACGATAAGGTCACTATGGGTCAACATCAACTTGATGGCAATAAGTTTGGTTTGGTCTTGGATCTCTATTCAGTGATTCAATGTTGGAAATCTCACCTTCCACACAGGAGACCATTAGGATCCCTGGTGATGTAGTGGTTACACATTGGGTGGTGATCCCCATGGTTAGTGGTTCAAAACCACCAGCAACTCCGAGGGAGAAGACTGGGCTTTCTAGTCTGGTAAATAGCCACAGTCTCAGAAACCCACAGGGGGTTGCTATGAGTCAGTGTTGACTTGATGGCAGTGTAAACCACTATGCTAGAATCAAAACTACATACTACTTCACATCCAATAAGATGGCTATTATAAAAAACAAACTTAACAAGTGCTGGTGAAGATGTGGAGAAATTGGAACCCGGTGCACTGCTGGTAGAAATGTTAAATGGCACAGCAGCTGTGAAAAGGAATTTAGGAATTCTTCAAAAATTAAAATATAGAAAATCTTTATGACTATTCTCTTGAGATCTAACAAAAACACTTGAAAGTGGGGACTCTAAATAGATATTTGTACACTAATGGTTATTATTACTTGTATATACATTATACATAGTAAACAAGTGAAAACAATATCAGTATCCATAACATGATAATGGGAAAACACAGGATATAGATACACGAGGGGGTACAAAAAATTTTCCCCCAAAAGCTATGTATTTAAATTTTTATTAAACTACCTTATCACCTTCAAAATACTTCCATTACACTTGTCAAGTCTGCAATTCTATTTTTGGAAACATTTTTCAAACTCATCTGTTTGGAGGACTGACAGCATCTCCCTTGTTTTTTCTTCATTGCTGTCCTTTCATGTCCCTCTTCATTCAAGGAAAACAAAAAAACTCACACGGAGCGATATCAGGTGAGTAAGGTGCATGGGGCGAGAGAGGCATGCTATTTTGGCTAAAAACTAGTGCACTGAGATGGCTGCACGAGCAGATGCATTGTCGTGGTGGCAAAACCCTGCCTGCCACAAAGCTTGTCTTTTTTGTCACACGCTGTTACATAATCTTTCCAGAACCTCTACACAGAAAGCTTGATTAACAGTCTGACCGGTGGAACGAACTCCAAATGCACTACAAGTCAACATTTTCATGCCTTCGGGAAGCTGGTGGACATTATCATTAATCTGCATTCTACCTTTTCTGAAACGAGAAAAACACATGTACACCGAATTTTTCCAATAGCGCTGTCCTTGTAACATCACAACAGTCTCTATGGCATTTTTCCAGAGCAGGAAACAAAATTTCACAGCTACACGCTGTTCTCTTAAAAAAACTATCACAAAAGACAAGGTTCGAGCGAAACTGCTGTTATGAAAAATTCACCGTGAGCAAAGAGAATCTTCCCAAGTGACGACACTGGGTGCACTATCTCAGAGCGTGATGATGGATGCTCACCTAGCAGAGAAAAATGCATACAACGAAAGCTCTGCCCAGCAAAGCTTTTTTCTTTCTTTTTTTTGGGGGTGGTGGGGTGGTGGTGGGATATATATGAGTATATATAAGAGTACATGTTGCATATATATATGTATGAGTGCAATGGGCTATTATTTAGCAATAGTAGTAGTAAATTCTGATACAGGGCATGAGATCAATGAACCTTGAAATCATTATACTAAGTAAAATAAAGTAGACATAGAAGGGAAAATACTGTATGATTGCACTTCTTTGGAAAATTGAGAATAGTCAAGTTCAAAGGCCGTGGCTGGGAGCAGGGGGAGATGGGAAGTTATTGCTTAATGAATGTAATGTTTCTGCTTTGGATAATGAGGAAGTTTTGGAAATACACAGCAGTGCTGGCTGTATACAACTGTGAGCACCAGTGAATTGTATACAAGCATTCAATTTTTTACATAGCATTTTAAAAGATGAGTGAAATATGCATTCTAACCTAAACACCATACAAAGTTCTCTTCTCTAAAATTACTGAGCATCTATTGTGAGCCAAGAACTGGCTTGCTCACTTACTGCCATCAAGTCTATTCTGACTCATAGAAACCACACAGGGCAGTTAGAACGGCCCCTGCTGTGTTTCTGACACTGTCTGTAAGAGTAGAAAGTCTCCTCAATCTCCTGCAGAGCAGCTGGTGGTTTCAAACTGCTGATCTTGCTGCTAGAGGCCCAATGGGTAGTCACTCTGCCACCAGGGCTCAAGAACTTGTTGGCAAGTCTCAAAATTTAACAAACTATCTATTAAGTAAATTAATCTCTGAAATGAAGACCTCTTTCATAAAGTCCTGGTGCTAATAAGCCAGGTCTAGGACTGAACTCTAAAGATCTCTGGTGCTACGGTGGCTATGCTCCGAGTTGTGAGCTGCAAGGTCAGCAACTGAAAACCACCAGCCACTCCATGGGGTCCCAGAAATTCACAGGGGTCGTCAACTTGGTCACAGGGAACCTGTCAGCCTGAATCAACAAGATGACAGAGGCCTCCCTGACGCTCTAGAAAAGACGTTGCACAGCAGCACATGCACCCCCCCCCCCCAGTTGATCTCAGTGCAGCCTAAATTGCAGAGCAGTGCTTCCCAAAGTGGGCACTAGTGCCCAGGGGGCACTGAATGACCAGGAGGATAAGAGCAAACTACACTTTATCCTGGAGCATGGGCGATCGTGCACATGTCCTCACTGCCAGGAGGGCTCTAACTGTGTGTTTTGCAAGAGGAGTGGCAGGCACTCACGTGTTTTTGCTATGTGCCTAAGGTAGAGCAAACATATATGTTGTCTCTATACATTCATTTAGCACAAGCTACTGTTTTCCACTGCTGGGTCCTCTTCCAGGAAAACGCAAGTAGTTGAAATACTTAAGAGTCTAAGTTTTCTTGTTTATCTATTCATCAAACATTTTTTTGAAAAGTTCTGACAAATGTATGCACCCTTAAAACCACCACTACACACAAAAGAGTTACTCTCTTTAATGCCTCTGTCATGTGCCGTAACTACCCATGCCCTTCGCAGGTGACCAATACTTGGCTTTCGTTCCCTATTATTTACATTATTATGTTTTTAATATAAACAAAAATGAAAAAATCAACGAGCCCCCATGCACCAAAAACTAGCAACATAAGACAAATTTGGTCTCATCTGACCTGTCCCTATCTTATTTTAATCAAGTAGACTTTATTGACGAATAAGTCACAGAGAAAAATAAAAATCATAGCTCAATGAAATGTCAGAAAGTACATCTAACAAAATAACCAGCATCCATATCAAGAAATCAAGGTACTGCCAGTGTCTCTGCAGCGTCTCTTTTGAAGCCCCACCAGGTCACTAACCTCTCCGAGAAAAGCATTCACTCTTCAGACTTCCTACAGCACAGACCCATTTCTTGTCAACTTATTGTTGGAGTGACTTAAATTCATATTTTAAAGTACAGAGTACCTTCAGCAAATTCTCTGCCACCGACTTGCTGCTGAAATGTTAACATGTCTACAGGAAAGCATACACATCATAAAGGTGCAGCAGCTTGATACATTTCCTCAAGGTGAACACATTCTGTAAATCCTAAACCAAGAAATCTCACAATGTGAGCACTGCAGATTCGCCGCACTTCTCTCCGCGGGGAGCCACTCAGCTGATCTCTAGAACAGTTTTCTGAGCTTGTATGAACGGAATCAAACAATAGGCATTTCTTCCTGTTTAGCTTCTTGAACTCATTATGTCTGAGTGACAATCAGGTCATAGGCAATGAGGCCTGGGTGTGGGCATAGCCTTCTCCTGAGGATTCTGGGAACTCCTTTCTTCCTCCTTGGAGGCGGGACACATTCCTGTTGACAAGGCACATGGAGACACACTGATGGAGCCAGAGCCCTGGATTTGGAGGAGACACGTGGAGACCCACGCCAGTGCTGAGATGCTTCCACCGCCACTGGATCTACAAGACTTTCCACCCACTGGCCTGTGATCTGCCTGCATTTAGTATCATGGCATGGCTGTGTGCGTCTAAAGAGGAATTTATGGACTAGTATCAGACATTTGAGTTAATATCAGACTTAGGGACTTGATCTGGACTGGGCTGGGCTATTTCTTAATATATAATTGCTCTTTAATATAAAGTTCTCTCTTACACACGAGTGCCATGGAATTTGTTTCTCTAGTCAACTCAGACTAACAGTCTGTAAGGTCTGTTCATGATGTGGTTTCCTGCAATATTCAGTTTCGTGGCTTTTTGTTTTCTGCTACATGAATACACGACTATTCATTTATTCTACTGCTAGTGGAAATGTGAACTGTTCCTAGATTTGGGCTATTACTAACACGCCGTTATAACATTCGCATAGACATCTTTTGATGCAAGCATGTGCATGCACCTACCGGACACTTACCAAAGCACCAAGTCGATGTCAATTCAGAGCGACCCTGTGGAGCAGCGGTTCTCAACCTTCCTAATGCTGCGACCCTTTAATACAGTTCCTCATGTGGTGGTGACCCCCCCGCAATCATAACATTATTTTCATTGCTAAATCATAACTGTAATTCTGCTACTGTTATGAATCAGGCGACCCCCAGGTTGAGAGCCACTGCTGTGGGGACAACCGGTAGAAAGCCCCATCTTTCTCCCGAGGAGTGGCTGGTGGTTTCAACAGTGGACCATGCAGTTAGCAGTCCAAACTCTGCCACCAGAGGAGAGACAAAAGTAGGAGTTAGAATGGCAGATTGTATTTTACGGGTGTGTATGTATTTCATACAGTTTCACAAAGTCCATGTAGCAATTTATAGCCCTACCAGCAGCAGGATACAAGAGGTCTTCAAAAGTTCAAGGAAAATGGCTATTATGAAAAAAAAAAAAAAAAAAAACTGCCCGGTGACACTTTTTGGCACCCAAAGAAGCTCACACTTGTTCTGTCTCTGAACAAGATCTAGTTTGGGGCACTAAAAAGTTAAAAGTTTGAGAGAGCCCCTGCAATAGCAACATGAATTCTGCTAAAACTAAACTAGAACAAACATCAAATTTATGGTGCAGCTTGGTTGGAAGAACCGTGAAATCACTGATGTGTTATGCAAAGTTTATGGGGGCAATGCCGCAACAAAACTAGCAGCTTACATATATATGAATAACAAGTTTGAAGAAGGGCCCAGAAGATGTTGATGATGAAGCAGCCCATATCACATCAATTTTTGAGGAAAAAAAATAATCTTGTTCACGCCCTAACTAAAGAGATCCGATGATTAACAGCAGAAACAGTAGCCAACAACACAGCCTACACAATTATGACACAAAAAATTAAAGCTGAGCAAGCCTGCTCACTGGGTGCCAAAACGGTTGTGCCCAAATCTGTTGAGTTTTCTATGGACATTCTAAAACAAAAGGGACCAAGAGCCTCAAACATCTCTTCAAGCCAACACAACCCAGAAGACAAAACGCAATCAAAGCAATGGCTGCCAACAGGTAGACGTGCTCTAGGCAAAGCGGACGTGCATCAGCTAAGAGTAAAAGTCACGGCAACTGGATCTGGGGATGCTCAAGGCATTTTGCTTGTTGACTTTCTGGAGAGCCCAAGAACGGTAACATCTGTTTTGGGCGAGTGTTCTGGGAAAGGCAGTCAAAGCTGTAGTAGAAACCCCCCAGGAGTGCTGCGTCCCACAGGCCTCCAGGACAGCAGGGTTCTACTCGCTCTGTCACCAAACCAGGCCGTCTGGAGAGGGTTTCGATGGGGAATCATCGGCCATCCACTTTACAGGGCTAGTTTGGCTCCGGACTTAATTTTTTCCCTTTCTCATCTTGGGGAAAGACTTCAAAAGGCACCATTTTTCTTCAGTTAATAATGTAAACACTGCATTGAGATAAGAACATTCCAAGGACCCTCAGTTCTTTAGAGATGAACTAACCGGCCAGTATCATGGCTTACAAAAGCATCCACCTTGGTGAAGCTTATTTTGAGAAATAAAGCTTATATTTTGTTAGTTTTTTTTTTAGTTTGGTTTTTCCATCAACTTTTGAAAACCCTATATATAAACATTCCAATTGTCCTACATCTAATCTAAGGACTTCATACTGCCTGTATGTATTAGACAGGGTTCTCTAGAGAGATAAAACCAGATTGCTAATAATTTAATATATATATATATTTATAAAGATATATATATATATATATATATATATATATATATAACACCAGAAATGAACTGTTAAATTATATAGACAGATACATAATACTAAAAACGAACAACTAAATTATAAAGCAGTACAAATGTCTTCGTGCAATTCACTCCCGTGAGAGAGATGTGAGACACTAGTAGTCCTTCCAGTCTTGAGGGCTGCCAGGTCGTCCTCTATAGAGAGATCTAGGCTATCCCAGCAGAGGCAGCAAACAGCAAGGCAGGTCACCAACTGTCAGTCAGGTCACCAACTTTCAGTCCCCAGCTCAAGATGTCAATTCCAATCGTGTGGTCTTAAGGGGACCTTAACTTACAGCGACACAGTCCACTGGCTAGGCGCCCCACAGGTAGTGTGCCCTGTAAACTGAGGCACAGAACAAGCAAGGCAGCCGCACACTGGGTCCGATGATTAAAGAGCGAGAGACAAGAAAGGCGAGGCTCACCAAGCCATTTATCTCTCCACCCTTCAATCAATCCCACTTGTGTTTATCGGCCAGGCTGGCACAATAAACTATCTCACTGTATTATTCATCTCAGGTCATTCTCGGGTGTGTACAAATGGTATCAGATTGCAACTCTAAGAAACATTTTCCTGGTCTCTCCCGGGCCACCATCCTGCCTGTTGGATCGAGAGCAGGGAGGGGCAGGGAGGGCTGGGGTCTTTGAAGGATCCCCATGGCGCCACTAGCAAGTGTGGCAAGGGAAAGCTTGCCCAGCCTCGGCTCGGGCATGTGCAGAACGTATCCTTTCCAAGGCCAAGTGTTGCCCAAGGAGATAGGCATGCTTCCTGCTCCATGCCTCCAGGAGACCGAGCCCTGGGAGAGCACAACCAGCTGTATGATGGGGCATGAGAAACAGGACCAGTCTGGGAATGGTCGGGTTCACAGCCCAGAAATGCAGACAAACCAAGTACCTCACACTTGACATAGTGCATTCTACGGCAACTCACTAGAGTCCCCGCGTGCTGTGTCAGGTGTTTTTATCAATTTAAGGACCCCTGGTGGCGGTGTGTTTACACGTTGGGCTGGGATATGCAAGGTCTGCAGTTCAAAACCACTATCCATCCCTTAGAAGAAAGACGAGGCTTTCCACTCCTGTAAAGAGTTACAGACCTTGGGGCCAATCCCAACTACGTGGAGCACCACCCCTCCCCCAAACCCCTCCCCCTCCTCTCAGAAAAATGCACTTCAGAGGACAGCACTGAAGCTACAGCTCAGGGAGAGGGACGCTTCTGATCAGGAGCAAATGACAAGCAAAGGAGAGAGAATGGAGCACATCCTGGCCCACCAAGACTCAAGGAATATATCCCGGCTCAGAGCCGCCAATGCACAGAGGACTGTACGGCTGGCCTCACCACAAGACGTGACATTCCTCACTGACCCATTGTGCTACGGGGGCAGCACTGGAGACGCGGTGCGGGATTTGTGCCCGATGTGGCCGCCCCACACCAGGGCAAAACAGTAAGGGCGTGCAGCAGCAGAGCAACTAAGTCCCCAAGGAACACCAAAAGTAGACTTTGGGGCCAGCGAGTGGCACCCGACTGGAAAACACTCAGAAAGGTCAACAGACAGACCTGGAACTATTTATAGGATTTTCTTTCTTTTTTTTTTAATGCTGGTTTCGTTGTTGTATTTGGTTTTCTTTTGTTGGTATGTGTTGTTTTGCTTTGTGTTTGTTGTTACTGTCTCTGCACATCCATCTAGATAAGCTAGGCGGGATAAACAATCCGGAGGTAAAAAACGGGCCCTACAGTTCAAGGTGGTAAGACACGAGAGGGGGAGGTGGGGAAAGGAAGAGGCATGCCAACGAACCCAGGGACAAGGAAGAACAAGTGATCTAAATGGCAAGGAGGGCATAGGGTGATTGAGGGGCTCGATCAAGGGCAACGTAGCCGAGAGGAAGTACCAAAACCCGAAATGAAGGCCAAACATGATGGTGGGACAAGAGGAAAGAGGAAAGAACCAGGAGGCAAAGGACATTTGTAGAGGTCTAAATGCAGGCATGTACATATGTAAATACATTTACCATATATCTTAGAGTATAAGCCAACCCCAGTATTGACTGAGGCACCTAATTTTATCACAAAAACTGCACTAAAAATGTGCTGGGAAAACTTGGCTTATACGTGAGTATATATCATGATAGGGGAACAGATCTATGTACATAGATATATTTATTAAGTGTTAAGGCAGCAGACAGACACTGGGTCTCCACTCAAGTACTCCCTCAATGCAAGAACACTTTGTTCTACTAACCCAGCACTCTGTGATGTTCACCTTCCCGACATGATCTCCAAAGACAAAATGTGTGCATAAGCAAATGTGATGAAGAAAGTGGATGGTGCACGGCTATTAAAAGATCTAGTCTGGGGTCTTAAAAGCTTGAAGATAGACAAGTGGCCATCTAGCTCAGAAACAACAAAGTCCACATGGAAGAAGCACACCAGCCGGTGTGACCATGAGGTGTCGATGGAATCAGGTATCAAAGACCCAGAAAAGTTATATTGATGTGAATGTGGGGAGTGCAGAGAGGCGACCCAAAGCTCATCTGTAGACAACTGGATACCCCTTACAAAAAGGTCACAAGGAAGAGACGAGCCAGTCAGGGTGCCGTATAATACCGATAAAACACACAACTTTCCTCTAGTTCTTTAATGCCCCTCCCCCACTATCATGACCTGATTCTACCTTACAAATCCAGCTAGACCAAAGCATGTACACAATATAAAGAGTTGGAAATCCAGGACAGATTAATTCAGGAAATCCAGGAGAGACAAACCCCCCAAGACCGATAATGAGAGTAGTGATAACAGGAGGGTAAAGGGAAGATGGAGGGTTGAAAAGGGGAAATGATCATAATGACCCTCCCAGGAGGACAGACAACAGAAAAGTGGGTGAAGGGAGACACAACGGTCAGTGTAAAACATGAACAAAATAATAATTTATAAATTTTCAAGGATTCATGAGGGAGGAAAGGAGGGTGAGGGAAAGAGGGAGGGAGGGAGGGAAAAAATGAGGAGCTGATACCAAGGGCTCAAGTAGAAAGAAAATGTTTTGAAAAAGATGGCAACATATGTACAAATGTGCTTGATGCAACGGATATATGTATGGGTTGTGCTAAGAGCTATAAGTCTCCAATAAAATAATTTTTTTTAAAAAGAAACATTTTCCTGATGACTAATGAAGCTTAGTAACGTTTCATGTTTTCAAGCTTACTGATCATTAAGTTATCGCTGTCTGTACAGTGTCCACGCTTTTTGCTCCTTTTCTACTCGCTTTTATTCCCCTTAACAGATTTATAGGAATTCGGCATATATTTGCCATGATTAGGTTTCCACATTTTGAATGGGGTCTTGGTTTTTGATGATCAGATGGTTTTAATGTTAACGTAATCCAGCGTATTAAAATTTACCATTATGATTAGCACCTTATTTAAGAGAAATTTCTTAACACTGTCATTGAATCATTACAAGCTCTCTTCTGAAGGTTTTACATAAGGTGACATTTAAATATATAATCCATCTAGTTTAAAATTTTAAGCCTGGTCTAAAGTAGAGTTGCGAGAACTAATTCTCATAGCTTCATCAGTGATGATTAATAAGGTTACCTTTTCTACATCACATTATGATGTCATCTTTGTCATAAATGAACCTAAGGTCTGTTTCTGGACTCTGTATTTTGCTCCATTAGTTGAGCTATTCCTGTGCCAACAACACACTATCTCAAATTATTTCTTTGCTATCCACAACTGTAAATCTGCTAGCTTCAGACAGTCTTGGTACTCTTGCCTGAGTGCTTGTCCACTATGCTTTGAAATCCATTAGAAAATTCTCCCCTAAGTCCCATCTCTCTTTTTTTGTACATACACTCCCCTCACACCCTTTTCCTGGGATATGTTTAGATGCTATAATAGTTTTCTAAATAATGAACGAGCTATGTCCCTCCATTTTAAAAATAATCATTTAATTGGGGGCTCATACAACTCTTACCATAATCACTACATACACCAACTGTGTAAAGCACATTTGTACATTCATTGCCCTCACCATTCTCAAAACATCTGCTCTCCACCCAAACCCCTGGCCTCAACTCATTTTTCCCCTCCCTCCCCGCACCCCCATCCCTCATAAACCCTTGATAATTTACAATTATTATTGTGTCATAGCTTGCACTGTCCTACGTCTCCCTTCATCCACTTTTCTGTTGTCTGTCCCCAGGGAGGAGGTTATATGCAGATCTTTGTAATTGGTTCCCCCTTTCCAACCCACTCTCTCCACCCTCCCAGTTTCACCACTCACACCAATGATTCTGATGGGATTATCCGCCCTGGATTCCCTGTGTTTCCAGTTCCTATCTGTACCAGTGTACATCCTCTGGTCTAGCCAGATTTGCAAGGTAGAATTGGGATCATGATAGGGTGCAGGGTGGCGGGGGAAGCATTTAGGAACTAGAGGAAAGTTGTATGTTTCATCGTTGCTGCACCGCACCCTGACTGGCTCGTCTCCTTCCCAAACCCTTATGTAAGGGGATGTCCAGTGGCCTACAAATGGGCTTTGGGTCTCCACTCCGCACATCCCCCCGCCCCCATTCACCATGATATGATTTTTTGTTCTGTTGATGCTGGACACCTTCAACACCTCATGATCGTACAGGCTGGTGTGCTTCTTCCATGTGGGCTTTGTTGCTTCTGAGCTAGATGGCCGCTTGTTTCCCTTCATGCCTTGAAAACCACCCCCCCCCAACACTATATATATATATATTTTTAACTTTGACAGGTTCTTTCTTTTAAAATCATTTTTTTAGGGGCTCATACAACTCTTATCACAATCCATACATACATCAATTGTATAAAGCACAACTGTACATTCTTTGCTCTCATCATTTTCAAAGCATTTGCTCTCCACTTAAGCCCTTTGCATCAAGTCCTCTTTTTCCCCCTCCTTCCCCACTCCCCCCTCCCTCATGAGCCCTTGATGATTTATAAATTATTATTTTGTCACATCTTGCCCTGTCCAACGCACTATATATTTTGATAGCAGGACACCATTAGTTGTCTTCACCACATTTGCTTAATGTACCCGCTTTTGCCTTCAGCGATTATGTTGGGAAGGTGAGCAACACAGATTGTCAATTTAATAGAACAAAGTATTCTTGCAATGAGGGAGTACTTGAGTGGAGGCCCAATGTCCTTCTGCTACCTTAATCCTAATCCTATAAATACATGCACAGAGATTTATTTCCCCATCCTCATATAAAATATATTTACATATGTACATGCCTTTATTTAGATCTCTATAAATGCCCTTTGCCTCCTAGCTCTTTCTTATTTCCTTTGACTTTCCTCTTGTCCCACTATCATGCTCAGTCTTCATTTGGGTTTCAGTGATTCCTCTTGGTTACATTACCCTTGTCACGCCCTACCAGGCCTCCTACACCCTTCTCACCACCGTTTGGATCACTTGTTGTTCCCTCCATTTATTTTTTTTGTTTACAAGTCTTAATCATCTTTCATGAGATCTCTTATGTTCTGCTCATTTTCACTTTATATATATTATATAGTTTTAATAGGTACCCATCAAGGAATTTTAAATCTTCCGATGCATCCCAGCCTTTACTAACATGTCATAGTCCTCTTTATCTCCAATACTGCTTCCTGCCTACAAATCTCTTGTCTGCTACTAGCTTAGTTACATATGCTGTTTATTGGTGCTAGTGTTGACATTGTGTCTTTCACATAATTTTTCTAACTTAATGGTACTTACATCTAAAGGGGTTTCAATAATTAGTGGATAACGGGATCTTTGAAGAACCAGATGGTGCCTGGCTATCACCATCAGCTGCTCTGAAAAGTACCACATGCGAGAGTCCTGGAGAGTGGGGGTGAAAAATGTAGTACAGAGCCCCAAATCACAAGCGACCAAACTTTCCAGTCAGGGCGGACCCCCATGAGTAGGACCCGTAAGCACCCTTCAGGTCTTGAACGGAACTCACCCGCATGTTAGAATAACCAACCACTAAGACTGAAGGGCAGCAGCTATCCAAGGACAGAATACAGGGGGTTAGGAAAGGAGAGAGGCAAACAGGAACCTCAAGAGCAAGTGGGGTAAGTGATGGTATACTGAGGAGTTTGCTATGAACGAGCTGAAATAAAAGGTATTATGAACTGCTGAAATTAAGACTGATGGTCTGCTCTGTAAACCTTCACCTAATTCAAAATAAAAGGAAAAGAGATTATGGAATTTTCCTGCAATTTTAAAATAGCCTCTGGTTTATGGTCAATTTCTTACACAGAGATGTAATAGGACTTTTATGGTGAATGGAGTGTTTAGGCTACTTACCCTTACTGTGCTTTCTAATATATTTTTATTTAAATCTAGCATATTACTATTTATATTGCTTATCCCTTCTGGTCTTTGTTCCTTTTCTTATTGCTTTGTTACGATCCACTACCTTTAATTTTTCCTTTTTTTTTTTAACCCTGTGTGACCTTGTTGGGTTCAATTTTTTACTACTCTTTTCATGATTCCACAGAAACGACTTACTAGATACTAATAAGGTAGTACTTCTACCACTTCCATGTCAAACCAGGGCCAGGCCCTAGATCAGTAACTCCATTTACCTGTCCCACAACTCCTTTTTCTGTTATGCTACACAATTAAAGCCTCATTACACTGTTTGATATGTGAATATTCACTTGTATTATTGTCTGCCATTCAGCATTCCTTCCTGAAATTCTCTTTTTCCATATGGGATCATTTGACTTCAGTCTAGAGAACTTGTTTCTCTTAGTGTAGGGCAGACTGTTGGCAACACATTTACTGTTTTTACTCATCTGAAGACATTTTGATTTCACCTTTACTTCTGATGGACAGTTTCCCTAGGTACAGAATATTCTAGGTAGGTTCTCTGCATTTTAAATGTGCCATCCCATTTTCTTCTGACTTCTATGTCTAAGAAAAAGTAGTCATATTCTTGCTGTTTATTTGCAAGTACATTGTCTTCACTTCAACCCAGTCTTTAGATGTTAAGACTTTAGTGTTCAGCTAGTTGCTATCACATGGGAGTCCTAGTAGCTTAATGGTTATGCACTGGGCTGTCAACTATTCCAAGGCCGACAGTTCAAAACCATCAACCACTCCCCTGGGATGAAGACACAACTTTCTACTGAGAGTTGCCATCCTGGAAGTGCACAGGGGCTGTCCTACCCTGCCCCACAGGGTCACTACAGGTCCTAATGTACTCAACGAGGCAGAGGCTTTTGTTTCACTAGGAGATAGATGCCTCCTCTGTTCTCCTACCCTTTATTTTAAAATCAATCTGCTTGAAGTATCAAATTCTTGAATGTACCTTGAAATTTACATCAGTGATATAAAATACACAGCCACCATTTCTTCAAATGTTGTCTGTCTCGTGTTCTCTCCGACCCTTCTAGGGCACCAATTAGAAATACACTCCAGCCCTTTTCAACCAGAATGCCGGAAGAGAACTAAGGACCCAGGCTATCATTGCACAATTTCATCAACATCTCCTGTGTATCTAGCAAAGATCTCCTGTAACATTTGGGGAGAAAGAAAGTTAATTCAAAAAATTTTTTTATGCTCAGTGGCTCAGGTGGAGAATCCTACTTGAGAAAGTGTAACATACATCTTTTCCTGTATTTTTACTATTTTCTCTGATACTTTCTATTGCTGTCTTCCAACACACACTTCAGGCCTTCTCATTTATAATCTCTATTCTTCAACCAAACCTATATGTTATTTATGTTAGTTATTATGTTTTGAAGTTCTAGAATTTCCATCTAAGTTTCTATTCTTCTTAAAGTTTATTTACTAGTTCAAATTTTAAAGTCATTCTTTGACAATTCTTTTATCAAGGTCACCTGTGAGCTTTTTAAAAGTGTGTATTTTGTTGTTGTTACCTTTCTGTCATTCAGTTATATCTCTTGACATGTGCTGCAAGTTGAATGAGTGTGAAATACTGTGTATAAAAATGAAAGACTGTATGGATTGTGATGAGAGTTGTATGAGCCCCCAATAAAATGATTTAAAAAAAGAACAATATAAAACAACAACAAAAATGAAAGACATTCTAGATGTTATTTTTTTAGAGAAGTTCTTCAGATCCTGTGTCCTTCTCAACAGGTAGAGACTGATAATCTAAATACTAAAATGGATTAAGCTGACGGTGCTGGGCTACACATTATAGCAAATCTTAAACTTTGTGCTTTTCAAAATAGTAATAATATCCCTTTCTCACAATCTTCCTCAATACTCCTAAAAACATTTTAAAAGGAAAAATTGCCACACCACTGTCCAGTCAGAAGGCCTAACCTATTCTTTAGCTTCTCTCGCATTGTTCCATAAGGTGGGTAATGTCTGGGGTCTAAAAGCCTTGAAAGTGGCCATCTAAGATAAAACGTTGGCTCCATCATTCACCCAGGTGTCCTCAAACTACGGCCCTCCGAGGACAGTTATCCGGCCCACCGGGTGTTTTGTCCCATGTGTTTTTTACTTCAAAATAAGGTATGTGCAGTGTGCATAGGAATCTGTTCACAGTTGTTTTTTAAACTGCAGTCCGGTCTGATGGACAGGGAACTTGGCCCCCTGTTTAAAAGTTTGAGGCCCCTGAGTCCAGGGGAGAAAGGCGGAGAACAGGGTGGGGAAGGAGCTCAAACACCTCCTTTGTCAGATCAGAACACCTGCACAGTACCTGGCGATCACTAACAAATGCTGTGCTCAGAAGGGAGAAAATATGATGAAATTTCAAATTTCTTAGAAAATCCAGACTTACTAGAAGCTGGAAGAACCCTAGAATCAGCTGCTCTGAGAAAAGTTTAACACTCTGAGCCAAAAAAAAAACAAAACATTCCCTGAATCATCTTCAAAGTAAACCACAATTTAGCTAAATTAGTAAAGATGGCCCACCTGGAGCACTGTACTCTTTAAAAAGAATCATCAATCTCAGACCAAACTGACAAGGCTACAGCAGAGATGAGTAATTAATGAATGTTGATCATGAGAATGATATAACATGGTGAATATAATGACCAATGTCTTTGAAGCGTCTATGCAGAAAATGCTCAATGGGTGTAAGATCTGTTGGATATTTTTGCTCACAGCCCCCCCAAATCCTGCAGTCCTGGATGTCCAATAATTATCACCTCTGAAAACAGCAGAGCAATCTTACTCTCACTGGTTTGTCTTCTCGTTCAATTTCACCTTCTGAGTGCTATCTGTGTGTGCCTTGTATTGTCTTTTTTAGAGTTGAGGTCACTAACTAGCAAAGATGCTTTGTAATACAATACTATTTAGTACCAAATACAGGAGTATCTTACTGATAAAATCTTACACAACTTACTCCAATAGCATCAAGTTTCTGTGAATTTCAAAATGGAATTTTAGAGTGCTTAATGCAGCGGTTCTCAACCTGTGGGTCGCGACCCCTTTAGGAGTTGAAGGACTCTTTCACAGGGCTCACCCGATTCATAAGGAGTCGCAAAATGACAGTGATGAAGTAGCAACGGAAGTAATGCGGTGGCTGGGGGTCCCCACAACATGAGGAACTGTACGGAAGGGTTGCGGCATGAAGAAGGCTGAGAAGCACTGGTCGAATTTGAACATGAGGGTTATCGTTGCTAAGTTCATACAAAATGTGGTGACACCGCATTTAAAATGATCTACATACAACTCCCTCCCTAGGGGAAGGACGACAGAAACGTGGGTGAAGGGAGATGCCGGACACTCTAAGACATGACAAAATAATAACAACGTAAGAATTATCATGGGTTCATGAGGGAGAGGGGGCGGGGAGGGAGGGGAAAATGAAGAGCTGATACCAAGGGCTCAAGTAGAAAGCAAGTGTTTTGAAAATGATGATGGCAACAAATGTACGAATGTGCTTGACACAATGGATGGATTGTGATGAGTTGTACGAGCCCCCAATAAAATGTTTTTAAAAAGAAAAAAAAGTTATAAACAAACCATGAACCTGTCATACAATTTTTTATTTACTGTTACATGATACAAATTAGTCAAATGCTAAAATTATTATCCAAATGCAATTTATTTGTCATAAGTTAAATTCTTCACTTGATCTTAGCCAAAAGGCCGAGAAGCGATATAAGTTAAATTCTTTAAGTATTTCAGTATGATAGAACATTGGTGGATATAAAATAATACAACTTAATTGCTAAATAGATATAAGAATTACCTACTGGTCATAATTTAATAGTATATTTTATATAAAATAAAATGAAAGAGACTATCTTGAAAAAATACATAAATTAATTCCTAAGAAGTTCCTCAGGAAAAGAATGCTTAAAAAAAACATTAATTGGGGGTGGGGAAGTATCTGAGGAAGAAAATACTGGAAAACACATATCTGATAAAAGATGTATTCAGATTATGTAAAGAATTCTCAACACTAAACCAAAACAAAACACTTTAATTAAAAATGAGCATGAGGCAAAGAGGCACTTAACAAAAAAAATAACTACATGGAAAATAACATTTAAAGATGATAAATCACTAGGGAAATGTAACTTAAACCTACAATGATATGTTAATACTTACCTATTAGATTGGCTAAAATTTTAAAAATTCAAACAATACCAAGTATGGTGGAGGATGCAGAGAAACTGAAACTCTCTCCTTATCCTGGTGACATTTCAAAATTCACTTTTTATAAAATAGTTGGGGGGTTGATATTAAAGTTACAAATACACTGACCATAAATCCAAACCAAACCCATTGCTGTCGAATTGTTTCTGACCTAAAGCAAGTCTCCCTCAGTGCTGTTAGCATAGAGTTTCTTCCGGCACAGACGGACGGTAGGTACAGCAGAACTTAACGTTGCACACCTGCCCCATCCTCACAACTTACCCTGCCGGACCCCACTGTTGTAGTCCCTGTGTTCACTCATCTCCTTCAGGTGGCCCTTTCTTGGGTGACCTTCTACGTAACAGCAGGACTTCATTCTCTGGTGACTATTCATTATTGATAATCCAGTATGTCCAAAATACACGGAGGAAGTCTTGTCATCCTTGTTTCTAAGAAGCATTTTGACTGTACTTCTTCCAACAAAGATAGTTGCTCTTCTAGCAGGCCATGGTATACTCAATCCTCTACACCACCAGCATAAATCAAATGCATCAATTTTTGTTCACCGTTCCTTAGGCATTGTCCAGCATTCAAAGGTATACAAGGTGATTTAAAATACCATGGCTTGGGCTCATATTTTTGCTTTTTATAACACTTTAGAGTCTTGGGTCGCATGTGTGCCAAATACAATACAGTATTTGATTTCTCGACTACTGCTTCCATGGGTGGTTATTTTTACAAGTGGATCAAATACCTATGTTCAACATAAAAAGTTGTGCAAGAATTTTTTGAGCAAATGTTTATGTTTTATTAATAATGGATGAACAAACTGTGGGATAGCTATACAATGGGACACTCCTCAAAAATTGAAAAAAAAACCAAACTGTGATTCACGTAACAGCTGTTTAAACTTCAGAGACATTATGCTAAGTGGATGAAGCCAGACTCAAAAGATGCACTCTGTATAATGAAAGTTACGTAATATCAGTGTTTACCACTAGCTGAAGTTGGAGTAGAGGAAAGTGACAGACTGTCCTAAATCTTGATTGTGGTGGTGGTGGTGGTGGTGGTTAGCTGCCTGTATTCATCTCTCAAAAGGGTAAATATAGTATCTGCAAATTGTACTTTAATTCAAAATAATTTGAAAGAAAAAGAAATATGAAACCAACAAAATTTATTTCCTTTACAATGGAGAAATAATGAAAATGAAAATTACATGCATATTTATACTAAACATTAAGAAACCCACAGCTATGTTGCAAAGTAAAATAAATCACTATTAGAGAACTTTCTTACAAAAGATCAAAACACTGTGATTCATGAATGAATAGAAGTGATCCTGGAGCCTGCTGAAGCTCCCTTCTGACTACTTTGATTGAGAGTGAAAGAGGAGGAGGAAGGACTGGAAGTTATGAAACAACTGTCTGGGAGAAAGGCTTGCAAGCTTTTTCTATCAAGGGTCAGAGAGCATGTATGTTAGGTGCTGAGAGCATCCTTCACTACTCAACTCAGCTGTCACAGGGAGAACGGAGCCACGGGGCCTTTCGTTTTGGACCCCATGTCAGGGGTCCTCAAACTTTTTACACAGGGGGGTCAGTTCACGGTCCCTCAGACCAGTTGGAGGGCCGGACTATAGTTAAAAAAACAAACAAGAAATTATGAACAAATTCCCAGGAGGCAAAAGAAATTTATAAAGATAAAAACATAGGCTTGTACATATGCAAATATATTTGTAATAATAGGGATATAGGTCTAAGTACATTTATTTATATGTTAAGTATCAAGGTAGCGGACGGACACTGGATCTCTACTCAAATCCTCCCTCAACGCAAGAACACTTTATTCTAACAACCTGGCATTCTGTGATGCTCACCTTCTCAATACAATTGATAAAGACAAAATGGGTGCATAAGCAAATGTGGTGAAGAAAGTTAATGGTTCCTGACTATTACAAGATACAATGTCTGGGGTCTTAAAGGCTTAAAGTTAAACAAGAGTCCATCTAGCAGGGAAGCAAGATGTCCACATGGAAGAAGCACACCAACCCGTGTGATAACGAGGTGTGGACGGGATCAGATATCAGGCATCAGAAGATCCAAAACAACCAACCATTTCAATGCCAACGAAGGGGGTGGGAATGGAGACCCAAAGCCCATCTGTAGACAATTGGACATCCCTTCACACAGAAGGGTCACAAGGAAGGGACAAGGCAGCCAGGGTGCAGTATAGCACCAACAAATCACACAACATTCCTCTAGTTCTTTAATGCTTCCCACCCCCTCCCCACCCACTATTATAACCCTAGTTCTACCTTATGAATCCGGCTAGACCACAACATGTACACTGGTCCAGATAAGAGTTCTTGACACACACAATCCAAGACAGATAAACCCTCAGGTACAGCAATGGGAGTAGCGATACAATGAGGGTAGAGGGAAGGTGGGGGAACGAAGGGGGAGAAAGGGGAAACTGAATGCAATTTGCCCACGCCCCCGGGGGACAAACAACAGAAACATGGGTGAAGGGAAACAGTAGACAGTGTAAGATATGAAAATAACAATTAATTTACAATTTATCAAGGGTTCATGAGGTGGGAAGTGGGGAAAAGGTAGGAAAAAAAGAGCTGATACCAAGGGCTCAAATAGAAAGAAAATGTTTTGAAAATGATGATGGCAACATATGTATAAATGTGCCTAATACAATTGATATGAATTGTTATTAAGAGGTGTAAGAGCCTCCCAATAAAATGATTTATTTTAAAAAAAAAGCTGTGTTATAGATTGAACTGTGTCTCTCCAAATACATGATGTAAACCTAACCTCTATGGGGTTTAACCCTAACCTCTATCAAGCCATTTGGGAATAGAAAGTCTTTGTTACGTTAATGAGACAGGATTTGTAGAAGGTATGTCTCAACCTCTTTTGGGATATGAAACAGAATAAACAAGCAAGATAAGGGAAGCGGGAAGTCAAACTACATGAAGAACACTAGGAACAGAAGCTAAGAAAAGACAAGGACCTTCCACTGGACCTGCTAGAGAGAGAAAGCTGTCCCCTAGAGCTGGCACCCTGCATTTAAACTTCCAACTTCCTAAACCGAGGAACTAAGTTTCTGCTAGTGAAAGACACTCACATGTAGTTATGTAGTTGGTATAGCATCACTAAGAACTATACCCAAGTTCCCAGAAAAATGTGAGCATTACACTAAGCTATCAAAACCACGATCTAGGCAGGGGCAATCAGGATAGCCAACCTCTGACAAAGAAGGCCTGGTGGTGCAATGAGTAAAGTGCTTGGCCAAGACACAAAAGATTAGAAATTCGAACCCATCACCTGCAGTCTGCTCCCTTAAAGATCACAGCTTTGGAAATCCCCAGGGGCAGCTCTACTCTGCCCTGTAGGATCACTTTGAGTCAAAAGTGGCTCAAAGGAAGTAGGTTAGCTAAGTCTGACAAAATTTCACAGAACTGACAATGAAAATGTTTAGTACAGAGTGAATAAAGTTCATGAGTGACACTATGGGTTCATGCAAACATTTTCATTAAAGTACTGCTCATTAATGATACAAGGAATAACCACAAGCGTTGAATTAATATATTTTTACAATCTTTGGAAATTATTCTCACTAAACCTTTTCCTGCTCACACGTATCTTTACCGCCACCAACTGCAACACATCTTAACAATTCCCACTCCAGGTTATAGTAAGTGTTATTCTCAGTTTCTTTGAAAATATTCCCACCGACAGCTGCTCCATACAGTTCATTCAGAAACTACTTCTTTAAGTACTTTAAACTCTTCAAACTGGCTGCTCGAATAAACAACTGAGTAGTATCAATAAACTCACCACACTCAATGCTGACTCAGCGACCTCCCTGTGGGTTTCCAAGACTGTACCTATTTAGGAAACTAGAAAGCCCAGTCTTTCTGCTGGTGGTTTTGAACTGCTGACAATGAAAATTGCCCCCCGGCGGATAACCATTACACCACCAGGGCTTATTGAGTAGTACCAGTAACATCGGTCAACTCATCAAAAGCCAAGAAAATAACATTTCTAATCATTTGCCTTGTTTGTTAATAGATTATTGTTAATGCTCCACCCCACCCCACCCCACCCCAACAAAACAAAAAAACAAACTCATTGAGTAGATTCCAATTCATAAGGGCCCTGCACCACAGGGCAGCACTGCTCCTGTGGATTTCTAAGATGGCAACTCTTTACAGAAGTAGAAAGTCTCAGCTTTCTCCCTCAGAGTGGCTGGTAGCTTCGAACTGTGGACCTCAGGGTTTAGCAGCCCAACACATAATCACTACCCTAGCAGGGTTCTGTTATTGCTCCCAATGTCCTCAAAAATTTTTATTTTATTGGGGGCTCTTAAAGCTCTTTATCACAATCCATACATATATCCATGGTGTCAAACACATCTGTACATGTGGTAGTCACCTAATCTGGTGTCAAATTAAGGATTAAGAATGTAGGGGGGCAGTCTAGGCTGTCAATCTGGAGATAGCCGATGAGACTTGTGTGTGCATGGCCTTCCCCTGAGAATTCTGGGAAATCTGGTACTTCCTTCTTAGAGGCGGAAGACATCTCTCTCTCTCTCTCTGCCACTTTCTGGGAGACATTGCAGAAGACAGGCCGGCCACATGGACACAACCAGACCTCTAAACCCGGAGAAGCCACAGAGACACCCCTGCCAGCGCTAACATGCTTACAACACCACGGACCCAAAGACTTTCTACCCACTGGCTTGTGATCGTCCTGCCTTTGGCACATTGCATGTGCTTTGTGAGTCTGAAGAGGACTTTATAGACTGGTATCGGACTTACAGACGTGACTGGGTTGGGATGCTTTCTTAATGTATAATTGCTCTAACACAGTACACATGTTGTCATCATCTTTTTCAAAACATTTTCTTTCTATTTGAGCCCCTGGTGTCTGATCAACTGTTTTCCCCAAAAGTTTAATGCTCTTAAACAAGTTTATTTTCTCAGAACATATTTATTTGCTGCAAATAAATGTGATTTAATTACCTCCATCACTGGTAAATAACTTCTCTTGCTTTACATTTTTTGAAATTTTATTCTGATAAACATTTCACTTAAATTTTCCTATTCTAAAATCGTTGTGATGATTATACAACTCAATATGAATGAACTAATAAATTACATAGTATGTGAATTAGATGCCAATAAAATTTCTAAAAACTTAATTTAAAAAATTGTCTGAAGTCTTACAGGCTAGCCTTAAAACAAGCAACTGCCCAAGTGAGGTGTCAGCTAAGTGCACATGAAGAAGCAAGCACACCAGCCTGTGTGATGCATGAATTCAAGAGTGATGGAGGGAATTGTATTACCAAATTCTGAGCACAGGTATGCAAAAGAATGGTCAGGGAAAGCCCAAAATCCATGTGCAGGGTCCCACACGGACTCAGCCTTCAGTGAGTTCCCAATGCAGATACGCAGGTAGGTTAAAAGTTAATACCCGATTATTTATTCTCCCTTTGGACCCATTTTGTATTTGTTCTAGTTTTTATTATTTTCTGTTATCTTTTGTTATTATTTTTTTTGAGGGGGAGTATGCTCTTCTTTATGTGAAATCCAAGACAGGTAAATCTGTAGTGTGAGTACCTCGATTAATAGTTTCTTGGTGTTATGGTAGGGGTGGTTGGTAGCTTGTGTTTGTACAAGTGCAAGAAAGAAACAAACTTCTAAAGTTGACTGTGGTGATGTTTGCACAACTATTTTTAATAGACTTAAACGACTGAACTGTATGTTATGTAACTTTATGTCAAAATTATTAAAATTTAAAGAAAAAAATTTCTCTAAGCTCTCTAACTTGCTATCCTCTAAGTTGGAAATATTTAAATGAATGCTTAGTCTGATACCCTATTTTCTATGCAAATAATGCATATTGTATTTTTTTCCTGCAAACTATACAGCCTTATCGTGTGTTATTTCCTATGTAGAGTGTATATATTATTTGCTCAAACAAAAAACATACATTATTTGGCCCTGCTATAGTGTCATAATATAACTATAATAAAATGTTTCACTATTTAATTAAATAACAAAATCCACAGAACGAGGTGCCTAAAAAAGTACAACATTCAAAGTCAATTTTTGTCTTCTTGTCTGACATGCACTAGTAATCAAAAATAAAATGCCATGGTAGGGGGAATGTTCATATTAAATATGCTGCTGACTTCTAATCGCATGTAACATGACGTGTTACATGACAAGCAGCAGCGTAAAGCCAGGAAAGCTCCACATACAATCTCGATGGCATGATCCACCTCTGCCACCGTAGGGTTAATGTAGTCACAGAAAATCTGCAGATAAATAAATCAGCACGAGTGTAGTAAAAAAACAGGCAAACCAAAACCACCTTATATATGGGCACAAATAAATTTGAAATGCATATAATTTTTATATACAAAATACTGTAGTTGTTTTTTCCAAATATTTGAAAAAATGTTTAGATTTTTAGATTGGGAGCCATTGTTTTTAGATTGGGAGCCATTGTTTTAGATTGGGAGCCATACAAAGGCAGGTGGTTGGCCAAACTTGGCGTGCAGGTCCAACTGTGCAGACACATCATCTGTGACAATATTGAAGTCACTTGAGTTCTGACAGGCAAGTGTTGAGAGTAACTTTGATTACGGAGCTTTGAACTTTAAGGAACTAGAGTGGTTGAGGGTGGGGTTACTGGATAGCCTCGATCAGAGCTAGAATTGTGTGAGGACAAAGAGACTTGAACAACTGGCTCCCGCCCGGTTACTATTAGCTACCATCTAGTGAACTCCGGAGGACTCATCATGAGGGCGTGTGCATACAGAACCGCTAGGACGCTCTGGACAGAGCAGTCCTTGCCAGAGTGAGAGAAGGACGGAAGTGGCAGACAGAGGCTTTATTAATGTGCCCAGAGAACATCATCAAAGCCGCATCTAGCACTCAACAGTATTCGTTAAACAAACAAGCTAATTAGTAAGATTGGCAAGTCTAAGTCTAATCTGCAATTTACATGTATTTCAAGAGGAGATAGTATCTTGAAATAAATTTAGCTAGGAGAGTGAATGGCTATATATGTGAAATTAAACATTACTAAAAAGTAGTTACAGAAGACCTAAATAAATGGAAGGATATCCATGTTTGTGGATTAAAGATTTGGTATAGTTAAGAATGTCAATACTATTCAAAGTAATCTATAAATTCAATGTAATCCCCAATCACAATTCCAACAGTCTTTTTGCAGAAATGGAAAAACCAAGCTTCTATAAATACATGGAAGGGCGAAGGATCCCCAAGAATTAAAGCAGAAGGATGCACCGTTTTCCAATTTCAAATCACAGATCCTACTGTAAAGCCACAATAACTACAATAGTGTGGTGCTGGTGTGATCGACATGTAAACCAAGACATTAGATTGAGAGTACAGAAATAAATCCAAACATCTATAGTCAACTGATTTTCAACAAGGGTGCTGAGTCTGTTCAATGGGGGAAGAAAGAGTCTTTTTAATAAATGGGGTTGGGAAAATTGATCTCCACATGCAAAGGCATGAACAAGATCCATATATCTCACACCATACACAAAACCAAAAACAACATATGTTGGTGAGGTTATGAAAAAACTTGAATCCTCACCCACTGTTAGTTGGAACATAAAATGCAACCGTTACCGTGGAAAACTGTTTGGTAGTTTCTGAAAAAGTTGAGCACAGGAATCCTATCTGATCCAGCAATACCAATCTTCAGTACATGCTAGAAGTGAAACAGGAACGAAAACAGGAACTTGTACCCCAACATTCATTGCAGTGCTTCTCAAGAAAGCCAACTGAGGAAACATCCAAATGGACAGACAAAAAGTGATGCACATACGCAACAGACTGTAAGAGATGAAGCTGTGATCCATTTTACGAAACGGATGAAACTTGAAAACATGCTGAGCAAGACAAGTTAGTTACTGAAGAACAAATATGATATGATCACATTTAGATGAAATAAGCAAGTATAAAGAAATTACAAGATGATGATTAGTGGATAACAGGAGTGAGGAGGAGGGGAGTGGGGCAGTTTTTGTTTAGGGGAGCACTGAGTTTATGTTTCCCAAGTTGGATAATCAGCAAAAGCACGGCAAAAATGGTTACACCACTTGAAGAACGTAATGAATGCCAGTGAATTATGTATGCAGGGATTGTTAAAATGGTGTTTGTGTTGTTGTATATATTTTCACCACAAACTTTAAAAATGATAAATGATGAAAAAATTAAAGAGGAAAGTTTCCATAAAAAATATAACAATTGCTTAAATCAAACTGGGTTGCAGTACTGTGGCATGGCATATCAGAATCACTCAGAGAACTTGTAGGAGACAGAATCTAAAATACATGCCTTTAAAGAAATTTGAGCAAAAGTGTTCAAAGTAGTTTTATTCACAATAGCTGAAAACTGGAAACTCAAATGTTCGTCAAATGTATAAATAAATTTTTGTACTTTCACACCAGGTATCATACGTGCCAACAAACAGACTGGAGCTGTGATCCATACAGTAAAGGTGAACCTCATAAACTAAGTGGAAAAAGCCAATCAGAACATACCATATGTAAACACTTATTTTAAAAGACTAGAAGAGACAATGCTGATCTAAGTTAGAATGTTTCAGAACCACGCCAGTGGTCTGCTGTTTGGTGAGATACACTAGTAAGGAATAAGAGGAACCTTTCTGGGGAAAATAAAATTTTCTACGTCACAACCAGAATATGGTTCTCCTGATTTCAATGTTCGTCAATTAAATTAAAATAAACACACATATCCACACACACAAAACCCTCAGAGGTGAGGGAAGGTAGTGGGTATGACGGGCAAAGTAAAATGTATATGGAATATGAGGTATAGTCCAGAGAATTAAATTATTTAAAGCAAAGAGGATTATTGGTCCAGAAATTTATTATTTCAAAGAGCTCAAAGGTAATTCTGACTCATATAACACTGGATCAGATGATTCTCAAGATCTTTATAACTTCAGCATTTATCCTGTATCATTAATTAGTGGTACACATTGGGACAAATACCTTAAGAAATTTGAACTGAATTTCCTAATCTATTAAATAGGAATACTACCCTTCTCATACCACTGTTGAAAAGATAGAGTCAATTCTCACAATATATTCAACTATCAATGGATACTCAATACATTTAAATTTTTTTCTTAAAATTCGTGTTTTCAACACTAATGAAAAATGAGATGACCCAAAGCCCAGAAAACGTAATTTTTTGTTTTATTATGTGTCCTGTGGTTTCCAAGTTGTTGTCTACTTTTCATAAAATGAAACTTTTAGAATGAATTACTAAGAGCTCTGTAGAGGACAAGAGAAAAACAAATCTGGATCATGAAAGGTTCATTAAACCAAAGACTGTGAGTTTTGGCAATGTGGACTTCCATGCTTCATTTCTCTTGGCAGGTACCGTCCATGCCAGTGCTGTTTGCACGTCAGTGACCTCAATGCCAGGAGCTCACAGCCACTCTCAGTAGCCAAAAAGAGGTAGGGAATCAGTTCCTTCACCTTGACATATGAGAGATAATCCCTAACAAGGTCCACAACATTTTTGTTTAATAATACTTTTCTAATGGCTGAAAAACTATTTATCAAGGTTGTTTTTGTTTTGTTGGAGGGTGGGTGTTTGGAATAATCTGTAATTTATACTAACAGCAACGTATTAGGAGAAACACAACGTGTTGAGCTAGGTAAGAGGTGAATCAACACTTTCTCTGCCACCACCCTACTAGCCCAACTGGTTTTTAAAAAAATAATGCTACTATTCAGCTATTTAACATGGTGGTAACAGTCATATTTGAGAATACAAGAGGATCAACATATGACACCAGGCATGAAGAATACTGACCGAGAAGTTCTGCTTTCCAGTGTTTCTAACTGTATTCTTATCTACAAAAGGTTACAGATCAAAAAACTAGGGGGAACCTAAACGAATATGCTAAACCCTGAGTGCCTTGCTTTAGCTTTCTTCCTCCTCTCTCTCTCTCTCTCTCTCTCTCTCTCTCTCTCTCTCTCTCTCTCCCTCCCTCCCTCTCTCCTTTCCTTTTTTTTTAGGGGGGGAGTAGGGATTGTTTATTACAAATTTACCTATATATACAAATGGTTGTCTTAGCATTTCTACTAAAATAAAAATACAAAATGATGAAAGCTACCAAAATTATTTTTTAAATGTCCATATCCCTATACTTCCCATGGTGATAAACTGGGGTTCCCTTACAGTAAAATGGTCATATCAAAAGCCAACCAACCCAGCTGCAGTAGCATGGTTGACAATTTGAACCCGCTTAGAGGGTCCATGGGAGAAAAGACTTGCTTCCATAACCATTAAAACACCAAACCAAACTTACTGCCATTCTGACTCGTGTCAACCCTAAGGGCAGGGTCGAACGGCTCCACAGAGCTGCCCAGTCTGCACTTTTCACAGGAACAGACGGTCATGCCTTTCTCCTGTGGGCCACTTGGTGGGTTCAACCCACTACTAAGGCTCCTTCTGAAAAGATGACCGCCTGAAAACAGTTTCACTCTGTCCCACTGGGTTGCAAGGAACTGCAAAGCAAGGGCACTTAACATACATAAAGAAATCTTTAATCAGAAATGTCAGGGATTATCCTCTAAACAAAAAAGTACCTTTTCTTCTGGAAAAAACAACATCTAAACCAGTGCCATTGAGTAGATTCCAACTCATAACACCCTAGAGGACAGACTAGAATTGCGCCCGTGGGTTTGAGGCTGTACATTTTTACAAAAGCCAGTGACTATGAACTGCTAACCCTGTCTGTGGTTTACAGCCCAGCACATAAAACAAAGAGAAAGTTTTTAAGCAGAGAAAGTCATGTCTACAGGTCACACTACCTGAAGCTCGCCTCTCCCAGGTACTGCAAGGACCATGGGAACACGTATAAAAAAGCAAAAGCAATACTGAAAAGAAATATGAAACACCTTAATATTTTTGATAGTCACATATTACCACCATCAGTCACAACGGCATTTAAATTAAGAATCAAAGTTGCACAAATTCTACTTTGATTGTGTCACAAAGAGCTAAACCACTAGAAACTGATTCTAAGGAGCTGCTCCTTCACCACTGTCTGCAGATGTCAAAAGTCAGTTCTGTGTACAACGTCCAGGCTACCTATAAAACTTAGTTTTAGTATTGATCAGTAGGGATAAAATGAATTCAAATAAAACTTCATTATAGCAGGACTTAAAAGTTTTAAAATGAGTTCTTTACAATAAAGCAATCTTCCGAGATACATGTTCCTGCACCGACAACTTGGCGGAGAAATTGCAGGTTCCCAACATTAGAAGGTCACCTCACCCAATGAAGCCAACGCTGTCCACCACACATGGGGGTGGGGGGTGGGGGCGCAAACCAACCAAACCAGGCATCGCTCTATCACTTCTCGGGCATTTTAACTTCTTCCCTCAGATTAATCAATGTGCATAAGGCACCGACTTAAACTTTTAAAAACTCTTCGCAGTTATTGCACAAAGGTCTCCTTCTCTAGTCATTTTAAGTGTCTATTTTACATTATTATGAAACTATTTCAAGATATTTTCTTGAGCATGGACACTAAAGCCAAGTCTTTACAGTTAGCATTGACTTATGCAAGGAGCAAAAAGATGAGCTGCAAGTTGAAACAATGTAGCCACTCATTTTGTTCCCTCCAACTGAAATGGGATCAATTTGAATGACCCTGGTAAGGTCATTCAGCACTCACCAGTATGGATCTTCTCGTGTCTCTGAAGCAGGTACTTCTGTATGAAACGCATGTCACACTGACTACATTGAAATGGTTTTTCACCTTAAAATAATTTCACATCCATGAATTAGTTACTGGACAAAACAAGTTTATAGTCACTATTGCTAAGAAAAATAAGACTTACAAACCCAAGATTGGGGGAATTCCAAATTATTCAAACAAACTTTTGAAATTATTCATTAAGAGAATTTTGTTTGCTTGCAAATTTCCCCCAAATACCTTTAAGTTCACATTCTGATAATCACACAAAAATGAGATTCAATCAGATCTCTATCTTTTAGGAAAAGAACAAACAAAACAATTTAAAACAGATTTTTAAAAACCCCAGGGCTGGAAGGAACTCCAGTATGTCTTAACTATCACTTTCTCCTCCTTGTCTGGAGAAAGAGGCACTCATCCTGCTCTCTACAGATAACCAAGCCTGTACTCACTCTCTCACCCAGAGCTTCCTCAGAACCTTCAGCATTAAGCACCTCATTTTAAAAAAGAAATCCAGTCTCATCAAACGTTCTTTCTTTACTAGAGCCGTTTATTTTAAAGTATTCTTAGGTTTCCTTTAAGCTGAGAAACTTCCTGACAATCCTAAGTGTCTCCTACTTCAGTAGCGTTGCTCAGTCCCTTTCACGCAGAACCTTCCTCAAGCGTAGTCTGCCCAGTCCTGAGCGTGCACTTGTGGATTAATCCTTACACCCTGCTTTCTTACAAGCAACTCACGCGACCTCCTTGCTCTTTAAGTCACTCTCTCTACAACTTCATGCTCTTACTCCTAATTTGTGACGCTCTACCTGGCTGACTTGCATAGAAAAACAAATGTGTAACAAACTTTTAATAGTGCCGTTTACAATAATGTCTTTAACTAAAAAGAACACAGCAAGGCAACTGACTGTCCTCATATGGCTATTTTATCATCATTTTCTAATTTAAACATTGTTGATTATTTCCTTCTGACACTCTGGCTAATGACAGCTCTGATTTGGACTACCCGGTTATTTGGGGGTTTAGAAATGAATGACATTTACAGAAATGAAAACAGCAAAGATCATAATAATTTTAATGCCAACAAGCATTTTAATTCAAGAAATACCTGTATGGATGAAGACATGTCTCTGTAAGTGATAGTTCGTTCTAAAGGCAGCATTGCAGTGCTCACAAACATGAGATTTAGGGGTTTTCAAACCAAGTGATCCATCCTCATTTATTGTAAGGATCTAGTTAAAAAAAAAGGCAAACACAAAAGAAAGCCATTTTTAAAACATGAATTAAACACTATTTGAAAGATGTCTTTTAATGTAAACATGGCAACCAGAGATTATGTATTATCTTTCCCTTAAATAATCTAAAAACAAACAAACACAAAACCCTGTAATGCTGTCATTAATGTAGAAAATACGTGGTTCTTGCTTGCAAGTTTGTGGAGGAAGCCAGATTGATGATCCTGCCGTCGCTGACGTGGTTCCTGACAAGCCCACGTGCACGGAGAGCTTCTCAGACTGTCCTCCTGTGGTTCCTGCTGCGAGACAGTTGTGCGTGTCACCAACGCAGTGGACAGAAAGGCTGCTGGAGCTGGCAAGGTCACCAAGTTTGCTCACAAGGCTAAATGAATAATATTCAAATCACCAGCCACCCCAGTCTTCATCACTGGTGGATGAATGGTCTCAAAACTGTGTGACTGAGGTTGGCAGTAAAGGGCTGGTTCATGGTAACAACGCAGTGGGCTAACTTCCAGAAGGAACGGAATGCTTTGTAGACCGCATGTTTCTTTTACATGTGGCAGTTTTAAAGTTATTAGTCTTTAAAACCAGTACTTTTTAAAATGGAAAACAACTTCATCAAAGATTTGTCGCAGAATTTCGAGACACATTAAAACAAAGTTCGGTGAGGAAAAAAAGCAAGATCTAATGTGGCTCAGAACGGGTAAAATGAACGAATGGCACCCTGTGAGCTGGCAGACCTTAGTCCTTCTGCCACGCTGCCCTCCAATGCTGCTGCCCAAAGGAATCCTAAGTGTCCTGTCTATTTTCAATGTCAAGTTCTCACGAAAGCAAGACAAATGTCTACACTTTAGACACAAGCATGATCACTCACAAAGGAGTGTTTAAACACATCATGACAAATAAAGGACCACACAGTATCATGCAGTTGATAAAATGAGAAAGCTATGTACCTATATGGAGAGTCAGAACTTAAGTTAAAAAAACAAAAGACAACCAATATTTATATGCAAGGAAGCACAAACAGGAACATTTGCTTATGCATGCATAAAACTATTTGAAAGTAGAGATAAAACATGTATCCCTCTGGTTATAGGGCTGGGGAAATAAGCTTGTGAACAAAAGGGTGAACAGGAGACACTATACTGTAATAAATATAATAGTTACCCATTAAACTCCCCTCCCCCTTTTCAACAGAGGGCAGGGAGACTAAGCTCTGTACCCTTCCTAGGGTAGAATTTGAAGTGTCATTCAGTGCAAGTTATTCTAAGACTCCTAATCGATGGCTAAAAACATGAAACGTCTGCTGGTAAACAAATGAAAGATGGGTAAGGGTTAACAAGATTGTGGACCTGATCTGGTTAAGGGACCGAGAAAGGAGCCGATGTCTGCACTTCATCTATTTCAACACAGTAACTACTTATTCAACAGGTCACACTGAACTGTCTCTTAAATCAGACATGTGACTGGGTATCAATTACACATGTCCCCTTGTTTTCCTTATCATGAAAAGCAGGATGAAGTACTGTGATGGAAAGTTAAGCTACTATGAGGTAAGACCTGGACGATCGGGGGAAGTGATTGATAGAGGTGATGGCAGACAGGGTCCACATCTAGGAAACTGCATTCGACACAGGGTAGAGAAATCTGGGAAACCTCTTAAGAAACATGACGGTCTGTGGAAACTAATTCCGGTCTGTAAGTACACAGCTATGATCTCTTCTCAAACACAGACAAAAAAGGGAAATAGGTACGGAAAAAAAGGACTTTAATCTTTTTATTATTCCCCTTAAACTTTAAATTCAGGAAGACAGTTGGGCCTATACTGTATGTAAATCAATAGCACTTATTATGCAAATTACATGGGGTATTTGGGTTCTGGGCAAGCTGCCAACGTGGTCAACAATGCTTCAAAGACTGTGCACTAAAGTCATAGAGGGAAACATTTGGCAGGAGAATGGAAGTGGGTGTCACAGCTTCCTGAAGAGAGTCAGTGAGGATGGAAAGTTTCATCTCTGGCTATTCAGTTAAAATTTTTCTCAACTCCTCCAACCCACATAATAATATGCAAGTCAACACTGCAAAAACAAAACCAAAAAATTTCAAACTATGATTCAAAGCATTCTTAGCATAAGACAAAAGGAAAATGTTAAAGAACTAAGAACCTGGTAACACCAGGTATTTTTTCTCACATGTTGATAACAAAATGAGACGATCCAAGTGCCAAAGTCACGTGGCACAGCAACTGCAAGGAGAGGCTCTGTGGGGAACAAACCTGTCCCAAATTGCTTAATATGAAGGGAGGTAATCCCTGGCTGTACAAAGCCCTATTGTGAAGAGAGTTAAGGAGTTCTCGGTCATTGTTTCTGGCACTGGAAGCAAAGTTGCCTTTGATTGTAAATTCAAGCCTTACCTCAAGGTGGATATTAAGGATGAAACAACTGCCACAGACTAATGAATGAAAAGACTGGAAAAATCTAGTCCTTAAAAAAAAATTCTAGTACTTTGATAACACCAAAGACAAGCCAAATTCTTGGGCATTTTACAAATTCTTTTTCTTCTTTATTTAAGCCAGAGTGACAAACATCTTTATCTAAAGGATAGTAAAATTTATCTTGCCTCACAAAAAGCAACAATGGTCTTTTCGATTTATAATCTACTCTAAATATGCAAATATGCCCACCTCGTTTTATGTTACATTCACCATGATAACCCCAGGTTTCAAAACTGCCTGGCACACAGAAGACTCGCAGTATCTGTAGACATAGCTGCATGCTATCTATTCCGGACATCCTGCAGTTTCCAACTTTATTCTTTTAAAATAATTTTGTTAAAAATTTTCACAGTCTTCAGATGACAAAGCAGTATCAAATAGACATGGGCATACAAGAGCAAAATACTTCCACAATGGCAGTATTATACCATCCTGCTTTGGTAAGGTTGTGGGTGGCCATTTGAGGTTCAACTATTTGAGGTTCAATTATTGGTTTCTCCGCAACCAGAAGAAAGACATATGAAGAAAATCAGAGCTACATAGAAACAATTTAGTCCAATGGACTAATGAAGCACGTCAGCTTCCACAGCCTGCGACTAGTAGACAGATGATGCCCATCTACCACTACCAACTGCTCTCCAGGAGTGACAATCGACGGACGTGGGTAGACAGAGGAAAAAGGTGGAACAACACTCAAAGAGACCAGGCTACATAAAGACTGGTGGAACCCCGAAGACTATGACTTTTAGTAATCCTTTGAGTCTGGAAACGAACTCATCTTCAGGGCCCCATGTATACCTTAGAATCATGGACCAATTTTGATAAAAGGACAGCATTTATCCAACGAGAAAATTTAGATGGGAAAGAGGTAGTGTAAGTGATATTGCATTGTGAAGAATGCATTCAATGACAAAAAAATATATAAAGTCCATGAACTGTTGAATGGAGACCCGATTTGCTCTGTAAACTTTCACCCGGTTCACAATAGAAAGTTGAGCCAAAGAATAAAATCGTCTAAGGGCAAGAATGACAGACTAATGCAGCAAAATTGTCTTGGGATAGACTTCGTCTTTTCTTGCTCACACACTTTCAAGATCCTTTAGTCAAGTGTGAAGAACCAGTTAAGTGTGCTTGCCTTACAGATCTAACAGAGCTTTACCTGATAGTTGTTCTACCCTTTCCTCCTCAACAGTAAGAAGACAGACAGCATCACTATACAGTAGACTTTATCTACTGAGCACCATTACAACTGAAGAACTTAACTCCCAAGGCACCTATTATTTAGCTTTCCAAGTGCTTTATCATTATTACTATGGGAGAAATATGGTATATAAAGACCAAGGAATCAGGCTTTATCAAAGGCAATTAGTAATAGTCTATATGAGAGACAACATACTTGACTTCCTTTTTACGCATTAAAAAAATAAGAACTTTACCCAAAAAAGTCAATACCAAATGGAATTCAATATGCTTTCTTAATTTCATAGTTCAATATATAAATATATTTTCTGTTCTAAGCTAAAGCTGTTCTCAGCTAGCTACCTATGTATATGGTGATAGTTATTTTAACTAATCTGCCAATTTTTAGCAGGCAACACTCTGAACTCTTCCTATTTAGGGGTCACTGCCACCAAGTGACTGAAGCCTGGCCTAATACCTCAACAGACAAAGCTCTGTCCTCGTAAAAAGACAGGCATGACTTCCCTCATTCTGTATGTAAACCACTAACATGATAAAACATACTTTAAAGTAATGGTTATGAATAGGTGACATTTAAATTTAACTAGCTAGGTATTACCAGGTATTTGTAAACCAATCTGATCTACTTCTAAACCACCAGAACTCAAAGATAACAGAGAGCAGTTTCATGTGCCGGTTGTGCAAGTGGCATTCGTACAATGTGAGGGAACAGGAAAAACTTAAAATTATTTTTATTCCCTAAATCCAATGAAAAATGGAAAAATTGCATAACTTAAAAGGCATCAACAACACAATGACAAAGCTATTATAAAAGGATGTGGCCAGGTTTGCTAATGACAGAAAGCAGACAACACTCCGTAAAAGGACCACTCCAGTGGGAAAGAACCAGCAGAACAGCAGTGAAATACAGTGCATTCTTTAGTGCTTCAGTGCATACACCATAACATCAACTGAGGAAGATAGGGGGCCACGGATTACCCAAAGAACATAGGTCAATCTTTTGTGTATCAATAATCATTTAACAGGTTATGGGGGAACAAGAATCTCGGTTCTACAAGTATGAGAGCATGTCATTTAGTGGGGGGAAAAGTTATACAACAGATACGAGAAAAGTTCAAAGTTACATACTATGTGAGTTCAACTACACAACAGCTTGGGAACGTCAAAACTACATAGTGAAAATATAGGTAATTGCCAAGAGATCAGGAGATTGGTGAACGATGAAGGCATATTTTTTCGGGCAGTAAGGCTGTTTTGTATCAAAATCATAAGGGTGAATAGGTGACATCATGTATTTGTCAAGATCTATAGAACTGGGCAGCACCAAGCATAAATGGCCCCTTGTGTAAAATAAGGATTTGAGTTAACAACAATTTAGCAATATTAGGTGATCAATGGAAACAAAAATACCAGAGGCATTCAAGGAAAAATATGTGCAGGAAAGAGGAAACATATGGGAATGCTCTACAATTAGCACAAGTTTTCTGTTAATTTAAAAGTGCTTTTAAAAGTCTATGTAAAAGAAATCTAAGGACAGAACTGTATCTTAACTATAGTACAAAAACTGAAGCTAAGTACAAAGTTTCAGAAAGGCTGACTCTTGTTTCCTTAATGCTAAAGGAAGTATGTGATGTATTTAATGATTCATATCAAAAAAGTGATTTAAAAAGAAAATCTAAGTTAGAGTGAAGTTCTCTGAAAAAAAAAAATTTACCCAGAGCATCTAATTCTCTAGGGAAATAAAATACGAATACGCTTCTTTGAACTCTTTTCCTTCCATGACGGCCTCTTAAGTACTCTTCCATATTTCCTGTTTTTCTGTGCAGACTTAAAATTAGCTCACCTTTAAATGCCCTTCTTCCGAAGTGAGAGCAGCATAAAGAAGAGACAAATGCCTGGCACATGAGGGGCTTTTAAAAGTTCATAACAATTTTACATGATCTTTTCATCTGATTTTCTCATGAACATTCTTCAAAGTCCCTCCTACGATGGATTAAAAAATATTTCTACAAAACCATAGAAACGTTACAGTAAAAACATGACAATAGGAAGCAGCTGCTTCTAGATGTATATACTTCTGAAGATGAGGTTTCTCTCTTTCTAACCCTCTGCCCCCCAAATTCTGTAGCATTCCATTTACACCACGTCAAAAAAGTATAATTTGGGCATCCCTGAAAGGCTCAAATTCTGTTCCTTGTTATGGGACTTGGAAGCCACGGGAAGTTTGAAGGTGCAGGGGGTATATGGTCAGGTTTCTCAACTAGATTCTCATGGAACAGCCTCACAGGCAGGTGCACTGTAGTGATGGAGGGAAATCCTTGGCAGAGATTTCCTAGCCTTTTTCTCACCAATGTGGCTTTCAATTGTCTTAAAAACTTCTCCCACACAAGTTCCCAGGATCATCCTGTACTCTTCAAAAAATTCATCAAGATTACCCTTTTGGAACTCCCAAAAAAAAAACACCAGTCACCAGTCACCTTCTGAGCTGACCTCTCTGCCCTGAATTTAACTGGCTCAGCAGACCCCCTTGTGAAGGGGATTGGACCTTTTTATTGAATGCATGCCCCAGTAACCTAGTGATTACCTTGGACTGTGATCCGAAGGGTCAGGAATTGAAAACAAGCCTCTCCGAGGGAGAAAGATGGGGTTTCCTACTCCTATAAAGAGTTACAATCTTGACGACGCGGGGCAGCTCTACTCTGTCATATAGGATCACTATGATTGAGCATCAACTTGATGGCAGTGCGTGAGAATGTGAGACTGAGACAAGTATATAATTGAGATAACTCATCTGCAGCAATTCACTGATTGCAGAGGCAAGTTTAAACACGTTTATTTGGAATAACCTCATACATATTATAAACTGGAAGCCCAGTAGCAACTATTTTATTTACCCTTGTTTCTATTTTTCTGTTCCTTTTCATTATATTTTACTGACTGTACACTAATCAATTTCTTTCTTAAGTTCAATCTTGGTGTATCTGTGTAAGTGGTTCTCCCTTTTGGCTGTGCACGACAGTCACCAACAGAGCTTTGTCCAGTTACAGATACCAAGCCCCACCCGTGTAGTCTTAGGGGAGTTAGGATAATGTATTAATTAGTATTTAATTTATCTGACTTCTCCAGAGAATTACGTGCTCTGAGTAAATTAATTTGGGCCAGACAACTGCACTCTAACTTAAAACAAATTTTATTTCAATCCTTAAAATATACACATATTTCCTTGCTTTAGTATTTAAGAAACAGGTAAGAACGAACCTCTTCTGAAACGTGGGAAGTGTGGGAGGGAATCAATGGTATATACTAAGTATATACTGAGAAATAACTCTTCCTTTAATTTATAATCTACTCGGTTTGTAGAACATGCTCTCTCTTCCTGAGTTTAGCACAACTTTGGACAATCAATTTCTACTTAGAATATACAAAGTGTTCTACAAACACTTCTTTAGTCATTAATAAGAGATCCTGGAACATAAAGGACACTCAAATTATTTGCTCTGCAACAAATTCAAAGTGCTCTGTCCTAGCTCACTCCATTGCTAAGACATATGAAAAAGTTTGTAGACCGTTTATGCTAACAGATTAGATAATACTGTTAATATTGACTGAAAAGGAGTTGTAAGAGTTTATTGTTACCTCAGCCATCTCATAGAATCCTTCTAAGGTGAGAAATGCTCTCTCCTAACAATAGCAAAGTCGGTGCTGACACTGCAAACTGCACTCAGGAGCCAAATACGGCTGTTAGCAACGTACACGTAGCTCTGAAGTAGAAGGGAAAATGAAATGATCACAGTTTCACTTACAGGATATTATTCAGGAATGGTGATTTTGTTTTTAAGATTATACTTGGGGATCTTGGGTAATTTTTAAATTGCTGTGACGGGCTAGGATTGCCTCTTCTGGCTCAAACGTTGACCGAGTCTTGAGGTTCCTAGGCTGTATCATAATCACCTTGGCCTACAAGAGTATAGACGGGACACCCCTGACTAGGAATCTACATAGGTGGGCTTGGTATCTATAACTGGAAAGGGCTCTGTCGGTAACCGCAACGCACAGCCAGACAGGAGAACGACTGACTCAAATCCACCAAGAATGAACTAGTCTTTTCGGATTTTTCACATACTTCCAATAAATGTGTTTATCCGTAACCCTGACCTGCCACAAAACAAAAGATTCCAAGGGCACAGAAAAGCAATGTTTAAGTGGCCATGGAGGCATAGAATTTTGCCAATACGGATAGCATGCCATTAAGAAAAGAAGAGTAGAGCAATCAAAACTCCCCCCACCCAAGACCCCTTCAATAAAACCACCTGTCAAGCACTCAAGAGTTTTCAGGGAGAAGGGGAAAAGTCAGGTTCTTGGCCATCCAGATGTTTTAAATGTTAGTATCAATCCTGAGACACTGAAAGGTGAATTACATTTAAGCATACCAACACCAAACTCACTGCCATCAAGTCTATTGTGACTCACAGCAACGCTATAGGACAGGGTGGGACTGCCCCTGTGGGCTTCCCAGACTGTCACTGTACAGTGATAGAAAGCCTCCTCCTTCTCACGCAGAGCGGCTGGTGGTTTCAAACTGCCGACCTTGTGGTTAGCAGCCCAACTATGTTCAAACATACTATACCTCAAAGGAAAAGTATATTATAGGCTTCTAACGAAGTGGTGACAAATATGAATAACTTCACATTTAGAGGGGGCAGGCTTCTAGCATGTAGAAAATATGCTTCCATAAATTGGTTTATCCCATGATTCTGTCAAAAACCTTAATCTAACAATCTCCAGCTTAAGAATAGGTTTATGGAACACAGCATTCTGATTTCCTCAACGAAAACTACAGAAACCATTTATATTTATCTCCTACCATTTATGTTGACTTTTATGCACTTAAAGAGACAAATCTATATTCAAATTTATTTTTTCTTCCAAATTAATTATCCACTAAGTCTTCTAAACTTAAAATTCTCTGTGTGGTATATCTGTCTCCATGGATATATGTCAATTTGGTGTGAACTTAAATTGAATATTAATCCCAGTAAATCTGTTTCATTCATGAAAGCATTACTTCAATAATATAAAACATGGTCAAAAGGGTCTTAAAAAATAAACATCAAATATAAAGTCAACCAATGCAGTAAAAATTGACATACTGATCAACAAAAGCGACCCATAAGGATATGCTAAGCCAAATATCTCAAATGTTCTATGTTAAGTATTATACATTTTATAGCTAGAGTATCACATAGTTTTATTTATAAGTTAAGAGTGTAAGAGTATTTTGTTTGTAATAAGTTGTTTTTAAAAGAAAATGTGTGGTTTCATTCGCGTGTCCATTTAATAGTGCCCGAAGAGATAAATATATAAGAAATGTCTGTAAACCTAGTGCTAATTACCCTCTTCTTCATCAGACAAGCTTCCAAATATATTTGAGCAATTTTGAAATACCAAACCTACCTTAAGATAACTAGATTCTATTATATGACAAAGGTTGGAAAGCAATTATTGCTTTAAAATCCACACTTATTCTGAAGATAGCCACATTCATATGTATGCATAAGCTGGTGTTTGCCTTCTGAAAATCTGCATTGGTTAAATCTGCCGCACAGGACCTCATTTGAGTACTGCTGAGAAGCTAGAGCGTTTCTTTGGGGACTAGGATGTGCCTGAGCCATGGTATTTTTCATTGCCTCCTATGCGTGCGAAAGTTAGATATTGAATAAGGAAGACCAAAGAAGAATCTAGGCCTTGGAATTGTGAAGAACGGTGAAGAATGCTGAAAGTGCCATAGACTGTTAAAAGGATAAACAAATCTGTCTTAAAAGAAGTGCAGCCAGGATGCACCTTAGAGGCAGGGATGGCGAGACTTCGTCTTACATACTTTGGACATGTCAGGAGAGGCCAGTCCCTGGAGAAGGGTATCGTGGGTGGTGAAGGAGAGGGGCGGCAAAAAGGTGGATGGCCCTCAATGAGAAGGACTGACATGGTTGCTACAGCACCGGGTTCACACATAGGAACAAGTTGTGACGTTGGTGCAGGACTCAGCACTGTTTTGTTCGCTGGTGCCTAGAGTCGCTACAGGTTCAGAACCAGTTTGACGACACACAGCAACAACAATCTGTTGTATTAATTTCTCACCTAGACCCCCCCCAATACAATGATATTCAATGGTGACATATACTCAAAATATGCATATACTCATACCAGCAAAATTCAAGATTTGATCAAGAGTAGAGTCTTCTTAGAAAATTTTAAAATTATTTTTCAGAAATTTTCAAGAAGCACTACTCACTGACTTATAAACCTAAGACAAGCTTTCCTCTTTATATAAAAGGGCAGAGTTACTTTAATGATGATTTTCTAATGTGAATTTTAAAACCCACTGCTGAAGATATGTAAAAGAGCTTACTAGTTATGCTTCGAAATATTAAATTTCCAGGTACTCTACCTTCCCCTGGAGACTGCAGCCCAGTGTTTAAGACAGCCCACAAACATTTATAAAACATACCAGTATAATTTTAAATTCACTCCTAAAGAGGTTTCCTTTTCATTATTCTAACACCCCTGTCTGATATACAGTGTTTCCAGTATAGAAAGTTTACTATGACTGCTAACTCGAGAAATGCAAATAGAAACCATAATGGAGCAGCCAACTTAAGCTATACGTCGGCAGTCCTTATTAACAAAAGGCTGGTGCGGATGAAGACGATCCCTTAGTTCCACGGCTGATTAGGAATTTAACTAACTGGTAAGTTCATTACCAAGAACCCAGGGCTTTGAACTGTTCAGTCCAGTACAGCAATGGCCAACAGAGACACCAGAATGAACCTGACCACTAACCATAGTGAGAAAAATGATGAGATGAAGCCCTGCTGAAAACTTAATCTGCTTCTTGGAAAACAAGGGCAGTGGGCACATTCCAAGGCAACCACATCTCTGACTACTAGCTCAGGAGAAAACACAGGTGGTCCACTCAAAGATGGCAGAGGCTTGCACCACTTCAAACGTGTTTTAGAGTCCCGGCAATAATACAATGTCACACTGGCTCCTGCAAGGACTTACAGTGCCTCTTCTGAGTTACCATTGTGGGGCTTCACTACATGTACTTTTTCATGCTGGTTAACTTTCCAGATCACCCAAACTTCTTAAATTCAGGTTTGTTCCAGTTTTGCTTCATGGTGGGCCATAACAGAACTGGTCCAAACTAGTTCCGAGCCCTGGAAGAAATCCTTTAAAAGATGATGCCCACTGACTCAGCAGTGCACCAAGATCTAAACACAAACAATAAGTGGAGCATGATTTAAACAGAGAGAAAGAATACAACTAAATGTCTAAGAACAGAGTAATTGGTAAATATATTTACTGTATCAAAAATCATTACAGAGCTAATAAGAATGTTTTTAAACTCATTAATAACATTAAGCATAAAGATAGCTATACACACTAAGTATTCATAAAATTAGGAATGTAAAAAATACATATACACAAGGTTTTTAAAATATAGAACAGGATTATGGTAGAAAACTAAAGGAATATGAAATGTGACCATGGGTTATTTTAGTCTTTATTTTTCAAATTTTGTATAGTGGGCCTAGTTAAGTATTTAAAAGTAATAGAATACTGGTTAATGCTTAACAATGTAATAGAGTTAACAATGTAATAGTGTTTGCTGATTGCCAGTGTCTAAATCTTCTCAGCATGACCAACTTCCAGATACCAAGTTTAAGCAGCTGGCTTGCAAAATTTCTGAATCAGCACATCACTCTATCCAAAAGTAGACTAAATATGAACATCCATAAATAATCGTGATTATTAAGATTTCAAACCACAAATTCCAAAAATGGGTAGCCATAAAAATATTTTTAAGACCATGTTATAATAAACTCTTTTTAAAAAAAGACTTCATTACATGGAGGATGATATAAAACGTGAAAAATAGTAACTGCAAAGATGTAAGTTCACACTGGGAAATTAGTAGAAATACAAAAAAAAGTTACTGTATTAAAAATTTTAAAGGCAAGAAACTCTTTTTACTGGGACACTTTTTCATTTACCAATTCATTCATCCATCTATATTTATTGAGGACTTACTATGCCTACTAATGCAGGTCCTTAAGATACAATTAGGGAGGGTGGGGGAGAAAAAAAAAGATACAATTAGAAATACAACCAAGTCCCTGCCCTCATGGAGCTTACATTCTAGTACAGGTATCCCATCATTTTTCCCCGATACACAGTTGATAATGAATTTTCCTGAAATTTTAATATTAAAAAAGTAAAACTATTATTAATGAGAAAGTCACTAATGTGAAGGACTAATGAGATACAATGGTGACATTTTTAGGCAAAATGAGAGGAATGGAAACGAGAAGTGGGGCAAGAGGTGAGAGATGGCCCAACACCTCCCTGTAAGCATGCATCCCTCCTGGCGAAGCTGGTGCAGTGCTCCAACCTTACTAAGCACGTGGCTTTGGCTTCTGTCTCACAGGCCAGACAGGTTATGTCCATAAGAGTACGCAACAGTTTGGGATTTAGAGGTTAGGAACCACCACCTTAACATATTCTCTTACTTTTGCAGGAGAACGTTGTTTCCTCTTCTTCTTTTTCTGTAAGTCTACTGGCTCTCTGATTTGTTTTTTGTCTCTCATCAGTTGCTCAGATACATCAGTAAAAGTAATTTCCTGCTTTACACTTATCTGTTAAAAAATAAAAATAAATAAATAAAACCAATTTTAGAAATGAATAAAAAGTCCACTATGACAAAAAAGTCATTGCTAGTTCAATCCTTTGCTAAAATATAAACTCCAAGACGACTAACTATGTGTGTGGCCAACTGAATAGTGTCAAAGAATTTATTAATAGGCAAATGAAAACTAAGAATCAAGAGCACAAACTATTTGGGAAAATGATGAAAGATGTCCTCGGGAAAGGTGATTATAAGAAATAGCAAAATAAATGAGAAGTCGGAGCACAGTAAAAATCAATTTCACTCTCAGATTTAAAGAAACTGATGCTGACATTAAAAGCAAATAATAAAGGTTAAATCCTTACAAATCAGTAAAATATTGAAGAAAAAAGGGTTATCTAGTTATCTCAATAGTTTCTCAGTTTTTATAATATTAAAACAGTAATACATTCTCAACAATAACCCCCCAAAAGGGAATGAAAACGATACTAAATTCTAAAAGATGATCCCACCAAAAGAAAAGCAATAGGAACTGAGTATTCAACAATCCCTACCTATGCTCAACAACTTTGATAAGCTCTTATCCAGTATTTTGCAAGTCTTTTATGAAAACTACTGCCAAATATCTGTTTACAAACTTTCGTACAATACACAATTCCAACTACATAATAAATAAATAAATAAATTCTAGCTACCAGGACATAAAAAATACAGTAAAGTTTTCATCCATGCTGTGACATTGTTGGATCTAAGTTCTCACAGACTTAGACATAAGAGTTGGTTCCCCTAAAAGCACTAAGGTTTTAAGATCACTGATGGAAACACCAATTCTCATCAGATTTGATGGTGTTGGGTCATCTGTTCCTCCCTGCTTCATTGTCAACCTCTTCTTGAAATGAAAACACAAAAATCTTAAAACTAAAAACTAAACAAAACCCTAGAACTTAGCAGGCTATGAAATGCACTAACAAAACTTAAGAATCATCCTCGAAGTACAATGTGCCAGTTTTCAAAATCACCAAATAAGATCAAGGAAAGCATGGAGAACTTAGATCCTTGGTGTAAAGTTGAAAGCCCAATGTGTAGAGGGGCTCATGGGGCAATACAACATAACCAGGGATATCCGACTGACCTAAGAAATTTTAAGCTTTTTCGTTTCTGAAATGTAGGCAGTACACATACTGTCCTATAATGTATTCATGGATACTGAGAACTTCGGCATGAGGACATAATGTAAATGATATTCAGCTGAGAATCCCGTCTGTCAGGTTATAGGACAGTATTTCGTCCTGTCCTTATGTGTCACTTATGGAGCGACGAAATCGCCACCGGCAAGGCTTTGGAATACACACCTTACCAGCTCTGGAGTGATGTGCACTGAAACACAACTTCTCGGGCTGGGTATGAGACAAGGATAGATGTACGTAAGTACACGCATCTAAACAGCTGTTTTATTTTGTACAGCTACCAAACACATTTTGAAAATTTCAGTCAGTTTATGTACTAGATTGAAAGAATGAAGCACACAAAGTATCAAAGAGAAAGTAAGTCAGATTCAAAAATAACCTCAACAACTAGCAACCATTCACAAGCCAAAGAACAGATTTCACGTGGAGACATGAATAAAGATTAATCCATTAAGTCTGAACCTTTTCGTTTACTGTCTATACATGGAAAGGGATATTAGTTCTGTTATTTTTAAAGCGCAAACATATGGCTCAAAGCACACTGACTGTCCATAGGTACAGCAAGCTACAATTTGGGCGACTCCAGTAGGTTTATCACTTTAAGTGGGATAAAGTCATCTCCTAATAGATATGGTGCAATCTGAGGTGCTTGGAAAAGATGTTGGTAATCTAAAAACTTAAATTAGATGGGTATGATAATGGTATATTAGTGAGAAAGAATGAGTTGCTCAAAGTAAATATGTAAACCACCTTTGGCTCAAAGAATATGATGAAAGTCTACAAAACTGCAAACATTCCATAGGTAAGGCAAAATATAATTCATCCTTAAGCTGTCTACTCTTTCCTTGGGACCTGTCTTTCACAGAAAATCAATAGTTCTGCACCCTCAGTATCACCTACGTTAAACCAATGTGTAAATTACTCAAAGCATGAACCCGCAGAGCTGTGGTGTTAGGAAAGGTGCACTAGGTCTTTGAAACCTACTCAGTAGAACATCAAGAAAGGCAGCAAAGAAATGTGTCAGATTAAAAAAAAGACAAAACCTTCAGTTCTTCCATTTCACATAGTTCATTCAACTCCTGCTGACCCACCTATCCAGACTCCCTCCAGCCTCTCTAATAATGCTAGAAGCCATCACACATGACTCCTGTATTTCATATCTATCTTCTATACCCACATACTTGGGGAGGGTGTCAAAAAGTTCATCAGAAAAAATTGAATTTAAAGATAATTTTCCACAAACTTTCTGAAGTTCCCTCAATATACTTCCTCCCCAATATCCATAGACATCATCGTCTTTAATGTGATGTTTCCGTGCCATTTATTACAGCCCCTAGAGGGTCTTTCTTGCTAGTTCTAAAATTTCTCTTATAACTATGTTGTTTCCTTTTCCTCCTTGTTTTCAATCTCTCCCTCTTTAAAATATAAATACCAAACTCCAATGCTATCAAGTCAACTCTGACTCATAATGATCCTGCATTAAGTGGAGAGCAAATGCTTTGAGAATGATTGGGGCAGGGAATGTGTGGATGTGCTTTATATGATTGATGTATGTATATGTATGGACTGTGATAAGAGTTGTATGAGTCCCTAATAAATTGTTTTAAAAAAAATCATGATCCTGCAGAGTAGAGTGTAACTGCCCCAGAGGATTTCCAAGGGTGTAAAATTTTACAGGAGCAGACAGCCACATCTTTCTTCCGTGAGGCTCAAGTGGGTTCAAGCCATCAACCTTGCAGTTGGTAGCTGAATGCATAAGCAGAGTCACTAAACATAAATAAACCAATAAAGAAAAAACCCAAATGCACTGTCATCCTGTAAATTCCAACTCATAGGAACCCTATACAGGGTTTTTGAGACTAAATCTTTGCATGAACAGACAGCCTCATCTTTCTCCCACGGAGCAGCTGGTGGGACTGAACTGCTGACCTTGTAACTAACAATCAATGCCTAACCCAGAGAGCCACCAAGTAGTCCATTAAGCATAAACAGGCCTCTCTATATTGATAAAAGCCTTCCCTTGATTTTAATCACAAATAACACAAACCCAGCCTATGGGACGACACAGGACCAGAATGACTTAATTTCTGATCTAGCAATAAAGAAACTGCCTTCCTTTCATATTAGCAACTCCATGCACCCATATCTTGTCATGTTATATTAATGTACAGTACTCTTCTTAGAGGACCCCTGGTGGCACAGTGGGCTAAGTGATGAGCTGCCAAATGTAAGGTCCATAGTTTGAACCCACCAGTCACTCCAAGGAGGAAAGATAAGGCTGTCTACTTCCACAAAGATTTGAAGTCTCAGGAACCCAAAGGGGCACTATACTCTGTCCTTATAAGTTTGCTATGAATCAGAGTCAACTCGGTGGTAGTGATTCTTCTTAGGTATATTCCATAATAGCTTTCACACATGTATTCATTCATCACCAAGTATCTACGCAGACTCAGTCTAAAATAACATATGAAAAATATTTACTGAGATCCTGAGAACACCATTCTCAAAACTAAGATCTCTTTTGCAAAAGCCTTAAAAATTAGAGAGAGAGAGAGCTATGATGCACTACGACCACAAGAAAGCCTGGGACAGGCACTGAAGGCAAGGACACAAAGGGGGCACAATCAGAAGAGTTTGAAACCTGCAAACGGCATCGCAGAAGAAACGGGATCAGAGCGGCCAGTGTTAATCACCACACGCACCCAGCAAGGGTTGTCTTATGAGGTGTTCACTGTGCCCAGTTACAATTCTTTTGCTTCCTCAAATCAAGGAACAAAAAACATGATCTGAGCCACTCAAGGGTGTTAAAACTTTTGATTTGGTGTAAATCAGAGAGTGTAAAATTCATTAAGGAAAGGTTAGAAAAGTGAAGCATCACCTTCAGAAATATATAAAATAAGACAGAGGATAACATCTAGAAGCAATAGTTCCACAGTTTGGTATTTCTGTTTAATAAAGGTTTAATAAATATGTTGTACCAGTACCTTTTGGCTTACCCTTGTTTATATCGATTTGGCTCAAAAGCCATGATTCTCAATATTAAGTAATTACCCTCCATTTGGGGAGTCAGTTCCGACTCACAGCACCCTATACAACCTGGCAGAAGCGCCCCTGCAGGTTCCCGAGATGGCAACTCTTCATGAGAGCAGAAAACCTAGTCTTTCTCCCACTAAGAGGTTGATGGTTCCAAACGTGATCTTTTGCTTAGCAGCCCAACATGTAAATGCCACCAAAGCTTAAGTAATTATTCTGTGTGTTATAAATGCAAACTTCTATGATGTTAATGAAGCAGGATTAGTAGCAGCTATGCTAATGATGTAGCATGCAATTGCATGATTAGACTGTGTCTTGAGTTATCTCTTTTGAAATACAAGAAATTAGGGCAAATAAGCAGAGATTTGAGGGATCTACTACCACCAAGAAAGAAGAGCTTAGGGGGATGAACAACAGACAAGTGGGTGAAGGGAGACAGCAGAAGATGTAGATATGATAATAATTTATCAAGGGTTCATGAGGGAGGGATGATGACAATTTATGTACAAAACTGTGTGACACAATGGATGGATGGATGGATGGATGGATGGATGGAATGTGCTAAGAAATGAACATATCCAAGAATGATGACAAACACCTTCTTCTCCCAGAGCAGACACAAAGGAAAGCCTGTGACTGGGTTCCCTCACTTTAAATTACTGGCCTCCTAAACTGTTAGCCAATAATTTCCTGTTTGTCAAAGCCAGCCACATGTGGTACTCCTTACAGCAGCACTGGATAGAGCAAAGGCACCAACCTTGCTGACTTAGATGTCACTATTGCTCAATGTCTTCCCAGCAACTTCCACAAATAAATTAATACCAAACTCTGTTTTCATGCCATTGCTTTCCCCAGTCGGCAATGCAAAGCAGCTCCTTGTATCAATGGTATCGATTATAAACTCTCTCTCCAAGCTCAGCTTTCAAGGTAGGATCCACTTCACAGAAAGACCTCGGTTACTAATCTGGCTAACAAAGACCCATCCTGACATCACTCTTTCCTATTTTAAACGGTTCTGGAGCCCTATGCTTCGTTCGATCTTTATTTAAAATGTCTGGTTTTCCTCACCCGTCTAGTGCCCCCATTCCTACTGGAGTGAAAGGAAGGCATGGTTCTGCTTTCTTCTACACCTGTACTACTGATTCATCCCACCATCTCCAGGGCTTTGCTGTTTCTCGATTCCACCTGTCTCTCTCTGCTTAAACACAATTTCTCCTCTAACAGAAACTCTCCTGCACCAACATTTTCCCAATGCCTCTCCTTATGATGGTCACATTTTCTGAAAGAATAATCTGTAGTCACAGCTTATTGAGACAAAATAAGCTCTCCCTAAATTAAAATAAATGGTTATTCTAAGAATAAATGTAGTACAAACCATACAAAAGGATGCATTTAATTACACTTAGAAGAAATCTCTCAAAATGTTGCCTGGGAAACACTCAATTTGAATCCAGGTATCCACATATAAAATAAATATTAAAATGTACAAGAGACTCACACAATGGGCTAGGTTATAAACAAACTATCTGAAAGAATAATGTTAGCAATATTTGAGAGTTTTCATCAAGTCCAGAAAAAAGAGATGCCTACTACCAAGAGCAAATCTTTGTAACCCCACCTGGTTAATCTACATGTACTCAGACAACAGGGAGATGTCTTAAGTCTCCAAAATAGGGAAGGAGAAGAAACAGTGATACTGAGGGGTAGAGATCTCATGAATCTCAACCCACAACCTTCCCTGACCCGTCCCATTTCACATGTAAATTTGTAATGGAGCTACATTTTCCAAGGGTGAAATTCCATTGCTGTAATTTGATTTTTTAAAAGTTCATCTAAAAATAATAATAAAAAAAATTAAAAGGTTCATCTCTTCTGTTCCATGTCCCTATCTATACAAGGAGGTATTTAAAAGTTTGTAGGAAAACCCCATTGTCTTTTCATTCCATTTTTGTCCATGAACTCTTAAGTTAGCTTACCTGACATAATGCTGATTACTCCCAACCTACCTGGAAATTCCATTCTTCCAACCTCAAGCCCTCTATTGTTCCTCATGAGTTCTTCTCCAACCATCCTGCCAGTATGTGAGCCTTAATTTTGTAAGGGTTTCAGTACATCTCAATCAGTGATTATTATCAAAGTGTGGTCCCGGGGTTCCTGATGGTCACTGAAAATAGTCTGTTCTTTTCTGTCTTCTCTCACAAGTGTGCTACTTAATAGGTGATGTTACCAGAGACATAATATATGCACAGATACAGATTTTAACTATCGTATAAGACAATAGAGATTTCCCTTAAAAACATAAACCTGTTCTCACTCATTTTTTCATAGCAAATAAAATAATCCTTTATTAAATGAAAACATCTTATGAGTTTTATTTTCAAACTAACAAAAATATAAGTTTTCATTTTAAATATGGTAAATATTGATAGATTTAACAAAAGCATGTGCTCTTAGAAACTGTTATTTTAAAAGAATCTAAAGGGATCTCACACCTAAAAGCTGAGAACCACTAATCTAGATACATCTACACTATATTTGCATTCACTCCTTCTACTTCCGCCATAGATCTCTTTTAATATAAATGCCTGGGTCCCATCAACATATAGAAATAAAAAGAGACCTGGGTGCATGTGTGAGTTAGAGACATATCTGTATTTCCTAGAGGTAGGTTCCTGATGAAATCACCAAGGACCACTGGCAACATATAATACATCTAGCACCAAACCTGATTTTGGAATATCATTATTCAAATACAAGAAGTCAAATATAATTGACTCCATAATTGGGTTGTGAAAGAGTTTGATATGATGCAATACCATGACTGTGAGATTCTTGTTAAAAGCACCTAACTTCATGTAGACAAAAGAATATTTGGAAACGGACTGTGGTAGCAATTGCACAATTCTTATAGTGAATGAAATATGGAATGATAAGGTATATGTATTAAACTCCAACTAATAATAAAATAAAAAACCACTTAACTTCAACCCAATTGTGAAACCACAAAACAAACCCAAATTGAGAGAAATTCAACAAAGTAACTGACCAACACTCATCAGAAGTGTCAAAAATCAGTTCCAGGAAGAGCATTAGAAATAAAAGGTATCTAGACTGGAAAAGAAAAAGTAAGATGCCACAACTTATACATAAACCTAAGCCAAACCCAATGCCCACGAATTCTTGCAGACTCAGCAAGAGCACAGAGTACAACTGCCCCATCAGGTTTCCAAGACTGCCTTACCCTCCTATGGACCTGAAACACCAGCCTTTCCTTTAGCCGGCAGCACTGGCCGTACTGGGCCCCCGGGGCTCATAGTAGAGGTGGTGGAGACATTCAGCTAAGGTGCAGGGAGGGTACAGTAAGGTCAACAAACACGTCAGTTGGGTTTCTATATGCCATCAAGTGAGAGATCTGAAAGGGACATGATTCCACTTATAACAGCATCCAGGAGAATGAAATAACTTAGACTACATCTAACCAAGAGTGGGAAGGACTAATGACAACCATACAGCACTGCTGAAAGAGATTCAAGAAAACTTGAACAAATGTAAAGTTGTCCTAAGATTCATTATTGTTAAGATGTCACTACACTCAAAGGGATTCAACTCAATCCTGATCAAAATTCCAATAAAGTTCTTTCCTTTTTAAAAATTGGAATAACAACTATATACTGCTTTTTGCAACTTTTCTGTGAGTCTACAACTATGTCCAAATAACAAGATTAAAAATCGGATGTTTCTAACTAAAACATGCTTAGTGTTTGTATGGTGTTTTCCACTTGACGGCTCCTCCTCCTCAATACTGGACACCAGGATCTGTGAGTGTCTAAGACAGTTACTATGAGGCAGCTGCTGTCCTCGGTACTAAGCATACAATGGTTGAGAAAGGGGCAGGGGAGCACAGGCCTGTGGCCTGTTGAATCTATTTATTATTATCCCAGAGTAACCCTCCAAGGAAAGTGTTTTCATCTCATTTTAATAAGAAGAAAACGAAGATGTAAGAAAGGTTAAGAGCGGAAGCCAAAATTTTGATTTGATCTTTCCAATTCCAGCAACTGAGATCGTAACTACTGTGTTCTTTGAATTACTACTTTATCCTGTTACCCATGAGAAAATGCAAACTTCAGGGAGGTGTCTTACCCCAGCTATTACATTTCAAATACAGGACTTAAAAAAAGGTCTTATCCCTTTCAGCCCAGTGCTATTTCTATTACTAAATCTACTTCCTAATAAATCAAAAGCTCCTTTTGCTTTTTCCTACAAGCATATTTTATCTTTCCAAATATGGGCTATAGTTTGATTGCTACCATAAAATGAAAAAAATATTCTAGTGGTTTTAGAATGCCCAATGAACACTACTGTAAAGAAAACAACTACTAAAATTAAAAAGTGGACAAATTAGCAACAATATATATGTCAAGCATCAGAACATCTGAGTTTCAAACCCATCTTTTCCCATTATGAGATGGGTGAACTTAGCTTCCAGAGTGAATATGGCAGAACAAGAAAAACAGATCCAAACTTCAAAGAAAACAATCTGACTCTGAACATTGACATTAGTAAGATTCATGTATAAATGTTGAACAATTAAAATTTTAACCAGTTGGAAATTTGCTCATCTGTAAAAAAGAAGTCATAATCTTCACAGGATGTCTTTTGAGCAAAATGAGATTATATTTGTAAAGTACCAAATATATAGCAGTATAAATTCTCAGTACTTATATTTTTAAATTATTTTCATGTCATTTGGTAATAATAATTTCCATCTTACACACAGCAGAAAAGCATGAGGTGATATAAAGAGTATTTTGAAAGCCATAAATGCCATAAACAAATATGTATATATCTACGGTCCTTATTATCATACAACTGCAGATATGTGATTGCTTGGATACACAAATCATTACCAATTTCTAAACATAGCTCCTCGTATGCATCCTGACATCTGTAACTCAATACACTTAAAAAAAAGACGTCTCTCCTTTTACATCAGGATCCTTGAAGATTCCCTGACTTCCAAAGTGCCAAATTATTTGGTCTCCTAAGTAAGATGGCTTAAGGCATTTTAAAATTTTCTTCTCCCCTCCTTACCTAAGACCATCTCCAGTTGATTATTTTCTGAACATTATAAAAGATCTACAATTTGTATTTCACAATCTTTATTCTGGATCATTTACAAAGTATTTAGACTGGGATTTAATACATTACTAAAAGGAGGCTAAATTATCAATTTGTGGTATACAATTGATACATACATATCAAGAGCCATAAGAAATGCATGCTGAAGACATACTCTCATACAGTAACATTATCCACATATCACAAATTGTTTCAAGACTAAGTGGCAGGAAGAAAGAATGCTGAGATAAATTACAACATAGCTATATGGCACACGGATACTAGAAATCTGACTTTCGAGTAATATGGGGAAACATTCCAAACTTAAGGCTAAGAGATAAACACATAAATAAATGCATTTCCCAAACTTAATAAAAACACAAAAATACATACACAGTACATTTTATATAAACACACAAATACAGACACAGGGAAACAAAATAAAAAAACCCTAAAATATGAACAATTAGATGCTAATAGTAGCAATACATAGAGCAGTAAGATTAGAATATTTTTATTATTTTCTGCCTTTTTAAAGACTGTATTTTCTCAAATGTATTGCTTTATAGTCTTAAAAATGTATATTAAACCAAGTCCAATTCATTAGAGAGTGAAACATTGAAACAGAAAAGTAAAAATCTCCGTGGGTGAGTTTTATTTTTCAGAACCTATCACAGAAATGGAGAGCAGATGGGAACTCTGGTGGCATAATGCCGCACACGTTGGGCTGCTAACCAGAGAGCCAGCAGCTCGAACGCACCGGCTGCTCCACGTGAGAGCGCATGGGGAGGGCCTCTGCTCGCGGGCATGAGTCTGAGAGCTCTGACAAGAGCAGAACATAGAGCTGCCCAGCAATACCCTCCTGTAGAGTGTACACACCCAACAACACTCACAGCAGCACCTTTCATCAGAGACAACATCAAGCAGCAATCTAAATGCGTATTATGCTAAAGTAACTTTGGAACAAATACACACTTTCACGATTGACTACTGCACAGAAATGAGAATACACCACTACATAAAATGTACGCCGTCTCAACAGCACCTAACAATACAATACCAGAGATGCAGCTCATAAACAAAGTAAAAGAAACAACCCAGAGTTCATAGAATATGATTCCATTGTTATCATATCAAAATCAGGTAAAACTAATAAAGCGCCAGGGCAGAGGTTATCTTTTAGGAATTGGAGGAGGGCGGCTGGGAATGATCTGTGTCCATCTGGGCAGTAGTTACACAACTGTGCAGCTCACTATTGAAGGAATCCATCAAGGCGCACACACACACAGCCTGTACATGTTTCTGTAGTTTACATTGCAATCGAATTTTTAAAGACACAAAGAACAAGAAATACTGTTACAAATATAAATAAGCATGTGCTTTTCATCTTTCTTTCATTCACACAAACCTGAAACGGCATAAATCCAACACAGGGGACTGATGAAATAAATTATGGCATACTATTTCATCAGCCACAAAATTAAATAAGACAGATATTTATTTTAATTTGAATTCTCTCGAAAATGTTAAGTGAATCTTTCAAATTTCAAAGCATATATTATCTAATTTATATAAAACAAAATCTGCATGTATATAAAACACATATAAGTTGTTATTATACAGACATACATATAACATTTATAACTAACATTTTCAGAAAGATATCCATGTTAAGTAAATCTCTCTTTGGAATGACAGTGAGCTGAGGTGGGAAATGGGGGACTCTTTATCTTTTATTTTACTCCTCTCTCTTTAAGGAGCCCTAGGGACATAGCGGGTTATCTTTCAGGCTGCTAACCACAAGGCCAGCAACTCCAAACCACCAGGACACTCTAAGGGAGAATGAGGCTTTCAACCCCCAGAAAGTTACCGGCTCAGAAACCCCCAGAGGTCACGATGAGTCAGAGGTGACTCGATGGCAGAGACTGGAGTTTTAGAAATACTATTCTAATGTTCACAATGACCATGTAGCCCTTTTATCACAAACTACATCATACAATTTTGAATTTTAAAAATTAGTGCCATTTCGGAGACAGATCTATCTGACCTTACCAGAACCTTTTCCATATGATTTCCAATGTGTGGACAATGGCGCTAGAAAAGCTTAACTCTCATTCAGTACCACTGTCTCCCAAGTACAGACCAACCAGACACTTAAGTATCAGAACTCTACTACGAGGGTCAAATAATTTACTCAAGTCACCAAGAAAGAAATCTTTCATTAACAAACTTTTGAAGAACCTGAGAGGCCACTGAACACAGACCAGGGTGGACTCTCTAACAATCTACTAGAAGAGATGCCTTGATGCATGCATTTACCAGGTGAATTAAATCATGACCCTTGCCGCTCACGGGGCTGGTTCACGCCCCCCAGGCACTTGATGGAGAAGGATGAGGCGTTCTCCCTTGTCCTGCGTAGGAACAGACCCCACATCAGTGAGAGGTCACAACTCTCACTAGGAAGACCTATAAAGAAAGAGCACTCACTCCATGCTTCCTGCTCAAATAGGGGGAGTGCAGAGTGGAGACCCAAAGCCCATCTGTAGGTGACAGGACACCCCCTTACAGTCAGTGTGCAGTGTAGCAACAATGAAACTGACAACTTTCCTCTAATTCTTAAAATGCTTCCTCCTCTCCACTATTATGATCCCAATTCTGCCTTAAAACCCAGCTAGACCAATGGGTGTACACTGGTACAGACAGGAACCGGAAACACAGGGAATCCAGGACAGATGAACTCCTCAGGACCAGTGGTCAGAGTGGCAATACCGGAGGATGGAGGGAAGATGGGGTAGAAAAGGGAAACCAATTATCAGGATCTACATAAAACCTCCTCTCTGGGGAAGGACAATAGAAAGTGGGTGAAGGGAGCTGTCTGACAGTGTAAGGCATGACAAAATAATAATAATTTATAAGTTATCAAGGGTTCATGCGGGAGGGGAGAGCAGGAAGGGAGGGGGAAAATGAGGAGCTGATTAAGTGGAGAGCAAATATTTTGAGAATGATGAGGGCAACGAATGTACAAAGTACAAATGTGCTTGACACAATAGATGGATGTATGGAGTATTTGAATGTTAAAAAAAAAAAAAAGCCTTCCCTGCAGAAGAATTCACTTCAGAGGACAGCACTGAAGCTGCAGCTCAGGGAGAGAGGGACATGTCTGATCAGAGCACACAGGAGCAAAGTAAGGGAGAAGAGGAGAGTGGAGCATATCCTGACCCACCCAGCCCTGAGGATGATATTCCTGCTCAGAGCACCCAAAGCACAGAGAAGACCACAGGACCAGCCCCACTACGAAACATGATGTCCCTCACTGATCCATAGCGCTACAGGGGACAACAATAGAGGGAACTGCGCCCTATCTGATCCCACCACACTGAGATGAAACACTAAGGGCATGCAACAGAAAAGCAAGAGGAACAGAACAGAGAAGTCCCCAGGGAATAACAAAAATAACATTTGGGGCCAGGGCTTGGCACCCCATCAGACTTGACTGAAAAATACTCCTAAAGGCCAACAAACAGACCTTGAACTATTTGCAGGCTTTTCTTTTTGGTTGGTGTTTTGTTTTCTTTAGTTGCTTTGTTTTGCTCTGTCTTGTTTTTTTGTGCATATTACTATTTCTGCAGGTCTATATAGATAAGATAGGCAGGATAAACAATCTGGAAGAAAAAAACAACAGGACCAACGGCTCTGGGGACGCATGGGAGAGGGGAGGCTGGAGAAAGGAAGTGGGTGTGAACAACCCTCAGGGACATGGGAACAACAAGTGATCTAAAATCGATTGCAAGGAAGGTACAGGAGGCTTGGTAGGGCTTGATCAAGGGCAATGTAACCTAGAGGAATTACTGAAACCCAAATGAAGGCTGAATATGATAGTGGGACAAGGGGAAAGTAAATGGAAATAGAGGAAGGAATTAGGAAGCAAAGGGCATTTGTAGAGGTCTAAACACAGGCATGTACACATGTAAATATATTTGTATAGGATGAAGGGGAAATAGATCTATGTGCATATATTTAAAAGTTTAGTATAAGGTAGCAGATGGACACTGGGCCTCTACTCAAGTACTCCCTCAATGCAAAAAGACTTTGTTCTATTAAATTGGCATTCCATGATGCTCACCTTCCCTACATGATCGCTGAAGACAAAGTGGGTGCATAAGCAAATGTGGAGAAGAAAACTGATGGTGCCCGGCTATCAAAAGATACAGTGTCTGGGCTCTTAAAGGCTTGCAGGTAAACAAGCAGCCATCTAGCTGAGAAGCAACAAAGCCAATATGGAAGAAGCATACCGGCCTGTGTGATTTCAAGGTGTCAATAGGATCAGGTATGAGGCATCAAAGAACAAAAAATCATATCACTGTGAATGAAGGGGAATGCGGAGTGGAGACCCAAAGCCCATCTGTAGGCAACTGGACATCCCCTTACAGAAGGGTCACGGGGAGGAGAAGAGCCAGTCAGGATGCAGTCTAGCAACGATGAAACGTACAACTTTCCTCTAGTTCTTTAATGCTTCATCCTCCCCCCACCCCCCAACCCCACTATCATGATCCCAATTCTACCTTACAAATCCTGCTAGACCAAAGTAGATGAGAGCTGAAAACACAGGGAATCCGGGACAGATAAACCCCTCAGGACAAATGATGGAAGTAGTGATACCAAGAGAATAAGGGTAAAAGATGGGGGAACTGATCACCATGATCTAAATATAACTCCCGCCCTGGGGGACAGACCGTGGGAAAATGGGTGAAGGGAGCCATTGAACAGTATAAGACATGAAAAATAATAATAATAATTTATAATTTATCAAGGGTTTATGAGGGAGAAGAAACAATAAGTAGCTGATACCAAGGGTTCAAATAGAAAAAAATGTTTTGAGAATGATGATGGCAACAAATATACAAATGTGCTTGACACAGTGGATGGATTATGGTGAGTTGTACAAGCCCCCCAAAAAATGATTTTTTAAAATAAGTACCCATAGAAACCTTTATCTCCCCAATAAAAGCCACAATCCAAAGAATATAACAAAACTACTTCTGCACCTCTCACATGAACTTTAAAAGAAATGCAATAGTAATACGAAAGTAGCAAATATTTGTAAATAACTTTGCTGGAAATGTACAGCATATCATAGATGGTAAGTTGGGAGTCAGCTAAAGAGAGTTAGAAATATACCCCACCGAAGGCCATTCAAACGAAAATACTAAAACAAAGAGATCAACTACCTTCCCGGATGATTCTGAAAGAAAATCTGTCACCAATAACTTAAGTCCAAGTACAAAACACACAGCAAAAATAACAAATGCCTTGTTGTTGGATGCCACTGAGTTGGCCATTCTGACTCACGGTGGTACCTCACAACTATTTAAATGGTTGAAATTATTTTTAAGTTGGAGGAAAGAAAGCACCCATTATACATTATGTATCCAAATCCCTACTATCAGTGCATTATAATTTTATTAACTGACGCATGAGATATTTGGGAGAGTATCTCCGACTAATGACAGGGTTTGAGGAAAGGTTAGCAACATCTAAATTTAAAGACTAAAATTCAAAACACAAGTATTATATCCACAGACAAAAGCATGCTGTTTCATGGGCTATTAGACAAACCTAGGCAGAAACACAAAAAGGCATAAAAGCATGCCCGCAATTTTATTAATGCTGTCTTATAGGACAGAAACCCATGAATAAAATGTGCATGAGTGCCCTGGTACATATTTTCAGGAGTTACAAATATCTGAAAGGTTTCATATCTTACTATATTGTTATATGACTAGAATATATTTTTTAGATAGCTAATTAATGAAATCCTTAAGTGATGCCATCCAGTAATTTTCTAGAAAATGAGTATGGCCCATAGAATCTTGAATTTGCTCCATTTTATTAATAAATTACATTCCTCTCTCACATGCTTACTATCAAACTAGAAAAATAAAAGCAAAAATTACTATTTTTTCAATTCCTACTAAATAGACCTGATAATAATAAAAAGACTAAGTTAAACACCTTTTTAAAAACATCTGAAATAAAACTTGTTTTCGAGTTGAGAATGTTTTCTAATGCTGTGCTAGCCAATAAACCTTTCTGCAGTGAGGGAAATGTTTTATCTACACTGCTCAGTAAAAGCCATTAGCAGCAAGGCAGCTATTGAGCACAAGCTCGAGAGACTAAAGAACTAAATTATTAATTTAATGATCGTTTCATTCCAGTCATTAGCATAACAGATTGCAAATTGCAGTGAGCAAACTATATACAAAAGGGCTTCAAAAAGTTCGTGGAAAAACTCTGAGATCTTTCATTCATTTTTCTTTAAACCTCTCATATATCCAAAAGTCGGCCTGCATTTCGCTCTGTCCTATGCTACTGAAAATGTGAGGCTATCAAGATAAATGAGTGACCACAATAGGGTCAAGATAAGCTCTGAAAAGCAGAAGTTTTTGCAAACGAAAAACCTGTTACTTAAATTGGTATGAAATACTCCTAAAATCACACCCATCACTATCAAATCAATTCCAGCTCCTAACAGTGACCCTCTGGGCAGAGTAAAGCTGCTTCTGTGGATTTCAAGTCATTAAATCTTTATGGAAACAGGCAGCCTTATCTTCCTCCCTCAGAGCTGCTGATGGGACCAAACTGTTGACCTTGCAGTTGGCAGCCCAACATACAGCCTACTTAGCCACCAGGGCTCATTTCTATTAGCGTTAATAGGCCTTAATTACAGAATATCAACAAATATGGACAACACTAATTCAATCTTTAATAAACTTGCAAATAAGAACGTAAGATAAGTTCAAATTATGTTGGCAATAACACCCTGTGTGTAGCATGTCTATAAAAACATACAGGAGCACACATCCCAAAACACTGGGAATGACTATCTAGTTGATAAAACTATGATAGAATACTTACACTGGAGATATATGAACCTATGTCCAAACAAAAGCCTACACACAGTCTGGAGAACATTCTGCTGGTGGAAGTCGCCAATCACAAAGGATATTTATTATATGACACCACTGCTATACAGGAAAAAGACAAAGGCTTTCAGACCAAAGTAAACAGACTTTGATGGTTTGGAAGAAGGAGTATTAATTAAGGGAGGAAAGGTAAAGCAATAGGCTAGAGAGTGGGCAGGGGTTAACTTGGGTGAAGGGGAAATAGTATTCTACAAGGGAGAGAGGAGAGCCCAAAGAGTTGAGGCAGGACACACCACTGGGTTTTTTTATTATTAGTGTAAATTGTTGAATACAAAATTGCTGATCTGAAATGTGAAGCCTCACCTACCTTCACAATAAAAGTTTTCAAAATCTATCGTAATAAATACCTTATTTAGTAATATTTTTTAAAGGCTGCCCACAAATGTTCAAAACCACTTACTTTCCAGCACCTAAAACCTGGAAAGAGCTAAACTCTCTCTGATAAATGAGCAGTTTACCAGCCTATAGTATAGTCGCACTATGGACTACTCGTAAAAGGGAGCACATTATTGACATACATACTTGGATGGCTCTCAGGGAACTGTGCTGAGCAATACTAATTGTTTAAATCTCAAATGGTTACACGATTCTATTCATATAACTTTCTCCAAAGGAAAAAAATATTAACACAAAAGCAAACCAAGAAGGGAAAAGATAAAGGGACGGTCTAGATCCCATATCGGCACACCAAGCCCAAAGGATGACATCCCTGCACGGAGCTGCTAAGGCAGAGGGAAATGTAGGGCCAACAACAGTTCAAGACATGTCCCCTTACTAGAGCATACCATGACAGAGGACAATACTGGGACACACGGTGGGAGTTAGCCCAGTCTGAACCCCCCAGGGAAAAAAAAAGGAAAAATATTATAAAGATGGAAAACATTAATGGTAGCTGAGAGTTAGGGACAGTGGGGGAATGTATGAATATAAATACACATTTTTAAGTACAAATTACACTTTGCCAAAATTGAAGTATCTTTTTAATTGAAGGACATTGTTAAGACATTAGACAAGTCACAACTGGGGAAAATATCACTGAAAAATGGCATATTATAAGATTCCAAAATACCAGAATATACAAATTTATAAGAATAAGACATAACAGCGTTTGCCCAGCTAGGAGGTGAGACAGAAAGAGAAACAGCTAAGAGACAGTGGGGCAACCAATATACACTGTACTTTCCCTTCTGCTAGTGGCAAATTTGTGGGCATATGCACTTGTTAAAATTCATCAAATTATACACTTTAAATGGTTGGAGTCTACTGCATGAAAGTTATATTTTACTTTGAAAAAACTAACCAAACTGAAATAAGATCTAGAAAAATCCACAATTTAAATCAGAGTTTAACAGTCTTCTCAATAACCAACTGAACAAATACACAAGAAATTAGTAATAAAAGCTGAACAACACAATCAACCAACTTGATCTAACTGATATTTATAGGCCAGTTCACCCAACAACAGCCAGGAAATATTTATCAACTAGATATTTAGACCCCGAAACAATTCTCAATAAAACTAAAAGAGCTGGAATCATATAACATGTTTTCTGACCATAATAAAATGAAATGAGAAGATCAGTAAGAAAAAGAATATGGATTTCCCCAAATATACAGAAATAACACAAAATACCACTAAGTAGCTCATGGGTCAAAAAGAAATTACGAAGTAAGTTAGATAATATTCTGAGTTCAATTATGATGAAAACGCAATGTGTGGGATGCATCTACACAGAGCTTAGAGAGAAGTTCAAAACCCCAAAAGCTACATCATTGAAAAAGGTCTAAAATGATCATCTGAGCTACCACTGCAAAAGCTAAAAGAGGAGAGCAAATCAAACCACAGTAAGCAAAATGAAATAATAAAGACAAGAGACTAGCATGAATTCAAATTTTAAAAATCCAAAGTAAAACATTTGGCGGAAAAAAAATCAATGGAATAGATGTATTTATCCAGACTAATTAAAACAAAAAGGCAAATTACCAATATTAGTAATGGAAAGGGAAAATCACCACAAATAATTTAGATAATAAAGGAATAAGAAATATTATGAAGGAATTTTATTTCAATTAAGCTTGTTTTTTTAAATGAAAGGGATTTTAATGAATACAAATTACCAAAACGGGTGTGTGTGTGTGTGTGTGTGTGTGTGTGTGTGTGTGTGTTAGGGAAGGGGTACGTGAAACCAAATTAGATTCATGTATGTTTAAAAAGTTGAATTTTTAATGAAAATCTCTGTGTATGCGGTTTTACTGGGGAAACCTATCAAATATGTAATGTAAAAATAATAACAATCTTATATAAAGTCAGTCAACATGAAGAAATACAAATCAACCCATTTAATGAAGCCAGGATACCAAAAATAGGCAAAGATATGCAAAAAAGTAAATAAATGTACATACCAATAGCTCTCATGCATAGAGACATAAAAATTATTTTCAAAATCCGGTAAATTAAATACAGTAACAGATTTGAAAGACTGGCACATCATGCCCAAGTTTATCCCAAGAATGCAGGGCTGATGAAACATTTGAAAGTCAATGTAACTCACTATTTGAAGAAAAAAATTATATGATCGCCTTAATAGGTGCCAAAAGGCATTTTACAACATTAATTACCCATTAAGAATTTGTAGAAGTTTTTCAGCAAACTAGAAAGAAAATGCATGTTCTCTAATGAAATAAAGAGATCTATGAAAAACCAGAAGTTCTTCTTTAACTACAAGATTGGGGTTCCAAACGCACCATTCACTCAGCAGGAAAAGGATGAGGCTTTCCGCTCCAGCAAAGACTTATGGCCTTGGACGTCCACCAGGGAAGTTCTACTCTGTCCTAGAGGACCACCATGAGTTGGAATCCACTCAATAGCAATGAGTTTGACTTTTGGAGTTTAAGTTATGAAAAACCTACAACTACCAAGTCATTTTTCAAGGTGAGAGACTGAACACATTCCAGAAAGTTCAAATACAAAGCAAAGAAGTCTACTGCAACCACTTCTGTGCAACATGACACTAGAGATCCTCAAGGGCACAGAAAGTAGGAAAAAGAAATAAAGTCAGGCAGACTAGAAGGACAGAGTAAAATGATCTTTACATGTTGACAAAGTGATGATAGAGAAAACTAAAAAAAAAAAAATCTATAAAATAATTACTATCACTAAAGAGTATATTGAGCTATAATCATAGGATAAACGTCAATATCAAAAGAAATCAACTGAGTTCCAATTTTGAGCCGCAAACAATTAGAAATTGAAGGCTTTTTTGCCTGTTTTGTTTTTAACAGCCTTTGCAAATAGCAACTCAAAACATGACATACTTAGGAATAAATTTAACAGAATGTATTTAACAAAGACTCAGTTAATTTTCAACAAAGGAGCCAAAGCAATTTAATGTGAAAAGTTCTGTCAACAAATAGTACTAAAACAATTGAATATTCATAAAGGAATAAATGAACTTCAACACCTTCCCACTTTATATACAAGTATAAAAATCAAGATGGATTATGGATTTAAGACATCAAAACTAAAGCTAAACATAAAATTAAACTCTACAAATATAAAACATAAGCTAAGCTATAAGCTATACACTCATATAAATAAAAACTAGAACTATAAACCATTTAGAAGAAAAAATAGATTATCTTAACATTAGTGAAGGAAACATTAGTTTTTCAGACTAGGACCAGAAAACACTAATTAACACTTTAAAATACACATTTTTAAGTACAAATTACGCTTTGCCAAAATTGAAGTTTTTTTTTAATTGAAGGACATTGTTAAGACATTAGACAAGTCACAACTGGGGAAAATATTTACAAGACTATTTGACAAAGAACTTGTACCCAGAACATAGAATCCCATCAAATCAACAGTGGAATTTGTTTATCAAGAGCACTTCAGAAATATATACAAACAGGCAGTAAGCACAGTAAAAAGTGTTCAACCTCTCTAAATTGAAGGGACACAGAGTGAAGCCACTGCCATCACTGCATACACATGAGAATGACTGAAATGTGAAAAGCAAGGGACACCAACTGTGATTCATATATTGCAGGGGGGAGTGGAAAGCATATAACCAATTTGTGACCAATGTACTATTGTCATGAAGTTAAACGTAACTACTTTTATTTATATTCAACTTAACACAGAAATTCCCTATCTACACTCATGAGAAAAATAAGACATTAAACGAGAGATGCAAAAGAAATCTTGTCTAAAGTTTGTATAAGAATATTCATTGCAGCTTTAATCAAAATGGTTTGAAAAAAGAGATAACACTAATAATCATAGAAAGGAAAATGACTATTCGTGTACTAAAACAAAAGACAATTATTTTAACAATGATGAATGATAATGAACCACAAGAACAGCCAAATGCAAAAATGTTACTTATGTTGTTCTCAAGAAATAACACTAATGTACGGTGGGAAGTTATCAGAACGATTGCTGTGGGAGGTGTATGACTGAGCAGAAACTTAAAGAAACTTTCTAGGGTGATGAAAATATTCTGTACCGTGGTGAGATGTGTGTTACACATGTTTATGCAATTGTCTAAACACTGAAGACCGTTTGAAAACCTAAGGACAAACCTAGGGATAAAGGACACATTTTTTTTTTCATCTTCAAAGGCAAATAGACCTTTCATTTTTTTTTGTTTTTTTAAACAATTTATTAGGGGCTTTTCAAACGGTGTGCAGTACATTTTAATAGTAATGTGGCATTATTCTTGTTTTATATTTTATATCTTTTTATTTCATTTATGCTGTAATGCGAACATTTTCGTCTCTAATTCTGTATATTTGAATGTTTTTTCTTCTCCTGTGTTAAGTTTGCTAGTTTGTCAATTTTCACAATACTTTCAAAGAACTAATTCCTTGTCTTTTTGACTCTAATCTATGATTTATTTTGTTTTGTTGGTTGAAGATTTATCTTTTTGATCTTGTTCTAATATTTGAAGATGATGTGTTAAGCAGTTGATTTTGGATTTCTCTCCTTTGCTCATGTGCCCATTAATTGTTGTAAATTGCCCTCTGATAGTAACTGTTTTTACTGTGTCTGTAAGGTTTTGGTATGTTGTATTTTCAACCTCATTTGTTTTGATAAATTGTTTCTTCATCCTTATTGATCTATTATCTGGTGATATTAAAGTCAGAAGCCTAGAATTAGGGAAAAAAAACACTGAAGACTTAGGAATCTCACTTTAAACATTTCTCCAATTGGAAAAAAAAGATCTTTTTAAGTAGCCTTTACACAAGAATTTGATTGCCTACCATAGCTTATTATGGTTTGTATATATGCAAACATATTTGAGGAGGCTTCAAAAACGTCCTGGAACATGGAATTAAAAAGTAATGGGGATCTGCAGCGACAGTAACTGGATTACTGGTTCTTGAGGGTATAGGACAGGGGCAACTAGGGGGAATGGGGAGCTCGGAAGAATAAGTAAAAGAAAGAGGGGAAATGCACTAAAATTATCGTGCTGATGATTATACTCTTCTTAATATGTTTAACTATTGAATCTTTTGTGAATTATATGCCAGTAAAACTTTTTTTTAAAGTACTGGGATTGTCCCACAAACTTCTTGAAGGTCCTTTTGTAGGGATACTACTATTGAAAACAAAGTTTAAAAGCAGAATCCAAAAAGTAGTTATTCTAGGATGTGCTACCACAACTTATACAGGCAAAGAAATGTAAAACATTCAGTTTGTTCCCCAAACGAGAATCACACAAAAGAAAAAGCTTGCAAGCTGCGTAGTAGAGAACGGTAGACAATTAGACTATCGTGCAAAGGACAGTACAGGCACACACGACACGCACAAAAGTACAGCAATAAGAAGAAAAGTGTATCTAGGTTGTGTGGGGGTGTCTGAATAAGATAAGGGGCTTGATCAGGAAGGTTCTTTTAATCCATGCAGGAGAGTACATTTTAGCTGGTTGGCAATGAAGAATCAACTGAGGAAATCTGAGTAGGGAAAGGGAAGTCCACATTTTGGAAAGACACCCTGAAGGGGGCTGAGGCTGGAGGCAGACAGTAAAGGTCACTGCAGGGAACTAGGGGAGAGTCCGTGAGCTCCCTGCATTGGAATAAACGCTAAGTGCTTAACTAGCCAACCCGAATAAGTGCAGGAAACATAACAACATGTCTTCCTTTGTGCGAGTGAGTCAGAATCCACTTGATGGCAGTGAGTCTGCGGTTTCCTTAAGCGCATGTGAGAAGACGGCTACTGAAGAGGTGGACGCAAGTCCCTAGTGCAGGACTTCACCCTAGGACTGAGGAGGAGGCCCTCCCTATTGACATTAACAAGAGCACAATTGAGAGAGAGGAGTGTTCCAAGCAGGATATAAGAAGGTCTTGAAGCAGTATTTTTTTAAAATTCAACATATGAGATAATACGACCAAAGGCAGAAGTGAAAACTGCATTATGGTTTGGACTCTGCTGGTCAAAGAGAAAACAGCGACACAAGAAGGCAAGAACATCAGGGATGCTTACCAAAGAATCGTTGAGGTAAAAAGCCCTCCTGTCTAGGACACACGAGGAAGGTAAGAAAACCAAGCCAGCGCAGAATACAGAGGGGACACAGAGTTGAGCTCTACTAGGGGATAGGAAGGCAAGAGTTAAGAGGAGTAACAGATTTTGAAGGAAAAACCCTGGAAGGTATGTGTGTGATTTTTTTCCTAGCTATGCTTCAAGATGCAAACTTTCAACTCTGTATGGAGAAAAACCAAGAAGATAATTAACATAACTTTCATAACTAGGCATCTGTAAATCAACACAAATGTAATCCTAACAGAGATCAATGTTGTTCTAGAAGAGATCTTCAAAAGTGTATCTAATACAAAAACCTCATGTAATTTAATTTTGCCTTTCAAACGTGATTTCTGTCACTACTTCAGTATATCTATCCCGGGACACTTGCTGGAGCAAGTGAGGCTTTAAATATTTTGTGCAATTTCTTCCATGACTTGCAATATTACTGAAAACAAAGTGGATTACACTTCTAATTGGAAATCTAGTATCTTATAAAGGAGTTACTTACAGGGACATTAAGTGCATACTGTAGTCCTTGAGGAAGTCTTTCGTGTGTCTCCATCTGCTCTTCATCATTTTTCACTGTCTCTTCGTGGACCATGAGTTCATCGTGTGGAATCAGATCCTGCTGTCTCATCTCACTTTCTTGCAGCACTTCGTCGGCAGCAAGCATCTCCTGGTGAGGCATACTCCGATCGTGAAGCACTGACTCCTGCAGCTCCCCAGACACAGCAGACTGGCCAGACACTCCACCCATGACAACCATTGCCCTGGAAGACTGCATTTCGTCTATGCCGCCACATTTAAGAAACAATCCTTCCAGTTTGTCGTCAATGTTCATGCTTAAGTATAACTGCCTAGAAAGACCAAGTTTGGCAACAAAGCATAATAAATTAGTTTTGTTTACTTAATTTTTTCTTATTTAACTTATGAAAAAAAAGATACATATTTAAAGATAAAATATTTATTCATGTAATTCAGAATTGCCTCCAATTATGAAATTACCACATTAAGTTTCCAAAGGCTAGCAGAGTGAAAGACAATTTTTATTAAGCTAAAATTGAAAGATTAAATCATCTATTTCATTAATAAATGAGCCTGACATAAAGCAAATTAGAGAAAAGTATAATTGGAAACAAAGGGTATGCATTCTTTTCATTAAGATGTCCTTTAAGTAAATGAGATTAATTCAATAATAATCAGACAAAACAATTGCAGACAAATCGTTTTTTAAATTTTAGACTTAAGATATTCGTTTAAACTAGCAATCAAAGAAAAATTAAATACAGATATCAAATTTCATCCATTGAACTAGCAATGACTCTTCTAAAACACACAGTCAATGTTGAGTGGGTGTTAAAAAGAGGGTGAAGTCATTTTATCCACTGCTGGTGTAGTATAATAAATGAGTTTAGCTTTTTCAAGGCAATGTGGAAGTATATACCAAAATACATTAAAATACCATATCCTTTGAATGATTAATTCTACTTTTGGGATCTTATTCTGATAAATCTGAAATGAATATATATATATACACACACACACACACACACGAAAAATCAGTATTTATAATAGTAAAAAATTAAAAAGATATTACACATTCAGAGACTGGTTAAAATATGTCCAGGGCAATGTATTAAACTAGCTCAGTGTGACCACTGGTCAACTCAGTAAATATACTGCAAATCTTGCATCGCACACTCAGGGTTGGGTTGGGCTGAGGAAGCAGAAGCTGCTCTAAGAGGCAGGAAAAGGAGGGATGTTCTTCCATGAGCTGAATGCTGGATGCACAGGCGCACCAACATGGTGAAAATTCAAGATGTGTATTTTTCTCTCAGCTATTATAAAAAAATTTGTGTAAAATTTTCATAATCTTTCTATTCCATTTGTCATGCACTTTTATATACTTTACTAAAAGAACCAAAGTCTAACTTTAATATCCTACAGTTATTAAAAAATATGTGAGGATAAGAGAAATCATCCCAATATATTAAGGGGAACTACGTATATATGTGTGTATGAGTGTATACTGTTTATCTAAAATGTAAAAGCTTTTACATTTAGTTTTGTTTACTTAATTAGAAAAATTAGCTTTCTTAAATTTATCTCAATAAAATTTAAAGATTTAAAAAAATTTGACAAAACAAAATGTGCATTAAAGTGTCTTTAAATGATTACACATTAAATACAGTGATAAGAAATTAACTATGCTATTAAAAACAACTTATTTTATCATTATAGGAAAGATGCAATATTTTCAACCTACCCTTCTAGCATTGGTTGCTGCGAATTAATATTATTACGTTGGGTTATTATATCAATGAAACAATAAGCATGAAACTCAAAGACACTTCATCTGAAAGATCAAAGCACGGGTAGGAAACGTTTCTCAAAAACAACTCCTACTATCTATCAGCTGGTGCGAAATAAACACTCATATACTGCCCAACATGAAGGAGTTACAATCAGTAAGCACATCAACTACGTTTTAGTTTAGGTACCTTTCCCCCAAATTAATCACATGGATATGGTATCATGTTGATCAAAGGTAGTAATACATGATTGGTAAAATCCAAGTACGTGCGTGAAATCTAAACACATTTTCATTTACTAAGTCTATAATCCAGAAAGAGACTTTAAGTGAATGGCTCAAATCTCTTATAAACAGCAACCTAAACTAAACAAAAATATAGCCCATACTTGTTTATCTTGTTCTCCCGGGTACCAAGTATTATGAGCTTAGAATATATGCAGGACAAAGGACCAAGAGTCTGATTTCATTTTTCAAAATCTTTAGGTGGCAAACTTGCAATCTAGAGAACAAAGATTTTAAGTTTATCATCAAACAACCATTCTCTTCAAATATATCATTTATCTTATTCTTAACAGAATTATAGTTAAATGAAACTTAAAAACCTTTGAAGGCTGAAATATGTTTACTCTCACCATTTTCTGAGAATTCTTATAAAATCAACTATACTCTTTCCTAAAATGCTTACTGTTCTGTTCAGGAGTCCGTACAGCCCCTCCCCCCCCCCCCCGTTTCAGTTACTGATCCGCACAGCGGGCCCCCCTTTCACTATCGCTGCCACAACTGGAGTTGCGTGGGAGCGTTTTGCCGGGCTCCTCTCCGCTCTGCACCCCTCTCGGCTTGAGAAAGTTGCAACCCCGGCAAGGGCTGCCAGAAACACCGCACATTCATGACCCACTCGGTTTTTAATTAAGTTTTGATTGGACTGTCACTGTTGCCAAAATTTTCATGACCCCTATGCTCAGTTATGCAACCTCATGTTGGGTAGGGACTCACAGTTTAAGAAGTTTTTGGTTAGAAAACATGGGGCAGGGGGGGGGGAACGACACAGAACTTTTAAAAGAAAAGCAAAAGCAGACCTAGTGTCTGGGCACAGAAAACACTCCGGGAAAGAGGGGCAAGTCTAGGGATTAAAGGCAGGGTGACAGTGCCCTTCAACAATGCCAGTACACGGAGAGTAGCCACAATGGAAGTGCAAGACACACGAAACCTCCGTGCCATTTTTCCTGAAAATAGACCATAGAAATGAATAGATCTCTCTTCCTTTTTTCCCTTGAGTTGAGCTCTGGTGGTGTGGTGGGATTAAGCATTGGGCTGCAATCCACAAGGTCGGCAGTTCAAAATTACAAACCACCCCAGGCGAGTTTTCTATTCACTTAAACAGTGACCATCTCAGAAACCCAGAGGGGTCACTGACTCGAGAGCAGTGAGTTTGGGTTCAGTTTGGCTTATTCCGATGACCCCAAAATTTAGCCATGCATTTCGTGTTAAATTGTTTAGTGGTGGAAATTGTCTTTTTTGAGATACCTTCTTTGGTATCAATACCAGATTATTATCAATGAACACTGTGCAGGCAAGGTTTACAATACAGTCTGGAACTAGCTATCAGGATGTAAGCTCTGTGGTTCCAGCAATCGAGCAATCTCACTACTAGGAACATACACAACGCTATGGGGTGCGGTAGTTATGCGTTGGACTGCGATCTGCCAGAGTCAGCAGTTCTAAACGACCAGCTCCTCCACTAGAGAAAGATGGGGATTTCTGCTCTGGTCAAGAACTACAGCCTTAAAAACCCATGAGCAATTCTAAAGGTCACCATGAGCCAGTATCAACTAAATGGCAGTGAGTTGGGTTTTTGCTTCATGAGTTTATTCAGGAACTCCGGTGGCACAGTGGATATGAACCCACCTTGTGGGCTGCTTACCACAAAGTCAGCAGCTGTAAACCACAGCGGCGCCGTGGGATAAAGAGGAGCTTCCTACTCCTGTAAAGAGTTACAGTCTCAGAAACCCACATGGCTAGTTCTACCCTGTCCTGTAGGGCTCCCTGGCCATGAACCGTATCAGCTTAACGACAGTGAGGTTGGTTGATAGTGGTATTTTTTGGTAAAAGTACACCAAAGGCATCCATATAAGGATGTTGGTGCGATATAGCATCTGGGGTCTTAAAGGCTTGAAGGTGAACAAGCGGCCATCTAGCTGAGAAGCAACAAAGCCCACATGGAAGAAGCACACCAGCCTGTGTGATCACAAGGTGCCGAAGGGATCAGTTATCAAGCATCAAAGAACAAAAAATTTTATAATTGTGTGCTCACCTCCCTTATATGACCGCTGAAGACAAACGGGTGCATAAGCAAATATGGTGAAGAAAGCTGCTGGTGTCCGGCTATCAAAAGATATAGCGTCTGGGGTCTTAAAGGCTTGAAGGTAAACAAGCAGCCATCTAGCTGAGAAGCAACAAAGCCCACATAGAAGAAGCACACCAGCCTGTGCGATCACTAGGTGTCGAAGAGATCAGGTATCAGGCATCATCAGAACAAAAAATCCTCATTGTGAATGAGGGGGAGTGCAGAGTGGAGACCCAAAGCCCATTTGTCGGCCACTGGACATCCTCTCAAGGAAGGATCTCAGGGAGGAGATGAGCCAGTCAGGGTGCAGTGTAGCAACGACAAAATATACAACTTTCCTCTAGTTCCTAAATGCCCCCTCCCCCACTTACTTTCATGATCCCAATTCTACCTTACAAATCTGGCTAGTCCAGAGGATGTACACTGGTACAGATAGGAACTGGAAACAGGGAATCCAGGACGGATGATCCCTTCAGGACCTGTGGTGAGAGTGGCGATACCGGGAGGGTGGAGGGAGGGTGGGAAGGAAAGGGGGAACAATTATAAGGATCTACATATAACCTCCTCCCTGGGGGACGGACAACAGAAAAGGAGGTGAAGGGAGATGCTGGACAGTGCAAGAAATGACAAAATAATAATTTATAAATTATCAAGGGTTCATGATGGAGGGGGAGTAGGGAGGGAGGGGGAAAATGAGCTGATGCCAGGGGCTTAAGTGGAGAGCAAATGTTTTGAGAATGCTGAGGGTAATGCATGTACAAATGTGCTTTACACAAATGATATATGTATAGATTGTGATGAGTTGTATGCACCCCTGATAAAATGATGTTTTAAAAAGGATGTTCATGCAAAACTTTACTAAGACCTTAAAAAGTGTCCCTTAATAACAACTTGTTAAAATTCGTATGATTCAACCATGAAATAAAAGTGGCCATTAAAATAGTGAGGTAGCGCTATATGTACTACATGAAAAATTTCCCAAGATATGAGGGAGACTTAAAAGTTCATGGAAAAACGGAATTAAAAGATAAACTAATTTTCCCATTAACTTTTTGAAGTCACCTCATATTACATAGGGTGGGGGGAATTTACTGAGTAACTATGTAGACAGAAAAATCCTTTTCACATAATTTTTTTCCGGGGTAAATAAATAGCTCGATCCAGTTATTCTACAAAGGAATTTTTTTCTTTCCCTTACAGAGAAACTTACCAGTAGCTTTTTGGAAGTAGGACATGAAAGAAACTACAAGAAAATAGCCTTCATTTTAAAATTTTGTACCTTTTCTAGCCATGTGCCATGGTGATAATTATTGTGTTGGTGGTAAAACAAGGGATTGTGTGGGTGTTTTTATTTAGCAAGTGTTTAAAGCATGCGACTTCAGAACAAGTTTGAAAGACAAATGAAATACACACAGCTCACGCCCTCAACCTGTACTTGGGTGGGCAGGAAATGAAGCAAGCCTCCAGACACACAGGTAATTTCACCAATTCTATGAAAAAAGGAAAATGAACAATCGCACTCTAAGAAAAATGATTAGCAGGGAAAGTTCACCTATTTTTCTGTTTAACTTTTTTTCTTCCCTTCTCATATGCCTTAGTCTTTATCCCCCACCCCCTGCTTCTTATTACTGTGTGGTTTCAAAGCTCTAATGTGCTTCAGTAAACACTCAAATACCTGAATACCACAGAAGGTCCCATACTCAACAGTGAAATCACACTACTTCCCTTCTCTAATTCCACTATTTTTAGGGGTGACGAGTCAAATGCAAAGAAAGGAAACTGATATAACAAATCCATACAAAGATGTCTCCTGCTAAGCCCTAAAAAAGCTAAAAGTTTTTACTCAAATGTGTAATTAACTGAAACTCATGGGTTAGGGGGTTAAAAAAGAAAATGAAGAGCGCTTCCATTAAATTGCATGTTTGCATAAAAGGCTGATTCTGGGAGAAAATAAGTGTTAAAGAACTAATTTGAGTTCCCAGGAGTACCAACTGGAGAAAACAAAGAAATAGATTACGTAAGGAGGCACTAGGAGCACCTTGTGAAGACCCTTGACTTTAAGAGAAGGGACCGTCCATGACCGACACTGGAAGATCCCAACCAGCAGCCAAGACAGGACGGGCAATGCTGTTCTCAGGCTGACTCAGCTTAAAGTTGGGAAGGCACCCCTTCCCTGCAATTTAAATGACCCGGGAAAGCTGGAGACTGGATACAGCAGGAAAGAGATAAAAGTCCAGCTCAAGTCAATTTCTCCTCAATCTCCCTTAAGCCGATCACTTAAACCCTGCATGCTCCGCCCCACCTGCCCTGCCCCACTTCCTTCCCGCCCCCCAAAGGTTTTTCCTTCCTCATTCCTGTCAGAGAGGCTGGAAGGAATGACACCTGGGACCAGCAACAGTTCCCTGCCCCTTCCATGCCACCCTCTCCAGTCACTATCCTTTCCGATTGACAAATATATGTGTGGTGCAGCCAAGAACGGCAGCGCTTCCTTTGCTCGCCATGTAAGCCTAGTGGCAGGGACGGGAGGTGGGCACGAGTTGTCAGTCATCACTCTCTCAGGCCTTTGAGAGACCAGGCTCCCTTGCCTTCTTCTAATTTAATTCTTCAAATCAACCGTGTGCAAGCAATTAGAAACTATGTCTTACCGATTTATAAAATGAAATAAAGTAAATAAGCTTTGCATCAGAAATTTTATAAACCAGTTAAACACCCGGGCTTTTAACAGAGCATAACGTTCCGACAAGTTGGACACTGCTGCTCATTTTTAGCCAATGCCACTCCATTTTTTAAAATAGAATTCTATGCAATTCATGAGGAAAACATCTTCCCAAATTTTATTACAGGTCTGAGTCTGTCTAATAAAGGTTCAGAGATAATAAAAACCTGGAATGAAAGGCACTTTATATATTTTACCTGAATTGATGTTTACAGTAACTCTTGAATGCACTAATTACGTATCATACGAACATTTAACAGATGAAGAAATGGGCTTACCCAAAGCCACATAGCTCGGAAGGAAGCTGGAGTTTCAAACCAGACGTACCTGCTTCTCACACTTTGTAGCACACCAACCATGTCTCACCTTGAGACGGCCCTGGACTCAGTCCTTCCCTCACAGTCAGGGCTCAGCAAAGCACACAGACCTCACTCCGTTACGGAACCTAACGGCTCCCAAAGGAGAACTTCCCGACGTTGAATCCCTTCCTCCTTTAGGAAGAGTGGACACTTGCTACAACCTCTACTTGCAGACATCTATGCTTCACAGCTCAGTCATTCTTTGGATTCATAGGTTTGCAAATGCTCGCTTAAACAAGCTCCATTCCTCCACTCTTCCTCCAAGCCCTTCCTTACCCATTCCATCAGGGAAATTCTCTCTTTCATTTGCTTTCTCATTCACCGCTGGAAATTACATTATCCTTAAATATGGGTGATGAATGTAAAAGCAATGCTAAAGGTACAATGGTAGCAAATAAAGGGCTTCAAGCTGTGAAGTATAAACAGGCTTGAAGATCTGTGCGGTAATGCTCAAAAGACCTTGCTTGAAAAGACACCGTGTCCGCCCACCCCTCGGCCACGGACTCGATGCCGACTCCTAGCTCGCCTGTCCTCTGGGGCAAAGGAGACCTGCCCCGGGGTTCCCACACTCTAATTCCTCACGGAGTCCAAAGCCTCATCTTCCTCCTGCTGACCGGCTAGTGATTCCAAACTGCTGAGCTGGTGTAAGCGCCAAACATGGAGCCGCTGCGCCACCAGGGCTCCTAGCCACCCCCACCGAACACCATAAGGAGCCGTCTGCCGCTTTACCTTTGCTTAGTCAAACCTGCACTTAAGCATCCACAAACGTCAAACAGACATTTCTCACATTTAAAGATACCGCGTTTTAATTTTCCATTGTTTTATTTACTGAGTTTGGCAATAATATAATTTTCCACCGAATTTTACTGAACAACGCAGAACTTGAACTATCTGTGATGGATGAGAATGGACCGTGGTAAGCAAGCTTGAGGACCCACAAACCACTGCCTTTTCTATAAAAAGAATGATTTCCCACTTACAATGCTAACCTAATTCAACAACATCCTTCTTCTAGTTAGCAGCTTCAGTTACAGGCAGAAGACAAACACTCCAAGGAGCCCGTGCTAAACACAGGGAGACAACAGGGAAGAAAAGGGAAGGAAAGTGGATTTCACACGCTACTTCTGATCCAAAGCGTGTTTGAGAAATTCCTTGTTTGAAGAGGCCAAGTTAGATTAATTTATATATTAACATTTCTAACCTACGGAAGTCGGTGAAAAATGAAACTTGATAAAATCAACATTAGAAGTATGTATGCCTGCCTTAGGATCATCTGTTTAGAGGAAACATGAAGAAACCCATGATCAGCTCTAGAACCTTTCATCTATTTGTCATTTTTAAACAGTTTTCTAATTTGTATTCTCAACCTTGAAAAGTATAATTTTGATCTTTGCAAGAACTGCCTCCCCTCTAATTTAAAACAAAACCTGCTTCTTGTCTAGGCACAGTCCAAGTTCAGAATCCCCTTCAAATACATCTGCATAACATAGATCAAGCATAATTGGTCAGCTGTGTCTCTTGTTATTTTAAAAGTGTTGTTGTTACAGGTAATTAGGTAAAAGATGCTCCCATAATAAACAAATAACTAATTTTAATAACAAAAACATATTTACTATAGAGAATTGACAGGCTAAGATCAGTTACTTCATACTGCTTAACAATAAAAGAGAAACTGTCAATCATTTAGCTAGTACGGCAAAAAAATAAACTGTGATTGAGTTTTTAACCACAGAAAAATAACCTGAAAGTTTTAAGCCAGAGTTAACAAGCATTCTACAGCCACGCTGAGGCCTCCCGCAACTAAAACACACCTAAATAAATTCTTAATCCCAAGTAACCAGCACCAGTGCCTTCCAGAACAATGTCAGGAAACCGTAGTTACTTAGAATTATTAAAACACCAAACTTAGAGCAACTCAGACTGTCAAGAAACAACCGTGTTTTTAAAGAGGGAAGGTAGAAAATACCAAGCACTACAGAGTCCTCCATGCTGCTCATCCAACTTGCTGCATCCACCCCACGTCATGCCACTACTAACATTCAAATATAAAGACCACTATGAAATGCAGGTTTCTGCAGTCTTCCATAGTTAAAGATGAAAAATACTTCTCTAAGACAAGACTCCCTGCACACTATCAGCGAATGCTAACCTAGTGGACATGTTTAACGGGTACTACAAAAATTTATTCGGAAGCACTAACTATATAAACCATTATTATTTTTTCTTTTTAAAAAACCAAAACACCTCACTTTAATGGTGCAAGCCCGATCTGTAAAGTGCAACAGAATTAAAGATGTCTTCGTCACTCTCACAGGAGCCCTGGTGGTGCTGCCTGCTAAGCATCGGGTGGACTCGGCGCCCCACGCTCTGCAGGAGGAAAGGAGGCTGTCCGCTCTGGAAAAGGTGGACAGTCTCATTCTCGGGGGAAGGGGCACTGGAATGGACTGTGGTTCTACAACTCAGTCTTTTTCAATCATCTTATCGGCAGCTCGTACAATTCTTATCACAATCCATACATACATTGTGTCAAGCACATTTGTACATTTTCACAACTCAGTTTAAAGGCGATTCAACTGTGGGGGGTAAAAAAGTAAAGAAAATGGTCTCCAATTGATCGACTGTGGTAATGACTGCACAATTCTCAGTAAGACTAAACTATTGAATTGTATGATATGTGGATTATGCGTCAATAAAATGTAAAAGAAGAATTAATGTGGAAAATAATAGATAATATTTACTTATCCACAAAAACTGTTAATATTTTGGATATAGTAACTTGAGTAAAGTATTAAATAAATTTAATCTTTTTTAAAATAAAGGTACTACCAAAAATGCAACAACAACAACAACAACAAATGTATAGTCCCAGGAAACCCTTTATAGCAAGGTTGAGGAACTTCTTGACCCTGGTCCATCTAAGGCCCTAGAATTCATCAGTATCAGCCAACATCACATGCCTCACCAAAGAAATACAGGTGTAGCCATCACATTAGGGGTCAACTGATTAAATATTTGACCAGTATGGCCAGATAATGATGCTATAAATTCCCAAATGGCCTTTGACAGAAAACAAGGCTCCCCACCTCTGCTATCGGGCCACGTCAAGTCAGTGTCAACAGGTTTGTGTGTTTGTTTTTCATCGACAAAGATAAAAACACCTACAGGTATCTCCCACCTTTTCAAAGTTCACTTTATACCTTCCTCCTTCAGTTTTCAGAAAAACCTCCACTAGTTACCTGCTTTTGCTAACAGAAGGAAATCTGAAGAGGATTCTTACTTTTATGGAAAAAGATACGAAGCAAAACTAGCGTTCAGCATGGGTTTTGCAGTGAGCCTTTAGAGAGGCAGTCGCCCCTGCACAATGAGTGTGACGTGACACGCTGGAATTCCATGGGCTGCCTTTATTTCCCAGAGCTTGTAAGTTTTACGCCTTTGACAGGGAGGAGTCCTATCACATTTCTATTGCTTACACCACTTCCAACTTTCACATGTTTTACTCTCTGTATCTAAAAAGACCCTCCCACCAGTGGACCCTCCCTCGTGCTTTAGAATTTAAAATTTTAGACAAATCACTTCCATGTAGTGTCAGGGAACCAATAGGACGACTATCGCAGGTCACCTATCATGTGTCACCCCTTTTTATAGGCGCTCATAGTCAAAGGGTCATGATGGCTTATCTGAGTCTCAGAACTCATAGAAGCACAATTTCCAAAGGACTACCCCAAGCTAAAAATTGTCGCAGGCAAAATATTTGAAACTAAACAAATACAAATTCTAACATGGCAGACAGATGACTGGACCCCAAAATCTGTTCACACCTTTCTACCAAATAACAGAATTTTAAATGAGGAAATGAACTACTGGTTAAGACTCCCTTCTCAGGCTCCTTTGGAGCTGGTTGTGACCATCGCCTAAGTGACCGACATTAGGGTATGAAGCGGGAGTAGTCTGTACAAATTCCTGAAAGGAAAGGAGACTTCCCTCTCTTTCCTTCTTCTTACTGCGTGGAGTCAGACACCATGGCAACCACCTTGCATCAGAGCCATGGGGCAGAGTAGGACAAAGGAGCTTTGGTCTTAAGAGCTTCCAAAATACTTCTGTAATTCTATTTCTTCAAATTTCTGTCACAACACACAAATCTATATCCTAACTAATATATCTAACTAGACAAAGGCAAGTAAAAAAGTACTGCAAATAGGGTTCTAGTTCATACAAACACAGGTTTACTCAAACATAATGCATTTAAGCATGTCTCTGCGACCGACAGATGGCTGCAAACAAGTTCTCTCTGTAATGCAACTGTCTTAGTTTCTTTAGAGTGTCTGCAACAAAAAGAATTATTTTTTGTGAATGGGAAGAAATTATGTTGTATTCAGGGATAATATCAATTTTTTAACAAAACTCAAGAGGACACCTTCCCAAATCATTAGAACTTTACAACCAATTTACATGAATGCTGCCCCACGAAAAACACCAGTTTCAGATGGATCAAGCACTTTAGAGAAGGCCAAGAGGGTCTCAATTATGAATTCAAAGCACAGGTGCCACAGAAGGCTACGGCGATTACTTGTGCAGGCTCCAAAGGGATCACCTGGATAGACTTTTCTCAAAAGACAGAGGACAATGGTGAGGGCTGCGGTGCACTGACTACGTGCTATGGTTCTTCTAGCCAGTCCTGTCATTCCCACCAAATGACTGCGTTGGACATGCAAACAGGGAGTATGGATCTCAAACATTGCCATCCTGCAAGATTTTAAATGAGCTACCTCAGAAGCAGAAATGAGGAATCTTACTATCATCGAGGAAAAATAGCCAGGAGAGAACATGTCCTTTGGACTCCAAGTGCTTTGATCTAGGAGCCCAAGAGCTGTGACTCCAGAGGAGTGATAGTGGAGTAGCAGAGGAGGGCAACAGCAGGACCAAGAGACAGAACACTGGGCCCCTCGACCCAAGGAACAAGTCCAGCTGAGCGCCTTCCAGCAGGAGGGTCACTTGCTGAATGGGGAGCCTCCAGTTCCTTAATTGCTGACCCATGGAGTCAGAGCTGAGTGACTCTGAGCTAAGGCTTATGGCAGAGCGGAATGCCTTTTGGGCAGGTATCAGCAACACTCAGCTTTGTGACACTGCTCAAGCAGGACAGAGGACAAAGACCTCAGGGCTGAGAAGCGGAGGACCGGAGGGAGGCATACCTGTACGCACAGCTGAGATGACACTGTTCTGGATGAAAAACTGTAACGTAAGCATTGCTGGCGGTAAATTGTAACCTGTTAACTTCCTTCATAAATATTATAATACAGAATACTGTCTGTGAATTCAGTGTGGCCATTGCAATGAATTATCAAGTCCAGCAGAGAATTAAGAGCATGGAGGGAGAGATGGTGTCAAACTTGCTAAAGATGATCAGAAGAAGGTAAAGGTATGACTGACCTCCTCCCCCTCCTAAGAACCGGCCTTGGGCTGATGCTGAATTTGATTCTTCCGTTCCCCTTGTAGAGTCAGAGGAGGTCAGACATCACCCTCGTGACATTACTATAGGAGCTTACCATGAAGACTTTCAAAAACTGAAAATGCATCGGTGAGAAAAAGGCCAAGAAAGCTGTGCCAAAGAATCCTTTCCCACTGCACCGATGCACCTGCTCAAGCCAGGGCTGTCCTACGAGCGTTTCACTGAGAGACCTTAAGCCATCCACCCTGTAAGTCTGATCTTGCTCCCTCAGATGTCTTTTTCTTTCTAAAACTCAAAGACAATTGAAAAGAAACACAATTAGAGTTCTTTGAGGATGACAAAATGCATATTGGAGAATAGAATTTAGAACAAAAAATTTTTTTAAAGAATTCTTTAGAGAAGGGTTTCAGAAATGAAAAACATACCTTCAGAAGTATAGAGACTTCACATTTTGATATTTTTGCTAAATAGGTTAAAAGGTTCCTATGATTTTTTTTTAAGTTCCAATTATTTTTATAGCAATGTTTTACTTACCCTCATTAATGATTAATAATTCATATGACTGTTCCCTTATAGTGATGTAGGTTAAGTTCAGAGCATGTACAAACATATAATAAATGGTATGTTCTTCTTACATATTAAAAATCACATAGCAAATGCCATTAAATTTGGTCAATATGTCTAATTTTCTTAAGAATAAAAGTAGTGTTTCCCTGGAAATTCTGGAAATTTTAATGTGTATGTTCAGATTGAATGTTAAAATACTGCAATAACCTGCCAAGGAAAAGGGTTAAAAAAGATGAAACTTAAATTTCACATACGATTACAAAAACTGCGTGTATTTTAAGTTATACCATTATTCGTTGACTTTAACTTAAAACTATTTTCATCTTTTTCTTTTTAATCATTTTATTGGGGACTCATACAACACTTATCATAACCCATCCATCCATCCACTGTTAAGCACATTTGCACATTTGTTGCCCTCATCATTCTCAAAACATCTGCTTTCCACTTGAGCCCTGACATCAGCTCATTTTCCCCTTAAATCTCGTTTCTTCCAGATATAAATATCAAATCATAAAGAAAACTGTCAATATAAGCTCAATGTACAGTTCTACCAGTCACAATTGCCTTCACATTTTAAAAAAACTTAACTTATTCATGATTATGAAAAGTAAGAATTGAAGTTACCTGAGACTACGGTAAAAGTGAAGACTTCAAGGAAGGGAATGCTGGAGAGCTGAAAAAGAGATCATGGTTGAGTCTCCACCGTTCACAGGCTTCCGAAACACTCAACACCACCTTACTCACTCATGTCACCCAATGCCTGTCCAAAAACAACAACAGCAAAGAAGATTACTTATGAGAGAAAATTACTATATAAATACAGTATGGTAAAGTAGGTATAAATACTAAAGTGATCACTCTTGGTAAGCATTAAGCTATGCCTGAATGACTAATGTGTTGACTTATTTATTGGGAAAAAATAGTAGTAGTAAGTTGTTAATTGTAAAATAATAATGGCCTTAGTAGAATAATTTGGCTTTATCTAGAGTCTACAATTTCAGTAATATGAGACATTTTATGAAATTCAGTTTCAACCTTTAAAGGTTATGATCTTCAAAAGAGAAGCCGAAGAGGAAAGTTTTACTTGTTTTCTAAAATAAACAAATATGTGACCTTACACATAACAAAGAAAATTACAGCTACTCTCACTTAACTACTATATCAGATTATCCACCATTTCGCATTTACAATGACTTTGAGGAAAAAATTCATAAGTCACCTCCAATGGTCTGAGCCCCACACAGGTCACAGAGGGCATCGCGGGCCAGCGCAAATGACATACCCAAGGCGGCTAGGCAATAACTGAGCCACTGGGGCACAGCAGCCGACTGGCTGCAAGACACTTTGTCTCAATCATCCAACTATGAAAAACATGGGGTGATGGTGAAGTGATACAAGGTTATGAGCAGGCAGGGGGAAGCCAAGCAAGGAACCAAAGGAGCCAAAGAGCTTCACAGGAAATAGGAAGAGGCGTGTGAGAAGTAGCCTGTGCCAGGCTAGAGTAGATCTAGAACGAGTGGCATCGTCACTCAAGGCATGTGGCAGGCAAGCAGGCACAGGGGTCCCCTACCTAGGGTGTGCACCAGGAAAAGGCAGGTAACACACCACACCACCATTACTACTCCCACCCCTCTGCCAATGGCTCTACATTGCTGGGAGAAGGAGGCCTGCTATACTGCATACATACTGAAATTCGCTGGGGATATCTGATGGGCAACGAGTCACTAGGGGTGCAGGGGAGGGTAGAGAGAGACCAGTGCCACCAGTGCCAAAGACAGAGCACAGTCTTTGACTCTTACATGACACCAATTTTGCATAATGAATTGTGGGAAACATTTCTCCCAAGTTGTCTCCCCCAAATATATGCCAAACTTGGCTGCTTGTAAATAACTATATACTTGGAGATCATCAGAAGTAGATCAGGGGTTATTCTCCCAAAGGGTTATCAGCCATCTAGAGCAAGCAGTCACCACTGTTTATCCCACAACAAGTAGGACCCACTCCCTTCTGCTAAGTATAGTACTTGACTGTTTCCTTGAAGTAGACCCCAGAGAGGTCAAGCCCACCCAAGGATGACCACGGTAGGCCATCATGAATCTAGGGTCCGCCCTTCTTGTCAAATGTATGCCTCTAGTTCCTCCCCTTCCTATCACGTGTGCAGCCCTAGTTCATCCCCTTCCTGTTATGCCTATGCCCATTGTACATCCCCTTCCTATGTGTGTGCCTACTGTACTGCCCCTTCCTGTGACGTGTGGTTACCTGCAATCACACCTCCCGAAGTAGATATAACCCTTGGTTAGCAAGAAATGAGGTCCTCGAGCCTCCTGCCGGGTCTCCAGCCGGCTGCCAGGTCTTTGCCCTACCTCACCTCAGCCTGTGCGAACCTGGCTGGTAAGATCATGGCCGTCCAGGAGGTGAGCATGCTGCCATGAATTGTGTCCGACTCCATTATTTGACTCTCTCTCTTCCATCTCAGGCTCTCGATGACTATTATAATCTTTATGTATCTTAACTGTACAATTGTGCCTACTGAACCCGTGATTAGTGGTGGGGGGCTGGCTTCCCCTCCAACCACAATGAACTAGTCGCTGGAACCTAACTAACGATGTCATTAACTGAGAAGCGGATGTACTAACATTCAGAATGCATGTGTATTCATAAGAGAAAGACAAGAGCTATAAAAGCTTAAATGTTAATTTAAATACCTGAATACAGAAACATTAGCAAGGTGATCTTTGACAAGTTGAAAAAGTATATACCATATTCAAACAAAGAACAAGGCTGTACACATAAAGGAAACTTTCTGGTAGTATTTCTGAGCATAACAGATCAAAGAATCTGTGGCATTTTCTACTCTGGAGATATTTAAAAATACTAGATTCCCATCTAGCAAAAGCAGTTTCTACATACTCCTATGCAGGAAGCTTGGAGACCAGATGATATGTGAAATGTCCTATCATTTTTATATTAGTTTCCAAGGGTATAAAAGCAAGAAAAATAATCTTTCTTGTCTAGAGTAAAACAATAATTGCATCTTTGAACTTAAAATATTATATATTAAGTATATTTTACTTTTTACTTTTCAATATTGTGGGTCTATATTTTTTTTCCAAAAATTTACTATGAACTTTAAAATACAATAATTGGTCTCTATTCACCCAAAGAAAGGAGAGTCAAGAATAGGAAGAGGAAATGAATGTGTGGCTAATTATCTGTAAGCATAACTGCCTCCTTTGTCATGAGACCAAAAGGACTTAATAGTGCCTGCCTTCAATTTTTTAAATCATTTTATTGGGGGCTCATACAACTCTTATCACAATCCATATATCCATACACTGTGTCAAGTACATTTGTACATTTGTTGCCATCATCATTCTCAAAACATCTGCTTTCTACTTGAGCCCTTGGTATCAACTTCTCATTTTCCCTTCCCCCCCAATGAACCCTTGATACATTATAAATTATTATTATTTTGTCATGTCTTACACTGTCCGACGTCTCCCTTCACCCACTTTTCTGTTGTCCGTCTGCCAGGAAGGGGTCACATGCAGATCCTTGTGAGAGGCTCCCCCTTTCTACCCTCCCCCTCCCCCTTCTGATGTTGCTACTCACATTATAGGTCCTGAGGGGTTTATCTGCCTGGATTACCTATGTTTCCAGCTCTTATCTGTACCAGTGTACACCGCTGGTCTAGCTGGGTTTGTAAGGTAGAATTGTGATCATGATAGTGGGGGAGGAGGAAGCATTTAGAAACTAGAGGAAAGTTGTATGTTTCATCATTGCTATACTGCACCCTGACTGGCTCGTCTCCTCCCCATGACCCTTCAGTAAGGGGGTGTCCAGTTGCCTACAGATGGGCTTTGGGTCTCCACTCTGCACTCCCCCTCATTCACATGACATGATTTTTTTGTTCTTTTATGTCTGATACCTGATCCCTTCGACACCACATGATCACACAGGCTGGTGTGCTTCTTCCACATGAGCTTTGTTTGTGGCTCTATGTTTTTAATAAATTAGACTCTAATAAAGTTATTCACCCCTTAGTAACATTCCATTTCAAAATTGGCATGATATTCATGCATGGTCTATTTTTCCAAATAAACTTTTGTACAAAAATAAATAAAACGTGTTACTTCTTGCAACAGGATTAGACCAAGTATCTCAACCACAGTGAAATGAAAACACTATCAACAGCAAAATAACGAAGTAGGTGAATACTACGATTCTGATTTGTTTCAATATGTTACCTAAAATGCCCAACAATAAATTATGAGCTATACAAAGAAACAGGAATCTGGTAAACCTTACTACTGGAAACAGTAATCAGACAAACTCTATTTGAATTCCCTCCAATGTTGGTTTAAGCAAAGGCTTAAAGACAGTCATTAGATATATTTTAAAAAAAAAGGAAACTAAAATGTCAAACTAAAAAAATTATGACAACAACAAATCAACAACCAATAGAGATTTTCAATATGGGCAGAACTGTTTAAAAGAAACCAATGAAAACTCTTAGGTTGAAGAGTAGTGAAATAAAATGGAATGAATTTTTTACTAGATGGGATGAACAGCAAATTCAAGATGGCAGAAAAGGATTCTGTGACCTTAAAGGCAGGTGAATGGAAATGATCTGAGAAATACCCTTGCCAATATTTCCAGTCATTGAAGAAGAGAAGAAAAAGGTTAAAAAGAAGATGTTTACAAACAGTAGCAAAATTTTCCCATACTTGATTGAAAAAAAAAAAAAGCAAAATTTAAAAAAACTAATCTACAAAGCCTAGTAGCTCCATAAACCTGAAGCAGAAGAAATACAGAGACCCTCCCTTGACATACTATTGTCTTCAGAAGTTTGACATATTATAGTCTATAGACTATAATATGTCAAACTTCTGAAGACAAACAGGAGAAAAATGTGACGGCAGCAAGAAAAAATAGCTCAGTACATAGAACCCAGTAATACAATTAATGGGTGATTTCCATTTAGAAGCAACAGATTCAAGAAAGCAATGCAGTCATATATTCATAGTATCCAAAACAAAATTAAAAAAAACAGTTGTCAATCAAGAAAGTAACAAAAGTATCCTGGCAAAACAAAAGCATAATAAAGATATTATTCCCAAGTAAACCAAGAATGTGAGAAATTTTTTTAGTAGATCTGCCCTACAAATAATGCTAAGGAAAATCCTTCAAGCTGAAAGGAAATAAAACCAAATAACTCAAATACATATGAAACAATAAAAGAGCACCAGAAAGTGTAAATACGTGGGTTAATCTAAAGGGCTCTATAATTACATTTTCTAATTTCTTCTCTTACTTCTTTAAAAGACATACATGTCTTATAAAGAATCAAACAATGATGCATAAAGCAGTAACACTATATTGCTGTGTTAGTAACATTTTCTTTCTTCTTGAACTCTTTGATAGAGGTTCCTTCATCCCCTTGCTCCCTCATCCTACCCAGCGGAACCCTTACTATTAGGAATCTGTCCCCAGGAACCCTTACTATTAGGAATCTATACTGTAAGTAATGCTTTAAACTGTATACAAAGCATGCACCCAAAAATACTGACAATACCATTAAAAATGTTTTTAAACATAAGACCAATTATCTGTAAATACATTACTAACTGAATTAATTGTAACACAAAAATACTGAAAAAGTACATAGAATTAAGTGAAAATGGAAATGACATGAAGTGATTTTTTTAAAACATGCTGTAGAACAAGAGGTTTGGTGTGACCTCATTTGTATAAAGAATATGTAAACACAGGTGTGTGTATGTATTGTGTACACAGATGTATTCTTTCTTATGTGCAATAATTTGGGGCTATAAACACACACAAATAAGGAATGAGAATGGGAAATGCCTTGAATCTGACCACCCACTCTACTGTTTAAGTCTGTACTCATAATAAACTTAGGTGAGGAATGAGAAATGTCGGACATGACAATTACCAGAATAAATAGGGAAAAAATGAAATCCTAACATAAATCACTAAGATGGCTACTGATTTTACATCGTCAAGTTATATAAAAATTCTAAAAGCAATAAAATCACCAAGAAGCTTCAGAAATGCTATGATCAACACTAATTTACCAAGGGGTAAGTAACTGGCAGATAGGTGAATCCCTTGCAACCTGATGAGTAGCTTTTCCTTCCACTGAACTTGAAACAGACACGCAGTTTTAACATATGCACCAAGACAGGCCAGAAAGGAAACATCACCTGCCTTCCTAACTAGGGCCTAAAAAGTAGGATGAAAGTAATCCAGTTAAGTGAGGGAATATATAATGGACTTTACATGGAGGCATTACCTTTGACAGTGCACAAATGTCCCATCTGTAGTGAAACTGTGTTCCTTACGTGTCCCGTGGTGTCACAAGCACTCGGCTACTCTGGAAGGTGAGAGATTCCTCACAGATGTGAGGCAGGCTCTGGAGAAAGGTCCTTTGTCCCTTTCCTACCTCCAGCCCATTCCCTTGGTGATCGGCACATGGCGTGGCAGCTTGTCTTGCCAATCAGTGCTTCCTTGCCTAACCACCTTTTGAGATCTCATTAACCTAACAAAGAAAACACTGTTCCCAAATACTATTGCATCCACAGTATAGAACAGGATTCCAAGACCTATTTTAGGGGGGACACAATCCATAATAGTCTACATTTTGGCCATCCATAATTCATGCCCTTCCCACATGTAAAACACATACACCATACCACCATCCCAAAAGTCTTAACACAGTCCAGCATCATTTCTAACTCCAAAATCTCATTTTTGGAATCATCGAAATCAGTGCTTCTCAACCTTCCTAATGCCGCAACCCTTATGTTGTGGGAACCCCGGTCATGAAAGTATTTTCCTCATGTTGTGGGACCCCCAGACCATCAAATTATTTTCGTTGCTTCTTCATAACTGTCACTTTGCTACTGTTATGAATTGGGCGACCCCTGTGAAAGGGTCGTTTGACACACATCCCCTTCCCCCAAAGGGGTCGCGACCCACAGGTTGAGAACCGCTGATCTAAATCAAGTATGTGTGAGAGGCTGAATGTATTCCCCCCTTGCAATTTGCCTCAGCAATGTAACTGCCTTGAAAACTCTCTGGAACAGTGCTACTGGGTACCTGTGAGCGTGTCCATTAGTCAGAACAGGCAATCAACAACATGCTATTTACACACGATAGCCATGCCACATATAAAAACCTAAACCAAACCCACTATTGAGTTGATTCCAACTCAAAGTGACCCTACAGAAGGTGCCTGAGACTGTACGTCTGTACAGGAGCAAACAGCCTCATCTTTCTCCTAAAGAGCAGCTGGTAAATGTGAACTGCTGACCTTGTGGTTAACAGTCAATGCCTAAAGCACTGCCTACCAGGGTTATTCATGCCGAACATAGGTGGGTAAAATGGGGGAGAGGATTGTGTAGTAAATGCCACATGACTCAAAAGTATTGTGTTCACATTCAAGCATTTTGCCTGCTATAATTAAAAATTAAAAATAAATAGCATTGGAATACCTCTATAAAATATGTCAGGCAAACGCCCATCCCGAAAGGTCACTTGAATGAATTTCAAGGCTGCAGATTCCTCCTTTAATCCTACAAAACAAAAAAACTCAGGTGAACCTCCAAAAGAATCAGGATTAGATCTCTCCTTGTCAAGTAAAATAGTTAACTTTGAAATGTGTTAAACCTAACAAAAGTCTGTCCATGGTAGATAATGTGACATCAAATAAAATTAGCCAGTCCAACTGAAATGCCCTATCAGTCTTAACTGATATCACAAAGAAAAAATGACTCATATACTAATTAGAAATTTTCAAGTTTAACTTCTTGTTCAGGGTTAAAATATCTTTAAAGAAAACTACACTTTTCTTTATTAAAATATGAAGAACATCACAAAGTGTGTTTCATTAAAGTCCTATTTCTTACAAAATAAAATCATAGATTAACCATTACTACTTTTTTCTGTAAAATACATAACAAAATTGCACCATTTTAGCCATGTTAAATGTATGTATTGCAGAATTACATTAACAGTATTATACAAACATTACAACTGTCCATTTCCAGAAGTGTTTCATCAACCCAAAGAGAAACCCAGTGTTACTTAAGCAATAGTTGCCCATTTTCCCTACATCCCAGACTCTGGGAACCCTAATGAACTTTGATCTCTATGATTTACAGGTTATACCATCTCATCCAAGTGGTATCATTGTTTTTTGTAAGATGTATTTCTCTCCTTGTAAATGGCATTTCTTCCCTTGTATATGAAATAAAGGAACTATATAATGAAATCTAAATGATCAGAAACCAAGAAATATTTATACTAAAAATTTTTTAAAGCAGTTCCTGTACCAGCCTTACATTTAGAACTAATTTAGTATTGTGCAAGTCAATAAAAGCTCCAGTTATAAAAGAACGATGGAAGGAAATTTAAATCATTAGAAAATAATCAGAATTTTAAAAAAGTAAACACTCACCAAGTACATGAACTCAAGGTTGTACTTACATAATTTTATCCAGGAATTAACCCTGACAATCTTCCTAATAATGCATTTTCTAGTCTTTAGCTGGTCGGTAAGTTGTCATTTAACTATTTATGGATAAAACATGTATTGGAAGCATTTATTTCTACTAAGCTCTTAGCTATCCCCAACTCAAAGTTTTAAAGTCAAGCATTCAAAGAGAATACCATTACTCTCAATTGAGTAAAATTACATTTTAAATATCTATGGCTGTACAATAGAACCAAAAGATCTTAAAAGGTCATAAAAATTTCATCTGAAAGTATTGTTAGCTGCTTTCAAATCCATTCCAACTTATAGTAAGCAATCCCATATCCAGCAGAATGAAACCCTGCCCAATACCATTCCACAATCACTGCCATGGTTGAGCTCCTGTTTACAGCCTCTTTCATCTATCATGATGCAATTCTCTCACAACTGGTCCCCCATAACGTGTCCAAAGCGTGTGACGCATACTATCCTTGCTGGCCGCACTTCTCCCAGCACAGGACTGCTCATTCTTCTGGCAGTCCACGGTATAGTCGATTGTCTCTGCCAACATCACTACTAGAACCTCAATTCTTTCCCAGTTTTCATTACTCAGCTTTCACATGCAAATAGGGATGACTAACATTACCATGGTTTTGGTTAGCTGTGCCTTAGTCCTCAAAGTGACATCACTCTTAGCCACTACAAACAAGTCTTTGCACAAATGTATTGCCCTTGATTTCTTGGTGGCTGGTCCATATATGTTGATTACAGATCCATGTAAAATAAAGTCCCTCAATCTTTTCTCTACGTACCATGATTTTCTAACCTGATGTCTTTGCATATTTCATTTTATTATTCTACTTTGTCTTCTCAAGCTCCCCTTTGAAATTTTCTATTCGTTCCCTCACTTCCTCATTTCTTCCACTTGCCTTAGCCACTCTAATTAAGAGCACGTTTGTTTCTTCAAACATTCACTTTGATCCTTTCTTTCCTGTGACCTTTTGCTTCTTTCAAGAATGATATCACTGATGTCCTCTCAAAGCATGCTGAAAACCAGAAATAACAAACTCACTGCCATGGAGTCGATGCCAACTGGTAGTAACCCTACAAGGCAGGACAGTACTGCCCTCTTTGAGTTTCTGAAACACTATGGGAATAAAACGTTTCATTCTCCTTCTGAGGAACCACTGATAATTGTAAACTGCCAAACAGGTGCGTCTCGGTACAATGCATAACCACTATGCCATCAGCATGCTCGGTGTTTCTTAACACTGAAAACACTAAAAAAAAAAAAAAAAAAAAAAAAAAAAAAAAGCAAGCCTTCAGTTGCAATACTGAAAGATTCTATATGGGAAAATATTAAATGATGCAGGAAGCATTAAAAAAAAGATGGAAAAAATACAGAGAGTCACTGTACCAAAAAGAACTAGTTGACATTTTACCATTTCAGGAGGTAGCATATGAGAAACGATCAACAATACTGAAGGAAGAAGTTCAAGCTGCACTGAAAGTAGTAGGCAAAAACAGGGTTCCAGAAATTGATGGAACACCCACTGAAATGTTTCAACAAGCTGGTGAAGCACTGGAAGCACTCTCTCATCTATGCCAGGAAAAGTGGAAGACAGTACTTGGGCAACTGACTGGAAGAGATCCTTATTTGTGCCCATTCCGGATAAAGGAGAGCCGACAGAAGGATCAAATTATAGAGTAACACTGACAGGGAGCTGGCAGAGGTTCAGGCCAGATTCAGAAAGTGACATGGAATAAGGGATATCATTGCTGATGTCAGATGGATCTTGACTCAAAGCAGAGAACACCAGAAAGATGTTTATTTGTGCTTTATTGACTGTGCAAAGGCTTCCAACTGTGTGGATCACAAGAAAGTACAGGTAGCCTCGAGAAGAATGGGAATTCCAAACCACTTCATTGTGCTCATGGAGAACCTGGACATGGATCAAGAGGCAACGATGCAAACAGAACAAAGAAATACTGCATGGTTTAAAACAAGGAAAGGTGTGCATCAGAGTTGTATCCTCTCACTACACTTAATTCACTCTGTATGATGAGCAAATCATCAGAGAAGCTGGATTATTGTGAAGGCAGCATATGAACTGGAGAAAGGCATATTAACCTGTGATACACATGTGACACAACCTTACTTGCTGAAAGAAGGACTTGAAGCACTTGCTGATGAAGATCAAGAATTGCAGCCTTCAATATGGATTACAATTCAATGTAAAGACTAAAATCCTCAGAATTGGACCAGTAGGTAACATCATGAACAAAGAGAAAAGCCTAAAGTTGTTAAGGATTTTTGTCCTACTTGGAACTACAATCAATGCTCATGGAAGCAGCAGTCAGGAGATCAAGTGCGGCACTGCATTAGGTAAATCTGCTGCACAAGATCTCATTAGAGCATTGAAAATGCAAAGATGTTACTTTGAGGACTAAGATACACCAGGCACAAGCCAAGGTATTTTCAATTACCTCATATGCATGTGAAAGTTGGACACTGAATAAGAAAGAAGTATTATCAATGCATTTGAATTATAGTGCTGGCAAAGAATATTGAAAGAATCATGAACTGCCAAAAGAGCAAACAAATCTGTGCAGGAAGTAATACAGCCAGAGGGCTCCTTATAGGCAAGTATGGCAAAACTTCATCACCCATACTTCGAATATGTCAAGAAGGACCAGTCCCCGGAAAAGAACATCATGCTTAAATGGGCTCACACACATAGGAACAACTGAGAAGATGGCACAGGACTAGGCAGTGTTTCATTCCATACTACACACGGTCGCCATGAATCTGAATCAACTCAAAAGCACCTAACAACACGGCTTTGTAGCAAGATTTTTTACTTACCCTCTTAGCTACTCTACATGTAGGAGCATGCTTCAGAGCTTTCTAATGCCACTTTCCTTTCTTTCCACTGCTTGCTTCATGTCATTCTTGTCACTGTTTCATTCTTGATGCCATCCCATTGCTCATAAGATCCTTTGGTCATTAGTGTCTCAATGCATTGAATCTAGAGTTGTTCTCTCAATTCAGGTTGGATATACTCAAGGTCATACTTTGGCTCTCATGGATTTAGTTTTCCACTTTCAACTTGAACTTGTCTATAAAGCAACTGGTGGTCTGTTCTGTAGTCGGTCTCTGGCCTTCTGGCTGATGGCACTATGCTTCTCTACAGTCTATTTCTACACATGTAGTAAATTGGATTCTTGGTATTCTTTGTAATGAGATCCAAGTGTTTAGTTATCATCAGATTGTTGAGAAAACATTGTTTCCAATGAATTGGTGATTGGTCATGCAAAATTTTACCATGTGATCTCCAGCATCATTTCTATCACCAAGCCATATTGCCCAAGTACTGATCCTCCTTCATTTCTAAGCTTTGTACTAATCACTAGTTATTATCAATGAATCTTATCTTGATTGCATGTTGGATTAATTTAATATGACTCAGTCTAATTAACTGATGTCTAAGTTATTTACTGGTGTCTTATAAGCATTTGTGTATTATCTGATCATTGATAGTGTTGTACTTCAGGATAAATCTTAAAACTTTCTCTTTAATCATTTTATTGAGAGCTCTTACAGAGATAACAATCCATAATTCAATTAGATCAAGCATAATTATACAATTGCTGCCACCATTGGTTTTCTTTTTCCTTTTTTTGGTATTTTATTTATTTGTTAAATAATTTTATTGAGGACTCATACAACTCTTTATCACAATCCATACATACATCAATTGGGTAAAGCACATTTGCACATTAGTTGCCCTCAACATTCTAAAAACATTTGTTCTTCAGGCATCAGCCTCTTATTTTCCCGCTCCCTCCCCAATCCCTCCTCCCTCATGAACCCCTGATAATTTATGAATGACTATTTTGTCATATCTTACAGTGTCTGACATCTCCCTTCACGCACTTCTCTGTTGTCCATTCCCCAGGGAGGCGGCTATATGTAGATCCTTGTAATCGGTTCCCCTTTCCACCTCACCCTCCCAGTATCACCACTCTCAGCACTGGTCCTGAAGGGATCATCTGTCCTGGATTCCCTGTGTTCCCAGTTCCTATTTGTACCAGTGTACATCCTCTGGTCTAGCCAGATTTGTAAGGTAGAATTGGGATCATGATAGTGGGGGTGGAGGAAGCATTCGGGAACTAGAGGAAAGTTGTTATGTTTCATTGTTGCTACACTACATCCTGACTGGCTTATCTCCTCCCCAAGACCCTTCTGTAAGGGGATGTCCAGTTGCCTACAGATGGGTGTTGGGTCCCCAATCTGCCCCTCACTCACAATGATTTGATTTTTTGTTCTTTGATGCCTGATACCTGATCCCATCAACACCTCGTGATCACACAGGCTGGTGTGCTTCTTCCATGTGGGCTTTGTTGCTTCTCAGCTAGATGGCCGCTTGTTTACCTTCAAGCCTTTAAGACCCCAGACGCTCTATCTTTTGATACTCGGGCACCATCAGCTTTCTTCACATTTGTTTATGCACCCATTTGTCTTCAGTGATCATGTTGGGAAGGTGAGCATCATGGAATGCCAGTTTAATAGAAAAAAGTGTTCCTGTATTGAGGGAGTACTTGAGCCACCATCAGTTTTCAAAACATTTTCTTTCTCCTTGAACTCTTTGGTATCAGCTCCCCTTTATCTCCTTCCTCCCCCACCCAGGAACCCTTATTATTATGGTATATATTATTATTGTTTTTATACCTATTATTTGGAGGGGCATAGCTTATACTATACAATGTATCCATCCACCTACAATTCTGTTATTCGCTCCCCTCAAGTGGGGTTATACAATCATCATTGCTATCAGCTCACCCTTCCCCCTTATCTCCTCTTCCTATACCCTCGGGGAATCATTACTCCTATTACGATTTCTGAAGGGTTCTCTTTCTTGGCTTTCATTCATCGAAAGATTTTATTATCCAAATGAACATATGCAGGTCTAACAAGATCAATGAGGTAAAACTAAGACAATAGTTAGGGGAGGAAATATTAAAGAACTAGGGGATAGTTATGTTTCGCCAATGCTATACTCCACCCTGGATATGCCATCCTTCCCATGTGGACCTTCTGTGAGGGACTGCCCAAGTATTTGGGTCTCCCCTTTGTCCACACACGCTCTGTCACGTAAATCTGATTGCTTTTGAAACTTTCTTTTGATGATGTGACCTCATTCCTCTTTAACTTGTCATCCCCTGTAAAGTAGACCATATGATTGTTTATTTCTGAATGGGCATCGCCAATTCATTTCAGCTCCTTAATGCCTAGAATGTCAATATTCATTGTGTTCCATTTCACTTATGACAGCTTCCACTTTTCCAAGATTTGTACTTTTGTACTTCATATATAACTCTTGTAACTTTTTCTTCTCATTCTGAATTGTGCCTTATCAAGAGATTTACTGCATCTAAGACCAACTTTTACTTTGAGGAGGTAGCTTTTGTTCAGTCTCATTTTGAGTACCTTCTAAGCTGAGAGGCGCTTCTTCAGGTGTCTATCAGTCAGTGGTCTACAGCCACTCATTATTTTCTTTGGCCAATTTTTTCAGAGTATCAGCTCCTCCCTCCTTCCTAGTCTGGAAGCTCCACTGAAACCAGTCTACCATAGACAACTCTGCCAGTTTTGAAGTAACAGTGGCATTGGGTCTAGCCACTATAGTATGACAAAATGACAGATGAGTGGTACGCTTATAAAAGACACTATTAAAAGGAAGAAATATAATGCAATACTATATCTGCATTACACTGCTAATTTCTATTCAGTTTTCTTCACTGGATATAATTTTTAGAATTCCTAACATACATGCAGGAATAAAATTGGTGGGAGGGAGCACTACAAATTATATCATTTATTATTTAAGGTTTTTAAGTTGATATAAATGTAAAAATTTAAGGGACTTGAATTTCCAGTCCAAACAAAGCACTCATGTGTTTGCCCCTGTTCTTCCTCGTTTGTGGAATCAAACAACAAACAACCCAGGGAAAGCTCCAAAACATGCTTATCTAGCTACAACAGAACCATCTGTGTTAAAAGTTTTATTGATAATAAGTACTTCTAAAACAGGCCATATACTGGATTAAGGCCCAAGATATGGAGAAATATACCATCAAAGCTACCAGACGTACCAGAAGAAAGCCACAGAGCTCTAGGATCTCCTAACTATCAACCTAGAAACACAAGTCCAGAAAAATATATCCCTTCTAGAGATCACTCTCCTCATTTTCTCAGCTTGAGACTCCCCTCTGCCATGAAGATATGCCAAACCAAGTAGGAAGATCTAGTCAGAGGTATCTAGCCACAGAAAATAAATGAATTTGGAGATTCTCTTAATTCCTAAAAGTCAAGATTCCTCTGAAAACTAGCTGGCTATGGAGCATGAGATGGGCTAGAGGATCATGTGAGAGACCAGCAAGATCCAAGTCACTACCTGTTGTTGCTGATGATGTTTTGTTAGGTGCCATCGAGACAGTTCCAACCCATAGCAACCATATGCACAACAGAAATGAAACACTGCCCAGTTCTGCACCCCCACAACTATTCCAAAGCCTAAGCTTATTGTGCAGCTACTATATTAATCCAAAAGAAGATCCTCATCTTTTCCAATGTCCCTCAACTTTACCACGCATGATGTCCTTCTACAAAGACTGGTGTCTCTTAACAACATGCCCAAAGTATTTAAGACAAAGTCTCTCCACCCTTGCCTCTAAGAGCACTCTACCCATACTTCTTCCAAGACACATATATCTGTTCGTCCTTTCAACAGTCCATGGTACTTTCAATATTCTTCTCCAACACCACGATTCAAACACATCAATTCTTCTTCAGTATTCAATGTCCAACTTTCACCTGCATGAGGCAACTGAAAATACCATGGCCTGAGTCAGGTGCATCCTAGTCCTCAAAGTAACATCCTCTAAAGAGCTCTTCTAAAGTTTGTTCTAATAGTGTGGCACTGTATGATAATCACCTTCCTGACACGACTGCTGAAGACACAATGAGTCCATAAGCAAATGTGGTGAAGAAAGCTGAAGGAGCCCAGCTATTAAATATATAGTGGCTGGCGTAGTAAAGGCTTGGGAAGCAACAAAGCTCACATGGATAACAGCACACCAGTCTGTGTGATCATGAGGTGTCAACGGGAAGAGGTATCAGAAGTTCAAAAACACGCAGTCAACTTGATGTATGGCACTAATGAACCACATAATTATCTACTTCTTTAATATTTCCTCCCCTTACTATTAAGGCTGCTATTTGTTTTACCTCAGTAATCACATTAGATTTCTGTATGTTTGTTTGTAAATTTAAGATTATTCAGTACAAGAAAGTCAAGATAAAAAAATTTAAAAAAAGAAAGTCAAGATCAATAACTCTTCAGCTACAGTAACAGGAGTAATGGTTCCCTGAGGGTCCAGGAAGAGGGGGAGGGTAAATGGAGAGCTAACAGCACGGACGTTTGTATAACTACTTGATGGGATTCTACAACAGAATTGTATGTGAATGGATATATCGAACTGTGTAAGATCTGCACATGAAACTATTACAAATAAGTTAAATAAGGTGCTCTCGTGCAGATTTGCCTAATGCAACACAGAGGAAACCCATAATGCAAGCGCAGAGTCCCTGCGTAGTTGAAGCTTCCAGTGGCTCTTCTCTGACCAAACTCGAAGGGTAGGAATAGCCGTGTTATCAGTGTTGTAGACTCTGATAGGACACGTAATTGGGTTCAAATACATCTTGTTCGAGCTCCTTTCTTTCCCATTTACAGATTTTGTTATTACTATATTTTTAATAAAGGAGAAATACACGTGAATTAAGCCTCTGGTAAATCCTCTCTGAACATAGACTAGGGTTGTGAACAGTCACACTCTCATGCAGAGTACAACAGAAAGTGAATTTTGGCAGTTGTAATTAGGTTAAAACTTAACATTTTATCTTCCTGCTGACCCCATTTTAAAGTTGTTCTAGTTTTTAATATTGTCTTTCTTTTCATATGAGGTTTTTCTCTATTTTATTTTGTTATTGTTGTTAGGTCTTTTGTATTTTCTTTTAGTAGGTTTTCAGGTATATGAAAACCAGGATGGGTGAATTCATAGAGAAAGTAACTGGATTAATGATATCTGAGAGGTATGGCAGGGGAAGCTGGGGTAAAATGGGAGGTAATATCAAGGAGTAGAAGAAAGAAAATGTTCTAAAATGGACAGTGGCAACAAATGTACAACTAACTCTTCTTGATATGACTTAAATATTGAATTGTATGATATGTAAATTATGTCCCCAATAAAACTTTTTTAAAAAGAAACAGAGAATGGGGCTAAAAAATTATTTGATAAAATAATGGCTTGAAATATCACTAATTTGGCAAATGAAACAAACTTATAAAGCTGAGTGAGCCCCAAACAAGGTAAATTCAAACAACTCCAAACAAGCATATGATAATTTAAGTTTCAAAAACTAAAGACAACAAAACAATAAACTGTACGGTAAAATAAAGACAAAGAAAGGCTCTTAATTTAGAAATGTTACGGTGAGGTTACTCTACCCGGTGCTTATTCTCGGGAGATAAGGACGATACAGGTCCCACAGCAATGGGTGGTGTAGAAGTCAGGAAAAGTAACACTTGGGGTCTAAAGGTCTTGCCTCAAAACTTGTAGTGGTCTCACTGAGGAGCCAGCTAAGTCCACACAAGAAGTGGGATCCAAAGACTGGAAACGGTGAGATCTAAACCAGGAGGAGGCAATAGTACCAGTGGCTTAACTCAAAAACACTATAAGTAATTCAACATAGAAGACTAAAATATGTTCAAGTAGCCTTCATGAAGATAACAGAAAAGTAATAAAATGGTAGATTTAAGTGTAAACATATATCAATAATTACCAAAAATGTAAATAGTCTAAATAAACCAATCAAAAGACCAATTGGCAAACTGAATTAAAAATACATGACCCAACAATATGATGTTTAGTAATAAACATCAAATTTAGCAGCATGTGTAAGTTGAAAGTGCTGAAAAAGACAAAAGGATTAGAAAAGAATAAATAATCTATATTGATAACACAATCAAACAATAGGGCTTAAATGACATTCAGGTAAATAGAATACAAAATCACCAAGAGCAGAATATACATTATATTCTCAGTGTTTATTGCACATTCTCTAAAGCAGATCATGCCCTGGGTCATTAAAAAAAATCTCAACAATATGAAATCAAACAGACTAGAAATCAGAACAGTCAATGGCAGAATCTCTGAACACATGGAAATAACACACAGTTAATTAAAAATAATCCATGAGCCAAAGAGAAAGCCTTAAAGAAAAATAAATTTAAAATAAATAGGCATGCTTACAGGTAATATTACAATACACCTAATGATAAAAAAAATCTCTTTTCTCCCTAAGACGAAGAACAAGATAAAACTGAACCTAATGCTGCAGTTCTGGTCAGTGTAGTAGGGCCAGAATGGGAATAAAACGTATTCAGATAGAAAAGAAACAAAACTGTTCTTATCTTCAAGTGATTATCTATGCAGATAGAAAAAATACAGCCAGAATGCACCTTAGAAATGAGCATGCTGAGATTCCATCTCAGGTACTTTGGACATGGTACCCGGAAAGACCAAATCTGGAAGCGGATACCATCCTTCATAAAGCAGAGGGGACGCGAAAAAGACAAAGAGCTGTGCAAGAAGACTTTGTTCTAACAACCCAGCATTCTCACCCTCCCAACACTATCGCTGAAGACAAAATGGGTGCATAAGCAAACGTGGTGAAAAACTGATGGTGCCTACCTATCAAAAGATATCCTGTCTGCTTGAAGCGAAACAAGAGGCCATCTAGCAGAGAAGCAGCAAGTCCACATGGAAGAAACAAACCAGCCTGTGCGACCATGAGGTGTCAACACATGAGGGATCAGGTAACAGGCATCCGAAGACCCAAAACAAACAAAATCATATTGTTGAGAACGAGGGGAGTTGGAACAGAGACCCAAAACCCATCTGTAGACAATGGAACATCCCCTCACAGAAAGGTCACAAAGAAGGGATGAGTCAACAAGGGTACCGTATAGCACCGCTGAAACACAATATTCCTCTGGTTCCTTAAGGCTTGCTCACCCTCTACTATCATGACCCCAGTCTTGCCTGTCACTGAGGGCTAGACCAGTGCATGTACACAGGTACAGAAAACAGATAGAGCTCATGACACACGGAATTCAGGAACAGTTATGGGAGTAGTGATACCCGGAGTGTAAGGAGGTGGGAAGAGGAGGGGAGGAAGGGGGAACCAATTGCAAAGATCAATACATAACCACACCTTCCCCCACCCCGGGGTGGGCAAACAGAAACTGTGGAGGATGGGAGACACCAGTTGGTGTAAGATATGAAAATAATTTCTAATTTACCAAGGTGTCACAAGGACGGGAGGAGGGTAGGGAGGGGAAAAGGAAGAGCTGATACCAAGGGCTCAAATAGAAAGTAAATGTTTAGAAAATAATGGTGGCAACATACATAAGCTTGATATAATTGATGTATGGATTGTTATAAAAGCTGTAAGAACCCCCAATAAAATGACCTTTTAATAAAGTTTTAAAAATTTTTTTTAAATAAAAAGAGCATGACAGGATGGATTGACACAATGACTCAAGCATGAGCAATATCGTGAAGTTAGTGCAGAACGGGCTGTTTTGTTCTGTTGTAGCCAGGGTCACTAAGAAACAACTCAATCGTACCTAACATCGATGCGGAAAACCCCAAGATATCTACCTGAGGGAAAAAAGTCTGTGTTGCTTCCAAGCTGTTCTTTCAAAGCACGGCATGGTTCTACTGGATGCGCTTTTTCCTGATCAGTCAAGAACCCAAGACGCAAATTTCTCAGAGACCTTCTCATTCACAAATCTCCCATTAAAATTTGCTGAACTGAGCTCCAAGACAGTCCAGATAACGTCCCCGTCTCTTCAGTGGTCTGTCGTCTGTCTTCAAGCACAAGCACAAGTGCAAGAATTTTGTCGACATTTTCATTGACGAACATCCAGAATGAGGTTCGTCATCAATCGACATTCACCTTTTTTTGAAACAAGAAAAACACTCATACACTTGTGTTCAACATCGCAACAGTTTCTGTGGCATTTTTCCAAGCAGGAAACAAAATTTCACAGCCTCATGCTGTCCTCTTAAATCGGCCATCACAAATACAAGGTTTGAGTATTCACTAGAACCAGAGAGAACCTTCCCAGGTGACACCACTGTGCACTAACGCAAAGCAAGTTGCTTGATGTTTACCTAGATGCTACCCTGGCAGGAGCTTTTGTCTGGTTGTTGTTGTTGTTGTTTTTTGGGGGGTGCCTACCCCTTGTAGTTCAAATGCATTGATTGTCCTTCAGGCTTCCTTATTCAATGTCCTACTTTCACACTTAGATTGTGTCTGGTGCCCCTTAGCCCTCAACATAACATCTTTGCTGTTCAGTGCCGTGAAGCGGTCTTGTGCAGATTGACCCAATGCCGTGCCTCATTTGATCCCTCCACTGCGGCTTCCATGAGCACTGCTTGTGAATTCAAACAAGACGAAATCCTTGACAACTTCTATCTTTTCTGTTTACCATGATGGGTCCAGTTCTGAGGATTTTGGTCTTCTTTACATTGAACTGTAATCCATATTGAAAACTGCAATCTTTGCTATTGATCAGCAAGTGCGTTAAGTTCTTACTTTCAGCAAACAAGGTTGTGTCATCTGCATGTTGAAGGTTGTTAGTAATAAGCTTTCTTCCAAACCTAAGGCCACATTCTTCTTCAGATAAGCTAACTTCTCTGATTACTTGCTGAGCAAAAGACTGAATAAGTATGGTGAGAGGATATAACCCTAATGCACATCTTTCATTTTAAACCAAGCAGTCTCCCCTTATTCCACCCACACAGCTGCCTCAGGAAGATCCTTGTACAAGCTTCCCCATGGCACAATGAAGTGTTCTGGAATTTCCATTCTTCTCAAAAGTTATCCACAGTTTATTATAATGCACACAAATGCCTTAACATAGTAAATAGAACACAAGTAAGCATCTTGTATATTCAGCCTTGAGCCAAGATCTCTGAGGTCAGCAATGATTTCCCTGGCTCCACATCTTCTTCTGAATACTACCGCTGAGCAACAATACAGAAACCATGGACACACAGCAAGTTAGGTGACTCTAGTAATCGACAAAGGAACAACGGTGCTATCGAGGCTATTCGTTGGACTGCGGTCCACAAGTTCCAAACTGTGAAGCTACCAGCTGCTACTTGGCAAAAAGACGGCCTTTCTGCTCCTGTAAAGAGTCCGTCTCAGAACCTCAGGGGGCAGTTCCACCCTGTGCTTTAGGGTCACCATGAGTTGGCACCACTTGACGACAGTGATGTCATTTGATTTGGTTTGGTTAGGCTAGGCTATCGATACACAACAATTTAGGTGACTCTCAGAGAATTTTGTGGGCAAGAAAAGACAATGACCAATGAATGCATACTGCACTGATTTATATAACACTCTTCAAGTGACAGTTTTCAGCAGAGCTTCCTAAGAGCATACTCGGAAGATGCAGGCTTCTCCGCTTCTGAGGGATTAGCCATTGCACACCTTGTGCACGGCAGCAAAGCACTGCTGGGTACAGGGCCAGAAAAGGAGCCCCTCAGGCAGGAAGGCACTCAGAAAGGACTGGGAAAGAGCCTCCTCCTCAACACAGTCGATCCAAATAATACAGAGAAGTAAAGCTTCCGGATCTTATTTTGCTACTGGGGCATGGCTCAGCATGAGGGAGGAAAAAGCTACAAACAGCTGTAATAATTAGAATGTGGAATGTACAATGTGTGAATCTAGGAAAATTGAAGTTATCAAAAATGAAATGGAATGCATAAAGTGAGCTGAAATGGGCTGGTATTGGCCATTTTTAATCAATTATATGACTTACCATGCTGGGAATAACAAATTCAAGAGGAATGGCATTGCATTTATGGTCTAAAAGAACATTTCAAAATCCACCAAGTACAATGTGATATGATAATATCTGCATACAGGGAAGTCCAGTAAATACAACTATGAATCAGCTTTTGCACCAAGTACTACAGCTAGCAATGATGAAATTAAAGAATCTACCAACTTCTTAAATCAAGGTACATTAATAATTACTAGTGACAGAAATACTGAGGTGAGAAGCAGAGGAAGAAATAATAGTTGGAAAAGATGGCCTTGGTGAGAGAAACAAAGCTGGAGTTCATCTGACAGAATTTTTCAAAAGCACTAACTTCACTGCAAATATCTTTTTTCAACAACATAAAGGACAACTACACATACGGACCTCTTCAGATGGAATGCACAGGAATCAAACTGACCACATCCGTGAGAAGACATGATGGAGCTGCTAAACATAAGCCAAAACAAGGCCAGAGGCCAACTGCAGAACAGACCATCAATGCAAGGTACACATGAACAAGTTCAAGTTGAAACTGAAGGAGAGTCAGAATACAACCTTGAGTATATTCCATCTGAATCCTGAGCCCATCTCAGTAACAGATTTGATGATGCATTCAACACTAATCCCAGAAGACCTGGGATATGATATCAAGAACATCACGTATGAAGAAAGCAAAAAGGTCATTAAAAAGGTGCGTGCTAGAGCAAAGTGAGTTTGACTATAAGAAAGGACTATAAAGGAACCTCTTAGCGAAGGCATGTCTGTATTTCCCCTGCACCCTGCTAGTGATATACAACAGTGTTGCAGGTTGCTACCATTACTCTGTGTTATTTCTAACAAAGGGGTCTCTCTGTGTTACTTCTAACAGCAGCACATGAATCTACATTTTCCTCAAGCTAAAATGTTGAATTTTAAAAATAAGGAGAAATGAATGAAAATTAAAACATAGCATGTAAAACATGTGGGATGCTGGTAAAGTAGTACTTAGAGGGAAGTTTATAATCCTACACTGCTTACTGAGAAAAGGTCTCAAATCAATAATTCAAATGCCTACTTCAAGAAACTACAAAATGAACTCAAAAGAAATCTCAGAATTAAAATCATGCTGCTGCTGTCAATGAATCAGTTCTAACCCATAGCAACCTGATGCACAAGAGAAATCAATGAGCCTAAAGGAGGAAAACAATAAACTAGTTATAAAGAGAATGAACAAAAATGTTTAAGATTTTAATATGATAGGTTAAAAAAGGAACCAAATCCTCAATATCAAGAATTATATAGTGGGTAGCACTAAAGATTCTGCAGTAAATAAAAAGGTAATCCTCAGGGTAGAGGTGAAGGGGGATGGTGAGGTGAAGCAATAGAATAGAACATGGGTTCCCAAACTTATTTGGCCTACCATTCCCTTTTCAGGGGGGAAAAAAATTACTCCGCATCCCCCTAGCAATTAAAAACGTTTATACTATGGCCTACGATCCAGGATAAGTGTAGGTGGCCTGCTTTTGCAGCCCACAGCATCCCCCACCCCAATAGCTCCAGTGCCCCCAGGCAGGACAGTACCTACTTTGGGACAGTCGGCTAAAGGTAGACAGGTGATAACTTGAGTGACGGGGAAAACAAGTATTCTACAAAAGGGAGAAGAGAAATCAAGGGGGGTGGAGGTAGGGAACAAGCTACTGGGAGGTTTCACAAGTAATGTGAGTTGCTGAAATCAAAATTAATTATCTGAAATAAAAAACCCCACCTAATTCACAACAAATAACAAATAAAAGGGTAATCTTACAAGAAAACCTAGGAGTAATGCTTTGAAATCTAGTTTTCAACAATGGATTCTCAGGGGCGGAGTTAAAAAAATGGATTCTCAATCCAAAAGCACAAGCAACAAAAGACAAAAACAGATAAATTGAAGTTCAACAATGTATCAGCTATTGTTCATTAAATGATATTATAACAAAAGGAAAAGACAAGCTACACATTGGAGGGTCCGTGGCAGGAGATACATATCTGCAAAGGGTTTAATATTCAGGCCACGAGAACAACAACTGAACAGAAAGACCAACAGCCCAAACAAAAGAGTAGGCAAAAGACACGAGTGAACATTTCAACTAAGAATCAAACAAATGGCCAACAAGCATACAAAACGATGCTCAACACCAGTAGTCATTAATAGAAAAAGAAATACAAAAATTAAATCACAATGAGGTTATTACTCTAACCCTACCAGGAAGGATCTGATCACAAAAGAACAGTCTTATCAAGGATAGGAAGAACTCTTTCTATTGTAAAACTGCCCAGTCACTGCAGGGAAAACAATGTATCGGTTCGTAAAATAAATTACCATTGGATTCAGCAACTCTTGCTCCTAGGTAAAGACGTGAAAGAATGGAAAACAGAAATGCAAGCAAATACTTACCCACCAATGTTCATTGCAGCACTATCCACAATAATCAAAGGGTCGTATTCATCAACAGATGAATGAGTAAATAAAAAACTGTATATACATGATGGTACATTATGACTCAGTCATAAGAGAAATGAGGCACTGATTCATACTGGAACCTTGATATACCTTGAACACTTATGCTGAGCGCAGTAAGTCACAAAAGGACAAGTACTATAAGATCCCAATTATATGAAATATGTAGAATAACCAAATTTTATTAAGTGTTTACAAAGGGTATGAGGGAGGGAGGGGCAAAGAGTACTTAGGAGACAATAAACTACCATATATGCGGATCAAACATTTAGAAATATATATTGGTGATGCTTGAATATGGTACATACAATTAATGTCAATAAATTTAATCTCTTTTAAAAATATTGAGTTTGTAAATTTGTTCTTGTGAATTTAATCACAATTAAAAGAAACACCTGCTACAATTAAGAAACAAGTTCAGCAAGGTCAGACATGACAAAAATCAAGTCAAAAATAAAGTATGTTTTTTACACAAACAATATACCACATCTAGAGATGAAATTAAGAAAAAAAAATTAACAAAACAGGTGTAAACTTGTACATTGAAACTTACAGAACATCAATGAAAGAAGGCCTATGAAACAGAGAGAGCCTTGAGAGTGCAATAATTAAGCACTTGACTGCTAACCTCAAGGCTGGCAGTTCAAATCTGCCTGACAGCAGCTCTACAGAAGAAATATGTAGCAATCTGCTTCAGGAAAGACTAGGTCCTTAGAAACCTGATGGGGCAGCTCTACTCTTTCTATAGGGTCACATCAGTCAGAATTGATTCTAGAGCAGTGAGGATATAAAAAGAAAGACAACCAGTGTTCACAGACCAGAAAACCTGATGTTGTAGAAATAACAACAATCCTCTGCATTGACCTAAAAGGTGCTACATAATCCACGTAAGAATTCAAGCTATATTTTTGCAGACATTGACAAGCTCATCTTAATGTACAAATGGTATTTTTAGAGCTCCAGAATATCCAAAACAATCTCCAAAGAACAAAGCTGCACACTTGTCAGCTTCAAAACGTACTACAAACTACAGAAACCAAGAACATGTGGTATGAGGATGAGAATGTCGTTATTGGTGGTTGATTCCACGTGTTCCAGAGTAAACTGCTCTAAAGGGTTCTCAAGGCTGTGGCTTATTAGCAGCAGCAGCACCAGGCCTGCCTTCCCGGAAGCCTCTGGCGGGTTCAAACACCACCACCTTTCAGCTACTAGTGGAGCACTGTCGTTATCTACAGTTCAAGGAGCAGAACCGAGGGCGCCGAAGTAAACCATGTGTACAATCAACTGATTTTTTTACAACAGTTCCAAACAATGCAATGTAGAAATAATAGTGTTTATAATAGTGTTTTCAACAAAAGGTAACAATCAGATGAAGTAACACACCTACCAGATACCACATACAAAAATGAAAAGAATCTGGTTTCTGTTTTAGCACCCAACAAATTGGTTTTGAAAAAATTTTTAAAGGCTCAAAGAACTACAAGAGTTAAGAAAGTGAGAAAAGTAATGCTTCATGACCTTGATAAAACAAAGTAAATCTTCATGACCTTAATAAGGCAAAGTCTTCTGAGGCTAAAGGCACAAAAAAGAAGAAAAGTTTGACATCATTAAACTCAGTATTTTGTGCTTCAAAGGGTAGCATCGCGAAAGTGAAGACAATACAGAGTAGAAAATACTCAGCAAATAATAATCTGCATATTATATTTCTGATAAGGGATGGCATAAAATATACAAGTAACCTCAACAATTCAATAATAGATAAAAACCCAATTTTTAAAATGGCATAGAATCTAAACTGGCCAACAAGCACATGAAAAATGCTCAATAAATCAGAGAAATGTACATTGAAGTCTCATGACATGGCCAAAGAGTGACCTTTCAGCAAAATAATAGTGACCTATAAAGCAAACAATAATGCCCATAAGGAATGTGCTCCTTAGAACAATCAACTTTAAGAAGCCAAAGGACAAGATTTGTCCCAAAGCGAGGAGGGCACGAAGGAAGGGAGAAATGGACGGATGAAAGCGGGGAAGGCAGAGTGGCAGCGGGGAGAGCACTGACAGTCCACCTACGAGTTACGGGATCTCAACTAAAGTCACCATATAACTGCTGGATAAATTGCTGAATGAAACTAATTTTCTATGTAAACTTTCACCTGAAACAAACACACAGAAAAAAAATTTTTTCAGCACACAAGAGACCACTTTACACCCACTTAAGACAGCTAGTATCAAAAGGACAATCCCAAATGCTGGCAAGCATGATCAGCAATGGGGACCCTCATACGCATGCCGGTGTCAGAAACATGCCAGAGGTCCAACAACTGACAATGGATATTATTCAGGCAGAAAAAGGAATGCAATACTGATACATGCTATAACATGTGTGATTCTCAAAACAATATGCTAAGTCAAAGAAGCCAGCCACAACATGCCATATACATATCATTCCATGTTTTGGAAATACCCAAAACTGCCAAACCCATAAAGACAGACAGAGTATTCATAGCTGCCAGGGACTGGAAGGAGGAAGAATTAGAGAATAACAGCTTACAGAATTTCTTGTGTTGATAAAAATGCTATAAAATTTATTCTGTTGACAACCACAGAACTGTGGGAATACTAAAAATCGCTGAACTATGTGCTTTATATGGGTGAATTGTATGGTATGTGAGTCAATTGTTTATGAAAACCATAGGTACCTGGAATTTTGTCTGAAAATAATATGGAAAATCTCTATCTCTGCATAGTGAAAAGTTCTTGAGTGGGGCAAATGGTTAATGTGTTCAGCGGTTAATCAGAAAGGTTGGGTGTTCAAGTACACAGAGGTGCTTCAAAAGAAAGACTAGGCCATCTACTTCAGAAAAACTCGTCACTGAAAGCACAGGGCACCCAGGTGGATTGGCACAATACAGTTCATAATGACAGGGTTCTACATCCTAACCTGATGAGTAGCAATTTGGGTCTGAAATGCTCGTGAGTGGCCACCTAAGGTGAAACTTTTACTGCTCTCTCCCACGCAGAGCAAAGAAGGAAGGCAACATGGAAGCGATTAGTTCCATGAACTAATGGACCTCACAAGCATCCGTTTTCCACAACTCTGAGATCAGATTTACATGGTGCCCGGAAACCACTACCAACTATTCTGAAAAGGATCACATTAGCTGGTCTTGGCGAGAGGGGGGGAAAATGTGGAACAGAACTGAGAATCGTAAGGATGGCCCCTTAGTCTCCTTTCAGTCTGAACTGAACGCACTTCTTTGTTAGGGTGGGTGAGGAGAGGAGGAAAGGAAACGTGGAATGCTGGGAGGAAGTGGGATAAATTATGGTGTAGTGAAGGGATTTCACTGGATGAGCTGAATCAGAAATATACATTAAATAATGAATGTAAAACCATGACCTGCTCCGTAAACTTTCATGCAGTTCACAAAAACTACAGGGCTCAAGTTAGTTCTACGCTCGCACAACCACCGACTTTGACAGCAACGGGCTTGTCTTTGTTGAATACCATAAAGACATCAGTTCTACCCAAATTGAACTCAGGTTTAATGTATTTCCTATTAGAATGCCAACAAGATACGGACAAAATTCTAAAGCTTATTTGCAAAGACAGAGGAATTGGAATAGCAAAAGAAATTCGACAAAGAACAAAGATGGTAAGAGAGAAGGTAGCGTGGTACTAGCAGAGGAACGGAAGAAATGGAACAACGATCAATGGAAGAGAATGGAGAATCCAAAAATAGAGGACCATAAATAGACCCACTCCTCTTATTGACACAGTTAGGTTCCAAAAATCAGGTCATTATGGGAAAATGAGCGTGATGCAAAAATGGAGGAAGAGTGACAGGGCTGCCATGCCACTGATAATCATGAAACAGCCAGCCTGACACATAACGTTAGCCATCACAGCCAGTTACTCTCACCTCCTCCCTCACCATTTCTTACTGTATGATGTGCAACACCATTGATGCACACAATACCTGGGTAATTTGTTTTCACTAATGTCATAAAGGCAAAATGAAGTGAGGAGTTAGGCATATGCCAAAACACATTTTTTAGTATCTTTTATCTTGTAACTTTTAAGCTATTACTATGTTGTGTTCTTCCATCAATTCAATTCCTCTTTTTTTTTCTTTTTTTTTAATTTTAACAATTTATTAAGGGCTCATACAATTCTTATCACAGTTCATACATATACATACATCAATTGTATAAAGCACATCTGTACAGTCTTTGCCCTAATCATTTTTTTCTCCTCTTTTCTTTTTTTACATTTTATTAGGGACCCATACTACTCTTATCACAATTCAATTCCTCTTTTCCCATGTTTCCAAAACTGATTTCAAGCAGGCTTTCCACACCCTGTCCTCTACTGATTTGCTACAAATGCAACTTGTTTAACATAATTGGTAAGTTTTCAAAATTCATTGAAATAAAACGTAAAATTTGCTGTTAACCTTTCTAAAATATACAATTCGGTGGTATAAATTACACTCACATTGCACAGTCACTACTACAATTTCCAAAACTTTTTCATCACCTCAGACTCGGTACCAAATAAACAAAGACTTCCTCATTCCTCTCTGCCTCCAACACCTAGAAACCAGTAATCTCCATTGTCTCCATGTATTTGCCTATTCAAGATATTTCATATTTTTTCTATCTCACTTTATTTCACTTAGCACAATGTTTTTAAGGTTCAACCAAGTCATGGAGTGTACCAGAACTTCATTTCTTTTTGTGATTAAATAATATTCCATTGCTTATTCGTTCACCTGTTGATAAGACCCCAATTGTTGTTTCCTCTAAGTTACTAGGAGTGAAACTAAAGCAAACACAGATGTCCAAGTATCTGTATCTCAGTTTTCAAGCCTTTAGGGCAGTGGTTCTCCACCTTTCTGATGCCGCGCCCCTTTAATACAGTTCCTCATGTTGTGGTGACCCCCCACCATAAAATTGTTTTCGTTGCTACTTTTTTTTTTTTAACATTTTATTAGGTGCTCATACAACTCATCACAATCCATACATATACTTACATCAATTGTATAAAGCACATCCCGTACATTCTTTGCCCTAATCATTTTCTTTGCTACTTCTTAACTGTAACTTTGCTTGTAACTGTAACTATGAATCAGGCAACTGTTGGACCCCCACTGAGAACTGCTGCTTTAGGGTATATACCCAGCAGGAGAATGCCTGGGTTACACGTTCCTTCTAAGGGTGAAGGGAGGCAACAGTCGGTGAGGGAGGGAGGGGAGGGGAGGGGAGAAACGAGCTGATTTCAAGGGCTCAAGTAGAAAGAAAATGTTTTGGGAATGAATGATGACAACATGTGTACAAATGTACTTGACACAATGGATGTACATATAGATTGTGATAAGAGCTGTAACAAGCCCCCAATAAAATGAGTTTTTAAAACAGAAAATAGAATCTACAATAGTGTCTGAGGTCTTAAAGGCTTGGAGTTAAATAAGTGGCCATCTAACAGAGAAGCAACAAAGCCATTTGTATATTTCCACATGGAAGAAGCACACCAGCCTGTGTGATCATGAGGTATCAATGAAAAGAAGTATCACACGTTCAAAAAATCATGCATCCAAATTGATATAAAGGGGAGTGGATGTAGTAGAGACCCAAACTCTACCAGCAAGACAATTAGACAGTCCCTCTAAGAGGGCCTCATGGAACGGAGGACAAATCCAGGGTGCGGTGTGGCACTGATGAATCACATAACTATCCTCTAGCTCGTTATGATTCCCCCCCCCCCCGATACTATTATAGTCCATACGTGTTATACCTCACTGGTCATGTTAGACTTGTGTCATGTTCATTTCTCCATTTAAGACCATTCAGTACATGGTAGTCATGATAGATGACCCCTGAGAGACACTGACAGGAGCAACGGTTCACAGAGGGAACAGGACATGGCGGGGGGGGGGGGGGGTTAGGTTGATAACATTGTTAATTATAAAAGTCCACCCAATGGGATTGAACAACAGAGCTGTATGGGAAGGGATATATTGGAATGAGTAAGATATGTCAACAAAAATATTATTCTAGAAAAAAAATACAGGTTACAAATAAAATGTTTGCAAACCATATTATCTGACAAAAAAATTTCAAATGCCTGTTATAACACAATAATTAAAAAAACAAAAATACTGATTAGTAAGTAAGAAAGAAAATAAACATGAACAGAGACTTCCCCACAGTGGACACATGAAAAGCAAATAAGCAGCTGAAGATCATTCAAGGTCACTTGTCATTAAGGAACTTCAAATTAAAATTGCAACAAGCTATCCCTTCAGAACTAGAAAAACAGCTAAAAATTTTAAATGATAACAAATGCTAGCAAGGATACAGAGAAACCTGAATCTCTCACACATTGATGATGAGACCCTAAAATGGTACTGCCATTCTGGAAAATAGATAAGACAGTGCCCGGCTATCAAATGATATAGTGTCTGAGGTCTTAAAGGCTTGAAGATAAACAGGCGACCATCTAGCTAAGAAACAACAAAGCCCACATGGAAAAAGCACACCAGCCTACCCAGACATGAACGCTGAAGACAAAGTGGGTGCATAAGCAAATCCGGTGAAGAAAGCTGATGGTGCCCAGCTATCAAAAGATATAGAATCTGGGGTCCTATAGGCTAGAAGATAAACAAGGGGCCATCTCACTGAGAAACAACAAAGCCCACATGGAAGAAGCACACCAGCCTGTGAGATCGCAAGATGTCCAAGAGATCAGGTATTAGGCATCAAAGACCAAAAAAAAAAATCATAGCACTGTGAATGAGGGGGAGTGTGGAATGGGGACTCAGCGCCTATCCGTGGGATACTGGACATCCCCTTGTAGAAGGGCTGCGGGGAGGAGATGAGCCAGTCAGGGTTCAGTGTAGCAATGATGAAATATACAATTTTCCTCTAGTTCTTGAATGCTTCCTCCCCCACCCCCCACTGTCAAGATCCTAATTCTACCTTACATATCCAGCTGGACTGGAAGATGTACACTGGCAAAGATAGGAACTGGAAACACAGGGACTCCAGGACAGATGAACCCCTCAGGACCAGTGATGAGAGTGGTGATACTGGGAGAGTGAAGTGCAGGTGAGGGAGAAAGGGGAAACATATTACAAGGTCCACATGTAACCTCCTCCCTGGGGGATGGACAGTAGAGAAGTGGGTGAGACGTTGGATGGTGTAAGATATGACAAAATAATAATAATTTACAAATTATTAAGGGTTCAGGGGGAGCGGGGAGGGGAAAAATGAGGAGCTGATACCAAGGGCTCAAGTAGAAAGCAGGTGTTTTGAGAATGATGACAACATATGTACAAATGTGCTTGACATAATTGATGAATGGATGGATTGTGATAAGGGTTGTATGAGCCCCTAATAAAATGATAAAAAAATAGTTCAAACATTTCTTATAAACACTAAACGTGTACAGCAGAAGCCATACAATCTAGCAGTTGTGCCATTGGGCATTCATCCCAGGGACGTTACATACTAAATGTATCTACCCTTCTCGAAATGACAAAGTTACGGAGATGGGAGCACAACAGTGGCTGCGGAGGACAAGGAAGCGAGTGGGGTGCAAACAAAAAGACTAGCAAAGAGGCATTACTTTGAGTGATGGCAAAGTGTAGTGGCCTTTACATAAATTTCTACATGGGTCAAAATTACACAAAACCATATACGCATACATCTAAGAATACAAGAAAATGGTGAAAATGAGAAAATTTTATACTCTAGATAACAATAATGTACTAAGTATTGGCAACCCACCCAACCCCATTCCTGATGGGTTACAATGGCCTACTAAACCATCCGACATTCCTCGAAGAAAGATGAGACTGTCTGCCCCATAAGGATTTACAGCCTTGAAATTCTAAAGAGCAGCTCTAGTCTGTCCTGTGAGTCAGAATTAATGTGATGATTGTGGGGTTAGATTTTTATGTTGTTTTGTTTTCTCAACTCACTGCCCAGGAGTGGATTCCTACTCACAGTGACCTCACAGGACTGGGTCCAAGAATGGAACTCTTTACCTGAGGTTGCAAGCCACATCTTTCTCCCTTGGAGTGGCTGATGGATTCAAACTGCCAACTTTGGGGTTAGCAGTCTGATGCATAACCCACTAAAGCCTTACTTCTGTTTGGGTGTGTGTATGTCAATGATCTAGGTTTGATATTTTAGTAGAGTTTTTCCCTGCTGGGAGAAACTGGGGGAATGATACAAGGGACTCAAACTAATTTTGCAACTTTCTGAGGTCTATAATCATTTCAAAATAAAAGTTTAAAAACAATCAGAGGAGAAAGTGACTAGAGAGGTACAGATAGAAAAGGAGTGGCTGTTTGTTGCAATTAAAGCTAGGTCCTTGGTTTGTTAACCTCTTAAGAGTTTCCATAATGAAAGGTTAAGAAAGCTACACTGAAAAATATTAACAGCGGCTTCTTTAGTAGGTTTTTTTATTCCTGCTAATATGCATTTTAAAATATCTCTGGGAAAAACCCGTCTCCTATATAAAATTATTTTTAAAGAAATCTTTGCTCATACAGTGTTTTGTCTTCACTGGTTTACTCACTTAAAAAACAAAGTAACTCTACAGGAAACTGAAAACCATACAAAGAAGCCCACTGATAATATACTGGGTAATTAATCTGAAAAGACTTCATCTGAATACTCAGTGTGTATTTCGCTAAAAGTCAGAAGACTCAGCCCCGGTAAAACCTACACTCAAGAGTCCAGTCGGGATGGACTGGCAGGCATCTGGTCCCCATAGTTCTATGGTGTGGGGGCACTCCTGTACACTGCGGGGTGCTTTGCAGCTATGCACTGGGGGCCAGAAAACCCTCCAGGAGGGCAAGCAACTGTCTCCCAGCATTACCTAAATACCAGCCCTGGGTGAGAAAGAGAATTTAAGTTTGTCATGGTCCTTAGGGGTTGGGAAGGAGTTTATGTAATACATAAGGGAAGGTATGAAAAGGTGGTTAGGAATGTGTTCTAACAAAATAAAAGGTTCCGTTGCAACCCATACATATACTCTAAAAGGAGAAAGCCATCCTTGAGTATGAGGGCTACTGAAGAAGGTATCAGCCAAATATTGTTGTCTGGGTATCACAGTAATGATGGGAATAACAGGCCAGGAAGTTGAGGGGAAGATCTACAGCATCAGTATCTGATTAAGCATCCTCAATAAACTAAAGTCCTAAAGATTTCAGCAGAGATCAATTAAACTAACATAACTCCCCTTTTCCCTAGCACATTCTGAGGAAGTTAAACATTATTAAGTTACCTGCTATTCTCTTACCAGTGAAAATATACCCAAACACATGCACCCAGTGAAATATCGTAAGTACATTTTAATCAAGTGTAAATTGTGCTACAAATTCCATTGAAAGGAACATTCCGAAGAAACATCCAGTCCTTTATATTTTCCAAGGAAGGCCCAAAAATTCAGTGGAGAAATTACATTTAAACATTCTAACAGAAAATTCCGTATTCACACCTTCATTTTCTGGCAGATTATAAATCAGCTCAGCCATATTTTCCACCAAACAAGACAAATATCCAGTTTCCTTAGTCTGTTCTTGGATTGGTCATCAAACTGAGAATAAGAGACCCATAGCTCACTCTCAGCTGCAAAACAGATTTGTTATCACAAATTATTCACTGAGGTTAAGGTTCTACACCATTATCATGTTGACAATACTAAAAATCTGCCCAGAAACTAGCACAGAGAAACTTAGGACCTTCTCCTGCACCCAAAGGACAACTGCCAACGTATTTTTAGATTTACAAAATCTAAAAATCTGAACAGGATTTTATTTATAGCAACATTTTAGCATACTTGAAATTTCCACTGTGTGGTGACTTTACCACTGCCCTCTATAAATAAGTGCTTTTAATCATACCATGACCAGTTTTGCAAAGCTCCATATGTAAATTAAACAAAGACAATTATTATGCAAAACAAAACAAAAAATGCTGCTGTAAATTCAAGTTGGTGGGAAAGGCTGAACGTTTGCATGTCCTAAATCTAGCTTTCGGTCTGCTACACAAGGAGTTCTTTCCCAGCACGTAAAAAGTGCTCTGCAAAGTTTGGAGAGCAAACGTTTGCCTGGTAGCCTAATTTTGGAAAGGTTTTAAGACTGTCCTTAACTCTAACTAAACGTGCAAGTTTAACGAGTGCAATCAACATAAGAATAGAGGCGTACGGAGCTTTACTCTGACACCAAGTGAAAGTACATTTCTGGAGCAGGCTGACCTTTTTGAACCGAGCAGCGCGGGGCGGGCGGGCTGTCAATGCCCGCGCGACAGGCCCCGCCGGCGGAGACACTTGTTGGCGGCCCAGCGCACGCTCGCAGCTCGCAGCCCGCTCAGGCCGGGCCGGCGGCGCCGCGGGGCCGACCCGGAAGACGCGCGGCTCACGAGGCCCGGCCCGGCCGCGGCCTCGGCCTCCGCCGCCAGGCCCGTCGCTCCGCTCGCGCAGCCGCAGGCGCGCCAGCCACCCAGGCAGGAAGCAGCCCGGCTGCGCCGCAGCCTCCCGCTGCCCACGCGGGCGGGCGGGCGGCGCACGCGCACACGCCTCGCTCACGCTCACGCTCACGCACACGCACACAAAAGAAAGCCGCGGGCGCGTGCGGGGCTTGCTGCGGGGCTGGGGCGCGGGCGCGGGCCTTCTCTCGCCCAGCAGCCCTGCCCTCCCCGCAGGCCCAGGCCCGCGGCCGCGCAAGTCCAGCCCGGCGGCCCGGTCGGCGCGGAGCGCGCAGCAGGCAGGTCCCGCCCGGCGCCCGCGCCAGTGGGGCCCGAGCTCGGCTCCCTGAGCCCCTGCTTCTCTCTGGGGCTTAATGAAAGCGAGTGTCCCACAGCCATCCCACAGCAGTCGTCAAACCTAGTTTCACATACCGTGCCCTGCAGACATATGTGTCCGTCACCCCCTCCCTCAATCCCGGTGTCCTCACACCTTACTTTACTTACTTCAGTTTTCCCATGCCTTCCTGTTTTCTTACCTTCCTGTGCTGGCGGTCTGCATTTCTCCCAACGCAGAGAATGTTCTAAACCCATCGTTCCAATTTCATCTTTTGAAATTAACTTTTCTAACAGCAAAACGCCACATTATAAATCCTTTCCAAGTCATCTCCCAATCTTCTAATTCAAAACATCTCCACAACTTTTATAATTATCAGTTCCTACCAAATCATTTCATAAACAGCTCTCAAAACACTGCATTTTTTCCTTGTCTATTCCTTCAAAGCTAATACTTTGCAATTTAACACAAATTTGCTCCTAATTCAATTAATGCAGGAAAAGCATTTGACAAAACCCAACACTTTCAAATTTTATTAGCCTGTTCCAGAAAGGTAATCACTGAAAATCCATTTCCTAAATATGCCCCTGGTAAGCTAGCAATAATCTTTCTCAATAGTCTCTCACAACCCATTTGAATCACTCAAAACACAAGACCTACCATGCCCATTTCCCTAAAGGCTCTAATTATAGAACCTAATCAAATGAATAAATTCCCACTACCAATGTATGTTTTCACACATACAGGTGTTTATGTGTAGCCAAAGACACATGCACAAGACTCTGCAGTATATACATTTCATTCCAATCCCTGAATACTGGCGCGTCTCAAATTGACAAGGAAAAGTCAAGGTTAGCGTAGAGCCCAGGTGGCCTCTGGTTGGCGAAGCCCAACGTCATCTGTCTGAAACCACCAGTGGCTCAGTGGGCGGATGATGAGATTTTGACTACCTTAAAGATTTAGTCTCAGGAACCCGCGGGTAGTTCTACTCTGGCCTGTAGGGTCGCTATGAATGGGAATAGGTTAAATAGCAGTGAGTTTAAATTGGGACCCAGGGAGCGATGTAGGTTAGGCATGGAGTTGCTAACCTCAACGTTGGTGGTTCAAACCCATCAGCCACTCTGTGGAAAAGACTGCTCCCCTAAAGATTTAGATTCAGAAGCCCTATACAGTTGTGTCAAAACTGACACAACAGCAGCACATGCACAACAGCATATGCCTTGTGAAGTCACTTAAAACATACCATGTCATTTGTACTAATAACTTCTCTCAGCACCTTTCTTAAAGCGCCTATCATTGGTCTAATCCACACAATCCACTCACATTACTCCCCAAGGCCCAGGGATGTTTGAAGCAGGTTCAGAAAACACTGTAGCCCAGACAAGGCAGATGCAAGATGCACCCAAGTTTTGTGAGTTGGGCAATGGCATCCCTAGACCTTAGAGCTTCGAAGCTCTGGGTCTCTGTAGGTCCTTCACAGTATTCTATTTGTATTTGACAAAATGTAGCAAAAAAGTAACGAATGCTCCTGAGCTGGGTGCTGGCCCTAATTCTAGAGCAAAGCTGCACTGGGACGGAACACCAAATCCATGAATCCTGTGCCTGGTCACACTGCTCTCATTGACACTTCTTAAATCCAACCTGAGTATGCCTGCTCCCTGAAGCATGAACGAAGATCATACGCCTTTTTAGACTCAGGTTTGAGCAGGAAAGGCAGGAAAACATTCTTTGCTAAGAGGTTGAAAGAATCAGTGGTCCTATGAGGGGTATAAGGCAACCAGGGATTTAAAGCACACAACATTCAGTTCCTAAATGAAAATAGTTTAAAATGTCAGTTGCAGGGTTCACAGCAAGTCGCTGAAGGAGAATCTTAAAAACCACAATTAGATAACCAGTTGAGAATGTAATCTGGAGTAATGAAAGAAAAAGGTAACAGAGATCAAAGTTTGACCAAAATAAATACTATCATAGAACCAGACAGGCAAAAGTTTAATAAGAGAAGATGTAAAGTTAAAGGCCAGAGTATGGAGGTGGGCCTCTCTTAAATACCATCAATTAAACCTATGACAGCAAGTGTATGGGCGATGACGATTCCAAACCCCAGGATTATATTTGTATTGTTAAGTGAGCAAAGCGTAATGCTTATGTATATTTTGTTTGTGTGATTAGCAAAACAACTCCTTAGATGTTAAATAACAAATAAAAACTAGAAAAAAGGCCGATTAGTCAATTACTTAATAAAGCGCATCTAGCATAGTCTCTATGCCTGTTAGAATCCCATTTTGGAAGGAGTTTTCATTTTTTTAAATCATTTTATTGAGGGCTCGTACAACTCTTATCACAATCCATCCAGCCATCCATGTGTCAAGCACATCTGTACTCTTGTTGCCACTATCATTTTCAAAACATTTTCTTTCTACTTGAGCCCTTGGTATCAGAGTTCCTCATTTTCCCCCTCCCTCCTCCATCCTCTCTCCCTCATGAATGCTTGATAATTTATAAATTTTCTTTTTCATGTCTTACACTGACCAATGTCTCCCTTTATCCACTTTTCTGTTGTCTGTCCCTCTGGGAGGGGGTTATATGTAGATCATTGTGAACCATTCTCCCCCCCACCTTCCCCTTACCCTCCTGGTTTCGCTACTCTCAATATTGGTCCTGAGGGGTTCATCTGTCCTGGCTTCCCTGTGTTTCCCACTTTTATCTGTACCCATGTACATGATCTGGTCTAGCCAGATTTGTAAGGCAGAATTGGGGTCACGATAGTGGGGGGAAAGGAAGCATTAAAGAACTAGAGGAAAGTTGTATGTTTCAACGCATGCTACACTGCACCCTGACTGGCACTTCTCCCGCGACCCTGGAAGGAGTTTTCTGTTCAAGGATTAAGACAGGATGTATTCTGAATCTACACTTTAGTAGAGAATGTGACTCAAGACACTATAATTTTTGTTTCTCTACGGATAAAGTCTGCTGAAAGACAAAACTACATGATGAACAGGACCATCTAGATCTGTCTGAAGTGGCAGAGGACAAGGCTAGAAGCACCAGAGGTTGTGGCAAGGAGACTAGAGGGCAGAGCAAAGGAGTCGGGCCAAAAACCAAAGGAAGATACAAGGAGACGGTGAGCTAACAGAGGAGCAGCACTAAGACTATGAGATGCGAGGCGGAACAGCAGGTGGGCTTCTTGGTCACAGAGGAGGAGGCCAAGAGACAAACCATGAGGCTGAAAGGCTGAGGACCCGACAGAGGTTTGACTGAGGAGATATACTGTTATGGACAAATGACATGTAGCAACCTGTTAATTTCCTTATTAAACCCCCTTCTTGGAGAGTAGAGTCGGTGAGTTCTGGGTGGCCATAGCAACAATCAAACCCAAGAGAAAAACACAAAGGAATGGTGGTGTCCAAATAGGTAAGAGAGGATGGAGGCGAGGAGAAGCAAGTCAGACCCCTGCCTTGTGCCTCCAGAGAAGCCAGACAAGGTAAATATGGCCCTCCATGCCATTGTGACACGAAGACAAAAACACACGTGAAGAGCTGTAGATCTGGAAATTATATATATATATACATACACACACACATACATGCATACCTATATATACACACACATGAAGTTAAATGAGAAGACAGATCAAAACTTCCTAAGAAACATTAAGAAAATGATATATAAACTCAGAAATCAGACAGAAAGCACCACTTTCATTATGCAGGCAGTCCCCAGCCTATAATTCACAACATATTCCAGTTATGAAAAGCAGCACTTACGACTTTTCAGGTGTTTTTGGTGTGCATCTTACCATTAGTAATATAAACTACATACAGGTTGCAACATGTACTTTGCTGATGTTATCATTCTCATGCCAACCCGCAAAGGCAAATAAAGTTTGAATTCTTAAAACTTCTTATTTAAAAGGCAATAATAAAATAATTTAAAACATACATAATATGTTTTTAAATATAAAATACAAATTTTTAAAAGGCAGGTTTTCAACTTACAGTAAAAATGACTTAAGACAGAGTTGTCAGGAAATCCTATCATAAATCGGGGACTACCAGGACACACACACAACTGTACACGCCTCAGGATACCTCCACTGTCCTACTCACCTTATACTCTTCAAATTTTACTTAAGCCTTTTTGTCTTTCAAATAAGCCTCTTTTTTTTAAACCATTTTATTGGGGTTCATACAACTCTTATCGCAATCCATACATACATCCATTGTGTCAAGGACATTTGTACATTCATTGCCCTCATCATTTTCAAAATATTTGCTCTCTACTTAAGTCCCTGGCATCAGTTCCTCATTTTCCCCCCTCCCTCCCCACTCTCCCTTCCCTCATGAACCCTTCGTAATTTATAAATTACTATTTTGTCATGTCTTACACTGTCCGATGTTTCCCTTCACACACTTTTCTGTTCTGTCGTCCGTCCCCCAGGGAGGAGGTCACATGTAGATCCTTGTAATCAGTTCCCCCTTTCCACCCTACTCTCTCTCCACCATACCGGTATCGCTACTCTCACCACTGGTCCTGAAGGGATCATCTGTCCTGGATTCCCTGTGTTTCCAATTCCTATCTGTACCAGTGTACATCCTCTGGTCTAGCCAGATTTGTAAGGTGGAATTGGGATCATGATAGTCTGGGAGGAGGAAGCCTTTAGCAACTAAAGGAAAGTTGTATGTTTCATCGTTGCTACACTGCACCCTGACTGGCTCATCTCCTCCCCGAGACCCTTCTTTAAGGGGGTGTCCAGTTGCTCACAGATGTGTCTTGAGTCCCCCACGCTGCACTCCCCCTCATTCACAATATGATTTCTTTGAAATAAGCCTCTTATTATAAATAAATTATCACCCATTTTTACAAAAAAAGTTTCATGTGGTTTGAGATACTTGTATAGCAATTACAGGTGTCCTGGTGTTAGTTATGCATGACATTCCATGGATTACCACATCTGAATCATGGACGGCATAGACTATCCCTATCTGTACGGAGAAGGAACAGGCCACTGGCTATTCGGAGTAACTCCCGGTGTCTTGGATAGGCAGCAGTATGTTTTCTCTGTATACTCCCTGCTACAAACTACTTTCTCCTCTTCATTTTACTCTTACTCCCATCCAGCTAAACTCCACAAGTCCAGTTTTACTGTCAGCACACTATCCTACATCTTCTGCCTTCCATAGTAATACTCCTCCCACTTATCTTTTTGTCTTTAGTGTCTCATTTTTAATCCACAAATATCTCTCAACTGCATTTCCAACAATATAGCAGGGACTTCAAAAAGTTCATGGAAAAGTGGAATTAAAAGGCAATGAGATTTTCCTAAAATATTTTGAAGCCCCCTAACATTACATGTGAATGGTTATGACTTTGCATTAATTACTGTGACAGAATGAAGAATGTATCAAATCCATCTACTTCTCTCAACTGCAGACAACACGACCATTAGGGTCACTATCAGTTAGGCTCACTGCATCTGATGATGACAATCACATGATCTGACTTCAAGTTTGGCCTGTCTTGGGCAACCTGTTAGTACTTTGGAGGACTGAGCGGTCACTCTCCTCCTCCTGCAGCTTGATGAACGGGCTGACTGCTTCTGCTCCCCAGGGCCACTCTCACTGTTGTCCAGGCACAACCACCCTTTGCCTTTCAAAGCACTCAAATCACCCCTCAGGCCACATCTCCAGAGTCCCAGAATACACTCCTCCCAAGCTTCCTCTCTCTCCCACTTACTCGCCATTCTTCTCAAAGTGACTTCAATACTCATAGTGAAGAACTTTCTACACCCTGGCCTTCCTCAATTTCATTTACACTGCAGCCGCCCCCGCATAAGTGGAGGCTTCAAACCCTTTGTGGAAAGGTTTCACTATCATCTTTGAATTCTATTTCTCCATGAACTTTTTGAAGTTTCCCATACATCATACTGAAAACAGCTGGAAGTGCTGTACCATAAAAACTAATTTCAGAGCCACTCCCCACTGCCCTTTTGACCACCACCTTATCTTCTAGCTCTATAGCTGCTCTTCGCCTCTTTTTGGCTTCATTTGCCTCCCGACACAACTGAAACCTGTGCGCCAGTCACGTTAACACCGCCCTCTCCAGGCTGTCCTGACCGTCCTTCCATGACACTCACCTACCTGGCAACTCCCCAGGGACGGCCAGCCTCCTCATCTGGGTTCTCCACACCCAGACCCTGGATGTTAATAAAGCACACCAGAAATTCCCCCACAACAGATTCATTCTCAGGGCAACTCTCTATCCCACTGACTGATTCAAACTAGTTTCTTATTTAAATGTATAATCTCATCAAATAATCCCATCCATAAAAATCCCTCAAATCATACCTGTTCCATCTGTAACCAGATCCTCTTTGCAGCCTCTAAATTACTGTACCTTCATCATCTGTTCATTCATTTTTCTTTCTTAAAGTAAATTTAATAAGCCCCTACATTCATGGCTTCCACATTAACAAAGCTGAAACAGTCCTTTATCCTCAATCTGGCCTCTAAATTGTTTTCCTGAAAAATCACAAGGAAAAAACCCTATGACCCATCTTCCATGTCCTTGTTCTCTCTCTGGCAATGACACTTGAATGACCTCCCTGGCTTATCTACTCTATCCGCTGAATCTACTCTATCCGCTGCTTGCGTTTGTCTCCAATGACTACCGCACCTTCCTTTGGCCCAAATTGTGGATTTTCCCCCACAATTTATCTTCAGGTTTTCTCGAATTCTCCTTTCCTCAGAATCACATCTCCCGGCATTGCTTCTACATTTTCATTCCTCAAATGAATGTCTCCCACAGCACCTGCCCCCTCGCAAAAAGAATAATCTTTAAACTACCACCCTCTGCTATCGTCTACTTTATTCCTGTTAGAATATAGGATGATTTATTTATAACTAGAGTCTCTTCAACTATTGTTTCAATTGACATCTCAATGATCAGACCAAACGTCAGTCATCAGTACCCTATCAAGTTCAAAATCAGTAAATTCAACAACTAGTGTCATATTCCCAAATCTGCATTGAACCTCTTTCCTCGGCCATAATACAATGTCTTTAACTCTAACATGGCAGTTCCCCTTGGGTATCTATCCGCTGGTACCTCACAGGTTGGTCAATGTGTCTTAAAATCATGACTAGCCATTCTTCCCCAACAAAACAATTCTTCAACTTAACCCAGTAATGTCTGTTAACTGTATCACCATTCTCGGTCTCTCAGATTGAAAATCTTAGTAACCCTTAACTTTCTTTCATCGTTCCCAAAAAATTGCTTCCCACTTGTCACCAAGACCTTCCATTTTTTCTTAGAAGTATTTCTCATATCTACCCCCATTTTTACCCCCATTCCCACCACTATCTTCTAGGAATGCCAACACTGACCAGCCTGCCCATCATAATTCTTTAAGGTCTAAACAATATAGCAATTCGTCCAAAAGGTGAACCCTCATCATACACGCCACAGTACTATGTCATGGATAGATGTGTATACACTTTGTCCCTGGATTAACTCCTATAGCACGGGCTATCATATGTAAACATGTGCATTAAGGGCAAATAACATATGACCCGAGAGCCCTGGTGGTGTAGTGGTCACACACTGGGTTGCAGTACACCTGACTAGATGTTCAAAACCACCCCAGGGCTTTCTACTCGCATTATCAGGAATAGTCTCAGAAGCTCAAAAGGGCAGTTCTACCCTGCCCTATGAGTCGCCCTTGACTCAAAGGCAGTGAGTTTGTTTTATTATAAGGTCCCTCTTGTATAAGACAAGAGTAAATATAGAGCAATGCTCATTGGTGGTTGACAAGATGAGGTGGCAAAAACAGACTTTCTACAGACTAAAGACTTGTCCGTGTAATACCAATATGTGAATGTGGGCACTTGTGATAAAAACACTGCTAGCATGGTTCCAGTTCACATGAGGGGCTTCAAAGTTCATGAAGAAAATGGGATTCAAAGATAATGGACTGAAGGGGGAAAAAGTAGTATTTTCCTGCAAACTTCTTGTATAACTTTGTTCTGAAGCCCTCTTGTATAATCATGGATTTACTCCAAAGAAAAAGTTTAAACACACCTGTGATCAGTCCATGACAAATCTTAAGTCTTATTCGGGTACCTTAAAATGAAAAAGGGAACTGATTTTTCTCTCTCCCTTTTTAAGTATGATCAAAGCTAATGAAGAGGATCTGGTGGAACAAATCTTAACTTTACCAATATAATCCAGAGTTCAGGGTTCAATCAAACAGTGGCTCCCAAAGGGATCTGCTAGGACAGTTACATTAAAGGGAGAGAAGTCAGCTCAGAAGGTGAAGGAGGAGAGGCTATGGTATGTTTTCTATTCCCCAAATGGTAATATTGAAAGATTTTCTTGAAAGACACAGGGAAATCAAGGGGGCTTATTGTAATTTTTTTTTTTTTTAAGAATTGAGTATTGCATGAGGGACAAAATGGCCAGAAAAGTTGTTGGGAAACTTGTTGGGAAACCCTACCCCATCTCCCCTACAACCCTCATTTTGCCCTGGACACTTTTCGCTCCCCAAACTCAAAGGACATTTGCAAGGAACATAATTTGGGTCTCCTTGAGAGTGACAAAACTGCCGTCTTGATACAGTTCACACCACGCGTGCAGAATCTTGCAGGGAAGGTGAGCGAGGGAAGCACTGCCTCCAGAGTGTGTAGACCTTCGTGGAGAACACATCAATACAGAGCTTCACATCTTCATTTCCTTGTTCAATAAAGAGGCCGGTGGTTTTATAGCTAAACTTTTTACGTACCTACACATACTCACTGAAGACACAGATAGGAATAGTTCTCAGACATCATCAAGCACCTTCCAAACTGGTTTTCTGAGTTTGAAAGCTTAAGACCATCTTCTTATGGAACAACTTAATCAATTGGCATTTTACACTTCACAAAAATCACCATCAGCTTCCCAGGGGAGTGATTAGGATCCTGGAGTCTTCAAAGCTTGTGACTAGCCACCAACACAAGTATGAGTCTCGACTCGTCAGGAACAAAACAGCAACGGAGGCAACCAAAAGCACTGAGAAGAATCCTATCTAGAAGACCTATCACCTCATCTGCCCTGAGACTAAAGGAACTGTTCAGCTACTGCCACTGATCATTCTGCTCGGGGCCACAACGATTGGCTCCAGGTACAATTTTAATAAGAAAAGTTCTTATTAAAAAAAAAGCCAAGTCTTAAGTGGAGAGCAAATGCCTTGAGAATGATTGGGGCAGGGAATGTATGGATGTGCTTTATACAATTGATGTATGTATATGTATGGATTGTGATAAGAGTTGTATGAGTCCCTAATAAAATGTAAAAAAGGAAAAGAGAAAAATATGATTAGGGCAAAGACTGTACAGATGTGCTTTGTACAATTGATGTATGTATATGTATGAACTGTGATAAGAATTGTATGAGCCCCAATAAATTGTTAAAAAAAAAAACTATATAAAGTGAAAAAAAAAAAGCCAAGCAAACGAACAGTAAAGTACAAAGGACCCTCTGAGAGGATCCCTCCACCACAATCTTTAAGCCTAGGGCTGAGCCCGTCCCGCGAGACCATCTTTAGTGGAATAGTGAGTGGGACGCCCAAGAAGGAACCAAGGCTCTACTCAAAAATCGCCTGCAGGAGACCACAAGGTCGCAAGCACACATGAGAGGACAAAGGGGCAGGGCAACTGCACAACGCAAAACGGAACACACTGAACACAGTGAGAAAGGATGCTAACACGATGTGAGAAATGTAATGAATGTCAGTGAGCAGTGTGTGAAAACTGCCCGAATGAAAAGCCAGCTTGTTGTGTGAGCTTTCACCAAAAGCTCAGTAACTGTTAAACATGCACGGATTCTTCACACTGTCCGCCACGAAACCTTGCAGAAAGTTGCTCGCTGCCAACCTGTTGGCCTCAACCCATAGCAACATATGTCTAACAGAATTAAACATTACCCAGTCCCACTCCAAGCTCACGATCCTTGGTATGTCTGAGCTCACTGTCGCAGCTACTCTGACACTCTACCTCACTGAAAGTTTCCCCGAGATGGCCAGGCCTCTACTCAGCATCATGTTATTTCCTAGCGAGTGTTCTTTCCTGATGACAAGTCCAAAACATGCAAGATGACGTCTAAGCATCTTCGCATCTACAGACGGAGCATTCTGGCTGTCCTTCCTCCAAGGCAGATTTGCACACAGTAAGTACAAGGAGTCCCCAGGTTACCAACAGGATGCTTTGCTCACTGCGTCTTTGCAGGTACGTCAGAACAGGTACAGATGGTTCTTGTTTAGCTTTACTTCAGTGAAAAATAATTTAAAAGCTGCACTTGTGGAAAATGGAGGTAACTGCCATGGAAACTTGGTGCAAAGGTTGGTTTAATCACTTCAAAGTGAGAGCACGTTTGCACATTAAAGGACATGTCCAAATATCCAGAAGCTGGATGTTTGTTACCCAGGGATTTCATGTACACAATAAAACATAACAATTTATAAATCATCAAGGGTACGGGACGGAGAGTGGGGGGAAAAATGAGGAGCTGATGATACCAAGGACTCAAGTAAAAAGAAAATATTTTGAAAATGATAATGACAACAAATGTACAAATGTGCTCGACACAACGGATGGATGTATAGATTGTGTCAAGAGCTGTATGAGCCCCCCAATAATTTTTTTAAATGTATACAACAATAATTTCTGTAAAGATAAATTCCTGTAGTCCATCTATAGAATATTTCAAGAGCATCTCTCCTCTTACACCCATCCTTCACTGTCTCCATTTACAATTCCAGGACTTACATACATAATCATTCAATAAAGAATTATCTACCACCTTCAAGAAACTAAATTGCCTAGCCTGCGTCCCTCTTACCCCAAAACATATTATTTCAGCTTCTTCTACTTGCATCTTTTCATAGTTCTAAATTTCTAGTTATTTTTTCTTCCTTTCTATATCTAATCACATCCCAGGACCTTATTTTTAATCTTACTGCTATCAAACTAATCAAGCCCTTCCTAATGTCTGCAGTAGACTTCTAACTCTTCTTCTCACCCCCAATCTTGTTCTACCACCACCTAGCCCCAATCTAGCCTACCTAGCTACCATCTGATTGAGTTATCTATCAGAGATAATCATTGGATCATTTCCCTGTTCAAACAAAGCTCAATAACTATACATTAATGATGCATTAGCATATTTCAATCCTCAAATCGTCACAATAATCCTTACAAGGAAGGCAGACTGATAATGAATCTCCTGGTGAGAAAACAAGAGACCCAGAAAGGAAGAAATGCTCTCTATAACCACAGAACTGGGTAAAAAGAAGGGTCAGGAGTAAAATCCAGCTCTATTTGCTTACTAAGTAAAATACTGCATAATGTGTTTCTTTCAAAGTTATCCATTTTTTAGCTTTATCTTATATAATGCTTATATAACTCTGTACTCTAGTCATGAACAGTCTGTATTCCAAACTATACCTTATGACCAATTATTTAGTTGGTCATGAAATTAGTCTAATGAGTCACAACCAGTTCTATTTTTTTCCTCATCTAGTTGTTTTTTTAATCAAGGAAATCATGCAAGTGAGCCGAACACAGTAAGGAGAGTGTCTTGGTTATCTTATGCAGCTGTAACAGAAAACAAGTGGATGGCTTTATAACAGAAACAGAAATATATTCTCTTACAATTTAGCAGGCTAGAAATTTGAATTCATCATCTCTAGGGAAGGCACTCTCTCTCTCAGTTCTAAAACCTATGGGCCCAAAATTCCTTGGAGATCCATGTATAATGGCATCAATCTTCTCCTGGGTCTAGGAGATTCTCAGCACAGGGACCTTGTGTCCAAAGACAAGCACTCTGCTCTGGCTTCTTCCTTGATGATCCTGAGGTCCTGCCCCCTTTGCTCACTCTTCTCAATATAGGCCATATTATTCATAGAAGTAGAAAGCCCAGTTTTTCTCTCTCAGAGCTGCTGGTGGTAGTTTCAAACTGTCAACCATGTGGATAACAGCCCAAGGTGTAACCACTACAGCACCAGGGATCCTTGGTACACCCAAGAAACCTCCCTTCCATCAGATCAGAGCTGAGACCTGAGTAAGGGCACTGCGCTCCACTCCACGCTGATCTCTTTTAACCGCCAGAGTCGACTCTCAGTCGCAGCAGCCCTATAGGGCAGACGAGAGTTGCCCCCCGAGTTTCCAAAACGCTAACTCTGTATGAGTAGAAAACCCCCAGGGGATAATGGTTTTGAACTGCTGACCATGCAGTTTGCAGCCAAATGTGCAACCACTATGCCACAAGGGTTCCACTGATCCTTTTACAACTAACTGGCTGATTGCTTCTTGAGAGATAACTGAATTATTACATGACTGCCAAACCACTAGGAATCACAGTCAAAATCAGTTGACCCCTAGGGATACAATTCAATCTGTGACAGGTACTTTGTAAAAAAACTTTATTTGATACATGCACACAAACATTTACACATGTAGATATTAGGTAAAATAGTCCTGGTGGCCCGGTAGTTATGTATTTGGCTACTAACTGAGATATCAGCAGTTTGAAACCACACCTCTCTCCCAAGGAGGAGGTGATGAGCAGTCTGCCTTCAAGCTTTGGATGCCCTATTGAGCAGCTATGAGTCAGAATGTACTCAATGACAACAGGTGTATATTGATGGAAGAAATACTTGTCTTACTGTGTAGCATGGTAAAAATATGATTAAAAAAGAATGTAAGAATTAAAATGTTAAGATACCCAGCATATCCTTGGGCTTCTTACTTCTAAGAATTTGCTTATGCTAAAATACTCTTTCCAATAATCTCTGCAAATTGGAATCCCACCCATCCCTTCATAGACCAGATAAAGTGCCACGTCTTATCTGGAGCAAGGTCAGGGAAATGTCATCCTAGCCAAATGTACTTCTGATACACTCATGATCATTGCGTTACTTGTGCACAAGTCCAGCTCCCATATTAGAGTACAACCACCAACAGAGGATGCCGCTTCACGTGTCCTGACTACACGTAACAGGGCGTTGGCAACATCTGCTCACCCATGGAAACCATCCTTCCTCTTCTGAAATCCTGTTGAGAGTCAATGCCATGAAGAGCATTTCTACTTCATTCCAACCTTCAGTTACCAACTCTTACCTTTCAGAAAGCCTCACCATCTTCCTTCCCCAGACGAACCTCAAAATAATCCTCTGTAACATCAATCTTCCTATGAACATAACCTGTTGCACTTCAATAATCTTTTCCTTCCATCGGAACCATCCTATCAGATGTCTTTCTTCTCCACATGTCTATCTTCCACTTCATTCCGAATTCTCCACAACCCACAATGATAGATCTTACAATCTGTAACCAGAGCACTCTCTCTTCCCTCATCTTCTCTGTACTGGACTGCTTCAATTATTTCTACTCATGTAGTGTGGATATATTTGTGCTTGCCCCATGAAGTCCTTTGTAGAACAAGGCTGATTGTGAACAAACAGAAACGTATATGCAAGTCAGATCCCCTTAATTCTCTTGGAGACCTTCTACTTCCTTCAGTTCCTCAAGAAGCTGGTGTCTTCTGGCCACACGCCCTCAGTTCTATCTATTCTAGCCTGCAATTCAGAAAGCAGATTTGAGAAAAGCATGCAGCAGGAAAATGCCAGTTATAAAGGAGCCAAGTTGACTCGTGATTTTCACTCAGACCAAGAAATTTGTGGGGTACAGGCTGAGACAGGGGCAAACTAAGAGTTACACTAGACATGGTGGAAATAGATACCACAGTTGTCCAACTCAAAACCTGCCCAGCAAATGTGAATCTGAAACAGAACAAACCAGAAGGAGCAGCTAAAATGAAACAGGCTGAAAGCCTTCAGTCAGAAATAGATCTGGACTCTAGGTTCATTCTAGGGCTGTAAGAAAAATCTGGAGCCATTTAGTCCTTTCTCTGAGGCCCCTCAAGAATCCTTTCAAATGTCTAGCTGAAGTGTATGGTACTTAAATCCTTTCCCCAACCTTTAACCAGTATTCATCTCGCCATCTCTTAACCCCTACAGCACTTACTGTCTGTAAAACTCAATTGGAAACTCCAGAAACCACCTTGCTCAAGGCAATGAAACTATTTTATAGGTAAACATGCTCAAAATATATTTAGATATTCAACTCAGTGTGGTCCTTTCAAAATAGTTACCTTGAGAAGCTACAACTTAAAAATTTACTCATTCCATCCAGCTAACCATCTGATGCGCTCATTTACATGTGAAGCTCCCGCCACCACTCAAAATGCGTCCAGTGTCTTCTTTGGGAGTACCTTCCAGAGCCAGTTATAAACCGACCAAGAAGGTCATTCTCATTCCTTGAGATCATCTGAATTAAAACTTAAACTATTCTTTGGTCACTCTAGAATTCCATTCACTTTAAAACTCAACTTTGACAAATCTTCCACATTTCTAAAAATGAAATCTTTCCAAGGATACTGATGTGTCCCCAATGAGAGTATTCAAAGAGAGTGCCCTGTTTTATTTTTAAATGTGCTATCAAAGAAGGATTCTGGATTCCTGGGAAAGGATGCCCTACTTGTCTTTATTGATTCCCTTCCCCAAAAGCACACATTACACACTGAAGAAGGAGGTAAGTGTATAAAATTGTGCTATAATTTACAAGGTAATTCAGAAATGGCATTCAAAGAATATCCTGAATATTGGTAGCCTTAGTGAAATAAATGTGGAGCCACTAAAGATGACTACAATATAAAAATGTTCATTTTGAGGTATAATTTTGATTTTAAAAATCAATTTGCCTAATATCTTACACTGTTAGGGAATTAGTTCACAATTGTCTTTCTCCCCCCAAAAAATGTAAACAGTGAAATACCTTGTGGGAAGAAACTTCATCTATTACTTTTTTATTATTCTACACATGAATTAAATCAGACAGATCCTTAAAGCAGCTAAACATTTGAGTCATTTTATACCTGAGTTACAAAAATCCAAATCTGCCTCCCACCTGATTGACTCTAGATTAAACTGGGTTCAGATTAGAACCTCTGGGTCTGCCTGCCGCTTCCATTCTCATTCATCTGTCTTCTTCTGACCCTGCACATGGTTTCTGAGGCTTTAAATCTTTACAGCAAGTCTTACCTTTCTCCCCTGAAGCAACTGGTGGATTTGTACCACCAATCTTGCATCTAACAGACCAATGTTTACCTATCAGTGCTCCACAATTGCATATAGTGAGACAAACACTGCTCACAGTACACACTACTCTCTAGCGGGCACTCAACAGGTATTTATGAAGCATTTAACAACCAAGCTGTTGCCAGAGATTAAATAGCCTCTACAGCCCATAGGTGAAACAAAGAAAGAGACTAACTCCAGAAACATATACAAAAGTTAGCAGTACAGGATTTGCATGTGAATGCTGTCTGTCATTAATCAAAGTGAAGCAGATCCTCAGGAGGTGAGGCTACACGATTTCCAAAAAGGAGAGGAGAGGCTGGAGCAGGTCCACAGCAGTGGGTTTTTGGTTTGGGAGCTTTACATTCTCGGTATCAGTCACTTATGGTTGATGTTGCCTCTCATGCACAAATTTCAAAAGCACCAATATTTTATGACTGTTGTAATACAAGGGAGTTTCAAAAGATTCATGGGAAAAAAAACATGTATCCATTAATTCCATTTTCCATATACGATTTAAAGTCCTCTGGTATGTGAGCACCATTTCCCAACATATGAAGTGATTTGAATGTGCTTACTCCCTTACAGCTGTGTCAGAATCGACTTGATGACAGTGAGTGTGCCCCCAATCTGTTTTATCACTGTCATTTCCATCTCCTCCACAGCCACTAGATCCAAATGCCCTCAGAATCCCTTACCATTTCTGCAGCCAGCCACAAAATTATCAACACCTTCATCGTTCCCCATCTCCCCTCCTCCTTCTCCTCCTCTCCCTTATTACATGTCCTTCCCTCCCCAAAAAAGAAACACTCATGCCCACACCAGTCGGCTCCTTCCTGAACACAAGAATTGCCATCAGAGTCTACAAAGAACATGCAAGGGCCACTTTAACACACTCCCAGATTTCCCATGAAAACTCTCCAGGAGGCTATCAAAGATTCCTGCACTCAACTTGATAACTAAGTTCTAGAAACTCTATCTCATCTCTAACCAACAACCCTTAGGCTGCAAAGATGCTGTTTCCCACATGGCCATCCTTAGAGGTCCATCCATCAAACTTCCCTTTATCACCTGACTCACTTTTTCCAGTCTGATTAAATGCGCTACTCAGGAAAGTCCTCCCTAGTCTAAATCATCATCTAATATCGCGGGGAAGTCACTTGATATGACCTAACGTTGTTGGAATCTGAAATCAAGGCGTAAACATTCACATTCAAAGAAATAAAGGCATCCAATAAAGACACTAAAGAAATAACAATCAATTATAGGAAAGGAAGGAGACAGGGCATAAGTGTCAGTGCCTTAAAATATTTTTATTCATAGGAAAGAATTAAAAGATGTCATTTTGATAAACCAAGGAATAATGTGTGCATAGTACTTGCAGATTTTGAGAATAAGAAGTACAGAAATCAGTGCGTACAAGGAGGAGCCTCCAGGAAGTGGGACTGCAGTGAACAGGTGGGACAATGGCTATTATTCATTATAAGCCCCCAGAGGACAATGTTGTTGTTTTTAGCTAAGAACACACACTATTTCATAATTTAAAGGAGGGGGTACAGTACTGACATACTATTTTTAAGCCCACTAAACTTACAAAATTGTACGGCTTGATGTTGTCCAATGAGGAAAGGGAAGGAAAGCAGGCCTTCTCATACTGGGGCGACAAAAGAAAGAGGTCCATCAATACTCTCGGATAAAACAAAGCTCTTACAATGAGGGAGATCTAGATGGACTAATTTAGAAATGTTTCCAAATTACTTTATAACACTCAATTCTTTCTGTCAGTTTTTAATGTTGTTCAAGTATTACCCACCACCCCTCTGAGTCAGAATTGACTCAATGACAATAAGTTTGGTTTGATTTTGGTGTTTTTTGTTTTTAAGAAATGTACTGGTCCTTGCTAAATGCATGACTGATTGCATTTGCCCTTTCCTCTTCCACATCTTTCTTTCCATCTTCCCCTTTAATCTCTCTGCCCTCTACTTTCATTTTAAAAAAATTCTCCTTCTCAACATGCTCATTATTCTCCGCAACTTAAGAGCACTAGCGAGGTAATGCGTGTATGCAGTCTTTCCTAATTAATAGGAAATGATTTTCCAGGAAACTGACAAATGTGGTTTTAGCCCAGAGTCCTCTCTTGAAAGTCTGGTCCAATTTGAACTCAGAAAATCCACGAGAGCTTGGTTCACTTCCTGAAAGAAAGATGCTATAATCCTCCCTCCAAACTGACATTGAGAATCATCCAGTCTCTCTAGGAGCTCCTAGACCTCAAGATAACCACAGCTGATCCTGACCTCCTTGCAACCTAAGCCCGCAATAGATGCTCTGCAGGCCCACACTTGCTGATGCGTTCTCTTCCATACCACCATGCCTCAGTGAAGGAGTACATCCGGAACTGTGACAAAAGATCTTCCACCAGCCCTGGAGTTATAGAACCAATCTTGCAAATTAGATGAACAGAAGCGGCAAATGGAGCCTCCAGAGAAGGGCCACCATTCAAGGACCTGTGCTGACTAATGCAACACCAAGTCTCCCGGGCCAGACCGGCGGCAGGGCAGTGAAGACAGCTACCAAGCCAAATTATTTGCATTCTAGCATCAGTCAGGGTAGCGTTCATCCGGTCTTTGGTAAGGTCTTCCAATTCGCAGAGATCTCAACTACTTGTCCTAGAGCATCCTGCAGCACCCAGCCCTTCCTTGCAGGGGCTATCTCAGAGGGGAGCCTATTCACTGGTGTAGGTCTAAAATAAAATGACTCAGATCAAACGATGCACTAAGGTCTAATTCTCAGTGACCCCCAACCAGAACCAGGACCCACACTTACCAGATGGCATCTTCGGAAGCGCCCAGACTGGTTTCGGAACTATGTCATTCTGGCCCATGTGAAATAACTCTTTAGTCCTTGGGCCAACAGTTACCAATTAGATCACATCTGTCTAGTTTATCCTGCTTTCCCGTCATCTTCTCCAATATTTAGCACTCCCGTTTGCTTCCGATGCTATCCCTTGTATTCACGGACAACCCATACACCCCAGCTTCCTTTCCTTAGGAAGGTTGCAGCCCTTCCCATCACCAAATATCTAATGTATCTGCACAATAAACATCCCCCAGAAGCCTCAAGACTCCTCCACCCCCTGCATTCCTCCACCTAGCCGGCCTCTTTCCCTCCGGCCGCTCTCCCGGCTCACACTACTCCCACTATGTTCCCTGCAAGAATTCCCTTTTCTCTAACCCCTGCCCTTCCCTTCTCCCAAAGAGCACACTCGGGGCAGCCACACGGACTGAGGCCTGCGGCGCATAAAGCACTGCACCAGGCACGGTGGACAGAGACCGACCCGGTGTCGCCCCGACCGTTCCACGCACAGCCAGCACCCTCCGGCTTCCCCGGGCACGCGTTCTGCCCCTTTCCCTACCTCTGACACCTCCCTGGGGCCTCGAAGGCCTCCTTCCCTCCTCCGCCACCCCCGTCATTATTCCTCCTCTACCCCCCAACCCACTATCCGCACCCAGCTTCCTCCCGTTCCCAGCCAGCCCTAGCGTTCCACTCGGCCTCGGCCGGTCCCCCGGCCACCCCCGGCCTCGCCACGGCTCGCTCCCCCCGAGGTCAGGCCGTTACCGCCGCGCGCTCCCCCCCGCGCGCCGCCCCCTCCCCCTCCCTCGCCCTCCCCCAGGCCCGGGCCTGCCGGGCCGAGCGCTTTACCGCGGACGGGCGCCGAGTCGCGCGGTCACCGACTGCAGGCGGCGACAGCTCCAACCTTCCTAGGGGCCTGGAGCGGAGGGGAAGGGGGGGAGGGGGAAGAACTTTTGCGGTGGCAGCTTCAGCAACAGCTCCCACCCCTGCGCCTTTCTCCTCTTCCTCCCCCTCCTCCTCCTCTTCCTCCTTCTCTTCCTCCTCCCAGAGCAGTCGAGACGCAGACATGCCGCGGCTAGAGCGCCGCCGCGGTCGCCGCCGCTGCCGGCGCAGTGCATTGTGGGAAGCCGTGCGCACGGGAAGCGCTCCGCGGCGCCGTCCCTCTCCGGGCCGGAGCCCTGGCTTGGAAGACCCAGCGTGGCCGCGCCTCTGGCGCTTGCGTGTCGCCGCCCCAGCGTGGCCGCGAACACTGGCCCCCAGCCGCGGGGCGGCCAGGCTTGGGAGGAAAGCGATTTGAAAAAGACTGGAACTAGGGACGTCTTTCTCAGTCTTCAGGCGTAGCGCCCCAAGGAGTGGAGGACTCGAGGGTCCAGAGCGTTTCCGGCCCCGAGAAATGGAAGGGACGGGGCCTAGGTGAAAGGTTATTTGCCAGCATTTCTTGACGTGTTCGTTTATGCTTGTTACCCAGCCTTTCCCCCTAACATCTCCATTCGTCGGCCTCTAGCTCCCCAAATGCCACCTTTTCCGGAAGCGGCAGCCCTCTGCCCTTGAAACCAACAAACCCCATTAGTGTCTGCAAAACGAGACACATGGTGTTAACGTGGAGCGGAGATCCGGCTCTGGACCCGCGTTACATGTCATTTCCCGCTCACGACCCACACCGGGGTCTGTACGGCAAACATCCGGTAATTCTCCTGATGGAGCTAGGGTATAGCGCAGTTAGATTTTATCCCTTGGGGATCTTTAAACCACCGTAGCCAGATAGTGACGCTTATAAACGCTCTTAAGGACCTTCCCAGACAGTAGAACTTCCCCACTGTCTCTTCTGGGCTCTAATCTGAAGAGGAGCTGACTGAGCAATTAACCGCTGCACAACTAGTGCTCTTAAGTAACTTAGCTCCAACTGAATGGTGCCTTCATTCAATTAGCTTGTGTTAGGCACCCCGAGGCGCTTTTGCATACAGCTCTGGTGTACAATTCCACGCCTTCGTGTCCTCGCCTTAGAGCAGGGTCAGCCACGGAACTCAGAAGGTGCTATTTGAGTTGCTTGATTATGTGCGCATGAGGAACTTGCCGTGGGAATGGGATGAAACACCTTCAGTAGGGTTTCGACATCATAATCTGAAAATCCCACATGGTGCCTCCGCCGTGCTCAAACAGAACGTTTAAAAGGAAGGGTAAGAAGAAGGAAATTAAAATATCTTTATAACCGTTTCTGAAATTCTCCTCCACACCCACCTTGCCAACTGAATGTTCATTTGAATAGTGCTTTTTGGCAAAACTCCAAATTCCAGCATTATGCACTTGTGATGGCACTGAATTAGATTAGTGTCTGCAAGGTTAATGTTCCCCCAGGCATTAACCTTAGTCAATCGTGATGCCTATTTAGAAATAGCTGACGCCCAGAAGTTCAGCTTAATTTAGACACAGGTAACTAAGAAGAATAAGGATAAGCCACGGCTCCACAATCAACTCGCCATGTGCTTTCTCCATTAAAAAATATAAATTTTAATAAGATGACAGTGCATATTCTGAATGCTAATTGCAAGGAAAGGGTGACACAAGCTAGAGTGAGGGACACGTATCTGGAGGACAGCCTTCTGGCAACTTAGAGCATCTGCAATGGCATCAAATTCAGATGTTAAAAAACACCTCAGACAGCAACGCTGCAAACTTGAGAGCGTTGGGCAATAAGAAAAATAATCACTGAAAGAGCTGACAGCCTGAGGATTAAACCTAATTGTTTAAGATTGAGTAGGTGGCCATTAGGAATAGATAACAGTTCTCAGCACTATAAGAAACAATAGAGAAGCAGTAATTTTAGGTGGGCAGAATAAAGAGTGGGACAGCTACAGGGGTCATGACAGTAAAGGTGACATAAAATTAAATTTCTGGAGACTCCTATTTCTCAGCCCCATTTTGGCTCTCCATCATCTTCTGTCCCTCTCTGCCAACATCAGCCCCTTTGCTCAGCTGACTTTCCTTTCCTTCCTGGGGCTTTCTATTTTGTTTTCATTTCTATTTTGAAATAATAGACTCAACAAAAGTTACGAGACTAATACAGAGTACTATGAGCCCTCCACGGTCTCATACAGCTGTAGTAAGACATCAAAGTCAGGACATTGGCAGTGGTACCTATATTGTAGTTAACGATATTAGGGCTTAACTGCTAAGCACTCGGTTTGTGGCAGGGAACCATAATGGCAGCCCTAAATTCATTTTGAGTCCCCACATAGATTCAACCTCTGCTGAGTTTTCTAACCATTTCCCAGTAAGTAAAAAGCTTTGCTCAGGCATAGTGTGTTTGCTACTGCTGCCCTGACTAGCCAAGGGAGGCTAGACCTTGACTGGGGATGCCCTTGATAAAAACCAGGGTGCTTGAGTGGGAGGGTTGAGCCATACCCCAGACCAACAGAGGGCCCTGAACCAATCTTGTAAACTTTTCTAATTTATTGTGTAGATAAGGAGTCTTAGTGTGGTAGGAATTCAAACCCATCAGAAGAAAACCGAAGCTTCTGCTCCCATATAGATTTACAGCCTCCAGAAACACGGTGACAGTTCTCGTCAACCCTTCGGGTCCCTATGAGTCACAGTCAACTCAATGGCTGTGAGTTTGGATTTGGGGATCATGTAGATATCCCTATCATGATTCCCCACCCCCAACACACACACCCTGCACCCCAGTTCTATAATCCCGCCTGCAACTCTGATGAATTGATCTCCCTCAGTTTGAGTTAGTTTGTGTTAGATTCCTTTGTTAGATTCCTGTGTTAGATTTCCTTTGTTAGATTCCTGAGTTTGTGTTAGATTCCTTTGTTTTCCATGTCCTGTTAAGTATGAATCCCGTGGGCACCACTATAGCCTTATGCTAGACTTAAAGGATTCTCTTTGAATATATTTGAATATGGAGTCTTTTATCCTCTAGAATAGAACTAGACTAAAAGCCTTGTTCAGTCTTTACCATTTTAAAACCTGCATTTATTTCTGTGTGTGTGTTGCAGCTCAATGAAATTTTATACCATGTATAGATTAATACAACCATCACTACAATTAAGATGCAGAATTGCTTCATCACACCCACATTTAAAGTTTAAAGAAAAACCTCCTAGTGCTCCCTCTTTGTATTAGCAAACCTCTTCCCTGCCCCAGCCCTGTCCCTAGCAACCACAAATCTGTTCTGCATCACTATAGTTGTATCATTTTGAGGATGTTACATAAATAGAATCTTAACAGCATCTAGCCTTTTCAAAACTGACATTTTTCACTAAACTTAATACCCTTGAATGTCACCCAGGATGTCACTGTTATCAAGCATTTATTCTTTGTGATTGTTAAGTAGCCTTCCACTATATAGACATACCAGCGTTTGTTCAGTCTTTCACCTTGAAGGACCTTTAGGTTATTCCTGTTGTTTGACATTCAAAGTCAATTACAATGAACATTGGTGTACAGTTAGCCTTTGTACATGTAAGTTTTATTTCTCTGGGATAAATACCCAGAGTATGATTGATGGTCATACAGTAAGTGCATGTTGAGTTTTTCAAGAAATTGCCAAACTATTTTCACAGTGGCTGCATCATATGGCTGGTAGAAATGGAATTCCTAACAGAACTGTGTGGAGAATCCAGTTTCTTCCTATCCTCATCAGCATTTGGTATTATCAGTATGTTTTTGGTTTTTTGTCTTGAGCTGTTTCGATAGGTATGTAGTACTTATTACATATGGTGCTTTGGTGGCATAGTGGTTGAGTGTTGTGCTGCTAAGCACAAAGTCAGAAGTTCAAAACCACCAGCTGCTCCTCAGGAGAAAGATGGGGCTTTCTACTCCAATAAAGTGTTACAGCCTCAGAAACTCACAGGGGTGATTCTACCCTGTCCTATATGGTAGCTATGAATTGGCATCAACTCAACGACAGTGAGTTTGGTTTTGGTGAGTTTAGTGATGGTGGAAGGAGCCCAGGTGACACAGTGGTTAAGCTCTATCTAAAAGACTGGTGGTTTGAATCCACCAGCCACTAGGTAGGAGATAAGTGTAACATTACACCCCTAGAAACCCTGAGGCAGTTATACTCTGCCCTATAGAAAAGTTAGGAGTCAAAACTGATTTGATGGCAATAGACCTTCAATGATGGTGCAGCAAATGGTTAATGTGCGCCCCTAGCAACTGATGGTTTCAAACTGCTAACCTTGCAGTTAGTATCCAACTGGTAACCTCCCAGAAAAACTTCAGAAGAAAAATCTGTTGATCTACTTCCAAAAATTCAGTCATTGGAAATCCTACAGAACACACTTCTACGCTGGCAGGATAAGAACTGACACAACAGCAATGAGTAAGGATATCTCTTTGTGTGTTCTCTCCCCCCCAGACTGAATGGGATGCATGTCGTCTCCCCACAACTGCTTCTTTCATTGATGTACTTGCAGCCAGCACATAGGCCCCTTTCGTTAAAGGATTTTATTGAGTATCACTGTAGAGCAGCGGTTCTCAACCTGTGGGTCACAACCCCTTTGGAGGTCGAACAACCCTTTCACAGGCGCTTAAGACCATTGGAAAACACATTTCCGATGGTCTTAGGAACTGAGATATACCACTCCTCTATCCGTCTCCAGGCAGGTCTGCCTACATGCAGATACACCCACCTACAAGTACCCGGTGAAAACTGTTACCCACGCTACACCATGCTTCAAACAAAATTTCATTTATTTGTCATTAGAAATAAATATTTCACAATATATAATTACATATTGTTTTTGTGATGAATCACTGTGCTTTAATTATGCTCAATTTGTAACAATGAAAATACATCTTGCAGATCAGATATTTACATAATGATTCATAACAGTAGCAAAATGACAGCTATGAAGTAGCAACAAAAAATGATTTTATGGTTGGGGTTCACAACATGAGCAACTGTATTAAAGGGGCATGGCATGAGGAAGGTTGAGAACAGTATAGAGAAATACAGCTCTCATGGGTGAGTTATAAATGTTCTTGAAATTTTCATACCGACTCTGTGTTGTATGCAGAGTCACTGTGTACATACTTGATAGTGCCTAAAGGCAATGTTAAATTTTAATGGTTTGGGAAGAGAGGTTTTGGTTGGGTTTTGTTTTTTTAACTCCTGTAAACATCTGTCAAAATGACCTTGAAATTTCTTTGGGGAAGTGATGTGAACTAAGATTAGCTACCCAGGATGCAGGTAGCAAATGTAAGCGCCACAGAGGACAAGCAGGTTACATGAATGGGTGACGCCGGCCAGATATGAAAACAACTAACAGCAGAAGAGACTGAGAAGAGAGAGGAAGCTGAAGCCCAGCTCCTGCGCCTTTCCAGCCGGCCTTTCCAGCGGGAATGGGAGAAGCTAGAAAATAAGGAGAAATCAGAAATTGGTGCTTTCAGACGGACAATTAATTGCACTACTTTAAAGCAAGAGAACACCACATAAAACATGCCTCTCCAGTCCCCACTTTATGCAATCTGATTGATGTAGCCTAACTGGCAAAGGCCTGTGCCACTGCTGGGGCATGGTAGGGGGAGGCGGGGGTAAGTGCGTCCCACACCTCTTGCCTCCCCTCTGGCTCCTGAATGGTTTCATACTGCCCTGTCTACCCCAATGATTACATGGCAACAACCTTACGGAGAAAGTTAGCTTCTTTTTGCATTGCTCTCTAAACAGACTCATAGCATCGACAGCAATGGGTGCACAGGACCCTGTCTCCACTGTATTTGCCACTGCTACTGTACCCGAGAAAACGTGCCTGTTCCTGGATCTAGGGACCCTCTCTTCTTAGGCCATCACCCGCAGAGATGCAGATTCAGCGACAGAGGATTTGTCCTAGTCATTTATATAGCCCAAAATGTATTATTTGGCTGATGTTGTTAGGAGTGATTGGTTCCAACTTGTGGTAGCTATATAAGCTCCTGTCAACTTGCCAAGGGGCGGAGTCTAGCTTGTCTATCAGGTCGCAGCTTGATGATCTCATTTGGAGATGCAAAGGAGATAAGTTGCTCACTGGAGGACAGACATACACTCTGCTTTGAGACTCTGCTTCGTCTTCCTGCATGTGTCGTGTGAGTCTGAAGAGGAATTTATAGATTGGTATCAGACATATGGGCTAATATCGGACTTAAGGATTTGATCTGGATTGGGCTATGATGTTTTCTCAATATACAATTTTTTATATATAAAGCTCTTTCTTACACGTATGATTGTCTATGAATTTGTTTCTCTAGTCAATCCAGACTAACACATTGTGGTACCTTGGGAGTAGGGTACTAGAGAAACGAATCATAAAGATAGAAAAAAATCAAAATAAATAAAGATGGGGAACAGATGCTTGTTTGACCTCTGCCTCGTGGTACTTTTTCTTCTTTGGCTAGCCAGAGGACATGGCAATGCAGTTTACTGGGTTGTGTTCTGGAAAGAATATGGGAAATAAAGTTTTAATTATCTTGTTTGGTTGTTGTCATCTTTGGTTATTCCTGTTTGAAATGCTGAAAATAAATGTGATTAATTTATATTTTCAGAGCAGGGGGTGAAATCACCCCTTGATTTTCTCAGAGACCATGCTGCTTAGTGAAGATGGCTGACAGAAAGTCAAAATGGCTGACAGAATGACTCGGTTGTTTTGGTCAAAGATCTAAGGCCATATTTGGTATCACTTAAATAGTTTAGATAAGAATTAAGATAATTAGATAAGGATTTAACTTGACTTAAGAATTGAGTTTAGGATCTTGCTCTACTTTATACTGTTTTCTTCTGCTTATTGTTATTGATATAATGATTGATAGAAATGATTATTGGAGCATATAAAAACAGAATTTGTAAGCCTATTTGCTTTGAGTCATTAAATTGGCATTTAAATGGCTTAGGACATGCCTGCAAAGAAGGCTCTGGAAAGATAAGTCCCACCCAGTGTCTTGAGTGCTCAGGACATTCTAAGGTGAAGAGACTTGCCTAGTGGGCTGTTGACAGATTCAAGAAAAAAGGAACTCCTTGGATTTTTAAATTTTGAACTAGTGGTTTGTGCCTGAAGCTGGAAAATATCTGGAGCCCTGGAGAAACTCCTCTCTAGGATTGAACATTAAAGAGAGCCTGTGGGCAGGCTGAAATGCTTGCTAGGTGACCACCTGGGTCCACTTGTTGAGTGGAAGTGGGAGAAATGCAGCAATAAAGAAGGGTTGAGTCTGGCCACTGACACCTGTGGACCTGGTCCATAGGGATTGGAGGAAAAGACTGGTGGACTGGTCTGGAGTTCATGACCTAGCCCAAGGGGGCTAGAGCTGTTGAGCACTTATGATGGGGCCCAGGATCTAAAGGTAAGGCAGCCAATGGGCATCCCGGTGAGGCTAAATGAGGCAGACCACATTGAGTTGACCAGAACCCGACCAGATGAAGAGAAGATATTTGAGCCTGCGAACTGGTGCATGTTGCTGCAGACTTTATGGATGGTCTGTCCTGGTATAACTTTGCTTATGGATGCAGACTCACAAAGTTCCACCTGGAATGAAGATTCTTCACATCAAAGAATATGATTGTCTCCTCAGAGTACTGGGTTGATGTAAGAGGGCAGTATAGAAATTGGATACCCAAAATGGGGGGGGGGGGGTATAAAGGCATGAAGTGGTTGGCTTATAAACTTTCATAAGTGGAGAAACATATTCATAGGATTATGGTATAGGTGTTACTTCAATTGTTAGGCATAGAATTTTGTTGTGTTCACTTATAGAATATTATGTTTAAGTGAAACTTTAACACATATTGAATTGTATGTGTTTTAGTTTTACCCTGTTAGGTACAGATATGATTTTTAAATTGTTTTGTTTAAAAATAATATATGGTTAAAGAGTTATTTAAAAGTGTCAAGTTGACAAGGGGTGCTCTGTGGTAGTTACATAATCTCCTGAAAACTTGCGAAGGTGTGGAGTCTAGCCTGTCAATCAGGTTGCAGCTTGATGACCTCTTTTGGTGGCACAAAGGAAATTAATAGTTCACTGGAGGCCAGACACACTCTCTGCTTTGAGACTCTCTGCTTTATCTTCCTGCATGTGCTGTCTGAGTCTGAAGAGGAACTTATAGATTGATATCGGACATATGGACTAATATTGGACTTAGGGATTTGATTTGGACTGGGCTAGGATGTTTTGTAAATATGCAACTGCTCTTTTATGTAAAGGTCTTTTTATTTATTCACATATGATTTTCTGTGAATCTGTTTCTCTAGTCAACCCTGAGTAGCACGCAAATCACAGCAACTCCAGATACAGTAGAATGAAACACTGCCCCATACTACACCAGCTTCACAATCTTTACTATGTCTGAGCCCATTGTAGTCACTCTGTCAATCCATCTTGAGAATCATCCTTTTTTCCACTCATCCTCTATCAAGCATGATGTCCTTCCCCTGGGAATAATCCCTCCTAATAACACGAGATGAATTCGCATTATCCCTGCTTCTAAACAAGATATTTCTAAACTCAGCATTCTGGCCGTACTTTTGCCAATACAAATTTTTCTGTTCTTCTGTCTGTCCATGGCATAGTCAATACTCTAAGACAACATTACAATTCAAACACTTCAATTCTCCTTTGGTCTTCTTTATTTATTATCCAGCTTTCGCATGCATATAAGGCAATTCAAAATACCATGGCTGGGTCAGGGATACCTTAGTCCTCAAAGTGACAGCTTTGCTTTTTAACGTTTTGTGTTAGACTGAGCTGACTAGAGAAATCCAAGGTCACTCATATATGTGTAAGAGAGAGCTTTATATCAAATAGTACTTATGCATTAATGAAACAACCCAGCCCCTCCAACTTAAGTCCTTAAGTCAGCTACTAGTCCATAAGTCCCTTTTCAGACTCACAGACACCTACAGTGATTCAGAATGCAGCAACATCACCAGCCAGTGGATGGAAGTCTTGTGGGTCCGATGACAGTGGATGAGTCTCCAGGGCTCACACAGGTCTCAGTGTGACTCGCTGTGAAGGTAAAGGCAGAGAGAGAGGAGGAGGTTCCCAGCACCCTCCTTATGAAGAGCTCACACCCACAAGGAGACGCCATTAGGCTGTGACCTGAATGACAGGCTAGACTCCTCCCCTATACGTCAAGGTGACATGAAATTATGTAACTACTACACACTTTAAAGAGTGTTTGGTAGCGCATTTGCCCAGTACAATAAATAATTTGGTTCCTTGCCTGCTGCGTCCATGAGCAATGATTGTGGATCCAAGTGACATGAAACCCTGAACAGCTTCGATCTTGCCTCCATTTATTGTAAGGTTGCTTATTGGGCCAGTTGTGAGGATTCTTTTGTTTCTTGATGTTGGGGTGTAATCTGAACATGTATTCTCTGATCTTCCTGAGCGAGGGCTCCCGGCCCTCTCTGCTTTCTAACACGAAGCTGCATCAAATACCTAGCTCGGCTTGTTAGCTTTCCTGCAATCCCGTTAAAGGAGTCCTGATCATGTAGGGGTGTTGGGCTGCCTAACCTCAGAGCTGCCAGTTCCAAACACCAGATTTCTTTGTGGGAGAAATCTTGAGTCTAGAAGAACAAATGTCCCTTGACCTCTGAAAAGCATTTAAGGGAGGTACCAAACCAAAACTCAGACCCATAAATGTCAATAAATTTCTATTCAGCGTGACCTTATAGGAGACACCGTGGGCCTGCACCGGAGGGGGCGGTTGGTTGGTTAGTTTGTGTTGTTTTGCCATAGGACTTTTAGGACTGTAAGTGATGTAAGTGGGCTGCTGCCTCTTCCTCTCATGGAGTGGCTTCAGGATTCCGGCTAGCCAGCCTTTCTCTTAGCAGGCACTGTGTCTTCAGGGTTTCTTAAGGGAGGTACTGAGTTAAACTGAAGTTGGTCAGACAACTAGGGTTTAGAGCGATACAGGGAAGGAATGAGTGAGAAGTCAACATACATTAAAACATGAAAATGAAGCCTTAGATTAGGAAAGATGTTGACGGAAAAGTTCGATCCCGGAAGCCCATCCTGGGTCTAGAGGTTAGCGTGGTGGCTGAGTACACATACTAGTCAGCTAAACCCTACTGGGCTTGAACCCTCACTCTCACTTCCCAGCTGGGTGGCCCTCGCTGCTCCATCTCTGTGCTGTCCACTGAGCGCCTCTCTGTAAACTGAGGCTAATCAGTCTCTTCCTCTGAGAGTCGTTAGGAAGATTCAGTAGTGAAGTATGAAGAACTTATCCCAATATCTGTTAACATTCTGTGTTATTATATATTTTCCTTCATAAATCCACTTTTGCTATCTGTGTGTGTCTCAAGTGAAAATTTCCAGAGAAAATTGATTTTCCTTTCAACAATTCATACACATTTTGTAACATTGATTGTGGTTCTTACCGCGAAACAGCACTCTTCCCACTTGCTTGTGTTCACCTTTCCCGTTTGTCCTTCTTTCTTTTTCCTGCCTGCCTTCTGAGCGTTACTGCTAGGCAGATGCTGGCCACTTGGTCCTGTGTGGTGAATCGCTCTGAGGAGTCCATTTCACCTGGTCTTACTGTTCACCTTAGACGCCTGTGTATTGTTTGGCTGAAATTTGAGCCCTAGGAGGGATATTGTTATTGTTTAAAAGAATTTAATTGAAAAAAAAATTTAATGGGTGCTAAACCAGCCTTCCTAAAAATAAAACTGAATGGGAGTTGGGGAGGGGTGGGGGCAGCCAAGTCCTACAAACTGATTGGTAGGAAGGAAAGGGTAGAAAGTATACAAGGACCAAAAGGACTAGAGAAATATGATTTAGATGGAAATAGCCTAAATAATGTTTAGCATGGGGAATAAAGGTTACACAACAACTAGACGAAGCTAAGGGGAAAAAAATAAAATAAGCTGCAGAAGAAAACACATGCAACTATTTAGAAATTTTATTTCTGTGCATAATCTTTGCCTGAACAATTTGATAAGGCTGATGAAATTGTTCTATTGCAAAAACTCTTGCTACTTTCCACCCAGGAAATGCCCATGAATCAAGTGCCAAGCTCTTCTTTCTCCGGGCTTCTGCAGAAAGGAGACCAGCTAGCTGTTCTTCCATGTATGAAAGCTGTGGGGTTCCATAAAGTGGAATAATGGCCACTGGAAATTTTATCATCCTGGAGCTTGCAAAGGCTTCACGCATTTGCTTATTGCCAAGATGGCATAATATAATGCAAAAATGAATTTTTTCTCATTCGTTTTTACTATCTTTATATGGTTTTAATAAAAAAAAGCTGTCAGACTCTTGACTTACCGAGGTATAGTAAAACGACCCTGTTGCTAAACACTTGTAGGGAGCAATCCAAAAAAAGGAAAGCTAGTTTCAAGAAAAGGCTAGCTTCCTACCTACCAAGACTCGGTTTAAATCTTTGTGCAAAGCCCCTGAGCACGACAGTGTGTTCCTTGCTGGAGTTCAGAGACGCTGCGGTAGTCTCCAAGTCAGCTAATGGGAGAAGTGAGAGACGGTCAGCAAACGTCCATGGGGCTAAAGTGGAAAGACCACGCTATCATGAGTCAAGAAGAGCCAGGAGTGCACTCCAAGATCCAGAGGCAGAACGCTGGCACACCAGCGAAGTGGCAGAAGTGAACCAGAGGCAGAGCAGCAGCAGAAATAAAAGGCAGAGCACAAGACAGAGCAGGAGACTTGCACTTCCCACACCGCAGAGCACGTAAAACTAAGCTCGCTTGTGTAGTGAGGTGCTTCTAGACGTTTATTGAGGATCTGGATTGGCTGACCTACAAAGCTAGAACAGAGTGCCCTTGAGCGGAGGCTTATGGCAATGTGGGGTGCCTTGAGAGCATTTATTGGCAACACTGAAAGAGCTTTGGACAGAGGCCAAGGGGCCATGTGACTGAGATACCAAGGACCAGCGAGATATGTGCCTGCCAGAATGTAGAATAGCTGAGGCAAAAAACTTCTCACTAGAAAAACTGTGCCCTGAGTATTTCTGATCCTAACTGTAACTTGTTAATTTCCCTAGTAAATGCCATAACTGTAAGTACGGTCTGAGCTCTATGTGACCATTGGAATGAAACCCAACAGAGAAGTAGAGTACTTTGGGAGGGATGGTTGGTGTCAAAATCAGCACGGAAGGATGGAGTATAGAGGCATGTGTGACCTCTTCATAGGAACCAGCCTCAGGCTGATGAGTTTGATTCTCCTGCCCCCGTGTCAAGCCAGAGGAGGTCAGATGCTGCCCCCAAACCCTTTCGATACAGCAGGACTTCCTTTCACATTGTGAAAGTATTTGTCTCCTGATGATTCAAATGTGCAAGCTTTGAAACCAGTCCTTTCCAAGACATGTGCACTCACACGTCTAGCAATGATTGCAGAGTAGTTCTCCATGCCCCCTGAACAAGATCTGGACAGTAAAATCGAAGAGCAAATGCAAGTTGAAAATTAGGCAAAATCCATCTATGATGGTGGAACTGACAAGAAATGAACACGTCGGCAATCAAGTAAATTCTCTTGTGTGAGAAAGATGAGTCCTGATGGGATGCGTTATGTGTCGGGCAGCTAACTGCAAAGTCAGCAGTGTGAAAACACCAGCTATCCCACAGAGTCAGATAAGGCTTCCTACTCCCATAATGCAGGGATAGGAATAAACCAGTTCCCAATCAGAGAGGGCATTGGAGAGATGACTATGGAGGATCAACAACCTTGTCAGTTGATCCCCTTCCGATACACCTTGGGCCTGATCTGGATTTGCAACATTTTCTGGGGTTTTGGCTTGTTTGTCATTCATATTGTGTTTATCTCTGATGTATTTTGTCATTGGGAAGAGCTCTGTTGAATTTTTGTTATGTGTTTTCTGTTTTTCAGAATATAAAACCCAGGACTGATGAACCAATAGAGACAGCAAATAGAATACGTTTTCCCGGGGGCCCGGTGCAGGGGTTGGTGAAGGGGAGCTGATGGGAAGGAGCTCCAGAGGGAAGAAGGTTGTTAAGCTGAGTGTGATCGCAATGGACACGATTGCTGGATGTGCTAGAACTGTGGAACGATATGATAGCTGTATTATCTCCCAAAAAATGGTTTTAAAAAAAAGAATTAGTCTCAAAGACACACAGAGGCAATTCTACCCTGTTCTATAAGGTCACTTTGAGTTGGAATTGACTCAAGGGCAGTAAGTTTTGGGGTTTTTTTTTGGGGGGGGGCAGGCGTTGTTTGTTGAGTAGAAGGCTGTTTTACCATTACATTTGCTAATTGCTTTTTCATAATGGCAAACAGTTTATACGTCCCTAGAGAAGATTATATAGCTACATAAGCTTCATTCTGCCTTTGTAAGATAAGGGGAAAAAATTCTAGCTCAAAAATCAATAAATGTATTTGAGGTTTTGTTTTGTTTATAAGAAATGAAGTTTCAGTGCACTGCTGAATTCAGATCCCATGTAGCACCTTATCATCTTAAGTCTACATGCATCCTCCCCCATGCCTCTAACACTGATATACTTTACCCAAATAACTCTCCAGAAGAAGAGCCGAAAGTCATCAGTGGTGGTTTAGTGGTAAGATTTTCACTGCCATGTGGGAGATGCAGGTTCACTTCCTGGCCAGTGCACCTCATGTGTAGCCACCACCTGTCTGAGAGCTTGCATGTTACTATGATGCTGAGCAGGTTTCTGTAGAGTTTCTAAACTGAGACACACTAGGAAGAAAGGTCTGGCAATCTTCTTCTAAAAGTCAGCCAATGAAACCCTATGAATTGCAAAGGTCTGGTGGGCAGCTATTCTGGAGGAGGATGCAGGACTGAGCAAGTTTCAGTTCAGCATATGTGGAGTTGCCATGAGTCAGAGGCAACTGCAAGGCAATGAGCAAGAAGTCATCAAGGAAGGTTTGTGTGTGAAGCATTTTGTCTTCAAAGCTAGAGCAGTATGCCATGTGTGACAGAACTATCATTTTTAAAATGTTTTGTTTTGTTTAAGATTAAACATCAGTCGTTCCTCAGCAGCATTTATCCCAAATATTGCATTCACAGAGATGCCAGATCTATTACAGAAAAGAAAATAGAAGTCCCTCTTGGCCCTCTTCCGGTTTCCTTGCAGCCACAGCCATGAAGGTTGAGCCATGTGGTTTCAGCAGGCTCAAGATCTACTACCAACATGAGAGGTGCTACACCAGGGCTGACGGGAAGCACTTCTGAATGCCAGCGTGAGTCGCATTCCTTTCCAGGAAGACTCTCCGGCAGATAAACTGCATCTCTACTACAGAAGTTGGAAGAAATGCAATAGGAAAAAACCCCACCATCTATTCAGGTTCCAAAGGACCATCACTGGTGCATCTCTTGCTGATATAATGGCCAAGAGGAATCAGAAAACAGAAGTCCAAAAGGCTCAATGAGAGCAGGCTATCAGAAAGCAAAATAGTCCAAGCAAACATCAAAAAGGACAATAGCCGCTGGTAAAAGTCCAAGGCCTAAACAAAAGATGGTAAAGTCTATGAAAGTTTCCAGTGCCAAGTTGGTAGAGAATGCTAAAATGGCAAATGAAACTTTCAAAGACAAACCTAGCTAAAATAAGTTAAAATTGTTCGAATAACTAACAGACCTGGTTAATCACAGCCTCCACTCCCCCTCCCCCGAGACTGGAAGAACTAGATGATGCCCGGTTACTATTGACCACTCTGATTGCGGTGACAGTAGACAGTCTCGGTTGGATCAGGAGGTAGGGGGGGAAATGTAGAGCAAAACCCAAAATTCATCAAAAAGACCAGACTTCTTGGACTGATAGAGGCTGTTGGAAAACCCTGAGACTGAGGCCCTTAGGGACCCTTCAAATTTGAAACTGAGCCCCTGGCCTGGGGATCAATTTTCAGCCAAACAATAGCTTCCTTTTCCCACTGTCATTGAATTGATTGTGGTTCACAGCCACCCTATGTAGGTGGCTTCACATCTTTCTCCCACGTAGCAGCTAGTGGGTTTAAATCGAAGTGTCGGCCTGGTAACTAGCAGCCCACTGCTTACTCCACAGTGCCATCAGGCCTGTAAAGTGAATACAAGCATCAGGGAGGGATGTACAGTACAGTACAGTACAGTCACCCATACAAGACCAAAAGGTCCGCATAACCCAGAGACAAAGTTCAGAAGACAGGAGAGACTGAAGAACACAAGGAAGAAGTAAGAAGAGTACTGGATTTCAATGAATGTCATGAAAAAAATGTATATTGAGTGGAAAACGAGTCTATAAACTTTCATCCAAACCACACAAAAAAGGAAATATAGGATTTTAGTCTAATGACTATGAAGTATATATCTCTGCACATTGTCAGAAATGTTGTTACCACCACCTCCCCTTTTTGTTCACTGTCAGCAATACTTTACTGAATGAGATGGAGATGAATCTTACCCCTCAGAAAGCTTCCAATTCATTGAAGATGAGACATAACCGTATAAAATGTGTAATAAAATACAAGCATTTAGAGAGCCATTGCCCAGAAAGGTAGGAGATATTTTGAAGTCAGGTGCTTGAACCATGTACTGTTGGGGAAAAAAAATGTTAATAAAACAGTACAGATCAAAAGAGACTTTAAAAAGCATTGCAATACTATTAGTATTCAGAATGTAAATAAGTAATGAAAAAGGAAATGCCCATTATTTTACCCAAAAAAGTCCAAACAAAAGACTTTTAAAAAACATTCTACTTTTAAGCGATCACCTGATACTTTATCAACCTCTCATTTACCCTTTCCTCAAATCCTGCTGAACAGTACTTGCAAAGAACCCATTATGGTCCTAATGCGATACTTTTAAATTTTATTTTATTTTACTTAAACTTAAATTATTCCGAAGCCATAAGTTTTTGCTTCTTCAGTTTCTTCCGGGAGATCTTTTTCTTCTGTGTAACCTCGACTTCTGGTTTGGGGACAATAGATGTCAACGTGGCAGGGGGAGCTCACGTGTAGATTGGTGCGACCATTAGCTCTGTAGGTCCGCCGGCGCGTCTCGGGGGCTTTGTTCACCTGGATGTGCTCAAGGACCAGAGACTCCACATCCAAACCCTAAAGTTCAGCGCTAGTCGCTGCAGTTGTAAGCACGTGCAACGAAGATGCAGCACAATTTTGGGGCCACTGACCCTGGGTCCAGCCCTACTGTTAGGCCTGGGTGCGCCTACCAACGCCACCTCGGTAACGTCGGAAGGGCACACGTGCTTCTGCAGAGCGACATCTTTCAAATATTTGGTGGCTTTCTGGATATGCACGCCCTTGATGGCCCCGGCAGATTCACTGGCTTTTAAAAAATGGACCTGGAGATGCAACCCCCTTGATGTGCAGGATTTTGTGGGATTTATAGGTCGTAAACCATTTTGGAGATCACCTGGGGCCACTCAGGAGGAGGCCTAAGGGGACACTAGTGAGACACTTATGGCACACTAGTTTCTCTCCAACCTTGGTGGCGCAAGCCAGGTGCTACAGACTGCAGGGGATTTCATCTCTTTCCTTTCAAGACCACCCCAAAAAAGTTCAATGTGGAAATCACAATGTGGAAGCAAACTGGCCTTGACCTCAAACTCACCTGTAGCAGAGGTGAAGAACCAATCTACCCGTTTGGATGTAAGGCTGAAAGAAGAAGCAGGTGGCGCTATCCAAAGGCCATGGAATTGGTGGATGTTGGCCTGTGGATCTCTTACTTTAGGGTGCTCCATGGACAGTGGCCCAAGACTACCACATATTTACTATTGTAATGTCCTTTTTGATTTCTGATGACATTTATTAGTTTGGTAAGCACGGCCATTCTTTGTGAATGAGGATTCCTGACATTTTTGGCCTATAACCAACCCCCATTGTGTAAATAGTGCCCACATATGTAAATAGTGTCCAGTTACTTCATGTATTGCGGTCTGAAACTAGCCTATTCTTGTATAATTTCCTCTTCTCAACAGTGTTTATAATTTTGTACCATTGACTGAATGACACTATCAATAGAAGTAACCTTATGCCCCAGGGAGATGATTTATAATGTTCTCTATCAGAAAATGACAATGATGTCTTTAAAGCAAATCATATATATATATATATATATCTTATTATTCATATATGCCATAGATACATGCATAGATTTTGGGTTCCCACTTAATTCTAGCCCCAATCTACAAACGAATACTTCTTATGACATGGCCCTGCTTGATCCTCACCCTCATGAAGAGATCACTGAAGATATGGGTGCTACAGCAAAGAGTGGTGAAGGAACCAGAAGGTGTCCTGCTAACAGAAAGAATAGCATCTGGGGTCTTAAAGGGTTGTCTTAAAAAAAGTAACCTAACTGAGGCATCAACTAAGTCTACCTGGAAAAAGCACACCAGCCTGTGTGATCTAAGGATGGTAACTAATGTCCAAATCCGTAGGAGAGAATGGTATCAAATCTTAAATTGTGAACACCCAGCTTGGAGAAGGCTATGGATGAAATTGGAAGCCTCACATCCATTTTGAGGGTCCCCATATGGATTACCCCTCTGATGAATCCACTCTGGACATATCATGAGATGTAACGAGCCTGGTTGTGTGACAGGGAACTCTGTAAAGTTGATTATGGCAGATGTAGCTAAGTTAGAATGCCATTCCTTATCATTTGATCTCCATTTGAGCCCACCTCAAAGTTGTTTCAGTGCTTAATTTTTTTTTACTTTCTTTTCTATTGAGGTTTTGGATGTTTAGTCATTGTTACTGTTTTTTTTGTTATTGTTTATTTCCTGTTTGTGTTCTGTATGATTTTCTGTAGATGAAATCCAGGATAGAAAATCTATATAGATAGTAACTGATTAATACTTACCAAGGGGCATGACAGGGAGTTGGGGGAAATGCAAAGCTAACAATGAGTTACAAAAAGAAAATGTTCTGAAATTGATTATGGTGATAATTATACAACCCTTCTTAAAATAGCCAAATGATTAAATTGTATGATAAATGAAGTTTGCCAGTAAAACAACTCTAAAAGATAAAAATAAATAACAACTATATGAGGGAGAAATATTTCCTCTTCACTGAATGTGGTCAGTCAGTGATACAAGGCAATTTCAAAGGGAATATCAGGCAGGAGGTGATTAGGCATGGGGGTGGGAATGTGACAGAATGCTTTTCCATCATTCTCAAGCCTCTATGTTAGCATTTTTCATACAACTGCTACTGTGGGTTATTGTTACAATTTCCAACCAACTTTGAACTCCTCGAAGGCAAGAATGGTCTGTTTTTTCCCCTACAGTTTTATCTGCATACAATTCACATATCATACAATTCAATAGTTCAATCTCATCAAGAAGAATTGTACAATTGGATGGTCTATTACTTCTAGCACTTACTGGCATAAAGTAAGTGAAAAGTTCATGCTCATCCAGAGAAAATTAGTTCATCTGCCTCAGCAATCTCTAAAAACAAAGCAAAACACTGCTATCGAATTGATTCCAACTCATAGTGATCCTACATAGGGTTTCCAAGGTTGTGGATCTTTGTAACAGCAGACAGACTCATGTTTCCCCTATAGAACAGTGGGTGGATTTGAACCGACTTTTAGGTTAGGAGCCTAATGCTTACCTGACAGTACCTCCAGATTTCCTCTTCAAAAGATACTATATATATATATACATATATACACACACATATATATATACATATATACACACATATAAACATATATTCTTAGACTATGCCCATGGTGCCCACTATCTGACTACGTGACTATGCCCACTATATCTATATATACATACATACATACAGGACTTAGTTAAAAGTTGACAGAACCAATTAGTTTCACAATCAATAGCAGTTTGTACATAAAATACACTCCAAGGCCCTGGTGGTAGACCCCGCAGGGTGTCAACAAGCTCCCCATTTCCTCCCTGGGTGGCCAGTTTCCTTTCCCCCAGATTTTCTAAACCTTTCTACCTTTTCACCTTTGCTTCTGGATAAATATCGTCCTTTTACACTTGTGTAATTGCTTGTTCTAGAGAACACCTTCCCCTCAAGTCCTATTGTTTATTTTATGGATTGGTCTTTGGTTGAAGGAAGGTTCGCATCAACGGCTTCAGTCCCAGACCTTCAGCCTCAGGGGTTCCTCCGGTCTCTGTCAGATAAGTAAGTCTGGTCTTTGGTGAAAATCTGATTTTTTTTGCTCGACATTTTTCTCCTGCTCTATCTGAGATCCATCATGTGATCTCCTTTATAGTGGTTATGAGTGGTCACTAGGCACCATGTACTTCTTCTGATCCGATGGTCATGTATCCTGTGGTTCATGCCATGTCTTAGATGGCCACTTACCAGCTTTGGAGACCTCAGACACAACTTGACAAAGTAGGATGCAGAAAATTGCTTCTATGAGCTATGGTTTACCAATTGATTTAGATGCTCCCAGCGCTAAGTTCTTTGCCTTCCAGCCCTAGTAACTTGTGCCATGATGTCTGCTTATTTCTAAGAAGTGTCCATGACTGTGCCCGCTGTGTGCTCTATTGGGTTCCCCCCCGACCCCAATCAAAATTTTATTGAAAAAAAACTGACACCAAAATAGGAGTTCACTGCCCTGTCCTTGGAGGAGGGGGGAAATCAAATGTTATTAACTACATTATCTTGGTAGATTAACCAGAATTATTGAGCTGAGAAGACTTTCTGTGACATAACAGGCATTCAAGAAGCCAGTGGCGCATTCGAGGTTGCTTTCTTCTACATGAACAACCTCATGTGAGTTAGGCTTTTCCTCCTGTAGGCTGGCACGACCTGTACAAAGAACCACAGGCTGTGCATGCCTGAAAACTGATCATCTTGTCACAGCCTGGACATTTCACATCCAGAAAGTAAGAATTTGGATTTTGAACTTTGATTTCTTTTTGTCCTCCAAGGACAGATATAGTAAATCTCTAGCCTAAGGCGTGTTGCTCTTCTTGCTAGCCTACCCCTCTAGAACTCTCCTCTATTGTTTATATTAACATATATACAAATATGTATGTACAAACACCCACAACTAAGCCCCTATTGCCAGGTGTGTGTGCTCCCTTACACACTCCCACATACCTTTGTTGTTGTTATTGTTAGGTATCATCAAGTCAGCTCCAACCCATAGCGACCGTATGCACAACAGAACACTGCATGGTCCTGTGCCATCCTCACAATTGTGCCATGCTCACGCCCACTGATGTCAATCCATTTCATCAAGGGCCTCCCGCTTTTTTCTAGCCCTTCCATTTGATGTCCTTACCTAATGCGATACGTCTGTTTATCTCTTGATTGCTGCTTCCATGAGCATTGATTGTGGATCCAAGTGAGACAAAATCCTTGGCAACTTCAACCTTTTCTCCATTTATCATGATGTCATCTCTTGGTCCAGTTGTGAGAATTTTGATCTTCCTTACACTAAGTTGTCATCCACACTGAAGGCTACAATCCTTGATCTTCATCAGCAAGTGCTTCAACTCCTCCTCAGAAAGCAAGCAAGGTCGTGTCATCTGCATACCACAGGTTGTTAATAAACCTTCCTCCAATCCTCATATCACACTCTACTGCATATAATCCTGCTTTCCCGAAAAACCTTATGCTGGAAAACACACACCTTTACCACCCATTTGTAAGCTCTTGTTAAGACTATTGTTACAGGATTCTCTGTTACAGTAATTGCTGTAGTTGCCCTTTCTTCTGACATTGCTCTGCATCTTCTCCTGTGTTGGTTGTTGGCTGTGTTGTGCTGAGCTTGAATTGCTCTGTTCCCTTTCCCTTCACCTTTACTAGCTTTTGTGTTCCGTCTCTTTGGGGGCCCCGTTCTAACTGTACAGTAAGCATTGGTCTGCTAACCCTGGTTGGCAATTCAAACCCGCCAGCAACTCCTCGGGAGAAAGATGAGGCTAGACTGAGCCTATAAAGATTATAGTCTCAGAAACCCGATACAGAGTTGCTGTGAGTTGGAATCACCTTGATTGTAGAGGAATGTTCTTTTTTTCCCCCCTCTGTGTAAATATCTCCTCCTTTTGTTTTTTAATAATAGAGGTCTCAGATAATATGCGTCCTTTTGTGATTATTTCACTCAGCATCAGGATAATGCCCCACAGGAACCCAGGTGGTGAGCTGTTCCCCAGCTTCTCCCTGTTTGCTCTTGTAAATCGTGCTGCAGTGAGCATGAGTGTACGTCTGTCTATCTGAATGAGTGTACGTGTGTCTATTCAGATCCACTCATTTTGTCTTGTGCCATTGGTTGGCACAATTCCCAGGATGTAACCAGACTCTTCCCACTCCCTCCCTGTGTTTCCTATTTCCAGTCAGACTTTCTGATTTGGTGCGTCTGAGCCAAAATGCCAAATGCTGCCATTTTGATCCCCTTCTACGGAGGGCAGACATTTCGAGTGTTATTGGTCACTTTTTAGGCTGTTATTGTCTGACTGAAAGTTGAGCTGCAAGTATGAATTCAGTTCCTAGCATGCAGTCTTATGAGAGATTCTACTAGTCTCTGTCAGACCAGTAAGCCTGGCTTTTTTTCCCCCCTTAACTGTTTATGTGAATTGGGTGACATTTTACAGAAGAGGTCAGTTTTCCACTCAATAATCATACACCTTTGGTTTCACCTCATTCATTACATTCCCCACAATGCAACCTCACTTATCCCACTTCTTCCCTGTTTCCATTCTGCCTTCTTCCCCAGTCCACTGGAACTTTGTCCTTGGGTAAATGCTGCCCTTTTGATCTCAATGGTTCGTTATCCTAATGTGTACAATTTCCCCTAGTGTTCTTCTGATAGACCAATTGGTTGGTTGAAAATTGAGCCTCAGAGGGTGAGTTCACTTCCAGACCTGAAGGGTGGCTCAGGGTCATAGCCTAGGGGGCTCCACCAGTCTCTATTCAACCAGTAGGAAGATCGGCCCCTTTTATGATTTTCAGTTTTATTTAGCATTCCTCTACAACTCTCCTTACGACCATCTATTTTTTAGAGCAGTCAGCATTGATAGCCGGGCACTATCTATTTCTTATGGTCTCAGGGTCATGGACACTGAGGTTCTCATAGTCCATTAGTCCTTTGGACTAATTGCTTCCTTACATCTTTGATGATCTTATTTGCTCTGGATGGGAAGAGGCAAACCGCTGTAACTAAGATGGCCACTCCCAGGCTTTTAAGACCCAGTAATTATTCATCAAAGTAGAACACTGTGTTTAGGCAAATTGACCTTGGTGTCCTCTGCCTTTAGGTCTGAGCCCCCGGGTCTAGTGGCTCATACCCTCGAGGTTTCTGGGTATGTCTGAGAAGTTTTTATAACTTTGCCCCCTGTATCGTCTATTACATTCATGAAGATATTTGTAGTACATATAAATACATTTCTTCTGTGTGTAAACATTTTCTGACTTTGTATGTTAATGGTATAACAATGCATTAAAAATAACTTTCATTGTGGTATGAGTGAAAATTGACAGAGCGAATTGGTTTTCTATTCAACAATTCGCCCACATTTTAATTGATGATCTTGGTTGGAATCCCCAAATGTAACAGCACTCTCCTTACTCCCAGTGTTCACCAGTTCTATTCAGTTTTTTCTTTCCTGTCCCTTCTGCCTTCTCAGTTTTATCCCTGGGTAAATGCTACCCTGTTGATCTTGTATGGCTGAGGTTCTAGGGTGGGCATACCTTCCTGGTGTTATTGTTCACTGTATAGGACTGTCTATTGTTTGGCTACAAGTTGAGACAAGGGAGAGAGTTCAGTTCCAGGTCTGAAAGAGTGACCTTGGGGTTCTACCATTCTCTGTCTGACCAGTAAGTCTGGTCTTTTTTGTTCTCTGAGGCTGGGCTTTTTGTTTTGTTTTGAGTTTTTGCTCCACTTTTTAGCCAAGACCCTCTATTTGATCACTTTTAAAACAGTCCTTTGGGAAAAAAACAAACAAAAAAACAGTCCTTTGGATTGTTCCAGTTCTTCTTTGGTTTTCATCACACATAACGCTAGATGGAAAGAAACAGGCAATTTCACCTTCTATGGCCGATCCAGGGCTTCTAAAACCCCAGGTCCTCCTCCGGGAAGTAGAACGCAGACCCTTGCCTTTGTGGACGCTGTCGTGTCAATTATGTCACGTGTCTCAAACCTCCACGCCCAGCGACTCATCCCTTCAGGTGCTTGATTACGGCTAAGAAGTTCACATACTTTTGCCCCTTGTTTGCTCTATTATAAATATGAAAAATTTTTAAAATAAATATGAATATGTTTATGGCACATACAAATATTATTTTAGAAATGTTATCTATTAAACGTGTATATGGCCATGAGTTTAATCCCTTTCATCGATTCATCTTGTCTGTCTACCTATGTATACTTACTTATAGATTAACATTTGTTATTACTGATAATGGAGAATGTTTTATATACTACCATTTACCCCTATCATCTAGAACTCGCCAAGTCGTCCTTTTTAGTAATATTGTGCTGACCTGTGGGCTCTCTTTCCCTTTACTCAGAGCACGTGCTCTATAACCTAGGCTGTTATTTCCCCTCTCATCTCTGGTAATCATCAAAAGTTGTTTGTGTTAAAAAAGTTGTTTTGGTTTTTCCCTATGTATAAACTTTCTTGGCTTTTTCTAATGGACTCACCCAACATTTGCTCTTCGGTGATTAGCGTATTTCACTCAGCCGGATGACCCCTAGCTCCATCCGTGTTGCATAGAGTGTGTGCTCCATAGTTGTGTTTCCATTCATCTGCCGGTAATTGTAATACTGCAGTAATATTGTAATATTGTAATACTGCAGTAAGCATTAATGCGCATACGAGGGGACTTCAAAAATTCATGGGAAAATACAATGAAAAGAGACTGAATTTGTTCCACCAACTTTTGAAACCCACGCCTGCGTACGGCTATGTTTGGGCTCTTTAGGGTATGTCCTGTGGATGGTTTTAAAGCAGCAAAACCAGAGACGCTTGTTGGCTGCTATGGAGTTGCTTCCGAATCGCAGCAGCTCTGTGCACAGCAGACGGAAGCTCCGCCCAGCCTGTGCCATCCTCCCAGCGGGCATGTATGTTGGATCCATTATTGCAGCCACTACGCCAATCCGTCTCATCGAAGGCCTTCTTCTTTTGCTGCCCTCTATTTACCAAGCAGGACGTGCTTTCCAAGAGACTGGTCTCTCTTGATAAGAGGTCCAAAGCGTGTGAGATAAAGCCTCGCCAGCCTTGCCTCTGAGGAGCACTCTGGCTGTACTTCTTCCCAGACACCCTGTTTATTCTTCTGGAAGTACACTTTATTCTCTTCCTTCTCGCCTTCCTTTCTCTTCAGAAATCATTTTATAAGCTCTTATAGCAATCCATTCATCGATTGTATGGTGCGCATTTGTACATCTGTTGCCATCGTCATTCACTTTCTTTTCTTTCTTTATTTTCAAATGCAGAAGCCCTTCTTCAGTCTTCCTTATTCATCGTCCAGCTTTATACATGAGGTGACTGAAAGTACCAAGGCTAGGGTCGGGTGTATCTCAGGTTTCAAAATGACATCCTTTAGGGTATATACCAAATATAAAGATTGATATCTTAGGTATCAGTGAACTAAAATGGTCTGGCATTTCCCAGTTTTAATCAATTAAATGATTTACTGTGCTGAAATGACAATTGAAGAGGAATGGGGAACCATTAATTGTAAAAAAAAAAAAAAAACAACGTATCAAGTTCTACCTTGAAGTTTGGAGTACATTGTTATCTGCACTAGGATAATATGTATATGCACACAAGGAAGTGAAGCTTTTGTATAAATTTATATCAAGAAAATGGTTCACACGGTTGTAAATGCAGGGAAGCATAGCTTTGGGGGTTGAGGAACTCAAGATCTGCCGAAAGGTCACAGGGCGGTGGCTCCAGAGGCGGAAGAATCTAAAGTTGGCGGCTCTGTTAGCATCTTGGACAACTCTCATTTTGGCAGTAATATGGCAATCTGTTGGCTCCAGCCCAAAGAACTAGAAGTGGAGGAACCAGATCCAGGATCAAGAACCAGCAAAAGTCAAGCAAACTTTTCCACAGTGTTCACTTACATATTTGCAGTTGGCCACACTCCCAGGCAGCTCATTCAATCAGGGCTGTGACCTGAATAAAGTGTTATAGTCCACCCAAATTTTATCTCATTACAGAGGTTTATAATTGATTGGCTGTGGTTATGTTGTATTGTCAGGTCATGGGGGATTATTAGGTATTAACTACCAAACCACTGAGAATCCTGGTCCAGATAAGTTGACACAAACTTTCATGATCATGTCTACCTGTACTGGGATTGCTGGATCAAGTGGTATTTCTATGTCACGTTTTTAAGGACGTGCTATACCATCCTTCACGGTGGTCGCACCATGTTACAATCCTACCAGCAGACTATAAGACTTTCCATCTCTCCACACCCTAACCACCATTTACTGCTTTCTACCTTATTGAAGTTGGCTCTTACTGCAAGGTTGAGATGACATCTCATCAATGTTTTGATTTGCATCTCTCTAATGACTAATGATCGACAACGTTTCTTCATTTGATTGTCTTCTTTGGTGAAGTGTCTGTTCATGTGCTCTGCCTATTTATAATTGAATTGTTTACCTTTTTGTTGTTGAATATTGGTGTTTTCTACAACTTTTCCTTTTTAGATTATTTCCTTCTCCGATATGTCATTGCCAAGCATTTTTTTCAATCTGTAAGTTCTCTTTTATCCCTCTAGAAGAAATCTTTTGACATACATTAGTATTTCAGTTTTAGAAAATCCCTGTCATTTAGTTTAATTTCTTCTGTTTATGTAGATATATATTTATTTATTGTGTTTTCTAGTTTATTTATGTGGTAAACTACAGCTCTTGTTTGCCTCCATTTTTTCTTTATGATCTTTATGGTTTCAGACTTTACATTTAGGAACTTGGTCCATCTTGAGATAGAATGCTGCAAAAATCTCCATGAAGACAGTATAACCCGGATACCAAAGCCAAGCAAGGTACAAACAATGACCAATATCCCTCAGGAATACAGACTCAAAAATTCTCAACAAAATTTTAACCCATAAAACTTAATGTCATATTTTTAAAAAGAATAGACTCATATACTGAGTACACAAAGATGGTTCAATATTAAGGAAGCAATTAACATAATATGCAACACAAGTACAACAAAACCATCACATGATTATCTTAATCAATCCAGAAAAGATATTTCATAAAGTCTAAATGCATTACTGATAAAAAACCTTTTCAGCAAAATAGGAGTAGAAGGACATAAATAATTGCATTTATACATTACATAAATAATTTCATTTATACAAAACCAAGTTCTACCAACTTGTCTGTCAGTTGTACGGTGGGTAGTGGCTTTGGTATGGCTGTTATGCTGGAAGCGGTGCCACTGAGTTTTAAATGACAGGAAATTTGGAAGAAGCTATTTGACCAACTGCCTGGAAGAGATCCCCATTTATGTCCATTATAAAGAAAAGTGACCCAACAGAATGCTCAAACTATAGAACGTTATCATTGATATTGCACACAAGTTAAATTTTACTTCAGATCATCCAACAATTACAGTTGCACCTTGACAGGCTGGATGCAGACCAGGAAGTGGAACACAGGGTATCATTCCTGATGTCAGATGGATCTTGGTCAAAGCAGAGAACACCAGAAGGATGTTTACTTATGTTTCATTGGCTGTGCAAAGGCCTTCAACTACATGGACCATAATAAACTGTGGATGACCTTGAGAAGAAAGAGAATTCTGGAACACTTCACTGTGCTCATTCAAAACTTCACTGTGCCTCATTCAAGAGGCAGTTGTGAGAACAGAACAAGGAAATATTCCATAAGTGAAAATCAGGAACGATGTGCGTCAGGGTTGCAGCCTGTCACCATCCTTGTTCAATCTATATTCTGAGCAAATCATCAGAGAAGCTGGATTATATGAAGATGAGTGTGGCATCAGGATTGGAAGAAGGCTTATTGGGAGTCGAATGACACTTTCACAGGGGTCTCCTGATTCATAACAGTAGCAAAATTACACTTATGAAGCATCAACAAAAATAATTTTATGGCTGGAGGGTCACCATGACATGAGGAACTGTATTAAAGGGTCACGACATTAGGAAGGTTGAGAACCACTGCCCTACACTAACAAAGAGAAATTAGAAAAGGAAGTTAAGAAACTATTTACAATAGCCCCCCTAAGAGATAAGACACTTAGGAATAAATCTAACTAGAGACATAAAAGACCTATGGGGGAAAATAACAAAGCATTGTTACTCGGGTTCTAGTTCGTGCATGCACTGGTTTATTCCCAACAAAACATGTCTCAGTAATCAATTAATGGCTGTAGAGAAGTCCTGTCAGAAATGTACTTATTTTAGCCTGTTTATGATACCTTAAAAAATCCCATCAAAACAATGGCTTCCAAAGGGATCTGCTGGGTCAGCTAAATACAAACTAGGTCAGCTCCGAAAGTTATGGCACCTGTTTCCAATATGATCCAAAGAGATAATGTCGACTGATTTTTCTCAAAGGACACAAGACATCCATGGGTCTTATTGTGAAGACGTTTTCAGAACATTGAAAACTGAATTAGTGAAAGAAAAAAAAAAGGGCCAGGAATTTTGTGCCAAGACATTTCCATCATGAGAATGCATGGGCTTATTTTTTTTTTAAAAGGTAGCAAGTTTGGCTGGCCTGGGAGAATTTCATTGGGAGAGCTTACCCCATCCACCCAACAGCCTTGACCTTGCCCTTTCAGACTTCTGTGTGTTCCCTAACCTCAAAGAACATTAAAAAGAAAACATTTTGAGTTTTTATAAGATGCCAAATACTTGGTGCAATATTAAGTGCTAGAATTATGAGGGTAAATAAAGTGCTTTTCTGAAAATATAATGATAATTTATAAATTATCAAGGGTGAGGGAGGGAGGGTGGGGGAGGAAAGGGAAAAACGAGGAGCTGATACCAAAGGCTCAAGTAGAAAGAAACTGTTTTGAGAATGATGGCAACAAATGTACACATGGGCTTGACACAATGGATGGATTGTAAAAAGAGTTGTATGAACCCCCAATAAAATGTTTTAAAAATAAATGAAAAATAGATTAAAATGCTCTTCTTCCCCCAAAGGAGTGATGGTCATCAGCAAGAAAAATAAAACATGTAAATGAACCACTTACCCTAGACTCTCGAGTCTGGAGAGTCTACTCCAAGACAGAGAGGTGCCTGGGGTGCTAGGAGAGGTAGACCCCAGTCCAAGAGCCAGGATGGCTTCCCAGTGCAACATCAAAGCAAAGACTTGGGAGGAGCTGGGGGAGGAGCCACAAACTGAGATCTGGGCAAAGGAAAGAGATGGCATGTTGTTATGGATTGGCTTGTGTCCCCCACAAAAGATGTCCACACGAATGTAATCTAATGCCATCACTTTCCATAACAAGCTAGGGTAATGCAATAAGTTAGTTGAGATCATTCTGGTATAAGGCGAACCCCACATCTGATCATTTCTGAGTCACATAAAAAACATTGGGCACACAAAGACAGGCACACACACGCATAGGGGAGACAAGCCAAGGAACCAAGAAACACCTGTACCAGACCAAATACAGGGATACACATGGTAGACAACTGAAAAAGGAGGTGGAGAAAGGAAAAAAATAATAACAATAAAAAAGAAAGGGTAGTGGGGGCACAGGGCACTAACCCACCCAAGGGGAGGGTATTGTTTGTGTCTCCACAGGGAAAGAGGGACCAGACTTCATCGGGATGCTCCAAGATGTGAATGCAACATGCCTGCGTAGAGTAGGGAACCAGTGGAGAGGTCTGGGGGGCTGGCCCCAACCCCAACTACTAAGGGGACATCTGCCCCTCCCCTCAGAAGAATTTATATCAAAGGATGGCACTGAATCTACAGCTCTGGAAGAGGGGCATATCTGAACGGAGCACACGGGAGCAGAGGAAGGGGGAGGAGGAGAGAGTGGAGCACATCATGGTCCACCAGGTCAGGAGGTCGATGTTTCCAATTAGAACAGCCAGTCGACAGAGAAGACCACATGGCCTGCCCCACTATGAGACACGATGTCCCTCACTGACCCATAGCCCTACAGGCGACAGCACCGGAGACACAGTGAGGGAATTGCACCCGATCCGATCTGCCACACCGAGGCAAAACATTAAGGGGGTGCAACAGAACAGCAAGATAGGCTGGATGAACAATTGGAGGAGAAAACAACGGGACCTATAGTTCCGTGGGGACATGGGAGACAGGGAGGTTGGGGGAAAGGTAGTGGTGTTAATAAACCCAGGGACAAGGGAACAACAAGTGATCCAAATTGGTGGTGAGAAGGGTGTGGGAGGCCTGGTTGGGCATGATCAAGGGCAACGTAACTAAGAGGAATTTCTGAAACCCTGGTGGGGACTGAGCATGATAGTGGGACAGGAGGGAAGTCAAAGGAAATAGAGGAAAGAGAGGGGAGGCAGAGGACATTTATAGAGGTCTAGATAAAGACAAATGCATATGCAAATATATTTATGCATGAGGATGGGGAAATAGATCTATGTGCATGTATTTATAAGGTTAGTATTAAGGCAGCAGAGGGGCATTGGACCTCCACTCAAGTACTCCCTCAATGCAAGAATATTTTCTTCTATTAAATTGGCATTCTGTGATGCTCACCTTCCCAACACAACCGCTGAAGACAAGTGGGTGAACAACTAAATGTGGTGAAGAAAGCTGATGGTGCCCGGCTATCAAAAGAGATAGCATCTGGGGTCTTAAAGGCTTGAAGGTAAACAAGCAGCCATCTGGCACAGAAGCAATAAAGCCTACATGGAAGAAGCACACCAGCCTGTGTGGCCAAGAGGTGCTGAAGGGATCAGTTATCAGGCATCAAAGAACAAAAAAATCGTATCATTTTGTGCTCACCTCCTGATATAACTGCTGAAGACAAATGGGTGCATAAGCTAATGTGGTGAAGAAAGCTGATGGTGCCTGGCTTTCAAAAGATATAGCATCTGGAGTCTTAAAGGCTTGAAGGTAAACAAGTGGCCATCTAGCTCAGAAGCAACAAAGCCCACATGGAAGAAACCACCAGCCTGTGCGATCACAAAGTGTCAAGGGATCAGGTACCAAGCATTATCAGAACAAAAATCTTACCAGAGTGAATGAGCAGAGGAGTGCAGAGTGGAGACCCAAAACCCATTTGTAGGCCACTGGACATCTCCTTATAGAAGGGTCTTAGGGAGGAGACGAGACAGTCAGGGTGCAACGTAGCAACGATAAAAAATACAACTTTCCTCTAGTTCCTAAATGCTTCCTTCCCACCACCCACCACCCCACTGTCATGATCCGAATCCTATCTTGCAAGCCTGACTAGACCAGAGGATGCACACTGGTACAGATGAGAACTGGAAACACAGGGAAGTCAGGGCGGATGATCCCCTCAGTGGAGTGAGTGGCAATATTGGGAGGGCATAGGGAGGGTGGGTTGGAAAGGGGGAACCTGCATTTGACCTCCTCCCTGGGGGACATACAACAGAAAAGTGGGGCAAGGGAGATGTGGGACGGAGCCAGATATGACAAAATAATAATTTATAAATTATCAGGGGGTTATGAGGAGGGGGGAGTGGGGTGAGAGGGGAAAAATGAGGACCCGATTCCAGGGGCTTGGGTGGAGAGCAAGAGTTTTGAGAATGATGAGGGCAATGAATGTACAAGTGTGCTTTACACAATTGATGTGTGTATGGATTGAGATGGGTGGTGTATGAGTCCCTAATAAAATGATTTTTTAAAAAAAGAAATGGGGGAAAATGGGAAGATACCATTATATTTTCATTCATTTTTTTCTACACTTAAAAAAATCCCCTCATATTATACTTAACCTTAAATAATACATTGTTTAATGGTATTTTAAAATATTATATTCCATCTATGTTAAAAAGAAAGAAAGAAAATGTTTTGAAACTGTGGTAGCAAGTGTACAATACTGTTTTATGTGATTGATGGAATGTTATTATATGTGTAAGAGCTCCCAATAAAATATTTTTTAAAAAAGAAGATGAAAAGTAAAATTGAAAAGAAAAAAATGAAACACCTGGAATGACCACAAGGAAAGAATTGATATAACTAGACCCCTGATTTGGTCTCTGAGCTTCTGAAATTGTAAGAAAATAAATGTCAGATTGCTTAAGCCACTCACTAGTATTTCTGTTACAGCGGCACTAAGAAACTCAGACGCATGTGCAGAGCCCCAGCTCTAGAAAGCATCTGATGCATTCAGAAACCAGCTATTAGTTCACAAGGAAGGATGTAGGAAGTGGTAAAAATGATACTGCGTCGGAAATCACCAACAGGTTCTTGAGTGCCTTGTGGGCTAAATTGAGGCATGTGACTTCAGTCCCAAGAATAGATTTTCTCAAAGTGTGGCTGTGTGGCTAGCAAGATTTTAAAGGTGCAGAGACTAACATTTTATTTTTAATTTGAAAATTAATGGATCTAATATACATTTGTGTGTTTATATATTATGAATCCAATATGTTACTTCTTTTACATCATTGCTTAGGATAAGATTGAAGACAAAAGTAGTTCATTTTTTTCAGAAAAATATTGAATATATTAAAGTTGGTTACATGAATGATTGATGTTTGGGGGAAACTGCCTGAGAACTAACATGTTTCCATTGAAAAACATTTAGCAGGGTTGTCACATGACAAGACTTTTGCGTTCAAAGAACACACTTGTTATGGAGAATAAATTAGGGCAGTGTTTGTCTAAGTACTGAATCAATTGGGAAATTACAACTGACTGTCTTTACTTATTTTTTAATGGTGCATAATAGGATGATATAAATAACAGCAGACAGCATTGCACATAACAATAATTTTATATCTATGTATTTATGTGTGCATGTAGATATGTCTTAATTGAGTCAAAATATAAAATGTCAAAAAAAAGTTTAAAAGCCCGTAGTTAGAAGGTTATTTCAGTACTATTAGTTGTTGTGTAATAATAGTAAAAGACACACACGGTTATGGACACTGAAAATATACTTGATGAACAAAACAGATAATGTTCATGATAGCACAAATTTGAAACTTGGGTAGGAAGAAGTTCAACAAGTGTGTTAACTAAGACAATGTCAGAGGTGACAAGTTCCTCTCATTTTAATTTTGGAAAACTTTTAGAAGTGAGTTGGGTGAAGGCTTACAGAGCTGATCATCATCAGTTTTTTTTAATTTCTAAAATTCATTTATTCTATATTTTTCATACAAATTTGTCTATTCACAAATCCCCTTCTCTTGCGTGTCTGTTGTTAATTTCAAAATATGACTAAAATTTATTTCTTGACTTTAGTCTTGAGTTGCTTTACTTTTATTTTTTTTTAAAAAAACATTTTATTAGGGGCTCATACAACTCTTATCACAATCCATACATATACATACATCAATTGTATAAAGCACATCTGTACATTCTTTACCCTAATCACTCTCAAAGCATTTGCTCTCCACTTAAGCCCTCTGCATCAGGTCCTCTTTTTTTTCCCCCTCCCTCCCCGCTTCCCCCCATCATCAGTTTTATAATCATCAAGTCATACTCATTTTGTTTCAACTCACACATTACAATCCCTTCAAAGTACCACTACTCCTCCCACTTCCTCCCTGTTTCCTTTCCTTTCCTCGTCCTTTCCTGACCTTCTGAACTTTGCCCTCCTTACACGCTGCTCTTTGGATGTTAAATGGTTGGTTATTCTAACAAGGAAGTGAGCTCAGTTCCAGGCTGAGCTGGAAAGTAGGTGACTGAGGGCCATAGTCTTGGGGGTCCCGCCAGCTTCTATCCTGCCAGTAATCCTGAACTCTTTCATGACTTAGAATTTTGTTCCACAGTTTCCTCCCAAGCTATCCAGCAGTTTCTAGTCCTTTTCAGAGAAATTGGGAGGAAAATGTGTGTCCGGGGGCTCTTGGTCTCTGGAAATGAAGATTGGACTCAGGGACCACAAACGGCAAGCGAAAGCAGAGTTTGGAAATGGAAAGACCTGACGCAGTCCGTGGGAACTTGCGTGAATTGCCATTGAACAGTGTTCAGGAGGTTTTGTCGGGGGCGGGGGGTGGGAGGTGGGGGCGGTACTAGGCCTCTCTGTGTCTCCAGGTTATGCACGGACCAATCCTGGGTCTCCTCCTATATCTCAGCTCCAATCATAAGCCAGGTCATGCTCTCCCCACTGCTGGGTCTTGCCTGGGCATGGACAAGGAAGTGAGCAGCCAATGTTCAGCACGAACAGTCTTAGAGTTTAGAATCAGCCTAGGGGCGGATGCTGGCAAGCTTAAGATTTAAATTGTCCTAGGCTATTGAGATCACGCTTCCAGATACCCTGCTGCACCCAATATGGCCTTTTCCCCTCACTCTGCCTGCTGGCTCTCAGTCTCCTACCTCTCATTAGCAAGGACTGCATCTAGCTTTTGGGGTCTCAGGCTTGTGGAAACTGGTGGTTGTGTGACCCAGGAGTCCATTGGGCTAATTGTTTCCGTGTAGCTTTCCATTTTTATCACTCTTCTTTCCCCCAGACAGGAAGAGATCATTATTTGCACCTTGCAAAACTGCTCAGGAGCTTTTAAGATCCCAGTCACTACTCACCAAAGGAGGGTGTAGAACATTGTATTTGTGAACTACATTGTGCCAATTAACCTTGGTCTCACCAGATGATGCTCCTGAGCCCCTAGATCCAGCGACTCATTCACTCAAGATAATTGGTTATTTGTGAGAAAATTTCCTAAGTTTTCTCCAGTATGTTCCATCACATTCATATGTATGTGTGTGTGGTGGTGGTGGGGGGGGCATGCGCACACACATACACATGCATATATATCCTTGGTGATTTAGTGGTTATGTGTTGGGCTGCGATCCATATGGTCAGCAGTTCAAAACCACCAGCATCTCCTCCAGAAAAAGACTGGACTCTCTACCTCTATAAACAGTTATAGTCTCAGAAAGACATGGGGTGTGAGGGGGTCACTATGAGTCTAGCCAGATTTGTAAGTTGGAATTGGGGTCATAATAGTTGGAGGGAGGAAGCATTAAAGAACTAGAGGAAAGTTGTATGTTTCATTGGTGCTATACTGCACCCTGACTGTCTTGTCTCTTCCTTGTGACCTTTCTGTAAGGGGATGTTCAACTATCTACAGATGGACTTTGGGTCTCCACTCCAAGCTCTCCTCATTCACAATGATATGATTTTTTGTTCTGGGTCTTTGATGCCGGATACCTGATCCCATTGACACCTCATAATCACACAGGCTTCTTCCATGTGGGCTTTGTTGCTTCTCAGCTAGATGGCCGCTTGTTGATCTTCAAATCTTTAAGACCCCAGATGCTATATCTTTTGATAGCTGGGCACCATCAGCTTTCTTCACCACATTTGCATATTCACCCATGCTGACTTTAGCAATCTTGTAGGTAAGGTGAGCATCATGGAATGCCAAGTTATTGGAACAAAATGTTCTTGCATTGAGGGAGGACTTGAGTAGAGGCTTAATGTCCATCTGCTACCTTAATGCTGAATATATGTATATATATAGATCTATTTTCCTATCATTATACATAAATATATTTACATATGTACATGCCTATATTTAGACCTCTATAAATGCCCTTTGCCTCCTAGCCCTTTCCTCTATTTCCTTTGACTTTCCTCTTGTCCCACTATCATGTTCGACCTTCATTGGGGTTTCAGTAATTCCTCTAGGTTACATTGCCCTTGATCAAGTGCCACCAGGCATTCTATGCCCTCCTCACAATTGATTTTAGATCACTTGTTGTTACCTTGTCCTTTGGTTTGTTAACACCCACAATATTGTGTTCTGTTGTACATAGGTGCTCTATGATTTGGAACTGACACGACAGCACCTAACAACAATGTATACATTTATATATACAAACACACATATATACATATTTGGAGATATTCTTTTATATATGCAAATATTCTGTCAAATCTACATATATTCATGGATTTACTCCCATTCTCCCACCCAAGCATTGAAGCATTGACTCATATACGGTCACAAACGCAGGATTGTGTATGTAACAGCATTTGTTTCTGTTGCCTTTAACTCTTCCCATCCTTCAAGAGTCTTCCTCTGCTTCCATTAGTTTTTTGCCAACTGTCTTATTATATGAGGGGGTATTCCCCCAAAACTGATGCTCATTTGTTTTTTGGGTGTGAGTGTGATCATGCATTTGGAGTTCATTCCACCAGGCCAGACTGTTAATCAAGTTTTCTATTAAGAGGTTCTGGAAAGATTACATAACAGTGTGCAACAAAAAAGGCCTGATTTGTGCCAGATGGGGGACTGGTTTTGCCACCACGACAGTGCACCTGCTCACTCAGCCATCTCAGTGCACCAGTTTGGGGCAAAAAACCTCTCTTGCCCTATGCACTTTACTCACCTGACCTTGCTCCGTGCGGCTTCTTGTTGTTTCCCCTAATGAAGAGGGACACGAAAGGACAGCGATTTGACGTCGAAGAGGGAGATACTGTCAGCCATCCAAACAGATGAGTTTGAAGAATTGTGGCAGTTACATATTCTCTTGTCAGCTTGAGTGAAGGGGTGGAGTCTAGCCTGTCAATCAGGTCACAGCTTGATTACCTCATTTGGAGGCACCACAGAGAACAGCTCAACGGAGGCCGGACCCTCTCTCTCTGCCTCCCCTTTTCTGCTGTTGAGACACTCCGAGGAGACACGTGGAGACTCGCACCAGCGTTGAGATGCCTCTGTTGTCACTGGATCTATAAGACGTCCTATCCACCGTCTTTTGCTCTTCCTGTATTCGGCATCAGTGCATGTGCTGGGTCAGTCTGAAGAGGAATTCATGGACTAGTATCGGACATATGGGCTAATATTGGACTTATGAACTTGATCTGGAGTGGGCTGGGATGTTTTCCTAATATACAATTACTCTTTGATATAAAGCTCTTTCTTATACACATATGAATATCTATGAATTTGTTTCTCTAATCAACCCAGACTAACACAAAAATGTTTCTAAGAATGGAATCACAGATTTGACAAATGTATTAAGCGTAATGGATAGTACTTTGATAGTGATAAGGTGTTTCATAAAAAAATATTAAGTACATAGATTCAAAGAAAAAAAATCTGTTTGTGGGGGGGACCCTCATAGGCTGACTTTCCCTTCACACAAGTTGACACTTGTATATCTTCTAACTGGTGACCTCCCCTCTTTATCCTTGTACCCCTGGTAAACCATTAAGGGTGTTTATGTTAGCACAACTACTTTTTCTTGCCTTTTTTCAAAAGTGAAGGAGATGGAAAATTCTAGAAAGCAATAAATCTAAGGAAAGAATTCTGTTATGTTCCCCCTCAAACTAAAATTAGTGTTGGCATATAGTATATACTCAATAAGTATTAGTTGGATGCATAAATGAAGAATTTTACTGGCTTGACATAGGTAAAGTATCAATAGAAATGGAAAAATATGTTCATGGAAAATCTAAAAGTAAGTTCAATGGGAAAGGGTTCACAATATATTTAAAAGAGAAAAAATAGATTTGGAAGCTAAAAGAAGAAAAGGGTTGATTTTTTCCCCCAGCCTGTTTTAAACCTAGAAATCAGAGTGCTTATGTGATTTTTTTCCCCCACTTGAAATCCTCTCAGGTTTAATATTACACCGAATAATAGTCAGAATCCTTACAATGACCAAAAACACCTGAACCTGATCTGGACCTCTGGTTCCCACTGGCCTCACCTCTTTAATCTCTTCTATTTCAGCCACATTGACCGTCTTGCTCCGGTCACAGCCCAGGTTCAAGGTGTTTATGGTAGCTCTTCCTCGCCCTAAAACACGCTTCTCTCAAATATTCAGATGATGCGGGTCTCACTTCCTCCAAGCATCTCCTTCTTGGTGAAGTCTATTCCAGCCGCCTTGTTTAATATTGCAACTCACTCCCCCGACACTCCTTGCTCTGTCTGCTCACTGGCGATTTTCCAGTAGCACTTGTCATACTTCAACATGTTATAAAACGCATGCATTTAGTTATCTGCATGGTCTCTCTCTGCATTAAATTGTAATGGGAACAGTGACAATTGCACATAGTAGATGATCAATAAATAAGAGTGTTGGGCTGCTAACCATAGCTGGCAGTTCACACCCAAAGTCATTTTTCAGGAGAAAGACAAAGCTATCTGTTCCTGTAAAGATTTACAGCCGCGATGGAGACAAGATTGCTTGAAAAATGCTTCCCAAGCTTGACTACACCCCAAAGCCTGGCTGACAAGTGCCTTGCGAGATTATATACTTATATGTTTCAAATCATGGACCAGAGCAGCATCCCCCCCCATAAAGCCAGGAATGAAGGAAGAAGTTGAATAGCAATTTTAGTGATACTTGGACTTAAATAAACAGTATACACACACACACACATTGTGAGTCAGAACTGACTCAGTGGTAATGGGTTTTGGGTTTAAGCAAATAAAAGGTGACTAAAGTTTCTGATTTGAGAACTGAGTGTTGGTAGTTTACAGAGACAGGAAACACAGGAGGACATGGGACATGGCAGATGATCTGTTTAATTTGGAAATGTCCATGAGACCAACATACAGGTGGTAATGCCCTTTAAGGAGAGAAATATATGGTCCAGGTATTCAGAGGAATATTGATTTGGGGGCTGTTAGCTTATAAGGAGTCTCAGTGGTTAAGCAGTGGGCTGCTCACCACAAGGTCATCAGTTTGAATCCACCAGCTTCTCCTCAAGAGCAAGGTGGAGCTTTCTACTTCCGTAGACAGTTACGGTCTAGGAAACTCGCAGGGACATTGCCACCCTGACCTGTAGGGTCACTATGAGTTGACATCAACTCAATGCAGTGAGTTTGCACTTTTTTGCTTATAGATGGCATTTCAATAGGCAAATTGGACACCAAAAAATTATTAGGACCTTGAGGGACAGTAGGAGGCAAGAGATGACAAATACAGAACCCAAGAAAGAAAGAGGGAGGGCACAAGGAGTTTGGAGGAAAACCAGGAGCTGTGGAAGTAGCTACTGAAGTTTCTGCAGGTCAGGAATCTGCTTTGTGGACTCTTACAAGGCTGCAACCAAGGTGCAGGCCAGGGCTGCGGTTGACAGAGACCGGATCTGCTTCCCAATTCATTCATGTGTTGTTGGGGGGACTCAGTTTCCCAAAGGCTGTTGGGCTAAGGGCTTCGGATCTTTGTCATGTCATTCTTTCCATGTGGCAATACAAACATGTGAGTTTATTTCATCATATAAAGCATGCAAGAAGAACAAGGAATGAGTGCAAGCCGGGCTTTCATAATCCAGCCATGGAAGTACCATCTCCTCTTGTCTCACCTCATCTGACTTCTGTCTTATTCATTCAAGACAAGTTCCTAAATCCAGACGACATATGTAGAGAGAGTGTTGAAGAAGGATTGAATACCAGGACGTGGGGGTTCCCGAGAGTCACGCTGTAGAGTGGTCAAATAAGATAAGGAATAAAAAGCATCTAAAAGATCTGGCAATGAAAAGTTATTTGTTCTTTGAGAGGGAGCAGGCTCAAGGCATTGTGGAGACAAAGGCCAGATTGAAGAAGTAAATGGAAGTTGAAGCAGTCGAGACAGCAGACATAAACCACTCTTAAGATGCCTCTACAAAGGAAAGGAGCGCTCGTGGTGTAATGGTCACCTGTTGGGCTGCTAACCACAAGTTCAGCAGATTTCTCCTGGAGAAGAAAAAAGAGACTTTCTTCTAATCCTGTAAGGAGTTATGGTCTTGGAAACCTACAGTCTTGGAAACCTCTGTCCTATCGGGTCCCTATGAATCAGAATTGACTGTAGCAGTGAGCTTGATACAAAGGGCAAAGTGCCCTGGTGGTGCTGTCAGGTAAAGCATTGGGCTGCTAACTGAGAGGCCGCTGGTTCAAGTCCACCATGTGTGCCAAAGAAAGAAGAGGCTATCTGTTCCTGTAAAGATGTACAGCCTCCCCCCGGGTCCTGGATGCTTCCTCCCCTCAACTACCATGATCCGAATTCTACCTTGCAGGGCTGGATAGGGCAGAGGTTGCACCCTGGTGCATATGGGAGCTGGAGGCACAGGGAATCCAGGGTGGATGATACCTTCAGGACCAGGGGTGAGAGGGGCGATGCTGGGAGAGTGGAAGGCGAGTGGGTTGGAAAGGGGGAACTGATTACAGGGGTCCACGTGTGACCTCCTCACTGGGAGAGGGACGGCAGAGAAGGGGGGGGAAGGGAGACTCCGGATAGGGCAAGATATGACAAAATAATGATGTATAAATTACCAAGGGCACATTGGGAGGGGGGAGCGGGGAGGGAGGGGGAAAAAAAAGAGGACCTGATGCAAAGGGCTTAAGTGGAGAGCAAATGCTTTGAGAATGATTGGGCAGGGAATGTAAGGATGTGCTTTATACAATTGATGTATGTATATGTATGGATTGTGATAAGAGCTGTATGAGCCCCTAATAAAATGTAAAAAAAAAAGAAAAGAAAAGAAAGAAAGATAAAAAAAAAGATGTACTGCCTCAGAAACTCTCTAGAGGGTCAGTCACTATGAGTCAGAATCAACTCAAAGAACGTGTATACAAAGAAAATGATAGAGAAGGTGTTTGGAGAAAGAAATGAAATAAAAATCAAGTTATGGATTTGTTTTAATTTTTAAATTGGGAACTACTTGAGCCTGTTTAAATGTTCTAATGGAGGCATGAATATAAGGAAATGATTGACAAATGAAATGATTGCCAAAGAGGAAAAAAAACACAATAGTCCAGAGGAGATGAACTCCTAGCATTAATGGTCTTGTAACGCTCATCAAGTGCCAGATGGGACTAGGTAAACAAGGTGCTTGTGGCCCACCGTAGGTATTGTGTAGCTTGATAATAATGCAAATACAATGTGTGGCACCCTTGTGAGGGTGAGATCATACAAATAAGGCATGTGGAACCCTGATGCGTTTGGTCAGCTTCACCATCCTACAAGGCCAAGTGAGCCATCCCAGAGACAGACAGAGGAGGCCGTATAATGCCAAGAAGAAAGAGCAATAAGTTGAGTATGTCCTTTGGAGAAGTCCTGTTTTGAGACCCTTCTAGACCTCAGAGCAAGTGAGCGCAAGAGTGGGAGAGAGAAAGCTCTAACACTGGAAATGATGAGCAGCATTGGCAGAGGAATGGCAGCAGCCGAAGCAACAAAACCAGAGGACTGACAGGAAACCTGAATGTAAGCTTCCTAGTCCATGAAGAAAGAAAGCTGAATGCCTTTGGCCAGGAGACCTGCTGGCAGACTGCAGTGCCTCTGTTGGTGAAACTAGGCTTGCCAACCCCTGGAGCTAGAGAACTGAGCTGCTTTGGGCTGAGGCTTACTGGCAGAGCGGATCCTCATGGGTATTTATCAGTAAAAGTAAAGAGCATTGCAACACTTTTCTGGTCAGAGCAGAAGCTGGGCTGTCCTAAGAAGCTGAGGGTCAGGGATAAGCCTGCCTGTGGGTATGATTGACAAGCTATCTTGACTGAAAAACTGTATCCTGAGTCATTCTTGATCTTGAATTATAACCTCTTATTTCCCTAATAAAACTCCATAACCAAGAATATTGTCTGTGAGTTCTGTATGGCCATTGTAACGAATTAGTGAACCCAACAGAGAAGTAGAGGATGCAATGAGGGAAATGGCTACTGCTGGAGTTGGTAAAAAATGTTTTGGAGAGGTGTGTCTAACCTCTGAGTGATTGGAATTGGAGCTGTTGCTGCTAATGTTGATCATCTATGGATTGCTGAAATTTGATGGCTTGCTCTTGATTGGACTTCGTTTATGGATGCAGAGGCTCAGCTTCCACCCAAACAGAACATTGTTTGGATCAAAGAATGTGCCTCCTCAGATTACTGGTTTGATAGAAATTAGCAATTTAGAAATTGGCTATGTAAAATGGGAAAAGATAAAGGCATGAAACAACGGGCTCACATGCTTCGGTGGGTGGGCTTGTACTCAAAGCAAAGAGGCCAGGGGAGGATCCCCGCTGAAGAGATTCCTCTTTTCCTGAAAGAGGGGAGAGGGAGCGTGGGAGAAAAGGCTGATAGAAATATGATTCCATTGTGTTGTTGGTTATTAACAGCATTAAGGGTGAGTATAAAAACTATAATTGTAGAACCAATTAATGTGAAAGAGCTGATTAAGGGGGAAGCACTGCTGGACTAGGAGCCAAACCTAACGTGCTTGAAAGTTTTGTTTGCTGATACCAAAGGAGAGCAAGGGTAAAGATGAGATGACATTTGGAAAGCCTGATCAGATCATACGGATTCTTTTTTTTCCAATTCAGAGATCACTTTATTGGGGCTCTTACAGCTTTTATAACGATCCATACATCAGTTATAACAAGCATATGTGTACATATGTTGCCATCATTATTTTCTAGACATTTACTTTCTACAGATGGATTCTTGCAGTGGACTTGAATGGCTGGTACCTAAACAACCTCTCCCTAAGATTATTATTACTTTGTCTTACTCAAGAATGAGTTGTTAATGACTATTTTGGATAGGTAAGGTGATTGTAGGGGGAAGTTATTCTCCAAGTATGAAAGGCTCATAACTGGCAGATCCAGAGAATTGCCTGCAGGGTTATGGAACACTGAAATGATTTTTCTTGCCCTGGTCTTATACTCCCTATCAAATGACAGCATGGGTCTATGAAAATCAGGTGCTTCTGACCCACCAAGTGGATTGGGTAGCTTGTTAATATGGCAAGCAAGAAGCATGACAGCATAGTGGGTCTGGGAACAATGCAAACAAGATACATGGAACCCTAATGAGGTGATTGATGCGGTTTGTTTTCCTTTTTGTCATAAGATGAGCCATCCTGGAGGACTACTGAGAGAGAGTCTCACTACCACTAACAAATAGGAGCTATGCATGCAGTGTGTCCTTTAGGAATTGGGACCCCACACCGAGAACTTCCTAGGTCCTGGAAACACACAGAGAGAGCGGAAATGCTGGAGAGCAGAGAGATAGCGGCAGCAAAGCCAGCAGAATCAGAAGACTGGTGGGAAATGTCATGGGGCACGGAGCAAGGAAATGGACAGAATGGGAATTCCTGGGCTAGCTAGGCACGCTGACCCATGGAGAGTCGAGTGCCTTCAGGCCTAGGCTTCCTGGAGGAGTGAGGTGCAAGATGCTTTCAATAGAGCTAACGCTTTTTAACTCTTGCTCAAGCAGGTCAGAGGCTAGACTGGCCCAAGAGGCCCGGGGGACTGAGGGCCAAGGAGAGGTCTTCCTGCAGGCATGGCTGAGAGCTGCACTAATTGAAGAATGGATCGTGATCCTCAGGTATAACCTGTTACTTCTCTAACAGACTCATAATTGTGAATATTGTCTGTGAATTCCGTGTGGCCATTGTTTATAAGAGAAGTAACAAGTTATGCCTCAGGATCAGAAATGACTCTGAATACAGTTCTTTAGTTAGGAATATCCTTTCTGGCTGTGCCTACAGGCAAGGCTCTCTTTGGTCTTCAGCCCCTCTCGCCTCTTAGGCCAGCCTAACCTCTGACTGGCCCAACGAAGTTAATGGCATTGGCAAGAGTGATGGACCAAATGGTTTATTAAATAGGAAAGAGGTGGAGATGGAGGGGAGAGGGACTGATAGGAGAAAACAGCAGGGCCAAACTCTCAATAAAGTCTCATCTCAATCATCTTACTCAAAAGCAAGTAGGTATGGAGAAGAAAATGGAAAGAGAGGCAGCATGGTCAGTAATAAAGATTAATTAGTACTTGGGTGGGTTTTTGTTTTGTTTTGTTTTTAAATCATTCTATTTAGGGCTCATATAATTCTTATCACAATCGATACATACATCCATTGTGCCAAGCACATTTGTACATTCATTGCCCTCATCATTCTCAAAACATTTACTTTCTACTTGAGCCATAAACTTAGCTCCTCATTTTCCCCCTCTCTCCCCCTCCCCCCTCCCTCATGAACCCTTCCTAATTCATAAATTATTATTATTTTGTCATATCTTACAGTCCAACGTCTCCCTTCACCCACTTTACTGTTGTCCATCCCCCAGGAAGGAGTTATATGTAGATCTTTGTAATCAGTTCCCCCTTTCTACTCTACCTTACCCCCACCCTCCCGGTATCCCCACTCTCACCACTGGTACTGCAGGAGTTATCTGTCCTGGGTTCCGTGTTTACAGTTCCTATCTGTACCAATGTACATCCTCTGGTCTAGCCAGATTTGTAAGGTAGAATTGGGATCATGATAGTGTGGGGGAGGAAGCATTTAGGAACTAGAGGAAAGTTGTATGTTTCATTGTTGCTATACTGCACCCTGACTGGCTTATTTCTTCCCCGCAATCCTTCAGTAAGGGGTGTTCAGTTGCCTACAGATGGGCTTTGGGTCTACACTCTGCATTCACCCTCATTTACAATAATATGATTTTTTGTTCATTTATGCCTGATACATTATCCCTTTGATACCTCGTGGTCACACAGGCTGGTGTGCTTCTTCCACATGGGCTTTGTTGCTTCTGAGCTAGATGGCCACTTGTTTATCTTCAAACCTCTAAGACCCCAGATGCTATATCTTTTGATAGTCAGGCACCATCAGCTTTCTTCACTACATTTGCTTATGCACACATTTGTCTTCAGTGATCATGTCAGGAAGGTGTGCATCATGGAATGCCAATTTAAAAGAACAACATGTTCTTGCATTGAGTAAATACTTGAGTGGAAGTTCAATGTCCATCTGCTGTCTTAATACTAAACCTATAAATATGTGCACATAGATCTATTTCACCACTATCCTATATAAATATATTTATATGTGTACATGGCTGGATTTAGACCTCTATAAATACCCTTTGTCTCCTAGTTCTTTCCTCTATTTCCTTTTACTTTCCTCTTGTCCCACTATCATGCTCAGCCTTCATTTGGGTTTCAGTAATTTCTCTCAGTTACATTGCCCTTGCTGAATCCCTACCAGGCCTCTCACACACTCCTTGACACTAATTTTGGATCACTTGTTGCTCCCCTATCCCTGGGTTGGTCAACACTACCACCTTCCCCCCTCCTCCCCCTCTCCCATGTGCCCCTGGAACCATTGGTCCCATTGTTTTCCCCTCCAGACTATTTATCCAATCTATCTTATATAGATAGATCTGTAGAGATAATAATATACACACACAAAAAAACAAGGCATAGCAAGACAGGCAACTAATGAGAACACAGTGATGACAACAAAAAAGAAAACTAATGACCCATAAAATAAATTAATTAAAAAGAAAAAAATTTAGAAAAGAAAGAAACTCCTGTGAATAGATCAAGGTCTGATTTTTGAGCTCTAGGCGTGTCCTCCACTCAGGTCCGAGGGGGTGCCACACTCTGGCCCCAGAGTCTGTCTTTGCACTCCCTCGGGAGCTCCCTGCTCTGCTCCCCAGTTGCTCTGCTGCAGGCCTTTTAGTGGTTTGCCTTGGTGTGGCGGGATCAGTGCAGGCCAATCCCGACACTGAGTCTCTAGTTTCGTCCCCGGTAGAGCCATGGGTCAGCGAGGGGTGTCTTGTCTCATAGTGGAGTCAGCTATATGGTCCACTCTGTGCATTGGTTGCTCAGAGTGGGGATATCGTCCTCCAGGCCTGTGCTCTACTCTCTCTTCCTTCCCATTCATTTGCTCCCATGTGCTCTGATCAGATATGTCCCTCTCCCCTAGCTGCAGATTCAGTGCTGTCCTCTAAAGTAAATTATTCTGGGGGAAGGGACAGTTGTCCATGTAGCTGGTTTGGGGGCCGAGCCCTCAGACCCCTCCACTGGCTCCCCACTCCATGCCGGCACACTGCATTCACATCCCGGAACACCAGATTTAAGTCTGGTCCCTCTTTCCCTGTGGAGACACAAACAATACCCTCCCCTTGGGTGGGCCAGTGCTCTATTCTCCCGCCACACATCTTTTTTTTTCTCTCCCCTTTCCTCCTTCTCTCCCCCTCCTTTTTAGTTGGCTCCCATATGTACCCCTGGATTTGGTCTGGCCCCTGCCATGGTTTTACAAAGTATGAACAAGACCTGTGCTGGGTCCAGGAGAAAGATGGTAAAGGTTACATAGCTACCATTTATTAAGTCTTTACTTGTCTGGTCTAAAATGCTTAGCTCATATTATTTCATTCAACTCTAAAATGTAGGAATCTAATCAATATTATATAGATAAGGAAGTAGTCTAAGAGTGAAAAAAAACACAAACGTAAGCAATCTGTCCAAGTTCACATAACAAAAAGATGGGAAACATTTGAAAACAACCTCTAGGCTAGCTGTTCTCAAACTGTGGTCCTCAGAAACCACCAGTAGCATCACCTGGGAACTCGCTAGAAATGCAAATGATGAGACTCCACAGCAGACCTACTAGATCAGAAACAGTATGGCAGGTGGTGGAAGAAGGTTGGAAGGCTAACATTTATGATTAAACAACTCCTCTAGATGATTCTGATATACCTTCAAGTTTAAGAAGCACTGTTCCAGGTAACACTGTCACTTGGGACCCAAACAAAGCAGGTATGCTAAAGATGAGCTTGGAGGACAGACTGGAACTAAGAGTTCATGGCGACCGACTAACAAAAGGAACCCAGGATGACTCCCAGGTTTCTATCTGAGATTCCTGCTCAAGAGTTCACAAGGAGGACGTTTGGTTGAGAAAGGGAGTGGATTTGCTTTGGAGCAGCTGATTCTGAAGTTCTTGGAGACAGAGTTGCAGAAAATAAGGAGGCAAATGAAGGCCTCTGATAGTTGGTTGAAGGAAAAGTCATGGCAGAGACAGGCTGTCCTGTTCCGTTTGCAGTATGTGGTACAAGATGACAAGTCCCACATATCATCCATAAATCGAAGTACTTAAAAATTGTTTATTAGCATACCCTTGCTCCCCTTGATATTATAGCATGTCAAGTTTCTTCAGCATATTTTTTTATGCTGAAAAAGGCTCCCAGATTTTTGTGGTAAAATTACGTGCCTCAGCTTAGACTTGCTTATATATGGTATGTCTATATGCTATAGATCTTCCTAATGACAAAACTTTTAAATATGTATAATGTTTTTTAGATAACTAAATGTTAGCAAGATATTGAATACAATGTAGGAGTTCTATTGAAGAGTCTAAGATGTTAAATGAGTGTGTTAGTCTGGGTACTTTAGAGAAACAAATCTATAGAAACTCATGTATAAGAAAGAGTTTTATATAAAGGGTAAGTGCCCATCAAGAAAACATCCCAACCCAGTACTGCCCAAGCCCACAAGTCCAACATTAGCCCATTTGTCCAACACCAATCCACAAAGTCCTCCTCCATCTCACAAAACAGAACCAATAATGCCGACTACAGGAGGAAAGCCGAGTCAGTGAATGTGTAAGCATCTCAGTGCTGGCAGGGGTCTCCACACAGCTGCTCCAGCACCCAGGGCTGCATCAGGGTAGGTCCATGCGCTTCTCCTCAGGGATATTTTGCAGGAAGTCAGTCTTGCCAACTAAAGTAGGGAACTGACTAAGGCAGCTGCACCCTGGTCCAACCATCAGAAAGCAAGAGACCTGAGAACTAGAAAGGCGGGGCTCACCAAGCCGTTTATCCCTCCGCCCTTCAATTAACCCCACATGCATTTATTGGTCAAGTTGGCACAATAAACTAACTACCTCAATGAGTATAAAATAAAGACAACTCACTCTTGATTGAAGGTTCAGGAATGTCAGGTGAGTAATGAAATGCAGACACATCTCATCCATGATTTTTTTTTTCCACATCAATTTTATTTAAAAAATTTTTCTTTATCTCATCCATCACCCATGAAATTTATTTTTATTATCTTTGCAGCACAATTATCAATAATGTTATAATGAAGAATTTCACATAATGTATGTTCAATTGACAGTAATGATCGAGTGCAATATAAGTATAAAGCTTTGAATACATTTTCTTCAAAAATATAAATAGAAGAGGAGTAAAAATATATATGTAAATAGAAACAATGTATAAAAATGGAAAACTTACATTTGTCTTTCGGATAAGTGTACAACACACCTTATTGTATTTTCAGTGAAGATGTACTCAGCAGTTTAAGTTCCTGTTCAACAACTTCTACACAAGTTGTTCTGTGATGTTGGGTACAGTCTTTACAACCTGTGAACAGTCTCTGATTTCCATTCTGGTTGTTCCATTTCCATTAATCTAGTTCCCTGTCCCCTCATCTTTCTTTTTAAACAATTATAGACCACTCGGTCTCATCTAGGTGATTTTAAAAGGACTGTAATATTTATGAACAGCAGTCATTATATGATGTGTCATTAATTTGTTATTGAGCTAGAGGGTGACCTCAGGTTGGTTTGGGTTCAAGTGGGAAAGATGTCTCAAGGCAATCATATTGGAGAATCTTTTAGTCTTGAGCGTATCCAGTACATCTTCTTTAACAAGAAATTTGAAGTTCTGTTCCACATATGTTTCCTATCCTATGAGGGTCCATTTATAGTGACTGATTAGATTAGTCAGTACTGGAGTTGGACACTATCTAGTCCTTCTGACTTCATGGAACTGTATGGGCTGTGGTTCGTGTGATAGGTTTTCTAAAGTACTTTCCTTCTAAATGATTTTAAGTAATACATTAAAATTAAATAGTGAATTACCAATTATTCTGAATGAATACCAATGTTTTACATCAAAGTTATTTAAAATGGTATATTTCATCTTTTGTAAATATTATCATTATAAAATAATTTTTAAAGTATTAGCAATTCTAGAAATATTCATGATTCAGTTATATTTTGCTACTAAATCTAAATCATTAGGTTTAAAATAACCATGATCTGAAGAGATCACTGAGGACATGGATGCCATAGCAAAGTATGATGAAGAAATCAGATGGTCCTGGCTATCAGAAAAAAATAGGATATGGATTGTTGTTGTTTTTTTAATCATTTTATTGGGGGCTCGTACAATTCTTATAACAATCCATACATTCATCGATTGGGTCAAGCACATTTGTACACTTGTTGTCAACATCATTCTCAAAACATTTTCTTTCTACTTGAGCCCTTGGTATCAGCTCCTCATTCCTCCCCGCCCCCCTTCCCTTCCTTATGAACCCTTGATCATTTATAAATAATTATTTTTTTCATGTTTTACACTGACCGATGTCTCCCTTCACCCACTTTTTCTGTTTCCATCCCCAGGGAGGAGGTTATATGTAGATCATTGTGATCGGTTCCCTCTCTCTACCCCCACCTTTCCCTTACGCTCCTGGTATTGCTACTCTCATTACTGATCCTGAGAGGTTTATCTGTCCTGGATTCCCTGTGTTTCTAGCTCTTATCTGTACCAGTGTACATGCTCTGGTCTAGCCAGATTTGTAAGGTAGAATTGGGATCATGATAGTGGGGGCGGGGGTGGGGCGGGGAGGAAGCATTAAAGAACTAGGGGAACGCTGTATGTTTCATCGGTGCTACACTGCACCCAGACAGGATCATCTCCCCGCGACCCTTCTGTAAGGGGATGTTCAGTTGCCTACAGATGAGCTTTTGGTCTCCACTCCACACTCCCCCTCATTCACAAGGATATGATTTTTTGTTCTTTGATGCCTGATCCCATCAACACCTCGTGATCACACAGGCTAGTGTGCTTCTTCCATGTGGGTGTTGTTGCTTCTCCCCTAGATGGCCACTTGTTGATCTTCAAGCCTTTACGATTCCAGACCAGTGATTCTCAACCTTCCTAATGACATGACCCTTTAATACAGTTCCTCATGTTGTGGTGATCCCCAACCATAAAATTATTTTCATTGCTATTTCATAACTGTCATTTTTCTACTGTTGTGAATTATAATGTAAATATCTGATATGTAGGATGTATTTTTATTGTTACAAATTGAACATAATTAAGCATAGTGATTAATCACAAAACAATATCTAATTATTTATTGTGAAATATTTATGTGTTTTCCAATGGTCTTAGGCGACCCCTGTGAAAGGGTCATTTGACCCCCAAAGAAGACCAGACCCACATGTTGAGATCCACTGCCCCAGATGCTATATCTTTTGATAGCCGAACACCATCAGCTTTCTTCACCACATTTGTTTATGCACCTGCTTTGTCTTCAGCGATCATGTAGGGAAGGTGAGCATCATGGAATGCCAGTTTAATAGAACAAAGTGTTCTTGCATTGAAGGAATACTTGAGTAGAGGCCCAATCTCCATCTGCTACCTTAGTACTAAACCTATAAATATATGCACATAGATTTATTTCCCCATTGCCATATATAAATATATTTACATATGCACATGCCTGTATTTAGACCTCTATAAATGCCCTTTGCCTCCTAGTTCTTTTCTCTATTTCCTTTGACTTTCCCCTTGTCTCACTATCATGTTCAACCATCATTTAGGTTTCAGTAATTCCTGTCTGCTACTTTGCCCTTGATCAAGCCTTACCAGGCCTCCTACACCCTCCTCTCCATCAATTTTGGATCACTTGTTCCCATGTCCCTGGGTTTGTTAACACCCACTTCCTTTCCCTGGCCTCCCTCTGTCCCATGTCCCCCTCGAAACGTTGGTCCCATTGTTTTCTCCTCTAGGTTTTTTATCCCACCTATCTTATCTAGATAGACCTGCAGAGATAATAATATGTACAAAAAACAATACAGCAAAGCATTAGCAAAAGAAAACAAAACAATCACCAGCACCACCAAAACCCAACAACAACAAAAAGAAAAGCCTGTAAGTAGTTCAAGGTCTGGTTGTTGACCATTAGGACTATTTTCCAGTCGAGTCTGATGGGGTGCCAAGCCCTGGCCCCAAAGTCTATTTTTGGTATTCCCTGGGAACTCCGTTGCTCTGTTCCTCTTGCTGTTCTGTTGCACGCCCTTAGTGTTTCACCTCAGTGTGGCGGGGTCATATCAGGGTCAATTCCCGCACTGTGTCTCCAATGGGATCTGGAGACTTAAAGACTTGTCTCAAAACAAGCAGCTATCTAAGCTAAGAGGCAGCTAAGTCCACACAGAAGAAGCACACCCACCTGTGTGATCCAAAGATAGCTAATAATAAGATTCAAACCTGAAAAGAGGATCCCTGCTGGTGTAGTGGTTACACATTGGACTGCGAACCATAACTTCAGGAGTTCATAACCACCAGTCAGCTCTGAGGGGAAAACGATGAGGCTTTCTACCCCCATAAAGAGTTACAGTCCCTGAAATGCATAGGGGTAGTTCTCCCCTGCCTGGTAGGGTCATTATGAGTTGATTCAATGGCAGAATAAAGCCTGGAAAGGGGAATGGCACCCGTCCCCAAAGCCTAAATGCCCAGATTGCAGATAAGTACACAAGACAGTGCTAGCTCAAAATCCATTTACAGAGTTACTACCTGGAATGAGCCTCTGGTGTATCTCCAGTACACATTGGCAAGAAATGACAATAATACAAACATCAGATGATGAGCATTGTTAAGTGAATTTTAACAACTGTCCTCGGGCCAGAATTAATGTCTCGTAGTTTGATTTCTTTATAGACTCAATGTGAATTTACTCTAAACTTTTAATATTCCCTATTGTCTATGAGATTGTGGTCTCTTTTGGTTTTGTGTGGCCATTGTTGATGGAGACTTGCTTGGCGTCTGCCCTTGTCTTGTAGAGTCATCTATATAGGAAAACTTGGATGGGAGGGAATACAAAGATAGCAATGGGAGTGATGATTATTTGGGAACATGGAGAGAGGCAGAAACGGGGAATCTTGGGGGGGGGGGGTGTTCCACAGTTGAATGTGATGATGATGGTACAGCCCTTCTTGATATGATTGAACCATTGAATAGTATGCTACATTACTTATCACCCAATAAATATACGATAAAAATAACAGTGATATATTTCTCACCATTCTGTAGCTCAACTGGGGGTTCTTCTACTGGTTCCTTTGGGGTTCACTTATGAGGCTCAGTCATCTGGTGGGTCAGCTGGAGCTAGAAAGTCCAAGATCACCTCATTTACATGTCTGGGGCCTTTGTAAGGAAGCTGGAAGCCAGGAGCCTCTCTCTCCACATGTTCTCTCATCATGCACTGCTCTGAATGACGAAGGCTGGGTCCCAGAGGAGGAAAGCTGAAGCCTGAGCTGACAGTGTCACTCTCAATCTATTGCCCAAAGCAAACTATAAGTCACCTAGATTTAAGGGGAGAGAAGTAGACTTCACTTCCTGAGGGGAGGAGTGGCAGGACTTAGTGGCAGTCATCTCTCAAGACAGTTTACCATAGGCCAATACAAAAAACCAATTGTTCACAACAGACTTATGTGCATGCAAATTTAGACTAATTTGAATAGTTTACTACTGTAGAATGTCCCTCAGGCATTCTGTGCAACTGTTGTGATACTGTTATGATTTGTGAATACCCACCATTTGAGAGCTGAAGAAAAGCAAGATAGTGGGGACCCAGAACTACTGAGAGACATTTCATTACACAATAATTCAATACATTCACACAAGAGGAGGGTGTGGGGGGAGGACTTGGCAAGCTGATCGTCTATATGCTCCCCCACTCAAATGATCTTTGAACTCAGGAGCAATGTCTTCCTCCAGGGTCTTTGGAGGCAGATGTGTTTTGCTGTGGGACTACAGGCCAACAGATGTAGACATGTGTTGCCTGAGACCTAAATAGGGTTCATTAGTAGAGTAGATATTTAAAGTTATGGGTTACTCTAGACCTGTGTTGAATGCTAGATCCTGCGTTAAAAAAAGATGCCCAAACTCACTGCCATCTAGTCGATGCTGACTCATAGCAACACAGTACACAGAGTAGAACTACCCCCATGAGTTTCTGAGACTGTCATTGTTCACAGGAGTAGAAAGCCCCATCTTTCTCCCAAGGAGTGGCTAGTGGTTTCAAACTGTAGACCTTTGGGATTGCAGCCCAAAGAATAACCACAATGCCACCAGAGCTCCTCCAAAGGTGCCCAGTTATTGTTTAGTGAATTTGTTGGGTGTGTTTGTGAATTCTGGGTCTACAAACATAAAGAAGGCAGGGCCAATCTCTTTTACTCAGGTCTGAAGAAGATACTAAACTACCTGAATGTACCACTGTTGAGTGGAGGGAGGGAGGCAAGGAAACATGAAAGTGGATGAGAGATAATCCAGGGAGAGTAAGTAGAGCACGGGGCGTGGGCCAAGATGGAATTCTGGACATTCAAAGAATGTATGCAGAAGGAATGGCCCAAGGGACTCATCCATATGACAGATGGTAAAATAAATTATAATACATCCACTCTATGAAATGCAGGTAACTCTTAAAAAGGTTGAAACGTGGAATAATCTATAAGGTAAGTTATGAACTAAAAGACAGCAAAGTATAAGTAGCCATAACATAATTTATATGGTAAACCTGGGAAAGCTAGAACCTGAGTAAGGCAGAAAGCTGTCAGGAGAAGGTAAAATGAAATATTTTTAATGCTAATTTGAATCCTAAAAGGAACAGTCTAAAAGTAGTAAGCAAAGTAGCAAAGGTAGACTAACTTTCAGACCCACAAAAATAAGGCTATCCTGCAGCTTCCCGCTCTACCAGAGTTTAACGTATACACACGCTCCATGCTCACCTAACTGCTGAGGAAAAGAGCTGGAAGAAATATACGGAAGGCTCGGAGTTTGAAGGTGGCAAAGGGAAACTTTCATGTGTCACCCTGCCACTGACATCTTGACCTCTCTTCTCAGCTCATGCTGAGCTCAGCTTATGCAACATAGAAATGAAAATAGTTACCTCAAGAATTTTGGAAAATTGAGACCTAATTCACACACCCTAAAACTCACCCTTTAAAAATATACCAATAAGTAGCATTTAGTATATTCACAAAGTTGTATAACTATTACCACTAATTCCAGAGCATTTTCATTATCCATTAACATTTCATTATAATTCCCTCATCTTCCCAGTTTCCACCAAGCACAGATCTGTTTCCTGTCTCTACAGATTTGGCTGGGAACCCTGGCTGTCTAATGGCTACACAGTGGGTTGTGCTCTGCAAGGTCAGCAGTTCGAAACCAGCAGCTGATCTGAGGGAGAAAGATAAGGCTTTCTATTCCCATAAAGAGTGCCAATCTCGGAAAGCCACAGAAACAATTCTCCCCTGTCCTATAGGGTTGCCATGAGTAGGAATTGACTTGATGGCAAGAAGCTTGGTTTTGGTACACATTTGTCTATTCTGGACATTTCATATAAATGCTGCCATATAATATGTAGTCTTGTTTCATTCACTGAGTGCGATAGTTTATTGTGTTAATTTCTTGTATTATCTATCTGTATATAATTCAACAGTTCATTTCTTGTGTTATATATCTATCTTTATAAATATATTTTTATATAATTACTAGCAATCTGGTTTTGTCTCTCTAGAGAACCCTGTCCAACGCACTGAGCATCATGTTTTCAGAATTCATCCACATGGTAGGTAGCATGTATCATCCTCCATTCATTTTTAATGGTCAAATAATAGTCCACTGTGTGAATAAACAGGTGTTCCTCATTGTATTGTGCCTCACTTCAAAGATAGTGCAGTATCTCTAAGATTGGCTTGTACCGCATTGTGTTCATCCATGCATAAGTTGTGGGGCATTTGAGTGTTCCCACTTTCAAGTTTCTTTTTATTTATTTATTTTTCAAGTTTCTATGAAAAATGATATTTACATTTGTGGACAACTTTTAGAGTGACCATGTGTTTTTAATTCTCTTGAAATGCTGGGTCATATCTTAACTCTATGATGAACTTTTTGAAGAATTGCTAGAGTGTTTTCTAAAGTGGATGTGCCAATCTAAATTCTTATCAGCAATGTACAAAGACTCCAGTTTCTCCTCAGTCTTGCCAACACTTGGTATTGTGGGCTTTCCTACTATAACCATTCTAGTGGACATTAAATGGTACCTCATTCTGGTTTTGATTTGCATCGCTGATGGCAGTGATGTTGACCATCCTTTTGCAAGGTCACTGGCTGTGTGCACGTGTGTGTTTGTATGTGTGTGTGCATGCAGAAACCCCTATTCAGATCCTTTGCCAATTTTTAAATTGAGTTTGTTTTTCAATTGTTGAGTTATACGAGTTCATTATATATTCAGGATACTAGATCCTTATCAGATACACAGATTCCAACTCTTTTCTTTCATTTTGTGGGTTGATTTTTCTTTCTTTTCTTTTTGCAGAATCATAAGGTATTTGCATTTGCTTAAGGAAGTGCCTTACTGATTTCCATGATGGTTGTACAATTCTGCAATCCCACCAGCAATGTACGAGTGTTCCAATCTCTCTACATCCTCTCCAGTATTTATTATTTTCTGGTTTGCTTGGTTTTTTTAATTTTCTTTTTTTACTTAAAAATAGTGTTTTAACAGTTTAATTTGGACATAATCCACATATCATAAAATTCAGCAGTTCAATCATAGCAAGAAAAGTTGTACAATTGTTGGCAAATCAATTTTAGAACATTTTCTTCTTTCTTATACTTGTTATTAGCCCCATTCCTCCCCAACTTCCCCCACCATACCCTCAAGAAAACAATAACCAATCCAGATGCTGTCTCTATGAATTCACCCATCCCGGATTTCATATAAAGGAAAACATAAAAAAACAAAGAAACAAATAGTTAACAACAATCACAAAATAAAATAGAGAAAAACTTCAATCAAAAAGAAGGAAAATTTTAAAAACTAGAACAACTTTAAAATGGGTCAACAGAGAGATCAAACGATAAGGTGCTAAATTTTAACCTAGCAACATCTGCCATAATCTACTTTCCGGGTGCTGCATGATAGCAAGGCTCTTCACACCCCTGGTCTATGTTCAGGGGGGAGTCACTGGAGGTTTCATCCATATGTATTTCCCCTCCACTTAAAAAAATTGAAAGAAAATAAAAAACCCCTAATAAAATTATTTTTAAAAATTGATACCACTTTTATTTTGTTATTAATCAATTTATTAGGGGGCTCTTACAAATCTTATGACAATCCATCATTCAATTGTATTAAGCACAATTGTACATATGCTGCCATCAACATTTCCAAAATGAGGAGACAGGTCAAGATGGTGCCCAGGTGAGCGGCACACATACTGATGGCTCTTTCATGCACAGGGGTCTAGTGTCCAGGTGGCCTGGTGGAAGGATTCTGGTGAGTGAGAGAACCTCCTGGGACAACCTCCTCCCCCTCCTACCCCTTCCCTTGTCCCCCCACCCCCTACGCATCTGTCCTGAACTGGAGCTCCTGAAATCTGGGATCTGAACCTTGGGACACCTTGGCTCATTGGTCTGAGCTGCCCCAGTGTGCCACCACAGCTGGGCAGTGATTGACCCACCCCACCCCTGGCTGGGTCTCGATGCCAGGAGTTCCTTGACTGCCCGCTGTGTGCCGGAATCCCTGACAGCAGCTGCCCACTAGTGGTGCTCCACGTGGAGAGAAGTTTCCCTTTCCGGCAGTTCTCCTCTCCCCATGTGGCAGCAATCTGCCCCCCACCTCCCAGCATTGGGTCCCTCCTTCCATTCACCCAGGGCACCAGAAACTGACCTGCAGTCTACCTGTAGCTGGTTAGATGACTTGTGACTGGAGGTGATCCACCTCCATATTGCCTGGGTCTTGTCCACTGTCACCCCTGCCTGCCTGCCTCCTCTCCACCTAGGAGGCTTCCTTGCTGCATGCTCTCTGAGTCGGCAGCCAGGGGCACTCCTGCTGGTGCAGGAGGCTAGTGCCACTGCCCTGCATCTCCTGCTAGAGTTGCTTCTGCCCACTCCAGGGTCAGCCCATGCCACTGAAGTTCCCTGCGGTGCGTGCATTCCCAGCAGTGGTGGCAGCCCTGAGTGCCCCGCCTTGCTTCCCTAGCCCATTCTTGCCGGCACAGGAGCCTCACACCACTGCCCTGTGCTTCCCACTGAAGCCACTTCTGTCTACCCGCTCAGCACTTCAGGCCCACAGGGAGCAGGGGGCAATGTATGCCTGATCTGAAGAGCAATCATTCTGCACACACAGCCTGGCTTCAGAGTCCTGGATCAGCACCACCTCCCATGGCAGTGAGGCCTCCTCCACCTTTGCCTTCTATCAGGCATCTTTACAAACTAAAGGGGAAAAGAAAAAAAGATTTTTTTCTTTTAAATTAAACAAGAAAAAAGACTGGTAAATGTGACCTGACAGACCAGGTCAAAGCAGTCCAGGGGCATACATACAGGCTCCAACCCACTCCAGTCACTGAAACTCCTCACCACTGTTTGCCATTGAACCACCGAGTAACTCTGTCTAACAATAGCCTGACCCACCTCCACAATAGGTCACAGGGAGCCCCCTGAAAGCATCCTTATCAGTAACATAGAGAAATACCTACGGGCTCCCTGGCCTCCCAGAAACATGGAGTCTGCAAAAGGGTCAAGAAAAAATCAACAGACCACATCACTCTCAACAACAACAAAAAAAACAGAGAGAGAAAACACAGTAGCAGAGTTAATGACGCTCATAGAAGCATCAGACATGGATCTGCCACAGAAAGAAATCTTCAGAAGTCTGCTTGGACTAATACAGGGGTTGAGGGAAGCAATGCAGAATAGATGCAATGATAGAGGAGATGAAGTACACGCACCAAAGGGAAATGCAGGTGCTAATGGATGAGGTAGCAGAAGCCACACACAAGGTTACAGAATTTATGATTAGACTTGAGGAGGCAGAGAACCATATCAGTGATCTCGAGAACACTCAAACAGACCTAAGCAAGCAGGAAAGACAGTCAGATAAGAAAATGAAAGAAGCAGAAGATAACCTGAAGTCAATGACAGATGTTATGAAGAGGAATGGTATATGGACAATTGGTCTATTGGAGCAGGATACACCGCAAAAGCTGACAGCCAAGACAGCAAAGGAATTTCTGGAAGAAAACTTTCCCACCTTAATGAGTGAAAACCAGGCACTCATACAGGAAGCAGAAAGGACACCAACTAGACTAAACCCCAAGAAGAACTCACCAAGACATATAATTGTAAAAAATATCCAATTTCAAGGAAAAAGAGAAAATTTTAAGAGTAGCAAGAGAAAGGAAAATAGTCACATACAAAGGAGCTCAGGTAAGAATATACTCAGACCTATCAGCAGATATGAAGAGGAGGAGAGAGTGGAGTAACATCTTCCAAAAGCTGAAAGAAAAAAAAACCAAAACTACTGCACAAGAATCCTTTACCCTGCCAGATTATCCAATAAGATAGATGGGGAGATAAGGGTCTTCCAGGACAAGGAAAGACTCAAAGAATATGCTGCAAGACACCCGACCCTGTAGAAGATACCAGCTGACTTACTATGGTCAGAGGCTCAACCTCCACCAAGCACAAGCAGGAGACCACCATATAATCCAACACCATCCAGAAGCCAATGTGCCAACAATTCCCAAGATAACAGGGCCTCAGAGGGAAAAGAAGACAAGAAAGAAGCCCCCACACAAACACAGTACACTGATATGCAGGGCGATAGGAAACACCCCAAACGCACGACATATGACAACAATGAATCCACAGATCGTGATAATAACTCTGAAATCCAATGGCCTCGATTCACAAATTAAAAGAAAAAGACTTGAGGACTGGCTCAGAAAACATAACCCAACAATTTGTTGCCTGCAAGAGACACATCTTAAGCATGCAGACAAAAATAAACTAAGAATAAAGGTTGGCAGAAAGTATACCAGCCAAGTGGCAACTTAACAAAAGCAGGGGTGGCAATCCTAATGGCCGACAAAATGGACCTCAAGGTTCAAACCATAACAAGAGACAAGGAGGGGCACTATATAATGCTCAAAGGATCGGTAAACCAGGAACCAGTTAGCATATTGAATATTTACTCGCCCAACAATGGAGTGGCAAATTTCATCAAGCTATTAAAAAATGAAAATAAAAATTACAAATTCAATAATCATAGTAGGTGTCTTTAATACTCTGCTATTAGAAAAAGACAGATCACAGGGAAAGAAGCTCAGGAAAGAAGTTATAGAGCTAAACAATTCAATTAGGCAACTGGCCTGATAGACATTTATAGAGTTTTCTACCCAAATGAAAAAAAAAATCACATTCTTCCCACATGGCTCATTTTCAAGAATAGACCACATGCTGGGACACAGTGAAGCCCGAGTAAATTGAAACACATAGAGATTATCCAGACGTCTTTCTCGTATCACCATGCCATAAAGCTGGAGATTAATAAATGGATGGCCAGAAAATCAAGGACAATCAATTGAAAGATGAACGAACAATCTTCTGTGACATGAATAGGTACAGGCCCAGATAGAGAGGAGGTTAGGAAATTTCTAGAAACTAATGAGAATACAATGAACCAAAACTTATGGGATACTGTGAAGGCAGTTATCAGAGGTAGCTTGATATCAGTAAATGCATATATGAAAAAAGAAGAGAGGCTGATAACTGATACATTATCACTAAACCTCCAACGACTATAACAGAGTCAACAGAACAACATCTCCAATAGCAAAAGAAAAGAAATAATAAAAATCAAGGCAGAGTTAAACCAGTGGGAAGACAAGAGAACAATGCAAAAGATAAATGCAGCAAAAAGCTGGTTCTATGAAAGGATTGACAGAATTGACAGACTGCTGGCAAACCTAATCAAGGAAAGGAAGGAACAAACATCAATAGCCAAGATGAGGGATGAAACATGGTAATTAAAACAGACCCCAATGAAATTAAAATGATAATCACAAAGTACTATAAAGGACTATATTCTAATGAAATAGAAACATGGAAGACATAGATAAAGGCATGGAAAAACAATCCCTCCTTAGATTATCTCAGATAGAGGTAAAAAACCTCAACAAACCCGTAGCAAAAGAAGAAATAGAGAGGGTTATCAAGAAGTTACCAACAAAAAAATCCCTTGGGCCAGATGGCTTCACAGTAGAATTCTACCAAACATTCAGGGAAGAGTTGACACTTATCTTCCACAAAGTATTCCAGATCATAGAAAAGGATGGAAAACTCCCAAAGTTATTCTGCAAGGCCAGCATAACTTTGATACCCAAACAGGGAAAAGACCTCACAGGTATAGAGAACTATAGACCAATATCTCTAATGAACATAGATGCAAAAATCCTTAACAAAATATTGGTCAATAGAATACAAAAGTATATAAAACATACCATCCACCACGACCAGGTAGGATTCATCCCAGGGATGCAGGGATGGTTTATCATCCAAAAATCCATCAATATTATGTACCACATCTATAAGCAAAAGTATAAGAACCACATGATAACATCCATAGACCCAGAAAAAGTATTTGACAACATCTAATACCCATTCCTAACTAAGATACTCATGAAGATAGGAATGGAAGGTAAATTCCTCAAGGTAATACAAGCTATCTACAAAACGCCAACACCCAACATCATAGTCAATGGAGAAAAGTCAAAATCAATCACACTGAAAAAGGGTACAAGACAAGGCTTCCCCTTGTCCCCACTTCTAGTCAATATTGTACTGGAAGTCCTACCTAACAACATAAGACAGGGGAAGGATATTAAAGGTATTCAAATAGGAGAGGAGGAAGTGAAACCATCCCTATTTGCAGACAACATGATCCACACGGGAGTACTTACAGGGATAGAGGTATATGGAAGAGTAACAGGATACAAGATCAACAAACAGAAGTCAATAGGTTTGCTGTATACATCAGACAGGACCATGGAAGAGGATATCAAGAAGGCAGTACCCTTCACAGTAGCCAAGAACAAATGGAAATACCTAGAAATATATTTAACAAAAAAACCTAAAGACCTGTACAAGGAAAACTACAAGACCCTACTACAGGAAACCAAAAGCGACCTCCACAAATGGAAGAACATCCCATGCTCGTGAATAATAATGTTAAACTTATAAAGTGTTTAGATGGTATCTCATGGTTGTTTTAATTTGTATTTCTCTTATGGCTAATGAATGGGAACACTTTCTCATGTGTTTGTTGGCCATATGGATCACCTCCCTAGTGAAATTTCTTTTCAGTTCTTTTACCCACTTCCTTAGGTGGTTAATTGTTTTCCTCTTTTTGCAGGTCATGATTACTGTCATTACTGATCCAAATATCAACAACCTTCTTCAAAGAATTGGAAAAGCTGACCACCAATTTCATATGGAGATGGAAGAAGCTCAGAATTAGCAGAGGACTCCTCAAGAAGAAGGATAAAGTCGGAGGACTCGCTTTACCTGATTTTAACACCTATTACACAGCCACAGTGGTCAAAACAGTGTGGTACTGGCATAATGACAGATACTCAGACCAGTGGGAAAGAATAGAAAGCCCAGAAGTAAAACGATTATCTTCTATAAGGGTCCCAAAAACATCAAGTGGGAAGTGAATGCTCTTTTTAACAAGTGGTGCTGGAAACAATGGATATCCATGTGTAGAAAAATGAAACAAAACATTTACCTCACACAATGCACAAGAACAAACTCGATGTGGATCACAGATGTAGAAGTAAAATCCCAAACCATTAGGACCATCAAGGAAGGAATTGGGACTGGCCTAAGATCGTTGGCCCAGGGATTCATAGGATCACCACAATAGGGACACAAGGGATCTGGAAATTGACAAATGGGATTTAATAAAAATAAAATACCTGTGTGCCTCAAAAGATTTCACCAAGAGGGTAACAAGGCATCCCACAGACTAGGAGAGGATTTTCAGTAATGACAGTAATCAGAAAAAGGGCTTATTACTAAAATCTATAACACCCTCATGACCTGTAAAAAGAGGAAAACAATTAACCACCTAAGGAAGTGGATGAAAGAACTGAAAAGAAATTTCATTAGAGAGGAGATCCATATGGCCAACAAACACATGAGAAAGTGTTCCCGTTCATTAGCCATAAGAGAAATACAAATTAAAACAACCATGAGATACCATCTAACACCCCGAGCTGAGCCCAAATCAGAAAATCGGAGAGCAACAAATATTGAAGGGAGTCCACTGCTGGTTGTCATGTAGATATGTACAGCCACTATGGAAAGCGATCTGGCGATATTTAAAGAAATGGAAATTGATCTACCTTATGACCCAGCCATCCCTCTACTGGGCATATACCCAGAGGAGGTAAGAACTAAAACACGACCAGTCATCTGCACTCCAGTGATCATTGCAGCACAATTCACAATCGCAAAGAGTTGGAAACAACTAAATTTCTGTCGATAGACGAGTGGATTAGTCAACTCTGGCACATACACACAATGGAGTACTATGCAGCACTAAAAAGCATGGCGACCACAGGAAACATGTCGCTTCGTGGGAAGAGTTGGAAGGAATCATGTTAAGTGAGGTAAGCCAATCTCTAAAGGACAAGTATAACATGAGCCCCCTGAGATAGGTATAATCAGGACAGCAGGAATAGAAGAAAAGACACTTAGCTCACAATATATGGGTGGAAGCATAGGTAGGTAGTCAGAGGGCGGTCAGACCAAACCCAGGGAGGTACATGTGATCCAACATACCTAAGGGGAAAGGGGAGAAGGAGGAGGGCGAACGGGGGAGAGAAGAAACTGAGATGATGACATGGGGGGAACAGGGTACTAACCCACCCAGGGGGAGGGTATTGGCTGTGTCTTCACAGAATTTGAATGTGCACAGAGACACCACCATGGCACGCCAAGCCAGGAGGGCAACATAACCATGTGGAGTAATGCATGAAAAGACTGGACGACAGGGCTGACCCTAACCAGACCAGCCTGACCCCCACCCTGGAAGTGTGTGCCACAGAGAGTGACACTAGACATTCTGGTGGGGAAAAGGAACCCACCTACTATATCCAGGCTGAAGCAAACCAAGAAGGAAAAAGAGAAAGGAGCAGTCGGTCTAGACTCCATATGGACACACCAAGCCCAGAGGATGAGGTCCCTGCATGGAGCTGCTGGGGCACAGAGAGGACTGTGGGACTGCCAGCAGCTCAAGACATGTTGTCCCCTCACTGAGCATATGGAAACAGGGGACAATAATGGGGACACATGGCAGGGAGCCAGTCTGGGAATGGAGCATAAGACATCAGCAATTGAAGTAAAGCCAAGCCACAGAGTCCTGAGAAACCTCAAGAATGGAATTCGGGCTAGGAGGGGCAGCCCCTGGATCTCCCTTAGGACCAGCGGGGAGGATCTCATGGGGACCAGCATAGAGGGTGTTTTTGGTTTTTCCTTTTTTCTCTCATGGTTTTCTTTTTCCTTTTCTATTTTCAACCGTATGTTTTCTTATTGTTCAGACTGGGACATGGATGGTTTGCCTAACTAGATGGGTTGGACCATGGGAGGGAAGCCCGGGGAAAAGGCAATGGGCCAATGGACCTGGAAGGTAGAGGGAGAAGAAGGAGGTGGGGGAGAAGGGTGTGGTGAGCGGCCAGGGTCATGGACAGGGGAACAGCTAGGGAAGTGGAACCAGCATCTAGGAGAGGGTAGAGATCCTGTGAGTATTAGAGAAATCCCAAGCTAGCAGAGAGGAAGCACTAAGCGGTAGAAGAAGGGGGAAAGTGATGGCGGGGCAGGAGGAGGCAAAAGAAAACAGAGGCAAGCTCTAGGAAACAAAGGCACAGATAGAGAGATTAACAGAGGTTTCCACTAATGAAGATACATTAATCCATAACTATAGTGGTATTGACCTATGTACATGTATTTATAAGGCAATACGTCGATGATTCAGACGGGCCTTGGGCCTCAGCTCATACCTTCCCTCAATACAAGAACACTTTGTTCTAACACATTGGCATTCTGTGAGGCTCACTACCCCCTTCCCCTACACAATCGCTGAAGACAAAATGGGTACATAAGCAATGTGGTAAAGACAGAGGATGGTGTCTGGCTATTAAAAGATATATTGTCTGGGGTCTTAAAGGCTTGAAGTTAAACAAGCAGTCATCCAACAATGAAGAAACAGGCCCACATGGAAGAAGCACACCAGCCTGTGGCATAGTGAGGTGGCATCGAGACCAGGCAATGGGCATCAGAAGACTCATAACAAAAAGTAAACAAACAAACAAAATACATTGGTGAGAATAGAGTGGGGTTGGAGCGGAGATCCAAAGTCCATCTATGGACTATGGAACATCCCCCCCACAGAAGGGTCTCTGGGAGAGGTTGAATCAATCAGGGTGCAGTAGAGCACTAATGGGTCATGGAGTATACCTCTGATCCCTTGAGGCTCACTTGAGCCCTCACCACCACCACCCACCCCCACTATCATGATGACCCCAGTGTCGCTTCCCAATCTAGACTAGACGGGAGCATGTACATAGGTACAGGCAAGAGATAAAACTCACAACACATGGAACCCAGGAACAGGAATGGGAATAGAGATAACAACAGGGGAGGGGGTAGCGGGGGAGAGATGGGGAGGGAGGGAGGCATCAATTGCAATGACTGGTACATAACCACACACACCCCAATCCAGGGAGAAGAACAACAGAAACCAGAGGGGAAGGGAGACAGCGGTCGGGGTGAGATTTGAAAATAATTAGCAACCTACAATCTATCAAGGGGTCATGAGGGGTGGGGGGCAGTGGAGAGGGAGGGATAAAAAGAGCTGATCTCAAGGGCTCAATGGAAAGTAAATGGCTAGAAAAGAATGATGGAATATATGCACAAATATGTCGGCTACAATTGATGTATGGATTGTAACAAGCGTAAGAGCCTCTAATAAAATGATTATATATATAAAAAGAAAAGCAACTTAAAAAAATCCCAAAACATTTTCTTTCTACTTGAGTCCTTGGTATCAGCTCCCCTTTTCCCCTCCCTCCTCCACCCTCCCACCCTTGTGAATCCTTGATCAATTATATATTGTTGTTGTTATTTCATTTCTTACACTGTCCATTGTCTCCCCTCACCCACATTTTTGTTATTTGTCCCCCCGAGGAGTGGGCTATACATCCAAGCTTGTGATGGGTTCCCTCTTTTTCTCCCCCCACCAACCCCCTACCCTCATGATATCACTACTTCCACTACTGTTCCTGAGGGGTTAAATGGTCATGAATTCCATGTGTCAAGAGCTCTTATCTTTACCAATGTGTGTACTCCAGTCTAGCCGGATTTGTAAGGCAGAACTGGGTCAAACATTCAGGAACTAGAGGAATGATGTATTTCGTTGGTGCTATACTGAACACTGGCTGAACTGTCCCTTCTTTGTAAGCCTTCTGTGGGAGGATGTCCAACTGTCTACAGATGGACTTTGGGTCTCCACTACAACAGTCTTCATTCACATCAATAAAATTGTTTGTTTTGGATCTTTTGATACCTGATCACGTCGATACCTCATGATCACACAGGTTGGTGTGCTTCTCCCATGTGGGCTTATTTACTTCCCTGCTAGATGGTTGCTTGCTTAACTTCAGACCTTTAAGACCCCAGACGCTACATATTTTGATAGCCAGCACTGTCTACTTTCTTCATCACACTTGCCCGTGCTCCCATTTTGTCTTCAGTGACTGTGGACGCCATTACAAGATGGCGCTGGACCGCGCCCTTATCTTCAGGGTTAGTGATAACAAGTTATGCCACGCATGCGCTCAGTCTGGACTTTGACGCAGGAGAGCTTTGCGCCTATCTGAGAGAGCCCCGTCACCCCGAAGCATATATAAGCCAGGGTTTTTAGCCTGCCCGGGGTCTTCCATAGCTGACCTCGGATCTAGAGGCAGCTCTCAATAAACTCCGCTTATCACGCTATCAGAAGGATCCTGGTCAATTTGTCTCGTCGTGCGTGTGTCGCGTTCATCCTCTTATCTTCCGCCGTGGGAGGGTCGCGCGTGACAGCTGGTGCCGAAAACCCGGGATTTCGAGTCCTTAACAAGGCGACGAGACGGTTGAGTGGAGACCCCCGAAAGGGAGGATTCAGAACTGATCAGCGCTGCGGAGAGGGTGAGTTCTGCAAGGCCACTGCTGTGTGAATGTTTATCTGCTACGGCTGCGGCGGCCTTGGCTGAGTGTGGGAGAGAGTGCTGCTTCTGCTTTCGGTTTAGACCGAGAAGAAAATCCTGTGCTTAAGTCCCGTGTAGATAAACGGGCAACATGGGAAATGTTCCAATAAAACAGATGGTTAAAACTTTGCAGCAAATCTTGCTAGCTCGTAAACTGAAGATATCAGAAAGCATGCTTAGCAAATTTGTGAGGGAAATAGACCAGATTGCACCATGGTTTCTAACAACGGGCTCTCTGACTGTCCCATGTTGGGACAAGTTGGGAAGAGACATTGATCGAGCAAAAGAAGAGGGACAGATAAGACCGGGCACGAGACCGGTCTGGAAACTAGTTAGAAGTTGCTTAGTGGACGAAGCTTGTGCAGAAGTGATACGTCAGGGGCAGCGTGAGTGGATTGACTTTCAAGACAGCATGTCAGAAGCAGGACAGGAACACACCCGAGGAAACAGGACGTCCGAAAAGGACGATCCGGGAATAGATCGATCTAAAAGGAAAAAACACAGGAGCTCAAAATTGGAGACAAATACGGAGTCAGAGGAAACCTCCGTGACCGGCTCGGAATCAGAGACCAGAGAGGAAACGGAGACAAAACAGCCAAAAACAGGAGGGACCACAAGAGAGAGGGGGGCTGCCGCGCGGGCACGGCAGGAAGCCCCTACTGAGATTAAGCTTAAAGACAAATCCAAAATGCCAGGAAGTATTTATCCCTGGAAGGAATTAGGGGCTTTAGGCCTCACCGAAAGTGATGAGGAGGAATTGGAGGAGGCGGCGGCTGCATATGACAGAGGGAGGTACGATGAGTTTGCTGCTATTAAGTCTATACCTCCGGCACCTCAGATACCTCCCCCCTATAGCTCAGGGGGACAAAATTATTCTCTTTTGACGCCGAAGAGCCAACGGATGCTTAGTCAGATGTTCCCGGTTTTTGAAAATGCCAACCAACAGAGATATCATGAACCTTTAGATTATAAAATTGTAAAGGAATTGGCCGAGGCAGTAAGATCTTACGGAGTCAATGCTAATTACACACAATCTTTAATAGATCGTGTCTGTGCGCATTGTATGACTCCTACTGACTGGTGTTCAGTCACCAAGGCGGTCCTAACCACAGGACAGTACCTAGAGTGGAAGTCTATGTGGATGGAAAACAGCATGACCCAAGTAAGACAAAATGCAGCCAGGGGCATGCCTCAGCAGGCTTGGACATATGAGATGCTAACAGGAAATGGTCAATGGGTAAACAATCAGACAGGTTACCCTATAGATGTATACCAACAAATTAATTTAGCCGCCGGAAAGGCCTGGAAAGCGCTGCCCAATAGGGGAGAAGTAAGAGGGAACCTTACAAAAATAATACAAGGCCCTATGGAGCCATTTTCAGATTTTGTGGCTAGAATGCTAGAAGCAGCAGGAAAAATTGTGGGGAGTGGTGAGAACCTGGCCTATACCCCATCCAGTAAATAGACAAGCCCCAGTTCTCCCAGTATTTTTTGCTCAAAAATGTGATAGATTGGGAGTCCCTTGTAGTCCTCCTGTGAGTAAAGTATCAAAATTTTATAATGTCACAAATTTTACTTTAGTTAATAGCTTATGTTTCCATATCGTAAAAAATTCTTCCAGTAATCAGTGCATAAATTTGAGAAAGATAAATGTTACAACATGGCTTGATCCTGAAGTTACCCCAGGGTCGACTGTCAAGGTAGAGGTCGATCAAGAAGGCGAGATGATTTTTAGTGGCTCGCCCCCAGCCCCGCAACTAGGCGAATGGTCGACACCAGCAACTCCACCGGTGACGCGTGTCGAGACATATGTCTGGCAAGAAGAATTGCTAGCACCAGTAGAGACGGGCGAAGAACATGAGGAAAGAACTCGATGCAATGGTACTCTGGAAAGAGTGAGGGTATTCCCTCCCTGTCGTCCTAGAGAAAGATTTCCACCAGAGTTTGAAAACTGTGACCCAGGGGTACAGGATAAATTGTATTTATCTAAACTAAACCTCAATTTTTCCCCCAAATTATATAACAGCACCCAGAATGTGAGCAAGAATACATGGCCGTGGCATCAGTGGATTCTAAATAACAGATTGAATGCTGCCACTATTATGTCCCCTTTTGCTGGCTTGTTGGGAAGCGTCATACGTCTCAAAAGAGCTAATGTAGTTATTGTGGAAAATATGGCAAACGTTAGTGAAGGCTTGAGTTATAGCCATAATTATATTTATGATTATAATCCAGTTTGCGTAAAAAGTCCTTTTTTATTTTTAGTTTTTAATGATACATGTATTATAAATGATGTTGTTAGTTGCAATAGTAGTAAATGTAGATGTAAAATTAGAGAGTGTTGGTCTGGAAACCGAACGCATAATGCTATGGTCATTCGCATTCCCACCTTGGTTCCTATACCTGTGGAAGCGGATCCGAATCAATTCCCCATTACTACTCTATTGAGACATAAAAGAGATTTTGGCATAACAGCTGCAATTGTTACAGCAATAGCGATATCAGCAACAGCGGCCGTAACTGCGGGTATCGCTATGGCCAATCAAGTGCAGACAGCGAAAGTTATAAATGAAGTTGTGGAAAAAACCGCGGATGCACTAATGGAAGCCCGCAATGCCCAAGCTCATTCAGCAGCGGGAATAATTCTGTTGAATCAAAAAACGGATTTATTGCAACAAGAAATTGAGCAACTTACCAGCTTGGTACAACTGAGCTGTGTATTATCAACACCTGCGGTTTGTGTCACCCCTATTGTATATAATGAATCAAGCAGCATTATTAAAAACATTTCAGATTTTTTGACAGGCCAATGGAGTGAAGAGCTGGAAGCGATACAGGACCAGATGTTGCTGAAGATTTTGAAATTGAATGGCACACGTACTAAGCCTATCACGCTTGGAGATTACACCTCTTGGTTGTCCTCTGCTTTTTCCTATTTCAAGGAGTGGGTGGGAACATTTTTATTTTTGGGCTTAATCTGCTTCGGTGGCATAATTCTTCTCTGGATGATTTGCAAGCTCAAGCGCAATCAGGCTAGCGAAAAGCGTGTGATATTACAAGCCCTCATGGCTCTTGAAAAGGGCGAGCAGCCAGAGATTTGGCTTTCCCTCCTCAAGCGCTAGACCATGCGCAAGCTGAGTCCGCAGCCAAAGACGGGAAAGACCAGTGGGACATGGTACCAACCTAAGACAGGAGCCTGCCGCTAGAGGGCAGGAGTTCCGATGACGGGTAAGGACCATGTGGCATGCTAGGTCACCTAAGACAGGCGGGATTCCAAAATCTTATTATATAAAAAGGGAGGAGATGTGGACGCCATTACAAGATGGCGCTGGACCGCGCCCTTATCTTCAGGGTTAGTGATAACAAGTTATGCCACGCATGCGCTCAGTCTGGACTTTGACGCAGGAGAGCTTTGCGCCTATCTGAGAGAGCCCCGTCACCCCGAAGCATATATAAGCCAGGGTTTTTAGCCTGCCCGGGGTCTTCCATAGCTGACCTCGGATCTAGAGGCAGCTCTCAATAAACTCCGCTTATCACGCTATCAGAAGGATCCTGGTCAATTTGTCTCGTCGTGCGTGTGTCGCGTTCATCCTCTTATCTTCCGCCGTGGGAGGGTAGCGCGTGACAAGTGACCGTGCTGTGAAGGTGAGGGATACAACTTTTAAATGTGTCACAAAGGGAGATCAAATAAGATGTTATATTGAACAAGAATCTAATTTACTTCCTAGAAAAAGTGGATTCTATAAATGAGATGCTACCTCTGCCTTGATAAGTGTGCATGAAAATTCATAGTGTCATAATTTTAAATAAAAGTTATAAGCATCAGTATTTAGTTATCAAGCATATAACTTTTTGATAAATGGCATATCAAGGGTTTATACACTATAAACAGACATTTAAAATAAATTTTGGTATTTACTAACCTAAGTTTTCAAGAACTTAGTTTGAAGAGTCCAACAGTATGAAAGTCTGTTTTCAAGAATACCATGAACTATTGATGGAGAGATTCTGGCATTTCTATATTCTAACAGGTCACACTCCTTGGTCGATATCAGTAGTTCATTATCAACTACAGTAGTCATTGCATCTTCTCCCTGACTATTTCCTTGGTATGTTCCGACTGGCATTTCAGGCAACCTGATATACTCATGATCTGGTTCTACCGAACCTTGTTCAATGGATTCTCTTACATAGGGTTGAAGGCAGTGGTTCTCAACCTTCCTAATGCTGTGACCCTTTAATACAGTTCCTCATGTCGTGGTGACGCCACCCCCAAGCCATAACATTATTTTCATTGCTACTTCATAACTGTCATTTTGCTACTGTTATGAATTGTGCGACCCCTGAAAGGGTCATTCGACCCCCAAAGGGGTCACGACCCATGGGTTGAGAACTGCTGATTCAAGGTGAGATATTTTGATAGGTCTTTTAAGTCTAGCTCCAGCGTTCAGTCCAGCTCCAGGACAGCACATCTACTTAATATAATCTATGACACAAGGGACATCCCAGTCAGTTAGAAAATGACCATCCTTCCACCAACTTTTTCTTTTGTCTTAAAACTTCATGACTCACTTTTAGATGAAATGGATTTAATTGATTTGGTTTCTTTTTAACAACCATCCTGCTTTCATTCGCCAAAATTGTTATTCATCTGTCCCCTGAAGTTGTCATATTCACCATTATTTTATCAGCTTCAATAGTTGTATCTAGAATTTTGGTAAACATGCTTGTGTTATCATCATCTGTTTCATGAAGATCATCTGAAGTCTCAGGTATATAAGGATTTCCATGAAACATTTGAAAATATGGTGCGTTTTTACCTGGCTCCAAGTGAGTTCTATTGAATGCAAATGAAACAGCTGATAGATGCTCATCCCAGTTTTCCGGGTGGTTAGCATGGAGAGAAAGGTTTTGATTGTGGTAGGTACACTTCCAGTGGGATCAACAGTTAGAGAGGTGTGAGATATTACCATGTGTCTTGCACCAAACAATCTACACAGCTCTTCCTTGTTCTGATGAATAAATATATCTTGGCGGTCCAGTATTATTTTCTGAAGAGAAATATATTGATAACAGAGTCAACAGTTCAGATGCTGGAACATCAGAGAGGCAAAATCACAACCCATTTTGTGACCCAATCTGTCATGATTATAGTATCTACATGACTTCTGTTGCTCGTATGTAAAGATCCCATCAGATCAACAGTAACCGTGCTCCATGGACTTTCCACCTTGAGAACGCGCTGTGTAGGAGCTACAAACATGGCATTTAGTCACGTGTAGTTACATACCTCCGTGTCAATTTGGGACTTGAGAGGGTTAAGAGTAAAGGAGTGGAGTCTAGTCTGTCAATCGGGTCATTGCCAATGAGGCCTGTGTGGGCATAGCCTTCTCCTGTGGATTCTGGGAAGTCCTGTATTTTTCCTCCTTGGAGGCGGGAGACACTCTCTCTTTCTGCTCCCTCCCTGAGAGACACTCTACTGACAAGACACATGGCACTACGTGATAAGAGCCCATGTCCTGGGAACTGCAGGAGCCATGTGGAGACCCCTGCCAGCACTGAAATGCTTCTACCGCCACTGGATCCAAAGACTTTCTACCCACTGGCTTGTGATCGTCCTGCACTCAGAATAATTGCATGTGTTTCGTGAGTCTGAAGAGGAATTTATAGATTGGTATCAGACATATGGGCTAATATTGGACTTAGGGACTTGATCTGGACCAAACTGGGATGTTTTCTGAATATTCGACTGTTCTTGTATATAACACTCTCTCTCATACACCTATGAGTGTCTACGAATTTGTTTCTCTAGTCAACCTAGATTAACACAGCTGTTGGACATCACTGGTCATGAAGTCCAGTAGTAGCTAGATTCCATCAGGGTCAGGGCTCTGGATATGCCATGATGGGTTCCAGTGACATTTTCTTTTCTTTCCCAAACTCTATCAGTTAGTGAGTTAGGATCTTTGCAAGAAATTCAGAACACCAGTCTGTGAGGATAAATTCCATTTGTGAGTGCAAAGGTAGCAAGCAAGTAGCCTTGGAGCTGGGGAACAACTTTGATTTTTGCCAAAATTTGTGAGTCCACGGCTTTCTGATCAGCCTTGGGATGATCTGTGATCTTGTAATTCTCTTTTTGGTGTTAAAGATCTTGGTGTCTGGGCTTATGCAGCTGCTTCCTGAAGTAGGCGTCCGTGAAATGTTTGAGTATTTTCATACCTTTAATACCAATTTTGGTGGAGGTGGCGATGACAAATTTCTGTGTGCTCTATGCAGAGGAACTGATGGAGAGAGGTTCGGTCCCAAGCAGCAAGTCACTGCCCACTGCTTCAGGAAAGCCGTTCGCCGGGTGCCCTGTCTGGGTGATCAGAATGGCCCCGGGGTGATGCTGGCGGCAGTCTCCTCCTGTGTTGTCTGAAGGGCCTTTTGCCCTGGCCGCAGGGTGCTGCTCCCTAGGCTTTGTGCGCACTTTAAGCACTCGATACCACCAGCCTTGTCACTACCCACTGGCTTTGTGATGGTAGGTAGGACCTTCTCCTCCTCCTCCTCTCCCTGGAGTTGACTGCTGATATTTACCAGTTTATTTATAATAAGCAATCTGCGTGTACACGGCCTTTCTGAAGCACATGGAGGAGCAGAAATGCCAGTCATTTCCTCTGATTGGACGGTATTGTGGCTGCTTAAGATGAAGGTCACCGCGTTTTGCGCTACAAACCATCATTAACCAATGTGGTCCTTAATGCAAACAACAGGATTTATGCTTCCTCTCTCGATGTCTAAGATGTTACTTTTTAACCTAATTAGATCTACTATAATTGTCTCTACAATACTGTCTGACAACAAGGTTATTCACGGCCCTCGACTGTGGTCAGAGGGGATTCACCAGAGGCTTTATCTATGTGTGGGCCCTGTACATGTTCGCAATTTAACCTCTGATACCAATTCCTCCTCCTGATTTGTATATGACTGACAATCCTTGGATCACAGAGTCTGGTGTGCTTCTTGCACATGGACATCGTGGATGCCTCACACAGAGGGCTGCTTGTTTGAAGACAAGCCTCGAAGACCCCAGACAAAGACAAGTCTTGAAGACCACAGATGCTGTTCTTCCTGGAGGCTGGGCACCATCTAGCTTCTTCCCCACACTTTACTGTCACACCTACATCTTCAGTGATCTCTTCGTAAAGGTGAGTACCAGCAGGGCCATGGATAAGAACTAATTGTCTTAGTTGGGGGCTACAATGAAGTGAGAGCCCGAGAGCCATTCATGTAACTATGGTTTGTATGTGTCCCGGGTTCACCCTAGAGACATCATTGTCATTTTATGATAGAGAACGTTAGTAACCATCTCTCTGTGGCAGAAGGTAATTCTATTGATAGTGTCATTAATTTAGCCAATGGTATAGACTTTAAAACACAGTTGAGGAAAAGAGGTTATCCAAATATAAGCTGACTACTAACTGCAATATAGGAATTATTGACTTGTATAGATTAAATTATTAAGTGGCACTAAATGGGGGTTGGTGATAAGGCCAAACTTTCAGTAATATTCACGGACAGTGGCAGAACCAGACCGGCCAGATGAATACTTGTCTTAATGAAGCAAGGAAAGCAGTCGTAGTCCCAGACCACCACTCACTTTGGGTACCCTCAAAGCAAGAGATGTGAGCCCAAATTCGAGGACCACAGTCCTATACCCTTGGCATGGCAGTCATCTGCTTCTCTCACAATGTGAAATTTCAGCCTTAAGCCCAAGGACTGCAGGTGAGGTTTTCCCATCGAGCCCTTCTGGTGTAGCCAGTAAAAGATGCATGTCTCCAAAAAACAGGGCCTAGAGGGTCAGAAACAGAAATACAAAACATTCGAGCACAATAACCACTGATGGCCTAAAAGGGGTTTATTAAATTATACAAACATTTTTTAAAAGAAAAAAAAGAGTCTAAAGTCCCAGGAAGTCTATAGAATTGCGGTATTTTTATTGCCAGTTGTTTTAGGTATTGTCCTCGCGCTTTCCACAATGGCCGCGCGGCTTTCCTACTTTCTTGACGGCGTGCTTTGAAGCACAAACTTTTTTTTCACTTCGATGAAGTCCGATGATCTCTTTTTGGGAGCGGTTGAATACGCTGTATATGTTGTATCTAAGAAACCATCCTTTAAGACAAGATTACTATGACACCCACGCTTTCTTCTAAGACTTCTATAGTTTTAGCTCTTCAATCCAGGTAGTTGATCTGTTGTGAGTTAATTTTTATATATGATGTGAGGTCACAGAATTCTTATGAGAACTCATGGCACAACGTAAGCTCTCAGGGCCTAGTGTCCTTATTGCATGATTTGTGTAAAGAACTCGCCACACATACACTAGACATCTAGCAAAAAACTCCAAATAGCAATTTCCTCATTTCATGGCCACATCGTTTTGAGTGAAAAAATCACAATATAGCTACCTAGTTTGATTGCCCATCTTGTTCACCACTCTTAGTAACTGCTAGTCATTTCCCGAAAGATGAAGACTTGTCACAGGTAAAATTCAGAGACAGCCCCAGCTCTCCCGAGCAATGACATCACCTCTAGCGCACACATTAAGCTTTCCAGGGTGACAGAGTGGGAGCAAGAGAAACGCACACATTTTCATGTGGGTATTTGTCATAAAGCGTGATAGCTTCATCTCTGTATTCCTATGCACATGTGCATGCTCACACGTCTCCACATGAGCCTTATGCAGAATGAAATAACTTCTGGGGGCACACCCACTGAAAACAGTAAATATTACATCACCCACAGGCTTCTACTAAGGCAGTGTCCCAGCTACATAAATATGCCAGACGTCTTCTGAGAGCTTCAGTATTGTCAGTGGCCTCGTGTGAATCTTGTTGAAAGCTCCGTGTTGGTTGGGGGCACAGTTTTGCCCCCAGAAGACATTTGATCATGTCTACAGATGTTTTGGGTGGTCACAACAAAGGGGGTGCTGCTGACATCTGGTGCATGGAGGCTGGGGTGCTGTGGACATCCTAGAATGTGCAAAGTGGCCACGCAGCACAGACAGCTATCCAGCCTCAAATGTCAATAGTGCTGAGGCCGAACCACCCTGGTGAGTGTCTGAGACTGTAACTCTTTAAGGGCGTAAAAAGCCCTGTCTTTCTCCCAAAATAGTGACTGGGATAGATGAAATATTTAGTAGCTATTAGCTCACATTAACATGGATGATAGCAATGTTCTAATAAAAATAACCCTTTAGGGTTTTTTTAAAGGTCAGGCTTACTAAGTTGAGGTTTAATGAATATGCAAGAAAATTTGTCCTTTTAAAATGTCCATGATACAATGAGCTTTGACAAATGTATGCGATCGTGTAACCACCCACCAAATTCCCTCATTTCTTTTTGTAGAAAAGCCTCACTCCCGCCCCGTCACAGGCAACCACGGACTAGTTTTTAGTCTCTGTGGTCTTGCTGTTTTTCAAAATGTCCCATAAACCACATTGCACAGCATGCAGGCGTTTGCATCTGGCATCTTCTCCTTAGAAGCATGTTTTTGAGGTTCACCCCATATTTCTGCATGTATTTTTGTTCCTGAGCCATATTCCATTAGGTGGTTGTACGAGTTTGTTCATCCATTTACAAGCCAGTAAACTTTTATGTGGTTTTCAAGGGGGGCTTTATCTCTCTCTCTCTCTCTTTTTTTTGCCTTTATAAATAAAACTGTTATAAAGAAGGAGTCCTGGTGGCCCTGTGGTTAAAGCCCTTGGATGCTAACTGAAAGGTCGGTGGTTCTAACCCACCAGTGGCTCCTTGGGCAAAAGCTGTGGCCGTCTGCTTTCTTAAAGATGATAGCCTTACAAGCCCTGTGGGGTAGCTCCACTCTGTCCAGCAGGCTGCTGTGCATTGGCATGGGAAATCGCTGTGGGGTTTTTATTATGGACTTTAGCATGCAGGTCTTTGTGTGGACACACGATTCTACTTCTTTAGGATAGATAACCAGGAGTGGGCTTGCTGCGTTCTATGGTAAGTGTATGTTTATAAGAAGCTTCCAAACTGTTTTCCAAAGGGGCTCATATTTTGCATTGTTGATCCACATCCTTGCCAGCACTTGGTATTGTCGGTTTTTGTTTTGCTTCGTATTTTAATTTTAGCCATTCGAGAAAGTCGCATCTCATTCTATTTTTAATTTTCATTTCCCCCTCATAACTAGCGATGCCCAGTCCCTTCAATTTCAATTTCATTTTACAGTATAATAGACCTTTGGGGATGCTTGACGTCAAGAGACTATATTTGGTAGGTAGGAATAAAGAACATGTCCGTGCTAAGAAGGACTGAATGTATGCCTCCTTCCTACCCCACCATCTCAAAAGTGACAGCTTTCTCATCTCCCGAAAGAAAAAGAACACATGGTTTCATGCACTCTCTAGCAACCTGGAGCTGCAGCCAATCTGCGTCATCCTTCCCATGTAATTAGAGGCTGGAGGTGCCCACGGGACTCATTTTTAGGATCCTGTGGGCTACATTTGGCCCAGATTAGGTTACACTTTAGGCATTTCCCTGCATCTCTCCTCTTTTCTACTCAACGCCTTTTTCCCGGAAGGCTCTTCAAAGGACAAACAGACCCAAGGGTGAAGAGGCTCCTCTGTGAGAACAGTAATGAGGCGATGGAGACCTCCACCAGGCAGGCTCTCTGGGGCAGGAAAGGGGAACCATTGGTGTTCAGGGGCTCAGAGTCTTGGACTCAAGCCCAGCAAGACCGTCCTACTCCACTTACTAAAATTATCGGCCCACAGAACTCTGCTGGTCTCGCCAAGTGGGCACTGTCCCTGCCCACACTGCACACATTCCCTCTCCCTCTCACGGAGACTCCATCATACCACTACTCTCCCATGCCCTCCCAAGTAGGGTTAGGGGCACCTGATAAAATATGAGGTGCACAGTTACATTTGAATCTTAGATCAACCATTACTGGGGGCTGTGTCTCCTAGACAGTGTCCAATGCCCTTGAGTCCACACGGACTCGTGTGACCTCTCCCCTCCATGTGTCAGCAGTGCCTCTAGGGACTCAAGCCTCTACTCTTTCGGCGAGTCATCAATCCCTTAATCATTTGTGCCATCCAGGGACTCCCATTTGGGACATACGAACACTAAAAATCACTTGTTTAACTGAATTCTTGTATTTTGTTTACTGAAGCTAGCCATCCTATTCCACAGGTCTCCCTGCCCAGAATCCTGTGTGTCTGCCTGGAATGTCTCCTGTGGGTGCTGATGTCTTTTTTTTTTTTTTTGGATGTCTTTTATACTTATGGAACCCAAACAAATAAACCCATTGCTGTTGAGTTGATTACAATTAGAGTTTCAAACTGATTCATTCAGGTTCAACCCCTCTGCTGGGAATTTGCTTCTCAACTGCAGATCTACTGAATCAGAATCTAGAATTTAACAAGATCCTTAGGGATCTTATGGATCTCCAGATGTTTCTTTTAAGGAAGCTTGTTAAACCGCAGAAACGGATTTAGTCTATCTGGGGTGGAAATGTAAGTTTTCAGCCAAAGGTGAGCCAGAATGAACGAGTAAGAGGCCCAGATCCTGATTCGTGGTGACCCTATGCGTAACACAGTCGAACTGCTTCATGGGGCTTCTCTGGCTGTCATCTGTAACATTTACCGAAAGCACACAGCCCTGAAATCCCTAAGAAGCAGTTCTACTCTTCACAAGGGGTTATCATGAGTTCGAATCCACTCAGTGTCAACAACAACAACCATCCTCTGGAAGGCCATCACCAGGCCTTTCTTCCGTGGTACCACAGGGTGGATTTGAACCATCCACCTGCAGGTTAGTAGTAGTTAGTGTGCAAACCACTTGAACCACCCAGGAATTGGAGACCTTTGGTTCAGTTTAGCTAAATTCATCTAGACATATTTGGGATGGCTATGCTCAGTTACTAAGAGGGTGATCTATGGGGACTCGGGAAGCAAGGAGAGTACGGCTCAAATCCCAGCTCAACTACTGGGGAGCTAAGCAAACTTGGGCAACTTCTCTTTGCTTCAAAATTCTCCCTTGATAGTGAATTTCATTTCATTTTTTTCAGTAATTTGCTTATTTGTATTATTGATTGCTAACACGTTTGTTTTGCAATGGGCACTTTCAATGGACTCCACAAATCAATGAGCAGGCTTCTCCAGAGAGTTGATGACAAACATCTGTTGGTCAGCAGTGACCACCCATGGTGGGGTCATAACGATGCCACTGAGCACTTGAGAGCAGAAGACACACATCTGTTGGCGATGCTCTGGGCAGTTGCCTTCAAACCTGGGACCATGGATCTTAAATGTGAGGTACAATGACTGCAAGTCCTTGGTAAGTATTCAGTTAGCATATTGTGTTGTTGTTAGACCCTGTCTAGTGGAATCCAAAGAGCCCTGTGGCCTAGTGGTTACGTGTTGGACTATGATCCACATGGTTGGCCGTTCGAAACCACCAGCCTCTCTGAGGTAGAAAGACTGGGCTTCCTCCTCCCGGAAACTGTACGCAGTTACAGTCCGAGTCAGCACTGATGGCAGTGGGACCATCGAACCCACCTCCAGGTGATCCTCCGTGTATAGAGCTGCCCCATCGGCTTTCCAAGGCTGCCACCTTTACGCTGCAGCTCACCAGGCCTGGACTCTGCGGCCCTTCTGGATGGGTTCTCAACACCAATCTCTTATTCTGTCCATTGATTTCATCATTTTATTGGCGTGAGATTCGCACCCCACACAATTTCATCGTCAGTCATATTCAGAAGAGTTGAGCAATCATCGCCACGGCCAATCTCAGACCATGGTCTTTCTCGGCCTTGTTCTTAGCTCTCCATTTCCCGGCCTCACTCGCCTTCCCTGCCATGACCCTGGGGAACGATTACTCCAGTCACTGTCTCTGTGGATTCGACCGCCAATCTGTTGACTGGCTGTCGAGTAACAGCAACATACATGGTAGCAACATCTTAATAAAAATAACCCCTTCGCTTTGTATGAATCTCTCAAATGTACAGATCAGTTTAGGACTCTGTAAAATCATTCTGAATTAAGTAAGAGACAGTATATTCCTTTCCCTCATTTTCCACATGAGGAAACCAAGACTCAGAGATGGACGCAACCTAACTAAAGCCACACAACTGACACACGCTAGAGCTCGCACCTAGCCCTTGATGACTGGGCTAAACATGCTGACCAAACCGGAGCGGAGAACCTGTGTTTTAGGGACACAGACCAAGGGCAGCTTGGTCTCAAGGCTGCAAAGAGGAGTTTCAGCTGGCGGGCTGCATAAAACGACCCAGCTGACGAACCGGCACCTGGTACATGTATGTGCAATCTCCCATCCGCGTGTCTTCATCTCCTCAGCTCTCTCCAGGCCTATCCTCGGCTGACTCGCCGTCAGCGACACGCTACTCAGTCCAGAGGGGGAAAGGGAAATGAGACTCAGGAAAGGACCCCGGGCTGTCTTTGACCCTGTCTCCTGAGGCCATCCAGCAGACCAAGAGTCTGGCTCCTGATAGGAAAACCAGCCCCGATTTACTAAAATCAAACTCAGGCCACTGAGAAGGCCACCAATCTGGAGAGGAAGATTATGAAATGGAGCCCAGAATGTATCACCACTTGGGAAGTCTTCCTTCAGTGCTGTGTTGGAGGAGACAGCGTATTTGAATGATGTTTAGGGAGTCAAACTCTTACTTAAGGAGAAAGACAAGAACCTATGTGAATTCTTTCAGACCTGGTGCATATGTGTTTCCTAGCACTGCGACAGGGAAGTACTGCAAACCAGGTGGCTTTAAACAGCAAAAACTTATCTTCTCACAGTCTGAGGGCTAAAAATCCTACACCAAAGTGCTGGCAAAGGCATACGAGGGCATACCTCCCCCAAACTGGAATTTATTTTCTTCAAAGCTATGTATTTAATTTTTTTTCTTTTACAAAACAACCTTATCACTTTCAAAATACTCTCCATTATACTTAATACATTTATCAAATCTGTGAGTCCATTCTTGGAAACATTTTCTGTTTGCGTGGCTGACAACGCCCTCCTCAATTTTTCTTCACCTCTCCTACATCATCAACTTGCTGTCCTTTCATGTCCCTCTTCATTTGAGGAAACAAAAAGAAGTCACAAGGAGCGAGGTCAGGTGAGTCAGGTGCATGGGGCAAGAGAGGCATGCTATTTTTTACCAAACACTGGCATGCTGAGACGGCTGTGTGAGCAGGTGCATTGTCATGGTCGCAAAACCAGTCCCCTGTCTGCCACAAATCCAGGCCTTTTTTTTTTTGATACATGTTGTGTGGTAGTTGCATAATCTGGTGTCTAGCCTGTCAATCAGGTTGCAGCTTGATGACCTCATTTGGAGGCACTAAGTTGATAAATAGCTTGCGGAAGGCAGGACACTCCCTCCCTCCCTGTGAGACATGCTTGCTGAGAAGACACAAGGAGTTACACTAGAGCCCTAGAGCTGGAGGAGCCACGAGGAGACCCCTGCCAGCGCTAAGCTGCTTCCACTGCCACTGGATCCACAAGACTTTCCACCCACTGGCCTGTGATCTTCCTGCATTCAGCATCATGGAATGTTGTGCGCACCTGAAGAGGAATTTATAGACTGGTATGAGACATATGCGCTAATATGGGACTTACGGACTTGAACTGTACTGGGCTGGGATGTTTTCTTAACACACAATTACTCTTTGATATAAAGATCTCTATTATACACATATGAGTGTATCTGGATTTGTTTCTCTAATCTATCGAGACTAACACACACTGTTTTCCAATCTTTTCAGAACTTCTAAATAGAAAACTTGATTAACAGTCTGACCTGATGGAATGATGTCCAAATGCACTATCCCCTTCATATAAAAAAATCAAAAACAAATGAGCTTCGTCTTGATCTTTGATTTCACTTGATGAGCTTTTGGGGGGGGGGGACGGCAAGGTGATGATGGCATCTCCCACTGGCTTGATTGATGTTTGGTGACATGTCTGTCACCAATAATGACTTTGGGGAAAAGTCTAGGTTGTTCTTTCAAAACACGGCATGTTTCCACTTGATGCCTTTTTTCCTGGTCAGTCAGAACCTGAGACACAAATTTTTTTAGTGACTCTTCTCATTCCTAAATCTTCTGTTAAAATTTACTGAACCAAGCTCCAAGGAAGTCCAGATAACTTCCCCATCTCTTCAGTGGTCCATCGTCAGTCTTCAAGCACAAGTGCACACATTTTGTGAACATTTTCATCTGTTTGGGAGTTGATTGATGTCCAGAATGAGGTTTTCCATCAATCAATACCTCACCTTTTTTGAAATGAGAAAACTATTTGTACAGTTGAGTTTTCCCCATAGTGCTGTCCCTATAAGCTGTGTTCCACATCACAACCATTTCTGCGACATTTTTCCTGAGCAGGAAATATAATTTCACAACCACACATTGTTTTCTTAAATTGGCCTTATGAAAAAAAATGAGGTTTGAGTGAAACTTGCTTTTACAAAAAAAATTCAGTGTGATCAGAGAGAACCTTCCCAGGGGATGGTACTGGGTGCACTAATTCAGAGCAAGTTGCTGTATGCTTGCCTAGCAGGAAAGATGTGTACTATGAAAGCTCTGCCCAGCGGAGTGTTTTTCCAGTTGTTTTTTGGATGCTCTGCCTAGCGGAGTTTTTTTCCATTTTTTGGGGGGGGGGGAATTAGGGGTACCTCTTGCATTCTCTCTGAAGATTCTTTTTTTCTGTTTTAAAAATTAATTTTTAATGGGATTAATACATATATCAAACCATTCCATAGTTCAATCACGTCCAACAGAATTGTACATTTTCTTCAAAGATGCTTTAAGTGGGAAATCCTTTTTGCCTTTTCTTGATTCTAGAGGTTCCTGGGATTTTTTGGCATATGGTGGCATAGCTTATATCTCTGATTCTATCTTCACATATATCTGGGTGATAAAAATGACGACTAAGATTAGCTGCTCACCCAAAGGTTGTAGGTTCAAGTCCATCCATGGATACTTATAAGAAGAAAGACCTGGTGGTCTACTTCTAAAAACTTGCCCTATAGAATAGAATTCTACTCTGAGATGTATGGAGTAGCATGAGCTTGACAGCAGCTAGGATATTTTTTAAAGCACTAGCCCAGCCCTGCCTCCTTTTTCTATCTGTGTGTCTCTGTCTGTGCCTCTACTTTCCCTTCTTATACAGACATCAGTCATTAATAGATTGAGACCCATGAAACTCCAGTATGTTCTCTTAACTAATTACCATCGACAGTGTCCTTTTTGCCAAAATAAGGTTATCTTCTGGGGCTTCAGGAGTTAGAACTTCCACATCTTCCCAAGGTATATACCCAATGCTTGGCTCAGAGTTTGTAGAAGATCAAAGCTCCGTTGGACTGGCTCTCTGTGGACACAGGAAAAGCTGACCATCCTGGTCTGTGAACAAGGCATATCTGATTAATTTTCATTAAAGGTTCCCTTCAAATACTTTCTGGAACCAAGTTAATACGAATGAGTTCATGTAATTTTAATGCTTTTGTGATATTGCACTGACCAGCAAACCTGCTAATGGTGAGCTTCCCCCACAAGTAGGAGTACAATGCAGTCAGTTCAAATCCTCCAGCTCCTTAGGTGAGGTTAACAGGAGAATAAAGAAAAGTAGAAATAAAAGTAAATAGAATCCGACTTCTAAAGTAAGAGGGACTTATCTCTTGAATGCCTCCTGTGTCACAAGGTCCCTGTGTGCTTTATCTAATTTGAGCTAACCCACCTGTCAGTTGAGTGTCGTATGAGCGCTGAATGACTTCATCATTTGTTCAAGCCTAAGGGGGAAGCTTAGGGTTTTAATTAGGATCAGTCTGATTCTGAAACTGGAGGACTCCCTACTAAGTCACATGAATCTAAAATTATCCAGAAGAAAAGAAAAATGTTCCAGTAAAAGCATTCAAGAGTGGCAACTATCAGCAATGGATCAGCCCCAAAGTCAAAGCCAACTGAGCAGACCCCATCTGAGCTGCTCTGGTGGTGAGACTCTAGGAGACACGGCCATGATGGTTCACCATGTGGCACTGAGGCCAAGACTAGATTTGTGTCCCAAAGACATTGACAACAAAAGGAGTGAACTTATCTTGTTGCTGCCAAAGCCCTGAGCAGGGAGATCAAGCAGGCCCGGAAATCTGATCGTGATTCTAGCCACGAACACCAACACACTGTGACGTGACCATGTCTCTGAGGTAATGTCTGGGCCAGCCAAGGTTTGGTCAGAGACTGGGACCTGGGTCCTCAGATATAAATGCCAACAACGGCAGCAAGTCTAACACTTATGTAGCACTTTGCATGCGTTTTTGTTCAAGTCCTTGTATCCATTAACTCATTTATTCTTCACAACAACCTTGGAGGTACATGCGGTTATTATCTTCCTTGCATAGGTGAGGAAACTGAGGCACAGAGTGGCTAAGTAATTTTGCAAGGTTACACAGCAAGTAAGTGGTAGAACTGGAATTCAAGCAAGGCAACAGGGCCTCAGAGCCTGTGCTCTTACTCATGGTGCCACACATTTCTATGTGATAAGCATCTGTAGCTATTCAGTTGGAAGAACAAGGGTCAAGTACAATCTGAACCAAGGCTTGAAATTATGAGTTGGACACCAAATGTAAAGAAAAGTCAGTAGAGAATGGTCAAGGTTTCAGGAAGAAGAGAAAAGGGAAAGCCACTGATAAAGAAAAACAAGGAATAGGTAGAGAGGTGGGGACAGAATCGGGATGGTGCAACATCAGGGGAACAGAAAAGGAGGGAGTTTCAAGAAAAAAAGTTACCCACAGTGCTCAGTAGTTAAGGGAGACGAAGAGGAGCAGGGCCTGAGAGATGGTCATTAGAGCCGACCATTGAAAGCTTGTGCTGAAGCTTATTCTAGGTGGATTATTACAGAAAGGTAGATTTGGCTCCTATGATAAAGTCCAAGTCAGCGATGTAAAGTTTATTTTTCTCACTTAACAGCCAGCATAAATAGTTCGGGACTATTGTGACAGTGGCACATTCTCGAGGACCTAGCTTCCTTCTATCTTGTTGCTCTGCCATCTTTAGTATAAAGTTTCCATCTCGGGACTGAAATGGCTCTTTCTGCCATCCTCCAACATTGTAGCCTGCATGAAGATGAAGTGGAAGAGAGAGTAGCTGTGCCCTTTCTTTTAAGGAGACGACTCAGAAGTTGCCTACAGGGCGACACCTAACTACAGAGAAGCTGGAAAGGAAGCCTTCAGCTGGCAGTGTATGTCTACCTAAAATCAGTGGGGCCGACTACTAAAGGAAGGGGAAATTGGCAAACATCGGGCTATCACTCTCCGCCATTGCAGTTATAGTTGTACTGAGGGGTTTACATGGACATGATGGAGTGGACAAAATAGGATGAAGTACTCTTTGAGAAGACCACTCTTTGACCACTGGGAAAAATGATAATCCAAGGGGCTTTAAAAAGTTCATGGAAGGGACTTCCGGCAAGATGGCGACTGAGTAACACATGCTAGAGGGACTCAGCAGAAATCAGCACAGGAGACTTACTAAAGGGAAATTCAGCACTGCTGGGTTGTAGGAGGAACATCATAAAGATAATACACATCTACTAGGTTTTGAGGAGCTGGGGGCTTTTGGCTTACTACAGTGGAGGCTGGCTAGGGTTTAACCTTAGCCCCACCCCTGTCTAAGCAAGAGTTGGGATCATTTGGACCCGACCCCATTTGGAGTTGGCCCAAGGGCTTTATCTCAACACAACCACAGCTTGCTGCTACCTTAGGGCAGGGTTTAAACCCTTCCAGCCCCACAGTCAGGCATGAGGGCTCAGCTATATTGTTACTGTCATTTCCCTCTTTTCTCTCTCCCCCCCCCCCCCCCCCCCAGTCTCAGCAGGCTCTTCCTTTTCTCTTTCTTCTTTTTCCTTTTTCTCTGCCCTTCACTCTCACACGCTACTGCCAACCTTCAGGCCACTCCTCTTAGCCTTGGGCATTTACGCCTGCCTTCCACCCAGCTGGGAGAACTCCACCCTCTGCAGTGTAAACCGAGGCTGGGGAAAGCCCACCCACCTTCCTCCAGGGAAATCCCACCTACCTTCCTCCTAGGGAAATTCTGGCCATCTTCCCTCTGCAGTTCTTAATAGGTGGCTGGGGAAATCCCGCCTACCTTCTTCAGGGGAAATCCTACCTGCTTGGTCGGGGGGAGTTCCTACCTGTCCTTTGTGGTCCCAAGTGACTGAAGGAGCTTCCTCCCGCCTGCTATAGTGCCTCACGTGGCCTAAGGGAGACACCAGACAGTGTAAGACATGACAAAATAATAATAATTTATAAATTATCAAGGGTTTATGAGGGAGGGAGTAGGGAAGGAGGGAAAATGAGAAACTGATACCAAGGGCTCAAGTAGAAAGCAAATGTTTCGAGAATGATGATAGCAACAAATGTGCTTGACATGCTAGATGGATGGATTGTGATAAAGGTTGTATGAGCCAATAAAATGATTTTTTTAAGTTGATTCTTTGAAAGGATCAACAGAATTGACAGACCACTGGCAAACCTAACCAAAGGAAGGAAGGAACACATTTCAATAGCAAGGACGAGAGATGAAAGAGGGGACATTACAACAGACCCTAAAGAAAGTAAAAGAATAATTGCACAGTACTACAAAGGACTGTACTCCTGTGAATTCAACAACTTGGAAGACATGGGCAAATTCTTGGAAAAACAATCCCTCCCTAGACTATCCCTGATGGACATCAAGAATCTCAACAGACTCATAGCAATAGAAAAAATAGACAAAGTTATCAAGGGATTACCAACAAAAAAAATCCCCTGGACCAAGTGGCTTCACTGGAGAATTCTACCAAGCCTTTAGAGAAGAACTAACACCAATCCTATACAAACTCTTCCAGAAAATATAAAAAGACAGCAAACTCCCAAACTCCGTCTATGAAGCTACTATAACTCTGATACCAAAATCAGGCAAGGATCCCACAAGAATTGAGTACTATAGACCAATATCCATAATGAACATCGATGCAAAAATCCTTAACAAAAGACTAGCCAACAGAATACAAAAGTATATAAAAGAAATAATTCACCAAGACTAGGGATGCAGGGGTGGTTCAACAAATGAAAGACCATTAGTGTCATTTGCCACATTGACATGAAAAACTATAAGAACCACATGATAATATTGATATATGTGGGAAAAGTATTCGACAACATCCAACATCAATTCCTGTTTAAGACACTCAAGAAGACAGGAATGGAAGGAAAATTCCTCAAGATAATACAAGCTATATATGAAAAACCAACAGCTAATGTGGTAGTCAATGGGAAAAAGACAAACACAATCCCAATGAAAAAGGGGACCAGACAAGGATGCCCCTGGTCCACACTCTTATTTAACATTGTACTGGAGATCCTATCTAACAGCATAAGACAAAGAAAATACATCAAAGTATTCACCTGGGGAAGGAAGAGGTGAAACTATTGCTATTCGCAGATGATATGATTTTATATATGGAAAATCCCAAAAGCTCCACAAGGGGAGTACTGGACGGAATAGAGGAATATGACAGAGTGGCAGGATACAAAATCAACAAACAGAAGTCTGTTGGACTGCTATACATATTGGACAAGACCTCAGAAGAGGAGATCAAAAAAGTGGTACCCTTCATAATAGCCAAGCACAAATTAAAATATCTAGGGGTATACCTGCCTAAAAAAACAAAAGATCTATATGAGGAAAACTACAGAATACTATTACAAGAAACCAAGAGTGACCTCAACAAATGGAAGAATACCCCATGCTCGTGGATTGGAAGACTCAATATAGTAAAGATTTCAAATTTTCCCAAGCCACTATATAAGTTTAAGGCAATCCTGATACAATTACCCTCATCTTTATTCAAAGAAATGGAAAAACTGATTACCAACTTTATATGGAGAGGGAAGAAGGACTCCTCAAGAAGAAGGACACAGTGGTTTCTTTACCTGACTTTAGCACATATTATATAGCCACGGTGGTCAAAACTACATGGTATTGGTGTAATGACAGATACTCAGACCAATGGAAAAGAACTGAACATCCAGAAATAACATCATCCACATATGGACAACTGATCTTTGATAAGGGCCCAAAAATATCAAATGGGAAGCAGATACTCTCTTCAACAAGTGGTGCTAGAAAAAATAGATATCTACCTGCAGAAAAATGAAGCAAGACCCTTATCTCACTCCATGCACAAGAATAAATTCAAGGTGGATCACAGACCTCGAGGTAAAACTCCAAACTATTAGAGTATCAATGAGGGAATTGGGACCAACCTGAGAACTTTGGTGCAGGGAATACATATAGACTAACAGAAATAGGGAAGGACACAAATACAGATGAGTCACAGGTTGAAAAGTGGGATATACTGAAGATAAAACACCTGTGTACATTGAAAGAATTCACCAAGAGAGTAATAAGAGGGTCCACAGACTGGGAAAACATCTTTAGCGATGACACATCAGACCTTATTACTAAAGGCCTTATTACTAAAATCTACAATACTCTGCTAGCTTCCAAAAAGAAAAAAACCTAATTGCCCACTGAGGAGGTGGGCAAAGGACCTGAACAGAAGTTTCACAGGGGCAGAAATCTGAATGGCCAACCAACATATGGCCATAATGTTCGCGATCATTATCCATAGAGAAATGCAAATGAAAACGATGAGATACTACCTAACACCCTCAAGGATAGCCCATTTCAAAAAATCAGAAAGCAACAAGTACTGGAGGGGCTGTGGTGAGATAGGAACTCTCATCCACTGCTGGTGGACCTGTAGGAATGTATAGCCACTATGGAAATCGATCTGGCAATATCTAAAACAGATGGAAATTGAGCTACCATATAACCCAGCAATCCCCCTACTGGGCATATACCCAGAAGAGGCAAGAAACTAACCACGGCAGACAGTTGTGCTTCAATATTCATTGTGGCACAGATCACAATTGCAAGGACTTGGAAACAACCCAAATTTCCATCAGCAGACGAATGGATTAAAAAACTGTGGTACATACATACAATGGAGTACTACACATCCCTAAAAAGCAGTGATGAACAAAGGAAGCACATCACTGCATGGGAAGAACTGGAGGAAAGTATGCTAAATGAAGTGAGCCAAGCACAAAAGGACAAGTACAACATGAGTCCCCGGAGGTAAGTGTAAAAATGTAAAAGGGGCACTGGGAAAAAGCTACTGTATACAAACATTCCTGGGGTGAGGTCCAGGTAGTATGGCAGGGGCCAGACCAAAGCCAACTAAATGGGGGAGGGGGAAGAGAAAAAAAAGACATGGGTAGTGGGGGAACAGGGCACTAATCCACTCAAGGAGAGGGTATTGTTTATATCTCCACAGGGAAAAAGGGACCAGACTTCAACCTGGTGTTCCAAGATGTGAATGCAACATACCAGCATGAAGCAGGGAAGTAATAGAGAGGTCTGAGGGGCTGGCCCCAATCCCAACTACATGAACGGCGCCCCTCTCCCCCTGTAGAAAATTCAATTCAAAGGACAGCACTGAAGCTGCAGCTCAGGGAGAGGGACATGTCTGATCAGAGCACACAGGAGCAAATGAAGGGAGAGGAAGAGAGAGTGGAACACATCCTGGCCCACCAAGTCCTGAGGATGATATTCCCACTCAGAGCAGCTAAAGCACAGAGAGGATCATAGGATCGGCCTCACTATGAGACACAATGTCCCTCACTAACCCATAGTGCTACGGGGTACAACACTGGAGACGCATTGTGGGAATTGTGCTCCATTTGAGCCCACCGCACCGAGGCAAAATACTAAGGGTGTGCAACAGAACAGCAAGGGGAACAGATCAGAGAAGTCCCCAGGGAATATCAAGAATATACTTTGGGGCCAGGGTGTGGCACCCCATCAGACTGGATCAGAAAACACTCCTAAGTGTCAACAAACACACCTTGACCTACATACAGACTTTCTTTTTTTGTGTCTTTGGGGTTTTTTTGTTGTTGTTTTCTTTTCTTTTGTTGCTTTGTTTTGCTCTGTCTTGGTTTTGTGCATATTATTATCTCTGCAGGTTTATCTGGATAAGATAGGCAGGATAAAGAAGCTGGAGGAGAAAAAAATGGGACCGACAGTTCTGGGGAGACATGAGAGAGGGGGAGGCAGGGCGGGTGGTGGTGGAAGGAAGTGGGTGTTAACAAACCCAGGGACAAAGGAACAACAAGTGATCCAAAATCGATGGTGACGCTGGAAGGAGACCTGATAGGGCTTGATCAATGGCAATGTAAGTGAGAGGAATCAATGAAACCCAAATGAAGACTGCGCATGATAGTGGGACAAGAGGAAAGTAAAAGGAAGTAGAGGAAAGAACTAGGAGGCAAAGGGCATTTATAGAGGTCTAAATACAGGCATGTACATATGTAAATGTATTTATATTTGACGATGGGAAATAGATCTATGTGCATATATTTATAGGTCTAGTACTATGGTAACAGATGGACATTGGGCCTCCACTCAAGTACTCCCTCAATGCAAGACACTTTGTTCTATCAAACTGGCATTCCAAGACACTCACCTTCCCGACATGATTGCTTAAGACAAAGCAGGTGCATAAACAAATGTGAAGAAATCTGATGGTGCCCAGCTATCAAAAGATATAGCGTCTGAGGTCTTAAAGGCTTGAAGATAAACAAGCAGCCATCTAGCTTAGAAGCAACAAAGCCCACATGGAAGAAGCACACCAGCCTGTGTGATCACGAGGTGTCGATAGTTATCAGGCATTAAGGAACAAAAAATCATATCATTGTGAATGAGGGGAAGTGGGGAATGGGGACCCAAAACCCATCTATAGGCAACTGGACATCCCCTTATAGAAGGGTCACAAGGAGGGGATGAGCCAGTCAGGATGCAGTGTAACAACGATGAAACATAGAACTTTCTTCAAGTTCTTTAATGCTTCCTTCCCCGCCACTACCATGATCCCAATTCTACCTTACAAATCCCGCTAGACCACAAGATGTACACTGATACAGATAGGAACTGGAAACACAGGGAATCCAGGACAGATAAATTCTTCAGAACCAGTGGTGAGAGTGGCAATACCGGAAGGGTGGAGCGAAGGTAGGGTAGAAAGGGCAAACCGATTATAAGGATCTACATATAACCCCTCCCTGGGGGATAAACAACAGAAAAATAGGTGAAGGGAGACATTGGACAGTCTAAGACATGAAAAAAATAATTTATAAATTATCAAGGGTTTGTCAGGGAGGGAGGGTAGGGCAGAGAGGGGGAAAAAATGAGGAGCTGATACCAAGGATTCAAGTAGAAAGAAAATGTTTTGAGAATGATAATGGCAACAAATGTACACATGTGCTTGACACAACTTATGGATGTATAGATTGTGATAAGAGTTATATAAGCCCCCAATAAATTCGTTAAAAAAAGAAAATTCATTGGAAAAATACATTTTATTTTCATTTTTCCATAAAATTTTTGATGCCCCCTCCTAGTTTCAAGACTATCAAGATAAGAGAGGGAAGAGAAAGCCCAGATATTAGAAAGGGGAAGCCAATTGATAGAGCAAGTCTCCAAGGAGACTGGGTGAAAAGGGATTCAAGGGGCTGTTGACGAGGTTAACCCCTGGATACTTTTACCTCCTCTGAAAGAGAGAGAAAAATAGTAAAATGAATGGAGCTATAGAGAAATTTTTTAGAGAGAGAGAAGGGAAATCACCTACTGAAACCCTTATGGAGCCCAATTCTGCTTTTAGAGACATGGATTCTCCAAGAGTCAGGAGGGGTTCAGTAGCTACTGGCTCTAATGATAGCAAAGGTAGAACTCCTACAACAGAGCAGAGCTCCTGACCAGAAAGACCAGTAGACACCTAAGATGCCGAGTTGGCCATCAATGAGTCTTTGTCTAATAAACAAAGGGGCAAATGAGTAAATGAACAAACACAATTCATACTCTGACTCTGCTGAGTTGTCATGTTTGGTACATTTAAATTATTTAAGCAGGGCAAGTTCTTTACAAAAACTTTTTTTTGTAGTTTTCTTGATACAGTATTCACATATCATACACTTCCATAGTTAAGCTGTTTTTTAAAAAGAGTTGTATATACATCATCACAATCAGTGACGCTCCCAGTAAGCCCCATCCTAATGTTCCCTACCCCCTCCTGCATTCATTGTTTGCTCTCCAAATCCCCTCACCTTCCCCACTCCCACCCCCCACATCCCGAAAACTATTGCATTAGCTATTGTCTCTATGCATCCACTCCTTTCTGAGCTTTACAAACTGGGAGACCCAACAGAAAGAATAAATAACAAAACGGTAATCAGAAAATATAATAATAATATAAAGATAAACATAAAGAGCAAGAAAGAAAGACCATCTTCAAGAAATTTCAAGAAGAAATTTCTGTCATGGAACCAGCAAGAAATACGTGGGCCTAGAGCAAATTCAGGTTGGGTCAAGAGGGAGATCAACTGACCAAGTGTCATAGGATGCCATGGTCCAACCTACAGTGATCAGGTTTTAAAATATTCTTGGTCTAGGTAGTAAAGCTGCTGGAGTCCCTGGCCTGTGGCTGGAGGGGATCTGCCAGAGGCTCAATCTGACTAGACACTCTGCAGATGGATTTTGGGCTTCCACTGTCCTCCATAGCCTTCTACAAATTGGTTGTTCACAATTTAAGCTGTGGCACTTTTTCCTTCCTCATATTTGGAGTTTGTTACTGTCGTCTTTGGTTCACACAGGCTGGTGTGCTTCCTCCATATGGACTTAGTTGACTCCTCACTTAGATGACTGCTTGTTTGAATACAAGCCTTTAAGACCTCAGGCACCATTCCAATTGATAGCTGGGCACCATCTGCTTCATTCACCATACTTTGCTTTATTTAGCACCCTTATCTCGTCATGAAGGTGAGTATCAAACAGGGCCATGCTATTAGAACTAACTGTTCTTGGATTGGAACTAGAATTAAGTGGGATCCCAGAATCCATCTACTTGTTCATAAGTTATGAATGATTCTGTTTTACTTTGGTGATCATATTATTGCAAAATCAAGAACCAACAGCAATAAAAACAGACAAAAGTCAGGAAAACAAAAAAGGAAAACATTGTGAGTCCTCCCCTTGGGGTATAAGGTGATTGCATTGATAACATCAATAATCTTCCAATGAGATAGAATTTAAGATACTGTTGATATAAGAAGCTGATGTGAGTATAGTCTAACTGCTAGCTGAAATCCATGAATTGTTGCTTTGTCCAGATTGATTTCTTTTTTTTTTTTTTAACAATTTATTGGGGCTGATACAATTCTTTTCACAGTTCATACATATACATACATCGATTGTATAAAGCACATCTGTACAGTCTTTGCCCTAATCATTTTTTTCTCTTTTCTTCTTTTACATTTTATTAGGGACTCAAACAACTCTTACCACAATCCATACATATACATACATCAATTGTATAATGCACATCCATACATTCCCTGCCCCAATCATTCTCAAGGCATTTGCTCTCCACTTAAGCCCCTTGCATCAGGTCCTCTTTTTTTTCCCCCCCTCCCTCCCCATCAGATTGATTTCTTAATTAATTGTGCTCTGTTTATATTGAGCATGGGGGTGCAAGTTCTTATAGGCCAATATTCATTTCAAAAGATTCCATTTCCAAAGCCACTTCTCTCTTCTCTAAAACATGAGAATTATATGGTCCCTCCAGCAGCCCTGGTGTCATAGTGGCTACACGGTGGGCTGCTAACTGCAAGGCCAGCAGTTCGAAACCACAAGCAGCTCTGCGAGAGAAAGATGGGGCATCCTACTCCTGTAAAGAGTTACAGTCTTGGAAACCCACGGCGACAGTTCTACCCCGTCCTATAGGGTCTCTACGTGTCGTCATTGACTCGATGGGAGTGAGTGATTTGTCCACTGTGAGGATCATTAATGGTGACACCTTCCAGTTTAAAGAAAGAGCATCAACAGTGTGTGTGGAGGGGTGGGGAGACGCAAAACATCAAGGCTCGGGAGTGTTTTTTGTAGTTTCCCTCAGCCATCTCATTTCAGATGGCCAGCAAGCGATGGGAGCATTCAGCGATCCAGATATTTCAGATAAATAGTCTGTGGCCTCTCAATTTGTGTAGTGATTGCCTTTTGTCTCTGCTTTAAATTTTGGGAGATTCTTTCCAAAGAAGATGGTGGAATTAGGAGGAGACCATGAGATCTGATGTTGCCTTATCAGTCATTAACCAACCGTAATATCACAAAGCCTTTCAATACAAGGTCATTGTATGCAGTGAGGTGCTGGGGACCAAGCCAAAGGTCTAAGAGATGATGGCTGCTGTGTGGGGTGATGTGGACACAGGTTGGAAGGATGATCCACCTCTATCGAATGATCCCAACACGGGCAGCTTCAGATTTTGGCTTCTCCTGAGCTTTGTTCTAAACCAAGCCCATTAGTTTGATAATACATGAAGCATCTTCACGACAGCGTGAAATCAAATTCAACCACTACAACGCCAGAAACCACAAGCAGGTGGAATGGTTACATCATGTCTAATTACAATTCCCCTTTTTTGGCTCCAAGCTGAAGAAGTGATCTGGCTTTCCTCCTCACCTGCAGACAGCCAGCTCTCTAAGTAGCCTTCACCTTCTGAAGGTCAAGCCTCTAGTCTTCTAACCTACCTTGAAAAGCTCCCTAAACTAGTCTTTTCCCAAAAAGCCTCATATTTTAAGAGATTGTTTCAGCCCTGCCGCTCTAACACAGTAAGAGCCCTAATGGTGTCGTGGTTATATATTGGGTGGTTCACTACAAGGTCAGCAGTTCAAAACCGCCAGCTGCTCAGTGGGAGAAAAGGTGGAGCTTTCTACTCCTGTAAAGAGTTACAATGTAAGAAATTCCCAGGAGCAGTTATACCCCATCCTACAGGGTTGGAATCAGCTTGATGGCAGTGAGCTTGGTGTCTTGGTTTTCTCTCACACAAATACTTCAGCACTTACCAACTGCTCTGAAATGAATCACATTAAAATGTCCTGGATTCAATGGAGTGTAAGAAAAATGTGGAACAAAACTCAAAATCATAAAAGAGAACAGTGTTATTGGTTGGACCTAGAGACCCATGGAATCCCAAGTTTATGGCCCTTAGTCAACCTTCAGGTCTAGAACTAAAATGACCCCTAGGGTGGGGAAATTGTCAGACAAGAAAATAGAAAGGTCTGTGGGGAGGAATCACACACACCTCAGAACAGTCAGACCCTTTAGACCCGAAAGGCAGTCTTTTGCTCGAAGATAAACTTCAGAAGGGTTAGGAAAGGAGGAGGAGGGGGAGCAGGAAAGCCAGGGAGGCTTTCATCCGCAGTTGTTTTGATGAGATATTCCAGGTGCCCCCTCTGCCTCCTCAAGCCCTGAACTTCCCTATGTTCTGGGCTCGGAATGGACCGTTGCTCTCAAGTCCTCCTTGCCGCCCGGTTTATCCCGCTGGATTTTGGTTGGGGACCATCCCGCCCCTCATCCCATTTTCGTTTGGCATCAGAATCTCTGACTACACAGCCAGAAACCGAGGGACCAATGGGGCTCTTCCTGCCCAGAGGCCAGAGAACACCATTTTTCTTACCTCACTTTTCACTTTATCTGTGACCTTCTTCTTTCTCGTACTACAAAGAGCACGCCCAGAGCAGCTCACACGTTTCAAGGTGCTCACAAATGAAAAGTAAAGGGATACCTGTACTGAAATGACCAAGTAGCACCTGCGTCGAAGCCTGCTACATCTTGCCCATCACACGATTATGGTCACCTGAGCTTTGTGCCTCTGCCAGCTCTGTGCCGGCCCAGGCCACAGTCCTTACCCTGACCCCACCGAAGGACTGGCCTCATCTTCTACTTACCAAGAAGCCAGATGGGGCTGGTTTTGCCTCTGAATCGTGCCACCGCTTCTTGGTGCAGCTGATACTGTGCATGCGGTAATTGATGGGTTTGGGCAGGGGTGGGCTGGGGTGGTGGTGGTGGTGGTGGTGGTGGTGGTGGTGGTGGTGGTGGTGGTGGTGGTGGTGGTGGTGGTGGTGGTGGTGGTGGTGGTGGTGGTGGTGGTGGTGGTGGTGGTGGTGGGTGTGTGTGTGTGTGTGTGTGTGTGTGTGTGTGTGTGTGTGTGTGTGTGTTGTCACAGAAGTACGACAGACTTGAGAGAAGGCAGTGAGAGATACGGAAATCATCTGACCCCGAGACTGGTCACAGAACTGGAGGACACAAGCTGGCGAAGGCGGACTTTGGAGGGTGTGTGGGAGCATCCCAGATGTTCCCACAGGCCCCGTGGCTGAGCAGAGGAGGAGCCAGGGATGCCCGCTGGCAGCGATCAGCTCAGCATCCAGGGTAGCTTCCTGCCCCGAACCCAGCTCTCTTAAAGCGAGGCAGCCTGTCCCAGAAAATGGCCAGGCCCTCTTTACCTAAAACGTTCTAGCGGAGCTCAGCTGGCCCTCCAGCAGAGATGTTCTAGGCAGCGTTCTTTTTTAGGGGGAATATGACCTTGCAACTCCATTACTGTCTCTTTCTCTGAGAGAGGCAGAGAAGGGTCCGGGGACTTTTGGTGACTGCGCTCCTGTTTAACCTTGCTGCTTGCTTGCCTCTAGACATCGATCCATTTGTACGTGTTACGGTGATCCTTTAAAACCCTGACAGGCTCCCAGGAATCGAAACATTCCCTTCTGCAGGGCGACATAGCTCGCTAGCCTTAAGTTTCAAAGTTGAAAGCGGCTTTGGGAATAAAAATTAGCTTTTACGCTTTTAAAGGCCATAGGGAAAGTCCCGTGGACTTCAGAAGTTTACTTTTGATGTTTGGAACTATTGACCAATTTGCTGGTGAACCTGAAAGTCCCTGTGGCCTGACCAGGCAGCCTGTTTGCCTTACCTTTGCTCCCTGAGAGATAAGACTTCCTCCTCTAGAACAGTCGGTCCCAACCTGGTTGCACATTAGAGCCACTGAGAACCTTGACAAAGCCTGCATGCCAGGTCCTGTACCCAGAGGGGCTGGTGAACTCAGGGTGATCTTGTGCGAATCCGAGTAGAACTGTGCTTCATAGGATTTCCATGGCTTAGTCTTTTGGAAGTAGACTGTCTACTGGGACCCCTCAGGGTGGACTCGAACCTCCAGCCTTCTGGTTAGCAGCCAAATACTTAACTGTTTTCATGAAGGAGCAAGTGGAACTGCCCCATGGGGCTCCCAAGACTGGAACCCTTGTGGAAGCAGACAACCACATCGTTTATGGAGCCAACCACCTGTTGGTTCGGTCGGAGGAGAGCACTTAACCACCGTGCCACCAGGGCACCTCACAGGCGTCTAAAACCCCATGCAAGAATGATGGACGCATCCTTTACATCTGTTGTTTTGGTCTTCTGTGGTGGAGTTGGGCGGGGCTGGAGGTTGAGGGAGGTTGTTATATCTCTAAAAATAAACTTGAGATTCGCCAGTCACGCAAGAGTCACCTACATGAGAACTTCTTGAGTGCCCCTTACCAAGACATGGCTTCCCTAGGCCTGGACAAAAACGTCTTTGTTAGAAGCTTCTGAAGGCTCACAGAGGAGAGTGCTCCTTTTAGGTGACTTTTTGACATGTTGAACCACAGCTGTGTATATTGGAAACAGCTCTCAGTTGGGACCATCACATGCATCCATCCTGACTATTGGCCTATGGGAGTTGATGGTCCAGAAGGATGTGGCTCAGACTCCACAAACTCCGAAACCATCAAGTCAATTCTGACTTATAGCAACCCTACAGGACAGAGTAGAACTGCCCCTGTGGGTTTCTGAGGTTGGGCCTAGAACCATGTCTTCCTGCACAGAAATACACCACATAAAAACATGAGCTTCCTAGTGTTGGCCACCATGTAACTTCAAAGCATCTGGCACACAATAGGTGCTTGAGGAATGGATGAGTCAAGAGCAACCCAGGCCCAAATAGAACCCCATGATAAACCAGGTTATTTTGACATCACTTAGTAGGCTATTTATTTCCAGATTCTGTTTTTATCAGAGCTTCATAGAGAGCCGAGAAACCAACAGAGAAAGGTCTCCTGCACAATTCCACGTTGGCGCCTATGGAGAACCAGGCTGATCAAGTTCTAGATCAACTAGCCCAGTGCTCTTATTAGTAAATTCCCCCATCCGGTATTTCCTTCAGGTGAAATATCGTTAATATCCTCCTCCAAAGAGTTGCCATCCCAGTCCCAGGGGCTAGTCCAGTTCTCCCTGCTTTTAACTTTAATGCCTATTCTCCTCCAAGGAGAAGCCAAAATCCACAACCATCAAGCCAATTCTGAGTCCTAGCAGCCCTATAGCATAGAGTAGAACTACTCCTTAGGGTCCCCAAGGCAGCAAACCTTCATAGGAGCAGACAGCCTCAATTTCCTCCAGAGGAGTGGCTGGAAGGCTCGAACCTCTGACCTTTCAGTAGGAGCTCAATGTTTGATTCACTGCCTCACCAGTGTTCCTTCCTCTGAGAGCTCTTCTCCAACCCACTTATTCTATACCAACCTCCACCTGTGCACAATTTTGTTTTACTTTGGATACGTCATCAAGCCCCTCTCCCTCAGAAAAAGTGGGTTGGTTTAAAAAAAATTGTTGGGGGGAGGTGGGAGGGACTTAAAAGGGAGCTGATGTTAAGGAGTTCAATAAGGAAAAGACCATTTTCAAACTGTGATAGCAATTGTACAATACTTCTTGATGTGATTGAACTATGGAATAATATGATATCTGTATTAACTCCCAATAAAATGGTTCTGGGGGGGGGAATATACCTCAAAATTTTAGGGTTAGTCTTGTCCAGCCCTGATGCTTAGCAACATTCTGCTGGAGAAGTATACAAAGGTAAGTTTCTAAAAAAGAGCCAACAGCTGTATGCTTTCGATCCTCAGGACCCTAGAACACACACCAGGAAGAGTAAAAGCCGTCAGTTTGCTGTGAGCATTGTGTACTTTGGAAGAACTATCGAACTGATCAGAACAACCGGAGAGGTGAGAGACCAAGCTTAATGGGTGTGAGTTTATGCTAATAGGGGAGGACTGTTTCAGGAAGGAGAGTGGGACTCGTTGGACAACTTGACGCCTCTCGTCACTGGAGCTAAAACACACACCTAGAAATTGTTGAATTAGTGCCCTATTTTCAACAGTAATAGTAGCAATATAGAGATTGCTCATAAGACGGGACGGTTAGACAAGTGGAGTGAATGCCAACTAGGAGAAGAAGTTGAGTAAAAGTGTTGAGAGGAGGCAGACAAGTGAATTATCAGCTAGCTTGATGCGGCCCATTCACCTTGAACTTTGGCAAGCCGCATCCGCGTGGGTGGTCTGACATTGGTAAGCATGGGCCGGTGGCTGGCAAGGAGAAAGAACCATGATGGAGAGTGAAGCGCGCATGGCCATCATGAAGGCAAGGGGCCAAGCCTGACTCTCTGATCCTAAACCAGAGCGCGATGGGTCAGTACTACCACCAAGTGGCCCGAAAAGGGTCCCATTCGAAGCTCTGCTTAGAGCGGGGAGAAGGTGTCGAACAGAGCTCAAAATCATCAAAGAGACGAGGCCCCGAGGCACCCCACGGTCCAATAATCAAGCCTTGAAGACCACAGGGCGGCATTTACCCCAGGATAAAGTTCAGCGGGTTGGGAAAGAGGAACCGGAACGGGAAGCACTGCCATTGCGCAACGGGAACCTGATGAGCTGCTTTGTAACCTTTCACCCGAGGCACAATGCGAAGTTTCTGAAAAAGAGGCAAGGTGGAAGTCTGCTCTTGGGATAGGTTACAATGCGGGTTTTAGGGCGAGGATGCCGACCTGGTCCCCTGGCCTGATTTTAAAGGGCCCTGCCCTTACTCAGTGCTGCGCTTTCCTCTCCGTCTTGTCCTCTGGCCCGGTGACTTGTGTGGAGCCCGGGAGCCTCTCACTGATGCCGTGGGGGACTTTCTATTCTGCGCTCATTCGGCTTTCTGTGCAAGGAAATCACTGTGTCTCCAATAGCTATTGCCCGGGTCAGCGTGCACAAGGAGAAAGCAAAGGCTCGGGCCCAATTAGTTCATGTGTTAGATCTCTTGTATTTACCACATTCTCGGGCTGAGATTCAAAATGCTGGAGTGTCAAGAATGGTTTTCAGAAAGCCCCTCCCCCGTCCCTGCCCCCATGTGCCAGTCACACTGGGAAAATTCTTCCCCACGGGCTCCACTCTTGGGAGATTCATCATAATTGAAGAGGGAACAAGTCAAGTCCATCTGTAACAATAACCTGTGATTGTGAACTCAAGACTGATGCTGTAAGGAGTGTGGCACTCACATCGCTCATCAAGAGGCCATTGTTCCTCGCTGCTTATGCCCATCTCGGAAGCAGGCATGCTACACAGGCTGGGCAGTGATCACGTGTGTAGGAGATCTCGCTGCCCAGCATTACCGCAACCTCTCCAAGTTCATGTGCATATAAGGCGCCGAGAGGCCGGGCTGAGAGTCAGACACTACGGATCAGCATCTGGTTAGCAGCTGCCTGCTGCAGCTCTGTCCAACTTTCCCCGCAGACACACACAGACACGGGAAAACACGGAAAGTGAAGTCATTCAATCACTTGAAAAATATTTTTTCTGACAAGTAGTGAGTAAACAAGCCCGTCACTGCTTTCAAGGAATTTAAGAGCCAGTCACCAGACCACACTCTAACTTTTCATAGTGTGCCATCGCCCCAGAACAGCCTGGTTTAAACCAACACTGGCTATTCAAATGCTAATGTACAGAAGAATCACTCTACGGGGGGTGCATGCGCACAATAACTTATTTACTTACCTGGTGGGAGTGTGAAAGGATTTTCAAGGTAATTTTGACTTGACTTATTCTTGTAAATGCTGACCAAAGAAAGTATGGTGATAGGGTGGGCACCCACTGCAGATGGCAGCAGGAATTCCAAAGTGCTGAATGGCACAAGAAGGGTTCTTTCATGGAGCCGTGTTTACAGGGGAGTCAAGTGTGGGAGTTTGTTTCACTGAATTTTTGTTTGGAATAATTGCACTTTGAAAAGACTTTTCACCCTAGACAATATCCGAATACGACATTTGTAGGGTGTTATTGGGAGCCTGTGTAGTCTAAAACAGACTCCAGATATAAAACTTCATCTGTAAATATTTTATCATTTAGCTATAAAGATAAAAGGTTTTTTCTTCATATGAACACAATCCCATGATCACTCCAAACAGTAACAATGATTTCTTAATATTATAAGAAATCTAGTCAGTACTGAAATCTCAATTGTTTGTGATATACCATAAATTCCTTATTCTGAGTGAATTGGGAACAAAATAAGGCCCGCACAATGAGAATGGGGATATAGCACTTAAGTCTCATATAGTTCTCCTCTACCATCATAATTATGTGTATTTTTAATTTCTTGGCAAATGATTTGTTACAGAAAATGGATCATTTGTCCTGTAGAATCTCCCACAGTCGGATTTTGGTGGGTCTCCTCACCAAGTGGGTGATTGAGCAAATAAGTCAGCCCTTCATGCCTCAATCTCACCACCACCCACTACCCCCATTTTAGAAAGCAAATGCTTCGATTGCCCATTCCACTTCTCTATGAAACCATCACTCAGGGTGGTGTGCCACAAAGATTGTCCGCCTAATAGGCTGTTTCTTGACCTACTGCTGCACTCTGTGGGCTGTAAAGTGTGTTCCTTGGTCTGAGGAACGATAACATGATGGACCAAATTGGTACAGTAGCTTTTGGTTCTAAACCCTCTGTAGTCAATATTGGACATGAAAGCCCAGTGCAGAGGGTGTTTTCCTGTGAGAAATCATTTGTAGCTACCGGATGGGACTGTTGTCATGGGCAGTTATCATCAACCTGCCAGCTATCATCAGGGCCTTGCTTCCAGGAATCTGCCCCATAGTACTCACCAAAATCTTACTGTGCGAGATTCTACAGGACAAGCAATCTGTTCTCTTCAACAAGTAATTTCTTGATGATAGGCATAACAGTCCTTATTGGCCTCCTGTGCCTCAGAGGGTGCGAGGGTGATGTGTCTAGATTCAGCATTGCTGCAGCACCCCATGCCCACTCATTTCATGAACCCAGTTGGCCATCTCAAAGGAGCGTACCAACATGTCCACTTGCTGATTCTAATCACCTTCTGAACCAGGAAGGACATTTTGCTGTTAGACATCAACATATCCTACTCTGATGTGCCCTTTACATCCCCATAGTGCTTCTCATAGGTCCTTGCCCAACACAGGTGTCCCTTTGATAGTTGAGCTTCCCATTGCCCATTAGCTGGCTATACACCCAGGCATTGGCTACTGGCCATGAATCAGTGGGAATCCAAACACATGAGCTCTCGCTATTGTTGTGTATCCAATAAGCCAATTCCTCGGGAGTTATATATCCACAACCACCAATTCTATATCCTATGAGTAGCTATAATCTTGGGAAACTGATTGCAAAATAACAGCCACTTTAATCCACAGGTGTATTTAATCCTATCTGGAAAATAGTGGTTTCTCATTCTCCCATTGATTCCTTCTTCACCCCCTCAAAACCACATTTTCAAGTGAGCCAGTGCCACTTCAGTGAGCCCACCATTCTGACACCAACCGCAAAAACATTGTCTTTCATAAAATTAATACTAGTCCTATAGAGGTGGAGATTAAAGATGTTCTAAATGTCCAATCTCTCTAATATTCTATGCCACTCCATTATCCTTTGTTAAAATATAATATTCCTACAAAGAAGAAAACCTTCCCATAATCTATCCCTATAGGAAGAGCAATACTCATATGTATGATTTCTTCCTCTTATCTACCATTTCTTAAAGAAATGAATTGGTGTCTAGCATCCTTCAACAGAAACCAATTATCTTTCTGGAGTATGAGGAAGGGATGCTAATGAGCACATATATTTAATCATTTGGTGTGTTTAATAACAGTTAGCCTCACTGATGCACCATGTATTCCATCATTGACCAATGGACACCCTTCAAGCTGGCTCCCAAGTTCTTTGGATCATCCTTGCTATCTGCGATGAACAAGGTGTATGGGTTTATCTTGTATATATCCAAGAAGAAGCCATTTCTCCAAGAAACTCTGGTTCCTTTTCAAGGAACAGGAGTTGAAAGGGAGCTTCAAAAAGTTTGTGGAAAAATTCCACCAGAGATTTTTTTTTTCATTGTTTATACTTGTTGAAAAAAGTCAAGAGTGGGAGAAAAAAAGATAAATGGAAAGGTAGATGATGAATTCTAAGAGAGGTGAAACACAAGAGTAACAACATAATCAAATTCTACATATTGTTTTATAACCTTTTTTTTTTTTTAACCTAAGGAACCCAGGTGGCCCAGTGGGATAGCCACTCACCTGCTAACCCCAAGGCTGGTGGTTCCACCCCATCAGCGACTCCACGGGAGAACGAAGACCCGATCTGCCCTGTCGAGATTCCGCTTGGGAATCCAAAGAACAGTTGGCTCTGCCCTACAGGGTCACCATGAGTTTGAATCAACTCAATAGCAATGGATCTCTGCTTTATTTTCATCTAACAATACACGAGAAGCATCTTTCCACATACTATTGTATATTTTTAAACTTTGAAATCTTTTCAGTCTTACTTTTTCTTTTTTTTAAAGTTTTATTGGCATTCCATCCACATATCATAAAATTCAATAGTTCAGTCATATCAAGAAGAGTTGTACAATCATTATCACAGTAATTTTAGAAAATGTTTCTTCTTTATACTGCTATTAGTGCAAATATTTTTCAACTGTGGCAAAATATGCACAACAAAACATTTTCCAGTTGAACAATTTCGATATGTATAATTCACTGCCATTGATCATTCTCTTTGTGTTGTGCAATCATTATCGATATCCTTGTTCTGAATTATTTATGGCCTCTCTTAGAACTGAACTGAATGGATAAATAAGCATATGCAATATCAAACTTCGTTTAACCAATCCATGTTGGAAGTCTGCAGAAGAATCATTACACTTGAATCGTGGAGCTGGAGAAGAATCTCTTGAAGGAACACAGGCTGCTGAAAGGACAGACCTGTCTGCTGTGGACAAAGAATGGCCAAAGTAGGAAGGGGGACCCCAAAAACCCAAATTTCTTTGTCAAAGCTATGTATTTAGATTTTTTTGCAAAACAGCCTTATCACCTTCAAAGTAGTCTCCATTACACTTAACACATTATCAAATCTGCGATTCCAATCTTGGAAACGAGTTTTCAAACGCATCTGTTTGGATGTCTGACAGCACCTCCCTCGTTTTCTACTTCCCCTCTTCTAGTCGTCAAATCGCCGTCCTTTCATGTCCCTCTTCATTCATGGAAACAAAAAGAAGTCGCACAGAGTGAGGTCAGGTGAGTAAGGAGCATGGGGCGAGAGAGGCATGTGGTTTTTGCCAAAAACTGGTGCACTGAGATGGCTGCATGAGCAGGTGCATTGTCGTCGTGGCAAAACCTGTCCCCGGTCTGCCTTTTTTGTCTCACACTGTTATGCAATCTTTTAAGAACCACTAAATAGAAAGCTTGATTAACAGTCTGACCTGGTGGAATGAACTCCAAGTGCACTATGAGTGGGCATTTTCATTCATTTAGGAAGTTGACAGACGTCCAGAACGAGGTTTGTCATCAATCAACATTTCACCGTTTTTGAAACGAGAAAACCACTTGTACACTCATACGAGTTTTCCCATAGTGCTCTCCTTGTAAGCTGTGCTCCGCATCACAACAGTTTCTGCGACATTTTCTCTGAGCAGGAAACAAAATTTCACAGCTACCTGCTATTCTCTTAAATCCAGCTATCACCAAAAAAAAAACAAAACAAAACTCAGGTTTGAGCAAAACTGCTTTTACAAAAAAAATTCACTGTGATCAGAGAGAATTTTCCCAGGCAACGCCACTGGGTGCACTAACTCAGAGTGAGTTCCTCGATGCTCACCTAGCGGGGAAAAGGCATACTACGAAAGTTCCACTCCACTCAGCACAATTCCAGTTTTTTTGGGGGGGTATCCCTTCATATTCCTTAGAGGCAATGATGTCAAGAGTTCGTCTTAGATACTGTGGACATGTTGTCAGGAGAGACCAGTCCCTGGAGAAGGACCTCATGTTTGGTAAAGTGGAGGGGCAGCGACAAAGAGGAAGGCCCTCAAGGAGGATTGACAGGGCTGCGCCAATGGATTCAAACATAGGCCCAACTGTGAGTCGGGTACAGGCCCAGCAGTGTTCTCTTCTATTGGGGACAGGATCACTCTGGATTGGACCTGACGAGGTGGCACCTATAAGCATAACAGCTCATGTTAGAAAGTCTGGGGGGTTCTGGAACCACTGCCCCATAATGAGCTATGTCAGGAGGGCGTATCCTCTAACATCTCCCCATTTATTCCATAACCATTTATTGAGCACCTACTAATTACTAGGTGCAGTGCTAGGGGCTGGACACTGTCCCCATCTTCGTGGATCTTGCAGTCAAACAAGGAAATAAGACAAGTAAGAGATCACAATACTTTTGCAATTAGGGATGCCTAATTCACTTTATCCTCAGAACGTGACGTTTCATGTGAGGCTGAAGAATAAAAAGGTAGAAGGGAAAATCATATTTTAGACAATGAGGACAGCATGTTCAAAGGCCTGCATAGGAGAGCGAGCAAGGCAGTCAAGGCAGGGAGCCTCCGTTTGTGCCTGTTGACTGTGCAAGTTCCCAAGGGCTTTGTCACTGAAAGTGACATGGAAGTGTCATGGTCCAATCTTTTGCTATAAAAAAGCTCTAGAATGGTGGTTGGATTGCCATGAGGCACGGCTGGAGGAGGGTGGCCATTTAGGACGTTGTGCAATTGCCCAGACAAAGAAAGAGAGGTGGGCTTAAAGAAGATGTTGATAATGGTGAGCTAAAGAGACAACTGGGTTTAAAATGTATTCAGGAGAAGATGATTCATCGGATGTGGGTGGGCAGGGAGAAAGGGGAGCCGGAGCTGACTCCCAGGCTTCCGGCTCTAGCAAGGGGGGTGGTGCCATTGACTAGCAGCGGGAGAAAGAGGTGGGAGAAACTCACACTCCGCTGGGTAATGTTGAGATGGCAGTTCCTACAAAATGCCCAAACGGAAATATCCAAACTACAGAGCTGAATGGACAGCTCTGGATCTCAAGAGAAACATCAGAACTAGAATTCTAGATGTAGGACACGTCACCATATGGACCGTAGCTGAAGCTATGGGGATGGGTCATTTACCATGGTAAAGTATAAATACGACAGATTGCTCTTTTAATCATCTTTAAGCGTGCATTAAAAAACAAACAACTCACACCATCGAGTCGGCGCTGACTCATAGCTGCCCTATAGGGCAGGGGACACCTGTCCCTGTGGATTTCCAAGACTGTAACTCTTTACAGGAGTAGAAAGCCTTGTCTTTCTCCCGAGGAGCAGCTGGTGGTTTCGAACTGCTGACTTTGCAATTAGCAGCCGAATGGGAAACCAGGACGCCACCAGGCTCCTCAAGCATGCATGCAGTGTACATGAAAGTGCACCGTGGCATTCAGTATGGTCACCATGTTGTGCAAGCCTCACCACCACCTGTTCACAAAACGTTCTTTAACCCCAAACAGAAATTCTGCCTCTGCCAAGCAAAGACCCTTTCTTCTCCCTTCTCCCCAGGCCTGGGCAACTTCTATTCTATGAGCTATCTCTATAAGCTTCCCTAGTCTAAATATTTCATTTAAGTGGCATCATACAATATTCATATTTTTGTGACTCGCTTATTTCACTTAACAAAATGATAAAGGTAAATGCAATCTCCTAAAATGATTTGGCGGGTGTGTTAGTCTGGGTACTTCAGAGAAACAAGTCCACAGAAACTCATGTATAAGACAAGAGTTTTATATAAAGGTTAAATGCACATCAAGAAAACATCCCAACCCAGTGCTGCCCAAGCCCACAAGTTCAACATTAACCCATTAACCCATATTTCGACACCAATCCACAAAGCCCTCCTCCATCTCACAAAACAGACACAATGATACCGACTGCAGGAGGAAAGCCGAGTCAGTGAGTGTGTAAACATCTCAGCGCTGGCAGGGTTCTCCACGCGGCTGCTCCAGCACCCAGGGCAGCATCGGGGCAGGTCCATGAAGCTTCTCCTCGGGGATGTCTTGCAGGAAGTGAGCCTTGCCAGCTGAAGCAGGAAACTGCTAAAACAGCTGCACCTTGGTCCGACCACCAGAAAGCATGAGACCTGAGAACTAGAAAGGCGAGGCAGGTCATTTATCCCTTCAGCCTTCAATTAACCCCACATGTGTTTATCGGCCAGGTTGGCACAATAAACTAACTACCTCAGCGGGTATGAAACCTACTTTCAATTCTACTCAATGGGGTGAAAAGTCAAACCCAGGCACCTAAGCCTGAATCCATGCTCAGCCCTGTTCTGACCTGCCTCTCTGTGCCCCGCAGAAGCCCAACTGACAAAGCAAATTCACGAGACCTTTGAACTAGTCACAATAAACGGACGATCATCCGGCGTCTAGAAATGTGCCTTAAAGAGGGAAGCAGGAGGATCAGAAACTCACTACCATCAAGTCAATTCGGACTGAGCACAGCATAGAACTGCTCCACGGGGCTTCTTCCCAGGCTGTCAACCTTGACAGGTGCAAAAAGCCTCACCTGAGTCAGACACAAGTATATTCACTGCAGCATTCTTTACGATGGTGAAACAATATGCATTTGCTTCCATTTTCTCTTGTAAAAGTATCAATATTTGCTACCGCTCAACTTAGGCTTTTCAGTGTGTGAGCGTGTTTAAAGGCTCTTTTTGGTCTCGTGTCTAAGTTTTGGTTGTAATTTGGTCACATGAATTTGAAAGTAGATGGAAAGTATAGCATACACGCCGATGCTAGGTTTTGCGTGATTGTCCACGACACCAAGCAAGAGCCGACAGGTCGTTCATGGAACCGTTCAGAGTCTCGCTGAAGGCAGCAGACGGAGCAGGGCTGTTTCTGGTATGAGAGTGGAGCACGTTTCGAGGCCTGGGAAATGTGATTCTCAGATCTCAGCATCACACAGAAAGAAGCACAGTAAGTTACATAATTCCCATTGTCCCAGAGGACAAAGGATTCTACGTAATTTTTCTGTGAAGGTGACTTAGTTCTGGGATCCGAGGCTCAGCTGGAATTTATCCAAAGGCACTGAAGAACAGGGAAACCTCTCTGCAAAGAGTTTTAGAAGGAACCCCTGAAGACCCCTTCCCCTGCACAGTTCTCCAGGAACGTGTCTGGAGGTAGACAGCAGGCCCTTTCTTCATGCAGCCAGCTGCAGTGCCGGGTTGGGGGTTGCCTCCTCCAGGGCACTATTCCGTCCTGTGCCCTCCCAGCACTGCCCCAGGGCACCCCCACGTGAACGCAGGCCAGGGTGGGTGAGAAGAGGTTGTATCCCAAAAAGGCCAGCGGTAAGGCTAACATTTTCCTTGAAGATTGCAATTTCTATTCAACGTTCATGTGGCTGTTATAGTCTGTTTCAGCTTGTGTGTTTAGACATATAAATGCATTCCCCTTTCTACCTGCTGGCCGCACTGGTGCTCTGGGAAGATGGCTTCCATGGATTCACTTGGCATGTCCCTTGGCCAGTCAGACCGCCGTGCATTGGGGCCAGTGCCCTGAGAGCCCAGGTGAGTCAACTGCCTCTTTCAAACCTTAGCTGCCTTGGGACAGAAAATCACATAGTCTTTTCACAGAAAAGAGAGTCGACATCCACTTTGGTTGACGGCCACGGAAATAGTAATAAAGCTGATGTGACCTTGTGTGTGCCTCTGCAGACATCAGAAAAGACCACCCTTCAACAAAGTCACAGCCAGTGGCCACCATTGGCAAGACCCCATACTTAGTGTTCAAGAACCATCTTTTTAAATGAAAATGTACACAACAGAACATACACCCATTCAACAGTTTTTAAATGTCGTGTTCACTGATGATGGGTACACACTTTACACTGTACTGCCATCCTCCCTAGCTCTGCCCATACTGTTTCACCACCGTTAAGCTAGATGCTGTGGTCCTTCAAGTTCCTGTCGGTGTTGCAGAGTGACTACTGTCCGTTTAATCTCCGACAGATGCTTCTTTGAGAGCGCAATGCTTCAAAGGGGCATTATTTATTAAATAAGCTAACTTTTTGCTTGAAGATGACTTCGTGGTGTAGTTTCTGGACAAGGCTTAGACACTGTTGATAGGCAATTGAGTTAGTTAGTTTATTGTGCCAACCTGGCCGATAAACACATGTGGGGTTAATTGAAGGCCAGAGGGATAAATGGCTTGGTGAGCCTCACCTTTCTGGTTCTCAGGTCTCTTGCTTTCTGATGGTCGGACCAGGGTGCAGCCACCTTAGCAGTTCCCTGCTTCAGCTGCCAAGGCTCACTTCCTACAAGACATCCCCAAGGAGAAGCCACATGGACCATCCTACCCCAATGCTGCCCTGGGTGCTGGAGCACCCGTGTGGAGACCCCTGCCAGCGCTGAGATGCTTACACATTCACTGACTCAGTTTTCCTCCTGCAGTCGGCATCATTGTGTCTGTTTTGTGAGATGGAGAAGGACTTTGTGGACTGGTGTTGGACATATGGGTTCATGTTGGACTTGTGGGTTTGGGCAGCACTGGGTTGGGATGTTTTCTTGGTGTGCACTTAACCTTTATATGAAACTCTCTCTTATACATGAGCTTCTGTGGATTTGTTTCTCTAAAGTACCCAGACTAACACACAGTAGATCTGAGAGTTCCTCCCATCTCGGTGTACATATCTGGTAAGTATGGTTCCTTATAAGGATGTGAATTTCTGTTCCATATTTTCTCTCTTTTTGCCCACTATCTAACTATAATGGCAATTGAAAACTATCCCTTTCCCCAAAAAAGTCTTTTTAGCTCTAGTCTTCATGACTGATCATGAACATCCATGACCTTGGGCAGGCCCACAGCCCCAGGACTTTGCCAGGATAGTAGGTCCCGGATCTTATAAGCTCTATTTCCAAGTTAGAAGCTGTAGCTTCCCTGAGCAGGACACCTAGGGCACAGGCATGGACAGGCCAGTAGGCCTCCAGAAACCCCCCTCCCCCACCAAGGAAGAAAACACTTCATCACAAAAAGGCGTTTAAAGATGTGACTACCTGTTCCATAGAGACACTTCAGAGTGGTCTCATCAGTACATCTGCTTTTTTTAGGGCAAATTACTCCTCAGTGAACCATCCAAATGAACATGTGACAAATGGCATCCCTACAGAGCTCAAAAGGACCCCAGTGGGACAGTAGATAAGCACTTGAACTCAACCCGCTTGAACGGAACTAAGTCAGTCTGCTTCTGTAAAGACTGCTGTTGCTATCAGCCGTCAGGTCGGCTCTGCTCATAGGGAACCGACAAGACACTGCCCGGCGCTGCACCAACCGCACACTCACCAGTCACTTTAAGCTCATGCTGGGGCCACTGTCTCAGTCTCTCTTCGGCGGGCTTCCTCCCTTCCCGACTCTCTATCTCTGCCGTGCGTGATGCCTTTCTCCGGGGATTGCTACCTTCTGATAACCTGTCCGAAGTGCAGGACGGGAAATCTGATCGCGCTCGCCCCGAAGGAACATTCTGGATGGGCTTCTTCCAAGACAGGTCTGTGCGTTTTCCTGGCAGCACACATTCTCGTCCATGTTTTCTTCCAACATCATACTTTGAATGCGTTGTTCTTTGGGCTTTTGTCCTCTTTATCCAGCTTTGGCATGCAGACAAGGTGAATGAAAATACAATGGTTTGGGTTGGGTGCACCTTAGTCTTCAAAAAGGCAGCTGCCTTGGAATATTTTGAAGAAATCTTCTGCAGCATCGTTGCCCAATTTAACACATCTCTTCGTTCATTTTTTGGTTTTGTTTTTAAAATAGTTTTATTGGAGAGTAATCCACATATAGAATTCAATCATATCAAAGAGAGTTGTGCAAACATTACCACAATCAATTTTAAAAGCTTTTCTTCTTTCTTTCTCCCCCACCCCCATGGTTAAGCCTCCCCCCTGCCATAACCCCAAGAAACCATTCATCCCATACTATCTCTGCAGCTTCACCCGTCTTGATTTCATGTACTGAAAAACATACAAAAACAAAGAAACAAAAAAGCTAACAACAACAAAATAAAGTAGAGGAAAACCTCAATAGAAAAGACAGCAGAAAACATTAAAAACTAGAATACCTTTAAAATGGGTCAAATGATAAGGTGTTCAATTTTAACCTAACTACATCTGCCGTCATTCACTTTGCAGTACACTCTGCGTTGCTGGCAAGGCTATTCCCATCCCGGGCCTATAGTCAAGTCCTTTGAGTTCTTGACTGCTACTTCTCAGCAGTAACTATGGGTCCAAAAACACCCCAAATCTCGGGCAGCTTCGATCTTTCTCCTGTTCATCATGAGACCAGTCCCTGGAGAAGGACATCATGCTCGGTAAGGTAGAGGGGCAGCGAAGAAGAGGGAGACCCTCAACAGGATGGACTGGCACGGTGGCTGCAGCAAAGGGTTCATGCATCGGAACCACTGTGAGGATGGCCCAGGCCCAGGCAGTGCGTCCTCCGGCTAAACCCAGGGTCACTGTGAATCGAACTGACTCGATGGAACCTAACAACATCATCATCAGGCCATTCCTTCTTGGTCCCATTGTGAGAATTTTTGTTTTCTTGAGGTGTGATCCATACCGAAGGCTGCAGTCCTTGTTGTTCATGAGTAAATTCACGTCCTCTTCACCTTCAGCAAAAATCTTATATCACCTGCATCTCATGAGGTTATTCGCGAGTCTCCCCCCTCGTTTATACAGTCCAAGTCTTTGGATTATTGGCAGAACATACAGATTGAGTAAGTATGGTGAAAGGCTAAAACCTTGACACACACCTTCCTTATTTTTAAGACAAGCAGTGCCTCCTGGTTCTGCTCAAATGACTGCCCTCTTGTTTTATGTACAGATTCAGCATGAGCACAGTCAAGTGTTCTGAAATTCCCATTTTTCTCAATGTTCGCTTTAGTATGTTATGATCCACACAGTCAGATGCCTTTGAGTAGTTCTAAAACATAGGTGACATCCTTCCGGTGGTCTCTGCTTTCAGTCAAGATCCATCTGGCAATAACAGTGACAGCATTTGTTCCACATCCTTTTCCGAATCTGACGTCATCTCCTGGCAGTTCTTTCTGGATGAACTGCCCAACCGTGGCTGAGATTACCTTCTACAACATGTGAACAATTAGTATGTGATACTAATTATATTGTTTGATCATTCCTGAGTTCTGTTGGATCATTTTCACCTTTATTTGAATGGGCAAAAAAAAAAAGGATCTCTTTTAGTAAGCTGGCCAGCTATTTCACAAATTGTTTTGCACAGATGAGGGAGCTCTTCCAGCACCGCTTCCATTTGTGAAACATCTCCGTTGGTATTCTGTCGATGCCTGGAGCCTCGTTTCAGCCAATGCCTTCCTTGCAGTTTTACGTTTTCCTTTGATAGCATAGTTCTTACTTTCTTTACTTTTTTAATCATTTTATTGGGGGCTCTTACAATTCTTATCACAATCCATACATACAACCATTGTGTCAAGAACATATGTACATTTGTTGCCATCATCATTCTCAAAACATTTGCCTTCTACTTGAGCCCTTAATATCTGCTGCTCATTTCCCCCTCCCTCCCCACTCCCCCTACCTCATGAACCCTTCATCATGCATAAATTATTATTATTTTGTCATATATTACACTGTCTGACATCTCCCCCCGCCTTCTTTGCTGTCCCTCCCCGAGGGAGGAGGTTATACGTAGATTCTTGTAATCAGTTCCCCCTTTCTACCCCACATTCTCTCCACCCTCCAGGCATCGCCACTCTCACCACTGGTCCTAGAGTAGTCCTCTGTCCTGGATTCCCTGTGTTTCCAGTGATAGTATAGTTCTTGATTGCATTCTGCTTCCTGATATGGTTGAGCATCAACCAAATATTTGGGGGACAGTGACTCTGTATTCCTTCCATCTTCTTTTAATGCGTCTTATGCTTTTCAGCATTTTGTTGATGGAATCCTTCCGTATTTCAACTTGACGTTTGAATTTTTTCTTCACTTCTTTCAGCTTTAGAAAGGCTGAGTTTGCTCTTCCCCTTTGGTGTTTTAACTCTTGGCTTTTACACATTTCGTGGTAACACTTTATAGTCTTCTTGAGCTACCCTGTAGCATCTTCTGTCTGGCTCCTTTCCTCATCATTTTGTCCATTTGCTTTAGCTACTCTACATTCCAAAGCAAGTCTCTTCTGACATCCATTTTGGCCCTTTCCCCCTTTCTGCTCTTTTTAATGATCTCTTCATGGATTATGTTTTCATCCCACAACTCATCTCTCCCTTCTCCCTCCCAAACCTATTTAGCCAATGTGTCTCTGCAAGGCGTCTTCGCATATAGCCCCACTGTTTCAGATTTGTGTGGATCACAGAATGCCTTCCCTGCTTCCATCGTTTTTTCCTTAGCTTCCCACTTCTCGTATATCACCCAAGTTATCACTGGTTTCCCCTCTAGCGTGTCCCTTCTCTTCTCTCCCTCTACCTCCCACTATGAGCATTAAAAAATCCCTTTTAGAGATAAAACCTTTTATTGATTTTCTACAATACTGATTGCATATCGTACTTGCTCTTTATTGCGTAACTAATTTCAGTCAGGATACTGTCCTCCAGGTAAGTCCATGTTATAAGGTATTTTGCAGATCCATTGTTATTCGTTAACCTTTCTTTTGTTAAAATAATTTTATTGGGGGCTCATACAACTCTTATCACAATCCATTGTATAAAGCATTATTGATACATTTGTTACCCTTGTCATTCTCAAAGCATTTGTCTCCACGTAAACCCCTGGCATCAACTCCTTATTATTCCACTCCCTCCCTGCTTGCCCCTTCCTCACGGACACTTGATAATTTATAAATTATTATTTTGTCATATCTTGCCCTGTCCGACATCTCTGTTCACCCACTTTTCTGTTGTCCGTCCCCAGGGAGGAGGTTATATGTAGATCCTTATAATCGGCTCCCCCTTTCTACCCCACACTCTCTCACCCTCCCAGCATCATCACTCTCACCACTGGTCCTGAAGGGATTATCCATCCTGGATTCCCTGTGTTTCCAGTTCCTATCTGTACCAGGATGCATCCTCTAGTCTAGCCAGATTCTTAAGGTAGAATTGGGATCATGATAGTGGGTGGGGAGAAATCATTTAGGAACCAAAGGAAAATTGTTTTATCGTTGCTACACTGCCCCGACTGGCTCCTCTCCTCCCCGTGACCCTTCTGTAAGAGGGTGTCCAGTTGCCTACAGATGGGCTTTGGGTCCCCACCCTGCACTCCCCCTCATTCACAATGATATGATTTTTTGTTCTTTGATGCCTGATACCTCACCTCATCCCTTCAACACCTCATGATCACACAGGCTGGTGTGCTTCTTCCATGTGGGCTTTGTTGCTTCTCAGCTAGATGGCTGCTTGTTTACCTTCAAGCCTTTAAGAACTCAGATGCTATATCTTTTGATAGCCGGGCACCATCAGCTTTCTTCGCCACATTTGCTTATGACCTTTCATAGTATTTCATTATGGGTTTGCCAGAGTTAATGTCTCCATTCTTCCACTGGTGGGTATTTAGGTTGCTCCCATTATTTTGCCCCTGTGAATAGTGTTGTAGTGAAGATGGCTGTACAAATATTTATTAAAGTTGCAGCTCTCATTTCTCTAGGACGGACAGAAAACAGAGGGGCTGCTGGCCATAAGGTAGTTCCGTTCTCGACGTTTTGAGAAGCGCTGCACTGCTGCCCACAGTTGTTGCCCTTGCATTTGCTCTCCCCGTTTTTACAGCCCCACCAGCAGTGTATGAGGGTTTGCTTAGTCTTTTTGGTTGTGTTTTAAAATTTTATTACTAATGCTAGAGTCCTGGTGGTGCAGTGGTCATGTGTTGGGCTGTAATCCACATGGTTGGTAGTTCAAAACCACCAGCAGCTCTCAGGGACAAAGACTGGACTTTCTACTCCCATAAACAGCTGAAGTCTCAGAAACCCACTGGGTTTGCTACGAGTCAGCACTGACTTGATGGCAGTGATTTTTTTTTTAATTAATGCTAGGATGAGGTGGTATCCTATTGTTACTTTGATTTGCCTAATAATAACAAGCATTTCTTCATGTTTGTTGTCTGCTTGAATGTCTTCTTGAATAAAGTATCTGTTCATGTTCTCTGCCCATTTTAAAATTGGATCTTTTTGTCTTTTTCTTGTTGAAGTGTTGAAGTTTTCTATAAATTTTATACATGAGCCCCTGCCTAGCAGGTCATTTCCAAACATTTGTTCTATCCTGTGGGTTTTGGGTTTTGGTTTTTTTACTCTTCCGGTGAAAACATTTGATGCACATAATTGTCTAGTTTTTAGACGAGCGCAGTCATCTAGTTTGTCTTCTGTTGTCTGCGTGTTTTGCATGATGTTTGGTAATGTGATTATGCCATGCATTAGGGCCCCTGGGTTTCTCTTGTATTTTCTTTGATAAACTCGGTAGCTCTAAGTTTTACTTTTAGGCCTTTGGTTCCTCTCACATTCATTTGTCTATTAACGTATGAGATGTGGATTCTGTTTCAGTTTTCTGGAAAATGGAGATCCAGTTTTGCCAATACCATTTGTTAAAGAAACTATCTCCTCCCCATTTATTCCGCTCCGATCCTTTGTCAAGGATTGGTTGTCCATAGGGTGTGGATTTACTTGTGGGTTTGCAATACTGTTCCGATCGAGAGCTAAGAATCTAATGTCTTTGAAGCAGCTCCCTGGCCAATCCACTAGCACCGATCCATAGCTGTGCCTCCAAAGGAGGGTGACTCAACAGAAAATGGAAATCATGGCACTGTATCCTTAAAATCACACGCAAGTACAATTCTGCTGAAGATAATTTTAAAATGGTTACAGCAGTATGTTAACAGGGAAGTGCCAGAAATCCAAGCTGGATTCAAAAGAAGCCGTGGGACAAGGGATAGCATTGCTGCTGTCAGCTAGATCTGGGCTGAAAAACCGAGCACACCAGAAAGATGCTACTTGTGTTTTATTCACTATGCCAAGGCATTTGAGTGTGTGGATCATTACAAACTCTGGATAGGCTTGAGAACAAGGGGAATTCCAGAACACTTCCACTGTGCTTATGCAGAACCTGGACCAAGACACAGTTGCATGAACAGAGCAAGGGGACGCTGCATGGTCTAAAATCAGGAAAAGCGTGTGTCAAGTTCATATCCTCTCACCATACTCATTCCATCTTTATGTTGCGCAAATAATCCGTGAAGCTGGATTAGAAGAAGAATGCAGCAGGATTGGAGGAAGGCTTATTAACAACCTGCAATATGCATATGACACACCTTGCTTGCTGAAACTGAGTAGCAATTGAAGCACTTGCTGATGAAGATCAAAGATTGCAGCCTCCTCTGTGGATTACAAACCAATGCAAAGGAAGCGCAAGTCCTCACACTGGACCATGGTAGTGGAGGAAAGATTGAAGGTGTCATGGAGTTTGTGCTGCTTGGAGCCACAGTCAGTGCTCATGGAGGCAGCAACCAGGAGATCAAAGGATGCATCGCACCGGGCAAATCTGCTGCACAAACCTCTTTAGAGGGTTGAAAAATAGGGAGATTACTTTGAGTATTAAAATGTGCTTGACCCAAGCCATGGCCTTTTCAATTGCCTCATATGCATGTGAACATTAGACAATGAATAAAGATTGTAGAACAAGGAAGACCACAAAAGAATGGACACATTTGAATCGTGAATAGTACTGAGAGGAGACTGCCAGAAGAACAGGTCTTAGAAAAAGTGCAGTTAGAGTCTCCGCTGAGGATGGAGGGTGGTGACACTGTGCCTTGTGTGCCTTCCATGGCATCAGGGCTGTGACCTGAGTCACAAGGCTCCATTCTTCCCCAATCTTCTCACCGCTGCTCGGCTGCCACAGCAGATGCCCCGGTGGAGGTGATAGACCATTAGATCACGTCATGAAGGATTACCAGGTCCTACTTACCAAACCACTGAGGATCCTCGCTGAGCCCAAGTCACACAAACTCCGTCCATCACAGGAATGCTTCCGTTTCTCTGCTGAGAATAATGCTGGCTGTTGATTTTTATATATTCATTTTATTACGTTGAGGAATTTCCCGTCCCTTCCTATTTTGTTGAGTGTTTTTATCAGAAATGAGTATTGGATTTTGCCAAATGCCTTCTCTGTGGCAATTGATATGATCATGTGGTCCTTGTGATGGAGTTTCCACTGCAGATGGTGTTAGTGCAGGCGGGTCATGCATTTCTAGAAATCTGCCCCTTTTTTCTAGGCTTTCGAGCTTTTCGGAGTCCAGCTCTTCCTCGGATCCTGTTAGCCTTTTATCTCAGCTGCTTCTGTTGTGACGCTGCCCATTTCAGTTTTACTCACGTTGTTTTCATCTTCTTCTTTTTCTTTGTTAGATTTTTCTGTGGCTTATTAATTTTTATTAATCCTTTCACAGAAAGGATTCTTTCTATTGTTTTTGTTCCTGTGTTAATTCTATGGTTTCTATTTCATTTATTTCTGTCCTCATCTCTACTAGTTCTTTTCTTCTGTGGACTGTATGCTTATTTTGCTGCTATTTTTCTAATGTTCAAGATGTTGGGTTAAAGTATTGATTTTTATTAAATGAGTTTATTGCTATTAACTGTCCTCTAAGCATTGCTTTTGTTCTGAACACAGCAGTTTCTGGCATGTTATGTTCATTCTCATTTAAGTCAAGAATTTTTAAATTCATTCTTTATTTCTTCTATTATTCTATATATATATATATATATAGGGGGGTTGGACTTTACCTTTTTTGTTGTTGTGTTTTTTTAAAACATTTTATTAGGGGCTCATACAACTCTTATCACAATCCATACATACACCAATTGTATCAAGCACATCTGTACATTCTTTGCCCTCATCATTTTCAAAGCATTTACTCTCCACTTAAGCCCTTTGCATCAAGTCCTCTTTTTCCCCTCCCTCCCCGCTCCCCCCCATGAGCCCTTGATAATTTATAAATTATTATTTTGTCATATCTTGCCCTATCCGGCGTCTCCCTTCACCCCCTTTTCTGTTGTCCATCCCCCAGGAGGAGGTCACATGTAGATGCTTGAAATTGGTTCCTCCTTTCCAACCCAGTCACCCTCTACTCTCCCAGTATCGCCCCTCACCCCCTGGTTCTGAAGGTATCATCCACCCTGGATTCCCTGTGCTTCCAGCTCCTATATACACCAGTGTACATACTCTGCTCTATCCAGACTTGCAAGGTAGAACTCAGATCATGGTAGTTGGTGGCGGTGGTGGGGAAGCATTTAGGAACTGGAGGAAAGCTGATTCTTCATTGACGCTACATCGCACCCTAACTGACTCATTTCCTCCTCTAGATCCCTCTGTGAGGGGATCTCCAGTGGCCGACAAATGGGCTTTGGATCTCCACTCTGCACTTCCCCCTTCATTCACTATGGTAAATTTTTTTTTTTTGATGATGATGTCTTATACCTGATCCCTTTGGCACCTCGTGATCGCACAGGCTGGTGTGCTTCTTCCATGCAGGCTTTGTTGCTTCTGAGCTAGATGGCCGCTTGTTCACCTACAAGTCTTTAAGACCCCAGACACTATCTCTTTTGATAGCCGGGCATATTCAATATATTTTTAAGCAAGATATCATTTAATTTTTGTGTATTTTGTTTCCCCTTTGATTTTCCTATTATTGATATCTAATTTTATAGTGCTGTGATCTGAGAGGATGCTTAAAATTTCACAATATTTTTAAATTGAGGCTTACTTTGTACCCTAACATGGTCTATCCTAGGGAATGTTCCATGTGCACTGCCAAAGACTGCAGATTGCGTTGTTGCTGAGGAGAGTGTCCCGGATGTCTGTAAGGTTAAGTTGGTCTCTCATGTTGTTTAGCCCCTTCTTTGTGGAATTCCTCTCCATTTGCTCTCTCCTTCATTGGAAGTAGTGTATACAGTACAGCAGAATACTCTTCTACTGTCATTGTAGTGTTGATTTCTCTCTTTAATCCCGTAACTTTGACTAATATATATTTAAGGCTCTTTCATTGACTGTCTAGATATTTATTCTGATCATGGTCTCTTGCTTGATTGATTCTTTAATCGCTATAGAATGCCCTTCTTTATCTCATGCTGGTTTTTTATATTAATGTCTACTTTATCCGAAGTTAATATGGTCATTGCTGCTCTACTCCCCTGCCCTCCCCCCGTTAACTTGATTTTTTCCCTCTCACATTCTGGGTAGATTTTTAAAATATATATATTTTAATGTTTTCACTTTTATTTCTTTTGATGTATATGAAATTACTTGATGGCACCTAACAACAGCAGCAGCAGCAGATATTTCACCCATAACAACATTAAGTGGCTGTACATGCAGCGCAGCCAGCAAGGTTTCGCCATCCTTTGTTGGTTTCTGCTAAGCCTGACCACACCTTGGTGTCCGTCCATTCATTAAACTCAATTCCTCTTTCGCTTTGGAGCCGTTCTGTAGGGACCCTCGCCCCTACTTGCTGGACGAGGAGCTCATACATGTAATTTTCATAATAAAGGCCAAGTTTTAAAATGAAGCAAAGTAGGATTAAAATTTTTTCGTCCATTATATTGTTAAATTATTTTTAAAGATTGAAATCCAATATTATCCAGAGAGTGAGAAAAATAGTATCTCAGAGAGAAAATTGGTTTGAATTAAAAAAAAATATGGGGGGGGGTGAATTTTTAAGGATAAGTTTGGAATAAGTATGAATATGTTTTTTTAATGTGTGTAGCTTTAATATTTTAATTACACTTTGAGAAATGTATCCTTAAAAAAACATGTGGCCTAATATGCAGCTGTCAAATGCTACATTACCTTCTATCTTCGGCACAGTCATACAATGCCTATCGCTCACAAGGTTTCCACCGACTGCTTTGCTTTGGAAGGAAGGGCTCTGTCCCAGTCTGTCTTAGTCTGTAAGATTTGCTGAAACCTGTCTACTGATCCGCTGGCCTTTGAAATACTGGTGGCATAGCTCCCAGCCACATGGGAGCCACTGCTGTGGAAACTGAGAACTGGGAAGAGGTGTACGCAGACAAATTCTCTACCCTCCTATTTAAGAAGTCTTGGAGGCCGAGACTCACGTGGAGGGAGGCCTTCATGTTCATGGGTTGGAGATGCAGCCCAGTCATATTCTCCCAAGGTAAAGAGATTCCCCACGATGTCCCCCTGTAATCATGTCAATCTCAAGGTGCTGATGGCAAGCACATGGTTGCTACGATCCTAAGCTGACCAGATTTTAACATTGGTAAAGTGGGACACCACTGACCGGGAAGGGGGTGGGATGGATGGGGGTTCTTGATTAAAATTTTCGTCTATATGGAGCAACAAAAATTTTCATAGAATGCAAAAATAGTATTGTAATATATATATTTTTGATTTCAACATAAGTACAATTTACAAATATAATACATTAAAAATTACGTATAGTATTATTTTATTCTTTGGGATATTTCTCATTTGAGTGAATTTTTTTAGTAGATTGCTGTCGTTTTTTAAAAGGTCATGAAATTTTTCACAAGAATTTGTTAAATTGTATTTCACACATAAAATGGTTTTCAAAGTCTCAACACTTAATTGTGATTTTTCTGATGTCCACACTTTATTTACCGTAGAAAAAAAAGCGTTCAGTCGCAGCATTAGTTCCTGGTAAGGACAGCACGTATTCCACAATTTTTAGTGCATTATTCTATGGAACATGGTTTGTTTCAAAATGATTAAATATTTCTAACCATTTGTTCTCTATTGTGATTTTGCTGATGCCCAAGATTTAACCTTTTCCTTATCAATATTTTTAATAATGATACCTCATTAAAAAGATCATTTGTGGAAATATTACTATATGGGAAATTTTGAGTAACATGATCGAATGATTTTTGCACATCATTCCAATTAAGTTGTTTTAATGTAACCCAATGAAAATGTTCAACATCATTGTAATGTACCGTCCACTCTTCTAAATAATCTATGCAGTTACCATAGAACTTTTTAACGTGATTCATGATATCTGCACGATTTATTGCACCTTGTTCTTCTAGCTGGCTTATACTATTATGGATAGTTAATGGAAGAAAATTATTTTCTAACCAATCTTGACACTGAAATTTGAAATTATTAACTTTATTTGCTACTTTGATGATCAAATTTTGTCACCTCCAATAAGTTTTGTAGCATTTTGAAAAAGAGCTGCTTGATTGTGTACAAACTCTAGCCAAATTTTTGAAGATTCTTTTTCAAAAACTCTTCTATAATTCTAGGACATTTATCCTGTGATAGAAAATAGGATTCCAAAAGATCACATGTTTTCAAAATTCTTTCTACAGCTGGCAAAAGAGCTAACCAGCGCATTTTACTATATCCCAAGTATTTTATGATATTTGACTTCCACGGTTTCACAAAATTCTTTAAGCATTTCAACGTGCACAGTGTATATATAGAAATAAGAATATATTTTAATAACAATATTTTCCACATCTACGGGCAACAGATCAGCAGCTGTTTGAGTGGCGTTATGTATCATGTATATTAGATTCCTTCCCGTTCTCCCACTGTTCCCTAGCTTGTCGTGCATTCTTTCCAAAAATTGGGACTTTTAAAAAATGCCACGGGACTCAGGACAAGTTGTTGAAAATCGGGACTGTCCCGCCAAAAGTCTGGTCACCTTATACCATACTCTTGAAGATTAACCGCTTGAAGGCTATCTGCCTGGAGATTGTCTGCCATCCAGAGAAATCAGACACTATTGTCTGTCCCTCTCCCTTCTGATAAGCATCATAGATTGTTCCCCTGGAGAAAAACTCAGGGACACTTAAGGTCAACCCATCTCAGAGATGACCAAGGTTAAGCCTCCCTCTTAAACTCTAGAATCCACCCATCTTGTTACCTATGTATCTTCCTGCTACATGTATGCCTGTAGCACCTCCCCTTCCTGTTGCATGTGTACCCTTAGCTCATCCCCTCCCATTATGTGCATGCCTCTACAACCCCTTCGTGTTATGTGTGTGACGTGGCTTGCATGTCCGAGATTCTATAAGCTTGTGAGTGGATACCTTTGCCCCTCACTCTGGTTCCAGTTGCCATGGGAGAGGTGAGGACTTGCATGTCTTGTCTGCTGTTCCTTCATCATGCAACCACCTCCTTGGACTCATTCAGCTGTGGAAGCTGGTCCGCCCCAGCCCCACACTACAATATAGCAAACTGGCAGGTGGTACAGTTATTGTGCTGAGTACATATGGTGCAAAAAACTCTTTCAAATCTTAAAAACCAACTAAAGAGTGCCTGACCCAAGCCACGATATTTTCTTTTAAAATAAAATCATTTTAATAGGGGCTCATACAACTCTTATCACAATCCATACAAACATCAATTATGTAAAGCACATTTGTACATTCATTGCCCTCAAAACATCTGCTCTCCACCTAAGTCCCTGGCATCAGTTCATTTCCCCCCCTCCCTCCCTGCACCCCCATCCTTCATGAACCCTTGATAATTTATAAATTATTATTTTGTCATACCTTTCCCTGTCCGACATCTCCCTTCACCCACGTTTCTGTTGTCCGTCCCCCAGGGAGGAGGTCAGATGTAGATCCTTGTAATTGGTTCCCCCTTTCCAACCCATCCTTCCTCTATGTTCCCAGTATCGCCACTCACACCACTGGTCCCGACGAGAGAATCCACCCTGGATTCCCTGTGTTTCCAGTTCCTATCTGTACCAGTGTACATCCTCTGATCTAGCCAGATTTGTAAGGTAGAATTGGGATCATGATAGTGGAGGGTGGGGGGAGCATTTAGGAACTAGAGGAACATTGTATATTTCATCCTTGCTACATCACACCCTGACTGGCTCGTCTCCTTCCCAAGACCCTCTGTAAGGGGATGTCCAGTGGCATACAAATGGGCTTTGGGTTTCCACTCTGCACCTCCCCCCCCCATTCACTCTGATAAGATTTTTTGTTCTGATGATGCCTGATACCTGATCCCTTCCATACCTCGTGATTGCACAGGCTGGTGTGCTTCTTCCATGTGGGCTTTGTTGCTTCTGAGCTAGATGGCTGCTTGTTTACTTTCAAGTGTTTAAGACTCTAGATGCTATATCTTTTGATAGCTGGACACCATCAGCTTTCTTCGCCACATTTGCTTATGCCCCCATTTGTCTTCAGCGATCGTATCATGGAGGTGAGCATACAATGATATGGTTTTTTGTTCTTTGATGCCTGATAACTGATCCCTTCAGCACCTCGTGATCACACAGGCTGGTGTGCTTCTTCCGTGTGGGTTTTGTTGCTTCTGAGCTAGATGGACACTTGTTTACCTTCAAGCCTTTAAGACCCCAGATGCTATATCTTTTGATAGCAGGGCACCATCAGCTTTCTTCACCACATTTTCTTATTCACCCGCTTTGTCTTCAGCGGTTGTGTTGGGAAGGTAAGCATCATAGAATGCCAATTTAATAGAACAAAGTAACCTTGCACTGAGGGGGTACTTGAGTGGAGGCCCAATGTCCTTCTGTTACCATAATACTAAACCTATACATATATGCACATAGATGTATTTCTCCATCCTCATATATAAATATATTGGCATATGTACATGCCTTTATTTAGACCTCTATAAATGCCCTTTGCCTCCTAGCTCTTTCCTCTATTTCCTTTGACTTTCTTCTTGTCCCACTATAATGTTCAGTCTTCATTTGGGTTTCAATAATTCCTACTGGTTACATTACCCTTGATCATGCCCTACCAGGCCTCCTACACCCTCCTCACCACCGATTTGGATCACTTGTTGTTCCCTCATCCCTGGGTTTGTTACCAGCACTACCTCCCTCCCTCCCCCGCCACTCCCCCCTCTTCCTTGTCCCCTGGAACTGTCAATCCCATATTTTCTCCTCCAGATTGTTCATCCAGCCTTTCTTATTTAGATAGACCTGCAGAGATAATAACATGCACAAAAACAAGACAGAGCAAAACCAAGCAATAACATACAACAAGCCAATGACAAAAAAAACACACACACAACAAGAAAAGCTTGTAGTTAGTTCAAGGATTGTTTGTTGGCCTTTAGGAGTGTTTTTCAGTCTAGTCTGTTGGGTCACTATGCCCTGGCCCCAAAGTCCACCTTCAGCATTCCCTGGGGACCTCATCATTCCATTCCCTTGATGTTCTATTGAATCCACCAAGTGTTTTGCCTTAGTGTGGCGGGATCAGATTGGACGCAATTCCCACACTGTGTCTCTGGTGTTGTCCCCTGTAGGGATATGGGTCAGTGAGGGACGTCATGTCTCCTAGTGGGGCCAGCCATGTGGTCCTCTCTGTGGACTGGCTGCTCTAATTGGGAACATCGTCCTCAAGGACTGGTGGGCCAGGTTGTGCTCCACTCTCTCCTCCTCCCCCTTCATCTGCTCCCATGAGCTCTGATCAGATATGTCCCTCTCCCGGAGCTGCAGACTCAATGCCGTCCTTTGAAATAAATTCTTCTGGGGGGAGGGGCAGGTGTCCACATAGTAGTTCGGATTGGGGCCAGCCCCTCAAGCCACGATATTTTCATTCACCTCATATGCATGCAAAAACTGGACAGTGAAAAGGAAGGCTGAATAAGAATTGAGTCATTTTGTTTGTGTGGTGGTTACATAATCTGGTGTCAGTTTGAGAATTCGAAGTGGAGTCTGGCCTGTCGATCATGTAGTAGCTTGATGACCTCATTTGGAGGCTCTAAGGAGATAATGAGCTCATTGGGGGTGGGACAAAGGCTCTTTCCCTGCGAGGCATCCCTGCAGAGAAGATACATAGAAAGAGGCATATGGAACCAGACCTCTGGAGCTGGAGAAGCCATGTGGAGATCCTTCCCAGTGCTGAGATGCTTAAAATGCCACTGGATCCATAAGAACTTCTCACCCACTGGCTTGTGATCTTCCTGCACTCAGTGTCATTGCATGTGTTTCGAGAGTCTGAAGAGAACTTTATAGATTGGTATCAGACACATGGGTTAATATCAGACTTATGGACTTGATTTCCACTGGGCTGGGAAGTTTTCTCAATATTCCAATGATCTTGTATATAAAGATCTTTCCTATACACGAGTCTCCCTGGATTTGTTTCTCTGGTCAACCCAGACTAACACAGGCTGTTAAAGATAGAATTTACAAATCTATCTTGCAAGTACCACCAGCATGCTCTGTAGAAGAGAAATGATGAGACTTGGTCTGGTTTACTCTGGACATATCATCAAGAGGGATTAATCCTTGGAGAAGGACTTCATGCTCCGTGGGGGATCATCAGAAAGGAAAATAACCATCTGTGAGATGAATTGGCACCATGGCTGCGTCAATGGCTTGGATATAGCAACGATTGTGAGGATGGCACAGGGCCAGGAAAAGTTTTGCTCTATTACACAGAGGTTCCTATGTCAGGACCATCTCTACGACACCTCACAGCAACAACACACACTGATACACAGCAACCACATATTATACTGAAATCAACAAAGATCCTATTTAAAGGAATGATCATAAAACTATATTCTTGTATAAAAAGCAGCTTGCAACACAGCAACACACATGGCTGGAAAGGACATTTTTCAAGTGTTAACAATGGTTTACGTTCACGTGGCGAGAGAGAGGTGATTGCTGTTTTCGTAGATGTTTTTCTAAAATATATATTTTTAATGACCACACGAGGGGCCTTCAAAAGATCTGTGAAAGAATCCTGTTTTTCCATGAGCTTTTTGAATCCCAGCCAACTTTGTCAGTCTCTTTCCACTCGGTGACATCATGCCGGTAGCGTGAAAGTGGCTATAGAAGGATGATTCATATACTATGGAATCAGCACATGCAACAAAGTAGGGATTTTTTTTCCTTATGGAAAGCCAGCCGTTAAACATTTATCAGCATATCTTTCTAGAGACCACGCTAAGCCTGTCTGACTTTATTAGTGATGTTTTACATTTCACTGGAGAAGCTGATTCTTTAATAAAAGAGGTAACTCGAGTCTCAGCTGGTGACACCTCTTTGAGTCTTTTGTGAAGAGGACTCCCAGACAGCCCAGATCACCCTCCTGAGCTTGTGCCGGGCTTGGAAGATGAGGGTGAGAAGAAAGTCTGATCTTTGGCGTAAGAATGGAATAGATGTTAGCAGAAATTAGTTGTGTGTGGGCCTCCCACTTGTCCACCCTGTATAGACAATAATGCATTGATGTGGGGGTGACGCCTGACCTCTTTTGGCTTCACAAAGGAGGGGGAACCTCTAACTGCACGTCAGCCTCCCCAGAGGCAGGTTCTGTGAGGCTCCACCCTCCAGATTTGTATACCAATGGTCACGTCCTCAGGACTCTCCACTCTCCAGCAGTGACCACACAGACGTCACAGTCAGCACTCATGACTATGGGGTTTGTTATGGAAGTCAACATGTTACAAATGCTCAGGATATATTTATTCAGAAAACAAAAACAGCCTCTTCTCAGCCATGCCCGCAGGCAGGCCTCTCTCTGGTTTTTTTACCTCTCAACCATACAACCCATTGGCCTCTGCCCTGCTTGTACATGTTAAAAAGCTCCTTTGAGGCTGCCAATAAATACCGAGAGGGCATGCTACTTCACCATAAGCCCTAGAAAGTGCTCAGCTCTAGCTCCATGGGTCAGCAAACCCAGCTCCCTCACCACAGTGCCTGGAGGGACCCCACTCTACAAGGCAGCCTCCTGCCCGAAGACACCCAGCTTTAATTGCTCTGTAGCCGGAGTGTCCACCAGCCTCACGCTCCGGCTCTCGGTTCCGCTGTTACCACTCCTCTGCTGCCCTCCTGGCGTCAAAGCTCTCTCATTAGTCAAGAGGGTCTCAGGGTTCAAGTGACACACTCCACTCCTGGCTCTTCTTTTGTGCTGGTAGTGAATTCCTCCCCCACCCCCATCCCCTCTGAGATGGTCCCTTTTATACCCAGCAAGATGACAATCACAATCGACCCTGTTCACTACCACTTGCAGCTGAATCATACAATCCTATCAGTCTCTCTCCCCACCTTCTTACCCAGGAGCATTAAGAAAAAGTCATTTGGTGCAAGTAACATGGACTGACTGTGGCTAGAAGGCCCGTATTCACTAATTCACTACACTGCATCTTGCCATCTGCAGAACACGGCTAAACTCGATTACCGTCCCTCAGGCAGGCGGATCGCAACTGCGGAAGTAATCCTACCTGGTTTCAGTGCTTCGTTAGCAAGGCCCTGCCAGTGTAGGGTGTGTCTGGGTGATGTTGAGGGAGCAGGGAATAACAGGCACAAACTGGGAGGACAGAAGAAAACGTGCAGTCCTCGGGCCAGCAGAGAGTGCCTTCCCCTGGAGCAGATGCTCTGAAGTCAGACTTCTAGCCTCTAAACTGCAAGAAAATAACCAGCAGTTCTTCAAAACATCCCACTCGTGGTATTTCTGGTACAACAGCACTAGGAAACCAAGACACTACTACATTGTGGGTATTTGGTTATTTGGGGCTGAAAAAACCCTGTGAAATTTTATTAGCTGCCTAAGAGATAAGCAAATCTGGAGTCAAGCCTTGCTCTTGTGCTTGCTTTCTGAATCTTCGCTATGCCTGAATCTGGGGGCCATGTCTTGGACATCTCATCTGAGTCCTGGGGGGAGAGATGGGGGTGGAGTAGGGCAGGATCTGGGACTTCCCTGAAAGATGAGTCACCCTCCCGAGGAAGAGGGGGGCTCTTGTTGAAGAACCCGGCCCCTGAATGAGAGCTGGGGCAGGAGTGGACATGCCACGTCTTACTCAGAGGTTCTTCCCTGGCGGAGGGGCCTACACAGCATCCCCCTGTGAGGCGGGGTCACCGCTGAGGAGTTACAGGGGAAGCCCGGCAGTGAGCCAGGGGACACTTCTGAGTTCCCCTTTGTGTTTTCTTCTCCTCTGCACGTCCTAAGTGCGAAGTCAGACCTTGTTTTTTAAATGAACCAGTCTTTTCTCTCAAGGGGCCTGGGAGGACAGGGGCTAATACATGGCTGCCGACAGAAAGGCTGGGGCTCTGGACCCACCAGCAGCTGGGCCGGACAAAGACCTGCCAGTGTTTCCATAGGGACACAGCCTCGAGACCCCAAGTGCTGGGTGCGAAGAGAAGGGCTAGCTGTTCCCACCCAGCAGGCAGCGGCGGGCGCTGGGGGAAGCCGTGAACAGGGGGAAAAGCCATGAACAGGGAGAAGGCTCGCAGGCTCCATCTGCTTGAACCAATTCCACATCACGGGAAACAACATTCAGCCCTCCTTCTGTCCCACTGAACTCCAGGATAATCTGAGGGCACCATGACGCTTCTGGCTCCTCCTCCAAACCCCCCAGCCAACCCACCTGTCATCCTCTGGAGACAGAATCAGGCCCCAGGCTCCCTTTGGGACAGACGTCTGATGAACGCAAAACTCACTGCCTTCGCATCTGTGCTAACTCAGAGTTGACCCCTGTGGGTTTCCAAGACTGGAACTGTTGCCAGGAGTAGAAAGCCCAGTCTTTCTCGCTCAGAGCTGCTGGTGGTTTCAAACTGCTGACCTTGGGGGCAGGGGGAGTCACAGCCCAGCATGTAACCACTGCGCCACCAGGGCTCCAGCTCCTGACAGCGTGGTTATGTTAGTGACTTGTCACCCAAGATGGTTGCTAGGTGCCGAGCGAGACACGCCTTCCCCCTACGCCACCCTCACAGGTGTGGTTAGGTTCACATGGTCATTGTGCAGCCGCTGCATCAATCCATCTCCTCCTGGCTCTTCCTCTTCTGCCTGCCCTCTGCTCGGGCCTGACGGCCTTCTCCAGGGACAGACCTCTCCCGATACCTTGAAGGGTTGCGATGGTCGCCTAAGATAATCACCTCCAAGTCCATCCAGCAGCTGCACCCACACTGTGGGCCATCAAGACGCGGAGTCTGCCGCTCTACCTCTGGAATCCGAGTTAGCTTAGGGACTCGAGGAGCCGCGTGTGCATCTGGACTCGCTTTTAAGAGCGCCGGCAGCTTGCTTCTTGCCTCTGTAAACCCGGCCACCGTGCTGGGAGGAATCCCAGGCAGCCCCATGGAAAATGGGCACCCCTGGCCAACAATTCCTGCTGACCCTTCTGCCAGTGCCAAGGGGCCAGCCATGTGGGTGAGCCCTTTTGGAGTGAACACCATGTGGACCAGAGATAAGTGGTCTCCACTGAGCTTGGCACAAAGCGTGAAGAAATAAATGATTAATTGAAATCCTTGTTTTAAGCCACTCATTCATTTTTGTTATTATTTTGACAGCAACAAGAGAGTAAAACATTTTGTACCTTCTCTAATAGCACCATGTAAGCCTTCCCCTATCCGCTAAGCTTGAGGTAAAGCAGACACTTGCCCCCCTCCCTTCCCTACTTGGGATAGAATGGAGATGTAGCAAGGCAACCGGTCTCTCTGAGGGTACCCCCACACGATCCATGCTCTCCCTTTCGACAGCTTTGGTCTGGCTGAGCAGTCCAAGAGCTGTGACACTCACAATGAGCCCTGGGGACACTCACTCACAGCCAGAGCATGTAGCCCTATCAGTACCCGCGCACCTTCCTACGCAGACCCGTCACGAAAAGGGTCACCTAGGGAGAGTAACCAAGACCAACTATGGCCGCAGGGCCACAGGGAATCAACCACCGCACTGCATCTTGTCATCGGTAGAACTGCACCATCCTTGATTGCTGTCCGTCAAACAGACTGATTTCAACTGTTCCTCATGCCGCCTACCTGTCTCCCACCCCACCCCACCCCACCCCCCAAAGCCAACCAGCTTGGGGCTCCACTTGCTTTTAAACACTACCATCGATAGAATCTAAGGAATTAAAAAAGAACTTGCCTACCGGTGGTGGCTTTATTCCCCACCCGGGTTTCAGTTATGGATTGAATTCTGTCCTCCAAAATTATTCCCACATCTGGGAATTCCTTCTCATGCGCTCACTGAGCGTCATTCTGACCGCCCACGATGCCACCGTGCAGGGAGGACCGGGCTTTCAGCAGAAGGTGTAGAGCAGGGATTTTTCCAAAGAATTCATTTTACCCAGGAAACACCAGCTGAGACGGATGGAGAGACCAGACCCATTCAAAGCCATGCTACAGTGGAAGGGAAGGTAGGAGCCTGATCCAGGTCAGGGGACCCTTTCCTCCTTCTACACCAAAATACAAACCCAAGCCCCTGCCATCCACTGTTGACTTGACTCCAACCCATGTGGAGCCCACCAAGGGCAGAGTAGAACTGTTCCTTGGGATTTCCAACCTGTGAATCTGTTCAAAAGCAGAGAGCATCTCTCCCTGGGAAGCATCAGGGAGCTTGATCCCCTGCCTCACAGCTAGCAGTCCCTTGCTTCTATGTTGTGGTTAGGGACCAAGGAGTCAACTCTGAGACACCAAACAACTCAATGCCATGGCGTCACTTCTGACTCCCAGTGACCTTAAAGGACAGGGCAGAACTGCCCCTGTGGGTTTCCAAGGCTGCAGCTCTTTACCAAAGTAGAAAGCCTCATTGTTCTCACACTGAGCTCCTGGTGCTTTCAAACCACTGAAATTCTGGTTAGTAGTCCAACATGCAACCCTCTACAACACAGGCTCTGTAATCATCGCCCCTTTGCACGGAGGAAACGGAGGCCCGGCACACTTAAGGAATGGGCTAAAGTCACATAGCTTCCGAGTGAGGCAGTCAGATGTCAAATCAGGCCTGATTTCGGAATCTGCCAACTAGCAGTCTAGAGTCCCATTTCTAGCTGCTTCTCCAAGCCCCACCTGAAGGCCCCTACCTCAGATGACAGGCAGGATCTCACGGCTGCGTGTGGAGCATAGAGTACCTCCCCCAAATAGAAGAAAGGGACCCAGCTCGTAGCTCTCCAGGTACAAGCAGCTCTGGGAAGATCCCTTCACACGGAGCTTGATGATGCTGTTTGTACTGGGACGGGGCACGATGCAGAGCTGGTTTCAGATGGTTTGAAGTGGACACTGCAGGTGCAGTGCTGGCATCTACACAGGGACTCTGACAACAGGAGTTGTCTATGGGGTGGGGGACACCCCCTTAAAAAAAGAGGACGAAAAATTCCAAACTATATAATTGTGAATGCGGGGGGAGTGTGAAGACCTGAAGGCCATCTGTAGGCCACTGGACATCCCCTTGCAGAAGGGCCACGGAGAGGAGACGAGTCAGTCAGGGTGCAGTGTAGTAATGCTGAAACCTACAACTTTCCTCTAGTTCCTAAATGCTCACCCCCCACCTATTATCATGATCCCAATTCTACCTTACAAATCTGGCTAGACCAGAGGATGTACACTGGTACAGATAGGAACTGGAAACACGGAATCCAGGATGGATGATCCCTTCTCACCCAGTCAGGTGAGAGTAGTGATACCGGGAGGGTGGAGGGGGGGGGGTGGAAAGGGGGAACAGACTACAAGGATCTACATATAACCTCCTCCCTGGGGGGCAGACAACAGAAAAGTGGGTGAGGGGTGATGTTGGACAGGGCAAGATCTGACAAAATAATAACTTATAAATTATCACGGATTCATGAGGGAGGGGGGAATTGGGAGGGAGGAGAAAAAATGAAGAGCTGATGCCAGGGGCTTACGTGGAGAGCAAATGTTTTGAGAATGATGAGGGCAATGAATGTACAAATGTGCTTTACACAATTGATGTATGTATGGATTGTGATAAGAGTTGTATGAGTCCCTAATAAAGTGATTTAAAAAAAGGAAAAAGAAAAATTCCAAACTGAGATTGGGAGCATAAAGAAACAAGAGGGGGTTATGGGTGCTTAGATCCGGAAGAAAGGTCTGTCTTTCCTCACAGGCTGTATAGATGGACGAGAGAGTGGGTGGTGGTGAGTCAGGGACTCTTTCCTAGAAGGGCAGATACAGATTCCCTGTGGGATGTTCACGGCCAGAGGTCCCCCTCTCCATAAATAAGCACGGCCCCCAATTCTGAATCTCCCCCACTAGAGCTAGCTCTAGGAGGGTGAGTGCAGTGGTAGGACAGGCCCATTTGGGGTCCAAGTGGCTGGGGGGCCAGAGAAGGGAGAGCCTCCCAGAGCGGACGAGTTAGGGATAGCAAGCTCTTCCCAACCAAGCAATTATATTGATGAATTCTAGGCTAGACAGGGCCAAGTTCAAAGGTCTGTTTGCTTTATTGCCTTCCCCCCCTAAGAATGGGCTTGTTGGGTTAATGTTTATTTTATTGAATAACCTATCTTTAGAAGTGTCAATAATGGTGCTTCTCTTCCCAGAAAAACAGGCAGGTCTGCAGCTGCTCACAGAGTGCCAGCCAGGTTTCTCCCGGGTCGTTGGCTCTCCCGCCACCTGGTGGTGAGGGCCAGGCATGACATCGGGGTTCCAGGCCAAACCCAAGGCCGGATTTGAATCCGGTGTCTGCTGGCTCAGGAGCGGGTGGCAAGCTAGATGCAGTGTGTCTCTCTGAGTTTCAATTCCACATCTTACAAAGCAGAAACTGCTATACCAACTTTGGGTCTGTTGTGTTAATCAAATGAGTTGGCATGTACGTAATTCCAAGCCAGGTAATTCCCACTCCACCAAATCAGATGTTGCTGCCGAGGTAACTGTGACCCTCGAGGGCAGGGGAGGACGGCCCAAGGCTGGAAGCAGACGGCCTCACCTTTTCCCCACCTCCTGGCTGGAAGAGTCCACCCAAGTGTGTTAGCCACTCTGCCACCAGGCGCCTCCTGCCCTGTCACACTCCAAACTCCCTGCGTGTCAAGTCAGTTCTGGCTCACATCGACCCTCTAGGGCAGGGAGGACTGCCCCTGGGAGTTGCTGAGACTGTCACTCTCTACAAGGGTCCAAAGCCAAGTCTTTGTCCGGACGAGCCACTGACCTCACTGCATAGCCAAGACACCGCCTGGGCCCCTTATGTGATGTCATCGACGGAAACACTTCATAAACAGTAAGCTCACCTTATGGGGAAAGCCACTGATTCCCTGAAGGGCTGGTTCCCAGTGACTTGCCACAGGCTCCTGTGCCATCATTGTCATCACCAAAGCTCCCCTAGACTGGCCTCCCCCCCGGCCGCTGACACCCAGCTAGAAGCAGGAGCTGAGCCATCTGGGCAGGTGGGAAACCGCAAACGAAGTCACAGCCAACAATCGCATCCGTTCCAAAGCACAGGGCCTTCGTCGGGCCACGCGGAATGGCTCCGGTGGGCTTCCAGGGCTGTCCCTCTTTGGAGCAGTAGAAAGCCTCATCTCTCTTCCTGGGTGGTTCTGCCTGCTGCCCTTGTGCTCAGCGGCCCAATTCGAAGCCCACTGCTCTAGGAGCGCTCCTTTGCGTGGCTGAGTCGAACAGGTGCTCTGCACAGGCAGAAATACAAGGCTCTGCCTTCCGAAGTCCACCAAGTAGACAAATGCTAGGCGGGGGAAGCCCTGGTTGATATGGAAAAGACTAATCCAGAAACACAGAGACCCGAGTGAGCAGAGAGCTCATCTGAGCAACACAGGACAGAGGGACATCTGTGAGAGGTGTTCTTTCATCCGGGTCTCCTAGTTCCACCACCAGGAATCTGCTCAGAGGAAACACACGCAAATAACTGGATGCAGTGTTGCTTGTTACAGTGGGGCTTACACAATTTTCCCGCAGCGGAGAGCGTGAATGCAATCCCCACTACCACAAACCACGCAGTCGAGTGTCCCACATTTGGGGAAATCGCGGGGTCAGCACATCTGGAGTGCAATGAGCCTCGCCCTGGGAAAACCACCTTCGTGATCATGGTGTCTCCCCTGCCAGGTAGGTATGCTTATACAATTTTTAAAAATTAGAAGCAACAAGTGAATGCTAACAGAGAACAAGTTCATTGAATTGTGGTTTATCCTCGCAGCCCTTGAGCCTACCTCTCCTGAGCATAAAAACGAAATGCCTGTCAGCAAGCATCTAGTGGTTTCAAAATCTAGAACTTGAGCAAATTAGCAAAACTCGGAGAAGGAACAGACAAATGCAGCATCGAAAGGAGGGGTGTTACTACACTTCCTCAGGAAGTGGTAGATCAGGTCAACAAAGACAAAAACCAGGAAGCGAGAGGATTCAAACAATACAACCAAGGGACTTCAGCTAACAGCCCTGGGAGGGAGGCTGCACTGAAAGGCTAGGGAAGACGTCAGCTTTTCAAACATACGGACATTTCTAAAACTTGTGCTGGTGAAACCCAGCAGTTCAGTTTCTCTGAAGGAGAAAGAGGTAGCTTTCTGTCCTGTAAAGATTTACAGGGGTAATCTGCTCTCTCCTGTAGGATCGCCCCAGTCAGAATGACTCAATGGCAGTGAGTTTTGAGGTGCTAAATTCTTGACCTTTTAGGGGTTCTGGAAAAGATCTCCTGGAGGAGGTTCTGACGAAGGTGAATGAAAGGCTAAGCTGTCCTTGGGTGGGAGCTGAGCCCCGCAGGCAGAGGAAGGAGCAGAAACAGAGTCCGGACAGGAATTAGCACCTGCCCCCATCAGCTGCCATCACGTCAACGCTGACATGCAGGATGGGGTCTGCTCCAGCCCGGCCCTGGAACCACTGTGCCCCCAGCTTCCTGGAACGGCGATCCACCTCCCAGAACCCTCTTGCTGTCCAGCCTTCTCTAGGGCCTCTTACTTCCAAGCAGTGGCCCTGTCATGAATACCCAGGGGCCCCACCAAGCCCCATGGTTCAGTTTCCATCTCTAACAGGAGACAGGGGTCTTCAGTTACCACGCAGCCCGGGCATGTCCCCCACAGAGGAACATGAGCTGGCCCGAAAAGGAGCCGCCAGGAGCTCAGGTGTCAGGCAGGCCTGGGGAGCGGGCTTGGGGTGGGAAGGTCGCAAGACTCTCAGGAATCTTAAAGCTCCTGAAGGAAAGCTGCCTCCATCCTCTGCAGGGGCCTGGAAAAGTCGGTGAGGCTTTCCTCACAGCTGAGCCAAGCAAAGTAGCACCCAGGTCTCCCTGGCCCTGTCCAGTCCACGCTGTGGGACCCAGCTCACACCTTGTTACCCTGGGGCTCAGACCACGGGTATCAGTGGCTTGCTGGTCACTGTGCCAAGGTGTCACCTATCTAAGCACAGGTTTAGGAGGGAACTCTAGAATAGTGTGCACAACGACAACTAGCCAACAAGCCATGTTGATCCCAGCTCTTCATCTGAGCCGTCTGCTGTCCTGGGTCCTTCCCCAGGAGCACACTCTCCACGGCCCCTCTGGCCTGTCAGACCTGGCTTCATCTTCCCCCTGGGTCCAAGACAAGCAAAGGTGCCAGCTCATGATGGAGGGCCGGTGAGAACTGAAGGGGCCTGGGCAAGCCACACATACCCATTCGCTCAGAGGCCGACATGGAGAGAAAATGGCAGGCGCTCTGGTTCCTGGTTGGAAAATCAGGTGCCTGCACTGACTGGCTCTGTGGCCTTGAGCTGACTGGCCGCCCCTCTCCCGTCTTCAGGAGCCCAGGTGTGCTGGAGATTAAATGTCAGAGGGCTACGGCGCTGATTCTGATTCGGAGCTGCCCTGTAGGAAGATGCCCCATCCCAACTTTCAGTGGGTTCAAATCCTGCCCTTTCACCTATGTATGGCCCTGAATTTCTGGCCTATGAATTGGTTCTTCTGTTAAGACACTGTCATTTTGGAGCCTCAATAGTTTCTTAGTCACTTTCCTATGCGTTTGATAACTTTTCAAATTACGTTTGTGTGTGTGTGCGAGTGTGTGCGCTTTATCGTTTATTTCTTTTTATTGTTGTCACTGAGAATGTACACAGCAGGGCAACCGTCAATGCATCAATTTCAAAATACACTTTTATGAGCAATGTACAACCTGTGCTCATGTTCACCTTGTAGGGAGGAGATGAGATAGATGTGGGCAATCCCGTGTTCGGTCACTGCCAAATTGGCTTTACAACTACATGGGAAGGTAATCTGACAGACATGTCCTAGGATGCACAGCCCTTCCCCACCCCACCCTTCAGCGCCCCCCTTACTCCTACACTGGGCTGGCCTCTCATGGTAGCTTGAGGTTCAGACAGCGTCGTCCACAAAAACCCTCCCAGGACGCCCTTCTCCCAGATCAAGAGCTGACTTTTCTCCCATCCAAGTGCTATCCAGACCCAACCTGGCTGAGCTTCTGAGATGAGGCGCCTTCAGGGGGGTTCGGCCCTAGCCCCAAACAGACTTTTTCCTAAGCAGCACGTGCTCAGGCTGGAAGTAGAACATGGGGTTCACTCCACGTTTGGGGAATATACTACTGTGATGAAGTGAAATGATAGAGCCTTCGTACTTCCCACCAAATGATTGAGTTCTACCAAGCAACTAAGGTGTGTGCGGCTCTGACGAGGAGCTCTGTCATTCCAGCGGGTACAAAATGAGCCATTTCGGAAGCAAAGAAGGAGTGAAGTGTGTCTGACTGTCTGCGTGGAGGGCTGGCAGAGTGTCTGCGTGGAGGGCTGGCGGAGCAGCAGCACCAAGACCATGAGGCAGAGCTGCAGGCTTCCCAGGCCACAGAATGAGTGAAGCTAAGAGCTTTGGGGGCAGCAGGCTGACTGGCAGAGCAGGTACTTGTTGAGCATTGACCAGCACTAAAGAAACGTTGTAACGCTTGCCTAAGCAGGAAAGCGGCCTACAGACCCTGGGATGACAAGTGGGGTACCAGAGAGATGTGCCTGCCCGCATGGCCGTGAGGAGGTGCCGCAAACAAAACAGCTCCATTGTCAACAGCTGGAAACCCATTAGCACCACCACCAGCTCCTGCCATTGAGTCCATTCCAATGTCTAGTGACTGCAGGGCAGTGAGTTACTCAATGGGGCTCTTCTAGCTAGTCTCTAATTCCACCAAGCGAACTTTCTCCAAACAGGTTTAGTAAAGGTGGGGGGCAGATGCAGATGGGATTCACCTGACAAGAGGATTCTCTGGAGTGTTATCCTGCTGTGCTATACGAGTCCACTGAGAAGCAGGAGGGGGGATCTCATTCCTGTCAAGAGCCAGGAGAGGATCCGAGATCCCTGCACAATAAGCCTCCTAGATCCAGATGACAGCTCCCACACTGGACGAGCAGCACGGGACAGTGACGGACTTCCCAACCCGGGGAGCAAGTAAAGCTGAGTGCCTTTGTGCAGGAGACTGGCTTGTGGAGTAGGGTACCTCTGGGCACTTAATTGGAGGGGCTGGGCTTGCTGACCCACAGTAGTGGAGTGAGTGCCTGTGGGTGGAGGCTTACAGTGGAGCGGTATGCCCCTCTGGGCACTTATGAGCAGACTTGAAAGAATTCTGTGGGGGAGCGGGAAGGGAGGGGAAAAAAAGAGAACCTGATGCCAAGGGCTTAAGTGGAGAGCAAATGCTTTGAAAATGATGAGGGCAATGAATGTACAGATGTGCTTTACACAATTGATGTATGTATGGATTGTGATGAGTTGTATGAGCTCCTAATAAAACATTTAAAAAAATAATTCTCTAACATGGCAACCCAGACATTTCTCACTGGCTTTACAACTTCTTAACTTCCTTAATAAACCCTTGTGGTAGTACTGACACAATCTGATGTCAATTTGGGACTTTACAGGATTAAGAGTGAAGGGGTGGAGTCTATTCTGTCAAGCAGGGCATAGCCAATGAGACCTCTGTGTGGGCATGGCCTTCTCCTGAGAATTCTGGAAAATCCACTTTTTCCTCCCTGGAGGTGGGAGACACCTCTCTGCTCACTTTCTGGGGGACATTGCACCTGACAAGAAACATGGAACTACCCTAGTGCCCTGAGCTGGAGAAGCCACATGGACCTACCCTGATGCAACCAGACCTCTGAAGCCGGAGAAGCCATGAAGAGACCCCTGCCAGCACAGAGATGCTCACGCCACTGGATCTAAAGACTTTCTACCCATTGGCCTGTGATCGTCCTGCATTCAGTAACTGTCTGTTTCATGAGTCTGAAGAGGACTTTATAGATTGGTATCAGACACATGGGCTAATATCAGACTTATGGGCTTGGACTGGACTGGGTTGGGATGCTTTCTTAATGTACACTTACCCTTTACATAAAACTCTCTTATATACATGTCTCTCTCTGGAGTTGGTTCTGTATTCTACCCGGACTAACACATCCTTCAATCACGAATTTTGTCTGTGAGTTCCATGTAGCCCCTGTAATGGTTATAACCCAGAGAGGTAAAGTGGAGAACATGAATTCAGACACCACAGTGACCCTATGGCACAGAGTAGAACTGCCCCTTTGGGTTTGCAGATTGTAAATCTTTATGGGAATGGACAGCCTCATTTCTCCAAAAGAGCATCTATTGGGATTGAATACTACCGACCTTCAGTTAGCAGATGAACTTGTAAATCAAACCACTGGGGCTCATAAAATGCTCAAGGCATGTCTTTTTACTAGTTAAGCTAAACTATGGTTCAGATTGAAGAAAACTTCAGGGGATATTTTGGTTTAAAGATCTCAGAGAAAAATGTGCAGGCTTCATTCACCTTCTATGGATCCAGAAAGTTTAGTCTATGAAAATTCAAAATTCTGCCCTGCCTCCCCTCCTCTTTTTGATCAGGAATTTCCCATGGACAATTTGATCAAGATGGTCAATAATGATAGCAAGGCATCATCAGTTCTTTTGGTTTCAAGGCAGAGGAGACAGCTGTCTTGAATTGGGATCGTGATAGTGGGGGGTGCATTAAAGAACTAGAGGAAAGTTGTATGTTTCATTGGTGCTATATTGCACCATGACTGGCTCGTCTCCTCCCCAAGACCCTTCTGTAAGGGGATGTCCAGTTGCCTACAGATGGACTTTGGGTCTTCACAATAATATATTTTGTTCTTTGATGCCTGATACCTAATCCTATTGCACTTCATGATCACAGAGGCTGGTGTGCTTCTTCCATGTGGGTTTTGTTGCTTCTCAGCTAGATGGCCGCTTCAAATCTTTAAGATCCCAGATGCTATATCTTTTGGTAGCTGGGCACCATCAACCTTCTTCACCACATTTGCTTATGCAACCATTTTGTCTTCAGCGATTGTGTCGGGAAGGTGAGCATCATGGAATGCCAGTTTAATAGAACAAAGTGTTCTTGCATTGAGGGAGTATTTGAGTATTTGAGTGTCCATCTGCTACCTTAATACTAAACCTATAAATATACATACATAAATCTATTTTGCCATCATCATATATATATTTACATATGGACGTGCCTGTATTTAGACTCTATAAATGCCTTTCGCCTCCTAGTTGTTTCCTCTATTTCTTTTTACTTTCCTCTTGTCCCACTTTCATGTTCAGCCTTCATTTGAGTTTCAATAATTCCTCTCAGTTACATTCCCATTGATCAAGCCCTACCAGGCCTCCTACACCCTCACCACTGAATTTAGATCACTTGTTGTTTCCTTGTCCCTGGGTTTGTTAACACCCACTTCCTTTCCTCCCCCTCTCCCTCTCCTATGTCTACTCCCCGTCCCCCGGACTATTGGTCCTGTTGGTTTTCTCCTCCAGCTTGTTTATCTCATCTATCTTATCTATATAGACCTGCAGAGATAATAATATGCACAAAAAACAAGGTAGAGCAAAACAAAGCAACAAAACAACCAAAAAATTATGACAAAATAGCCTGTAAATAATTCAAGGTCTGTTTGGTTTGATATTTAGGAGTGTTTTTCTGGTCTAGTCTGACGGGGTGCCACGCCCTGGCCCCAAAGTCTATTTTTGGTATTCCCTGGGGACCTCATTGCTGTTCCTCTTGCTGTTCGGTTGCACACCCCTAGTGTTTCGCCTCAGTGTAGTAGGATCAGGTCAGGTGTAATTTCCACTCTGGGTCTCCAGTGTTGTCTCCAGTAGGGCTATGGGTCAGGGAGGGATGTCGTGTCTCGTATTGGGGCCGGCCCTATGGTCCTCGCTGTGCTTTGGCTATTCTGAGCAGGATTATCGTCCTCAGGGCTTGGTGAGCCAGATGATAGTTTTTTAATGCACAGATATTTTATATTTTAATGAAATCCAACTAACTTTTCTTTTTGTGTGGCTCAAGCTTTTTTGGTGTCATGGAATAAGTAACATGCTTTAATGCAGTATTATCCAAATGATCCTAATTAAAAATATTTAATGGGTTTTTAATTATAAAACTGTAGTCCTTTGCCCCACTTCTTGAAATGTTTTTGTACAGTTTTAGTGCTGTGACAATACTGGCTTTAAAAGAGTTGTTTCTTTTTATCTTTTCTGAGAGTTTGTATAAAATTATGTTTCTTCTTTAAATGTTTGATAGAATTCACAAATGAAGCTATCTAGACCTGGAGATTTCTTTGTAAGAGTATTTTTTATAGTAACTTTTAAAATATAGAGGTATTCATATTTTCTAATTCATCCTATAGAGGAGGAAAAGATAAAAAAGGAATTTATAATAGAATAAGTTTTAGTGAGGTTTCCAATGAATATGGTTCACATCATCAAATTTACTAGTTTAAAGCTATTCTATCTAATCTATTATTCTTTTGAGGTCTACACATGCTGAAATAATACTCCTCTATTTCTGCAAGGTCAGCAGTTCAAAACTACCAGCTGCTCCATGTAAGAAAGATGAGGCGTTCTGCTCCTGTAGTTAGTTTCAGAAGCAGAGAGGCAGTTCTACCTTGTCCAGGGTCACTCTAAGTAATCGACCTGATGGCAGTGAGTTTGGTTTGATTCTTTGGTATTTCATTTCTTCTGAGTAATTTGTGCCGTCTCCATCTATTAGTTAGGGCATGTGTTTATTAACTTTACTAATCTTTTCACAGTCAAGAAGAAGAAATATTTAGTCTTGTTGGCTGTTGTTTGTTTTCTGTATTGTTGCTTTCTTTTTAAAATAATTTTTGGGGGCTCATACGACTCATCACAATTCACATATACATCAATTGTGTAAAGCCTATCTGTATACTCATTGCCCTCATCATTCCCAAAACATTTGCTCTCCACTTAAGGCCCCGGCACCAGCTAACTTTTTCCCTTCCCTCCCCACTACCGCCTCCCTCATGAACCCTTGATAATTTATAAATTATGTTGTTATGTCTTACACTGTCATGTCTCCCCTCACCCACCCTTCCGTTGTCCATCCCCCAGGGAGGAGGTCACATGCAGATCCTTGTAACCAGTTCCCTTTCACGCCACCCTCCTGGTACTGCCATCCTCCTGGTACCGCCACTCTCACCACAGATCCTGAAGGGATCCATCCATCCTCGTATTGTTGACTTTTGCTGTACATTTATTGTTTCTTCTTTTTACTGTGGATTTTTCTGGTTTACACTTTGCTCCTTAAAGGGAAAACTACCCTTGTGTTCAGATATACTTTATGTAAAGCTGGATAACACAGGAAGTTAATTATTTGGCCAACTCTACCAATTTGGTCTTTTATTATTGTGAGAAGATTTATCTTCTCTGGACACTCAATATTGAAAGAAATCTCTCATACTTTTTTTTAAACAGATAGCTTGTTAGGAGAATCGGGAATACTTATTACCCAGGAAGTTGAGTACATATATGAATCTAAAGAAAGATTACAAAGATATAAAAAGCTTAGTACTCCTGGTCATTTTATTCAAAACCGGGTGTCTCTGTTTATGCTAAAGATGCTTGAATGTTAAGACCCCTCAGTTCCTGTTTTGAAGGCACTGTTGCAATTATCCGTGACTCATCCATCCACACTCAAGCTTTGGGGTTTATGTGAAGGTTTAAAAATGCTCTCAGCTAATATGAATGCTTTCACTGCCCTATTTAACTGCAGATGCTCTACCAATTGCATCACTACGACATTCCCAGGATGAAATCTTCCTCTAAATATTTACATTGGGTCATTTTTCTTCACCATATTATTTTTTTACATTTATCTTTGACCCATCACTTAGCCCTTTTGATATATCGAAAAATGTTTCTGCAGATACATTATTTTCTGTAAACTTACTCTTTAAGAGCTTTTCTTAAAGGCGTGACTGTACTACCAGGTAAACATTTTTTAATTTAAAAATTAGAGAATAAATGTATATTCCTAAATTTTCATCCTAAGTGGTTTAATGACACCTTCTGGCATCCAATTTTCAAAATCTGCCCAAGTCAAAATCTTCCTAGCTAAAGACACATATAACCAAGTGTATATTTGATGACAATAAATAACCAAGTGTATATTTGATAAAAAAACGAAGCTTACTTTACAACATTGGTAACAATGCCTTCTCAAATGAAATAATCTAGTAAAAAGAGCACCTAATATATTTCACATTTAGTGCAGTTAGTGTGGGGAGGAAAGGTCTTTTTATGTTAAGATGCCAAGTGGAAAGAAATTCCATTTCAACAGTTGTAAGATGACATCCTTCAATGGAATAAATGTGCCTCCATATGGATGACTTTTTCTTCCATCTATTTTTCTTTTAAAATCATTTTATTGGGGGCTCGTACAACTCTTATCACAATCCATACATCCATCCATTGTGTCAAGCACATTTGTGGCCATCATCATTCTCAAAACATTTCCTTTCTACTTGAGCCCTTGGCATCAGCTCCTCATTTTCCCCTCCCTCCCCGCCCCCCCTCCCTCAAGAACCCTTGATAATTTATAAATTATTTTGTCATGTCTTACACTGTCCGACGTCTCCCTTCACCCACTTTTCTGTTGTCCGTCCCCCAGGGAGGAGGTTATATAGAGATCGTTGTAATTGGTTCCCCCCTCCACCTCCCCCCTCCACCCTCCCGGTATAGCCGCTCTCAGCAGTGGTCCGGAGGGGTCATCTGTCCTCTTCCCTCTATGTTGCATTCGTTAGGACCCTAGTGAACAGTTTGAACAGCCCACCTCACGTTAGCAGCTTTCCTGTGCAAAGCATGTCTGTGTAAAACAATACAATTAAATACTTTCAACTACACACACGGATTTGTATCCTTGGATTTCATTAAAGATAGGTAACGTGGCAAATGTTACTCTCACAGGACATCAGACACTGATATGAATGGACCATTAAAAGAAAGATCACCTGAAAACCAGCACAGTCCTTCATTTGTTTATTGTATAAGTTTGGCAAACAGCACAAAATCCAGCAACATTTTAAACATGTAAAAAAGTCATATGCTAAACTGGTTTTTTTTTTTTTACATAATTAGAAACAATGAGTATACATTTAGGATTCTGCAAAGCTCGCAAAATAAGGATGCTTGGCTTTGGAACATATACCACAAACACACACGCACACGTGTACACACACATACAATATAATTTATCTTTACACAGACCACAGCCAGGCACTAGAAAGGAGGTGTGAATGATGGGGACAGAGAGACAGACACATTGCTGACCACACACATCTCGTACCCTGGAGTGCCACGTGCACAGAGCCAAGCAGAGTACATTCAGCCTCATCACTGAGGGTAACAAGTATTTGAGAAGAATTTAATTTTCATATGTGAGACAATCAATTAAAACCTTCTATATAGTTGTTTCTAGATCACAACAATGTATTCCAGTAGAGAGCTGAGAAGTCGTCTTTGTTGGCAGTATAAAATTTTTGGCCAGTATCAAAATTCTGGTAACACACAAATTGAAGGCATTTTCTAGTGTCTGCAAATGTTACAGGGGGCTTCAACGAATATGGGAGAAAATCTTAAATTTCATATTAAGTTTCAGCTGATCTCTGTCAAGCCGAACGGCTCAACTATAAGGCAAGAAAAATAACCTCTTATAACAGATAGGTGAATCTTATCCAAGAAAAGATAAGGAATTAGGTCTTAGGAGCAATGTCCCTGCATCGCAGATCCAAGACGGTTGGCATTGAAATGAACAGCTCAAAACTAGTGAGCATCCTGGCATTCAGTCCTTGGTTCAGAAGCCTGACAGACAATCTGTGGGTGTTTATTATCAAATTAACTTTTTGGAATCAGCACCAGTCCCCCAAACCTCAATTGCAATATTTAATGCTTATTACAATACATGTTTTTTATGTGTGTGCTATGTTCACACAACTACAATCAGTCAAAGACAGTTGAATGTACTCAACTTATAGTATGTTTGTGTGTACTTTGGGTAGCAACTTAAACTCCTTTTACTGACTTGTGCTTCTGCTTTGGGGCACTTTGATTGAAGAGAAATGCATTCCACAGGTTTACATCTTGCTAAAGCACTCCTTCGCATTGGTCCAAACTTGAATTCCCTAAAAACAAAAGGAACTTTAAAATGGGACCCTGGAAGGACGCTGAAAACCCACATACCCAGCAGCTTCCTGACGCGTGCGGCCTGGCGTTTTGAAAGAATTAGCAAGACGCCCAGTGGATGGTTTCTATTTGTAAACCACATACATTTTCTGGGGGTTTCTCTAAGTAACAAAACAAACCAGTTTCTAAGTCTAATAGTTAATTATAAATGAGTTAATAGAATATGAAACTAGTAACAAAAATTTTTTAATAAACAATAATTATGCAATAAATTATAACATCCTTCTCTCAGTGGCTCTTTGGCCAAAAGCTACAGATGGCCTGACATGCCTGACAAAAACCCACGTGTTAAGATTCAACAGTCAAACTGAAGAAGGTGGTACAAAAAGGGTTCTTCTGGTCTTGCTTTCAGTAAACAAGACACACGTTCTCTAAGGACTGCACATCTGTAGAAGAACTTCAATACTCAAGCACCAAAGTGGGTCAATATTTACTGAGCCCATAGACCAGGGGTCCTCAAACCTTTTAAAGAGGGGGTCAGTTCACTGTCAATCAGACCCGTTGGAAGGCTGGCCTATAGTTAAAAAAAAAAAACAAACGATGAACAAATTCCTATGCACACTGCACATATCTTATTTTGACGGGGCAAAAACACCCGGCGGGCCAGATAAATGTCCTCGGCGGGCCGCATGTGGCCATAGTTTGAGGACTCCTGCCACAGAGAGTAGGAACCAATTTGAGAAGCCTTAGTACTTTCCACTTGCTGTCAGAAGAAAGAGAAAACAAACATCCCTGAAAACGTCTCAGAGCGGCTGGAAAGCGGTTTCTAATGGAGTTTATTTAGCCTGCTGCCAGAATCCGACAGAAGCCATGCCGCCACGGTGAGATGCCCATGAAGAAACATACGACACAGGAGTACATACAATGCCATCCTGTTTGTGTGGGGAAGAAAACGTGTAGTTAATGTCTAAATGTAAATGTGTACACTCCAAAAAAGCCTGGGCGGATACACATAAAGTTGTGACAGTGATGAACTGTCAAAAGGGATTTGGGGGAGGAGGTGGGGCGTTTTCCTTAATGTATACTTCTGAATTATCTGAAATGTTTGCAATAACATAATAGTAGCATGTGTGTTACTTTAAAAACAGTAATTATTTTTTTAATCCATAGAGATACAGAAGTGTAAAAACCAATTATTTTCTCCAAGCATCAGGAGAAACTAAGCGGCTGGATTCAACAAATTAGACAATTCACTTTCAAAAAGGTTGACATTCATCCCCCCAAAAAACCCCAAATAATGATGTCCATTTGCTTTTTAAATGCCACCACCAATACTTTGATGACATATTTTTGCTTTATTGCTGTCAATTAGTCATGAATATTCAGCTAAGACCTTGAATAGCTGGTGTTAAAACAAAGCATGAGCTATTCTGAAAGTTAATACACCAAGCAATAGAGAAAGCATTTATCTTGGAAAAACTAATCTGGGCTCCCGACACTTGATTTCAGGTTTCTACAGCACAGAGCACTGCAGATTTGAAAAGAGAACCATCAGTCCAGTCAGGGGTGCCTACAGGACTGCGAGACTGCGTTTCAAATGCCTTCACCCACCCCATCCCGAACAACAGGCTTTGGGGAGTCAGTAGGAAAGTCCCACACTTTACTTTGCACAAGGAGGTGGCGGGAGCCCACAAAGAGCTCACTAATGAGTCTCTGATGGGCACCCCACCATTCCGCAGCCTTTGTCACCTGAGCTCTCCGACCAGCCGCAGTGAAACACAGTGGGTCTGACTGCAAGGCACCCCAGCAGCAGGCAAGAAGTGGGGAGTCCACAGGAGACAGCCAGAGACACACAAACCCCGAGCCTTTTGAATTTCCAGATTTACCTGGCAGGACTTTAACCTCTCTTTTCAGTAAAGGTGCTGTTCCATAGGCCACTGGGGGTTAGTAGGGACTTGGTGGCAGCACGTGTGGTTCTGGCCTAAGTGGCCCGAAAGAAACCTCAAAATGAATGATCTTAGGCTTGGACTTAAGTGTACCTACACCGAGAGAAGCTGTAGCCAGGGAGGGAGCGGCCTTGGGTTCTCAAAACAGCGTTGTTCTGTGCTGTTAAGGGTGGAGCTGCCAGTGAAGAGGTTTGGGAAAGGGATGGCTGCACCTGAACAGAGTGTTGGCGAGAGTCAGGTACAAAAGGTATGTATGAGTTTACACGAATGTGTTTTTCCCCTTAAGTAGTCTTCATAAGTAGAGGAATTCTTACTATGAAATTTATGAGGAAATGTGTGTTTGGTTGCTTGAAAAACTGTGAAGTGCTAAACAAATGCACAGCCCTGGGGCCACCTGGAATCACACAGGCAGACAGAGTCTGGGCTATGAAAAAGAGGCCAACACAGACACAGCCTGTTTTCTTACTTAAAACGCACTTTAAAAAGATTTCGGCCATAGTCAAAGCACTTATTTTGGGAAACATAACCTTCAAGTTTCACATTTCTCATTTTGAGTATTAACTATGTGAAAGATTTACCATAGCAACGAACCATATCCTAACACGCATCCCAAAATAGTGATTATACGATCCCTTCAGGACCAGTGGTGAGAGTGGCAATACCGGGAGGGTAGAGGGAAGGTGGGGTAGAAAATGTGAACCGATATAACCTCCTCCCTGCGGGGTGTACAACAGAAAAGTGGGTGAAGGGAGACTTGGGACAGTGTAAGACATGACAAAATAATAATAATTCATAAATTAGCAAGGGTTCATGAGGAAGGGGTGGTGGGGAGGGAAGGGCAAAAGTGAGGAGCTGATGCCAAGGGCTCAAGTAGAAAGCAACTATTTTGAAAATGATGAGGGCAACAAATGTACAAATGTGCTTGTCACAATAGATGTATGTATGGATTGTGATAAGAGTTGTACGAGCCCCCAGTAAAAATGATTAAATTTTTTTAAAAAGAAAGAAAAATCCAATAGGGAAAGAAAATCGTGCTGTGCTCCTTCCCAAGCACACCTGTCACTATTAGAAACACAGGTACACTACACTGGTGGGTGTCGGAGGTTATGAGCTGGGGCGCCTACCTGTCAGGTCAGCAATTCAAAACCATCAGCAGCTCCATGGGGGAGATGAAATGTTCTACTCCTGTGAAGAGTTACTGTCTCCAAAACCCACAAAGGCAGTTAGTTCTGTAGGTTCGCTATGAGTTGGAATCAAGTTGATGCCAGTATTAGAAATGCTGTGTTACTGTCCTGTCCAAGGTAATATTGTTGTTATGTATTTTCAAAAACAGGTTATCAATGGAGCACACACACTTGGAAACTGAGATGAGTAGAGACTCCGTAACTGACATTCTAGTTGTAACATTTAAATTAAGTAGAGAAATTGGTTTACATTCAAGAAGGGGAGAAGGATGGGCTTTAAAGATGAAGCTGACGGGGTCCTTTGTCCAAATATGAGAATCTGGGTTCAGAGCAATCTGCCAGCACTTCTGAGCGCTTTCACTGACCTTTTTGCACATGCTGATCTGCATGACCGCATAGCTGATGAGGGCCTCCTTCAGATCATGGTTCTTTTGTTCTTTGAAGCGCTCAATATCGGCCCAAGCATTCTTCACAAATTCTCTGAAATAAGAGATAGTCATTATTATCCGTATTTAAACGAGACCCAATAGGACAGGACAGAACAGCTCCTAGGAGTTTGCAAGACTGTACACGCTTAAACCCAATGATTAACCTAATGCCAAAGAAACAAAGCCTCCTGCTTACGCAAGATAGTTCTTTTTCCCTCTTCCTCAGAATCAGAGCGTGGAAAAGAGACCGTCTACTATAGGTTGGTAATTTTGATTTCTGCTGCAAGGATGCTACATTTAAATTATTCCTCGAAGGCAGCTGTTGGTTGCTCCTTGAAGCAGCTCGCAAACCCTACAGATGCCGCCTCAAGTGCCTTCGTGGGGCCGCAGGAAGCATCTAACCTTCCAACAATATGGATGATGCATCACAATCACCATGGACCTATTTTAAATGGCAACTAGAGTTTTAAAAATTCTGACAAGCATTTATTTTTGCACCTCTATAAAATTTTACTGATTGATTGCGTGCCAGTATTTCTGAAAATGAACAAAACCGGCTCAAATACTAACAATACACACTTGGTCTGTTCACCAACTGACAGTGGAAAACAACACATAGTGAACCAAGCCAGTGACATCAGATCTTTGAGGCTTAAGTTTCTAGAACCATTTGCTGAAGCCGGCCCGATGAAAGGGGTTGGGCTAAAAAAAAAACGATGAAAAGGACATGGCCTGCCTTTGAAGAGCTCCTAATCCAGCGAGGGAGACTGTCACAAAGCACAATTAACTACCGACCTCCTCGTGGACTGAGCACCAGGGAAGCCTGACAAGCTCAGAGGGCTCATGAGCTGGCCCTCAAGAATGACCAGGCTTGTTTAATGAGCAAGGAAACAGGGCAGATGAAATGTGCAACGGAGAGAAATCATGCAAAGTACAGGAAAATGTTATCACGGAGCAGAAACTCTTCCTGCCCTAAAACAACTTGTTCATGATTTAGGGACCTCTGTTCGGAATACAATCCGCATATTTTAGAAGGCAGGTTAGATGCAGGGATGCCAATGAAGCTGGAGATTATAAAAAAATCAAAAACAAAAACAGCCACCATGTGGCCTGTAGGTCCAATTCTGTTAAACTGCTTGCTATTTTTACCTGCCTTCCAAATTTTTTGACTTCAGCTGTTGTTCTCCTTCACTTATCTGTTCTTCTAGCACCTTTATTCTGGCTTCTCTTTGCTCTGGAGTTTCTTGACCAAAGAGCTTGGTAGTCATTCCCTTCAACGAGAATGTTCTCACAGTCTAAAACGGAAACAGACAACACTTGACATCTCCTCCTTCGTTCATGAAGGCAGAGTACCAAAAGCCTTTAAGCAAGGGACTCCTAATACGATTGCTAAAAATGAAGCAGGGGGGCAGAGTTGAAAGGGGAGACAATTCTACGTGACCTTCTTACTCTTTTATAATGGTGACGCTATTTGTTCAATCCTATATATATATATATATATATATATATATCAATACAACAAGCAACTATGGCAATTAACCAAAACTCGGAAGTATATTAACCACGTGTACAAAGGGGCAGTGAAACTTGAGCACGTATTACCATTACTTCAACATTTCCCCCCTCGCGGGAGTTCGTTGGGGAAAATACTTTTTTTCTCTTCACATGTAGGAGTAGAGAACAAGGCTCCTGAAATATGCCTGGGAAGGTTAAGTTTTAGAATTAGTTAGGAACCAATTTAGACATGTTTCATGGTCACAGGTCTGTGTGGAGATATAGCTAAGAGTTTTCACAGGCAGAGCCAGTGGGTAACCTACGCAAGCACTTTCTGAATGACAGCACTTAAAATTTCTTGTGACCAAATATACACTTTCCATTTCATCTATTATTACTGTATGACTCAGTGATGATATTAATTATGCACCATGCTCTGCAACCATTACCACTAGTCATTTCCAAAACCTTGTCCCCCAATAACTTAGTACCCACTCCTTAAGTATAACAGTAACTCCCTTTTTCACCTCCACAGCAGTGTCTGTGGACCAAACCAGGTTCCTTCCATTCTGTGGGTTCTGTTCCCATTCATCAGGCATCGTCCCCCTCCCACTTCCTTGGTTTCTCATCTTTGTTCTTGGGTAACTAATTATTAACTGTTTGGTCTCATACAGTTGATTGTTTAAGAGAGCATATCACCCAAAGATGACATTGTTTATAAGCCAATTTCTTATTTGACTGAAAGGCAACCTCCAGGAGTACCGTCAAGCCCCAGCTGGAAGGGAATCTTAGGGTGATAGTTTCTGGGGGTTCCACTGTTCTATCAGTCCAGTAGGTCTGCCCTTTTGGAGGGGTGTGAATTTTATCCTACATTGCTCTTCCATTCTATCCACAGACCTTCCTGCTATTGTGTCCCTGGCTGCAGAGGTGGGCAGTGGTTGCTGGACACTCTAGTTCTTTTGGTCTCAATGTTAAAAGAAAGCGGGGGGCCGGGGGCAGTGATCACTCCTGTGGAGCAGCTGGTGTTTTCTCTCTGGGGCTCTGGTTCCTTATCTCTTTATTGCTCCAGATAAGCAGAAATCAGCAGTGGTGCCTTAGACAGTCGCTCACAAGTTTTTAAATGCCCAGCTGAACATGGTGAGCTGTTAGGCCAATTGACTGAGTTGTCCCACGAGGCTCCGCCCGAAGGCACTCTTTAATCCCAAAGTGCCGGGTGAACACGTGCTGCACTGGCACTGCTTTCTTACGTCGGAGGTGTGCTCACTAGGACAGCAAATTTTTCCCAAAGGAAGAGCTGGACAACACAAGACTGATTATAAGAAGATCTAAATCACACACAGGGGGATTTAGTGGCCTTTTCTTCCCATGGGCTCCCTGTAAATCAGCATTACAAAAGCCAGCACACCAAAAAAGCTCGGTAGGAAGGTGCACAGGTCTAGCTGGCAAAGGTTTGTCAAAGTAAACGTTGCCTCCTCTAAAGCTCCTGGTCAGTTAAGCCCAATTGCATTATTGCAATCCCAACGAACAACTTGGACTGAGACGGAAATCACATGGGATTCATGACGCCAAGCAATGCTGGCAACATTTCTTACAATACAGCAGCGGGTCTCGACCTGTGGGTCACGACCCTTTTGGGAGTCGAACGACTCTTTCACAGGGGTTGCCCGATTCCTAATAGTAGCAAAATGACAGTTATGAAGTAGCAACGAAAATAATTTCATGGTTGGGGGGTCACCACAACATGAGGAACTGTATGAGGAAGGTTGAGAAGCGCAGCTCCTACAGGCTGTTCCCAGCTTATGGTCGGAGGGAGCCAGCTCTTTCAGTGTATCTGTGAGTTGGAGCAGGTACACTGGGTTCTCAGTTAGTCTTACTTTAGTGCAGGAAAGTCTGGACACCTTTTCGACGACTGAAAAGCTGCACAGGCAGCAGGTGCTGGGCTGTGGTGAAGCACAGTTTGTGAGTGGAGGTAGGTTCAATGGTTTCAAAACGAGGGTAAATAGATGTCCGGAACATGAGCGGGCCAAGAGTCCCCAGAATTCATGGTGTAACCCGGGACTTGCCTGGGTAGTCTACGGCTGTGGTGCCAGGGTCACAACCCACTCACAAATCCTTTCCCTTTAAAAGCTGTAGGCAATCCAGCTGCAGCTCATTCCCCATGAAAGGTTGCTGTAATAATACCAGAGACCTGGGGACCAGATGGAAAACCACTCACCCCAGTAGCCAGCTCCTCACATTGCTGCTTCTTGGAAGCCAAGTCCTGAGCAGCCATCTCCAAGTCGTACTGCATGAGTTCATGCTTCCTGCACACAGCCCTGGGGATGGGAAGATGCACTGTCATTTAAGGAGTTAGCTTCTCTTTAAAAATATATTTGAAAGGGGGAGAGGAGACCATCCACTTTACACTTTAAATAAAAACACTGTTTTCTAGATATCTGTAACATTAAATATATGACATTATCACATATGTAAAATAAACGTATCTCACAGGAACTAATGCTGTAATCTCAGTGCTAAGTATTTGTTGAGGACTAAGGTCCCAAACTCTTTTCCGTTACTTGGAAATGTCTATTCATTTTTATTATGTCATTGATGCTCACTGTAAAACAATATTCTAATTCAGGAATACACACACACACACACACACACACACACACACTTCAGAGTGCTTTCTCTCGCCTAATCCCACTTTCTAAACATAGTCTTAGTTACAGATGGTGTATCCGTCCAGATTTTAGGCATGTCCATAGACACATGTCCACACACCCGGAGTCTCACTTAATTATATACCATTATCAACACGCAATACTTTTAAAATGTTGTTCAAGAGCTGCACAAAATTCCACAGTGAAGAGCAACTCTCCTTTGCTTGGTGACTTTGGAAATACCTTGGCAAAGCTTCTTGCTACTCAGCGCTCAAGGGAGAAAGGCCAGCAGTTTGTCCAGATGTTTTACATCAGGGCTGAGGAGCTAAAGGAACACTTCCTCCGGTTTCCTAACAGAATTCTTACAGCACTTTCCAAAGTGCTAGGAACACTGACTAAGAATAGGTAGAACCCTTGAGAAGCAATATCTCCCAAGGAAACAGGTCGTTTGTAAAATTTTAGGCAGGAAAAAAATGCACTAACTTTTCCTTCAACAAATAGAATTATGTTGGGCTCTGTAGGAGCTAGGCAGAAAATGGAAGGCAAAGTCCCCGACATTGAATAAGACTACAATCTTATCGAGAAGGTAAGATGTATAAAGCAATTGCAGAATGGAATTGCAACATAAAGCCTTGCGACAGAGGGGACGACACACAGTCTGTCTGTATGTGCTTCGAGGCTTCACACTGTCCAGGGAAAAGGGAAAAAGCAGAGACAGAGGTGCCGGCTGAGGGACGCAGGTCTCTCCATGTAACCTTTCAAAGGGCAGCACTCTTCGTAAATTCCCACGCCTGCCTAACACACTCACCAGAGCAATACAGAGAGAGCCCCTGGACCACCTCCCCGAGAGAGGGGCTCCCTCCAAAGGAAAAGGTATTTCCCAGAAGCCTGAGCATGGAGAGCAGCCTCAGAGCAGGATCAGGAACTTGGCTCATACTTACCGCAGTGCTTCCGCATAAAAAAGATACTCTTTTAGCTGATCTGCATAATGTTCCTCATCTTCCAGAATGTCGTCAATCGAAGCAGCATACCTGGTTAAGAAAGCATTGCGTAACTGGTGCGACTTTCCCGGCACATGCAGTATTAAAGCGCCACCCAAAGTATGGCTCCGACAGTGAGTGACCCACTGGGAAAAGTGCACAGAAAGATTTACAGCAAAGCTCAACCGCCAGGAACACTGTAGTCAATTTTATCAAATCATTCTAGTCATCCTTGGTGGGGGGTGGGGGGGAAGAAAATGGACGTGTTAGGTCAAAGTATTATACTGGGATGTAGACTAAAACCATTATATTCTTTGTCTCTAAAACTAAATAAATAAAACCAATTTTTACAGCTTTAAAAAAAGTTTTAGAAATTGCTTGGAAATGAAAAAACAAACAAAATCAGGCCTCTTCACAGACAGCTGAAGAAAGCACTGTGAGGCTGTAACATTTATTTTTGGTTTTGTTTTTTTTCAAAGATATTAAAAAAGGGCAACAAAATCTATGGAAAGAACAGACGCCTAACAGAAGAATGTAACTGGTGCACAACTATTCCTGATAGCAAAGATTCATAGAAAAACCAAAAAGCTATAAGCAGAAAAGTAGGCCAAGTAGAGAATATATGAATGAAATGACTTGAGACTAATGTGCCATCCTTAGTCACCTGCGGATGACTCAGGAGAACCTCCTTTGTGCTAACCCTAACGGCTCCCTCTGTGCTCCCCAGGCTGCCTGCTGCAGTCACACCCAGCACCTATCTTAACACCGCGGGGAAGTTTCCTCAGATTGTTTGACTACTTCTTACTCTCCACTCTACTTCTGAACTGGCCTTAATTTTTTCCTTTCTTGGTATATTTTAATTGTAACTAAATATGTACAAATATAAAAGTACACTATTTAAAAATTCATTTTATTGGGGGCTCTTAAGCTCTTATCACAATCCATTAATCTATCCATTATATCAAGCACATTTGTACATATGTCGCCATCATCATTCTCAAAACATTTTCTTTCTACTTGAGCCATTGATATCAGCTCATTTTTCCCTCTCCCCCATCCTCCCTCCCTCATGAACCCTTGATAATTTATAATTTTTTTTCATGTCTTACACCAACCGCTGTCTCCTTTCACCCACTTTTCTGTTGCTTGCCACCCCTGGGAGGGGGTTATATGTCAATCATTACGATCAGCTCCCCCTTTCTCCCCCCACCTTCACCTCCTGGTATAGCTACTCTCATGATTGGTCCTGAGGGTTATCTGACCTGGAGTCCCTGTTGAGAGCTCTTGTCCGTACCAGTGTTCATGCTCTGATCTAGCTGGATTTGTAAGGTAGAATTGGGGTCATGATAGTGGGGTCGTGGGGGGAAGAAGCATTAAAGAACTAGAGGAAAATTTTATGTTTCTTCAGTGCTAGCCTGCACCCTGACTGGCTTGTCTCTTCCTTGTGACCTTTCTGTGAGGGGATTTCCAATTGTCTACAGATAAGCTTTGAGTCTCCACTCCGCCCTCCCCCTCATTCACATTGATATGATTTTTTTGTTCTGAGTCTTTGATGCCTGATACCTGATCCCATTGACACCTCATGATCACACAGGCTGGTGTGCTTCTTCCATGTGGGCTTTGTTGCTTCTGAGCTACTTGGCCACTTGTTTAACTTCAAGCCTTTAAGACCCCTGATGCTATATCTTTTGATAGCTGGGCAACATCATCTTTCTTCACCACATTTGCTTATTCACCCATTTTGTCTTCAGTGATCATGTTGGGAAGGTGAGCATCAAAGAATGCCAAGTTATTAGAACAAAGTGTTCTTGCACTGAGGGAGTACTTGAGTAGAGGCCAAATATCTGCCTGCTACCTTGATACTTAACATATAAATAGTCATAGATCTATTTCCCTATCATGATATATTTACATATGTACATGCGTATGTTTAGACCTCTATAAATGTCCTTTGCCTCCTAGTTCTTTCCTCTATTTCCTTTTAAAAAACACAGTATTCTTGTGATTAGCAGTCTTCCACAAATGTAATACCAAAACAAACTTGGAAATTAAACAAACTAAATAGGCAAGTTATTAAGAGGCAACTCAATTACATTAATTGAATGCGACAATTGTCTTTTTTTATTTTTAAAAATGATTGCCTTAGCATTCTGTGATACTCACCTTCCCTACACAATTGCTGAAGACAAATGGGTGCATAATCAAATGTGGTGAAGAAAGCTGATGGTGCCGGCTATCAAAAGATAGAGCGCCTGGGGTCTTAATGGCATGAATATAAACAAGCGGCCATTTAGCAGAGAAGCAACAAGCCCACATGGAAGAAGCACACCAGCCTGTGTGACCATGATGTGTTGACAGGAACGGGGACAGGCATCAGAATACTCAAAACAAAAAAAAACACATTGTTGAAAACCAGGAGCCTCAGAGCAGAGACCCCAAACCCATCTGTAGACAATAGGACATCCCCTCTCAGAAGGGTTACAAGGGATGAGTCAACCAGGGCTCAGTATAGCACTGGTAAATTACAATATTCCTTTGGTTCTTTGAGGCTTCCATACCGACCCACCTCCATCATGACCCCAGTCTTGCCTTTCAGTTCTGGTTAGACTGGAGCATGTGCACTGGGACAGATAAGAGCTCACAACACATGGAATCCAGGTCAGATAAACCCTTCGGTAACAGAAATGGGAGTAGTGATAACAGGAGGGGAGGGGAGGAAGGGGGAATCAGTCACAAAGACTGATGTTTAACCACCAGCACCACCACCACCCAGGGGGAGGAACACAGAAACATGGGTGAGCGAGACAGCGGACAGTGTTTGATATGAAAATAATAATGATTTATAATTGTGTTAGTCCGGGTAGACTAGAGAAACAAATCCATGGAGACTCAGGTGTGTATAAGAAAGACCTTTATATAAAGAGTAATTGTACATCAGGAAAACATCCCAGTCTACTCCAGATCAAGTCCACAAGTCCGACATTAGCCCACATGTCCGATACCAATCTATAAAACCCTCTTCAGACTCACAAAACACATGCAATGATGCCGAATGCAGGAAAATCAGAGACCAGTCTTGTGGATCCAGTGGTGGTGTAAACATTCAAGCACTGGCAGGGGTCTCCACGTGACTTCTCCAGCTACCAGGGCACAGGCTCTATCACAGGAGCTCCAGCGAGCACCTCCAAATGCGGTCATCAAGCTGCGACCTGATTGACAAACTAAACTCTGCCCCTTTACTCTTAATACTCAAATTGACAACAGATTATATAACTAGCACAATAATTTATGAAGGGTTCACAAGGGTGGGAGGGTTGGGGAGGAAGGAGAAAAAAGAGAAGTTGATATCAAGGGCTCAAATAGAAACTAATGTTTAGAAAATGATGATGGCCACATATGTACAAATATGCTTGATACAACTGATGTATGGATTGCTATAAGAGCTGTAAGAGCCCCCAGTAAAATGATTAATAAAAATTTTTTTAAGAAAAAAAGAGATTGCCTTAGGATCTGTTTGTTATAAGTTGGTTCTTGGAAACTGTATGTAGCTCTCCCTCTGAGTCTCTACTGAACTATGTCAGGAGTGCTATGTAGACATACATGCTTAAGGCCACCTGGCCTTCTCTAGAGGTCGGTGGACTGATTCCACATTAAATCCAACTAAGTCCTTTTTTCGTTGTATGCTAGCAGTTAAAGTGGCTATGACTCGGTCCCAGTGAAAGGCACTTAGGAGAATAGATGACTGAAATGACTCCATATTAATATGCTATCCTTATTAACCTGTGATATGCAGGTGACACAACTCTCCTTGGTGAGTACTTCTGAGCGTTTATCAGCAGCTTTCAACATAGATTTCATAAAAGCCATGCTTCCTGTGTTGGCCTTACATCTGATCACACTGTAAATTCTGTGAGGGCTTGGGTAGATCAGGCATAGCAGGCAGCCTTCTCTTAATGCCACCCTGATTCCTTAGCATGGGAATACAAGAAAATAAGTTTCCTCTCAAGCCATCTCAGTGAGACATCTAAATCAGACTTGAGTGGCTAAAACCTTTTATCACCGCATCTCCCCTCTGACACACTTTGGGCTTAAGCTGGTTTTTATGTTGTGTGTGTGGTGTTTTCCATCTGGGGGTTTATGTTGCAATTTGTCATTGTGGGTGGCCTTCTTGAATTGTTGCTATGTGTGTTTTTTTTTTGTTTTCTGGTGTATGAAAGCCCGGATCGATGAATCTATAGAAACAACAACTGGTGGATAGTGCGTAAGAGAAGCTGAAATCAAGAAGTTCCAGGAGAAGCATAGTGTATTGACACTGATTTTGGTAGCAATTGTACAGTATTGCCTGATGTGATTGAACTATAGATTGGATTAGCTCCTAATAAAATGGTTTGGAAATAAATCACTCTCTCTCTACACACACACACACACACACACACACACATACACACATAAATACATATTCATATACATGTTTTCTGCTGCCAGGGCTGCTTCATATAGACACGTAAACAAAGTTTACTGAAGTTGTGAAATAAATAAACTTAAGGATTTATAAAGGGCGTCAAATACATATTGTCATTGCAAATTTACATCTGTTAGAGGGCAAAACTTCTTCTATGTGTAGGTTAACCATTGATAAATATCTTGAGAATCAGTGTTGGCAAAAAAGAAACCCAACCCACGGCCGTGGAGCTGATTCTGATTCATAACGACGCATAGTTGGTGGGTTGAGTCGCCGACCCAGCAGGGAGCAGAGCAACCCTTACCCACAGCGCCGGACTGCCAATGGCTCATAAATCTCAGATGCTGCAAGAGTTAATGCTCAGGAAAAGAGAGAGAATGACCCCGCAGGGCTGGGCCAGTGGCTTGAAGACAGACAGCACAGACAAACAGGCACTTAAGACTTGGGTAGACAGGTACAAATGGCGCATTTCCAGATCTGTCTGGAGAATAATCTAACATTCCAATTAATGCACTGGATGGGATGAGTCTACATCCTTGCCAATACTGAAATGCAACGTCAACAGAATACAGAGAGACTTCCTAGGGTTACACAAATCACCTGAAAAAATAGCCAGTTAGTTTGAACAGGGCCTAATACAAAACAGTAATTACCGGTAGATTTGATAATGCCCCCAAGTGTAGGCTGGAAGCCTTCTAGGCTAAAAGCCAGAAGTTAACAGAGACATATGAGAGCCAGTATAAATAGCCCAGTATTGCTGCTGGGGCCCAAACAATCAACACTTAGGTATTGTCCGCAAGAGCGCATTTTAAAGCACAATAGCAGTTGCTGCTTTCACATTATACAAAACCATATGGTGCCCGGCTGGAACATAGCTAACGGAATTTCTGATCATCCGTCTGAAGAAATACAAGAGGGGGCGAGCTAGCAAAGTCATGGTGGAAAAAGGCCATGAGAGCGGACCGCGGATGTACCGCACATGACTCAATCTGCTTACTAAGCTCTGACTGCTAGCCAATCACTGTGGAAGCTTAGCCGAGCTGTCCGCCCCACTCAGGAGTTGGCATCTTTCAAACTCTATCTGTATCTCGTCCATTTATTTAAAAGTGGTCCCAGAGCCTTCTCCAGGATGTGTTCACAGTTGAGTCACCAACTAGAAAAACAAAGTCATACTGCACTAGGAACTATGACCCCTGCTTTACTGCTGTTTGAACTACGTGGCTTTGAGCCAATCCTTTTCTTTCTCAGACTTGCCCCAAAGTAAAGATTCTCTCTCAGAGACAGGCTGATGCTCACACGGCACAGAAGACGGCCAGGGGATTCATTCCTGCATCAGACAGCTGGTCAGACAGAGAGCTCTTGGAGACTGCTTCTCCCCACAGGAAATGTTCCCTTTCCTCTGAGGGCCTACGGGGTTTGTGGCACGCTCAGGCAATCATTTTCTGGTCCTTTGCACTTTTTAAACTTACCTTTTTCGCTCCCCAGTACTCATGGCTTTAGGGGTTTTTTTTGTTCCTTTGACCCATCTGGAAACAATTCCAGTTTGGCATCAAACATGGATCCAGCTTCTGCTTCATTTTCCAAAAAGGGAGCCAGAGGGAGACTTCAGAGAGCACTTGTGGTCATTAGTTAGCGAGCTATTATTTGTGTGTCCCTATGCACACAAAAAAGCAGGCACTCAATACGTGTTGATAGAACTCAATAGTGCTCACTGAGCCTCCATTTTAAAAGTATTTACCGCGGTAAGAATTACTCCCAGTGACACACACAGTCCTTGATTATAATGCTTAGTGTTGTGCACTACCCAAGCCCGGCCAAGCTGCAGAGTAAACATCGGCTCCCCAGGAAATCCCCTCCTCTCCTCTCCAGTCACAGCCCTCCCCGCCCCACTTCAGATTGCGATCACCAAGGATTAGCTCTGTCGGTTCCTAAACAACATCTGGGTGGAGGTGAACAAAATGGGTTCTTCTGCTTCTGGTTTCTTTTTGTTCAACATGTTTTCTGGATGCATCCTTGCTGCCGTGTCTACTGCACTGTCTGGCTGAGAAGCGTTCTGTTACATGAACAGCTGATGTATCCATTTTGATGGGCATTTTGGTTGTCTTCACAACAAAGCTGTGTTTGGCCATATACTTTCATTTCTCTTGGAAAAACACCACAGAGTCGAATGCTGATGTATGTTGACTTTAGAAGAAATTGCCAGTTCTTCCCAGTGGCTAATCCACTTACACTTCCTCTGTGGGGTAACGGTGATCGCTTCAGTTGACCCACATCCCACATCTTCATCAACATTTACTGCTCAAGTCATTTCCACGATAGCTACTCTGCCATCGGTGAAACCAGATCTTGGTATGGAAGTCTCGATTTCATGACGGATGGGTACCTTTCCATTGCTCGTTGGCCATTTGTATGCCTTCTCAAGCGATTGCTTTAGTTTGTTTGCTTTTTGCCTAACTTTTAATTTGGATTAAAAAAATCGTTTTACTATTCAGTGGTAGGGGTTCTCTATATGGATGTAAGTGTTGTGAGATAAATGGGAGGGTTTCAAAATTTTTGTGGGAAAATTCCATTATCTTTCCATTCCACGTTTCCATGAACTTTTTGAAGCCTCCCTGTATGCACTGGAAATGTGTGTGCCCAGTCTAGAAGTGTTATCTGAGAAGTGTCTTTTCATAAATAGAAGTGTTAAAATTTGAGAACGAACAATTTATCATTTTGTCTTTTAGATTTCCTATTATATTTTTGTGTCCTCTGCAATAGATGTTGGCTTACTTCAAGGTTACAACAGTCTCTATGTTTTCCACTAAAAACTGTAATTCTAATTTTCCACTTAGGTATATGATCCAACTTGAACAGTTTTCCAGAAGGTGAGGTTCCTTTTATCTTTTCCAGTATAGACACAAACATAACCCAGAACCATTTGTGGACATGAACTGCCCTATTTTTTATACAAGTAACGCACATATTGTGCATTTGCATGATAAAACTGACAGTGCACTTACAAAACTATCTCTCGGTGGATAGGGGACTGAGGGGAGACATGGTTGGCATGCCAAACCAATGTTGACTGCACACAGTTTGCATGTGAATATGGTATATAAGCATTGGTCCACTCCCTGACTCTATTCTATGCCACTGATCTATGCACCACTTTTTAAAATGTGTATGTATGTATAACATCACCTTTTTATCACTTTAAAACTGTAAATGTATGCATAATATATACATGCATTACAAAGTGATACATATATATAAATGCGGATAGAGAGAGACAGAAAGGCTTAAAGTGAGGCAGCCCTTCACCCCTGAGCCGCTCCCAGTTTGCTTGAACTATTCTGGTCTGCTGTATTTCCATGCACACTTTAGACAGAATCAGACTAACAATTTCTATTTTCAAATAAAGCTTTGCTTTTTGTGGTTGTTGCTTTTTGTTGTTGCAATTGTTCTGTTTTCTTTTGTTGCTTTGTTTTGCTGTCTTGTTTTGTGCATATTATTATCTCTGAATGTCTACATAGACATAGTTGGGATAAACAAGCTAGAGGAGAAAACAGTGGTACCGGCAGTTCTGGGGAGACATGAGACAGGGGAAGGCAGGGGAAAGGAAGTGGGTGTTAACAAACCAAGGGACAAGGGAACAACAAGTGATCCAAAATCAATGGTGAGGTGGGTGTAGGAGGCCTGGTAGGGCTTGAACAAGGGCAGTGTAACCAAGAGGAATTACTGAAACCCAAATGAAGGTTGAACATGAGAGTGGGACAATAGGACAGTAAAAGGAAATAGAGGAAAGAGCTAGGAGGTAAAGGGCATTACAGAGGTCTAAATACAGGCATGCACATATGTAAATATACTTATATATGACAATGAGGAAATAGACCTATGTACATATATTTACATATTTAGTATTATGGTAGCAGATAGACAATGGACCTCTACTCAAGTACTCCCTCAATGCAAGAACATTTTGTTCTATTAAACTGGCATTCCATGATGCTCACCTTCCCTACATGATCGCTGAAGATAAAGCAGGTACATAAGCAAATGTGAAGAAAGCTGATTGTGCCCGGCTATCAAAAGATATAGTGTCTAGGGTCCACGTAGTTGGGATTGGGGCTGGCCCTTCAGATCTCTCTATTGATTCCCTCTCTTAGCAGTTTTATCTGACTTTTAGAGTAGATGTCTTTTCTATCTTTCATTAATCTATAAGAATACTTTCGATGTTATTATAAATATTGTTTTTAAAGTTGTATTTCCCAAGTGTTCTTGCTAGTATGTAAGAACTACAATTTCTATATTGACATTTGAATCTTATAATTTAAAATTATATACAATAAAATATATACAATGCTAGCTCTAAGTTTTAGACTGAATAAAGTCTCTTTCTCCTAGCTTAATGAGCATTTATACTGCAAATGAGTGCAAATATTTGTCTAATTTTTTTAGGCTGGGGGGGGCTACAAGTATTAAAAAGTTGCCAATATTTTACTCCAAACTTCCTCCCAGGCTTTACATTACGTTCTCCAGGTACTTACACATCCATGTGGTGACCAGCACTCTGTAATCCATCACCCATTTCTTTTTCAATGGCACTCCACTCACTAGGAAGAAAAAGACAAAGCCCACAACATAATGAATTAGGAGATATGCAACATTAATAGAACCTTTGACACAAGTTGCTTCTAACCAATTTTTAAACAATGGTCAGTTTCTATATTTAGATTTTTCTCATATATCCTGCTTTCCTCTGAAGCTTAACTAAATCCATGTGAAGTTTGAAAAATGTTAGGTCAAGTGTTGATATTTACTACTATTTACTAAGTGCAAGTTAAACAGTGTCTGTTTATAGACTTCGTTCTTAGCTTGGGACGTACTTAAATCACCTGTGGGCAGTCCCCAGATGGCACAATGGACAACGAACTTGGCTGCAAACAGAAAGGTCAGGGATTCAGGTACACTCAGAAGTGGCTCAGAAGAAAGCCATGGAGATCTACTCCCCAAATCAGCCACTTTGAAAAGCTTGTAAGGCACAGTTCTTCTCTGAATCACATGGGGTCATCCAGAGGCAGAGCTTGAAAAGGTGGAACTTCTGGAAAACAAGGATATGGGCCCTGCTCCCCTTCTTGTTCCTCAGCCTCTCTGAGGACAGAGCTGAGGAGGGGGGTAATTGAAAGCTCACACACCTGACTATACACCACTGTTGTAACTGCTCAGGCAAAAATGGCTACGCAGACATCAGCACTGCTGTTGGCACCCTGCAGTCACCCAGTGTACACCAAGAGCAGGAAACACTGGGTCATCCTCACAGTCTTGAGACCAGTGTTGTCGATCCACCTCGTGTGGGGTCACTCTCACCGCCGTTCAGTTGATTCTGACTCAGAGCCTCCTTACAGGCAGGGCAGAGCCTTTGGGGAGTTTCCAAGTCTGTAAATCTTTACGGGAGGAGAAAGCCCTGCTGTTCTCCCATGGTTCCAAATGAGGACACATGAAAATTTAAATAATTTACAATGCTGCATGGAAAAGGCTTCTACAGCCTCAGATCATTTTGTTGCCATTGATGTGACACGGATCTCATAAAAGATCCTTTAATGGGTGTTATGTTCACTGATTTTAGTAAACCCAGAAAATACATCTATAATTTCCAAATCCCTGAGATAGCATTATTTGAAGTATCTTTTTCTAGTAGTTTTTTTTTATCTGCTTAACAAAGCTGAAATTATGGTGGTATGCAATTTTCTAAGTTTTTTTTCCTTTTTGAGAATTTTCCCGTGTTACTAAAACACTATAATTCTTTCTATACATTGTTCCAAATAGTAACTTATAATTTTGAAAGCCACTTTTCTGCCACACAGGGTGTTTCCCTTTTTTTCTATTTAAAAAATGTACAATAAACATCTTCAGTTGAAACACATCTTAAAAGAAAAAACTTAAAGTGGTATTATTTTAACTGTAGCTTGTATAAACTGTCCTTGAAATATCAGCTTATATGCTTATAGTCCTAGAACCACAAAAAAAACCCTCACGTGGTTTTAAAATATTCTCAAAGAAGCAAAACAAATACATAAGTCATATATGTAACAGTATTATCATGATTAAATGACAAAATAGATAAAACTTCCTGACAACGTTTTCCTCGTCACTCTCAAAATAGTAACAGCACAGCTAACAATTTAGTGCTCCCGTTTACAATAAAAAATATATATATCTCCAGAGCTATTATCTAAGGGTCACAGCCACATTGATATGCCTACCAGACATTTCTGCCTTTGTGTACCTGTCACTTGGAACTCAGCATGGTCCTCCATCCAGTACTCTCTGTTCATGTGTTCTCTGAGCATCTTATGTGCGAGCCTCTGAAGGCCAAACCAACCCAATTTAATTCCTTTGTATCTCAAACAAAAGTGAAATTTTAAGGAAGGCAGGACTTAAATGCCTACACCTTTATATCCACAATAAACTGTTTAGTGTTTAACAAACGGTGTGGCATTTATAGCTTGTAGGTTAAATGAAGGCCTGAACCAATGAATTAATAAATGTAAAGAGCACCTTCATCTCGCCCCAACCTGAATTTGATCTACGCTCATGTAGTTCTTGCTTTTTCTATGACGAGTTTCCTCCCTGGCTTTTAAAATATTGATGGTGCTCATTTCTTTCTTATTCTTTATTTGTATTTTTATATTATTGCCATTTTATCTTGGTTTTGCTTTTTATTGTTACTCCTCGGTTTCCCAGTTGGTGAAGCACAGGCGTAGATGCAGAGATATAAACTGATGCAATGGTGTAACAGGCAGAGGGGGAGGAGGGGAGGAGATACAGAGAGTGAGGGGATTTGGGGAGCAAACAAGGAATGTGGGAGGGGAGAGGGCGCACTGCAACAGATTGTGATCATGTATATACCACTCATTTTGTAGATCGCTTTTAAGCCATTGAACCACCGAGGTACGTGATCTGTGAAAACTTTATCAAGGAGACCACTGAAAAAGCTGTTGGTATAATGTGAATAACGTAGCCAATGTCACTGAACAATATGTATAGAAATTGTTAATGGGAACCTAATATGCATGTAAATTCACACCAAAACACAGTAAAGTATCTATCTTTAAAATGAGTTCTATGTGATCCGCCCTGGTGGCACTGTTAAACCAGCACTGGGTCGGTGGGAATGCTGCTCTGTGCAATGCACAGCTTCAGACACCTGCAGGGTCACGATGAGTCAGAAAGGGTTTGGCCGAGGGTGGACTGCATAGGCCGTGGCCAGCCCCTGGAACACAAGACAAAAGTGTCTCACCCCAAGGTACAGAGGAGTGCTTACATGTTGGGGTAGCAAAAGAATCATCCGAAAACTTGTTAGAAATTGAAGATCTCAGGATTCTTTCCGAACTTAATGAATCAGAATCTGTATCTTATGGTGCCCAGGCATTGTATGCCCATTAAAATCCAAGAAATACAAGTCAGACAAAAGATTCTAATCTAGGGTGTGAGGATATGTCTACAGTAGGGAAAAGATTATATTAATCAGTTTGTGAGGATAGTGGAAATCTTTACTATACAAGGAACCATTAAAAGGGAGAGGAACTCAGTACCAAATCTGACAGCAGGTAATTGCCATCTCACAGTACTTAATGTGAACAGACTAGATCAGCAAACTTCATCAACCATTTATACTGTCTGCTGCAAACTAGGGGGTGGGGGCAGGGAATCACAAACATCAAGTTTTTTATATAATTTCAGACTTCAGAAAAACAAAGTTCATTCCCCCTTCTTGGATTATTGTTCTCAGATGCCATCAAGTCAATTCCAACCAAGAGTCCCTAAGCACAACAGAACAAAACCAGACACTGCCCGGTCCTGTACCATCCTCACAATTGTTCCTACACTTGAGTCCATTGTTGCAGCCATTGTTATCAATCCATCTCCTTGAGGGACTTTCTTTTTTTCCCCTACCCCTCTACCAAGTGTGACGTCCTTCTCCAGGGACTGGTCTCTCCTGACAACATGTCCAAAGTACACGAGATAAAGTCTCCCCGGCGCTACCTTTAAGAAACACTCTAAGGCTTACTTCTCCCAAGGCCAGATGTGTTTGCTCTTTTGCACCCTAATTCAAATGCACGGGTCTACCTTATTGAATGTTGAAATCCCACATGCACATGAAGCAACTAAAAATAGCATGGCTATGGACAGATGCACCTTGGTGCTCAAAGTAATCGCCCTACTTTTCAACACTCTAAAGAGGTCTTGTGCAGATTTATCCAATGCAATTTATCTTTATCTCTTGACTACTGGTTCCATGAGCACTGATCATGAAGCCAAGTAACAGAAAATCCTTGATGTGTCCTAGTAGTCCAGCTGTGAGGATTTTGCTTTTTGGGTTTTTTTTAAAAAATCATTTTATTAGGGGCTCATACAACTCTTATCACAATCCATACATACATCAATTGTATAAAGCACATTTGTACATTCCTTACCCTCACCATTCTCAAAACATTTGCTGTCCACTTAAACCCCTGGCATCAGTTCCTCATTTCTCCCCTCCCTCCCCTCCCTCATGAACCCTTCATAATTTATAAATTATTATTCTTTTGTCATATCTTACACTGTCTGACATCCTCCATGGGGATATACACTTGGCTACAGATGGGCTTTGGGTCTCTATCCCGCACTCCCCCTCATTCGCAATGATATTTTTTGTTCATATAATGTCTGATACCTCATCCCTTCGACATCTCATGAATGCACAGGCTGGTATGCTTCTTCCATGTGGGCTTTGTTGCTTCTGAGCTAGACAGCTGCTTGTATAACTTCAAGCCTTTAAGACCCCAGATGCTATATCTTTTGACAGCCAGGCACCATCAGCTTTCTTCACCACATTTGCTTATGTACCCATTTTGTCTTCAGTGATCATATTGGAAAGTGAGCATCAAGGAATGCCAGTTTAATAGAACCAAGTATTGTTGCATTGAGGGAGTACTTGAGTAGAGGCCCAATGTCCATCAGCTACCTTAATACTAAACCTATACATATATGCACATAGATTTATTTCCACATCCTCATATAAAAATTTATTTACATACGTACAGGGCTGTATTTAGACCTCTGTAAATGCCCTTTGTCTACTAGCTCTTTCCTGTTTCCTTTTACTTTCCTCTTGTCCCACTATCATGCTCAGCCTTCATTTGGGTTACAGTAATTTCTCTCGGTTACATTACCCTTGGTCATGCCCTACTGGGCCTCCTACACCCTCACCACCAATTTGGATCACTTGTTGTTCCCTTGTCCCTGGATTTGTTACCAGCACTACCTTCCGCCCCCCCCCACCTCCCCCTCTCCCATGTCCCCCCAGAACTGTTGTTCCCGTTGCTTTCTCCTCCAGATTGTTCATTCATCCTATCTTACTTAGACAGACCTGCAGAGACAACATGCACAAAAACAAGACAGAGCAAAACCAAGAAACAAAATAAAGCAAAACAACAACAAGCCAATGACAAAACAAAACACGACAAGAAAGAAAAACTTGTAATTAGTTCAAGGCCACTTAGGTGTGTTTTCTGAGAAGGAGGTGCTTTCTCAAAGTAAATGAGACCATGGTCATGTGAATGGAGTAAAGCCTGTGGTAATGAAGCCTTTGGATCTTCATTTGCTGATGGGACACAACTCAAGGTGAGAAGAGCTGCAAAAATCTACTAGCAATCTGAACTTAGAATGCATGAAATATGAATCTAGGAAAACTGGAAGTCATTAAAAATGAAATGGAACACATAAAGAAAGATATCCTACCTATTAGCTGAAATGTATTGTTTGGGGCCATTTTGAATCAGAAAATCAAATGATTTACTAGGATGAGGCATGACACAATCAGGATATGACACTGCGTTCATTGTCAAAAAAAAACTTTTCCTATCAAAAGATACAGTGGCTGGGGTCTTAAAAGCTTGAAGATCAACAAGCAGCCATCTAGCTGAGAAGCAACAAAGCCCACATGGAAGAAGCACACCAGCCTGTGTGATCAAGAGGTGTCAATGGGATGAGGTATCAGGCATCAAAGAACAAAAAATCTTATCATTTTGAATGAAGGGAGTGCCGAGGGGGGATGTCATCTGTAGACAACTTGACAACCCCTTATAGAAGGGTCACAGGGAGAACACAAGCTGGTCAGGATACAGTATAGCAATGATGAAATATACAACTTTCCTCTAGTTCTTAAATGCTTCCTCACCGCCCCCCACCAACACACACTATCATAATTCCAATTCTAATTTACAAATCTGGCTAGACCAGAGGATGTACACTGGTACAGATAGGAATTGGAAACACAGGGAATCCAGGGCAGATTAACCTCTCAGGGCTAGTGATGAGAGTGGTGATATCGGGAGGGTGGAGGAAGGTGGGGTAGAAAGTGTGAACCTTATTACAAGGATCTACATATAACCCCCTCCTTGGGGGATGGGCAACAGAAAAGTGGGTGAAGGGAGATGTCAGACAGTGTAAGACACGACAGAATAATAATTTGTAAAGTACCAAGGGTTCATTGTGGAGGAAGGGGGGAAATGAGCTGATGATACCAAGGGCTCAAGTAGAAAATGTTTTGAGAATGATGATGGCAACTAATGTACAAATGTGCCTGACACAATGGATGTATGTATGGACTGTGATTAAGAGTTGTACGAATCCCCAGTAAAATGATTTTTTAAAAAAACGAGTTTTCAAGATCTATCTTGATGTACAATGCTATCGGGTATAGGTTATTTTTATCTGCCTTCAAGGAAATCAAATCAGTATAACTATTATTCAGATTTATGGACTAACCATGAACGCAAGAGATGAACAAATTGAAGAACTCTACCAATATCTTAGTTGGAAATTGATCAAACATACAGACAAGGTGCAATGATCCTTATTGGTGAACTGGAATGCAAAAGTTGGAAACAAAATGGAAAGAGAAGTAGTTGGAAAATAGGGTCCTGGTGATAGAAATGAAGTTGGAGATTGCATGACAGAATTTTATAAGACCAACTATTTGTTCATAGCAGATACCTTTTCCAATAACACAGATATTAACTATACCCATGGACTTCTACAAATCGAAAACACAGAAACCAAATGGACTACATCTGTGGGAAGAGGCACCGAAGAAGCTCAATATCAGCAGCTAAAACCAGGTCAGGGGCTGACTGTGGAACAGACCATCAGTTGCTCCTATGTAAGTTCAGGTTGAAGCTGAAGAAAATTAAAAGCAGGTTCATAAGAGCCTGGCGTCTATCCCACCTGGATTTTGAGAACATCTCAAGAACAGACGCTTTGAATGCATTGAACGTTAGTGGCAGAAGACCTCATGAGCTATAGGATATCAAGACCATCATTCATGAAGAAGTAAAAGGTAATTAAAAAGACAGGAAAGAAAGAAAAGCTCAAAGTAGATGTCACAAGAGACTCAAACTTGCTGATAGCCATAGAGTACCTAAGTCAAATGGAAGAAATGATGTCAAAGAACTGAACAGAAATCTTCAAAGGGCAGCTTAAGAAAACAAAGTAAAACAGTACAATGAAGTATGCAGTCTAGACTGAGACAACCCAAAGGAAAGAACACGCTCAGCAGCATATCTGAAACTGAAAGAATTCAAGAAAATATTCAAACTGCAATTATTTTAAAATCTTAAGGGCAGAATATTGAATGATGGAAAGACACACGGTCACTGTAACAAAAAGAACTAGTCAGCATTCCGTTTCAGAAGGGAGCATGTGAGCAAGAACCAATGGTACTGAAGGAAGAAGTTCAAGTGGCACTGAAAGCCATTAGCCAAAAATCAGACTCCAGGAATTGATGAAATACCAATTGGAAGGTTTTAACAAGCTGATGAAGCACTGGAAGCTCTCCATTGTCTGTGCCAGGGTATTTGAAAGTCAGATGGCCAAAACTGATTGGAAGACCGCCCTGTTTGTATCCACACCAAAGAAAAGTGACCCAACAGAATGCTCAGATTACTAGAACAGTATTACATCACATGAAAGTAAAATTTTGCTGAAGATCATCCAAGAACCGTTACAGCATGCTGGGGACATAGAACAAGGGATATCACTGCGGATGTCAGGTGGATCTTGGCTCAAAGCAGAGACTACCAGAAAGATGTTTACTTGTTTTGTTGGCTATGCCAAAGCATTAGACTGTGGATCTTAACAAACTATTGATAATCTCGAGAAGAAAGGGAATTCAAGAAGACTTCATTGTGCTCAGGTGGAATCTGTACATGGATCAAGAGGCAATTGTGAGAACAAAACAAGGAATATTGCATGGCTTAAAAATGGAAAAGGGGTATGTCAGGGTTGTACCCTCTTACCATAATTATTCAATTTGTGTGACGAGCAAACAATCAGAAAATGTGGATTATATGAAGAGTGCAGCATCAGGATTGCAGGAAGGGTTATTAACCTGTGATATGCAGATCACTGAACCCTCCTGAAGATAAGGAGGACTTGAAGCACTTGCTGATGACAATCAGAGACTGCAGCCTTCAGTAGGATTACAACTCAATGTAAACAAACCAAAATCCCCCCCTCCCTGAAGAATTCACTTCAGAGGACAGCACTGAAGCTGCAGCTCAGGGAGAGAGGTATGTCTGATCAGAGCACATGGGAGCAAATGAAGGGAGAGGAAGAGAGAGTGGAGCACATCCTGGCCCACCAAGCCTTGACAAGATTCCCACTCTGAGCAGCCAATGCACAGAGAAGACCACATGGCCAGCCCCACTATGAGACACGATATCCCTCGCTGACCCATAGCCCTACAGGAAATTGCATCTGATCTGATCCCACCACACTGAGGCAAAACACTAAGGGCATGGAACAGAACAGCAAGGGGAACAGAACAACGAAGTCCCCAGGGAATACCAAAAGTAGACTTTGGGGCCAGGGTTTGGTGCCCAACAGACTCCACTGGAAAACACTCCTAAAGGCCAACAAACAATCCTTGAACTACCTACAAGCTTTTCTTTTTTGTGTCATTGGCTTTTTGTTGGTTTTTTGTTTTATTTTGTTGCTTGGTTTTGCTCTGTCTTGTTTTTGTGCACGTTATTATGTCTGTAGGTCTGTCTAAATAAGATAGGCTGGATGAACAATCTGGAGGAGAAAACAATGGGACCGACAGTTCCGGGGGAGACAGAGGAGAGGGGGAGGCAGGGGAAAAGGAAGTGATGTTAACAAACCCAAGAACAGGGGAACAACAAGTGATCCATATCGTGGTGAGGAGGGTGTAGGAGGGCTGGTAGGGCGTGATCAAGGGTAATATAACCAAGAGGAATTACTGTAACCCTAATGAAGGCTGAGCATAATAGTGGGACAAGAGGAATGTAAAATAAGAGAGGAAAGAGTTGGGAGGCAAAGGGCATTTATAGAGGTCTAAATGAAGGCATGCACATATGTAAATAAATTTGTATGTGAGGATGGGGAAATAGATTTATGTGCATATGTTTATAGGTTTAGTATTAAATGGACATTGGGCTTCCATTCAAGTCCTCACTCAATGCAAGAATACTTTGTTCTATTCTAACAATGTTTCACTTCGGTGCACAGGTTTTCAGGAGCTACTTCCTCCAAATTGGCAGCCAAGTCTTTATTCATTATTTGTTCTTAGTCTGAAAGTGCCACTGAAACCAGCTCACTTTGGGTGACCCTGCTGCCAGTTGAAAATAGCAGTAACATAGCTTTCAGCACCACAGCCACACACAAGCCATCACCGTATGACAAACTGACAACTGGTGGATATTTTGGATTACGAACCCTGAACAATAAAACCCACGGGATCCCTGCCAGTCCTCCCATGCCCAGTTATGTATTTCACTATTTCCTAAGAGAAAAAAAAGGAAGAGACTTCATGAATGCCTGAGCATCTAGACTTAGTGTGTTGCAGTGTGCTGTTAAGTAAGTTCTGATTTATAGTGATGATCCTACAGGACAGAGAACTGTTCCCACAGGGCTTCCTAAGTTGTAAATCTTTATAGAAGCAAACCATTAAGACTATTTTGGTTAGCAGCTCAGTACTTTAAGCACTGGACCACCCCAGTTACTCGGATTTAGGACAGGAATGAAAAACAGTACAATAAAAATGAGATTGAGAGATAAATTTAAGACCTTTGAGTAGTGCAAACCATTGGTACTCAATGGCAAATATAAAGATTGGTGGTTCAAACCGACTTGGCACTACATAAGAAAGGCCTGGAGATCTCCCATCAAGATTACAGTCAGGAAGACTATGGAGCAGTTTTCCTTGACATGTGGAGTTGTCACGAGTTGGAATGACTCAACAGCATGGGGCAGAACTGAATCCAGTCATCCAACCCAACCCAGCGCTCCTCAGGGACAGACATGGGAAGGAGGGTCTCCAGTTTCAAGCAGCTATGTGGTAACAGGCTGGTTTATATGCTCTAAAGTGCCATGCTCAGAAAAGTTTGGAAATCATTGTGGAAATGGATTTCATGGCGGTGGGTTTTCGGGGAAGGAGATGACGGGTGGGGAGAGGTTCTCATTTAATCCCACAACTGAACAGGTTCATGGAAAATATAACTAAAAGATAATGGAACTTTTTAAGGAACTTTTCAAACAATCATTTTATTGGGGCTCATACAACTCTTATCACAATCCATACATGCGTCAACTGCGTAAAGCACACTTACACATTTGTTGCCCTCATCATTCTCAAAACATTTGCTTTCCACTTGGGCTCTTGGAATCAGCTCCTCGTTTTTCTTTTTTTTCCCCTTCCTCCCTGTTCCCCCTCCGAACTTTTCTTTTTAGTATTTTTACTGGGGGCTCTTACATCTCTTATCATAATACATACATTCCTCCAATGTGTCAAGTACATCTGCACATGTGCCGCCATCATTTTCAAAGCATTCTCTTCCTACTTGAGCCCGCTATCAGCTCCCCATTTCTTCCCCCTCCCTCCCCTGCCCTCACGAACCCTTAATAAGTTAAAGATTATTTTTTCCATATCTTACATCATCCTCCATCACCCCTCACCCCTTTTCCATTATTCATCCCTCTGGGAGGGGGTTCAAAGTTGATTCTTGTGATCAACTCCCCCTTTCTCCCCCGACTCTCCACTAATCCTCCTGGTATCACTACTCTCCTTGTTGACCCTGAGGGGTTTATCTATCTTGGATTCCCTGTGTTGCGGGCTCATATCTGTAGCGTGTGCATGATCTGGTCTAATCTGACTTGCAAAGTAGAATTGAGGTCACGATATTGGGGTGAAAGAAGCACGAAAGAGCTAAAGGAAATTTGTGTGTTTCACCAGTGCTATACTGCACACTGACTGGCTTATCCCTTCCCTGTCACCCCTCTGTGAGGGGATGTCCAATTGTCTACAGATGGGCATTAAGTCTCTACTCCATGACCCCCCCCCCCATTCACCTTGGGTATGGTTTTAGTCTGTATCTTAGATGCCTGATATTTGATCCCACTGACACCTCATGATCACACAGGCTAGTGTGCTTCTTTCATGTGGGCTTTGTTGCTTCTTAGCTATATGGCCGCTTGTTTATCTTCAAGCCTTTAAGACCCCGGACAGTTTATCTTTTGAAGGCCGGTCACCATCAGCTTTCTTCAGCACATTTGCTTATGAACACATTTTTGTCTTCAGCGATGTCGGGAAGGTGAGCATCACAGAATGCCGGATTGTTAGAACAAAGTGTTCTTGTGTTGAGAGAGTACTTGAGTTGAGGCCCAATGTCTATCTGCAACCTTAATTCTTAACATATAGATGAGTACATAGTTCTATTCCTCTCTCATTATATATTTACATATGTATATGCCTATATTTAGAACTCTATAAATGTCTTTTCCTGGTTCTTTCCTCTATTTCCTTTTTACTTCCCACTTGTCCCACCATCATGTCTGGCCTTCATTCAGGTTTAGTAATTCCTTGATGCTACATTGCCCTCGAGTGAGCCCTGCTACACATCCTACGACCTCCCTTCCATTGATTTTAGTTCATTTGTTGTTCCCTTGTTCCTAGGTTGGTCCCCGCAATTTCCTTTCTCCCATATCCCCCCTGGAACCATTGCTCATGTTCTTTTCATCTCCGAATTATTTATCCCTCAGTGAACTTTTTGAAGCCCCCTCATATAAAATCAAGGTTCTTTGATTGATCCAAAAGTCAGGCAGTTGGCCAGGGACAGAGCTGAGATGAGAAGCAGCTCTCAGCAGAGTGCACGACCTACTACCCTGATCCCGAGCTTCCTCCTGCTCGCTTCTCCTTTGATCGTGCCTTTCATTAAAAGGACCTTTTCCCTGACTCACCATGTGTCTGGCAAAATAATACTAATAAAACTAGCCAACCCTTTGTCTTTATGAGTTGAGATAGCCAGTCATGGCTACCACACCGAGTTGCGTGTCTCGGATTTGTACACACGCTCTTACACATGTGTTTGCTGAGACTCCCCTGAAAGGAACTATACCTCTGAATTTGGGACAGAGGGTTGCTTTCCTATGAGTTCTTAATTTAATGTGAATTTAAATGAGTATTTTAAAGTGTTCTATTAACAAAATACAATATTTTAGGCTATTAGCTCCTGTCAGCTGCCATGAGAGTCAAATGCAGTTTCTGGAACTAAAAGTATGAACTCTTCCCCCACATATTCTGTCTTTTGCAGAGTGAACGCCACATGGGTGGGTCCCCAGCTGAGGATGAATGTGGCGAAAACAGACATGCCACACAAGCCCGTGAGGAACGGCTGTGGCTGACCTAAAGCAAGCCAAGCGCAAGGTCGGAGAGGGCTACCAACGGCCTAGGAACCCTGGAGAGGCACAGAGCACACTATGTTCCACAAAGAGGAGGAGAACAAACATGAAAGCGGCATACAGCACAAACGTAGGACAAAAACCTTGCCTGTTTCTCTGAGGCTAAGGCTCGCTTGTGTCTTAGTTATGTAACTCCATGTCTCTTTCGTCTCTCCGCCCTACTTTTTATAGAAACTCAGAGCTCAGTTTCTTTTTCTTAGTCTGTTCCTCTCACTCCAACTTCCATTTTAGGAAATAATCCAAAATAAGTTACTTGAGAAAAATGTTAAAATAATTTAAATTAGGAAATAAAGTTTATTAAATCAGTTATTTCTTTCCTTCTCAAGTATAAATACACACATTAAGATCCCCATCCCCCCAAATTGTCTGGATTGCAACTTTTCCCATTATGGGTCAGTGGCATTCAAAGGATGAAAATACCCCCCACCTTTGGCATCGCCCACATCGGGATACTCCATCATAGGCACTGAAAGTTCTGCACTCTCTAGACACAGCACAATCTCTCTGAAGAACCGACGTTATCATCTGAGGTGGGGAGAACCCTTACGTACACTACCCACAGGTGCCGAGCTGATTCAGACTCACAGTGACCCTAGAGGACAGACAACCTCCCCTTACGATTTCCAAGACTGTACATCCCATGGTGCACTTGGTGGGCTTGAACTGCTGCCCTTGCAGTCAGTGACCCAGTTCTTAACCCACTGCAACACAAAAGCTATATACACATAAGGGGACTTTGAAAAGATCATGGAAAAATATAATTAAAAGATAATGGAATTTTTCCATGAACCTTTAAAAGCCGCCGTGTGTGTGTGTGCACTATAATATAAATAGTCATGAATAGTCTATGGAATAAAATACAAATGTTACCTAAACTGATAGAACTCAGGCTTTCAAGGAGATTTTGTACTTGCCACAGCTGCTTCTGGCCAATCTCCCATAGGGCAGAGAGTAAGGAGGGGAAACTAGGGAGTGTACAGGGCAAATGTAAGAATTCTCCACTGCGCTTTAGTATGAGACAGACTGCTCTCAGCACAGCAAAGAACATCTGACTTCACTCATAATTAGAAATGCAAATAAACCACCACAGAGGAGAGAGACCATTTTTCATCATGAAATGTGTTGAGCAAAGCTTCAAGGAAACAGGCAAGAAGGAGAGTTTAACACCTTCTGTACAGGGCAATTCAGAATTGATTCAATGCCAGTGAGTTTTCAGATCACAAGTATAAATGCAACCATCCTTAGGCCCAAGATTCTATCCTACATTGTCACTCATACATGTGTAAAATGACATGTCGTGGAGCACTTATTGCAGCACTGAACACACTGGCAAAATCACATAAACAATTATTGAGAGGAAACTGGTTAAATAATCCTACTCAATAAAACTCAAAACCATTACTATTGTTAGCAATTTATCTTGGAAAGCAGTCCTTGAGCAAGAAGACAATGCATACAACACGCTACTTGTTTTATGTTTAAAAAAATGTATTTGCATGTAAATGTGCCATTTTAAAGTGTTCCTTATGAGGCAGTGGGAGCCCTGGTGACATAGTGCTTGTGCTGGGCTGCGATCCAAAAGTCCGGGGTTCAAATCCATGAGAGGCACCTCTGGAGAAAGACGGGGCTTTCTCCTCCCCTAAAGAGTTCCAAAGTCGGACACTCACGGGGCAGTTCTACCCTGTCTTGGAGCACTGAGTCGGCATCGACTCAGAGACAGTGAATTCTGGTTATCAGACACTGAGGAGTGTGAGGGGCTTTTCACTGTCTAAACTTTTCTTCATTTTGAATCTCAGGTCATATAAATATATTACCTATTCAAAAACAAAGTGAGGCACTTCTTAAAATTAATCAAAAGCATATACAACGGCACGTTAGCCAGGCTGTCCTCCTTATGAAGAGATCTGGAAATTAACTTTCCAAATGTGACCACTAGAATAACCTTCACAAATTATCAGATGACACAACAAAGAAAATCCCTAATTTTATGAGACAGAGGTTCCAGGGAAATGTCTCGGGCATCTGACCCAGAAAGGAGAGAAAAGCTCCTGATCCTCACTTTCTTCAGAGCAATTTTACTTTAATCTGCTCAAAGTTCTGGACTTCCTCCTCGCAGTTTTTACCTAAAAAGGGGAGGGGGGAGATGGGCTAAAAGGGGTGAGAGGTGGGGCGTCCTAAGGCTTAACATTTTAAAACTACTAGTCTGCATAATATTCTTCTAGAAATCAACCAGACATAGTAATTGTACAATGCTGCTTGATGTGATTAAACTATGGAAATGTTATGACAGCTGTAAGAGCTCCCAATAAAATGATTTTTAAATTAAAAAAAACAAAACGAACCATATATTTTTAAGAATGCTTGTTTTCATTCTTACTTACCTAAAGACTCGTCCATAATTCCCATGCACTTTATATACACCATAGAGCCGGTCTGCCACTCTCTGAAACAAATGTTGGACATAGTTGCTGTTAGGTCAGAAGTACGTGAAGGAGTCTGCTTTAAAAAGGAAAACAGTTTTATCCTCATTAAAAAAAACCAACCTATTTAGGACAATAAATTTGGAAAATACAGAAAAGAAAAATTTTAATTTCCCAAGGTCCCATTACTATAAAAAAGCAGAGCTATCGGTTAGTTTCATACTTTTTTTCCACACATAGCATCAGCCTCATGTTAATGTTAATAAATACTAGTATAAGTAATTACATAAAACCCACCAGGTAGTATATAAAATATACAGGCATTCTACTATTTGTGAATAAACCAAAACTTATTGCCACTGGGTCAATTCTGACACACAGCGCCCCCCGCCCCCCCATGGGTTTCTAAGACTAACTCTTGACAGAGACAGGAAGTCTCGTCTTTCTCCTTCGGAGCTCCATTTCCACTATCCTAAGTAATACTGCACTGACATATTTAAGCACGGATTTCCAAACCAGGAGAAAAGATATCAACATTTTTAATTCTACTGATATAAAATTTCATACATAATTGCTAAACCCATGCAATTTACTAAAAAAACAAAAAGCAAACATAACTTTCGATTGTGAATTAGGTGAAGGTTTATAAGGCAGATGATCAGTTTTACATCCAATAACTTGATACACTGTGTTTCATGTCACTGACTGCAATCCACTTCCTGTTCCCACCCCTCCTCCTTTCCTAACCCTTGGTCCTTGGTCAAGGCTGCTCTTTGGATTTTAAGTTTGATTATTTGAACACCAGACCAATGGGTGACTATAAACTTTTTTCTTCTTCTTTTTATTTCAATAAATCATTTTATTGGGGCTCTCACAACAATCCATACATCAATTGCATCAAGCACCCTAGCACATACTGTATATACACAAGTATAAGCCAACCCGAATGTCAGCAGAGGCACCTAACTTTACCACAAAATCTGCATTTAAAATGTGCTCAAAAAACTCGGCTTATCCACGAGTACATACAGTATGTCGCCACCATCATTTTCAAAACCTCCCGCCTGTATTTGAGCCCTTGGTACAGCTCCTCTCCTTTCCCTAACTTCCCCACCCTCCCACGCTCAAGGACCCCCGATAAACTATAAATTATTATTATTTTCACATCTTACACCGCCCGCTGTCTCCTTTTGCCACGTTACCTGGGGAGGGGGGTTATTTATACGTTGGTTATTGTAGTTGGTTCCCCGTTTCTCCCCTTTTCCCTCCATCCTCCCCCTACCCTCAGGGTGACTATACTCTTAATCTGCTTTATCAAAATGACTTCCTCTATTTAAAAAAAATACGTAAGATATGTTAACAGAATCATAATTCAAATCACGAAGATGAAATGGATACTACCTACTTACACAAATTTTTAAAAAACAAAGCAAATCAAAATCACTAATCAAAATAACGCCCCCACCCCTCATATAAAGCTAATGAGTCTAAGCCAGTACTTTTCCCAGATTCCTTCACTTTTAGAAACCAAACTCTTAAGTGGAATATTTTACATTCTACTTAAGATAAGAAGCACAGAAGAGAGGAAGTTCATAAAACAAGCACTTAAAACAAAAATGAGAAACGGTAAGTGTCAAGTACACGTTCACAAATTTAGTGGCATGGAAAAATTTAATGGCATGGTGGTTGCGCATTATGCTTCAAACCACAAAGTCAGCAGTTGGAAACCACCAGCCACACTGCAAGAGAAAGAAGAGGCTTTCTACTCCTGCGAGGTGTCACAGCCTTGGGCACCCACAGGGGCAGTTCTATCCTGTCCTATGGGGCTGCTCTGAGTCAGTATCGACTCCTTGGCAGTGAGAGGTATTAAACATTTACTTCTTCAAAGTGTATCCCCTACTGACAGCTGGTGTAAAAGGAACTTCAACCATCGTACTGAGAACTCTGGAAAATATTTGGGGCTGTAAGGCAAAAGACAGGCACAAATCCCGATGCCCCAGGAGGTGGGCAACCGCATGGAGGCTCCTCTATTCATGAAAGACAGCAAAGATTCTCGGAAGTTGCTGGGGACCAGAGATGGTACTGATGTCAATGCTTCAAAGATGGAAACAAATTGTTCCAGCCAATGAAAGCATGAAGTGGCTTGCAGTTAGATCATCAGACTGTGAAAATGAAAATGAAGCTAAGAAAAACTACAAACTCTAGACCAAAAATGATCATTTCTAGAGAAATGGAAAGGCACGCATGGCAGAGATACAAGAGAAATGACCTAGATAGAGGCAGGGGCTGTTGGGAATGAAGAGCAGGGAGAGGAAGCCATGCCGCAGTAGAGGCTGCTGGGCAACCTCGTTTCTGTTGACAAGTCTTTCTGTTTGAACACTGGCCAGGGGGCGACGGGCGGGTGGGGAACACGGATACACAGCAAACTCCACATCGGCAGAAGAAATGGGTCAGCATCGCCCACCGTCCTTTCCCAGATCTGAGTCACTGGGCTGTGCTCTGCACTTTAGTGGGAGTATGTGATGCAATGGTGCAGCGGACCGTGTCCCGTTACTGTTGCTGTCGTTAGGGGTCTTCACGTTGGTTCAGACTCACAGTGACCTCATGTACAACAGAACCAAACAGGACTCGGTCCTATGCCATCCTCACAATTGTTATGTTTGAGCCCATAGTTTTGTTAAAGACCTCCTAAGAAGAATTAGGAGCCCTAGTGGAATAGTGGTCATGAGTCGAGCTGTGATTCACAAGGTCAGCAATTCGAAACCACCAGCTACTTCAAGGGAGAAAGACAGGCCTTTCTACTGCTTTAAAGAGTTCGTCTCAGAAAATCAGAGGCAGTTCTACCCTGTCCTTTGGCAATTACGTTTTTGGGGGTTTTTTTCCTCCTTATCTTAGGATGGGGCTTTAGAGAAAGTGTTAAACCACTCTGAGCCTTTTCTCTCCTCTTTGGAGATGTGGAAACAACCTTCAGCGCCTGACTTTGTGAGGATGAAGTGAGGCAGTGTGAATGGCTCATGGCAACAAACAGGCCAGCACAGTGAACATGCACTCTCTTCTCCCTGACTCTACTCGAATTTACATCCTTTGTCAATAATCCATCTCTAGATAGTTAAAAACATAATTTCTAGAGATAGACAGGTTCTAGCACAGCTATTAGTGTGTCATCTTAGAAAAAATATTTAACTTCATTTGCCTGTTTCTTCTTCTGCAAAATGGGGACAGTAGCACTACCTACCTTCAAAAAGCTGCTGTGTGAATTTAGAAAGAAAATTATAGTATGCTTAAGCATCATCGCTGATAAGACATTGGTAAATAAATGTGAGATATATCAGTCTTGTTTTCCTTTAAAATAGAAGACACAAACAAACTCACTTCATTTGAGTCTCATAACTCTATGAGGAAGGCATCTATTCACCTAAAAAAGATGAGCTCAGAACCTACCACGTGAGAACCAGCCAGACATCATTCCCCGTTCCAGGAAAAAACACTGAAGGACCCAGGGAATGGCAGAGGCAATCCACAGCCGCCTGCGTCCACGGCCACTGCCCCATCTGCTGGTTCAAGGTTTTGACTTCTTACACATTTTACTCTTTGGTCCATTATAACTGATTTTCTACCCTCCACAGAATTCTCCTCCACAGGAACCAAAACCGAAGTCCCTGCCATCGAAGCAAAGGCGACCGTACAAAAGAAGACAGACAATCCCACTTTCTCATCCGAATCAGCACTCCCATGCCTTCTTTTCTTCATGTCAGAGCTCTTCCTGCAGGGCTTCCTGTGGGCTCCGCAGTGTTGGGAATGACTGTCCACTTGACTTCCCACGACTCTTCTGTTCCTGTCCATGACTACATGGACTTTCTCCCCATTTAAAAACAGTCTTAAAACTCAGCTAGTCAGAAACAAACAACTCCAAATTCATTGTGAGTCGATTCCAACTTATAGTGACCCTATAGGACAGGGTAGAACTGTCCCTGTGAGTTTTTGAGATTGTAACTCTTTCTGGGAGTAGAAAACCTCATCTTTCATCTTTGAAGGTGGTGGGTAGTTTCAAACTGCTGACCATGCACTTAGCAATTCAATGTGAACCACTATGCCACTAAAGCTCCTGCTAGTCAGAATATATCCTATATTTATTGGTATTTCTCCCATTTCTATAGTCAGAAGTTTAATTTGGCTCACAGATCAAGTCCCGCCTTTCCTTTGAAGAGCTCAAATACTCTCATGTAAATAAAGTTTTTGAGGCTTATTTCACAAAGTTTACCTTAAATATATATATTCAAAATTCTCTTGTTGGCTATTAAAAACTCTTTGATAAGGATTTTTAAAGGTTCTTGTCATGTATACAGTCATAGCTATTGCACATGCCTTTATTTCTCATAACCCAGTTTCAACATTAAAATATGGCCAATTTTGTTTAACATGAAACTCCCTGTATCACATGGCTGGCCCCACTATGAGACATGACGTCCCTCACTGACCCATAGGTCTACAGGGAACAACACCACAGACAGTGTGGGAATTGTGCCTGATCTGATCGCGCCACACCAAGGCAAAACACTAAGGGGGTGCAACAGAACAGCAAGGGAATGGAGCAGTGAGGTCCCCAGGGAATGAAGGTGGACGTTGAGGCCAGGGCTTGGTGCCCAACAGACTGGGCTGGAAAACACTCCTAAAGGCCAAAAAATAGTCATTGAACTAACCACAAGCTTTTCTTGTTGTGTTTTTTGTCATTGGGTTGTTGTTTTGTTGTATATTGTTGCTTGGTTTTGCTCTGTCTGGTTTTTGTGCATGTTATTATCTCTGTAGGTCTGTCTAAATAAGATAGGCTGGATGAACAATCTGGAGGAGCAAACAAAGGGACTGACAGCTCTGGGAGGACCTGGGAGCAGGGGAGGTGGGGGAAAGGTAGTGGTGTTAACAAACCCAGGGACAAGGAAACAATAAGTGATCCAAATCGGTAGTGAGGAGGATGTAGGAGGTCTGGTTGGGTGTGATCAAGGGTAATGTAACCAAGAGGAATTACTGAAACCCAAATGAAGGCTGAGGATGATAGTGGGACAAGAGGAAAGAGCTAGGAGGAAAAGGGCATTTATAGAGGTCTAAATAAAGGCAGGTACATATGCAAATATATTTATACATATGAGGATAGGGAAATAGATCTATGTGCATACATTTATATGTTTAGTATTATGGTAGCAGAAGGACATTGGGTTTCCATTCAAGTAGACCCTCAATGCAAGAATACTTTCTTCTACTAAATTGGCATTCTATGATGCCCACCTTCCCGACACAATCGCTGAAGACAAATGGGTGCATAAGCAAATGTGGTAAAGAAAGCTGATGGTGCCTGGCTATCAAAAGATATAGCATCTGGGGTCTTAAAGGCTTGAAGTTAAACAAGCAGCTATCTAGCTCAGAAGCAACAAAGCCCACATGGAAGAAGCACACTAGCCTGCATGATCACAAGGTGCTGAAGGGATCCGTTAACAGGCATCAAAGAACAAAAAAATCCTATCATTGTGTGCTCACCTCCCTGATACAATCGCTGAAGACAAATGGGTGCATAAGCAAATGTGGCGAAGAAAGCTGATGGTGTCCAGCTATCAAAAAATATAGTGTCTGGGGTCTTAAAGGTCTGGAGGTAAACAAACAGTCAGCTAGCTCAGAAGCAACAAAGCCCACATGGAAGAAGCACACCAGCCTGTGCGATCAAGACGTATCATCAGCACAAAAAATCATATCATTGTGAATGAGGGGGGCAGTGCAGAGTGGAAACCCAAAGCCCATTTGTAGGCCACAGGAGATCCCCTTGCAGAGGGGTCTCGGGGAGGAGACAAGCCAAGCCAAGCCAAGACAAGACAATGAAACATACAACTTTCCTCTAGTTCCTAAATGCTTCCTCCACGCCCCTCCCCACCCCACTATCATGCTCCCGATTCTATCTGACGAATCTGGCTTGACCAGAGGATGTACACTGGGACAGATAGGAACTGGAAACACAGGGAATCTAGGGCAGATGATCCCTTCAGGACCAGTGGTGAAAATGCTGATACCAGGAGGGTGGAGGGAGGGTGGGTTGGAGAGGGGAAACCTATTACAAGGATCTACATGTAACCTCTTCCCTGGGGGGCGGACAATAGAAAAGTGGGTGAAGGGAGACGCTGGACAGGGCAAGATATGACAAAATAATAATTTATAAATTATCAAGGGTTCATGAGGGAGGGGGGAACAGGGAGGGAGGGGGAAGCAGAGAGGGAGGGGAAAATGAAGAGCTGATGCCAGGGGCTTAGGTAGAGAGCAAATGTTTTAAGAATGATGAGGCAGTCAATGTACAAATGTGCTTTACACAGTTGATGTTATGTATGGATTGTGATAAGAGTTGCATGAGCCCTTAATAAAATGACAAAAAAAATTGTAAAACACTGCCTCCATCAATGGATAGGGGCATTCTTAACCTCTGGGCTACTTCAAAGGGCCAGAGTGGATGGCAAACAGGTCCAAGTCAACTGATTTACTCAGAAGCACTTTCCTCTGTGTTGATTACAGACAGACAATATTCAACTCACTACCATCAAGTTGATTCCGACTCACAGCAACCCTATAGGATAAGGTATAACTGCCCCCTGTGACTTTCAGGGACTAAACTCTTTACAGTAGAGCGCTTCATCTTTCTCCTGAGGAGCAGATAGTAGTTTCAAACTGCTGACCTTGTGGTTAGTAGCTCAACATGTAACCACTACACCACCAGGGCTCTTAAACAACACTGCAAAGTACAATTACTGTTCCTTGACTTCTAGTTTGTTTGTTGTTTTTTAATGATGGCAAATCACGACCTCCACAATTTTACACAGAATTCAAGAGCACAGACATAGTTTGGCCTAACATAAGCAAATTATTTTACAGACCTTAGCAAAAAACAAAACCAACCCTAAGGAATAAGAGTATTGTTACAGGGAGATACAAAAGCCTGCCCTTATCTATTGAATCACATCCTAATGTGGAAATGGCAGGACTTTTATTATCATTTTTTCCTTGAAATAGCAGGCTTTTTGACCAAGTATCAAAAGAAATATGCAAGGACTTCAGAAAGTTCTTAGAAAAATGGACTTAAAAGAAATCATGGAGTCTTTCCACAAATTTTCTGAAGCTACCCTCCTCTACTATTACAAACCACAAAGAAATAGGTGAAAGTGCTTCAAGTTGTTTGTGCCAGAAAAAAGTTTACGATTTCTACAAAGTTGGGATGAATACACAAATATGAATGTGAAAATCAGTTATTCCACATAATTCAAATCTATCACGTAAGAAAGTCATAGCTAAACAAGATGTCTTCTAAACGGAGTCAGGAAACTCCTGGGGGCCACTTACAGCTCGGACTCGAAGAAGATGGGAGATGACAGACTGCAGTTCATCACTGTAGTGTTTCAGTTCAGTGAACCTCCTGAAATAAGAAATAAGCCAAACATCATTTTCCTCATGAAAGCAAGCAGTCAAAAACCAAAAGACAAAACTGTTGTTCTGAGAATAATGAAATGGATTCTATTTAACCCTATGCTGGCCTTGAACGTTTATATTCCAATCCAAATTCAAAATTTTCTAGAGTAAAATAGCAATACTTTATATTTTAGAGCCACAAATAGATGTTACATATGTTAATATGTACTGTAGAGCTGAGATAGTGAAAAACTTGGTTGGTATTAAAAATACTTTGAAAAAATAGGGGGAAAAGTTTGATGTTAAAAACAATTTTATGGTATAGCCATAAACTCAGTTGATCTTTGTGCTAAACCTGGTCTCAGTGTCCCCCTGTAATGTCCTTTCCTGGTCTACCTAATGCCATTTGCCAGGAAGACCTCAACTTCTGCTGCCACTCGCAGCACAAAGTAGAAGCCATCTGCTAGAAACCATCGCCATGTCTACCTCCTGCTACTAAAACTAACAACTTTCCCACATCCACATGTATCCTTTCTCCCATCTCTCTGGGAGCCCTGGTGGCGTAGTGGTCAAGCATTGGGCTGCAATCCCAAAGGTCAGCAGTTCGAAACCGTCAGCAGCTCCACAGTCTTTTACTCCCATCAACAATTCGTCTCTGCAACTCACTGGGTTTTACACGGTGCTATCGGGTCGCGATGAGGCAGCACGGACTCAATGGCAGCGAGTCTGGTTTTGGTTTCAGTCTTCTAGAGTCCTTCCCAGCCAAAGCTCTAGAGCAGCGGTTCTCAACCTGTGGGTGGCGACCCCTGTGGGGGTCAAACAACCCTTTCACAAGGGTCACCTGATTCATAACAGTAGCAAAGTGACAGTTATGAAATAGCAACAAAAATAATTTTATGGTTGTGGGTCAAACACAACATGAGGAACTGTATGAAAGGGAGCTGGAAATGAACACAGCACAAGGAACAATGTAAAAAAGCTCAACTGTTACGTTGGTGAATAGCTTGCTTATGTGTTATTACAGAGGATAATGTGTGGATGTGTGGACGGTATAGAGATGCTACAATGTTAAGAATCTTGTGGAAATGACTTAAAGGCTAGTAAAAGTGCTTCACTGTTTTAAAGTTTGTATTTACAATCAAATAGAAATTACAGTCTTTGGGAATTTTTTTTAAAAAGGGCCATGTCATTAGGAAGGTAGAGAACCACAGCTCTAGAGTCTGTCTCAGCTGCACCGTGTGTCCCTATTGTCTAACATCCCTCTGTTGTTGTGAGTGGGTGCTGTTGAGTCGGCTCTGACCCCACGTACAACAGAACGAACCGCTGCTTGGGGCCGAGCCATCCGCACAACTGTTTTCATGTGTGAGCCCATCGCTACAGACACTCTCTGTAAGCTCCCCTTACCAGTTTATCACTTAAAGCAGATCGCTCCAAGATTAAAACACACACTCCCTGGGCAGTAGGCACCCTTTCACACTCACACCCTTAAAGGTACCTTACCATAGCAACAAACACTTCCTCTCTCCCCAATCACTGCTCAGTCCACTACTATTTAGCCTCTGCCGCCAGTCCTACAACAAGCCAGTCCAGTGAATTCTAACTGATGGCAACCCCGTATGTGCCAGAGAACTGTGATGCATACCGCGCTGTCAGAAGCCTTTTTATCGAGTCTCCTTTGCGTGAGCTTGGACCTCCAACCCTCTGCTTAGCAGCTAAGCATGTTAATAGCTTGCATCACCCAGGTCCCCCAGGCCATTAGGAAGAAACAGTTCCATAACCTTACCAATGCTCATGTAGCTGAAATTCAATGGCACGTTTCAGTCCTCATCTTACATGAGAATTGGTGAGGTTATTGGGACTATCCTTCCTTATGGCCTGGAGGCCCTGGGTGACAGCACGGTCGGCATCACAGGGATTCTAGGACACATAAATTCCTCAGGACCAATAATGAGAGCAGCAATACCAGGAGGGTAAGGGAAAGGTGGGGGGAGAAAGGGGGAACTGATCACAATGATCTACATATAACCTCCTCCCTCCCTGGGGGTGGACAACAGAAAAGTGGATGAAGGGAAACATCGGTCAGTTTAAGATATGAAAAAATAATAATGATCTGTAAATTATGAAGGGTTTGGGAGGGAGGGAGGGTGGGTGAAGGAGGGGGAAAAATGAGCTGATATTAAGGGTTCAAGTAGAAAGAAAATGTTTTGAGAATGATGATGGTGATAAATGTACAAATGTGCTTGACACAAAGGATGTATGTATGAATTGTGATAAGAGCTCTATGAGGCCCCAATATTATGATTTTTTAAAATTACCTAATAAATAAATAGTAATGGCTCTGTAATCCCATTATATATATAATTTGGAAACTGATTGTGGTAGCAATTGTACAACACTGCTTGACACACTTGAACTATGGAATGATATATGTATTAACTACCAATTAATAATAAATTCAAAGATAAATATATATCTATAATTCTTTTTTAAAGACCTTGGTCATCTTCCATTCCATTTACAAAGGTCTATCTCCAGCCCAGTAGCTCCAGATCTGTAACCTCGTATGTCAGTCCTACTTCCTCCATGCTGTGCTAATTTCCCTCTCGGCTGGAGTTACTGGAACAGTCTCATCCCTGGTCTCCTAGTCCATTCTCACCCCTCTCTAATCTACTGTCCACCCTGCTCGGCTGAAATGACCAACCACATTACTTCCCTGCAGGTTTCCCCTGCTGCAAAATGTCATCCAAATTCCCCAATGTGGGTGATAAATCTCTTCACAATTTTATTCATTCATTCATCGATCTACATATCCTGTTAGCTTTTCTGATTCTACTTTTCTCTTCTACTTACCCAAGCACTTTAGTGCAGTCATACACCAAAAGACCATGCTCTCATTTGTTCCAAGTCTTTAGATAGGTCTTTCATTTCCTCCCTTTTTCCTTTAACCCCCCCTCACCTCTTCAGCCTGCTAGCCCACTCATCTATGGGCTTCAGCTTCGATGCTACGTCCAAGACACTCACCACAACAACTCATGCACAGGAGAGAGGAAAGTCGCCCATAGCTTCTCTGCTGCTCTACACCCCGGTGTATTATGCGTTTACTTTTCCCTTTCCAGCTCCCCCCGACCCAGACTGAGATTTTATGGGAAAAGGCCTTCTCCCTTCTTCACCCAGTGAGTGAAATAAAAGAGAGAGCCAATACCGCATCTACTTAATAAATCTATTTAATAAATCATTCCACAAATAAGGAGAGGAATATACAAACACTGTAACTTAGCATTTGAGAAAATCTTCATTTCCCCCCAAATGTAAAAGGCTCATAAGGGAAAAGTGGTATGAAATATATATTACCCTTGGGCAATGGCAGTGCTACTACAATCCCCCTCCGGTCCCACTGTCCAAAGGCCCCATGTACGCATCCTCCATGCTTCAGCTGATTCCCCAGCTGCCTGCTGAGTGGTCCATATAAGATGCAGCTGATAAGGCCGAGGGCATCAAAGCTCAGATAGAATTCTTAATCTCTATCACTTTTATATTCTCAAGGCAATGTTTTTCAGCAAAGAAAAACAAATTCAAGGACAGAAGGGCATGTAAGAAGCCTAGCCACTTACCAGAGTACAAACTCACACCTGTTAACCCTTTTGCCGTTCTCGGTGGGAAGGCTGAATGTGGACTGCCTCATTCCAAAGGGATATAATGCTAATTTGTATGTAGTGTCAACCTTTGAGGAAGGGGAATAGCAAAGGACAGGTGGGCCAGGGAGTGGAACTTTCATGGCATACCTCTCCATAACTATCTATCTACCCATCTCTCTCTCTCTCTCTCAATCATACATTTGGTTACCCATGAGAACAGATTACCTAGTTTTAAAAAGATTAAACATTCAAATAAATTTGAAGAGGAAATGTATTACTTTAGGCAAGTGTAAACTATTTCTTCATGTAGAGTCGATCAGATTTTAACTACTAAAATTTTTCCTTCAGAAGTCAAGACAAGAATTTAAATATAAAGGGACAAATATAAACTCTGTCCTTGAGATCTTCTTAAGCTGGGACCCAAGAGGCAGAAATTCCACAAGATAAGACCTTCCGGAGAGTCTTGTTCTGATTCGCCAAGTACCTTTCTAATCTGGTTTCACAACTCTAAAGCTGACATGACTACAAAATTCTTAGTTGTCACATTTGGTTAGGAGAAAAATTCTAAGAATATAAACAGTAAGGCTCAGAACACTTCAGTGAACTCAGGGTTTCTTGAATTGAGATAAAGGATCCTATCCATGTGGGTCACCGAATGAGTGAGACACGCAATGGTTGCTGTATCTGATGAACAGAGAGGTCCAACCTCTCTCAAGAGCTAGGTGACAGCCTCCCAGCTGATCACTTCATCAGGAAGCAAGGGGAAAAGACTCGGGGGCATCTCTCGAAAAATCAGTTTTTGGAAAAATCAGAAGGCCTAAATGTGAAGCCTGAGCAGTCAATCAAGTTGAAGATGAGAATATGTACGCACTTAAGTACATCCAGTGTTCTAAAAGCAAGTCTTTTTAAATTCTTGGCCAAGTCAAGATCTAGTGGTGTCTGAAAATTAAGATGATGAAAGCTTCCTGTGGATGATTAGATGTTCTTAAAGTGAGATAAACGACTAAAAAGCCAATCAATAAAGCCAGATGGTTGTTAGTTTCCCTTGAAAGACAGCCCTGGCTAGGGAACTGGTGATAGGAAATTACTCTCCTAACTGTCTAGAACCCTTGTCTGGAGGTAAACCCAACCTGACCTCAGCCCCTCCGGACACTCTTCCTGTTACAGGATCCTAAGCTTCCCTTTAATCTCCATGTTCTGCAACTAGTTCCTCGGGAGCCATCTCCTTCCCTAAACCTGGACAGGGGCCTCTTCTAATCACATGGAATCAATTACTCAAGGCCCATCTTGAAAAGCACCTTCATCAGCTCTCTTTTAAACGCAGCTCTCCCATTTCAAATACCATGTCCCAAGGCACAACCAGAGTCTGGGATCTACCAGCTCTCTAAGTTGTCGTCTTTCATTCTTTTCATGTGGTTGCTACCAACCACACAGAGTGCCTGAAGGCACACATAGTCTGTTACAGGTGTTTTAACTAGTAAACCATTCCGTGGGATAAAGCCTTTGAAGGAAAGGAATTCAATTCATTCTAGTCTTCCAGTGACTTAGAAACAATAAATACATCTGCCCACTTTTCCCACCTTCTCTTCTCTCCCGGTCTCAGGTGCCTTGAACTAAAGAAAACTTAGTGATAAATGCTTTCTCCCTACCATTCCTTCCTGCTTCAAACTCACCCTCACAAAGGGCTATGACTTGACAGTTGGGAAGCACATCATCATCTTAAATTATATGACTGTGTGGCCTGGCTTACTTTTTTAAATAAGAAATTCATGACCTTATACATGACATCACTAAAAAAAATTTTTTTTAAGAAAAAAAGCCAGGGGCAGGGGAAGCGACGACAGCCACGGTAGAAATGGCTGGTTACTCTTGTCCATGTCTACAAGAAGCCGTGGGCTTCTAAAAATCAGCTTTTCACCCTTTGCTTTATTTGAATCAAGTCTTTAAGAAAGAAATAAAACCTTAAAGTAAATGCCTCTCTTTTTAAATGTTTTATTTATTCAGAATTTCGTTCATTAGTTTTCATTATTTCCCTGGACTGCAATTAATTGAGGAAGCCGAGTCATGAAATAAACACATCTGGTGCTAGAAACCATAGATTTCTAAACAATCTTGCCAAGATTTATATACTCTGTTCAAGTTTATCACTTAGACTTTTTATCTTAGTGGGTTCAACTATTTGCAGCAACATGAGCAACTCAGTGAACGGAGGAAAACCTTAGGCACATCATGTTTTAAAAATATGTGATCAATATGTGGTTATAACAAAGCAAAAAGCACTCACTGACAAGAGTGCCTAAGACCATGTAAACTGGCCCCCTAGTAGTGTAGTGGTTAAAGCACTTGGCTGTCAACTGAAAAGGTCCGTGGTTGGAACTCAGCAGTTGCTCCTAGGGAGAAAGACGTGACAGAGTAGAACTGCCCCTTACGGTCTCCCAAGCTGGACTATTTCTGGAGCCGTGTCCAGATCTTTCCTCCAGTGGTGGGTTCAAGCCACTGACCTTTAGTTAGTACTGTACCAAGGGCTTGACCACTGCACACAGGCTCCTGGATCTAAAGAACACGTCTTCAACAGAACTGTGCATGTCACTATCATACTGAGAAAACCTTCCTGGTTATTACCACCATTTCCTAACTTCCCAAACTACTAAACGATCACTTACATTGCCTATTCAACACATAAAATCAGAGCTGTTATTAATAATATGTTATGCTTGACCAAGTTGGGCATGATTGAGTAGCCACCAGATCATGCAAACTTGGTCTCTGCTAAGAACTTAAGCCTATGTGAAAATTAATGCTGAAAGACTAACTAGAGAAATTCTAACCCTTAGTCTCCCAAGATGGAAAAGCCTTACAGGCCCAAGTATATTTCGACCTCAAGAACTTGTTCAGCTAAATTCTTTCAGTCTCAGGTAAGGTCCAAATAATGGAATGCGGAAACCCCAAATCTTATGAAATACCTAAGTTTTATCCTCAGGAAAGTCATTTCCAAATAAACGGGCTTCCTTTAATATAGAAACACCAAAGAGTCATCAATGAAGTATTTTTCAACAGATAAATCTCCATGAAATGTATCGTGCATTTATCTATTGAGTTTTCTTCATATATAAAGTAGAAACTTTTATTTAAAATACTTATAATTGTCTTATTTTGAGTTTCATCCTTATTTGACGAGCAAGGTCCTATAATAAAAACTAATTTATATGAAATAAAAATTACCTTCTCATTTTTCTCATACCTCAACAGTAAATCATTCCTTAAACAATAAAAATCGATGTTTAGTTTTCTAAAACTTGTTACAACCTTAGACCCAATCAAGTCACCCAAATTCCAAAATCTGTTTTATTAGACTTTAAGAGAATTGTACTAAATGTGAATCACTAGTGAAAATATTTAGCAAATAAAGTGCATACATTCAGAAATGAAAAATGATAATAGATTGATAGGCATCATTCAAAAACAGCACTATAATTGTTATTAAAACAAAACCTTACTTGTCTGGGTTTTTCACTCTGAATGTTGCATTAAGCGCTTTTAACCTGGAGTCTGCCTGGAAAAAATAATTTGTTAACTTAATACAATTTCATTTCAGGGTAAGAAAATTAAAACAGTTTTATTTTTTTCCCTTTAGAATTAAGAGCTCAAGTACAATTTTTCTTCATATTATTTTATGTCACATACATAAAACATACCTTTAAAAAAGCAGCTTAGTATATTTTACTTTTGAAAACATTACCAAAAGGTGTTACAAATTAAACAGAATACATGTATTCAATGAAACCAAGTAAAACAACTGTCAACACCAGTACGCTAACTGGCACAGAACTCATCATTACTGTACTTCTGAAGAGGTTCTGTGAAAAATGCAGTTAACCTTTTCTCTAAACCATTGAAAAGCACTATTTCACAGAAACTTACATTTTTGTAAACCACACAATCCCCAACAACATAGTTTTTTTAAGTGCACTAAGCACAAACATGCATGTGCATGCTGTTTGCGTGGGAGCTTAGTTACAAAAAACACAGTAGAAAAAAATGACTGTTTTATAGCCTCTGCATTACTGATGGCAGTAATTTATTTTTAGGGGGGTAAGAAAAATCTTTTTTAAAAAATCAAGAATGTCTGTAGTACAGTAATACTAGTAATATTGTTCACTGACGTCAAACAAGGTGTTCTCATTTTTGTTTGCTGTTGTCAACGCCTGGTGACTTCAAATTATAGGATAGCTTTATAGTTGGCAGAAAATGCTCCAAGAAGATAAACTTATTATCTTTACTTTTTTCTAGATAATTGATCTCAAAGAAGGGAGAGACACTATCAAAAGATAAATAATTATCTCATTGAAATAAATTTATATAACACCCCAAATCCTAAATTATCATTTTAAAAAATACTAATACTTTTTCAGATCAGAGCACACGAATTAGAGAGCTCTTAAAGTTAGTTAAAAAACAGAAAATAAAAAAAGTTCAATTGGTGTAATTTGGTTTAAAAATTCCCAATCAGTTAGATAATTCTAAATCATTCCAATTTCTAACCCACAATTAAATGACTCCAAGTAATAAACCAATCAAAGAAGAGGGAAAAAGCAGTACTAGGGTGCCCAGATTATTTTGCAAATAAAAATGCATGCAACAAACACGGCACTACAGAGACTCAGAAGCTGCCCCTGCTTGATGCCTCAGAGATGTAAGAGGCTTCCTTTTCCTACATCTCCAGAAGCACAGTTTCACCAGTTCTTGGTCTGACCTACATCTCAAAGGACAAACAAGCTACATGTGAAAATCCAAATCAATAAAAAGCATCCATGAACGTGTGTTCCTGAAGTAAATGAAAACCACTAAACACCAAAGAAGCTCATACAAATGATATAAAAACCATAGCTAAAGAACAAAAAGCTTCCTTTGTATCTTTCCATAATCCTCATGCTCTTTAATACAATCCATTTACTTTGTATGTTTAATGTCATCAATTTGGCACAGAAGTCATATAATGTAGAAAATGTCACCATCCTCAAACTTGTGTCTATCAAGTTTTCCAACAGTTCAGGGATATCATCACGCTCAGTTTGTTCTCTCATTCCACAAGATTGAAAAAAACAGGGAAGCTGCCTAAAATGCCACCAAACCCAAGATTTCTCGACCTCCGAGAGACTAGGTGGATCAGTCCAAACCTACCCAGATGACTGCCCAATTTCTCAGATTCCTCATTAAAAATTCAACAAGGCCCCATAACCAACCCACCACTGTTTTAACCTACCCGGTTTAGTTTCCTTTAAAACAGCACAGTCTGAAATAATCTTATTTGTTTACTTGCTTCTTGGCAGTTTCCTCCCACTAGACCAGCCGAGGACATTTACTAGGCCCGCTGGGTGTTTTTGTTCCATTTGTTTTTTTACTTCAAAATAAGGTATGTGCAGTGTGCATAGGAATTGTTTATAGTTTGATTTTAAACTATAGTCCGGCCCTCCAACGGGTCTGAGGGACAGGGAACTGGCCCCGTTTAAAAAGTTTGAGGACCCCTGCACTAGACTATAAGTGACATAAAAAAGTACAATGTGGCAGTGTCCCCAGCATAAACCCTGATGTAGCAACACTTACCCCCAGTAACTCACAATGCCTGCACAAGTTAAATATGCTACAAGGAATGGCTGAATGAAGAAGTCACTCCAACTAGTCTATCAGTCCACCTGTCTATGCTAACGCCCACCGCACAACCTGCCTATGCTCTTCTTGCTCCTCCCCTCCCCTCCCTTGGCCCACCGCCTCTGGGTCTTTCCCTAGACACAATGTTCATTCTCTGATTATTTTCCTCCAAACTTAGAGGCTTTCTATTCCCATAAATAACAGTCAAAAAAAAAAAGTATAACAGTCTTGGAAACTCACAGGGACAGTTCTACCCTGTCCTGGAGGGTCGCTACAAGTCTGAGGGGACTGGGCAGCAGCAAATGAGAATAAGCCAGTATACAGCATGGCCGTCTCTAACATTCCAGTCACCTCAGTGTGTCCCGTAGGGTGCAGGTCTCAGCTCACCTGCCATCTCACAGCTATGACCACATGGCCAGTTTGTCCAGGGCAGACCTGGGCCACACCTGTTTTCCTGCTCTGATGATAAACAAGGCCCCTTTCCACATTCAAGAGTGCTCCCATTTGGACATCAATTTTAGGACCTTCCTCTAAGTGACCTTGAGAAATAATTTCTGCCAGTGTGCTCTTTAACAAAGACCAGATCTATTTCCTTAATCGCTGCTTTAAGACTTGTTTATTTAAATGCTGAATTGATGTCTCAACCACTAAACTAAGAGCTCCATAAGGACACGGGTTCTAGCTCTTTTATCACGGAACTCACAGCACCCAGAGACGCACCTCATACTCTGTAGGCATCCAACATCTGAACCACTGTGCGGAAATCTAGGAGCCCTGGAGGTGCTGTCAGGTAAACGTTAGGATACTAACCACAAGGCTGGAGGTTCAAACCCACCAGTAGCTCTGGGTGAGAAAGATGAAGCTATGGTACGGTCACTATGAGTGAATGGCAGAGGGGTTTTTGTAGGGGAGCTGGGTCCAATATTTAGATCAGCAGAGCCTACAGACCCACCCCCTGGCTTCCCTCCAAGCAACAGACAGGCTCCAGATTCTTTTGAGTCAACTTAAGTTCATGACTGAGCTAAGTACTGCAACAGCATGACTTAGCAGTTCAGTGGGTCACACACTGGGCTACTAACCTCAAGGTCAGAGGATAGAACCCATGAGCCACTCCACGGGACAAAGGAGGTTTTCCACCTGCTGAGTTGGAATTGAGTCAATGGCAGTGAGAACTAGTTTATATGTTCATTCCATACCAAACCAAAATCAGATGATGACCAGGACCAAAATGGAAGGTCCCAGTTACAAAAGGCAAAAAATCTAGGCAAAAAAGGGCTAGTCTTTCTGGTCTGGAAGAGACCAGAACTCCCTTTCCTTCCCTGTCCACCCCCTGCCCCCCACTGCACTAAGACCCCCTCTAACTTCTGACTTGAAACTGAAGTGACTCCTGGAGGACAGCATCTGCCAAAACATGAAGAGGACACGGTGGGAAGGGACAGGGACATTGGATGAATAGCAACAGGGACCTGTGGGGAGAAAGAGGAACCCATCACAAGGTTGGCTATAGAGCCCCCTCCCTGCCTGAAGGGGACGAATAACAGAAATGTGGGTGAAGGGACACAATGGGCAGTGTAGGATACAAAATAATAATAACAATGTATAATTGATCAAGGATTCATGAGGGTGCCAGGGTGAAGGAGGGAGGGGAATAAAGAGAAGCTTGTACCATAGTCATCTGTACGTGTCAGAGTAGCACTGTGCTCCACACAGGTCTTAATGGCTGGTTTTCACAAACAAATCACCAGCTTTTCCTCCTGGAGGGCAGTGAATTATTCAATGTGGCTTGGCTAGCCACACTCTCTAACTCCCCCCAAGCGACCTTTTCTTGCAAGGGTCTGGTAAGAAGGTGGAAGATACTGATGGGATTCATCTGTGAGTAACTCTGACCAGGATTCCCTGGAGTGACATCCTGCTGCGTATAAAATGAGCCCTCTGAGAAGCAAGAGGAGAGATCTCATTACCAGCAAGAGCCAGGAATGGAGAGCATCCTCCGGACCCCAGACCCCTGCACAGTGAACGTCCTGGGTCCAGAAGACAGCTACAACATCAGAGAAGCAGCAGCACAACCAGGGCCAGAGTGGTGGGCTTCTCAACACATGAAGCAAGTCAAGATGAGTGCTTGTGTGCAGGAAGCCTGCTTGTGGGCACTTAATCATGGCACTTAAAAGTGGCGTCTGGGCACTACCTAACATACTGTGTATAAGCCTAGTTTTCCAGCACATTTTAATGCAGTTTTGTGGGAAAATTAGGTGTCTCGGCTGATATTCGGGTCGGCTTACACTCGAGTATATACAATAATTGGAGAAGCTGGACTTCGTGACCCACAGAAGTGAAGCTGAGAGCCTTTAAGCTGAGGCTGATTGGAGCAGGGTGCCTCTGGCCACTTAATTCAGGGAGCTGGGTTTACTGACCCACTGAGCTGAAGCTGAATGTCTTTGGGTTGAAGGTTATAATTAAGTGGTATGCCCTTTGGGCCTTTATTAGCAGACTTGACAGAACTTTGTAACATGTCCTGATAGACAACTCAACCCTGAGCATTTCTCACTGGCATTACAACTCGTTAACTTCCTTCATACACCCTTTAATCATGAATTGTGTTTGTGAGTTCTGTGTAGCCTTGCAGTGGTTATGAGGATCTAGAGATCAATTATAAAACATTAATTCAATCAGCACACCGCCAATCTTTCACTTATAAGTCAAGCACGTTATCTGTTTACACCACCTAGGGACTCCACATAATCATCTTGCTGAATATAGTAACTACTCTAAAAGACAGATGAATATTCTTGGGGTTAGCCAAAGCTAATTTAAAAATCAAACAAACTCACTGCCATCTGGTCAATTCCAATGCATAGCAACCCTATAGGGCAGACTAGAACTGCCCCTGTGGGTTTCCAAGGCTGTAAATTTTCACAGGAGCAGAAAGCCTCATCTTTCTTCTACACCACAGCTTGTAGATTTAAACTGCTGACCTTGTGCAATGTGTAACCCCTTACGCCACCCAATTATAGCAGCCCGATGTGTAAGCCATTACACCACTGAAACTCCAGGACAAAGTTACAGAATAAATTCAGTGTGCATTTAAAAAAAGGTGATTTTTAAGGGAAATTAAAGTAAGCTGACATTTCAAATTTTTAGTATGGTAGATCCAAAAGTCAACGTCAAGTATTCTTCTAAAATGTAAATACTTGGTCTGATGCAGGGGAAAGCAAGGTTTGGGGTACACAGAGAACTTCCTCAGTCTGGGTGAGAGAGGAGCTTTGCAGCAGTGTCTGAGCAGGAGAGCGGCCAAGGGTCCATCAAAGACCAGACAGGTCTGTCTGTCTATGGGCAGGGCTAAGAAGAGGCACTCTCAGTCTAGAATTCAACAATTGCTCTAGACGATGAGAATATTTTCAGAAATAAAATTTTAGCAAGACTGTGGAAAATGGCACCAAAGGTCTGTTAGGGAATCTGCTTAGTTAGTTCCTTTACTGAAGATATAATGTCACCACCAGTGTCAGATGCTTGCCATGTGCTAAGCACTCTACTATCATTTCTGACCCTGGAGCCCTGGAGGCGTAGTGGTCACGTGTTATCCACATGGTCGGCAGTTCAAAGACACCTGCAGTTCCTCAGAAAGACTGGACACTCTACTCCCATAAACAGTTACAGTCTCAAAAACCCACAGAGGGTTGATATTAGTCAGCGTTGACTCCATAGCAATGCAAGAATTGTAATTTATTAACTTCCATGATAAGCCCCATAATCCTACTCCCTTCCATGCCATAGCTCCTGGGTTTCAGGTACTCCTCACAGTCTGGGGAGACCGGAGACAGGGTCAACTACTTCTGAAGTGGGCTGGCTGGATCACTCTTCAGTGAACCAGAGAAGGCAGCTCTGGCGTGACCCTTGCTCTGACTTCTTTGTGGGCCCGATCACAACCAGCTAAATCTTGTAGCATAATCACTGCCACTTAGAGACCTGCAGGGCTGGGACCCAACTTCACCCCCACACAGAAGTAGCCAGCGACCCTTGCCCCTCATGATTAAGGAAGAGTCACAACTCAAGGAGGGATTTGAAACCTACACTGATTAGGTTGAACTCACTTCTAATACCAAAAGGCTAACTCATTCCTCCCAAATGACCCTGCCCATAAATACACAGAACCCCAAGTATTCATAGAGCCAAGTCTCAGGGACTGGCCTCCTAGCTCAGTGCCTTGTAGTAATGCTCCATTCTCTTTTTCAAGGATCTTTACACATGTTAATGATACGGAATGAAACTTGGAAGGGTTCTAAGTTAGGTCTACACATGATTTCCACCTCTCTCATTCTATCTATGAACCTTGGCTAAGTCACTGTCTAGAGTTCTTCCCTTATAAAATGGGAATAACACGAACCTCAAAGGCAGTGAGGTCTTACTAAGCAGTTAAGCAGAGGTGAGATGAAGCATTAAAAAATACACAACAGTTGGAGTGTGTAGCACATGGCAAGCATTCAACCCTGATGATAATACTATTCTTCAGTAAAGGAACTAACCTAGCACATCAAATTCCCCACCCAAAAAATTTCCACAGTCTTGCTAAAAAATTTGTCTGAAATTATTCTCTGTCATCTTAGAGCAATAGTTGTCAAACTTAAAGGCTAAGAGGAATGAGTATGTGTGGAATGCACCCCATTATTATTAGGTGCCAAGTCGGCAGACTCCTAAGCAATCTTAAGAAATCAGAACTGCCACAATAATTCTAGTAATTGAGGTGCACCAAGCCCACTTATGACACGTTGAGAAACGCTGGATTACAGAATATACAATACAGTCAGCCTTTTTCTTGAGGTGACCACATAAACAACTAGTAGCGAACCAATCTGTTGGGCTGTAAAGCCCTAGGAGATTCACAGATACATGGGGCCCTGGGGCCCAGGCCAAGGGCCCACACTGCAGTGTCTGACTCTTCTTTGTAACCAAGCTCATCTGTCAATTTTCCTAACTGCCACAGTGCACTGCTTCCTATGGACTTCCTTTGAAATCTTTGTCTGATTCGAGCAGGTTGTAGGGGAGCCCTGGTGGCACAGTGTGTGATTCATTGGGCTGCTAACTGCAGAACAGGTATCTCAATCACCAGAGGGTCCCTGGAAGAAAGATGAGTCTTACTACTCCTGCCAAGATTTACTGTTTTGGGAAATCCATAAGGGCCATTTCACTCTGACCTACAGGGTCACCCTGAGCCAGAATCAACTTGATGGCTGTGTTTCGGTTGTTTCAGTATGCAGTAACTTAGGAACAGATAGCCCGGGTTGCATAAATGACTGTAACAAAATTATGTGGCGTCTGACTGTAGGACTAAAGTACTTCTACAAGCAGAGTAGTAATCCACGTTACATCCATTTCATCATCTCAGCAGCCAGTTTCATTTAAATCTCAGCTTTCCACTGTGATCGGATAAATACATGACGTCCAGGTAAGTTAACTATAACTACAAATATATGTATAAAACATATACGAGGAAAACTCACATACATATGTATGTATGTAGATGTGCACAAGCATGTGAGGTTGTCCCAGAGTCTCGTTTCCTTCATAGAAGCAGGGACACAGAGCAAAGTAGCAGCCACAACACAAAAAGGAAGAGAACGGCATGTAGCTTTCCCCAGACATTTTACTTCTAGTATACTTCACTAAACGCCGGTCTTTTAAAAGTATCCATACTGTGTTAGGTATACTTACATATTAGCACCTACACAAGAATTAAAGCACTCTACAAACAATATGTTCTCTATAGACTGAGAAAGTTGAGGGTTTCTCAAGGTCACAAACGTTCCAGCAAAAATGGGATTCAAGGACAAAAGATAAACAGTAGTTAAGTTTATGAAAATCACGCACAAACTGTGTTTATTTTAGTGTTATTAGCTCCCAACATATCATGATATATTTTTTAGAAAGCCGTATCAAAACAATGTAAATAATTTTCTAGTTTTGAGTTGTTTTCAAACCCATCTCTAAGTTAAAATTCCAGCATTCCCAGAGCATCATAAAATGATGGGAGTCCAATCAAGAAAAAAATTTCATTTTTATCTGCCAATAAAATATAAATGAGATTTTATAGATACTTGATTAAATTAACTGTGTAGAAAAATTAGGTGTCTAGTTTATTTTGTATAAATTTCAAATTGCTATATACCAATGTATAAATAGGAGGTGTTTGTTAAATTAAACACATTTTAGTTCTTGTTGACTATATCTACTGTTGGTACTTTACAATCTTGTGAATAGTTTATCGACTGGTAGGATATTTATCTATTCAGTGAAACAGAATATAGAAAACTTTGATTCTTGAAAGACAATCACAACGACATGAACTGGATCTTGGGAAATTTAAGACATTGCAGTGATGCAAACTACTGAAGAATTAGAAACTGGCAAAATTTGAAACCCAAGACAAAGAGTAAGTAAGATTCAGAAATTTGCAATAGCCAGTGACAAATCTCTTTCAGGAAAAGATGGAGGGCAGGGCAAAAGTGGCCATCTGTATTTATCTAAATTTAAAAACACACAAACGAAGTAAGGCACTATCACTGCTGTTGCTTCTTGTGTACTGCTTGCTGATTTCGACTCTGAACAAGCCCGTGTGACACAGAACTGCCTCACAGGGTTTTGTAAGCAGTAGTCATTATGGGAGTGGGTTGCCAGGGCGTTTCTCCCACAGATTGGCTGGATGGATTATAACTGCCAACCTTTCTGTTAGCAAACAAGCCACTATTAGTATCACTAACAGATACTACTTCAAAACAACTTCCATGCCCATTTAGGACTGGTCACCACATCCCAGTAGGCAGAACACGATGACAGCTAAGCCATGATTAAGTCTACTCTACGGTTGGAAAATCCAACCTGAATTTTTGAGCCGTGTCTGTCATATCTGACACAGAGTGAACCATTGTCAGGGGCAGGCAAAACAAGTGGCAATGCTGGGGACACTGGGGAGGGAAAAATGATGCAAAGTAGGATCACACTGTAGGGAAATCTATACCTTGTATCTAAGTTACTGTCTCCAGAAGTTCTTTCCCAATAGAAGTAAGTTCACACATTTGACTAGTCTTAGGCAGTAAATATCAAGTATCAAGTATCCAGGAAGCGTCTGGCATGCTTGCGAGTGTGAAGAACAATGACAAGTGATTTCATACAAACACCCTTACCTTTAGCTGAAACCCAGTTTCATTCACAGTCTCCTTCCAGTTTCCTTCCTAAAAAAAAAAAATCACAAGTTAGGATTTTAGAAATCATGATTATAAAACAAGCTCATGAGGCATATTACAAATTAAGTAAACTTTAAAAAATAAAGGTGTTTTTATAAAACAAAATAAATAAGACCTATCATTCTGTTATTTCAGGGAAGATGGGAGAAGGATTAAAGAGACTTCACTTCAAAGCTAACCTTAAAACCCCAAATTCCAAAAGAGCATCATTTATAGAACTGGACTTCAGAGAATAAGGCTTCCCTATCATTCAAGTGATGACAACAGATAACTTCTCTAGTGTCTTTAAATCTGAAAGTCTGCAAAAGAATGATGTATGTATCAGAGCCTAAATTGGGAGGTGCTGGTTGCAGAAGGCTATGGATGACAGCGGAAACCTAGGAAACATTTATGATCTACACAGGCAATAAGCCTCTGGTGATTTCCCTCTATCCACAACAGAGCGATGGGAAGACACTGGTTACCAAGCAGAGTGCACTGGAGAGATAGCTATAGGAGAACAAAATGATAAACCTGACTTAAACGATTAAAATCTTGTCAGCTGATCACCCCCTGATGCACACTGAGCCTGATCTGGTTTTCAACATTTTCTGTGTTTGTTTGTTTGTTTGTTTTTTATATTGGGGTTTATCTCAGCTGTATTTTGTCATTGGGGTGACCCTATTGAACTTTTGTTATATGTTTTTTGGCTTTTTGGCATATAAAACCCAGGGTTGATGAACCTACAGATACAGCAGGTAGAATTAGGGTTCATGGGGGAGAGAGAAGGAGAGGGCGGAGTAGAGAAGAGCTGACGTCAAGGAGTTCAAGAAGGAGAAAATGTTTTGAAACTGATTGTGGTAGCAATTGTACAATACTGTTTGAGGTGAATAAACTATGGAATACACTGTATTAGCTCCCAATAAAATGATTTTTTTAAAAGAATTATGTAGTTCACTAATTTTGAAAATTAAAAAAAGCAATGAAACATATATAAATTAAGAAAACAATGATGCCCTAGAAGGTCCTTAATAATAATAAGCATTCGAACAGTTTAGACGAAAATTAAGGTCGAACAAAATTTTTTTAAAGATTATGTGAATAAATGGAAAATACCTGTGTCAAAAACAAATAGAAGATCTTGTCTCGACACAGGATGGGGTGTGACGCAAGTCTCAGGAGGAAGTTTTCTAAACCGATGCGTCGTCTTTCCACAAAGTCTGGATCCATGTTGTCAGCAGACAGTTTATGCCACACAAACTCTGCCTAATTAGACACACACACAATCACTAAGAGCCATCTCAGAGATAAGTATTTCCTAATTACAGCCCTTCCCCTTCTTACCCTCTTCTCTGGTAGAGGTGGTACAACAACATGGGGATAGAACACTAACAGGTAGTTTCTCAACAACTCAAATTCACTGTAGCGCCTCCAAAGAGAGTCCGTCAGGGCACTCTGGCCATCACTATGTTCAACTGACCTGAAAGGAACAGAAGAACATTCACATTGTTGTTTCAAGAATACATACACATATACATCCACCCCACCCACTGACATGGTCAGTTCCGCCTACCCACGGCTCCACGTACTGAATGCTTACTAACGAGGCACTGGGGGAAGCACTTTGTGCATATTGTAGAATTTCATCCTTCCAGCAACCCTGTGCAGCAGAGGAGGAAGGGCAGCCCAGTATCTGCTCAGCCGAGACGCGCACATATCTGTGCATCGAGCACACAGGCCCATCTGATTAGAAACCCCACTCCTAATGAGTATCCTCTGTCAACAGAAAATCTATGTGGGCTCAAGAGAAATAAGAAGAACTCTACTTGATTAAATTATTTCCAGGCTCTAGGCATTTAAGGGCTGATAAGTATCCTACTTATAAAATAACCTATTCAAATAATGTATTTATCATAGTGAATTATCTCTATCATATGGGATAGTCAAGAATTCCATAAGATATGGAGAGTGAAAAGCATAAAGAAAAATAGGCAAAACAAACTTGATGATCCTAAAATGTTTTATTTTCCTACATTAAAAGATAGCACAATCAATGCCAAAATATAATACTCCTCAAGTTACGGCCCAAGGCCGCAAAGCATAGAGCTTTGGCCTAACAATGTAAATTCCTAGACCCTACTACAAAAAATTGTACTATAATAATTTCTCCAAGGAATTTCTCTCTCTTTTCTTTTAGGGGTGTATGACCACTTTAGGACTCCTCTTATTATTTATTTAAAATCATTTTATTGGAGGCTCTTACAGCTCTTATCACAATCTGTTGTGTCAAGCACTTTTGTACATGTTGCCGTCATCATTTTTTAAACATTTTCTACTTGAGCTCTTGGTATCAGCTCCTTATTTTCCCTCCCTCCCCCACCTTTAAGGAATTTCTTTTATTAAAATCTGAGAACCATTATTTTTTTTAATTTATTTATTTACTTATTTTTTTACATTTTATTAGGGGCTCATACAACTCTTATCACAATCCATACATATACATATACATACATCAATTGTATAAAGCACATCCGTACATTCTTTGCCCTAATCATTTTCTTACTTTTTTTTTAATCTTTTTATTGGGGCTCATAAGGCTCTTATCACAATCTGTGCATACATCAAATGAGCAAAGCACCCTTATACATTCGTTGCACTCGTCACTCTCATAATTCACCTTCCACTTGGGTTCCTGGAATCAGCTCGGTTTCCCTTTTTTTCTCCCATCCCCCTCCCTCCCCGATCCCACCCCTGGTCCCTTGATAGTTTATAAATAATTATTATATCTTATCTTACACTCCCCGGCGTCTCCCCTCACCCACCTTCCCCTTGACAATCTCCCAGAGAGGAGGTTACACATAGATCTCTGAGATCGGTTCTCCCTTTCTACATGCCCTTCCCTCCTGGTGTTGCCTCTCCCACTGCTGGTGTTGAAGGGTTCGTCTGTCCTAGATTCCCTGTGCCTCCAGATCCCCACTGCACCGCTGTACATCCTCTGGTACAACCAGGTCCGCAAGGTAAGGTAGGATTGGGGTCATGATGATTGGGAGGGGAGGAAGCGTTCAGGAACTAGAGGAAGGTTTTGAGTTTCATTGTTGTTACACTGAACCCTGTGTGGCCCATCTCCTCCTCACTACCCCTCTGGAAAGGGTGTTCAGCTCTCTACAGGTGGGCATTGGGTCCCCATCATGCACTCCCCCTCTTTCACGGTGATGTGATTCTCACCACCACCCCACCTTTGATGTTGGAGACCTGGTCTCCTCTGTCCTTCATGGTCACCTATGTTGGTGTGCTGCTTCCGTGTGGGCTCGGTTGCTTCTGGGCTAGATGGCCGCTTGTTTGCTTTCAAGCCTTTAAGTCCCCAGACGCTATATCTCTCAGTAGCCGGGCACCATCCGTGAGAACCATTATTTTAAGCCAAATTGTAATAAGATTGTGAAAGTCAACTCAATAATCCTTTTGTGTGACATATATTTACTGATGAGTCACTTAATATTTAATAAGAGTCCATCTCTATTACTCAAGTATGGTCACTTATTACTCCAAGTTTTAAATTAGATTGGACTAGGGAAGAATAGAACTTCAATCACACTGAATTTATGAGTGAACAATTACACACAAGTCCATATTATTCAAATCAAGGTCTGCTAATAATCAAAGTAAACAATAACTAATTTCATTCTTCAAGTGGGTGATAAAAATAGGTATGTATAAACACTAACATTTTCTAATTGTAGACTTAATAGTTTCCTTAGAAAGAGCACTAACACTAATTTCTGTAGTCATGTTTTTAAATGGCTAATTTAACTTCAAAAGGGGTAAAAAAACAAAACAAAACAAAAAAACACCTCTCATGTGACCATACATTTTTCAATCACATTCCAAATCTTTGTGACATATATTCAGGTGAATAAAAAAATATACCTTCTAGGGTTCCAGTTCATATATACACATGTTTATTCCATATAAAATGTGCCTTTTTAAACGTGTCTGCAATCAATGGAAGTTCTCAGTAATAAATCTCAGTCTCCCTGGCTGCCTTTGGTAAAAGGTCCAAGCCAAATAGCGGCTTCTAAGGGGATCAGCTGGGCCAGTTAAATTCAGTTCAGGACAGAAGAGTCAGCTGAGACAGTAGCTGGGCTTTGAGATTCCAAAGGAGTCACCTTGATCAATTTTCTCAAAAGACAGAGGATGAGCCCCTGAACCAACTGGGAAGAAGCTTTAAGAAAAGGGAAAACTCCACTGGTGAGAGAAAGGTCAGAAGAGGGGCGCCAGGAATTTCTTTCCCTCATGACAACACACCTGCTCAGTGTTCCTGGGTAGCAAGGACAATCCCATGACAATGAAACTGGGCAACCTCACCCCATACACTCTACAGCTCTGACACTGTCCCTTCGGACTTCTCTTAGCCCCCCAAACTCAAATAATTTTAAAAGAAACAAGACTGTGGTCAAAACAGCCATTTTGATGTGGTAATAAGTCAAAAAGTTCTTCAAGGAAGGGTGAAAGATGGTAACACCCCAGAAGTGTATAAACCTATACAGAAAATACGTCATGAGACAACAACTTCACATTTTGAGGTTTTTGTAGAATCAAAATTTCTATGATTTTGTTGCAATACTTTTGACTTAAGCGCATATACATGTATGTGTATGAACATATATATTTGTGTGCCCAAGATCTGATTTTAAAAACAACCATCTTCTCCCTCTTTTCTGAAATCCCTGTTTCCGACAAATATCTTCTTCTCCACCAGTAGACTTTTTCCGTTAGCGATGTCCTGGTATCCTTTTTCCAAAATCGCACAAGGACAGTTTCTAAATATCTAAGGTGCAGACTCCATCAACGCATGTCTCAAATTAACATTCCAGATCCCTCACGCAGTCCAGTATCCTTACCTCTTCCCCTAGAACAAATACATTAGGATACCCAGGACATCAGCACAAAAGGCACGCTGCTTAGGCTGCTGTTAAAAAGGCATCCCAAGAAGGGCAATGATCCGTAAACAATTCTGTCCCACTGGAGAATTTGCATCAGCAGACAAATCTGCTTGTTGAAACACAATCCCAATTCTGATTGCCTACCTTGTTTCAATGAGGTAAGCAGTATATGTCTCTTGCATGTTCATGGCATTTCTTCCAGTTCGTTTTTCTGCTTCGGAAACACTGATTTCTATCTTCTTCAACCAAAAATTATTTTCTGTCATCTGGACAAAAAAAATCCATAACAAGAAAAAGAAAACCCCTTTAAAATGGTTATTTAAAAAACAGTAATTGCAATGAAACTTTCTCAGTACATGTTGCAAACTAGATTCTTCAATTTCTTTAAGTAGCTAGAATTTGCTAAATGACTTAGGAGCACACTGTAGCACATTAAACTTTCCCAGAAGCCAATTTAACACACACTACACACTGAATGATTAAACACTCAGTCTTCTCACCATAATAATTTGTAACCTCGGGAACATAGAGAGGCAGTTCTACTGTCGTGTCACTATGAGTCGAAATCTAAGTCAGTAACATTGAGTTTGAGGGTGGTTCAGTTTCCCAAAAGCACTTTGGTGGATAGTGGGTTAGGTGCTGGGCAGCTAACGACCAAGTCAGCAGTTCGAGGCCACCAGGTGCTCAGGGGGAGAAAGATGAGGCTTTCTGCTCCATCCATAAACCAAAAGGGCAGTCTACACTCCTACAGGGTTGCTATGAGTCACTATCGAGGGTGGGGGTGGGGTGTGTGTAAACAAATCACCGATTCCCAGTCCCTTTATAACGCCTATCAGAGCTCTGTGGCATAGTGAGTGCCAGGTTGAGCTGCTAACCACCATGTCAGCAGTTCAAAAATGCAGCTTTCTCCTCCCGTAAACAATTAGTCTGGGAAGCTCCCCTGGGCTAGACGGTCGCTGAGTCGGCACCGACTGGACGGCAGTCCGTAGGCCTCTGGTGGCTCTCGGGCTGCAAAGTCCACGGGGAAACCACGAGCGGCTTTGCGGGACCACGGTGAGGCTTTGCACACTCGTGAAGAGTGACCGTCTCGGAAACTCACGGGGGCAGTTCTACTCTGTCCTGAGTCCGCACTGACTCGACGGCAGTGGAATTTGGTTCACACGCATACATGACACGCTCAGAAATGAAATTACAGCAAATCGGGGGAGGGGGGAGGGCAAAATACATTTGACTTTTCCTGAGCCTGACAATTCCCTCAACTTCCTGGTGGCAGGCAGCGTCAGGCCCCTCACTCTTTCCCCAGCCCAGCGGCTCCCGCAAGCCCCCGCCTTCCCAAGCGCCGCCGCTCGCTCCCCGTGGCACCCCAAACCAGCACCGACCCCGCGCGACGCGCTCGCCAGCTTACTCCCCAGCACCGGCTTCTCCTCAGCCAGCCTCCCTCGGCGGGGCCGCACCCTCAGGCGCGGCGCGGCCCCCGCAGCACCCGGCGCTCACCCCGGCCCCGGCGGCCCCAGCTCCCCGCCCCGCTCCCCGCAGGGCCCCGGGCCTCCGCTGGGAACCCGACGGCCCGGGTGCAGCCCGCTAGGCCCCGGCGCAGGCCCCGCGGCCTCTGCCGCCCCTTCTCCTCACCGTGCGGTCCGCGGGCCCCTCTGCCAGCTCCCTCTCCGCCTCCTCACCCGCCGCGGCCTCCGGCTCCGCGTCGGCGCGGCCCAGCGGCTCCTGGGGCGCGGGCAGCAGCTGCCGCACCATTCCCGAAGGTGCCTGCTCCATGGCTGCAGGTCGGCGCGGCGGGCCCAGTGCGCCTGCGCCGCCGCTCCGCCCCGCCCCGCCCGGATCCGCCAGGCTCCGCCCCCGCCCCGCCAGGCTCCGCCCCCGCCCCGCCCCCGCGGCCGCGCGGAGCGCGTCTGCTCCTTCGCCGCGAAAGCCGCCTGGCCGCGCGCCGCGACGTCGACCGGAGCGCGGATACCACAGCCGCGGGCCTGAGGGAGGGAAAGCTGGAACCCAGTGCAGCCCGGCCAGTGGGAGCAGCGCGCTCGGGGACTGCTGCCGGGCCAGCCAGCGTTGGCTGCGGGAGCAGAGCGGCTGGCTTTCTTCCCAGCGGGTCGAGTAGCACGTTCAGGACCAGGTGATACCGGACTGGGCAAGTGCTTGAGAAAACGGACGGCTTTGGCTGAAGCAGGTCTCCGGGCCTTGAGTCGTGTGTCCGGCAGCCCTGGGCTCTCGGATGAGTTTCTACAAGCCTCTCGTTGGACCGGGCGGCCGGCTTCCTTTTGGCATTCCCCGGTATCCTCAGGGAAAGCCTGACTCGGCGTACCGGCGGGCGGTAAGCGTGAGGTGACTGCCGCCTAAGAAACGGATCTGCCAACTTGCCAACGGCCAGCCGGGACACCCAACCGCCGCCTCCCAGAGCGCGCTCTCTGCGCTGGCGGCGACTTTGTACTCAATCGCAAATGTCAAAGATCGCTGGTGGCCGATGGTCCAGCGGTGCGCTAACAGATCACCCCCCACCGCGGCCGCCGAGTCGACTCCCGGGCGGAGGAGAACGTCCACGCTGCGCTTCCAAGTGGGATCTTTCCCGAAGCTTTCTCCCGCTGGCTGCCGGGTCCCCGCGTTGACGCTGTTGTTGCCCCTGGGCCACCAGGACTGCCTCCGAAGGGTCAGGCGGGGACTTTCCCAGGACAGCTGCTATCCATGACCCAGGTTACTGGATTCTGTAAGCAACAGGTAATGGCTCTGGGCCGGACGCTAACTCTCACCTCCCTGTGAGGGGCTCAGAAGGAACTCCAGTGGTTTTCACGCAGCTGTGAAGGGGGGCGTCGGTGCTGCCGCCGACTGTTACTAAAAACAAAACCAAAAAACTCAACGAAGGTGGAGGCATCTCTTTCCCCTGCTTTCACACACCTTGGTGTGAAAAATATTTCCATTATAAGTTGTTTTAGCTGGGTATAATAACGCTTTCCTCCCACTTTCTTAGAGATAGCATGGAAGGATCCATTTGGAAAAATCAAAAGGGTATTTAATAGTCAAAAGACAGGACAAGAAGTTACTGATTCTTACCCCCTATTTTAGATATGTATAAGTACATGTTCATTTTGGGAAATGCAGATATATATTTTAAATAAAAATCCATACAGTCCCAACCCCAAAACAAGTACTGTGACTATTTTAGCAAGTACTGTGACTGTCTGTTTTTGTTAGGCACGGTCAAGTCCATTTTGACTCATAGTGCCCCATGTGACAAAGGAGAACCATCTCCTAGCATTTTTTCGAGGAATAGATCATGAGGTGTTTCTCCCAGGGAAGTGGCTAGGTGAGTTTAAGCCTCTAGCCCTCAGTTACCACTGGGGCCCTTAACCATTTGCTCTACTAAAGCCCCATATTGTATATATCTCTTAATTTCATTTCTAGGAAGAGGACTTCTTGAAGCACTTACCAATGAAGATCAAAGACTACAGATCTCAATATGGATTACAACTCAATGAAAAGAAAACCAAAATCCTCAAAACTGGACCAATAGACAATATCATGATCACAGGAGAAAAGATTGACATTGTTATTGACTTGATTTTACTTGGATCCACAATCAATGTTGACAGATGCTAGCTAGCTCACTCACTCTCATTGGCATCCAGTAAATTTTGACTCATATCAACCCTAGTTTCCTAAGGCTAAATCTTTAAAGGAGCAGAAAGCCCAAGCAACAATTAAGAAATGAAACAATGCAATGCATTGGGCAAAATTTCTGCACAAGTTCTCTTCAAAGGGTTAAAGAACAAAGAGAAGACAGATGTTTCTGGAAAAGAAGGCAACTAATTAGCATTAAGTAAGTATGATTCCTCAACTGAAAACCAAGAAAGAGAAGCACATTTCCTTGTTATATGAAGACAAAGTTACTTGGCATGTGGAGATAGAGCCTCCCCGTCCTTCTGATTCAGCCAGGAGAAGGATGCTGCCCCCTTGGATCTGAATCTGAAATCAGTTCTAAGAACTGAAAAAATATTCTGTTCACAAATCTTCTCTTTCCGCACTTACTCTGCTTGCTTCATCTATTCTTAATTACATGACTTTTAGCCATTTAAAGTCCTGTTAGTCTTCTGAGCTCACTACAATTTGTCAGAACTTTTTGCCAAGGAACAATTTGCCAAGGAAGGAAAGTAGTTCTTTGTCATTTCAAGTATGATGAGAGCTTCTGACAGGCCCAGCTTGGATGAGGCACCTATGAAGCGGCCAGCTTGCCTCCAAGACCTCATAGCTCTAAAGTGGAGGGAGAACAAGTTCCAAAATGAGAGGAGAGCTGGGCAGACAAATGGGAAAATTTGACTCTTAACAATATTCTAGAAACTTTTTTTAAAGGCAAACTGTTGTCATCTTTTATGAGCAGGAGGTCAATATGAGTAAAAGGCTCAGATAATAATAACCGGCGTTTTTAAATGCTCTTACTGTGTGCCAAGCACTATGCATCACTCCGCATGCATGCTCTCACTGAATCCTCACAACAAACCAGCACTTCATGAGTCCATCCAAAAGCAGCAAAAAGGCAATCCTCTCAGCTGGGCTGAGTGCGGAGACCCCCACCCCACGTTGGAGGGAGGGCTGTGTCCTTGGAGCCCTGTCCCTCACAGCAGCGGCGGCATGCACTCCAGATGACTTCACTTTCTGCAAAACTTCTGCAGGGTTCTCTTCATTTTCCGTTTGCTCCCAACGCCTTGGTGGTACAAGTGCTTGTCTGCTGATAGAAGGGTTGGTTCAAACCCACCAGCCACTCCAAAGAAGAAAGATGAGGCCATCTGCTTCTAGAGAGATTTCCAGCAGCCTCAGAAACTCTGGGGGAAGTCTGCTCTGTCCTGTGGGGTCACTGAGAGTTAGTATTCATTCAACAGCAACAGTTTGGGTTTATTACTTCAAGTCTGGTGCTCATAAAAACTGCTGTCTTCCGTGTTGAAATCCTTTGGATTTGGATTTCTTTTCTTACTGTCCAACTTTAAATCATCCAAAGAGCTGAACTGGAAGTTAAAAGATCTGGTATCTAAACTGTTCATCACCCCGGCCATTTTATTAACTCTCCTGGCCTTTAATTTCTTCTCTTATCAAATGAAATGACTGGGGAAACCTTCAAAATGCCTTCCTGTGGAAGATTTTCATCTATATTTTTCTCAGGTGACTCTCCATTGGACTTTGTGATACCCAGAAAAAACCTTGGTAAACATTATTACTCCCCTTCTTGCAGCACCCAGCAGCTTCACCTTTCTTTTTCTTTCTTTCTTTCTACAGACACTTTGTTCCAAAGTTATTGAATTTGAAGTACTCCAAAGTTATGGTAAACTCTAGCCCCTCTTGGTTTTGATCTCTACTGTGTAATAACTCCCATCACTCAAGAGCAGCTACTTTTTAAAAAATGCAAATTAAAATTTCCCTATGATCTTTCTTTTTTTAACCATGAAAGTTAACCCAGATTTTTGAAATATGATACCATACCATAGAGAGGAAAATGTAGATGGAAATAACCATCTCCATACATGGATTGAAAGAGACAGTATACCATACTGTAGTATGAGACATCAACACAATGTCTCTAAAGAGCAATTTGGGATAATCTGTCAAAATCTTAAATATTCACAGCTGTACATGACATAGCAATTCCAATGCTAGGAATTTATCATATAGTTTACTCACATATGATTAATGAAAAGATACACTTCAGTTCAATATGTTAAAAATGAAAAATAATGGAGGATCAGAATGCTTACTGTTACAAGGCTTGTTTAATGCATCAATAGATGAAGAAACCCAGGTGGCTGTCGCTAAGTGTTGGACTGCTAACCACAAGGCTGCCAGTTCAAAACCACCAGGAGAAAAATGAGGCCATCTGGAAAGATTTACAGCCTCGGTAATACCATAAAGCCGTGGCAGACGACAGCGCCTGCATGCAGAGCTCCCACTGTTTCTATGAAGGAACCACTCTGCACACCCATCACCTGGTTTCTTCTTCCTCCCACCCTCTCTCCTTTGTCACTCTACAACTTCCAGCTGCAGAGTTGAAGGCGTGAGGGTGAAGTCCACTTTTTCCTCTTTGCCCCTCAAACTATAGGTAATAAAGTGTTAGTATGGAGATCTTCCGTTCTAAGGAGTCCTGGTGACACAGTGGTTAAGGCCCTTGGCTGCTAGGTTAATGGGTGGGGCCCATGAGCCTGCTCAGAAGTAGAAAGCTGGGTCTGTTTATTTCTGTAAACCTTACAGCCTTGGCAACCTATGGGGTCATCCTATTAGATCTATAGGGTCACCATAAATTGCAATCAATTCCATGGCAGTGACATCTAGTTCATTTCTCTCCCTTTTCTCAGGAGAACAGGAACCAGAGAGGGAGTTGGACTTCCCCACAGTCACAGAGCTTTTTAGTTGCGCAGTGATTGGTGGCTTGAACCAAGCTCTAGCCTCAAACTCTGAGGGACACGGAGCCTGCCTGCCTCAGTTTCTTTTCAGTTCACTGGAGCAGGAGTTTTCTGTACTGGAGGGTAGCAGGGGGAGGGAGTTTGTTTCTTCCTCCTGAGGCAGTAATAAGTTTGTTTTTTTTAGTGATGTTTTGTCAAGGAAAGCCAATCCTGACACCTGGGGAACAGGACCACAACATCCTGCTGCCCAGCCACAGTTCAAAGTGACAGTGGGAGGCACCCACTCATGACCCCGAGTCAGAACCGCCTCCTTCAGCTGCTCAGGTACCTAGGGAGTTGGAAAACACACAGGGACAACATGATGTCATCTTGGTATAACAGAAGCAACTTGTGCTGATGGGGTCCAGAGTGGGAGTGGAGACTTCTGCTTGAGACGCAGGGCAGGGCCAAAGGGAAGTCAAGTCTGGGCTGAGTGCTGATTGATGAGCAGGCAAATGGGACAGCTTTTTGCACAGAAATGTGCAAGGGGGTACAAAAAAACACAAAACTTTGCTGGGTATAGTTTTGAGTATGCTGGGCATACACAAAATACTATGCTATTTTTCCAGCCAGGCTAGCAATGAACAACTCACTCTGAGTTAGTACGCCCAATGGTGGTGCTGGGGAAGGTGATCTCTGGTCACAGTGAATTTTTTTGTAAAAGTTTTGCTTGAGCCTTGTTTTTTGTGATGGCAGATTTAAGAGAACAGCGTGCTGCTGTGAAATGTTTCCTGCTTGGGAAAAATGCCACAGAACTGTTGTGATGTTGAACACAGCTTACTCGGACAGCATTGTGGGAAAAACTCAAATGTATGTGTGGTTTTATTGTTTCAAAAAAAAAATGAAATGTTGATTGATGACAAATCTCACTCTGTTGACTGGTAGTGCATTTGGAGTTCGTTCTATCGGGTCAGACTGTTAATCAAGCTTTCTATTTAAAGCAGTGGTTCTCAATCTTCCTAATGCCATAACCCTTTAATACAGTTCCTCATGTTGTGGTTACCTCCAACCATAAAATTATTTTCATTGCTACTTCATAACTAATTTTGTTACTGTTATGCATTAGGCAACCCCTTTGAAAGGGTCGTTAAACTCCCAAAGGGGTTGCAATCCACAGGTTGAGAACTGATTTAGAGGTTCTGAAAAGATAGCCTAACAATGTCCGACAAAAATGGCCTGATTTGGGGCAAATGGGGGACTGGTTTTGCCAGCATGACAATGCACCTCTCACGCAGCCATCTCAGTGTACCAGTTTGAGCAAAAAACAGCCTACCTGCCTTCCCCACGCACCTTACCTGACCTTGCTCCATGCAACTTCCTTTTGTTTCCAAAAATGAAGAGGAACATGAAAGGACTGTGATTTGATGACATAGAAGAAGTGAAGCAAAACATGAGGAAGGTGCTGTCAGCCATCCAAACAGACAAGTTTGAAAAATGTTTCCAAGAAGATACCTTCAGGATCAAGGGTGTGAGGGGTGATGCTGGGAGAGTGGAGGGTGAGTGGGTTGGAAAGGGGGAACTAATTACAAGGGTACACATGTGACCTCCTCCCTGGGAGATGGACGGCAGAGAAGCGGGGGAAGGGAGACTCCAGATGGGGCAAGATATGACAAAATAACAATGTATAAATTACCAAGGGCACATGAGGGAGAGGGGGGCGGGGAGGGAGGGGAAAAAAAAAGAGGACCTGATGCAAAGGGCTTAAGTGGAGAGCAAATGCTTTGAGAATGATTGGGGCAGGGAATGTGCGGATGTGCTTTATACAATTGATGTATGTATATGTATGGATTGTGAGAAGAGTTGTGTGAGCCCCTAATAAAATGTAAGAAAAGAAGAGAAAAAAAAGAAAATGATTAGGGCAAAGAATGTACAGATGTGCTTTATACAATTGATGTATGTATATGTATGGATAGTGAGAAGAGTTTTATGAGCCCCTAATAAAATGTTTTAAAAAAAGAAAAATGTTTCCAAGAATGGAATCACAAATTTGACAACTGTATTAAGTGTAATGGAGAGTACTTTGAAGGTGATAAGGTTGTTTTGTTAAAAAATTTAAATACAGAACACTCATAAAACTCACTTGGATCACAAAAAAAATTTAAATACATAGCTTTGTGGGGGGGAAATCCTTTTGGGGGGGTACCCCCACATATGTGTTATATTCAGAGAACATGGAGGACTTCATAGTGAAAGCAATGCTGACTTCCTACTATGAGAGGAGAGGGGGAGGTAATGTGGCCATCGAGGCAGAAACGCCCAGTTTCCAGAAGGTGGAAGAGGTAAAGAAGAGACCCCTCTCACACTTGATCAAGTCAGTTTTGAATCACAGCAACTCTGCAGGACAGGATATAACTGCCCTGTGGGCTTCCCAGGCTGTGGGTCCCTGGTGGTCTCCTGCGCTGATTGGTGGTGAGCCCTGGAGCCTCTAAAGGGAATGTCTTCCTGTTGCTTCCATTTCCAGACTTCAGTCCCACAGAACTGCAAGAGAATAAATTTCTGTTGTTGTTTTTTTTTTTATTAAAAAACATTTTATTAGGGGCTCATATAACTTATCACAATCCATACATATACATACATCAATTGTATAAAACACATCTGTACATTCTTTGCCCTAATCATTTTCTTTTTCTTTTTTTGTTTTTTAATCTTTTTTTTAAATTTTAACAATTTATTAGGGGCTCATACAATTCTTATCACAGTTCATACATATACATACATCAATTGTATAAAGCACATCTGTACAGTCCCTGCCCTAATCATTTTTTTCTCCTCTTTTCTTTTTTTACATTTTATTAGGGACCCATACAACTCTTATCACCATCCATACATATACATACATCAATTGTATAAAGCACATCCATACATTCCCTGCCCCAATCATTCTCAAAGCATTTGCTCTCCACTTAAGCCCCTTGCATCAGGTCTTCTTTTTTTTTCCCCTCCCTCCCCTTTCCCCCCTCCCTCATGTGCCCTTGGTAATTTATACCTCGTTATTTTGTCATATCTTGCCCTATCCGGAGTCTCCCTTCCCCCCTTCTCTGCTGTCCCTCTCCCAGGGAAGAGGTCACATGTGGATCCTTGTAATCAGTTCCCCCCTTCCAACCCACTCACCCTCCACTCTCCCAGCATCGCCCCTCACACCCTTGGTCCTGAAGGTATCATCCACCCTGGATTCCCTGTACCTCCAGCCCTCATATGTACCAGTGTACAGCCTCTGCCCTATCCAGTCCTGCAAGGTAGAATTCGGATCATGGTAGTTGGGGGGAGGAAGCATCCAGGATCTGGGGGAAAGCGGTGTTCTTCATCGGTACTACCTCGCACCCTAATTAACCCATCTCCTCTCCTAAACCCCTCTATGAGGGGATCTCCATTGGCCGACACTTGGGCCTTGGGTCTCCACTCTGCACTTCCCCCTTCATTTAATATGGTATATATATACATATACACATGCACATATATATACACACACTTATATTGTTTTTTTTAAATTTCTGTTGTTTTAAGGCATCTAATTTATGGTAAGGATGGCAAGATTTTGTGTTACATACTTTGGACATGTTGCCAGGAGAGACCAGTTCCTGGAGGACATCATGCTTGGTAAATGAGAGGGGCAGCAAAAAAGAGGAAGCTCCGCATTAGATGAATTGGCATAGTGGCTGCAACAATGGGCTCGGGCAGAGGACCAATTGTGAGGATGGAGCTGGAGCCCTGAAATGTTTCTTCTATCATGCATGCATATGGAAGGCTGCCTGACTTGATGGCACCGAACAACAATTTGAGGCAATCTGTTACAACAGATTAAGGAAATGAATACAGGTGTTGCCCAAGAAAGGGGACCTGGGTAGAAGGTGGAAAGAGAGATCACAGCAGTTGGAGACCAACCACAAGGGCTCACAGCCTTGGCAACCCAGAGGCAGTTACATCCAGTCCTTCGGTCTCTACTAAACTGCCTTGACATGGAGTCTCTGTGGGTGTTCTTGGACATATGTTGCGGTACCACTCATCTCTGCCTCCAGAGCCCTATTGCTTGCCCCTCTCCTCCCTGTCTTCTGTCAATTCCAAATCTCTCTTTGCTTCCTTTTATAGACACCTGTAAGTAGAGTCAGATAATCCAGGGAAATGACATCTAGCGAGTTTCAATTACATTGGCAAGTTTAGCACCTCAAAGCCATCCTCCCCATTATGCCACTGGGGCTCCTCTTTCTAAAGTCAGTGCTATCTCTATAAAACCCAGTGGTGTTATGTATAAAATAGTTGTACCTGTTGGAAATACTAGAATTATTATTTCAAGATTACTGCATGTAAGATTCATAGTTGCAGTATACAGTTCTAAATAAAAATGGGGGCATTGCTTTGCTATCTTCCAGCTCTCAGTGAAGATATTGATGAGGTTGATGCCACTTTACTTACAGAAATTTTGTTTCGGGCTCCAACCACCCTCCTGGCCGTTGTAGCTGTTCAAGGCATCACTCAGTTCTGAGAAATGTTCTTGTCTTACATTCCTGCCCTCCCCCCTTGGATTATGTGTTTTGGAAAACAATTTTATAATAAAATTATCAGCACAAATAAGTTTTCCCACTTAACTTTTATATGTCCAATTCTGTAATGCTTATCATATATAATTGTAACCACCATTCATTTCTAAATCATTACCAGAAATTCAGTAGCAACAGCAAAGCTTCTCCCTTCCCTACCCGCCACTCCCCTTCTATCCCAGGTAGGTTAGGGCTTAAACATTTGCCTACTTCATATTAGTGGGATCATACAATATTTACTTTTGTGACTAACATTCCACTAACTGCATTTTCAAGGTTGATCTATGTTGTTGCATGTATCAAGACTTACTTCCTCTGTGCCTGAGTTATATTTCATTGTATGTATCACATTTTGTTTATAAAAGAAACCACATTAAGATTGTTTCCATCTTTTGGCTATTGTGAACAGTCTTGCAGTGAACATTGGTGTGCAAGTTTTGTTAAGAATGAAATGACCCCTCTCCCCGCAGAAGAATTTATCTCAAAAGACGGCATTGAATCTGCAGCTCCGGGAGAGAGACATATCTGATTGGAGCACACGGGAGCAGATGAAGCGGGGAGGAGGAGAGAGTGGAGCACATCCTGGCCCACCAGGCCTTCAGAACAATGATCCCAATTAGAGCAGCCAGTCCACAGAGAAGGCCACATGGACAGCCCCACTATGAGACATGACGCATGCCTCTTACTGACCCATAGCACTACAGGATACAACACCAGAGACACAGTATGGGAATTGCACCCAATCTGATCCCACCACACCGAGGCAAAACACTAAGGGGGTGAAACAGAACAGCAAGGGAATGGAGCAGTGAGGTTCCCCAGGGAATGCTGAAGGTGGACTTTGGGCTCAGGGCATGGTGCCCCAACAGAGTAGACTGAACTAACTACAAGCTTTTCTTTCTTGTGTTTTTTGTCATTGGTTTGTTCTTTTGTTGTATGTTGTTGATTGGTTTTGCTCTGTCTTGTTTTTGTGCATGTTATATCTGCAGGTCTGTCTAAATAAGATAGGCTGGATGAACAATCTGGAGGAGAAAACAATGGGACTCACAGTTCCAGGGGGACATGGGAAAGGAGGGTGGAGGGAAAGGAAGTGGTGTTAACAAACCCAGGGACAAGGGAACAAGTGATCCAAATTGGTGGTAAGGAGAGTGTGGGAGGCCTGGTAGGGCATGATCAAGGGTAATGTAACCAAGAGGAATTGCTGAAACCCTGGAGGGGACTAAGCATGATAGTGGGACAGGAGGAAAGTCAAGGGAAATAGAGGAAAGAGCTGGGAGGCAAAGGGCATTTATATAGGTCTAGATAAAGACGTACATATGTAAATACATTTAAATATAGGGAAAGATGTATGTGCATATATTTATAGGTTAAGTATTAAGGTAGCAGAAGGACATTGGGCCTCCACTCAAGTACTCCCTCAATGCAAGAATACATTCGTCTATTAAATTGGTATTCTATGATGCTCACCTTCCTGACACAATCGCTGAAGACATAACGGGTGAATAAGCAAATGTAGTGATGAAAGCTGATGATGCCCGGCTATCAAAAGATAAAGCGTCTGGAGTCTTAAAGACTTTAAGGTAAACTAGCTCAGAAGCAATAAAGTCCACATGTAAGAAGCACACCAGCCTGCATGATCACAAGGTGCCGAAGGGATGATCAGACATCAAAGAACAAATCATATCATTGTGTGCTCACCTCCCTGATACAATCGCTGAAGACAAATGGGTGCATAAGAAAATGTGGCAAAGCAAGCTGATGGTGCCTGGCTATCAAAACATATAGCGTCTGGGGGTCTTAAAGGCTTGAAGGTAAACAAGCAGCCATCTAGCTCAGAAGCAACAAAGCCCACATGGAAGAAACACACTAGCCTGTGCGTATCATGAATGGATGAGGTATCAGGCATCATCAGAACAAAAAATCTTACCATAGTGAATGAGGTGGGGAGTGCGGAGTGGAGACCCAAAGCCCATTTGTAGGCCACTGGAGATCCCCTTGCAGAGGGGTCTCAGGAAGGAGACGAGCCAGTCAGTGCGATGTAGCAACAATGAAAAATACAACTTTCCTCTAGTTCTTAAATGCTTCCTCCCCACTCTCTACTGCCCCCTTCCCCCCAACCCCCCCTCCCCCCGTCTATCATGACCTGAATTCTCCCTTGCAAGTCTGGCTAGACCACTGATACAGATAGCAACTGGAAACACAGGGAATCCGGGGCAGATGATCCCCTCAGGACCAGTGGTGTGAGTGGCAATACTGGGAGGGTTGAGGGAGGGTGGGTTGGAAATGGGGAACCGATTACAAGGATCTACATGTGACCTCCTCCTTGGGGGGGATGGGCAACAGAAAAGTGGGTGAAGAGAGATGTCAGACAGGGAAAGTTATGACAAAATAATAATTTATAAATTATCAAGGGTTCATGAGGGAGGGGGAAAAATGAGGACCTGATGCCAGGAGCTTAAGTGGAAAGCAAATGTTTTGAGAATGATGAAGGCAAAGAATGTAAAAATGTACTTTACACAATCGATATATGTATGGATTGTGATGTTATATGAGCCCCTATTAAAACAATTTAAAACAAAAACGAAATGATCATTGTGTCAAGTTTAAGGATCCCTGGAAGCACAATGGTTAAAACATCCAGCTGCCTACCAAAAGGTCAGCAGTTTAACTCCAGGAGCTGCTCCATAAAAGATGGACAATCTGCTGTGTAATGATTCCAGCCATGGAAATAGCCAGGGACAATTCGAGGCTGTCCTGTGGGGTAGCTATGAGTCAGAATTGACTCAATGAGTTTGTTTTATGGCTGTTGAGTTTGGACCTTTCTGAAAATGATAGATCATAGTGGTCATTTGTACCCACTACACATTTTGACCAAATGGAAGTTTTCAAAAGGCAGTTTTTGGTAAAGCCCCCTGCTTAAAAAAAAAAAAATCATTGGGGATTCATATAACTCATCACAATCCTTATGTAAAGCTCTTTCAAGTGCATACCATTTTTTTCATTTTGATGAAGTCTAATTTATTTTGCTGCCTGTACTTTTGATGTTAACATCAAAGGACCCATTTACAGTGTAATAATCCCCCAGCCCCAGCCCTGCTCCTGATTGCATCCATCTTTTGTACTATTTGCTGTTCTTCTTAAACTTTTATTGAGAGTTTGCATACATTTGTGGTAGTTATACAATTTTGTCACCTTGATAGAGGGAAGGGGTAGAGTTTAGCTTGTCAAATCAGGCCACCATCTGATGATGCCTCCTGGTGGACATGACCTTCTCATGAGAATTCTGGCAACTTCCTCTTTTTCCCTCTCTACTTCACCTTCCTATTGGCAAGCCATGTGGAGCCATGCTGAGACCTCAAAGAGTCATATGACAGAGGCCTGAACCAGCCCTGTGACCCTTCCACAGGCATTGGATCCACAAGACTTTTCACCCACCAGCCTGTGATCTTCCTGCATTTGGCATCATTGCATGTGCTGTGTGAGTCTGAAGAGGAATTTATAGACTAGTATTGGACGTAAGGGTTAATATGAGACTTATGGACTTGGTTTGGGCTGGGTTGTTTTTTCAATATACAATTTCTCTTTGCTATAATGTGCTCTCTTACATGAATGTCCCTGGATTTCTCTAGTCAACCTGGTTCAACACTATGTCTTTCACTCCCATGATCTCATTCTTTTCTGGAACAATCCATCTCTAAAAAGTCTTTTGTTCATATTCCATACAAGATCATCTGTCAAAGCTTTTCCCTGAAATTACTCTCCATTTCCTAACTTAACATGTTTCTTCCAAGTTCAGATGTTCTTGTTTTGAGCTTTGATTCCTGCGAGCCTCATGTAGAGCCAAATGTCTGATCCTTAGCCGTCACCAGGCCATAATGTGTTAGCGATGTGTGGGACTGGGGAGGCTGGGCTGTGTGTGGTTTGTTGGTGAGAGGATAGGGGTTGTTGGAGGGTTTATTGACTTACTATGTGATGAACAGGCTGGTTAGCTGAGAGATTTTTTTTTTTTACAGAATGAGAATAATGATTACTAGTACCCGGAAAGACAGACTGGACTGTGTCCATCAAAATCTGCTGTAGGGTGCTCACTTCGAAAGCACATATACAAAAATTGGAATGATAAAGAGATTAGCATGGTCCCTGCGCACGGATGACATGCAAATTTGTGAAGCGTTCCTTATTTTTCTATAATCAAGGGGCCACCAGGGTCAGGGGCGAGGAGGGAGGGGGAAAAAGAAGAGCCAATCCCAAGGGCTCAACAGAAAGTATATGTCTAGAAAAGAATGATGGCAATATATATACAAATGTCTGATACAATTGATGTATGGATTGTGCCAAGAGTTTTAAGAGCCCCCAATAAAATGATCTTTAAAAAAATCTGTTCTCGGGATTTTTTTTTTTAATGTATTCTTTCCTTTCTCTAACTGGGAAGGAGCTTTGAAGGAGCACAAGGAGGACTGTTGGGGTTGCTGAAGTTGTTCTCCCTCCAAGTGTCCTAATCTCATCGGATGGTCTAAACCTGACTGCCAGTAGTTTGGAAGCAGGATTAGGGAAAAGGCTAAGGGTTCCATCATTTAGTACATAGACTTTAATCTCTTTGTGGATTGAATTGTGCCCTCCCAACTATGTGTTGAATTCCGGATCCTTGTGATTTGGTTTGGGGAAATCCGATTATCTTTCAGTTTTTAATTGTTTACTGCAAATGAGGTGAAGGTTTACAGAGCAGATCATCGTTTTTACATTCAACGGTTGAGAAATATTTTTTCAGCCCATCCATTACAATCTCTCAATGTATGACCACTTACACATTTCCTCCGTTTCTTGTTCCATTCCTCCTTTGTTCCTAACCTTCTAAAATTTGTCCTTGAGTAAATAGGACTTTCTTTTTATATTGTTAATATAGTAAAGTCATACCATTGCTGGGTGGGTCTAAGTCTAATCCCTTCAGAGATATAAAAAGTCCAGATTAGATACATACAGGGTCATGCAAGGATTATTTACAAACCTAGGAATGTCAAAGAAACAAATGTCCACTGAACCAACAAGGAAAGAAGTGACCGGAAACCAATTTAGACTCCTAGATGTTAGAACTGTCACAACATATTTTTAAAACACTTTATTGTGATTTGGGTGACTATGTACAATTTAGCAGAGTAGTCAACAATCTATACACATTTTCTTACGTGACATTGATTGCAAGCCCCATAATGCAACAGCATTCTTCCCATTGGCCACCGCCCCCACACTTTATTGCTTCCATTAGGCTTTTTTCTCCTATCTCCTTCTGCTTTCTGAGCTTGATCCTGCCCTTCTGCTACTCTGTGGTTGATTGTTCTAAAGTGTGCGTTTCTCCCTGATGTTATCATTCACTTTAGAGGTCTACTGAACCAAAACAGAAATTTATTGTTTTGAGTGAAAATTTACACAGCAAACTAGTTTCTCATTTACAATTTCTACATGGGTTTAATTTGACATCATCTACATTTTTAATAATGTGTCAACATTCTCATGGTATCCATTCTAGTTGCTCCATTTCCAGTACCTAGTCCCCTGCCAGGGAGCACAGTGGTTCTGAGTTGGGCTGAGATCCACATGGTCAGCAGTTTGAAATCAGCAGCAGCTCTGTGGGAAAAGACTGGGCTTTCTACTACCATAAAAGTTAGAGTCTCGGAAACCCACAGGGGGTCACTCACTATGAATCAGAATGGGCCCAGTGGCAGTGTATTTTGGGTATTTTTAGAGTTTTCTGTCACCTTCTCATTTTGCCTTTAGTCTTTCTTGACCATTTAGTCTCATAGATGATTTTTTTTTTTTAAGGAGGGCAAGCAGTCCTCCTGGGTGATATTTTGTCTTAATGATCCAATCTGCTATTTAGTTAAAGGATGACTTCAGAAGACAGTTTAAATTCAAGGTCTAAAGAGAGTAGTTCCTGTTTTTTAAAAGGCAAGAGTTCCATCTTTCAGAAGTTCATGCTTTAAGTTCTTCAGACTCTCCACTGCTTCATGACACAGTTCCAGCATCACCTCTCGAGAATGTTTTGTAATATTGTGACATGATTAGGTGTGGTTCCTCGGTATTCAAGATCCTGTTTCCTGTTAGAGAACTTTCAGTTTCAGTATTAATTTCTTATTCATCTTCTCATGGGTCTGGCAGATCTTTGAGGACAGGGATAGTATTTGTCACATCAGAGTCTAGAGCACCAGTTGGCTCCAAAGGTACAACAGATGTTTGTTGCGTGAATGAAGGTCAAGCTAGGTGACATAGGGACATTTTAACTTTAGAAGTATCATTTCTTAATCTACACAGTTGTAAAAGACTTACTTTCATAGGGTGGTTATATCAAATGGAAATATCAAACACTTTGTACTATGTGTTTCTTGTGGAACTTGGTTTGAGAACAAAGTAGGGATTTTATACCACAGGAATACATACATACATACATATATACCTTCTTAGAGTTTCCATTCATATGAACTATGTATTTTTAAACTCCATCTGGTAGAATTATTACCAAATCACTGCTCACCTTATAGCACTGCAGTAGCTGTAAAAACCCCTCCAAAACGTAGATCCTGGAGCACTCACAATAATTTGCCTTTCTTCAGGGGGACATGGTGAAGTTAGCCCTCATCTTAAGCCTTATATAGAGAATTTTCACTTAATTACTTGATTGTTAATTCAGAGAATTCACCTGTATAAGCTGGTTTATCAAGTACCACAGACTTATCATAGAAGTAAAGCACAAGTACTAGAATTATATCTAAAAGCATTAGATAATTACTATTATTTCTAATGACAATATATGTATTGGGGAAAATATGATACAAAGTTTAGTGAATCAATATGTAGATACTATAGCTCACCCAATACATAAAATAAAATTACCTTTAAGGGTTTAAAAGCTCTGTTCAAAGGTATTAATTGAAACATGAAGATGGGACTGATATATAAATTTCACAGAAGTCATAGGGTATTACTATTGTGTCACCATAGTTTTAAAAAGAAAAAGAACCGCACCCTAATCCACCCCTGCTAAAAGGTTGAAAAATCCTCTTTGTCACTTGACTTTGGTTTCTGAATACACAAAACCTAATAACCAGAAAAAAAAAAAAAACCAAACCCCCATGTATTTAGTCCATTCTGACTAAGGAAGAGAAGCACGAAGGGAGGGACACACACACACACACACACACACACACACACACACACACACACCACTCACACGTGCAGAGAGCAGCGGGACGTCTTGCAGAAGAGGGGACAGGCAAAAAGGAGGATTCTAAAGTAGCAGCATTGCACTGTGGTCAAAAGTTAATTGAAGGCCCACATGGAAGAAGCACACCAGCCTGTGAGATCATGCACCAGAAGATTCATAACAACAAAATCGCGTTGGTGAGAATGAGGGGGGCTGGAACAGACCCAAAGTCCATCTGTGGACAAAAAAACATCCCCCACAGAGGGGTTTCAGGGAGAGGATGAGTCAATGAGGGTAAGTAGCGCACCGATAGATCAAACAATTTACTAGCGCTGCTTCCCACCATGGACTGGATGGGAGCATGTACACAGGTATAGGCAAGAGATAAAGCTGAGGACACACGGAACACAGGAACAGCAATGGGAATAGCAATCCCAAAAGAACATGGGGTAGGGGGACGACATGGAGAGGAAGGGGGCACCGATCGCAATGAAGAGCACATAACTACACACCCCCATCCAGAAACCACAGAACAACAAAAACCAGGGGGGAAGGGAGACAGTAGTAGGGAAGAGGAGCTGATCCCAAGGGTTCAATAAGAAGTAAATGTCTAGAAAATAATGATGGCAATTTATATACTAATACAGCAGATACAATTGATGTATGGATTATAACAAGAATTGTAAGAGCCCCCAATAAAATGATCTTTTAAAAACAGGGAAAGAAAATTAATTGATGGCATCAGAAGACCCAAAACAAAAATATTTTTGAGAACAGGGGGTCAGTGGTTTTCAACCTTCCTAATAATGCAACCCTTACAGTTCCTCATGTGGCCGTGACCCCCCCAACCATAAAATTATTTTCGTTGCTACTTAATAACTGTAATTTTGCTACTGTTATGAACCAGGCAACCCCTGTGAATGGGTTATTTGACGCCCAAAGTAGGCATGACCTACAGGTTGAGAGCCACTGCCCAAAGCCATCTGCAGACAATGGGATATTCCCCTCACACAAGGGTCATAAGGAAGGGACGAGGAGGGCACAGCATAGCTCCGATGAAACACACAATATTCCTCTGGTTCCTTGAGGCTTCCTCTCTGGAGTATGTGCACTGGTACAACTGAGAACTCACGACAGATGGACTCCAGGTCAGATAAACCCCTCAGGAACAGAAATGGAAGTAGCAATACCAGAAGGGTAGAAGGAAGGTGGGGGGAGGAAGGGGGAACGGATTGTAATGATCGACCCATACCCTGCTCCCCACTGCCCCCAGGGGAATGAACAACAGAAATGTGGGTAAAGGGAGACAGTGGTTGAAAATAATTTATCAAGAGGTCATGAAGGTGGGGAGTTGTGAGGAGAAAATAGAGAAGCTTATACCAAGGGCTCAAATAGAAAGTAATTGTTTAGAAAATGATGGCAATATATGTACAAATATGCTTGATACAAATGATGTATGGATTGTTTTAAGAGAGATAAAAGCCCCCAATAAAATGATCTTTTTTTTTTCTTTCCATAATCCAGTAAATAGGGGTTGATTTTAGTGACTCATAAATGTTTTGTTTTTCATCTGAATTTTAAAACTGCACTTCATTAATTATTTAAACAGCCAAATCACTAAGAGATCAATGGACATGCAAAGAGTTACACAAACCCAGTCATCTCTGGTTTCATTTTCTATTCTTGCATTCTCTCCTGATGCCTTACGGATTATTAAGAAAGTGAAACAGAATCATAAAAACGCTTATTATATTTATTCCCTAAACTGCAGATTGCTGAAAATGATTTTGAGTAAAACCAATGTCCTATCCCAAATGAATATGGTATGAACTCTACTAAATATAAACATTCTACTTCCCTCCATTTATAAAAGAGTCAAAGCCATCATTGTTTGCTAGTTTATTTTTCAATTTTCCCAACACATTGTAGGACTCATTTTGAGATTTTTCAGTGCATTTCACAGCAAAAACGAACAAGGGAATCATTAAAATGGTTGTGTGGAAACCAATTCTTTTTCTTATTAATTACAATTTATTGAAAAAATGGTTTTATTTTCACGCTATTAAACCCTTTAATGAAACACAATTTATCAGAGAACAGAGCTTAAATTTATGATGATGCAGCAGACACAGCCCCTACCATGGCTGGTGACCAATAGGTACACGCTCCACACACTGACTGGAAGACCACAACAGAAGAAACAGAGTAAGGCACCACTCTTGGAAAATGAAGGTAGCTTGTAGTAATGTTGAGCACCTGAGGCAAGTGCTCAATGAATACTTAATGAATGAGGGAAGCCATAATTAGCACTATTCTTCTAATTGCCAGCAATTCTTCAACCTCAATCAAATACTATTTTTTAAAATGTATACCTGAATACAATTTCCTGATACTTTATTTCCTACTTTTTCTTCAGCTTTTAGGTTTCCTTGGAAATATAATAACACCGCACCTTAACATGCTCTTTTAAGGACAAATATGAACAGCTGGGCTAAATTTTGAGTGAACAGACATAAAGCATACTTATCCAGGGGATAGCATATAATACTGTATATCAACCTATCAGTGAAAAAAAAAAAAGGAGAAAAAGTAACAGTTTTGTTTATTTTTTGATGTTTGCTATTTAATGCCTTGGTTCTTGAAGGCCAAAAGCCACATAGCAACATGAGCACATTTTTAAAAATTGTCTTTCAAGTGTAATATTTAATAAAACTAGATATTGAAAAATGTTCTGAAAATTTTCAAGTCAATGTTGTTTCAAGTATATTAAAATGTTCAGAAGTAAAATTCTCCATGGTTATAATTCTAATCAATTCATAAATAGAGACTTTTAAAAGCGTTCCAACAGAGGTGGATAGGGACAAGAAGTTCCTCCGACACAGGCACACCATCTCGGTGAAGAGAGAGAAAGTCTGGCTACCACAACCGGGTTGATATTTTTTTTTTAACACTGATCTCAGGCACAATGGCTGACTCCGCTTCTGGACCGTCTTTCTCCTCCTCCTCGTGGTCTGTTTCTAAGAGTAATGAATACTTCAGTTACGGACAGAAGCAAAGCACAAATTTGGAAAGATACTTCACTTTTTACTTCAAGGAGGGATTGAGCAATCACTAGGGTCTCACTGGTGTGGATGTCCGCTGCCACTGTGCACACAGGTTTCAATCTTTAGGAGCTTTAGGAGCAGGACCTGGATAAAAGAGGAGTCATCTAGGGCTTTAGTACAAAGTTTTAGGATGATATTGCTCACATCACATGAAAGAAGGCAGTTAGAGGGCCATTGTGTTTCACCCACACAGGTTTTGCTTTGGTCCTGCTCTGGCCTAGCAGGGACATTCATTCTGAGCGAGGTTCAGTCTGTGTGATCAGGAAGCAAATGCCGCAGTGCAGCGACTCTATGTGGCGGGTGAGGGCAGAGACGAACCGAACTCGGTTGGGTCTTACGGTGGTGCCCACGTCACTCTGCTGCTTGGGCTGCTGAAATGGTTTTCCAAATAGGCTTGTGATAAATCCAGCCGTCTCCCTGCAACAAGCAGAAAAACAATCGTTTTTCCAATATTTTACAAGTCAACAACCCAAACTAGAAGCAACATCACCTCCCTTGAAAAGGGCATCTACATCCCACTCCCACCCCAGGGAGACGAAGAACAAAAACATGGGTGAAGGGAGACAGTGGACAGTGTAATATGAAAATAAAAATAATTTATCAAGGTTTCACGAGGGTGGGGGAGGGAGGTTAAAAAAAAGAGAAGCTGATACCAAGGGCTCAAGTAGAAAGAAAATGTTTTGAAAATGATGACGACAACAAATACACTAATGTGCTTGATATAATTGATGGATTGTTTTAAGAGCTGTAAGAGCCCTGATAAAATGATTTATTAAAAATAAGAAAAAAGAAAAGGGCATCTATTCTCATGAACCTCCACGTCTCTTCCAATTTACTTATATCTTGATGTTTTACATTGATGTGTGTGTCTGTACAAAGTGCTGCTACATAATCAGGGACCTTTGAAAAACAAAAATATCAAAAATGTGAAGTTACTGTCTAGAAGTCGCCTCCTTCTAAGTCTATACACTTCTTTTTCATTGTGATTTGGATCAAAGTTTATAGAGCCAATTGGGTTTCCATTTAACACTTCACATGGAGTTTTTGTTTTGTGAAACTGACCGCAACCCCCACAATGTAACAGCACTTTCCCCACTTCCTCTGCACTTACCACTGAGGTCCCTCTTTCCTACCCTTCTGCCTTCTCAGCTTTCTGTGACCCTGAGCAAATGGTGCCCAAGAAGTCAATTGAACTGTTCACAGATCTGTACCCTTCTGAAGGCAGTGTTTCCCTCTCTCGAACGCTTCCGTGAAGAGTTCTCCACTCTTCTACTTGTATCACATAAAAATGAAGAGCTTGAATCATATTTCTTTTTCAATATTCTTTGCATTTGGGAATAAAAAGGAGTCTGGAGGGGCAAGATCAGCCCCGGAGGGTGGGAGGTGAGGGGTAAGGCTGCCCAAGGAAATTCTCAAAGGACAGGCTATCCCTTGCTCCCCTCAAAGATAAGCAAACATAGCATCATGAGGGAAAAACCATTCCCTGGCACAACACTCCTAGCTTTTTCACCAATGCAGTTTTAAATTTTCTTAAAATGTCACATAAGCCCCTATGATTGTCCTGTGTCCTTTGAGAAAATTTAGCACTATTACCTGTTTGAAATCTCCCCCTAAACAGTTGCCATACCTGCTGAGCTATCCTTTCTGCCTTGAGTGTAACTGCCCCAGCAGATCCCATTGGAAACCCCACTGTTTTGATTACACTTTTGTTTAAAGGCGCCCTGATGAGTGAGAGGAAGATAAGCGCCTGACAGAAAACTTGTCTGCAGCCACCGACTGATCACAAACACGTTTAAGCACATGTGTTTGTCTTTTCATTTCTATTGCTACCACCCTTATCTAATAAGCCTCTTGTCCAGACTACAATAGTCTCCTAATTGGAACCAGTAACCCTCATTCTTGGTATCTCCCAATCTGTTCCTAAATTTTTAATAACTTTTCATTATGAATCAGATGAAAGTTTACCGAGGTGACCAGTTTTCCATTCAACAATTCATAAACATTTTATTTCATCACAATATAACATCATATACCTTACTTCTTCCCTGTATCTCCTGTTTCCAGTCTTCCTTTCTTAATTCTTCTAAATCCTGTTCTTAGGTAAATACTGTGCTCTTGGTCTCAAAGAGTTGATTATGTGAAGGTGTGTCAGCCTCTTTAGCACTTACGATGTTTGGCTGAAATCTGAGCCTTGGAAGCAAGTTCATTTCCTAGAGCTGAAGGAAACTAAGGGCTATCATTTCAGGGTTTCCCACAAGTCTGAGCAGTAAGCCTGATCTTAAAAAAATTTTTTTTTAAATGATACTGAGTTCTGTCCTACATTTTTCTCCCACTCTATGCAGTACTTCCCTAATGTGATCCATCTCAGAGCAGTTAGTGGTAGATGAATTCTATTTAGTTCTTTTGATCTCAAGTTCATGGATCTTAGTGTCTGTTTGGCCTATTCGTCCATTAAGCTAATTGTATCCCTGTGTCTTTCAATATCCATCACTTTTCTTTCCTTCAGATGGAGACTAATAGTTGCACCGTAAATGGCTGCTTGTGAGCATTTAAGACCCCAGCTGTTATTGACCAAAGGATGTAGGCTGTAGAATATTGGACTGTTCTATGCCACTAGGTCTTGATGTCCCTGAGCACATGGTTGTGAGCCCTCAAGTCCAGTGGCTCATTCTCTCAAAGTGTTTGGTTATGTGTATGAAGGTTTCATAACTTCACCCCTCTACGCTCCATTATCTTTGTGGGTGTATTTGCAGCAAAGGTAAATAATAAGTAGCCGGGTATAAATATCCTCTGTTAAACTTATATATATCCGTAAATTCCCAATTCATTCTATCACATGCAGTCATAGGATCGTGTATTTCCTTGTTTTAAAATTCACTAATGATTTCCTACTGCCATCATAATATAACACAAGATTTCTGAACAAATATTTAGCACCCTGAAAAATCTGGCTGCTGCCAAGAATTCCCAGGTCACCTGTGCCATCTCACCAATGTGTTCAATATGCTCTGACCTCATTGCATTTTTTGCTTCTTAAACGTGTCCGTATCGTTCCCTCTGGACTTTCATCACGCTGTTTCTCTCAGACTATTTTGCTTACTATCTGTATTGCTGGTTCCTTGTCATCTACCACCAGATGGCAGCCTAACCGTCCCTCTCAATTTAAACAGATCTCTTGTTATCAGAGTTGCTGTAGTAGCACTGACTGTACAATTATCTGAAGGGGCTTCAAAATGTTTGTGGAATAATACCATTATCTTTTAATTCCATTTTACCATGAACTTTTTTGAACACCTCTTGTACATGTCTATATTTCTTTGTTTAACCTTCTTTTCTCAGACCGGAAAGATTCACTTCTCTATTGGTACACAATGAAAGCAGATAGGGACATTTCTTTGGAATGTAGAAGGAATAAGGTCAGGTCTAGTCTAGTCTCGTCTGCTGCTTGCTGCTGTCAGGTGTCGTGGAGTAGCTGATGACTCATAGCAGCCCTCTGCACAACACAAGGAAACCCCGTCCATCCTGCGCCAGCCTCACAACTGTCCCTGGTGCAGCCCCGGGGTCTGTCAATCTGTCAAATTTCTTGACAGTCTTCCTCTTGTTCACTGGCCCTCCGCTTTACCAAGCATGATCTCCTCCAGGGACGTGTCCCTTCTGATAACATGCCTCTGGGATGTGAAACGCACTCCTCATCCTCAATTCTATGCAGTATTCTAGATGGACTTCTTCCAAGACAAATTTGTTTTTAGAGCAGTCTGTGGTACTTTCAATGTTCTTTGTCCATATCACACATCAAATGCACCTATTTCTTCTCCAGTCTCCTGTATTAAACGTCCAATTTTCACATGCACATGAGAATGAAAATGTGACATTGGTAAGGTGCACCTTAGACTTCAAAGTGACATCTTTGCTCTTGTGTAGATTTGCCAACTATACTATGTTGCTTGATTTCTTGACTGCTGCTTCCATGAGCAGTGACTCTGGATACATGTAAAATGAGATCATTTCTATTTATTCTCCACTGATCTGTCTATTGGTCCAGTTGCGAAGATTTTTATCTTTTTAACATTGAGTTGTAATTCATACTGAAGGCTACAGTCCTTGATCTTCTTCAGCCAGCAAGGTTGTGTCATCTGCACATCGCAAGTTGCTAATAAGCCTTCTTCCAATCCTAATGCCATTTTCTTCACATAGTCCAGCTTCACAGATTGTTTGCTCAGTATACAGATTGAATTAAGTATGGCGAAAGGACATAACCTTGTAACACATGCATTTCCTGATTTTAAACCATGCAGTACTCTCTTGTTCTGTTCATACAAGATATATTGACATACTAGGAAGTATTCTGGAATTCCCATTCCTTTTTTGTTTTGTTTTAAACGTTTTATTAGGGGCTCACACAATTCTTATAACAGTCCATACATATACATACAGCAATTGTATAAAGCACATCTGTACATTCTTTGCCCTAATCATTTTCTTTTTTTTTTTACATTTTATTAGGGGCTCATACAACTCTTATCACAATCCATACATATACATACATCAATTGTATAAAGCACATCCATACATTCCCCGCCCCAATCATTCTCAAAGCATTTGCTCTCCACTTAAGCCCTTTGCATCAGGTCCTCTTTCCCATTCCTTTTAAGGCTATCCATATTTGTCTTGATTCGGAGGAAAACTTTGCATAGTCAATAAAACACAAATAAACATTTTTCTGATACTCTCTGCTTTTAGTCAAGATCCATCTAATGCCAGCAATGATATCCCTTGTGCAATGTCCTCTTCTGAATCCAGCTCGAATGTCTAGCAGTTCACAGTTCACTGCTGCAACTATTTTGAAATTATCTTCAGCAAAATTTTACTTGCATCTGATATTAATGAAGTTTCCTCCTCTACTGGATCACCTTGCTTTGGAATAAATACAAATATGGATCTTCCAGTTGGCTGGTGCGATAGTTTATTGTGCCAGCCTGGCCGATAAACACAAGTAGGATTAATTGAAGGGCTGAGAGAGAAATGGTTTGGTGAGCCTCGCCTTGCTTGTCTCTCGCTCTTTAATCATCGGACCAGCGTGCGGCTGCCTTGCTTGTTCTGTGACTCAATTTAAAGGGTACACTACCTGTCGGATGCCTAGTCTGTGGACTGTGTCGCTGTAAGTTAAGGTCCCTTTAAGCCCACACGATTGGAATGTTCGTCTCTGGAGCTGGGGACCGACAGTTGGTGACCTGCCTTGCTGTTTGCTGCCTGGGTATATATAGCCCAGTTCTCTCTACAGAAGAGGAACTGGCGGCTCTCAAGACTTAAAGGACTGCTAGTGTTTCACTACTTTATAATTTAATTGTTAATTTCTTGTATTATCTATCTATATATATATAATTTAACGGTTCATTTCTTGTGTTATATATCTATCTTCATCTATCTATCTATCTATCTATCTATCTATCTATCTATCTATCTATCTATCTATCTATCTATCTATCATTACTAGCAATCTGGTTTTGTCTCTCTAGAGAAACCCTGGTTAAGTAGCTGTCTTCCAAAATTTCTTGGCATAGATGAGTGAGTGCTTCCAGGGTTTAACCGACTTGTTGAGACATTTCAATTAGTATTCCCCATCAATTTCTGGAGCCTTGTTTTTGGTTGATGCCTTTGGTTAGTACAGCTTCAATTTCTTCCTTCAATAGTACTGGTTCTTGATCATAAGCTACCTCTTGAAATGGCTGAATACTGACTAGTTCTCTTTAGTATAGTAACTGTGTATTTTTCCATATTATTTTGCCTCAACAATTTTTTTTGTTTTGCCCACAGAATCCTTCAATATTTCAACTCAAGGAGTGAATGTTTCTGCAGTTCTTTAAGCCAGGGATATGCTGAATGTGTCATGAGAAGTGTACATAGGAGGAGCTAATAAGTATTTCTGGAGTGAATGAGTGGTTAGGAAACAGAACTAAGTTTAGGTCAGATTTCAGAAGCCAAGGGCAATTTGTAATGTGAACACACTTCCACAATATTGTATATATTATACAAATTTTAAGAGTTGAATATGCACAGGAAAAGACAATATCCCTTCTATAATTTGTGTAACAGTAGAAAATTACCTCCAAATCAACTTTTCCCTGTGGGAAATGATTATCTTCTTAATATTTATTTTTAATCTATTGTCCTTTATTTTATTTTATTTTTTCTATTTTTTTTCTATTGTCCTTTATACATTCAATTTTATCCTCCACTTTTTTCAGTTATATATTAAGCATCGTTCGCGGTATTAAAGAAATCTTTAAAACCACTAATCATATGGCTTAATTTACTTACAAATTTTCTAACAAAGAATACTTATATACATGGCATCCAAATTCTCACTACTATATATACTTTTGCAAACAACATTACTGAAAATAAATTTCTCCAAATGTTGGATACTTTCTTGTAAATCAATTTTTATACATGTGATTCTAAGTCAAGTTTATGGATATTATTTTTGTAGTTAAAACACATGCTCACATTTAAAAGCACAGCTGGAAGGGATGCATTATTTAATATAAGAAGAAACATGCTCATTTTTCTTTTCTTATTGTACTTCTAATAGAAAAGTTGTAGCTCTTGGTTTCCCGGGGTGGGAGGATGTATTTTCCAGTTACTTTCATAGGTGTTTTAAAATGGAACTAAAAGTTATCAATCACTTACTTATAAGTCAAGACATCACATATCTAAGTTATTGGCCAATTTAAAGGTTGCAAGACCAGTATTAAGATGCCCTGATTTCCTATGCAGCTTCCCTGTAAAGCAATTATGCTACAACTCTAAGACCTGAAAAAATCAAGAACTGTTGCTCCCTCAGGGACCCCCCAGCCCTCAAGTCAGGATCATGGTTGAGTGACAGAAAAGCAGCATGAAGGATGGAGTTAAGGGTGCATTTACTGGACAGCATGTATTCCAAAATTAACAGTGAGTCCCTCATGTGAGGGCAGTGAGATACAGGACTCCCACCTTCTATCAGACATTATGTTCTGTTAACCTTTTCTTTTTTTGAACATTTGGTTCTGGTTTATAATTTTGTTAGTTTGGTAGAAATAAAAAGCATTATTTAAAAAGGTATACTCTTGCTTCTTTTCCCAAACTGATTTAAATTTTTAAGTCATAAAACCACCCTGCTTGTGTTGGCTTCACCAGAAAGCAACATTCTCTGAACTACTCCCCTGCTGTAACTACAAGCAACAAGCCCCATTGCAAATAGTTTCTGATTGCATACTAACTTGGTGCTAATTTAGCATTCTAACCATCTAGGTTTCCATCTTCCCGGTCTTTCAACTAATAAAACAATTACAATTAACTATGAGTTTCTAAAGATAGTAAACTATTGCAAAAATCCCAGATTACTTATTCTTACCTCCCCTACCCCCTTTCCATGTCCCCAAGGAACCATCAGTCCAGTCGCTGTCTTAAGATTGCCTATCATGCATCTTTAAAAAAAAATCATTTTATTTAGGGCTATTATAGCTCTTATGACAGTTCGTCCATCCATCCATCCATCCATCCATCCATCCATCCATCCATCCATCCATCCATCCATCCATGTGTCAAGCACATTTGTATATGTCGACATCATTCTCAAAACATTTTCTTTCTACTTGAGCCCTTGGCATCAACTCATTTCCCCCCTCCCATCCTATCATGCATATCTTGTAAAGATAAAACACCAAAAACAAATACAGATAGTCACAAGTCTAACAGCAACCATGGCAGAGCAGATGAATTCCTCTACGTTAAAGAGAGAGGGACAGGTTATAAACTAGCAGTCCAGTCCCCATTTCTTTCAGGGTTACCTATACTGGGTCCTGCTTACCTAACAACTCATGCACCATTTTAGTCTTCAGCAATCGTGTCCAAAAGGCAAGCATACAATAAGTCCCCGTTGCTATTCCCACAGTCAGGGAGAGAGTGTCTACCATCCCCCCAATTCTTATTCACCTTTACCTGAGTTCTGTCAGGAAGTAATGAATAGCAACAACAATTTTACACCTTCAAATTTAGAGAAGACTTCAAAAGTCTATCAAAAGATCAGTGCATAAAAATTTTACAAAAATCACACTCTCCGCTTACACAGTATTTTTTTAAAAAATACTTTGCTTATACTGTTTTAGCAATTGGAATAAGTGACTACAGATGTACTTTCTTGTTTTTCTAGGATGCTTTTGGTTCTTAGACACAGTTCAGTTTCATAAGCCCCACATTTGCTTCCTGGTAGTTATGGCTAGCTCTAGCCTACTATACAAACAGAAGAAAAAGAAAAGTTCTTTATGATGTCCAGTGCCACAAGGTCAACTACAACTCATAGCAACCCCTACAGGATGTCACTGCCTCATCTTTCTCCTGTGACTGTCTGGTGTGTTCAACTACTGACCTTTTAGTAAGCAGCCAAGAGCTTAACCAAATTGCCATCAGGACTGTTTCTACATGAGAAAACCAGTATATTTTAAAGAGTTATTTTGAATGGCCCCAATTCTCTGTTTTCTAGGCTAAATATGGCCCACTTGATTAATTTCCTTAAGTGATGCAGATTCTAGTCATTCCACCATCTTCTGTGCATGTAAGCAATTAACTTTCTCATGCCTCTCTTAAAATGTGCTCTCCGAAAATGAACACAGAATTTCAGATGCAGTACAAAAGGCAGTAAAATCTAAATTGTACATTCTATCATTATGAGTGAAAAGCTAGAAGAAAAGATGTGGTTTCATCATGAAGACATGTAGAACTTGCCTCTTTAATGAAATACTTCGTTTTCCAAGGGGTGCCTGTTTCAGTCCGATGCCTTTCCTCAGTCCTCTGACGTTCTTCCAGGGTCCGTTTATGCTCCGTAGCCTTATCAATTTCAGATTCCCTCAGAGATTCAGTCACATTTCTCCATAATCGTCTGAAAATAGAAAACCAACCAAACTTTTTACATGCCTTCTTTTAAAACATTACCCCAAATCAAAATTACCACACAACTCCGCAATTCCAAGCGTAGGCATATATTCAATAGAAATGAAAACATTCATGTTTACTGAAAACATGTGTACGAGAACTGGCCCCAGTCGCAGTTACATCAACTCCCTCCCCAGAAGAATGAACTACAGAGGACAGCACCGAAGATACAGCCCCAGGAAAGTGGCAGGTCTGTCCAGTACACCTGGGAGCAAACTAAGAGCCAACCCTTGAGGACATTCCTGCTCGGAGCAGCCAATGACCAGAGAGGATGGTGGGGCTGGCCCCATCACGAGACACGACACCACCTCACTGACCCACAGTGTTAAGGGGGACAGCACTGGTGACACAGTGTGGGTATTGTGCCCTAGTCTGATCCCTCCACACTGAAGTGAAACGCAAAGGGAGTGCAACAGAGCAGCAAGGGGAGCAAAGCAATGAAGTCCCCAAGGAATCACAAAAATAGACTTTGGAATCGGTAGGCAGGGCCTGGCACTTCACCAGATCGGATTGGAAAACATTCAGAAGGGTCAGCAGACAGACCTGGAACTATTTATAGGCCTTTCTTTTCTTTTTCTCATGTCTATCCCTATAAGACATACAGGATAACCAATCCCGAGGAGAAAATAAAGAGGCTGTTGGCTCCAGGTGGACATGGGAGAAGAGGTAGAAGGGAAGGGGAACCAACAAACCCAGGGACAAGCGATGAAGAGGAGGGTATAGAATGCTGGTGGGGTCTAATCAAGGGCAATGTAGCTGAAAGTATAGAGTTGAATGAAGGTAGGACATGATAGTGGGATTGGAGCAAAGTAAAAAGAAATAGAGGAAAGAATTAGAAGGCAAAAAGCATTTAGTGGTACAAATACAGGCAGGCACATATAAAAATATATTAGTAGGGAAACAAAACTATGTACAAATATTTAAATGTTAAGTATAAAGGAAGCAAGATGGGCATTGGATCTCTACTCAGGGCCTCCCTCAACGCAAGAACCCTTTGTTCTAATAACCTGGCATTCCGTGATGCTCACTTTCCCAACAAGATCGCCGAAGTCAAAATGGGTGCATAAGCAAATGTGGTGAAGAAAGCTGATGGTGCCCAACTATTAAAAGATAGAGGGTCTGGGGTCTTAAAGGCTAGAAGTTAAACAAGCAAACATCTAGCAGAGAAGCAACAATCCCACGTGGAAGAAGCACACCAGCCTGTTTGATCATGAGGGTCGTCAGGATCAGGTATCAGGCATCAGAAGACCCCAAACAAATATAATGATGCATATGATGGAGGTCTAAAAGCCCCAAGGCCCATCTGCAGACAATTGGACATTCCCTCACAGAAGGGTCACAAGGAAGGAATGAGTCAGCCAGGGTGCAGCATAGCACCAATAGAACACACAACATTCCTCTAGAACAGTGGTTCTCAACCTTCCTAATGCCAGGACCCTTTCATACAGTTCCTCATATTGTGGTGAACCCCCAACCATAAAATTATTTTCATTGCTACTTCATCACTGTAATTTTGCTACTATTATGAATCGGGTGACCCCTGTGAAAGGGTCATTCGACCCGTTAGAGAACCGCTGCTCTAGAACATTCCTCTAGTTCTTTAAAGCTTCTCCCATGTCCCCCCATCATGACCCCAATTCTACCTTACAAATCTGGCTAGACCAGAGCTTGTACACTAGTACAGAAAAGAGCTCTGGACACATGGAGTCCAGGACAGCAAAACCCCTCAGGAACAATGATGGGGTTATACCATGAGCGTAAGGGGCAAGTGAGGGGAGAAGAGGGAGAAACGGGGAACCGACGCCAATGACACATGTGTAACAGCCCCCACCCCGCCCCAGGGGGGCAAAGAACAGAAATGTGGGCAAACGGAGACAGAGGATGGTGTAAAATAGGAAAATAATAATTTATCAGGGGTTCATGAGGGTGGGAGGGAGGGAAAGAAAGAGGAGTTAATACCAAGGGCTCAAGCAGAAAGAAAATGTTTTGAAAATGCGGATGGCAGCATATGTACAAATGTGTTTGATACAACTGATATATGGACTATTTAAGATCTGTAAGATCACTCAATAAAATGATTTATTAGTAACAATAAAAAGAAAACATTTGTTTGGGAGTATAAAGCAAAAAACCTTGGATTCTATGCAATAATACAAAGGCACACATATACCTAACACCATGATACATCATGGACACATATCAAGATCATTAGCTAGGGAAAGAAGCTAGGCACAGTTAGCACTTAATTGTGGTCTGATTCCATTTGTGAAAAGGCAAATTAGGAGAGACTGAAGATTAGTGGTTGCCTGAGATTGCGGGAAGAAAGTAATATTACCTATAAATGGGCACGAAGGATATTTTGGGAGGAAGAAAAAATTCTAAGGCTGAATACTAGTAGTAATTGTACCATTATGTCACCTTTACAATGCCATTTAAATGTACACTTAAAATGGGTGAATTTTATGATATGTAAAAGATATTTGGTAAAGGTTTTTTTTTAGGTGACAATTTTGTACCAGATAAACTAGAATTCAAAGCAAGGAATTCTACAGTGATAGATTGTTTGGTCTGCTAAGCCTAAGATATGATTTCTTGTCTAGAAAAAAGCTGTTGCTGTTTGATGTAAGAAACTGAAAAAAACAGAGAGCAGGTGATGTACAAAGTAACAAAAAAAGAAAATAAAACCAAAGGGAAGAAATCAATGCAAAATAAAGCAGCAGACATTAAGAAAAACAAATCAATGAAACCAAAATCTGTTCTTTGATTAATAAATGTCCAGTCAGACTGATCAGGAAATACACATGCTACCAACATAAGGAACGAGAAGTGGCTATCACTGTAGATCCTATGCACCTCAGAGTATTGGAACATGTAGCAACACATTTGAGAAATCAGATTAAATGGATCATTTCCATTAGCAACCCAACACCTAACTCGCTGCACCATAGTAACAATTAGAAACTGAAATGATAAGTATTATTTTCAATTGCACCAAAAATATGAAATACTTAAAAATAAGTTTAACAGATAATGAGTAAAACCTATATACTAACAACTAAGAAACACTGCTGAGAGAAGAAAAATGGACAGCCTGACTCTAAAATTTATATAAAATAAAGCCTGTACTGGTTAAAATAATCTTGGGGAAAAAAGAAAAAAGGTAATGCCAGGGTGAATCATAATCACATTGATGTGTAATTTTATGCGGTGGTGGTGGCTGCTGTCGAATTGTGATTTTGACTCAGGGATACACTGTTGTGTGCAGAATAGTACTGCTCCACAGGATTTTTTCTAAGCACAACAGAAGCACAACACCAAGTCTGTCTTCCAAGGTTTCTCTGACGGCGCTCCGACTGCCAACCTTTCAGCTGGTATTTGACCGCTTAACCATTTTTACCACCCATATCACTTTATAAGTTTTTAAAACACATAGGCATCTTTTTCTTAGCTTACAACTTTACTTACTTTTAAACCAGCTTCACTGAGTTATTTACAAACAGTAAAATCCACCAGATTTCAATATAAAATTAAATGGGTTTTCTTTTTTTTCTGCAAACAAGTTTTATTTAAATAAGTTTAAATACATCACATCACATGAAAACTGAAGGGGGGGGCAGTTGTTACTTCACATGGCATCGGGCAGCTGTGGTGTGGAGTTGCGAGCGCTCCAGCTAGCTACATCCGTTTTGCAATGTGTTCCCTTGTCAAAAGTTTAACGCGGATCGGAGATTGGCCTCACAGTCTAATGATCTTTGGACACCCCCTTGCTAAGATATGTCTGGTCAAAAAGAACCAAGACCTTGGTGGCAAAGCCAGAAGCCCTATCACCTTCCCGGAGGGAAGGGGCTGATCTCGGAAGGCCCACCCCCTTGTCTGGTTGGCCGCAACACCAGGGATCTTTCTCTCCCTACCAAAGCGCCCACTAGCGGCACAGCAGCCTCATCCCTTCCTCCCGGGGGGGGGGGGGGGGGGGGGGCGGGCTGTCCGGGTGGTGGATGCCATTTCCTGAGGGCGGGGGAGTTTCGGGCCAGACATAGCCATCTGAGAACTCGGGGCTCTGCGCTTGGCTGAAACATGCTATTGTTTTGTTTCAGACTGGGCACTGCCAGGCGCCTACTGCTCGACCTGTTTCAATGAGGGCCTTCAAGACTAGACAGCATGGCTCTTTTCAGTTTATTGCATGAAGGAGTTACACTAGTCCAAGTTAAAAGTGGACCCCAAATGGTTACATCATACAAGCTGTGAGGTTTTAAACTTGTGACAAGGGACAGAGGGAATTTTTCTACTCATTGCAAGGAAATCCTCACTTAAGCTTCCGTGAGCCACAAGCACTTAAAACCCATGAACCTTCAGCTGGTCGTCCTTAGCCAGTCCAATCTTTACAAGGAACTGGCATATGTTCTTGCGCTGGTCACCCTGGAGCTGAATCGCTTCTCCATATTCTGGATGCTCAATCACAGTACCATTGCAGGCAAACTTTTTCTTAAAGGCCTTCCCTAGCTTCTTTTTGTATTAGTCATCAGCGATCCCTTGGACAGTGGTCAGGGTCTTCCTGCCGTTGCGCTGTTGAATTCTTAGATGGATATAATCCTCTGTCACCGCAGGCAGCAGGTCATCACCCTTACTTGCATCAGCAAAGGGGTCGAAAGAGTGGAGGTTCTGGATAGCGGACATACGATACGATTCCTTGTCCTCCGTGGAAACGGCCTGCGGAAGGCGGCGGCTGAAGAAGGCGGGCAGGGGTGACGGAGCGTCGGGAAGCGAGGGGGCTCGAGGGGGAGGCTGCTGAGTCCTCAGCGGCGGCTCAGTGACTGGGGCGAGTTTTCATAAACATTTACAGTTGTAAGATCACCACCAACAGAAAGCTGTCCCACTCTTACTCCTGGGCAGCTCGTAATTATCTTTCTTAAACAAGGCTTGCCTTTTCTATCATTTTATTGATAGAAAGGAAGGTGTTCTCTAACTTCTTGTGTCAGGTGATGGACCATCTGGGTTGTTGCAACGTTTGGGTTACTATGGGTAGAGTTGTTGGGAAAAAACAAGTAAAGATTTGGGGTGAAAATGTTTTATCCTTGGCTAAATACCTAGAAGTGAGATTGCTGACTCATATGGCAAATGTATAGTAGACATTGTAAGGAATTGTCAAACTGTTTCTCAAGGGGCTACACCATTGACAGAGAAAGTTAGAGAGTTCCACGTCTCTATATTCTTACCAACACTTGACAGTGCCACTCATTTTAACTCTACTCGCTGAAAATTTAAAGATAAATTTTCTTGATATACTTCATCTACCATAGAGTAAATCCATCTGAAGTGTTGAATTCAGTGGCATTCTGTAGTAAGAGTTGGGCAACCATCCCGTTTAATTTCACAATACTTTAATCACTCCTGAAAGAAACCGTATCCATAGCAGTCACATCTCTTCTCCATGTTGTTTACTGTGTCTCACTTCAAATAAATGAAATCCTGTGTCCACTGCACTGTATGTACTTCATGTTGTCATGATTTACCCTCACTGCAGCATACCAGCCATCAGTTCTTTATTCTGTTGTATTTCAAAATAATGTTCTACAGTAGGACTATACTACATTCTATTCAACCATCAGTTGATGAAGGCATTTCAGTTGTTTTAACTTTTTGATCATTATGCTGCTATTGAACGTCATGTATGTAGGTTTCAATTTCTTGGGTCTAATATGATAATATGGGTCGTCTCCTATGTACCCCAAACAGCACACCATCTTGTATCATGAGTAACATGTTTCACACACACACACACACACACAAAACCTTTAAAAATGGCACCTAATATATTGACTTGGGCCTTTTTTGAGTTAATTCAAAGGGCACATTTTTCTGTGTTATTAATCTTCGACATCAGGAAATGGCTTCACAGCATTCTTTGGAAGTCCCCAAAACATACTTACAGGGGTTGGAAATTATGTTCTTTGCCATAAATATATACTCTTGAATCTCAATCTCTACATACTTTCTCAAATTATTTCTCTAGGAGGGAGTTCTCAATTTTTTTTGTAAGGAATACTTACACTCTTTTCAAATTATTGAGCATCTCAAAGAGCATGTGCTCTTATAGATTTTGTCTCTGGTATTTGCTGTATTAGACACTGAGCCCCAAACTTGAAATATTTACTAATTTGAATTAAAGGTAACCAAAGAAATCACTACATGTTATAGAAATGGTATTTTCAGACTAAAAAATAGCGAAAAGGATGTCACTGTTTTCATTTTTTGCAAATCTCCTTAGTGTCTGGTTTACTATGAAGGAGCTTTCAAGACTTTGTGAAAAAAAATTCCATTTATCTCTAATTTCCACAAATTTTCTAAAGCCTATCTTAATAGCCAGATTCTCATTACCAGCTTCTGCATTCAATCTGTTGTACTAGTGTCTTAGTTACAGTATATAAGGAAAATCTGCCCTCAGAGATAACATGGTTGGAAACGGGAGAATTTAATAGGTATTTCAAATAACTCAATCCTTTAATACTATGCGAAAACATGGGCAGTGGTAGCTTTTTAAGGTTGGCTGCAATTGGAAAATATCAATTAATTTTTTCATAGTTATATGGAAATCCACTGGACTAACATGCACTTTCAATATACTTTAATTATGTGTTGGTCATTTAAAAAATATTGACTCACTGAGTTATGTAGGTCTTTCAGATGTTGACATGTGTTTATAAAATATAAAAAAGTCAAATTCATTAAACATCACCTCCAGTTTTCATCACAAGCCATAATCATAGAGATAGTTTTCCAAATTCTTATTTTCCCTGGAGTTAAATTTTTATCATTAGCACAAATTTTAACTGATTTCCTTGAGACGTCACATACACAAAATTTAAGAGGAAAATGTCTGCCCCAAACTCAAAAGACGATTATCATAGTGTCCCAGCATTCTTTTCAGCACCAGTGGTGTTCAATGAAGAGTGGCTAATTCAGCCTGCAACTCAAACACTTGCACACGTGCCTGTCCTCCTGCAACACTGTTCTCTTCAGCACATAGCACAGTGCTTTATGCATGCTCACAGCCTGTCACTCAGAGAGTGCTAAACACATGTGCTGCCCGTGGTCCAGAGTTAATCATCTTTACTGTGTCATCAAAAACAGTAAGAACAAAACTGGTTTTAACAAAAGTGAGAGCACATGGCAAAGATGCAGGAGTATGGCGTAACTACTTATCCAGTGTGATGCCCTACCTGGGTAGATCTGGGGCCCAGGAATAGCACTTACCATAGCCATAAGGGTAAATGCCAACCCAGTGAGAAAGTCAAACAGCATTTTAGTATTATAAAGGTCATTTGGACCTTGTCCTCCCCACCCCTCTGAAAAGATCTGAGAGTCCCAGGGGTCAGCAAAAGATTTTTGAGAAATTCTCCTTCCAGATGAATCCCTAGAAAAAATATGTAATTATTCTATTTTATTTTTTAAAATCCAATACAAGCCTTTGGTCAAAGAGTATTTAATTCATTTACATAGTTATAAATTGCTTGGTCTATTTATATGAACTTAATTTACGAGGTTTAATGTGTCCTTATAGTGTAATGCTTCCTAGTAGCACCTAGAAGATTTGGACCAGACTACAGTCCAACCAGTGGTCTGAAAATGCCTGCTTGTTCACACTTCTTAAAAGAGGTAGTATTATTTGAAAACTAACTTGCTGCATTGTGTTCCTTCAAATTTGAATTATACTGAACATATTTTATTTTCTTAGTAAACTTTCTCTTTTATGTCCATTGCCTATTTTTCTAATGAGGTGCCTATTTATCTATCTATTTCTTTATGTCAATAATTTTCAAGAGCTTTTATGATGAAACTTCTGATTGTTAAATGTTGTTCTTTCTTTTGTCCAGTACATAAATGTTTTTTTAATTTTTACTGAAATATGATATATGTCATAGGTGGCAAGGGCTCAAAAACATCTTATCAGACCCCCAAACCCTTTCGTTTTACATATGAGGAAGGTGAAGCTAACTGATGAATCAACTTGTCTAAAATCGCAAGTAAATAAGCAAGCTTAGGTTAAGATCCACAGCAGCCGTCTCCTCCAGAGATGATGTAAGGATGACATACCTGGACTCAAATGGATCCTGCTTCTCCAGAGGCCTTACTCTTTTCTTCGTCACCGTCAGTGTAGTCAGGTCCACAGACTTCGTCTCCCCACTGCTGTAAGTAAACTCAAGGACACTATTCCATTCCCCCTGCACTCGACATACCACGGTATTGGTGGTGTTGTGCTTTACTTCAGCTGTAACCCTAGAAGCAGGAGAAAATAAAGATGTGTCCACAGAAGTGATATCTGTCTTGTTTCTTAGGCTTCTGAAACCTATGACTACATTCTATGAATCTTATTTAAATTAGCTATACAGTACTTTTATACATCAGGGCTAAAGGCAGAGGCTTCGTAAGTCCCAGGCCAACTTCCAGATAGCTGTTTCAATGACATCAATTTTAATCTTTAGGAAAAAAGACTGGGAATTTAAAAAGCTTAGTTACCATAAATGATCACAAATGTATCTTTTAAAAATCTTGCTACAAAAAAAAATCATAATATTCAAATTAGGTAATAAAAATAAGATTTTTTGTCCTCCCTGTTATTTAAAAGCTTAAAGTCACTATATTTGAAGTTCTAACTATACTTTTGAATAAAATAAGCAAGGTTCATTTTACATATGTTCTAGAAATCAGGCAAATCAACTAATAGTAGTAAACTATAAAATTATACATTAAAAAAATTTTAACACTTACCAAAACAGAAAATTCCAAAGAACATTCAAATACAAAAATGATCATCACCATCACAGTACTTACAGAGATCTCAAACATTACAATTGTTAAAATTTAATGAAGAGAGTTATCTGTCTGGTTTATCAACGAAGTAGGGTACAGCTCAAATGAAGCTAAGAATAGGAGCAGACCTAATTATTTTAATGAAGTTATTTTATATTCCCTCTAGGCCACAGGTAATGACAGGGTCAGGCGAGATAGAAAGTCAGACTTCAGAAGGCCAGGGTTAGGGTTCAGTCAGTGTACCACAAACTATGGCTTAACTAGGTTCAAACGAAAATCCAAGGGACCACGCCCAGATGGACTACCCACTGAATGTTTCAGACAGCTGAAGCAGCCCGGAAGCACTCACTCGTCTATGCTAGGAAATATGGAAGACAGCTAGCTACCTGGCCAACTGAGTAGGAGAGATCCATATTTGTGTCCATTCCAAAGAAAGGTGACCCAACAGACTGCTCAAGTAAAATTTTGCTTAAGATTATCCAACAATGGTAGCAGCAGTACACTAACAGGGAACTGCCAGAAGTTCAGGCAAGGTTCAGAAAGGACATAGAACAAGGGATATCATTGCTGATCTCAGATGGATCCTGGCTCAAAGCACAGAATACCAGAAAAGATGGTTACCTAGGTTTCATTGCCTATGCCAAGGCCTTCGACAGTGTGGGGCATAATAAACTGTGGATAACCTTGAGAAGAATGGGAATTCCAGAACACTTCATTGAGCGCATGCAGAATTTGTACATGGATCAAGAGGAAGTTGTGCAAACAGAATACAGGAATAACACAAGGTTTAAAATCTAGAAAGGTGTTTATCAGGCTTGTATCCTCTCAGCATCCTTGTTCAATCTATATGCTGGGCAAATCATCAGAGAAGCTGGATTCTATGAAGAGTGCAGCATCAGGAAGGAGGGAGGCTTATTAACAACCTGTGATGTGCAGATGACATGAACTTGCCTGTTGAAAGTAAGGAGGACTTGAAGCACTTGCTGATGAAGATCAAGGATTGTAGCCTTCAGTATGACCAATAGGTAACATCATGATAAATAGGAAAACGGTTGACATTGTCAAGGATTTTGTTTTGCTTGCATCTACAATCAGTGCTCATGGGAGCAGCAGCCAAGAGATTAAAAGACATATTGCATTAGGTAAATCTGTAGCACAAGACCTCTTCAGAGTACCAACGAGGAAGGGTGTCACCTTGAGGACTAAGGCATGCCTGACCCAAGTCATGGTGTTCTCCATTGCATCATATGCACCTGAAAGTTGAACACTGAACAAAGAGAACCACAGAAGAGACGCATGTGAATTGTGGTGCTGGAGAAGAGTATTGGAAGTACCAGTGACTGCTAAGAGGACCAGTCCATCTGGATCGGAAGAAGGCAGGCTAGGGTGCTTCTTAGAGGCAAGGACGGCAAGACTTAGTCTCACATATTGTGAGGAGAGACCAGTCTCTGGAGAAAAACATCATGGGTGGCAAAACAGAGGAAGGCCTTCGACGAGATAGACAGACAAAGTGGCTTCATCAATGGGGTCAGGTAAAGGAACAATTGTGAGGATGGCGCAGGACCATGCAGCATTTTGTCCTGTTGTGTATAGGGTCATTATGGGTCGATGGCACCAAACCAAAAGTCCCAGACGTGCAGGCAACAAACAGCTTCGGAATCCTAAATATATGCGTCAGGTGTAAACCAAGACCCCAGGAAGCAGAAGGACAGAGTAGAATGTCAGAGTCCAGATTTCAGTGAAGGGGAAGTCAAAAGTCTGCAAACCCAGAGCTCAAGGCAGAGCTATGGAGTCCAATCAGCAAATGATTTGGGAACCAGATGTTACAACAAAAACCAGTGAGGAGTAACTGTAGCTCACGGGACACACAGAACACCAAGATGACTGGTCTGCTTGATTAAGCAGGTGGCAACTCTGGGTTATCCTTTCAAACATATGAATGGAAACAAATGCACCGATGACATGTTCCTTGTAATGCCATTTCACATTTCCTCTCTTATTTTATTTACCAATATTCTTTCTTCCCTTCCTAGAAAATTCTAATTTAACCAAATAGATATGAGCAAATGACCCGAAACACTCATTATTTTCTCCTTTTCCACTCATGCGGAACTTCATGCTGAAAGCTGAGGAATGATAGTCACTTGCTCACTTGGTCTCTGTCTCACTTTGACAGCATACTCTTTAAATCATTGCCTCCCACAAGCCTTTCCCTGCCCAAGTAACAATGCCTCGGTTCCTGTCCCGGCCTGCTGGGTGACACAAGGTCCGCTGCTCAGTGCAGCTACACAGCAACAACAGCACGAGGAGAAGTGGGGCAGGGCACAAGAACCACCCACATACCAGATGTAGGACATGAGGGACTTACAAAGGGAAAGCCTTGTTTCACTTTACTATTAAGAATCCATCACTACAGTCTCATGCAGGATCAGCCCACTTCTGTGAAGGACACTCCTAATTGAGTCGATGCTGACTTTTAATGACCCTAAACATAGAGTAGAACTGGTCCTGTGGAGTTCCAAAACTGCAACTCTAAATGAGAGTGGAAAGCATCATCTCCCACCTTCACAGTGACTGGTGGGTTCCAACTGCTGACCTTGTGCCTGACCCAAGTCATGGTATTCTACATTGCATCACATGCATGTGAAATTGAACATGGCAACCCACCAGCCACCAGGGCGCCTCTGTAAAGGACTGAGTACATATCAGAATCTGCAGGCCAGCTGCTCTGTGTAAACGATTTAACGCTGCCCTGCAGCACAGAAGCACTGGCCTGTGCACAGTAAGGAGGTCAACGGGCATGGCTCTGTTCCAATAAACATTTATTTAAAAAATAAGCAGTGGGTCAGACTGGGCTGTATGCTAACCTCTGGGTTAATCTAAAATGCACACAGGATATTTTTTAATCATTAAAGAATGTTTTCATTTTGGTGAAAATAGAGCAAAACACGCACCCATTCAAGAGTTTGTACAACTACCATTTGGCGACAACGGGGTTCCTTTCTTCACGAAGTCGACAGTATCGCACTAGGTTTTCACAGCTACCATCCCATCTGATGAGCTTTTGAACGTGTGCCCTTCCTAACTGTACTCATCCTTCAAGTCTAGCTCAAGTGTCACATGTTTCAGGAAGACATTGGCTAACATCTTAACACGCCCACTCTACAGCAAGCTTTCAAGTTGAATTCTCGATCTTTTTTTGGCTGAGATAAATGAAAGGCAAAATATTTTCTTCAAATTAGAAAGATTAAGAATATTTTTACTCCCAATAGCCGACATCTCAACAAGTATTTGAGCAAACAAGAAATCTTCTTTTTGACAAAAAAAAGGCGGCCTGTCTCCTGCAACAACTAAGGCGGCCTATGGAGGTGAGATAGTCCCACCTGGGTGACAACGCCAGTCACAGCTTTAGTCTCATAAAAAGTAAGGGAAGGCTTCTTGATCAAATTCCCGGTAATTCAAACATGTGAGCTTTGTATCAACAAATAATTCAAAATATACTATCCTTAGGGCACTCACCAAAAAAAGCTAATGGATGTGAAGAAGCATTTGTTCTTCTCACTTTCTAAAAGTCTGAAAGCAATCCAGTCTTTACTTTCTTTCTTCCCTTTTTTCTGGATAGTCGTTTGAACACCAGAGTAACAGTTTCACAGAGAAAAGCTCTTGTCGGATGAACATTAAGACTTTAGCCTTGGCTTTTATTGAAGGTACATAAAAGAAATAAGCTTATGACTGGCAACTTTTACATTCCAAGTAGAATTACAAAAGAAGGCATTGTACGCTTTGTTGCTCGATGCTGCTTCCTAAGGATACCTGCAACAAATCCCTTTAGAATTCAATGCCAGGAAAATAACTGGTTTCTTTTGAAAGATGCCATCAGATGAGAACTAAGTTGAGCATCATGTTTCCCTTTTGCTGTAGCAAATGAGTCGGAACTAAATTTTATTTTCAGACACAACAGTCCTCTAATCCAGCCTTACTGTTCTTTTCCACCTTGATGGTTATTTTACTTACAGACTTGTATCTGTCTACTGCATATTGATTTCTTCTGAATGTCTCACAAATGCTTTCCAAAAGCAGCTTCCTGAATTCTGATCCTAGACTGAGAGCTCTGTGAAGGCACAGATAATCTCCCCGGCCCGCCTTCTGTATCTCCACAATGCAGGAAAGTATCTGTCATCAAGAAGTGTTGAATAAATCATAGCACACAGTACAATATATATCCTCATCCTAAATAAAATGAATGTGGAAAATGGGGTCAGGAAATGGACAATGGAACAGGCAATAGGAAACAGGCTCACTTGGCACATCAAATATTGCTGTGGAAAAAGAGTAAGTAAGGGAAGACGGGGAAGATAATCTATTACCCCAAAGGCAGACAGCAGATAAAATGTCTGCTCCTATTGTAGAGAGCCAAAAAACATCACTGGCTGTGTCTGGGGAGGGAGTAATGGTCCTTTGTAAAGGCAAGAGTAAGAAATTGTTTCTACTTTCAGTCTTCTACATGAGAAATTGGGTGAAACCACTATTTTAATGGCAACAAAAATAGAAAAACCCATCAAAAAAACATTAGTTATTCCAAAGTACATATCAAGAGTTGTATTTTCAGAAGCGTGTGTGAGAGAGACAGTGACAGAGAAAAAGACTTTGATGCTAGCCTGCCAAGTGACAAGAAGCAACGAGTGGGGTGTTGCTGACAGATAAAAGACAGAAAGTGGGGAAAAGAAATTAGTCTTAAGAAACACACCTCCATGATACGATCGCCGAAGACAAACGGGTGCATAAGCAAATGGGGCGAAGAAAGGTGATGGTGCCCGGCTATCGAAAGAGCTAGTGTCTGGGGTCTTAAAGGCTTGAAGGTGAACAAGCGGTCATCTAGCTCAGAAGCAATAAAGCCCACATGGAAGAAGCACACCAGCCGGTGCGATCACGAGGTGTCAAAGGGACCAGGTATAAGGCATCATGCAAAAAAAAAAAAAAGAATATATATATATATATGTGTGTGTGTGTGTGTGTGTATTTATATATACACACACACCATAGTGAATGAAGGGGGAAGTGCAGAGTGGAGACCCGAGGCCCAAGTGTCGACCACTGGAGATCCCCTCATAGAGGGGTTTAGGAGAGGAGATGGGTCAGTCAGGGTGCGAGGTAGTACCGATGAAGAACACAGCTTTCCCCCAGATCCTGGATGCTTCCTCCCCCCAACTACCATGATCCGAATTCTACCTTGCAGGACTGGATAGGGCAGAGGTTGTACACGGGTGCATATGGGACCTGGAGGCAGGGAATCCAGGGTGGACGATACCTTCAGGACCAGGGGTGTGAGAGGCGATGCTGAGAGAGTGGAGGGTGAGTGGGCTGGAACGGGGGAACTGATTACAAGGATCCACATATGACCTCCTCCCTGGGAGATGGACGGCAGAGAAGGGGGGGAAGGGAGACTCCGGATAGGGCAAGATATGACAAAATAACAATCTGTGGATTATCAAGGGCTCATGAGGGAGGGGTGAGCGGGGAGGGAGGGGAAAAAAAAAGAGGACCTGATGCAGAGGGCTTAAGTAGAGAGCAAATGCTTTGAGAGTGATTAGGGCAAACAATGTACAGATGTGCTTTATACAATTGATGTATGTATATGCATGAATTGTGATAAGAGTTGTATGAGCCAATAAAAGGTCTAAAAAAAAAAAAGAAAAAAGGGATAGTAAATATAGCAACTAATCATTGACAATATAGGGACATTTGTCTTAGGTTGCCTTAATAAGTCAACATGAAAAAAAAGCCATGCCATATGACCCAGCAATCCCCCTACTGGGCATATACCCAGAAGAGGCAAGAAACAAACCAAGACCAGACATCTGTGCTCCAATGTTCATTGCGGCACAGTTCACAATTGCAAGGAGTTGGAAGCAACCCAAATTTCCATCAACTGACGATTGGATTAAAAAACTGTGGTATATACATACAATGGAATACTACGCATCACTAAAAAGCAGTGATGAACGTATGAGGCACATAGCAGCATGGGAAGAACTGGAGGAAATCATGCTAAGCGAAGTAAGTCAGGCACAAAAGGACAAGTACAACATGAGTCCGCTGAGGTAAGAATTTTAAAAAAATTTTTTATTAAAAAGCAAAAGTGGCATAGGGAAAAAAGCTACTTACTGTATACAAACATTTTAGGGGTGAAGACGGTGTAGTATGGAAGAGACCAGACCAAAACCAGGGATGTACATGGTAGACAATGGTGGAGGAGGTGGGGAAAGGAAAACAAAAGGATGAATACAAGGAAGAAAAGGGAAGTGGGGTCATGGGGCATTAATCCACCCAAGGGGAGGGTATTGTTTATATCTCCACAGGGAACGTGGGACCAGACTTCAACCCAGTGTCGCAAGGTGTGAATGCAATATCCCGGCGTGGAGGAGGGAACCGGTAGAGAGGTCTGGGAGCCTGGCCCCAGCACCATAAATTAAGTGGATTCCTGCCCCTCCCCCGAAAAGAATTTGTTCCAAAGGACGACATTGACTCTGCAGCTATGGGAGATGAACATATTTGATCAGAGCACACGGGAGCAGATGAAGGGGCAGGAGGAGAGAGTGGAGCACAGCCTGGTCGTGATGATGATGTTCCTGAGTAGAGCAGCCAGTCCACAGAGAGAACAACATGGCTGGCCCTACTATGAGACATGATGCCCCTCAGTGACTAAGGGCGATACAGGGGACAGCACCGGAGACACAGTGCGCGAATTGCACCTGACCTGATCCCACCACACCGAGGCAAATCACTGGGGGAGTGCAGCGGAACAGCAAGGGAATGGAGTGGCAAGGTCCCCAGGGAATGCTGAAAGTGGACTTTGGGGCCAGGGCGTGGTGCCCCAACAGACTGGACTGGAAAACGCTCCTAAGGGCCAGCAAACGATCCCTGAACTAACTACAAGCTTTTCTCTTGTGAACTGTTTTGTTCTGTTCTTTTTCAGTGGTTTGTTTTTGTTGTTTTGTTGTCTGGTTGTATACTGTTGCTTTGTTTTCCTCTGTCTAGTTTTCGTGCATGTTAGTGACTCCACAGGTCTGTCTGAATAGGACAGGCTGGATGAACTATCTGGAGGAAAAACAACGGGACCGACAATTCCGGTGCGACTTGGGGTGGGGGGGGTAGGGGGGGTAAGGAAGTGGTGTTAACAAACCCAGGGACAAGGGAAAAACATGGGACCCCAAATGGTAGAGAAGGGGGAGTGGCAGGACTGGTGGGAAATGATCAAGGGTAAGGTTGCTTAGAGAAGAGGTATACTCTAGCCCAGGTGGCGATGAAGCATGGTAGTAGGGCAGGAGGAAGGTCAAGGGAGATGGAGGAAAGAGCTAGGAGTCAAAGGGCATTCATGGAGGTCTAGACAAAGACATGTACATGCAAATATATATAGGAGGATGGGGAAATAAATCTATGTGTCTATATTTATAGGTCAAGTATTAAGGTGGCGGAAGGGCCTTGGGCCTCTACTCAAACACTCCCTCAATGCATGAATACCTTCTTTTATTAAATTGGAACTCTATGATGCTCACTCTCCCGACACAACGGCTGGAGCCAAAGTGGGTGAACAAGTAAATGTGGTGAAGAAAGCTGATGGTGCCTGGCTATCAAAAGAGATAGTGACTGGGGTCTTAAAGGCTTAAAGATAAACAAGCGGCCATCTAGCTCAGAAGCAACAAAGTCCACATGGAAGAACACACCAGCCTGTGTGATCGAGTGGTCCCAAAGGGATCAGTTACCAGGCATCAAAGAACAAAAAATCATATCATTGACTGCACACCTCCATGATAGGATCGCTGAAGACAAATGGGTGCATAAGCAAATGTGGTGAAGAAAGCTGATGGTGCCCGGCTATCAAAAGAGATAGTGTCTGGGGTCTTAAAGGCTTGAAGGTGAACAAGCGGCCATCTAGCTCAGAAGCAAATAAGCCCACATGGAAGAAGCACACCGGCCAGTGTGATCACGAGGTGCCCAAGGGACCAGGTATAAGGCATCATGCAAAAAAAAAAGATATAAGTGTGTGTATGTATGTGTATATATGTGTATATGTTTATATGTATGTGTATATATGTATATATATAGCATATTAAATGAAGGGGGAAGTGCAGAGTGGAGACCCAAGGCCCAAGTGTCGGCCAATGGAGATCCCCTCATAGAGGGGTTTAGGAGAGGAGATGGGTTAATTAGGGTGTGAGGTAGGATCGATGAAGAACACAGCTTTCCCCCAGATCCTGGATGCTTCCTCCCCCCAACTACCATGATCCAAATTCTACCTTGCAGGGCTGGATAGGACAGAGGCTGTACACTGGTACATATGAGGGTTGGAGGTACAGGGAATCCAGGGTGGATGATACCTTCAGGACCAAGGGTGTGAGGGACGATGCTGGGAGAGTGGAGGGTGAGTGGGTTGGAAAGGGGGAACTGATTACAAGGATCCACATGTGACCTCTTCCCTGGGAGAGGGACAGCAGAGAAGGGGGGAAGGGAGACTCCGGATAGGGCAAGATATGACAAAATAACGATGTATAAATTACCAAGGGCATATGAGGGAGGGGGGAATGGGGAGGGAGGGGGGAAAAAAGAGGACCTGATGCAAGGGGCTTAAGTGGAGAGCAAATGCCTTGAGAATGATTGGGGCAGGGAATGTATGGATGTGCTTTATACAACTGATGTATGTATATGTATGGATTGTGGTAAGAGTTGTTTGAGTCCCTAATAAAATGTAAAAGAAGAAAAGAGAAAAAAATGATTAGGGCAAAGACTGTACAGATGTGCTTTATACAATTGATGTATGTATATGTATGAACTGTGAAAAGAATTGTATCAGCCCCAATAAATTGTTAAAAAGAAAAAAAAGCCATGTCTCAAGAGTAAATGAGGCTATGGAGATTTATTTTGGGGCACCTCCTATGGGAACCCATCTGAAAAGATGGGAGAAGGCCCAGTCAGATGGAAAGACCCCAGCTGGGCTTCTGACCAATAGTCAGATCAACTGCTTCCCCTGTGAGGGCCTGTCACGGACGTTCAGCCCACGGTGTCTTTCGATGGCTGAAGCTCTAGCCTAGTATCTGACTACAGCCACATGAAAGATGACACGTGAGAACTGCTGATCAGCCTATAAAACTGTGGGAGTTGACTTTTCTTTTTAAGTCCTAAGTTTCGGAGGGATTTATTCTGAGCAGTTGATAACATAATTTCTGATGTCAGAAGGATCTTGGCTGAAGGAAGAGAACAACAGAAAGATGTTTACTTGTCTTTTACTGACGGTGCAAAGACATGTGACTGGGTGGACCTTAAGTATGGATAGCTTTGAGAAGAATGGGAGTTCTAGAACACTTCACTGTCCTTATGTGGAACTGATACATGGACTGAAAGGCAAGTGTGTATATAGAGCAAAGGTACACTGCTTGGTTTAAAATCAGGAAAGGTGTGCATCAAGGTTGCATCCTCTCATCAGACTCACTCAATCTGTATGCTGAGCAAATCATTGGAGAAGCTGGATTATATAAAGAAAAGTATGGCACGAGGATTGGAGGAAGGCTTATTAACAAACTTCGACATCCTTGCTTTTGGAAAGTGAGGACTTGAAGCACTTACTGATGAAGAGCAAGGATTACAGTTTTCAGGATGGATTACAACTCAAACTAAAGAAGACCAAAATCCTCACAACTGGACCAATAGGTAACACAATGGTAAATGGAGAAAAGATTGAAGTTGTCTAAGATTTCATTTTGCTTGGATCTAGTCAATACTCATGGATGCAGCACTCAAGATATTAAAAGACACATAATATGGATAAATGTGCTGCTCAAGACCTCTTCAAGGTCTTGAAAGCAAGGTTACTTGAGGACTAAGGTGTGCCTGACCCAAGCTGCGATATTTTTAATTGCCTCATATGCATGTGAAAGTTGGACAGTGAATAAGGAAGACTGAAGAAAAATCAATGTGCTTGAATTTTGGTGCTGGCAGAGACTACTCAAAATGAAGCGCTAAAAGAAAAACAAATTTGTCTTGGAAGAAACACAACCAGAATGCTCCTTAGAAGCAAGAATGGTGAGACTTCATCTCACATACTTTGTTGCCACGAGAGACCTTGAGTCCTTGGAGAAGGTCATTAATATAAAGTTTATTGTGCCAACCTGGCCGATACACACATGTGGGGTTAATTGAAGGGTTTGGTGAGCCTCGCTTTTCAATTTCTCGGTCTCTTGCTTTGTGATGGTCGGGCCAGGGTGCAGCTGCCTTAGCCAGTTCGATGATTCAGCTGGCAAGGTTCACTTCCTACAAGACATCCCTGAGGAGCAGACACATGGACCTACCCCAATGCAGCCCTGGGTGCTGGGGCAGCCGTGTGGAGACCCCTGCCAGTGCTGAGATGTTTACATGTTCACTGATTCGGTTTTTCCTCCTGCAGTCAGCATCATTGCGTCTGTTTTGTGAAATGGAGGATTTTGTGGATTGGTGTTGAACATAAGGGTTAATGGGTTAATGTTGGACTTGTGGGCTTGGGCAGCACTGGGTTGGGATGTAGGAGTAGAAAAGTCTTCTCTTTCTCCCACAGAGTAGCTAGTAGATTCAAACCGCTGACCTGAGGCTCACAGCCCAAATCGTAACCATTACTCTGCCAGGGCTCCTCCACAGATACAACAGAATGCTCAAAATGCTACAGGTTTGCCATGGAAGCATTCGTGAAATAGGATGAAATCACATGAAGCAATCAAGGAAACAAGTTTGTGTACCAAACAGGTGCTTTAAAAATAATTTATATAGGCATTATGAGTCTTTTAGAAATCCAAAGAGCATACAAGGAGGCTTCAAAAAGCTCATTACAAAATTCTAGTATCTCTGGCACTTCAGAGCATGTACACTGGTGCAGATAAGAGTTCTTGACACATGGAATTCAGGACAAATAAACCCCTCAGAAACAATAATGGGAGTAGTGATACCATGAGGGTAGGGAAAAGGTGGGAGAGAAGGGGGAGAGAGGGGAGCCGATTGTAATGACTGATGTATTAACCCCTATCCACCACCCCAAGGGGGATGAACAACAGAAACAAGGGTGAAGGGAGACTGGACAGTATAAGATATGAAAATGATAATAATAATTTATCAAGGGCTCACAAGGGTGGGAGGGAAGTAAAAAGGAGGAGCCAATACCAAAGACTCAAGTAGAAAGGAAATGTTTTGAAAATGATGGCAACATATGTACAAATGTGCTTGATACAACTGATGCATGGATTATTTTAAGAGCTGTAAGAGCCCCCAATAAAATGATTTTTTTAAGTTGTACAAGCCCCCAATAAAATGATTTTTTAAAATAAAATAAAACTGTGCCTACTTCACGTACAGTCACAGTAAACATCAGGGTCTTAAAGGGTCAGTATTCCTTTAAGGCTCTTATTACAAAATGTAAGAGCTCTGGAGAACAATGGTTATGCACTCTGCTGCTAATGGGAAAGCTAGCACTTTGAACCTGTCTGCCATTGGCTTTGTAGAAGACAAGCTCTGACAATTTGACAATGACTGTCTAAGAAACCTCACAGGGCATTAGAGGGTCCCGATGAGTTGTCTTCAGAGTCAGGGTGATCAAGATTAAAATGCTAGAGATTAACAATCCAAGAAAAAAAAATACCCTGAAAACCCACTGACAACGAGTCCATTCTAAGTCACAGTGACCTTATACAGAGAAAGGAGAAGTGCTCCTTTGGTTTTCTGAGACAAATAACTCTTTACAGGAACAGACAGTCTCATTTTCCTTTAGAAAGATGGTGGATTTGAACCACGAACCCTGCAGTTAGTCAGCAGCCTATTGCGGAGTTGAAATTAAGACCACCTAGAGATAATATGCTGGTTTCCATCATTCTACTTCTTAGTTTCTTATGGTTAAATATAGTTTCACCACAATTTGCAGTAATGGCTGCTTCAACTGAAGTCTGGATCAAAATTTGGATCTCTGTGCCAGAGAATGCTTATTTATCTCTCAGGAATTCTAGTCTATATTTTGTTAGCTACGTCACCAAAAGAGATTTATCAGGTAGATCTGCTAGTAATGTCACTATTTTTAAAACTAGATGATGACTTCCATATGCCTTGAAAGACTAAATCTATTAAGTAAACAAACAGAAGCATGAATAAAAACCCAACCCCATAGACACAGATCAAAGCAGAAAACCCATTAGGAGTTCTAATATAGGATTGAAGTGGACAGGCAGAGACAGGTATCATTAAAATGTTCTTACCGGTGCAGTTTGCCACCATAAAAAGGCTTAGTATGAAAAGTGATGCTGGCTGAATACCCAGTCTTTGCACAGTTGACACTGACTTTGCCACCCAGTTCTACCCAGGGAACAGTTAAAATTGACCGGGCATATGCACAAGGTAAAGAAAACGTATACTCTTCTCCATGTTCCAACAGACTGAGGATACCTGAAGGTGAAAACATTAGGAGAGTTAACATCGTACAAGAAAAATAAAGCTGCCCCACCCCCGCCAAAAAAATCCATTGTGCTTGCTTGTATAGTAGATACTATTATTTTGCTTTATTTTCGCTTAATTTAGAATGAAAACGACTTCATTTACAATGGCATTTTTTTCACAGTAGTGAATCAAGGGTATTCCCACTCTGATCTCACTATCCCTTTCACAGGACCAGAAAACACTACCAATGACAGTTTCAAGAAATCCCCTTAAAACTTCTTCAGCTTAAAAAAGAAATTTTTTTTTCCAGCTTGAATTTAAAGCTTTGTGTTAGGATCTGATAATTGATTAGGGCTAATAACTTTTTCAGATTGATACAGAGTCAACTGAAATAAGACAGCATGGTGGGAAATCTATACAGAGTAAGGGAAATAAAACCTAATTCATCATGAAAATCGAAGATATAATAATTTGTCAAATTTTGAAATATGTACGGTAAAGCTGAAAAGAAAATAAGAGGGGGAAAGAGGAGAGAGGAGCGCTAACAGCACAACTCCTCTCAATGGGGCTGAACAACAGAAGTGCATGTCAGTGGATACACTGGATTGTGTCAGATACGTCAATAAAACTATTATAAGAAAAGAATATTATTCTAATAGGGCTTGTTTCTATAAATGATGCTACATTAAAGACATTAATGTTTTTTTTTTTCTCATTTCTTAAGATAGGTTTTGCCTTGTTTTGGAAGAGAGGGCCTGCCATCACCAGTTTGCTCATGAGCCAGAATAACTGCCCGGGGGGAAATAGTGACAAAGAATGAGGCTCTAAATCTGGCTATCCCTTAAGCTTTATGACTCTGTGTCTGTTCCATCACTTCTAGATGTCAGATTTTTCATCTATAACATAAATAGGCTGGCTTATGAAACATCAAGGGCTAATGTTGTAGAGTTTATAAACTAAAAAGACAATTTTTTAATTAATAAAACTAGAGTTATAGAAGTTTAAATTAATAAGCAGTTTAAATTATGGAGTACAAAATTGATTATCTGAAATGTAGATCCCCACCTAATTCACACAAAAAAGAAAAAATATGGGTTTTTTTTGTTTTAATTCACCTTAAACATTATGTGGAAGTTGGAAAGAGTCATATCACAATATATAACAAAACTTAAAAATGAGGAGAGCTAAAGAGGAGGTATTTTCCTTACAACTACTATAACACACTATCAAAATATTAAGCATTATAGGCTCAATTATGCCATACTTACTTTGTAAGCTTACATTCAAGTATTTCCATTAACACTGAAAGGGTAGTCCTGTCATTACATTTTCATTAACTCTGAAATGATTTCCATGGAGGTTTTCTTGGCCAAGAAATAAATACTTACATGCCCTCAAATTATATTTTTGTTATATTTTGCTGAAAGGAATTACGTTTGGCAAGGAATTTTAAGTACTATATTACAATCTAACAAAATATGAGATGCAGATAAATATTTATCTGGAATATAGCATGATGAGATTTATTTTTGTAATAATAAAAATTTTAAATTTGGAAGAAAATGTATGTTTAAATGAAAGATAACAGATGCATTTAATAGAATATTATATAGCAATTAACACATGCTTTAAAGTTTTATCATTGATGGTAAAATAAATATATTTAGTTCTAAAAAGTAGGCTACATAACCCTAAACTTATAAAACTAGAAAGGATGAATATACAAAAACTATATAAAATACTAAATAAAACTATACATATCTGCATATAAGAATTACAAATGCTTTTAATTTTTTTCCTTTGAATTTTCTAAGGTGTTGATAATAAAAATCTTTTATATTTAAAATCCAAAGAAAAACACATTTTAACAGAAAATCCATAAGTCACTCACCTCTACACACACACATTCTAAAACATAAACTAAAAACATAAACCTAGTACACATAGCAGTTCCTATATATAATATTTATCTAACTTCCCAAAGTTTAAGGTTGTAGTATGAGATTCACAATCGGCAAAAATTTTTCTACGTACCTTCTCCAACCATTGTCACGCCTATTGACATGCCTAAGAATTTGCTCTTCGTCCAGACATGCGCATTCACACACATCTTCCTCTCTGCACATTCTGCATAAAATCCTGAGACTGGAGGATGATGGGAAACCTGCTCAGCAACAAATCTGACTGTGTAACAGTCTGATCCCACCTGGCTCAACGATTCCTCTGACACAGGAGTTTGATTTGTGATTGCCTGGGTGGAAGCGCTGCTACTAACACCAGATGCTACCTCACTTTTCGGCATTCTCCAGGAACAGTGAAATGTTTCTCCAATGATAGGATTGTATGGTTTCTTAGCAATGGCTCCCTTACGGCCTTCGTGAAATGAGGTAAGGTAGTACTCAACAAAACGCATCATTCTGTCCTCAGCTGTGGCTCCATTAGTGATGGCTATAAATAAGTCTGGATGAGACATAAAGTCTGCATACATTTCCAGCAAGGAGCGCTTCTCCAGGATAAATGTAGGAAGCACCACCTAAAACAACAACAAAAAACATCAACCAAAAAGGGAAATTTAGTCCGTGCATTCATATGTAAACAACTACTCTAAGTCCGCTGAAAACACATTATTCTACGTGGATACTAAAAACACAAGTTACAAAGGATAAGTAACTCAGTAAGCATTTAGCAGGCTTCAAAATACTCGAGTGGTGATAACCAGTTGCTGGGAGTTTGGGGGCCTGCAGGGAACAAGATTTCTAAACTGCAAACATGTCTAGAGGCTGTAGTCTAAGGTCATTTTTGCTCGCTACAAATGTGTTAAACACTGCGCCACTCCCTGCAAGGTTGGCAGTTCAAGCCCACTAGCTGTTCCTCAGGAGAGGGATGATGCTATATACTCCTGCATAGATTTATAGTCTCGGAGCAGTTCCACTCTGTTCTTAAGAGTCGCTCTGCGGCAGAATCAACTCAGCGACAGTGCTTGCTTTGCTTTATCAAGATATGAGATATGAAAAGTGGCAATAAATGCCTGCTTTTAGGAAAAGAATAAAGAGATCACTAATTAAAGCAAAAAAACCATAACTTTTATTGAATTTTAAGTACATGAGAACTATTTTGAATTACAGAACTCTTAACACCTAAAGCCCGATAAGAATAAGGAAGATTAAGCATTTTATTTAAAGCAAAGCTAATTCTCTGAGAAAGCTATGAGCCAATATTTTCAAGAGCATTAAGATATTCATATCCATGTCGTCTGTTGATTACTCCTCCAGGAATCTAGCCTTAAAAAACAACAACATAATGAGGGAAAAGGAATATGGAAAATAAAATGTCTGTCATCATAGTGTTGAGTAACTAAGAGATGAAAAGAATCTACATTTTTAACAATGGTTCTGGCTAAATACACAACTTTTGCCTAAGGGAAGATTCTAATAATTTCAAAAGATGGTTAAGAAGATAACAGGAGCAAAAGCACTGGCTATCCCACGGTCAGGTGGTGGGTGGATACTTGCATCTTTATCTCATGAAATTACAAAAGCAAATTTCACAGAGACTAGCCCAGGGCCCAGGAAAGGAAGCAAAAGCAAGTATTTGGGCACTGTTAAGGAGAAGGATGACTTTCAGCAGCACTCCCACCTTACAGCCATAGTGAAACAAGTCTCTCCTGCCAGTCCAGCCAGAGGACCGTCACGGGGTTATTAGGAAGAAGTTTTAAGAAAACTGAAAACGGCACAGGTGAGAAAAAGGCGTAGAAAGTTGTGCCGTGGGATTATCCTCCTGCTCGTTCAACAAATGTGGCAAGGGCTGAGAATTTCATTGGGAAACCTTATCCCATCCATCCTCTGGCACTGATCTTGCTCCTTCAGACCACTTTTTCTTCCCAACTCCAAAGAATATTCCAAAGGAACATAATTTGAGTCATTTGAAGATGATATCAAAATTGCCTTCTTGATGGACTATAAACCAAAAAGCACACAATTCTTCAAGGAAAAGTTAGTGAGATGAAAAAGCTGCCTCATAAGTGTATAAACTTTGATGGAGGAGACGTTGAGAAATAATAACTTCACTTTTTATATTTTTATTTAATAAAAGTATATATATTTTTTAAGTATATTATTTCATAGTAATACTTTTTTAGTTGTGTGTGTATACTCAATGGATAACATAAAGCAGGAGGATGACTGACACAATGGTCACGTGGAAATGAGTACATCTAGGAAAAAGTAGAGGGTCTACAACAAGGAGGGGACACAGAGAGCATCATCTAAGGTCTGGTCATGAAAGGTGGGTATTTGGCCACTCATTTTATGGCTGTGTTTTGAACTGAATATTCAGTCTTCTGTGTGCATGATACACTTCACAAAGAAAATACGGTCATCAGGAAAAAAATGAAACAATACATACATACTGTGATAATATGAAAAAAGATTTGAAAGTAATCAACTAAGAGTTTTATTGTGTTAGGGTGGTAAAATAATAAACTTGATTAAAAAAACAAACTAACAAAAAATAACAGCCTGTTGCTGAGTAAATTCTGACAAAGTAATCCCACAGGGCAGAACAGAACTGCCCCATAGCATTACCTAGGCTGCAATCTTCATAAAAGCAGACTGTCACATCTTCTCCCATGGTGAGTTTGACCCACTGCTTTTCAGTTAGCAGTTACCGTATAAACTCAAGTATAAGCCGACCCAAATACCAGCCGAGGTACCTAATTTTACCACAAAAACTGCATTAAAATGTGCTGGAAAAACTTGGCTTATATACGAGTATATACGGTAACTGCTTATTAGCTGTACCACCAAGCACACCCCATACTGCCCCTATTACGATCACAGAGCATCCTTTTCAAAAGGTCTTAGTTAAGTCTTATAAACCTCAACTTTGTTCTCATGCCTTGCAGATCCAAATCTACTAAGGGATAGCCACACATACCAAACAAATCCCTCATGTGAATACTGACTTTAACCAAGTTCACAACCAATTATGAAAATATTCCTTGAATAGAAATGATAACCAACTGGAATATCTAGAGTCAGATGAAAGGCCAATGAACTTCGTTATTAATTCAAAAAATGTTTGTTAATAAACTTTTTATTCAATCTATGTACTTAAAAAAAAACTCCTAAGTACAGAAATGTGTTTTTGCCTTTTAATCCTTCAAAGTGAATGATAAATATAAATATTCTATCTGTAAGTCACATTTCAATATGAACAATTCATTGAAAACAAATAGCCTTTTAATCGATGCTTCCACTACCTTCAATGATATCAAAAGCTTCCATGTGAAACACGTTAAGGTCAATGCTGAAATCCCATACGAATGCCCAACAGCACAGAAACCCCTACAATAATCATTTTCTTTGCCATTTGTAATTTTAAAACCTGTTTTGCTTGTTTAATTAGTTGACTTGGATTTATTATTAAAACAAATTAGGGCATAAGGACCTTTCTAGAATACGTTTCCTGCTCCCAGTTATAAATAATTCCCAAAATGGACGGCCCAAATAAGAGAAAAGGATCCTGTGGGGTTCAAGGCAGCACAGTACACCAATGCCCCCTTTTCATCTCAGAAACAGGGGGACTGTAGGCCTACATTGTTATGCAACTTCCTATTTCACAGAAAACCACATTTTAAAAATAAAAAATAAGTGCTGGTACACTAAAAACCAAATCATGAAGAGTTAGACGCCCCGACAACATTAACAATTATAGGCATAATTATGGCTTATGCGCTCCCGAAGCTGCTCAGCCTATCACTCACTCTTGTCAAATCCATGCCCAGCTTGAGCTGTGACAGGAGATGCAGGATAACACTGCGCTGCTCTTCCACGGCTCCCAGGTCATCCTCCTTGTTATCACATGTATCCTCCACCTCGTCATCTGCATTTATTTCTTCAGGTTCCTTGACACAGAGAAAGAAAAACTCTAGTGCTATAAACATTTGCTAATAACCATGAGGAAAAAAAACATAAAGGCATGAGGTTTAGGGAAGTCTGAGGACAGGTAAAAATGTTTCTGAAAATATAACTACATTCTTTGGCATTGGAATAGGTTCTTTTCCTGGAACTTATTAGCACTAGAACATACTGTGGTTTCAGTATATTTACCAAATATAAAATATTTTGTAAAGGATTTTTAAAAAGACTGTACCATGTTTCATCAGAAGCTTTGGCCATCTGCCTGAAGGCAGTACTATTACCTATACATTAAATTCAAGGTGTTGTACAGCATAAATATTTGCCCCCTTTAAAGATAAAACTACAAAAGTACATTAAACTTTGGTGTGACTACACATGTAAAATCTTAACAACTGTAACATGGGAGCTGTCAGGAGAAACCTGGGGGTATAGAGAATTCTACATGCAAGTACGGAAACCCTAAATTGCTCAGGCAATCTTAATGCCACTCAAAGGTCTTACATAGCTTATACATCTAAGCCACAAACAGTCCTTTCAGGATGAAAATCTTTCGTGTCAGTGGGGTCCTGGCTAGAAATGGTTAGAAGAGAAGATTAAACAATAGTATATGGCTTCAAATTCCCAGGTTGTGGAGGATTTTTGGAGCCCAGTCTGCCTGCCTAGCAGCAAGGTCAGCAGTTCGAAACAACCAGCTGCACTAAGGGAGAATGAAGAGGTTCTCTACTCCTCTAAAGAGTTCCCATCTTGGAAATCTTCAGGGGCAGCTCTACACTGTCATGAAGGGTCACTAGTAGTCAGAATCAACTCGACGGCAGCGGAGTTTTCATTTATAGGATTTTTATTAGCTATCACTCTCCACATTTATTTGGGGTGGTGTCTCAATGCTCTCTGTGAAATAGTAAGTTGGTGTAAGACAGTTTTATATGAGGATATTATCCTTTAGATTTCCTCTGGGCTTTAACTGAAGAGGACTGTAAAAATTAACTTTGTTAATTTTCTACCTTTGGCTTTCCCCTTCAATAATAGGATCTTACCAAACAAAGAACCCATCTATTTTGTACAGCTAGGTTAAAAAAATTTTTTAATCATTTTATTGGGGGCTTGTACAACTCTTATCACAATCCATATATATATCCATTGTGTCAAGAACATTTGTACATTTGTTGCCATCATCATTCTGAAAACATTTTCCTTCTACTTGAGCCCTTGGTATCAGCTCATTTTCCCCCTCCCTCCCCACCCCACCCCCACGACCCCTTGATAATTTATAAATTATTATTATTTTGTCATGTCTTAGACTGTCTGACGTCTCCTTTCACCCACTTTTCTGTTGTCCGTCCCCCAGGGAGGGGGGTATATGGAGATCCTTGTGATTGGTTCCCCCTTTCTACCCTACCTTCCTTCCACCCACTCTCACCATTGGTCCTGAAAGGTTCATCTGTCCTGGATTCCCTGTGTTTCCAGTTCCTATGTGTACCAGTGTACATCCTATGCTTTAGCCAGATTTGTAAGGCAGAATTGGGATCATGAGAGTGGGGCAGAGGAAGCATTAAAGAACTAGAGGAAAGTTGCATGCTTCCTCAGTATTATACTGCACCCTGACTGGCTTGTCTCCTCCTTGCGACCCTTCTGTAAGGGTCCAGTTGCCTACAGATGGGCTTTGGGCCCCCATTCCGCACTCCCCCTCATTCACAATAATATGATTTTTTGTTCTGATACCTGATCCTATCAACACCTTGTGATCGCACAGGCTGGTGTGCTTCTTCCATGTGAGCTTTGTTGCTTCTCAGCTAGTAGGCCACTTGTTTATCTTCAAGCCTTTAAGACCCCAGATGCTAAATCTTTTGATAGCCAGGCACAATCAGCTTTCTTCACCACATTTGCTTATGCACCCACTTTGTCTTCAGCGATAGTGTCGGGAAGGTGAGCATCATGGAATGCCAGTTTAATAGAACAAAATTCTATTGAGGGAGTACTTGAGACCCAATGTCCATCTGCTACCTTAATACTAAACCTATAAATAGGTGTACGTAGATCTATTTCCCCATCATTGTATATAAATATATTTACATATATACATGCCTGTATTTAGACCTCTATAAATGCCCTTTGCCTCCTAGTTCATTCCTCTTTTTTAAGTAAAAGAGTACTCCCCAAACAAAAACTTAATGTTCTCTGGTTAAAACCTTGTCAATTGATCCCTCCTCTGGTGCACATTGGGCCTGATCTGATTTTCAACATTTTCTGTGATTTTTGTTGTTTTAAATTCATATTGGGGTTTATCTCAGATATATTTAGTCATTGGGGGTAAACTTCCTGAATTTTTGTTATATGTTTTTCAGTATATGAATTTCAGGATTGATGAACCTATAGAGACAGCAAATAGAATAAGTAGTGTTTCTGGGAGGTATAGTTGGGTAGGATGGAGTTAATGTCAAGGAGTTCAAGAAGAAAGAGAGTATTTTGAAATACATTGTGGTAGTAATTGTACTATACTGCTTGATATGATTGAACTAGGGAATGGTATATCTCTATTAAATCCCAAAAAAGTGGCTGTGGAAAAAACATAAAAACAACCACACACAGACACACATACAAACAAACATGAAAACAACTTGCTCTTCTCAGAATATTCAAAACAAAACAGTGAGTTTCTGGTCTTTATTTTGCTTTTATCTTTCTTTTCCCTATCTTTGATCACAGAAATATACATCAAGTCAACTTCTGAAGTGTCGCTTAAAGATTGAATTCATTTCACAAATATACTTCTGTGTTTATAATTTTAAGGACAGATACCAGAGGCATTCTTAATTCCTCTCTAATGACTAGTAAATCTGTCAGTAACCTAGGATAAACCATATACTTTATGTTTACTTCTGAATATTTAAAACCCCAATTGCATCAGTTACTGTTTAGTCCATGCGGTGCAGAGTAAAACTGATCACTGTATTTTCAAGGCTGTGACCGTTGGGGGATCATTTGTTAATAGTAGAGCGTTTAACTGTGCTACCCAGGGCTTCCTACTGAATGTTCACAAGTCGTAAGACAGGTAGGAAAGCTGATCACTCACCGGTCTAAATATTGATAACAAATACAATACTATTTAATACTAACATTGAGTGGGGGGAAATCTTCTTGGTCTAGATTTAAAAGTAATGTTCTCCAACCTTCTGAAAGGTACTGTTACAGTTTTAAGGTCAGAATCTGGAACACATATTAATAATGCTAATAGAGCCTTAACACTATCATACAGTACAAAATTTACTTTGTGGTTTGGAGCTAGCGCCTATAAAAAATATTAAAATAAAAGTAAAAGGTACAGTTGTTATTGTTTTTATAAAAATGGTTAAATCCCTTAATAGAAAAAAGTTACATTAGATATTGATTCCTAATAATAGTGGGAATTGAAAAATGTAGAAATTCTCTATATTAAAAGGAAAGGCCTCTTCATGCTATTTTAAAAGAAAAGCTTAAGCATTAGGAAGTGAAAGCATTATCCAAATTCCAATTAAGCACACTCAACTGGGGTGAGGGAGAGAAAAAAATATACCCAGGGCTCAAGTAGAAAGAAAATGTTTTGAAAATGATGGCTACATATGTACAAATGTGCTTGATGCAACTGATGTATGGATTGTTATGAGTCCCTAATAAAATGAGCTGTTAAAAAGAAATAAATGAACACACTCGACTGTAAAATATTCGAATCCAGAATGGTTACCAAATGCAGTGGCAAGAACTGTTGTTGAGTTTCTAGGAAATGTATATATTTGGAGATTCAGTGCCAAATAGTAACCCCAATATTCCACAAAATGCACACTAATCCCTTCTCTCACCTTCTGAGTTCTGATTTGGGGCACAAAGAACTATGGGCTTCATCCTAGCCTCATCAGGCTTTACTTCCTCTTAGGTGACAGGAAAGTTTTTATTGCTATCATACAGGACTCCAGCTTGTATGCGCACATTTCAAAGAAGAGAGCTATTAAACTTTTGGAAAATTCAAGGCTATTCAGGCTATTTATGTGAAATCTGTCTTTAATTTTTAAAAAATCTGCAGTTCCCCCCAACTCTGCCTATACTCTAATGGGCAATGTACTTGGTCTCTTAACCTCTGTGCCTCAATCACAGGTGGCTTTAGTCTGATTTTCAAAACATGTTGCATTCCCCCAAATCTTTAGTTGCATTTAATATACATTTACAATCAAATTCTACTCTCACCTAAAATTCAACAGGTTCATAACCACGCTAACCCCTATTCTCTAGAGGCTTTCATCGCAATTTCATTACTGAGTGGCACCACAGTTTTTTTAAATTATTTTATTAGGGGTTCATACAACTCCTATTACAATTTATATATACATCAACTGTGTAAAGCATATTAGTACATTCACTGCCCTCATCATTCTCAACATGTGCTCTCCACTTAAGCCCCTGGTCTCAGCTCCTCATTTTTTACCCTCCCTCCCTACTCCCCCCACCCTCATAAATCCTTGATAATTTATAAATATTTTGTCATATCTTGCCCTGTCCGACGTCTCCCTTCACCCACTTTTCTGTTGTCCGTCCCCCAGGGAGGAGGTCACATGTAGATCCTTGTAATCAGTTCCCTCACAATTTTACCTACGGTATATACTTAAGTATAAGCCACCTGAATATCAACCAAGGCACCTAATTTTACCACAAAAACTGCATTTAAAAATGTGCTGAAACACTCAGCTTATACATGAGTATATACAGTAATCATTTAGGCTAAAAACTTTGATCCAACTCTACCAACCCACACGAACTTTCATTTCAAATGCATATTATCTATACATGTGTCTTTGTTTCTATTTCCATTTTATTCTAAGGTAAATCACATATTATCATTCTTCTTAAACATATCACATCCTTCCCCAGCTCAAGACCCCACTGTATATCATATTAAGACCAAATTCTTCTGTTATTTTTATAATTCCTTTGGTTAAAAAAAAAGGCAGCTGGTAACACTGCTTGGTCCAGTTTGCACAAGCCCAGGGGAGCATGATTTACACTCTTCTCTGGAACATTGCTCCAGGGAGCATCCGGCATGTAGACTGTAGTTCCAATGGTGCCATATGTAGCTGTGCCATTGACAATCTATCACCATTTCCCACAAGTCAAGTACTCTACGAAATTCATACTATATCCTCCTCACAGTATTGCTATAAGGTAATATTACACTTCTCTCACGGATGAGGAAATGAAAATGATGAGTGGTCAAGTAATTGGCCCACGTTTTAATAAATGGCAGAACCTGCCATGGAAACCATCAGGCAGCCTTCTCCATATGAGCAATCTAGACTACCTTACTATCCTGCGTTTGCCACCCCTCCTCCTTTGGGTTCTCTTACTTTTCTTCTCTCCAAATCCTCCCCTCCTTTTAAAGCTCAATTTCGATTGCACTTTCTTGTCAAGAGGAGCCTGGGTGGTGTGGATTGGGCTGTGATCCACATGGTCAGCAGTTGGAAACCACCAGCAGCTCCTTGGGAGAAAGACTGGGCTTTCTACTCCCAGTTAGTCTTGGAGACCCACAAAGGGCTCACTGTGAGACAGCACTGACTTGAGGACAGTGAGTTTGGGCTTTTGAGTTCTTACCAAAGTATTTTTTCATTTATTCTATATTCTAGTAAGCTAAATTGTTTCAATTAAGGCCGGATCAAAGCAAAAAACAAATCTTCATATTATTATCTCATTTTTGTGTATATCTTGTGACAAGATTTTAAGTCTTTTAGGGAAAGAACTATATCTTATCTTTTTTTTATCTCCTTCAAATGCTAAAATTAGGCCAGTGATCTGCCAGATAACTTAAAACATACTTGCTGTCAGAGACTTGACTTCACAGATAAGCTAGTCAAAAGCCAAGTCATCAGTTACTTCCCCCCAAGCCCCCACCCTGCCCTAACTACCTGCCTTAATGAGCCAAGACTATGACAGCTTTGCAAGTTTCTGTGTGACACATTTATGTTAAAAAGTAATTTGTCAATATGTAAATAGCTATAAACTCTTCATTACTCTTGGCTCAGTGAATAGAACAAAAAAAAATCTAGAGAAAGAGAAGGAAAAAAAGCCAACAAGATGCTACAGTGCTATAAAAAAGGATACAGTGCTTTTTATAAAAACAAAAATAAGATATTCAGAATGGTAACAAAAAATAGGAATGAGCTTTAGTGGTGGGATTCTGAATAAATGAAAACACTCATTTGAGAAACTGGTTTGGCAAGAGTAGTAGCTGTCAAAAAGACTTCACAGCAAACTTTTAAACTTAATAGAAAGCTTTTGGCAAGTAATGTTAGATGAATATACTTGAGAAAGAACCACATGAGAAAAACATCATTTAAACAATCTTATTAAATAAGTAATTTTCTCAAAACAAACTAAGAAGCAAACAAACAAAACTCACTGCCACCAAGTCGATTCCGACTCATAGCAGACCTATAGACAGGGTAATACTGTTCTGTCAGTTTCCAAGACTGTTTATCGTTTTATGGGAGTAGAAAGCCTCATCTTTCTCCCTAGTAGCAGCTAGTGGTTTCTAACTGCTGACTTTGCAGTTAGCAAAACAGAACGTAACTACTGGGCAACCAGGGCTTCTATTTTCTGGAGAGAGAAAAAATGCAAGTAGCAAAAATTTTAAACACATTATTAGCAAGGAAAAGTAAATTTTAAAATTTTATCCAGAGGGGATAAAAAGCGACATGTACACATTTAACACAATGGGCTATTCCTGTAGAACAGCAATGGGGGTGGGGGTGGGGGGCTCCTCTGCTGCTATTGTTGGCACATAGGTCCTGAGAAGCCAGGAACTTTACAAGAAAAGCACTCTTTCACATTACCTTACCCTTGCTAGTTGTCCAGACTCAGCAACCGACTGCTCTTCTGTGACTGCCACTGGCTTGCTCTGCTCAGCTGCAAAATCAGCTCCATTTTTATAGTGGTTTGATAAAGGTATCTTTGGCTCTAACCACTCGATTGTCGTTCCTGATGAAGTAAGAGAAAACTTTTGCTGAAACTTGCTCATAATCTGCAAAATTCAGCAGATATAAATTTTATTAAACAATTTTAAGCCTACAGGACTAAAAAGCAAGTCAACCTGTTCAGAGACCCTGCAACACAGGCACTTGTGTCTCATTAGCATAAGCACAATGATTGGGCAACATTTTACAATGGACACTTGCAACTTGAAATCAAATACCATTTAAAAGAATCCGCCCAGAACAGCCTGAACTCACTTCTTAGGCATGTCTGTGAATCACTGAGTTGTATTCTGCACCCTAGCAATCGATTTGTTTGCCTTTCTGTATGAAGCTGACCTCGCTCTTGTGACTTCAGAAGAAAAGAGTATACAATTAGGCTTTGGAGGGTCACAACAGGAAGGGTCTGGGACTGTGAAACAGTACAATTTGTTTCAGTTCAGGGCTGAACCCTATTGTCAACAGCAATTTTCTAAATGATCAAGATAACCCTCTATTAAAATTTAATTTAAATTCTATTTAAAAATTATAAATAGATGTCCATTCTTCTCCATCTTCTGTTTTTAATGATGTAAAAAGTCCTGTATACTTTTAACCTGAAGGGCTCTTCTGAATAAATAATAGGTGACCTAGTGAAAGACCATGGTCACATTTGGAGACCTGTCATCTCAGTTAATGACTCAAACATCTCTTATTACCCTCAACTAGTTTAACAAAGTGGATTCTATACCTAATCAATAATGGAAGGTGTTCCATTTGATTGCAGAGGCTGATCTAGGTTTCGCAGAAGCTATACTAAGGGCTGTTTGGACTGCTGCAGCAGGAATTAAAATGAGTAAGCAATTTACTCAGCCCAGACTTCAGCACAGGAATAGATTGCAACTTCCAGTCTTCCAGTCTACCTCAACATGGTGCCGGAGACTTAGTCCAATCCCCCACAGCACTGGGAAGGTTCATGGTTGCCAGGGGGAGAGGGGGGTAGCTCATGGGGCATGTTTTAAAATTCTAAGCTCCTACCTTAAAAGATTTTAATATCCAGATTATCTTACTTCTAAAAATAAATTGTACATAAACACTAAATTTAGAAATCTTTCAACTTACTGGATACCACAACAAAACTATTTAGCATATAAATCATTTGGTCTCAGAGGTCTTCTAAATAAACAATTCCTTTAAGGAGCGAGTCCAGATGGTGTGCAGTGGTTGTGTGCTGGGCTGCTAAACACAAGGCCAGCAGTTTGAAACCAGCAGCCGCTCCGCCGGAGAAAGAGAGGCTTTCTACTAAAGAATGAGTCTTGGAAACTCAGAGGACCTGTTCCACCCTGTCCTATAGGGTCGCACGATGAGTTGGACTCAGAGCACTTTACAACATAAATAAATCCAAAGATAGTAGAAAGGAATGAAAAGTCACAAATTTCCCCCGTGGATTGCTTCTTCGACAGACTAACAACGAATGTTTTATTCTTTTAAAAATATTTGGCCATTGTAAAATCATATAAGGAGCCCTGGTGGCACAGTGATTAAAAGCTCAGCTACTAAGCAAAAGGTTGGCCATTCAAACCAACCAGGCACTCCACACAGAGGTCTGTTTCAATAAAGGTTACACACTTAGAGCTCTCCCGGGCAGGTCTACTCTGTCCTATGGGGTCACTATGAGTCAAACTCAATGGTAACGAACTTTTATGTATACATAAAATTATGTACTAATTCTAAAACAGTAAATCATGTAACAAAGGAGAGGTAGCTAGATAAGAGGACAATAGTTTGTCGTGAAATATGAAGCTATGAATGCAATGTGATAGTATTTATTCATATATTTCATTTAATAGAAAATTTATCTTTGTTATTGCATGTAATTACATTCTTTTCCCATGTACCGTCAATGTCAACAAATACTGTCAAATATTAGACACATTTTGTTCTAATTGAAAGGTGATGGATAGGCCATGAAAAGTATATCATTATAAAATAATGACTGGTCAACAGTGCCAAAATTCAAGTTTCTAGTTTTTTCAACTGGGAGAATTGTTATGCCACAATTTTTAACAGAAATACAGAGGATGAACATATTGAGGTTAGAATTTGACATGCTGAGTTTCAAGTTTCTAAAGGTACATGCAATGATATAAAACTTAAAAGCATTTCAGATCCAAAGAAAACCACAGCAAAGAATTTATAAAATTACTTTGAAAATTAAAATCCAAGAGGCTCATGGGTTTTTATTTTTTTATTTAAGAATTTTCTCAAATTAGAATGACAAAAATATAGTCTTTATTAGATTTTGGCCCGCAGGGTTTTTAACTTTTAACCTACTACTTACCTGAAGGCAATGAACCTTTCTGATGTGATGCATGCTGCAACTGTAGAATATGAAAGCAGTCATTCAGGCAATTCATAGTTGCCATGGAAGTTGCTTTCAGCATTAAGAGATCCTGGTCCAAGGAACTAAGATGGCCAGACGACGGAAGACATTCAATTCGCCTAATTAAATCTCTCTGTTGTCCTTCAGCATGAGACATCATCTAAGAAGAATAACAGTACTGTGGGTTCCACTCATAATTTCTATATAGCATATATATAGTTATCACTTTAATTAGCATATTCAACTTGAGAGTCCCTTTTGAGGATATACCAGGTTTGGAAATCTAGTTCACATTTGCTTGGCTGTTACTAACTGTTGAGTCCATTCTGACTCATAGCTTATAGAATAGGGTAGAACCGTGTCTCTGGAGTTTTGAGACTTTAAACCTTTATTTAGGACAGTGGTTCTCAGTCTGTGGGTTGCAACCCCTTTGGGGGTTGAACGACCCTTTCACAGGGGTCTTCCGATTCATAACAGTAGCAAAATGACAGTTATGAAGTAGCAACGAAAATAATGTTATGGTTGGGGAGTCCCACAATATAAGGAACTGTGTATTAAAGGGTCACAACATTAGGAAGGTTGAGAACCATTGCTTTAGGGGAATTGACAGTCTCATCTTTCTCACATAGAGTGGCTGATGGGTTTGAACCTGGGACCCTCTGGTTAGCAGCTCAGTGGGCAGCACACAGCACACATCACCAGGGCTCCTTTGCTTGGCTATTAGCCATACTCCGTTAATGAAAAACTTAATTGTGTTTGTCAACTGAACACAAAATAGAGAGCTGAGAGATGTACTTTTTCTTTGGCTATAACTAAGTTCAAAAGATTTCCCTTCTTTTGGGTAAAATTAACAGTAAACATTTATACAAAGTCAACAGAGAGAACAATGCAAAACACTTTCATTAGCAGCATTGCGTATTTCTTTTCTAAGTAAAATTAATCCCTGGTCTGGGCTCTCAACCACTTTCTTCTTAGCACTTCCAGGCTTGCTCAATTAGAATCAACATTGAGAACATGATAGTTTTCCTTTTTCTTCATTTCTCACGTGACTTCTTGGTCTCATTTGATTAATTTTTTAAATAATTTTATTGGGGGCTTGTACAGCTCTTATCACAATCCATACATCCATCCATTGTGTCAAGCACATCTGTACATTTGTTGCCATCACCATTCTCAAAACATATCTACTCGAGTCCTTGGTATTGGCTCCTCGTTTTTTCTCCCTCCCTCATAATTTATAAATTATTATTATTTTTCATGTCTTACACTGACTAATGTCTCCCTTCACCCACTTTTATGTTGTCCATCCACCTGAGAGGGGGGTTATATGTAGATCATTGTGATCGGTTCCCCTTCTCGCCTCCCCATTAATTTTTGACCAAGTTGAAATGAGTTGACTAGAAGCCCTGTTCCTTTTTTCTAACAGAGTCAAAGGATTAACTAAGATCCACCTGATATAGATGCAACCCATGCATCTATATCAGGTGGATCTTAGTTGAAAGCACAGAATACCAGAAAGATGTTGGCTTGTGTTTCATTGACTAGGCAAAGGTATTTGACTGTGTGGATCATAACAAACTATGGCTAGCCTTGAGAAGAATAAGAATTCCAGACCATTTCATTGTGCTCAAGCAAAACCTGTACATGGATCAAGAGACACCTGTTTCAAATGGGACAAGGGAAATCCCATGTGAGAGTCCAGAGAACAGCAGAGGCATGACACATATGGTTATACACAGAGCCTACATCATTATCATCACTAGACACATGGTTCAAGAGGTTGACGTTAAACAAGTCAATTCTCTAAGAAAACACCTGTTCTCAACAAGAGGAAACTCTTTTAGCACACATGTCTGAGTTTTATGTTAAATACCAGCATGATATGAAAAATATATTTAAGATACTGACTACTATGGTGTGTTATGAAAAATGATCCTTAGATTAGTGAGAATAATCCATGCAAGCATGACAGAGAGGAGGAGATGGATTAAATGCTCACAATAAAAAGCAGCTTAGAGGGATATAATCATGGTCTAGGTTCAGACGGTCAGAGACCAAAACAGTTCTCTATCCCCTATGTAAATCTACAGATAATCTACAGCAATCTACAGATAATAATGCAGCTCCCCAAACCAGATTCCAACTTCAATCTTTAAGGAGATGAGAACATTCATCACCAACTTTATACACAAAGGAAAGAGGCCCCAGAGAAGTAAAGCACTACTACAAAGGGCTCACACTCCCTGATCCCCAAACCCACTATGCCGCCGTACTAGTCAAAAATGTTTGGGACTGGCATAATGACAAACACACGGACCAGTGGAACAGAACTGAGACCCAGGAATAAAGCCATCCGTCTATGGACAGTTGATCTTTGACAACAGGGGAGAGATTGTCTCTTTAACAAATGATCCCAGCAAAACTGGGTATCTATTTGGAGAAAAATTAAATAGGACGCATATCTCACCATATAAAAAAACTAACTCATGATAAAGACCTATTTGTCAAACTTACAATTACAAAGAACATAAATGGAAAAACATGGGCAATCTTAGTGGCTGTATACATGGCACAGATAAACTATCAAACCTAACTAAAAATGCACAAACAGCAGAAGGCAAATTAAGACAGCGGGGGCATCCTGACAATTAAATGTTCATGCAGATCAAGAGGTTTCTCCAGACTGAGGGACAGTTTGGGGCAAGTACCTCTGACAAGGGCTAATCTCTGAAACTGATGGAAACTCCAATACCTCATCAACAAAAACAAAACAATTTATAAAGAGGCAGAGGGCATGAACAGACACTTCACCAAAGACATTCAAGCAGCTAAAAAACATTTGAAAAAATGTTTATTATTGTCGGCCACTAAGTAGGTAGAAATCAAAACAACATCCTCTCACCCGAGCATTAATAGCAAAATTTTTAAAAATGATAAAAACAGAAAACAACTAATTCTGGCAATGAGTGGAGACTAGAACCCTCCTAAACGAAAACCCCTATGATTCAGCAATCTTGTTATATACCCTAGAAAAATAACAGCCACAACATGAACAGACCCATGCGCACACCCTTGTTCATTACAGCACCAATAGCAAAAGAGGAAACTAACCTAAGTGTCCATCAATAAATAAATGGTTAAACTAAGGTCCATCCACACACGAGAACACTACACAACATTAAAAGTAACGATGAATCTGCAAAACACCTTAGAACCTGGATGAACCCAGGACCTATGCTGCCTGAAGTTAGCCAATGACAAAAGAACAACAAATACTGTATGAGACCACAACTATAAAGAGTTAAGAAATAGTTAACACAGAGATTCTTTGATTAAAGAGAAGAGGGGTAAGTAAGAAGAAAGCAAACTAAGTCGCAGGTAAGCACAAATTCACTAAGTAGAAGGTAAGCACAAATTAACTTAGGTGAAGAAAAAGGCAAAGTACAATAAGGAGATCAGCACAAATTGATCAAAGCAAAGGAAGACAATGAGTGGAGAAAGTTATAAGCAAAAAACACAAATACTATTATATAGCTGATCCTGCATTATCAGTAATAACAATTTACAAGTAGATTCATAGAGCACAGCCAGAAAGGTGAATGGAGAGAAACAGAGAGAGAGAGAGAGAGAATGAGAAGAGAATATTTATGCATAGTATTTTTATGTGCTGCAAATATATCATAAAGTAAAGAACACAGAAGACAAAGTTATATAACCAGACACCTTGAGGTAATGAGTTTCTAGGCTTGGGGATCACAACCGTAGTTTCAGGGGACACTCAGCTTAACTGGCACAATATAGTCCACAAAGAAAATGTTCAACACCCTACTTTGGTGAGTAGCAGCCATGTATAAAGTGCAAGTAGCTTCATTCAGGGTGAAGAAAATCAAAGCCACCAAAAAACACTGAGTGCAGAGGACTAATGGGCCACGTGATCTCTATCCAGCCTCCGACTCCAGGACCAGAAGGACTAGGTGCTTGGCTACCAAAGCCGGCCACTCTGAAAAGGATCATACAGGAGACCCTGAATAAAGTGGTCTAGAAATACGGAACACATCATAAAAGACCAGGGTTATTTGGTAGATCCCTGGAAACTATGGCCCTTAGTCAACCTACAGGTTTGGAACTGAACTCACCCCTCTGGCTCAACAAAGAACAAACAGACCTACAAGGGGAACATACCACTGGAGTATGCACTCCTTAGAATGATCAACTACACCACAGGGACGAAGCTCTGAAGGTCAGGGAAATGGTACACACAGGAAGGGATGGGAAGAGTGCTATTTCCTTGTGGGATACTATTTCTGAATGAAAAAACAATCTGCTCTGTAAACCTCACTAAATCACAGTAAAACAAGCAAACAAACAAATGACAAAAACTAGAACGTCTTGCCTCATCAAACCTCAAGCGCACACTGACCTCAACTGACAGTGTCTCAGTAGCTGGAAGACAGGGTCTCCCGGCTGGAAATCTTTAAGCCGGCTGACTGCCTGCCACATCCTCTTCCTGGTGGGCTCAAACCACTGGCTTCTCTTGTGGCAGCCAGCACTAAATCGGGCACTGCCAGGGCTCCTAGAAAGGCCTCTGGGGAGGCTACAATCTTAAGTAGGAAAGGGTTCCCTTTCCTTAGAATCGGGCAGTGTAACCCAGAAAAACTTAAGCTACATATTTTTTTCTTTGTGTTTAGCCATTTTACATAAATATATGAATGTTATACTACGTAAGCAAGTATATGGGAGGGCTTCAAAATGTTTGTGGAAAATGGAATTTAAAAATATATTTGTCCATCAACGTTTTGAAGCCTCCTTGAAGGGCCATAAAATTTTCATAATGAAACACACTTGTGTAACCAATGCCTGGATCCAGAGCAGAACATGGCCAACATCCCAGAAATAATCCCTCCGCCCCTGGCCTTGAGCTCTGAGCCATTCTCAGCAACTACCAAAGAGTGCCAAGGTTTCCTGGCTACTTTTTCAGGGTTAAAGAATAAATTATGACACTTTATGCTGGTATCTTGACCAGTTTTAACATTTCATTTTTCTCCACTCTAGGCTAATAGTGATAATTTATCTACTAATTGAATACCATCATCATGACTATAAATGCATTATTCTCGGAAACAATCTTTGTAACTACCTCTTCTTTATATAGCAAAACTGAAAGGTGAGGTAAATCTATCATTTATGTACCTAAAGAATGTTTTAACTTTCTAAATCTCAATTTCCTTACCTATAAGCAGAACCAAAAATGACTTGACAAAGGGTATATATAGCTACCTGTCCCGAATCATGAGGGTGATATAAAATATTATTTTCAATAATTCACTCCTTAAGTGTAAGTTCTACTAAATTTAATTCAAGTAAGTACTGTATATACAAGTATAAGCCGATCCAGCTGAGGCACCTAATTTTACCACAAAAACGGCATACAAATGTGCTGAAAAACTCGGTTTATACGCGAGTATATACGCTAATACTGGAATATTTGGAACCTAACAAGCTAAATCCTTTATATTAACTAGAATTCTCTGGTACTCAGTGTGAAAGAGAAAGAGGAAAATGGTGAGACAGGACAGTATTGAGGATTGAATTCATTATTTTGTGTGTGTTTTCCATGAGTGATCACTAGGAAGCCACAGTGGTGCAGTGGGAATAGTACTAACCGCAAGGTGGCAGCAGTCGCTCGCCATCAGCAGGCCGCTCTGAGGAAGAACTCAGAAGTCTCAAAACCCCCCAGGAGTCATTCTACTATGTCCTATAGGGTCACTATGAATTGGAATCAACTCAATGGCAATGGGTCTGAGTTTTGGTTATTAGTGGTTATTATTTTATCAATTAATAGCATTATTACTTTTTAATTTACTTTAAACTGAAGAAGAGTCACTCGTTTGACCTTTCAGCCTTCCCCCAAGGTTTAATGATCCTTTTGATCATAAATTTTACATGACAGGAATTTGTGCTTTTACCTGAGAACTGAAAGACTTTTGAAAAATGACACTATGCCCAATATGGGTAGTTGACAGACATGGGAAAACATAATATCAAGGTATAATCCAGGAACCTTCAGTTTATAAATAATCTCAGCATATTATATGGGAAACAATGAGGTCCCCGAAAACACAAAAAGCATTTAAGAGAATTTTGTGACAAAACCAAGCATTTAACATACTATGTTGTACATTTTAACAACTTCAATTCACACTTACTTCTCTGACTTCCACAAGATGGTCGGGAGGTAAGTGAGCTCTTTTGCTAACTGATTGAAGTTTAGAATGTCCGACATTGAAAAAAGATATGGCATTTTGACTTGGTCTCCTCTGGGATATTGGAGAATTGCCACTAGATGCAAGTGAGAAGCTCCGTGACTTCAGAGGAGGATTATTCTGTTAGATAAACAAAATCATTCCCTTTTTTCTTTTTTGGTTCTCTGACCCTTATATACTTAAAGCTTATATATAGAGTTTAACTTTTTCTAATAACCTCAGAGTTTATTGCAATTGCATTTCTGAAAACAGTAAGATTTAATATACTCAAAATTTAAGTACTTCATACATGCTACAGTCAACTGGTGATTTATTTAAAATTAACTTCCAGTTTTATGTTAATAAGAGTTTTTTTCACACTTTACAAATATTAGAACAAGCACTTACAAATTCAGATTTTTAAAAACAGTAATTGAAAGAAAACTATAAGATGATTTTTTAATTTAAAAATATATTTCTTAAATAAAATATAAATATATATGTATATTCAGCAATGTAACAAAAATTTTAATATAACATTGTTTGAATGAACAGTATTTTCTGATCATTGACTATAATTAGAATCTTGTTGTATAAGTAAAATTTTGTGATGGATTTCCTGAAGACTAGACTACATATAGGTCTAACAATTTCCTTTGGGAGAAAAACTAAATGAATTTTTAAAATTATATCATAAAAGTCAGGCTTTTATTATAGGTCTAGGTATGAAATAATACATTATCTTTCTTGTACGTTCCTAACCGCACATTTCAAATATTTTAAAAATGTATATATTTCAAAAATGCTTAATTAGTCATCAGGAATGAAATAAAACTCACAATGAGATAGCATTTCACATCCACTAAGATGGCCACAGGTGCCCTGATGGTGTAGTGGACTATGTGTTGGACCACAAGGTTAGCATTTTGAAAACATGAGCTATTCCATGGGAACAGACTGTAAAGAGTTACAGTCGAGGAAACCCACAGGAGTTCTCTACCTGGTCCCACAGAGTTGCTATGAGTTGGAATCAACTCGATGGCATTAAGTAAGTAAGGATGACTGTGAACAAATAAGTAAACAATGCCAAGTGTTGGTAAGAATTTGAAGAAATTTGAACCTCCCAACCTCCCCCCTAGCCCCCGCCCCCAATACTGGTGAGAATGCCAAAATATATTGTCACTTTGGAAAATAGTTCCTCAAAAAATTAAACAGAATTGGCATATGATTCAACAATTCCACTACTTATATATGAGGGGGCTTCATAAAGTTTGTAGGAAAATGGAATTTTTCTGTAAGCTTGTTGAAGCCCCCTTAAACAAGAGTGAGCTGAAATCATGTTCACAGAAAAACTTGTACATAAATGGCCTCAGGGCCAGAAAGCTGGTTATATGATCAATCAAGTTATAACAGTTAAGCCTTATTTGCCTGAAGCAATAGATGAGGTGAGTCAGAAATAGGAGAGGGAATTGGAATGTGTGCTTCCAGCAACAACTGCCTCCTATGTCATAAGACCAGAAAACCTGGATGGTGCCCAACTAGAAGACCTGCCCAACTACCATTACTGAATGTTTTAATCAAAGACTCTATTGACTAATCCCGATCAAAAGGGGGAAATGCAAAATAATTTTGAATTCTCCTGGATTCAGACTTTCTGGAGCCAGGGAGGCTGAATGAACTCCTGAAACTCTTGCCTTGCGATAATTTTAAAATTTAAAATGCCCTACATCTTCATAAAATCAAGCAAGGGTTGAGCTTAATTTGTAAAAAAAGAAAAGGCTGCCTTGAGCATTGCACTATTTTAAAAGACAGCTGTATGAGATCAAATTGACACTAGCAATCTGATTAGACAGGAAACTTGGGGCAGTGAGTTTTATGAGTTTTATTATGTAATGGTTCAAAGAAAAATTGAAAAGTGAGGGTAATAGTTACATAATTTGAAGAACATAATCAATGTCATTGAATTATACATGTAGTAATCCTGAAATTATGTATGTTTTATATATTCTCAAATATAACAAAAATACAAATTTAATCTGTACATAATTGTTCATGACATCATTATTCATGATAGCCACAAACCAAAACCAAACGTTCATCAACTGCTGAGTATCTAAAAAAAATGTGGTACATCGGTACAATGAAATTATTCAGTAATGAAAAGAAATGAAGTATTGATATACACTACAACATGGAAGAATATCATGCTAAGTAAAAGAGGCCAGGCTCATAATGGATAATTCCATTTATATGAAATTCTTAGAATAGGTAAATTCAGAAAATAGATTAGTATGTGCCTAGGGCTGGGAAGCAGGGAATGGGGGGATGATAAAAATGTTCTAGAACTAGATGAAGTTTGAACAACCGTGTGAATTAACTGAAAACCACACAATTATACGAAAGCATAAATATTATGGTATATATTATTCATATTTGAATTTTGAAAATAATGCATGTAAGTCTACATACCTTTCCAATAGCTTCAGTGTGGTGTTGTGTGCATATCTGAAGCCTGCTAACCCAATGTTGTCGCTCCTTAGCATCTGTGGCTAGTAAAAAGAATCTAAAAGTTATTCGTTTTCATATTTATTTTTAGAATACAATTGATTGTCTCTAGCATAGGCTCCCAAACTTGGATTTATGCCCTCTTTTCAGGAAAAAAACTACTCAAAAAACTTTTGCACTAGGTTCATAGCCAGGATAAAGTATAGGTATTGGTTTTTGCAGGCCCCTTGGATTGTTCTAGCACTCCCCAGAGGGCAGTATCACCACTTTGGCAGTATCATGCTATAGACTTCATGAAGAATAGGTAACTGAAAGCCAGGGGACTGGTCCCCCAGGCCTAGAGTGAATATCTGACTGGGGAAAGGTAGGAAATCGGACAAAGCATCAACCTTGGTAGGGTAGCAAAGCGGTTGAATGTTTCCATAAGAAGGATAAACTATACAGGTATGGTCTTATTTAAAGAAATAACATTTATTAGGCATTTAGTGTATACTCAACACTTAAAGATCTTCAGTAGCATGCTTAGGAGTCCTGAAGGTAGAGTGGTTATGTGTTGGGCTGCCATCTGCGTGGTAAGCAGTTTGAACTCACCAGCACCTCTGTGGGAGAAGATGCGGCTTTCTACTCTTGTAAGTAACAGTCAACAGTCTCCAAAACTCACAGGGGGTCACTATGAGTCACTATGTATCAGCAGTGAGTTTGGTTTTTGGAATAGCATGCTTAATTAGGATTACTATTATACTTTCTGCACATGGATTAAATAATAAAACCAAAAACCATACACAAATTAAGTATAGCCAAATAGGAGTTAGAATTTATTTTAATGAACATGGGCATTTTCATAAATCTCAACTCATTAGTTACTAAAACCAGTGGGTTTGCAGACCAAATGAAGTGAAGGTGTGAAACGTATCTCCATGGCAGACATTAAAAGGAACCCTGGTAGCGCAGTGCTGGGCTGCTAACCAACAGGTCAGCATGTTGACGCCTCCAGCCACTATGGGAGAAGGCTGCGGCTTTCTCTTGCAATAAGAAGTTACAATCTCAGAAACCCCGGGGGCAGTGCTTGTCTGTGCCAGAGGGTCCTTATAAATTGGAAAAGAATCAGTGGCAGTGAATTTCTGAGTTTTATGTTCTTAAATTTCTCAATAATAAAGGTTTTTTCTATATAAAATTTTTAGGGGTAGATCTAAACAAATTTGTTAACTGGTCCACTTGAAAAGGTTATTTATTAAAATAGACTCCATAAATTCTTAAACAATTACAAGAGTTAGAATACTGTTTATCTACAAACCACAGCAATTTCTATTTCCAGAACCCAAATGAAAACAGGGAAGAACACCCACTTGTCAAGCAAAGAAGAAAATCACAGTATTAATTCTCCTTTCTCAATCCTACCTCTGAGTTTATACTGTTCCCCACTGGCAGCATTAACAGTGAAGGTGTGAGAGTCCTCGTCACTGGGGGATATTACAGCTCCGGCAAGCTGCAAAGTACCTCTGGGTTTTTGATTTCTAGACTGTTCATTCACAAAGTATTCCAGTAGTCCAGCTTCATTATTTAAAACAAAAAACCTATAATGATTACAAAAAAGTCAAAATTTTTTTCACTTGTACACTTGGGTTATTTTGCTATTTAAAATTTAAAAATTTCAAAAACATTTGAAACAGTACTTGGAAATAAAGGCTACAGAAAGCCTAGATGAGCTTATTGAGAAATATGAAATCTTCAGCGGAGGAAGAATTATACCAGATAAGGCATAAGGGAAGCAAAGATACAGTATCCTTTCAGAGGAAGATTTCTCTCCAGAATTCATTAATGGGGAGGGGAGCTTGCCCAGGCTAATGCAGCAATGTAAACTTTTATTTAAAATTCAATAAAAGTAAATCAAACCATGAACTCTGAGGTTAACTACATGCTAGATAAAAAAATCACTCTGATTTAAGGGTCAGCAAGTGAAATATACACAATGAGAGTAATGGTGGAATGGAGCTATTTTGTGAATGTAACTGTCATTAAGTAGGCCACAACCAAGGACTCTACTTGTTCTGTTTAAAAAAGAAAACGCTGTAACTGGAGATGCAGAAATGCAAGGAACTTAAAACCAAATGAAGCAATACTGATACATTTTGAAGGAGAATTTGATGTTCTGATTTGGTTCTAGATTAACTACTTCTGGACATATACTAGTTAAGATCTCAAGTGAAACTGCAGATCTTTTATTTTTAAAGTAAGAGAAAATGTCTAAAAGGGCTCCAGCATTTAAAAATTTATGTTTGGATATGCAGTGGTTTGATAAGCCACCTATTAGTGTGATATATGCTAGAACCTAGTAGATCATTTGATCTGGTTCAAGTTCCTCAGAGATATTGATTGTCCAAAGTAAGGTAACAACCACTTCACACTGAGTCAGGGAAAGACTGCACTCCACCTTCTAGTAGGGAGAAAGCGAGCTGCAGAGAAGCAACCACAGAAATTGACACTGAATGCTTGAAAATGGAGATGAAAAAAGCAACGGAGTGTTTTTTCTTTTATAAGTCATTTTATTGGGTGCTCTTACAGCTCTTAGAACAATCCATACATCAATGGCATCAAGCACATTTGTGCATATGTTGCCATCATCATTTTCAAAACATATTTTTCTACTTGAGCCCTTGTTATCAGCTGCTTTGTCCCACCCTCCCCCAACATCCCACCCTCATGATCCTTTGATAAATTATAAATTATTATTATTTTCATAAATTACACTGACTGCTGTCTCTCTTCCCCCACGATTTCTGTTGTTCTTCTCCCTGAGGGTGGGGGAAGGCTATACGTCGACCATCAAAGGAGTGTTTTTATCAGCTTTTAGCATGCTTCTGACTTTAAAAGTTAGAGTTGCAAAAAATAAGTTAATAAAATTTTGAGTTTTTAAAGTTATATTCTTAGTGACCTGCAAGCCACATTTTTCCCATTTTTCATAGGACTGTTCATATTCCCAAGTGACTATATGAGTTAAAATAATATAGACATTGACAACATTTTATAAAACATATATCCTATTGCGATTATTGTGCCAGCCTGGCCGATAAACACCAGTAGGATTAATTGAAGGATGGCGAGATAAATGGCTCGGTGAGCCTCGCCTTGCTTGTCTCTCGCTCTTTAATCATCGGACCAGCATGCGGCTGCCTTGCTTGTTCTGTGCCTCAATTTAAAGGGGTACACTACCTGTGGGACACCTAGCCTATGGACTGTGTCGCTGTAAGTTAAGGTTCCTTTAAGCCCACACGATTGGAATGTTCGTCTCTGGAGCTGGGGACCGACAGTTGGTGACCTGCCTTGCTGTTTGCTGCCTGGGTATATATAGCCCAGCTCTCTCTACAGAAAGGGACTGGCAACTGGCAGCTCTCAAGACTTAAAGGATTGCTAGTGTCTCACTGCTTTATAATTTAACTGTTAATTTCTTGTATTATCTGTATATAATTGAACAGTTCATTTCTTGTGTTATATATCTATCTTTATAAATATATTTATATATATAATTACTAGCAATCTGGTTTTGTCTCTCTAGAGAACCCTGTCCAACACACCTATCTTTCTTAATATGACTCACGTGATCTTCTAAGAAAATTCATCAAATAGACTCAAGAGCTGTTTTTCCTATTAACAAGAAAGCAATCTCATGGTGATATAAAAAATCAAATAAAAATAATAAAAAAAGGAGGGAGGGGAAAAAAAAGAGGACCTGATGCAAAGGGCTTAAGTGGAGAGCAAATACTTTGAGAATGATTGGGGCAGGGAATGTGCAGATGTGCTTTATAAAATTGATGTATGTATATGTATGGATTGTGATGAGTTGTATGAGCCCCTAATAAAATGTTTAAAATAAATAAAGATAATAAAAATAAAATTATACACTATAAAAAATGAGTCTCAATAAAGCTGTTACTGAAAGTCACAAAGAAAATTCATTTCCCATCACCCCCTACCAAAAGGTGGGGGGCATATTCCTATCAAATGAGAAAAGGAAAATGATTGGTCTTCCCTCCGAAAATTAGTCAGTGAAAACAATTTAGAGTATAATAGATCTAGACATCTCATGCTTCCTATGAACAGGAATTTCTTATCCCCATATTTATAGTAAGAAGACCCTTACCGAGGTATACACAGAAAGCAATGCTCAAGATGAACTGGTAAGAGGGAAATAGCTCTAGGGAATCCAGCTTGAACAGCTGACCCAAGTGCAGGGCTTTTGTTACTTGAGCTTCGTTTTCAGCACATGGACAGATGTAAGGAGGCAAATCATGGGCTACAAAGTCTAGGGCTCTTCAACAAGATCTTAATCTTCCCCTCTGTTCTCCACTGATGATTCAATCTACATGTCTCATGACGAGGACTGGGGATGTTATACTCACATGACCACCAGCTAAGTTCAGAGAAAATTGAAGATGCAAGTTTTATTCTGAAGTGAGCCTGAAGCCATTAAGTTAAAAGGTAAAATAATGTAAAAGTGTTTCAAAATCAACTTTCTATATGGACCTCTCTGATGAAGTAAATTGCTAAAAAGGCTTTATGTTCTCAATAACAAATAGTGATGGGTTGTTCTAATATCCACATTTCATGGTCCTTCTAAAACTGGCTCTTACAGAACTGGATGGAGCAAGTCTGCAGTACCCCTTTGTAACCTGGAGGTAGAGTTGTCCTGGATCTGCTGACTCCTCACAGAAGCAAGGGCCCAAGGGATCTTTTTGGTGGCCTCCATCATGCAAACACAAATACCTGCCCTTTTCCCTCCGGTCCCAGTTGCCAAAGACCTGAAATGTCATCCCTGACACACATTGAATCTAAGAAGCATTGATTTATTGGGGATCGATCTTACATCCATGTTCTGTGTGAGACTTTCTCAATATTAGGGAATGAAAGTTGTTGAATGTTGGAGACATGAGCTAATCTTCTTTCCTTTGAAAAATGCAAAGAATAGCACTTAAAAAGGCCATATAAAAATTTAAGTAATATTCTGTATAGCATTTGAAGGTACACATCTCCCAAAGTTACATAAAAAATGCAAAAGGAAAAAAAAAAAACCAAAAAAATGCAAAAGGATCTTCTTCTTGGCTTGGCTTTTTATAGAAGATGGAAGAACTTTCCCCTTTTTACCTCGATAGGAATAGTCCTCTTCTAGATTTTCATACCCAGCTTTGCCTTCTCATATGACTTCCATATTCTTGCAGGACATCTGCATCTGAACTCCTTAATATTAAACCAAAAGGCCAAATCACCTGCTGTTGATTTGATTCTACCTCAAGGGACCTGCATGAGTATTGCAGAATAGAATTGTCCTTAGGGTTTTCATGGCTAGAGTTGTTAAAAGGCAGGTTGCTAGGCCTTTCTTCCACGGCACTGCTGGGTGGTTTACACTTCCAACCTTTCAGTTAGCAGTCAAGCAAGTACAACTGTTTGGCATCTTCTATTTTTCACACTTATGTCCCATTTTCTAGTTGTATACAGTAGGAAGGAAAATCCAGCTTTTAATTCTATTAGGGCTAAAAGCAGAAGTCTCAATATTATACTGTGAATTAGGAGTTCCATGATATAATGGACAGAATATAAACTCTGGGGTAAAACTATCTGGGTTCAAACTCTAGGTTTTTCACTAAGAAAAAAATTAAAGAAATAAATTAATTCAACAACTACTAATTCCATAAAGTATTTGAAATAGTTGACTTTGGGTTTGTTATTTAAATGTCCAAACCCCAAAAGCGGTGAAAATCTGTACAAAATAGGATCATTAGCCAAATTATTATCTGCCGCCTAACTTCTAGTCCGTTCCCCTAAGAGCCTAACTAGAGTGTGGCACAGTGGTTATGCACTGGGCTGCGATCCTCAAGGGCTACAGTTCGAAACCACCAGCCACACCAAGGGAGAGAGGGTTTTCTACTCCCATAAAGAGTTCCAGTCTTTAATGTGATCAATGTTAATGTATACTACCACAAGCATTAAACCAAGTATGGACCCACTATATCTTCAAGATTTAAAACAGACAATGAAAATTTGGTAAGTATGAAACTTTTAAGTGCATGCATTAGTGATGAAAGTTGGCCAAATTTCCTTAGTTTTAAGATAATTTTTAGAATTGAGCAAGAGTCCTTGAACTTTCTTTGCAACTTCGTATACGTGTCCAGAATTTCACAATTTGTGTGTACAATGATTAAATTAAAATATGCCTTCTCCGTTGAAAAAAAAAAAAGAGTTCCAGTCTTGAAAACCCACAGGGGCAGTTCTACTCTCTCCTATATGTTACTAAGAGTTGGCACAGACTCAATTGCAATGAGCTATTTTGTTGTTGTTTTTAGAACCTTATACTGTGTAAGTATAAAAGATCAAGGCAGGTGAACAGATAGGTCTGAGCCTAACATAATAGTAACTTCTGAGGCATTTGAAGATAGATGTCGACTTTCCCCTCCCATCTTTTAAGAAGGAAAAATAACATCCAGGCTCCCAGAAAACATGGTCAATAAAAGAGGAGCCAACAAAACATTTTTTAAAGTTTCCCAGTATATTTATACTGAAGTAATATATAATCACCAGGCCTCCTTTTATAGTCTCTTTCGAGAGTAATGTGACATACAACAATCACACTTACCTGTATTGCCACCCAGTGACCAGGTTAGTGTACTTCATTAAATAGCCATACACATTTTCCATGTGATCACTGTTCAAAAAAAAAAAAACACACAACAAAGAATCAAAGTCAGGTATCAAGTATCAAAAGATCCCAAACAAACAATTATATTGATGTGAATGAGGGGGGTTGGAATGGAGACCCAAAGCCCATCTATACACAATTGGATATCCCCCCACAGAAGAGTCACAAGGAAGGGACAATTCAGGGTGCTGTATAGCACTGAGGAAACACACATCATTCCTCTAGTTCCTGAATGTGACACCCCCCCAGCCCCCACTACCATGACCCAGGTCTACCTTACAAATCTGGCTAGACTGGAGTACACACATTAGTACAAATAAGAGCTCTTGACACATGGAATTAATGACAGATAAAACCCTCAAGAATAATAGTGGGAGTAGCGATATCATGAGGTATGGGGGTGGAGGGATCAGGGGGAGGGAAGGGGAAAAAGAAAAAAAACCTCACAAGGCTTGATATATAGCCCCCCACCCAGGTTAGAAATGTGGATGAAAGGAGACAACAGACTGTGTAAGACATGAAATAATAACAATATATAATTGATCAAGGATTCATGAGGGGGACAAAAGAGGAGGGAGGGGAAAAAAGAAGAGCTGATACCAAGAGCTCAAGTAGAAGAAAATATTTTGATAATGTTGATGGCAACATAGGTTCAAGGGTGCTTAATACAACTGAATGATGGATTGTCATAAGATATTTAAGAGCCCCCCCAATAAAATGCTAAAAAAGGGTCAAAACCAGTGTAAATTATATGAAACCTTAAGAAGCTAGTTGTACAAGTTTGAAAATACTATAGACCTAGACATGTTTTCTGTAATGGCTCAAGCTTTCTTCAGGGGCAAAATGTATAGGTTAACACATAAAAATCATATAATTCCCCAAATTCCATATCCACCGGACTTTTTTTACCATATTTCTTCAAAAGTGTCAAAATTATTAATAATATTCCAAATAGAAATATACATAGAAATATATAACTATATGGATATCTAGAAACATAGGTAGTACTTATAACTTATTCAAAGCTTCATTAAAGCTTAAATTCTGAAGCTTCATGCTGTTTGCAGATGAGTATGGATGAGAGTGATGGCCCAAATCCATTTGCAGAGTCTCCACATTAGATTACAGTTCTACTAAATTCCTTCTGACCATTAACCAGGAATGTAAACAGTATTGCCCTCAGGCAGAGTCCACTGGAGAGTGGATTACTTCCACCTCTCCAGACAGCCAGGGAGGGGCAGTCCTAGTGTCCTTGATGGACATCACCTTCCTGGGCTTCAGACCTTCATGAGCCATGGCCTGAATATCTTGGTTGGAAAACCCTAGGCTAATCTTGTTAACTCTTCTGTCTAAAATACTGTACATGTTCTCCCACCTGTAACTATAGTGTACTGATGTGCGGCCAATCATGCTCTGTGGCAGTTTCCATGTTCTTAGTGCTCTGTATCTCAGCAAACCCTTGGATGCCATTGTGACCTTGTGGCAATGGTCTCCCTCATCCAGATGATTTACCTTTGTCTTTTCTTAGTCCCATTTAGGACTTAATTAATGTTCTCTTTAAATTATATTTGAGATTGGAGTCTCTTTTTATAACCTAAAACATCAACCTATAAAAGGCCTAAGGCAGCACACCAAATTAAATTTTTCCTCAAAGTATCAAGATAGCTCATAATTCACTATTTGGGGACTTTCCCTTTAGGTTAGGTTCTCTACACCAGACCTTCATCATTATAGAAGTATCATTTCATGGCTATTAGTAATAAAAAGATTATAATTCAATTATAGTGTAATTCCTCTAGTCCTAAGAAAAAGCATGTATTTACATGTAGCATTTACAGGAAACTAATGCACCAGGGGTTCTCTTGGTTAAAGCTGTATTATGTGCAATGTTATTTATATAAAAATATGGCATTATTCCAATATATGTGAATTATGCGAAGAATCTATCCTAAAAACTCAAATATACTATATGTGAGATTAATGAAATTTTAATTTAATAAAGCATAATGTGCTTTAACTTTGTCCAATCTGTAATTGTGAACTTGTGTGCAGGAAGTCATGCTTCACAGTGGAAGTCCGTTTCATTCTGAATCTTGGTATAAACTCAGCCTCCACACAAGTTCTGACTATCTAAGGTAGCTAGGAGGCAGAATTGACAGTAAAGAATTAAAATCTCAAACCCCCCAGAGGCAGTTCTAGTCTACCCTGTCCTATAGGGTGGCTATCAATAAGCTACTCTTAAGAAACTCAAAAGAACTAACAAGAAAGGTTGGCAGGGCCAGAAGTCCCTTTTTACTAGCCCATCCGCCTGCACCAGCACAACCAGATAAGAAGGAACTCGGCGGCCATCTATGCAAATAGTAACACTTTTTACATATATTATAGTTCCCAGCCCATTTATTTAGAGGAGCTAATTGTGGTGGCATCATGGGTTACAAGTTGGGCTGCTAACCACAAAATCAGCAGTTCGAAATCAGTAAGCCAGTTACTGCCTTGTGTGTTTTTCTGTATAGAGAAGTCGGAATAGGTGGAATTATGGACCTGTTTTTGAAGGCACCCATAGGAGAATAAATTTATGACTGAGAGAATTTGTTTGCAGCCATCTCTGACTGAAGAGACATGTTTAAATATGTTTTGTTTGGAATAAACCTAACTGGGACCATAATAGAAATACTTTTTGACTTACCCTCATATGCATGTATAGATGTATGTGTATTAAATTATGTAGAAATTAAAATATGCAATTAAAAACTAAGTATATTTTTATTATATAAACCAGACGTTACCAGGTTACAAAGAACCAACTTAAGAGCATGCTAAACTTCCCACAACTGACTGCATAGAACCGTTCCTCAGGCCCTCCCTGAGTCAAGGAGTCCCTGAGTCAAGGAGTCCGAGTCAAGAGGAGTCCCTGAGTCAAGAGGAGTCCCTGAGTCAAGGAGTCCCGACTCCTCGTTGAAATGGAGCATGTATGCCATCTGGTGGCTCACACAGGAAATTTAGTGACTAAACAGCTTTTATGCATTTTTCCTTTCTTCTATCTACCTCCTTAAAATTGAGCTATTACATAGCTGAGTGCCACTAAACCTCATGCTTTGCTCCCATTTAAAAATGTAGCATTCTTATAGAAGAGTTTTAATATACTTGCAATAAGAATAAAATCTATTTTTTAAAGTGGGTGTAAACATTTCTTAATTACACTACACTACTATTCTTAATTATATCATACTTACTACTTGAAAAGAATGGGACTTCCAGAGTAGTTCATTATGCTCAGACAGAACTTGTACATGGATCAAGAGGCAATTGTGTGAATAGAACAAGAGCATACTGCCTGGTTTCAAACCAGGAAAGGTATGGGTCAGAGTTATATCCTCTCACCATACCTGTCCAATCTATATTCTGAGCAAATCATCAGAGAAGCTGGATTATATAAAGAAGAATGTGCTATCAGGATTGGAGGAAAGCTTATTAACAATCTGAAGTATGCTGATGACACAAACTGGTTTACCGAAAGCGAGGAGGACTTGAAGCATTTGCTGATGATCAAGGATTGTAGCCTTTAGTATGGATTACAAATTCATGTAAGGAAGACCAAAATCCTCATAACTGGACCAATAGGTATCATTATGATAAATGGAGAAAAGGCTGAAGTTGTTAAGGATTTTGTCTTGCTTGGATCCACAATCGGTGCTCATAGAAAGCAGCAATTAAGAGATCAAAAGACATATTGCATTAGGTAAAATGCTGCGCAAGACCTCTTCAGCGTATGGAAGAGCAAAGATGTTACTTTGAGAACTAAGGTGCACCTGACCCAAGCCATGGGATTCTCCATTGCATCATATGCGTGTGAAAGTTGAAAACTGAAAAAAGGAAAACCATAGAAGAAGTGATGTATTTGAACTGTGGAGCTACAAATGAATATTGATAGTACCATGGACTGCTAAAAAGGCAAACCAATCTGTATTGGAAGAAGTTAAGGCCAGAGTGCGCCTTAGAGGCAAGGATGGAAAGACTTTGTCTTACATACTTTGGACATGCTGTCAGGAGAGACCAGTCCCTGGAGAAGGACATCATGTTTGATAAAGTGGAGAGGAGGCAAAAAAGGAGGAAGGCTCAACAAGATAGATCGACCCAGTGGCCTCAACAATGGGTCAGGCACAGGAACAATTGTGAGGATGGCACAGAACAACCATATAGGGTCTGGTCCCTATGGGTCAGAGTCGACTTGATGGCACCTAACAACTATTCCGTGTTCTGTGTGTATTAGAGCTTATATTTTGAACACCTTGCTGATAAAAATAGATAGAACAAATGGTCTAGAAACATGTATTTTATAACTTATTCAAAACTTGATTAGAGCATAAATTCTAAGCACCCGGTTTACAAAGGCTACGGTCAACAAGGAAAGCCCAGAATCCCATTTTGTTGAGTTCCAATATAGAGTTAAACTCCACTGAACTCCTTCTGACCAGCAAACATGAATGTGAACAGTCTGGTCCACTGGACTATGGATTACCTCCACCCCTCCCTCCCCCAGCACAGGAAGGGGCAGTCTCCATTGGGGTTGTCCAGGTGTGTCCTTGACGGAGATCATAGCATAGTACTGAGGGGTCAAAAGGCCCTGGGCCAACCTGGTAAATTCTTCAGTCTAACACAATGTATGTAATCTCATTCCGATTTGACTTCCGTAGTCCCACTTGTAAATGTGACATATTGCTTTGCCAATCATGCTGTGTCAGTTTCCTTTACCCTCTTATGTTCTTGTAAGCCTCCAAATCTCCTGGGATGCCAATTATACCTTTTAATGGCATTCTCATTTGGATGTCTTTGTCATTGTTCTATTTAAAATTTATTTTTAAAATGCTCTCCTTAAAGTATATTTAGGTTTGGGGTCCCTTTTGTATGTTGTTGTTGTTGTTGTTAGGAGCCATTGAGTTGGTTACAACTTAAAATGACTGTACAACAGTGTGAAAACACTACCCAGTCCTGCACCATTCTCACATTGTTGTAGCCACTGTGTCAATTTGTCCTGTTGAGGCCCTTCCTCTATTTTCTCCAGGGACTGGTCTCTCTTTACAACATGTCCAAAGAATGTGAGACATAGTCTCACTATACATGCCTCAAAGGAGTATTTTGACTGTACTTCTTCTAATACATTTTTCTTTGTTCTTTTAAAAGTTCCTGGTACTTCCAATATTCTTCACCAGTACCAAAATTTAAACACATCATCAATTCTTCTTTGTCTTCCTTATTCTTTTTTTTTTAACATTTTATTAGGGGCTCATACAACTCTTATCACAATCCATACATATATCAATTGTATAAAGCACATCTGTACATTCTTTGCCCTCATCATTTTCAAAGCATTTGCTCTCCACTTAAGTCCGTGTCTACCTTATTCAATGTCAAACTTTCGCATGTATATGAGTCAACTGGATATGGCACACCTTAGCCCTCAAAGTAACATCCTTGCTTTTCATCGCATTCAAGAGGCTTTATTCAGCAGATTTACCCAATGCAATGCCTCAATTGATCTATTGACTGTTTCTTCCATGAACATTGGATTAAGGATCCAAGCAAGACAAAATCCTTGACAACTTCAACCTTTTCTCCATTTATCAGTATTGCCTACTGATACAATTATGAAGATCCTTTTCTTCTTTATCATTTTATTGGAGGCTGGTACAACTCTTATCACAATCCATACACACACTCATTGTATCAAGCATATTTGTACATTTGTTGCCATAATCATTCTCAAAACATTTTCTTTCTACTTGAGCCCTTGATTTCAGCTTCTCATTTTGCCCCTCTCTCCATGAACCCTTGATAATTTATAAACTATTATTTTGTCTTATCTTACACTGTCCAACGTCTCCCTTCACCCACTTTTCTGTTGTCTGGGAGGAGGTTATATGCAGATCCTTATAATCGTTTCCCCCTCTCTACCACACCCTCCCTCCACCCTCCCAGTATCGCCACTCTCACCACTGGTCGTGAAGGGATCATCTGCCCTGGATTCCCTGTGTTTCCAGTTCCTATCTGTACCAGTGTACCTCCTCTGGTCTAGCCAGATTTGTAAGGTAGAATTGCAATCATGATAGTGGGTGGGAGGAAGCATTTAGGAACTAGAGGAAAGTTGTATGTTTCATTGTTACTAAACTGTACCCTGACTGGCTCATCTCCTCCTCACGACCCTTCTGTAAGGGGATGTCCAGTTGCCTACAGATGGGCTTTGGGTACCCACTCCACACTTTGATACCTCTTGATCACACAGGTTGGTGTGCTTCTTCCATGTGGGCTTTGTTGCTTCTGAGCTAGATGGTCGCTTGTTTACCTTCAAGCCTTTAAGATCCCAGATGCTATATCTTTTGATATCCAGGCACCATTAGCTTTCTTTACCACATTTGCTTATGCACCCATTTGTTTTCAGGAATTGTATCAGGGAGGTGAGCACACCATGATATGATTTTTTTGTTCTTTGATGCCCGATAACTGATCCCTTCAGCATCTTGTAATCACACGGGCTGGTGTGCTTCTTCCATGTGGGCTTTCTTGCTTCTGAGCTAGATGGCCGCTTGTTTACCTTCGAGTCTTTTAAGATTCTAGACGCTACATCATTTGATAGCTGGGCTCCATCAGCTTTCTTCATCACATGTGCTAATGCACCCGCTTTGTCTTCAGTGATCATATCAGGAAGGTGAGCATCATGGAATGCCAGTTTAATAGAACAAAGTATTCTTGCATTGAGAGAGTTCTCTGTTTTCTTTACATTGAGTTGTAATCCATACTGAAGGTTGCAATCCCTGATTTTCATCAGCAAATACTTCAAGTCCTCTTCACTCTCATCAATCAAGGTTGTGTTATCTGCATACACAGGTTGGTAATAAGCCTTCTTCAATCCTAATGCCACATTCTTCTTCACAGAATCCAGCTACACTGAACATTTGCTCACCATACAGACTGAATAAGAATGGTGAGAACTTGCAACCCTGGCGCACACCTTTCCTGAGTTTAAACAGTGCAGAATTCCCACATTCTGTTCGCACAACTGCTTTCTGATCTATGCTTAAATTCCAATGAGTGTTCTGGAATTCCCATTCTTCTCAAGGCTATCCATAGTTTTTATGATCCACAGATGAATGTCTTCGCATAGTTAATGAAACAGAAGTAAATAGCTTTCCAATAATCCCTGCTTTTGACTATCTGACATCAGTAATGATATCCCTTGTTCCATGTCCTCTTCAAATCCAACCTGAACTTCTGGCAGCTCCCTGTCAATATACTGCTCCAAGTGTAATTGAATGATTTTCAGCAAAATTTACTTGCATTATATTAGATTGTTCTAAAAATCTGTGCATTCACATGGATCTCTTCCAGTCAATTGGCCAAAGCTCTCTTCCAAATTTTCTGACATACACAGTAAGTGCTCCATCAGTTTGCTGAAACATTTCAATTGTAGGAGCCTTGGTAGCACAGTGGTTATTTGCTGGGCTGCTAACCTCAAGGTGAGAAGTTTGAAACCACCAGCCATTCAACTCAGCAGGAGAAAGATGGGGCTTTCTATCCTTGTTAAGAGTTAGTCTCCCCATCCTTCATCAATTAAGTCCACAAAGAAGAAGCACACCACCCTGTGTGATCCAAAGATAACAATAACAAAATCCAAATATGAGGAAAGTATCAGAGCTTAAATTGTAAACACCCAATCTGTAGAAGGGTATGGAGAAGGTAGGAGCCCAAAACCCATCTGCAGACTCTTTAGTCAGATTACGCCTCTGGCAGATCCTCTCTGGCCACAGGCCAGGGACTTCAGCAGCTTTACTATCAGACAGAGATTATTATCAATGTGACTGTGTGGATCCAACCATGGAATGATACTTAGTCAGCTGACCTCTCTTTTGACCCAACCTGAATTTGCTCTAGGCTCAAATATTTCTCACTTGTTACACGACAGAAATTTCTTCTCTGGCTTTTTAACTATTGATGGTGGTCTTGTCTTTCTTGCTCTTTATTTTTATACTATTATTATTACTTTCTTCTTGCCATTTTTTTTATTGTTTCTGTTCAGTTTCCCAGTTTGTAAAGCACAGAAACAAACCTGATGTAATGCTTTATCAGGGATGTGGGGTATAGTGGGGAGGGTGAGAGGATTTGAAACAAATTCAGGAAGGGGAAGGGAACATTAGAACTGATTGTGATGATGTACTTAAAACTCTTTTAAAAAGTGATTTAACTATGGAAATGTATGATATGTGAATACTAACTACATCAAGAAAACCACACACACAGACACAAGCCAAACTTGACCAATGGTTACTGTGTTAGTCTGGGTATTTTAGAGAAACAAATCTACAGACACTCTTATGTATAAGACAGAGTTGTATATAAAGGTTAAGTGCGCATCAAGAAAACATCCCAACCCAGTGCTGCCCAAGCCCACAAGTCCAACATTAACCCATTAACCCATATGTCTGACACCAATCCACAAGGTCCTCCTCCATCTCACAAAACACACACTATGATGCTAACTGCAGGAGGAAAGCTGAGTCAGTGAATGTGTAAGCATCTCAGTGTTGGCAAGGGTCTCCACACGGCTGCTCCAGCACCCAGGGCTGCATCGGGGTAGGTCCATGCAGCTTCTCCTCAGGGATGTCTTGCAGGAAGGAGCCTTGCCAGCTAAAGCAGGGAACTGGCTAAGGCAGCTGCACCCTGGTCCGACCGTAAGAAAGCAAGAGACCCAAGAACTAGAAAGGCGAGGCTTACTGAGCCATTTATCCCTTCAGCCTTCAATTAACTCCACATGGGTTTACAGGCCAGGTTGGCACAATAAACTAACTACCTCAGTTACCATGGGTGCAAGAGGAAGAGTTGTTGCTTAAGGGGGATTGAGTTTATGTTAATGGTAGCAGAATAATTTAGAAAAGGATCAATAATGGTTGTACAACACAGAGTATAATCAATGGCACTGAACAATACATGTAAAAGTTGTTGAATTGGAGAATATTTTGTTGTGTATATTTCTGCCACAATTAAAAATAATTACACGAATTACTGTGAGTGTAAGGAAGAAGAAAATGCTCTAAATTGATTGTGGTAATGATTGTATAACTTTTCTTGATATGACTGAACTATTGAATTGTATGATATGGATGAAGTGCCAATAAAAGTGAATGAATACATACACACACAAAATTTTGAGGTGTCATCGAGTCGAGTCCAGCTCATAACAACGACATCTGACAGAAGGTGTCCACAGGGTGTCGTGGGCTGCAATCTTTACAGAAACAAATGGCCAGGTCTTTCTCCCATAAAGGTGCTGGCTGACTGGCTTGAACCTTCTAGTGCCCAAGTGTTTAATTGCCTACAAATACTAGGTATTAAATAAAAACAACCCAGAAAATAAAATAGTTTGCTGTATAATTTAAATCAAAGAAAACTCTATGGATTTTTATATAATAGTGTACAGGAAACATTTGAATTCTCATCAACCCAATAACATACGACATATGCTATCAGGAAATAGGCACTCACATATATGGTTAGTAATACTGCACATTCCACCTGAAGGAGACTGTCTTTTAAATTTGTAGACTGACTCAGTGATTACATGCCTGGATATTTTCCACACAGATATATTCATATCCTTGCAAGCTGGCATGTATACATTTTAGGTAGCATCATTTGCAATAGCAAAATCTTATTAAAAAATTAAGTCTATCAATTGAAAACTAATGAAAGGTACAGAACAATGCATCCATAGTGTGGTAGTTACATAATCTCATGTCAACTTGAGGGTATTAAGAGTGAAGGGATGGAGTCTAGCCTGTCAATCAGGTCACAGCCTGATGATGCCTCTTTGTGGGTGTGGCCTTCTCATGAGGATTCTGGGAACTTCCTCTCTTTCTCCTGGAGGCAGGCCACATTCTCTGTTTCACCTTCTGGACAAGCCACTTGGAGAGAGCTGGAAGAGCTACATGGAGACACGAGCCAGCACTGAGAATCTTTCACCACCATTGGATCCACAAGACTTTTCACTCACAAGTCTTTGATCTTCCTGCATTTTGCATCATTGCATGTGTTGTGCGAATCTGAAGAAGGATTCATGGACTAGTGTTGGAATTATGGGCAAATATTAGACTTTATGGACTTGATCTGGACTGGACTGGGATGTTTTCTCAATATAAAGTTGCTCTTTTATATAGAGCTCTCTCTTACACAGTATATGAATGTCTCTGGATTTGTTTCTCTGGTCAACCCAGACTAAGACACATAGTATGATATCTTTTGTGGTACAATTAAAAGCAGGGTGAGCACATACTGTTTCCTTAATGCTTTACCTTTTTCCCTGAAAGCATACATAAGAAGCCAAGAGTGGCTACTTCTCTGTTGGAGAGGGAGCTGAGTAATTGGGCAGAGGAAGAAACTTTTTCATTGTATACCTTGTACTAGTTTTCTGGTCAAGAAACAGAAGATAGACTTCAAATTTTTAATTAGAAAGATTTCAAATTTATATTAGCCATAAATATGTATAACAGCTGCAAGATGCATGCATGTATGTATTTCTTAGTAGAACTGAGGATACAAGTTCAGGACTCTATTCCAGAAGCAACTGTTAGTTGCATTTCATCTCACCATTTAATCATTCTCTTCCCATTTCCTCTCGCCCTCTTTTTTCTCATCCTTCCAAGCAGCAGCTGTAGCAACAATAGAATAGAGCTTATACTCTTCAGCAGGGAACTTCCAGCCAAGTAATCTCAGGAATGGCTATGGTAGTACACTACAAAAGGCAACCCAAACTCATAGTCAGGGTCAAAATGAGTGGAAAATCACATACCATTGCAACACAGTAAACCAAAACAAAAACCTTTCTTTCAGAAAATTAAATTGGTCTTTAAACTAAAAACCAGGTGATTCCAAGTACTGATATCTTGATGATCCCAAGTGAGTCAGACTAAGCTGTGCTCCACAGGTTTTCAATGGCTGACTTTTCAAGTAGACAGCTAGATCTTTCTTCTGACTTGGTAGATTTGAACCGCCAACCTTTTATCAGGCAGTGGTGTACTTAACTATTAAGCATCACCCATAAATTGCCTCAAAACTCAGACAGTCTTTGTCAGTCAGTTTAATCAAGCATTTTAGTTTTTAAGTTAAATCTGAGTGAGTGGATACAAATTATGTTATCATGTATAATGAATACAGAAGCTAAGCTAGGGAAGAATGAAAGGAAGCTTTTTCTCCTCAAAGTGGACAACATTCTCCACTATTTCCAGTTCTGTATACAAAATAAGACTAGAAAGAGAAGATACAATAAATCTATAAACCAATGTAGCTCTTAAATATCTTTCAATGAACTGATGTTTAAAGACAAATGAAGAATGGTAGTATCAATTATCAAGACCACTCATTAAACAAATTAATATTCAACCCCAGCCTCATGAAGCTGGGGTAGTAGAGTCTCCATAATTATCTTTCAGACAACTCTTAGATTAAAAACAAAATAGCACATACATTAAAAACAACTATCCTCACCCACAAATTGTATTATTACTACAATACACTGGAGAGGGACATGGTGGCACAATGGTTATGCATTGGGCTGCTATCTGAAAGGTCAGCAGTTCAAAATCACCAGCCGCTTCATGTCCATGGGAGAAAGACTGGTCTTTCTATAGTTACAGTCTCCGAAACCCACAGGGGCAGTTCTACCCTTTCTCCAGGGTCACTATGAATCGGCAATGACTCAATGGCAGTGAGTGAGTGAGTGAGTGAGTGAGTGAGTGAGTGAGTGAGTGAGTGAGTGATAATATGCTGGAGTCCCAGAGGAGCAGTGAATGATAATATGCTGGAGCCCCAGTGGGGCAGCTGCTAAGTGCTCAAGTGTGCTCACTGAAATTGGCAGTGTGTTTGATTCCATCACCACTCTGTAAGAGAAAAGTTGTAGCAGTCCACAACTCTGGAACAGTTTAGTGCAGTTATCTGTCCTCCTATAGGAGAAACTATGACTAGAAATTCACTAAAAGGGTAAAGGGCTTTTTCATGTTGGTGCATTGTTTTTAAAACATACTAAATAATAGAAAGCTTAAAGGACCAAATTATCAAAATTTTTCAGATAACGGTCCTACTTTTGATAAACATATAAAGATTTACTATGCAAGGCCCAAACAGAATGAGGTGCTGTCTACTGAGTCATTTTTCCTTATTGCAGCTTATAGAAAGTGTTTGTACCCAACATTAATGACTAACACTAAGAGAGTTCTCCCACCCCAGCAATTCTTTCTTGATCTAATACTTCTATGAGAAATCTACTGAAAATTCTGCCAAATTTAGGCTCCACTTAGAACTTCATATCTGCACATAAAACCAATCAGTCTGAAAGCTCTTTGTAGTTAGATGCTGTCTCAAAAATTATTTTGTGTAAATAAAGCTTAACTTAGAAAGGGATGGCTATAATTCCTGATTAACTACTTGGTGAGGATCTAATATTTTTTATAGCTCAAGGCAAAAACAAGAGTTTTAAAATACATTATTTTCTTGTAAGCAGGCATCTAAGACGCAATTATTGGTCTCTCCCCATCCAGAAGATGAATGATAAAAGTCTAAAGGCACATGACAACAATAACTACAATAGACTAATTAGTCCAATGGCCCATGCAAACCTCAGTGTGCACAGTCCTAAGACTAGAACTAGATGGGGCCTGGAGACTTCTACCAGCTGCTCTGAAAATGATCACTTTAGAACAGTGGTTCTCAACCTTCCTAAAGCCATGACTCTTTAATACAGTTCCTCCTGTGTGGTGACCCCCAAACATAAAATTATTTTTGTTGCTATTTCATAACTGTCATTTTGCTACTGTTATAAATCGGGAAACCCCTGTGAAAGGGTCGTTCAACCCCCAAAGGGGTCATGACCCACAGGTTGAGAAGCACTGCTTTAGAAGGTCTTCAACAGAGTGGGAATAAATGTTGACCAGAGCTCAAAATCATATAAAAGAGAATGGTCAGACACACTTGTGGGACCCCCAAGGCTATGGTCCTTAGTCACGCTCAAGACTGGAATTGAACTCAAATAATCAAAACACTTGAGTCCTGGTGGTACAGCAGTTTGAAACCACCACCTGTTCCTCAGGAAAAGACTAGGCTGTGTACTTCAGTAAAGAGTGACAGTCTCAGAAACCCACAGGAACAGTTTGACCTTGCTGTGCAGGGCTACTCAGTGGCTCTAAGTTTGGTTTAATCAAAAAGGCAGCATTTACCCAAGACAAAAGATGAATAAAGTAATAATTGAAACAGAAAACACAGGAAGGATGTGGGATAATTGATGGTACATTGGGGAATTAAAATGGATGAGCTGAAACAAAATGTGTATCAATTATCGGATGTGAAACTGATGATCTGCTCTGCAAACCTTTGCCTGAGTATGGTGAAGAAAGCTGATGGTGCTTTCAAAAGATATAGTATCTGGGGCAGGGGACCTCAAACTTTTTAAACGGGGCCAGTCCACTGTCTCTCAGACCCGTTGGAGGGACGGACTATAGTTTTAAAAAAAACTATGAACAAATTCCTATGCACACTGCATATATCTTATTTTGAAGTAAAAAAATAAACAGGGCAAAAACATCTGGTGGGCCGGATAAATGTCCTCAGCGGGCCTTGAGGACCCCTGGTCTGGGGTCTTAAAGGCTTGAAGGTAAACAAGTGGCCATCTAGCCCAGAAGCAAAAAAGCCCTCACCCGCCTGTGTGATCACGAGGTGTCAAAGGAATCAGGTATTGGGCATCAAAGAACAATAAACTATTATTGTGAATGAGGAGTGCAGATTGGGGACCCAAGGCTCATCTGCAGGCAACTGGACATGGCTTTGCAGAGGGGTCGCAGGGAGGGGACCAGCCAGTCAGGGTGCAGTGTAGCAATGATGAAACTCACAACTTTCCTCTAGTTCTTAAATGCGTCCTCTCTCCCTAACCCCTCCCATCATGATCCCAATTCTACCTTACAAATCCAGATGGACCGGAAGATGTACACTGGTACAGATAGGAACTGGAAACACAAGGAATCCAGGATTGATGATCCCTTCAGGACCAGTGCTGAGAGTGGCGATACCAAGAGGGTGGAGGGAGGGTGGGGTGGAAAGGGGGAACCGATTACAAGGATCTACATATAACCTTCTCCCTGGGGGATAGACAACAGAAAGTGGGTGAAGGGTGATGTCGGACAATGTAAGATGTGACAAAATAATAATAATTTATAAATTATCATGGGTTCGAGGGAAGGGGAACAGGGAGGGGAGGAACAAAAATGAGGAGCTGATACCAAGAGTTCAAATAGAAAGCAAATGTTTTGAGAGTGATGATGGCAACAAATGTGCTTGACACAACGGATGCATATATGGATTGTGATAAGAGTTGTAAGAGCCCCCAATTTAAGAAAAACAAAACACCTTGGCCTAAATATAAAAATAAAATAGAATACATTATTTTCCTGGAGTTTATTTGAGAGACAATTTCCTCCAGGATACAAATTATGTGATTTATCAAAAAAAGACTACGGTGCATGTTGTAATATTAGCCTGTATATTGCAGTTTTGATGGAGTTCCTAAATGGTGCTACCTTGGTTGGCTGCTAGCCAAAAGCTTCAAAAGCGTCCAGAAGTGCCTTGGAAGAAAGGGCTGGTGATCAACCTACTTCTGGAAAAATTAAAAAGTCACTAAACTCCCTTAGGAGCACAGTTCTACTCTGACACACATAGCTGGGGTCATCAGAATTTATTTGGTAGCAACTGATTAGTTATCAGTTTTATCATACTGTAACTTCTATGGAAAATATAAACTCAGGCTGACTATATAAAGCTACACAGCAAAAATTTAAGAAAACAAATTATATCATAATAACCCAAATCTTGCTCCTCAAGGCCTGGTATGGTTTTTAGTAGAGTTTGGGGCAATTTACAGAGCTTTCAACTACATGCCTATAAACTTTTTCTCTTGTTTTTACCACTATCTATAGTAAATGTCAAGACGTGCTGATTGCTCAGTGGTTAAGTGCTCATCTGACAATCAAAAGGTCAGCAATTTGAACCCAGCAACTGTTCCAAAGGAGAAAGATGTGGCAGCATGTTTTTGGAATAATTCAAAGTCTCTGTCCCAGCATAGGGTCACAATCTGACAAAATCAACTCATTGTAATACGTTTGGTTCTTTAGACAGCTGTAAATTTCAAGCAAACATTCTATTTCCCTCTAGTTCTTATAGGAAAAAAAAGCAACACATGACTTTTATCCACCTGTAAGACAATAAAATAGTGATTTAAGACTGTTCTAAAACAAGTCTTAAAAGAGGTAAACAATAGGTTATATTGGAGCAGATCTCCTTTACCCACTGGAAAATAAGTACTGTTTCATATAACTAAATATTTTGTTGCCAGGCCTAACAACAAAAATTATTTCTGTACTACACACTTGCAGAGACTTTTAACATTTACTGGAAAGCTTAATTTAATTATATGCTAATGATTAAATGTTGTCAATACAAAGATGACTGTGTTTTCAAAGTGGTTTGCCAGCATATAGTCCAAATTCTGATACACCAGACCCATCACATATCCTGATTTGTCTTTCACTTCCTCCTTTGGTCTGTCTCCTCTGCTCATTTTTAATAAACAGGTGGCATATTTGCAGATTTATAAATTTTCCTAAAAGCTGACGTGAAAATATAAAATGGAAACATACACATTTTATACACTCTGAACATTCATTATGAAAAAAGAAGGGTCGATGATTAAGGCATCCATCTTCACTGTCCACCACTGTCTGTCAGTTTGTCTAACTGTGGGGGCTTGGATGCAGCTGTGCTGCTGGAAGCGATGCCACCGTTATTTCAAACACAAGTAGGGTTACCCATGATGGACACATTTCATTGGAGCTTCCAGATAAGACACATGGGCAATTAGGTGATAGGAGACTGTAACTTCTGTCTTGCTAGCAAGGGCTTGGCAATCTACTTCTGAAAATCAGCCAATACAAATCCTATGAATCACAGAACACTGTCCACGTCTCCAACTCACTTTGGGCAAGTTACTGAGAGGATGGACGGTTTATCGCTGGAGGATACCGTGATTGTTAAATGGAAGGCCAATGAAAGTGCAGGACAACCTCAATGACATGGATTGACACAAGTGTTGCAACAAAGGGCTCAAACATCAGTGGTCACAGGACACCTACTTTTGTTGTTCTGAAGGCATGCACCTTAATATGGTAGCAACTGAGTGCTTCAGAGTAGAGGGTCAAAGATATTTGCTGCATGAGTTAAAACTCTAGCAAATTATATGGCCGTATATGTATTCTACTAGTCTTTGGATTTATCAATAATTACTCATTCAGTTAGAGAATTTAGTTCCTATTAGTAGACTATATAAATTAGGTAAAAAGTTACTAGCTCTGTAACTTTGGCTAGCTCAATTTGACTCATTTTCTTAGGATGAAAATGGAGATACCCACACTTCTCTTCCCTCAAGAAAACATTTTGATACCAGGGAGGCAGTTGTCTGCATTTCCAATATCCCCGTGTCTCTAAGAGCAGGCTGGGTGAGCCACCTAAACAATCTGACAACTTAAGTTCTACATACCTAATACCAAATGCATTATTTGACTCTCACAATCAGCTTCTCCTGTAGACTTCAAATCTGGATGACTTGGAGTCAATTCTTGCTGTCTTCCCTCTGTTACCTATTTCTATTGTTTCTTTTTCAACCTACTAACACCTTCTCTTTATGAACTCATGTAGAAACAATTTTCATTGATCTCTTGGTAGATGCTTACTATTCCCAACATTCAAATCTGATCTGAAACCCGGCTTTAGGAAGGAGTTCCTCATACCGACCAGTCAAATCTATCTCAGTAGTAGTTAACTACAGGTTCTAGGGTCCGCAGTGTTACTGTCTGTGGTAGGGGCTACTGGCTTGGCCAGGGATGCTCTCACCTGCTGGTAGTCACACCCTGTTGTGGGCTGGACTGAGAGACTTGCTTTTAGTGAATAATGAAAAGTGATAGCACTTCACTTGGGTAATTAGGCTAGCAATCTCTTGCCCTATCACTTCTCACTGTGATAAAGCAAGATGCTAAACTATGAAGGGTTCCATGGAGAGATAACTCTAGTTATCAGCTCATGAGGAATGAGGCCTTTGCCCAATAGATGAGAAGGAACTGAGTTATGCCAGGAGCCAGAGGATGAACTAGGAAAGGGGTCCTTCCTGGTCAAGCCTGAGATAACTACTGCCTCATGAAAGAGGCACAGAAACAGTGAGATAATCAATGAGAGAAAAAGGGGAAAAAAATCAATGTTGTTTGGATAGATTAAATTTAGAGGCAATTTACAGTGTAGTAACAGATAATGAACACAATACAGTATCTTATTGGATATTTCAAAACAAATCCCTGGTACTTTAACAGGTTAAATATAAAGCTACCCCCGACACAACGGCTGGAGCCAAAGTGTGTGAACAAGTAAATGTGGTGAAGAAAGCTGATGGTGCCCGGCTATCAAAAGAGATAGTGACTGGGGTCTTAAAGGCTTGAAGATAAACAAGCGGCCATCTAGCTCAGAAGCAACAAAGTCCACGTGGAAGAACACACCAGCCTGAGTGAGCGAGTGGTCCCAAAGGGATCAGTTACCAGGCATCAAAGAACAAAAAATCATATCATTGACTGCACACCTCCATGATAGGATCGCTGAAGACAAATGGGTGCATAAGCAAATGTGGTGAAGAAAGCTGATGGTGCCCGGCTATCAAAAGAGATAGTGTCTGGGGTCTTAAAGGCTTGAAGGTGAACAAGCGGCCATCTAGCTCAGAAGCAAATAAGCCCACATGGAAGAAGCACACCGGCCAGTGCGATCACGAGGTGCCCAAGGGACCAGGTATAAGGCATCATGCAAAAAAAAAAAAAAGATATAAGTGTGTGTATGTATGTGTATATATGTGTATATGTATATATGTATGTATGTATATATATGTATATATATATCATATTAAATGAAGGGGGAAGTGCAGAGTGGAGACCCAAGGCCCAAGTGTCGACCAATGGAGATCCCCTCATAGAGGGGTTTAGGAGAGGAGATGGGTTAATTAGGGTGTGAGGTAGGATCGATGAAGAACACAGCTTTCCCCCGGATCCTGGATGCTTCCTCCCCCCAACTACCATGATCCGAATTCTACCTTGCAGGGCTGGATAGGACAGAGGCTGTACACTGGTGCATATGAGGGTTGGAGGTACAGGGAATCCAGGGTGGATGATACCTTCAGGACCAAGGGTGTGAGGGACGATGCTGGGAGAGTGGAGGGTGAGTGGGTTGGAAAGGGGGAACTGATTACAAGGATCCACATGTGACCTCTTCCCTGGGAGAGGGACAGCAGAGAAGGGGGGAAGGGAGACTCCGGATAGGGCAAGATATGACAAAACAACGATGTATAAATTACCAAGGGCATATGAGGGAGGGGGGAATGGGGAGGGAGGAGGGGAAAAAAAAGAGGACCTGATGCAAGGGGCTTAAGTGGAGAGCAAATGCCTTGAGAATGATTGGGGCAGGGAATGTATGGATGTGCTTTATACAATTGATGTATGTATATGTATGGATTGTGGTAAGAGTTGTATGAGTCCCTAATAAAATGTAAAAGAAGAAAAGAGAAAAAAAATGATTAGGGCAAAGACTGTACAGATGTGCTTTATACAATTGATGTATGTATATGTATGAACTGTGAAAAGAATTGTATGAGCCCCAATAAATTGTTAAAATTAAAAATATATATATTTAAAAATATATATATAAAGCTACCAAATCATTTAACAACTATATGAAAACATTTCTAAATTTAACTTTCCATATTTAGATGTGAATGGGAGTTGAAAAAAAAGGAAAAACTCTTTTAAGAAAGAAAATATCTCAAAATTTCAAATTAAAATAAAAATACTAGGAAAATGTTTACAGTAAATATAACAAAGAATTATCTACTGGGGGGACAGGGAGCACTAGAACTGACTGTGATTATACAACTCATTTTAAAGGCAATTTAATCATGGGGTGGGGGGGATGTTCTAAAATTATAGTAATGACTGTACAATTCAAATTGATATGATTGAACACCTGAACTATTGAATTGCACGATATGTGGATTAGGTGCCAAACACCCCAAAATGTTACTGATGAATGTGGTATATACACAAACTGTGATATATCCACAAAATAAAATATTACTTTGTTATAGAAAGGAATGAAGTAACGATATATGCTACTACATGGATGAATCATGAAGACATTATGCCAAGTGAAAGAAGTCGATAACAAAACACAATATATTATATGGTTCTATTTACATGAAATGTCCAGAAAGGCCAACCGATAAAGACAAAAAGTAGATTCGTGGTTGTCTGAGACTGGGTAGAAGAGATTATGGAATGATAGTTAAAGATGACAGTATTTCTTTCGGGTCAAAGACTGCAAGTCAACAGCTCTGGTTTGGTTTGGTTTAGAAAGCACAGTAAAGCTGACTGTGGTGGGGCTGCACAACTCTGTGAACATAATAAAAATAATGAACTGCATACTTTAAATGGGTAAATTGTATGGTATATAGATTATAACTCGATAAAACATCAAAAGAAAAGCATGACTAATCAGCAAACATGTGAAAAGAACTCTCAAATGGTCCATAAAGACAATGTTCTTGCTGGCAGAGCCCCTCTAGCCACAGGCAGGAGTCTTGAGTGGCCTAATATCAGGCAGAAACCACTGTAATTTTGATTGTGCTGGACTGAACTTAAAACTTGGCCAGTTCACCTCCCTATAGATCCGACCTGAATAGGTGTTCTGGAGCCAAGTATCTCTTACTTGTTCCATGACAAAATTCTTCCCTGGCTTTTTTAATGTTGATGCTGACTCATTATTTTTGTCTTTATATTATCAATTTATCCTTACCATCTTATTTCTAATATTTTTTTTCCATTGGGTTTTTCAGTTTGTGAAGCACAGGAGGAGCAGATGCATAGTGATAATAACTGATACAAAAGTTTAGAGGGGATGTAGGACTGGGGGATGGGTGATAGGGAGGGAACGGAATTCAGGAGTTAACACTAAAGGCAGGGGCCGGAGGGAGCACTAGAACAGATCATGATTGCACAACTCATTTTAAAGCTGACTTAACTATGGGGGTGGAAGGTTCAAAAACTGATGTGGTAATGATTATACAATTCTCCTGGATATGGTTTAATGATTGAACTATTGTACTATATGTAAGTTATGTGCTAGTGAAAGTGTTGGCAGAAAAAAAGACAATGCTCTGCATCCTACTTTGGTGCGTGGCAACTGGAATCTTAAAAGTTTGTGTGTGGCCATCTAAGGGGCAGCTATTGGTCTCTCCCTGACTACAGGAAAGAAGAGTAAAGAAAAGTGAAGATGCAAGGGAACCATCAGTCCAATGAATTAACTGGACACACAAACATTAGTACCTCGATACCAGAAGAACTAGATGGTGGCCAGCTATCACCACCAACTACTCTAAAAGGTCACATTAGAAAGTCCTAGATATGTGGAACAAGACACAAAATCATAAAAGAGATGAGGCTTATGGGTTGGTTAGGGACTAGTGGTACCCTGGTGCCCCAAGACTAGGGCCCTTAGTCACCCTTCAAGTCTAAAAATGAACTCACCATCATGGCTCAATTTTCAGCCAAATAGCAGACAGGTCTCTAAGGTGAGTAACACTAGGCAGGCAAACACCTTAGAATAATCAACAATTTAAGATCAAAAGGGCAACATTTACCCCAGGACACAGTTCAGAAGGCTTGAGAAAGAAGGACTAGAAACAAAACACAGAGGAAGTGGGATAAGTAAAGTTACATTGTGGGTATTGCAATCAATGAAAACAAACAAACACATATATGAACTGTTGAGTTAAACACTGATTCACTCTGTAAACCTTCACTCAAATGCACAATTAAAAAATTAAAGGAAAGAAAAACCCACCCACTGCTTTCGAGTAAATTCCAACTCTTAGTGAGCCTATAGGAAAGAACAGAATTGTTATAAAGGTTCTCAAGGCTGTAAATCTTTATGGGAGCAGACAGCCTCATCTTTCTTTCTTTCTTTTTTTTGGAGTTGAAACAGATTTTACTGAGGGAGGGAAAGAACTCCCAGGAGGGAAGGGAGAGCAGAGAAGCACAGGGGCATCTTGAGGCCCCCCGCAGCTTCCAAGACACAAGAGTTAGGTCAGGGAAATCACCCAGCCTCATCTTTCTTCGTTGGGTTTCAACATCAACCTTGCACTTAATGGCTCAATGCTTAGCTCAATGCACAACCAAGGATCCTATTCCAGAAAATAATTGGTCAAGAATAATTAGAATATTTATACCCTTTAACCATACTAATTTTATTTTTGAAATTTTCTCCTAAACTAATTAACCCTAAAAAGGGGAGATGGAAACAGAATACTTTTCATAAATATACAGATATATATTTCTCATATTTCATCCTCCTCTTAGACATCTACTAAAAATCATACCTAAAATAGCCAAACTCACTGCCATTAAGTCAACTCTGACTCACAGAGAACAGATAGGACAAGGCAAAATTTCCCCCTGTGGGTTTCTGTGACGTAACTCTTTATAGGAGTAGAAGCTTAATCTTTTTTCAGAGGAGCAGCTGGTGGTTTCAAACTGATAACCTCCTGGTTAGCAGCCCAATATATGCTGTCAGGGCTCCTGGATATGAAGACTATGTATAGATAGTATGAGTAACATGGTTTCAATTACGTAGAAATACGCAAAAATAACACGGTTACTAAATGCAGCCAGGTTGATTTTCCTAAAATACCACTTTAGTCCATCCACATCATTTCCCTAGTTAGAAATTTATAGCAGATCCCACTACCTATAGATTAGAGTCTAAAATGCCTTGGTCAGGCACTCAAGGCCTTGGGCCTTGACTTAGCTTAATAATCTAACTCCCTACAATTTCTTTTGATCTTTACATCAAGATTTTTTTTCCTATGAAATCATGCTTCCACACCCTTTTCTATCTGAACTGTGGGTGTTTCAGTTAATGTAGGCCCTAGGCCAACCCAGTTTTATTTTGATGCCCCAGTGTAATTACCTAACAGCAACAATTTCATTCCTGAGTGTCGTAACTCTACACCGAAAGCCACAGAAAAGAACAAGGTAACACAGAGAAAGCATGTAGAACAAGAAGAGAAGATGGTAGAGCATCACCCCAATTTTTAAAGGAAGAGTCAGTGAAAGAAACTGAGGGAAAAAATGTTAGAAAAAAACAGGGGGAAAAAAGCAAGAGCATTATAAATACATTTATAAAGGAGTGTCCCAGTCACCACTATGCATAAGATGAAAAAGTCTACTTCCATAAATATTTGCAGTCTCAGTTCTACTCTGTCCTATCGAGTTGCTGTGAGTTGGAACCTATAGAGAAATCAACTGAAATAAGAATCCATAAACACTTCCTGTATTTAGAAGAGATCACTCGTTCTCTTGGTTAAGTACAGAAGCCAATTGCCAGGGGTTGACTAATAAATGAAAGGTTAAAAAAAAAAAGGAGCCGCCTCTGGGTGGTAAAAACCGTTAACACACTCAGGCACAAACAAAAGGCTGAAGGTTCAAGGCCACCAAGAGGTACCTCAACGCAAGGGCTGGCAAGGTACTTACAAAAAAGTTAGTCACTAAAAACTCTGAAGATCACCATTCTTCTCCGACACACATATGACTCCAGGCCTCACAATCAACTCAACAGCAACTGAGGTGGTTTGTGTGGACGAAATAGGAGTTGGTGAGTGTAAACAGCTTTCCAGTAGAAAGGATTTGAGGTTTCTATTGTTATTATTTAGTTTTGAAGTCTAGAGATTGTGAGACAAGGCAAGGAGCCAAGGAAGACAGGACAGGCAAAAACTGCTTTGCTTAATCAATGTCATAGAGGACATGGGGTAAATTAAATTGAGAACTAGGTCAAAAAGATTAGCCTGGGACTGAAAAGTCACAATGAAATATATATATATGGCAAGGTATAAATGCAGCAGTGCCTGCATCCTTGAGGAAGAATTCCATATACCTACAACTTCCAGACACAGGGTTTTTGCCTTCAAGCATTAAAAAGAAACAAACCCTATTTTCTTTAAAACCATTCACCACTGTATAACAGAGTTCTCTGCCTTCTTAAACAGAGTGTTGGACATAATTTACTCTTTCCTGGAAGAGTGGTTACAATACTAGGAACTAGTAACATGTCTGGGCCTGTTCACTTTTCTAAATCTTCTTTGGATGTCCTACAATGTAGTCATCTTTGAGTTAGGTTTCCCCCTAATAACCTTCTTTCTTTATTTGTGTTTCCAATAGACTGAGTTGACTTATACAATTACTAAACAGCACCCCCCAAATAATGGACAATAGGCTCTGTATGAAAGTACAGGAGTAAAATACATGGTTTTATGACAATTCTCCCAAATGATAAAAAAACAAAACAAAAAACACCTGGGTCACTTTTCAGTTCAAATAGGATGTCAGGTGACTTGTCTCCCAACTAGCTAGAATATGAGTTTATCTTGCTTCCTTAAATCTTATCCAAAAAAATCCCCTGCCAAGTAATTACTATTTATCTAATTTGTGGTGAACCACCAAAGAAAAAAAAAAGCATCAAGCTGATTTGGAAAGTGCAGCCAGCTATCTCACAGTAACTACGCATCCTTTGCTGTCCTCGAGTCGTTTACCAATAAAAAGCTATCTTCCACATTAATTTCTGTATGTTAATAATATGAGTTGGAATCGACTCAATAACAGTGAGTTTGGATTTGGAGCTTATAAATTTTACACGTTATCTTTGCATACTCTACATGACAAATACAGAGTAGTGTTGTCCTTCACAAAATCGAACTTTCAAATGTCTCGCAAGAACAAACAGCACAGGCTACAAAATCCTAGCGTTAGGCGCATGCAGATACACAGTCCATTAGTCAAAGCTGAAGTCAACCTTTTACTTGTCCTACCAAGGGGCGCGATGACTTCGCTCATGATTAAGGTTCTGGGGCTTATTTCCCCATATGCAAAGGATCTAAACCCAAGATAAAAACAAAACTCTAAGAGACTATCTTCGGGTTCTTTCCATTCACATTAATGGGAATTAACAACAGGAGTTTCTCAAGACAGCCGTTAGTGGCAAGGTCAACCAAACTGGAACACTGCAGGTGCCCAGGCTTGGAGTCCCTCTGCGCCCTTGCCCGGGCGTTCCAAGGAACTCTACACGTAAACTCGGGGAAAGCAGGCAGCACAGTAGCGTTTGAGTTGGGCTGTTTAACTGCAAGGTCAGCATTTCAAAACCACCAACCGCTCTGTGGGGCCACGGAGGCTTTCTCCTCCAGGAGAGTTCGTTTCAGAACGCACAGGGGCACGTCTACCCTGCCCTATAGAATCACTAGGCGTCCAAATAGATTTCAAAGGCAGTGAGCTTCTAAATCAGAAACCCCGAGAACAAGAACTTTCTCTGCTTCATTTCCCCCCCCCCCCCCCCCACACACACACACCAGCTCTTAGCACCTACAGTTCTCGTCCTCACAGCAGAGGCAGCAGGCTGGCAAACGAATCACATACAAGAGGCAAAAAATTGATGTAGTTATGGAATTCAACCAGGAGGAGGAATACCTGTCAGGAAGTGAGCGATCAGGGATACATTTCTGTTGCCTAAACAACCTCAAAACAAAACAAAAAAACCTGTTGATGTACCTAGGTACAGTCGGAATCAACTCAAAGGCACCGAACAAGAGAGATCAGAGGTCGCAGAACCAAACAAGTGTCCACTGCTTCTGCAAGTCCGGGGACGAACGTAACCCTTCCACACAGCAGCCGTGCAGACGCCACCACAAGTCACCCCCAGCTCCAGGCCAGGAGCCCCCCTGGGAGAAGGGGCCATACCTGTACTGCCAGCTTTTGGCACCGCCGCGGCTGCTGCTGCTGATGCCGCAGCTGCTGTTGCTGCTGTTCTTGTTCGGGGTCAGCGCGGTGGCCAGCGCCTCCAGCTTTCCCTCGCTCTCCGAGACTTTCAGGCTGGACACTGGCTCTCCTCCCTGCATCTTCACCCCAAGGTCCATTGGCCCTTCTTGGGCCGGAGAGAACAGTTCGGTCGGGTAAGTTCCTGGGGTGGCGTTCGTCCACCCCTTCGGATGGGCGCTCAGCGGGAGCTCCCGGGCGAAGCGCGAGGGCAGGCGCGGGGACCGTCAAATGGTCCGCGCCGGGGAGCCGCGCAAGCCCAGCGGAGAAAAACTTTTCAGAGGGCGGACCGAGACGAGGATAGCTATTCCTTAAATCTTTCTCCGGCTCTCCTTCCTGGAAAAGGCAAGAAAGGCACGAGTCACCCTGCCCCGGGGTTTGGTGACATACTCAAAGCACAAACCGCCTGGGGAGGTCGCGGGCTGGGCTCCGGAGGGTGGGTGAGGACCCGAGGACCGCGGGCAGCGGCGCGCCCGCCCCGGCCTGACCTCTGGGCCGAGGGGCTGGCCCGCCGGGCGGCCTCCTCTTCGCCTCCAGCCGGTCCCTCAAGGGTGCCGTCCGCTCCAGCCACAGCCCCCAGACCACACCGCCCCGGCCCGCCCTCGCGCAGCCCTGCCCGGCAGCAAGGTGGGGGAGGAGGCCGTCCAGGGCGGGACGCGGGCTCCACAGAGTCGCCCTCCCGCAGGCCAGAGGCGAGCGGCTGGGGAGGGCTCCCTCAGACGCCCCTGCCCGAGTCCCCACGGGGTTCCCGAGGGTGAGGAAGTCCGCCTTCTCGCTGGCCCCAACCGACGGCCGCGGACCAGCCACCGCCCCACCCACAGCTCACCGCGGGTCAGCACCCGCCCGCTCGCCCCGCCCTCCCCCCGCCTTCGCTTCCGGAGCACGTGAGCTCACTTCCGCTACGACCGTAGCACCCGCTGCCATCTTGGAGGAGGGCAGATCACCCCGGAAGGGGGCGGAGCCTGTGGTGCTGCGGGGACGGGCCCTTGACCCCGAAAGGGAGGGCGCCACTGAGCGAAGACAGAAAGACGGGAAAGACCTGAGAGCATCGTGCCTCCGTGGAGTGCTACTTCCACCCATACCCCTGAGGTGAGATCTGACGGAGAAGGCTTAGAAAAATGACGCCATCCATAGGAGAAATTACAACCAAGCCCTGCCTTGTCTTGGGTTTTTTTGGTGTATTTTTTAACATTTTATTAGGAGCTCATACAACTCTTATGACAATCCATACATATACATACATCAATTGTATAAAGCACATCTGTACATTCTTTGCCCTAATCATTTTCAAAGCATTTGCTCTCCACTTAAGTCCTTTGCCATCAGGTCCTTTTTTGTTACCCCTCCCTCCCCGATACCCCCCTCCCTCATGAGCCCTTGATAATTTATAGATTATTATTTTGTCATATCTTGCCCTATCCAGCGTCTCCCTTCACCCCCTTCTCTGCTGTCTGTTCCCCAGGGAAAAGGTCACATGTAGATCCTTGTAATCGGTTCCCCCTTTCCAAACCACTCACCCTCTACTCTCCCAGTATCGCCCCTCACCCCCTGGTCCTGAAGGTATCATCCACCCTGGATTCCCTGTGCCTCCAGCTCCTATATACACCAGTGTACAACCTCTGCTCTATCCAGTCTTGCAAGGTAGAATTCGAATCATGGTAGTTGGGGGTTGGAAGCATCCAGGATCTGGGGGAAAGCTGTGTTCTTCATCAGTACTACATTGCACCCTGACTGACTCATCTCCTCCCCCAAACCCCTCTGTGAGGGGATCTCCAGTGGCCGAAAAATGGGTTTTGGGTCTCCACTCTGCACTTCCCCCTTCATTCACTATGGTATATATATATATATATATATATATATATATATATACACATATATATATAATTTTTTTTGGATGATGCCTTATACCTGGTCCCTTTGGCACCTCGTGATCGCACAGGCTGGTGTGCTTCTTCCATGTGGGCTTTGTTGCTTATGAGCTAAATGGCCGCTTGTTCACCTACAAGCCTTTAAGACCCCAGACACTATCTCTTTTGATAGCCAGGCACCATCAGCTTTCTTCGCCACATTTGCTTATGCACCCGTTTGTTCTTGGCGATCGTATCATGGAGGTGTGCAGCCAATGATATGATTTTTGTTCTTGATGCCTGATAACTGATCCCTTCGGGACCATGTGATCACACAGGCTGGTGTGTTCTTCCATGTGGGCTTTGTTGCTTCTGAGCTACATGGCCGCTTGTTTATCTTCAAGCCTTTAAGACCCCAGACATTATCTCTTTTGATAGCTGGGTACCATCAGCTTTCTTCACCACATTTACTTATTCACCCACTTTGGCTTCAGCAGTTGTGTCGGGAGGGTGAGCATCATAGAGTGCCAATTTAATAAAGTATTCATGCATTGAGGGAGTGCTTGAGTAGAGGCCCAAGATCCTTCTGCCATTTTAATACTAAACCTATAAATATAGACACCTAGATCTATTTACCCATCCTCATATATATATTTGCATGTACATGTCTTTGTCTAGACCTCTATAAATGCCCTTTGACTCCTAGCTCTTTCCTCCATCTCCCTTGACTTTCCTCCTGCCCTACTACCATGCTCCGTCTCCACCTTGTTTACAGCTACACCTCTTCTTTACGTAACCTTACCCTTGATCATTCCCTACCAGGCCTGTCACTCCCCCTCACCACCATTTTGGGTCCCATGTTGTTCCCTTGTCCCTGTGTTTGTTAATACCACTTCCTTACCCCCCCCCACCTCCCCTTATCCCAAGTCCCCCCGGAACTGTCGGTCCCGTTGTTTTTCCTCCAGATAGTTCATCCAGCCTGTCTTATTTAGACAAACCTGTGGAGATAATAACATGCATGAAAACAAGACAGAGGAAAACAAAGCAACAGTATACAACCAGACAACAAAACAACAACAACAAACCACTGACAAAAAACAAAACACATCAAGAAAGAAAAGCTTGTAGTTCGTTCAAGGATCATTTGTTGGCCCTTAGGAGTGTTTTCCAGTCCAGTCTGTTGGGGCACCACGCCCTGGCCCCAAAGTCCACTTTCAGCATTCCCTGGGGACCTTGCCACTCCATTCCCTTGCTGTTCCGCTGCACTCCCCCAGTGCTTTGCCTCGGTGTGGTGGTATCAGGTCAGGTGCAATTCGCACACTGTGTCTCCGGTGCTGTCCCCTGTATCGCCCTTAGTCACTGAGGGGCATCATGTCTCATAGTGGGGTCAGCCATGTTGTTCTCTCTGTGGACTGGCTGCTCTAATCAGGAACATCATCCTCACGGCCTGGTGGGCCAGGCTGTGCTCCACTCTCTCCTCCTCCCCCTTCATCTGCTCCCGTTTGCTCTGATCAGATATGTCCATCTACCGGAGCTGCAGAATCATTGTCGTCCTTTGAAACAAATTCTTCTCGGGGGAGGGGCAGGAATCCACTTAATTTTTGGTGCTGGGGCCAGCCTCCCAGACCTCTCCACTGGTTCCCTACTTCACGCTGGGATGTTGCATTCATACCTCGCAGCACTGGTTTGAAGTCTGGTCCCACTTTCCCTGTGGAGATATAAACAATACCCTCCCCTTGGGTGGGTTAGCGCCCCATGCCCCCACTCCCCTTTTCTTCCTTATATTCATCCTTTTGTTTTCCTTTCCCCACCTCCTCCCCAGTTGTCTACCATGTGCATCCCTGAACTTGATCTGGTCTCTGCCATACTACACAGTCTTCACCCAAAAAATGTTTGTATACAGTAGCTTTTTCCCCTATGCCTCTTTTGCATTTTTTTTAATACTTACCTCAGCGGGCTCATGTTGTACTTGTCCTTTTGTGCCTGACGTACTTCACTTAGCATGATTTCCTCCAGTTCTTTCCATGCCGCTATGTGCCTCATATGTTCATCACTGCTTTTTGCCTTGTCTTGGTTTTGTAACCAACATGACGCTGTAGGAAGGCAGATACGTGTTCTAAATAAAAAGAAAAAGAAGCTTGTGGAAATCAGAACGCTCAGAATCAGCTTGGGGGCTTCTTAATGCCAAATGCATCGCTCTCTTTAGTCATTTGTTTTTTGCGTCTACAAAATGAGAGCCGTTGGCTATGTGATTTCTAAAACCAAAACCAAACTCACTACCATCAAGTCGATGCCGACTCACAGAGACCCTATAAGACTGGGTATAATTGCGCCTACAAGGTTCCCAGACTGTAACTGTTTAAAGGAGTAGAAAGCCCCATCTTCCTCCCGGAGCAGCTGCTGGTTTCAAACTACAGACCTTGCAGCTGCTGGTTTCAAACTACAGACCTTGAAGTTAATAGCCCAATGTATCACCATTACGACACTGAGTTCCTATAATTTCTAAAGTCCCTTCCAATTATAAACTCTAGCTCCTAAGACAAAACTGAATTTGAATCATACTATATGCAAAGCAGTATGGCAGTTGCAAAGAAGAATAACACCCAAAAGTGGGAAATTAAAGAAGGAAAATAAATGCAAATAATTAATGGCACAAAGAAAATTAAAAATAAATGGGACGTTTCAGGGACATCACAGTCAATGGGATAACAGTTTCCGCCATACTTTCCTGAGTGGTAAGACTGGAAACTTAAACACTTGAGGCTAGCTGTTCTAAGGGGCAGCCATGAGTCTCTTGTCGTCCAGAGGGAAAAAAGCGTGATGAAAATCTGAAGCCAGATGGAAACAATGGTCTAACAGAGCACGAAAACATCCTTCATAATCCTGAGATTAGGAGAAGATGGTGCCCGGCTGTCACTACCACTGAAAAGGATGCCATCAGATCCTTTTCACTACCACCCAAAAAGATCCCAAAGGTCCTGGAGTCATGGGAAGAAGTGTGGAACAAAGCTCAGCATCCTAGGAGAAGAGCAGGCGTGTGAGCTGCCTGACCTACATCAACACCCCACCTGACTCCCTATCGCTGGATGACATGACCGGGCAGTCCAAGTCATACCTGGGAATGTGTGGATGGTGGTCTATCTTCAGCTGCCTCAGCCACAGAGCCCTGTGCTTCCAGGACCTGGAACCCTGGTGCACCATTAAATAGCTGTGAACTTGCATCCACCTGAACTACTCTAAGTCCATCACACCATTGGTGCTGAGCAGCAGCAGCTGGCTCCAGCCTGTCCTTGTCTCGCTGAACCTCAGCTGACCAATGTCTCCAAGCAGCAGATGAGCTGGCTCATCAATTGGCTTCCTAGGCTAAGAGACCTGTTACTGTCTGGCTGCTCTCTGCCCTGTGCACCTCTAGCTATCTGCGACTCTGGACCTTGGACAGTGGGTGGAAGGACTCAAGGACACCCAGACGCAGGCCCTGCTTTCTCCTCCCATGAATAACAAGCCCGGTCAGATAAATAATCAGAGTCAACTCCGGATCACTGTGGAGCTGAACCTCACAAGCCTGGACATCACAGATGCCTCTCTGCGACCCATCAGCCGTCACATGCCCCTCTCTGCAAGCTCCACCTCAGTTGGTGTAACCATGTCACTGAGCAGTCTGACAACCTTTGCCCCATCATGGGCACCTCCACTTGTGACCCCCGAAATTAACCTCTCAGATGGCAAACACTGGGGCAATTATCTGTCATATTGACCTAAACTACTGCAAACCAGTCACCACGGAAAGTTGTGAGCGGTTCATAGGTGAAATGTTTGTCAGTGGCCACTTTGGGCAATGGAGACTCCAAACCAATGCCCACTCATCATGAGCCTATTGGACAGGGAGCACCGCCCCTGTGGGTTTCCAAGACTGTAACTCTTTTTTTTTTTTTTTTAAGCCTACAGCACCTGGTATTCCCAGGAGGTCTCCCATCCAAGTACTAACCAGGCCCAACCCTGCTTAGCTTCCGAGATCAGATGAGATCGGGCGCGTTCAGGGTGGTATGGCCGTAGACAAGACTGTAACTCTTAACAGGAGGGGAAAGCTTCGTGTTTTCTACCTGCTGACCTGATGATGAGCAGCCCAGTGCATAACCGCTGCTCCACCAGGGTTCCTCGAGGTGGAACCTGTCCTGCATACAATGAGCTAGCCCAAGAGCAGCATGTTGCAACAACAGACCCCAGGACGATGCCATTTTGCAAGTCTTGCCGAGGAAAATCCTGGCCTACCAGCCATTCTGAATGAGGCAGCCGGTCCCTATCCTTGAACCTTTTCGGAGCCACAGCTGCGCTGCTTTCTGGATTTCTCCTATGGTGGCCTTGAGGCAGGCGACTTTGCCACGGGTGGATGATGGACTCTGGAGGACTTCTCATTTCAATATGACTTATGGTGGCTGGGCTGGTGTGGTCTTTGGACAACTTATTCCTAACAGCCCCGGGCCTCATGGTGGCCTCATAAGGTGGACACCATATCCCTGCTCCCATCTCAACACATATTTCTGTTAGAAAGGGAAGAAAAGGAAAGTGGCCCCAGAGTGTGGGTTTTAATTATCAGGCGTTATAAGAGTTAACGACCTGCCCAGGTGTTTAGATTGGAATGAGAGTCAAGGGGGCAGGGTGAGGGGCAATGGGAAGATAAAGGGAAAGTAGCCAAAAGTAAGAAAGGGAGAGCTAGAGAGAGGGAGACACAGGTTGCGGCCACACGAGAAGGTAAAGAGAGAGAGCGAACAAAGGAATCCCGCATTGATAAACTTTGGGGACAGAAATAAATTATTATGTCTAAAAGGAGCCCCTGCTTGCCCTCCCCACCCCCACCCTGCCTCTCTCGGCTGTGGCACCAGCAGAGCTGTGAAAAGAAGGGGGAAGGTTTCTGGGAGCCGTCTTGAGAAGACGAGGTGTCCCCTAAGTGCAGTGGGGATGGAGAAGGGGTTAGAGATGCTAGTTTGGGCTCAGAATTATAGTGTTACTGCCGGGTTCTTTAATTTTTAGCTTGCTTTATTATCGCTTACACCACACAGAACTATGTGAGTACCTATTTTAAAAGATTTATGTCCGATTTGGGTACGTACCAGTGGTTTTAAAATTTTGATTGTTTTGAGATTGCCAGCTTTTGTGGCGTCCTTAAGCAAAGCACTTCCTCCACAGACGCCCAGATCTGACAGTGAGCTGCCCTTCTCTTCCTGAGCATGGGCCCCTGGAGGCTGGGAGCATGCTTTGTATGTCCGGAAGTGACACATGCATGTTTGGGGCATATGTAAATGGCAGCTTGAAGTAAGGCTCTTTGTCAAGTTTTCTCCATATAGAGTTCACCTCTTGCTCAAGATTTTAAAATTCTGATTTCAGGCTTTGCTCCCAGGAGGGTCCCCTGACCCTGCATGAGCTCTGGTACTCTTGTACTATGACTCAAGGACGAAGCACCGCCTCTCTTTTCCTGACTGAGTTATCTCTATCCTCATTGTCACTTTATGTAGCTGTAAGTGCCATTGTCCTCGGGTGATGTCCCAGACCTCCTGCCTGAGGAGGGTTTGCCTTTGTTGTCTTTGTGTCAACAGTTGTACAAAACTAAAGCAAACAAATAAATCAGACTTACTGGTTGGCTACAGATAGGTGGAACTCTCAAAACTATGTCCCAGTTTTATAGTAATCAATTATTTGAGATGAAAAGGGCCGCCTTTACCCAAGGACAAAGTTCAGCAGGATAGGAAAGTAGGAACCGGGCGAGGAGGTGGGATACATGACAGTACTTTGAAGGCATTGCAGTGGATAAGATGAAACAAAATATGTGTGAATTGTTGAAAGTAAAACGGATGTTCTTCCCTGTAAACCTTCACCTAATTCATCTTCAGGCGGTAGCTATGTTGGCAGAGTGGGGTGCCTCTGAGCCCCTGTTGGCAGAGCCAAAGAGCCATAACACAACAAAAGCCCAAGCCGGGATGTGGTGGACACAAGTGAGAATTAGACAACTCTCCTGGTTGGGAGCTATTTTGATAGACAAACTGTATCCTGTCTCCTGAGTTGCATGTTATATCCAAGTTGAGCCTGATTCTGAGTTGTAGTCTGTTATTTCCTTGATAAACCATATACATTATTATGAGTGCGGTCTGTGAGTTCTGTATGACCACCACAGTGATTACTGAACCCAGCAGAGAAGTGGAAAGTACCATAGGAAGGACATCTGGTATCCAAGTGGTGGAAAAGTAGGAGCGGAGGGACATCTGACCTGTGATTCATAGGAGTTGGCTTTGGGCTGATCTTCATTCTGACCTTTTTAAAGTTAGGCAACTGTCAGTGCTGGTCGATTCCATAAGCCTTTAATGAAGTCATACATTTAAATCTCCTGGGCCCATGTCTAAGAGCACTCAGCCATTACAGCCACCATAGAGCTTAGTGCCAAGTACAATGAATGGCTCTGTGTGGCGAGCTGGACAGCTCAGAAGAAACACCAGGAAGGTCTTAAAACACCACCATATGTTAGCTAACTTTTTTTTAAATAGAAGGCCAGCTTTGTTTTCCAAATGAAATGGAGTTTTCCCAGAACTATCCCGATCAAAAGAAACCTGCTGGTGACTACCTAGAGTCACCACCTTGTGGGCGTCAGCATGAAGCACAGTGCTGCGAGGGTGGTCGCTGCGTCAACAGCATCTCCTAACGGGTCTTTCCGCCCCTACCACTCTCTACCCCTGAGCCTGACTTATTATCTTTCATAGCACTGGACATTGTTTTGTCCCACACTGTCTTTCTGTTCACGAGAATGTAAGCTCCAAAAGGAAAGAGATTGGCATTTTCTTTTCATTCCTGTATCCCAACACTTGAACATTGCCTGATACATTGTGAATACATTTAGTACAGTCGATAAGAAGATGAATACTGTTTTGTGCAGAACAGAATTCTATTGTGCACCATACCAGAATTTCAAATTCTCATGCAAGCTAGACTTTTAGAGGCCTGAAAATATTGCCCAGAGATAACCTTTAAGCCTTAAATGAAGACTATTCCCTGAAGTCTTTTAAAAATCATAGTTTAGTTTAACTAAAAAAGAATATTTGCCTTGAGCATTTTGCCCTTTTAAAGGCTATATGAATTCAAATGGACAACAGCAAACTCAAAATAATAAGTAAGAACATTCAGGGGCAGTGAGTTTCTATTAATAAGAGAGGAAGAACTCTGAAAAGGTGAGTGAGGATGCACAACTTGAAGAATGTGATCAATATTACTGAACTGTCCATGTAGGAATTATTGGTATATGTTTTTATGTATATTCTCAACAATAACACATTTTCATTTATTTGTTGTGAAGTGCTGTCAAGTCAGCTACCCTATGTACAGCAGAACAAAACACTGCCTGGTCCTGTGCCAGCCTCCCGGTTGTTCTTATGTTTGAACCCATTGTTGCAGCCACTGTGTCAGTCCATCTCATAAGAACCTTCCTCATTTTCACTGCCCTTCCACTTTACCAAGCATGATCTCCTTGTCCAGGGACTGATCTCTCCTGACAGCATGTCCAAAGTATGCGAAGCAAAGTCTTGTATCCTTACTTAAAGGAGCATTTTAGCTGTTCTTCCAAAAAAGATTCACTTGTTCTCTTGGCAGGCCACAGGATTTTCCTCTTTCTTTGCCAGCACCATCATTCAAGTGTGTTTCCTTCAGTCTTCCTTAGTCAGTGTCTAACCTTCACATGCATATGAGGATACACCTTAGTCCTATGTATGCATATGTGTATATACACACATATAGTATATCTCAAGCTGAAAAGAGTGAAGAAAAATTGAAGCTTCAAGTTTCAATATTGAAAAATTCTGTGGGCAAATATCGAATGATGCAGGTAGCATCCAAAGAAGATGGGAGGACTCCATAGAGTCACTGCGTCAAGAAGAATTGGTTGTTGTTCAACTATCTTAAGAGGTAGCATATGAACAATATCCAATGGTATTAAAGAAAGAAGTCCAAGATGTACTGAAGGCATTAGCCACAAACAAGGTCCCAGGAATCAATGGAATACCAATGAAAATGTTTCAACCATCTGATGAAGCACAGTGCCCCCCAAGAAACTTAACTGCCATCAAGTCAGTTCTGAATCATAGTGCCCCCTGAAGACAGTGTAGAACTGCCCCTGTGGATTTCTGAGGCTGTAACTCTGTTTTTGTTTTTAGTTTTAGAACGATCTATTTTATTAGAGTAGACTGATCACACGTGGTCCAAGAACACTCAAATAGCAAACCAAATATAATCAGATGTTAAAGACTGGTCTTCAAACATCTTAGCTAATGATGTCCTGTTTGCCTATGATCTCGCCAACATAAAGCCACATCCACAATTCAGTGGCCACCAAACCATTCAGCAGGGCTTCCTTAACTATGAGCTTTTTGAAGTGACCAGTCTGAGCACTATTGCCTAATTTTCTCAGGCTCTGAGTAGCTGCAGGGATCTCAGCAGGGGGTGGAGGAACCAGCTCCACCCTGGCACAAAATGTGGCCAATTACGGTTTCAAATAAAGCACAGCAGTGTTTACCATCCCTGGAACCTCCACCAGGTTACAGATAAATTGGGCCATGGTTCTAGGAGAAAAAGTCCGTGGCCCGAATGTCACATTGAATGTCACCTCTGGGAAGGACCTGCAGCAGGCTAGGCTGTAACTCTTTACAGCTTCTCCCTAGAAGCCGTTGATGGGTTTGAAATGCCAACCTTGCAGTTAGCAGTCTAATACCAAGCCAGGGCTCTTTAGCACCTGGTAAATGCTGAGCAAAGGCTGGTTGTTTTTATTTTCTCTAACCCTGACATGAAGGGGAAGGAAAGGTGGCGTATGCCTGCTTTCCCTGCAGCAGGTGGACAGGCCACAGAGAAATGGGGGAATGGGAGCTAGGAGCCATGCTGACCCCATGCAAGAAAAGGCAAGCCAGGGATGGATGTAGCCAGAAAAAAAGGAAAGAGAGAGGAGGAGGAACAAAGAAGAAATGTTTGTAAAATAAAAATGTTCTCATTCTCAATAGATCTTACTACGGAGGTGGAATTACAGTTCAATTAACTGGAACTGCTGAGGGGAAGCAGTCCACCATCCTCCTGCTTAGCCAGAAATCCTGTAGCAAGTTCTCACCCTCATTCAGTAATTCAGGGCTCTGGGACAGGAGCATTTCCCCTGCCAAGCGCAGCACTTGTGGTGGGAGTGCAGCAAAGAAAGCCTCCTTCAGCTGTTTTGTTTGAGAAGAAGAACTCAGGAGAGGAGGGAAGGGGTTGCTGCTGTGCCCAGATTTTGATCAAATGAACTTTTTTTCCCCTCCCATTCTTTGTCTCTCCCAAACTTCCTCCCTGAGTCCCTATTGAGCTGAAAAGTATTTTACTCAAAGACCCAGCAGACAGGAAAATTAGCTCTTTAAAAACGATGTTATAAGATGAGAACACACGCTCCTTCAAATTGATGGGTCCATCTCACACTCAGTTGGCTGCTAGCAGGTAGTGGATTGCTCACGGAAGTCCATAAAAATGCAGATTTGACTGGGGTCTCCTGATCATTTCTGTCACCAAGCGGAGACTGTTAAGAGTTGGAAACAAAAGAAAGTGTCACGTACTCGTGTGACATCATATTGTCAAATCACTGGTGGGTCAGCCAGCATACACACTTATTATCCCCATCAAATTAGTCCTTCGATAGGATAACATTAGTTTACTTGAAACAGTAGGTGCTAATATTACTTGTTTCAAAAACATGCCTCCTAACGCCAAGAACAAGAAAAAGGCAAACATCCGAGCAACATTTTTCAATGTGCCCCACAGAGTCCTGTGGGTTATTAATAGGTGTTACCTGATTCTTAAATGTGAAAGACTCTGATTGTTTTTTAAAAGTTGGATCTGTTTCTTCATTGCAGAACTTCTCAGAATATTTTAATTCTAACATGCATCAAGAATCTTTCTATTTTCCCCTAGGCTTCTGACCCTTACTCCTCAGGTCTGGAATTGAACTTGCCTCCACGTTAGAATAGCCAACCATTTAAGATCAAAAGAGCATCCTTTACACTACAGCCTAGTTGAAAGGCTTAGGAAAGGCGGAGGAATCAAAACAGGAAACCCAGATGGCACACTAAGGGGATTGCAATGGACAGGTCTGTCAGGAGGTGTATGCATTATTGAATGTAAAACTGTGATCTTCTCTGTAAGCCTTCACCCAATTTACGATGAAAAGGTTTAAAAAAATCCACTGGGGGAAAGAAAAAAGAATCTTCATAAGATGCACCATGTCTCTATATAAACTGCAGATAATCTGAATGAAAGCTTACACTTAGTTGTAAACCCTAATCTAAAAATATGAGTTCTTATGATATAGCTCTTCTTGATACTTGCCCTCATGAAGAGATCACTGAAAATATGAGTGCTATAGCAAAATGTGGTGAAGAAACCAGCTGGTGTCAGCCATGGAGAGAATAGTGTCTGCCATCGAATCCATCGTAACTCAACAGGCCCTGTTGGCCAGGTTAGAACTACCCCTGTAAGTTTCACTGACAGTATCGGTTTATGGGAGTAGAAAGCCCCATCTTTCTCCCTCAGAGAGGCTGGTGGTTTCCAATTGCTGACCTTGAGAATTGCAGCCCAAAGTGTAACTACAACACCACCAGGGCTCTGGCTTAAAACACATAGCCAACTAGGTGAGGTGTAAGCCAAATCTGCACAGAGTAGCACACCAACCAGCACGATCAAGGAATTATTAACAACAAAATCCAAGACCAGAGGAGGAGACTATATCAAAGCTTAACTTCTGAGCACCCAGATTGCAGAAGGCTATGGATGACCGTGAAAGCCCAATCCGTTTACAGAGCGCCCCTCCTCCAATAAACGAAGTCTCCATTGACTTCCCTAGGTGCATTGACGAAGTTGATAAAAAGCCTGGAGCCCAGACCGAGTGCATCGCAATGTGGGTCACTGCAGATATAATCAAGGTAAACTGTAACAGCTTACCATTTGTTTCCCTTTTAAGCCATTTTTAACTTGGTGTAATTTTTATTACATTCTGCTATCTTATAGGTTGAGGTCTTCTGTGTTTATTCTGTTGTAGTGGCTCTTTTGTTTCATCTTTTTTTTTAACTTGAATGATTTCCTTATAAGAAACTCAGGATGGGTAAATCTGTAGAGACGACAACTAGATTAATAGCTTCTAAGGGTTATGACTGGAGGTTGGGGAAATGGAGCTAATATTAACGGATCCAAGGATATAGAAAATGTTCTAAAATTGATTAGGGTAATGAATATACAACTCTTTTAATATACTTAAACATCGAATTGTATGATATATGTCAATAAAACTGTTAAATTAAAAAATATTCAATATGACCCAAATTATTTGACCACTCCACTCCTTTTACATAGAAAATCTACGAAGAGAGTGCACGAAATGGAAGCATGAGATATCTTTAGAAAGCAAGTCAAACTCTTATGCAGAAGTCTTTCTAGATTGAATTAACCTTATTTGGCAAGTTTTAACATCATTTCTCGCCACCATCACCACCACCTCCCCTCCTCTCCTGTCTTCTCCCCACCTTCCCTGTCCTTCCCCACCCCTCCCTTCTCTTCTTTTCTCTCCTCTCCTCTCCTCTCCTCTTCTCTTCTTTCTCTTCTCTCTCTCTCTCTCTCTCTCTCTCTCTCTCTCTCTCTCTCTCTCTCTCTCTCTCTCTCTCTCTCTCTTTCCATCTCTCCTTCTACACACATGACTTGGAATTCCCACTACAAAAATAACTCTCTTAGGTGGTGATAGCACAGAGACCTAGGAGATAATCGCAAAGCCCCTGACAAAGAAGATATTCCACCTAAATACTGAAAAGATGTTAATATTTCCTATGTAGAATTCAAATTTAAATAATACTAGCTCATAAAATAAATGAAAGGGAGGGATTCTGACTACCCCCTTGAAAGACTGTTTGGAAACAGCATGTAAAACTCTCAAAATATCTGGGTGTGGGGGGTGTGTTTTGTTAGTGTGCCGGCAGTCATGTAGCCTGTTCCTTAGGCAGCACAGCATTGGCCCCAGGAGCAATGCCTTGCTGCTGGGAGAGATCTCGAGGACCCCTTGCTGCTGTAATATCTGGACAGAGTTCACCCTCTTAGCTGGTTTTACTCCTTTCCCGCTGTGTGAAAGACTTAGGATGGTCCAGTATTAGAAAGCTTCTAACAGGACGGGCTGGAGCTAGGGCCACCAGCCATTGACAATGGGCCTAAGGCAAAAGGAAATTCTAATCAGAGCAGAACAGCAGAGTGGGGTGCTTTTAAAGAAGATACTCATATTACCTATTTGATATTTTACTTCTTTTTAATCCCTCTGAGTAAGTGATCTTGTGGGTTCTATATTTACTGATCTCCATTTCATGTGAGACTATGCCTGCATTTAATGAAGTCATTTAAACATTTCTTTTTTATTTTTTTTAATTTAATCATTTTCTTTGGGGCTCATACAACTCTTATCACAACCCATCCATCCATCCATTGTGTCAAGCACATTTGTACATTTGTTGCCATCATCATTCTCAAAACATTTGCGTTCTACTTTCTCATTTAAACATTTCGTGACCCATATTGAAAGTACCTTGGACTTCCAAAAAGAACAAATTTGTCTTACACGAGGCACCGCCAGAATTCCTCTCCGAGGCAAGAGAGGTGAATACTTTGGATGTTGTCAGGAGAAGGATCCAGCGGTTACAACCACGGGCTCAAGCATAACAACTGTGCGGATGGTGCGGGCCTGGGTAGTGCTTTGTTCTGTTTGTACACAGAGTCGCTATGGGTTAGAACAGACTCAATGGTATCTACCAACAACCAATTTCTTGCTCTCTTTTCAGTTAAGATTTAAAGAATCAAATGTTGCAGGTGCTTTGCCAGTTGGGCAAAGGCACGAAAATAGTGCGATCCTAATTGCCACACCCATGACTATTAGGAAGACATTCTGTAATGACTCTGTGAGTGGAACAGTACCTGACTTGGAGCCTGTTTTGAAGGCAGGGGTCATGGACACACATGTTGAGCAGCATCCGGGAAGTGAATGCAGGGAGTTGGGGAGGGACCTTGAGTAAGGGAGGGGCTGGCATGTCCATCTAAAGAGAAAGGCCTCACTCCGACCCAACAGCTAGCTGGCAGCTAGGGAAGGCCAGGGAAACCGAAGACAGTTTTCCAAATGACGCCAGAAATCTGGTCTTTCGTGGGGAAACCCTCAGGTTATAAATGTTACCAGTTATCTAAATTGCTTTGAAAGTGTGTGGGGCCCAAGTAGTCCTGGTGGTGCAGTGATTAAGCACTCAGCCCCGCATCCCCAAAGTCAGCAGTTCAATGCATGAGCCATCCTGATTTGGCAGTCTGTTTCCATGGATTATTGTCGCCACTCGGTGTCATGGAGCTGGTTCTGAGCCAGCGTGAGGCTGTGTCTGTCCCACAAATCAAAACAGTGCCCCATCCTCACAATGGTTACACGTGAGCCCATTTTGTAGCCATTGTGTCAATTCTTCTCCTTGAGGATCTGTCTGTCTTACTAATCTCTACTTTACCAAGCAAGATGTCCTTTTTCAGGGACTGGTCCTCCCTGGTAAACAAAAACATTGCACTGCCTTCAAGTCAATTCTGACTCCTGGTCAGATTTCAATTTCCCTTACAGGGAAAATAAGAATTGACCTTGTGGATTTCTAAGACTATAAATCTTTACGGGAATAGAAAACCTCACCTTTGTCCCACCGAATGACTGAGAATTTCGAACTGTTGACCTTGAGTTACAGTCACTATACCACCAGGGCTCTCTGTTCCTCCTGATACCATGTCCAAACTATGTAAGACTGAGTCTTGCTATTATGCTTCGTAGGAGCATTTGGCTGTGCTTCCTTCAAGGTAGACTTCTGGCAGTCCGTAGTGTAGTTGATATTCTTCACCAAACTGTAATTCAAATGCATCAATTCTTCTCTGTTCTCTTTTTCATTGTCCAACTTTCACATGTACAGGAAGCTAATGAAAATGCCATGGTTTGGGTCAGGTACATCTTAGTCCTCAAAGTGACGTTTTTGTTTTTGACATTTGGAACTCTTTACAGCAGATATGCCCAATAAAATGTGTCATTTGATTTCTTGGCTGTGGCGTTTGTGTGGACCCAAGGGCAGTGAAATCCTTGACAACTTTAAGAGTAGAGCTTTGGAAGCCCCGTGGGGCAGCCTGAGTCAGAATCAAATCAACAGCAACAAGTTTCTTTCGGTTTTAGTATGGGGACTAAAGGAAAACATGTTTGCAATCAGATTCAACCCCTACAGCACAGCACCGGTTCTCAACCTGTGGGTTGCAACCCTTTTGGGGTCGAACGACCCTTTCACCGGGGTCACCTAAGACCATCGGAAAACACATAAATATTTCACAATATATGATTAAATATTGTTTTGTGACTAATCACTTTGCTTTAATTACGTTTAATTGTGTTCAATTAGTAACAATGAAAATACATCCTGCATATCAGACATTTACATTATGATAAATAACAGTAGCAAAATTACAGTTATGAAGTAGCAACGAAAATAATTTTATGGTTGGGGGTCAGTCACAACAACATGAGGAACTGTATTAAAGCATCGCAGCACTGGTCTAGAGTCTATACGCAAAATTAGCAAACAGAGGAGAAGCCTCAGATTTCTGAGATGGGCTGATGAAATTTAAGTATAAACCTTAGCAATGTCTTTTATATAATGTGTTTTGGGCACAGAGGGTTTCAGAAATATGACCTTCCAAGCTGATGGTGCCTGGCTATGAAAAGGTATAGCATCTGAGGTTTTAAAGGTTTGAAGGTAAACAAGCAGCCATCTAGCTCAGAAGCAACAAAACCCACACGGAAGAAGCACACCAGCCTGTGCGATCACAAGGTGCCGAAGGGATCAGGTATAAGGCATCATCAGAACAAAAATCTTACCATAGTGAATGAAGGTGGAAGTGCAGAGTGGAGACCCAAAGCTCATTTGTCGGCCACTGGAGATCCCCTCACAGAGGGGTCTAGGGGAGGAGATGAGTCAGGATGCGATGAAGCACAGATGAAGAATACAGCTTTCCTCTAGTTTCTAAATGCTTCCTCCCCCCACCTGCACTGTGATGGTTCGAATTCTCCCTTGCAAGTCTGGCTAGACCAGAGGTTGTACACTGGTGCAGATGGGAGCTGGAGGCACAGGGAATCCAGGGCAGATGATACCTTCAGGACGGGGGGGGGGGGGGTGAATGACGATACTGGGAGGGTAGAGGGAGAGTGGGTTGGAAAGAAGGAACCGATTACAAGGATCTACATGTGACCTCCTCCCTGGGGGACGGACAACAGAAAAGTGGTGAAGGGAGACGTTGGACAGGGAAAGATATGACAAAATAATAATTTATAAATTAGCGAGGGCTCATGAGGGAAAGAGGAGCGGGGAGGGAGAGGGGAAAAAAAGAGGACCTGATGCCAAGGGCTTAATGGAGAGCAAATGTTCTGAGAATGATGAGGGCAATGAATGTACAGATGTGTTTTACACAATTGTTGTATGTATGGATTGTGATAAGAGTTGTATGAGCCCCTAATAAAATGTTTAAAAAGGAAAAAAAAAGAAATATGACCTTCCTTTCCTGTTCTCCCAGCCATATGTGAAGACAAAGAGAGGAGAGATAGAAGATTCTCCAGCATCGCTTCTAATGGAACGAAGTAGCCTGGTACAAACTACTTATCTGCGCGCTGCTGAGGAAGAAGCCACAGAAAAAGTGATAGACAAACACTGTCAGTGCCCAAAACAGGCTTAAAGAGTTCAGCAATCTTCTGTCTACACATCACTCTGCTTTTTCAGCTCTGCCCCCACAACTCTATTTTTATTGGTCTGGTCCTATAATTCATCGCAATGGCCATACAGAACTCACGAACAGTGCTCACTATCATAGGGTTTATTATGGAAGCTAATTCAGATTTAAAAAATTTTCAGGATATGGTTGTTCAGTTGGGACACATTACAAAGTTCTTTTAAGGCAGCTAATAAATGTCCAAAGAGCATGCCACTCTGCTATAAGACTGAGAGAGACTATGCTAAGGGACTCAGCTCCAGGTCCGTGGGTCAGCAAATCCAGCTCCTCCAATTAAGTGCCCAGAGGCACCCCACTCCATAAGCCAGCCTCCTGTTCAAAAGCACTCTATCCTTTACTTGTTCTGTGGGCTGGGAAGTTCACCACTCTGTCTCATGCTCTGGCTCCTGGTCCTTTTGTTGCTCCTCTGGGGTCAAAGCTGGATCAGTGAGGTTCACTGCATGGAGATCTTACATCCAAAGGACATGCTTCACTCCTGGCTTTTGCTGGTGGTAAGATCTCCCCTTCTGCTTCTGAGATGGCATATTTCAAACCAACAGCATGGAAACCACAGTGAGGCCTTTAGTCGCAACTAAATCTTACTGGTATCCTCCCTTACCTTTTCCTAACCAGACCTATCAGGAAAAGCTAGTTGCTGGGAGTTACAGAGACTATGGCTAGAAGAACCATATAGGTGATTGACTACATTGCTCTTCTACTCATTATTCTACCCATACATTAACATCAATGAAAACATATAAGCTAGCCACTTCATACCTTTATTTACCCCCATCTTAGCATCTAATTTCTAGGTTGCCCATTCCTATTAACCTATCGCTCTGAGGAGATAAGCATTTTCCTTAATCTGAAGGATCTCCAGTTCCTGTTGGAACTTTGGCCTTTGCATTCATAAGCAAAGACCCATCCAGAACCAGTCATCAAATTTCAGCAGTTTATACCAGCACACAGTGTCAAACATCAACCACTAAAGCCGATGATGAAGAAATCAAAGAATTCTAACAGCTTCAGGCTGAAACTGATCAAGATGCACTGATAATCATTGGAAACAAAGACCAAGGACCTAGTTGGCTTTGGCGATAGAAACAAAATTGGACACCACATGATAGAATTTTGCAAGGAAAATTGACTTTTTCATTGCAAATATATATTTTCAACAAATGTTGTATCAGACTGAGTTCTCTCAAGAAACAAAGCCAGTGATATATAAATATATATATCATATATATGTAACATATATTACATAAAGAGACATTTACATAAATAAAATGTCTTACAGAGTTGTAGATGTAAGTCCAGTTTGGTTGAAGTCCATGGGTCATCTGTCAAGTTGGAAGTTTTTAATGACTTGCATAGCTATAGGGGGTAAGAGGGGAGGGGGGACAGGGGCCTAATGAACTAGGAAGCAAGAAAGTGAAGCAGGAAGTTTGCAGGCTGGTAGATACAAAGGTAGATGAATACAAGGTTGGTAGGTCAGATGCAAAACTGCTGATGGCTCCCAGAGTCGGTTCATGTTCAAAAAATCAGAAATCAAGAGTTCAGTGCAAAATCCAAACCCAACAAGAAGTAAACAATCTCCCCACAGCATTTATTTCTATACGAAGTAGGCCACACCCCTGAAGAAAGGTTCTCAGGACTTTGATCTGAGTAAGGGTATTGCACCTAGTCATCTTATTGACTGCTCACAGAGATCCCATTATGGAGTTGATTATACTGTCAGATAACGTCATAGAGGATTACTAGACCTTAATTTCCAAAGCACAGACAATCCTGACTGAGCCAAGTTGACACAAACTTAACTGTCACACACATGCACCTCACCAGATGAAACACTCAAGAATCAAATTGACTGCATCCATGGGAAGCAACTACCTTGATGAAAAAATAATGTGTATCTTCAGCCAAAAGAAGATCAAGGGCTAGCTGTAAAATAGATCATCAATTTCTCATATGGAAGTTCAGATCGAAGCTGAAGAAAATTAGAGCAAATACATGAAAGCCAAAATACAACTTTAAGTATATTTCACCTGAATTTAGAGACTATTTCAAGAACAGATTTCACACATTGAACATTAATGACAGACAATCTGACAAGTTATGGGATAACATCTAGAATATCATATATGGAGGAAGCTAAATACCATTAAAATGGTAGGGAAGAAAAAAAGGCCAAAATGGAAGTCAGAAGAGACTCTGAAACTTGCCCTTGACTATAGAATAGATAAAGCAAATAGGGGAAAATAATGAAGTAAAGGAGCTTAACAGAAATTTCCAAAGGGCCATTCAAGAAACAAAGTAAATCATTATAATGAAATTTGTACAAAAACCTGGAGTTAAAAAACAAAATCTCAAGCTAAAATAGCTGAAGAAAAAAAAATCAAGTTTCAAGTTGCAATATCAAAGAATTCTGTGGGCAACATATTGGGCAACTTGGAAACACCAACATAAGATGGAAGACGTCCATGAGTCACTGGGCTAAGATAAGTAGCCAATGTTTAACCATTTCAAGAGGTAGCATGTGATCAAGAACTGCTGGCAGTGAAAGAAGCTTAAGCCTCAGTGAAGGCTTTATTGGAATACTATTGGACATATTTCCCCAAAACTGATGCAATGCTGGAAGCACTCACGATCTAGGCCATGAAATTTGGAAGAACCAATGGGCTGAATGTATGCCTATTCCAAAGAAAGGTGACCTGTGCAAAACATAGCCAACAATATCATAAATATCACATGGAAGTAAAGGGTTGCTGCAGAGCATTCAAAATAAACGATGGCAGTGGCAGAGCGTGAGCATGCTCAGAAGAGGCTGTGGATTGAGGGCTATCAGTGCTGGCTTTCATCTTGGCTGAAAACAGAGAATGCCAACAAGATATTTGACTGACTGCAATGGCAACCACCTGTGTGGGTCATAACCATCCATTATCACATGGAGAAGGCTGGAAACTCAGAACATTTCATTGCGCTTATGGAGAACCTCTGCACCAACCCAGGGGTGGTTATTCAAACAAATGAAAGGAAGGTGTGCATCGGGATTGTATCTTTTCACTGTGTGTATTCAATCTATATGCTGAGCAAATAGCCCTAGAAGCTGAAAAATGTCTAGCATAATAAGAATTTATTGAGTAAATTATTGATTCTTCTATGAATAATTGAACCCCAAAAGACTAGCATCTCCTCGATAAAATTCCCGCCAGGTGTCAGACAGCTAATGGTATCATTCGGGGTTGAACTGAATCCCCCTTCTAAATGGATAAGAACAAGTAGCTCTCTGTTGTCCTGTTTTTCAGACTGCTTTTGTCTCGTCTGCCTTTTGGAAGTCTTATGTGGCTCTTCTATAGAGGTATTTAGTGGGGACAACAAAGTAGGGTTTAAGTCCATGGAGGAGTTTGTCAGATAACTGGGTTTGAGTCTTGACCCCACTATTTTATATCTGTGTGACCTTGGGCAAACTATCGAGCATCCATTGACCCTGTTTCATGAACTATCAAATGGGGGTACCTGCTGGAGTTATATAGGGAATGAACATAATGTAGTATCTGATTTAGTTACCTGCTCTTGTTATTTCAGATAAGGAAATCTGGTCTAAATATGTCTAGACAATATGTCTGACCCCTGCTCTACATGACATAGCATAAAGTTGCTTAAAAACTATATTTACAACGCGTTCCAATCACTCTTCAGGTTTCTGTTTCCTTCTTGAACTCATGTGTCATGTGAACACTTCTTTCACATTACCTTTCAGTTGTATATTTTCTTGATGGCTTTTTTATGGCTCTTATCCTCCTGGCCACCTAATTCCTATGTGTAGCAGCTCTAGAATCTTGTCTTTCATATATACTTCATGAGTCACTCTGGTTTTCCCCCTTGATTTAATCCTAGAGACAAATCAATCGGTAATTATAGTTCTCTCCCAAACAGTAAAAGAAAAAATGGCAAGGGAAGTTCCCACAGGGTAACAGCTTACAGTTCATTTGTCTTCTTTCCTGGAGTGTCCACCATGGTTCTAGCAGCTCTATTTGGTGCTGGACAAGCATCCCTGCTTCTGGAACAGGCTGTGTATTCTGAAGTGTCTTTACAAAGGCAGTCATTGAAAACTCACTCTGCCTGTTCCCACAGAAGTAAGGTTACCTTCAGCCATCAAGGTCCCAGGCATTGCACAAAGGTTTATCTAATCCACAATGTTGCTAATCTGGCAGACTGGGTGGCCTGCTCAGTGACTCCCAAACTCTGTGCAGCCTTGAGTCTGTAAGAATGACACTCTGTATTCCAGCATTGTGTGCCAGGAACATAACTCTCCCCTACCCGCTACTTGGCTGGGAGAGCAGCTGGGGTTAGGTGCCATGCCAGGAAGCGACTGGGAAGGCTGGCAGGCCATCCCGGGCACCAGGACCAGTAGTATGATTCTCTGCCTCAGGACATCTTTCTAGTCCTTTCACTATCAGGAATTCTGAATGCAAACAATAGTAATAATAAGGACATTTATATACCCTGTCCTATCTATAGGTCACCATGAGACAGAATTGACCCGATGGCAGTGAGTTTGAGTGAGTCATATAATGAGATGGTTGATACATAAGTAGAGGTGGAGTGCCTTAGTTTACAAAGGACACATTTTCGTCCTTATATCTTTGCTGATCTCCTTTGTTACGGCGGTTGAGTGTAATTTCTTAATATGACTCTTCCATCCATGTCTCTGTAACTCCCACCAAACGATTGGGTAGAATTATGCCAATGGGGTATGTGAAGTCTAATAGAGAGCATTGGTCAGTTTTAGTTGCCATTCCCCTGGCTATAAAGAAGCATCCCCTCAATGGGAGAAGAGAGGAATCCTAGGACCATCACACGTGGAATATGTTCTAAATTTCTGTCAGAAGTAGCAAAGACTGAAGACAGAGGCTGCAGCAGGACACCATGGCACAGAGCACCGGAGCCAGGCTAAGAGCAGAGGTCAAGGCAAGAAGACCAGAAGACAGAGCAGGGTGCAGCGCAGAGACTATGAGACTATAAAGCAGAGCTGCAGGCTGGTTTCTCGACCCTGATAGGCAGAGGCTAAGGGACCATGTGGCTGAGAGGCTGAGGACCAGAGAGCTGACTGATCTGCTGGCTGAGAGGAGTCACTGGTGTGGACCAACGACTGTATCCTTATTGGTATCTCACCTTGACTTTCCCAAGAAAGAAAGTCCTTTAGTCGTGAGTTTTGTCTCTAAGTTCCGTGTGGCCATTGCAATGAATTATCAAATCTTACATGGAAGTAAGTGCCATGGGGAGAATGGTTGGTGTCAGAATGTCTGACCCTGGCCTTGTGGCAACCACGAAGCCAGAGGAGGTCCGAGAGGGCCCCCTTTCACAGTGTTTTGAAGTTACTTAAAGCAACCCTTCTCCCACCACTTTCATTTAACTGACAAGAAATGTGGTTCAGAAAGGGATGGAGTCAACCCCGCTGCTCTAAGGCTAGCCTGGTGGAAGGGCTCTAAAAAGAAGCTCAATTGCTTCCTGAGCATGGGAGCCCTAAGTCTACTTCCACGCCGATTTGTCTATATTTTATGAACATACCTTTGCATAGTTCTTCCTGGGTGCCAGGAGCAGTTCTAAGAGTTTCGAAATTAATCTACTTAATACGGTTCATTCATAGGTTAAAGGTTGTTTTCTTTTCTTTCTCTTTCAGAACTGCGCCTTGGTCTCTGGAAATGGAGATTGACTTGAATCATGCCCACACATGACAGAGTTTCAAATTCTCATTTGGAATCCAGACTTTGAGGTGGAATGAACTTCCAAAGCCCTCGCCTTGAAGTATCCTTAAACTTTAAACCAAAAATATGTCCTTGGAGTCTTCTTTCAACCAGGCAATAGTTTAGCCTGACTCGTCTCAAGGCAGAATGTCTGCCCTGAGCAGTGTGCTATCTGTATGGGATCAAATTGCCAAGGGCCAACTGGAAAGATTACACACGCAACAAGTTTTTGTTAAGAGAGGAAGGACAGCTCAGAACAGATGAAAATAGCGCCATGACTAGAAAAATGTAATCAGTGTCACTGAATTGTGCATGGAGAAATTGTTGGCATGTGATCTGTTTACTTTTAGTAACAAAAATAAAACCAATTAAAAATAACTAAAATGGAAATCAATGATTTAAAATAACGATGTTTCCACATGGGGCCTTTTTAAGACTGAGGGGTTTGTGCTATTTAATCAAATGATCGGGATTCTCAAGTTTCTGCTCTCAGGTGAGTCCCTTTCAAAAGTCAGAATCTTTGCCAAAGAATTTAAGCATGACCTGAGTCTTTCTACACGAGAGCCTTCGAACGTTCATGGAAAAAATCTGTTCTCTTTTCATTACATTTTCCATGAACTTTGTGAACGCCCTCTGGTTGGGAAATAATGCTGTGTCAACTAGACACCAGGGGTCGAGTCGACCCTGTCCATCAGGTCTGTCTCCTTGGGGGTGCGACCTGCTTTAAAAAGGGACCTGGGGCCCACCCTCTTGGTGGAAGTAAGTGAAAATGGAGTGTGGCCACATCTGATCACAACATGGAGGGTGACTGCCTCATCTTATAACTGCCAAATTACATCAGGCAGAGATGCCATGTTGCAACATTATATAGCTGCCAAGCCACCGAGACTTGGGCCCAGCCAAGCTGATCCATAACCCTCGCCCCCTTTACTTTCCTGCTTGCTGACCCTGAGAGCTGCCGGAGCCCTGTCATGTCACCACAGACCTTGGATGCACATGACTGTGCCCACTGGCCTGTGATCTTCCTGCTTCTATATCATTGCATGTGGCTATGTGAGTCTGAAGAAGGATTTATGGGCTAGCAGACTTGAGCTATAATGGGCTGGGATGTATTCTTGAGATATAATTAATTTTTATTGTATTATTTTTTAAAGCCAGGATAGATTTATTATTATTAAAAGTCTGTTTATGATACCAAAAGGAGGCTGTGGTCATCTTGATCTGTGGATTCCTGTTTGAGGTTCCTCTTTGGGCGTCAAGTGGAGTCTGGCGTGGGGTGGGGACAGTGTTGTGGGCTGAATGAACTTGAGTGGTGAAGGTCATGTGGAAGTCTCTGGTCTCAACACCATCGGACTCCCCGAGCCAGTGGTCCCCAACTTCTATGATGTGACCATGCCACATTCAGTTTCCCCTCAGGAAGGGTGGGGGGTGTCAAGGTTATGGCCTGCAGTTGTGAAGACTTCCCCAAAGGCCTGGTGGCCCTGCAGACCCAGATGTCCAGGACTGGTCAGTCTTCATGTGGAGTTTTGACTTCATTTGCATTCTGAGCCCCTTTCTAGTGGGAAGATGTGGCTGCTGCTGTTTCCTGGCCAAGATACAATTATTTTTTGATATGAAGTTCTTTCTTATACTATGGTGTGTCACTGGATTTGTTTCTCTAGTCAAAGCAGCCCAACACACCCTCTCACCTTCCCAAGCCCAGTAGACCTTTCCACCACCACCTTTCTCATTGAGGACAAAATCAACTATCTCTGTTGTTGTTGTTGTTGTTAGGTGCTGCTGAGTGAGTTCAGACACATAGTGACTCCTGGTTGGTTCAGACCCATTAGGTACATCAGAAAAAACACTTCCGGCCCTGCATCGTCTTCACAAGTGTTCCTATGTTTGAGCGCATTGTTGCAGCCACTGTGTCTAGCTATCTATCTGTCTCTCATTAGAGCTAAAGTCTCAGCCAGTGGAAACTGTTCCTTTTTTTTAAAATTATTTTTTGGGGGCTCATACAACTCTTATCACAATCCATACATACATCAATTGTGTAAATCAATATTTGTACATTCGTTTCCCTCATCATTCTCAAAGCATTTGCTTTCCACTTGGGTTCTTGGAATCAGGTCTTTATTTTTCAATTTTTTCCCTCTCTCCCCACTGCCCCCTCCCTCATGAACCCTTGAAAATTTATAAATTATTATTTTATCAGATCTTACACTGCCCAACATCTCCCTTCACCCACTTTTCTGTTGCCCATCCCCCAGGTTATATGCAGATCCTTGTAATCGGTTCCCCTTTTCTACCCCACCTTTACTCCACTCTCCCTGTATCACCACTCTCACCACTGGTCCTGAAGGGTTCATCTGTCCTGGATTCCGTGTGTTTCCAGGTGCTATCTGTACCAGTGTGCATCCTCTGGTTTAGCCAGATTTTTAAGGTAGAATTGGGATCATGATAGTGGGGGTGGGGGGTGGGAAGCATTTAAGAACTAGAGGAAAGTTGTGTGTTTCATCGAGGCTACACTGCACTCTGACTGGCTGGTCTTCTCCCCGCAACCTCTCTGCAAAGGGATGTCCAGGAAACTGTTTCTTAACCAGCATTCTCTTCAATGTCGCCTCTGAGTGGGCAGTTTGTGCTTTGTTGCCCTGCAGAGAGCATTTCGAACATCTTAGTGTTCAAAGCACTAAACTGATTGCAATGATGGATATACAACTCTTGTAAACAAGTGATTTAACTATAGAAGTGTATGATGTGTGAAGATTATATCAAGAAAACTACTGGGAAAAAAAAGAAGAACTCAAACCTGCCCCAGAGTCACCGTGAGTGAAAGAGGCCGGGTATTTGCTTAGGGCCTTGAGTTTATGTCGTTGGTGGTAGAGTAACTGGGGAAGGGTATCGATACTGAATTATACAAGTAGAAGTTGTGGAATTGGATAATGCTTTCTTGTGTATATTTTTGCTACATTTAGAAACAATAACTACATGATTAGCAATGAGTACAAGGAAGAAGCAAATGTTCTAAAACTGTGGTAATGATTGTACAAATCTTCTTGAAATTATTGAACTATTGAATTGATTGATATGTAGATGAAGTACCAATAACATTGTTACAAAAAAGAACATTGTAAAAAATGGTAATATGTCCTAATAAACAACTCAACCCTTAGAGACAAACAAATAAATAACAGACCTGACTTTCAATCCTGGCTCTCTCTTCTTTCTAGCACTTTCTAGTGATCTTGAGCAAGTTACTTACCCTGTCTGTGCCTTAGTCTCCTCATCTGTTGAGTCAGAATTGTAATAGTTCCACCCTCTTCATGGTGAAGACTAAGTGAGTTAGTACAGTAATCAGGTACCTAGATTAAATAGTATCTGGCATGTGATAAGGGCTGGCTAATTATTACCTTCAGAATCAACGAGTTGGCCCTGGTAGCATAGCGAGCACCCACAAGGTCAGCAGTTGACCCTCTTGGGGAGAGAGAAACCACCAGCCACTCCTCATGAGAAAGAGCAGGCTTTCTGCTCCCGTGCAGATGTATAGCCTCAGAAACCCACAGGGGCAGTTCTCCTCTATCCGATATGGTTCCTATTGACTCAGTGACAGCGAGTTTGATTTCGGAGGGTTTTTGGTCCAGATCTAGAACTACTGAGTTGTTCCTTTTTTTTTTTCCACAAAAGAAAGGCTTGTAGTTCGTTCAAGGATCATTTGCTGGCCCTTAGGAGCGTTTTCCAGTCCAGTCTGTTGGGGCACCACGCCCTGGCCCCAAAGTCCACTTTCAGCATTCCCTTGCAACCTTGCCACTCCATTCCCTTGCTGTTCCGCTGCACTCCCCCAGTGATTTGCCTCGGTGTGGTGGCATCAGGTCAGGTGCAATTCCCACACTGTGTCTCCGGTGCTATCCCCTGTATCACCCTTAGTCACTGAGGGGCATCAAGTCTCATAGTAGGGCCAGCCATGTTGTTCTCTCTGTGGACTGGTCCTTTTTCTATATCTATGAATAAACTTATGAACAAGCAAATGTACAATATAAATTATTTTCATTTATTAGCAATAATCACGCCTCGGATAAACCTCACTGGCTACGATATTGCCACTGAGCAAAGCTGCAATATAAATTATTTCTGGTGTTCCTTTTTTGTCCATGATCCATGTAAATTGAGTTCACCTTCAGCATTCCCTGCGAACCTTGCCGCTCCATTCCCTTGCTGTTCTGTTGCACTCCCTTAGTGTTTTGCCTTGATGTAGTGAGATCAGATCAGGCGCAATTTCCACACTGCATCTCCGGTGTTGTTCCCTGTCGGGCTATGGGTCAGTGATGGACATCATGTCTCATAGTTGGGCTGGCCATGTGGTCCTCTCTGTGGACTGGTTGATCTAATCGGGAACATCGTCCTCAAGGCGTGGTGGGCCAGGATGTGCTCCACTCTCTCCTCCTCGCCCTTCACCTGCTCCCGTGTTCTTCGGTCAGTTATGTCCCTCTCCCGGAGCTGCAGATTCAATGCCGTCCTTTGAAATAAATTCTTCTGGGGGAAGGGGCAGGTGTCCACCTAGTGTTGGGATTGGGGCTGCCCCTCCCCGCAGATGCTCCACTGGTTCCCTACTCCGTGCCGGCATGTTGCATTCATATCTTGGAGCACTGGGTTAAAATCTGGTCTCTCTTACCCTGTGAAGATATAAACAATACCCTTCCTTTGGGTGGGTTAGTGCCCTGTGCCCCCACTACCCATTTCTTTATTATTATTTTTTTCTCCTTTTCCTCAACTCCTTTTTAGTTGTCTACCATATATATCCCTATATTTGGTCTGGTTCCTGCTATATTACCTGGTCCTCACCCCAGGAATATTTGTATACAGTGGTCTTTTCCCTGTGCCCCTTTTGCATTTTTTAAAAAGTTTAAAGCAGACTCATGTTGTACTTGTCCTTTTGTGCTTGACTTACTTCCCTTAGCATGACTTCCTGCAGTTCTTCCCATGCAGTGATGTGCTTCATACGTTCATCACTGCTTTTTAGCGATGCGTAGTACTCCATTGTATGTATATACCACAGCTTTTTAATCCACCGGTCAGTTGATGGAAATTTGGGTTGTTTCCAACTCCTTGCAATTGTGAACTGTACCACAATGAACAGTGGAGCACAGATGTTTGGTCTTGGTTTGTTTCTTGCTTCTTCGGGGTATATGCCCAGTATGGGGATTGTTCGGTCGTATGGTAACTTGATTTCCATCTGTTTTAGATATTGCAAGATTGATTTCCATAGTGGCTGTACATACTTAGAAGTCCACCAGCAGTGGATGAGAGTTCCTGTTTCCCCACAGCCCCTCCAACACTTGTTGCTTTCTAATTTTTTTTAATGGACTATCTTTGAGGTTGTTAGGTGGTACCTCATTGTTGTTTTAATTTGCATTTCTCTTATGGCTAAAGATTGGGAACATTTGCTCATGTTTGTTGGCCATTCAGATTTATGTCCCTGTGAAACTTCTGTTTCACCCACTAAAATTTTTAAATAGATGACCAGACCTTTCTTTCCTACTAGTCCGTCTTCATGTAGAAGCTCTTCAGAAGCCATTCACTATCATAGCAACACCCAAGTCTCTCTTTACACAGATGAGTAGTGGCTGCCAGGAAATGACACTATTAGACAGTTCAGTACAAACAAACACAGCATTTAATAACATGAGATTCACTAATTGCATCAATTGAAGGTCCCATAACATCACTGGCTCTTGGAGTTCCTCTACCCCATACATATCACCATAGGTGATATGTAATCAAAACAACTTCTGTCTATAGATCTCTAGTGCCTTCATGCTGAGGTTTTACTCTCGAGTTGTCTCTGTTTGGCCCACTCTCACTCCTTCATTAGTTTCCTAGACTCTCACTTGCATGTCTCCTCAAAACTAGCACCTTAAAATTAAAAAAAATTTAAATGTATTTGTTATTGTTGTTGAAAATAGGACAAAAAAAGAATACACCATTCAACAATCTCTACATGTATAATCCAATGACTATGATTACATTCTTCAAGTTGTACGACCATTTTCACACTAATTTTCTACATTGTTCTTCCCATTTGAGAAGCCCTGGTGGCGTAGTGGGTTCCGCACTGGGCTGCTGATGGCAAAGGCAACAGTTCAAAATCACCAGCCACTCTGTGGGAGAAAGATGAGGCTTTCTACTCCCGTGAAGATTTACAATGTTGGAAACCCACAGGGAACGCCTGTTCAGTCCTCTATGGTTGCCGAGTTGGAGTCAACTTGAGGGCAGTGAATTTTGTTTTGGTTTTCTCCCCATTTAACATAAACTCAGTGCCACCTAAACTTCCTATGTAACCTTTAGAGTCGCTGTTGTCAATTTAATTCCACAGAGGATAATGCTCAATGTGGCGAAGAAAGCTGATGGTGCCCATCTATTAGCTATTAGCATCTGGGGTCTTAAAGGCTTGAAGTTAAACATGTGGCTACCTAGTAGGGAAGCAACACAGCCCACATGGAGAAGGAGGGGAAAAAGAGGAGCTGATACCAAGGGCTCTAGAAGAAAGAAAATGATGATGGCAACATATGTACAAATGTTCTTGATACAATTGATGTACCGATTGTTATAAGAGCTGTAAGAGCCCCCAATAAAATGATTTATATTAAAAATGATGGTGATAATAGCAATAACATTTTTAAAAGAGGATTATGCTCAAGGCAAACATTCTTCACTGGTGAAGGTGAACACTGCTGTTTGGTCTAAAGAAGGCACTCAGGTTATTCCCCTGGAGGCACAGTGGGCTGTCATCTGCAAGAAGGCATTACGGATTCTTTAGTTGAAGGTTTAAAGATGAATTCAAAGTAGAGTTTTAGGGGCTCATTCAGTCTCAATAGTTGCAAGAAGTCTGGATTTCTTCAGAATTTGAAATTCTGTCCTCCATTACCCTCCCCATTTGATTAGATTTTTTAATAGACTCTTTGACCAAAAGCCTCAATAGTGGTAGTGGGTGCCTTCCAAGAACTGTTGCCTTTGGGGACAGAAAAGAAAGGAGGAAGTAAGGAAGTCATCGCAGTGTTTTTTCTGGCTGAGCTCTAGATTTGGAGGGAGCACAGGGGCAGTCACTAACTGACTGGCAGAGACGTCCCTGTGGCGTTGTCCCAACATGGCTGCTGGAAATCTGTCCTCTGGGGTGCTAGGGGAAGCCATCCACACGGAGGTGCCTCTGCTTGGCATTAGCTGCACAGCCATCAGTTTTCCCAGCCTGCCCCTTTGTTCTTTGTTGTACCACCTATTCACCCCTCCTCCAGCCCTAATTACAAAGGCAAATGAATATTATCTCGAGGGTGGGAAGTAGAAAAGATTGATGGATGAGCATTTATACCGAATGTCCTATCTTTGGAACATAATCAGGCTGAGTCCATTGATTCTGGTTCATTTTTCCATCCTTGTTCAGACAGTGGAGGAAATCTGGAATGCTTATTGTTTCATGAGAGTCCAGATAAAATGAGCACAGACTTGGCTTTGGGTGCAGCTCGGCTTACCAGCCTAAGGGCAGAGGAGTTAAGTCCGAAGACCTTGTCCTTGAGAGTGCTATTCCGTGTGGACTGATATCCAATGTAGTGTGTGTCACCTGAGGGAGCACATGGTTACCATAGCCTTCCTTCTCGGTCAGGTGACCATTCAGAGTCTGAAGCAGGAGGAGATTGGCTTTTTGCTTTTACCTGATGATGAAAGCAGGAAACTTTCTTTAATAAGATAACTTCTTTAATATTCTCTGAGGGCTTAAAATTGTTCTTCATGGTGGGAGAGAAGGGGGGAACCGATCATAAGGATCTACATATAACCCCCTCCCTGGGATGGACAACAAAATAGTGGGTGAAGAGAGACATCAGACAGAGTAAGACATGAAAAAATAATTATAAATTAGCAAGGGTTCCTGGGGGAGGGAGAGTGGGGAGGGAGAAGAAAAAATGAGCTGATGCCAAGGGCTCGAGTAGAAAGCAAATGTTTTGGAGAATGATGATGGCAACAAATGTACAAATGTGCTTGACACATGGATGTATGCATGGATTGTGATAAGAGTTGTACGAGCCCCCAATAAAATGATTTTAAAAAGAAAAAAAATTGCTCTTGGTTCCTTTCTATCAGCCAGGTGTCCTGCGAAAAGCATTTGCCTCCTTTCATTCACATAGCAGCCTTGCTACTGCAGCCGCTAAGTGCCACGGAGCTGGGTCTGACTCATAGCGACCCTGTGTGCAGCACAACCGAGGCCTGGTCCCGCCCCAGCCTCCTAATTGCTATGTTTGAGTCCATTGGTGCCAACACTATGGCAGCCCATTTTGTCAAGGACCTTCCTCTGTCTTACCGCCCCTCTCCTTTGCCCAACATGAGGTCCTTTTCCATCAACTTGTCTCTCCTGACAACATGTCGGAAGGAAGGTAGAGAACTCCTGCTTGCTTTTAGATGGCAGCACGTCCCTTGTGACTCACAGTGACCACGTGGGACCGAGCAAAGCTATTCCAGAGGGTTCCGTGGCTGTAATCCTCATGGAAGTAGTTCACCGGAGCTTTCACCTGCAGAGCAGCCGGGTGGGTTCGAACCATCAGCCTTTCAGTGAGCAGCTGAGCACTTAACCAGGACTTTCCCACGTCTCTTTTCATGAGCGTCACAGGGAGGGCATAGCCTAACCTTATTGTGTTGATGTGCAAGGTCGTGATATTCCAATCACATGATGCCAGAGTGGGTAAACTTCATTAATTCAATAAACATTTATCGAGCACCTCTGGTGGGCATGTGACAGTTGGACATCGAATCAGGAAGACTGGAGAAGAATCAGTGCATCTGAACTGTGGTGCTGGGGAAACTATTGAAAATACCATGGACTGCTCAAAGGACAGACGGATCTGTCTGGGAAGAAGTATTGCCAGAGCGCTCCTTTGGACGTGGTGTCAGTGGAAGGGCAACAGAAGGAGGAAGGCTGTCCTTCAGATGGATGGGCACTGGGGCTGCTCTGGCACAGGAACCATTGTGAGGATGGCGCAGGGCCATGCAGTGTGCCATGCATAGGGTGGGAATCGACTCAGTGGCATCTAACAGCAGCACTGTGTGCCAGGCACACCAGGGCAGGCTCTAGAAATATTGAAATTAGTGAGTATCCCTGTACGCCAAAAGCTCACAGTCGAAAGACAAACATGCGTCTCTAAACAGATTACATATCTATTGTAAGATGAGGGATACCCACGAGGGAAGGGCCCCATTGGAATACAGATCATGGAATATGAACAGCCAGGGAGTTAGGAGATATCCAGGAGAAGATGGCCCCCCAAATGTTGTAGGTGATGACTAAGCATTACGTTGGGGAAAGAATGTTGGAGAAGGGGTTGCGATTGCATTACACACAGGGAGGGGCCAGCAAGAGCAGACCAGTGAGGATGAGCAGCAACAGTGTGAGGGTGGGCGCTACAAACACGCTGGAATTGGCAGAACACACAATCTAGGCAGGAGAGGTTGTACGCGGGTCTGTGATGTTAGGCAGGGCTGGATCCTGGCAGACCTACAGCCATGTTCTCCAGACACTCTTCCCGCTAGGAGCCGTGGCTCCGTGAAGAAGGTCCCTCCTGAGAATCCTGAGCAACTTTTGCGCTAAAAGTTTCAAGCAGGCCATCTTCTGTCAAGAGAAGAAAGTTCTGGGACATGTGACATGAATGAACCTTGAAAACATGCTGAGCGAAATAAGTCAGACCCGAAAGGTAAAAAAGAAAAATTGCATAAACTATAAAAGTGATATAAAATATGTGAACTATCTAGAACAGGCAAATGCATAGAGGTCAAAGTCCATCAGTGGTTACCAGGGTGGGAGAGGAGGGGGCATGGGGAGTTATTGCTTCAGAATAACTGCGTGTTTATTACAGGATATGAAAACATTTGGATGGTGGCGGCACAGCATGGGGAACATAATGGATATCACAGAATTGCAAGCTTGAAAAATGGTTGTGCCAACCACGCACCCTCTATTAAAATAAAAGCAAAGAGAGATCTTCATTAAAGGTTCAGAAACAGAACCGGGGATGTATCTGATCTCACAAAACGAAATCAAGTGCTCCAAAATGGCAGACCAACTGAGGCATAGTTACGAGGTCAAAATGCTGAAGGGACAGCATTCTGACTGGAAGTTGCAAGATCTCAGAAGCTGGAAACGGGACACGTGGAAACAGGGGCTTTCCAGTGATTGGCTGGGAACACAAATGTGGGCCACTTGGATTGGTTCCTTTAAATATGTGACTAAGGGACCGTGCGTAAGGTGGTCACTAGGTGAATTATCTTAAATGTTTCCTCAAAGTCGATCGGTAAAGCTATAGAGAGACCTTGTCACCGGATGAACTGCTTCTTGGGTACGGCAGGAGATGTTGGGGGGAAATGGGGAGCTAATAACAATGAGTACAAGAATGAAGAAAATGTTCTAAAACTGACCGTGGAGATGATTGTGTAACTCTTATTGATGTGATTGAACTGTTGAATTGCATGGGAATTGTATACCAATAAAATTTAAGAACACAAAACCACAAACATATCCTGAAGGCTGCTGTGCTAGTTACATAATCATGTGCTAATTTGAGAGGTTAACAGTGAAGGGGTGGCATCTACGCTGTCAATCAGGGCATAGCCAATGAGGCCTCAGTGTGGGCATGGCCTTCTCCTGAGGATTCTGGGAACTCCGGTATTCCTCCTTGGAGGTGGGAGATACTCCCTCTCTCTGCTCACTCCCTGGGAGACATCTCAGCTGGCAAGACAAATGGAACTGTGCTAGTGCCCTGAACTGGAGGAGCCACTGACAGCGCTGAGATGCTTACAGTGCCACCGGATCCACAAGACTTCCCACCCACCGACCTGTGATCTTCCTGTATTCTGTGTCATTGTATGTGTTTCGTGAGTCTGAAGAGGACTTTATAGATTGGTATCAGACATATGGGCTAATATCGGGCCTACAGACTTGATCTGGACTGGCTTGGGATGTTTTCTCAATATTCAACTACTCTTGTATATAAAATTCTTATACACATGTGAGTGTTTATGAATTTGTTTCTCTAGTCTACCCAGACTAACATAGCTACTGAAGGGATTTCTGATAAGCGTCAAGACCCTTCATTAAGGACATTCTTTACAGATCTTTAGTATAATCACAGAAAAATAATTACGTCCTCTGTATTTAAGCCCGTGTAAGTGTTTAACAGTTGCAGGGGAATCTTTTATAATGTACTTCAGCCTCCTGAAGAGTTTGAGGCGCAAAGAAAGTAAGCATAAGCTAAGATGGATGCATTGCATTGTGGGTTAATCTGCTGCACAAACCCTCCTTAAGGCATCAAAGTGCTGGGATATCATTTTCCCTGTTTAAGGCTTGATAAATGTTCTTCTTAAATTATATTCAGAAAAAAATTATATTTTAATTTTGGGGTCTTATTTGTACCCCCCCCCCCCCAAAATGAATAAGGCAGTCCACAGAAAAACTGGTGCATTTGAATTCTGGTGCAGGGCAAGAATATTGAAAGGACTATGAAGAACCAACAAATATGTTTTAAAAGTACAGCCAGAATGCTCCTGAGAAGCGAGGGTGTGAGACTGTGTCAGACATGCTTCAGACATGTTTTCAAGCGAGATCAGCCCCTGAAAAGGACAGTATAAGGCCGGTCAATAAAAAGCCCCTCAACAAGATGGATTGACACAGCGGCTGCCACCAAGGGCGCCAGCATAACAATGATGAGACTGGCATTTGACTGGGCAGTGTTCGCTTCTCTTGTCCCTGCAGTCCCTGTGGCTCAGAGGCACCCAGCAGCAGCAACGCAGAGGGAGTCAGGGACCAGACCCGTGCAGAGCATCTGCCAAAGGGTCCAGGGCCCTCAATCTGGACCTCGCACATAGTTGAAATGGCAGGTGCTTTGTTGCATCTATTTTATGGTGCGAAGATTTTTTTAAATTTAACAAACAACATAGGAACATCACACGTTTTACATCGAGTACCTAACCCATAGAAGATGTTCAGTAAGTAGCTCGTGATAATGCAAAACAGCATTATGAACAAAGTAAACAGCTAGTCTTCTGGGGAGGTAGTGCTGTGACCTAGAGAGTGACCGGCTCATGGACCATCTCCCAGCGCAGCGAGCACCTTACTGGACAAGCTGGGGATTTGAGGAGCTGGAAACAAAGAACACAATCAGTATGCAGTGGGCAGTGATTCGTCTGCTGTGCACACCTCCACTGAACGGCTGTGACGCAGCTGCCTACCTGAGCTCCTCTGTCTCCTCCCACTCTGGCTTACTGGCAGTCTCCACCATCCCCCAAACTCCTTCTGGATCTATCTTTTTCCTGAGTTTGTCTTTGCTGCTGCTTCTCTGAATGTGCCTGGATGGCGTGTTATCACTGAGATGAAAACTGCGCTCCTGGGTGAGTACCATTCCAGATCTGCACTGTGACAGGTCACAATCTCAAGGGTTCTTTCTGCCAGGCTCCATCTGACCAGTGACCCTGGTCTTTCCACAGACCGGGCTGTTGTCCGGACTCTCACTCTCTTTCCTTTGGCCCTATGACTTCATCTCTTCCAAGCCACGCTCGTCACGCTCTGAGTGAGGAGGATGGATTTGACTCAGAGTTATTTCACCTGGAAGGGTGCAGCTCTTCTAGAATGTGGGTGGACAGCTGAGCTGCATTTTTTAAAATGTGCATGGCAGAAGAGGCTATTCTGAAACTCGGTCCCCAGCAAGCCTCTCTCGCCGAAGCCCCTCCCTTTCACAATGCCATCTGTTGACATGCAAGTCTGGATTCTTCCCACCATCACAGACTGGCAAATAGTGATGGAGAGAGCCTGAACCCGGTCCTTGGCGTTGGACCTCAAAAAACCCAAACTCTTCAGCACAATGTTCCAACCCTCGATCCCTGCTTGTTAACCCTGTGATCTCCACTACCCTTCAGCAATGCTCACTGAAGCTACTTTCACTGCTCCCAAACCCCACCTGCTCTTTGTTCAAGCTTTATGTCTTCCTCACCCCAATCTGGTAAGTATCCATTTGGGTGTTTACTACCCAGTGGAAGAGGCTCCTCTGAGAAGTCCTTCTGGCTGCCTCCTTTCTTCAGAACCAACTTTTCACCTCTTCCATCCTTTGTACTTCTACTTCCCCTTGTACATGCCCCCGTCATCTATCCCCACAATGCACTGCTCCTGGGTGTTCCATGCCCGGTTCTCCCACCAGAACGTGAGCTCCTAGCGGGCAAGGGTCTTCTGGGACATGTAGAAGCACAATAAATGTATGTTGAGAGAAACTGATGAGCCCCAAACACCAGGTCTGCTGAGCTGAGTGGTTAACCTTCCCTCCCCACCCTGTGCCCCCTCCTCCACAGCTCAGACTTCTGCATTTCAGACAGATTTCATCGCCAACCTTCCAGAATCGCAGTGATCGTTTTGCTGTCGGCTGACTATCCCATGTGTCTTGGCGTTCGAGCTGCAAAATGTGGCTTATAGGGATTACGCGTAGAGAATTATTTGGGTTAGCACTTATCCACCATCGCCCGGTGTAGGGCAGCATGTCCTAAACTGTTATAAGGAGCTCTCTTCTTTTTCTTTTTTTAAACGTTTCATTAAGGGCTCATACAACTCCCATCACAGTCCATACATATACACACATCAACTGCATAAAGCACATCCGTACATTCTCTGCCCCAATCACTCGCCTTTCTTTCTTTTTTTTTCTTTTTCCTTTTCTTTTTTTACATTTCACCAGGGACCCACACAACTCCCATCACAATCCATACATATACATACATCAATTGTACAAAGCACATCCATACATTCCCCGCCCCAATCACTCTCAAAGCACCTGAGGGAGCTCTCTTCTGAAGAATGTAAATGTGACACACTACTGAAAAAGCAATCTGGCCAAAGGCATTTGGGCAAGTCTGAAAATTCTCTTCTGCCCTTGGAAAAACACAGCGTCCATTAGCATCGCCAAGGCTCCGACACCCAGGGAGACAGAGACCGTAGACCAGGTTGTGGCTTGCCAGCGGGGTTGAGCACAGCGGAGGAAATGCCAATGATGGACAAATACAGAATTAGAAATCTGAAGGCCTCACTTCCCGTTCCGTTTCTTCTACAAAAGCAAGTGTGTGATCTTAAGCAAGACTCTTCTCCTTTCCGAGCCTCAGGTTCCTCATTTGTAAGGGACCCAACCGAGCCCACTGCGTTTCAGCTCCCAACGCTCTTACAGAACAGAGCAGCACTGTTCCCACTCCCACGGGGTTTCAAGGCTGTAAATCCTTCTCCTGGTTGGTTGAATGGCAGGCCTTGAGGATGGCTGTCCAATGCCGAATCCACCGCGCCACCAGGGCTAGTTTTGTTCATGGAAAGGATTGAAAATGAAAACCTAAAATGGAATGATTGGATTATATTTTTAGGGCCCTTTAATCCCTATTTGATATCCTTCTCAAGCAGATAAGCAGATGAACAACTCCGGCTTTGATGCCTTTGCTGGGGACGAAAGGCTAGCACTGTGAGTACTTCACTCCATCCCACTGGGCAGGAGCTGGGCTGTTCTCTTAATGTAACTCTGACTAGGTCAGAAAGGGAATTATCTGTCAATTATGAACTGATTGTACCAACTTCCAATGTCCCCCAACTTAGCTATTTACCTTGCAAACGAGAAGGCAGCCAGTGCTCTCAGAAACTGACATTCATTCAGCGTCGTGGCTTAGCACCTGGCTTCTATTGTGACAAGGTCAGAGAAGGGCATGGGGTCCGTCTTAGCCACACCTCCCCAAGCTGCTAGATCTTGTCTGTCTCCAATTGATAGGGAGTCGAGGTGGGGGGAAAGAGACCCCAAATTAAATGTATTTTATAGAGACCCATGTATTAAGTCTTAGAAAAGACAAATGATCCAGATGGGATCAATCATAAGCACGAAACCTAATGGTATCCAAAAAGGCACATAAGGACCCCGTCAAAGGACAGCATTATGATTGGTAGTCCATCGATCCATCACAGGCGCAGGCGGGACTACAGACATAGGAAAGGGGCCATACTGGGACATGTGCACTGCTGAGGATCAGAAACGTTTACAAGGTGGGCTCAAGGCCTCTGACCACGTTGGCTGGGATATGACTCAAGGCCATGGAGGTCCTAGTACCCCCATTTCCAGCAAGGACACACTCAGACAAGCTCCTGAGGGCTAGACTTCCCCTGGGCCCTAGTGGGTATGCATTGGACCGCTAACCACAGTGTCAGCAGTTTGAAACCACCAGCTGCTCTGAGGGAGAAAGATGAGGCTTTTGACTTCTGTAAAGATTTATGGCAGTGGTTCTTGTCCCCTTTGGGGGCTGAGCAACCCTTTTACAGGGGTCGCCTAAGACCATCGGAAAACACAAAAACATTTCACAATATATGATTACAAATTAGTTTGTGATTAATCACTATGCTTTATGTAAATTGTGTTCAATTTGTAACAATGAAAATACATCCTGTATATCAGATATTTATGTTACAATTTATTGCAGTAGCAAGATGACAGTGATGAAGTAGCAACGAAAATAATTTTGTGGTTGGGGGCGGTCACCACAACATGAGGAACTGTATTACAGGGTCGCAGCTTGAGGAAGGCTGAGAACCACTGATTTACAGTCTTGGAAACCTACTGGGGGAATTCTACTCTATCTTAAAGGGTTGTTATGAGTTTGGAATCGACTCTGGAAGTGAACTTAGTTTTCTAGACTGACCTTTCCTGGGCTTGCCACGGGAGTCCAAGCAAACTCACTCTTGCTGAAAGCACAGCTTTTTACATTGCTAGTCAATCGTCAGAAAGAGTTCAGTGGCGTTCGAATCTATATGGAAACACAAAATGTATTTAGGATTCACACTGTAAACCATAGCCTTCCACAAACCTACACCACCAACAACCCCATGACCGCGGAGCCTATTTTGACTCCGAGTCACCTTATATAGGGCTCCCGAATCTTTACAGTAGCAGGTCACTTCAGCTTTCTTGTTCCAAGTGACTGCTGGGTTTGAAATGCTGACCTTGCAGAAGCTAAGCTTTAATGCAAAAGTAGGCCTGTAGAACTGCCAATGTCAAATAAATTGTTGCACTTGGAGGGGTGGGGTGCAGTGGAAATCACTTCCTCTTCCTCTCCTCCTTTAGGAAAAAAAATGCATTGTTGCAAAAATCATTTCCCTGAAAGTCAATAATAATCATAAAAACAGCAGCGAAGTAAGATTCTGGGTGAAGCAAGAGCTGGTGGTTAGGTGGAGAAATTTGGCAGAGGCCACTAACCAGGACCATGCAATCGCCAAGTACTTTCCAGGACATTAGACACCCCAGAATGTGGTAAGCGAGTGAATCGGTTCAGGTAGGGACCCTCCAGCTCCCGGGCTTTGAAATAAAATGCAGCCAAGCCTGTTCCAGGTAAAGTGCATCTGAAGAAGACAAAATACTTTTGCTTCCGTCAGATTTGGGGCTCGGGGCTCAGGTGGGCAGGGTACAGCCCTCTGGTATGTTCTACGATTAGCATGACTCCAGGTTCAGAGAAGAAAGCCCATGCTTTCGGCCCAAAGAGTAGAAATGGTCTTTTTTTTTTTTCCAGTGGTTCACATTATCCCTCAGCAGAAGGATGGCTTCCTCTGAGCATTATCTCAGCACAGTCAGAAATACCGTAAGGAACAATCTGTGGGCAAGCTTTCTTTCCCTTTGCTAAAAGGCACCGCCCACTCCTGGATCCTTCCTCTCTCCCGTCATCTGTCCGCAAACTTTGCAGAGCCTGTCTGTGCCGCAGGTCTTGAACAGAGGGTGGGCACCGAGGGTGGGTACAACAGTTGCAACTTTGCAGCTCTGCTAGGGGTCAGGTCCAAAAACCACATTCCCAGAAGCACCCTGGAAAACATTTTTGACTCATCACGGCGGTGAAGCGGCCATTCTTTGAGAAGCACCAGTGCAACAAAGGGCTTGTCACTGGTCCGTTACATCTCCAGAGCACGGCCTTAGTGTGTGGGCCGGCACCGTCTTAAGTTGCCGTTTGACTCACAAGGGTTGGTTTTGTTCCGTCCTGTTTGGGCTAAAATTTAACTTGTGTACATTAAATGTGTGTGTGTGACACTCACCCCGTGAAATATATAGAAAAAGAGGTGGGCACACCCGCCCTGCTAACCTCCACAGTGAGGCCTGGGGCTAGGAGTGCAGGCTCAAGTTGACAGCCAGGCCTCGGCCTTCTCTGCAGTTTTATTAACTGGTTTTCCTTTCATCACATGAAAATATCCCTGACTGCAGATTGCTCACACTCCGTCAGCAGGAACGTGAACCACAAGGAGACAGTAAACTAAGAGCGATTATATCAATGTGTTATGGGGTGGGGTACAGGGTTGGGGAAGACAGAATTGTGCTTACTTACTCTGTAGTCTGGGCTCTGGGAAATTGAGCTGTTTGGAGCTGGGCTCATCCTGGTTCAAGGTGACCTGGAGGAGCCTTGGACAGGGTGGCTTTTCTTGCCGGCCCGTGCCCTGGCCCAGGAAGAGCGGCTGCTCTGGCATGCAGGGCTAGACAGGGGCAGAGGCACTTACAGGAGGCTTCTGCACGTGTTTTCCAGTTGGTCTCCTGCCTTGGCTGTCTGCCCTTGCAGAGATCCTGCCCAATGACCTTGGATTTCTGCAATGTGCTGGCTCGTTGGAGACTCCTGCACAGCGGTGCCTCCCCTCGTCGTTGTCCTTTGTGAGGTGGATTGGGACAGAGCTTGTGATCTCCAGGCCGTGGACTTGGAAATGTTAGATCTCTCTGGAGTTCGATCTATACCTCAGTCCTTGCCCCCGCATGAGAAAGAATTCACGCCGAAGCCTGGTTCATGATCCAAGTGAGTTTAATGAGAGTTAGAAGTTTCAGGTTTCCACGGCACCCATCGGACTCATCGCGAACATGCAGACTGTGTGGAAGCTGCTCAACGTCACGCAAAAGGTCTTCGCTGGACTCTGGCTCCTGCCTTTTCAAGGATTTGGCGGAGGGGGGGGGGCATCGTGGACGACCCCTGATCGACCCCATTGGCTGAATTGAATTGAATTCACATGGCCTAGGTGGGCCAATCCAGGTGGCTTAGGTGGGCCAATCCAGGTTCAGCGCCCACCCATGCCCACCTGCGGGAAACCTGAGCCTCTGAGCATGAGCAGTGCGCCACTCCTTGTCCCGTGCTTGGCTCTCTGGGCATGCGTTAGTGGACACTTTCTAGCCATACGCTAGCCTACCTAACAGAAGCAGAGGCACAAGAGTCAGAGCAGACAGGGACTCCACACTGGGTTGCCTCCCAAGCCAAAGCCTTATCGATCTCAATGGCCCTCCTGCTCCTTCTGACCACTGCAGCAGGCCAATAGGCATGAACTTTTGAGTGTAGACGTTGAATCTATTGTAACAGAATTATAAGCTCATCGGATGAATGTTCACGTTATTTACAGTTACAGCAACAGTTACATCGGTATACGGAACTCTGTCCTGGGTCTGGTGGGAAAACCAAATCTTTTGTCTGGGGAGTGGGGTCCCTCTTAATTGGAGGTGGTACCTGGTGTGGTTGTGACTCGGTGCTGTTGCTGTGGGTCTAGCTCATAGTGATCCGATGCGCACGAGAACCACGCACCACCCGGTCCTGCGCCCTCCTCACCATGTTGTCGGCGGTGTGGAGCTCACTGTCACACCCTCTCCCTGAGCAGCTTCCTCTCGAAGGTTATGCCTAAAAGGCTACAACCCATCAAAAGCAGCAGCTTCTGGAATGAGTTGGGATTCTCCATCTGTGAGACACTGAACAGGCGACCTTGGGCTCTCTGAACCTCCGACCGTCATCCTAAAATGAGCAACAACTCACTGGCTCCTCGGACAAGCTGAGGAGCAACAAGAAATCAGGCGCCCGGTCCACAACAGGCATTCAGAACCCATTCCCTGCCAGTCCACTCCTACCTCCATGCTGGGGCGCTCTCCCACAGCGGGGCTGGTGGCTCCATTGCCTGGCAGAACCGGCGCCCTTTTGTGAAGTGGCCTCGTAGAGACCACAAATTCCCACCTGTTAGCTGCAACATTCATGTGCGCGCCAGTTGTGTGTGTGGTGGTGCCGTTGGTTCCTCTTTCCCGGCTGATGCTGGCCAATGAGAGCATGAAAAGGGGGAGGTAGGGAGGAAGAGGGGGGACACAGGAGAGAGGAGAAGCAGGAAAGGGAGGAGAAAATAAAAGAGAAAATAAATCAATGCTGCTGGTTACGCACTGGGCTGCAATCCAGAGTTGCCAGTTCGAAACCACCAGCAGCTCCTTGGGAGAAAGATTGAGGCTTCTACAGTTACAGTCTCAGAAGCCCACAAGAGGTCCCTGTGAGTCAGCACTGACTCAGTTTGCTTGGGTTGGGTGGTGGTGATCAGAAGTCCTATTATCTTACTGTTGTGGTTGTCAACAGTGTTATGTTCCTGCTGGAGGCTTTAGGAAGAAGAATGTGTATCCTTGTCAATTCCAGCTTCTAGAAGCTGCCTGTGTACCTTGGCTTGTGGCACCTTCCACCATCTTCTAGGGCAGCAGTGCCACATCTTCAAGTATCTCTGGGGTAATGAATTTATTGTGCCAACATGGCCGATAAACACATGTGGGGTTAATTGAAGGCCCGAGGGATAAATGGCTCAGTGAGGCTCGCCTTTCAAGTTCTCCGGTCTCTTACTTTCTAATGGTCGTACCAGGGTAAAGCTGCCTTAGCCGGTTCCCTGCTTTAGCCGGCAAGGCTCACTTCCTACAAGACACCCCTGAGGAGAAGCCACATGGACCTACCCCGATGCAGCCCTGGGTGCTGGAGCACCCGTGTGGAGACCCCTGCCAGAGCTGAGATGCTTACATGCTCATTGATTGGGCTTTCCTCCTGCAGTTGGCATCATTGCGTGTGTTTTGTGAGATGGAGGAGGACTTTGTGGATTGGTGTCGGACATATGGGTTAATGTTGGACTTGTGGGCTTGGGCAGCACTGGGTTGGGATGTTTTCTTGATGCGCACTTAACCTTTATATAAAACTCTCTCTTATACATACGAGTGTCTGTAGATTTGTTTCTCTAAAGTACCTAGACTAACACATCTCTGTCCTTCATTATCCCATCACCTTCTCTCACTCAGCTCGCCAGATTTCCTCTTTTTTTTTTTTTTTTCAGATTTCCTCTTCTAAGGACCCTTTTGGTTACATCGGACATTATATTGGACTCAATAAGCAATAAGTGTGGAACTACTTGTGTTTACTTATTAATCTGTAATGAACAACTTTACTCCTTTTAGTTTTTTTCACCCATGTGAAAGATTTTGCATCTAGGTATGGCTGGTGTCTGTCTCTCCTCTAACCCCACAGCATCTTCCTACATTCTCAATGCCTGTTTTCAAATTTATAATCCCTGATAGGACACAGTACCCAGGAAATAAGATAAGCATATGATGTGATGAAAAGCAGGTGAACCTGCTCACTGCCGATTAGTAAATACACACAAGTAAATGGAGGCTTTCCTTGCTGCTTAAATAATCCGGCACTGCATTGGACCCACTAGGATGATCAGAGACAATTTTCCCATCTCAAGATACTTGCTTTGGCCACACCTGAAACCCCCCTTTGCCATATATGGTCTCACAGTTCCAAGTTGTGGGGTGTGAACATTTTTGTGGACAGTTATTCTATTGACCACAGCAACCAAAACTGTCTTTTTTCCCCAAAAACTGTCTTGTGCACTGCCTAGACCCCTACTTCCTAAAAACAGCGCTTGTTGAATATAAAATGTTCAAGAAAGAATGATTATATCTATCATGAGGAATATTAAACAAATATAACCAAGAATCTGTCCCTCTGCCTTTTTTAAAGAGTTATCATTTTATTTGAACTTTATTGCCACACATGAATGTCCTCCTAGTTGACTTGGTCCTTCGGAATGTCTTTCACACACGTAAAGACCTGTGAACGCTTACAATTCAGCAGTTCTTAATATCTTCCCAAGTTGCATAAGTACCCTCTCTAAGAGACCGTTTGAATCCTAGAATCCAAATTTCGGGGCCCACAGAGGTGGAGCGCCCCACACAGGCGATTACCCTGGAGATCTTTTGAACCTTGAGTCTTGAGAAAGCGGTTTTTCCAGTCATCTTGAAGTCTAAGGATACTCAATAGCCTAGCAAGCAGCTTGATGGAGACCATTTTGCCAAAGGCTTTGGGCCCTTCAGAAGAATTCTCCACATGTAGTCAGTCTCAAGGCACCCTGGTGGCGTAGTGGTTAAGCATTGACCTGTGATCTTCAAGGTCTGGAACTAGAAACCACAGCCGCTCCATGGGGAAAAGACAGGGATTTCTACTCCCATAAACTTACAGTCAGTGAAACTCACAGGGCAAATCTACGTTGACGCATGGTCACTGTGAGACGCCATTGACTTAATGGCAGTGAATTGGTTTGTTTTATGAGTCAGTTTCAAAAAATAGGAAGTCTGGGGTTGGGCAGGAGCTGTGCTTCAGGGTAAATTGTTACCACATAAGCACTGTTTCCGGACCCTTTCCGGTGGCCATACTGGTAATACGGGCTGTACAAGTCTTTGAAGAACTGCTCATCTGAGGACCGCTTAGACTCGCTAGTCAGTATTGCCTGATTTGCAAACCGTGTGTTACATAAATGCCGATCAATTTCTATTACTGGCTTAGTATGCTTTTTATTTTAACTTCACACTCCTTCATTTTGTTTCCTTTTCAGTGTTTGGTGACCAAGTCCCAAGATGCGATAGGACAGAGGCTGGCTGAGCAATGAGCTCTCCCAGTCTGCCTGCGGCCGAACCCTAGCCAGCTCTCGGCACTTCCCAGGATTTCGCATCCTCGGCTGCGTGGGGTCCTAGATGGAAAATACCTTCCTCAAAGTGCAGGCTGACTCTCTGCAACCTCCAGGGGAAAGAAAGCCTTGGGAACTTTGACCCTACCTTCAGCCAGAAGCTCTCTTGTAAGGACAAAGGGCAGAACGCAGAGGTCTTGATTCTTTCAAGGTTCAAAGTTCATATAGGACAAGAATAAAACTCAAAACCCAAACCAAACTCCCTGATATCAAGTCAGTGCTGACTCATAGTGACCCCTATAGGACAGGGTAGAACTGTGCCTGTGGGTTTGGGAGACTGTAACTCTTCACGGGAATAGAAAGTCCTGCCTTTCTCCTACTGAGCAGCTAGTGGTATTGAACTGCTGACCTTGTGGATCCCAGCCGAATGTGAAATCACTAAGCCACCAGAGCTCCTGGACAACAATGCAGGGCTCCCAGAATGGCTTCATTCTAGAGCCTTGGTGGAAACAACCTATCAAAACCAGACCTACACAGGAGCAGTTAAACTGGTTCTACGAACTCTTCCTCAGTTTGGGAGAAAGCCTGGGGCTGCAGCAGGTGCCAGTGTTTCACCATACGCTCCTCGGCGTCTTTAACGAAGGCGGGCAGGCAAGACAAGCCCTGGGAGGTGTGATGTCGTCCATCTGCCGGGGAGTTACGATGAGTGGGAACAAAGTGAACTTGGGAGGATGAGACAGCTTAGAAAATAGCAAGGGAGGATTTTTGATGAAGATGTCGGGGGGCGGGGGGGGTTGCAGACAAAGACAGGAGTATCGAGGGCCTCCCAAATAGAAGACTGGTATTGTGCTGAATCTTTTCAGCTGGCTCTTTCCTCCATGACTCGGTCACTCCCACCAAAGGATAGGGTGTGTGACACACTACATAGAGGGGATTGGTCAGTTTGGGTGGCCACCCCCCTTAGCCAGGCCCCACTGAATGTAGAGAAACAAAAGACTTGGCAAAAGGCACAGGTAAAGGGTGCCTTTCCTCTTTCTAGGAAGTAGGTCTAAGAGCCAGCGAGACCATTGCCAACAGCACGATCCCTGTGTTTGTCTCCCTCTGCCCTACATGTGGGCTTGCCGCCAAATGCATCCTGTGAGCCCTGCAGTCTGGTGTCTCCCTCGCCAAGGTACGGTCGGCTTTGCTTACGCTTTTTAAAGCAGAGCCGTAACTGTGATTGCACCATTGTGTGGTCATGTGTGTTTGGGGAAGCAGTGAAGAGAGTTCTGATTTGCAAACTTCAAGCCATTGCTGCCCCTTCTTAAGTAACCCCCCCTAAGCCAATTTCTATATGCCGGCTAAGTGCTTGTCTTTTTTTTTTAAATCATTTTATTGGGGCTCAGACAACTCTTATCACAATCCATCCATCCATCCATTGTGTCAAGCGCATTTGTACATTTGTTGTCTTCATCATTCTGAAAACATTTGCTTTCTACTTGAGGCCCTGGTATCAGCTCCTCATTTTCCCCTCCCTCCCTGGCCCTCTCCCTGATGAACCCTTGATAATTTGTAAATTATTATTATTTTGTCATATCCTACACTGTCCGATGTCTCCCATCACCCACTTTTCTGTTGTCCATCCCTTAGAGAGAAGGTTATATGTAGATCCTTATAATCAGTTCCCCCTTTCTACCCCACCTTCGCTCCACCCTCCCGGTATTGCTACTTTCACCACTGGTCCTGAGGGGTTCATCTGTCCTGTGTTTCCAGTTCCTATCTGTACCAGTATATATTCTCTGGTCTAGCCAGTGTTGTAAGGTAGAATTGGGATCATGATAGTGGGGGGAGGAAGCATTTAAATACTAGAGGAAAGTTGTGTGTTTCATCATTGCTACACTGCACCCTGACTGGCTCCTTTCCTCCCCTCTACCATAAGGGGATGTCCAGTGGCCCACAAATGGGCTTTGGGTCACCAATCTGCACTCCCCTTCATTCACAATGATATGATTTTTGTTCCTTGTTGCCTGATACCTGCTCCCTTCAACAACTCGTGATCACAGCGGCTGGTGTGCTTATTCCATGTGGGCTTTGTTGCTTCTGAGCTAGATGGCCACTTGTTTACCTTTAAACCTTTAAGACCCCAGATGCTATATCTTTTGATAGCTGGCCACCATCAGCTTTCTCCACCACATTTGCCTATGCACCCATTTGTCTTCGACAATTGTATCAGGAAGGTGAGCACACAATGATATGGTCTTTTGTTATTTGATGCCTGATACTTGATCCCGTCAACACCTTATGGTCAACAGACTGGTGTGCTTCTTCCATGTGGGCTTTGTTGCCTCTGAGCTTTTGATAGCTGGGCACCATCAGCTTTCTTCGCATTTGCCCATGCACCCATCTGCCTGTCTTTTGGGCTGGTCAGAGTTGTCAGAGAGGAAAATTCCAAAGATAAACAAAAGTGATGACATGAGAAGAAAGCATTCCTGGGATTGGCTCCTTCTTCATGTGCCTGATCGGTTGATCCTAGCAGCTTGATCAAATCCTGAGCTATGGCTGCCAGCCTCATGACACAACCTAAGTGGCTAAGAAAGAACCAGTGACTGCTTTGACGAAGCGTAAGGCCTTTGGAACTTGGTGCAGGTGTGGGTTTTGGTAGAAATATTATCTTGTGCTCACTTGAAATCTTTTCTAGAATCTAGGTTGCCCAACAGGAGTGGGCTAAGAGGACAGAGTCCTGGTCGATAAATTCTAGAGGGTAATGACGTTTTTGAACATGGGTCATAAAGAAAGGGTGTCTTACTCATTTTTCTTGAAGAAACAGCCCAACAACCTTTCCTAAGCACTTCCTGCGGTGTAAAAGGGAACTAAGTAGGCTGAAACCTGGCCTCACGGTTATATATTTTCTCAGAGCGGGTGAACTCCATGAACAACTTCCCTATTCTTTTCTCTCTACCTGTCCTGCTCCTGCCCTCTTGTTCAGACGTGACCTGGGAAAATCAAGAGATGAAATTCTTTACGAACTGTTTTTGAGCTACCTTGGGGAGAAGTTATAAGACGGAGAAGTGAGGTCAATCACAGAATTCCATAAATTTCCATAGTTCCACAAATTTATTTAGCTTTCCTTATTCTTTTTGTTTTTGACTTGTAGCTTCACTCTATTATGGTCACATTAGATCCAGCATCATTCTTCAAAGAGATGGAAAATCTAAGCACCAATTCGTGTGGAAAGCAAGCAAGCCTGGTTAAAAAAAAAAAAAAAAAACACCAGATAGCAAGCCTATCACTTTTCTTGTCTTTAAAAAAAATCATTTTATTGGGGGCTCATATCAATTGTATCAAGCACATTTGTATCAATCATCATTTTCAAAACATTTTATTTCTACTTGAGCCCTTGGTATGGGCTCCTCTTTTTTCCCTCCCTTCCCCACTCTCCCACTCTCGTGGCCCCTTGATAAATGATACATGATGATTATTATGTTCATACCTTATACTATCTGTAGTCTCCCTTCACCCATGTTTTTGCTGTTTGTCTCTCTCAGGGGGTGGAGGTGTTATATGTTGATCATTGTGATTGGTTCTCCCTTTCCCTTCTCCCCCTACGTTCCTCCTACCCTCAAAGTATCACTACTCTCATTGTTGTTCCTGAGGGGTTTAGCTCTCCTGCATTCTGCATGTCGAGAGAGAGCTCTTATCTGTAAGCATGTGCACATGCTCTGGTCCAGCCAGATGTGTAAGGTAAAACTGGGGTCATGATGGTGAAGGGGCATTAAAGAACTAGACAAATGTGTGTCTTGTTCGTGTTAAACTGCACCCTGACTGGCTCATCCCTTCCCTGTGAGCCCTCTGTGAGGGGATGCCCAATTGTCTACAGATGGGCTTTGGGTCTCCCTTCTGACCACCCTCTTTCGCATTGATATGACTGTTTGTTTTGGATCTTCTGATGCCTGATACCTGATCCTGTCGACACCGTGTGATCACACCGGCTGGTGTGCTTCTTCCATGGGGGCTTGGTTGTTTAAACTAGATGGCAACTTATTTAACTTCAAGCCTTTAAGACCCCAGACACAATATCTTCGAATAGCTGGGCGCTGTCAGCTTTCTTCATCACACTAGCTTATGAACCCATTTTGTCTTCAGCGATCGTGTTAGGAAGGTGAGCATCATGGCGTGCCAGGTTATTAGAACAATGTGTTCTTGTGTTGAGGGAGTACTTGAGTAGAGGTCAAATGTCTGTCTGCTAACTTGACACTTAACCTATAAATATATGTACATAGAACTATACCCCTATCATTATCTATTAATAAATTTACATACGTACATACCTATGTTTCTACCTCTATAAATGCCCTTTGCCTCCTAGTTCTTTCCTCTATTTCCTTTTACTTTCCTCCTGTCCACCATCATGTTTGACCTTCATTCTGCTCTCTGTACTTCCTCTCGGCTACACTGCACTTGGTCAAACCCCCACCAGGCTTTCTACACCCTCCTCACCATCAATTGTAGATCTCTTATTGTTCCCTTGTCCTTGGATTTGTTGGCTGCCCTCTGGCTTACCCCACCTTCCCCTTTCCCCTGCCCCCTGGAACCATTGGTCCTGTTGTTTGCTCCTCAGTATTATTTATACTGCCTGTCTTATATATAGAGATATGAAAAAAGGAGCAGAAGTGGGGAAAAGGGATTGTCTATAAATAGTTCCAGGTCTGTCTGCTGACCCTTGTGTGTGTTTTCCGGTAGAGGCTGAGGAGGTGCCAAGACCTGCCCTCTGAATCTGAAGTCTATTTTCAGGATTCCTCAGGGACTTCATTGTTTTGCTCCCCTTGCTGCTCTGTTGCATTCCCGTCCTGTTTCGCTCAGTGTGTGTATGGGGTGTGTGTGTGTGGGGGGTGTCAGACCCGGCACAGTTCCTGCACTGTATCTCCAGTGCTGTCCCCAGCAGCACTGTGGGTCAATGAGGGGGTGTCGTGTCTCACGTCGGCCCTGCGATCCTCTCTGTGCCTTGGCTGCTCCTGGCAGGAGTGTCATCCTCAGGGCTCGTGGGCCAGCATGCAGTTCTATCCCCCTCTCTCCCTCCCTCTTTTTGTTGCTCCCATGTGGTCAGGGCAGACCCACCCCTCTCCTGGGCTTTATCTTCAATGCTGTCCACTGCAGTGCAATCTTCTGGGGAATGGGTCGTGGCAGCTGGGATTGGGGCCTGCCCGCAGACCTCTTTGTTAGTTCACTGCTTCGTGCCAGGATGTTGCCCTCAAGACTTGGCACCCCAGGTTGAAGTCTGGCCCCCCTCTCTCTTTCCTGTGGAGACGTAAACAATACCCTCTTAATATTCCAGCCTAACAGCAGGGGCACCAGGTGGGTGATTCTACCTGGACGCCATCGTGGGGCCTCCTCCTGGACTATCACTTTTCAATCTCCAAACTTACCACACAGCCATGGTGATCAAATACCCAGTGCTACAAGAGTGAGAAACCAGAGGGAAATCCATCCACCTACAGCCAGCTGACCCTTGGCAAAGGGCTGAACCACATGAAATGGCCAAGAAATTAGCAAGTGGTGCTGGCAAAATGGATATCCATTTGCAGTGCAATGAAATAGCACCCATATTTCACACCATACACACAAACCAACTCAAGATAGACCAAAGACCTAATGTAAAATCTAGAAGCAAAAAGACCATCAATGAAAAAACAGGGACAAATTTAGGGACCCTAATCATGGCACAGCTACACTATCAAACATAATGAAAACCACACAGATAGAGGATTAAGACCTCATAAAATTGGGCACTTATGTGCATCAAAAGAGATTTTACTAAAAAAAGGCACAAAGAGAACCCACAGATGAAGGGAAAAATTTGGGCAATGACAGATCAGATGGACTAATCACAAAAATTTATAGAAAACTTCCAGACTAAAACTAAAAGTAGAACTGCCCCTGTGGGTTTCTGAGATAGTCTTTATAGGTGTAGAATGCCTCATTTTCCACCCTCAGAGCTTCTGGCAGCTTTGAACTGCTGAAAGTTAGTGATCCAAAGTGTAATGCCACCAGAGCTCCTATAGAAAACTTTAAATTCCGCATATTAACAGTACCTTAAATTTGATGGCATTAGATAACTTATTGATGCTACCAGTGCAATTGTTTTATAGCTTAAGGAGATGATCGAAAATGTTTTTTTTTGTTTAATTTGGGGGGGTGGGGTGGAGGGAGCAGGCATGCTTTTATATTTTGTTTGTTTGTTTTTGCTCTTTTGTTGTTGTTATTGTTATTATTCTTGTTGGTTTTGATTTTTGTTTTTGTCATAATATGATTGTCAGATTAAACCAGAGTTGTTCATAACTTGTGGACAAGCAGATGGATTCTGGCTGCCATATAATTCTAGCCTCAATCTCAGAAAGATTTGTTCTTGTCACATGACCCTGCTCAATACTCACCTTTATGAAGAGATCACCAAAGACAAGAGAGCTACAGCAAAGTGTGATGAAGAAAGCAGATGGTACCCAGCTATCAATTGGAATAGGAGCTGGGATCTTAAAGGTGTGTATTCAAACAAACAGCTACTTAGTCCACAAGAAAGAAGCACACCAGTCCATGTGATCCCAAGATGGCAACAGCAGAATCCAAATATGATGCATCAGAGCTTCAACTGGGAGCACCCAGTTTGTAGAAGGCTTTGGAGGATGGTGGGAACCCAAAGTCCATCTGCAGACTGTCTGGTCCGATGGGCCACAGGCGAGGGACTCAAATGGTTTTACTATCACACAGAGATGATTGGTTGTGAACTTGATTGTGGTGGATAGAACCATGGTATAATATGATACTTGGTCAGTTGACTTCTTTCTTGACCCAACCTGAGTTTGCTCTATGTGCAAATATTTTTCGATTGATCCAAGACAGAAATTTCTTCTGTGGCTTTTAAAATATTTTTTGTGGTATTTTCTTTCTTCTTCTTTTTTTATTTTTTTTATCTTTCTTCTTCTTTATATTATTATTATTATTAATTACTCTTTCTGTTTCATTTTGGTTTTGCTTTTTATTGTTTCTGTTCGGTCTCCCAGTTTGGGAAGCACAGAAAGGGTGGGTGCAGCAAATGCCTTGAGAATGATTGGGGCAGGGAATGTATGGATGTGCTTTATACAGTTGATGTATGTATATGTATGGATTGTGGTAAGAGTTGTTTGAGTCCCTAATAAAATGTAAAAGAAGGAAAGAGAAAAAAATGATTAGGGCAAAGACTGTACAGATGTGCTTTATACAATTGATGTATGTATATGTATGAACTGTGAAAAGAATTGTATCAGCCCCAATAAATTGTTAAAATAAAAAAAAATTAAATAAAAAAAAAAAAAGAAAGGGTGGGTGCATGAGACAATAAGTGGATGTAATGGTTTAGCAGGAACAGTGGGTTAAAGGGGAGAGGATAATTGGGGAGCAATCAGTGGATGCAGGAGGAGAGAGAGAGCATTAGAACTGATTGTGATGATGTTTAGAACTCTTGTTAGAAACAGTTTAACTATGAAAATGTATGATCTGTGAATATTATATCAAGAAAACTACTGAAAAAGAGAGAAAGAAAGAAAAAAAGAAAGAAAGAAAGAAAACCAAACTGGACCAATGGTTACCATGCACGAGGGAGGAAGAGGCTTTGATTAGGGAACCATTTGGAGAGGGCTATCAATAGTGGCTGTACTACACACAGAGTATAATCAATGCCACTGAATTTTACATGTAGAAGCTAGTGAATTGTAGAATGTTTTGATGAGTATATTTTTGCCAAAATTAAAAAATACACGAATAGCAATGAGTACAGGATAAAAGAAAATGTTCTAAAATTGATTGTGGTAATGATTGTACCACTCTTCTTGATATGGTTCAATTGTTGAATTGTATTATATGTGGATTAAGTGCCAATAAAACTGTTTAAAAAAAAGGAAACTTCAGCAACTCAAAAAGGAAAAAGACAAATAATCCAATCTAAACATGGGTAGAGGACATAAACATTTCACCAAAAAAGAAGTTCAGGTATCCAACAAACCTGTGAAGAATACTTGTGATACTTAACCAAATCAAACGAGTCATCACCTCTGTGTTAGTCTGGGTAGACTAGAGAAACAAATTCATAGACACTCATATGTGTATAAGAGAGAGTTTTATATAAAGGGTAATTGTACATTAAGAAAGCATCCCAACCCAGTCCAGTCCAAGCCCATAAGTCCGATATTAGCCCATGTGTCCAATACCAATCTATAAAGTCCTCAGACTCACAAAACACAGTGATGCAAAATGCAGGATGATCTCAGGCCAGTGGGTACAAAGTCTTTAGATCCTGTGGTGTTGTGAGCATCTTAACACTGGCAGAGGTCTTTACATGGCTTATCAAGTTCTCAGAGGTCTGGTTGCATCAGGGTAGGTCCATGTGGCTTCTCCTCAGAGATGTATCATAGGGAGTTAGCCTTGTCAGTAAAGAGTCTCCAAGGGAGTGAGCAGAGAGAGAGAAATCTTCCGCCTCCAAGGAGATTTCCCAGCATTCTCAGGGGAAGGCCATGCCTACACAGAGGCCTCATTGGCTATGGCCCGCTTGACAAACTAGACTCCACCCCTCCACTCTTAATCCTCTCAAGTCTCAAATTGACACCAGATTATGTAGCCACCACAAACTCATCCCAGAATTAATAGCAAAGTTCAAAACAACAGGGGTGCCGAGAGCCTGGATCCCCTGATACACTGCCAGTAAGACTGTAAATGATCCAATCACTAGGCAAAGCAGTACAGCACTTCCTCAAAAGAGGGAATTAAAAAAATAATAATACATTTTAAAAATTAAGTTGGAAATAGAAATACCACATGACCAAACAATTCCTCTACTTGATATATATCCCCCCCAAAAATGAAAGCCACAACATGAATGGATCTATGATGGAATACCCCAAGTAAACTGAATTGCACTGGGTAGAGTGGAGCTACCTTAGTATGCATTTTCCCCTGATAGGTGAGCACAGAGCAACTCTCTGAGTTAGTGCACCCAGTGGCATTACCTGGGAAGTTTCTCTCTAGTCACAGTGAATGTTTTTGTAAAAGCAGTTTCTCTTGAACCTTGTTCTTAGGATGGCTGATTTAATAGAACAGCATGTGGCTGTGAAATTTGTTTCCTGCTTGGAGAAAATGCTGCAGAAACTCTTGTTATTTTGAAAGCAGTTGACAAGGACAGCACTATAGGAAAAACTCAAGTGTGAAAAGTTCTCTCATTTAGAAAAAGGTGAAATGTCGATTGATGACAAACCTCGTTCTGGACATCCATCAACTTCCCAAATGGATGAAAATGAGGACTCATAATGCATTTGGAGTTGGTCCTTCCAGGTCAGACTGTTCATAAAGCTATTTAGAGGTTCTGAAAAGAATGCCTAACAGTGTGAGGAAAAAAAGGCCTAATTTGTGGCAGACAAGGGACGGGTTTTGCCACCATGACAATGTACCTGCTCGCACAGCCATCTCAGTGCACCAATAAATAATATTTATTTATATTAATAATTTTATTGACGGCTCTTATGAAAATCCATCATTCAATTGTATTAAGCACACGTGTACATATATTGCCATCAACATTTCCAAAACATTTTCTTTCTTCTTGAGAGTGTGCCAGTTTTTGGCAAAAGTCAGCATGCCTCTCTTGCCCCATGCACCTTACTCCCCTGACCTTGCTCCATGCGACTTCTTTTTGTTTCTACAAATGAAGAGGGACATGAAAGGACAGTGATTTGACAACATAGAAGAGATGAAGAAAAAAATGAAGGAGGTACTGCCAGCCATCCAAACAGATGAGTTTGAAAAATGTTTCCAAGAATGGAATCAAAGATTTGACAAATGTATTAATGTAATGGAGAGTACTTTAAGGTAATAAGGTGGTTTTAAAAAAATTAAATACATAGCTTTGAAAAAAATCACAGTTTTGTGGGGTACCCCCTCATATGCACATTTATGTTCATGACAGGACTATTCACAATAGCAAAATATGGAAACAAACCAACTGCTCAGAAGTGGAAGGATGGACTAACGTTGGTGCATACACACGATGGCAGAGTGCCCAGCACTGAAAGATAATAATGAAACCTCATCATAACGTGGATGAAGCTGGAGGAGGACATTATGCTGAGTGAAATTAGTCACTATAGGACAAATACTGTGCACTATCATAAAAAGTTGGGAATAGGGTTTCATGCGGAAGAAACATTCTTTTGATGGTTTCCAGTGGACATGGACTAGAAGGTGGTATGGACTAGAAGGTAGGTGGGTGTTAACTTGGGTCACAATATGTAAATAGAGGGAGGCGGACAAAAATGATGAGGGCAAGGGAAGGCATTTAGTTCACCAGAGTTAAAGGCAACAGTGGGGTTCCACAAGTAGGTGCTTGGACTGACACCCAGGCTGAGTAAGGGGAAGAGAGAGCTTGGGAACATACCCATGAATATATATAGGTTTCACAGGCATTATTTGTATAAGTGTATTTACTTTTTCAGCAAATATGTCCATGAATGTGGTGGAGCATACAGCGGGCAAAGTTAAGAAAACTTCTTAGACATAATCAAATAACCTGAGGGAACAAGTTACTGGGTTTGGGGGATAAGAACCATAGTCTCAGGGGACACCAATGTCAATTGGCATAGCATAGCTCACAAAATAGAGCATTCTATATCCTAATTTGGTAAGTAGTGACTGGGGTCTTAAAAGCTGTTAACAGCTATCTAAGTGCAACTGTTGGTCTCTCTTCATCCAGAAGAAAAAACAATCAAAAAAAGTAATGGCAATTGAAAGACATTTGGAAACAATTGGTGCACAGGATTAATAGAACATGCAATCATCAGCCTCCACAACCCTGAGAACAGAAAAATTAGATGGTGCCCAACTACCACTACAAATGGCTCTGAATAATCACATTAGAAGGATAGAGTAGTGAGGGTAGGAGGGTGAAGGAGCTGATACCAAGGGCTCAAGTAAAAAGAAATTGTTTTGGAAATGTTGATGGTAACATATGTACTAGTGTGCTTAATACTTTTGAATGTTGGATTCTTATAAGATTTGTAAGAGCCCCCCCCCCCAATAAAATGATTAATTAAAAAAGAAAAAGAAGGATAGAGTAGAGAAAAATGTGGGACAGAACTCAAAATCTCACAGGATTCCCAACTTACTGGTCAGATAGTAAGTAGGGAGAACCCCTTGCCCTTCCGGTTTGGAACTGAATTCGCCCCCATGTTAGAAAAATCAACCATTTAAGGACAAAGGGGTAGCATTCACCCAAGGACAAAGTTTGGAGGGTTGGGAAAGAAGGACTAGAAAGAGGAAACACAGGGAGAAAGTGGGAGAAGTACGGTCCATTGAAGGGAGTGCAAAGGATGAGTTGAATCAGAATGTGCATGAATTATTGAATGCAAAACTATGCTCTGCTCTGTAAATCTTCACCTAATTCACAATAAAAAACATCTTTTAAGAAAATGCCTGATACCAAGGGCTCAAGTCGAAAGAAAATGTTTTGAGAATGATGATGTAACAAACGTACAAACATGCTTGACACAATGGATGGATGGATGGATGGATTGTGATAAGAGTTGTACGAGCCCCCAATACAATGATTAAAAAAAAAAAAGAAAAAGAAAATGCCATAAAGGTACGGAGATAAGGGTCACAAGACCATAATTGGTAATTGCCCTAGGTTAAACAGCTAAATTACCATTATGTTTTCTCTGAGAAGGGATTTAGGGATTGGGGAATGGTTAAGTAGAAAATGGGAGAAGTCTCTGATTTCAAGCTAAATTTTCAAAATTTCAGAATCATCATTGCCGATTCCTTTCTGAAATTCTGGTTGTCATGGAGTGAGTCATTTATACAGCTCTCCAAGGACTTGTCCTTAAGTGGGAAGGATATGGCCTTTATCAAGTGTGCCTCCTGCGGGCTGGTAACTTTACATGTGAGAAAGAGAAGGAAGAAATATAAGATGTTGCATTGATTTGTTCTTTTATGGATTTTTAAATTTTTATTTTGAAAATACTTAAGATTTTACAGAGAAATTGCAAAGATAGTACAATCACCATATACCCTTTACCCCGACATCTTATATAAATAACCAGGACACTTAATCAAAAGTAAAAGATCAATAATATTAGCCCAATATTATTACACAATCTGTAGTCTTTATTTGGATTTCACAAGGTTTTTTTTCTCACTAATGCCCCTTTTCTTATCCAAGATCCAGTTCAGGATAGCATTCTTCCTTCATTAAATTTCTCTTATAACAGAATGATAAACTTCAAAAGAATAGGCATACCCTACCCTCACAGCCAGTGCATTCCTTGAGGGTCAAGGAAGGTAATATACAGGAGAGTGTCTTTGCTGATTAGGGGGTACAGATAAGAGAGGAGACATGCCATACTTCTTTAGTAGCTCCACAAAGAAGAGAGGAGGAATTTTAAATAACTATCATAAATAATTTTCTTAAAGTCTAATGTCAGAAAAATACTTCTGACCACAAAGTTAGGTTAAAAAATAAATAAAGAAAGAAAGAAAGAGAGAGAGAGAGAGACAAAGAAAGAAAAGAAAAGACATGGTTTCAGGATGTAAAACTATCCAGGTACAGGGAAAAAAACTAATGTATACAAACATTCCTGGGGTGAGGACCAGGTAGTATGGCAGAGGCCAGACCAAATCTGGGGATACATATAGTAGTCAACTAAAAAGGAGTGGGGGAAAGGGAAAAAAATTAAAAAGAAATGGGTAGCGGGAGCACAGGGCACTATCCCACCCAAGGGGAGGACATTGTTTCTATCTCCACACCTAAAGAGGGACCAGACTTCAACCCGGTGCTCCAAGATGTGAATGCAACATGCTGGCATGGAGTAGGAAACCAGTGGAGAGGTCTGAGGGGCCAGCCCCAATCCCAACTACTAAGTGGACACCTGTCCCTCCCCCCAGAAGAATTTATTTCAAAGGACAGCATTGAATCTGCAGCCCCGGGAGAGGGACTTATCTGATCAGCACACATGGGAGCAAATGAAGTGGGGAGGAAAAGAGAGTGGAGCACATCCTGGCCCAGCAACCCTTGAGGATGATATTCCCGCTCAGAGGAGCCACCCACAGAGAAGACCACATGGCCAGTCCCACTATGAGACACGACATCCCTCACTGACCCATATCCCTACAGGGGACAACCCTGGGGACAGTATAAGAGTTGCGCCTGATCTGATCCCACCTCACTGAGGCAAAACACTAAGGGCGTGCAACAGAGCAGCAAGGGAACAGAACAATGAAGTCCCCAGGAAATACCAAAAATAGACTTTGGGGTCAGGACTTGCCGTCCCAACAGACTCAACTGGAAAATAGGCTAACAAACAGTCCTTGAACTAACTACAAACTTTTCTTTCTTGTTGTTGTATTTTGTTTTGTTGTCATTGGCTTGTTGGTTTTTTGTTTTGTTTTATTTTGTTGCTTGGTCTTGCTCTGTCTTATTTTTGTGCATGTTATTATCTCCGCAGGTGTGTCTAAATAAGATCGGCTGGATGAACAATCTGGAGGAGAAACAATGCGACCAACAGTTCCAGGGGGACATGGGAAAGGAGTGGGTGGGGGGAAAGGTAGTGGTGTTAACAAACCCAGGGACAAGGGAACAACAAGTGATCCAAATCGGTGGTGAGGAGGGTGTGAGAGGCCTGGTAGGGCATGATCAAGGGTAATGTAACCAAGAGGAATTACTGAAACCCAAATGAAGACTGAGCATGATAGTGGGACAGAAGGAAGTCAAAGAAAATAGAGGAAAGAACTAAGAGGCAAAGAGCATTTATAAAAGTCTAAATACAGGCACGTACATATGTAAATATATTTATATATGAAGATGGGGAAATAGATCTATGTGCATATATTTATACGTTTAGTATTAAGGTAGCAGAAGGACATAGGGCCTCCACTCAAGTACTCCCTCAATGCAAGAATAATTTCTTCTATTAAATTGGCATTCTATGATGCTCACCTTCCTGACAATCACTGAAGACAAAGCAGGTGAATAAGCAAATGTGCTGAAGAAAGTTGATGGTGCCCAGCTATCAAAAAATATAGCATCTGGTGTCTTAAAGACTTGAAGGTAAATAAGCAGTCATGTAGATGAGAAGCAACAAAACCCACATGGAAGAAGCACAACATCCTGTGTGATCACGAGGTGCTGAAGGGATCAGTTATCAGGCATCAAAGAACAAAAAATCCTATCATTGTGTGCTTACCTCCATGATATGATCGCTGAAGACAAATGGGTGCATAAGCAAATGTGGTGAAGCAAGCTTATGGTGCCCGGCTATCAAAAGATATACCACCTGAGGTCTTAAATGCTTGAAGGTAAACAAGCGGCCATCTAGCTCAGAAGCAACAAAGTCCACATGGAAGAAGTGCACCAGAATGTGCGATCACGGGGTGTTGAAGGGATGAGGTATCAGGCATCAGAACAAAAATTCTTACCATAGTTAATGAGGGGGGGAGTGCGGAGTGGAGACCCAAAGCCCATTTGTAGGCCACTGGCGATCCCCTTGCAGAGGGGTCTCAGGGAGGAGAAGAGCCAGTCAGGGTGCGATGTAGCAACAATGAAAAATAAAACTTTCCTCTAGTTCCTAAATGCTCCCTCCCCCACTATCATAATCCGAATCCTACCTTGCAACTCTGGCTAGACTAGAGGATGTACACTGGCACAAATAGGAATTGGAAACACAGGGAATTCAGGGCGAATGATCCCTTCAGGACCAGTGGTGTGAGCGGAGATCCTGGGAGCGTAGAGGGAGAGTGGGTTGGAAAGGGGGAACCGATTACAAGGATCTACATGTGACCTCTGCCCTGAGGGATGGACAATAAAAAAGTGGGTGAAGGGAGACGTTGGACAGGGCAAGATATGACAAAATAATAATTTATAAATTATCAAGGGTTCATGAGGGAGGGGAAAAAATGAGGATCTGATGCCAGGGGCTTAGGTGGAGAACAAATGTTTTGAGAATGTTGAGGGCAATGAATATACAAATGTATTTTACAAAATTGATGTATGTATGGATTGTGATAAGAGTTGTATGAGCCCTTAATAAAATTATTTTTAAAATGATCAAGTCAAAATGATTTACCAACTACAAAAATGCAAAACATATTTATTTTTATTACATTTATTCATAAATGCTTCAATTCTTCATATGTACAATGTATGTTTATGTATCTTGCATAACTAAATGAGTCCATATTGCAGAACACAACATAATTAACTATATACATTTTTTGTCATGATCTGAGTTTGCTCTGATGACTTGCACTGAATGGAATGAACCAAGGATGCATAGTTCAGATAGTAACTGCTGACAGCCAGCCTCAAGCACACTTCCAAATGATCATCAGTCATGGTGGAGCGGCACTAGGACTTAATGATCTTTATGTTGGAAAAGGCTGACTCACATGAATAAGTAGAGCCGAATAATGCAGTCAAGGAGGTAGCACATTTTCTTATGTTTGGGCGCTTTCCCTCTGTGAGTAAGTTCCAGAACTGTTCATTGTGCTCTGGACTTCAGCTGAATGTCGGCTTGTAGTGTCAAAATCTCCCATTCTGTATGAAAGTGATACGTTTTTATCTTCTTCTTACTTGGTCCAGCTCCCCCACTCATTTTAATACCCTTTCTTACGTTTAAGAGGGCAAAAAACAAGGTCTAAAAATTGGGAAAGCCAAGCTTGTCAGTTTTGCTGCACTTAGTGCAGTTATTTGAGCATACATTTGACACCTAAGATTGCATCTGATTTGACCGTGCTATAAATCAATTATGTGGCGGGATTGATTAGAGTTCTCAATTGACATATTGAGCACCCATACTTTAGCTTTTTGGTGCTTCCTTTACCCCTATCATGACCTCAATGCTACCCTACAAAACGGCTTAGACTAGAGCATGCACACTGCTACAGATAAGAGCCGGAAACAGGGAATCTGGGAGATAAATCCTTCAGGGTCAACAAGGGGAGTAGAGATACCAGGAGGGTTAGGGGAGGGTGGTGGGAGAAAGGGGGAATGGATCACCAAGATCAATTTAGAACTCCCTCCCAGGGGGATGTGCGGGAAACAGGATTTCTCTCAAGTTGTTTCCCCCAAATATATGCCAAACTTAGCTGCTTGCGAATGACTATACACTTGGAGGTCATCAGAAGTAGATTAGGGGTTATTCTCCCTAAGAGCTATCAGCCATCTAGAGCAAGCAGTCACCACTGTTTATCCCACAAGTAGGGGCCACTCCCTTCTGATAAGGATAGTCCTTGTCTGTTTCCTTTAGATCAAGCCCACCCAAGGATGACCAAGGTTAGGCTGCCATCATGAATCTAGGGTCCACCCTTCTTATCACATGTATGTCTAGTTCCACCCCTTCCTATCATGTGTATACCCATAGCTCATCCTCTTCCTATGATGTGTATGCCCATTGCACTACCTCTTCCTGTGACGTGTGGTGGTTACCTGCAATCAGGCCCCCCCCCCCCGAAGGAGAGATAACCCTGGGTTAGCAATAAAGGGGTCCTTGAGCCTTCTGCCGGGTCTATGCCTCACCTCACCTCGGCCCACAGTGTGTGTGACCTGGTCAGTAAGATCATGGCCATCCAGGTGAGCATTACTACCACGAAATGTGTCTGACTCCATTATTTCAATCTCTCATGCTATGACTTTAATATTTACATATCTCAACCGTACAATTGTGCCTGTTGAACCCGTGATTAGTGGTGGGGGCTGGCACCCCTTCTGACCACAGGGATGACTAATGGAAAAGTGGGTGAAGGACAACGGAGGACAACATAAGATATGGAAAAATTAATCTATAACTTATCAAGGGCTCATGAGGGAGGGCAGGCAGGGGAGGGAGGGGAAAGAAAATGGGGAGCTGATATCAGGGGCTCAAGTAGGAAGAGAATGCTTTGAAAATGATGATGGCGGCATATGTGTAAATGTGCTTGACACACTGGAGGAATGTATGGATTGTGATAAGAACCCCAAATAAAAGTATTTAAAAACAAACAAATGAGGAATTTAAAAAAATATCAGTACTTGGGTCAGTTGACCTCGCTCTTGACCCAACCTGAAATTTGTTCTAGGTACAAGTATTTCTTGCTTGCTCCATGACGAAAATTTCCTCCCTGACCTTTTAAATATCCATGGTGGTCTTTTGTTTCTTACCTATTATTTGTATTTTTATCTCTGCATTCTTATTTTAGCCTTACCACTTTCTTTTTCTGTGGGTCTTCCAGTTTGTGAAGCCCAGGAGTGGATGCACAGAGATCAGAACCGATGCCAGCATTTACAGGGCAGGTAGGAGATAGGGATGGTAGGCGGTTGGGGAAGCAAAAAAAATGTTCATGGGAGAGGGGAGGGAGCACTAGATCTGAGGGTGATTACACAACTTACTTTAAAAGTGATTTATCCACGGTGAGGGAGAATGTTCTAAAATTGACTGTGGTAATGATTGTACAACTCTTCTTGATATGACTAAACTACTGAATTGTGTGATATGTGGATTGTGCCAATAAAACTGTTACAAAACAAACCAATCGGTCTACTTGAATAAATAGTACTCAAGCTAATGAAAAGTCAATCTACAAAGCACAGAGGCCCAAGTCCAAATTGCAGGACAATCTTCAGGTGTAACAGAATGGAAGATGTTGGGTTCAGTCTCGGTATCATCAACGTCCTCTTCATCATCTCCATTGTCATCACATTGGATTTCATCATCTCCAGGGCCATTTAATTGATTTCAGCATGCTCTAGAAGCTCACTGGAGGTCATCAGACTTCTCACTTTATCTATATTGTATTTTAAATTCTATTCGCTTCCTTACCCTGATACTCTTGCAGACCAAGATGATGTCTGAGGTATTTAGCCAAACTCTTCCCCTCAATTTTTCCCTGATGTGACAGTCTCTTTACACCATCAAAACACGACTTCTAACCACCCATTCCCCAACACTTTGGTGACCTGTGCATATTCCCACTTGTCTTCGTTAAACACCAGCTTCGTTTCACTCATTCTCACGTTTATCTCCACATCTATTTTTACCTCCTTTTACCTTTCTTAGGTGTGGTGCCGACACCCATTCAATTTGACTCCTTCTGGGGTGGCAACCCTAACAGTAGTGGGGGATTCCTCCAAGGGGAGTGACCTTGAAGCAGGCCCTGCAGGTCGAGTCTCTAGCTCTTCAGAGAACCTTTCCATGCAATCTTAATATATGAGGGACTTTCCTTTGAGAAAGCAATGCCACAGCATTTCATCATCAAAATCTATCCCAGCTATATTACAAAGAATATACGATCAAAACTGAAGACAAAGCTGTGTACTACCCAACATCTCGTCATGTTAGGACATCTCAGTTCATTGGCCTAATAATTTGTTTCCTGCTTCTATTTTACCTGCGAGTTCCTTGTGTAGTCTCAGGGTTCATAAAAGCTTGCAAGCAGCTGTCCAATGTACAATTGGTCTGTTCACTGAAGTAAGAGGAAGGAGAGTCCACAGAAGGAAGAGGGCAGAGATTATGTGGATAATTGTCTTCAGGAGTATTTGTCTGCTTTGCTGAGACAACTGAATGGTGGTCAGCTACCATTACTGAACATTTTGATCTAAGATTCTATAGAAAACTATGGATCAAAAGGGGGGAATGCAATACACAATTCCAAATTCTCATGGCCTCCACCCTTTTATGTCACTATGGAAGCTGGATGACTTCCTGAAAACGACTATCAGAGGTTGGCAAACTGCGGCTCAAAAGCCCTATGCGTCTCTTTTGGTACGTATATGTGACTGAAAGAAAATTGAAAATATTCAACAGATACTATTCAGATAATGGTGATTTGTTTGTAAAGATATTTTTATAGCTCGATTCATTTTTGAGTTTTTGTGAGGGACAGGATTGGCTCTTCTGTCTCAAAAGTAAAACGAGGTCTGCCTTGAGAATTGTGCTTTTAAGAACTACCTGTATGATGCTGAATTGACAGCAGCCACTCTTAAGAGTAGGTAGGTTGAGAATTGTGAAAGGCAACAAATGTACAAATGTGCTTTACACAATGGATGTATGTAGATAAGTTGTATGAGCCCCCAATAAAATGATTTAAGAAAAAAGTAGGTAGGAACCTTAGAGGGACAGCGAGTTTATGTTAGTGACTCAGAAAAGGTGGGTGAGATGTTAATGACTCAGAAAAGGTGGGTGAGAATGATTGCACAACTCAAAGAATATAATCATTGTCACTGAAGTGTACCTATAGAAACGGTTGCTTTTGCTGTACTGCTAGGGTTCTAGTTCATACGTCCAAGCTTATTCTAAACCCAATGTTTGTGCCATCAGGGGAAGGCTGTAGACAAGTCCATCAGTAATACACTTGTCTCTTGTTAACCAAAGACAAAATCAAACTCACTGCCATGGAGTCTGTATCAACTCATACTATCTCTGTGAGCTTCTGAGACTGTAACTCTTTAAGGAGTAGAAAGCCCCAGCTTGCTCCTGCGGAGCTGGCTGGTGGTTTCAAACTGCTGACCTTGTGGATTACAGCCCAGTGTATAACCCCTATGCACCATCCAATCAGAACAGTGGCTTCCAAAGCGATGTATTGGGGCAGTTAACTTCAAGGCAGAGATGTCAGCTCAGAAGGTTAGGGAGACCGAGTTTTGGGATTCCAAATGGGTAATCTCGATTCTCTAAAGGCACAGACAGTCACGAAGATTTACTATGATGACGTTCTAAGAAAATTGCAAACTGGATTTGAGATGCAAGGATGTCGCCTTGAGGGCTGAGGTGTGCCTGACCCAAGTCATTCAATCACGTGAAAGTTGGACGACCAATAGGGAGGAATGAAGAAAAAGGATACCTTTGAATTATGGTATTGGTGAAGAGTATTAAAAGTGGCACCATGGACTGCCAGGAGAACAAACAAATCTGTCTTGGAAGACGTACAGCCAGAATGCTCCTTAGAAGGGAAGATGGTGAGTTTGTATTTCACGTACTTTGGACATGCTAACAGGAGAGGTCAGTTCCTGGAAAAGGGTATGATGATGCACGAAGCACAAGGTCGGTGAAAACGAGGAAGACTCTCGCGGTAATGTATTGACACCACGGCTGCAACAAAGGGCTCGGATGTGACAAGCTGTTTTGACAATGGCACAACTATTGTATAGAGGGTCGCTGTGGGTCAGAACTGACTGAACAACAACATTCCCCCAATACAGAGCACGTTTGTGCTTGTACCCCTCATTCAGATTTTTTTAACGGATGGTGTTAAGAAGACAAGATACACATCAGTTTCCATTTTTATTAAAGTTGCCTTTTTCTAGGGAATATATTACACTGAAAGTTCAATAACATAAATAAAGGTTAAACTTTAAATCTGTTTTGTTTTTAAAAAATATAAACATAAAATAATTCACTCCTTCCTCCCCAAGCTGACCCAACATTAAACACAAACAAACATAAAACTTTTAGGCAAGTCCTTTCTTCAGAATGAGTAACACAGCCTTTATTTTAAGAAGGCCATTATCCCCCTGGGCTACAAAAGGACATGGCACGAGTGACTGGTGTCCACTGTGAAATGGGTCTTTGAAGTCCACCTTCTCTTGCCAGGCTGAGTCAACCACCCTCAGACACAGCTCTTCTTTGCCACTCAGTGTCCAGGACATGGCTGGCTGGTTCCAGGGCCCTGAGCACACCACCCTGTCATGAGCCCAGCGTGCAAGCTGATGCACTGCAGGAGTAGGACCCGGCAGCAGCGACCTGGCCTTCTGCATGAGGGATCTGTCCAGAGTATTAGACCTGGGGAAATTCTGAGAAATTGTTTAATCATTTCACAAATAAGGAACTTGAGTCTTTAGGGCTTAATCAGCAAAGCTTCTAATATTGCAGCTAAAAATGATATAATTTTATGGAATACTCTGATATAGTTATTCATGTATCTTCCTAAAATTAATTCAACCTCACAAATTTATATTTCAACTTCATGTATCATAAGGCCTAAGCCAACATATTAGGCTGTAAAGGAATTTTAAGCCTAATTTATAACATTTTCACTGGTCAGAACAAAAATAAGTATTCAATAGGGAAAAATGTAAGGGTTCTTTTTAAGACAGGAAAGGATGTCTTTCAGGAGAATTCTGGAGGGATCTATGCTAAGACTACCTAGCGGCTTGCCAGTTTCTTTAAAGCTGTCAGCGCAAATCTACTGACATGGCTTTTGCTTCCTTCTTGTAAATTCTGTTCTTGAAAACCTGAGACAACTTCATTCGATATTTTGATCAACTCTCATACGATCAAAACGAACCCAAGTCTGAACTGAGAACTGAGGTAGTCTTTTTTCCCCCCAAGCAGGTGACCCTCTTGGAGTCAGAAGGGGCCTCCAATCTACGATTCCTCAATCGGCACCTCTCCATGCCTCTCCCCGCTTTGCCCATGTCCCCTCGCTTCTGCCATGGCTGTAGCTCGCTCAGTCTCTGATCACAGTGAACTGGTTTTGTCTTTGCGAACATGGAGGGCACAGCCGGTCACAGGATAGCAACCATTCTGCCATTTCAAACTCTTCTGTCCCCTGCAGAATTCTAGCCTTGAAGTCTCAAGGTTTTAGTCGTTGTCTTTGCTTCGCTGTCAGATCCTAAGCGACAAAAACTTGCATCGTTAACACTTCTTACAGGTGCAGCAGCCAAGTCTTCGTGGAGTTCACAATGGGAAAGCAGTAAGAAGTGGCCTCCAGCCTTACTGCAGAGAAACACGACACCAGTGCAGTTTATGGCCCTCGGGAACTCCAGATTTCTTGATGTTCTTCATCAAGTCTCGCCTTTGTGCAGAGAAAACACTGGGTTACCAGATTCCAAGCTTAATAAATATATATATAGAAAAAATGTCATCTATAATATTTTCTCCAGAAAGTCATTAGTGCAAATATAATCATCTCAATAAAAAATAAAGCACAGAGTGTCTCTCAAGTACAAAAAGCACCATGCTCGGAAACAGCCTTCCCTAAGAGCCATTGCTGCACGGTAGCCAGAAGAAAATGCCACCTGTTACTGTGAGTCTCAAACACACGACCAACTCACAGCATTCTGAGTGGGATTCTTTACAGCACTTTGCAGGATGAATTATAGTCACGATATGCACATACGTTTCAATTAGTGTACCATTCCTGAAAAGTCTCTTTGCTGACTTTGCACAATTTAAAGCAGAAAACCGAGCACTGGTGTGCATGCCATTACTGTCAGCTTCCCTTCCACTGAAGGTGGCTTTGTTAAGGTACCAGCTTTCACAGAGACAAGTACCTCCAACGTAAAACTGCGCGGCAGTGAGCGCCTTTCCTTTAAGCTGGGGCTGCTCTCTGGCTCTCATGCCACTGGCCCATTGGATACTCTTAGGAGTGCCGCAGCTTGCTCATGTAGCACAGTTTCTTAAGGGCATGCTCAGAAACTAGATGCTGACGAGCCAACCAAAGAAAGAAAAAACAGATGGAAACTTGTGTTTGTAATGCTATGGGGTCTAATTAACACTAGACAGAAAACTTAGGCATCTCTCATCATTCGACTTTGAAATTGGTTAGGTGGAGGCGGCCATCTATGGGACCAGAGCAGAACTGCGCCTGGGGAGCAACATCTCTGAGACTCGGAGGAGTAAAGAGTACACAGGAGATTTCCCACCCTCTCTCGACTGCAAAGAGGACCCTACTGGATAGGCATGCACCAAACATGCGCTCTGCGGTGAGGAAGCAGTCCGGTCCAGCTTGTTCTGACTTATAATCCAAACCAATCTCACTGCCAGTGCCTTAAAGTCTTCCCCTTTTCCTTAAAAAAATTGTTTTCAGAGCATATTCCAAGTTTTGTTGTAACACTTAGCTGAATGGCCAATAAATATATACTTGTTTAATGCCTCTCTATATTAGAATTTCTTTTAAATCATTCTTAGTCATTCTTTGCTTTTTCTGGATGACATTTATCCTAACTACTGCCTGGGGGAAAAACATCAAAAACACAATGTTTCCTTTTGTTTACAGTGCTTTGACAGGAGAGATTCCACCCTCTCTACTTTCAAGTAACTACTGAACTAGTGGAGCATACACTTGGAAGCTGAGCCCTGAAGAGCAGCTGAGTCCAGCCCTGAAGAAGCTGGATACAGAATACCAACCATTCTGAGCCTCAGCAGTCAAACTCATAGAGCTGGCTTGGAGAGGGCAAGCATGGTTAAACCCTCACCTTTAGCAAAAACAACTGAAGAAAATTCTTTCGAATGACAACAATTTAAGTATATCGTATATGTGGTCATTAAAATGCATGACACGGATTAGAAATCCAATTCACTGATTTTTAAATCTAAGGATGACTGATACTTTCGAGATGAGGATCCCAAACTTTCTTAAGTTTCTTAACTTTCTTAATGTTGCAATCATTAGCTGCTCTTTGCATTATCAGTATGGGCGCTGGACTGTCTCATCACTTCAGGTCAATGAAAGCGCTGAGGTATGTGATCTGCCGGAAAATGCCACCCATGATCTTCTTTTGAAAGGAAAATGCCAGAGAGGTTATGCATCCTGGAAAACAGAATGGTCCGGGGACTGGGGATTTTTCCTGCTCCTCCCAGTTCTGAAGCTGTCGGGCTGTTGCGGGAGTGTGCTGGCTGCGAAGCTCAGCTCTGCGTCAGGGTCTCACCATCGGCAGCACTTCCAAACTAGTCACGAGTGCCCTGCCTGCACCCGCCTGGGCTTTGTGCTTTGTGCAGAGGAACACAACCTGCAGGGGTGCCTGCACGGCTCCCTTCTTCACTCCTAGTGCCACACGCACAGAAGGAATCCAGCCAGCAGAGGGAACAGATTGGCCAGCAGGAGCCAGAGGGTGACCACCACGTTGGAGGAACAGGAACAAAGATCTAGGGTTAAAAAAGAAGCACATTCTATAGACATTTTTGTAACAGATCCCAGCACTGAACATTACCAAATTAGTAAAGGTAACTATTAAAAGGTGAACAATGACCACCTTGGAGAATGGAATCCAGGATAGCTTCCGGGGAGATAATTATTCCAACTATACACAAAGTTTTAGAAAAAATATTCATGGATATAAAGTATTTATGGAAGAAAGAGGATCTATATCCACCATACCAAGCGTAAAACAAAGGTTGGGCGAGGGGGAGTAGGGAGACTCTTGACTATTCTAAAATGGATACAGTCTTTCCTCGTCCTTCTAGGGTGACCATGAACTTTATCCCCCTAAGCCAGGGCATTCTGAGAAGAAAAGAGTGTGCTATTGATAACAGAACAACAAACCATGGACTGTCCCAGGCAAACCAGGGCATACGGCCTCCTCCTTCTATGTACCTGTTCCTCTACCTCGCTGCCCATCTGTCATCCTGTCATGCTGCTGGCTGTGTGTTGCTCTGATGGTAGAAGCTAGCCACCGATGTTTCAAATGCCTCTGTTGCCCATGGTGGGCAGGTTTCCGCAGAGCTTCCAGACTGAGACACACTTGAAAGGAAGGCCTGGCAACCTACTTGTAAAGCTTACAAAACACTGGCCAGCTCGCTGGCTGTGGATCTGGCAGTCATTGAGCGCGATCAAGCGCTACAAGGGGCCGTCACATTTGGTAACTGGAAGGCTAAGGAGGGTCATGAAGACCCTCAGTGGGATGGGCTGGCACACAAAACACAACAATAAGCTAGAACCTGCTGGCAACTGAGAGAATGACACCAGCCTGGGCAACACTCCAGTCTTTGGTACATAAAGCCACCAGATTTGGAGTCAACTGATGGCCACTGGCAACAACCCATCTATCCATCAATCGCTCCAGACTTGAATTTGAAACAGCTCTGGGAACTAGGGCTATCTGTTTCTAAATAATACTTGCTCTCATAGCTAAGAAGACTGTTTTCTAGAGTAATTTTCATAATAGAAACATTTTCTACAGCAGTCAGGAGACCAGAGGATTTTATTTAAGGACAAGCTGTCCTTTTAAATATTTTGAATGTTACAGATGGGCCTTTAAAGAACCAACCAAGTTCCAAGTCTGCCAGGGCTGTCCTCTAGTTGCAGAAGTAGTGAAATGACAATGTCAAGATGACGGGGGGCTCTTCTCCTGAGGACTACATGGTGTACAACAAGAATTTAAAAAATTATTTCCCGGAATGTAATCCACGAAGACCTTTTATTACTCTCCAGTGGAACCAGCTGGCATTTGTTAAATCCTAGAAAATGCTTGGGTGGCCTTGATCAGTGCTTTTCAAAGTATGGTCTGTGAAAAAATGGCATCAGCATCACTTGGGAATTTGTTTAAAAGTGAAAAATTTCGTTTCTCAGACACACTAGTCATATTTCACGTGTACCGCAACGTGAATTCTTGCGTACGGGACAGTGTGGCTGACAGAACAGCTCTAGGATCTTCTAGACACATTCTGCTGGGGTTGGCACGGGACCTGGCCACTCACACAAAGGCACAGCCTTTGACCTCTTGAGTCTCAATTTGCCTCAGAGGAAGGAGGCAAGAGAACCACTGTTTTTTATTCCCACTTGATACTAAAATTTCACTATTTAAACTTTAATGCATCTCTAGAACATTTTTCATCCTTCAACAATACTAGTCTCTTCTGTGATACTATTCCTCAAAGAGAAAAAAAATTAAACATGCATATTTTGAAAAAGATTAGTCAGACCTAGGCTTGGACCTAAAATAGAATTATTTCTCAGTCATGAAGTAGTTTTGTTACTTAATCTTTCTACTCCTTAATCTTCCCACATGTAAAATGGTGATAATTTCTGTTTTACTGTAGCTCTTTACGGGAGTAGAAAGCCCCATCTTTCTCCTGCAGAATCGCTGGTGGTTTTGAACTGCTGACCTTGTGGTTAGCAGTACAACATATAATCACTATGCCACCAGGACTCCAAACAGAGCAAGTAACATGGCCTGTCAGTCTCTGACAATCTAATATAAATCTCTTAGTTAACTCTGGGACTCGGTCTGCAGATGAAAGAGACCCAATCAGAACAATCATTCATGCACCAGAAGTCCTCAAATTCAAATTGTCCTCTCACCAGTTTCACAGTAAGAACAAGTTAACTGAGCATAGTGAACACTATCCAGGCAGCCTCTGGTGGCATAGTGGTTAAACTGCTGTCAGGTCAGTAGTTCGAAACCACTAGCCACTCCATGGGAGGGAGAGAGAGAGGGTTTTCTACTCCTGAAAAGCATCTCGGAAGCCCACTGGAGCAGTTCTACCCTGTCCTTCAGTGTCTCTGTGAGTTGGCATCGCCCCGACAGCAGTGAGTTTTTCGACAGCTACTACACATTTGTTGTATGCCACATCAAAAGGAGCTTGGATTTACATGTCAATTCTACTCAAACAGCAGAAAATCCAGCTGGTTCACTGGAATGGTGTACAGAAAAGGGTTCACACAGCAGCCTGGAACTGCTTCTACCCATGGGAAGCCCTGACCGCACGGCTGGCCCTGGGCTGGGGGCTGGGAACTGGTCTCCTCTGGACTTCCCACATGGCGCTTTGCGTTTCCAGTGTAACGACTGCTCCCTGTGAGGACCATTGGATGCAGAGTCCTGGAAGCCTGCTACAGAGTTCTCAAAGGTGGGAGTGGTCTTGGGGATCCCTGACACATGTTCTGTTTTTGCTTTAGACACACACGTATTAATCTTCCTAAACTCAATCTCCAATTTAAGCCCATGTCTAGATAAAGATTCCAGGATTGGGGAAAGAGAGAAAATGAAAGCACACTCCTCCCAGTGGAGAAACACCGACTTGCAAGCTGAATATAGCCTTGTATTTTCAAGCAATTCAACAGCTAAAGGGGTTTACAATCCCATTAAAAAACAACAAACTTCCCGCTGCAAAACTAAAAAGTGGTCTGCATCTGTCAGTGCTCATATTCTAGACGCCATGTTGCCATATAGCCATGCAGGCCACTTAAAGAAAAGCCACAATTGAGAAGTTACGAATTGTGCTTCCATAATCAGGTCATCAGCCGCCTCGCGCAAACATCTTCAGGAATGAGAAACGATCTTCTCCAGTCCGTCTTCCCGTTCCCTTCCAGGTGCTGAAGGACTGAGGTGGCATCCATCGTCTCCCTCAAGCCAAGCTCACTGCTGCCAGGGGGCCAGTTCTGACGCCTCGCAACCCGAGCAGGCCAGTGGGAAACTGCCCAGGAGGGCTCCCAAGGCTGTAAATCTTCACGGGGACAGCCAGTCTCATCTTTGTGCAGCAGACTGGCTGGTGGGTTGGAACTACCAACCTTTCAGTTAGCAGCCAACACATAAGCTGCTAAGTCTACAGTGGCAAATTATTGATTTTAATCCTACTTTCTGAAGCCGAGAGAATGAGTGCCATGTCTTTCAGTGAAAAATCAACTTGTCTCTCTGCATCTTTCTATCTGATTTACAAGGGTATAATAGTTATTTAATAAGCAGAGATTTTTTTCTCTACAGTTGATTTAAAATGAATAGATGACCTTCAGTAAATTTTCTGTGCAGGTCAGGGGTTCTTCACTCAAAAAAGGTTCTGTAACTTTATTCTTAGTGAATGGAAGTATCAAATTTATCTGCCCCCGATTTCTAATTTCTAATAAAAGTGGGAATAATAATATCTCCATAAAATTACCATTAGAATAAAAACCAGGCAGCTCAACCTGCTTCCATGCTTCTTTGAGGATGAAGACGCCCTGGCAGGGCAGCGGGTGGGCTGCTACAGCAGGGTTGGTAGTTCAACCCCAGTCGCAAGAACTGTGGTGCTCTGCTTCCACCAAACGGACCGGCTCAGAAACCCCATGCAGAGCTGCTAGGGGGCAGAACTGATTCAATGGCAGTGGGATTGATTTGAGTTTGAAGAGAAGTTTCAACAACTTACAGAGACTACTTACCCAGTGGCAGGGCTCGGGTCAGGTTAGCGGCTGGAGGATCTGTTTCGGGGGGACAGAGGTCACAAAAGTCCCAACAGGAGGGGCAGAGTAGGTTGCCACCGTGAATCCAGCCATTCATCTGAATACGGACAGGAAGGACCTGCCCGGCCCGACTACACAAATATGAAGTATCCTGGACCCAGACCTTTAGACCTTGAGGAGAACAAGAAACCTTCCAAGAGAAAAGAAAACACTAAAATAAAAATCAGGTCTCAGAAACGAGATGTCACCTTCAATTGCAGGAATAGACATTAGAATTTACGAAAAACATGTCCTGAAAAACATTATTTGTGGTGAGAACATATTTTTATGTAACCTCATATAAAGAAGGTCAAGTTACTAATATTCTAAGAGAATTTTACCCTGAATTTGATAAAAGTTCTATACAGTTTTTCCTGAAAAGTATTAGAGGGCCTCAAAGAGTTCACAGAAAAAATTCATTATCTTTTGATTCCACTTTTCCAGGGGATTTTTAAGCTTCCTTGTTTGAGGCAGCACGTAGCTTTCCATATAATTTGGATTCACAAGAACTGTGAAGCCAAGTCACTAAGAATAACATTTCTGAACATTCTAGAACCTTCATATATTTTAGCTTAGATCTCTGTCACAGAACATTAATCATATAATTCTCTGCATAAATCACTACATTTGTAAAAGTCAATATGTTGTTAGTTTTTAATTATAAAAATAATTTTGTTCATTGTAAAAACCAAATAAATAAACCATATACAGCCAAGAGTGAAGGTTCTCCACTCTTCCTCCATATTGTAGATCCTTTGCTGTAACAGTTGCAGGGACTTTCACCAGACAAACAAAATAACCTAAGTCAGATGTTCACTGTTGAGAAATAAAACATATTTTCCCACACAAACCATGGCTAGTATTAAATCAGAAAAATTAACTGACAACACAAGGTACAGGGAGACCAAGTACACTCAGTCACTGCTGACGGTGATATAAATTTATAAAACTTCTGCAGGACGGGGGGGAGGATTTGATAAAGCAGTAAAACCACATGAAAAGGTCACCTTTCCATTACAATTTAACCTAATATTTTCACTTAGGTGAGTTTATGTAAAAAATATAGTTTAAAAAGCAAAATATATAAATATAAAAGCATTTCTATAGTTACAGAAATATTATTATGCAATAATAAAGTGATTTATCTAAGTATGATACATTAAAAAGATAGACTATTCTACAGTTATGGAGAATAATATATATTGTGAAGAGAACTTCATAAAAGGTGTTCTGCTCCCCATTGAAATTGTTAAATGAAAAAAAATTGAAAAATTATATGAAGTCAGCAAAATAAAGTTACATATTATGATTACAGACTAGGCCAAAACCATGTATTCAATCAATAATGCAATGCTAATGGACCTTAAAGATCAAAGAGTGCCTGCTGGATTAAAGTCATTCGATTACAGCTGGAAATGTTTACTTTTAACTATAGTTTATAAGGCTAAAACTGATGTGGATTGTATGGTACATGAACTATCAATAAAGCTGTAACAATAAAGTAACTATAGAAATAATACATAAATTCTGGGATGTGGCTTGTCAACTTGGCTAGTCCGGCTCTGTGAGTTGGCAGGTGCATTTCCATAGTGTGATCACCTCCTACTTTGTAATAGGAGGTGCGCAGCAGTTGAAAGGGGAGCTTTCGTGGGTGGCCAACCTCTATCTAGTACATAAACTGCTGTTCTGGCAAAGCTCAAACTCTCTCGACCTCGCCCTCTTCTTGCCGCCTGACCTCTGGCTACTGGCACCAAGTCAGCAGAAGTCTCCAGTCGCCCCGACCTGTAGATCTTAGTCGTCGGTCTATAAGGCCCCAAGAGCCAGATGCACAGGTTTAAGACCTGCACCATTTCCTTGACGTAAATCTCTCTAAACAATGCACACGTTTTATTGGTCTTCCTACTCTCGTGAATGCACACTAAGACAAATTTCCAGGTATTTATCTATTTATCTTTGTGGCTACAATGACACAAGGAATTCCTCCTGTTCTTCAGTTCTCAGATCCGTGAGGAAGATGTGAAACAGTCATTAAGTTGGATGCTCCAAAGGCACAGAAAGCCCGTATCTTAGTAAGTCTGCAATAGGTAATGGTGATCATTTAATTTCAAACCATATATACTAGTAAGAAAATTAACAAAGTAGTACACTTCCCATTTTGGATTTCTAATTTTCATTGGAAAAATTATTAATCAGTAGTTAATTTATTCTTATATCCCATGCTTTCTCCAGGTCCTTAAAAGTAAAACTGTATGATTATGATTTTGGGGGGCAATATAAAACTAAGGGGTCACAAGGGTGGGAGGAAAGGTAAAAAGAGAAGCCGATACCAAGGGCTCAAATAGAATGTAAATGTTTAGAAAATATTGATGGCAACATATGTACAAAAATACTTGATAAAATTGTTATAAGAGCTGTAAGAACCCACGATAAAATCTTTAAAAAAAATTACTTGCTCTAAAACAAAATTGCTTACCTACCATTATTTTCTAAGGATGTATGTCTAGAAGTAAAATTATAATGAAACTTTACAGATATATAGTATTAAAATATGCATATATTTTAAACAGAATGAGACTGGCAGATTTGCTGAAAGAAAAAAACGTTTAAAAATATACAAGTATCCAAACTAGTATTTATAAAAGTACACAAGTGTCAATAAGTAAACTAATTTAATTATATTATGCAGAAAATATTAAAGTATATAGTAGTGTCAAATAAGGTAACGTTGTCTGAAAGCATGAGCACTGATATCGTTTACCTGATAGCATCCGCTTCCCCAGTCTGGGTAACTCAGCCTTCTCGCACACTTCTCCATGACAAATGCTGATTTCTGAATCAAACAAACTGAATGAGGTCCATACTTTTCAGCACCATAGTTTTTAAAAAGGTCTGAAGAAAACCAGAAAAATCTTTATAAAAATAGACTCTTGATACTTGAAGTAGTCCATTGTCATGATTTAAAGTCACTTTAAACATCAAATATGTTTAATAAAAATTTTTTAATTAAACTCAAGAGAAACATAGGACTCCAAATTTAAGTGGGGTTCTCAGTGAAGGAACTAGTGGGAGGAAATTCTTCTATCCAGCACAAGAGACCTAAGTGAGATCAACATAAACAGAGGAGCTGGTGTTAAGGATCACTAGGTACCCAGATACTAAAGTAATAATCTTTAGGTTAGGGGTGGTCGAATAGGAATCGCCTCCCTCAAGCCCATGACAGGACGAGGTCAAATGGTCTCTAAGATGACTTTTTTTTTTGGGGGGGGGTGTTACACCCTTTTCAAAATTTTACTAGCATCTCCCACTTTCAGACTAATACAAGACTGCAGAGGCATGGGGTAGAATAAAGGAACTCTAAATCTATAATGGACAGCAGGAGGAAGTTCCTAATTCCTAGCAATCATTTGCTCTCTGAATTACTTTCATAAAAGCTAAAGTTTAACTTTTGAAAGTAGAGGATTCAATTAGTCATTAAAAAATGTTATAAAAATAAGTATTTTACATCAGTTTGGAAAATGTTAATTGCATAGCTAAGGAAGAAAATATCAAACAATAAAAGTAAAATGTTTTATTTGTTCGAAGTGAGCATATTAGGGCTCAATCTCTAATTCAGGAGGGAGCCACATGTTTCCTGCCACCAGAGCACAGCAGTGTCCAGTCACAAGTGGCCTCCGGTTGCTTTCTTGCTACAACAGCCCAGCTGAATAGCTGCTGCAGAGCCCTGTATCCGCAAAGCACGTTTACAGGAAAATGTGCCGTCCGGAGCTCCAGATAAAATGGGAGCCTCTACAGCTGACACATCTGTGTACTTCATTTGCTTTAAACACAGAACAGCTGAGTAGTTCTTACACAAGACTTCGAGATATGTATTAAATGGGTAAGTAATGAAACATAATAGCATAAATCCAATAAAATCTTCTAAGGTTTAAGAATAAAAGGCACAAACTTTATGTAAATTTAAACTTTAAATCATTTGGATCTCTAATAAAGTTTGGAATAAGACCAACAAAAAGGCTAGGTTCTCAATTTTCGCTGCCTTCACTAGCGAACTGAATGTGAGACCCTTCCTGCTCACACAGGTGTTCATAGGAGTTAGAGCTCTTAGCACTCGACACTCAACTACCATCCGGTTTATTCCACCGATGGCCCAGGAGAGGGCTTCAAAAGACTGAGGGAAACGTCTATTATCTTTCAATCCCATTTCCCCACAAACTCTTTGAAGTCCCCTTATAAAATTTTGATCTGATGATTGGAGAGTTCTTTCTGAATAGTTTAAAATGCATACTTTTCAGAAGACAAAACAGGGTATCTAAGTTTTGGGGGTTTTTTATGCCTTGAGTTGCAGGATCCTTGTTTCACACCAAATATCAGTTAGTGTCTCTTTGTTCATCAATGAAATATGAGAACTTGTCCTTTATAAGGTTTAAAACAAAAATAACAAAACAAAAGAAAGTCTTATTGGAATTAGTTTACACAGTAAACTAGGCTTCCATAAACAATTCTCACATATTTTGTTTTGTGAAAATGGTTGGAATACCTGGTGTAAGAGTACTCTCCCCACTTCCACCCGGTGTCACTGTTTCCAGTCTCCTTTCTTCACAAGGTTTTTAGAAAAATGAAAGTGTTTTCCAAGTGAAAAGCATGACCAGCCTGTAAGCTATCACTCGACACACGTGCATGGGGATATAATAACTAACCAGCTTTCCTCTGCTGGGTACAATTCTAAGCACTTACAACATTAGCTCACTATTTTTACAGCAATCTGTAAGAGTAATTATTTCCATTTTACACCTGAGGAAACTGGGGCACAGAGAAGGTAAGTAACTTTTCTCTGATGGGTACAAACTCAGTCTGGCTCCAGGCCCCGTTTAGTATAAAATAAAGGACTCACCTGGTTGATTTTCCAGTATCCTACAGTCTGAGCTACGTTGATATTCGCCACTTAGATGCCAACTGAACTCCTGACTGAAAGGGCAGTAGTCAGCGATTTCTACGGAGCCACCATAATAAGGCAGCTCTTCTGCAGGAATCCCACTGAGCTCATCGAAGTACTACCCAAAAAGGAGATTGAGAAGACAATAGAGCATGAGACATTCTGTACCGCTGTTCCAGATACTGATTTACTTGTCCTCCTATACAACACAAGGAAGTAGTAATATATTACTTAAGGGATGTTTCAAGTTTGTGATGGTTGAGGGTGAGAGAATAAAACATGTTAGGATTAAGCAGCGGTTCTCAACCTGTGGGTCGCAACCCCTTTGGGGGTCGAACGGCCCTTTTACAGGGGTCGCCCGATTCATAACAGTAGCAAAATTACAGTTATGAAGTAGCAATGAAAATAATTTGATGGTTGGGGGTTACCACAACATGATGAATTGTATGAAAGGGTGGCGACATTAGGAAAGTTGAGAACCACTGGGCTAGACGGTAAAACCAAAACTAAACTCACTGCCATCAAGTTGATGCTGACTCACAGTGACCTTACAGAACAGGGCAGAACTGCTCTTGTGAGTTTCGGAGACTGCAATTCTTTATGGGGAACAGAAAACCCCATCGTTCTCCCAGAGCAGCTGGTGGCTTTTGAACTGCCAACCTTTTAGATCACAGTCTAATGGGTAAGCACACCACCAGGCCTCCTCCAGGCTAGCGCGTAGTAGACAGATATTAACTTGGGTGACGAGGGAGATAATATTCTGCAGAGGAAGAAGAGACATCAAGAGGGTGGTGAGGGGAATTGCGTCAACAAGATAGTGGAAGCCTGATATGTAGTTTAAAGTTGTTGAGGGAGCCTTGGTGGCATCACTGGGTTGTTAACAGCAAGGTCAGAGGTTCGAAACCACTAGCAACTAAGCAGAAGCTGTATGAAGCTTTTTAGTCCATGATGATTATAGTCACAGAAACTTACAGGGGCAGTTTTACACTGCCTTATAGTCATTATGAGCCAAAATAGATGACATAACAGTGAGTTTATTTATTTTCAAGTTAAAGTTACTGAATATAAAACTGATGGTCCAAAATGCAAACTTCCACCTAATTCACAATAAGTTTTTTTTTTAAATAACATTGCTTTGGTTTTAGAAATAAGCAAGATAATCACCAATTTAACTCATGTTTTTAAAAGATAAAATAGAACTATACACCATGAAAGAATGCTTTAAGAGGTCATAAAACACAAAGTACACTGAATTATGATATTCTAAATATAAAATAGTTCAAGTGTTTTAGAAGATTTGATTTGTATGTTATTTTGACAAACTTGAAAAAAATTAAAATCTGAAAAAATAAATGAGATCATATGAATAAATATTTAAACACCAAAGGAACAAGGTACCAGATAGATTTTTAAAGATTTCACTCTTTAAACAATAAACAACTTAGCATTCTATTACTATAGTTAGAAATACAGTTGCCATCTTAATATGTCTGACACACTCATTATGACCCTAAATATATGAAGGGAGCTCAAAATTCAGCAGCTATCATTATAAATAAGAGCCTGAGATACAGTTTCTGATGAAAGTTCATACATGCATGGGTTTATTCCAAACAATCCATGTTTAACCATGTGTTTGTAATCAGTGGATGGCTACCAACAAGTTCTCTCAGTCTCATTAGGGTGACTTCAAAATAAAGGATGCTTTTTGAACCATGGGAGGAAAAACAAAAACATTTTTTGGATTAGGGCTAAAATAAAATCTTTAACAAAACTCAAGTGGACACTTTCCCAAATCACTGAAGCTTTGCAAAGTTTCCAGGGACGCTGCCCACATAAAACAAGTTTCTGCAGGAAGTAGGCATTCTGAAGAAGACCGAGAAGACTTCACAGACGAGCCAAGAAAGGAACGATAGTTGACCTTGACAAATGAAGACTCTAGCTGAAGTCTGGGAACTGGTTGAATAATCCACAGAATTACCATTGATAAAACTGCTTCTAAAGTTGGGATTGCACATGGTTTGGCATTCTAAATTTTTCTTTTTATTATTATAATTTTATTGACATAGCTTGCACAATCCAATACATCCATTCACACATAATCATGCTGTTCAATCCCATCTGGTGGAGTTATACAATCCACAATGCTATGAGCACCCATTCTCCTCTCCCCACCATTTTTAATTGTAAGTGAACATCTTGGTCTTTACAAGTTTTCTGCTTGCAAAAAAATTTCCCCCTCAATATCAGCTGGCTCAAAGTTAAATGAGTTTTCCACCAGTCTTTTAAGCCCGACTGAAGGCAATGCACCGAGGACTGAGTACTACTAGATTTCCAGTGCCATCCAAGAGAAAAGTGCAGACCCAAACTGGCTTTTGAGGAGCTCTGCTGGGTCAGTTACATTCAAGGCAGCAACGTTCGCTCACAGAGTTACATGGTGACTCCTTCCGGAACTCCAAAAGGACGATCTTGACACATGACCTCAAAGGACACAGGACAATCGCAGGGGCGTATAAGGAAGAGGTTCTAAGTAACATGAAAACTGTGTTGGCGAGGAAATGGATAGGAAAGTTGGGCTGAGAAGTTCTCCACCACACAATGCACTTGCACATTTTTAAAGAATAACAGAACTATTCTATGAGAATTTCATTGGAAACTTTTCCCATTCACCTAATAGTCCTGATATTGCCCCTTACGATTTATTTTTTGTGCCTAAAATCAGAGAACATTTCGAAGGAACATGATTTAAGTGCCCGCACGGCACTAGAATTAACTTTCTGATGTGGTGTAAATTAACGAGGTCAGAATTCCTCGGGGCAGGCTAAGAGATGAGAACACCACCATCTTGTCTTCAGGAGTGCACAGACCCAGGTGGAAAGTATGCTGAGAAGCTGTAACTTCACATTTTGATATTTGTTTGAAATTATTTTAAAGCAACACATTTTTACTTACTCTCATACTTCTAAAACTGTTGGTTTCGAAGATTGCGCCCCATTCTTTAAAAATAATTTTTACGAGGCCAACTGGTCAACAAATACTCTAACGCATGGTGAGACAAGGGGCTCTGAGGCTAGGGCGATGGAACAGAAGACAAACAGAATGAGAACACTGATGTAAGGTGGAGAACGTACCTGTTATCACTGGACAGAAGCTGCTGTGTGGAAGCCTACTTTGCTGTGTATGTTTTCCAACTAAAAATACAGTATTATTTAAAAATATAATTAGAAATAAAATTGTGCCCCAGACAAGTGTTACCTGGTATTCTTGTGGCAAAGGATTTGGAAATTTCTGTAGATTACACACTGCAACTGCTCTCTGGTCCTGTCTGCAAGTTAGCTGCAGCGGGTTACTTCTCAGCGTGTCACAGTAAGGACTCTTCACCTGTCTCCTGCATGCCAAGGGAAGGGCCACAACATTAAACTCTGACAAGAACGTCACAAGTTCATGCTAAAATTTGTTTTCTTCTAAAACCACACTATATTTTGATACTTTAATTGCTGAATCTGGCTATGCACTTATATTTCAAACAGTAAAAGGAAAGGCTTAGTGTAGATGGGGAAGACTGTTAGATCCACTATAACATTACTTCATTGTTCTTAAATAAAATCCTATGATCTCTTTCTCTACTCTTGCCAGTAAAATTGAGTTCTGAGGGCCCTTTGTGTTTTTATTCCAGATCCTGGCATAAACATAAAATCCATAATTAAAAAAAGGGGGTCTCAGAAAGACATGGAGATGATGTTCCTTGTGACCTCCACTTGGAAAGAAAAGCCTTTTCCTTTGTCATAATCTAATACAAAGAGTCTTGTTTGGCAGGGGAAAAAATCAGACAAATAGGAAGAATCAATAAAACCAAGTCTTAATAAAAAAATTAACAAACCTTTGGCTAGACTGACAAAGAAAACAAAAGATGCAAATAACCAAAAAAGGGAAAGAGAGAGGTGATATTACAACTGACCTGAAAGAATTTAAGAGGATCATAACAGAACATTATAAACAACTGTCTAGCAACAAACTGGAAAACCTAGACGAATTGGGCAACTTTTTGAGCACATGCGACCTTCCCAAACAAACTAAAGTGGAAACAGTAAATCTCAACAGACCTGTAACAAATGAAGAGATCAAATCAGTGGTCAGAGCCTCCCAATGCCCTGACCAGATGGGGAATGCTACAAATATTTAGAAAACTGACATCATTATCTAAATTCTTCCAAAAGAAAAGAAATATATAATTCCTAATTTATTTTATGAAGCAAATATGTCCCAACACCCAGATACCATCAGAAAAGAAATGGTCAGTATGTTTTATGAGTACAGCTACAAAAATCTTCCACAAGATACTAGCAAAAGAGACTATAACCGCGTTCGAGAGTCAAACAGCACACCACGTGGGCTTTAGTCCAGGGATGCACCGGTGGCTCAACATTGAGAAGCAACCAAGGCAATACTGATATGGATGTGGTTGGTCATCAACAGAACAAAGGAAAAAAACAGCGGATCATCTTTATGAATGTAGAAAATCCATTAGATAAAACACAACACTCTTTCTTTCCTAACACCCTGTAGAAGATGGGAACAGAAGGGAAATTCCTCAATATGATTCAGGGCATACATAAAAACAAACAGCCATATTTAATGGAGAAAGACTGAGTACCTCCTCTTTAAATCAGGCACAAGACAGGGGCACCTGTCGTACCTGTCCTCACCACTTCTATTCCACACTGCATGAAAAGTCATCGGCAGCACAATCAATCAAATCAAAGAAAGAAAGAAAGAAAAGGTATCAGCTTGGAAAAGAAGACATACAATTATTTCTATTTGTAGATCATATGATCCTGGACAAAGAAAATCCCAAGAAATCCGCAAGAAAACTTCTAGAGCTAATAATTCTATTTAGCAAAGTTGAAGGGTACAGGTTAGCAAATGAAAGTCCGTAGGGCTTCCATACATCAGCAATGAGAAGTGTGAAGGGGAAATTAAGGAAACAACTCAATTTACAATAGCACCTAGGACACAGATTCTCCACTATTTGGTATATCATTCTCTTTTCAGGAAAAAAAATATTACACAGCTTCCACCTGGCATGCATTAAAAACCTTTATACTGTAACCCATAATCCAGGAGGAAATGTAGGTTTTTCCTTTTTCCAGTGCCCTGGATCATTCTAGAGTCCATCAAGGGGTGGTATCATGCACTCTGGAAAACACTGATTTAGGAGAACAAAATACTTAGGAATAAACCTAACCAAGGTTGTGAAGGACTTCTCTCTCACACTGCCAATGGTAACTCATAGTGGCCCAACAGGACAGGGTAGAACTGCCCCTGTGAGGCTCCAAGATTAACCCATCTTTCTCCTGTGGAGCACCTACCTGGTGGTTTTGAACTGCTGACCTTGCAGATCACAGCTCAACATGTAACCTCTATGCCACCAACACAATAAATATGATAGAACACTTACGTCAATACTATCCAAACAATCTATGAATTGAACACAATTCCAAACAAAATAACAACAGGTTTCTTTATAGAAAAACCAATCATTCATTCCCTTAATATGTTATGACAAGAGGCCCCAAATAGCTAAAGCAAGCTGAAAGAGAAGAATAAAGTTGGAGGACTTACACGTCCTTATTTTAAAACATATTATACAGCTACAATAATCAAAATAGCCTGACACTGATGTAGCAACTGACATAGACCTGTAGACTAGATTGGACAACAGAAGTAAATCAACATCTATGCATGTCAAGTGATTTTTGACAAGGATGCTAAGTCTAATTAAAGGAAAAGAAGTATCTCTTCAATAAAAGGTGTTAGGAGGGGAACTGACAGCAACAATAACTGTATAACCCCACTCGAGGGGAACAAACATCAGAATTTTAGGTCAATGGATACATTGGATGGTGTAAGTTATGGCAAAAAACAACAATACTAATATATTAAGGGTTCAGGGTGGTGGTAGGGTGGGGGCGGTGGGGATAAAGGGAAACTAATATCAAGGGCTTCAAGAAGAAAGAAAATGTATGGAAAATGATGGCAGCAATTGTACAACTATACTTGATCTAATGGAACTATAGATTGTAATTATATATGTAAGCACGCCAAATTAAATGCTTAAATAAATAAACGGTGCTGGGAAAACTGGATTTCCACAAGCAGAAAAATGATATAGGATCTTTGTTTCGCATCATACACAAAAACATTTTCAGAATGGATCCAGGATCTAACATCATAAAAGTCTTAGAAGAACAAGCAGTGTCCAACACTGTTAGGCCTAGTTTTCAACAAAGAATTAGCTAATGCAATAACAAAAGTACAAACAGCAAAAGGCAAAATAAATAAATAGGGCATCATAAAAAATCGAAAACTTGCTCATCAAGAACTTTTATCAAAAAAGTGAACGGTTCACGAAATAGGAGACCATCTTTGGAAAGCTTCCTGCTGTGTATCTGACAAGAATTTAATAACCAAAATATATACAAAGTGTCAACAGCCTAACAATGAAAAGACAAATAGTTCAATCATAAAGTGGGCAAGGATCTGAATACATGTCACCAAAAAAGACATTTCAATGGCCACAAAACATGCAAAGATGTTCAGAGTAATTAGACATCAGAGATATGTAAATCAAAACTGCAACGAGATACCTTTACACTTCCACTGGAGTGGCCAAAAAATGAAAAGCTTTTTTTTAGAAAGGAAATACACTTTGGTGCAGATGTGGGAAGATGGAAATCTTTATATATTGCTGGTGGGAGTGCAAAATGGTGCAGCAACTGTGATAAACAATATGGTGGTTTCTCAAAAAAGCTAAACTTTCTTGAACTACCACATGACCAGCAATTCCACTTCTCAGGATATGAGGGAGGCTTCTCAATGTTCACAGAGCCTGCAACTCTTACAGGTTTATGGCTACGACTGACTCCCTGTGTGGGAAGCAGCAGATGACTGCTGTCCCAAGAGCACAGAACTGGCAAACATTAGACTTTGGTCGCACTTCATGCCCTGAGGGTGTCCAATGAACAGTTGCCTGGAACTACCATATATTTGCTGTTTCAATGAGCTCATGGGTTTACTATGACATGAATTAATCTGGTAGATGTGGTTCTGTCACTGTGAATGATTATTGGAAGCTTTGCCCTAGCACCAATCCCCATTGTTTGTGTAAACAGTCTCCAGTTACTTAAGAGTTTAATCTGTACAAGTCAACAATTCATGTATTACAGTTTATAGCAGGCCTATACCGTGTAAGTTCCTTTTCTCAATAAAGTCTTAAATTCTATACCATTGGCTAAATTAATGACACCATCAATAGAATTACCTTATCCCCTAGGGAGATGATGGATAATGTTCTCTAACATAAAACAACAATGTCTCTAAGGTGAACCAGACATACACGAATGGATATTGGGCTTGTACAATTTAGTTCTTAGGCCATAGTCCTGCTTGATGTTCACTCTCATAAAGAGATCACTGAAGATATGGGCACTATAGCAAAATGTGGAGGAGAAACCATTTATAATCATGGTGCCTGCTACCAGAAGGAAGCGCATCCGGACCTGAAAGGCTTACCTTCACACAAACGGCATCGAAGTGAGGCATCAACACATTCCCATGGAAGAAGTACACCAGCTCGTGTGATCCAAAGATGGCAAATAACAAAACCCATATCCAAAGAAGGGAATGGTATCAGAAGTTAAATTGTGAACACATAGTTTGCAGAAGGCTCTAAGTGAAAGTGGAAGCCTAAATTTCATTTGAAGGATCCACACATGGATGAAGCCTCTGTGAATCCCATCTGGCCAGAGCTCAGGGATGTGAAGAGCCATGTTGCCAGACAGAGAACACTGTGACGCCAATATGGTAGGTATAAGTGTCTTATCTTCTCACCTGCCATCCCTTTTGACCCATCTTAAAGTTGTTTCCAAAAAAAGTGAAGGGGACTTATACCTGGATTAAGCCCTCTGACCACAGACCAGAATGTGAACAGCCTTGTATGATGGAGAATGCGCTGAAAAGTGAACTATTGCAGATTCAATTAGGCTAAAATTTAACACTTTTATTATTTAATTTCCTTTTTGAACCATTTATAATATGTTTTCATTTTTAATATTTTCAATTGAGGTGTTTTATCTTTTCCCCTCTTTTACTTTGTTAATGTTAGTTTGGTTGTTTCTGTTTTTCTGTAAATGAAATCCAAGATAGGCAAATCTATAGAGACAGAAACAGGATTAACGCAGTGGTTCTCAACCTGTGGGTCTCAACCCCTCTGGGGGTCGAACAACCCTTTCAGAGGGATTGCCTGATTCATAACAGTAACAAAATTACAGTTATGAAGTAACAATGAAAATAATTTTATATAGAAACATTAGAACTGGTGTGTATATTTTCCTATGTATATTAACAGCAACAAATTGAAATTTTAGGGAAAAAATTAGATAATTTGCTAAATTAAAAATCTTCACAAGATGACTGTTCATATATTCTTAATTGCTAATCATTTGTTCTGTCAGCATATATCTAGTGTAGAAGTATCATTTGAAAAGAGCAATCCTTCACTTCAAAGACAGCATGGAAGCTGCAGCTCCGGGAGAGGGACATGTCTCATCAGAGCACACAGGAGTGAATGAAGAGGGAGGAAGAGAGAGTGGAGCACATCCTGGCCCACCAAGACCTGACGACAATATTCGTACTCAGAACAGCCAATGCAGAGAGGACCACAGGGCCAGCCCCACTACAAGATATGACACTTCCCCCCGCTGCCCACTGACCCATAACGCTACGGGGACAAAACTGGAGATACAAGAGTGGGAAATGCGCCCAATCGGACCCCACCAAACTGAGGCAAAACACTAAGGGTGTGCAACAGAATAGTAAGGGGAACAAAGCAACGAAGTCCCCAAGGAATACCAAAAATAGACTTTGGGGCCAGGGCTTGGCACCCCATCTGACTCGACCAGAAAACACTCCTAATGGTCAACAAACAGACTTTGAAGGCATTTTTGTCACTTTTTTTTGTTTTCTTTTGTTGCTTTGTTTTGCTCTGTCTTGTTTTTTATGCATATTATTATCTCTGCAGGTCTATCTAGATAAGATAGGCTGGATGAACAATCTGGAGGAGAAAATAACAGGACCCACGGTTTCAGGAGCACATGGGAGAGGGGGAGGTGGGAGAAAGGAAGTGGTGTTAACAAACCCAGGGACAAGGGAAGAACAAGTGATCTAAAATCAGTGGTGAGAAGGGTGTAGGAGGCCTGGTAGGGATTGATCAAGGGCAATGTAACCAAGAGGAATTACTGAAACCCAAATGAAGGCTGAGCATGAGTGGGACAAGAGGAAAGTAAAAGGAAATAGAGGAAAGAACTAGGAGGCAAAGGGCATTTACAGAGGTCTAAATATACAGGAATGTACATATGTAAATATATTTATATATGATGATGGGGAAATAAATCTATGTGCATATATTTATAGATTTAGTATTAAGGTAGCAGAAGGATATTGGGCCGCCACTCAAGTACTCCCTCAATGCAAGAACACTTTGTTCTATTAAATTGGCATTCTATGATGCTCACCTTCCCGCCAGGTCACTGAGGGCAAATGTGTACGTAAGCAAACGTGGTGAAAAAGCTGATGGTGTCTGGCTATCAAAAGATATAGCGCCTGGGGTCTTCTTAAAGGCTTAAAGATAAACAAGAGGGTCATCTAGCTCAGAAGCAACAAAGCCCACATGGAAGAAGCACACCAGCCTGTGTGATCTCGAGGTGTCGAATGGATCAGGTATGAGGCATTAAAGAACAAAAAATCCTATCATTTTAAATGAGCGGGAGTGCAGATTGGGGACACAAAGCCCATCTGTAGGCAACAGGACATACCCTTAAGGAAGGGTTGCGGGGAGGAGATGAGCCAGTCAGGGTGCAGGGTAGCAACAATAAATCATACAATTTTCCCTTAGTTCTTAAATTCTTCCTGCCCCCCCCCCAACTATCATGATCCCAATTCTACCTTACAACTCCGGCTATACCAGCGGATGTACACTGGTACAGATAGGAACTGCAAACACAAGGAATCCAGGACAGATGATCCCTTCAGGACCAGTGGTGAGAGTAGCGATACCGGCAGAGTGGAGGGAAGGTAGGGAAGAAAGGGGGAACTGATTACAAGGATTTGCATATAACCACCTCCTTGGGGAGCGGACAGCAGAAAAGTGGGTGAAGGGAGACGTCGGACGGTGTCAGATATGGTAAAATAATAATAATTTATAAATTATCAAGGGTTCATGAGGGGGGTTTTGGGGGAGGGGAAAAATGAGGTGCTGATACCAAGGGCTCAAGTAGAAAGCAAATGTTTTGAGAATGAAGATGGCAACAAAGGTACAAATTTGCTTGACACAATGAATGGATGGATGGATGAATTGTGAAAAGAGTTGTATGAATCCCCAATAAAATGATTAAAATTTTTAAAAGTTCTAAGCTTAAAAATAAATAAATAAAGTGTCATTGGAACACAGCCATGTCTATTCACTTTGCCTGTGGTTCAGCACCAGAGTTAAAGAGTGTGACAAGACCAGATTGTGGCCTGCCAAGTCTAAAATAGTTACTAAGTGGACTGTTCTTGACCACCTTTGTGACTGCTGGCTTATGGCTCAGAGGAGAGGAGCAAGGGCTCTCTCTCACAGCTAGAACTTTGAGGACTTTGGTGATAGGAAACCAGGAGGACCCAGAAGAGAAATAAACAAGGGTGGCACACAGCTGTCAATAGAATAACACCTCCCTAAACTCCCACACCGGCAATGTTAGCTACACACATCCTTCGCACGCTGCAACCGTGGGTCACCATTCTGCTGTGCAATGAAATCATCTGGGGATCTTTAAAACAAAAATATAGAACTTCTGACACTAACCGGGCTCCCACCCCTAGAAAGTCTGCTTTAAGTACAAGGGGGTGTAATTTGGGCATGGGGATTTTTTTAAAGCTGTCTTGGTGATTCTGATGTTCAACAGAATCTGGGGACTAAGTACATTACCAGATGCGGTTAGTGCTAGAATTACGGAGCTATTTCAGAAGTGGCTGCAGGCGTTTCCTGCTCCTTATTCACAGCTCTTTCCACAGGAGGGCTGTAATTTAGACGCTTAATGGAAACTATTGAGTGATTCCAACCGCTTTGTAATTTAAAACAGCTGAGAAAAGGTGATAAAAACATCAAAGACACAGGAAGGCACTGGCCTAGGAGAGAAAACCTATAGTCCCAGGCCAGTCCTTTAGCTGTATGACCCTAGGTCTTTCTACTGATGAGTAAAATTCAGATAGCTCATTCTTACCACCTTAGCTCATTCTGTTTTCATCTTACAGACATTTGACCATGGAGGAGGGGATGGTGTAAAATTGATGTGGGGATGATGTATAATTCTTGGTGACATGATTGAATGATTGAATTATATGATATGCAGAAAATTGGAGGAAAAAATCTTAAGAAATATTAATAATGAAAAAAAAATTTTTAACCTCACTGCCATCAATACTGACTCATAGGACCCTATAGGGCAGGGCAGAAGTGCCCATGCAGGATTTTGAAACTCTTTGCGGCTGTAGAAAGCCTCATCTTTCTCCTATAAAGCACCGGTAGCTCTGAACTGCTGACCTTGCAGTTAGTAGCCCAACGCATAGGCCACCAGGGATCCTCACAACAAACTCAGAAGAAACAAAAAGAAACCAAAGTCACTGACATCCAGTTGATTCTGAACAGAAAGGAAAAACTCCCTCAACTCAAGGATGACTATCAACAAAAACCTGGTCACAAAGTGATATAATGGGTATCACTGAAATCGTACGTGTAAAGAATGTAACCGGCAAATGTTATAATTTTACAGCACCTTAAAAACCACCTACAGATAACATGATACTTAATGATGAATGACTGAGTGCTTCACCCTTAAAATTGGGAACAAGGCAAGAACGTACATTCTCACCACTCACTCAACGGAAAACTGCCTGATCTTGTCAAATCAAAAAGGCAAGCAAAGGAGCTAAAAACACACCAATCAGAAGAGAAGAGGCGACCCTGTCCCTATCTGTAGATGGCATAAATGTCTACATAGAAACGGCAAGGGATCGACAAAAATCTCCTAGGGCTAAAGCTTGCTATTTAGCATGAATGCCTTCGTGAGTTTAGCAGTCACAAAACACAAGATAGTCAGAGAAAACTGATATACAATGAGCATGCGGTATGATTTACAACCACTCAAAAATACAATCACTCAACAATTTATACTTTTTTAAAAAAAAGATGTTCAGGGCTTGCTTGTTGAACACAACATTAATGAAAGAAATCAAAGAAAAATCTAAATAAGTGGAGAGACATAATGTATTTATGAATTGGAAGTCAATCTCCCCACCTGATAATTATCTTCTTATTTATGAATTGGAAGAGTCCATCTCCCCCACCTGATAATTATCTTCCAATTGATATACAAGTTTAACTCAATTTCTATCAAAATCCCTGAAAAAATTTACAGAACATATCATTTTAAAATTTACACAGAAAAGGAAATGAACTACAATAGCAAAACTAATTTTGAAAATAAGAATAAAGTGGAAGAAAAAAAAAGAATAAAATGGAAGAAATCAGTCTAGTCAATTTTAAGATGCATGAGGGTAAATTAAAATGTACTGCCACAAAATGATAGAAACCTTTATTAGAGAAAAATATCAAAATGTAAAGCTACTGTCTTTCGATATATTCGGCATGTAGGTGTCTACACCTGTGAAGGTGGTGTTTCCATTTCTGTGCCCTTCCCTGAAGAACCCCGTGCTTTTCAAATTACGTCTCATCAGAATGGCAGTGGGCACTCTTGAGACACAGACCGTGCTCCTCGACAATGCTCTTGGAGTTTAAGGCACAAGAAGAAGTCTGCAGGGAAAAGTCCAGAGCTGGATGGTGGACGAGTACAGTTTTCCAATGGAAGATATATAGGAGAGTCCTTGCTATACTTGAAGAAGGAGCAGGTGTATGGTCAGAATGAAAAAATATTTCCTGGGCTCTTCTTACCAATGCAGTTTTCAAATTTCTTAAAATGTCTCCACAACAAGCCCTTGAGAAAATTTAGCAAGATCACTCTTTGGAATTAAACAAGCAAACAAAAAACTACTATTGTCATAATCTCTGAGCTGACCTTTCCTCTGCTTTGCATTTAACCTGGCCCCTTGCAAGTCGCGGTTTAGATGGACCCTCTTGCTTGCGGGTCGCTTGGCGAGACTAAGACAAGTACTCTAACCAGAGAACCTGTGCACAGGCCTCCACTGACCCAGAGACGGCCGAATCCTGCGTTTGCAATAAGCCCATCCACGTACGAACGGAGGCTTGGTAGCAGTTCTTTTTTACTTACCCTCAACGTGAAGGAGGGGGAAAGGGAGACTCAAAAGGGTTGTGGAAAAATCATTCTCTTTTAATACCATTCACACATTTCTGAAGCCTCCTTTTTTCATCTCAAACTTGGCAAACCCACTTTTGAAAAGATTGGGAACCACTAGCAAGTCAAAAGGACCCTTCTATTTCTCTGACACTAGATCGGCAGTTGTTTTCATCTTTGTGTGTACACTCTGAGGAAAACAGAGAGATGCTACCATTTTGCAAAACACACGTATTTAAGAATTATGAACAAAATAGGAACGTTCATGACGCTGATGCCAACACGGTGGTTTCTTTCAGCATGTGACTAGGGACTAGAGTGCGGCTTCTTCAGTGCTCACTGTGTACCTGCGAATAGTTGTCTGCGCATTTTGCAATACATTAGTCAGGTCCCATTTTTGCAACAGTTGACATTTTAGGCTCAGAATAAGAACAAGATAAAATAGTGTTATCAAAGGCACTGTAAAGAATGTATTCTTACTTTTGCTTCTGTTGATCAATCCAGAATTTACAGCTCTTTCTGACAAAGTCACACCCCATTCCTCGACCCCAGTCTAACTTCTCAGCCATGCTGTAATTAGCTTTATACCAGCTGTGGAAAGAAATCAAACAAAGTTTGTTTTTGTAAATACTGCCATTTAAAAAACAGCTCCAGCAAACCAATTACAAATCTCAGTACAAAGCAAACCAGGACTTTACAGTTGACTTTGGTGACCGTGTGCCCCTCAAAATAAAATGTTTTAACCCTAACCTCTCTGTCTGCTGTATAGGTGCACTTGGGAATCGGATGTCTCTGCTTCTTAATGAAATATGGTTAGTGGAGGGCACCGGGTCCCAATCTTATTTTGCCGACTACTGCTTTGCAGAGAAAAAACAAAAAATTCTGTGCTCTCCTCCCCGGCAATGAAACCCCTTTGTACTATAGCCCATCACCCTGTGGTAGCCCATCACCCAGTGGTAGCCCATCACCCAGTGGTAGCCCATCGAGTGGGGGATCTGCTTTTGCAGCACACCATGGTTCCAGCATCCCCCACTTTGGGCAGGGTATGTTTGCTTCCATTTCTTCAGAGAAAAAGAAGAACTAACACAAACTCAGAAGATAGAAAGGGGCAGGGAAGGAGACATGGAAATGGAAGATCTGGGGAGGAAATCAGAAAGAGCCTATTGCAAGCAAAGCCACAAAACAATATGCGTCTAAACTGCTGAGTGGAAAAGGAATCTGCTCCGTAGACTTTCAACCACACCACAATGAGAAGTTCAGAGAGAGAGGCTAACAAGCTAGCTTAAGGAACAGAGTCGGGAGAAGAGAGATTCCAAGGCACAGGAGGCTCCTCCAGGAGCAGAAGCTCAGGGCAGGCACTCTGAATTCACACTTCTAGTCTCTTCAACTGTGAGAAAATCCACTTCTGTTTAATAAAGCCACCCACTTGTGGTGCTTTGGGTTACAGCAGCACTAGATCACCAAGATAATGCCCATCACCACAAATGGGCATTCACGAAGCCGTGCTGCACAGTAACCACGGAAGCAGGGCTGGGTCACTTCAGCCTTACCATCAGGCTACTTACATTTGGGGAAGGGGTAAGAGGAACCTACACATTTCAACTCCAATTCTTAAAGATAATAGAAGTCACCAACGAGAACAGGGATACATTGTGAAAAAGGGAGAGCATCACAGAAGAAATCGAGAGGGAGTAAGAGAAAAAGATGAAGGAGTAAGCTGAAGAAGGAATACGAGGGGGCCTTAAAAGTTCAAGGAAAAATGAGTGAGCATCACCAAAACAATACATCCGAAACACAGTGGCTCAAAGGCAGGAGGAATGATGAGAGTCCCTCCCTCTGCCACACTAAAGTAGGAATATGTGATACAGCATCTTCCAAACCTATTCTCCACTCAAAAGAATTCACTCAAAAAATGGAAGAAACAAATCCAGGTGCTCCAATGCCTTAAGGCCCACAAAGTCTGCAGCTACAGTGTGAGTGACATCATTACCTAGCTCAAGTCCACAAGTCGACTGCAGAGCAAACCCAAACCAAAGTAACAGAAGACCACGGCCATCAAGCCATCAAGCCAGTGACCTGCAGGACAGAGTAGTCTCCTCAGAGGTCTCCAAGGCTGCAGACCAGACCACAACAGAAAACGTCACAGCAGCAAGTTGATTCTGACTTGTAGACAGCTTCATCTAACACACTGGTTCTCAACCTTCTTCAGGCCGCGACCTTTTCACGCAGTTCCTCGTGTGCTGGTGACCCCCAACCATAACATTAGTGTCACTGCTACTTCATAACTGTCTTTTTGCTACTGTTAGAATAGGGAAACCCTGTGAAAGGGTCGTTTGACCTCCCAAAGAGGTCGCAACCCACAGGTTGAGAACCTCTCATCTAATGGGTTTGAAGTACAGAGCCGACAGTCTCCTTCACAGATGCCTTAGCATTATGTTAGCAGTGCCTGTGTTAGAAAAATGTCATCAGACTGTTTGGGAAATTACCTCACCTAATTGAAGTTGATGAGGGCAGAACACAGTTTTCCAAAAATCAAACCCACTGATATAAAATTAATTCTGACTCATAGGGACCTTATGGGACAGATAAGAACTGCTCCTTATGACTTCTGAGCCTGTAAACATGTATGAAACTAAATGGCCACGTCTTCTTTGGCAGAGCAGCTGGCAAGTGTGAATGACCAGTCCTGAGTTTAGCAGCCCGACACCGCTGGGCCACCTGGGCTCCTTTCTACCCGCAGCTAACACTTAATTGGCAGCTCAACTACATGAAGCACTGCTCTCAGGGCTTTGTATATATTAGTTCATTCAAGCCTCATAAAACTCTGTAAGATACAGACTATATTTATTCTTGTTTTAAAGATGAGGGAAATTAGATCCAAAAAGGGTTAAGTAAATTACCTATGGCCTTCAATGTCTGTCCAGTTTTATAGAAAATGAGACATAATTCACACACACAAATGAGCCTTTTGAAAACTTAAAGGTATAATTCATCATTGTGAAGCATTTCAAACCAATTCAGTGGGATTTTTTTATATATTCACAAAGTTGTCCAACTGTAATCCAAGTTAGTTTATGTAATACAGTTAGAAAAAAATCTGCCCTACTAAATGCAGTTAGTCTAAAGTGCTTTATTTAATGCACTTAATGTGGAATTTTTAAAAAAACATTTTACTGGGGGCTCATAAAACTGTTATCACAATCCATACAGACATCCCTTGTGTCAAGCACATTTGTACATTCACTGCCCTCATCATTTTCAAAACATTTGCTCTCCACATAAGCCCTTGGCATCAGCTCATTTTCCCCCTCCCTCCCCGCTCCCCCTCCTCCAAGAACCCTTGATAATTTATAGATTATTATTTTGTCATAGCTTGCACTTGTCTATGGAATTTTTATAACTCAATGCACTGCTTAAAGAACAGGTTGAATACAGATGTTTCCAGGAAGGGCCAGATAACCCTGAGAGTCACTTAAAGCCTAGGCTAGTTGACAAAGACATTCTCAAACCGGCCTAGAGTGAAAGGAACCTTACTGTTTGGTTTGTTCATGGCCAACAACTGTTTTCTGGGGTTACCCTAAAAACGGAGTTATTGCAAAACATTTGCATATGACTCTCCAGAGTGTAAACTCTGAAGTAAAAGGCATATTATTCTTTGTGAATTCTGGTTTCAAACAAGACACCACTAACACAGCTTGTTTCCCTAAGTCTCTTCCCTGGTGTCACCTTCTAATAAACTTTTCTTTCTCCCTCTGACTTGGAGTGAGTACACTGGCTGCCCCACTCCAGGTACAGACCTGCATTTCAGGTAACACACCAACACCACCAACTTCCAAAATATTCTCATCACCACCCCCCAACTTAAACAAAAACACACACCCATGATCAGCCACTCTCTATTCTCTACCCATAGCCTATGGTAAACACTAATCTATTTTTTGTGTTTATATATTTGTCCATTCTGGACATTTCACATAGATGGAATAATCATAAGATATGGTCTTTTGTGTCTGGCTCCTTTCATTTAGTGTAATGCTTTGGAGGTTCACCAACTTACAGTATGTACCATTACTTCACTCCTTTTTGATGTCAAAATAACATGCCATTGCTCAAACATTTAAGAAATTATGTGTTCATCCACTGATGTGCATGTAGTTGTTGTGGCGGTTAAGAACAATGCTGCTATGAACATTCATTTGAAAGTTTTTATGTGGACACGTTTTCATTTCTTATTGGTACATAGTCAGAAGAATTGTTGGATCATATGGTAATGTTACCTATATTCAGGATTCATGCCCGAAAGCGCCAGAGCCAAATTCACCAAGTCCAAGTTAGAGAGAGAAAGAAGCATTTCATTAGAAGGTGCAGGGAGACATGGTCTGGCAATTTTGATCCTGTGAAAATTACAGCCTAAGAAACCCTGTAGGGCAGTTCTACTCTGTCCTGCCGGCTTCCTAAGAGTTGGGATGTAAGGAAGCCCCTGACAAGCTTTGTGCTTGACCGGATGTGAGCAGTGAGGAGAAGGAGCTATCATGGACCATACTATCGGAAGAACAACTTCATTAAACTACAACTTGTAAGTTATTAAAAAATGTCTGCAGTTCAAAAATACTGTCCTATGTTTAGCAACAACAGGCCCATGGTGCTGCAGTGGTGCTTCAAAAAAAGGAAAAATGCAGTGAACTTCACCAGTGTCATGGTTGTAGGAGTAACCCTCACACTCTATGGTGCTCCCATTTCCTACTGGTGCCTTCAAAAATAAAATAACAACAACTGGCATTAATCTCAAAAGGGTTCAGGGCTAAGAGTCAATAAAACAAGGCCAGCAAGACCATTTCAAAGAACGGATTCACTTTGCTTCTGTGTATAATGTAGTTCTTAAATCACAATCTCAACACGCAAGTTCATTTCATTTAATTCGTACACTAGTCTCTCAGCTGCCTTACCCAGTGTCCTCCATCAACGCCAGAGTGAGTCGAGAGAGGGCCCGGTTCTGGGTGTGAGAGCCAGTCATGGCTTCATTCTGAAATCACCAACAGATTAGAATGAGAGGACTGGAAAGATACACATGCCTTCTAACGACTGGCATCTATTTAAAATATCTGAAGGTGACAAAACATTCCATTAAAATGGTGAGACACATATCATCCTTTAGAACGATAACAGTGAACTTTAAAGTAAAATCTGTTTTTTCCTCGGAATGCTTTGAATTAGTATAATTTGTCTAGACTGGTAGGCAACTGGCGCTTAGAACTCTGTGATAAAAACTGGATGAAGGGTAGGGAATGTGCAGATGTGCTTTATACAATTGATGTATGTATATGTATGGATTGTGATAAGAGTTGTATGAGCCCCTAATAAAATGTAAAAAGAACAAAAAAAAACTGGATGAAGAAGGACATCAGTCAGTGTAAGACATGAAAAAATAATAATAATTTATAAATTATCAAGGCTTTGTGAGAGAGAGGGAGGGGCAAAATGAGGAGCTGATACCAAGGGCTCAAGTAGAAAATGATGATGGCAACAAATGTACAAATGTGCTTGACACAATGGATGGATGGAGTGAGATAAGAGTTGTACGAGCCCCCAATAAAATGATTGAAAAAAAACAACAACTCAGTGATGAAAATAAAGGGTGATATATTTTGGAAAGGAAATATTACAAAAGCATTATACTCTCTAGCCACAGAGTTGGTGGTTGAGATAGACAATCTGTGTGGAAAATATTGCCTGAATTACATAGAAAAATATAACCCTCAACTTTATGATCACAGAAATATACTCAATAAAAAATATGACAGATTCAAAGGATCAAAGAAGTTACACGAGGGACCTAAAAAACCATTAATGTCTACTACCCATACAATCTTCTTATCATAAAATCCCTACCAGGAGGGATTTTATGTTGTGTATTTTGCTGGTGCTATACTGCACCCTAGCTGGCTCATCCCTTCCTTGTGAAACCTTTTGAGGGGATATCCAATTGTCTACAGATGGGCTTCGGGTCTCCATTCCAACCCCCCTTGTTCACATTGAAATGGTTGTTTTGGGTCTTCTGATGCCTGATCCCATCAACAGCTTGTGATCACATGGGTTCATGTGCTTCTTCCATGTGGGCTTTGTTGCTTCCCTATTAGATGGCTGCTTGTTTAACTTCAAGCCTTTAAGACCCCAGGCGCTATATCTTGTAATAGCCAGGCACCATTAGCTTTCTTCACATTAGCTTATGAACCCATTTTATCTTCAGCAATAGTATTGGGAAGGTGAGCATCACAGAATGTCAGGTTATTAGAACAAACTGTTCTTGCACTAAGGGAGGACTTGAGTAGAGGCCCAATGTCGGTCTGCAACCTTCATACTTAACCTATAAATATATGTACATAGACCTATATCCCTATCGTTATGTATTAATAAATTTGCATATGTACATGCCTCTGTTTAAACCTCTATTAATATCTTTTGCCTCCTAGTCCTTTCATCTACTTTCTTTTACTTTCCTCCTGTCCCACTGTCATGTTCGACCTTCATTCGACTCTCTGTACTTCCTCTCGGCTGCGCTGCACTTGGCTGAACTCCAACAGGCATTCTATGCCCTCCTCACCATTGGTTTTAGATCTTTTGTTCTCTTGTCCCTGAGTTTGTTGGCTCCCCGCTCCCTTTTCCCCACCTCCTCCTCTCCCCTGGCCTCCTAGAACTGTTGTTTTCTCCTCGGGATTGTTTATCCTGCCTATCTTATATAGCCTATGAATAGGTTGTCATTTATTAATGTTTTCCGATCGGGTCTGATGCAGTGACAAGCCTTGCCTCCCGAGTCCCAAGTCTATTTTCAGAATTCCTCGGAGACTTGGTTGCACGCTGCTCGGCTGTGCTCCCTTCATGTTATACCCTGGTGTGGGAGCGTCTCAAATAATTTTTTAACTGTTGTGAGGGGCAGGACTGGCTTTTCTGTCTCAGAAGTTTGCCAACCCCCGGTCTAGCACATTCCCCTAGAAATTTAATAATGTGAATGTCAATTGAGTTTCAAAGGCAATGATATGTATGGGGGCGGGGGAGAGGTCCCCTTGATATGTCTCTTGCCTGGGTCTCTAGTAAAACTATGTTGCTAAGTCAGTTTGGTACTTCTCTCCGTACATGATTCTTGTGCACATGCGCATCTTGCAAGGATCTAAAAGCTATGCCTCTGGAGTTGTTAAAGAGACATCAGTTCTTATTGGATATGGCATTGTAAGCCAGGGTGGTCCTGTACTCATCTGTGGTGGCGGAGTGCTCCTGCAATTAAGCTGGAGGTGGATGGTGGCTGCTATGCAGAACACAGAGATGCCTGGCCTGCCACCCTAGCATGCTGTGCTGCCTGCCTAGCTTCCTTCTAAAAGAATCTTTTTACCAGGGGGGTCTGTTTTTGCTTGTTTGATTGTTTCGCTGAATAGATGAACACCCAGTAGAAAGAGATACAGAGAAGTTGTTAATCTGAGCAATTTATGATAAAATTTAAAAAACATTTTTTCATCATTTTATTGGGACTTGGTACAACTCTTAACTCACTCCGTACATCCATCCATCATGTCAAGCACATTTGTACATTTGTTGCCATTATCATTCTCAAACCATTTTCTTTCTATTTGAGTCCTTGGTATCCACTCATTTTCTCCCCTCCCTCCACAGCCCCCCAAATAAACCCTCGACAATTTATAAGTAATTGTTATTTTGTCATGTCTTCTTACACTGTCTGAGATAAAAAAAATTCAACATAGCTATTCCTTAACATAAGGATGTTGTGTTACAGCCACAAATACTATATACTGTTTTGCTTTTTTTTTTTTTTAAGCAAAAAGCAGATTCAGGTCTATTTTGCTAAAGCATGTGTTTCTACAAAGTGAATGAGTTTATGTGGGAATAGCAAGTAATGCAATAGCATCAGTGTAACATGGGGAAATGTTCATTTGTAACAGTTTTTCCTCAATCATTTTAGTAATTTGTGCCACAGAGTAGCTAAAGACACAAAGGTACGTGATGCCTGCTCACTCCACATTCGTCCTCGTGGCTCACGAGGACCAGGCTCTCTAGCATGGAAGCACGTCACTGCATGGCTCTTCTCTGCTTCTGACCTCTGTGCAGATGACCTTTGTCGCCATTCATAAGAGAAAGGGCCCCCAATTAAACTAACATTGTTTTCCACTGTTGGTTACAGTAACGAAACACTAAACAGAGGACTTTACTTGCGGGGAAATATGATGTCTTTGTAAACTGCCCTAGTGTTTTTGTCAGGACTTATTGTATTATTAGTACTCTGGTTACTTGCCTGCTAAGTCTGGCTATTTTTAATGCCTGATTTTGAAGAGTGAATTTTTCAGGGAAGTATAGATTTCATTACAGCAGAAATACTTGTACTATCTTAGAAAGATGCCTAAGATGTACTATTAAGTGAAAAAATTGCATAAATGTACAAACCCATGTGGCTTTGCTTTTTAAAAAAGTATACACTCACACACATCATTCCTGGTAGGGTAGAAAGAAAATTTAAAAAGTGGTTATACCTAGAAAGTAACCCTGGAGAACTGAAAATGCAAAGAGACTTTTATACTTTTTATATTATAATGTAAGTAAGTATGTACCACTTGTCACTATAATGTTCTGTGTCACAGGACGTTAGGTGGTTTGAACTTCATGCAGACACTGTATTATATACAGGAGAGGGGCATGCAGGATGGTCACCAGGCAGGTCGGGGACTGATGCTGCCACAGCCATGCCAAGGACCTGCAAGACTACTTTGGCTCTGCTACCACCACTTCAGCATGATCACTACCCCATCTCTGAGAGAGACACTGCATGTACCTGCCATCACGGAATGGGTTTTCCATTCTTCCAGCCCTGCCACCCCACCCCTCTTTTGCCCCCTCAGCCTCCTTACAACCCCGTTCCCTGCTCCTTCTTCCACAAGGACTTGGAAGCTACCTCCCAGGAGGAGATGTGATCTCGGCCCGAGGCATCACACACACGGCACCTGGGCCAAGTTGGGCAGCAGCCTCAGCAGCTGGGGCAGCGACTGAGTCGTCCCTGCCTGAGAGGAGTGTAGTAGAACAGGCAGCTGCAGCGGGGCCTAGGGAGCTAGCAAGGATCTCCCTACCTGGCAAAATGTGTCTGCTCTATCCGCTCCATGAGTGGGATCTGTGAATGCTCTCTCAATTCTATGGATCCATGGATGCACCTGCCGTCAGATGCTGCCAACAGACACTAAGGGATACACCCCCGTACGGGAATAACTCCCACATGAATCTGAATTGCTTTCATTAAAGGAAAGGCATACGGTAAAATTTTACAGTAAACTGACCTCTAATAACCGCTTTTCCCAATGGTTGAGCTCAGTGCCCATACCACCTTGATTTTCAAGTTCCATCCCTTCCAAAATCGGACAGTTAAAATGTTTTCGTGCTTCATCCTAGGACACAGAGAAGAAATATAACCATCATAAAAGCATAATGTATTTGTAAGATCTTTACTGCACTCTCTATGTGTAATAACCACACCGCAAAATTCACTACCATTTTGTCTATTCCAATTCATTGTGACCCTATATTGGGTTTATAAGACTGTAAACCTTTATGGGAGCAGAGAGCCTCATCTTTCTCCCGTAGAGCAGCTGGTGGGTTTGACCTACCAAGTCTGATGGCAGCCATCCAATGCCTAACCCCCAGCACTACCAAGCTCCCTCTGTATATAAGAATTGTACTCACTCCCATCGTAGCCACCCCATGGGACAGAGTGGAACTGACCCTGTGCTCCCCCAGGTGCGCATCTTTAGAGGCGCAGAGAGCCTCATCTTTCTCCTGTAGTGCTGCTGGTGGTTCCTACTGTTGGCCTTGCTCGTTAGTAGCCTCACCTGTAACCTACTCCCCTACCAGGACTCCTCCTCCTGGACACAACAGACATTTACAAGTTCCTTTTGTGAGAAAAATATCATTAAGACCAAAGTTTTTAATAAAATTAGATATTTTGATGTTGTCATACTCTTCTTTGCTAATAAACTGTTATTTCTCTATTTTATGCTCTACTGGAAGCCTTTTACTGTTACTTGTACTTCAGGAAAGTTAGACGAGTATGTTGGCCATGTATAAATGTTGCATCATCAACCACCTTAAAGCTGATATAAACTTCTGCTCTTGTTATAGGGAAGTCTTCATAGGAGAAAATTCTGTTCAATAGAGTATCACTCAGCACAACTGATTTATCTTTCAGGAAAAGTCTTTCAGAGCAGGTCAACCTTCAAGGTCAAGAAAGGGCAAGAGATAATAGGCTTCTTTCATTACATTTAAGAGTAAAAAGAACCACAAATGAAATAATAAGCAAGACGGAACACAGGACTAGTGCTATCATGAGATGCCGTCTTAAGGCAGCGTGTAGGATTAGGACCACGAGAATCCCTACCAACCTTCCCTCTCCTCAGGTTTCTCTTGGCCTGTAGTGTACCTGTGTGGGAAACAGAAAGCTTTCTCCCAAGTCGTCTCCCCCAAATATATGTTAGACTTGGGACACTGCTTGCAACTAATGGTGAATGATTGTCAAGTTACCTCCCTGAAGGCAGTCAGCTGCCAGACTACTGTAGGGTCCACCACAGGTGGGGCCCACTCCCTGCTGTTAAGGACAATGGGCTATTGCTCCCTAAAGGCTTGTGACCATCAGTCTGGTCCCTGTAAGTGGGGTGTACACCCTACGGATAATGGTTTCCATGGAGAGCCAGAGAATAGGTCAAACCTGCTCAGTGACATCCAAAGTTAGGCTGCCATCCTGAATCTAGGATCTGCCCATCTTGTCACATGTATACTCCCAATCCCTCCTCTTCCTATTGGGTGTATATCCCTAGGTTGTCCCCCTCTCATTGCTGTATAACCTATAGCGCAACCCGGTCCTGTGACAGATGTCTTTACCTGTAATTAGTGGGCTTGCATGTCCCCCAAAGGTATATAAGCCTGGGTTAGCAATAAAGATCCCCCTTGGCGTCTCATCGGCTCCCTCTCCTCTCCTGTCCTCTCTCCCCTGTTCCCTTTCCCCTTGTCCTCCTTCCCCTCCCCCTCTCTCCTGCCCTCCGGTCTCCCATCTCCATGTGGACCACCAAGTGGGTCTGAGGTGACCATGCTACCATGAAATGTGTCTGACTCCATTATTTCAATCTCTCTTTTATCTCTCAAGCTCTCAATGACTTTATTATAATATATATATGTTTCAACTGTACAATTGCAACTATCAAACCCGCAATTAGTTGTGGGGGGATGGCCTTTCCCCCACATATCTGTACTGTCTTCAGATTACTTTTCTTACTGTACAGTTCTGAAATTGCAAAATTCTTAACTAATAATGATTAGCAAAGAGAAATAATGAAGCAAAAGAGCAAGTGGCTTGTGGTTTGGGAACAGTCTCAGGAATACTTACAACCACACGAGGTGTTACTAGGAGATAGACAGTGTGATGAACTCTCTTATTATCACGAACGTCCCATAATCTCTCCACTGTTCGAACTACTTTATCACTCCATTGATATAATCCAAGACTATAATTACAGAATAGGAAGATGGTCATTGTTGTGAAGTCACCACCATTTTAAATGTAAGTGCTCATAAATGTCAGTTACAAGATTGAAATGTTTCAAAGTTGATTATGTAAGTAGTCCATGTAAAGTTATTGATAAACATTTTCTAATTTAATCTTTTAACCACTCTTTTAGGTTGTCATCACTGTGTTGTAGGTGAGGACACTGTGTTGTAGGTGAGGTGAGTTTGGAAGGACCGATCTACCCTAATACTTGACTAAATTAATTACTTCCTTTCAGCACACATTACTGGATAACAAAAAGGCCGCAATGTGTCTAATGACTTCTCTAAACATCACTTCCATTGCCATGAGACCAGAAGAACTGGATGATACCTAGCTACTACTACTGAACATTCCTATCAAAGAGTCTATACAATAACCCTGATCAAAAGGAAAATGCAGAATGAGGTTTCAAGTTCTCACAGACTCCAAGCTTTCCCGAGCCATGGAGGCCAAATGAACCCTTCAAACTACTGCCCAGTTATAACTTCTAAACCTAACACAAAAATCTCTCTGAAGGTCTTCTTCAAATCTATCAATACTTGAGTTTAACGAGTAAAAAATATCTACTTCAAACATTATGCTTTTTGCTTCTCTTTTACTTTTATTCTCAGACTTCTGAAAGCACTTCATTTGGGTAACATTATACTCTTAAGAACTATTTATATGGGGCCAAATTGACAACACAAAGTACAAGATTTGCAGGAGCGTCAGGGAGCGTGAGCTTATGTTAATGAGGGAGGGACAACTGGGAAAAGGAGGGCCAGAAGGATGCACAACTTAGGAAAGAAAAGTGAGCGTCACTGAATCACACATGTAGAAACTGCTAAATTAGTCTGTTACTTGCTATTTCCTCAATAACCACCCCAACAAAATCAATGTAAAAGGCATGTCCAGAGAAAGATCCAAAAGGGGGCTTCAAAGAGTTTATGGAAAATGATCTTCTAATTCTATTTTTCTATGAACTGTGGAAACTCCCTCAAAAAAGAAAAATTAGCATACAATAAAAATAGTAATTTAATTTAGTTGAAAATGATAACTTATTGAAGCATTGTGGTATTTTCCCAGTCCCCCTGTCCAGCTCCAGGGTGTCCTTGACAATCAGAATCATAGTGAAAATCATACCACCTGGCACCCGTGGAGGATAGAAGGCTGGAGCTCCTTCACAGCCTCATACCCAGAGACGGTTCATTATCTGACCTGCCTGGTGGTTTCCTGGAAGGGGACCCCACTTGCAAGGCTGTCTTGATTTGACCTGACTTAGGGCTTACCTAGTGAAAAATGTCTTTATTCAGGGACATTTGTCAAAAAACAGTTCAAAGCAATTATGTATGTTAATAGATACCTGGAAAAACAAACAAACACAATAAATGCCTAAAGAAGTAAGCAACAGTTGGCATAAACAATAAACTAGCCAAAGAATTTAAAAAGAAAACTTGGGAAACAAGAGAGCCAGAAAGGCTTTGAAAACACCCATAGTTCTGGGAATCTTGAGAGCCACCAGCATGCCCTGGGCTGTGAGCGGGTCGAGAGCTGTGACCAACTCAGGGAAGACCTAGAACACTCCAATCACTTGCAAGCAGGAGCCTGAGGTTAAGGCAGCACTGCCAACCGGATGAGTGTTGGAGGTGCACACAGAGCCCATCAGCCAAGACTGAAGACATCAACAAGTTTAAGAAATTTCTATCCAGTTGTTTGCTAACCATCTTCAGTGGTCACATATGACCAAGAATAGACTTTCTAAAATTAGTTCAGAGAAGTCAATAATTAAACAACAAATGGGGGGTGCAGATGGGAACCTGATTTTTAGCGTTGTCACAGTATTTTAAAAGTTCAGTTTTCAACAAGAACAAAAATTATGAAACAAATAAAAATAAGAAAATGTAACCCATACCAAGGAGCTTCAAAAAATTCATGGAAAAATAAAATTAAAATATACTATGTCTAATCATGGTAGGAAATGATATGGTCCTACTTAAAACTGGGAACAGATGTCCCTTATGACCCAGAAATATCTTTGCTGAGCATATACCCAATGCCACCTGCCCTCTGAGTGAAACCACTACTCTGACATCTATTGTTGCCTGTTCTTGAACTCCATGCAAATGAAGTTTCTGACTCCTTTGGCTTAATATTGCTGTTTGTATCTATAGGATTCATCCATGTTGGTACAGATAACACTAGACTACAATTTCTCATTAAATAAGTATGCCATAATTTACTTATTCATTCTTAGGTAGATGAGGCTCTCAGTGATTTTCACTTTGGGGTTATTAATAACAAAGCTGCCATGAACATTTGTACAAGTCATTTTGTAGACACGTGTTCTTAATGTTAAGATTTATCTTTTATATAACTGCAGTTAAATGGTTTCATTCTCTGACTGTATACAAAAATCCTTCAAAATTTTTTTTCAGATTGCTCAATTTATTTATTATTATTATTTTAGATTGCTCAATTTAAACACAGCCTCTGGATCACTGTGACTAGCCTGTAAAATATCCATCAACATGCAAATACTGAAACATGTAGATAATAATCATTACTAAACCAAAATATCACCAATTCACATTTTTCAGTCTGACTTCACTATAAAAAAAAAAGTAGTAGGTTCAGTAGTAGGGTAGCAGGTGGACATTGGGCCTCCTCATGCACACTTCCTCAATACAATAGCACCTTGCCCAGCTAAACGGTCATTCTATGATACCCACATTCCCAACATGATCACTGAAGACAGACTTGTGTGTAGCAAACGTGGTGAAGAAAGCTGATGGTGCCTGGCTATCAAAAATATATAGCGTCTGGGGTCTTAAAGGCTTGAAGGCAAACAAGCGGCCATCTAGCTCGGAAGCAATAAAGCCCACAGAGAAGAAGCAAACAGCCTAAGCGAATACAAGGTGTTGAATGGACCAGGTAGCAGACACCAAGGAACAGAAACTATCATTGTGTGATCACCTTCCTCACATAAGCGCTGAAGACGAATGTGTGCATAAGCAAGTGTGGTGAAGAAGGCTGATGGTGCCTGGCTATTGAGAGATATAGCGTCCGGGGACTTAAAGACTTGAAAGTAAACCAACGGCCATCTAGCCCAGAAGCAACAAAGCCCACAGGGAAGCAGCACACCAACATGTGTGATCGTGAAGGGCAGAGGGGACCAGGTCTCAAACAACAAAGGCGGGGGCGGGGGGAATAAAAAAATCACATCGAGGGGGCTGGCGGGAATAAAAAATAAATCACATTACCGTGAATGAGGAGGAGTGCATGATGGGGACCCAAAGCCCATCTGTAGACGGCTAGACATCCCTTGCAGAGGGGTAGTGGGGAGATGAGTCACTCAGGGTTCAGTGTAGCAACAATGAAACTCAAAACCTTCCTCTAGTTCTTGAACGCTTCCTCCCCTCCCAATTATCATGATCCCAATTCTACCTTGCGGACCTGGTTAGACCAGAGGATGCACAGCGGTGCAGTAGGGATCTGGAAACACAGGGAATCTAGGACGGATGAACCCCTCAGGACCAGCATGGGAGTGGCGACACCGGGAGGGAAGGGGATGTAGAAAGGGAGAACTGATCTTGGGGATCTATGGGAGATGGGTAATGGGAAGGTGGGTGAGGGGAGACACCGGGTAGTGTAAGATAAGATAAAATAATTATTTATAAACTACTAATGGTGCAGGGGGAAGGGGGCAGCGGGGAGGGTGGGGGAGGAAAAAACGGAAAACGAGCTGATTTCAGGAACCCAAGTGGAAGATGAATTTTGAGAATGAAGAGGGCAATGAATGTATAAGGGTGCTTTGCTCAACTGATGTATGTGTGGATTGTGATAAGAGTTGTATGAGCCCCAATAAAAATATTTATTTTTTTTTAAAAGTAGTGAGGAAGGGGGAAGAGGGGAGGGAGGGGGAAGGAGGGAAAAAAGTGAAATGAGGAGCTGATTCCAGGAACCCAAGCAGAAAGCTAATGTTGAGAATGATGAGGGCAATGAACGTGTAAGTGTGCTTTACACAGTTGATGTATGTGTATGGATTGTGATAAGAGTTGTATGAGCCCCCAATGACTTAAAAAAAAAAGTAGTGGAAAAATACAACTTTCCTCTAGTTCCTAAATGCTTCCTCCCCCCACCCCCGACTATCATGATCCCAATTCGACCTTACAAATCCAGCTAGACCAGAGGATGTACACTGGTACAGTTAGGAACTGGAAACACAGGGAATCCAGGAAAGATGATCCCTTCAGGACCAGTGCTGAGAGTGGTGACACTGAGAGGGTAGAGGGACGGTGGAGTAGAAAGGGGGAACTGATTACAAGGATCTACATATAACACTGATGGACATCAGAAAAGTAGGTGAAGGGAGACGTCGGACAAGGCAAGATATGACAAAATAATAATTTATAAATTATCAAGGGCTCATGAGAGATGAGTGGGAAAAATGAGGAGCTGATGCCAGGGACTTAAATGGAGAGCAAGTGATTTGAGAATGATGAGAGCAACGAATGTACAAATGTGCTTTCTACAATTGATGTATGTATGGATTGTGATGAGTTGTATGAGCCCCAATAAAATGATTTTAAAAAAAGAAGTAGTAGAAAAGAGCCCTGCCCGACAAGAAAAATTCTGGCTTATCGAACTTAAGCTTTCTTAATCTCAATTTCCGTACTCATAAAATCAAAGGACGAAGCTACATAGCCTGGTGTGTCTTATTTTAATATATATTATGTCCTTATGAAATTCACAAAGCCACTTGGTTCTGATTGAATATAAAGTACTATGATTCTCACATCCTAGCTTAGCATCCTTCTAATCTAAAAGAATAGGAACAAAGATAACAAATACCTATGATTAAAAGATGGGAGACCATCTGCAAATCTTGAAGTTAGAGGATTTCCATCTTTATCATGGTAGAATGCAAACAGTCCAGCCGAGAAGCCCTAAAAGAAAAGTTCAAACTGCTTTAAAGTAAAAACATTGAGTGTGAAAACAAAACTGCATTATATTTGTATTACAAAGTAAAAGCATATGCCAGCACTTGAAAGAAAACCCTCACTTATTACAGCTGGGCAAAGTTCCATTACGATCAGTAGAGGTGAGTCATTTCTTAATAAGACCCTTTCACATGCATCCGATTAAGACATTGCTGTCAGTAGAAATACTATCAGCATGGTTGACTGTGCTGTATTTGACACTCCCAGACACAATGAAAGGGTTTTTAAATCATACACGAAAGAACCCCGCTGGTTTTTTTTTTAATCCCTTGTCTGTCTGCTTTTTTTTTTTTGGTCTGTCTGCTTTTAAGGTTATTTTTACATTTTTCCTTGTTTAATAATATATCAGGAATTTCTCAATGCTAAATAAGGGTTCACATGATGGAAGTAGTACATTAAATTGTATGGTTAAGACTGACACTTGGCTAAAGTAAAATCCTCAAACCCACTGCCATCAAGTTGATTCCAACTCATAACGTCCATGTGTAGTGTTTCTGAGCCTGTGAATCTTTACGGGAACAGACAGCCTCATCTGTCTCCTGCAGAGCAGCTGGTGGATTTGAATAGCCAACCTTGAGGTTAGCAGCCCAGTGCCTAACCCACGGCACCAGGACAGTTCCTTAAAGTAAAATATGTACACTTAATTTAAAATTACTGTGACGAGGGTTATTTGTGCGTGTTCAAAGAGCCACATAAAGAAATTACTGTTTAGCTAATGTTTTCCTTCCTCCTTTGTCATCAGGATGGTCTTCCTCTAAGGATGTCCATGCTTATGAGATGCTGCAGCAGCATAACGATACCCAAACTACATGCTTTCATAGCTCTTCCAGCACCTTATTCATAAATCTGCGTTATGAGAGCAGGAAAGCATTCTGGGAGAATGTTTTCATCTTACTTTGTAAGTGAGAAAAATCTAAGGCACTGGGAATAGTTACTGATATGGTAGTGGTATAAACCAATGAATTTATTTAAGAACTGCGTTCATCACAGTTGATTCTCTTCACCTATATTTACCAAGCTCTGCAACTCCATCTAGGACAGTGGTTCTCGACCTCTTAATGCCACGACCCTTTAATACAGTTCCTCGTGTTGTGGTGACACACACAGGCACCATGAAGTTATTTTCGTTGCTACTTCATAACTGTCATTTTGCTACTGTTATGACTCAAAGAGTCTTTCAGCCCCCAAAGGGGTCGTGACCCACAGGTTGAGAACTGCTGATCTAGGGAGTGATATCTTTATAAACTACAACAATTTGGTGTGACTGGGTTGAGGGTTTGAGCTCAAGTATGGTCATCAAAGCATTCATACATAACAGTCCCTGATCCAAGAGAGTTAAAGGTCCTTCAATCAGCAGAAAGTCTAAGCATTATGTGTATGCATGTGTGCATCTACACATACTACATATAAGGCTGCAAGCTTTGACTGGAAGGGTTACAAGTAATTATTTACTTTCCATTTTATTTATAATGTGAATTTTATGTTCACAATCTGATAGATCTCAAAGTCACTGCCACTGAACAGATTCCAACTCATAGTTGACCCTATGGGCAGGGTAGCACTGCCACTGTGGGCTGACAACAGGGTGACTCTTTATGGGAGGAGGAAGCTCCATCTTTCTCCTGTGGGGCAGCCAGGGGTTGGGACTGCTGACCTGCAATTAGAAGCCATGCTCACCATAGCACTAGGGTTCATGGACCAACCCAGGGAGACTGCAAAAACAGAGCTACCTACCCTTGAGCCTGGGCGAGGAGCTACAGGACAAACGTTTTTAATTGCCAGCAGGACCCGAGTAAACTTTTTCTGAAAAGGGGGCAGTGGGCCAAGTAAGTTGGGGAACCTATGCTTAGAACAATCTAAAACTGAGGTACCTGACATGACAGAAATGGCCGACCAACACTGGGACCTGACTCCATTTGGTTTCTCCATTTGGTTTCTTCTGTTTTCCAGTGACTACAGGACCTATAGCCACTGCAATGGAACATTCTTAAAAGGTGGCACAGCATGAACCGTGGGTAAACACAATTCAGTGTGATGAAAAAATGTTTGAGGAAATGTGTGAGGTAAATGTGAAAAAATGTTAGAAATGAAGAAAATTGATGTTAAGAGTGATATGTTAAAAACAAAGGCCTTGGGATTTTTATGTGACAGTAAAGTAAATGTAAACAAATCTGAAAACTTTTTTTAAAGTTACTGATATTCTGATATAAAAAAGTTTTCCTTCCTCATCAATTTGGAGAAAGTTTGTATTTTTACTTAGTGCTGCCTGGCTAAAGTTATTCTACTGATCAAGAAAACCAATTCACTTTATTCTCCCAACAGAGTAAGAATTTTGTTCTTCCAAAGTGTGCACATTTGGGGAGAAGACTGGAGGGAAAGATGCAAGGATGTGCGTAAGCTTTGCCTGGAGGGTCCTAGGTGGTTACTTACAATGTGAATTTGTACATTGCAACCTGATTTTTAAGAAAGTACTCTAAAAAACCTTCAGTTTTGTCGTGCAATTTCATATAAAGCTATTCATTCCCATTCCCTATCCCTCCCTCATAAATAAGGTGATAAAAAGAGCAAACATGAAAAAGGTTTGGCATTTGATTATCTATTTCATTTGTGAATTTTCTTTTAATAAGTTCTTTTCTTAATCTAAGAACTAACGCAAAGGACTTTCTAACAACTTCTTTCTGACCTCTATGCTGACAGTATCACATAGCTTATATCTAACTCACAAATAACCACAATGATCACCTAAATATTTCTCTGCAACTTTCTTTGCTTAAGTCCCTGGGGCCCCCTTTTATCTTTTTATACTTGAATGTAGTGTTTCTATTTTTTTTCTAAAAAGAACCCTTAGGATACTAAGATAACTTAATGAAGTCTGCTAAGAAAATGCACAATTCACTTAAGTTAAATAAGGCGTGAAATAACTGGCCTCTCATCCTTTAAAATGTTCTAAATGTATGCCTTTCGTACCTTCCCATCATGAGATCAGTTAAAGCACTCATGTTTCAGGAGGCTCATCTAGTAGTCAGATACCAATGATGATTGTGGTTAATACCTATGAGCACAATTAATTTTACTGGGATGTATCTGCATCTGTTAAGTACTTAATTTAATTCTCAGTTGGTTGTTTGAGACTTAATCTTTGAAATTTCTTAGATATTAAAAAGTTTCTCCTTGATCCTGCATCTTTGGAGACCCAAGGCACTAATAAATCAGATGAATACAAACAGTCATGGATTTAACTGAAGCTTACTATTGACTATATGGTGTTATGTTCTTTATAGACAATCTCATTAATCTTCATAGGAAAAAAATTCTTTATAGAAGGTACTACTATTGTCTTCATTTTTCTAAGGTTAAAAATTTTGCCCAGAATCCCACATATCTTTAATGGCAGAAGGAAGAAATTTCTTACTTAGGTCTGTCTGTTGGCATAGTGATTATACACTGAACTGCCAACTTCAAGGTCAGCAGTTTGAAACCACCTCCTCCTCTGAAGAAGAAAGATGGGGCTCACTACTCCCATAAAGAGTGACAGTCTAGTGAATGACGGGGGAGTATAGAGTAGAGCTCCAAAGCCCATTTGTTGGCCACTGAAGATCCCCTTGCAGAGGGGTCTAGGGGGAGGAGACAAGCCCGTCAAGGTGTGATGTAGCAACAATGAAAAATACAACTTTCTTCTAGTTCCTAAATGCCCCCTCCCCCTGCCCACTATCATGATCCGAATTCTACCTAGCAAGTCTGGCTAGACCAGAGGATGTACACTGGTACAGATAGGAACTGGAAACACAAGGAATCCAGGGCAGATTATCCATCCCTTCAGGACCAGTGGTGTGAGTGGTGATACTGGGAGTAGAGGGAGAGTGGGTTGGAAAGAGAGAACCGATTACAAGGATCTACATGTGACCTCCTCCCTGGGGGAGGGACAACAGAAAAGTGGGTGAAGGGAGACGTCGGACAGGGCAACATATGACAAAATGATCATTTATAAATTATCAAGGGTTCATGAGGGAGGCGGGAGTGGGGAGGGAGGAGAAAAAATGAGGACCTGATGCCAAGGAGAGCAAATGTTTTGAGAATAATGAGGGCAATGAATGTACAGATGTGCTTTACACAATTGATGTATGTATGGATTGTGATAAGAGTTGTATGAGCCCCTAATAAAACGATTTAAAAAAAGAGTGACAGTCTCAGAAATGCACAGGGGCAGCTCTCCCCTGTCCGACAGGGTCGCTATGCGTTGGCATGGACTCGATGGCAGTGATGGCAGTGAGTTTGGGGAGCTGAGTGCTGTGTGATCCAATCTCTCTCTCAATCACTGCACTTTACTGTCATCTACTTACTAAAAACATGAAAGGCACCAGTCCAGAGCATTTCTTAGGATCCTAAGGAACTTTATTCAATTCCTTTAACAAGACAGGAAAAGTTCACTATTTTGGACAAATTAGGAAGAAAAAATGTAAAGTTTCAAATCAGTGTATCTAAATTTTTGAAAGCTCAAATAGACCAAGGTTTTTTTGGATTTTTCTAAATTTAGAAATATGTTACCATTTTAGGGTCAAGTGAATTTTTCTAAATTCCTGTTTTTTTTTTAATTTTAAGATTAATCAATCTCAAAATGTATTTACTTGTTTCCTTATTTGATAGTAAAACTCAACCTAGTCACTATTTTAATCATTAAAAATTCTTATTTTGGCAGAGGTCAAACTTAATCAAGTTTTACTGAACATAAAACTGAGAAACCACATACTCTTTAAAGAAATACATTTAATCAAAATGAGAGCACTGTCAGCAGGAAGCTAAGGCATGAAGAACAGGCAGTAGTTAGTGGGATTTACCAAGGCATGGATAATCTCGTGTTTCACTGTGGACAGCATCCCAACAAACTCCTGAGGCTGGGTAGAGATCATATTTGGACACAGGTTAGCATATCCTGCTATTGGCCTGTTAAAACAGACATTAAATTTTTTATTATATTCCAGATCTACTTTCATTGCAATATTTACTAACCCATATTTCTCTATCAAAAACAGCCCCAAGAAAGAAAAACCTTTCACTAAATGGCCATGACATTTTGTATCATGACATCTAACTTTTCCGTATCATTTATTAATACCTGTTCTCACAAAAGGATATAAGCCATTTTTACTTTAGTGTAAGTCTTCAAAATATGTCAATATAATTTTTTAAGTAGAATACTCCAATTCTAACACTGTTTTACTTGTAGTTAATATGCAGCTGACTTCAGCATTTCACTATAACTACCAGCTCAGAAATGGACAAGTAGGTATAGACGGACACCAGACAAACACTAAGAAAATAAGCAAAAATCATTCAGGTAGCTGAAGGTTGCTCCATTTCTTTAATCCCCTCTCCTCTCCCTGTCCCAACACTGTCCTCATTCCCATAAAGATGTCTGCCTTTCCATCATCTTCTCCCATATTCTGCACCTTCTAGAATCTACAGGAGGCTATAGCTCTCTTCTGAAGAACTGACCATTAGTGAAGGTCAAACTCAAAATCTAGGATAATTCAGCCAGTTCCACCATGCACTTGCTTTAATTGTCTTTCAACAGCTCAGGCAAACAGATATTGCTAAGGAACTTCATATATATCTCCCCAAACTAGCTTAACATTGTACCACAGAACTGCTAATCACAGAGAACTGTGGTTGCTGAGCTGCTACGAGTGGACGCAGGCTCTTGGCAACCCCGTGGGTTCTCCAGAAGCAGATCACCAAGGTGCCTCGGGTCAGGTGAGAACTGCCAAGCTTTCACTGAGCTGTCCTATGCTTAACCATCAGCACCACCCAGGGACTCCTAAAGAATATTAACTTATTTAAACTAAAAAGTTAAGCATACATACACTATATTTTAGTGTACTTCACAGTCATATTTTATAAATGTGTTCTCCTAAAGATCAGATTTACACCTAGAAAAAGTGTGAATACAACTTCATTTACCAAACCAAAGTCAGTGATCTCTAAACAGAAAATGGGTGTCACCGCCAGGGTTAAAAACGCTTCCTGGGTTTCTCAGAATAAAATAGTCCGTTAGCTGCATTTCTGAAGCTTTCTTATAAAACACAGGGTTTACTGAAGTGGCATCTACCAACAGCCAAATGCACGTTGGTTTTTTTCCCCTAATACAAGCTCTTTCTCTCACCTCTTATTTGTACAACACATATCCACATATCCAGGATCAATGTTCAGATCACAGCTAAATTCTTACGTCTTCAAAGAGGTTCTACTTCCGTAAGTCCTCTAAGTTGTTTTCCCTGCTGCAAGCAGACAAACCATGTGGCTTGTTCTGGACTCGGGTCAGCTCCATGCTTCTGATTACAACTGTGCTCAAAAGGGTTTTCTTGGCGGTCCTATCTATGGAAGCAGATCACCAGGCCTTTCTTCTACGGCACCGTGGGTAGCTTTTAACTACTTCAGTTCAGTGGTGCTATTTGCGCCATCCAAGAATCTCATAAACAGCACAGCCAACAGCGGAATGACACTGAAAAGTACCTTTCAATGATAAATTCTTATTTGAGGCTCCTGTACAAGGTTATTGGGATTGCACTTTAGGTGCACTCAGCATCGCCATGAAATGAACTAATCTGAAACCATCTCAGCACAAGGTGTGTTATATTCCTCTCACGCTCTCTCAGGGAAGCCACGCTGTTCCTAAGTTTCATCTTAACACATGGCTTTTATGATAAAACATAAATTCACTCTGAAAAGATATTTAACACTAGAAAAATGTATAAAGAGAAAAGTGAAAATTGCCTATTCCACACCAGCTTCCACTAAATTCCACTATCAACGACATCTCAAGTGTGGCCTGAAGGATGGCGGAGGGGGTCCCAGAAGGCAGGGGGAAACCAGGGTAGTAATAGTTTTTAAAGTAATAGTAGAATCCTAATAAGAGCTCCATTTTGCAATGTTCCACTGACACTTAACAATGCATTACAAATAAAATTTTGCGGGCATGTGTGGTGTGTGCATGTGTATTCATGTATATCTACTACACACATGGTTTAGTTTGAATCAAGAGTCCAAAAGTGGGGTCTCAAAAAATATTTCTCAGAATATAAAAACGTCTTTAAGCAATTTTCTCATTTTAATTTATCACTTTGAGTTGATTTCATCCATCAATAACTTAACAAAATATTACAGTGAGAGACAGCTTTTCATGTCCCTACTGCAGCCTAACTCCTTCGCACTTCCGGGGCTGACAGTATCATCTGAGGCACAGACCTCGGAGTGCTTTGCTTTGGGTGCCTCAGCTCAAGAACGCACCAACGGAAGGAAATGGCATCTCTTACAAGTCAGCCAGAGTCTTCGGACAGAGAGGTGGATGGTAAGCGTCTCAGTGGCGGCCCTTACATGTCGTGAATTAGACACGCTACCCTCTCCAATATTTGAGACTGCTATACTACATTCTGAGACACCTGCTAACTTTCTTTTTCTTCCGTGTATTTTAATTTTTGTCGAGAATATATACACACAGCACAACATACAGTAATTCAACCACTTCTACAGGTACAATTTAGCGACATTGCCTACATTTTCCACGCTGTACACCCATTCTCGCCCTCCTCTACTGAGCTGTCCCACCTTCATTAACATAAAGTCATTGTCCCCCTAAAGTTTCTATCTTTTTAGTCAATTTGATCCCACATAAACAGTTCTTAAAGGAGCATGATGCTCAGGACAGACCCTGTTAACCAACTAAGCTAAACGCATGTTTTGTTCTGTTTGAAGAAGACTTCACAGGGTATTTTGGGTTTATGGTTTAGAGATTGCAACAAGGCAGTAATTTCAGGGGTTCAAGCACCCTCCGTGGCTCCAGAACATCCATTACGAATCTGAAATTCAATTCCCCCTTTTAATGAAGAGTTTATACCTGGTGACTTTTAGTGCCTTTAATTGATGTGTGTGGTATATAGCATATAGCAGCCAATCTTCTGCATCTATAACGACTTCATTTCAAGGCTGATTCACAGTAATTTTTTTAATTCTTTGCAAATGACAAATAGGTGTCTGAATTTCATTTAGACACATAACACATGACAAGACAATTAGGTGACTAGATAAATTTGAAACACATAGTTGTAGCACAGAAGTGCTCAAATTAAAGTTCGCAATGTTTCCTCAAAGAGGTATTCACATCAAAAGCAAAATCTCTTGAGAGTCTACTTTTCCTGGAGAGTATTTAATGGACAGGTTAAGGAAGGAAGAAAAATGGCAGGGGAAAGTCAAAAGAAGCTTTTTACCTCTTCTCTTTCATTCTAAAAAGTGCTATTACTATATCAATAATAAAAAGTCTGATTATACACCACCACCACCACCCCTTCCAAGCCAGGAGCCCTGCTATTTACTACCAGAAGCAATTTGGCAACTGTAAACTGCAGGCAATCTTAACACCTATAACAGGGTTTGTTAAGTGTTCCCACATTAGCTCTTTAAAAGTAAGTTCTAGGGAAAAGCTTACCTGTCCATTTTTGCTTCCTGCTGACAATACGCTGCATAAGAGATGATGTTTTCGTGGCTGCACCTCTCAGTGGCCAAAGCACCAACATAGAGAACAAAGTCTGCATCTCTGACCCCTTCTTGGTCTGGTACACCGACTGCTCCACACAGCCACTTACCCCCACGGCAGACCCTGCATTGCTGTACCCACAGGGGCCAAAGAGAAAACCAGGCTGCAAGTTAATCTTAGAGTGACTGACTCCAGACTCTAAGTCCAGCATGATCTAACATCATCATTCCCAAACTTTACCAAAATCCATACCCCCCTTTACTCAGTATCCACTTCTGCTTTGGAATTTGGCTTACAAACATTTCTACTTTCAAATGATCATAAATTTATACATCTCACTTAAAACAGCCAACCAGAAGGCAGGAAAATACAAAACTAGAAAATTTCTTTAAAATTCAGCACTCTAAAAACCTGGGTGAAGGGTATATAGGACTTCCCTGTATACTTTTTGAATTTTAGCAATTTCTTGTGAATTTAACATTATTTTGAAATTAATAAATTTATTTTTTTTAATTTGAAAACATATCTAATGGAAATATATTCCCTATAGTTATGCACATTGTTTAAAATAAGAGTACAAAAGCATGTAAAGTCAAAAAATATAGCCAGCTTATATCCCTTCTTCCTAGTTTTCTGAACCAATTTTTGTCTTTGTAAAGATTATTTTTAGAGTGCTTTTTCTATCATAGGTGGAAATCATATATGTAACATATGTATATCACACAAGCAATGCCTATTGAGAGCAACCCAGAAATTTCTATCTCTTTTCAAAGTACTCACTGCTTATACTTCCTCTTTTAGTATATGCATGTATAATGTTTATGTTCAATTTAACTTATGAATATTTGGTGTTATAAAAAGCTGTGGCATTTAAGCATTCTTCCTCATGAACATGTACTTAATTTAAATCAAAGTTCAGAACCAGAATATCTGGTAATAAGAATCTTTTAAGGAAAAAAATTAATCAGCAGAAGCTTGGGAAAGAAAGCAGTTTGTCTAGAGATGTCTTGGAGAAGGAAATGAACCTATAATTAAGAGTCTCTTCTCATCTTAAACGTGTCCTCACTGTCAGCCTGCCACTTGAGAAGGGCACGGAGCTGAGTCAGCTCGTGGCACTGGGGCCCATGCACAGGGTTCTAAGAGCCTGGGCTGAGCTGCGAGGGCCCCGAGATAAAACATATAAACACACAACTTAAACCGATGCTTCACTGCGGTTACGAGCACGGAGAGAGCACAGCCAAGCATAACAACCTCTGAGGCAATTCACCTCTTTTCAGATGTATACTTATAATAAATGGGTTTTCTAGTAAATGCATTTAAATGTCTTATTTTTTTAATACAAGAAATAAATACTCAATGTGAATAATAAAGAGTATTATCAAAATACACAATTTACTGTATGTACTCAAGTATAAGCCGCCCCAAATATCAGTGGAGGGACCTAATTTTACCACAAAAGCTGCATTAAAAAATGTTCTGAAGGGGTCTTAAAAGCTTAAAGGTAAACAAGCGGCCATCTAGCTCAGAAACAACAAAGCCCATACGGAAGGGTCATGGGGCGGAGACGAGCCAGTCAGGGTGCAGTGCAACAACGATGAAACACAACTTTCCTCTAGTTCCTAAATGCTTCCTCCCCCCCCCATTATCACGATCCCGATTCTACCTTGCAAATCTGGCTAGACCAGAGGATATACACTGGTACAGATAGGAACCAGAAACACAGGGAATCCAGGGTGGATGATCCCTTCAGGACCAGTAGTGTGTGTGGCAATAATGGGAGGGTGGAGTGAAGGTAGGGTAGAAAAGGGGAACCTGTTACAAGGATCTGCATATAACCTGGGGACGGACAACAGAAAGTAGGTGAAGGGAGATGTCAGGCAGTGTAAGATATGACAAAATAATAATAATATATGAATTATCAAGGGTTCATGAGGGAAGGGGGAGCGGGAAGGGAGGGGGAAAATGCAGAGCTGATACCAAGGGTCAAGTAGAAAGCAAATGTTTTGAGAATGATGATGGCAACAAATATGCAAATATTTTGGACACAAGGGATGAATGTATGGATTGTGAGAAGCATTGTATGAGCCCCCAATAAAATAATTTTTTAATGTGCTGAAAAACTCAGCTTATACTCAAGTATATATGGTACTAAATGAAAGCCTGTGCGATGTAGCAACGATAAAGCACAACTTTCCTCTAGTTCCTAAATGCTTCCTCCTCCCCCCCCCCACTATCATGATCCACTATCTCCCCACTATCATGCAAGTGGCGTGTACACTGGTACAGATAGGAACTGGAAACACAGGGAATCCAGGGCAGATGATCACTTCAGGACCAGTGCTGAGTGGCAATTCTGAGAGGGTGCATTGGAAAAGGGGAACCAATTATAAGGATCTACATGTGACCTTCACCCTGGGGACGGACAACAGAAAAATGAATGAAGGGAGATGTCGGACAGGGCAAGATATGACAAAATAATAATTTATAAATTATCAAGGGTTCACCCGTGAGGGAGTGGGGAGTGGGAAGGGAGGGGAAAAAATGAGGACCTGATAACGGGGGCTTAAGTGGAGATAATGATGAGGGCAATGAATGTACAGATGTGCTTTACACAATTGACGTATGTATGGATTGTGTTACCAGTTATAGGAGTCCCTAATAAAACGATTAAAAAAAATTAAAGCCCTCCAATAAGCCAACTCTAAAAAAAAACTCATATTAGGACTATTTTTGTATGTATCCAAATTTTTAAGGTATAATTCAGACTTTTTATTGTGTGTTTATATATTTTAAATAAAACAGCCTAGCTACTTAAAATTGTTTTACAATGTTGTTTTTCAGTTCAGAACTTAAATCTTTCCAACTCAGTACAGAGAGGTCTATTTCATTCTTACAGAATTGCATTCTATGGCATTATATTTGACTGATAGAATAGGCAAAATGCAGCCCTAGTGAAGCAGCGGTTAAATGCTCAGCCACTAACCGAAAGGTCAGTAGTTCAAACTCACCAGCTTCTCTCCAGGAGGAAGATGTGCCAGTCTGCTTCCATAAATACTAACAACCTTGGAAAATCTACAGGCTGGTTCTATCCTGGCCTATAGGGTCGCTATGAATCAGAATCATGTTGGTAGCAGATTTTATAATACACATAAAAAAAACCATTAGCACAAAAGGTAAGTGACGCAGGAAGAAAACCTGGCAGACGACTTCCATAAACATTACAGTCAAGAAAACCCCATGGGTTGCTGTGAATCAAAATCAACTGAAAATCACTTACCAACAGCAGCATGGGGTCTCTGTGTCATGCAATTAACATGTTCAGTGGCTATTAGAAAGGCTGGAGGTTTGAATCCACCCAGAAGTACCAAAGAACAAACACCTGGCCAACTAATTCAGAAAAGAAAACCAGCCATTGAAAATCCTACGGACTACAGTTCTATTCGGAAACACACTGCACTGATTTTATAATCTAAACCAAACTCACTGCCATTGAATCGATCCCAACTTACAGCAACCCTATAGGCCATAAGGATTTCCAACACTGTAGTTCTTGATGGGAGGAATAGAAAGCCTCATCTTTTTTTTTTTTTTGTATCCAAAATGGGTTTATTAGAATGGCTTCCACTCATCTCGACTCCGGGCCTTTTAGTGCTGCTTCCGTCTGAAGGAGCATCCTTCTGTGAGCCTTGCTTTTCCTCCTGTAGGCTGACAGAGGACAATAGAGCAGCCAACACACAAAACTACTGTTTGTGCATGGCTGAAGACCGTGGTGATTTTATAGCAGCCTGGGCATTTGACATCCATGAAGTAGGAATTGGGGCTCTGCACCAGGCGCTTCTTCTTGTGTTTTCTCTTCTCCTCTTCGGGAGAGGGGTGAAGGAGATCCTTTGTGAGAGGCATGATCGCCGAGCGGTCGTCAGCGCCGGAAAAAAGCAGAAAGCCTCATCTTTCTCCCAAGGAACAGCTGGTAGTTTCAAACTGCTGACCTTGTGGCTAGCAACCCAACACCTATTCTACTATAAGCATATTTTAAATTGTATAAAACACATTTTTAAACATGTATGAAGGGGCTTCAAGAAGTTTATGGAAAATGTGTATTATGAGAAAAAAATCCTGTGCATGAATTTCAAGTGTTTTGCCCCAACATAAACTTGTACTAGCTTGTTATAACCTATCTCTACAAAATCTTGTTTAGGGTGCTAAAAAAGGCTAAAATGAGTTTAAAATGATTCCCTACAAAAACAATGAATACTGCTAAAATTGAGGCAAGAACAAATACCATAATTATTGTGATACTTGCCTGGAAGAATGGTGAAATCACTAATGTTTTATGAAAATTTTACAGATAAAATACCCCAAAGAAATCAGCAGTTTGCAAATAGACAATTCTTTTTAAGAAGGGACAAGAGGATGTTGGAGATGAAAGTTTACAGCAGATCATCCACATAAATTTCTGAGGAAACAATCTTCATAGCCTAACTGATGACCGATGATTAACAGGAGAAACCATAGTTAACACAATAGACATCTCTGTTCAGCTTACACAATTCTGACTGAAAATTAAAGTTAAGCATATTTCTGCTTGATAAACTCAAAACTCACTGCCACGAAGTTGCTGCTGACTCATGGCAGCCCTATAGAACAAGGCAGAACTGCCCCTGTGGGTTTACAAGAGGGTAATTCTACAACAGTATTTAAAGCCCTGTGTTTCTCCTGAGGAGCGACTGGTGGTTTCAAACTGCTGACCCTGCAGGTGGCCACTCAAGTCATAACCACTGTGCCATCAGGGCTCCTTTCCACTTGATGGGTGCCAAAAATACTGCACCCATACCAACTGGAGACAAGAGTCCAACTTTCAATAAAATTTAAACCGGAAGGGTCAAAATGCTGACACACTTCTTAGAAGAACTGTAACAAGAGATGAGCATGGCTTCACCAGGACAATCCTAAGGCCAAAGCACAGTCAAACCAGTGGCTACTAAAAGCAGAAGTGAACCAGTCACAGCAAAAGCAGACCAATCAAGAGCAACGGTGCTGGCCAGTTTCTGTGCTGCTCCAGGCATGTTGTTCGCTGGAGTGCTAAGAGCGCTCAGCAGGCTTTAGCAGCACACACCCAGGGAAGAGTATTTGTTTCGCCACCACAGCAGTCTCTCGGGCCTTCCTTTCCTCACACAACGGCAAGTTTGCGAGAATTTAGATGAAAAATCCTAGGCATTCACCTTACTGATTTGGCATCCTCGGACTTCTCTTTGTTTCCAACCCTTGAATCTTTAAAGGGCACCCATTTTCTTCAGGTAACCATGTAAAAAAGATTGCACTGATGCAGCTAAAACCCCAAGACCCTCAGTTATCTAGGGATGGAATGTTGACTTCAAATTATCTTGACCTTCAGAAAGCTTGTTGTAAAATCAGGTTCACACTTTTTGTTTTTTTCATGAATTATTTGAAATCTTCTTGTACAACAAAGTATTCTTTTTTTAATAAAGTATTCTTAAGGAATAATTTACTAAGAAAAATGTCAATTGCCATTCAAAAAAAGCTTTAGTATATATTTGCTAAAAGATGCTACAGAGGACAAAGATAGAGTTCTAACTAAAACTGATACAGCAGTCTAAAGGAGTTAAATGCAAAGCCAAAGGATAGAAATGATCATTAAACTCATGTGAAGACAATTAAAGAATAAAAACAGCATACCTGTGATGCCTGTGTTTACAGACCTTAAGTCTGTAAAAAGAAATTCTGCATGATAATCATTGTGTTAGTCTAGGTTCTCCAGAGGAACAAGCCCTATATGTAGCTATGTATGCATGTACACACACACACACACATATGTAGATGTAGATAGATAATATAAATTTCAAGGAAGTGGCTCACATAATTGTGGAGGCTTGGACTCTCAAGTCCCTAGGTGAGGCATCCAGCAGCTTGAAGGGTTCTCCTGACTCGTGTGGTTGCAGAGGCTAAGGACCCCAAACCAGCTTGACAGGGCAATGGGTTTCCAGGACCCAGGGTGCAAGGTGTAGACGGTGGGCGTGCTAACCCATTGAGAGAGAGAGCAGTTTCTTAAGCCTCCTGCCTTAAGTAGTAGGGTACTTCTGGCACTCGTTAAAGGAGCTGGGCTTGCTGACCCTGGAGCGAGAGAGCTGAGCACCTTCAAACAGGAGGATTACCAAAAATGTAGGGTACCCGCAGGCACTGACTGAAGGAGTTAAAGAGCTTTGTAACAGACACAGCCAAGGAAACACATGGCTGAGAAGCTGTCCTAACTGAAGAACTGTATCCTGAGTTGTTCCTGACCCCAAATTGCAGCCTGAATAAAGCCCATACTCCAGAGTATTGTCTGTGAGTTCTGCATGGCTATTGCAACGAACTACAGAACCCAAGAGAGAAGTAGAGAGTGCCATGAAAGAGACAGTGTAAGAACTGATCAATGATGGAAGGGAGGAGGTATGTCTTACATGAATAGCATCCCCCTCATGAAGTTGGAGGAGGTACACAGCTGTTTTCACAGTGGGGCTCAGCGCAACAGCTCCAGACTCATGGAAGCAAGAGACTTCAAGGGAAAGACTAAAGAGTTTGGGGAAGTAAAACGTTTGGTTCCTGGATGGTTCCTTGGGGTGTTGTTAACTGTAATGACTGAAACAAAGGAAGCAAAGCTACACTGCAGTTGAGGGGAGAAAAGCTTCAGGTGGAGGGTGAGGCCATGGCCAGATGGTTTCAGACAACAGAGGATAATTTTTTTCTTTTTTTAATAAATCATTTTATTCAGGGCTCTTACAGCTCTTATAACAATCCATACATCCATTGTATGGAGCACATTTGTACATATGTTGCTATCATCATTTCCAAAACATTTTCTTTCTACTTGAGCCCTTTGGTGTCAACTCTTTTTCCCCCCTCCCTCCCCCACCTTCCCACCCACATGAACCCATGATAATTTATAAATGAATTTTATTTTCATATTTTACACGATCCGCTGTCTCCTTTCACCCACATTTCTGCTGCTCATTCCCCTGGGTGTGTGGAGGGGGTGGGGGGTGTTGTACAACGATCATTGCAATAAGGTCCCCTTTTCTCCCCCCACCTTCCCCCTGCCCTCATGGTATCATAACTCTCATTATTGGTCCTGAGTTTATCTGTCCTAGATTCTGTGTGTCGAGGGAGAGCTCTATCTGTACCCTGGTCTAGCCAGACTTGTAAGATAGAACTGGGTCATGACAGTGGGGAGGAGGCAGCATTAGACAACTAAAGGAATATTGTTTCCTCGGTACTATATTGCACCCTGGCTGGCTCATCCCTTTCTTGTGACCCTTTTGTGAGGGGATGTTTAATTGTCTACAGATGGGCTTTGGGTCTCCATTCCAATCCCCCTCATTCACATCAAAATCCTGTCCACACCTAGTGATCACATGGGTTGGTGTGCTCCTTCCAAGTGGGCTTCCCTGCTAGAAGGCTGCTTGTTTAACTTCAAGCCTTTAAAATCAGATGCTATATCTTGTAATAGCCAGGCACTATCAGCTTTCTTCAGCACATTAACTTATGAACCATTGTGTCTTCAGTGATTGTGTTGGGAAGGTGAGCATCACAGAATGCCAAGTTATTAGAGCAAAGTGTTCTTGCACTGAGGGAGGACTTGAGTAGAGCCCCAAAGTCCATCTGCTACCTTCATACTTAACCTATGACTATATGTACATAGACCTATATTCCTATTATATTAATAAATTTACATATGTACATGACTATTTTTATACCTCTATAAATGTCTTCTGCCTATTTCTTTCCTCTATTTCCTTTTACTTTCCACCTGTCCCAATATCATGCTTGACCTTTACTCGGTTCTCTGTACCTCCTCTCAGCTACAATGCACTTGATGGAACCCTACCAGGCATGCTATGCCCTCCTCTCCATCAATATTTGGTCTCTTGTTGCTCCCTTGTCCCTGGGTTTGTTGGCTAACCCCTCCTTTTCCCCCACCTCCACCTCTCCCTGGCCTCCAGAACCATCGGTCCCATTGTTTTCTCCTCGGGATTGCTTATCCTACCTATTTTATGTAGCTAGACATAAAAGAAAAAAAAAGGTCTATGAATACTACCAGGTCTGTCTGCTGAACCTTATGAATGTTTTCTGATCAGGTCTGAAGTAGTGGCAAGCTCTGCCCCCTGAGTCCACAGTCTATTTTCAAGATTCCTCAGGGACTTTGTTGCTTTGCTCCCCTTGCTGTTCTGTTGCGCGCTCCCTTCATGTGGGGACAGAGGATAGTTTTCAGGCTTGGGAAGTAATGCCGTTAGTTCTGCTGGATGCTGGGACTTGCTTGGTGTCCATTATTCCCTTTCTCTTCAATTCAATCTACTCTGTCTGCAACAGAAAAGTCTACCTGTGCCTACTCGGGGCTCATAGTGTAGGCTTCACAGTGCACAGATGGAGAATTTTGCCCCTAGAGTAAGAATTCATATTTGACTCAGACGATTCAGAAGATGAGATTTTAAACATGGAGATGTGTTATGCTACAGATTGAACTGTGTCCCCCAAATGTCGGTGTTGCAAATCTTAAACTCTATGTCTGTGATTATAATTCCATTTGGGAATGAGTTGTCTTTGTTAAGTTAAAGACACATGAGATCTCGAAGGAACCAGGAAGTACAAGCTGCTGACACAAGCTCCTTCCTACAGAGGAGAGAGAGAAAGCCTTTCCTTAGAGTTAGTCCTCTAACTCTGGACTTCTCAACTCCTAAACTGTGAGAAAATACGTTTATTTGTAGCCATCACCTTCACTTATGGCGATTCTGTTTACAACAGTACTAGATAACCAAGACTCTCAGAGATTCAGTCTCCCCTGAAAGTATTGCAGAGTAACAACGATGTTCAGAACAGAGTGACTTACCTGGAGGTGCTCCTCAGGCACGGTCACAGGGCCGCACTTTGTATGCTCTGCGCATTCCCCAGTACAGTATCTGTGAGGGTCATTTTCCTTCCGCAGATATTGGTTTGTTGCGCATTGTCTTCAATTCATTTGGACATCAGAGGTAATTATAAAAAAACAATAGTTCACAGCAGTTAAAAAGCACTGTATAAAGTTAAAAACATTAGTATTAAGGTAGCATTGGGCCTCCACTCAAGTATTCCCTCAATGCAAGAATACTTTCTTTTATTAAATTAAATTCTATGATGCTCACCCTCCCAACACAACCGCGAAAGACAAAGCGGGTGAATAAGCAAATGTGGTGAAGAAAGTTGATGCCCAAGTATCAAAAGATATGGTGTATGGGGTCCTAAAGGCCATCTAGCTCAGAAGCAACAAAGTCCACATGGAAGAAGCACATCAATCTGTGTGACCATGAGGTGTTGATGAGGTGTTGAAGGGATCAGGTATCAGGCATCATCAGAACAAAAAATCTTATCACAGTGAATGAGGGGGGCAGTACGGGATGGAGACCCAAAGTCCATTTGTAGGCCACTGGACATCCCCTTACAGAAGGGTCTTGGGGAGGAGATGAGTCAGTTAAGGTGTGATGTGGCAAGGATGAAGGGTACAACTTTCCTCTAGTTCCTAAATGCTTCCTCCCCCCATCCCCACTATCATGATCCCAATTCTACCTTGCAAGTCTGGCTAGACCAGAGGATGTACACTGGTACAGATAGGAACTGGAAACACAGGGAATCCAGGGAAGATGATCCCTTCAGGACCAGTGCTGAGAGTGGCAATAGTGGGAGGGTAGAAGGAGGGTGCGTTGGAAAGGGGAAACTGATTACAAGGATCTACATGTGACCTCCTTCCTGGAGGATAGACAACAGAAAAAAAAGCAAGTGAGGGGAGACGTCTGACAGGGTAAGATATGACAAAATAATAATTTATAAACTATCAAGGGTTCATGAGGGAGGGGAAAAAAATGAGGAGCTGATGACAGGGGCTTAGGTGGAGAGGAAATGTTTTGAGAATGATGAGGAAAATGAATGTACAAATGTGCTTTATACAATTGATGTATGCATGGACTGTGATAAGAGTTGTATGAGCCCCTAATAAAATGATTTTTAAAAATTGAATAAAACCAAGTCGTTGCTACAGAAAAGCAGACTAGAAAGGAATTTGGGTTCTATAAGAAATCCTCCTAGTCTGATTTTTTAAAAACGCAAAGTATTTTATAACATAAGTATGTAAATCTGAAAAAGATGAAAATGTGGAGAACAGAAGACAAGTACACCCTAAAAAAAGATCCATCTCATAACGAAAGGATAGGGAAAAAATGAATATACAGTAAGCCCTTTTAATTATTTTTAAATACATTGCACTTTGGTCTCTGAGAACAAGAAAAATGAATTGCATTAGGATAACAGTGCAGAACGTGCCATGCTGGCAGAAGGAAAGCCCACCGCACAGTGGAGGGCACGACTCATGTGAAGGAGGACACACCTGCTCAGTAAGATCGTGCCAGCTGGTCGCCGGACCTGCAAAGTCCTCTCTAAATATGAAATTGCCTGTGGGAAAAGTTTGTTCTACATAGAAGTTTAAAAAAGAAACAGAGAGAAGAAGAAGAAAAACAGTTAGAAATATTGCCAAGGGATAAGTTATATTTAAAACAAGCACAGGATATTAATGACTTCCCTGTTGTCGTTAAGTAGAAAGCTTAAATCTCAACGATTTATCTCTATTAGCTCAAGTCTGAGACTGATTTAGATGCTTCCTAAAACTAAGGTGTCTTATGCTTAAAAAAAAAGTCTTATGTTCCGACCGTGCTGATTTCTGTGGCCCAAAATGACTTGCCTTAATGACAGCTCTCCTTTCCAAAAGAGTGATTCTGAAGCAGTGAAAGAGCTCTGGCTGACACGTTACCAGATCAGTTTAGATTCAGGACAATGAGCACTCCCGTCAGAAAACGGTGCTCCCCATGCAGCTCAAGCATCTTTTCTCGAAGCTCATTGGTGGTCAAAAGGAGCAAGAGGGAGGGGACGGAGGGGCATCTCTGCTAAGTGCACGTTAGAGATGGCTGCCCGACATGATGAATGTAAACAATGTCGTGGAACTGCACATGGAAAAACTGCTGAATTTGTAGATGCACGTTGTTAACACATTAAAAGACAAAAACAGCAGGTATTCTGTCTCACAAGCTCAGGTGAGTGGCACCTGCTAGGCTTCCCTTTTCCCAGTTTAAAACCGGCAGCGTGATACTGGTTTACACAAAGACTTGACAATAATGGTATCTTGAACTCAGAATTTAGACTAATGAAAAACTAAAGAATCTGAAAATGTAAAAAAATAGTCTTTCTAACTCTTTTCGGTATAACCTACCCCAAAAAAACACGCGAGAGGAACCAAAAGGAACTTGAGAAGGCTGAGGCAATGTTAAGTTATAAAATTAGAAGACTCTCATAGAGTCCCGTGCCAAAGCAAATTGTCACCCCGAACCATTGCCTGGCTTTACCCCATGGTGAAGCGGGTTGCACAGTGAAAAAAAAATTAGAAGACTAATCTATTATCACATACAAAGATTTTGGTGAGTGCATCACAAAGACCTGTGGTGAAAATTATACTCCATAGCAACACCCTATCAAACTCCTTATTGACGCCTTTTAATCCAGTCATTCACAAAATAGCCCGTTTATATTTTTCTTTGTGGAAGTAGAATTGATACACAATGAACTGTACCTATCTATCCTGTAAGCCAGGAGTTATTTATGACATACCTTCACAAGGCATCTTTTTTCAGGGAGCAACCTAAAAATGAAGACGTAAAACAGATGAATTACCATGTTGGGCCGACCGCTGGTTCTCTGAACATCTCTTGCAAGAGCCCCAAGGCCCTGTTGTGGACGCAGGCATTATCTGTCCTCGGTAATCTCAATTTCCCTCACTTTGCATTTGATAGTGCGCTACATGCTACAACACTGCACTGGGGAGTGTATGTCATCTCATTCATTTGGGATGCTAACGACGGACAAAGACATCGACTATTCCAACACTAAAGCACTACAGATATAGAACTGATCTTTTTCTGGACTCCTCTAAAATACAAAAATTACATTGGGCCATCTCTCTGGGTAACAATTTTATAAACTTTCTGATTGTTGTATATATTACTTTCTCCTCTTATTTTTCTGCCAACCACTTATTTTAGAGGTGCCTTTCAGATCTGCTATTGACCACATCCACGAACGTTCATTTTGTTTAAATTGTTCAGGAAGCACAGCCTTTAATCATATCTCAAGGCCTTCATCTTCCAGAAAGTATTTTCATCTTGAAGCTTACTACTGGCCTTTATTTTGCTCCTTCTATGGACTTAAAATTTTTTCAGTTAAAAAATGTTTTTCCAGTTAATATATGGAAATATCTTTAATATCTAAAATCACAGTAAAAAAAAAGAGATGAAAACTTGTGGTGTACTTACTCTTCAATACTTTTATCATAGACAGTCTTGATCCTTAAGTGCTCATCAATATCTCTCTTTACAAGATGATCTGTCTTAAGATAAACCTTATTTATGACCTAAAAAAGGAATAAATTTGAAATTAAAATACATTCATATATACACACACGGTGTACAAAGATTAGTCAATTAATTACTGAATTTAAGTGTGATGCCCAGAACTCACCCACCCACCCCCGGCTTCTTGCATCCCCCATTACAATATTCGGGAGCCCCACACATTCAAAGGCACTATTATCATTTGGGAGGAAGTAGTATTAGAGTCAGATGACTAAATATATCCTTACGGTAATAGCAGCTGCCAAAATTTTTTGGATTTTCTGTTATTTGCTTGAAAGCTTCTTCTATGGGTACTCACTTTGTTTACTGATTTCTCAGAAAATGACGGGAAGAGAACAAAAGAATATTGTTATTTGAAAAGAGAACAAAGAAAACTGTTCAACAAGAGTGTTTCACTTGGAATTTTTTCTCCAGATCTTTTATATGATTTACCAATGCAAGAGAGGGGAAAAATGATTAAAATGGTCTCAGTAATATCAAGATCTCAGGTAGTAGATCATTTCATATCCAACAAAAAGCCATTGAAAGGTATGAACACACCTGCCTGTGTGATGAGGAGTTGACAGAAACAGGCATCAGAAGTTCAAAAACAAGCAATCAATCAAATTGGCATGAAGGAGCACAGGCAGGGTGGAGACCCAAAAACCACCTGCAAGGTAATTGGACAACCGCTCACAGAAGGGCCACATGGAAGGGATAATATGTATCCAAGGTGCAGACAGCACTGATGAGACACATGAGTATCCTTTAGTTCTTTCTATTTCCTCCCCCTCCTATTATGGTCTTAGTTTAATCTCATTAATCTTGTTAGACCTGCGTATGTTCATTTATATAATTAAGATAATTCAATGTATGAAATCCAAGATGGATAAAACCCTTCAGAAATAGCCATGGGAGCAATGGTTCCCTGAGGGTACAGAAGGAGTGGGGAAAGGGAGGAAGGGGGGAACTGATAGCAACCATGACTATATAACCCCACTCGAGGGAAACAAAAAACAGAATGATAGGTCAACGGATACATTGGATGGTATGTATGATATGGCCAAAAAAGTGGTAATAAAAGTAAGATTTAATAGAATAGCAAGGGTTCCTGGGGGACAGGGTGGAGGAGGTGGGGATAAAGAGAGGCTGATACCTAAGAGGGCAAGAAAATGTTTTGAAAATGATGGTGGCAGCAATTGTACAATCATGTCTGATCTAATTGAACTATGGATTGTTATAATATCTGTAAGAGTTCCCAATAAAATAGAAAAAAAAAGTGTGAACCAGGCAAAGGGGTATTACACCCCCAGCTGCATTTTTGGAAATCTATAATATAAAATTGTTAAATTGATGCTCAAAACCTTCTAGGAGCCAGTGGTTAAGCATGTGGGGTTTTAGAATTAGAATCTAAATTAGAATTTAGATTGATGGAGTTCTACTGTTGGCGCCACTATTTGCTAATTCTTTGATCTTAGGTAAGTTGTATAACTTCTCTGGGTCCAAGTTTCACTGTGTGTAGCATAAATAACATTTTAAGTTAACATATGTATAAATCGCTTGATACAATTGAGACAAATGGATTGTTATAAGAGTTGTAAGAACCCCCAATAAAATTATATATATCTGAATGAAAATAAACACTCAGAAAATGGTCAGTATTATACAGGTATGTGTCACTCAATGTCCACAAGATAGTCTTCTGTGAAACAGGACATTCTGTGATTTGGACCTTGCTGTCCCACTTCCAGTTGTGCTTGCGACTGCTGCCGCCACGGCTAGTAGGGGCGGGAGCAAAGCACAGGAAAGGAGTGGAGTGTGCCCAGCCCACCCGAGTATTCAGAGCAGCCTGGCCCTGGAGCCCCTACCCACCAGACAAAGCCTGTGATACATGCAGGGCCTCACGTCACGTTCTGTGCCTCACCTGCCTAGATCCCCCCACCCATGGTCCAGCCAGAGACTGGGTCTGGGATCTTTAAAACCAATGAGGGAAAATAAAAAACAGAAGAGCTTAAAAAGATTTTTTTTAAACCACCTATGGGTCCACATATGTACATCTAGCTGGAAACAGTTGGACGTTGTTCAAACGGACGCTAAGTTATCTGTATTTGTATTATCATTAAAATCACTATCTTCCATCTCACTTCCTACTGCTCTCCATTCCCAAACTGAACTATTCAGAATTTTCTGCACACATCCTGATTTCTTGCCCCATCATGTGTTCACAATGTTCCTCAGGCTTGCTTATGCTTTTCCCTCCCCTGGAAATTGCTTTCTTCCATAAATTAGAAGCCTCCTCTTCCAAAACGAAGACGGTGCCATGGGAAAAGAACTCGGAAACTATCCTAACCTACTCTATGATAGAAGCAAGCCCTTCTTCTTTTGACTTTCATACTACTACTTTCACAACACATCGTTTTCTAGGTTGAACTCTAATTAGTTCATAATTAGTGCAGACACTTCTGAATTGCTGTACTATTTACAGTGCCTAAAACACAGCACAAGCATACGTTAATAAATCAAGTTTTAAACACTAAACTATGAAGAAAATATAATCAGAAACAAAATACTCACTGGGACAAATGAAACTATCAATCAACCCTAATGAAATGAATACACAAAAAGTAAAACATTTTGAAATAAATACATTGACATTTTTCTTTAATGCTCAACATATAGAAAAAATAGATTGATGAATCAAGATGCAAAAAGAATCCAACAGATACATGAGACAAAACTAACATCATTCACTCATTTAAACAAGTGCAAGGTACTGGGGATATAGACATTTAACCTCAAGGGACTCATGGTTATTTAAGGTCAAATAAATCCAACAATGGCTGTAATAAAAATGAGCACAGATCACAAAAAGGAGTAACTTAATTCAGGCTTAAGGAAGGACACAAGGGTGAGAGGGTGGGGGAGGGAGGGAGGGAAAAAAGAGGAGCTGACAATAAGGGCTCAGGTAGAAAGATAATGTTTTGAAAATGACGATGGCAACATAGGTACAAGTTTGCTTGATAAAACTGATGTATGGGTTGTTATAATACCTGTAAGAGCCCCCAATAAAGCAATTTTTAAAAAAAGAAGAAGCTACTTCAAAAAGAAGGTAATGGACAAGGGGCTTCACAAAGTTTACTGAAAGTTTTCATTATCTTTCATTTGATTTTGCTACAAACTTATTGCAGTCCACCTGGTACAAGAAAAGACTTAAAAGAAAAATAAGGATAAGTAGGCTCCTGAACTTAGATTCAATAAACAAACTCAGTGACATCAAGTCAATTCCAATTCATAATGGAAGAATCTAACCTTGACATAGAAAAATTAGTTAATTCAACTTACAAGTTGAAACTTTTTGCCTGAAAGCACTCTCCAAACCAATGCCTCAAAGAGACAGAAAGTCACAAATTTACTGGCTTGAAGAATTAGAAGACAGTGTTGAAGATTGGCAGCATTTAACATAATTTTTTCCCACTTTATTGGGGGCTAGTACAACTCTTGTCACAATCCATACATACATCCACTGTGTCTAGCACATTTATACATTTGTTGCCATCATCATTCATAAAACATTTTCTACTTGAGCCCTTGGTATCAGCTCATTTTTCCTATTCCCTCCTCCCCACCCTCACCAACCCTTGATAATTTATAATTATTTTTTCCTGTCTTACACTGTCTGATATCTCACTTCACCCACTAGGGAGGGGGTTATATGTAGATCGTTGTGATCGCTTCCCCCTTTCTCCCCCACCTTCCCCTTCCCCTCCTGGTATCGCTACTCTCATTATTGGTCCTGAGGGTTTCTCTGTCCTGGATTCCCTGTGTTTCCAGTTCTTATCTGTACTCATGTACATGCTCTGGTCTAGCCGGATTTGTAAGGTAGAATTGGGATGATAACTGTGGGGAGGAAGCATTAAAGAACTAGAGGAAAGTTGTATGTTTCATCATTGCTATACTGCACTCTGACTGGCTCGTCTCTTCCCTGTGACCCCTGTGTAAAGGGATGTCCAGTTGCCTACAGATGAGCTTTGGGTCCCCACTCTGCACTCCCCCTCTTTCACAATGAAATTACATTTTGTTCTTTAACACCTCGTGATCACACAGGCTGGTGTGCTTCTTCCACGTGGGCTTTGTTGCTTCTCAGCTAGATGGCCGCTTGTTTACCTTTAAGCCTTTAAGACCCCAGATGTTGTATCTTTTGATAGCCAGGCACCATCAGCTTTCTTCACCACATTTGCTTATGCATTTTGTCTTCAGTGATTATGTTGGGAAGCTGAGCAGCACAGAATGCTGGGTTACTAGAACAAAGTGTTCTTGTGTTGAGGTAGGACTTGAGTAGAGGCCCAATGTCCATCTGCTACCTTAATACTTAACATATAAATATATGTACATAGATCTATTTCCCTATCGTTATATATAAATATATTCACATATGCACATGCCTGAACTTAGACTCAATAAATTCCCTTCGCCTCCTTAAAAAAATGAGGGGAAGCTCACCAGAGAAAACTACAGAAACGAACCTAATGGAAATAAAAATGTAGGCGAGCTACAATGAAAAATTCACTGGAAGAGATTAAAAGATGGAAAGTAGGAAAAGAATCAGAGAACTTGATGACAAAGAACTGAAGAAAAATTGAAAAAAAATAGGCAGGACCTCAAAGAACTGTGGGCTAATATAAAGTATTATCAGATATATAATTAATTCCACAAGGAGAGGAAAATCATGAACCAGGTATTATTTTGAAAAAATAATTACTAATTTTTTCAAATTTGGAAAAATACAGCAACCAACAGATCCACTCACTCTAACAACACAGCTACAGCCAGGGCGTCAATTCCAATTCTCACAAACGTGTAAGCCAGAGAACTGCCCATAGTGTTTCCAAGGCTGCGGTGTTTACAGGAGCACACAGCCACGTCTTCCTCTCATGGAGAGGCTGGTGAATAACCACTAAGTGCCAGCACTCCTTTCACAGACTTCAGAGGGATAAATTAAAAAACAAAACCACATGTCCAGATCATAGTCAAACTTCTGAAATCCAAAACCAAAACTCCAAACTCACTGTTAACAAGTCAATTCCAACTCATAGTGAGCAACCCTATAGGACAGGGTAGAGCTGCCTTTGTGGGTTTCTGAAATTGTAACTCTTCATGGGAAGAGAAAGCCTTGTCTGTCTCCCCTGGAGCAGCCGGTGGTTTCAAACTGCTGACCTTACGATTAGCAGCCAGCGGATAACCATATATCACTGGGGCTCCACAAAAACAAAAACAAAGAAAAAAAATTTTGCAAACAACAAGAGGGAGAAAGGCATTATATATGGGGGAACAAAAATACAATGGAAACTTCTTTCTCATTTAAGAAAAAAAGGACTTATTAAAAATTTTTTAAAGCCATGAACTTATGGGGGGAGCGGAATCCCTCATGGGATTGATTTACTGGATTCAAAGGTCATCTGGCATAACTTAGTTCACAAAAATAATGTTCTACATCCTAGTTGAGTGAGTAGTACCTGAGGTCTTAAAAGCTTATCAGTGGTATCTTAGATTTCGTCTCATCTGAACCAAAAGAGAATGAATAAAATCAAAGACTCAAAGAAGAAATTAGTCCACAGAAATATTGACCCACATGAATCTCATCCTCCTTCCACCCTGAGACTAGAACTTATTTTAACCAAATTCAGAGAGCACTGCAGGGCTTTTGTGTTAATTTTTTTTAATGAAGTCAGCAGGACAGTATCATGATTACAGCTGTAATACAGCCCAAACTTTAGTAGTCGGACACAGAAGGTTAGGGAGAGAGCGCACATAACATTCTTGGAAGGGACCAAAATATAAGTGGCTGTACATTTCTGAGCTGAACTGGAATTTTTCCTGATCAAACCCGAGCACATAGCCTCGGAGTCGGTTCCAACTCAGGGACCCCACAGGGCGGAGCACGGACAGCGTTTCTAATGTCTTTCTTGCTGGGAGCAGCTGGCGGGTTCAGCTGAGTACTTATCCACTGCCCCACCAGGGTTCCCATTCCTGATAACGTCGTAAGGCAAATGATTAAACTACCACAACTTGGGGGCTCGTCCTAGGTTCACTCAGTTCTTTCCTCAAACACTGACTTCCGTCTACTGAAGGCCCACCTCTGTACTGCCTGTGGAAAAGTGAACTACCGAAACACAAACCTGTCCCTGGGGATGTGAATCGAGCTAAGAGGGCAAGACACGCCTGGAAAACAAGCCACCATCGCAAAGCAATTCTTGATTTAGTGCCAGCAAAGAGGTGCTGTGAAAGGGCTAGAACACCCGGCAGGGGTGGTTTCAGCAGGCTCCCTAAGGCTAGGGAAAGAATTTGGCCAGGCGGAAAAAGGGCTGGGAAGGAGCAAGCACTTCCAAGACTGGAGAGCAAGGCAAACCATGCAAAGTAACGGTTAACTTCTGATTCCGGTCCCAGGGCACCCCGCCGCCGCCTTTTGCCTGGCCCTCCTATCAGTTTCTTCCCAAGCCTTTTAGATCCGTGGTTATCTAAAGTGTGGTCCTTAGACCAGCAGGATCCGCAAATATCTGGGAACTTGAAATACAAATCTTGAGGACCCACCGCCGACCTGAGTCGGAAAGAGGGGGAATGCGACGACAATCTTTGTTTTAACAAGTCTTTCCTTCAGGTGATTCAGGTACGCATCAATTTGAAAACCCCTCCTCTGGGACTACCTACGAAGAGCAGCCCTCCCTCCGCACAGGAGTGCAGCCGTTCCGAGAGCCGAGTTAAGAGCAGATCCCAGCCAAGAGTCCAGTAGCTGGCCCTGTGTCGCTCTCTCCAGTAGAACACCTTTTCCCAGGGGCTGCCTGCCCTCTGCACCAGTCCCTCCCGCCGACTCCATCCTCAGGGCGCGCTCCCTACCATCGGTCGCCCTACCTCGGAGTCAGAGGGGACGTGGTGCCGGCACGGAGGGGCGCTGCTCAAGGAGACAGGAAAATATGTGGCGCTTGCCCGGAGCCCTCCCAAGAGGAATAAAAGGCCTCGGGCCCATAAAGAACCGCTCCAGTGCCACCGGCTTGGGCCCGGGCCTGAACCAGGGCCTCCCGCTCCTCCGCCGCCCTCGGCCGCCATCTTCGGGCTGAGCGTCGTTTCCATGGAGTACGTGCGCCGCTGCGCCCGGTGCTGACCCCGCCCACCGCTGACCCCGCCCACCGCCGCTCGGGAACCAGCCGGTGGAAAGACGGCTTTTGATTGGCTGACGTCAACCGCAAGCACGTCATCGCGGAAGATGACAGCTTCTCATTACCCGAAGCTGTGCCCAATAAACACTTTTACTGGTCCACGTGACCAGGCTGTGGAAGGAAGACTAACAGATGTTCTGGATCTGGGCCTTGTGTCTGTCATTCAGAAAAGATGCCAAACAACTTATAGCTTATTGCTCTGTATGCAGAAAAGGTTATAATTTCCAATGCACTTATCCCGAGTCATGAATTTAGGGCTCATTTATGTCAGTTCCCACAGAATTAACTTTAAAAAATCATTTTATTGGGGGCTCGTATAATTCTTACCACAATCCATACATCATCTACCCATTGTATCAAGCACATTTGTACATTTGTTGCCATCGTCATTCTCAAAATATTTGCTTCCTTCTTGAGCCCTTAATATCAACTCATTTTCCCCCTCCCTCATGAACCCTTGATAATATATAATTTTTTCATATCTTGTACTGTCTGACGCCTTTACCTACTTTGCTGTTGTCCATCCTCCAGGGAAGTTATATGTAAATCGTTGTAATCGATTCATTTTTTTAACTATACCAACCCCTCCAACCAGTCTGAGGGACAGTGAACTGGCCCCGTTTAAAGTTTGAGGACCTCTGCAAGGAAAGTTGTTTCATCGTTGCTATACTGCACCCTGACTAGATCGTCTTCTCCCTGCAACCCTTCTGTAAGGGGGTGTCCAGTTGCCTACAGATGGGCTTTGGGTCTCTGCACTCACCTTCATTTACAATGATTTTTTGTTCTTTGATGCCTGTTACCTGACACCTTCAACAACTCCTATGGGCTGTTGCTTCCGAGCTAGATGGCCACTTTATCTTCAAGCCTTTGACCCCAGATGCTGTATCTTTTGATAACCAGGCACCATTAGTTTTCTTCACCATATTTGTTTATGCACATTTGTCTTCAGTGAATTAACTTTACCATTTAAATCGATCTCATGTTGTCTCGCTTGGATCCACATTCAATGTTCATAGCAGCAGCCAAAAGATCAGTTCTATTAGAGGAATCTGCTGCACAAGACCACTTTAAAATACTGAAAAACCAAGGATGCAACTAAGGTGCGCCTGACCCAACCCATGGGATTTTCGATTGCCTCATATGCATATGAGTCACGGAACAGGAAATATCAAAGAATCATCAATGCATTTGAATCGTGCTGGAGAAGGGTCTTCAAACTACTTTGGACCACTAAAAGGGCAAACCTGTTTTGGAAAATGTTAAGACCAACTGCTCCTTACATTCCTCTTCTACTGCTCAAGATTGCCAAGACCATTTTACACACTTTGGACTTGTCAAGTTGCTGGAGGACATCATGTTTGGGAAAGAACTGGGGCAGCAAAAAAAGGCCCTGAGGAGACAGTGACAAAGTGGCTGCCAACAATGGGCTCAGGCACAGCAACAATTCTGATGGGTGCTGCAAGACTGAGCAGTGATTCATTGTTGTGCATGAGGTCGCTATGGGGTCAGGAATAAAACGGCACCTGACCTTGTTTCTAAGCAAAAATTACAACATTAACCAAGAGACTGAATAGATCCTTTCCATTAGACATTGTAACCACAGAACTGTACCTGAAGAAACCTATAAAACCGAAAACCATGACAAAGCCCAGTGGACCATTAAACAAAATTAAAGCCAAGATACTGAAGCATTGACATATGTGAACTGCAGGGAACTGCCAAGAAATAGGAAAGCCTCAAGAAGTCTTTAACAAGGCTAGTAATAAGGGTAGGTGAGTTCACCATTTTATGCATAAACTCATTAAGTATATCATTCAACAGGCAGTGAGATGTAGATTCCACATCAAATCTACCACTTTTCAAATGTGGTCTTTTCACCCACTTACGTTTACCTGGTTTCCCTTTCCTCAATTTATGCTAGGATGCTATTGTGATTTTCCTAGAATATGAAATCTGATCATCCCTAGGTTTTTTAGTGACATTGTTACATACAATATTGTCTAAAATTCTTATACAAGATTTCTTAATAAAAAATTTTCCAATCATTCTGATTGACAAAATTTAATTTGTTTTTCAAACTGCCTTTTATTTTTTTTTCTTGCAGGTGCGGGCAGCAGGTGCAGGCAGTGGGCAGCAATAAAGGCAGCTTCAGCTGGAGCCTTTTACTTTTATATAAAATGTTGCTTCTCCGCTTTTCCTGATATACTCTATTATCTGCACATGTCTCAATCTGATTACATTTTACCAAGCTTATCTTCAGTAGATTTTGGGTCAGATTAAGGTGGTTCCATGGGGTAGACCCAAGAATAGCAACTTTCTGCCCTTGACCCAGTTTTCTAAATTGTGGAACTGTATTCCAATAACCAAATGTTTGCTTCTAAAAGGAATCCAAATACAAGTCCCAAAATTTGTTTTTGGCAAAGTCCTAGATTTAGTGCACCGTCAATGATTTGTTAATAAAGCAAAGGCCTAACTGCTTTTGAATGGATTGGAAATCAATCAGGTGCATTAGTACATTTTATTTCCAGTAACTTTCATGTTTTAAAGTATTTTAGACCCATTCTCCCAGTACCAATTCCAAACCTCACATTTGATATAAAAATAACGTGCTTTGTGATCTCGCCCCCTTAAGAGCTGCTGAATCCCATCCTTCTGGATCCATACCAAATTTCCTCATCACAAATGTACACAACCAATCTATAGTGAGCGTTTACTATTACAAAGATGGTTTTAAGAAGTTTAAAGGTAAGTGGTACGCACAGTAAATCAAGATCCCCTCAGTAGTAAAAAAGGTCAGCAGCTTGTTTGGCAAACCAAAACATACAAGGGTTGAGGTCACTAGAGGCATCATGAAGGAACTGGTGATAATCCTTTGTCTGAAACCTCAGATGTCAGAGCACAAGCCTACTTTTGACATGCATGCAGGTAACCATGGATTGGTATACACCCAGGGTTTTTTCCTCCCTCCCTGGTAAACACCAATTCTCCCATTTGGCATGTCATTCCAAGGTTAGGTTCAGTTCCACACCACAATAAAACATCTAATCAATAAAGTCACATGAATTTTTTGGTCTTCCAATACATATAAACAAGGCTTATAAGACTTGCTGCAGGGCTTCAAAACCTTTGACCAAAAACAAAAAAAGCCACACTATCTGTAAAGCACAGTAAAACAAGATATATTCTTCTTCCAAACCAAAGTTTACCTATTTAAATCCCATCCTAACTTTGCCTGAAAACCCAGTAGGTCATCGTTTAAAGTTCTAAAATACCACTGACATAGCTCTACAACTTCTTTCTGCTCTGAAAATGAATTCCAAGAAAGCCATTTCTCTACAGCAATGTCCATGTAAAGGATAAAACAATTTAGAGAATATGATTTTCCAAGCGATTTAATAAAAATACAAAAGAGAAGTAACAAATGCACAAATTTTATTTATTTACTTTTAAGTTTAAATTCTTGAGGGGTACAGCATCTAGAGGGGAGAAACACAAAAACATTAATACTATAAAATTACAAACATTAAGTACAATAACAAATGTGTTCTTATTTTTTCATAACTTATTTTGGTCAGAGTCCTAGAACCTAGGAAAAGCAAATTCTTCATCTAGAAAATATAGCTAGCCCAATAATTATCTTTTAAGAATATTAACTTCAGTAGCTCCTCACAGGAAACTTTAGTAAATTCTGCAACCATAATCCATGCTAACATTCTGCCCTCTCTACCTTGCTTTACTGACATACTAACAGTCAGATGTCCCATATACTTAAATTGAAGCCACTAATTTTGCTGCATAACCTACTACTGACATTGAACAAAGTAAGATCACAGTAGTAGAATGGCCCCTTAGAGATCAAGTCCCAACCCCTAGAGCTTAGTCTGACCAAATAGAGAGCTAGTCTGGTTAATATTTTCACTTACCACACGGATTCTGTGTCCAATAGCCTTAGCAGGCAGGTTGCTCCGGAATTTGGCCCGAACCATGCCACTGTTTCCATGGGCACGAGTTACCTTTCCCCAGATGACTCTGGTTTTGTTAGGTTTGCCACCAGGAGTCACTGTGTTGCTGATATAGAGGTAGAAAATGCATGAGCACTCAAACAATGAACAAAGTTAAAAAGAAGTTCAAGATGGCCCATTTAACCAAAAGATTATAGATTAAAACCAAGAAATGTGTAGGCAACAAATATGTTCCTACCATTATGTATGCCAAAAATCAGTATATGGGTCTATTGCCATTTACAGAAACACTTTTAAGCAGAGTAAAGTATGCAGGGTATTCAAATGCCAGGACTCTGTGGTGTGCTACATTACACTGCTAACTACAAGGTGAAAATATGAGACTTTCTGTCCGCAATGGAGATTGAATTAAAGTCTTTTATTTCATGAGGACCATTCGGTTGGAGTTTAACCAGTGTACTTGTCATTCGGATGAAGCTGCTAGCTGTGCAAGTGGAGGATGGAAGTCTCTGACCCCAGACATCTTATGTGACCCAAGGCAAAAAGACACCTAGGATTAAGAACTACTGCTGTGGACACATTTTCACATATGTTGGGAATTACGGTACATGGAAAGTATTCCATAAACCCCTATGAGCATCCTAATATAAAGGATGTTTTCCTTCAATGCACAGCTATCATTTTAATTCTGAAGTTACTGAAATTCAACATTATCTACAAAATTAACATCCCTCTACAGCAAAGTTGAACAAGCAGAATCCACATTAGTCCCAATTACTTTATCAACATTGTTTCTTTTTCTCTCAGGAGAAAAACAAGGCAGATCTTCCGTAAAAAAAACCCTCAAGGGCTTTGAACATAAACTTACTTCTTTGCTTTGTACACGTAAGCACATCTCTTGCCTAAATAAAATTCCGTTTCATCTCGGGCGTAAACACCTTCAATTTTAAGAAGAGCCGTGTGCTCCCTCTGGTTCCGTAGACCCCGTTTATAGCCAGCAAAGATGGCCTTGGACCACAGCCTAAGACACACAAAAATATATACCGTTAACCATACCTGTGAAAAGTTCTTTTCTAACCTCAGCAAACCACCAGGATTATTTGACCGCATGCGCCCCAAATTATCTACAGCAAATATCTTAAATACAATTACAATTCAAACAAATGGTATCGAAAGCTCGTACCTTCCAGACATATTTGCCGTTTAGAAGTCCTGTTCCCAGCAGGCCTTAAAACATAACCAAAAAGACTCAAGTTTATAATCTTGCAATGAAACTTCCCCACTAAGTTCCCCTCGTTTCTTAAGGTTAAGCAAATCCTTTTTTGATGGACATTTCCTTGAGTGCCCACTGACGAGTGGATCCTGGCCCACAGTGGCCCCAGAGAACTGTCACACCCAAGGTCCCAGGCTCTAACTCTTACGGAAGCAGACTGCCTCGTCGTCTCTGCAGAGGGCGGCTAGGTTCACACTGCGACCTTGTATCGGGCCAACGCTTAACCCACCACACCACTAGGGCTTCTTAATTTATATAGTAATGCCATGGAGAAACAAATGTGTCAAGTTGTACATGACAGGTTTGTCAAGACAGCCAAGCCTGCGTGAATGCCCTTGACACCTTAAGCACACTGCGAAGTGGAGGGGGAGTAATAATTTTAAAAGGGGGTCAAATCTTAAGAGTATCACGCCAGAATCAGCAGGCGGAATTTCGAGATCTGAAAAACCAGGTGTACCTCAGCAGAAAGGGTACAAAAAAGGACACTTGGATCCACTCTAAGGCAATGACTCCCTCACATCAGCTAGTGTGGATAAACGAAGTGCCCCTATTTCAGAAAGTTCAGGCTAGGGAGCAATTCCCACCGCTGAAGCAACTGCTTTCCGGACGTCAGGCAAGCAGCACCATCAGCCGCACATCTCTGCCATCCTGCCCTCATTCCTCTTGAAATCCTGAGAAACCCCTGGCTCACGGGGCCCCCGAACGGCACAAGTGCCTCGCGATGAAAACCGAAAAGTCTAGCCCAACTATTTACCCCCAAATTGTCAGCAACTGAAGGATCACCCACCTCCACAGGCTCCAATATGGCGAAAAAAGGCACGCTAGGACCCACCGCGTTGCCTTGTGGGTAAGCATCTCTTCACCCCGCCCCTCATTTAGGTATCTTCCGCAAACGCCAGAAAGACAAACTCATCTTCTGACTGGAACAAGTCACATCCAAGAGCAGTCTCGCAATTCTTTACCCTCGTCTTTTCTTCTTTATAAGTTTCAGCGTGCATTATGTGAAAACTGAAGAAGGCAAGGTGATAGACAGCTAAAGGAGGAGAGGACCCGGCTCCGCCCACTGCGTGCGTTGCCATAGGAGCGACGTAGCTTGGGAACAGCGGCTCGCCGTGCGGTCGGTGCAAAGCTGGCGAGCTAGAAACCGGCACTACATGATTTGCCCCCTCACCAGACACTTCTGGTCTGGACCGCGAAGGGGAGTCGCTTTCCTTTCAGACACACTGGAGACTCACGTTCGGGTCCTGCCCTGGAAGGAAGAGAAAGGCCGGGAGCTCGAAGGCAGGGGGAATCCTTCCGCTTTCTTCATTTCTCTCTTCCTCTCTTCTCTCACTTTCACACCTTTCCGAAAATGGCTCCAATCCTTCGTTCTGGAGCCGAGGATGAGAACACGTCCCGCGAACTCCTCGCACCTTTCTAGAAACCCTCTCTCTCTCCCCTGTCGGACGGAAACCGGGGCGCCCGAGCAGCCGGTCCGCACGCCGAGGCCCCGGCAAATACTTGCAGCCGAGAATGGGCGGGGCCGTGGGGATCCCAGGGTCACACCTCCCGAGTTTTGGGGACCCGTGGACTTTTCTTTAGTGGCCGCTGGCGCCCCCGCAGACCCACGGCCTCAGGAACTGCGGGGTAGCGGTTCGCGCGGCTTTGGGGTTGTTCCTGGACGCCGCCCTGTGCTGGGAAAGGGGAGCGCACTGCCCCCCGTGGAATTCCTCCCCAGTAGGGGGGCCAGGCAGTAAACCCATACTGCTCGCTTCCTAGGCGTTAACGTCTATGGAGAAACAGGAGGGAAGAAAGCAAGCAGGCCGGGAAGCCAACGCAAAGAAAGCTTTTACCCCGACAAGGAAGCCACTTGAAGTTTCTGTGCAGGAAAAGGGAAGAAGAGTTGGGGTCGAGTAGACGTAGGACCCCCAGGGACACGACAGGACAGGGTGGCCTTGCCCTTGGAGCTGTGCTCTTTGTGGAACAGACCGCCACCTTTCGTGGGTCAGACCACCAGCCTTTGTTTGCAGCCACGCTCGCTCGTAACCACGGTGCCACCAGGTGTCCCCGTTTTTTGGTTTGGTTTTGTTTAGTTATTTTACAGAGGAAGTGACTCCGCTCTTACTTGTGAGGCCAAGGCATCAATAAGGAAATCAACTAGGAGGTGATTGTATTGATCCTGCTGGGAGATGCTGGTGTGGAGTTACTGAAATTCTAAATGTAAAGGGTTTGATGATGAATAAGGAAAGGTAGAGGGGTAAAGAACAACTCCCGAGTTGTATAAAGTAACTATCAGATTGTCTCTTAAATCCATCAGAATGCAGTGTTCATAACTTAAAGATAGCTCTCTCCGGCCAAATTTTCATCCGCCCCAGATAATTTAATTCCTTGAAGTTCCAAACTTATATACTCCTTGAGGAATAAAACATTAAGTAGGAATTTCTTTTATTCATTCATTCCAAAAATACACGTGTATTGAACACAGTGCCAGGAACTGAGGGCACAATAGTGAGCATTGTGGTCATGGGTCTGGCTCTCAGGAATATGCAGTCTGTTTGGAGAAACAAACATGACAAACGGGAGGGCTCTGCAGGAAAATAAGAATTGTGCCAATGCTTTATAACAGACGAATCCTGATCCAGCCTGCTGTGTCTGGGAAAGGCTACGTCAGGAAGAATCATTGTAGGCATTTTTTCAAATGCAAGTGATAACCAATTCGTAAATCATAGACAATATTTGTTAAAGCAAAACATAATAGACTACAATGGAGTCCAGACTTTCTGGTGCTATTGAAACTGGATGAATGCCCTGAAATAGTCATTCAACCTTAGACCTCAAAACAAAACTTTGCTGTCGGCTTTGACTCAAACAATAGTTTACCTTTTTTGCTAAGTATGTTTGCACTGAGCAGTGTGCTCTTTCAGAGAATTCTCTACGTGGCATCAAATTGACACACACCATCTCCAAAGTTAGATGAGAGGCTGAAGGGACAGGGAGTTTATATTAATGGTGGTGTAATAACTTGGAAAAGAACACACAACAGTTGATACAACTTTAAGAATGTAGGCAGTATCATTGAGTTGTACACATACATTTTGTTGAAATGGTGTGTCCTGTATGTATTTTATAAAATAAATTGTGAGACTAGAAAATACAGGGATATGTCACACATAGTCACTACATGCATGTGTTATGTGTGGCTTCTGCATAAGCACAATCATGTCTCAGTTACACATAGTACACTTAACTTGTGCTCCAAACCCAAGAACACTGAAGACAAAGAAACAATGGCACAACCACAGAATAAAATTATGTTTGACACCATTCTGGCTCTTCCAAGGACTGCCTCTATACCACAAAAATGGATTTTTGGAGAGTATCTGTTTTCAGTTAACATAAAGATTCTGTTTTATGTGATTGATGATTAAATATAGGAATTTTGGTGAGTGAGACATTTCATACCCTGCAGAGTCTCTTGATTGTGGACCAAGTCACAAGAAAAGAGCATTTACTGTTGAATACAGAGCACAATTTTCTATGGGGTACTATCACTGGAAACTTTATTCAAGCCAGTTAATCACTAAAGTAACATACTTAGGAAGAGTGCCATCTAAATAGCAATGTTAAATGGATTTTTTTAAGATAATTTCAGTTTTAAAATTAGTTTTAAATTAGGTGTAATAAATTCTGTTATCTGGAAGTCAAGAAATAGAGAATGAAAAAATTTATCTAGAAATTTGCATATAAAATATAAATTAGAGTACAATCAAAGGCATTAAAACTGTTGGACATTAATTTACCTTAGTATGGGACTCTAAGAGTTCATTTACCTCTCACTTGGACTGAGCACTAATTACACTGACTGCCGTCACAATGCTTTATTAAGCAAAAACAGGAGTCGCTACCCAACTCTTATCTTTTTTGAATTTTCTCTTAAGGAGAGAACATAGAAATTTCTGAAACATCATTCAACACTCCCTTAAACTAATTTCAACTTTACCTTTCCATTTCAGGTGGCTGCATTTTTATGAAATTATAATTGTATCACAGAGAGTAACAAGACCAATTCAAATACAATGGAAAAGTACGTTCAAATCCTAGTTTAGTTTATACATTTAAGCATTATGCCTTCTGTTAAATTTATGTGCATTTGCTATCTATTGCTGTGCATAAAATAGGCTCCAAATGCCCTAGCATGAAGCATACGCATTTATTATTTTACGCAGTTTCTAAGGCTCAGAAGTTTTTGAAGAGTTTACCTGGAAGGTTCTGTCTTTAGGTCTCACATAAGATTGAATGTGGCCAAGGTGACAGCATCTGAAGACTTGGTTGAGGCTGGAGGGTCCAGTTTGAAGATGGTTTATTTGCAGAATTGACAGGTTGATGTTGGCTGTTGGCAAGAGATCTCGTTCCTTAAGCTCCATGGACCACTCTATAGGATTGCTTGAGTGTCTTAATGACAAGTCTTCCCCCAGAGTGAGAGATTCAAGGGAGAATAAAGTGGAAGCTACAATGTCGTTATTACATAGCCTTAGAAGTCACACTGTCATTTCCATCATATCTTCTTGGTTCTAGGTCATCCCATGTATGTCACAATGTAGCTGTTAAGGTTGGCAATGGCTGGGTGTTTTTTGTTTAGGTTTGTTTTTTGGCAGCTTTATTAGCACTTCATACAATTCAGTAACTCATTCATATCAAGAAGAGTTGTACAATTATAACCGCATTCAATTCCAGAACATTTTCTTCTTCCTTGTACTCATTGTTACTAATGTAATTTTTTTTCTAATTGTGGCAAAAATATATTCAACAAAACATTCTTCAATTCCACAACTTCTACTTGCATAATTCAGTGCCATCGATTATGCTCTTTGTGTAGTACAACCATTACTGATAGCCTTTTCCAAATTATTACACCACTATTGACCCAAACTCAATGTCCCTTAAGCAATACCTCTTTCCTCTTCACCAATGGCAATTATTGGCCAAGTTTAGTTTCTTTTTTTGGTGGTTTTCTTGATATTGTTTTCACATATCACATACTTCTATGGTTAAATTGTTCTTAAAATGAGTTGTATATACATCATCACAATCAGTCGTAGTGCTTCCTCCCTACTCCTACAATAAACATCTATTTATCCTTCACCTACCAAGCCAAAGCTTGCTGCCATTGAATCAATTTGGACTGATAGCGTCCATACAGGACAGAGTAGAACTATCACACAGAGTTTCAAAAGCTATCTGTACAGATGGAGACTACCATATCTTTCTTCCACATTCTTTATCTGGATGCCCTGTTAACATTTTCCAGCATTTGCTTTATCTGATTATGTATAATTACAATGTTGTATGAACTTCTAGAGAGGACATTGTAGACCATTCATCATTTAAGACTTGGTGTATAACTCCTACTAACAAAGACATTCTCCAACAAAATCACAACACAATCATCAAAGTCAGGAAGTTTATCATTGATACAACAGTGTTATCTCACATACTCAATGTTCACCAATCGTCCCAATAATGTCCTTTGTTTGTAACACTTTTTTTTCTCAGGAGACCTGGTGGTGTATTTGGGCTGTGATCTGCATGGTCAGAAGCCCACAGTTGACTTGAAGACAGTGAGTTTGGTTTGTTTGTTTGTTTATTTGTTTTTCTCAGATCTCAGCTCCAGTGCAGAGGTACATCGTGGTCTTTAACTTGGAAGCTTCTCAGTCCACTTTTCATAACACTTGATGTTTTGGAAGCATCCTTGTCATTAGTAGAATGGCTGATTTTTTAGAAGTAGATTGGCAGACCTTTCTTCCAGGATGCCTCTGGGTGAACTTGAACCTCCAACCTGTGGGTTTCCAGCCAAGTGCGCATTAACTATTTGCTAGACCCAGAGACTTGTATTGATTATATACGTTAGTCCTGTTCAATTTGGGGCAGACTACACACGGGCATAAATACCAGCAAGTAAAATAGTTCAGGTCACTTTGGAGGATGGCTACCATTGTATGTGTTTCACTCATTAAAATATACTTTTAGTTAACAGCTAGAGATGCTGCTAGAATTTAAAAAGTTAATTTTTGCTTAAATTCCGATTGGTTAAGCATGACCAAATAGCATGGACTGTATACTTTTATTGAACAGTAAGTTACTTGTCTTTAGTCAAAATATCACTGGAAATAATGCAGTAGAATCATTTCTGCTTTTCATCTAGGTTATATGACAATGTGGACCTTGCGGAAGCCAGTCTGCCTGCCACCTCTTCCATCTATGGAATATGTAAATGTTAGTTATTGACATGTTTTTTCTTTTTCTTTTTAGAGATCAACTAGAAGAAGCCCCTAATGTGCCTCCAAAATTTTTGGATTCTGAGGTGATGTCGGTGATAGGTGAACCACCTGGTTCTATAAGAAGAAAGGATGAAACAGCCGAAGATATAGAAGTAGAATCCATCCCAGAATATGCAGAGCTACAACTCTCCCTTCTAGAAGTGCTGAGAATCTCAGCAGTTCTGGAGGATGCCACCGACCAGCTCTCTATTCTAAACTACATCATGCCAATTCAGTATGAACAAAGTCAGAGCATCAGCTTGGTAGATACCCTCACCATTACTTAATATCTGCTTTATTTCCTCTGCACTTCTCCACCATTGACAGCCCCTGTGCCACTACGTTTAACTTGGAAAATATGTCCCTCTACTTCAAATCTAGGACTACAATGATTATGTGACATATACACTTTCCATTGATGAGTGAAGTAGCCAGTGCTCAAGATACATTACTAATCAGAATAGAACTTTCTTCCTATGCATTGACATTAAATCAGTATAAATACAGTACATATACTGAGGAAATCAGTCAAAATACTGAGTTGCCTCACTTTTTGAAAGCTAACCAAGAGGAGCCTGATGGTGTAGTGATTACACATTGGACTGTTAACCACAAGGTCAACAGTTTGAAACCACTAGCTCCTCCACAAGAGAAAGACTGGTCTTTCTACTATAAAGAGTTACAGACTTGAAAACCCACAGAGGCAGTTCTACCCTGCCCTCCAGGGTCACTGTGAGTCAGCATTGCCTCCATGGCAGTGAGTTGACGCTAAATTGAACATTTACAACTAAGCAATCTATTCATTCTTACTATTGAAGTGTTGGTGTGACTTTAGGACAAACCCAACTCCATCAGGTTTTGAGAACATCTTTTCAAAATAACTTCAGTCAGTATATGGCATTCAGAATGCTCTTGCCATGCCAGTCTGTGATGCCATTAGACACCTATCAGAATGCTTTATTAACCAAAATTGGTACCACCACCTTTATGGTCTAAATCAAGTCTGCTTTACCTTTTAAAATATAGTAGCGCTAACTAAACCCTAGAGAGACAGGTACATAGCTGCTGTTGATTCCATCCGTGGTGACCTGACACACAACAAAAGGAAACACTGGCCCAGTGTCACCCATATAATTGTGAGCATGCTTAAGTCCATCTAGAGAGGTTCCCTCTCCCTCACTGGCCCTCTGTTTCACCCTCCACAATGTGCTTGCTGTGCTAGAGATTGAGCCTTAAAATTGTAGATTGTTTTGTTATGATCTATAGGTTTTCTGTGGAAAAACTTCAAGATTGATCGCCAAATTTTATTTCCTAGTATGGTTTTTAAAGATGCTTCACTGAAGCCTGTTCACTAGGTGTGACCCTGCTGACATTTGAAATACTAATGGCATAGTTTCTAGCACCTCAGCAACATGTAAACCACCACAGTATGACAAACTAGCACTCTCACCCTTTCACTAACATCAGATTAATTCCCGCTCATAGTGAATCTACACGGTAGAACTGCCTCTGCAATTCCAAGGCTGAAAGTCTTTGTGGGAACAGAAAGCCTCATCTTTCTCCAGTGGAGCAACTAATGAGTTTAAACTTAAAACCTTGAAGTTGTCATCCCACTATGCCACCAGGGATGTTTGAACTGAACACTAGAGGGAGGAAATGCCATTCAACTCTCTCAACATGATTTTTCTCTAAGATGTTTTGTTGTCCTTGCTGAACATGTTTCAGCCTACCTTTCTGAGTATCCAGCCACATTGCTGTTAGTCATTACATTTCCGTGACGCTATGAACTCCTCTGCAAAGCTCCATTGAGCTATCGTAAAACTCAACTTGATAATGAACAAAATCTTTATAAATTCTTATGTACTTCCTAAAAAAAACCCCAGACTCGTCACCATCAAGTCAGTGCTGACTCACAGTGAGCCCCTGTGGGTTTCTGAGACTGTCTCTGTGTACAGGAGTAGAAAGCCCAGTCTTTCTCCTGAGCAGCTGCTGGTAGCCTGAAACTGCCACCCATGAGGATTGCAGCCCAACACATCACCACTGCACCATCAGGGCTCCATTCTCACGTACTTACACATTTTAATACCTTAAGGGTAAAGTAGAAAGTTGTGCCTGTTTCAGAGAAAAGTAACCCAACAAAATGCTGAAGTTGTCAAAAGATACTATTAATATCCCATGTAAGTAAAACTTTATTTAAGATCTATCGAAAGTAGGTGGCAGCAGTACGTGACAGGGAGCTCTCAAATTCAATTTTATTCCAAATATAACTTGAGATGAACCAAGACCTCGACAGTACTGCCCCTACTCTTAATAGGGATATGCATACAAACAATTAGAATGTGGTGATTACTTGCTAATGGAAACAAAGCCAGTTCCCTTTGATCCAAAGGTTAAGTGTTAAGTATTGTTAGCCAGGTGATAAGCTAGGGACTGACAAAAGAAGTGTTGTATGAGCACAGGAAGACACAACAGCAGGACATGTGGTTTGGGATAGTTGAAAAACAGCCTCTTTGGAGTGTAGAGAAGAAGTGGGAAATGAAGTTGAAAATGTAGGCATAACCCTTCTTTATTTTTTTTTGCCCTTTTATATACATTTGTCTCTTAAGTTGTTATAACTCTTATTTTTATAAGAAAAGCAGAGAAGCAACTTTAGAAGAAAAAAGTGCAGAGAAATCTCAAGTGATGTCAGTAACCTCACAAAGATCTAGTCCACCTGTGCCTGTGGAAAGACCAAAGTTGCCAGGAATCAGAGACGATGCCATTACAGTGGACCCCAACAAAATGCAGGACTTTGTCTTCAAAAGGCCTGCAAGGCAGTCCATAATGACTACAGAGGCACTAAAGAAGATTCAGATAGACAGGTAAGAAATGAATATTTTTATAGATGGATGCAAGGGTGGCAGACTAGCTATTCTAGCTGATAGGTTATTCATTGTCTACATTTGTCAAATCTGCTATTCTATTCTTGGAAACATTTTCAAACTCATTTGTTTGGATGGCTGACAGCACCTCCCTCGTTTATTTCTTCACCTCTTTTATGTTGTCAAATTGCTGATCTTTGATGTCCCTCTTCATTTGCAGAAACAAAAGGAAGTTGCACAGAGATCAAGTGATTAAGGTGCATGGGGCAAGAGAGTCATGCTATTTTTTTGCCAAAAACTGGTGCGCCGAGATGGCTGCATGAGCAGGTGCATTGTGGTGGTGGCAAAACCCATCCCCCATCTGCCCCCAATTAGGCTTTTTTTTCACACACTGTTACAGAATCTTTTCAGAATCTCTAAATAGAAAGTTTGCTTAACAGTCTGACCTGGTGGAATGAATTCCAAATGCACAAATCAACATTTTTGTCCATCTAGGAAGTTGATGGGCACCTATAACGAGGTCATCAGTTGACATTTCACCCCTTGAAATGAGAAAACCACTCATACACTTGAGTTTTTCCCATAGCACTGCCCTTGTTCAAGCTGTGTTCAACATCACTGCAGTTTCTGCGGCATTTTTTCCAAGCAGGAAACAAAATTTCACAGCCACACGCTATTCTCTTAACCACTGGAGGTAATCCCGAGTGTGGCTCAGAGTAAATGTTAACTGTCAGAAGTGGTAACCCCGAGCCACACTCCGCATTACACTGCAGAGAAGTCCCTTAACAAAATCACTGACGTAATTAGACCACCAGGGAGGTTAAATCAGCCATCACAAAAAATGAGGTTCAAGAGAAACTGGTTTTACAAAAAAATTCACTGTGACCAGGGAGAACCTTCCTAGGTGACGCCACTGGTTGCATTAACTCAGAGCGAGTTGCTCAATGATTGCCTTAAGGGAAAAATCTGTACTATGAAAGCTCTGTTCTTCCCAGTGCAATTCTGTTTTTTAGGGAGTATCTCCTCATAGATATGTGAATGGATATTGGTCTTGCACTTAATGCTAGTCCCAATCAAAGAGCAGTTGGTTCTTATGGCATAGCCCTGCTTGATGCTGGCCTACATGGAGAGATTACTGAAGAGATGGGTGATATAGCAAAGTGTGGTAAAGAAACTAGATGGTGTCTGGGGTCTTAAACCTTGTCTTAAAACAAACATCCATCTCAATGAGGCATCTATTAAAGCCCACGTAGAAGGAGCACACCAGCCTGTGTGATCCAAGGATTATAAATAATAAAATGCAAATCTGAAGGAGGGAATAAGGCTATGGATAACAGTGGAAGCCCAAAATCCATTTGCAGGATCTCCACACAGATTAAGCCGCTGGCAGATCCTCTCTCGACTGGAGTGGCGGGGTGTAAATAGCCTTGTTATCCGATAGAACAAGCATTGGAAAATCAATTATGACAGATGTAGTTAGATTAAAATGTAATGCCTTATGATTTATTCTCCCTTTTTACCCATTGAGTTTTAAATTATTTCAGTTTTAAATATTTTTTTGCTTTCTTTTTAATTGAAATTTGTCTTTGTTTTGTCTAGTTATTGTTGATGGGATCTTTTTGTTGCTTGCTTCATGTTTGTGTTTTGTATGATTTTCTATATATGAAATCCAGGATAGGAAGATCTAGAGAGATGCTCACTGGATTGATAATCACTTAGGGAAATGGGGAGCTAAGGACAATGACTATGAGGGAAAAAATGTTCTGAAATTGATTGTGGTGATGATTGCACACATCTAAATATGATTGAAAAATTAAATTGTATGATATGTGAAGGGTATGTCAATAAAACTATTAAAAACCCAAAAAACTTCAAGTGCTTAACCATTTGTACTTCCTAACAAAAATCCCAAACTGTTGCCATTAAATTTTAAACAGTGCTTTAATCTTGAGGGCTAAATTAAGGCTGGCTCAATTTCTATAGTCTCATTAGTCATATGGGGTTTGTTGTTGTTGCCAATTGACTTGCAAACTAGAAAGCTTGTTAAGTTTAAAAGATATGGTTAAAAAAAAGTTTAAAAGATAAAGACTAGGTAAGACTTGGTAAGTAACATAGGTTCCTAAACTTATCTGGCTTACTGCCTCTGTGTTAGTCTGAGTAGACTAGAGAAAAAAATCCAGGGAGACTCATGTGTATAAGAATGAGCTTTATATAGAAGAGCAATTGAATATTGAGAAAATATCCCAGCCCAGTCCTGGTAAAATCCATAAATCTGATATCAGCCCATATGTCTATTACCAATCTATAAATTCTTTAGACTCACGCAACACATGCAATGATGCCGAATGTAGGGAAGATCACAGGCCAGTAGGTGGAAAGTCTTGTGGGTCCAGTGGTGATGGAAGCATCTCAGCCCTAGCATAGGTTTCCACGTGACTCCTCAGCTCCAGGGCTCTGGCTCCATCAGTCTCTCTCCATGTGGCTTGTCAACAGCAATGTCTCCCAAGGAGTCAGTCTGTGTCCCACCTCCAGCGAGCTATTTATCTCCTTAGCACCTCCAAATGACGTTATCAAGCTGCGATCTGATTGACAGGCTAAACTCCACCCCTTCACTCTTAAGTGTCAAATTGACAACAGATTATGTAACTTCTACAGCCTCCTCAGAAAAAAGTACTCAGTACCGTATTGGTAGTGAAAAACCTTTATACTGTAGCCTGTGATCCAGAATGAAGTGAAAGAATCTGCTGCCTGAATAATTCCAGCATGCCTCCCCACCACCACCAAAAGGTGGCATTGCCCAGTTTAGGAAACACTGCTTAGAAATATTTACCAAGGGCCACTGGCCAAATCTAATTTGGAGTCAATTTTTGAAAGTAAAGTTTGTTTGTTTTTCCCAGTTGGACACCATTTTTATTTTAATTGTTTAATTGACTTACAATTTATACATCATATAAATGGTCTAAATACATTCAAAATTTGTGCAATTATTACCACAATCAATTTTGAAACATTTTCTTCATTTTTAAAAAATTTTCCTTTCTTGTATCTATTAGCATCTTCTGTCCCCCACAACCTCCCTGACATAAGCCCAAGAGACTATGGATCTAGCTGCTATTTCTATAGCTCTGAAAATAAAGTTTTTGAAAATGATGATGGCAACATATGTACAAATGTGCTTGATACAATTGATGTATGTATGGATTGTGATGAGTTGTATGTGCCCCTAATAAAAACAATTTTAAAAATCCATACATCAATTGTATCAAGCACATTTGTACATTCATTACCCTCATCATTCTCAAAACCTCCACTCTCCACTCAAGCCCCTGGCATCAGCTTCTCATTTTTTCCCCTCCCTCCCTTCTCTCCCCTCCTTCAAGAACCCTTGATAATTTATATATTATTATTTTGTCATATCTTGCACTGTCCGACGTTTCCCTTTACCCACTTTTCTGTTGTCCGTCCCCCAGGGAGGAGGTTATATGTAGATCCTTGTAATCGGTTCCCCCTTTCCAACCTACCCTCCCAGTATCGCCACTCTCACCGGTGGTCCTGAGCGGTTCATCTGTCCTGGATTCCCTGTGTTTTATGTTTCTATCTGTACCAGTGTACATCCTCTGGTCCAGCCAGATTTGTAAAGTAGAATTGGGATCGATCATGATAGTTTTTTTTGGAGGTGGGGTAAGGAAGCATTTAGGAACTAGAGGAAAGTTGTATTTTTCATCATTGCTACATCACACCCTGACTGGCTCCTCTCCTTCCTGAGGCCCTTCTGTAAAGGGATGTGTGTATGGATTATTTTAAGACTTGTAAAAGCCCCAAATAAAATGATTTATAAAAAAAGAAAAGAGTGATAGTAGAAAAAGAAAGGAATCTTTGAAAAGATGCCTGATTTTTAAATTACCCCCCTACACACACACACACACACACACACACACACACACACACACATCACTCACTCATGGATGTATTATCTATGCCTACTTTCATGCTAGAACAGGAGAGTGAATTGGTTGCAACAGAGACTTATGGCTTGCAAAACCAAAACTATGAGAATAAGTAAAAAAGTATTGCTACAAAAAATAGAAACTTTTATCAAGCAAAAATATCAAAACATGAATTATTTTTCTCAAAATAAACCCCGTCTAGCCTATACACTTTTGAAGGGCGGTGTTTCTCTCCCTGAACAATTCAGCACTTTTCAGTTTGCACGACATCGAAACAGCAGTTTGGTCATTCATGGGGGATTCAAATTGTTTTCTTTCAAAGGGTTCTTTGAGTTTGGGGCACAAGAAGCAGTTTCAAGGGGCAAGATCTGAGCTGTAAGACGGATGGGATACTTTTTTCCAACAAAATTCCCCTGGGACAGCCCTCACTGCTCTCGAAAAATGAGCAGGCCTGTCTCTGGTTCAGGCAGGTCTTTGGTGCAACTTTTCTGCTCTTTTTCTTACCATTGCAATTTTACATTTTCTTCAGACTTCTTCCTAATAACTGCCCAGGATTGCCCTTTGAGAAAATCTTTCAGGATTATCCAGTTGGAATCCCAAAATTGGGTCACCATAACTTTCTGAGCCGACCTCTCTTCCTTAGACTTAACGGATCCTCTCAGAACCTACTGTTTTGATTGGGCATTTTTTTTGGAAGGCCCCCTAGGAGACTAAGACACATAGAGAATTTACACACCGTCCACTGATTGCAGAAACAGGTTTAAACACAGTCGGTCTGGATTAAGCTGTGCTTGTACGAATTGGAACCTTCGTAGCTCTACTCTCTTTACTTGCTTTCATATTTACTGTTTGATCCTTTACAGAAAACGTTTGTTGAACCCTGCATTAGATAGTCACCAGAAGGGCAATGTCTTTTGCTAATCTACATCTGGCCCAAAGTGGTTCAGATGATAGTCTAGACCTTTTCATTCGCAGCTTCATGGCTTATTCACTTCCTGAAAGACTCAAACACCAGTCTCAGATTATTCTTAGTGGATTAACTTTAGATTTATATTAAGCATAAAACAGATTTATATTAGGCATAAAATATGACAAATTATCATGAGATGTGCACTTCCACCAATTATTCAAAGTGAGAATCAAAAAATTGAAGACAAAAAATCTCTACAAATTTATGAACTTAAAATTAGATTTGTAATAAGATCATATAAACTATAATCATCTTTATGCATTGAATTAGGAGCATTTAATATTATTTTATCCTAATATACTATTTGAGAGATGAATTTTTATTGCTCAAATTTTTGTGTTTCAATATCTTCAATTTTTTTCTTAATATTGAATTTTTGTGTGAATTGTTCTTAATAAGTTATTATAAGACATAGCAAATATAATTTTTGCCAACATTGTTTCAAAATACCAAATAACAGGTTTTTAAAAACTCTTCACCAAAGAGAGAGAGAGCACTGGTACATCATAAACAGTAACAGAGTAGCAGTGAGAGAACCTGGGTCACCTGTTGCAGGTTTCCTCACACTCCTTGGGCGACCTTTGCGATGGCATTTAACCTTCCTCAGCCTGGATTTACTCAGCTCTCAAATGTGTGGGTTTGGTTTGCTATTTTTTTATTCTTTTTGCTGTTTCACTTAAGTTTAAAATTTTTTGGAAACATTTTAAGACATAGAAAAGCATAGGTAATAACAATAAATTGCTAATTTTAACATGCGTACTATACTTTAGAATTTAAGTTTTTTTTAGAGTAAAATATTTCAGATTCAGTTGAAACCCAGGTAAACACTCTCATCTGCATTTGATGTTTATCATTCTTTTGTGATACTTTCATTAAGTACATATATGTGTGTGTGTGTGTATGTGTGTTTCACTTAAACAATGTACAGTATAGTTTTACATGTCTTTAAATGTTATTTACATGGTATCATACTATATGTTTGTTTGGTATATAAATGGTTTGAGGTTAGGAAAGTTCTTTTAATTTTCTTTAGAATTGTTTGCTTTTAAATAATGAGTGGGTATTGATTTTTCGTTTTAACTTTGTTTTGATTTTTTGTGGATATTGAATTTTACTAATTTTGCTTTTTGGCTGGTTGTACAGTGGATTACAAATTGGGCTACTAGTCACAAGGTCAGCAGTTCAAATCCACCATTTACTCCATGGGAAAGAGGAAGTTTTCTGCTCCTGTGAAGATTTATAGCCCCGGGGAAACCCAAAGTGGCAGTTCTAGTCTGTCATACATTTGCTGAGTCAGAATCTACTCAATGGCAGTGAGTTTAGTTTAGTTTTTTTATTGAGATGATCATATGCTTTTTCTCTTTCAGCCTATTAAGGTAGTCTATTAAGGTAAATTATGTGTGTTAGTAGATTTTTGAATATTATTGTAATCCTGGGAGAATGCCAACTTTGTTAGGATGTTCCTTCTGGGTCTTAACTTGTGTGTCTTCAGTAGCTGTTTGATGATCTAGAGAAATGTATCTTACTAACTCAACGCCTTGTCTTCTCATTACAGACAATTTTTCAGTGATGTCATTACAAATACCATTCAGGAGCTGCAAGATTCAGGCACTTTCACCTTTCTCCTGAAAACTCTGAGCAAAGAAAGGGACAATAAAATGCATTTCTATGATATCATTGCTAGGTCAGCTTAATAGCAGCAGGCTTCTTTGCTTTGCCATCTTTTAAAATGTTTATAAATTGAGACTGAGAAAGTCTTTAATGTGTAAAGAAGACCAAAGGTGTGCTTCCCAGGGATAATGGCTAGAGGTGACAAGAAAGAAAAGAAAAAGGGGGGTGGTTCTGTTCTAGCACGGTCATTAGGGAGACCATTAGGGAATTGTTGGGTCTTCCGGGAAAAGGCCTGCCTCAGTATCCCAGCCACCTTCAATCAGGATCTGGGAGCAGCTGTGGGAAGTGATAGATTTCAAAGCCTAGATGCTGGGAAAACCTTGTTCACTTCTGCTCCCTACAGTTGAAGGTCTGTGAGGCATCTTCACATCTCCACCCCAGCAGGTTAGCTAAGCTCTCGAAGTCACAGTTTCTCATCCATAAAATACTGATAGACACCACCTCATAAGATTACTAGGAGGTAAGAATGTAGTGATGAAAGGATTCTCCCTTTTCCGCTTCTTGCTGCTTTCTCGGCTAATAAGCCAGAAAAAAAATCCTTCCAATTTCGTAAAATAATTGGTAGTCGCCTCTTTAAAAATGCCACTGAAAGTGTGCCCCTCCACTGGGTTACAGTCTCAGAAAGGCACAGAGAGTCACTGAGTTAGCATTGCCTCAGTGACAATGAGTTATATTTTTGTCTTCAGAACTTGTTAGAATGCAAATACCATGACTCCATCTCAGGCCTTGTAGCGACTCGAGAGGATGGAGCCCAGGGATCGGGGTGGTTGTTTTTTTAATTTATATATGCACACTAAAGTTTGAAACGCACTGCTCTAAACCATCCATCTTTTCTTTAGTGAAGAAAAGGGAAGAAAACAAATAAAAACTCTTCAAAAGCAACTACTTAATGCCAAAAAAGAACGGCAAATTGAACTACAGGTAAGCATTGCCTGAGGTAAGCAGGACAGCACCCAGAGCTACTGAAATACACTACTTGAATGTAAAAGCCACAGTTCTCAAGCAAATAAAAGTTCTGTATGAGAGCTAACCTAGTTTCCCGGGGGTGCCTTTACTGTGGGAATGTGAAGCGAGTAAGCAGGGAGCAGGGTCTGGTGGTGCAGAGGTTAAGCACTAGGTGGTTCAAGCGTGTGAGAAAAAGATGAGGCAGCCAGCAGCTGTACTGATGACAGCCTCAGAGCCCCCATGACACGTCTGCTCTGTCCCATAGGGTCGCGATGTGTCAGAGTTGACTTGATGCCAACGAATTTGGTTTGGTTTGGGTTTTATCTAGAGAGCTGGATGAAAAAGCTCGCCCAGAATAAAATAGGGAACTGCCAGTCCTCAAAAGCTCTGTGTTCCTACTCTTCAGAGCCTGTCCCAACCACACCAGTCCCTCCTTCCTTTACTCAGACTGGAGGACCTATTTCTAGATAGAACATTACTCACATCACAAGCCTTCTTATGCATGGTGACAGGTCCAATAATGTCCTTTGTGTTGTATTTCAAGTACAAAGTGAATTTAATGCACTTTTGTGGTCATTAGAACCTAACCTCATATCTAATGTACTTCTGTAAGAAAAGGCGTTTGTTTTAAACAACTAACTTGCAAAATAATGTTTGGGTTACAACTGAGGTGGTTAAAGATGAGCACTATCAGGATGACGAACTGTGTGAACAATTTAGAAAATTACCAAATGTGCTTTAATATTAGGTTTTCGTGCTAGCGTTTTGTACGTTTGTGCATTACAACAGTAAATCTTTATTGTTCTCTACGGAGATATTGGAAGAACCAATATCTTTAGTATACTTGGAGGAACTGTTTAAAGTCAATTGAGATCACTAGACTGTCTTCCAAGTTTAGAGCGTTAGTTTTCTGAACAAATGGCTTTCACCCTGACATGGTCTGTTTCCAATTACAAAGTATCTGCGATGCTGATCTTGGTGTCGTCAGCCCTAGTAACCCTCTACTTATAACTTGCATCTTTTGGAAAGCACTTGTCTTCCCTGAGAAGCTTCCCAGACACTGGTTTGTGCTTAGATTTTTCTCTCCGGTGTCATTTTTTGGGTAAGGATTCTCCAGGCACACACAAACATTTAGGGGCAGGAGTGCTGGGTCACAGAGGATTCCTAACTATAACCTTAATCATACCAAACTTTCTAGAGTGCTCACTCGTTCACTGCCATTGAGCTGGTGCCCACGCAGAGCAACCCTATAGGACAGGCTAGAAGTGCCCCTGTGCATTTCTGAGACTGTAACTAACTCTTTTACCCAGTTGTCACTCAGAATTCCCAGTACTCCACACCGTCACCAAGGTTTCGTCATGGGACTTTAACTCTTCTGGTGGGTATATAAATATGTCTCTGTATGCTTTCAACGGAGGAGCCCTAGTGGCGGAGTGGGCTAAGCTCGGAGCTGCTAACCACAAGGTCAGCTAACTGTAACACCAGCCACTCCGAAGGAGAAATGTGGGGCTTTCTAGCCCCATATAGAGCAAGTCTCAGAAACCCAAAGCAGCAGTCTACCCCGTCCATACGGCCACCAGGAGTCAGAATTGACTCGATGACTGTGAGCGTATGGTTTCAATTTGCACTTATGTTTCAAAAAAATTAGTAGGAAAACAACAGTTATATATTTACCTAGATGCTTCTCGTTTCATTTACTCTTCATTCCTTCCTGAAGGACCTAGTCCCCATTGGTAGCATAGCCTTTCAACTTGAAGAAATTCTTTTAGTATTTCTTGCAATGCACATTCACTGCTGCTGATTTCTCTTAGTTTTGTTTTGTTGTTTAATGTAGAACTGTTTTTAATTCACCTTCATTCTGAAGTCCAGTCTGTTTTCAGTGGGTCTAAACTTTGGAGCCAACGGATATTTGTTAGTACTTTAAGGATGCTCACTGCCTTGTGGCCTCCATTGTTTCTGAAGAGAAGGTGGTGGCTATTGAGATCATGATTTCCCTTTAGGTCATGTATTGTTTTTTTCTGCCTGATTTTGAGATTTTATTTTTATCTTTGATTTTCAACATTTGACTAAGCTGTGTCTAGATGTGATTTTATTTGTATTTATTCTGCTTCAAGGTTCACTGAGATTCCTGAATATGTACATTTGCATCTTTTACAAAACATGGGAAATCTTCAGCTAGTGGTTGGGTTTTTTTTCCAGTCGCATTCAGAAACTCCAGTTACACCTATCTTGAACCTTTTACTATTGTTCTGTGGGTCCCCTAGTCATTCATTTGTTTATTTTGTTTACACTTTGTTTTCAGACTGAATAATTCCCATTACTCTATCTTCAAGTTCAATGACCTTTTCATTTAGATCTCCCTCCCCTCTGCCCGTAGGCTTATCTGTGTACTCTTCTTTTAGATGTTGCATTTTTTGAAGAACCTTGGTGGCATAGTGGTGACGTGTTGGCAGCTAACCACAAGGTCAGCTGTTTGAAACAAGCGGCCGCTCTGTGGGAGGACAGGCTTTCCACCCTCACAGAGTCACAGTCTTGAAACGCACAGGGGCAGCAGGTCTGTCCTGTTCTATAGCTTCACCATGAGTCAGCGTCGACTGGATAGCACTGAGTTTTCTATTGCATTTTCAGCTTTAGAATTTGAATTTTGTTCTTTTTAAAAAAATTATTTTATTGGAGGCTTGTACAGCTCTTATCACAATCCACACATATACCCATTGTGCCAAGCGCTTTTGTACTTTTATTTCCCTCATCATTCTCAAAACATTTACTTTCTACTTGAGCCCCTGGTATATGCTCATTTTTCTTCCTCCCTCCACGCTCTCCCTCCCCGATGAACCCTTGATAATTTATAAATGATTATTTTTCTTATCTTACACCGTCTGACGTCTCCCTTCACCCACTTCTCCGCTGTCCATCCCCCAGGGAGGAGGTTATATGTAGATCCTTATAATCTGTTCCCCCTTTCTCCCTCAACTTCCCTCCACCCTCCCGGAATTTTGTTCTTTTTTGTAATTTTCATTTTTCGATTGAGATTTCTTTCCTTTTTATATTCAGTACCATTGTGTTCTTTTTTTTACTTGATCGTTGTATAAAATCCTGTTTGCTAATTCTAACTTCTGAACACTATTGATTGTTCTCTTCAGAATTTTCTTTTTTCTTCAATTTTGGATTGTGTTCTGAGACTATACTGAGGAGAATACTTTCTAGTCTGTCTTCCAAAGAGTATTGTCTTAGCAAGTAGTTAATTTAGTTAAATTCCAACATAAACCTCCTTATTTACAGTAGAAAGCAAATCAAATCCTACTTCAGGTCCCTTATCCTTGGGACTTTTTGCTGTCTCCCTGGTACCTGTGTGATCTGGGCAGGATTTCGAAGCTCAAAAAGCCCAGAGAATCAGGGGTTCTCCTCTGGTTTCTTTTTTGAAGTTTGTCGACTCATTTTTCAGTGGTCGTGGTGGCCTCCTTCATCCGTTGGCTCATCCACTCTTTCTTTTCTTTTTGAATTGCAGTGCACATGTAGTAACAGAACGTTTGCTGTGGGAACATAGGGTCATCACTTTGCTCAGCCATCACCCTTATCCAGTCCTTTGGCCCTTCAGGCTATAAAGACTGCAGGGGGTTGGTTTGAATTTTCAGCACCCCGCATAGTGCTGATTGTAAAATATGGGGGAAGCATGGGGGAGGGAGGAAAAAATGAGCTGATACCAAGGGCTCACATAGAAAGAAAATGTTTTGGAAAGGATGATGGCAACATATGTACAAATGTGCTTGACACGATGGATGTTTAGATTGTAATAAGAGCTATAAGAGCCCCCAATAAAATGATGTGTTTTTTAATGGGGGAACTTATCCTGTGTTGTTCTTTTATTTTAGATATCTACTTTCCTTGGTTTTTGTACACTCTCAAATGTTTTTATATAATTGCTTTTAGACTTTTGTCCAAACTTTAGAGTTATTAGTCAGGGGAGGATAAATCTAGCAGGATCTTCTTGGCAGTAGCAGAAGCAGAACTTCTAAGATTCAGTGAGGATTCTGTTCAGTGTTTTTGAGGAACTGAAAGAGGGTGAAGTTTGGAGAGAAAATGAGAGCGTGGCATAAGAGGAGGCTGGAAAGGGCTGCAGGGAGCAGATGTGGGATATCGATGAGAAACTCATCATTCAAGACATCTATCGTATAGATCTAAGCTTGTCACTGTGGTGAGCTTCTGGGTTTATAGTCTGTCTTGCTTGCTAATGCTCTATCTAGTCTGTCCCAGATTCATACATGGCTGTATGCCGAAGAAGAGTTTCTGAAGCAGTTGCCTTCATTCCTCCTACTGTCTGGCACAGACAAGAAGCCTTCCCACTGTTGGAACTGCTGCTGAGGATACTATCAGAACAGGAAGCCAAGGAGTTACTTCCCCACCGGAGCAAGGACTTCTCATTTCCCTTAACATAATTTCCCTGTCTCTTCTAGACCTCTAAGGCTTTCTTTGACAGTGTCTCTTCTAACAGTTTTCTCTCGGTCTTTTTTTTTTTTAATGTTTTATTAGGGGCTCGTACAACTCATCACAATCTGTAGATACATCCATTGTGGAAAGCACATTTGTACATTCGTTACCCTCCTCATTCTCAAAACGTTTGCTCTCCACCCAAGCTGCTGGCATCAGCTCCTCATTTTTCCCCTCCCCCCTCTCTCGTGAACCTTGATAATTTATAAATTATTATTATTTTGTCATATCTTGCCCTGTCCGATGTCTCCCTCCCTTCACTCGTTTTTCTGTTGTCTGTCCCCCAGGGAGGGGGTCACATGTAGATCCTTGTAATCAGTTCCCCCTTTCCAACCCACCGTCTTTCTACCCTCCCAGTATCACCACTCACAGCACTGGTCCTGAAGGGATCATCTGTCCTGGATTCCCTGTGTTTCCAGTTCCTATCTGTACCAATGTACATCCTCTGGTCTAGCCAGATTTGTAAGGTAGAATTGGGGTCATTGTAGTGGGTAGGGAGAAAGCATTTAGGAACTAGAGGAAAGTTGTGTTTCATCATTGCTACATATTTAATCTTCTTTACACTGAGTTGTAATCCATACTGAAGGTTACAATCCTTGATCTTCAACATATTTCAAAAAATATAAAAAAATATTGGAGTGCTTCCTCCATGATATGCTTACTGAAATTAGTGCCATTATATATCATATTTATACGGCAGCAGGGATGGCGGGGGTGGGGAAAGAGGGTTGGGAATGCGAGTTCTCCTCTGTACTCTGTGTGGTCACGGAGCCATAGGATCACATACCATTTAAGACATCAGATGTTAAAAGAATTGAGTCATTTGAGTAAAGAGAGATCTGCCGAGACAGTGAGGGATGTGGAAACTATTCTACAAGGGAAGCAGATGGTTGGCTTGGGAAGAAGGATATTCAGATGGAAATGAAAGCTACGGCCATAACTGGAACTTGAAACCTTAGAAAGCTGTACTTTAAAAAAAAACAAAACAAATTTTTAAAAAAAGAAAGAAAGCTGGATTTGATTATTTTCACTGCATCTCAGAATGGGAGATTCTGTTTAGCTCAGTTTATCCATAGCGCTCAGAACCAACCATTCTTTGCCATATATATAAATGCTCATTTTAAAATTATAAAACTTTTTTCTTATGGATTTTATCAGTTAATAGACTACATCCCATTTCCAGCCAAAAGACAGTCTGAAATATGAAACAAGTTCCAACTTCTCCAGACTGCAGCTTCCACAAAATCAGAAGCCAGTACTCTCTTCCCTCTTTGTGTTCAATTATGAAAGCAGACACTACTATTAAAAAACCTTTGGCACAAAATTTTGTGGACAGCCATCAGCACCTTACTAAGTCTAACTGGCTGACTGCTTCTTTCCATGATTAAATCTTCCCTGATTCCAGTAACTAGCACAGAAGTCCAGCCCTGAAGGCAGTTTGGGAATTTGGAAGTAAAGTTTTGCCTGCCTTGAAACCCCACAAATGTGCTGCATTAGTCCACGAACTTTAATCATGGGGAAAGCTCCAGACAACATGGACACCAGGCTTATCATGTTGAATGGTGGTGAAGGCATAGGTTTTCTTAATGAAAATCTTTAAAAGAATCCAAACAAATACAAACCCACTGCTTCTAGACTGACTATTTGTTGCCTACTGAGAAGATGAGGAAATAGAATGACATTCAACTCACTTGTTAGTGTATTCCTTTATCATAGTTTTTACTATTACTAGTGTGTCAGTAAGATTTTTTTTACCATCATTAGCCAGGTGGCACGATTGTTAAGCAGTTGACTGCTAATCAGAAGGCCAGCAGTACCCCCCAAAAATAAAAAAATAAAGGTCAGCAGTCCTCCCCCCACCAGTGACACTTCAGAAGAAATACCTGGTGATCTGTTCCCATAAAGATCACAGCTTAGTAACAAAGCCTACAAGGAAGAAGCACATCAGCCTGTGTGATCACGAGGTACCAAAGAGATCAGGTATCAGGCATCAAAGAACAAAAAAATCATACCACTGTGAAGGAGGGGGAGTACAGAGTGGAGACCCAACGCCCACCTGTAAGCAACCATATATCCCTTTACAGAAGGGTCATGGGGAGGAAATGAACCAGTCAGGGTGCAGTATAGCACCAATGAAACATGCAACTTTTCTCTAGTTCTAGTTCCTTCCTCGCCCCCCCCCCCTCCAGCCCCACTATCATGATCCCAATTCTACCTTACCTTCAGCTAGACCAAAGGATGGGCACTGGTACAGATAGGAACTGGAAACAGGGACTCCAGGACCGATAAACCCCTCAGGACCAATAATGAGAGTAGCGATACCAGGAGGGTAAGGGAAAGGTGGGGGGAGAAAGGGGGAACCAATTACAAGGATCTACATATAATCCCCTCCCTGGGGGAGATGGACAACAAAAAAGTGGGTGAAGGGAGATATCGGTCAGTGTGAGACATGAAAAAAAATGTATAAATTATCAAGGATTTGGGAGAGGGGGAATGAGCAGATACCAGGGGCTCAAGTAGAAAGAAAATGTTTTGAAAAGGATGATGGCAACAAATGTATAAATGTGCTTGACATGATGTATGTATACATTGTGATAAGAGTTGTAACAGCCCTCAATAAAATGATTTTTTAAAAAATCACAGCTTAGGAAATCTTATGAGGCAGCTCTGCTCTGTCCTACAGAATGGACTCAGTGGTCCACAACAATCGCCTCTCAGTACTTTATATCCTGGGAGGGGCTATAAAAATAAGTTTTGTATAGAACAGCAGCAATGGAGGAGGGAGCTCATCACCACAACCAGATGCCTTTGGCTAGCACGATGTAACCGTAGACCAATGTTGTTGACTTACGAATGAGTTTATCGTGTCATATCTTCTGTTTCCCACAGGCAGAAAGTCCTGACATTGCAGCTCTGTATTTCTGATCTTTATCATGTTTGGTTGGTCTTGCACTCAGCCCCTGACTTTGTTCTGGCTGATACTGGCACTTCTCCATCATTCCTTTCTATAGATGTCTGAATATTGCATCTGATGAGGTCTACATATGTAGTCACAATTTTTGTTATTGGAAAAGGAGATTTGGAATGAAGAGGTCATTGGTGTTGCAACATTCTATCCTGCAATCTCTGGCCTCGTCTCTGTCAATAGTCAGGTCATCCTCTGTTTGCAACTTCCACATTCCAAACACCAGTAATTATCAACATAGCTTACGTACATGTTTGATCAATTTCAGGCTATAGAAGTTTGTAAAACACCTTGCATTTATTCCATCTTTGGCATTCCTAGTTGCTATATACATTTAAAAGAAAGTCACAGTTTGGACGTCCTTTTAGAAGTATAGATGCTATTCTGTCATTGGCAGCATTGTACGTCAGGGTCGACCTTGAAATCTTCCCGTAGGGAGTGAATGTGACGTTATTCCTCTTCAGTTCTTCAGTCCTGCCATAATAGACCATAAATCTTAAATAATTGGAATGAAGTCTCGTAATTATCTAAGAAAGCTAATAAATATTTACTTTTGTGCACATTCCTTCACTACTACCCAACACACTATTTTATTTTTCCTAACCTGAAAAGATTGTATGCCATTCATCCATCCTCTAGATAGAATTTTTAATAAAATATGTCTAAGCAAGTAAAAAGCTCTCAAAATTTTTCTGGTTATCTACCTCAATTTCTAAATACAAAAATTTGTCAAAATTTAAAGAATTTTGACTTTGTAGGTTCCATCAGCATACTGTTGACCTCCTTGTTAGGGTGACCTTCATACCCTGTGTAGTCTTTCCTTTCTGAAAACTAGGAAGAAGGGTGAGAATGGTTATCAGTGGGTGTATTGAGAAATCCCAGTAAACTCCAATTCCCGAAAGGAAAAAAGGACTACACATCTTTACTTTCTTTGAACCACATTTCTTTCCCTAAGGATCAGAAACATGTCTGCTTGGAGCATCACTAATTTATGACCCAGGACCTAGCTCAGTGCCTGGTACAGAATAAATATTTTCCTCGTGAATATTGAGACCTCAACATTGCAGAACATTTTGTAGCTTTCAGTTATCACGTATAGTCTTAATCCTTGTATCACTCTCTGAGATGGTTTGTCAGAGTAGACAGACGTGTCCCTCCAGAAGAAGACTTGGAGAGGTTAAGTGACTTGACCAAGTCACGCCACTTGTGTCTGTTCATTCGGAGATAGTGCTGGAAATCTGGCTGCAGACGACTAAGTGTGTCTAGGAGAGAACCTCACCATCCTGATTCTTAGAACAACCTGTTGTCTTTCATTTTCACTTATCCTCTCCATCGTCAGAGGCTGAAATTTCCATAGGGTGATGATGTACAAGATGGCAAAAAATGAGACCTGGTTCCTTGTTGATTCATAAAATCCAAAGATGAGCTTAAGGCCACAGCCCAAATTAAAAGAAGGCACAATGAATTTTTAAATTTAAAAACCTGGTCTTTCTTCCACAGAATAGGAATGAATATATTGCTCACCTCAGGGACCAGCTCCAAGAGATGAAGGCCAAGACCAACATGGAGAATTGTTATATGAAGAAAAACACTGAGCTACAGATCGCCCAGACCCATAAAAAATGTGCCAGGGCAGAGGAGCAGCTGCTGGATGAGATTGAGGTATTCTTGGTACTGTAGGACAGAGCCCGGTGACTAGGACTTAAATTCCCCTCCTGATTGGGCCTCAGCTAATGAAGGGCTACGGAGAGGGAGACGCTCCTGTCTTTTGCACTCTCTGCAACAGCCTCAACACTTGAGGCTGAAAATAAAAGCGTGAACAGGGATTTGCATAAATGGAAGCAGAGTTTCTGAGCAGCCGACCTGTGTCTCTTGCTTCTCATAATAACTCTGGAAAAGGGAGGGAGGGGGAAAAAAAAGAGGACCTGATGCAAAGGGCTTAAGTGGAGAGCAAATGCCTTGAGAATGATTGGGGCAGGGAATGTATGGATGTGCTTTATACAATTGATGTATGTATATGTATGGATTGTGATAAGAGTTGTATGAGCCCCTAATAAAATGTAAAAAAAGAAAAGAGGGGAAAAAAAAAAAGAAAATGATTAGGGCAAAGAATGTACAGATGTGCTTTATGCAATTGATGTATGTATATGTATGGACTGTGATAAGAGTTGTATGAGCCCCTAATAAATTGTTTTAAAAAAGGGGGGGCGGGAAATAACTCTGGAAAGCAGTTGTGCTCTCCCTTGTCTCTTGGTCACTTTACCTCGCTGTATTTTATAAAGCCACGAGCCATTTTCCTGGGTAATGTATAGGGAAAGGGCAAAACAAGATGCTTAATTTTTGCTGTTGCTTGCTTACCCAACTGATACCATTTCCCCTTCGTAAGAAGCACAAGATTAGAGGCCTGTTTTGCGTAGGGACATTGAATTCCTACTAACGGCGGTGGAGCCATTTGGAAAAGGACAGCAAGAATGGTGGTACAATCTGAAGAGTGTAATCAATGTCACTGAATTGTACTTGTATAAACTGTTCAGATGGCATATGTACTGCTAGGTCCATTTTCACCACATATTTTTTTAAGTGTAGAGGGCTGAATTTCATTTAGACCTGCGGTAAATTTTTACAGATGCGAAGTCATGATGAAAACTACTAGGAGGAAGAAATGGAAGAGACTTTAGTTAGCAGATGCGAAGCAGACTTCAGGCGGAAGAGAAGCAGGACTGCTGTCCTCCAGCAAAGATGAGCCGGCAGTCCATCTCAGTAGGAAGTGCCGCCTCTGCTGTGTTCAGAGCTACGCCCCAGGTCTAGTGCAGACACTAGAGGCACCAACTTTTTCTTGCTCTCTGGAGGGTCCTTTCCTGGGCCCAAGAACACTGTTCCCTTGCAGCTGTATTTCCCTCCTGAAAAGGACATCACTTCCCAGGGGCCAGGGACCGTGTTTTTATCTGGTCGAGTGGCATCTGGTAACACGAACTGGCGTCAACCGAACGGTCACAGCTTATCTTATTTTACACATTTATAAGCTCAGCTTATCTCTTACCTTGAGAGCTTCTAACTTCTGATCCCCAACCCTGCCAGGAAGCACTCCTGATGTGTCTTTGCCATTCTTGCAGAAGCTAAGGATGAAAACTGAAGAAGAGAACCGGATTCATATGGAGATTGAAGCTTTTCTTAAAAAGGAGCAGCAGGTGGGTCACAAGAACTTTTATCTGGAAAAAAAAATTTCATCTCTTGATGTTTAAGATACCAAACTCATTGCCCTTGAATCAACTCCAACTCATTGTGACCCTATAGGACAAGGTAGAACTGCCCCCGGGTTTTAACTCTTTATGGTAGTAGAAAGCTTCATCTTTCTCCCACGGAGTGGCTGGCACTTTTAAACCGCTGACCTTGCAGTTAGTAGCCCAACACAATACACTATGCCATGAAGAGCAAACAATAAAAATCTTTTTAGCAAAAGGAAAATCAACCACAGGTCTTCTAGCCTGTAAGCTCACTGTAGCCTATGTTTTCTTTGAAATAGATCCATATGGAAAATATTTCATATAACTGATTTGAGTGCAGGTAAAATTTTGTCTTCTGATTTTGAAAGTTCAAATTCTACCTCTATGCCTAAATTGCACCATGGGTGTAATTTAAAATAAAAGATTTTTCATGATGAAAATAGCGTATTCCCAATTGAGGCAACATTTCCTTCCAAAACAGGAGATGTTGTGGTGCAGTGGGTGAAGCCTTGGACTGTTGAACGAAGCCCAGCCTCTCAGAGGGAGGCAGGTGGCGCACTCTATGACGGTACAGATTCTATTCCATAGGATGGTGCTACTCTGTTCTACAGGGTGGCGATGACTTGGAATTGACTCCAAGGCTTATTGCTTCATTCATGTTATTACACTATCTTCAGTAAATAATTTAAAATAATTGTATAGCATTTCTCCCTCCCCACCAAGTATTTTGGTTGTTTTCAGTTTGTTATGTAATTAAAGCTTCATTTTCCTTCATTGCAATTATTCCTAAGAGTAAATCTTGATCATGAGATGGCTGTCAACAAGCCAAGTGTTTTGCTATTATTAATAAATCCTTTGAGTATTTCCTAATCTACACTACCCACAGCAATGTATGCAGGCACTAATATCACTCTCTCTTCACCAGTTCTGACATGTCAAATATTTTTAAAATTCTGCTAACTTAATGGGTTATTTTATATTGCATTTTTCCTTACAAATAGAAATGAGCATTTTCCATGAATTTATTTATTTCCTCTTGTGTGAATTATATGCAACAGAAATTATTTTAATTAACATTTCTAATTGTAATATCAACCCAAGCTATACCTATAATGTAGCCAAGTTTAGACATATGTCTAAGTTCAGTTAGCTCCTTTGAGAATATCCCTGTTGGATGAATAAGGCAAACATTTCCAGCTTGCTTATAACATAAATGACCTTTGAAAAAACTAACACATTTTCCATAAACAACTTCAAATTTAAGGGAAGAATTTCTAGATGCTATTTTAAAAACAACTGATAGGCTATTTGAATCAGCCTGTGTCAGGGGAAGCCAGCCCCTAACACATCATTACGGGTCCGGTAGACGCAATTGTACAGCAATAATAAGTAAAGATTATAGTAAAGTCATAGAGAGCATGAGAGATAGAAGTATTGAAGTAAATGGAGTCAGACTCGATCCATGGTAGCATGCTCACCTCAGCCCCGCTTGATGGTCCATGTGGAGGGAGAGAGTTTAATGCTAGCCCAGGCTTTTTATCTTCTTTGGGGACATGCAAGCCCCCTAATTACAGGTGAGGACATACGTCACAGGAAGGGGCTGTGCTATAGGTAATACAGTAATGGGAGGGGGTGATCTAGGGGTATCCACATAATAGGAAGAGGAGGGTTTGGGGGTATAACGTGTGGCAAGATGGGCAGATCTTAGATACAGGATGGCAGCCTAACTTTGGATGTCACAGCTGGTTTGGCTTATTTCCTGGCTCAACAGATAGAGACCATTAATCCATTGTCTCCAGCAGCAGGGAGCAGCCCCACCCATGTGGTGTGGGGAGACAGCAGTCTGACAGTGATTACCTTCAGGGATGTCTGTAAACATCTGACCTCCCCCCACAAGCCTGTAACCCTGCATTTCATCTTTTGTACTTTGCATGGGTTGTCAGGAGAAGACCAGTCCCTGGAGAAGGACATCATGCTTAGTAAAGGAGAGGGGCAGTGAAAAAGAGGAAGACGCTGCAGCAATGGGCTCAAACATAGGAACAGTTGTGGGGATGGCGCAGGCCTAGTGTTTCATTTTGCCGTGCATAACAGTCACTGTGGGTCAGAACTGACTCATGGCACCTCAAAGCAGTGACGACTAACAGCCCCTGCATGTTCAGCATCGTGTATCCTGCCACCTGTTTTCCAGGTTTGGGTTGCATAGCATGTAACAAACCCCAGACTATTGCCGTCGAGTTGATTCAAGGCTGTAAGTCTTGACCCGAGCAGACAGTTTCATTATTCTCTGAGTATCTGAAGCACTGGCTGAGCGCTTAACTGTTTGCATCACCAGGGTTCAATACTTGGTGCTCTGCTTCTGTAGCCTAAGAAAACCCCATGTACTCTTGTCACTGATGTCTCTGTGACAGCGTTTAACATGCAACATCTGTAACTAAAAACATAGCTGTTAATGTTTTTTTTTTTTTAATTTTAACAATTTATTGGGGCTCATACAATTCTTTTCACAGTTCATATATATACATTCATCAGTTGTATAAAGCACATCTGTACAGTCTTTGCCCTAATCATTTTTTTCTCTTTTCTTCTTTTACATTTTATTAGGGACTCATACAACTCTTACCACAATCCATACATATACATACATCAATTGTATAAAGCACATCCATACATTCCCTGCCCCAATCATTCTCAAGGCATTTGCTCTCCACTTAAGCCCCTTGCATCAGGTCCTCTTTTTTTCCCCCTCCTCCCTCCCCATTCCCCCCTCCCTCATATGCCCTTGGTAATTTATACATCGTTGTTTTGTCATATCTTGCCCTATCCGGAGTCTCCCTTCCCCCCTTCTCTGCTGTCCCTCTCCCAGGGAAGAGGTCACATGTGGATCCTTGTAATCAGTTCCCCCTTTCCAACCCACTCACCTTCCACTCTCCCAGCATCGTCCCTCACACCCTTGGTCCTGAAGGTATCATCCACCCTGGATTCCCTGTACCTCCAACCCTCATATGCACCAGTGTACAGCCTCTGTCCTATCCAGCCCTGCAAGGTAGAATTCGGATCATGGTAGTTGGGGGGAGGAAGCATCCAGGATCCGGGGGAAAGCTGTGTTCTTCATCGATACTACTTCACACCCTAATTAACCCATCTCCTCTCCTAAACCCCTCTATGAGGGGATCTCCATTGGCCGACACTTGGGCCTTGGGTCTTCACTCTGCACTTCCCCCTTCATTTGATATGATATATATATACATATATACACATACATATATACACATATATACACATACATACACACACTTATATCTTTTTTTTTTTTTTTGCATGATGCCTTATACCTGGTCCCTTGGGCACCTCGTGATCGCACTGGCCGGTGTGCTTCTTCCATGTGGGCTTATTTGCTTCTGAGCTAGATGGCCGCTTGTTCACCTTCAAGCCTTTAAGACCCCAGACACTATCTCTTTTGATAGCCGGGCACCATCAGCTTTCTTCACCACATTTGCTTATGCACCCATTTGTCTTCAGCGATCCTATCATGGAGGTGTGCAGTCAATGATATGATTTTTTGTTCTTTGATGCCTGGTAACTGATCCCTTTGGGACCACTCGCTCACTCGCTGTTAATGTTTTTTGCGTGTGTGTGGTGGGGGTATTTTTTTTAATCTTTTTTTAAAAAACAATTTATTAGGGGCTCATACGACTCTTATCACAGTCCATACATATACATACATCAATTGTATAAAGCACATCTGTACATTCTTTTCCCTAATAATTTTTTTCTCCTCTTTTCTTTTTTTACATTTTATTAGGGACTCATAGAACTCTTATCACAATCCATACATATACATACATCAATTGTATAAAGCACATCCATACATTCCCTGCCCCAATCATTCTCAAAGCATTTGCTCTCCACTTAGGGGGTATTTTTAAAATATAAATAGTATATACAAGGAATCTAGGATGGATGAACCCCTCAGGACCAGCGGTGGGAATGGTGACACCTGGAGGGAAGGAGGTGTAGGAAGGGAGAACCGATCTTGGGGAATCTATGTGTAACCTCCTCTCTGGGAGATGGGCAATGGGAAGGTGGGTGAGGGGAGACGCCAGGCATGTAAGATAAGATAAAATAATTATTTATAAACTATCAATGGTGCAGGGGGAAGTGGGGAGCGGGGAGGGAGGGGAAGGGGAGGGAAAAAAAGGAAACCGAGCTGATTCCAGGAACCCAAGTGGAAGGCGAATTTTGAGAATGACGAGGGCAACGAATGTATAAGGGTGCTTTGCTCAATTGATGTATGTGTGGATTGTGATAAGAGTTGTGTAAGCCCCAACAAAAAGATTTATTAAAAAAATTAAAGAGTCAAACAAACAAATACTATATATATATATATATATATATTTCCAGTTTCCATTAAAATTTTTTTACTTTGGGGAGAGAAGGGGGGAGAAATGGGGAACCAATTGCAAGGATTGATATATAACCTCCTCCCCAAGGGGGACAAATAACAGAAATGTGGGTAAATGGAGACAGCAGATGGTGTAAGGTATGAAGATAATAATAATTTATAACTTATCAAGGGTTCACAAGGTGGGAGTGGGGAGGGAGGGAAAAAAGAGGAGCTGATATTAAGGGCTCAGTAGAAAGTAAATGTTTAGAAAATGATGATGTCAGCATATGTACAAATATGCTTGATACAATTTTATCAGTGGGAATTTGGATTGTTCCCTTATTTTGGCACTGTAACAATTCTGTAGTCAGTATTCTTGGCCATGTCTTTAAGTGCACAGTGATTGGAAGGCTAGTCATTGTTGCATACTAAGCAACTTTCCTTATGTCCTCTCCTATGGGTCCTAATGCCTTTTCAGTTAACTTATTTGGATTGCCTAGGTAGAAATCGTATTGATGACAAAATAATAATTTTATATCTTCCCTCTCATTGCTTATATGTCTATTTCCATTTCCTATTGAATGGCTAGAATGTCAAGTGTAACGCTGGTTAGTAATGGTGATAAGGAGTTGTCATTTTCCTCTCCTTGGTTTGAATTCCAGTCAGGGTTACACCGGAATTCACAGATGTGCTAAGGTTCTCATGTACACACGGGAGCACCCATTGGGAAAGAATGGTGTTGTTAGGTGCCAGAGAGCGGGTTCTGACCCATAGCACTCCTGTGTTCAACAGAACTAAACACTGCCCACTCTTGCCCTGCCTTTGAACTGTTCCTGTGTTTTGAGCCTCAGTCCACCTCCTTGAGGGCCTTCCTCTTTTTCCCTGCCCCTCTACTTTGTCAAACAGGATGTCCCTCTCCAGGGACTGGTCTCTCCTGACAACATGTCCAAAGTATGTAAAATGAAAGTCTTGCCATCCCTGCCTCTAAGGGGCCCTCTGGCCATATTTCTTCCAACAAAGACAGGATTGTCCTGTGAGTGCAGTCCATGGTACTTTCGGGATTATTCTCCAGGACCACAATTTAAATGTATCAATTCTTCTGTCCCCTTTATCCAGTGTCCAACTTCACATGGATATGAGGTGATTGAAAATACCAATGGGGTGGGCAGTGCACCCTAGTCCTCAAAATAACATCCTTGCTTCGCAATACTCTAGAAAGGTCTTGTGCAGCAGATTTACCCAACGCAGTGCGTCTTTTGATCTCTTGACTGCTTCTTCCATGAGCAGTCAAGCAAGCAAGATTATAGATGCAAGCAAGACACAATCCTTGTCAAAACCCATCTTTTCTCCAAATCATGATGTTACCTCCAAATCATGATGTTACCTATAGTTCCAGGTATAAGGACCTGTTCATCTCTCATTTGCTTGCCCTACTACTCTGCAATAGAGAAGAAGTTGGTCTTTCTGACATTCACTTTGAAATTTTCCTTCTTCTCTGTTTTTTAATGACCTTTTGTTATCTTCATGAATGACATTCTTTATGTCCTCCCACAGCTCAACAGGTCTTCTGTCATTAGTGTTCAATGAGATAAGTCTGTTCTTGAGATAGTCTCAAAGTTCAAGGTCATATTTTGGCTCTCACGAACTTTCAAAAAATTTTATTCAGTTTAAAATTTGGAAGTCAGCTATTTGGTCAATTGACTGGAAGAGATCCATATTTCTACCCATTCCAAAGAAAAATGACCTAAAAGAATACTTAAATTACATAATGGTATCATTGATATCTCATGCAAGTAAAATTTTGCTGAAGATCTTCCAACAATGGTTGCAGTAGTCCATTGATAAGGAGTTATTAGAGGTTCTGGCCAGATTCAGAAGAGGACATGGAACAAGGGATACCAATCCTGTTATCAGATGGATTGTGGCTGAAAACACAGTATACCAGAAAGAGGTTTTCTTTTGTTTTATTGAATATGCCAGGCATTTGATTGTGTGAATCACAGCAAACTATGAATAATTTTCAGAGGAATGGGAATTCCTGAACACTTCATTGTGCTCATTCAGAACTTGTACAAGGCACAGTTGTGCAAACAGAACAAGGGACTAGTACATGATTTAAAATAAGAAACGTATGTGACAAGGTTGTATTCCCTCACCATAATTATTCAATCTGTATAATGAGAAAATAATCAAAGAAACTGACTTATATGAAGAAGAATGTTGGATCAGGATCGAAGGCTTATTAACAACCTGTGATATGCATATAATACAATGTTGCTTGCTGAAAGTGAGGAGGACTTGAAGTATTTGTTGATGAAGATCAAGGATGGCAGCCTTCGGTATGGATTACAACTCCGTAGAAAGAAGACCCAAATCCTCACAAGTGGACCAATAGGTAACATCAAGATCAATGGAGAAAAGGCTGAAGTTGTCAAGGTCTTGGATACACAATCACTGCTCATGGAAGCAGCAGTCAAGAGATCCAAAGACAATTTGCATTAGGTAAATCTGCTCCAAACCTCTTCTGCAGCTGTTTCTCCTCACGCCCATCAGTAAATGCTGATCCTGAAGGCTCCACTCCCACGGCTTCACCTGACAAATGTCACCACAGTCAACTCAACTTGGAGAATCAGCTCCTCAGTCACACTGCACGTGTTCTCTGTCCCCGGGGCCCATCCTCTGCACTACCTCTGACATTGTTCTGCTTCCAGTCATTGGGCCTTCAGTTTCTGAGTAGATTTCAAAGCTGTGCATAAGGTTTTCCTCTGAAATGGGGAGCCAAAGCCTTCTTTCATTGTCTGCTACTAGTCTGGGAGCTCTGCTGAAGCCTGTCCCCTGTGGGTGGGCTTGCTGGTAGGGAACGTGTGGCATTTACTAGAGAGAATGTGCACTGAGGAAAAGAAAATGCCCAGACTTTTGCAACATTACTGAACACTGGCTCTGAATATATAATAAATTCAGGGAACCAAAAATCCTGTTGCTTTCTAGTCGAATGGGAATGACCGTGGTTAAGTGATAGATGCAGCCTTAAATCTCACTCCCTATGGGCCCATTTGTATCTGCAGACCGACACTGCTGCTATTTCTCAGTTCTGGATATATAATTGGAATAGTTATACTTAACTGGCAGAATTTCTGAATTAGTTCTCTGACATCATGGGATGACGGCTATTATGGGAGTAAGGGGCTAACTTGAAACCTCTGGAATTTTCTCTGCCTACCACAATAAGGTCAGCACGAGTCGGGATTGGCTCGATAGCAGTGAGTTTGTTGACCAGGGTAATATACCAGAAGCCTGGGTGCAGCAGTGCACTGCCCCCATGGAGGGCTGTTAGAGAGGAGCGCCACTCTCAAAGACTTGAAAGAAGCAGGGGGTGATGCTTACCACATCCTGCATGCTATGGATTGAATTGTGTCACTTTTCAGAATAATGTTTGAATAGTAACTCCTGAGTAGACAGGGAGCCCTGGGAGCATCGTCCTTATGTGTCAGCCTGCTGGAAACCTGCCACTGTGAGGGAGGAAGATGAGGCTTTCTACCCGCATCAAGGGCCACAGGCCAAGGCAGGTCTACTCTGACCTGTAGGGTCACCAGGAGTCAGATTGACTGGACACTGTGAGTTTATGCCTGTGGATATGATCCCATTTGAGAGTAGTCTTTATTATGTTAATGAGACAATATTGGTGCAGGAGTGTCTTAAATGTACATACTTTTCAGACAGCAATCCTCTGCCCATTTTAAAATTGGGTTCTTTTTTTGGTGACGCATTGAAGTTTTATGTAGATATTAGAGATTAATCCCTTGTCCAGTATATCAAGAAAACATTTATTATTTACTCAATACCACTCAAAAGATGAAATTACATAGTAATAGATTCTGTGTAGTATATATATTTTCACCATGGTAAGTTTTCCTATCATTAAGCATGTGTGTAAACACACACACATATACATATATACATACATATATATTGATCATTTTATTAGGGGTTCATACAACTATCACAGTCCATACATACATCAATTGTAGGTTAAAATATAACAACTTATCATTTGATCTCCCTTTTGCCTTATTTTAAAGTTTTTAATGTTTTGATATTTTCTCTTAGATTGAGGTTTTTCTGTGTTTTATTTGGTCATTGTTGGGTTTTTTTTGCTTTTTTCTTGATTTTGTTTTATATTATTTTTTGTGTATGAAATCCAGGATAGATAAATCTATAAATATTAACTGGATTAGTAATTACCTAGGGGCATGGCATGAGGAATCCTGGTTGCTTAGTGGCTCCAGGTTTAGCTGGCTACTGCAATGTCAGCAATTCTAAACCACAAGTGGCTCCACAAGAGAAAGGCAAAGTGTTCTACCACCGTACAGAGTTATAGTCTCAGAAAACGCAGGGGTGTAGTTCTGCCTGGCTTACAGGGTAGACGCTGTAAGTCCGAATCAACTGGACAGGAGAATTTTTGAGAGGTGCGGCAGGGGAGCTTGGGAACAGTGGGGAGGAGATAACAATGAGTTTGAGAAAGAATAAAATGTTTGAAATTGCTTGTGGTGATGATTAAAAAAAAACACCATTTATTAGGGACTCATACAACTCATCACAATCCATACATGCATCAATTGTATAAAGCACATCTGTACATTCTTTGCCCTCATCATTTTCAAAGCACTTGCTCTCCATGTGGCGATGATTGTACAGCTCATCTTAATAGTACTGAACCATTAAATTGTATATGTTTAAAAAAGTACATACTTTTGAGATCTCAAGAGAGTAGGCTAGAAGCAAGCACAAGTATGGAAGAGAAATGTCACATGGAGATTGTGATGTCTTAATCAATGTTTTCTATTTTATCTCTAGGTTCTAATATCCATTGCAAGGGCTATCCAGAATTGACAGACAAAATTCATGATTAAAAAGTTTATTAAGGAAGTTAACAAGTTGTTATTGCCAGTGAGAAATGCCAGGACAGTTGTTTATTCAGGACATGTTACAAAGTTCTTTCAGGCCTCTAATAAATGTCCAAAGGGGCATCCGCTCTGTAAGCCTCAGCCCACAGGCATTCAGATCCACTTCTGTGGCTCAGGAAGCCCAACGTCACCAATTCAGAGGCACTCTGCAAGCCAGCCTCCTACACAAAAGCGCTCAGCTTCTCTTGCTCCATGGATTGGAAAGGCCACCACTTGGTTTCACACTCTGCCTCCTGGTTCTACTGCTGCTCCTCTGATGTAACTGTCTTCTGAATCCAGGAGGTTCGTGGGCAGAGATCTTAGGTCCAGAGGGCATGCTCCCCACCTGGCTCTTGCTGGTAATGAGATCCCTCTCCCTGCTTCTCAGAGGGCTCATGCTGTGTGCAGCAGAATGGCACTGCAGGGAAGCCTAGACCCAATTAGCCACATGTGATTACTATCAGTATCTTACCCCACTTTCTTAGCAGACGTGGCCATGCAAGGAAAGTTCATTCAGTGGGAGTTAGAGACTTTGGCTAGAAGAACAACATTGAATAATTCACTGACCTGCAGAACTGCCAAGCAACCGAGGAATGCTGGGGCCAGTGAAGCAGACTAGAGTTTTCTTCCAAAGAGAGTGGAAGAGAGTGGAAGAGAGTGGAAGAGAGTGGAAGAGAGTGGAAGAGAGTGGAAGAGAGTGGAAGAGAGTGGAAGAGAGAGAGCGAGAGCGAGAGCGAGAGCGAGAGCGAGAGCGAGAGCGAGAGCGAGAGCGAGAGCGAGAGCGAGAGCGAGAGCGAGAGCGAGAGCGAGAGCGAGAGCGAGAGCGAGAGCGAGAGCGAGAGCGGAATGATGGAGAGAGAGGGAGAGGAAAGGAGAGAGACTGTCTTCCCTTTCCTGCTGATGCGCTGTAGCCTCTGAGCCTGTGAGAGAAAAAACAGACTTCTGTTCATGAATGCACTCACCTGTGTTTCTGTTGCAACAGCCTAGAGAGCAAGGATAATATGAGGCTCAGCTGTCCGGCCTATGCGGCTGTATCTTGAGTGTTGTAAATACAATCAGGTGGTGACTCCAATTTCAAATGTAATATTTTTACTGAAACAAATGAGAAAAGGAAGGCAATGGGGAAACTGGGGACTGTGTCAGCCAACAAGAATCTCCTTCCTTGGCTGCAGTAAAACTTACTGGTGAGGCCCTACCACTCTCTGGGTGTATGGCACACACCCTTGGCAGCCTGCCTACCATGTCCCTCCTGCGCCCTCTACTGACAACGCCTAGCATTGTGCAAGCTGGCAATTGAGACGGTCTACACAGCATCCAGTTTCATAAGGCAGGGCATGAAGGGTGAACAGAGCCGAGAGGCAATAAGCCAGTCACTGTCACATCTGGAGATAAAATACATGAAGCAAGAGGTTTTCCCTCTAGGTTTCTGGCAGATAGTCGCTCTCCAACTAAGAGAGCCTCCTTTGTCTTACCTTGCTAAAATTTTCCTTTGTTGACTCATCTTTAAATCCTTGGGTGAATCCTACTTGGTCATAAAGTCTTTTTTATAGACTGTTTCATTGGATCTATTGATTTTTAAAGTTTGTATTATGTCAGACGAACCTATGGATTATATTCTTGGTGCTGCTTTGTCAGGTGCTGTCAGAGTTACGCTCTTATCTCCGATTCATGGATAAGTGAGCTGAGCCTTACGAGCAGACTTAGTTGAGTGCCCGAGTTGGGATCAGAACCTAAGCCGTCTGCTAGCCTATACTGGCCCGTTTGCTATTGCAGTTCCAGATCACTATTTGTTATTAATATGTTACGTGGTACTCACCTATCTGTACTCGTGGCTAGGTACCCTTCCATGTCTCGGAGCTGCCACATTCATCTTGCTGGGTTACAGCGCACCCTGGCTAGTCAGCTGGGTATGGACGCGGGCCACATGCATTATCTTCCAGCACCTGGAAATGCTGCACCCTGTGGACTACGACCTAGTGCTGCCAGCTAGACCTCCAAGGCCACTGCTTCTTTTAAAAAAGCAAAACAAAAGACAAACATTTTACCAAAGTCCTGCTGTTTGTTCTTTAAAATTTTTAATAGATCATTTTATTGAGGGCTCTTACAGCTCTTATTACTAATCCATATACCCATTGTATTAAGCACATTTTTACATGTTGCCCTCATCCTTTTCAAAATATTTTCTATCAGCTTGGTATCAACTCTTTTTTTCCCTCCCTCCCTCATGAATCCTTGATAAATTATAAATTACTAGGAGTGTAGAGGCAAAAAAATGATAAATTACTATTATTTTCATATCTTACACCATCCACTGTCTCCCTTCACCTATGTTTCTGTTCATCACCCTGTGGGGGAGGGATTTGTTTATACGTTGACCATTGCAACTGGTTCCCCCTTTCTCCCCCACCTTCCTCTTAGGTCACGGTATTGCTACTCCCATTACTGTTCCTGAGCGGCCTATCTGCCCTAGATTCTGTGTGTCCAGAACTCTTATCTGTACCAGTGTACATGCTGTCTAGCCAGATTTGTAAGGTAGAGTGGGGGTCATGATAGTGGAGGGGCAGGGTGCGAGGCAGCATTAAAGAACTAGAGGAATGTACGTTTCGTCAGTGCTATACTGAACTCTGGCTGGCTTGTTCCTTTCTCTCTCATGACCCTTCTGTGAGGGGACGTCCAGTTGTCTACAGATGAGCTTTGGGTCTCCACTCCATCCTTCATTGGATCAAAATGGTTGTTTATTTTGGGTCTTCTGATGCCTTATGCTTATACCTGATCCTGTTGACATCTTGTGATCACACAGACTGGTATGCTTCTTCCATGTGGGCATTGTTGCTTCCCTGCTAGATGGCTGCTTGTTTATCTTCAAGCCTTTAGGACCCCAAGTGCTATATAATAACTGGACACCATAGCTTTCTTTATCACACTTCCTTATGCACCCATTTTGTCTTCAGCAATCATGTCGGGAAGGTAAGCACCACAGAATGCAGGTTATTAGAACAGTGTTCCTGCATTGAGAACTTGAGTAGAGGCCCAATATCCATCTTGTACCTTCATACTTAACATAAAATATATGTACATAGACCTGTGTCACGATTGTTATATATTAATATATTTACATATGTATGTGCCTCTATAAATGTGTTTTTGCCTCCTAGTTCTTTACTCTATTTTCTTTTACTTTTCTCTTGTCCCACTATCATGTTCGACCTTCATTTAGCTCTGAGCAGTAATTCCTCTCAGCTACATTGCACTTGATCAAACCCCACCAGGCATTCTACTCCCTCCCAGCCATCAATTTTAGATCACTTGTTGTTCCCTCGTCCCTGGTTTGTTGGCTACTCCCTTCCTTTCCCTACCTCCTCCTCTCCTATGCCCCCCTCCCAAGTGCTGGTTGGTCCCATTGATTTCTCCTCAGGATTGTTTATCCTGTGAGGCCACTTATCCTTCAGAATTATCACCTCCCTTTCCTCTTTGCTGCCACATTACAGATCCAGACCTCCTTATTTAAAATAACATGCACCAAGGACCCTGGTGGTGCAGTGGTTAAGTGCTTGGCTGCTGGAACCCCGCTGCTCCACAGGAGAAAAGCATTCTGCTTGTGTAAAAAAATTCTGTTTTGGGAAACCCCACGGGCAGTTGAGTGTGGGTAGTGGATTACATCCATGTAACCATGTAACCCAGGAACTCCCAATTTTAAAAAGGGCTCTTGCTTCCAAGTAGTAGCCACTATTCTGAATCCTATCACTAGAGACAGTGTTTCTTGTTCTCAATCTTAATGCAAATGGGATCCTTACAGTTACACATTGGGCTGCTAACTACTAGGTCAGCAGTTCGAAACCACTAGTTGCTCTTGTAAATAGTCCGGAAAACTCACAGGGAAAGTTCTACCCTGTCCTGTAGGGTTGCTATGAGCCAGCATGGACTCAGTGGCAGAGAGATTGATTTTTAAAGGAGTTTACAAAGTACACATTGTACTGTGCCTGCTGGAAGCTGTGCTTAATGTTCTTTCCAAACAGAAACTTGAAGAGAAGCTGGAGTTCTGGATGGAGAAATTTGATAAGGACACAGAAGCAAAACAGAATGAGCTTAATACTCTCAAAGTTACGAAGGCCAGTGACTTAGCACACCTTCAAGACCTTGCGAAGCTGGTAAGGAAGTGGAGGCGCAATCAGTAGTGCCACGCTACTTGTTGAAGAGTGAGTGGTAGCTAACTTACAACAGCTGGGCAATATGGTTTTTAGTCAGGGCTAGTGCTCCTATATAACGGACAGCAGCAGCAACCGCGTCTCATATCGTGCTCACTCTGGGCCAGGCATTCTTCTGTTACACAGAAGGCAGGTAACCCACAACCTTGTGGGCAGAGGTACTATTACTACTATGCCTTTATGGTCTCTGAAGTTCATTTCTAAATATAGATTTCTTCAAAGCTCCTCATTACAAATTCATCACTGAAGTGTAGAATTTGCTGATTTTTTGAAAGATTGCTGCTACTTGTATGTGTACATTCCAACACTTTTAAAAACCACATGTAGGGGTCATAAATCACTTAACTGAGCTATGAGTTCATGTTTATGAAAACGTGTATGCATTATTCAGACTGAAAAAAATATTGGGAACACATGAATATGTGAACATTTGTAAACTAGGTATCCACAAGCCTTTTCTTAGGTTCATCTCTAGGCCTGGCATATTTAAAAATTTTAGAATCTAAATTTAGATGGAAAGTGCAGGATGGCCAGGCTAGCTAAGGGAGCCCTGTGACACACATGTAACCTGTTTTCGTAGATAAGGGAGTATGAGCAAGTCATCATTGAGGATCGGCTGGAAAAGGAGAAGACCAGGAAGAGGATACAACAGGATGAGCTGGAACTAAGGAGTGCCATACTGGTAGGAAGCCGGAAGTGGCACCATGGGGCCCAGTGGGACCAGGCTGGCTTCACACAGAGCAGTGGTGCTCAGGGCAGGAAGAGTTAGGCCTGAGCTCCCGACCTGAGGGCGAGAGGGGTAGTTAGCCGTGGAAGCAAAACCTAAACACGGTGCTCAGAAGTCAAATGTTAATCTAAAATAGTGCTTGACAGAATGGTGGTTTATTGCCCTGGGTTCAGATAAGAGCTTATTTTCTAAAAAGATGGAAAGTGCTCAGAAGTTCAGGAAAAAATGTTGAGATGTTTGGATTTTATTTGAGCTTGTACTATTAGTGATAATGATAAGGCAAAGATGCTGGGAAATATTTTCAAGCAATAATGCACAAGTAACCATCAGCTGCTGGCCACTGCAGCCCCCTGGATCCCTACTGTGCAACTGTAGCCTGGCCTGTGTGCTGGGGAGTAGATGAAGAAAGTGCATTCAGGGCCAGAGACCAAACCCAAATTAGGATTAAATGTATAATTACATTATTTGAGCTTCGATTCCATTTTCCACTTGCCAGGATGATTAAATTCAGAATCACAGTGTAAGAACTGACTTTATTTTAGCATTCCATCTGATCTTAAAGAGGATTAGTAGGTCAGATTGCATTCAGGACCGGTGTTATGAAAACTAAGATATTGAAGAGAGCTATCTAAAAAAAATTTTTTTAAATGAGTATTCTTTTAATTAATAACTAAAGATAGGAAGTGCCCCCAGGAAGTCTCAACATTGAAGTTACCTAGGTGATTGCTTTTGCCTTGGTCTCAAGAACAAGCTTTCCTCTTGGATCAGACAGTTCTATGCCAGCGTAGGAGTCCATATCGGGCAGGAGTACAGGGAAGTCAGGTGTGTAAGTTAAAGGCAGAGTGGGCCTTCTCGGCTCGCTCAGTCTGGCCCATAGCTTCTGTTCTGGGCCCTGCACAGCTGGGTGTGCTGCTGGACTGAGCCTGGCCTCCACCCACACCCAGAGACCGTCACCCAGATCAGTGGGGGGAAGACGTGACAAGTTTCTCTCATGCCTCTTCTCTTCCAGCTCCAAGCCTGGTGGCGAGGCACGGTGGTCCGGAATGAAATTGGTTCTTTCAAGTTACCCACGAAGGACAAAGACGACAGCAAGGATTCCAAGGGGAAAGGCAAAGACAAGAAGCAGAGAGGCAAGAAGTGACCACGCTCTCCCGTCTTTTCCTCTGGTAGTTGGGAATGAAAACTTGGAGGAAGATACATCTCTAACTAGCAGAGTGCTCATTGGTAGGTGGGTTCTTCTTGGACACTCCTAGGCAGGAACTGGTGATTGGCCTGTCATATTCACGAGCAAACCCTGAATTAGGATTACCTAACAATTTAGGGCTGCCTCATATTTTGATTAAATTGTGCTGCGAGTGTTTCTAGAAGCCTTATATAGACTCTCACCAGAAAGCACGTCCCCAGGCTTAGTGACAGAGGTCTGTTATTCCTGCATGTCTCAGATTATTCCTCTACAAAGAGCCTTTAGGAATGATTTTAGGATCATATACGTAATAACATTTAATAAACACTGGCCTCTGCCTATCTTTTAGATTTGTGTGATTCCTTTTCTAAGGGTGGGCAGGAAGCACACGACGTAGGACTTACCCTATCAGCTGCATACCTATTCTCATTCGGCACCCCGTGGCATGTATTGGGCTGCTCACCACGAGGTCAGCAGTTCGACACCACCAGCTATTGCTCAGGAAAAAGGTTTCCTATTCCTGTAAAAAAAAAGTTAGTGTTGTAGGCAGAGGTATGTTATTTGCATTAAAAAAACAAAACTCCTGCCTTTATCAGGTTTCCACTTTCCAAACTCTCCTTTTAGTGTATGTTCTACTTTGCTGTCTGAGTTAGTTGTTCAAAATAAAAATTTTATTAAAAAAAAAGTTCATTTTGGAAACTCACAGGTGGCAGTTCTAGCCTGCCCTGTTTGAGTCAGAATTGACTTGATGGGAGTTTAACCTATGTTCTGGGAAGTAGGTAAGGGTGTCAATTATTAGAAAGGAAATGTTTGGATACACAATCCACAAATAATAAACATGGGCGTGTGTGTGGAGGGTGGGCACAGGTTTTCTAGAAGGCTAGTTTGGATATTTTTCAACGAGTAAGACAATAGGGTCTGTACCTGCTTTGCTTACTCAACAATTCCCATCTGATGGGATATTAAAACTAAGAGAAAAGGCGTGAAAATGTCCGAGTGCTGGCAGGTTATCAGAAAAGACGCGTCACTGTTTTGTTGTCTCCTCAGAGCAGGGCACCCCAGGGCACTCGAGCTTCCCTCCTGATGGGGGGCCACTTCTGAGCACCCTGCTGACGTGTCTTCCCTTTCCATGAATTAAACCCAGCTCCAAGTCAAGGACAAAACCAATGTGTGCACCAGTTTCTCCTGATAGTCCTTCATTCACTTTTGACAAAGAAACCAAGCCTTAGTTACGTATTTTCAAATCAGCCTTTATTTCACACTGCTGAAGTTGTTGGCTATTTTAATAACGATATATAAGGTAGCATACGGTCAATTAAAGTAATACATGATATTGACATATTTATACTTAGAACAATGTGCAATATATTTACAGACATACAAATATAAGATTGCTTAAAAAATCTTAACTAATTACATGTTTACAACATTTTCAGACAAAATATGCTGTAAACCACTTTACTGCAATATGTATATAAAAAGGCTTCTATGTATCATGTTTTCCTTCATTTCTGTAACCAGTTAAGCACTGAAGTTTTTAAAATTCATCCGTCATATCAGCACAGTCATGTTTGGTTGTTGCTGAGCTGCAGCAAGTCAGAAAAAGCACCTTCCTTGATCAGCTCTTAGGATGCATGTAAAAGTGGTCTGTTCCTAAGGATTTCCCTGCTCTGCAGCGAATCAAATGACGACCTCTCCTTCCACCATGGCCCCTGGAAGCAGCAGTCAAAAAAAGCAAATGCCACATTGCACTGGGAGACTCCGTGTGGCGGGCATCACTGCGAGGGTACCCGGCACCTGACCCACGCCATGACGTTCTACTGCCTCGTGCACGCAGCAAATAGGACAGGCCAAGGAAGAAGGGTGGCGTGGACTCGTGAGTGCACCACGGACTGCCAGAAGACAGCCAAATCTGCTTTGGGGGAGCACAGCCAGATGCTCCTCAGAAGTGGTGACGGGGAGACTTGGGCAAGTGGAGCTGTTACATAGGTGGCTACATCTTACACTGGAGTATAGGTAAGGTATAAATGTTAACTTCATCTTTTCTGTCCAGTTAAAAACAAAGGCACAGGGTCCATACAAACCACCAACTATAGAATACTTCAAGTTATGAAGTTCTTCCATCGGGACAGATATATTCAATATGTTTGATATTTTCTTAAAATTTCTAGCAATTCAAATGTGGATGTGAAATACTTTGATAAAAATACAATGCTTACTGCATGGTATGTGCCATTTCAAATACTTTCCAGTTATCCCCCTGGGGAAACCAGTGCCCAACAGTGCCCATACTGCCTAACATAATGGCTTCTGGACCGATTCCTTGCATGTAAGTGCCAACTAGTCTTTTACTGAGCTACATTTCAGGTGGCTCTCTACAATCTGGAGAGTGGACGGAGGCTGAAGGTCACTTGGGGGGAGGAAAGTAGGAGGGGCAAAGGAGAGACTTACAATTTGAAAGCACATAGAGCTAAATGCGGAGTAAGTTGCACTGTTCGACTTGGAGCTGTCAGTATCATCAGGCCCGGCTCAAACTCTCATAGGACATGGATGACATGGTTGCGACCACTTGTTCCTGGAGGGCCCTGGAGACTAGGCTTTGAGTTCAGTTGCTGTTATATAATTTTAAACACGGACAACGTGTTCTGATAAACTGGCTTTTCGGCTAGAACATGGAGAAAACATTGTTTTAATTAATCAAGATGATTTTTATCTCAGTCTTTTAGGTACTCCCTTTACATCAGTATTTCCCAAAGTGCTGGAAGGACCCAGAGGGCCTTCAAAGCTTATGGGCTCTGAGGCAAAAGGTTTTCATTGCCAGGCGTGTGCTAAGTAATTTTCTTTTTTGAAAAGGAGTGGCAGCCGAATGAGTTTGGGAACTTATGATTTAGATGATTAAAAACAGGGATAATTTTGTGCCCAAATTCACACTGGTGTAGAATATCCAAAAACTAAACCAAGCAACCAGCACCGTCCAGTGCTTGGTTTCCGAAGGCAGAGAGCAGCAGACGCCATCAGGACAGCCCAAGGGGCTCCGGTGGCTCAGGCTGAACAAAGGGCCCCGGCGCCGCATATGAGTCCCCACATTCTGCACCTCAGGCCCTAGTGGTGCTCCAGGAGGGACTTGTTGATAAGACAAGAATGTTTTTCAAAATGTCCTAAGCGCTTTCACTTCAGCCATGGAAACAGCAGTCACCTTAACAAGGTAGAAGAAATGTGGCCTTTCCTCTATGTTTTTGTTTCATTTGTGTCATCTTCCATTAATTGGGGAGACGGACGTTAACTTGCTGTGACTGGAGCACATTCACACGGCGAGGAGCAGTATTGGGTGCAGGGGGGCCTTAAAGTCAAGGCTGCAGTGCAGAGGGGTCAGCTCCTGGCCTTGGCATCAGAGGTGTGCAGCGGCAAGGCCTACTGTGTGCAAGCACTCCCAGATGAAGTGGACCATTCTCTACCACGGATGAGGAAGTGGTGGTGGCAGCCGGCATCTACTGGGAGGCCTAGGAGACTACTTTAGATATAAGATTTGTTCTAATGTTTTACTATGCAAAATCTGAAGCCTGAGGCTTTCTGTATTATTTTGTTTTGCCTTTGTCAGAATAGTCCAAGTAGCCATAATCTAATTTTTTATTTTAAACATGACTTAAAAAAAAAGACACCTCGTTACTCCAAAAACAATCCAATCACCAGCTTAGAATAGTGGTCTGCACTACATGAAAAATACCTGTACTATTTGCTGAAAGATTGGGATTCTCAGACCTGGCCCGAAAGTGAACTGAATAGGAGTCTGCGTACAAAGAGATGCTCTGGAGATTCTAACGATGAACAACCCTGCTTTGAAACCAGTGGACTGTAGAGGTCTTGGAAACAGGGTTTTTAAAAAAAATCATGCATGCTATGCCACCAGAGAGCTAGATAACCTTTTGACAAACGACTCTTTGTGGTGCATGAGATAAACCTACTCTCTAAGAAAGCACAGCCCATTTGGGAATTTTTAACATATTAATTCAGCTCATTTGGGAAAACCAACCAATGGTGTCTTGATTTGGAAAAAAAACAACAAAAAAACACCCCAATGGAAACTGATATAACCTCCCCGAAAATGGAGAAATGAAGCAAAACATTCCTGTTAGGAATCCTGGGGACAGTCCCTTCTAAGAACACACAGCGCTCTGTGTAAGCAGGCCGGCAGCAGCATCCTGATGTCCTGGAGGTCCTTGCCTGGGCCAAGCCAGCCCCCGCGCTCCGGGGAGCCGGTCCTCAGAGAGCAGGGAAATGGTGCTGCTGGTGCTTGGGTGGGGCAAGTTCCAGGAGGGCCTGGACCGTCACTGCAACCTGGCTCAAACCTTTCTCTTCTAAAATGTGGAGAGGCAAACATAATTGCTCCTGAAATGGGACAATGTAACACAAAAACAAACAAAAAAGAAAATATGAGAACGTCACAAAACTGAAAAACAAAAATAAGCCCTCCTTCTCCCCCTCATCATCACCTGACACATGAAAAGCCAGTAGCTGAGGAACCTACGACACGGTAGCTGGCACTCAGAGCAGCGCTGTGAGTGGTACCGTCATCCACTGCACACGAGCATGTTCCAATGGCTGTGAACTTTATTCAGCAATACCACGGAGAGAACAAAGAGCACTTTGAGACTGGAAAATGGTCAAACTGCCTATTCTTATACATGCAAACAGTTAAGGAAAACCAGAATGCTGTGGAGAGTACATGTCACCTTTCATGCCCAATCAACCAATGGCTAGTAGATCTGTCAAATAAGACAGGCAATGAAAGTGAGAAAAATAGTTCCAAGTTACCAGGTGGCTCTAGTCTGCAACAAAGGACATGTTAGGAAGCACATAGAAGATGCACCCCGGTTTCAGGCCCACAGTCAGCCGGCCTGAGCGAGGGGGGCCACTGTCTGCATCACATAGTAAATCTTCACTGCAGCCGCCTTTCTCCCAGCAGGCGGGGCCCAGAGAGGCGCTGGAGTACAGCCTGGAGCACTCCAGAGTGAAGGGGTCCAGACGCATTCCCTCCGGATCATTTCTGGGAGGCCCAGAATGTTTAACATCAGAATGACAGAATTGTTCAGAAAGAAATCGTCTCAGAAAAAGTAAAGAATTTCATATTCTAAAGTTAACAGAGCAGATGATGCTGGAGAGCTATTAATGTGAGTCCGGAACAGCATCCCATAAGGAAAGTCTTTATACCGTCGTGTTTGCATCGCTAATTTATTTGCTTACTCCTTTGTAGACTGAGTCAAATCTTAAGAATAACATCTATCTGTTTTTTACCGTTAAGATTAAATATTCAGACAATAGAGTGCTGTCACAAAAGATGAAACAAAACCCCCTCAAAATCCACTGCTGACAACTGGTGGGCTCCCAGTGACCCCTAGGGCGGAGTAGAACTAACTGCCCAATGGTTTCCCACAGCTGCCGGCCGTCTTCACGGAAGCAGATGGCCACAACTCTCTCCCACAGATGGGCTGGTGACAAGCAGCTGAGCATTTTACAGGTAACTAACTGCCTGCCTGGCCTCTATTTCCTAAGCAAACGTGGAATTATGGGGCCACTGAAAGAAAGACTATATGAAGGGGCTTCCAAAAGTTCATGGGAAATGGAATCGAAAGACAATGGAATCTTTTTTACGAATTTCTGAAGTTTCCTCAAACATAGTTATAAAAGAAGATAGTTGGTTTCATTTTTCACTTGTGGCACTAGGAAGTTTTATAAAAATCAGAGGATATTAAAAATATAACAAGTATTACTTTTTGAGTCAGTTATTGGTACCTGTGTTTATATACCCTTTTTATTAAATATTTTTGCAAAAAAAAAGTACCTGTCATCTTTATTTTTTTACTGCAATCTTTTGATCGTATAAAACTAGCAACTTTGTAGAAATACTTTTGATATCAACTGTAATTATACTCAAAGGTGACGCTGCAGGGTGTTTGCTCAGGGAGCGCCATCTTTTTTCCAAGGAGGTTGGCTCCCTGGTCTCCCCTCCGGCTCAGGCCTCCCCTCTGGCAGAAGTGCTCTCAGGCACTCAGGCTTCCTTCCTGGAGACCCACCTCCAGCCGACTTGCAGGGATGCAGTGCTCGCTGCAGACGAAGCACTACTCCCCCTGCGCTGCTCAGGACATCAGAACTGTCTGCTCTCTGCTAGCCAGTTTCTTCAACGGCCCAAATGCTGCAAACCTGAGAATGATTACTGCATCAGAGATACCTTACCAACAAAACACACTTACGGCCCCAAATGAGTGCTGGCGGGCTCTGCTACTGTCGGCAACGGGACAGCACATGAAGGAGAGCCAGTGCAGGCGGCCCCCAGCGGAATCCTCTAATGGGAACGTCAAGTTTCAAACTGGCGATGTTATGGGCCTTGCGACCTCCCTTCATACTCAAGTTTTGCAGCACAATTTTGTTAGCACAGTGCAGGGGTCTGCTGAATGTTCAGAAATGCCATTTCTGAGCACTAGTATCTATTAGTGTCACACCTTCAGGTCTAGCGGTTAGTCTACTAGTGTGTCTGAAAGAGCAAAAGTCATGGCCTTGGGTACAGAACAGAGGCTAGTGTTCAATCTTTAACAAAACTGCTACTGTTCAGATACTCTCCTTCTGAACAGCCTAGAGAATACAAGCTCACCTTCTGAGTCTACTACACTGGAAGTTACACAAATTCCACTATTAAGTTCTACATAGGATTCTAGAAGTGAGTCTCAGTTAAAGACAACAAACCTGGCAAGTCTGGCCAGGTGCCTGACCCATGGGAGTCAGCTCTAGATACGCTCCTTGCGTGCTGCTTAAAGTGTACATGCTGGGCTCAGAAGAACCAACAGGGCCGCAGACTGGACATCCTGACCAAATAATAATCAGTAAGATGAAAAGGGCAGCACTTCTAAAAGTCCAAAGAGCCAATGTTGTTTCTACCAATAAAGGGCCCAGCACTGGGCTGCTTATCTGGACATGTGCGCAAAGGACTGATTTCCTTTACTGGTTGGTTCTCTGATGGACAAAAAAAAGCACATACATGCAAATAATTCTGAATGAGAAACAAACCTCCTTTACCAAACACGGGAATAAGGTGGAAAAAGCACCGGAATGACAGACACCATTCAGCTAGAGGGGAATCCAGTAGTGAAACATGCAGAGAGTTAACATGACAGTACAGTAGAAGGCCACAAAACCCAGAAGCTGGATAGACAGACACACAAAGCTGGGTTCTTCTGACTGCGCCCCAAGAGAAAGTAGTGTTTCAACAGTTCTTTTAACGCTGACGTTTAGCTGAAGGATGTCGGAAGGGGAACAAAGAGTGTCCTGTCCAAAATGTGAGCAGGAAAGGAAAACAGAAAAACAAAGTCAGTGAATCAGAAATGCAGATTTGAGTATAGAATTAAAAACACAATCATCTTAGTCACAGTCTAAGACATACATCCTGTAACGTTTTTACTCAAGAATGAAACCAAAGGCTGAAAAACAAAACTGCAGACTCCTTTCTGCAAGAAGTCTGATATTGATACTAAACAAACCCCTGGCTTGTTGGAGACCATCGTGAACAGTAAGGCTGCGGGGTAGGCAGGGCAATGCCAGCTGATGGTGGATGAGGCCCCGAGAGGGGCGAAGTCTGTGTGAGACAACCTCTTTGCCGACTCCCACTCTTCTTATGGTTATTAATAATACTTTTTTTAAGGTCAGAAAACAGATACAAATCGGAGCTGAGCTGAGGAAAGTCTATGGGAAACGTCTGATAAATCAAGAAAGCAGGCTCACAGGGTGAGGAAACGAATCATTGGAGGAGATTCACTACCCAGAGGCCGGGTGTGCTAAGGGACTTGGTTTCAACAGCTCAAGGCCATCATCACCCAGCCCAGCCCAGCCCACTAGGAGCTACACAAGGAAGCCAGAGCTCTACAGTTTCCCATTTCATGGAATGAAAAGGGGATAAACAACATTCCTGGACTTGACAGTATTAACATATAACAATAGTTCTAAGACATAAAATATTAGTCAAGTAGAAAATTTTACTGCTTATCATAGTTTTAACTGTTTAATGAAACAATAGTAAAGTGACTACTCACCAGGGCTTCTCAGTAGTCACTTTACTCTTTAGTGTTTTTATGAATTTGCATTGTGTAACCTTAAATATTTAAACTAGAAGGAAATTGTTTCCCTTTACTAACACTCCCTGGGCATTACACAGTAATATTAGGCTTTGTGTTTTTAAAAATGATTATTACAGCCCCAAATTCCTCTTCAAGTCAAGTTGAGCAACTGGGGATACTGAGATGCCAGCCAGACCACCAGAAGTAGGGGAGAGAAGAGGACGGAAGGTCCTCCTCCATCTTGTCACAGGGATGCCAGACCTGCGAGATGTCAGGCTGAACCGGGACCACGTTTATTGCTCAGCTGCTTCTAGGCAGACGAGCACCTTTTAGCGGGAGTAACAGCACACATGTGCAAGTGGCGGTGATGGGCGCGCGCAGAGCGGCCAACGTGGAATGTCCATTTCCTTTTTCTGACAGGGTAGACAGAGTGGGGGGAAGGAGGTGTTGGTGATGCCCATCAAGTCACTCTGGAAGGGCACTCAGTCCATTTGTCCCACATCTGTACTTCCCTTTAAAGAGCACCGCTCTGGTTGGCTGAGAGTATGGCTGTGAGCCACAGCTAGGCAAATGCAGAATTCAGCTTCTGTATTTTGCTGAAAGAGGGGCCTGCCACGCATTCAGCTCTGACTCCCAGGGGCCCTGCAGCAGAGGGTTTTGAAGGCTGTAGTCTTTACGGAAGCAAGACAGCCTCATCTTTCTCCGAGCAATGGAACAATGACTGGGCTCAGTCCATTATCATGCCTTGCTTCTGTGGGGCCTTTCCCAGCCCTCTTCTCTGTAGCTATGCAGGGCCTGTTTGTAATTCTGTGGCTCCCATACTCTGCCACATGCTCTTGTTCAAAGGCACCATGGGGTGGGTGGGTTTGGGACATGCCTGTGCTGCGATCATGATGTGACTAGGGAGAAAGTGCTCCCCCTTTAGATCGATCAGCTGGCTGATAGGGATACGATATATGTTGCTTGTTCAGAAATCTTAGTTAATACCCTCTGCTTTTTTTAAAAAAAATAAACTTTTATTTTACTGTATTAGTACTAAGGTGATGATAATTTTAGCAAGCAATATATAAAAAGAAAATTTTGCTTTGAAGTTGTCTCCAAGAACAAAAAGATTTCTTCCTGACTACCCATAGAGGTAAATTTCAGTTCTTTTGTAAATCAGGTTAAAACACAAAACAAAACAAAAAGCCTAGCCCACTCACCCCGAAATAGACCCATGAGCTCTTTGGCTGCAGAAGAGAAGCATGACATCACACGATGGGCACAGCCACCTGTGGGACTGAGCTCTACCAAGAGGAGGAGCTGTGGGAGAAGCTCCGCGGGGGGTGTGGTGGGGGGTGGGGAGCAGTGAGGAGATGCTCCTGTCTCTTGCAATGCCTGGCTAGTTAAGAGACAGTTCCTGAGGTTAAATACTACTGGGCCAAGGGCTTAACTCTGTGAGAAACCATTGCTTGGGGCCCAGTCTTGGTTTCCAACCACTAGGAAGCCGAAGGAGTCAAATCTTTGCTCCTTGGAGCAGAGTCAGGTCAGAGGTGCCATGTTGCAGTGAGTTATTCCTTTAAGTGGGTCTAGACCGGATGCCAGCAAATACAGTATTCGTGCAGAGTACCATGAGGAGCCTGGTGGTACAGCAGTTAAAGCAGCTAACTGTTCACCAAAAGGGCGGTGGCTAAACCCCCAGTCGCTCACCAAGAGCAAAGGCGAGGCGACGGGCCGCAGCGTTGGAAGCCCTGTAAGGTCGCTGTGCATCCAGACGGGCCCAGTGGCAACAAGTCTGAGCACTAAGTGCAGTTAGGTGACAGCTTCACAGTGGTAACTGAATTACAAGTGCAACACGTTCTTTTCTCTAATTCCATTTATAAGTAACGTTTAACTATATAAACTAGTAAATGACGGTAAAGCTGTAACTGAGAAGCCCGGAGGTAACAAATCCCAATAGCAAGAAACTGTCTACACATGACCTCAGTGTGGCTCAGCTCCGAAGAATGAGAGACCTTAATGAGGAAAAAATGGTAAAATCCACAAAGGTTCTGTTAATTCAGTTCACAGTATTCTTCTTGTGTTACTGACTTGGGGTACTTGCACTTTAATTACAAACTAACTTTGGGGGGACAGGGTGATGTGTGTTCGGGAATTCTCTGCACTGTCTCTGTTAACCCTAAGCTTCTTTCAGAATGTATTCTTAAGTACAAATGTTCAAAGACTGAACACAACGGAAACATTCTCAATCTGAACTCTGCGGTGCATATATCTAGTGAATTTTCCATCTGAAATGTAGGAGTTTCTTTATGTTCCAGGTCATACGCAGTGGGGAGGATATTTAGGGGATGCTGTCAGGTTGGCTCTGCTCCATGACCACCTCATGTTAACAGAACAAAACACTGCCTAGTCTAAGGCCACTTGTATCATTGGGGTGTTTGAGTCCACTGTTTCAGCTATTATGTCAACACGAGATTTTAAAAAATTATTTTCTTAGCATTTATTACAATATATTTAAATTTACATGCTTATGATTGTCTAGCTTAGGCCTTAAATTATTAAGAAAACATTGTTCAAAAGTATATTGATTGACTTAGTATAGAGCTAGTTTAACAAACTTTTAGAGATTCACATTCCTGCAAGATTTTAAGAAAATAACCCCAAGTTTATTTGGGCATTATGAAAAATGATGGAATTATTACCTGAGGTACACCAATTTTTCTGCAAGCTTCTAGGAAGTTTTCTACATTTCGCCTGCATTTTGCTATTGTTAATTTAGGCTGCAATGAGAAAAGGAAACAGGAAAAACATATTACTGGTAAATTAAAAATTTTTGGCTAGCATTTAAAATACTCTAATTGCTTCATTAAATCATAGTACTCAAGACCAGGGGTTAATAAACTTCTACTTCAAGGACCACGGGCTTGTAGCTCATACGATCTCTGTTGCAACTACTCAATGTTGCTGTTAAAGTCTGCCCTAGACAATATGCAAACAAATGAGTAGTGTGTTTCAGTAAAACTTTATTCAACAAAAGAGGTGGCGGGTCTTCAGACCCTCGTGTGCCAATCCTCACTCTAGACATTTGGCTTTGATTTTGCAAGGCAGGTAAATCATATGTAGAGAAATGTAGAGGAGAAAGGGAGTAGCTTTTTAGCATTTCTTCATTTTATAGCAATACACTAAATTTTAAGGCTAGCAAGAAAATGAATTACTGTCCTCTATCATTTAAATATTATCAGAGAAAATCAATTCATCTACTTTTAATCTTTTAAAAAGATTTTTAAAAGTTTTGCTCCTAAATTGGCTATCTAGATGTATTTTCAATGGCGACATTTATAATTTTAATACACTTAAATTTCAAAAGTTTGGATGACAGAAAACATTCATAAGGGTCAACAGACAGACCTGGAGCTATTTACAGGCCCAACCCCCATGTCTATCTATATAAATAGGCAGGATAAACAATCCTGAGGAGAGAACAACGGGATCGACAGTTCTGGGGGAACATGGGGCAGAAAGAGGTTGGGGAAAGGAAGTGGGGAGCAAACAAATCCAAGGACAAGGGAACAACAAGTGATCCTAAAATCCATGGCGGGGAGGGCGTAGAATGCCTGGTGGGGCTTGACCAAGTGCAGTGTAGCCGAGAGGAAGTGCAGAGAGCCAAATGAAGGTCGAACATGATAGAGGGACAGGAGGAAAGTCAAAGGAAGCAGAGAGCAGAGAACTAGGAGGCAAAGGACCACCTAGTTTATATAGGAGGTATATAGGCACATACATATGTAAATATGTTTATATATAATGATAGGGATGCATATGTATATATATTTATAGGTTAAGTAGTAAAGTAACAGACAGACGTTGGGCCTCTACTCAAGTTCTCCCTCAATGCAAAAACACTTTGTTCTAATAACCTGGCATTCAGCGAGGCTCACCTTTCCGACACGATAGCTGAAGACAAAATCGGTGCATAAGCAAATGTGAAGAAAGCTGATGGTGCCTATTACAAGATAAAGCGTCTGGGGTCTTAAAAGGCCCCAGTTAAGAAGCAGCCATCTGGCAGGGAAGCAACAAAGCCCACATGGAAGAAGCACACCAACCTCCTGTGATCACAAGGTGTCATCAGGTATCAGAAGACCCAAAACAAACAACTATTTTGATGGGAATGGGGTGGGGGGGTTGGAATGAAGACCCAAAGCCCATCTGTAGACAATTGGACATCCTCTCAAAGAAGAGACCACAAGGAAGGGACTATTCAGCCAGGAGGGAGGACAGCACTGATGAAACACCCATTCTTCTAGGTCTCTAGTGCTTACCCCGTCTCTCCAATGTCATGACCCCCGTTCTCTCTTACAAATCCAGCTAGACTGGAGCATGTACACCGCTACAGATAAGCGCTCTTGACACACAAAATTCAAGACAATTAAGCCCCTCAGGAACAGTAATTGAAGTAGGGATACCATGAGGGTAGGGAGAAGTTGGGGGTAGAAAGGGGGAACTGATCACAATGATCGACGTATTAATGCCCCCACCCCTGCGACTGGGTGAAGAACAACAGACACATGGGTGAAGGGAGACAGGGGATGGTGTAAGATATGAAAATAAAAATAATTTATAATTATCAAGGGTTCACGAGGATGGAAGGGGGGAAGAGGATACCAAGGGCTCAAGTAGAAAGAAAATGTTTTGGAAATGATGATGGCAACCTATGTACAAATGTGCTTGACACAATGGATGTATGGATTGTTAGAAGAGCTGTAAGAACCTCCAATAAAATGATTAATAAAAAAGGTTTGGATGAAAGAACCTCTTTTCAAAAGGATGTAAACTTGTTTTTCTGAAAGATCTCTAATGACCATGTGGTGATAAGCTTTTGTACCTAGTGGGTTATCATAGGACATAATGTAAGGGAGAAATATGAATCCCATATACCAGAATGATTAACAAACTCAATAGCATCAATTAATTAATTAATTTCCAATTAAATTCAAGCGCCAGGCACAAATGGTAGTTGTTTAGATTGAATTGCTCCTATAGGTTTTACAATCGGCAGCAGGTGGAAGCTCAAGCCCCAAACCAAATTCACTGCCATCCAGTGGATTCTGACTCATAGTGACTCTACAAAGCTGAGTAGAACTGCCCTTGTGGGTTCCTGCGATAGTAACTCTTCACAGGAGTAGAAAATCGGTCTTTTTCCTTCAGACCAGCTGGTGGTTTCAAACTGCTGACTTTTCAGTTCGCAGCCCAATGTGTAACCTACTACGCTACTTTCGGCTCCTCTAAAGAAAAGCTACTTATAAATACCTCGGTTTTCTTCAAAAGTGGAATTAAGAATACTTTTGTCATAAGAAAAGGGAAAAAAGCCTGATAAGGAATCTTTTCACGTGAGACACTTCCTTGAAAGTACAGAAAGAGGACACAAACTAAGTTTCTAGACAGGGCATTGGGTCTTGCCAAGATCTCCGTAAGGGAGACTTTACACAGAACTAGCAGAATCACAATCTCCTTGAAGGAAGGAGAAAGCAGTCGGGCAGACTGCCTGGTTCATGCTGGAACTGGGCTAGGTCACGTCGACTTTTACATGAGAAAGCTGACAGAGAAGGTTGCTCCTGGAACCAGTGACACCTTGTCCCTCTCCCTCCTGGCTACTTCAGGGGAAGTAAGGCAAACCGAGGCACAAGGGAAAAGCCATGGGTCAAAGTTTACTGGGGCCTGAGGGTCACGGGTTTGGGGTAATCGAGTTTCTATATTATCTGCTCAGTTTGAAGTCTTAAGACAGATTTTACAGAAGAAAGTAATTTCAACAAGATAATCTGTAATGAAAGAAATGATTCAACCCTTCTGGACAGTTGAAATGATTCTAAATTTTCACATCGCTCCTTTGATGATATGCTGTCTTCACCGAACCATATTACAATACTTGCAATGGTTTTTAAAAACATCTTTCAATCGTGTGAACTGGACACCTGCAAGTATGGAACACAACGCGGGAGCATGTCGGGACACACAGCATCAACTAGTTGGCTGGCAAGTTGATTCCAACTCTTGGAGGGAGAGCCCATGTGTCGGGTAGAGCTGTGCTCAAGGGGTTTTCAATGGCTGTGACCTTGGGAATAGAATACTAGACTAGGCCTTTCTTCCGAGGTACCTTCCAGGTACTCCCTGGATACTCCATCATTTATACTACCCAGGGACAAAAGCTGCAAATACACGTCTTCTGAATTCTTTGAAAATGGGTGGACATCTAGTATGGCCTTCCTTTATAATGAAAGGTCATCTTGTTGAATTGAGAGAAAGAATTTATGGTTTGTACACTCTATTAAGAACCGATGTCCTACAGATGGGTTTTGGGTCTCTGATCCAAGCCCCCCTTGTTCTCAACAATATGTTTTTGTTTGTGAAGGGTCTTCTGATGACTGTTACCCAGTCCTGATGACACCTCATGAAAAGCTCATTTGTAGACAATGGGACCTCCCCGCCAGAGTGGTCCCAGGGAAGGGATGAGTCATCCAGGGCACAGTACATCACTGATGAAACACACAATATTCCTCCATTTCCTTGAGGCTTCCTCACCCCACCTCCACCCCCATTATCATGACCTCAGTACTGCCTCTCACTTTGGACTAGACCAGAGCATGTACACCGGTATAGATAAGAGATAGGAGCTCATGACACACGCAATCCAAGAACAAGAATGGGGGGGCGGGGTGGAGAAGGGAAGGGAGAACCAATTGTAATGATTGACACAAAACCACACACACACCCTCCAGGAGAAAGAACAATGGAAACCATGGGGGAAGGGAGACAGAAGTAGGTGTGAAATATGAAAATAATAATTTATAATCTATCAAGGGTTCATAAGGGTTGGGGGGAGAGGAGCTGATATCAAGGGCTCAATAGAAAGTAACTGTCTAGACATCAGTCACTGTAAGACATGGAAAAATAATGATTTATAAATTATCAGGGGGGAGAGAGGGAGGGAAGAAGGGTGGGGGAGGGAAGGGAAAATTGAGGAGCTGATACCAAGGGCTCAAGTAGAAAGCAAATGTTTTGAGAATGATGATGGCAACAAATGTACAAATGTGCTTGACACATGGATGGATGTGTGGATTGTGGTAAGAGCTGTACGATCCAATAAAATGATTTTAAAAAAAGAAGTAATTGTCTAGCAAAGAATGGCAACACATGTACAAATATGCCTGATACAAATGATGTATGGATTGTAAGAGTTGTAAGAGTCCCCAATAAAATGATCTTTTAACAACAACACCAAAAAAAAATGATCACAAGGACTGACGAATAACCGTACCTCCTCCCCTCTACCCACCCCTCCAAGAAAAAGGAGGGAGAACAACAGAAATGTCTGTGAAGGGAGACAGGGGTCAGTGTAAGACATGAAAATAATCATAATTTATCACGGGTTCATGAGGGTGAGAAGGTGGGGGAAGGAGGGAAAAATGAGCTAATATCAAGGGCTCAACCCAAAAGAAAATATTTAGAAAATGATTATGGCAACATATGTACAAAAGTGCTTGATACAATTGACTTATGGATTGTTGTAAGAGCTGTAAGAGCCCCCAATAAAATGATTTTTAAAAAAGGAAAGAAAAGAAATGCTTTATTTAGAATTCGGATTATCCAGTTCTCAAAGATTACCAATAAATTACCATGTGTGAGTGTAACCACAAAGAAATGGCTGTGGGGTTTCATGTGCATTTGGCTTTAAATTGATACTCTTATCCTAAAAGATTCTACTAAGAAAGTCTATCACAAAATTCTCGGAGGTCCTCAGAACAAAATGTGGAAAGAACACTCTCACACGCGGGAGCACAATTCCTATGAATGAAAGACACATGTCAGTATTTATATTGTCGTCTAGTACTTTGAATCAGACACCCATTAAAGTAATCTTGATTAAGTCATAATAACCACTATCCCTATTTGAAAGGAGTGTTTCTTGGCGGAGGTTGTTTTTCATTAACATACTAGATAATTCTCATTTGATAAACTCAAAGTCCATTTCTTCTTCCTCAACGATGAAGGTTTTATATATATTTATAGGTCTCTTAGTGTTACAGAATGTTTATAAACCAAGAAAAGTGCTCTTTAAACAACAGTGTAAGTCCACTTGTTCTAAAGTGTTAAGGGAACATTTATAAAAGAAACTGTGGTCTTTTGTAATTTTTTAAAGGTCAAGTTAATGTCCTTGAAGGAGCCCCCACAAGCCTGTCTCTAGGAAAGCTGTCACGAGACACAGAGTGCCTGTTAGATGATAAAATCACTGAGATATTTCCTTTATTATTATTGCGATAAAATGGAAATGCCCTATTTTTAGGATACGTACGCTGAAATATTTAAGGGTAAACGATTTATTAACTGTCAAATGGCACAGCTAAACCACAGAGACAGCTATCGTGAGTAGGGTGGTTACATCACCTGGTGTCAATCTGAAACTTAAGAGTGAAGGACTGAAGTCAGGCCTGTCAATCTGGCCGCAGCTGGATAGCCTCATTTGGAGGCACTATGGAGATAAATAGCACGTTGGAGGTGGGACACAGACTCACTCCTTGTGAGACATTCCTGCTGGCAAGACACATGGAGCTACATTAGAGCCCTGGTGCTGGAGGAGCCATGTGGAGGCCCCTATCAGCACTGAGATGCTTCCACTGCCACTGAATCCACAAGACTTTCCACTGGCCTGTGATCTTCCTGAATTTGGTGCTACTGCATGTGTTGCATGAGTCTGAAGAGGAATTTATAGATTGGTATCGGACATATAGGCTAATATCGGACTTAAGAACTTGATCTGGACTGGGCTGGGATGTTTTCTCAATATTCATTTGCTCTTGTATATAAAGCTCTTTAAAAAATATTTTATTAGGAGCTCATACAACTCTTATGACAATCCATACATATACATACATCAATTGTATATAGCACATCTGTACATTCTTTGCCCTAATCATTTTCAAAGCATTCGCTCTCCACTTAAGCCCTTTGCATCAGGTCCTTTTTTGTTACCCCTCCCTCCCCGCTACCCCCCTCCCTCATGAGCCCTTGATAATTTATAGATTATTATTTTGTCATATCTTGCCCTATCCAGCGTCTCCCTTCACCCCCTTCTCTGCTGTCTGTCCCCGAGGGAGAAGGTCACATGTAGATCCTTGTAATCAGTTCCCCCTTTCCAAACTACTCACCCTCTACTCTCCCAGTATTGCCCCTCACCCCCTGGTCCTGAAGGTATCATCCACCCTGGATTCCCTGTGCCTCCAGCTCCAATATGCACCAGTGTACAGCTTCTGTTCTATCCAGACTTGCAAGGTAGAATTCGGATCATAGTAGTTGGGGGGGAGGAAGCATCCAGGATCTGGGGGAAAGCTGTGTTCTTCATCGGTGCTACATCGCACCCTGACTGACTCATCTCCTCCCCTAGACCCCTCTGTGAGGGGCTCTCCAGTGGCCGAAAAATGGGCTTTGGGTCTCCACTCTGCACTTCCCCCTTCATTCACTATGGTAAGATTTTCTTTTATGATGATGCCTTATCCCTGATCCCTTTGGCACCTCGTGATCACACAGGCTGGTGTGCTTCTTCCATGTGGGCTTTGTTGCTTCTGAGTAAGATGGCCGCTTGTTCACCTTCAAGCCTTTAGGATCCCAGACACTCTATCTTTCTTCACCACATTTGCTTATGCACCTGTTTGTCCTCGGCGAACGTATCATGGAGGTGTGCACCCAATGATATGATTTTTTGTTCTTTGATGCCTGATAACTGATCCCTTCGGGACCAGGTGATCACACAGGCAGGTGTGTTCTTCCATGTGGGCTTTGTTGCTTCTGAGCTAGATGGCCGCTTGTTTATCTTCAAGCCTTTAAGACCCCAGACACTATCTCTTTTGATAGCCGGGCACCATCAGCTTTCTTCACCACATTTATTCATTCACCGGCTTTGGCTTCAGCAGTTGTGTCAGGAGGGTGAGCATCATAGAATGCCAATTTAATAGAGGAAAGTATTCATGCGTTGAGGGAGTGATAAAGCTCTTTCTTATACACACGAGTATCTATGGATTTGTTTCTCTAGTCAACCCGGACTAACACAGTGAGAGCACTGAACGTGGCAGAGTGCAGTGTGAAAGCAAGGGGACAGCTTCAGGAGCGGATTTGTTGTCTTATTCTTTTCCTTTTTTGTTAATCAAAGAGCAATTGCTTAGTTGTGAAGTAGCAACGCAAATAATTTTATGGTTGGGGGATCACCACAATATGAGAGCTGTAATATAGGTCGCAGCATTAGGAAGGTTGAGAACCACTGGTCTAAGATGTATCACCGCTGTTAGAATTGACTATCGCCTATTTTTCCTCTAGCAGAAGTACTCGGGAAGGCAGGGCTCACACTCTATTCATACCCATTTCCCTGGTATGCTGGCCACTGTACTGAACACACGTCTGATGAAATGTAAACACTTTATAGCGCTATGAACTTACTACAGCTGGTGAGGGAACGTGAATGCTTGGGACAGATCGAGGCCTCACATGATTGGCCAAATGGCAAAGAACAACACCATCGGTCAGAGCTGCTCCAAGATCACAAGGCAGAGAGACTTTCAACCGGTACTCAATATGCTACAAGAATAGGAAAATATGTAACGTGTTAATCTCAAAGCGGTTGACATAAAGGGCCTGAGTTCACAATGGGCATTATTTAGTCACAAAGGAAGATAAAAGGCAAATGACTTAAACGCCAAAAGATGTACTTTACCTTCCAGTCCTAAGTCAATAACTTAAGAGACCTCATATATGCCTACACCACAGCCAGGCTACAGTGGTGCAAAGTACAGTAGAAATCCAGGTAACAGTTTTTGATAAAGCACTGGATTCTCTTTCAGTTCCAAATGAGTCAATCACATGTAGGTGTAAGTATGATAGATATGTGTTTATAAACAAAGATAAATAATTATAACTCTTACACAACTTCTTTACAACATGATCAGAAAGGAAAGACACCATTTTAGATGAGTAAGGCCTGGAATTATAGAATAAGCCATCTCAATCGGTTTCTTTGTGACAGGGTTGAAAATAATTTCCTTATTTACAAAATGTCTCTTACATTCATCACAATCCACAGTGGGTATGTGTTGATTCTATTGAAAATGAAATATCAAAAAAATTAAATTAAAAAAAGAAAATTAAATATCAAATGACTACATGCTTAAAAAGTCAAAGACTATCACAGTCTCAGTTAAAAGGTGTGGTTTGGGGGTAATATGCATACTTTCCGCAGTTGATCTATTAATTCCAGCTCTTCTTCGCGCTGTCTTACATTCTGTCGTGTTATGGAATCTGTAGAATCAGTGGCAGGTGAAGATGGCAAAAGGGGTGAGCCATGACCTAGAACAATAATAAGCTATAAGCTCCACGTTACACAGACAAACCAAAGTGGGCAATACGGCCCCCGGGAAACGCTGGAACAAATCAGTGGGGCTGCAAAAGCAACCCCACACTTGACCCTGGAGGACGGGCTAGCGTACAAAAGTTTAATTCCAGGGAGGGGGCGTTGAATATATATAGTTCTTTTCCAGAAAAGGGGAGGGGAGTGTCTGAGAACCTATCTGTAGACACTATAGGACAAAGAAAGAACTGCCCCTATGGGTTTCCAAGGCTGTAAATCTTTCCGGGAGCAAAAAGCCTCACCGTTCTCCCCCAGAGTGGCTGACGGGCTTTAAAGCATCTGCCAAGGAAGACAGTGTGGCAGCTTAAAAGCATGTAACAGCTGATGCCCTTGGTTAGCCCTCTCCACCTTTTAACTCACTCCTCCAGTTGTGATTCGTTGCTGGTGAGCTGACCCCACGCGTGCAGAGTAGAACCATTCCAGTGGAGTCTCAGACCTTTCTTCCGAGGCACCCTGGGTGGGTTTGCACCACCAACCATTTCTTTGGCTAGTAGTCAAGCGGAACCATCCGTACCACCCAGGGCATCCTTAACAGCTACTTCTTACCTTTACTTGTTTCCGCCCGGACAGCTGCTCGGAAAAGGAAGCTCTCAGGGCGCTGGGCCTGATTCCTCTGGAGAGCAGCAACGGGAGAGGAATACGCAGGCGAGTGATGAACTAAATCAGCGCGGAGGAGCCAAATGAGATAGAAGGGAATGCAAAGAAAACTTAATGTAATAGCAGGGATGCTTTAAAAAAACATAGCAGGGATGCTTGTCACAAAGTTCAATAGCAAACAAAGAAATCAAATCAAATTAACTATGGTCATGATATGATCATTTTATTAATGCAAAATAGGGTATAGGGCAGTTAGCACGAAAGCAGGTAAGCTGGCTGCTGTTATCACGCCTTCAATTGTCATGCCATTTGGGCACATCAACAAGGCAGAATGAATGCCAATGTCAATCAGTTTCCTACAAACCTATCGTCCTGCTACCTCATGCTCACTTGTCATGAGTAGCTGAACAATTGGTTAATGTGTAACAATTTTTTAATGTGTGCAATTCCCAATTTTGTGTCTTATTTTCCATTTCAGAAAAAGCAGCAACTATCTAAGAAGCAGCAAATCATCGTGAAGAATTACTAGGTTTCATATGGCTCCTGGCATCTGAAGCGCGTTACCTGTTTCTGTTGTCGGTGAACTTGCTGAGGCATTAGATCTGTCATCACCCTGTAGAGACACAGGCATGTGGTCAGTTTTTACTCAAGAAAAGGTGCTTTCCACATGCCTGATTACTCTGTGATTATAAAGGCAAACAAAAACATGCAACTCTTCTTCAAAATTAAATCTAGCAGGAACCTTCTGTAAAATGATTTTTCACACACTTTCTTCTGTCGTAAAGCGACCCCTGTGAACTAACTGTATAGGGTGCGAGGTTTATGTAATGCATTCTATAAAGACAGCCCCATCCTCAGACCGTCCTAAAGCAGGACCTTTGACTGGGAAATGTACAGCAAAGAGAGGACACGTTTCCTCACAGTATCTGGTTCTCAGCCCCTCCCTTCCTCCCTCCCATCATTTTGGAGAGAAAAGTTGAATGTTTTGAAAAACAGTAATGGATGTTTCTTCATTTGAATTGGGGGGGGGGGAGAGAAGGATTTAAGAGATGATAGACCCCCAAAAAGCAAATCAAGTGCTGTCCACTCTGACTCAGACGGGCCTGTAAGAAGAGCAGACTTGCCTCACGGAGTGTCCGAGGCTGTAAACCTTTAGGGACACAGACTGCCTCACCTTCCCCCTGCAGAGAGGCTGCGGAGTTCAAAAACTGCAAACCTTTATGACAGCCAACTGGCACTTAAGCCATGCACCACCAGGGGTCTTTCTGGGAGATGACAGCGTGTTTCTCAGCTAATATTTCAGTCCAAGGTATTTTCAATTCATTGACCAAAGAAAGGAGACTCATTTCATTCAATTCACTACCATCGAGACCAGGCTGTCTTTTAGCAACCCTACAGGACAGGGTAGAACTGCCCCTGTGGGGCTGAGACTATTAATTCTTTATGGAAGTAGAAAGCCCCATCTTTCTCCCATGGAGTGCTGGTGGTTTTGATCCCAACTGCAGAAGCACAGAAGAGATTATAGGTAAGAATTTTCAAGAGTCACATGGCTGTGCAGAGCATGAGAAAATTTATGAAGTTTATTTATGGATGTAATAAGATTTATAGTCAGCCTTTAGAAGGACATGATCCAAGAATTTGAAACTATCCTGGTAAACTGGAGAAGCAAAATTGTTCAAAGAGCAAAATTAAATACTGAGGTGGGTGGGGGGAGCACAAGCTGTGGAGGTGAATGATCTCTGAGGCATTAGCAGACATTGAGAGTGCAGTGGAGAGCGAGCAAAAGGAATGCCCAGACTGAAAAACCCGGCCAAGTCCCGGGGGCACGAGGCAGTGAGAAGCCCTCACGTGCCGCCCATCACCAGGCAGGCTTCATGGCTTCAAAAAAAGCATGTGGAAAATTCCAGTGCCTTTTAATTCTACTTTTTCAATACACTTTTTGAACCCCCCTGAATACATCTAGGTTGGGATTCTACAGCGACAGTGGGAAGCTGAGGATCTGTGAGGTGCGTTCGACTGACAGGCTGGAACACATATAAAAGGACCAGGGTTGATGAAGAGCAGACAGCGGGGACGTCAGAATACGTTTCAAATATAAAGGTTTTTCTATTTGAGATCGAGATCGCTAAATAACTAGAAACCTGCTCTGGAACAAACAGAAGCAAAAAGGATAAATTCGAGGAGGACCACCTTAGTAACAGGGATTATTTTGATATTTGATTATTTTCACTTATTTGATCAGAAGTTAACAGATGTGGAACTGCCATCCCTAGAAGCTTTCAATAATGAAAACATTACAACTTAATTTCTGGAGCTTGATTTCATTTTTTATACAGCAGGAGTTGGCACATGTTTTCCTTAAAGAGCCAGATGATATCTAGGGCTAGTTGGCCATACAGTGTCTGCGAGAGCGTTTCCAACGCTGCTCTTCAGTGTGAAAGCAACCAGAGTTAACGCATTAAAAACCCAGGGAGTCACTGTGTGCCGACTAATCCTTATTTACCACAACAGATGGCCTCTCTATCAGCTGCACAGCACACTAGACAACAGTGAATCTGGTACTGTATTTTAACCAACGCGAAATACTAACTCATGACAAAAAGAAAAAGAAAATTAGAATTACATCTCAAACAGAATCTGAATTTCAAGAATTAACACTCCCTAACCATCTGTAGCACTCTAAAATTGTCAATATTCTCAAGTGAAATCCATGTTAACAAGCTCAGATGGTTCATTATATTTCATGTAATCTTAGATTTAAATTGTTGGACCACCAATCCATCGTGAAATGTTAAGATTCCCTGCTATATAGCTCCCCTCCCCAATCTGGTGCACGACAACATTAATGCGATACCTTAAGCAGCAGGAAGGCAGAAGCGTGAGGCAGGGGAGTAGCACAGCCCATTCGATTCAGCCCTGGCAGCGACTACATTTCACGAGGGTGAGGGGAAACAGAAAGCGGCATGTATGTTAGCACATGTCAGGCCGGCAGATCTGGTCAGTGAAATTAGAAAAGCAAAGGCTGGTGACACCTTTCGAAGGGTCTACTGACACATGGTAGGACAGGAAGTAAAGACGTGGCGGAAACCGAAGTTTCTAGGACAAGGATCTTCCACTTACACATGTCAAAATTTGCAGTCTCAGCCTTTTTTAATCGAGTAATGAGGCATGATTTATTTAGAATGATTTTCTACCACTTACGCCAAAACACCAGAGAACACAGCATTTTTTTGCAAAACAGCTTTAGAAACTAATGAGTCTTATAATGATTTGTGGGGGTGAAGGGTGGATTACCCGCAACACAACAAATTTGGTCTATGAACTAATTTTAACTGAGCATAACTAGCATGGATACAAGTGTTTCCTCAATGTGAATCCAGTTGGAGCGGTTATCGTTCAACTGAGTGTCTCTGATGTTAGAAGACAAGAGCTGAAAACCAGCCTTTCATTCGGCCAGCCTGGGGATCCAGATGGCATTCCAATGGGTAAGGCGGAATTTCCTTTCTTTCTGAATCCTTGCCATTCTCTCTAACCCACACAGAACTAGTGAGTTACTCTCAGAAAGTGTTCTTTCTTAGGCCATTTCCAAACACATAAAGTTACAGATTTACTGAACAAAGGGTAAGTTAGCAGATATGAAGTATCAGAATCTATAGAATTTTGATTATAGGTAAGATCGGCTTGAAATTAAAATTTGGTGGGGGCTAGAACTCAAAGGACTTGCACACAGAGTCTGTGGAAAAAACAAACTACTAAAATCTTAAATATACCAAGCCTTCATAAATCACTTAAAATTTTGAAAATAGGACCACAGATTTCTGTTTCACCTGTTTCGATTTCCTGGGTGCCCTTAATCAAAAGCACCAGCATTAATGTCCGTGTCAGGCGCAAAAAGGCACTCACTAAGCCCTACTAAGGGCAAAGGGAAAAATAAGTGCGGGCAGAAGTGAAGTGAGCCCCACAGTGCACATGATGCAGGGAAGCACTGTGACAGGAGGGGATGAGCCAAGTCTCAAGGGCAATCGGAGAAGCCACTAGCGTGACCGACAGTAAATGCTCATAATAGGAAGGCATTCAAAATGCGGAATCGTTGTCCATAGGAAACAAATGAATTACAAATAATGGAATTTTCCCTAAAAAGTTTAAAGCCCTCTTATATTTCATATCTAACACTTCAGTGTATTTACATCAAATCCAGAATTTATCTAACTGTATCATCAGGCATTTCCATCATGAACCAATTTAATAAGCATTTGATAGATGCATTGGACATATGCTCACTCAAGAATTACCATTGAGCACCTAAAAGTCTGGTAGGGAGACTAGATATACAAAGGTAAACACAACAGAAAATATCCCTGAGTCCATGAAGCTTACAGTCCAGGAATGAGTGAACAGAGGAAAAGAAATAATACATATGCAAGTAAAAGTACTATGAAGAAACAACAACAGAGACATAAATATGCCTGGGTGGGGGTAGAGTGTGAAGAAAGGCCATTTCGGAGTTGTGGCATGTAAGCTGAGAGATGAGCAGGACGCAAGGTGGGCGGGCACTCGGACATCCATCATGTATTACGTGCTGAGCGGTTTTCCGTGACAGGAAATGAAGCAGTACAGCAGGGAGTTTTAAGAGAGCAGTTCTCAAGCAGCTAGGTTGAAGTTTAAACTGGGTCTTGCCCTTCCTAATTACGTCCCCTTGTCATGCAGCCATTTGGCACCTGAGCAGCCACTTATCAAATGCCTCCAAAGCTTTCCGCCGCTTCAGGCTGTTCAGAGCAGTGAAGGACACAATTTTGGTAACGTGTCTGGATCATCAGAGATTCAACAGTGTTTTTATGCATGAGTTCAAGTTATGATTTGATTCCTATGCCAATTAACCTCCACTACAATGCCGCAGGTGGGTGGTACAGTCGCCTCTGAGACTGCCCAGTTAAAATCTGCTCCAGTCATCTCAAAGGAAGTGGTGACTGCTGAGGGCACAGGCATCTTGCAGACAGTGGGAGTTTACCAAGAGGAATCTCGTGCTGTCGCGTGCAGTCATGCAGGGCTATGAGAATGGCAGCAGTTACCAGCAGCTATACAATTGGTAAACAGTAGATACTTGAACTGCTAGTTTCCAGTGCTACTGTGAAAATATAGCATTAAACATGATAAGGAAAGCAATTCTGCAAACAAGATTCTCTGACAAGGGGAGAAATGTAAGGCTTTAAACCATGCCTCTATGTTACACTCATTTTCACCTGGTGACACAGGCAACGTTGTCAATGGAAAGCATTCCAGCTCCTGCATTCCTGAGTTTGAAAAGTGGGGATGGAGGGATAATTTGGAGATACAAATCCTTAAAGTCAGCCAGAATGTGGGATTCTCAGTAACAAAAAATATGTAAGCAAATGGAATGCCAAATATAGAGCTGCATTAGGGTCACAGCTGAGTCATAGGTCAAATGAACGACTACTAAAGGAAGCAGACCTGGAGCCCGAGCAACAGTCAACTTGAAGACACACTCACAGCCAATAGGAAGCACTGACATATTTGAATCCTAGGTGTAGCATTGGGCAAACCACAAACAGTGACCGCTACGTGTAAAAAACTCAGCCATGAGATTCATCGTGTCTTATGATACTGAAATCATTTCAATGTGAAAAGTACAACAGCTATTTTCCAATCTTTACATACAGCAAGTTAAAACTTATTTTTTGCAACGCTCTTACCACTAACAAGGCACTATCATCAGTGTGCTGAGACCTTCTGGATGGAAAAGGACACTGGATAGGTGGAAAAAAATGAAGCAATGTCAAAAACAAACTGTGCACACACGATGCATTTAACAAAAACACACACACAAGGAAAGCAACACTTAAGACATACTTGCGAAGATGCTGACATAGAGGACCACATTCCCCACCATGTGGCATTTATGTACCATACTGGCTAATAAGTTCACTCTGAGCAGTGACTGTCTTCCTTAGTTTAGGTCCCTTCAAATAGGATTTCATTGCCTAAGAAGCCTCTGAAGCAAAGAGGGAATGGGGATGAATTATTCTGTTTTCAGAGAGAAAACTGAAGTGCAGATAAAGCATTAACTGATAGAATTTGTGGTCACATGATTTATATGTAACAAATTGAACAGTTAAGTCCAATGATTTCCAGTTTAGGCATATCTTCATTGTGCTTTTCAGACAAAATAAGAATTGAAAAATTAAAAGGTAAACAATTAAATTCCTAGATTATCCAAAATTACTTTTAAGCAAATGTTGGCGTAAACAAAGGTAAAGCAAATCACATGTATCTGACTTTGGTTGCAAAAGGATTATATAGAATAATTACCATGTGAAGCATAGATATCTGAAAATGCTGCAGTGAAACTTTTAGGTATTATGTCAATGTTCTCATTTAAATAAATAAAAGTAGTTTTATATACAGCAAGAATTTTCAAACTTGACACCGAACTATTTAAAACCTTTCAAACAATACAGTTTCCCAATACCAGAAACACCGTGTCCTAAAATACTGAGCTAGAATAGATGCCTATAAACCCCCAATGTGTTAGGCTTTCGATTAAGTTGTTTTACAAAAACAGAGTAAAAACTTATATAAAGTCACATCTTTATGCCTTTTAAGAGGAAGTAACAACCAAAAGTTGAAATATAAAGGGAATGGAGATAGCTATGTCAATAAAAGGTTCATTTAGTAAGCTTTGTTCCAACCACATCAGAACAGGTGCATTCATCTTTTAAAGGCTAAGCAGTTAGTTGTACGGGTTAACTTGGAGTGAAAATGTACTCCTTAATATTATGAAACAAACTTGTCCAACGCATAATCAGTGCATCTACAATGAGAAAACCATCCGTGAAGGTGAAGTGCTAGGTAGACTGCCAATGCTAATGTGAATGAAGTGTAACAGCCATCAGGCCTCTCTTCCAACACACAGGGGCGGGGGGGAGGGCTGGATTGCAATGGCCAGGGTCGGGGAGTAAACAGCACAAACTCCAGGGGAGAAGTGCACATGTAAAAAGACCCTTATTAGACAGATTCTGATAACCTCTCTGACATGTCTTCTCCCTCATAAATAGAATTTTGTCAGAGGGGGAAAAATCCTGGCAATATTTTGGTCACTAAAATCCTAGGATAATCATATGTAAAATACTTCAATCCCATTACAATAAAAAAAAAGAGCCAAAGGAAAGGTAATTCTGCCGACTTACCTCACCATCCGCAGAGGGCTGTTCCTGTGGCCTTTGTGATGCTTTTTGCTGTATACCCAAACATGCCCCACCCCGCAAAGGAATTTGGTTAGAAAATTGAAAACTAGAAATGGTCAATTCGATCTAGTAATCATTCACATTTATTTCTGCATTTCATATATAACGCTTTGCTACATGCATTGGTTAAAAGATGCTGGCTCTTCTTTTAAATATTGTATAATTTAAATAAGAAAAGGCCACAAATTGAACACACATTAAATGCAATGTTTATCACCAAAACCAAACTCACTGCCACTGAATCGATAGCAAATCATAGCAACCTTTAAGGCTGAGTAGAACTGAGATTTAGTCATCTGACTGGAAATCCTACTTCTCTTCAACATGCCAGACTCCCATCAAAACTACTTGTTTAGTCTCAAAATTTTGCTTTGAGACCAAACCCATCTGCAATGATTGACTTAACGTTTACTACTCTAAGTGCAAAGCTGATCTCACAGATACTTCTTGTGAAATCTCTCTTATAATTAATTTATAAACTCCACTGTGGTGGGAGAAGGCAGCACCCACCATAGTAGGATTGAGTAATAGGTGCACTGAAAATAATTCAGAAAAGAGCTAACATTTCATTGTTAAATATTACACACTCAGGGAAAAACGAGAAACATAAAATGGCTCAGGAACTTTGGGCTGTGATCCATACATGGTCGGCAGTTCAAAACCACCAGCAGCTCCTCAGGACAAAGACTGAGTTTTCTACTCCCATAAACAGTTACAGTCTTGGAAACCTACAAGGGTTGCTACGAATCAGCATTGCCTCAGAGCAGTGAGTTTGGTCTGGATCCTACAGTCAGTCCTCCGCTCTACCAACTGAGCTATTGAAGGTTGACTTGGTTTGGCTCCTAAGGACAAATTAATCACTTCTGAGAGTCCTCATGTCATTCTGCAATTAATTGAACCATAAGCAGAAGACTGTCACACAACTTAATCAAAATTCCTTTTAATGAGAGACAAATAAAATGAATTTGAGCTGATATTTTAATTGCGACAAGCAAAACAATAACACTTACTTCTATGTATTTGTAAGGGAAACTGTTGAGGGTCCTGTGACTCACCTTGACAAAGTCCAAGACAGCGTCTCTCTGAACCTGCTTGGTCCTCAATTTCTCCTCCTCGTACTGGAGGGCAGCCCGCTGGGCCTCGCGCCGAGCACGCTCTGCTTGTTCTCTTCTCCGATGGACTTCCGGGTCGGTGTGCGGCAGCTGGAATAAGAGCATCATTGTACACACACAGTGGAGATCCGGGTCTGCTCCTCAAGACTTCCCAACAATTTCAGGAACTACCACTGACCCGCGCCGCTTTTACTCTCTAGGCATCTAGCGCGTCCTAACATGCATCGTCTATTTCCCCACTGCTCTTCTAGGAGTGTGCTCTACAGCCATCATGTGAACAAAAGATGATTTTTTGGGGGGAGGGGGGTCTGGTGTCTAAATTATTGTTAAGTATCCCGTAGTCATGTGATGGAGGCAGGCCATAAAGTGTACAGATATCTTTCAATTAATGGCAATTTAAGTACTACAAAGAATACTGTTGAATAAATATAAAAACCAAAGCAAAACAATATATTGAAATTTAGTACCTGATTATGACTTGGTGATACTGACAAGACAGAAGACTCAACTGGAACCCTAACCCAAAAAGAGAGAAAAGGGGAGTTTATTTGATGAGCACACAGACACATCAAGCACAAATGCGAGTCGCCTTCCATCAGCCAGCAAGCAAACAGTCACGTCGGCTGGAAAAAGCGTTACCCTTTACCCCTGGCTTCACTTTCTGGCAGTCCTCCTGGTCAAGATAAGAAACGGCGAACTCCAGAAATGAACGCGCAGAAGCCTTAAATTATGCCCCTTCTCAGCAGTGCGGCGACAGTCCACGCCGCCCCTGGAACAGGAGTCAGTCCTCGGTGCAGTGCTTCCACACTATCGCCGTACTGTGTTCAGTCACCCTATCTGACTTAACAACAGTTCTATTTCATTCTTACTTATGATTATTAGTCTCTCGGTGGGCCTACTTCATCACAGCTATGTATGCATAGAAAAACTACAGTGCACGCATATATACAGGGTACCAGCCACGGTTTCAAGAACCACCGAAGGAAGGGGCAACTACTATAATTATGTTTTGTAAACCTGAGTCCAAGCCATCACACTATGTACACACCTGATGTCTCCTATTCACGCCTCCCACGACACTATCCCTGGTCGATCTATAGCTGTCAACAACTGTCCTCCAGTGCTGATGACACAGTTGAGATCACATTCCCAGCTCTTTGTTCTTTATCACACACCTAAGCATTCTCTTCTGTACTACCCTGACTGAAACAAGACACGCGAGTCTTTTACATACACAGCCCTTGTATCAACAAAATTTGGAAAATAACTCCTCGCCATTTTCATACAGTAACCCTTTTCTTATTTTCAACTTGATAAAGCAATTTTAACAGTGAAGCTAATGGTTCAGTTCAATTTTTAAGAAAATGACAAAACCTGATTTGATGCATAATAATGTCAGGAATCTCTCTCAGTCAATGCTGATGGTCCAGCGTGTCCTGAACCAGAGCTAGTGCTCTAGCTGCTATCACTCAACTGTATGCTGAAAACGAGACTGGTCAGAACAGTGCTTTTCTGACATTGAAGCCTGAACTTGTGAACTGTGATACTCCGTCTGTTAGGTCACGGGCTTACTTCAATACATCAAATCAGTGTGCTAGTACAGAAATCAAGGCAAAACCGCCAAAGCTCCAGGAGTTTCTTATTTCTTGCTATCTACTACTAACAACACATTTTTTTCTATCTGCATGCAGGCCTCTTATCCCATTTAAAACATGTACCCACTATGGAATCTTTTCTCTAGCAAGATCTCTATATTCACCATTATTCATGCTTTCACTATTAAGTATGAATTACTTCACGCTAACTTCAAGCCTTTGTACTAATGTCCTGTACTAGGCGAGAACGAATACAGAAGTACAGGATTTCTCCCTCTTTTACAAGAGGCCTTTTCTAAAGATCCCAACCTATAGAAATCTTCCACTCAAAAGGGTTTTTGTTAGGAAAGAAAATCAATTGACACAGAAACAGCATTTGACAAAATCCAACCCCCATTCCTGATTAAAAAACTCAACAAACAGGAATATATGATAAATTCTTCAACATAATAAAGGGCATATATTCCAAGACCACATTACACTCAATGGAGAGGATCTGAAAGAATTCCCCTTGGAATGGGAAGCCGAGGAGGATGCTCCTGTTACCACTCCTATTCAGTACTGTGCAGGGAGTCTTAGCCAGAGCTATCAGGCAAGAAAGGGAAATTAAAGGGACCCAAATAATCTAAAAAATTATGAAGACGAGGCTCTCTCAACTGCAGTGAATACTTAAAGTCTGGGTACCAAATACTGCACTGATTTTCTTTAGTTTCAACTTAAACTTGCAAAATACCTATTGGTAGTCTCTTCTATAGGTCTTGACTTTGTCTTGACTACTAATATTGAGCTTTTCTCAACTTCCCTTTCCTCAACTGTAGTAGATTTGATTTTTGTGTACTCCATCCGAAGACATCCACCTGGATAATCACTACTGTTGTTGAATAATATTTCTCAATGGAAAAAAAAAAAGGTTTTGTCTTGGAAACCCAAAGGGGCAGTTCTACTTTGACCTATAAGGTCCCTATGATTTGAAATTGACTTGATGGTGGTGAGTTTTGAAATACCCTGTAAACCAGCGGTTCTCAACCTGTGGGTTGTAACCCCTTCGGGGGTCGAATGACCCTTTCACAGGGGTCACTTGATTCATAACAGCAGCAAAATTACAGTTATGAAGTAGCAACGAAAATAATTTTATGGTTGGGGAAAGGGGGGTCACCACAACATGAGGAACTGTATTAATGGGTTGTGGCATTAGGAAGGTTGAGAACCACTGATTGAAATGGTCCAAGAAGTAGTAAAACTCTATTTGCAAATAATTCTACACATAGAAAACCCCAAAGGCTCAGTTAGAAAATGATTGGACCTAATCGAAAGATACAGTCGTGTTGCAGGGTACAAGATCACCATGAAAGATCAAGTAGGATCCCATTCTACAAACCAGGAGAGCTCTGAAAAGAAAGTCAGGAAAACAATACCTATTACAACAGCCACTCACAGATGAGCTCAAGCTAACCAGAGAAACAAAAACCCTGTACAAGGAAAATTACGAAACATTACTACAAAAAAAACCAAACAAGAGACTTACAAATGTTCGTGGGTAGAAAGGCAACCTATGAAAATGTCAATACTACCCAAAGAGATCTACAGATAAAATGTAATCCTGATCCAGATTCCAGCCTCACTCATTAAAGAGAAAGAAAAACCAATCAACTTTATATAGAAAGGAATGAGACTCCAGGCAAGCAAAGTACAACTGAAGAAGAACCAAGTAGGTGGCCTCTCATTTCCCAATTTCAAAACCTGCTATACAGCCACCCACGCTGGTGAAAAGAGTTTGGCAAGGACACAGACACTGGAACATAACTGAGACTCAGAGGAAAATTCATCCTCTTACCGACAGCTGATCTCTGACAAAGGGCCCAAACATGAAATGGGGAAGAGAGGGTCTTTAAAACGCGGTGCAGGCAAAACTGGACTTCCATGTGCAGAAGACTGAAACAGAACTCATAGTTTACTCCATTAAAAAAAAAACAAAACTCAAGAGGGAAGATGGCGACGGAGTGACACACACCAGAGGGACTCCGCAGAATCCAGCCCAGGAGAGTTGCTTAGAGGGAAATTCAACGTCCCTAGATCGCAGGAAGTGCATCATAAAGATAAGTAGGCACAGATCCACGGGGGTTTTTAGGGGTTGGGAGATTTTGGCTTACCTCAGTGGAAGCCGACTAGGGCTTGACCCTAGCCCAGCCTCTGTATCTTCTGGAGCCGGGACCATTTGGAGCCTGTAGCGGGGCTTGGTCTCAGCACAGCCACAGTTTTCCCCTATCTGCCTCAGGGCAGGGACAGGACCCTTGCTGCTCCACTGGCAGGGATCGGGCTTCAGCTACATTGTTGCTTCTGTTTGCTTCTCTGTTCGATATTCCCACACAGCCTTGGAGGGCTGCGCAGGGGCTTTTTCAAGGCACTGCCACAGCTTGCCACGCTGCGTGGTCTGAGCAGGAACTAAACCCAAACCCCCACAGCTCCACAGGCAGGGATAAGGGTTCAGCTACACTGCGGCGTCTGTTAACATCTCTGCTCTCTGTCCCCCCACTTCTCTGGGGGCTGCTCAGCAGCTTTCTTGCGACTCTTCTTGGGGCTCAGCTGCGGACTGCTGCTGGGGCTTGGGGCAGGGAGTAAGCCCTTGCAGCTCCACAGGCAGGGAGTGGGACTCAGCTACATAGTTGCTTTTGCTTCCCTCGCTTCCCTATACCCCTGCACAGTCTAGTCTCACTTTTTAATTTTTCTCCCCCTCTTATTCCTACCCTGCTCTCTCACACTCCATGGCAGACTTACTCCCATTGCCCTAGGGCATTTGCACCTGGGCCACACCCAGCTAGGTGAGCTCCACCTGCACAGATAGCCCAAGGCTAGGGAAAGGCCTGCTTGCTCTCCAGGGGATACTCCTCAGACTTCTCACCAGGGAGTTCCTGCCTGTGTACCTGGGGACATAAGGCAGCTCAGCCAACACTTATCAATATTCAAACTAATAGCAGGAACTTCAGCCCAGCCTCTGCAACACTGGGGTAGGCAGCCGACCTGCCATCTGCGGCACTCCCCTAATAGGGAAGCCACAGGAAGATAAAGTGGTAGGTTAATAACCTAGCAAAATCAGCTGTAGGCAGTTCGAAGAAGCATTCCTATAAGTCTTCCAGAGAGAGACTAGAAAATGGCACCTGCTCCATCTAAAACAACTCAACACAAACAGCCATCAGCCCCAACTACCTCAACGAAAAAACAGGAGAAACAAAAGACAAAGGCAGAAGATGTCCTGAACATAGCAACATACATAGAAGAAGCAGACATTGAGATGCCATACAAAAAACTCTCAGAATGCTACTTGGAGCCATGCAGGATATGAGGGAAACAATACAGAAAAAGGATGAAATGATAGAGGAGATAAAAGTCATACACCAAAGGGAAATACAGGAGCTTAGCGAGGAGATAATGAAAAACAATAGAAGAATCATGTTCCTTGAGAATCCATTGGAGGAATCAGAGAACCGCATCAGTGTCTTGGAGGACAGTCAAGCAGACTTTAATAAACGTGAACAAAAATCTAATAGGACCATCAGAGAAGCTGAAGAAAACCTAAGAGCTATGTCTGATGCAATGAAGCGGAACATTAGAATTATTGGCATTTTGGAGGAAGACACAACAAAGAAGTCACCTGCAACAATAGCGAGAGAATTCTTGGAGGAAAACTTCCCAAGCCTAATGAATGAAAACCAGGCAACCATCCAGGAGGCTGAAAGAACACCAGCACGACGGGACCCCAAAATGAAATCACCAAGGCACATAATAGTTAAACTATCCAACTTTGAGAAAAAGGAGAAAATCATGAGAGCAGCTAGGGAAAAACAAGCAATCACATATAAGGGTTTCCACATAAGGATATGCTCAGACCTATCAGCAGAAACTATGAAAAAAAGGAGAGAGTGGAATAACATATTCCAAAAATTGAAGGAAAACAACGCAAATCCAAGAATACTCTACCCAGCCAAATTATCGATCAAGATAGATGGAGAAGTAAAAGTCTTCCCAGACAAGAAAAATGCAAAAAATACGTTACAACGAACTCAGCCTTACAAAAGATCCTTGCCGACTCAGTATGGGCAGAAGAACAAGACTCACCAAGCACAAATAAGAGACCAACACTTAGAACAACCTCACCCAGAGCACAACAAAGAGAAAACAGACCCCAAGATAGCAATGGCTTAAGGATGGAAAGAAGTCAAGAATGATACACACACTAATGAGAAAGGAAAGTAGGAAAACTCACAACACAAAAGGTATAAAATGGCATAACAGAGTCCGCACATGGAGATAATAACCCTGAATATCAATGGCCTGAACTCAGGCATTAAAAGACTGAGACTAGCAGAATGGCTTAGAAAATACAACCCATCAATTTGCTGCCTACAGGAGACACATCTCAAGGCTACAGACAAAAATAGGCTGAGAATCAAAGGCTGAAGAAGGACCTATCAAGCAAACAGCAATACAAAAAAAGCAGGGGTTGCAATCCTAATCTTGGATAAAATTGACCTCAAAGTGCAAACCATAAAAAGAGATAAGGAGGGACACTATATAATGCTCAAGGGAATAATAGACAATGAACCACTAAGCATTGTAAACATACATTCCCCGAATGAGAGACCAGCTTAATACGTCAACCAGATACTCCAAAAGATTAAGAAAGAAATCACAGACTCCACAATTATACTTGGTGACTTCAACACACCACTCACTAAGAAAGACATCACAGGGAAAGAAACTCAACAAGGAGACTAGAGAGCTAAACTTCACAACTAGACAATTTGAACTAATAGATATTTACAGAGCTTTTCATCCAAATATAAAAAAATTCACATTCTTTTCAAGTCCCAATGGCACATATTCGAAGATAGACCACATGCTGGGGCATAAGGCAAATCTACATAAATTTAAGCACATTGAAATAATACACACCTCTCTCTCTGACCACTGTGTCATAGGACTGGAAATCAACAAAAGTAAGACAAAGAAAATAAGAGCAAATAATTGGAGGATGAATAACTCTCTATTGCAAAAGGAGTGCGTACTGGTGCAGATCAGAGATGAAATCAGGAAATTTCTAGAAACCAAGGAAAATGAGCACAAGACGTACCAAAACTTATGGGACACAGCAAAAGCAGTCATCAGAGGAAGGTTCATAGCAATACAAGCACACCTAAGAAAGGAAGAGAGACTCATGATGGATACGCTGACACAAAATTTACAAATATTAGAGCAGAGTCAGCAGGACAACCCTACTAATAGCAAAAGAAAAGAAATTATAAAAATCAGGGCTGAGATTCAGGAGAGGGAAAATAAAATATGGAAAAAATTAGTATCACTAAAAGTTGGTTCTTTGAAAGGATAAACAGAATCGATAGACCATTGGCAAACCTAACCAAAGAAAGGAGGGAACAAATCTCAATAGCAAGAATAAGGGATGAAAGGGGGGTCATTACAACAGACCCTAATGAAATCAAAAGGATAGTTACACAGTACTATGAAGGATTGTACTCCAATGAATTCAACAATTTGGAAGACATGGACAAATTCCTGGAAAAACACTCCCTCCCTAGACTATCCTCAGTGGACATCAAGAATCTCAACAGACCCATAGCAATAGAAGAAATAGAAAAGGTTATCAATGGATTACCAACAAAAAAATCCCCTGGACCAGATGGCTACAGTGAAGAATTCTACCAAGCATTCAGGGAAGAACTAATACCAATCCTACACAAACTTTTCCAGAGCATAGAAAAAGATGGCAAAATCCCGAACTCCTTTTATGAAGCTAGTATAACTCTGATACCAAAACCAGGCAAGGATCCCACAAGAATCGAGAACTAACGACCAATATCCCTAATGAACATTGATGCAAAAATCCTTAACAAAATACTAGCCAACAGAATACAAATGTATATAAAATAAATAATTCACCATGACCAACTGGGATTCATACCAGGGATGCAGGGATGGTTCAACAAACGAAAGACCATTAGTATTATTCGTCACATTGACATGAAAAAGTATAAGAATCACATGATAATATCAATAGATGCAGAAAAAGCATTCGACAACATCCAACACCAATTCCTGTTTAAGACACTAGCGAAGATAGGAATGGAAGGAAAGTTCCTCAAGACAATACAAGCTATATATGAAAAACCAACAGCCAAAGTCATAGTCAATGGAGAAAAGACTAACACAATCCCACTGAAAAAGGGGACCAGACAAGGTAAAGGTAAAGAAGAGACATCAAAGGTATTCATCTGGGGAAGTAAGAGGTGAAACTACCTTTATTTGCAGATGATATGATTTTATATATGGAAAATCCCAAAAGTTCCACAAGGGGAGTACTAGAAGCAATAGAGGAGTTTGGCAGAGTGGCAGGATACAAGATCAACAAACAGAAGTCCATTGGACTGTTACACACATCAGGTAAGACCACAGAAGAAGAGATCAAAAAGGTGGTACCCTTCACAACAGCCAAACACAATTGAAATATCTAGGGATACACCTGACTGAAAAAACAAAAGATCTATATAGGGAAAATTATAGAACACTATTACAAGAAACCAAGAGCAACGTCAACAAATGGAAGAATATCCCATGCTGTTGGATTGAGAGACTTAATATAGTTAAGATGTCAGTTCTGCCAAAAGCACTATATAAGTTTAACGCCATCCCGATACAATTACCATCATCTTTCTTCAAAGAAATGGAAAAACTGATTACCAACTTCATATGGAGAGGGGAGAAGCCCAGAATTAGCAGAGAACTTCTCAAGAAGGACACTGTGGGAGGGCTTGCTTTACCTGACTTTGGTACATACTATGCAGCCCCACAGTCCTCAAAACTGCAATGGTATTGGTACAATGACAGATACACAGACCAATGCAAAAGAACTGAAAACCCAGAAATAAAAGCATCAGCATACACACAGCTGATCTTTGATAAGGGCCCCAAAAATATTAAATGGGAAGCCGATGCCCTCTTTAACAAGTGGTGCTGGAAAAAATGGATATCAACATGCAGAAAAATGAAGCAAGACCCTTCTCACTCCATGCACAAGAATAAACTCAAGGTGAATCACAGACCTTGAAGTTAAACCCCAAACTATTAGGGCCATCAATGAGGGAATTGGGACCAACTTGAGAACTCTGGCGCAGGGAATACACAGGCTATCAGAAATAGGGAAGGACACAAACACAGAGGAGGCACAAATTGACAAATGGGATATACTGAAGATAAAACACTTGTGTACATCTAAAGAATTCACCAAGAGAATAATAAGAGAGTCCACAGACTGGGAAAACATCTTTAGCAATGACACATCAGACAAAGGCCTTATTACTAAAATCTACAATACTCTGATAGCTTCCAAAAAGAAAAAAACCAATAGCCCACTTGAAAGGTGGGCAAAGGACTTGAACAGAAACTTCACAGGAGCAGAAATTTGAATGGCCAACAAACATATGAGAAAATGTTCCCGATCTTTAGCCATAAGAGAAATGCAAATTAAAACAATGAGGTACCACCTGACACCCTCAAAGGTAGCCCAATTCAAAAAATCAGAAAGCAACAAGTGTTGGCGAGGCTGTGGGGAGACAGGAACTCTCATCCACTGTTGGTGGGACTGTAAGTATGTACAGCCACTATGGAAATCAATCTGGCGATACCTAAAACAGATGGAAATAGAGTTAACATATGACCCAGAATCCCCCTACTGGGCATATACCCAGAAGAGGCAAGAAACAAACCAAGACCAGACATCTGTGCTCCAATGTTCATTGCTGCACAGTTCACAATTGCAAGGAGCTGGAAGCAACCCAAATTTCCATCAACTGACGATTGGATTAAAAAACTGTGGTATATACATACAATGGAGTACTACGCATCACTAAAAAGCAGTGATGAACGTATGAGGCACATAGAGGCATGGGAAGAACTGGAGAAAATCATGCTAAGTGAAGTCAGGCACAAAAGGACAAGTACAACATGAGCCCGCTGAGGTAAGTATTAAAAAAAAATGCAAAAGTGGCATAGGGGAAAAAGCTACTGTATACAAACATTTTTGGGGTGAAGACTGTAGTATGGCAGAGACCAGACCAAAACCAGGGATGCACATGGTAGACAATGGTGGAGGAGGTGGGGAAAGGAAAACAAAAGGATGAATACAAGGAAAAGGGTAGTGGGGTCATGGGGCATTAATCCACCCAAGGGGAGGGTATTGTTTATATCTCCACAGGGAAAGTGGGACCAGACTTCAACCCAGTGCTGCAAGGTGTGAATGCAACATCCCGGCAGTAGAGAGGTCTGGGAGGCTGGCCCCAGCACCAAAAATTAAGTGGATTCCTGACCCTCCCCCGAAAAGAATTTGTTTCAAAGGACCATTTATTCTGCAGCTCCGGGAGATGGACATATCTGATCAGAGCACACGGGAGTAGATGAAGGAACAGGAGGAGAGAGTGGAGCACAGCCTGGCCCACCAGGCCGTGAGGATGATGTTCCTGAGTAGAGCAGCCAGTCCACAGAGAGAACATGGCTGGCCCCACTATGAGACATGATGTCCCTCAGTGACTAAGGGCGATACAGGGGACAGCACCGGAGACACAGTGTGGGAATTGCGCCTGACCTGATCCCACCACACCGAGGCAAAGCACTGGGGGAGTGCAGCGGAACAGCAAGGGAATGGAGTGGCAAGGTCCCCAGGGAATGCTGAAAGTGGACTTTGGGGCCAGGGCGTGGTGCCCCAACAGACTGGACTGGAAAACACTCCTAAGGGCCAACAAATGATCCTTGAACGAACTACAAGCTTTTCTTTCTTGATGTGTTTTGTTTTGTTCTTTGTCAGTGGTTTGTTGTTGTTGTTTTGTTGTCTGGTTGTAACTGTTGCTTTGTTTTCCTCTGTCTTGTTTTCGTGCATGTTATTATCTCCACAGGTTTGTCTGAATAGGACAGGCTGGATGAACTGGAGGAAAAACAATGGCACAGACAGTTCCGGGGGGACTTGGAGGGGGTAGGGGGGTAAGGAAGTGGTGTTAACAAACACAGGGACAAGGGAACAACATGGGACCCAAAATGGTAGTGAGGGGGGAGTGGCAGGCCTGGTGGGGAATGATCAAGGGTAAGGGTGCATAGAGAAGAGGTACAGCTGTAGCCCAGGTGGGGACGGAGCATGGTAGTAGGGCAGGAGGAAGGTCAAGGGAGATGGAGGAAAGAGCTAGGAGTCAAGGGGCATTTATGGCGGTCTAGACAAAGACATGTACATGCAAATATATATATGAGGATGGGGAAATAGATCTATTTGTCTATATTTATAGGTTTAGTATTAAGGTGGCAGAAGGACCTTGGGCCTCTACTCAAGCACTCCCTCAATGCATGAATATTTTCTTTTATTAAATTTGCACTCTATGATGCTCATTCTACCAACACAACTGCTGAAACCAAAGTGGGTGAACAAGTAAATATGGTGAAGAAAGCTGATGGTGCCCGGCTATCAAAAGAGATAATGTCTGGGGTCTTAAAGGCTTGAAGATAAACAAGCGGCCATCTAGCTCAGAAGCAACAAAGCCCACATGGAAGAACACACCAGCCTATGTGATCGTGTGGTCCCGAAGGGATCAGTTATCAGGCATCAAAGAAGAACAAAATATCATATCATTGGCTGCACACCTCCATGATACGATCGCTGAAGACAAACGGGTGCATAAGCAAATGTGGCGAAGAAAGCTGATGGTGCCTGGCTATTGAAAGAGATAGTGTCTGGGGTCTTAAAGGCTTGAAGGTGAACAAGTGGCCATCTGGCTCAGAAGCAATAAAGCCCACATGGAAGAAGCACACCAGGCGGTGCGATCACAGGATGCCAAAGGGAGCAGGTATAAGGCATCATGCAAAAAAAAAAAAGTATGTGTGTGTGTGTGTGTATATATATGTATATATATGTGCATGTATATATATATATGTGTATATATATATATATATACATACCACAGGGAATGAAGGGGGAAGTGCAGAGTGGAGACCCAAGGCCCAAGTGTCGGCCAATGGAGATCCCCTCATAGAGGGGTTTAGGAGAGGAGATGGGTCAGTCAGGGTGAGACGTAGTACCGATGAAGAACACAGCTTTCCCCCAGATCCTGGATGCTTCCTTCCCCCCAACTACCATGATCCTAATTCTACCGTGCAGGACTGGATAGGGCAGAGGTTATACACTGGTGCATATGGAAGCTGGAGGAACAGGGAATTCAGGGTGGACAATACCTTCAGGACCAGGGGTTTGAGGGGCGATGCTGGGAGAGTGGAGGGTGAGTGGGTTGGAAAGGGGTCCACATGTGACCTCCTCCCGGGGAGATGGATGGCAGAGAAGGTGGGGGAAGGGAGGCTCCGGATAGGGCAAAATATGACAAAATAACAATCTATAAATTATCAAGGGCTCATGAGGGAGGGGGGAGCGGGGAGGGAGGGGGAAAAAAAGAGGACCTGATGCAAAGGGCTTAAGTGGAGAGCAAATGCTTTGAAAATGATTAGGGAAAAGAATGTACGGATGTGCTTTATACAATTTATGTAAGTATATGTATGGATTGTGATGAGAGTTGTATGAGCCCCTAATAAAATGTAAAAAAAAACAAACAACTCAAGATGGATCAAGAGCCTAAAGGTAAAATCAAGTATGGCAAAAATGATCCATGTAAAGTAGAGACAAACTTAAGAACCTTTATACGTGGCATAAATATACTATCAAGCATAATGATAAAACATATGTTCAACAGAAGACAAAACATGATCAGGACCTCCTAAGAATTAAGACACTTGGACATAGCAAAAGACTTCAGCCAAAAGAGAACCCACAGATCAGGGCGGGATGGGTGGTGGGTGGGAATTGGCAATGACATATCAGACAAGGGGCTAATCCCATTAATAGGACACTTCAAAACAGCAGACAAATAATCCAATAAAAAATGGACAGAGGTACATAAACAAATACTTCATCAAAGAAGCCGTTGGGGTGACCAACAAATATACAAAGAAATGCTCTCAATCACTAGCCATTCAGAGATGCAAATCAAAACAGCATTGAGATACAACCTCACCCCAGCACTGATAGCAAAGTATAAGCAGTAAACAAACGCTGGCAGGGTGTGGCAAGACAGGAACTCTCATCTCTGGCTGGTGGGATTGTAAACAGTACAACTACTCTGGAAAGCTGTCTGGTGCTTCCTCAGAAAGTTGTGAACAGAAATGCCCAGCAAGTCCTCTACTTGGCATATATCCTAAAGAAACAAGAGCCAGGTACAGATAGATTTCTGCATAGCTATGTTCGCCTTGGACCAGTCACAATAGGAAAATGACAGAAGCCACCTAAATGCCTACTAGTGGAAAAGTGGATACATAAATGTTACTACTATATGATTGTTGGTAATACTACACAGTGCTCATGAATGACAAGGAATCTGCAAGGCCCTTTCTAACATGGATTAACCCGGAGAAGCCGCAGGGTATCAGGTGGACAGGTGTTAACAATGGTGTTAAAATGAATGAAGGGCAAGATAACACAACAGCAAGGAGGCTAGTTAAAAAAAGATCAAGGCAGGGCAAGACTTTCAAAGGTTTATGAGTGTTAAAGGTAATGATAGGCAAATACCAGTACATAAACAATTCTGCAACAATGACGATCTAAGAGTAGAAATTTAGACAGACATGCAGGCTGAACAGTGTATGTGATGAGGGAATGGAAGTATACCCACCAATATATAGAGATTGGCTGCTAATGTGCATTTTTTCCCTTTTTTGCTGCAAATATATACATCAATGTGGTAAAGCATAAAGGAGGCCAAGTTATGAATACTTCTTAGACATAACTAAACTTTTTCTTAAAACACTCATATTTTTGTATTATTTCTAAATGTCAGAGTTCTCGGTCAGACTTGCAAGCACTTTTAAACAAGTCTTTGGCAACCTCCAAATTATTCTTGGTGACCTTGATGTCCCTGTGGCCATAGTCTTGAGACCAGAGGGCGTATAAAGACAATCACCTTATAACCCAACTTCTAGAGGGAATGAGTTGCTAGGTCTCGGCGATCAGGACCACAGTCTACCAGCATAACATAGTTTACAAAGAATGTTCTGCCTCCGACTTGCCTGAGCAGCGCCACGGCTCTGCAATGGCTGTGAGAAGCCATCCGAGGTGCAACCACTGGTCTCTCCCCAGCCAGGGGAACGCAGAGTGAGGAAAACTGAAAGAGACCTGGCAGCAATTGGTCCCATGGACCACACAAACATCAGTCTCCACAACAGCAAGACCAGAAGAGCTGAAACCACTCACAGCTCAGTGGTGCCTGAAGGATCATACAAGGTCCTTGATAGAGTGGGGAAAGCAAGTGGAACAAAACTCAGACCAGGAGACCAGGCTTGCTGTTCAGAAAAAGTCAAAGGTCCCTCAGTCGAGGACCCTTAATCTCCGTTCATGTCTGGAATTTAAACCCAACCTGTGGTGAAAACCACACAAACGAGAAAACCAATCACGTGAGACCCAAAGAGGAGCATCTGCACAATGTCATACTTCAGAGAGTTAGGAGAGGAGGCGGCAGGGAATCAGGTGCCAAAGGGGAGAGAGTGGTGATGGTACATCCAGGGAATTGCAATGGAGGAGTTGAAACAAAACATATACGTGGATGGTTGAGTATAAAACTGGTGATCTGCTTCGTAAACTTTCAATGAATAATAAAACTACCTTAAAAGGGGTCTTTTAAAAAATGTCTGTTAAAAATCACATTTTTCCTTTCAAAGTGGGACTTTTTTCACTGATATATACAAAAACCTTTTGTATTTATCTACTATGAGTAGTGTCATTTTGGCTACTATTTTCCTAGGGCAGGCAGATACTAATAGTCATGGGTTCCTATCATGTATTAAATATGCCCTGTGGTAAGAGGCTTTATCAACACAGTATTTTTCAATTTATTCCTCACAACAATTTTATGAAGTAGGGACTACTATAACCTTCACTCTACAGCTGAGAAGAAACTTTCCCATGGTGACAAAGCTGGTGAGTTGTGGAACAGGGTTTGCATGCTTCTTTAGTTCTTCAGTAGTTTGTACTTCCAGCTACAAATGCATGCAAGCAGCCTAGGAGAACTAGAAGGGACCCCAGAAATCAAAGCAAAAGCCACTCATTTCACTAATGAGAACACTCAGGCCTCCACTGCTGACAGAGCTTCATTAGAACTACACCTACCAAGGCTTTGCAGGCCGACTCTACCCCTTTCTATCCTATCCTGTTTCTCCTGTGTTATAGACATGGATGCCAGGAAGAAGAAAGAACAAACAGGAATGGAAACATGGAATACAAAATTAGCTGAGACAGCAAGAAATGAAGCTATGAAAGGTTAAAAGATGGAGGCAGAAAAAGCATGGTGTATGAGAGTACAAAGGTGAAGACTACACTTGGAGAATCATATTTCCCCAAGCCAACAACCAGGTAGTAATGTTGGCCCATAAGGCTTACTGCTCCTTCGTGTGCCATGATTTCTGCATCTATAAGTAAGCTCCTCAGGGGGAATGTGACTGACATTTCAGGTAAGATTTTTAACTTTTTATTATAAAAAAACAAACAAAAACTTTTTATTATGAATTTTAAAACACTCACTGCTGTGAACTCTCCCTCATAGTGACCTTCCAGGACAGAGTAGGACTGCTCCTATGGGTTTCCAATGTTATAAATCTTCATGCCCTTGGTGCAGCTGGTGGGATTGAACCACTGACCTTGAGGTCAAGGCTCCTTTATTGTGAATTAGTTGAGGGCTTACAGAGCATATTATAATTTGACAGTTAACAACACAAACACATTCAGATTCAATGCACCCATTGCAAGCCCCTCCATGTATTTGTCCCGCTTCCTCCCTGTGCTTCCTGTTTCCATTCTTCTTGTAACCCTCTGAACTTTGTCCTGGGTTAATGCCCTGTTGATCTTAAATGGCTGATTATTCTATCCAGGAAGTGATCTCAGTTCGAGACCTCAGGGCAAGGGCCATGATTTTGGGGGTTGTACTAGACTCTCTCCCACCAGCAAACCTGGTTTCTTGTATTATTCTGAGCTTGATCCACATTTTTCTCCCCTCTCAGGTGCGACTTCTCGCAGACAGCACCAGGCACTCACTCGCGGGCAGCAGCACTAGCAGCCACTGTTGCCACAACGACCAACTAGTCTTTTCCTGTCCACATGGTTTTTATGTGGGCTCCACATTTGTAAGTATTTACAAAGTTATTTTTTCAAAACATCTCTAGCTATGAAAGTAAGTTTTGAAGGAATACATTATGTTTATAATTTTTCAAGGTACAGAACAGTTATTCATTTTCTTAGGCAAGATTGAAACAAATATTGAATGTGGAAACAATATTTGTTTAAATTTTACTAATCCTTGTCCATCTTTATCTTAACCCTCCCGTCAGTCAAAAGCTGTCAGGGAAAGGGAAGGAGAGGGTTGCAGCAGTAAGTGAAAAATTAATTAGTAAGTTTCGAAAATGTAGCACAGCATAGTGGTTAAGAGCAATTTTAAATTTCTTTTTAAATAATCACTTTTCTTTAATATCCAAGTTTTTGTATGCATCAATCATATAGATAATATTTCTTTTTTAAAAGATCATTTTATTGGGGGCTCTTATATCAATTGTATCGAGCATATCTGTACAAATGTTGCCATCCTTATTTTCTAAACATCTACATGCTATCTGAGCCCTTGGTTATCAGCTCCTCTTTTTATCCTCCCCCCCCCCGCCCCTACCTTCATGACCCCTTGATAAAGTATACATTACTATTAATTTCATATCTTATACCGACCAAGAGCAATTATTTTGCTATAGTCATGAATGAGTTTGAATCTAAGATGTCATATTTTATTAGGTGATTGAGTATAAATGGAGAACTCCTTGGTTCAACAGCAAAGGCTCAGATAAAGGAAGGTCCTCCTAATGCTGCCATTTCGAGGATTGCTGAGAAGCAGAATTATTGCAGCATAAGGTAAAAGAAGTTTGAATGCTGGCGTGGCTGAGGGCAGCAAGCCCACAATGCTCAGCTTTCCAGACTAGACGACACTTTATCAGCCAAGGCTACCTTGTCTAATATTTCCTTGAAGAATAATCCTAAATCAAAGCAATCCTGACCAGACTCAAGTCATCGTTCTTACACATCAACAAACCCAGAGGGTTCCATGGTTTAAATTACCATATATACTGTGTAAAAGCTGAGTTTTTCAGCACATTTTTAATGCAGTCCTTGTGGTAAAATTAGGTGTGTTGGCTGATTTTGGGGTCGGCTTTTAAGTAAGTTATTAAGTTCCTTAAGTTTCAGCTTTCTCGTTTATAAAATGAGGGTAAGTTGTTGTCTGCTTCAATGAAATATCCTGAAAATTAAGTAAGTTATTATATATGCAATGCGATTTATTTCTGATACATAGGAGCTACATGGTAATTATGAATGGTTTATTTTTTACATAGAAACTAAGTGTCATCCTTTGAATTTTCCAGAACTAGCTAGGTGAAGCAAATCTTACAGAATCTGGATATAGCACAGTAGTGCTTCGCTGGCAGAGTCAAACAGAACTTTACCCTTAGAAGGCAATTTCTAATGGCTCAGGTTTCATTTGTTTGTAAAATCATGAAAGTATTGCAAATAGCTTAATCATCTTTGTCCTGGTAACATGGGTGTAGGCACTAATTCTGTATTACTTCTTACAGAAGTTAGAATATTACAGGACTTAGCCCAATATGGATATCTGTCCTGAAATAAAATGTCATTCAGATTATAAAATCTTTAGAAATAAATTATATTTTGATAACTTAAAAAATAAAATAATTTTGTATAGCTTGAGTCTTAGATTATATTTTACATCTGGGCAAATAACTAAAAAACATCCAGTAATTTGTCATACTTTTTACTGAATGCCTCCCACTATGGTCAGAATCCCACACATCCCTCTATGGGTGGGGCTGGGTGGTAAGAAATACGCAAGGTAAGAGGAGAGAAGGAGGATTGGCGGGGGTAGAGTGTGGGTGGGGGAGCAAGCAACTTTCCTTTCAGCTCACTAGTTAAGGGCCACGATGACTAGAAGGCAACTAGCAATTGGTGAACTATTACAGTTCCTTCAAATCCTTACCATTGGAGATAGACAGGCTGTTATTTTTAAGTAGGTTTTTGGTTTTAGGTTAACTTATTATTCAAAATATAGGCAATTTTTGTGACTTGCCAATCTCTGAGGTGATTTTGTTTCTTTGTTCTAATTTATTATTCCGCTTGACAGTAAACCTAGGAGAACAGAGATTTTGAAGTTGACAGCTATATAGGCCAATCCCTATGGACAGGGAGTGCTTGCCATGTAGTAGCTGTTTACGATATGTGGGTTACACAAATATCATTTGTATTGATATTACAGTTTAACTGGCTACTGAGGTACAGTAGGGAGTTTTTAATCCAAAGACTGGGTAACATCAAGTGATCTGAAAACACTTTTAAACACAATTAAAAAGTAATTATATTGGTATTTTGTTTTCTTTTGTTGCTTTGTTTATCTCTGTCTTGTTTTTGTGCATATTATTATCTCTGCAGGTCTATCTAGATAAGATAGGCAGGATAAACATCTGGATGAGAAAACAACAGGACCGATGGTTCTGGGGGGACATGGGAGAGGGGGAAGTGGTAGAAAGGAAGTGGTGTTAACAAACTCAGGGACAAAGGAACAACAAGTGATCCCAAATTAGTGGCAAGAAGATGTAAGAGGCCTGGTAGAGCTTGATCAAGGGTAATGTAACCGAGAGGAATTACTGAAACCCAAATGAAGGCTAAGCATGACAGTGGGACAAGAGGAAAGTAAAAGGAAATAAAGGAACGAACTAGGAGGCAAGGACATTTATAGAGGTCTAAATACAGGCATGTACATATGCAATTTATATATGATGATGGGGAAATCAACCTATGTGCATATATTACGGTAGCAGATGGACACTGGGCCTCTACTCTAGTACGCCCTCAAGGCAAGAATACTTTGTTCTATTAAACTGGCATTCCATGATGCTCACCTTCCTGGCATGATCACTGAAGAAAGCGTGGGTGCATAAGCAAATGTGAAAAAGCTGATGGAGTCCAGCTATCAAAGGATATAGCATCTGGGGTCTTAAAGGCTTGAAGGTAAACAAGCGGCAATCTAGCTCAGAAGCAATAAAGCCCACATGGAAGAAGCACACCAGCCTGTGTGATCACGAGGTGTGTCAATGGGATCAGGTATCAGGCATCAAAGAACAAAAAATATTATCATTGTGAATGAAGGAGAGTGTGGAGTGGGGACCTAAAGCCGATCTGGCAACTAGACATCATCCCCTTACAGAAGAGTAGCAGGGAGAAGAGGAGCCAGTCAGGGTGCAGCATAGCATCGATGAAACATACAACTTTCCTCTAGTTCTTTAATGCTTCCTCCCCATCACTATCATGATCCTAAATCTACTTTACAAATCCAGCTAGACCAGAGGATGTACACTGGTACAGATAGGAACTGGAAACACAGGGAATTCAGGACAGATGAACCCCTGAGTGGTGAGATCAGTGAGTGACAATGGCGATACTGGAAGGGTGGAAAGGGGAACCAATCACAAGGATCTACCTATACCCCCTCCCTGGGGAACAGACAACAGAAAAGTGGGTGAAGGGAGACATCAGACGGTGTAAGACATGACAAAATAATAAATAATTTATAAATTATCAAGGGTTCATGAGGGAGGGTGGTAGGGAGGGAGGGGAAAATGAAGAGCTGATACCAAGGGCTCAAGTAGAAAGCAAATGTTTTGAGAATGATGAGGGCAATGAATGTACAGATGTGCTTTACACAATTGATGGATGTATGGATTGTGGTAAGAGTTGTATGAGCCCCTAATAAAATGATTAAAAAAGAAAACTCAAAATCTAAAAAAAAAAAAAAGACAACAAAAAAAGTAATTGTGACCTCAATTCCCAGAACTCTGGGGGACTAAACATCCCGAATGACCCACCCTCTCAATTAAAACAACTAAAGCGACTAACTGAAAAGAAAAAAAATTAATGTACTGTTGAGCTGGCATGAGAGTAAAGGATTCACAAATTATTAAAAAGTAAAACCAGGAACTTTGGGATTAGGCAAAATTTTGAACCCACATGACCTCCCCAATAGTGCTACTCCATTGCATTTCAGGGTAAAAGGGACTATGCAGATGTAATTGGATTTTATCTTAATATCGGGAGAATAGATCTTAAAAGCAGAAGAGGAGACATGAGAGTATGTGAGACTATTCGGCAGATTGAGGAGGATTTGGCCGGTCACTGCTGGCTTAATTAAAGATGGAGGGGTCTATGAGGCAAAGAATATAAACAGCTCCTAAAAGTAAAAAATAACCAGTAGCTGAGCCCACTTGGCAACAGAGACCTCAGTTCTATATGGAACTAAATTCTATCAGTAACCTGGGAGGGAATTCTCCTCCAAGAGTTTCCAGATAAGATTACAGACCAGCTGACCTTGTGAAACCCTAAAAACCCAGTCAAGACCGTCTAAACTTCTTACCTAAAGAATTATGATAGTATCAATGTGTGTTGCATTCAGCTGCAAGTGGTAATTTGTTGAGAAAGTAATTAATGCACAAGGTAACTGAGAGAAAAGCTGGCTTTGAGGATTTCTGCTAAATCCTAGAGACCTTGAGCTTCACCTCTGATGGGTACAGAAGGTGAGTGGGACAAGAGTCTAAGCAAGGTGGAGACACAGAATAAGATGTCCCTGCATTCAAAGAACCTCAAAGGGACACACCCTTGGAGCAAGGGCACATGGCCACTAAACAGTCAATCCTAGTAAAGTTTCACAGCAGAGCAGATGTAAACTCAATCCCCATGAACTAACATATCAAACTATCATGCAACAAGCAATGAGGTTTCATTCTTTGACTATCCTCCCATATTTCTTTTATCTAAACACATCCCTCAGTCTCTACTTATGGTAATTCTAATATCGTCTCAAATATAAGCACACCATTGTGTGAAAACACCTACTCAGTAAATTTACTGCCATCAAGCAGTAAGCCTGCTACTTTAAGACTTCATAAAAACAAATGAAGCCAAGAATTCAAGGCTGGAATTTGAGTGACTACTGTGATACAGTTCATGGCAAGAAGCCTTTGGAATTCAAGAACTGAGGCAGTGGCTTTAAATGGTCAAGCTGTTTTTGGGTTTGTCCTGGGAGGCAGTCGAGTTAGTGGAATGATCACCAGGATGGAAAAAGGAGCCAAGTTACATATCACCATCTCTGTATCTCTCTATCACCATAGGCAAAAATTTCAGTTAAATAAAAAACCAGTACACCTGAAATTTATTTATCCCTTTTATATATGAATCCAGACATATCCCTAAAAATATCACTGTTACTAAGTAAATTCAAATAAATTAATTATAGAAGTAATGGCTTAGACTGGTCCAATTTTAGAGTCCATATATCAACTTTACCTCTTTTTTTTAATGGAAAGAGTACAAAAACAAAAATAAGCAAAAAAAGGAATATAAAAGCATCTAGCTCTAAACATACGGTATCTGAAACACTTAGCATCTAATGAAATGTTTAATGAAGAGTAACACAGATCTGCATAAAACCAACATTATTTCTTGCTCTTGCCAGGGAATTTTTAGACAGAAACAAACAAAAAATGAGCCACTCCATACCCCATACCTGTTTAGATGTGTAAACCTTCTCATATCTTCTGATTTCTGAAACTCCCTAATGGGTACTGGCTTAATTGGGGAACACTAGGCCAAAAAAAGGAAAAATAAGTCATTAACATGTTTCCAAACACTACACTTGCACGTTCACATTCAAGCTGGAATTTAGGGATATGTAGTGGGGCATAATGAGTTACATATTAGGCTGCTAAAAGCAAGGTAAGTAGTTCAAACCCACCAGCTGCTCCTTGGGAAAAAGATGAGAAGAGGCTTATAATGCTTATTATGAATAGTATTAAAGGCTATATATACTATTGCCTTGATAAACATAAAAATATTCAAAATCCACAAGCTTTTAACAAATAGATTCCTTGTCACTGTATTATGCCAGTTACAGTGACCACATATAGACATATTTACTGACTGCTCAGACTTGGAAAAGAAGTTCCTTCCAGGACAGCCTGTTCTTCCACCCTACCTACGCCGACAGCTGATCAGCCTCTCTCAGGTGTTTCAAGCAGCACAGGTTCACTGGACACTTGACATTTTTCTTACCTCTTCACATTATTTATCTTAGATATACAAATAGTTCTAGGAGTGTTTGGGAGAATGTCAAGAAACAACAAAAAGTAATTTCCATTTATGGTCAAATAGTATTAATTTTTAAAATTCTACTGGAAAATTTACTTATACACTAAAGGGTTTTGGTCATTTTAAGGAAGGATTACTTTGCAAAATTCAACTGGCTAAAGTAATATAGATCACATATTGTAAAAACCCCCCTCTAGATTAAAGGTAAGGGCTTAGAGGCTAACACAGAATATATACCTTTTCAAATAACCTATAGATCTAACACAATCTTATTTCAATACTAAAAATAATCAGTAAAGGGGCATTCTTTAAGGAATACAACATAGCTGAAAAAATAAAATGCAAAAGTATATATAGTGAACTTCCAAGAAAAGGTGTACCACACATCTTGACCGTCATCGTGGTTGTTACTCCGAAACTGACTGCCTAAGTGTTTGAGCAGGGGGGAGTCACTTAAAATGAGTTACAATTATTGAACCCCAAATATAAGCAAAAATGTATTCTAGGATAAATCCCTGAGTAGAGCAAACAGTTAAGTGCTAGACTACTTTTAACAAAAAGGTTGAAGGTTCGGACCCCCAGAGCCAGTGGATGACAGGTGAAGGCCTGGGGAGCAGTTCTGCTCTGCTCTGTAGACACAGGGTCACCATCGGCTAGAATACAGTGGGTTTCCATCACATCAGTGACTCACCAGCCTGGGTCTATCATTTTTAGTTTAAAATGACCACAAAAAGGTACACGGAACTCCCAATACAAAATGACTGTGATATTGCTCTAATTTAGAAAATGAGCTATACCCTAATCTGAAAGAGGGTGGTCTGTATAAATGAAAAATAGTATAATTAAACTTAAATAAGAACTGAATGTTTAAACTCTCATATAAGTGAACTGTTTAGAAACCGGTTGTTAGATAATATTCAGAATTGTGCTTTATTTACTGGTTGTTAATCCACCTAAAATAATACAGCTTCATTTTATTTTAAGAATATTTCCATTGATAATAAGAAGCTAGAATTGAAAAACATAGTTATAAAATAACCAAGGTAATGAATGGATTAAAGAAACAGTCCTGTGATTTTTAACCAGCAGTATAAATTTTCACTTCTTAGAAATACATCTTTCCAGCTAAATTAACCATAAAATGATAAGGAAAAAGACCATAAGAAAACAAAGAGGAGGAGGAAAGAAAAGGATTTCTTTTCAAGACTATAATCCATCATTATTAATTTTATTGCAAATTAGCTGCCCTCTGCTCTAGCAGGGCTGCTCAGAGCCTGAACCACAAGTAACCCCACCTGGTACACTGCTGTCTTGGAGCTGCAAGACTCTGATTTATATAATTTTATCCAGCTTTAAATATTAAAGTGTCTTCCAAATAAAACAACCATGTTCAAAGCTTTCAGATAAGGAAGTCAAAGCATTCTTTTCCCCCTTAGGCTGACACTATCCCTCTACAACATACCCCACTGGGAGTCACTAGTCTCTATTTCTGAGAGGCTAAAGACATTGGTCTCTGAAAAGGCCCCAAGGGTTTCTCAAATAACCTCTGCTCTGAGTCCGTGGCCAACTCCAGACATCAACATCGCACACTGAAGTGGAGTCATTTTCTTCTGCTGACTAGATAATATTCAAGAATGTGATTTTCACTTTCAACCCTTGGGGAATTGGCAGACATTTTGAAGTGGGCTGAATGCTCACTTGTTTTCTAAGGAATCAATGCTCCAGTATCAGAGACACCCAAGAATTTTAATGGCAAACAATTTATAGTCTGTGAGATTTTTCACAAAAGCACTAATATGATTAAATGCAGTACACAAATTCTACTGCTAGGTTGGAATGCTGTCCAAATGTCAGCTTTTGATTCAATTTTTAATTATTGATCAAACTAGGACTTTCCAGTTTGTAACAATTTACGGTGATAAAAGTAACAATAGTCCTATTTCTTGTTTTTTTAATGACTTTAGGTTATTCTTCATGTTCCTTTTATTTTTCAAAATCCTGATTAAATGCTTCCTTGTTTTATCACAAACCTAAAGTAAATGCAATGTAAGACTACTGCCAGATTTTCTGAGCACTGTAAAATTTAAGAAAATGAACATAAAATAATTAGGCCTGACCCAACGGAGCACTGGCTGACAGTAATGAAGTAGGTGTTGACTTGGGGTAGCAACATCTCAAGGCGCAAAGGTGTGTACTACCTCATGAGAGACTCGCCGGTGTTCAATATATGCCATAAACTGAGAACTGAGGCTGTCTGCGTCCAGGCCCTTGGGCTGCCTCACCTCGTCTTCTTCTTCCTCTGCAGCACAGCTGTCGATGTAGTCAATCTGATCCAGGTCGTGGTCCACTGTATATACCAGACACACACACAAACACTACAATGAGCATTCTGAGTAGAAAGTCAAGAGAAGACATTTATTTAAATTGCACTGTCTTCTAATGTTTCTCCCAACATTTTTCACTGGCAAGTTGTGAGAAATGAGGTTAAAAACACTGTGGTCTTTATTACTTAATTTATGGCCTTTTGCAAAGATACTAATTCGAAAAATATTAACCTGAATTGGAATTGGGATCTCTTAACTTTTTTCCCCCTTTTAATAGCTCCTTTCTGTTTTAAACAAAGGAATTTGAGCTTGTGAGACAAAGTGAGGATTAATTTGTAGACATCAAAAAATGCACCTACTCTTAGGACTTCCTTTCACATTTTAGGTTTGGGCCTAACTTCAGAGTTGGAAGACAAAAAACTTCACATAGTCAACTCAAAAGAAAGAAGGCAGGAAAAAACGAAACTTCTAAGAGAAAAACTAGTCTGGGAGAGAAACCGACCTGGATGACTATTCTGAAAACTGCTGCCAATTACATTTTTTTCCTGTTTTCTTCTTTTAGAAAAATTAAACATTTTATTGGGAGGTTCTTATAAATCTCGTAATAATCCATCATTCAATGGTATTAAGCACACTTGTATATATGTTGCCACCAACATTTTCAAAACAATTTCATTCTACTTGAACCCTTGGTATTAGCACTTCTTTTTAACCTCTCCCTCCCCTACCTTTGTGAATCCTTGGTCAATTACATATTATTATTGTTATTTCATGTCTTACACTGTCCATTGTCCCCCTTCACTTGCCTGTTATTCATCCCCCTTAAAAAAAAACCCTCTGATCAGAAGATTCTTCCTAGTTAGGAAATTACTTCCTAAAAGTCAGCATTGTAGATATTATGCAGCAATTTGTGATTGGGAGGAATTTGAGGATTATTTTCTTTCTCAAAAAATGCTTTGGGGTAAGCAGAAGATATAGTCCCATTATTTCACTGGATACATTTTGGAATTACCTACTGTTCTTGAATTTAAAAGTAATTATTTTTAAAAGCTAATTAAAATAGCAGATGACGTGTTTCTAACATGGTTTCTGCAGAGATTCACACCCAGCATTGTTTTATGATTTTCTGCTGACAGGAGCCCTGTGGGATCTGTGTCAGGTGTTGGTCTGTACTCCCTAGAGACAAAGAGAAGGCCGTCAGCGCCCATCAAGATTTTGAGTTCTGGAAACCCAACAGAGGGTGGGTCTCGATGAGTAGGAATCAGCTCAGTGGCAGGGGGTTTAGTTTGATTTTCTGGGTGATCTTTCAGAAGAACATCATGCTTTTTTACTTTTTTTTGAGAAGTGACTAGGTGGATTCAAAGAGTCAACTTCTCAGGAGCTCAGTGCTTAACTGTTTGCACATCCAGCGGCCCCAGGATGTTCTAAGGATGGTCTAAGTTAAAAGATGGAGTTGCTAAGAACTGTTAATGTGAAGAAATCTGTTTCTCAACCTAGTTTCCTAATTCAATTTTTATAAATTCCACAATTGCAATCCATATAAAATTAATGTTGAGGAATTAGAGGGTAACAGCTTCTTTTTAAAATGGAAAATTTATTAATCTATACCCACATTAGAATCCAGGTGTATAAATGTCCTTTTTCAACGTGCCACAACTTACAGGTTAAAAAATAAAGTTAATATTATGACTATCTCTTAAGAATATAGCAGCACAATTTAAATACAATAGAGACCATTACTGGCCAAGAGAACTAGAATGCAACTCACAAAAGGGAAGCACATACAGGTGCTCAGCTGTCAGAAAGAATAGTGTCTGGGGTCTTCTTCAAACAAGCAGCCATCCAAGTGCAGTGTCTACTGCACGTGGAAGAAACACACCAGTTGGTGTGATTTAAGGATTATAAATAATAAAGTCCAAATCCAAAGAAGGGAACAATTTCAGAGCTTAAATTCTGAACATCAGAAATGAAGTGGAAGCCCCAAACCCACTGTTGGTTACCAAGTTAACGGAGAAGCCTCTGGTGAATCCCCTCAGCCCACAGTCCAGGAATGTGAACAGCCTTGCTAACAGAGGCCATCATAAATTTGATGATGGATGACTACAGTTAGGCTAATTATTATTTGATCCCCTTTTGACCAATTTTAAAAGTTGTTCCAATATTTGATATTTTTTACTTTCTTTCCAATTGAGCTTTTTTTGGGTCATTTAATGTTTTTGTTTCGTATGTCTCTCTGTATATGAAATCCAGAATACATCAATCTATAGAGACAGTGACCAGATTCAAAATTACCGAGCAGCATGGCAGGGGAGGTTTGGAGAAAAGGGGAAGGAGCTATGAACAGTGCGTAGGAGAGAGAAGAAAATGTCCTAAAACTGATAGTAGTGTCGACTGTAAAACTCCTCTTAATATGACTGACCTAGCAAAGTGTATGATGTGGAAATTATATGCTGAAAAACTATTCAAGACAAAGTGAAGCACAGATATAATTCTAATTTTCTAGTGCTATATTTTAAGGAAGTTAAAAAAAGATAGTATTTTATCCAATATAACTAAAATGTTATTTCAACATGAGGGCAGAGGTGGGGGGCGCTTCAAAACACTTGTAGGAGAATGGAATTAAAAGATAATGAAAATTTTCTAGACGTTCTGAAGCCCCTTTATATAAGTACTCATGAAACTTTGCATTCTACTTTTCATACAAGTCTGTAAAATCTGGTGTGTATTGCAAAAGCCACTTTCAAATGCTCAATAGTGAACAGAACTCACCTAGGCATTATTTTAAGTCTGAAAAACACTAATGAGAGAGGGCTCTCATATCACAGGAAAACTTAAAAGGCTACTGATAGGTGAATCAAAGAGTAAGATCTGGAAGAAAGAGGAATATGAGATGGTACGGTAAAAACGATGAATCACTAAATTGAAATCGTTCAGAGAAAAACTCTTCTGAGATAATGTATTTTTCAATGCGCTACAGATTTCTAGAAAATCAAAAACCTTTCTCCCTTATAACTGCCCTCCCAAATGTAATCATTAAGATTATGCAATTCAAACTAGTGCAAGGAATGCTAACATCGAGGACACCTTAGGAGCACAGGCAGAAAGACCTGTTAATGAACTTTAAAAATCACAAACTGTACAGACTAGGCTAAGAAAAACTGAGTTTCAAATACTGTAGAGAGCATAATTTAAGCTGAAAGAATCGGTGGATAAGAAATACACTGAAAAAAATTTATTAAAAAAAAAGAAATACACCGAATTCCTGAGAGAAGTCAAACTAATGAGCACAAAGATTCCACTTTAAAGCAGAGAATAGTACGTCAAAGACGGTGCTTAGGTAAGACAAAGATTTAATCTATATAAACTATTTTTAACAAAATCTCTTCTCAAAATAAAAAATGGGGAACACTTATTTTACCTGCTAGTCTGAAAACATAAGAGATATCAAATTTTAATCACAATGGGAAACATGTCTCTTTCAACCAAATATGAAGAGTTTGAAAGGGTGAGGCAATTACAGATACACAAACAAAAGGGTGACAGTGAAGAAGACCACTTTTAAATACTGAAGTGACACAGAGACTTCAAATGTCATCATCAATGAGGCTTACCTCCACCATTTGTCACCACTAAACTGCAGCGATTCTCTTGGTACTGGCTTTCTCTCCGCAGTCTCTGTTCTTTAGTAATCTCTGCTACTCGAAGAGGCAGATCTGAGAACTCATCTGTGGGCTTCAAAAACAGCAGAAACGAAAAAGAAATATCATTTCAAAATTCAGACAAGATAAACATGGATGGTATAGTTGTAATTTAAGCTCATCAAATTTTATACGCAAGGACAAATAGCAGGGTACAGAGGGCTCTGTACATAAATTATCTGCACATACTGTCTGTAGAGATCTAGCCACAGCATGTACCCAACCACCCAGACAAATGGCCTGTGGTCTAAATGTGAATTTGCTTTGGCCTCCCAATGAAACGATGATAAGCATGGGAGACAAACTAACAACAGTACATTGAATTAGCCATTTAACCCAATTTATAGCTAAAGCAGTAAATATTACTAATTTTAAAATTAAGAAAAAATTAGCTAACAAAGTTATGTACAGGTTTCCCTCATTATAGTAATCCTATGGAACATTTTTATTTTTATAAGCCAAAATGGGATAAAGCAAAGCAGCAAGTATCACCAATGGAAAAACATTTCAGCATTCCCAGACCCTGAAATAAACTACCGTATCATACCAAATAACATGTAGGCCTCAAATAACACCAGCAGATAGGGTTCACTGACACACATGAAAGCGATGGCACTCGATGCTGAGGTGGAGCGTGCATTTCCCTGGGGAGGAGCTGGACACACACCCATCTCACTACTCAGGTGCACTGCCCCTTTAATGGCTTGCTGCCAAACAAATGCTTAGCACTAATTTTGCCTTTTGTGTGTGTGTAAAAGTGAACATGCTCTTTGGATTTCTTTCCATTAGTGAAAACAGATAGTAATTTAGGTCTTTCATAAAAGCAAATGGTGGAAAGTGAGCTTTCCAAAAAGCAGAAGATAGCTCAATTTCTGCACATGGACATGCTTCACTAAGATTCCCATCTCTTTATTTCCTCTGTTTCTGCACCCCATCCCCTTCTCTCATCGCTGCTCAAGATTACCTACACCCTCCAATTCCAGGTTGCGGCTCTACGTGGCTCAGCTCTTCTATTCATACAATACAGTGAGGTAGCACATCACGGTTAAAAGACGGAAGGAAATACAATACTACTTTTGGGTAGTGGGACTATGTGAGATTTTGGCCCCTCTTTGAATTTTTCTGTACTTTACAGAAAGAGAAACTGAAACCAATTGAGACACTTGCATTTTCCAGGTTTCTTTTCTCCCTATCAAGAGCCAGTGCACGCGGAAGAGAAAAAACACTTACTTCATTCCCCGACCACCGCTTGTCCCCACTGTCCACACTATTGAAGCCTGAGTCCAGGGCTCCATAGGGGCGACCTGAGTACAGTTCTTCCTGGCTGCCAACAAATAACTGCAGGTGTTACTGCCAAGTGTGACGTTTTAAAAATAAACATTTCAATAAACACGGGAAAATTTCACAACTAAACATTCTCATGGTATTTAGTCAGTCCATTATCTAAAACAAATTGGGCATTCTTTTAACTGCTATGAAATATTCCAAATAAAACTAAAGAAACAGAATAGGATATTAGTCCCCAGGTACTCATCACACAGATTCAGAAATATCAATGCTCTGCCAGTCTTGTTTCCTCTATGCCTGCTACTATTGTTTAATGTTACTTTATGTTTATCTTGTAAGATGAAATATTTAAATATTTACTGTACTAACACAAGTACTGTTTTTTGTTTTTAAAGTTTTAGTGGTACATAATCCACATATCATATAATTCAATAGTTCAATGATGTAAGCCCTTCACATATAGAGAAAGATATACTATCTATAAAATGGGCAATATGTTCTAATTTTTTACAGTCCCAGAAGTCAGGTCACTTTTGTAATGCTTGTTAGTTTGTTCCTCTGTCTACAGGGTCATTCACCATCTATGACATAAGACCGGGACTGGGTGTGTTTTATTACAGCAAAACTAGGCACGGTGACTATTTTTTTTTTTTTTGCTTTTTTTTTTTAACGGTGACTATTTTTAAAAGCTTTCTAGTGAGAAATATATTTAAACCACTCAATGTTTAAAAATATTCTTTATTTGCAATTGCCAAATGAATACAATATTCACTGAGAAATTCACTAATATAGTCACTTTTTCAAGTAAATCAGATTTTCAGGTTTCTTGAGTCTAACTCCTGGCAAGCCCATAGCTATCAAAGCAGAACTATGCCCCACAGGGTCTCTCATTGGTTACCAGGGCTTTCTTCCAAGGTGCCTCTGGGTGTCCAGGGACGCCTTCTAGAGGATGAAGAACTATATTCGACTATTTGTATGTTTTCTAGAAATGGCTGAGCAATGGGCTTTTTGTCTTTAGAAAAATAGGCTGGCAAGTAGAGGTCACACATTCTGCTTACGAGTGGAACTGGGAGGGAGTGGGCTTAATGCAGTCAGTCACACTTACCCATTGGCTGGATCAATCATAACTATGTATTAAGGAACTATCAGTCAGCCTCACTGAGTCTCAATAATTAGAGGACTCAAGACTCTGGAGTGCTCTCTTCAGGGCTTTTAAAATGCGTGAGTGTGTCCGTGTTCGCAATAGGGAGCAGCAGGCCCCTGGGAACACTGGAGGTCCTTTGCTGGACACTCCCAGACCGTGGCTTGCATCTCTTCGAGTTATAATAAATGGATAATGGGAAGTACAGGTAGCCGTCTCTGTGAATTTTGCGAGCCATTATGGAGACACAGTGAGCACACAGGACCAAGAAACCAGCAGAGGCTGGCAGAATAGCAGTGATTTGTGGAGGCAAGGCTCCGGGTACTGGGTGACAAGAGAACAGCTGCAGAGGCAATAGATGACGGACAAAGGCCTTCTAGGTTATGACCTCCTCCCAGAGGAGGGCAATGGTGGGGGAGGGGAGTTGTTTCATTAACAAGGAGTATTAACTCTAAATAGGTAAAATCAATCACAATACACATAAAATGAAATTAGCTATCTATCTATCTATCTGATTCTCTGGTCAAAAAAGATACTAACAGGCACCCATATGCACACATACAGCACACCTTCTCAGAACAGAGATTATTCTGGGTCAAAATGCCAATAGTGCTAATCTTGAAAAATCCTTACTTAGAGCTATACTTGATCAGGTCTATGCAACCAACTTTACACTAATACAAGCATTCTGAGAATATAAATTTTTTAATGAATTACTGCCTCTCAGGAAGCTGTAAGGATGTAGTTTACTTGCTTCCCTGAGGTGGGGCATGGCAGGGAAGAACTGAACATACTCACCAAGAGCCAAAACCCAGGGGTCTCCGATCATAATCTGGCAGATCTGGGGCAATCTTACAAGCTTGTATGTTCAAATACTTAAATATGTGGATTTTGCCTTTTATACATATCTAAATAAGATAGAATGCAAGAAGATTATTACTTACCTGAAATAAAAATTATTCTTATCATAATCAACCTTTTGCTTAATGTAAATTGAGAATAGAAAGCATTTCTGTGAAGTACAGTACATATGAGGGGCTTCAAAGAGTATCCAGACAAACAGTACTACCTCACAATTCCCCTTTTCCATGAAATGTTTAAAGCCCTCTTACATGATAATAAAAATAGTATTTTTTGGTATGACAAATACCATACTTTGCAGTGATTAATTTTGTACAGAGACTTCCATTATTCCTGCTCATCCCTCCCCAAGAACTATATTGGCAACATTTGCTGTTAAGAATTCAACAATAATGTATACTTCTTATCTTTGCTTTTTGTAAAGGAGAGGAGCTGGAAACGTTTAAATATTTTAATTATATTTGGAACTGATCGTGGTAGCAATTGTACAATACTGCTTGATGTAACTGAACTATGAAATGATATTTGTACTACCTTCCAATAAAATGGTTTTGGGGAAAAAATTAAATTATACATATATGTATTTATTACTATCTGTTGACTTCTTTTTCAGAAATCAAAACAAATTCTTTGGAATTATCAGATTCTTCTGTGTGTATGAAATATGAAGTTTTACTCATAAATTTTATAACTGTCATAGGTTTATATAAGATCATTAATAAATTGCAGAGGAAAAAAGCTATGGTGAATAATGAGTTAGTGGGGGGAGCGGGGCGGTAGGGGGGAAAAAAGAGGACTTGATGCAACAGGCTTAAGTAGAGAGCAAATGCTTTGAAAATGATTAGGGCAAAGAATGTACAGATGTGCTTTATACAATTGATGTATGTACATGTATGGATTGTGATAAGAGTTGTATGAGTCCCTAAAAAAAGGTTTATAAATAAATAAATTAAAATGAGTTAGTCAAAACTCAGTAGATTGAAGGATGTCTACAACCTATAGGTAAAGCTACTTTATAACTACTTAATCAGTAAGTAGCTTCATTGTAGTCAGTGAAACAAAAAAAACAAACTGGCTTAATAATGAGCTTATAATTTTAGAAAACAAAAAGGTCTCAAACCAATGTTCACAATAAATGCTTTGGTAAGCCTTAGTTCTGAAATCCTTGCCTCTAGTACAAAAGGGATTCAAAAAGTATATGGAAAGGTAGAATTAAGATAATGAAAAATGTCCACAGATCTTTTGGAGGTCTTTCATATTTATATTATCTATATATAAATTTTAAGTAAAAAAGTAAAGTCCTATCTTTCATCCTATGAAGACTTCTAAAGAATCTGTGTGAAAAAAAATAATCTGTGTATATAAATTTATTTTCCAACAAGAAGATAAATTAAGTTTTAAATCTGATCCTTTATAGTAAAAAATATTCAAAACATTCTTCACACTCAATTATCATGTACCTGTGCAGGCGGGGACTGCAGTGGATTGTTATCAAGCGTGATCACCTGCAGATGCCTCAGGTTCCGGTAACAAACAGGAATTGTTGTAATTTTATTGCAAGAGAAGTCAATCCGTATTAAAGGCAGCTCTGCCAGCTCTGCACAGTAATAAAATGAAAACCAACAATGAATGATGTTTTAAAACTAGACGACTATCTTTAAATAGAGTTGTATCTGAAAAAAAAAGTGAATTTATTGATTTCAAATTAAGGAATTTGTTAGGTGAGTTACCTTCTAAAGATTAACCACAAGTAGGTGGGTGGGTCTCCTTGAGGGCTCATCCTAGATGGAAATCTGGAGTTATGAAGGCCCATCTCATGAGGTCAGCCTAACTAGACTGAGGGCCTTTTATTGATATTTGTAAGATCATGAAAAACAGAGTCGCTAGGAAAACAGGAAGGTCCTAAGGACAGAGGTCTGAAAACTACTGGACAAGCCTAGACAAAGAACAGATAATCAGGACTTTGGGTGATTTGATTGTGTGAATATGGTGAACATTTGAAAGTCAGCTGGAAAAGACACTTTGTAACATACTTACTTAGGATCCAAAGTGCAAGGCCACACTAGTATGGAAGCACTAAACATTCTACTGCATCAGATGGTGTCAGTTTTAGGCCCTCGAGTGAAAACTAAAATATGATAATTAGACATTTGTTGTACATTAAGTCGTGTCTTACAGAAGAACCTAAAACTCATTTTCATGTGAAACTTTCTGAAGGTTCCTTATCTTACAGATGAATTTCTAGAATTATCTAGAAAATAGGGTAGAAGAAAGTAGATGAAGGTAGAGATGGAACAATTTGTCCTTTATGTCTCTATATAAATTTATCATGCTAAAATGAAATAATATACTCTTAAATATAGAAAATATTTGTTCTTCCCCTTCTACTCCATTCAGTTCTTTTAATAAATCCTTTATTTTGAAAGATTGATAAATTGTACTTAATGTATTCAATAATCTTTCTCTTTCAAGTACAAAGAAATATGTTTAAGTCAGACTAAAATATCCAGTTACCTATCTCTAGTACAGAGACACTATACAGTTATGTAATAACTCTAATGCTAAACATCACCTCCACAGTTAACTAACCTCTGTATGAATATTTCAAATGAACGATCAAGTAATTAAGTTCCAATCAAAGTCCATTTTGAAGTCAGTGTTATTTATGAGGGTGCTTTTTATTAATTAATTATCCCTTTATCAGAAACATGTTATATTTCCCCAAAAACAGGGATGCTTACTAAACGTTCCAGTGACCCTAATCTGATATAAATTCCTACAAGTGGCAAGATCAGAAATTAGATGTATATTTTAACAGTTTTTCACTAAAAAAATCTAATTTTGAACCCGCAATCCAACAGGTAACACTATAAAACCATTACCTTTTCAACACAGACTGTAACTCTTAAAAAGTTTTATCTTGTGCCTACTAGTCTGAGAGTACTTTTTCTTTTTAAAAGAGCAATTTACCTGTTTTCCATCATTTAAAACCCATTTCACATCAGTAATAATATGAGCAATGTGAGAGTACTTCTAAAAGAAACAGAAAAGGAATCGTGGAAAAGGTCATTTCAGTCTCCTACCTTCAGGCAAACGTACTAAGTGATTTCTTCTTACATTAAGATCTCTCAAAGCCTCCAGATTACCAATTTGGGATGGTATTGTTTGAATCTCATTGCAGCTCACATCCTATTTCAAAATAAAATAAAGAAATAGTCTATTATTACAGACTTACCTGCTTTCAGCTATCTATAAAATAAAACAGGACAATACCTAAGGTTCTTTCAAAGTTGTAGGAAAAAGATTCTGGGTGTAAGAATAATTCTACAGTTTGTACTGGCATTTGATTTTTAACATTTATAAGCCTTTAACTGATTTTGTACTCTTTGCATAGATAGGCATTTATTTTGTGAGCTGAATCAGAGTAACTTAAGATAGAGCAGTTCTAGAATATCAGATGAAATGAAAATGGAAAAAAAAATAAAATAGAAAAAGCAAAAAAATAAGTTTAGGACAATAATTACATTGTTCAAATGAAACTTGAAGGAAGAAAAAAACAAAGAAAGGAAATCCTACAAGGATGTAAAATAAAATACAATGAAATTAATTCATTACTCTTTACTGAACTGAAATTGAGAGGGAAAATATTCAAGTACATATAACTCATAGGTTAAGAAAATTACATATATATATATATATATATTGCTTGATCAGCATCTGATCAATTTGATCCCAGCATACATATATTAGGAAGGCTTTCTGGTATCTTAATAGCTTGGTTCTAGTGATTCTAAAAATAGATGTTGGCTATCTAGGCTCTAAGACTGACATATTCCAAATTTTGTAATTCTGAGGTCAGTCAGAATAATTTGTAAATCCATACTCAGATGTAGCACTGAGCAGCTACTTAGGCAGCTCCACACGCTGCAGGAACAATCCCATTACCACTTCAAACTCCTTCACTATTTGAGCTAAAAAGAAAACATTAACACATTCATTACATTTAGAAAGACCACTTACCAAAAAATCCCAATAGGCATCAGACATTGTTTTAAGCTTAAGCTTTTTCTAAAATATTCTTGAGAAAATACCATTGTAAACTTTCCTACCAATGAATGACTAGATTGGTAGCTGGCCATCAACGTTAAAGGAGCTCTAAAAGAAGTTGAAAGCATAAGAAATCTGCGTCTGCCAAAAGGCAAAAGCAATTTCTAATACTTACTTTAGAAAATATTTAAGTTGAAAGGTAACAATGTACTTTCACTTTAAAATGAAAAGGGAAAAGAAAGAAGCAATAAAGGTGCCATGAAAAGACCATTAAAGCGGGAGGCAGGAGTTTTGGGGTTATTAATTCTTACTCTGCCAAGTTCCCTAAGTGACTTGTTGGTAATTTGGGGTCACAGCAACCCTAGGTGACAGAATGAAAATGCCCTGTGGGGTTTTCCAGGCTGTAATCGTTCTAAGAGCAGATTGCCAAGTCTTTCTCCCCTGAACTGCTACGTAGATTCGAACTGCCAGTCTTTAAGTTGGCAGGTGGGTACTCAAATGTTGTGCCATTCAGGTTCCCTTTGTACTACTATCAATTAACCTTTTTGTAAAAGCTAAAAGCAGGTTTTGTAAGACATATCTGTCTTTTAAGTAGAAAGGGAACGGTTATAATGACTTGAAAATAAGAATTTGACTCAGAAGTTAACTTACTCTGGATTCATATTATTTTAAAGTCAAATTTGGAGAAATACCAACAAAAATACATTTGGGCTTTATTTCCTATTTCTGATTGACTCTAAAAACAGCTGTTAGAATCTAGACTCCATATTTACTATATTTGTGTAGTATTATATGTGAATTCTCACATTTAAGAATCCATCAGGGGAAAAGAGTGAGCTAATTGGTGGTCCAACTAGATTACATGTTATTTTTAGTCTCTTTTATAATATCCACTTTTGTTAATAAAACTAAGTGGAACTATACTCTAAAATCTCAATGGATATAATTACATGTGACTATTTTAGAAACACGTACAAGATAAATGTATTAAAAACATGGGTTTGGGAGTTATGTAATGTTGGGCAAATCACTTTATCTAAGTGACAGTATCTTCTGATCTACAACGAAGATGTGTTCAACTCATGCTAACACATAATGATTAAATGAGAAAAGTCTTATCTCCCATGCTTAGACTGTAAGTATTAAAAAAGTAATTGCTTATCACTTCCAAGGAGTGGTAGGTAAAGGCGTTCAATTAACTTCTTAGGAAATCATGTCGGCATAGCTCAGAGCATCGTGTAAATTTAAGACAGAAACCCTCTGTCCTACGGGGCTAACGCACAGTGAGAAGTACAGCTGCTATTACAGTACTTCATTTGAAAAACTCAAATATATTATTAACTTACAAAAGTTTAAGACCATAAAAGTTCTTAATGTTGGTTAGAATATAATTCTAATTAATGCCTTTTCTCATCCCATGTGGGCCTATTAAACTTGTACTTCCAATTCTTTGTTAATACTGTGCTGAAGCAACTGGATACTTGTGAGTCAATAAGCATTACCAACATTGAAAAATAACTTTTAAAAATCTTATTACAAAAATATTACCATGTTAAAGAGTATGGTGAAGACTATGTAGACACAGATCAAAAATAAAATATTAACTTACAAGTTCTGTCAAATGTCGAAAATGTCCAATTTCTTCTGGGAGTGAGACCAATTTGTTATTACTAGCAATTAAGACTTTCAGTGGCAAATTGCACAAATGTACTGGTAATGTTGATAGCTGGTTCCGACTACATTGGTAAAGAGAAAAGAGTAAGAAAGGCACTCCGATTTTCCTCATCTGAGCTCAGTAAGGTAAGAGGGTAGTGGCTGTGTCCTAGTCCTCATTGTCTATCAGCGTGCACCGACTTACTGCTTTACCTCTGACAGCAATGCTTCAATCTGTAAACTGAGCTTCTTACTGCCTAATACCATCCTCCCTGTCTATCTGCCAGGGCTGGTTACACCAAAAGACTGCTTTTTAAATAATGAAGTGCTATATAAACACAATATATTGTTATTTTGTAAAAGCAAAATTTATAAGAACTATGAAAAGAGCAGATAACTATCACTATTTCATCCTCCTTCAAAAGAAAAGCTATAAAATTGCTTGTAATTTACTTCCTGCTTTGTTGTATTGTAACCACACATATATGAATGATCCAATAAAAAACAACTGACAGATTGCGGTTTTAAATATATTATACCAACTGAGTTTTTTGTAAGGCATTTTAAATTTACATTAAAACATTATGCATATTAGAACTACGATTAAAATAACAAAACACATCTGTGAGTACAAAAATAAATGAAATTTTGTTTAGGTATATTTAACTGGTTTTCTTTCCATTTTCAATTTCTTTTGCTTATTTAGTTAAGATAAATCATCAGCTTACAAACATTTTAATTTAGTAATTCTAAAAATATTTTAAATAAACAAAAATAAATACATATACTACACTTTAATCATGGAAAACAAATTGGGAGAAATGATGTAGAGAAATTGAACCTTAAAATAAATAACTAGATTAAAATATTTAGAATAATATTTAATGACAAGGAGAAAATTTATTTAAAAATATAACTAAACCTAGGAAAACAGAAGGAAAAAGTCACTTGTAATTATATGACTTTGAGTTTTGACACCACTTTTGTATTTCTCTCAATGAATACTTCCAAAAACCAAGGGCTCTTTTATGATGTGAAAACTGAAACATGAATAGAATTTTAAAATGCATTTGTACATTCAGAACCTAATACACAAAAATATACGGTCACCAAGAACCAAACAATATTTTTATTAACATTGTAAATAAGAGGCATGTTATTTCAGATCTACTATTTTCATTTGGTCAAATTTATGTGAAAATGTAACTGCAGAACCACTGTGGTAGGATGGCTGCAAACTTATTAGGCCAGTGGATAGCAAATTTTATTAGTCACACTAAGCTAAAAGAAGCTAGAAAAACAAAAGGCATACTGTTTATACACTGTTCACATCAACAAATGGCATACACACCCACTCTTCACTCATTAACTTAGCTAGGTTTTTATGTGACAATCAGAATGGTGCTTTATCTATGTGTTTCCAGCCTCCCACCCCCACCCCATCCCTCACTCCTATTCATGTCACTCAAGACCTGAGATCCCTTGAGATGCCTGTGGTGCAGCAGGTACCTTTCCCCCACAGCAGACCCTGCAACAGTGAGTGGTGGTGCGCGCACGCGTGCACATGCGTATTGGGGATGAGGAGGGAGGTTATCATCCACCTTTGGACAAGCAGGGGACCTAACCCTAACCCTAACCACACTCTAAGCCTCTGAGCAGACGCCCACGTCTCACCTCTCCCATGATTTTCTGTTAGCACTACACACGGGTTTCTATGGTAAGCAGCCCCTAGACCTATAAGCAAATGAGACTTAAGAAACCCAGGCACAGCAGAAATCATGGAGGTGGCAGAGAGACATCTTTGAAAAAAGAGACTTCCAAGCTCTTGTAGCCTGTGGCCCCCCGACTCAGCTCCTGTAGCCTATAGTCTGGCTTCCCTTGCCTCATGTGAGGTGCCTGCCCACCTGTGCTCACCATAGGCCTGGCCTACACCAAGTGATGGTTAGTGGCCCATGGTGACCTTGTTCTGTCTCCTCCACCCGCCTCCATCTCTTCTCAATAGATTTTTTTACTATTATTATAAATGAGATAGTCAATAAATGAATAGTTTTATTTTAATTTTTAAAAAAGAGAAAGATCTAAAAAGAACGTATAACACTGGAAATGTAAAGGAGAAAGAATATCGTTACCTGATATTTAAGAAGGTTAGAGACTGCAGATTTCGAATTGCCTCTGGAATATACCGAATACAATTTTGGTACAGATTGAGATTCTCCAAAGAAACAAAATGACATGTTTCTATAGGAACTTCTGAGAGGCGATTTCGTGACAGGTCTGAAAGAAAAAAAAAAACAAGAAATGCCCTTGAACTTGTCTACTGAAATGTCAAATGACTAAGCAGAATACATGATTGCACTGTGGGGATTAGTTGAGTAAGCTTTCAAATGTTCACTAATTAACTGACTAAATCACTTTAACACATGCCTTTAAACCTATTGCTAGGAAATGCTGTCGATTGTCTTAGTTCTACTGACTGCTTTTGTTGGTAGGTGCACTTGAATGGGTCCCAACTCGGCGCAACCCTGTGTATAACAGAATGAAACACTGCATGATCCTGTTCCATACGTTTAATAAGCCCCTTGCTGCACTGGCCTTCTACCTCACCAAGCACGATGGCTTTTTCCAGGGACTAGTCTGTCCAAAATGTTATCCTTGATTGTAAGGCATATTCTAGGTGTACTTCCAAGATACACATGTCTGTTCTTCTAGCAGTTCATGTACAAAGATAAGTCTTCACCAGCTCCATAATTCAAATGCATCCATTCCTCAGCAGTCTTCCTTGTTCAATGTCCAAGTCTCACATGCATACAAATCAAACTGAATAACACGGCTTAAGTCAGGGACATACATGCTTACTCTTCAACACATTAAAAAAGTCTTGTGCAGATGTGCCAATGCAATAAATATGCAGTTTGATTTGAGTGCTGCCTCCACGAGCACTGATTTATGGATCCAAGCAAAATGACATCTTTGATAACTTCAATCTTTTCTCTATTTATCATGATGTTACCTATTGTCAGGTTCTGAGGATTTGGGTCCCCTTTATATTGAGTTGTAATACACAAAGAAGGCTGCAGGTCCTTGATTTCAATAGCCAAGGGCTTCAACTCATTGCTTTTAGCAAGCAAGCTTGTGTCATCTGTATATCAAAAGTTGTAAATAAGCCTTTATCTAATCCTGATGCCATGTTTTTCTTCATAGAGTCCAACTTCTCGGATTATTTGCTCAACACATAGATTGAATCCTGAAACACGCTTTCATGATTTTAGCATTCTGTTTGAGGAACTGTCTCTGGTCTGTGTATGAGTAGGTTGTGCGTAAGCAAAATAAAGCTGGCTCTCTGTTACCCACTTTATTGCGGTCCACACAGGTGAGTGCCTTTGCACATTCAATAAACACAAGTAAGCATCTTTCTGGGGATTTGGTTTTCAGTCAAGAGCCATCTGATATTAGCAATGATATCCCTCATTTCATACCTTCTTCTGAATCCAGCTTGAGTTTCTGGTGGCTTCCTGTTGAATGATCGTCAGCAAAATTTTACTTGCATGTCAAATTAGCGATTTTGATCAACAATATCTACAATCTGTTGGGTCATCTATCTTTGGGATGTGCACAAATATGCATCCCCTTCCTGTGAGTTAGCCAAATGTCCTGGCATGGATGAGTGACTGCTTCCAGTGCTTCAACTTTGCAAGGGAATATATAATGCTTTATCAAAGAGGTTACATCTATATACACCTATATACACAACCAGCAATAGTGTACAAAGTGTTCATGTGGTTTCTGTAAAAGCTTAAATTCTGAGCACTAGGTTTACAGAAAGTTACTGTTTATATTTTGCTTGGATTCGCAATCCATGCTAATAGAAGCGGCAGTCCAGAAATAAATTATAAACACATTATCACCTTGAGACGCCTGCCTAGTCTGTTAATCCTTTTTTAAATCTATCCATCCTACAGCTCGCCCAATGGCCCTACCTTTAAAATATAAGAGATTATCACAGAATATTGATATACATACACACATATTATCTATCATACACTGCCTTAGGATCTCATTCTTTATGCTTGTCACAAATGGGACGCATGGGGCACTCATGATCTGTGCATCACATCAAGAGCACTCTACAAGAAACAGCTGCAAACATCCATTAATAATTGCAATGTTGAATTCGAACATGAAATGGCACATCTAGGCAATACTGGTTTTGTTAGGTGCTGTCCAGTTGGTTCTGACTCACAGTGACTCCAAGAACAACGGAACAAAGCACTGCCCAATACCAGGCCATCCTCCTTCACTGAGAATGATGTCCTTCTCCAGGGACTGGACTCTCCTGACAGCATGTCCAAAGAACATAAGACAATGTCTTCCCATTTTGCATCTAAGGAGCATTCTGGCAGTATTTCTTCCAAGAGAAACTTGGTTGTTCTTTTGGGAGTCCATGGTAATTTTATTCACCAGCACCATAATTCAACTACAATGGTAAATACCATGGCTTGGGTCAGTGCTTTTCAACACTTTACAGAGGTCTGTGCTGCAAAAATAAACAAATGCAATGCCATCAATTGACCTCTTGACTATTCCTTTCATGAGCACTGCTTGTCAATCCAAGCAAAACAAAGACCTCGACATCAATCTTTTCTCTATCAGGATGGTACCTATTGGTCCAGTGGTGCGGATTTTGGTTTGGTTTACATTTAATTGCAATCTGTAATTAGTTTGTAATCCTTGATCTTTATTAGCAAGTGCCTCAAGTCTTCCTCACTTGCAGCATGCATATCGTAGGTTGTTAATAAACCTTCCTCCAAACGAGCACCATAATTCAAATGCAGTAGTAAATACCATGGCTTTTATACTATATTCTAAATAGATGTTATATTCTAGGCGCTAATGAGCAAAAATGAACTGGTACTGGCCATTTTGAATCAGGTAATTCTATAGCTTACCAATTCCAAAATGACAAATCCAAGAGGAATGGCATCACTTTCACCATCAAAAAAGAATATTTCAAAATCCATTTTGAAATACACCGCTGTCAGTGATAAGACAATATCAATACATCTACAAAGAAGTTACTACAATTTCTCAAATGTATATGCACAAACCACCAAAACTAGTAATGAAGAAATTGAAGAATTATACCAACTTTTAAAGTCTGAAATTGATCAAATATACACCCAAAATGTACTGTAATTATTGGTGATTGAAATGTGAAACAAAGAGCAATAACAGCTTCTGGAAAATATAGCCTAGGTGAAAGAAATGGAACTGGAGATTGTATGATAAAATTTTGCAAGACCAATGACTTCTACATTGCAAATATCTTTTTTAACAACATAAATTGTGCCTGTACAAATGGACCTTGCCAGAAGGACTATACGGGAATCACACTGACTACATCTATGGGAAGCGACCCTACAGAGTCGCTGTGACTTGGCATCAACCCAATGGCAGTCAGTTGAGTTGAGTGGCTGAAAGAGACAAATGGGGAAATTCAACATAATCATCCCAAACAATGCCAAGGCACAACCTTGGAACAGAACATCAATGGCAAGTTCAGGTTAAAGCCGAAGAAAATTAAAACAGATGCACAAGACCTAAAATACAACCTTGAGTGTATTCCACCTGAATTTAGAGAATATCTCATGTATCAGATTTAGCACAATGAACACTAATGGCTGAAGACCTAACATGTGGAATAATATCAAGAACATCATACATTAAGAAAGCAACTATCATTAAAAGTACAGGAAAGAAAGGAAAGCTCAATGTCAATGTCAGAAGAAACTGTGAAAGTTGCCCTTGATCAGAGTAGCTAAAGCAAATGGATGAAATGATGAAGGAAAAGAGTTGAACAGTACATTTCAAAGGGCAGCTCGAGAAGACAAAGACAAGCATTAAGATGAAATGTACAAAGACCTCGAGTTAGAAAGCCAAAAAGGAAAAACATACTAAGTAAATATTAGGCTGAAAGAATCTAAGAAAAATTTAAGCCTAGAGTTGCAATATTGAAGGATTCTATGGGCAAAATTTTAATGCAGGAAGCATTAAAGAAAAAGGGAGGAATATGTTATAGACGGATTATAAACCAAACTCACTGCCACTGAGTCAATTCTGACTCATAGCAACCTTATAGGTCAAGGTAGAACCGACCCTGTGAGTTTCCAAGACTAAATGTTTACAGGTATAGAAAGCCTAGTCTTTCTCTATATATGACTATAGCAAAAAGAATCGGTCAATGTTCAACAATTTCAAAAACAAATGGAACTGAAGAAAGACTTCGACACTGCCCTGAAGGCACGAGTCAAAAACAAAGTTCCTGGGATTAACAGAAGACCAAATGAAATGTGTCAACATGCTGATGAAGCCCTGGAGGCACTCACTCATCTGTGTCAAGAGATCCACATTTGTGCCCATTCCAAAGGAAGGTTAACCCAACAGAACTGAACCATATTATTAGTATCATATGCAAGAATAATTTTGCTGACAGGGTGTCTCAGTAATTCAAGTTGGACTCAGCAGAGGAATGTGGCATGAGAGATACCATTGCTGCTATCAGCTGGAGATTAACTGAAAGCAGAGAATCCCTGAAAGATGTTTATTTAGGTCTTATTGATTATGCAAAAGTATTCAAGGGAGTGGATCATAACATGTTGTGGTTAACACTGGGTATTATAGACATTTTAAAAGTCTTGATTATGCTTACGCAGAACCTGTACGTAGACCAAGAGGCAGTTGTGGGAACAGAACAAGGGAATTACTGCATGGTTCACAATGAGAAAAGGTGAGTTCGGGGCTAAATCGGTTTACCATTTTTTTTTTTTAATTTTAACAATTTATTAGGGGCTCATACAATTCTTATCACAGTTCATACAATACATACATCAATTGTATAAAGCACATCTGTACAGTCTTTGCCCTAATCATTTTTTTCTCCTCTTTTCTTTTTTTACATTTTATTAGGGACCCATACAACTCTTATCACCATCCATACATATACATACATCAATTGTATAAAGCACATCCATACATTCCCTGCCCCAATCATTCTCAAAGCATTTGCTCTCCACTTAAGCCCCTTGCATCAGGTCCTCTTTTTTCCCCTCCCTCCCCTTTCCCCCCTCCCTCATGTGCCCTTGGTAATTTATACCTCGTTATTTTGTCATATCTTGCCCTATCCGGAGTCTCCCTTCCCCCCTTCTCTGCTGTCCCTCTCCCAGGGAAGAGGTCACATGTGGATCCTTGTAATCAGTTCCCCCCTTCCAACCCACTCATCCTCCACTCTCCCAGCATCATCCCTCACACCCTTGGTCCTGAAAGTATCATCCACCCTGGATTCCCTGTACCTCCAGCCCTCATATGTACCAGTGTACAGCCTCTGTCCTATCCAGCCCTGCAAGGTAGAATTAGGATCATGGTAGTTGGGGGGAGGAAGCATCCAGGATCTGGGGGAAAGCTGTGTTTTTCATCGATACTACCTCACAACCTAATTAACCCATCTCCTCTCCTAAACCCCTCTATGAGGGGATCTCCATTGGCCGACACTTGGGCCTTGGGTCTCCACTCTGCACTTCCCCCTTCATTTAATATGGTATATATATACATATATACATATACACATATATACACATACATACACACACTTATATATATATTTCTTTTTGCATGATGCCTTATACCTGGTCCCTTGGCACCTCGTGATCGCACTGGCCGGTGTGCTTCTTCCACGTGGGCTTATTTGCTTCTGAGCTAGATGGCCGCTTGTTCATCTTCAAGCCTTTAAGACCCCAGACACTATCTCTTTTGATAGCCGGGCACCATCAGCTTTCTTCACCACATTTGCTTATGCACCCATTTGTCTTCAGCGATCCTATCATGGAGGTGTGCAGTCAATGATATGATTTTTTGTTCTTTGATGCCTGGTAACTGATCCCTTTGGGACCACTCGATCACACAGGCTGGTGTGTTCTTCCATGTGGACTTTGTTGCTTCTCAGCTAGATGGCCGCTTGTTTATCTTCAAGCCTTTAAGACCCCAGTCACTATCATAAAATTATTTTCGTTGCTACTTCACAACTGCATTTTGCTACTGTTCTGAATCAGATCACCCCTGTGAAAAGGTCATTCGACTCCCAAAGGGGTTGCACCCACAGGTTCCGAAACGCTGGCTGAGATACACAATCAATGCTTGAAATCAGAGGAAGCAAAGCACTGGGCTGCACAAGACCTCCTTATAGTGCTGAAAGCAAAGATGTCACCGTGAGGACTGGGGTGCATCTGATCCACATCATGGTATTTCTATTTTCTCATATGGTTATGAAAGTTGAACACCAAATAAGGAAGACAGCAGAAGAATCCTCACAACTGCACCAATAGGTTACATCATGATAAATGGAGGAAAGGCTGAAGTTATCGAGGATTTTGTCTTACTTGGGTCCACAATCATTGCTCACGGAAGCAGCAGTCAAGACATCAGAAGCTGTGGTGCATTAGGTGAATCTGCTGCACAAGACCTCCTTACAGTATTAGAAAGCAAGGCTGCTACTTTTAGGACTAAGGTGCACCTCAGCCAAGCTATGGTTATTTCTATTGCCTCGCATGCAAGTGAAATTTAGACCCTGACCGAGGAAGACCAAAGAAGAATCAAAGCATTTGACCAGTTGTGCTAAAGAATCCTGAAAGCACTATAGACTGCTGCAGGGCAGATTCTGTCTGGACCAGGGTGCTTCTTAGAGGCAAGGAGAGCAAGACTTTGTCTTACATAGTTGATCACACTGACTGTCAGGAGAGACCAGGCCCTGGAGGAGGACATCATGCTTGGTAAAGTGGACGAGCAGTGAAAAAGAGAAACACTCTTAAAGAGATGGAAGGACACAGGGGTTGCAACAAAGGGTTCAGGCATAGGAACAATTTTGAAGATGGTGCAGGATCGTGCAGTGCCTTGTCCACCTGTACATAGTTGCTATGGGTCAAAACCAACCAGATGGCACCTAACAAGAGCAGCAGCAACAATAGCAGAATTGATGCATTTGAACCATAGAGTTGACAAATAATATTCAAAGTAACCTAAATTGTCAACAGAACAAAGGTTTTGCAAACAGTACAAACTGATTGTTCCTTAGAAGTGTGGATGTAGAGATTTCATCCCACATGCTTTGTAAATACCAGGCAGCCCCTGGAAAAGGGCATCATGCTTCGTAAAGTAGAGGGTCAGCCAAAAAGATGAGAAATGGGACCTACCCAGTGGTTGCCCACTGGTCTCAGTACTGCAGGACCCAACAGTGGTTTGACAACTAGCCAGTGTTTCCTTCTGCCGAACCTGTTCTGTAGAGCCACAACCGACTCAATGACACCTAACAGCAGCAGCATATATTGTGCCTAATTAACTTGTACTGTCCTTCCTGAAAACCTGTCTTTTTCTAATCCTTTCCTCCCAGGAAAGTATCCCACCACAGCAAATGAGTTTTGGTTATGATGAGATCTGGCTTGCTGAGCATACACAGAATGGGCAGCCACAACCTTCCAATCACCCTGGAAGGAAAGAAGGTCGACCAATAGCCAAAAGTTGCCAGAAAGATGCCACCAGACCAACTTGGAAAACAACTGAAACCCAGAAATCCTACAAACCATTTTCTGGTCAAGACATGCTAACTCCATCCTACGCTAGAATTGTGATCACTCCTCCAGAATCTCTTACACATTCATAATCGCCTCCATCTCCTTACAGGGGACCACTGAAACTGCAACCCCCCAGAGTGTGTTTGTTGACTTTAATCCCAGCCTGTTCCTTGACTGATCAACTAACCTCCCCTACAGTATCAGTCCTACCAAAATTGCTATTACAAGATGGTTTAATTTTTTTAAATTATTTTATTGGGGCTCATACAACTCCTATCACAATCCACACATACATCAATTGTGTAAAGCACACTTATACATTCGTTGCCCTCATCATTCTCAAAACTGTTGTTTTCTGCTTGGGCTCCTGGAATCAGCTCATTTTTCTTTTTTCTCCTCCCTTCCACCTCCCTCATGAAGGCTTGATAATTTATAAATAATTATTTTATCGAGATGTTTTAATTTTTATATCCTTGAATATTAATGAGGTAGGATAGCTTTTTATACATTTCCTGGCCATCGGTAGATGTGCTTGTATGTGTGAAGTGCTTATTCAAGTCTTTTGATTTATAGGAAATATTTTCAAACTCTAAATTATTAATCTTTTTAACTCTTATCACAATCCATACAAACATCCATTGTGTCAAGCACATTTGTACATTTGTTGCCATCATCATTCTCAGAAAACTTGAGCTTTCTACTTGAGCCCTTGATATCAGCTCATTTTTCCCTCTCCCTTCCTGCTCCCCCCTTCCTCATGAACCCTTGATAATTTATAAATTATTATTATTTTATCAGATCTTATACTGCCCAACATCTCCCTTCACCCACTTTTCTGTTGCCCGTCCCCCAGGTTATATGCAGATCCTTGTAATCGGTTCCCACTTTCTACCCTACCTTCCCTCCACCCTCCTGGTATCGCTACTCTCACCACTGGTCCTGAAGGAATCATCTGTCCTGAATTCCCTGTGTTTCTAGTTCCTATCTGTACCAATGAACATCCTCTGGTCTAGCCAGATTTGTAAAGTAGAATTGGGATCACGATAGCGGAGTGGAGAGGAAGCAATTAGGAACTAGAGGAAAGTTGTATTTTTCATTGCTGCTACATCACACCCTAACTCACTCGTCTCCTCCCCGCGACCCTTCTGTAAGGGGGTATCCAGTTGCCTACAGATGGGCTTTGGGTCTCCGCTCTGCACTCACCCTCATTTACAATGATATGATTTTTTGTTCTTTAATGTCTGATACCTGATCCTTTTGATACCTCGTGGTCACACCGGCTGGTGTGCTTCTTCCATGTGGGCTTTGCTGCTTCTGAGCTATATGGCTGCTTGTTTATATTCAAGCCTTTAAGACCCCAGATGCTATATCGTTTGATAGTCGGGCACCATCAGCTCTCTTTACCACATTTGCTTATGCACACATTTGTCTTCAGTGATCGTGTCAGGTAGATGTGCATCATGGAATGCCAATTTGACAGAACAAAGTGTTCTTGCATTGAGTAAATACTTGAGTGGAGGCCCAATGTCCATCTGCTGCCTTAATATTAAACCTATATATTTATGCACGTAGATCTATTTCCCCATCTTCCCATATAAATATATTTACATATGTACATGCCTGCATTTAGACCTCTATAAATGCCCATTGCATCATGCTCAGCCTTCATTTGGGTTTTAGTAATTGGTTAATTGTACTTGCTGAATCCCTACCATGCCTCTCACACCATCCTTGCCACTAATTTTGGATCACTTGTTGCTCCCTTGTCCCTGGGTTGGCCAACATCACCTCCTTTCCCCCACCTCCCCCTCTCTCATGGCCCCCACCCCACCACTTCCAGAAACATTGGTCCCATTGTTTTCACCTCCAGACTGTTCATCCAGTCTATCTAATATGAATTTTTTAAAAAGACTAGAAGGGTAAGATTTGCTTTTAGGGTCCTAGTTCATACACGCATGGGTTCATTCTAAACAAAATATGTTCAATCATGTGTGATCAGGAGATGGCTACAGACAAAAGCTTTCTCAGTAATGCACTTGTCTAAGTAATCTCATTAGGGTGCCGTCAAATAAAAGGTCCCATCAAAACAGCAGCTTCCGTGGCATCTGCTGAGCCAGTTCAACTCAAGGCAGAGAGCTCAATTCAAAAAGTTATGGTAACTATTTTTGAGATTCCAAAGGAATACTCGACAGCTTTTCTGTCTTTTTTGTAATAGTTTTATTGGCATATTAATCCACATATCACACAATCTAATCATTCAATCATATTAAGAAGAGCTGTGCAGTCATCACCACCATAATTTCAGAACATTTTATTCTTTCTTGTAACTCATTGTTATTAGGCCCCCATTCCCCATACCCGTCTGCTACCCCGGTAGGTTTTCTTAAAGAACACAGGACCATAAATGTATTTTCTCCCAAACAGATGAACTTCTCAGAAAGCAGTTTTAAGAAAATCTAAAACTTCCCTAATGAGAAAACTTGTGCCAGGAAATTTTTTTCTATTACCACAAGGTACCTGTTGATTCTTTTAGGATAACAAGGACTATCTTATGAGAATTCTGTTGGGGAATGTATCTCCTCCACCTGAAAGCCTTGACCTTGCCCATTCAGTTTTTGTGTTCCCAAAACTCCATGAACACAATGATTTCAGTCTCTCAAGGATGACAAAACTATTATTTTGATGTGGCACAAATCCCAGAGCACAGAATTTTTCAGGAAAAGGTGAGAGTTGGAAAAACCACATTCAGAAGTATACAGACTTAGAGGGGGAATATGTCAAGAAATAACTGCTTCATATTTTGCTATGTTTAAAATAAAGTTTTCTATGATTTTATAGCAATACTTTTTAACTTATCCTCGTATGTATTAAAATGTTTTCTCATTGTGTGGTTTGAATTTTCACTCTGCTTATGGTGTCTTCTGATAAACAGGAGTCTTTAATTTTAATAAATTAAAAAATTACTAGTATTTTTAATGGTTCGTAGAGCTTTGCAAAATTAAAGAAAATTCTTCCCCGTGCCAAGATTATAAATATATTTTCTCTTAAAAGTTTTATATTTAACTATCACATTTACTCTACCTAACTCAGATTTAACCTACTTATGCAATAGGTAGGTTTACTGTACCAACCTGGCCAATGAACACATGTGGAATAAATTGAAGGGCGGAGAGATAAATGGCTCCGCGAGCTTTGCTTTTCTTGCTCTTTGAGCAGTGTGCGGCTGCCTTAGCTGGTTCTCTTCCTCAATTTGCAAGCTACACTACCCGTGGGACACCTAACTTGTGGACTGTGTTGCTGAAGTTTGATGTTCCTTCAAGACCAGCTTTGCCACACATTGCTTGAGCTGGGGACTGTCGGACCCTGTCATCTGGCTGACTTGGTGACCTGCCTTGCTGCTTGCTGTTTGCTGCCTGTGGCCGGATAGCCTGAACTGCTCTCCAGGACTACCCGGCGGCCCTCAAGACTTGAAGGACTGCCAGTATATTAGCTGTCTCATGGAAGTGAGTTACACTGAGCCATTTGTACTGCTCTATAGATTAGTTAACTGTTTAGTTCTTATGTTATCTATATCTATATACATATATATAATCATTATGTCCTGGTTTTGTTTTCTAGAGAACCTTGTCTAACTTAACTACATAACTTGGAACTGACATTTTAGTATGATGTGAAGTAGAAGACCAATTTCATTTGTTCCCATAAGGACAGCCAATTGTCCCAGTGAGAGTTATGTTTTTCCATAAAGGGGAAACGCTTAGCTTTTGAGGACCAGCTCTACATAATAATGATTCTAAGATGTTATATATTTGCAAATGTTTCTCTCCAGTACTTTCTATGTCAGGATAGGAATTCTGTCAGTTGCTTAGGAATTCTGGAATAGTTCGCATATCTTTCTATTTTTCCCAGTCTATGGGGTAACTAAAATTTTCCGGTCAAAATGTATCTTGATTCTGTCCATTTCTCTTTACCTCCTACTGTTGTTGTTAGTCCCTAGTTGGCTTCTGAATCTTGGCAACTCCTCACAATGGGATTAGATCCATTTCTTTTATTTTTTAAGAATCATATCAAATAATGCATGAGAAGTTACTTTTTACTGTAAAATGTAAACACCTCTTAATTCTATTGCCTATTTTACTTACTTAAAAGCAACTATAAAGCCAGTTTTTCAAGGTTACTATCAAGAGAAAATAAATTTAAGTGGTGAAATCCTCCAAATTACAGAGTATTACAATCTAATAATTTATAATCACGATCAAAGTAATACTTGGTATACTCTACTTTTAAAAGGCAAGAAAATATAAGAATATTTACTTTACATTAAAAGTTGCCTTAACCTTCACTGGTGTTAAATAAAAGGAGTTCACTCTATCATTATATCACTATAGTAACCTCCTTTAGATTTTACACATACAGCTGGTACTGATGTGGTCCCACAGCTTCTGAGGTTTTCAATTCTCTTTCAGTCTATCAATCTTATCATACCAGACTGTAAACTCAATTGCTATTTGCCAAGCATTATAAAAAACCACAAACTGTATTATAAAGTTTTGCAATTCAGCTATGAAGTTACTTCAGTGTATCATATCATGAATGTGGCCTTAGTCTTTCACCAGCCATTATCATTTCTTCCAGTGCAAATGAAAGAAACCAAGGGCTAAACCAATTGCTAGTTCTGTCCTTGGATGTATTCATTAGTTGCCTAAAACAGGAAAGCCCTTATCAGTCTTGGCTTGATAAAAATAAGAAAGAATACTTTTGACAAAAGGAAATATTTTTAAAAGGAAGTATGATAGAAGTTTCCATTCATTAAAAGAAATATTTCAAGGGAAAATGTGTTAAGGCATCATTTAGACATCAAAATCGATTAACTTCCAGATTTATAAAAATCTTACCCTCAAAGTAACACTTATCTCAGAATGCAAAAAAGGTCCAAGTAAATTTAGAATAATATGTTAACAAAGGTTGTTAGATGCAACTGAATCAGTTCGACCCTATCTTAAAAAGAAATGAGACCAAAAAGTAGTAGAGACTCCTCTACACCAATTCAGAGGGGCATAAAACGATCTCTCTAGATTGACAAAGCCAAGAGTTAAAGTCTCTACTTTGTTTACTGTAAAACGCAAACATCACACAATCCTTTTACTTATTCTTACATAAAGGCAACAATGACGCCAGCTTCACAAGGTTTATATCAAGAGCACAAAACCAATGTACATGTGGGAGTGGGGAGGGAGCACGAGAACTAATGGTGATTACACAACTCATTTTAAAGCGATTTAACCATGGGGGTGGTTCTTAATTTGATTGTGGTGATGATTGCACAACTTCTTGATATGATTGAGATATTGAGTTGTGTGATATGTGAATTTAGTGCCAATAAAACTTTTTTTTTATAAACACAAACTCAAACAAATGGCGAGGTTCCTCCCAAATTATATAGTGTAAGTGAAAGGGCCATGTTTTCCTAAACTCTAGATTGTAATGAGTAAGATACCCGGCCCTCCACCTGTAGAGCTCCATGTAGCAGACTCATATCTAATTAACCGAATTATCTTAAAGGAAAATAATTAGAAATAACAAAGTACTGTATCAGTGTTATTAAACTCACAAATTCTTTCTTTCTTTCCTGAGCGAAGCCAGATTATGAGTGTCCGCTCCATGTTGCCCTTCTTTATGATGGGTCCTATGTTGAAATCTCACTCTCAGTGCTTCTCTAAGTTACTCATACTAGTGTCTGAGATCATTTCCTCTAACCAAACCAGATCTGATTCACACTCTCTGTGGCCCCTAAAAGTACTTCTCCCCATGTCTCATGAAACTATTAGAAGAAATAACAGTAGCATATATGTTGTTAAAAGAAACCCACCTATCTGAGTCACAACCAAAGTGAATTAAATTCAGTTGAATCATTTAATACAAATATATTTGGTTTAAACTTAAGTTTTTCATACTCACAACAGGTCAGCTTAAAGTTGTTTAATTCTAGATAGAGTTCTTCAGAGCCTTGGCAGTTCTTTATATGAATAAAGAAGTTACCTGACACCCAGGGGAAAAGGAAGCCAAGCAGCACTCTTCCCCAACATAGCACTTAAAAAACCAGATTGTTGGAGCCCTTGTGGTTTATGCACTGGCTTCTAACTAAAAAGGCCAGCAGTTCCGAAACCATCAGCTGCTCCACAGGAGGAAGAGAAGGCTTTCTACTTCCATAATAAGTTAGTCTGGGAATCCCACAGGGGCAGTTCGACCCTATGCTATAGGATCACCATGAGTCAGAATTAACTCATTGACAGTAATGTTGGAGTTTGGCAGATTCTTTATTATCATAGATGTATATAGTATGACATTAAGGTGTTTGTTCAGCTAACAATTACATTCTTAATTTCTCTCTCATTCAGAGGCTGACCCTCTCCTCTCTACACCATCCCTGTACATAGTATGTGGCAGGGATTCCGAAAGTTCATGAAAAATTCAATTACATTTTGAATTCTAAATTTCTCATGAGTATTTTGAAGCTCCCTCATATAAAACATTATTCCTAACTCTAGAGACCATCTCAAAGGAGCTAACACTGAAATTCTGGCTCTGCTTCCCAGAGTCGGTCAGCCTTGCCAACTACTGCCTCTCTTTTAAGCGCTAAAGTTCGTACAGGCTCATATTTTCCTTGACTTTTATAGCAAAGGATTTTCCCAGTTTCTATTACTCCACTACAGTAATTACCACTTGGCACTGTAATTCTCCACTCAGTAGCCTGCAATTCTTGAGACCAAGACCTTTACAATATCATAATACCCCCAGCTAACTGAAGGGTCAAGTTTAATTGTTGGAATTAAGCTAAACACGTTGCTAGCATTGGATGTTTCATGCTGATCAAATCTCTAATTAGCTATTTTGTATTAAAAATTAGAAAATCATTTCTCTCCAAACAATGTTTATTTAGTAGGATATTGATGAATTACCAGAGTTTTCTCTAAATCTCTACAACTAAGCCAGGGAATCTTAGGTTCATTCCAGTGCAAACATGTCTCAACAGTAAGGCATTTATTAAGAAATGCTAGCCGTCAAAAGTCTTATGTTCTTCCAATCACTCCTTCAGGCCATCCCACACACTGACATCATCCTTACCAAATAAAGGCCATTATGCGATATCCACACACACAGTATCATCACTTTCTAGGAGAACAGTCACTGTAAGAAGCACTGTCAAAGGAGCTGGAACTGTGGGGAGCTTAACACTGAACAATGTAAAAAATGTTTTAAATATATTTATATGTTTTAAATATTAAAGAAATACTCCAAAAAAATAAATACTCTTCAACACACAAATGGTAAATGTAAACTATAAAAAGTTTCTCACATATACATTCAATATCAAGTAAATGAAAAAGTAAAAATCTTAAGGTCAGGTCTCTAAGAATTAAAGTTTTTATTTTTAATATAATTTGATAATTATTTAACAAACTATAATGTACAGTTCATAGTACTTCCCACATGCTAAGGAATATCCGGGAGGAAAAATAACTGTTGTCCACTAAATCAAAGTACTGTTATGACTGATAAAAGTTTGTTACATTTTTGAGACTTTCTTTTTAAATCTACATTTCAAAAACACTCTGTACTTAGGCATCTTCCTTTTTGTTTCCAATCACAATGCCATTTCCATGGAAATGGTGAGAGAAAATGCAAGAAAAATTTTTTATTTCAGCTATGAATAAAAATCATGTCACCCTGGAAGATCAGAAATGAAAAAATGTTTTAATGTTTTTAAAAGTCATTGTTCTTATGTGACTTGGGGGTTTTCTTTTAAACTTTTCCACTTTTATTTTCATCAAAGTACTAAGTGTATATAATTAAAACATTAAAGTAGTGACTTCTGCTTCCAAGAAAACCAAAATATGCCTTTCCCTATTTCACCTGCTAAGAAAATTGGAATTCCCAGTCATTTTATAAGACAAATAAGACTCAAACAGGCTGAGAAAAAAAACTAGGACCATAGGACGCAACCAAGGACACTTGCTGGGAGAGACATAACACATTGTCTATGGGGAGAAACATCTCAAATGACAGTAGGTTACACATAAAAAACCATGGAGACCAGAAGAAAGTGGCAGACCTCGTTTAAGTGCTGAAAGAAAGAACTGCCGAACTACCCTTCAGCAGGGAAGGGGGAAATGGAGATTTTGGTTTTGAGTACATTCCGAGGGATTTGTCAGAGAAGTGGGCAAGAAGGCCATAAATCTCACCATTCTGAATGTCATTAACATCTATTTTCAACTTGAGGTCTCACTCTTCACGTTACACTGTGTTGGCAGTTCTGGTCCATAGTGCTGTATGACAGCAAAACCCGACCTGTCCTGTGCCATCCTCATAATTATTCTGCTGAGCCCACTGTTGCTGCACTGTGTTGATCCATTTTGTTGTGTGTGTGTGGATCCATTTTCTTCAGGGACTGGTCTCTCTTATGTGCAAAGGATGTAAGAGAAATTGAACCCTACAGGACAGGCTAAAATGACCCCTTTGGGTTTCAGAGGCTATAAATCTTTACAGGAGCAGAAAGCAACTAGGGAGTTTGAACTGCTCATCTTGGGGTTAGCAGCCCAATGCATAACCCACCAGGATTCATTTTGAGCTACTCAGGGACCTTGAACAGAAGTAAAGGCTCCTTACATATAATAAATGCTACATCTGGAGGAAGAGGGGAGAAGGGGTTGGGACTAGACCAACTCAGAAAATAATTTATTCTTAAAATGCTATTTTCAAACTCACAGTGGCCAGGCTGAGATGGGAACAACACTCACCACCGCTTTCTCACATAAAGGATTTAGGCAGTAACATGCTAATGCTAGTATGAAACACAACAGTTATAACTACTTGTGCAACATCTTATATCTCTAAGAGATACTAAGTTCATAAGGATCCTATAGAGAAAAGATAACATGAAGGGTGCTGTAAAGAAATCAACACCTAGTATGAAAAATTCCCCTTTCTGTTATAAAAAAGAGGTGTGGATATTTGAAAGTCATAATGTTTATAAATTGTTGTGTTTGTCATTTCTTATGATGGAACATAAGCAAGTGTTTACAAATTGCAAGTACTATAAAACAGTAACAATAACAAACCTACTACTATCGGTGCTAACCTAACCACAGAATGTTTAGTTTCTAGTGTTACTAAACAAAGTCTTCATAAAAATATAATATATATATATATATATATATATAGAGAGAGAGAGAGAGAGAGAGAGATGTAGCTGATCCAGTGATAATTAGGTTTCTAAAAGTAGGTTTTAGAAACAAACACACTAAAGAGAAGGTAGGTCTAGATTGGGGGGGGGGGGGTAAAAAAACACCAATCCTCATGACAGGAATGCAAGCAAAATACCACGAGAAGATTGAGGCCCAGACACAGGCTGAGATTGCTATTCAGTGGCTCCTTACTGCCCTTATTAGGATGCCACACTAAGGCTTTTTTCTTTTTTAGCAGCATAACTTTGGCAGGGGCCCAGCTGAGCCAGGGCACAGTCCAAAAAGACTTGCCATGCCACAAGTCGGGGATATACATGTAACCATGATATGGCCAGACCCGGAGCATATCCTCTCCTGGGATGGAGAACACTAGTGCTTTTATTTTCTGCTTTGTCTGCTGTGCCCCTAAAATGGGCCCCTTTCCTTTCCTAATAGACTAGTGGTGAGAGTAATCAATTTGGTCAGTACACATCAATTTGGTTAGAATGACTAGTTGGCCAACTAGTTATATGATTTATATAACTTAGTTTACTTGGAAACCCTCTTTTTAAAAAAAAAGTAACTTCTAAAAAAAAAAAGTAACTTCAATTAACTGATTAACTATGCAATAGTGTTTCTTAAACTGTAACATTTCTAAAAATCACTTGTGATTATTATAGAAATGCAGATTCTGATTCAGGAGATCTGAGATTGGGGTCTTGAAATTCTGCATTATTCATAAACTCCTACATGGTATCATGTTGCTGATCCACAGACTAGACTCTGAACTCATTGTCCTAATTTTCAAAAGAAAATACTATGTAACAGTACCTAGGAAAAAAAGCACAGATTAACAATGCAAAAGAATAACCATGACATTAGATAGTAAGTATCAACAAAACAGGGGGGAAAAAGTGTAACTGAAACCACAACAGCTCAAGTCCCAATGACTTTACTTTTATTCAAAAGTACATATCCCCAGAATTTCTCAGTGTCCATTGGTACTGCTAGGTGTGTGTGTGTGTGTATACATATATGCTTTATATGTGTGTGTATGTATATATATATATATATATATATAAAGTATGTTTAGAAATATGCCTATTTCCTGCTGTTCATCTGCCCTTTGAACTTGGGCTTTTTTGTGAATGCCTGCCCACCAGAGATCACTATCTGTACCACTGTCACTATAGAAACACAACAGAAACACTCCTCTAACACATTCAGGTAGGAGTTTAAAGTAGTGCATCCTTCTGGAAGAATGATGCGGTATCTAAAAGAATTCCGAATGCACATTATCTTTTGACTAAAGTCACCAAAAATTATACCTGCGCATGCTTGGAAAAATGCATACCCATGTAAAAAGAAATTTATTGCATCACTATAATAGAGAATTGCTGGTAAAAAAATCTAACTATCCATCATCTAAGCATCTATACAATAGAATGTCATAGAGAATTAACAAGAGAGATGATGTGTATATATACTGACATAAAATGAAGTCCAAAGCAGAAATTAATTCAAAGGAGCAAGTTGCAGAAGAGTTAAAAAAGGAAAATATACTATATTATGCAGCAAGCATGCACACCACTACCATTCATTCAATCTGGACTCAGAGCAGCCCTATAGGACAGAGCAGGGCTGTGCCTTAAGAGTTTCTGGAAAATCTTTACAGGGATAGACAGACAGCTTTACCGTATCCCTGTGGAGTGACTGGTGGGCTGAAGTGCAGTTAGCAGCCCAAGGCTTTATCAACTCTGCCACCAGGATTCCCTAAGAATGCACAAGAATCTATTAACAGACACTAGGGAGAGAGTGGCTATAGCTTTTTATGAAAAACTTTTTATAATAGCTAAGTATTTCTTAACATAAATATAATGTCGTTAACATAATTTCCTAGAAAGTACTATACAGAAAATATGAAGAAATACAGTAAAATGGTCAAGGGAAAAAAAACCTAATGGGAGGACAAAAAAATTCACTGCCATTGACTCGATGCTGAATCCTAGCAAGCCCCCTGTGGGGTTCCAAGACTGGAGCTGTGATCGGAATAGAGAACCCCATGGTAAGCCAGGTACCATGGGTCCATGGGTTTACAGACGATGCTTGGAGAGCAAAAAGGAACCAGCACGGTCCAGTCATGACAGAAGGAAGCATGTGAGATCAACTGCACATTCACTCCAGGCTGTTCTCTTAAGAACATGTTCAAACCATCTTGTAGGGAAATAAGAGTCCAAACATGGGGGGAGCACAGAGATAAAACAGCTAGGATCTAGAGGTTCTTAATTGAGGGGTTTCCAATTTTTTCACTGACCCTCTGCTTTATTAAGCATAATATCTTTCTTCAGGAATTAATTCCTCCCCTGTTCTTCCTCCAAAATAGGTTGGTTTATTCTTCTGGAAGATCTTAGTCTATTCAATAGGCTTCCTCAACACCATTCTTTCTTTTTTTTTAATCACAATCCATACATACATCAATTGTACAACACACATCTGTACAGTTATTGCCCTCAACATTTTCAAAACATTTGCTCTCCACTTAAGCCCTTGGCATCAGGTCCTCTTTTTTTCCCCTCCCTCCCCGCTCCCCCCTCCCTCATGAGTCCTTGATAATTTATAAATTATTATTTTGTCATATCTTGCTCTGTCCCACGTCTCCCTTCACCCCTTTTCTGTTGTCCGTCTCCCAGGGAGGAGGTCACATGTAGATCCTTGTAATCAGTTCCCTCTTTCCAACCCACTCCCCCTCTACCCTCCCAGTATCACCCCTCACACCCCTGGTCCTGAAGGGATCATCTGCCCTGGATTCCCTGTGCCTCCAGCTCCTATATGCACCAGTGTACATCCTCTGGTCTAGCCAGACTTGCAAGGTGGAATTCGGATCATGGTAGTGGGGGTAGGGTGGGGGAGGAAGCATTTAGGAACTAGAGGAAAGTTGTATTTTTCATCAGTGCTATATCGCACCTTGACTGACTCATCTCCTCCCCTAGACCCCTCTGCAAGGGGATCTCCAGTGACCAACAAATGGGCTTTGAAGTCTCCACTCTGCACTTTCCCCTTCTTTCACTATGGTAAGAATTTTTTGTTCTGATGATGCCTTATACCTGATCCCTTTGACATCTCGTGATCTCACAGGCTGGTGTGCTTCCATGTCAACACCATTAATTCATTATTCAAAGCTAAAACCACATCTTACTAGAACCAAAGTAACAAACCACTTATTAACTTCCTGCTAGATCAATATTTAGCATTGTTTTAGGGAACTAACACACCCCAGAGCAGTTTATCACCTACAATGTCTAGCATAAAACCACAACTTTCTAGGCAACTGAAAAGGCAAGTAAAAGATATCATTCTAAGAGATAAATTTTCTTTTCTTTTCTTTTTTTTAGCATTTTTCCCAATACTTTTATTGGGGGCTTTTATATCGCTTATCACAACCCATATATACATTGTGTCAAGCACATTTGTACATTTGTTGCCATCATCATTTTCAAAGCATTTTCTTTCTACTTGAGACCTCGGTATCAGCTCCTCATTTTGCGATAAATTTTCAGAAGTAGACTGAATTGATCCAGTTATTGGAGTTATCAGACAAACACCTCTATTAACTTTACATGTTAAAGAAAGTACAGAGAAAGATTAACAAAATTGATACACCTATGGAGGCCCTTCCTCAGAATTAGATTGCTATTGAAATTCACAAACTAGGAGAGAATATTATTAAAGGTAAACCACAGGATACAGAAATATTACCTCAGTGAATGATTTAACAAAAGATAGGATACATGAACTCAAAGATATATCAATACAAAATACCTCAATTGAAGCAGAAAAATGGAAAGAAAAAATGGACCAGAATGCAAAAAGACCTGTAGACTGTAACCAAAAGATCTAACGTATGCATCATTGGCGTTCCAAAAGACAAAATGATTAAAAATGTTTGAATAAATAATTACAAAAAATTTTAATCTACAGATACAAGAAGCTGTGCAAATCTCAAACAGAATAAAAACAAAGAAAACAAAAATGTTACAGAAAAGCAAAGATAAAAAAATTCTTTTTAATTAAACAGAGAATCTGTATCACTGCCCAATTTCTGTGATACTTGAAAGGTTTTGTACCTGAGTATTGTCTGTCTAATCTAACAGACAATAGCCACATAGCACTTCATTTATTTATTTTAAATAATTTTTATTGTGAATTGGGTGGTGGTTTACATTTCAGGTCATCAATTTTGTATTCAACAACTTAAACTACGTAACTAAACTTAAAACTACTTCTCAAACCCCAATGGTTTACCATACTCTCACCCTTGATTTATCTTCTCCCTATGGTGGAGTAGCACAGTCAGCAGTTTGAAGCCTGCTCCAAGGGAGAAAGATAGGGCTTTCTACTCCCGTAGAGTTAAGAGTCTCGGAAGCCCACTGGGGCAGTTCTACCTTGTCCTATAAGGTCGCTCTGAGCCAGAATCGACTCGATGGCAGTGAGTTCTTGTGGAATGCGGTCTTCCCCTTCACCAAAGTTAACACCTCATCTACTCTAGCCTGTGGGATTGCTGATACTTTAAATATGGCCAATAAAACCAAGGAACCAAGTGTTTTATTATTGATTTTAATAATAAATTTAATAATTATATATAGTTAAATCCAAAGCCAAACTACTCCCATTGAGTCCATTCTGACTCATCAAAACTATACAGACTGCTTCTACTTCATGGTCATAGGCTCATCGTTCTCCCACGGCAGAGCGGAGCGGAAGGGCCAACCCTGCCTGCCGTTAGCAGCCCAGCACCTCTCCCATGCAGATGACTCATGGATACCACCTGACGCAGCACCGTTCTAGAAAAATACACATATTTAAGAAATTTTGTAAAAAAAATAATTCAAGTATAAGAAAATAATCATTTCCACTTCAGACCTAGCATTCCAGTGAATATTTCCAAGACGAACAAAACCCTAATTTGTAGGTTACATGCTATTTCCTTGGGAAAATTAAAAGGCATTTGAGCAACTTTTATTCTTCTTTACCTCGCAGAGTATTATCCATTTCTTGATAGCCTTGAACCCCCTGACTGCTCAACACATCACATGACCTTACCTTACTTATCTTCCTTTGGAAAAGCGACTCAGACCCCTAGGCCTGCCCTCCACTGTAGGCTTGCTTTCTCCCAATAGTGAATCCTTGGTATCCTGTCTTCCATTCAGAAGAAATATCTTACACCTTCAACTATGAGCCCTATTTGCTTTCTGTGAAAACAGCACCACCTCATTGTACACTTAAACATCCAATCTCGCTAAGACATCTCACAAAGTAACAACTGGTTACTATGGGGCCTTGCAAAGTCAGGATTCTATGAATTTTATCACAGGCCTTGTTATCCACCTTTGATTTTTCTCTTAAGCTGATTGAGCTGCCTGACTTTTAAAATGTCGGTGCGCCTATGGTTGTCAGTGACAGCTTTCCACTCTCCACAGTCTTCCTCAATAAGCTTAGAAACATTCACTATAACGCTGAAATTTATACGGTAGCTCTAACTTCACTTGGAAGCTTCAGATTTCTATTTCTTTCGATTAACTGGATGTCCTTTCAGCATGCCAAAGGTAGCAGGCAAACCAAAGAAACTGTATTAATCCAAGTTTCTTGTCAATATAGCTCAGTGATCACAAATACCAGTGGTAAGATCAGTTGTCTCTACATTTGAATCCCAGTTCTGCCATTTAATAGCTATGTGACCTAGATGAAATTATCTAATCTCTTGAGTCTCAATGCTCTCATATGTAAAATGAAAGCAAAATAATATATACAACTCATATAGTTATTGTATGTTCAAGTTTTACATATACCACTTAGGCCGAACCCTAGAATTTGCTAAGAGCTCAATAAATGTTGGCTACTGTTATTACCAGTAGCATTACAGTTTTCTAGTCTTACAGGTTCGACTGCTCAGTCATCTTCATCCTGTGCTTTTATTTGAATCAATTCAATTAGCAGTTGTACATTATCTTCATTTTCTAGTATGATTTCTATTTTTCAAGTTTCCATTCCCTTATGGATTTTTACCAAGTCACCAAACCAGACTGTCCCCCAAACCAAACTCACTGTCATCAGGTTGATTCCGACTCGCGGTAACATTAAGACAGAGAACTGAGTTTTTGAGAATAAATCTTTACGTGAATAGAAAGCCTCATCTTTCTCCCAAGGAGTGTCTGGTGGTTTCAAACTGTTGACCTTGCAGTTCAGAACGCAGTATCTTTTCATTTTGTTTTTCTCAGATTATATAAAATCTTGCTATTATTCAACAATTAAAATATCTTTACACCTATTTATTTCCCAATTAGACTCCTTGAGTTCGAGAGCATATCTTGGTCTTTGTAAACAACTCTTGTCTAAGTCGTATAGTCAATAAATGTTTGTTAATGAGTAAATTCTGACTAGTCTCCCTGTCACTAGGCCCCATCATCAACCTAATTTCCTTTTACGTGAAAGGCAGTTATTATATTCTCTAATCTAATCATTTATTCTGACCAAAGTGGTCTCACCAAAAGCAATCTCACTGTATTAAACAGGACTCCTATTTTTGTATCAAAAAATTCTACTTAGGCAAACCAGAATGTGCTGGTTCATGGAATTTAAACATCTAAGGGTAGCATAAACTCTTGATGCAAATGGTTATGTTCAGGCTTCTAACCAAAAGGTTGCTGGTTCAATATCACCCAGAGGTGTCTCAGAAGAAAGGCCTGAGATCTACTTCCAAAAGATCACAGCCAATGAAAACCCTACTGCTGACTTTAGAAGAGGACTCTAGTTAGTTTTGTGCCAACATGGCTCCCATACAAACATGTAGGCAGAGTTTAGCCTGTCAATCAGGTTGTAGATTAATTGGAGGGCGACAGAGATAAATGGCTCTCCAAGGCCAGCCTTTTTCTCTGCTTCATCTTCCTGCTGGCAAGCCATATGGAGACTGCTGGAGGCTTGCCAGACCCCTGGCGATGTGTCCACCGTCATTGGATCCACAAGACTTTTCACCCACTGGCCAGTGATCCTCCTGCATTTTATATCTTTGCATGTGGCTGTGTGAGTCTGAAGAGGGGCTTATGGACTACTAGCGGACTTATGGATTGTATACTGGATATCTAGATTTGATTTGGACTAGGTTGGGATGTTTGTTTGAAATGTAATTACTTCTTGATATAAAGCTCTCTCTTACACATATATGAGTGTCTCTGGATATGTTTCTCCAGCCAACCCAGCCTATCGCATGGACCACCTGACCTTTCTTCTAAGGTGTTTCTCTCTGCGTGAACCTGAACCTATCATATTTCAGTTAGCAACCCAGTGTGTTAACCTGGTTCAAGTTACCCATTTCCCTAAATAACTTTCTAATTTTCCCTAGCTACCTTTTCAAAGAAGGAACCCTTCTTTGTGGTGTTGTGGTTAAGGCACTCATCTACTAACTGAATGGCTGGCAGTTCAACTCTTACGACCTGCTCCCATAAAGATTACAGCATTGGAAATCCTAAGGGGCAGTTCTACTCTGTCCTATAGTTTCTATGATTTGGAATTGCCTTGGCAGCAATGGTTTTTTAAACTAATAAGAAGACAAACCCTCAAGACAGTGGCCCTGTTGAAGTCTAAGCACGTCCAATTATATGGGTGAGATGTGTTTTCCTACAACAAGCTCTCGAAGGAGCGCAGACTGTATGTTCTACACAGTATAGAAAAAGTCTGTGGGGCAACTGTGACATAAATAGTAGCATTTAAATAATTTTACCTGTCTTTAAAGTTTATACAGGGTCTAAGCAAAGCATTTTAAGTACCAAATTTGGTCCTGAATTCAGAAAAGCATTTGGTATAAAAGGAAGACCATGGGTTTTAGAGTTAGCTCAACTCTTGGCTGATATCCACTCCTCTGTCCTTTACTGACACACCTTTAAGCTAATTTCCAAGCCTCTAAATCTTGGGTTTAGTTATTTATAAAATAAACAGTTATAGTAATATCTACCTGAACATAAAGAGAATGCAAAACACAGTGGGGAGAAAAGAGCCAGATGGACCTGGGCTGAAATTCTGCCACTACTATTAGCGGTAGGACTCTCTCCGAGTGATTCCTAACTGAAAATGAGGATTAACTGTAAATATTTAATCCATAGGTTGCTATAATAAGGCAATGTATTTTACACCACCTAAGTAACAATAGTCAACTTGCAAAAATGTTACCAGCACTAATCTATCTATGATAATCACTTATTTTCATATTAATTGCCAAGATCTGCCAAAGATTTCTTACACTCAAAAAGTAAGGGGGGGGGGGAGAGATGAGCTGATACCAAGAAAGAAAATGTTTTGAAAATGATGGCAACAAATGTACAACAAATGTGCTTGACATAATGGATGGATGTATGGATGGTGCTAAGAGCTGTAAGAGCCCCCAATAAAATGATTTTTTAAAAGTGGTATTTCTCCATATTAAGCATGAAGACAGGAGACGCTCCGAGATGGTGCCTTAACCACACAGACCTCGCCACCTGCCTGCAGCAAAGAACAGAGGAACCAAGCGAAACTGATACCGATGACAATCTGGACACCCAGAGCAGCAAATGGGAGGATGAATAATGAGTGTGAATGAAAGCAGTGAACGAGGATATTTACTGGCCGTATTGACAGGCCCTGCCAGCTGGCCTGGAGCAGCATGGCCATCCTGAGACAAAACAAACAGCGTTGGCTGGGTGAAGGGTCCAGGAAGACAACTTCATGGAATCCTCAGCAGGAGACAGAGATACTGAGCAGACAAACCCAGGGTAAAGTCAGGTGAGCTGGGCTGAGCATCTGCTGCAACTTAGAAGGAAAATGTAGGAAGAGAAGATAAAAAAAGGACAGAGCAGGGAGGGCACCAGAAAACAGTAGCAGTAGTAGTTCCGGATTACTTGGGATGTTGTTGGTGGAGTTGACAAAATGGAGAATCCTCCAAGAAGCAGCTGGAGATATCACACTCAACTTTCCTCCCTCGAGCTTGGTGGGAGTTAGGTTCTAATCCTAGCTGCACTTGCTGGGGCTGCTCTGGCTCCCTTACCAGATACTGGTGCTCCAAGTGCCCCTTCTCCTCACTCCTCATCCTCTTATGGCCAGGCCGGAGAACAGCCCCAACCCCACCCTCAGTCCTCCCACAGTGCACATGCACCCACACCATTGAACCTGTTACTGGAAGCTTACATCACAGACCATTCCCACAGAGCCACGCCCACTGGGGGATCCTTCGCATAAGCTCACACTGTGGGACTCGCTCATCCAGGCTCACATTACTTGCTTGCTCTCATCTATCTGTGCTGCGTGCCTGGTCAATAATTGGTGTAGTGAGTTCCCATGCCACCCATCAAGGGACTGGTGATTATGTCCTCTAGCCTCAATCATCCATACAATCAGGGGTGCTCACAAACAGCCTCCAATCCTGTAACCAGCAAAAATACTCCTGGCACCCACAATGCAGGAGACTGGGCAGAATACCTCACCAGTCACGGCCACCAGCTACACCTCTGCCAACTGACAAAGGAAATCCTAGTGCCCTCATCTGTAGCCACTCACCTGAAAAGCACATCCCACATCCAAACAATTCCTGCAGGCTATCTGGTCTTAGATAAATTAACATCTTCACAGTTCAGACAGCAGATACTAACAAATCATATGCAGAAACTGGATAGTTCAAGCAAGTAAGCAAAACAAAAGGGCAAAAAAAATCTTCCCTTGGATATTAAATAATGATCAAAGGTCAATCAGCCAAGAGGATTTAACCTTAACAAGGATGTACTCACCCAAAGACATGCTCCCAACTCTAACAGAACTGAAAAGAGCAATAGACAGTGACTGTAACACACCACTCTGAACGATGGACAGAACAACTAGAAAGAAACTGTTAAGATACAGAAGATCTACATTATGGGTTCCCAAACTTATTTTGACCCAAAGTTCCCTTTTCAGGAGAGAAAAAAAAATGTTACTCAGCTCCCCAACCACCAGCAATTAAAAACATTTATACAATAGCCTCTAATCTAAGCTAGAATGAATGTAGTTATCTGCTTTTGTAGGCCCTGCTCAATCACTTCAGCGCCCTTCAGGGGACTCTAGCATCACCTCCTTTGAGAAATACTGCTCTAAGTCACTTGACTTCATGGACAGATACAGAACACTCCCCCAACTTCAGCACAGTACACATTCTTCCCACTGCGCAAGGATTATTCTTTACAAGGGCCCAGAAATTTAGGCCACAAAACAAACCTCAATAAATTCAAAAGCATCAAACAATACAAAGCATCTTCTTTGGATCATAATAATAGAAAACAAAGAATAAGAGAAAAAAAATAAGTATATGAAAACGGAATAACACCTTCCTTAAAAACTGTTGGGTAATAGAAGAAATTAAAAATAAAAAAATTTTAAACGCCTCCACTCAAATAAGAATGAAAACACAGCACACCAAAACTGTTGGGCCACAGGAAAAGCAGTATTCTCAAGAGAAATTATACCAATAAATGTACACACACATTAAAAAAGGACGGTAAAAGTCAGAAACTCAGCCCACGACTCAAACAATAGAGAAGGAGCAGCAAAAGACCAGTCTCCAGAGCAGAGATAAGTGAGCTGGGACTGCAAGGCAATGGCGAGAATCAACAAACCAAAGGCGGTTTCTGTAGCAGGATCAATAAAACTGGCAAACTACTGGCCAAATTGACAAAAGGAAAAAAAAGATGCAAAGAACTAAAACAAGAAATGAGATTGGCAGCAGGATAACAAAAACAACTGACATTTAAAATTTCTTATGTAACAGATTGTGACAAATTGTACTCCAATGAGTTCAAAAACCCATGATAAAATATGCAAATTTCTAGAATCATACTTCCTATTCTAAATTAGCACAAACAGAAGCAGAATTTGAACAGACTCATGATAAAAAAAGACATTGGAGAAATCTTAAAAAGAAAAAAAAAATAAGACTTCCTGCGATTAAAAAAAAGCCCAGGCCCAGCTTCACTGTACAATTCAATCAAACATTCAGAGAAAAGTTGGCACCAATTCTACTCAAATTATTACAGCACACAGAAATAGGAAGAAATGCTTCCTAATTCATTCTACGATACCAGCATAACTCAGCACTTCCAAAAAAGAATACATTGTAATCAAGTGCAATTCATACCAAGGATGCAAACATTAAGAAGTAAATGGATGTAATTCACCATGTAAATAAAAGAGCCATAGGATCATCTCAGCCAATGCAAAAAAGACCCGAGAAACAACCCATCACCCTTTCCTGATAACAATTCTCAGCAAAACAGGAGCAGATGAGAAATTCTTCAGCATAAGTAAGAGCATACAAGGGGACTTCAAAATGTTCATGAAAACATGCCATTATCTTCTCATTCCATTTTTCCATGCACTTTTTGAAGGCCCATCATATATGAAAACTAACAATCAACATTATTCTCAGTGGAGAACGACAGGGTATTCCCTTTGAGAACGGACACAAAACAAAATTCATCGATCTTATTCAACATTGTGCTGCAATACCTAGCTAGAGCAAGAAGGCAAAGAAAAAAAAAGTGCCCAAATTGGAAAGGAAAGGTGAGGGAGAAGGGGGTACAGATTACAAGGATCTACATATAACCTCCTCCCTGGGGGATGGACAGCGGAGAAGTGGGGAAGGGAGATGTCAGATGGTGTAAGATATGACAAAATAATAATAATTTATAAATTATCAAGGGTTCATGGGGGAGGGGAGAACAGGGAGGGGGGAATGAGGAGCTGATACCAAAGGCTCCAGTAGAAAGCAAATGTTTTGAGAATGATGATGGCAACATATGTACAAATGTGCTTGACACAATGGATGGATGGATGGATTGTGATGAGCTGTACGAGCCCCCAATACAATGATTTTTTAAAAATTGGAAAGGTAAAAAAACTATCCTTATTTGCAGATGACATGAACTTCTACACAGAAAATTCTAGAGATTCCACTAGAAAGATACACATAGAAAGATTCAGCAAAGTGACAGGATACAAGATCTGCTGGGTTCAAACACTTGATCAAAGAACATCTTCAGGTGGCTAAAAAGCACATGAAGAGATGCTCACAAACAGGAAAAAAGAAAAGGTAATTAAAAAATAAAACAGTCCACCTAGACAAGATAGGCTGGACAAATAATGAGAGAAGAAAACAACAGGACCAACGGTCCTGGAGGGACATGAGAGCGTGGGAGGTAGGGGAAGGGAGGAGGTGTCGCCCTACAGAGGGACAAGGGAACAGCAAGTGGTTCAAAACCAGAGGGAGGGGAGGGGAGGACTGGTAGGGAGTGACCAAGAGCAAGGTAACTGAGAGGAACTACTGAATCCAGAATGAAGGCTAAACATGGTAATGGGTCGGGAGGAAAGCGAAAGGAAATAGAGGAAAGGAGTAGGAGACAAAGTGCATACAGAGAACCCTAAATACAGACATGTACATATGTAAATATATTTATGTTTATGGGGGCAATAGATTTATATGCATATATTTATAGGTTCAGTAGTAGGGTAGCAGATGGACACTGGGCCTCCTCATGCATAATCCCCCAATACAATAGCACCTCGCCCTGCTAAGCAGCCATTGCAGGATACCCATCTTCCCGACATGATCACTGAAGACAGCCGTGTGTGTAAGCAAATGTGGTGAAGAAAGCTGATGGTGCCCGGCTATCAAAAAATGATATAGCGTCTGGGGTCTTAAAGGCTTGAAGGCAAATAAGCAGCCATCTAGCTCAGAAGCAACAAAGCCCACAGAGAAGAAGCACACGGCCTAAGCGAACACAAGGTGTTGAATGGACCATGTAGCAGATACAAAAGAACAAAAACAATCATTGTGTGATCACCTTCCTCACATAATGGCTGAAGACGAAAGTGTGCATAAGCAAGTGTGGTGAAGAAGGCGGATGGTGCCCGGCTACTGAGAGATATAGCGTCTGGGGACTTAAAGGCTTGAAAGCAAACAAGCGGCCATCTAGCCCAGAAGCAACCGAGCCCACACGGAAGCAGCACACCAACATAGGTGACCATGAAGGACAGAGGAGACCAGGTCTCCAACATCAAAGATGGGGTGGTGGTGAGAATCACGTCACCGTGAAAGAGGGGGAGTGCATGATGGGGACCCAATGCCCACCTGTAGAGAGCTGAACACCCCTTCCAGAGGGGTAGTGAGGAGGAGATGGGCCACACAGGGTTCAGTGTAACAACAATGAAACTCAAAACCTTCCTCTAGTTCCTGAACGCTTCCTCCCCTCCCAACCATCATGACCCCAATCCTACCTTGCCTTGCGGACCTGGTTGTACCAGAGGATGTACAGCGGTGCAGTGGGGATCTGGAGGCACAGGGAATCTAGGACAGACGAACCCTTCAACACCAGCGGTGGGAGTGGCGACACCAGGAGGGAAGAGCATGTAGAAAGGGAGAACCGATCTCGGAGATCTATGTGTAACCTCCTCTCTGGGAGATTGTCAAGGGGGAGGTGGGTGAGGGGAGACGCCGGGGAGTGTAAGATAAGATATAATAATTATTTATAAACTATCAAGGGACCAGGGGTGGGATCGGGGAGAGAGGGGGATGGGGGAAAAAAAGGGAAAACGAGCTGATTCCAGGAACCCAAGTGGAAGGTGAATTATGAGAGTGACGAGTGCAACGAATGTATAAGGGTGCTTTGCTCATGTGATGTATGTACAGATTGTGATAAGAGCCTTATGAGCCCCAATAAAAAGATTAAAAAAAATAATAAAGAAAGAAAATGATTAGGGCAAAGCATGTACGGATGTGCTTTATACAATTGATGTATGTATATGTTTATGTATGGATTGTGATAAGAGTTGTATGAGCCCCTAATAAAATGTAAATAAATAAAAATAAATTTAAAAAATTGAACATAAAAAAAAAACCAAAAAAACAATGCCACTAACAACAGCCTCCAACAAGATAAAATACCCAGGAATAAATGTAACCAGGGATGGAAAAGACTTACCCAAAGACAACTATCAAAGACCTGAGAGTTAAAGTTAAAATAGTAAAGTCCCTAGAAAAGATAACACAGGGTCAAAACTTGGAAACCGAGTCTTCGGCATAAATAGCCTATCAAATATAACTAAAATTGCACAAAAAACAGAAAAATTAGATTACTTTAAACTTTCAAAGAATTAAAGACCTCTGCTCATCTAAAGACTTCAAGAGGATAAAGAGAACCTACAGACTGGGAAAATGTTTTGACAAAAACACTCATTAAGTGTCTAATGTCTAAAATACATAGAAAATTCCAACAACTCAACAATAAAGCGACGAATAATCTAATCAAAAGGAGCAAAGAACATGAATGGGCACTTCACCAAAGAAGGCATTCAGGTGGCTAAGAAAACCATGAAAAGATGCCCACAACCCTTAGTCATGCCAAACAAAACCCACTGCCTTCTATTTAACTGTGATCTAAATAGGGCTTCTGCACAGGATCAGTGTCATCCTCCTCCTGCAGAGCAGCTAGAACAAGGGTCCTCAAACTGCGACCCCCAGGCCACATGCGGCCCGCCAAGGACATTTATCCGGCCTGCCAGGTGGTTTTGCCCATTTTGTTTTTTACTTCAAAATAAGATAAGCGCAGTGTGCATAGGAATTTGTTCATAGTTTTTTTGGGTTTTTTAAAACTATAGTCGGCCCTCCAACGGGTATGAGGGACAGTGAGCTGCCCCGCCCCCCATGTTTAAAAAGTTTGAGGACCCTGAGCTAGAATGTCTGACTCACCAAACCCTGCAGGTAGCAACTCAAAGCCTACCCCACAGCACGCCCAGGCTCCTTCCTTAGCCAGGAGAAAGAAGCAAAGGGAAAGTACAAGGAAACCCCCTCTCACTTCTGTAACAAATGACAACGATTGAAAAAACAAACAAACAGAAAACAACAAAGACTGGCAAGGTTGTCGTGAGATTGGAACTCTTCTATACTGCTGGTAGGATTCAACAACATATCCACTATGGACAACAAGTCAATTCTTTCTTAAAAAGTCAAAAAAAAATCTTATGATCCTAAGCATAATATTTTAGAGTCTTAAGAGTTGTAATAAGAACAGTATATGTACACTATTCATAATAGCAAAATGACTGAAACATCCTGAACGCCCATCAACACATGAATGAATAAATCAACTGGGGCATCTCCACAAAAAGGAATGAGAAATCTGAGAAACATAACATGGATAAAGCTAGAGGATATTACACTGAGTGAAATAAGTCACAAAAAGACAAATATTGTGCAGCTCCACTATTATAAAAAGCCACAAATAGATATAAAAACAAGACGCAAGGTTCTTTGATGGTTAGCAGGGAATCACTCTCTAGAGAACAGGCACTTGTTATTTTTGATGATAAAAAAAGCCAGGCCAAATGTAGGTAAAGTTGGCTCAATGTGACCATTTTATAAAGACATGTGAAAAGTACACCTCCCCCCCAAAAAAAGGAACAATCTCTATATGCCATCCAAAAAAAAACAAGAACCAAACTCACTGCCATCAAGTTGATTCCCAGTGATGACTAAGCAGCATAGATCAGCCCCTGTGGGGTTCTGAAACTGTAAATCTCTCCTCCGGAGAGGCATCTTCAATATATGTTACAGCACATGCAATTTTGTAACACCAGTAAAAACCAATAAGTGTGCGTGGTTATGTGAACTCATATTAACCTTACAGGACAGGGTACAACTGCCCTGGATGTTTGCAAGACTAACTCTTACAGGAGTAGAAAGCCTAGACTTTCTCCTGAGGTGCAACTGGTGGTTTTGAACTGCTGCCCTTTCACTTAGCAGTTCAATGCATAACCACTTTCTCCCTCCCTTTGTGGATAGAAAACTAAAATCCAAACTCCATGCTACCAGTGAGTGGATTCCCATCCAGAACAACACCTTCAGGACAGAGGAGAACTGCTCCATACGGATTCTGACACTACAAATCTTTCCCAAGCAGCCAACCTCATCTTGCACTGCTGGAGGGGCTGATGAGTGTGAATGGTTGACTTTGCAGTTAGCTGCCCACCAGCTACGCCCCTGAACCACGCAGGTAAGTATGGATGTATAGAGCGTATGCAAGTAAATGCACATGCATGTGTATGGGTATTTCTGGGCACATGTATATAGATACATGTTTATGTGTACCATATATATTATCAGTTCTATAACAAAGTACACAGGGGGCACAGTTACATCCAGTCTTGGAGGACAAGGGTCAATTGGCATAACAGTTCACAAAGGCAACACTGGTTTTTGTGGAGGTTTGGGAGCAGGGCCTGACCTGTAACTACTTGTCTCTACCCATATGGAGCAAAAGATAATGAAAAGCAAAAGCTCGAAAAAGAAACTAACCCATGGGACTAATGGTCCACCTGCACCACAGCCTCTTCCAGCCAGAGACCAGAAAGACAAGCAGGTGCCCAGCTACCTCCACTGACAGTTCTGACCAAGGACATAATAGAAAGATTTAGATAGAAGACAACAGAAAAGTAGAGCACAACTTAAATTCCTAAAAAATGCCAGACCTACTGAACTTAGTAACTAGAGCAGCAGTTCTCAACCTGTGGGACACGACCCCTTTGGGTGTGAAAACGACCCTTTCACAGGGGTCACCCGATTCATAACAGTAGCAAAATGACAGTTATGAAGTAGCAACGAAAATAATTTTATGGTTAGGGGTCACCACAATATGAGGAACTGTATTAAAGGGTCATGGCATTAAGACGGTTGAGAACCACTGCTGGTTGATAACTCAGAGGCATTCCTGAAACTATCGCCTGAAATAACTTTTCAATGTGGAATTGAAGCCATCTCTGCAGTCACTCATAGGCCAAAAAGCATACTGGCTTATCAAATAGGCAGTATCACCTGTGAGTACCATGCTCCCTTAAACAATGATCCTTACCAGACCAAAAGGTCAACATTTACCCAAAAGCAAAAGTGAGAAGGCAAGAAGGGGAAGAAGAGCTAGCTCAACAGAATAAGCGGAATACAAATAAGGAGAATGCTGCCACACTGAAAAACTAACCAATGGCATGGAACAAGATGCTTATAGAAAACTGTTACAGAGGAACCTAATTTGCTGTGTAAACTTTCCACACACACACAGTCTAATAATATTAATTATAAAAATCATGCAATTTTTTGTTTCATTTCTTGATCTGATAGTGTCAACTAACAAAAATTTACATAAAATTACTAAATAAAATGAACATGAAATAATAATATACTTAAAAATTCAATCCACAGAGAAAATATCATTGGAACGATTTATTATGCTACATAAACACATCTGGGTTTTCTTAGTTAATAAAACACTTCCTAAAGGCTGGTAAGATAAAAGCATAATCAGCTAGATAAACTCCTGTAATCAACTTGTTCTTTTTAGCTTCAGGCTTAATGTAGCAATTCTGAAATGACTGACACCAACATGCAAACACTATGCCTGTTGCCCAGCTCCTGAATGGAATCAGGAAACTGTGGGTAGGAATGGCAATTTTAGATGCTGCTTGTGAGAACACATGAAAAAAAAAACAAGTGGCTGCTCCTTTTGGTTCTACATTTGACAAAGTTTAATTTTAATATTATTCACTAAAAAGAATGGTCACACACAAGTGTCCAAAAAGAGATGAAATACCGAAATATTTAAAATCTTTTTACACTGGACCAAAAGTTTCTCTTTAGAAAGACTTGAATTGGTTTAACAGTAGGGTTATTTCCCTAACAGTGCATAAACCATAAGAATGTAATCTCTAATAAATGCATGAAACACAGAAAAGATACGACGTCTAAGTTTTTAATATACAGAAAAACTGAATGCAAGATACACAATATTACATATTGGGGGTAGCTAAAGCATCATATTAAAGTCAAATATTTATATCAGACTATTAAAATTGTATAAGCGATTGTCCCTTCCTTCAGTTTCTGTAAAATCTTGAACAGACTTAGTTTTTAATGCATTCTCCAGGGAAGCTCTATTTTAAACTCAAGATTAAAATACAATGCTGAACACCTCAGTCACCAGACATTATTCCCTACATGTAAGAAACTCAAACATTTAAATCCTTAGTCTCCTTCCTGTGTTCAATAGAGAAAAGAAAAAAAGGGGGGAGGGAGGGGGAACACAGAATAACACGAAGGAAAGGATTACAAGGGTAAAGCGAATATTGACCCGGTAAGCAATCCAAGAGGAGCTGAAGAGGTTACTATTTACGAAATCAAGGGCCATGGGCGTCTGATGGCGAGCTCTACTTACTTTACAAGTATATTTAAGGCGGAGAAAGGCAAGTTTACAACGTACTGGTTCACGTTTGAAAAAGCAACACCAACCCCAAAAAACCCCACCTCTTCAAAACAACAAAACCCCTCCCTTCTGCGATCGCTGCGACTCGGGGTCTCGGCTCTCCGCAATCTGTTAGTCCCATATCTTAGAAAATCAGTTTGGCATCGCAAGCCCCGCAGGGCGGGGCGGGCAGTGTCTGCCGCGCGAGAGGCAGCAGTCGAGGGCCGGGGCAGCGGGACGGGACACCCATCGGTCCCCATCGGTCCCGCGGTCCCTTTCCGCCGCGGCTTGGCCCGCAGGCCCGGGGCTGGGTGGATGGGGCCGCGGGCTCCGCCCGCTACTTGGTCCCAAGCAGACCCGTCGGGCTCGGCGGCTGCAACTGCCCCCCAGCCCCCCGCCCCCCGCCGCGGCCGGGAGACCTCCCGCAGGGCCCCGGTCCCGCCCGCAGGGATGCGCGGCCCCGCTCACCGGCTCGGGTGGTGTCCGTCAGGTCGTGGTTGGCCGCTCCGCGGGGAAACTCCCTCAGTTTCCGGCCGCTCAGGCTCAACATCCCTGTGACCGCCGCCTCTTCCAGGGCTCGATCGAGGGAACGGCTCCACGAGCCCGGGCCAGGACCAGGGCCTGCTCCGGAGCCCGGGCCGCAGTGAACGCCGGAGAAATTCCCTCCGGATGCGCCCGGGCCGGCGTACTCGGCGGCCGCGGCCACCGCCACCAAGCCTGCGGCCGCCATTTCCCCAGCCGACTGGCTCCTCAGCCGGCGGCGCGGCGCGGCGTGCGCGTGCGCGGCCCGAACCTAGGATGGGCGGGGACTGGGGGAGGTGGGCGGGGACAGGGGAGGGTGGGCGGGGACTGGTGGCGGTGGGCGGGGACAGGGGCGCTCGGAGCCCTCCAGTTTGCCCGCACCTGCTGGCCCGAATCATCGAGCTTCCACATGAAGGTTTTCAGAAGAAATTAAAACGGAACTCAAGTACGTGGAAGTGCTCCCTCATTTTAGACTCCCAGTGACATCTCTAAATTGCTTCTACAAAAATACTTTTCAGGCATTGCTCATCAAAACTTCCTGGCCGCTGTAAAGCTTTTTTAACACGGCTGCTGCCAGAAGCCTGGCTGTGAGGAAGGTGAGAAGAGGTCTTGGAAAGGACCTAAAACGTTTGTTTCCCCTCCCAGTATCGCAACTCACACCACTGGTCTTGAGGGGATCGTCCATCCTGGCTTCCCTGTGTTTCCAGTTCCCATCTGTACCAGTATACTTCCTCTGGTGTAGTCAGGCATACAAGGTAGGATTCTGAGCATGACAGTGGGGTGGGGGTGGGGGAGGAAGCATTTAGGAACTAGAGGAAAAGTTGTATTTTTCATCGTTGCTACATCGCACCCTGACTGTCTCGTCTCCTCTCCATGACCCTTCTGTAAGGGAATGTCCAGTGACCTACAAATGGACTTTGGGTCTCCTCTCCGCGCTCCCAACCTCATTCATTATGGTAAGATTTTTTGTTCTGATGATGCCTGATACCTGATCACTTGACACCTTGTGATCACACAGGCTGGTGTGCTTCCTCCATGTGGGCTTTGTTGCTTCTGAGCTAGATGGCCACTTATTTACCTTCAAGCCTTTAAGACCCCAGATGCTCTATCATTTGATAGCCGGGCACCATCAGCTTTCTTCACCACATTTGCTTATGTACCCATTTGTCTTCAGCGATTATATCAGGGAGATGAGCACAAAATGATATGACTTTTTTGTTCTTTGATGCCTGATAACTGATCCCTTCAGCACCTCGTGGTCACACAGGCTGGTGTGTTTCTTCCATGTGGGCTCTATTGCTTCTGAGCCAGATAGCCACTTGTTTACCTTCAAGCCTTTAAGATCCCAGACGTTATCTCTTTTGATAGTCGGGTACCATCAGCTTTCTTCACCGCATTTAGTTGTTCGCTCACTTTGTCTTCAGGGGTTGTGTCAAGAAGGTGAGGTCATAGAATGCCAATTTAATAGAAGAAAGTATTTTGGCATTGAGGGAGTACTTGAGTGGAGGTGCAATGGCCCTCTGATACCGTAATACTAACCTTATAAATATATGCACATAGATCTATTTCCCCATCCTCATATATAAATATATTTGCATATGTACATGTCTTTATCTAGACCTCTATAAATGCCCTCTGCCTCCCAGCTCTTTCCTCTATTTCCTTTGACTTCCCTCCTGTCCCACTATCATGCTCAGTCCCCACCAGGATATCAGCAATTCCTCTTTGTTACATTACCCTTGATCATGTCCAATCAGACCTCCCATCCCCTCCTCACCACCGATTTGGATTGCTTGTTGTTCCCTTGTCCCTGGGTTTTTTAACACCACTACCTTTCCCCCCACCTCCCCGTCTCCCGTGTCCCCATGGAACTGTCGGTCCCGTTGTTTTCTCCTCTAATTGCTCATCCAGCCTATCTTATTTAGACAGACCTGCGGAGATAATATGCACAAAAACAAGAAAGAAAAACCAAGAAACAATATACAACAAACCAATGACAAAAACAAAACAAGAAAGAAAAGCTTGTAGTTAGCTCAAGGATTGTTTGTTGGCCTTTAGGAGGGTTTTCTAGTCCAGTGTGTTGGGGCACCACGCCCTGGCTCCAAAGTCCACCATCAGCATTCCCTGGGGACCTTGCCGCTCCATTCTCTTGGTGTTTCCTTGCACTCCCTTAATGTTTTGCCTCGGTGTGGCGGAATCCGATTGGGTGCAATTCCCTCACTGTGTCTCCGGTGCTGTTGCCTGTAGGGCTATGGGTCATTGAGGGATGTCATGTCTCATAGTGGGGTCAGCCATTTGGTCCTTTCTGTGGACTGGCTGCTTTAATTGGGAACATCGACCTCCTGGCCTGGTAGGCCATGATGTGCTCCACTCTCTCGTCTTCCCCCTTCATCTGCTCCCGTGTGCTCCAATCAGATATGTCACTTTTCCAGAGCTGTAGATTCAATGCCGTCCTTTGAAATAAATTATTCTGAGGGGAGGAGCAGATATCCCCTTAGTAGTTGGGGTTGGGGCTGGCCCCCCAGACCTCTCCACTAGTTCCCTACTCCATGCTGGCATGTTGCATTCACATCTTGGAGCATTGGGTTGAAGTCTGGTCCCTCTTTCCCTGTGGAGACACAAACAATACCCTCCCCTTGGATGGGTTAGTGCCCTATGCCCCCGCTACCATTTTCTTTTTTATTATTATTATTTTCTTTCCCCACCTCCTTTTTAGTTGTCTAACATGTATTTGGTCTGGTCCCTGCCATATTACCTGGTCCTCACCCCAGGAATATTTGTATACCATAGCTTTTTCCCTATTCCCCCTTTGCCTTTTTTTTTTTTAAAGCTTACCTCAGCAGCCTTTTGAGTCTTTCTATATTTGTCAATGCTATCTTGAGGTCTGTTTTCTCTTTTTTTGTCCTATGGTTGAGGTTGTTCTGTGCGGTGGTCTCTTATTTATGCCTCGTGAGTGGTGTTCTTCTGCCCATACTGGGTGGGCAAGAATCTTTTGTAGGGCTGGGTTTCTTCTAATGTATTCTTTGAGTTTTTCCTTGTATGGGAAGACTTACTTCTCCATCTATCTTTTTTTAAAACAATTTATTAGGGGCTCATACAACTCTTAACACAGTCCATACATATACATACATCAATTGTATAAAGCACATCTGTACAGTCTTTGCCCTAATCATTTTTTTCTCCTCTTTCCTTTTTTTACATTTTATTAGGGACTCATACAACTCTTATCACAATCCATACATATACATACATCAATTGTATAAAGCACATCCATACATTCCCTGCCCCAATCATGCTCAAAGCATCTGCTCTCCACTTAAGACCTTTGCATCAGGTCCTCTTTTTTTTTCCCCTCCCTCTCCTCTCCCCGGTCCCTCATGTGCCCTTGGTAATTTATACATCGTTATTTTGTCATATCTTGCCCTATCCGGAGTCTCCCCTCCCCCCCTTCTCTGCTGTCCCTCTCCCAGGGAAGAGGTCACATGTGGATCCTTGTAATCAGTTCCCCCTTTCCAACCCACTCACCCTCCACTCTCCCAGCATCATCCCTCACACTCTTGGTCCTGAAGGTATCATCCACCCTGGATTCCCTGTACCTCCAGCCCTCATATGTACCAGTGTACAGCCTCTGTCCTATCCAGCCCTGCAAGGTAGAATTCGGATCATGGTAGTTGGGGGGAGGAAGCATCCAGGATCTGGGGGAAAGCTGTGTTCTTCATCGGTACTACCTCGCACCCTAATTAACCCATCTCCTCTCCTAAACCCCTCTATGAGGGGATCTCCATTGGCCGACACTTGGGCCTTGGGTCTCCACTCTGCACTTCCCCCTTCATTTAATATGGTATATATATACATATACATATGTACACACATATACACAGACATACACACACTTATATCTTTTTTATTTTTATTTTTTGCTTGATGCCTTATACCTGGTACCTTGGCACCTCGTGATCGCACTGGCCGGTGTGCTTCTTCCATGTGGACTTTTTTGCTTCTGAGCTAGATGGCCGCTTGTTCACCTTCAAACCTTTAAGACCCCAGACACTATCTCTTTTGATAGCCGGGCACCATCAGCTTTCTTCACCACTTTTGCTTCTGCACCCATTTGTCTTCAGCGATCCTATCATGGAGGTGTGCAGTCAATGATATGATTTTTTTGTTCTTTGATGCCTGGTAATTGATCCCTTCGGGACCACTCGATCACACAGGCTGGTGTGTTCTTCCATGTGGACTTTGTTGCTTCTGAGCTATATGGCTGCTTGTTTATCTTCAAGCCTTTAAGACCCCAGTCACTATCTCTTTTGATAGCCAGGCACCATCAGCTTTCTTCACCACATTTACTTGTTCACCCCCTTTGGCTCCAGCAGTTGTGTCGGTAGAATGAGCATCATAGAGTGCAAATTTAATAAAAGAAAGTATTCATGCATTGAGGGAGTGTTTGAGTAGAGGCCCAATCTCCATCTATCTTGATCGATAATTTGACCCACCACCACTCCTCTGGCCATGGGCTCAAGGCAGCCAACCGTGCAGAGAGCTCCGGGAGTGGGGTTCCCCTCGTGTCTCAAATTCTGTACCTTCTCCATTATGTGCCTGCAGGAATCACTGCTCCCAGCAAGGGCACAGCTGGCACCTGCGGGCTCGCCAAAGCTAGAGCGTTTTAAAGCATTCTTGGTTTGCTTTGTGAGTGGAAATCCCACAAAAAGGGGTTCAGGAGAAACCCTGGTACCCTAGTTCTAATTTCAGGACTTCACCTCCCCGTTTCCTTCACCTTACCTCCCAATTTTCTGGTCTGACTGCAGGAGCTCCGGAGGGATGAGTCCTATCTGGTGGCCATTTTCTCCCTCCGTCGGATTACTTGTTCAGGATACAACTGTACCACATATCTTTTCTGATTTTAGACCATGCGAAAGCCCAAAACAAGCAAGCAAAAACACTGCCACCATGTTGACTCCAGTTCAGAAACCCCATATGGCAAAGCAGAACTGCCTCTGCGGGTCCTCTGGCAGAGCGGCTGGTGGTTTTGAGCTGCTGGCTTTGTTTAGCAGCCCTAAGATTAAGCTACTCCCTCACCAGAGCTCCCATGGCTCCTTTGAAAGCACCCAGTATTCCCTTATTCTGTTTGAAAGACTCTCTTGATCCATGTACAGATTCTGTAGGAGCATCGTTGAGACTGCTGTAATTCCCTATCTTATAATAATATAATGCATCAACCACTTGTCTGTCAGTTTGTTGTACTGAAGTGGCTTGTGTGCTGCTTTGGTGCTGGGGCTATGTCACTGGTCTTTGAAATGCCAGCACAATCACCCAAAGACATTTCAGTGGAACCTCCAGATTATGAATAGCTGACAACAGACTATAAAGGACTCAACTGCCCGGTTGAGAGGGAGTAGTCACGGAAAACCTTTTGCATAGCTTCTAAACACTGTCTGATACTGAAGGCCTACTGACTGGAAGCAGAGCATTGTCAGAGAGGGACAATGGCCCCGGAGTGTGGGGCCTTTGGGTTGGAAGGCACAAGAACCGTGACTGAGGAGGATCTCCTTTCTCAAAGTAGAGCCAACCATGGTAACAGGAATGGATTAAAATCTGTGGGATTGGAGTCTTCTGGATGTTTGCTTGCTGATGAGGCACAATTCAAGGTGAGAAGAGCGATACAATCTAATAATTGGGCTCATTTACTTAGTCATTTATTCTGTTCTTATTCTGCAATTAAGACCACGTTTCAGACACTCTTTTCACATCCACTTTGGCCTAACCTTTCTTCCTTCTTTTGAATGACGTTTTACATCCTCATGTTATGCACCCTTGATGTCTACACAACTGTTTTTTGATCATTGGTCATTAGTGTTCTGGGCACCAAATTTATTATTGAGATGGCCTCTAAATTTAGCCACTTTGCACTCCCTATCATACTGTGTCTCTTTAGAACTTGCTTTGCTTTTCTACAGCTTTAATTTGAATTTGCACTTCAGCAGTTGGTCCCTGGCCTTGTTCTGGTGATAAAGTTTCTCCTTGTCTCTTTGTATTTACAATGTCTAACAATGTATTTTAAAAATCATTTTATTGGGGGCTCATACAACTCATCACAATCCATACACAAATCCAATGTGTCAAGCACATTTGTCATTATCATTCTCAAAACATTTGCTTTCTATTGAACCCTTGGTATCAGCTCATTTTTCTCCTCTCTCCGCTGCCCCCTCCCTGATGAACCCTTGATAATTTATTTTGTCATATCTTATACTGTCCGACATCTCCCTTCACCCACTTTTCTATTGTCTTTCCCCCAGGGAGGAGGTTATATGTAGATCCTTGTAATTGGTTCCGCCTTTCTAGCCCACCTTCGCTCCACCCTTCCGGTATCACCTCTCTCAGCATTGGTCCTGAAGGGATCATCTGTCCAGGATTTCCTGTTTCCAGTTCCTATCTATACCATTGTACATCCTCTGGTCTAGCCAGATTTGTAAGGTAGAATTGGGATCATGATGGGGTGGGGGTGGGGCAGAAGAAGCATTTAAGAACTAGAGGAAAGTTATGTTTCATCATTGCTACACTGCACCCTGACTGGCTTGTCTCCTCCCCTAAGAATCTTGTTATATATCCCATATGGTGAATACCATTCTATAAACTTAGGTGCCAGTTACCTTTCTAAAAAGTACGATCATGTCACCGAAATTTGATTACCTACTTCTCACATTTACATTAAAATTTCCTGACAAGTTCCCCAATTCCTAGTAACATGCATATTCCATATTAATTGATATATATATATATCCTACTAGTCCTGGTTTCTTAAACTCTGCCTATAGATTGATGATTGATGCTAGTCTTTTCGAGGTTTTATGGTATGCTACATTTCCATATCCCAGGACTTTAGCATATTAATAGTTAAAAAGTAGTCAGGATGAGTAAATCAAAGGCAGATGACAGATTATATACTAACATGATAAAGGTAGTTTAAGGCAAAATAGAAAAGTACAATTTTTAAAGGAAAACAGGATATATGTCGGTGTTATTTGAAAGTCCCAAAAAGCATCTTTTTAGATGTGCTGGTGAGACCGTGGTTAAGAGTTGGGCTGGGACCCACAAGTTCTGCAGTTCAGAACCCATCGTTTGCTCCCCAGAGCAAGATGGAGCTTTCTACAACCCTAGTTACAGTCTCAGTAGCTCACAGGGGCAGTTCTACTCTGTCCTCTAGTGTATGACCAAAGTTGGCATCTACTCAATGGCAGAGTGGAGTTATACAATACTATAAAAGCAAGTCCTAAATTTAAAATTATAAAAAAAGGAAAGTTAAAGGATTGATTTTAGAACTAGAAAACTTTTCTGGAGGCTTCTAAGAATTTATATGCTTTGAAAATGATGAGGGCAATGAATGTATGTATGGATTGTGATTAAGAGTCGTATGAGCCCCTAATAAAACATTAAAAAAAATTCCAGGGGAAAAAAAGAATTTATTTATGAGAATATTTTCATCCTAGTCCATCAATGTTTCCAATAAAGGTGACATTATCATCCTTTGAGAATGAAATTAATGGCCACTTTGGGGCGAGTTGTTAGGTGCTATTGAGTTGGTTCTGACTCATAGCAATCCTGTGTGCAACTAAAGCGACAAATTGCCTGGTCCTGCACCACTCTCACAATTGCTGTTTGAACCCACTTTGTCAATCCATCTTATCAAGGACCTTCCTCTTTTTTCTTTGCCTCTTTACCACACATGATGTCCTTCTTCCAGGGTTGACCTCTTCTGACGTGCAGTTTCCAAAGTACCTACTTGAGACTAAGTCTTGTCATCCTTACCTCTGAAAATGTACTTCTTTTAAGACTGATGTTTATTTTTTAAAAAAAACATTAGGGACTCATACAACTCTTATCACAATCCATACATATACATACATAAAAATTGTATAAAACACATCTGTACATTCTTTGCCCTCATCATTTTCAAAGCCATTTGCTCTCCACTGAAGCCCTTTGCATCAAGTTCTCCTTTTCCCCCTCCCCCCTCCCTCATGAGTCCTTGATAATTTATAAATTATTTTGTCATATCTTGCCCTATCCAGCATCTCCCTTAACCCCCTTTTCTGCTGTCCATTCCCCAGGGAGGTCACATGTAGATCCTTGTAATCGGTTCCCCCTTTCCAACCTACTCACCCTATACCCTCCCAGTATCGCCCCTCACACCCCTGGTCCTGAAGGTATCATCCACCCTGGATTCCCTGTGTCTCCAGCTCCTATCTGCACCAGTGTACAATCTCTGCTCTATGCAGACTTGCAAGGTAGAATTCGGATCATGGTAGTGGGAGGGGGGGGTTGGGTGGGGAGGAAGCATTTTGGAACTGGAGGAAAGCTGTAGTCTTCATCAGTGCTACGTTGTACCCTGACTGACTCATCGTTCTCTAGACCCTTCTGTGAGGGGATCTCCAGTGGCCGACAAATGGGCTTTGGGTCTCCACTCTGCACTTCCTTCATTCACTATGGTAAGATTTTTTTTTATTATGATCCCTTATACCTGATCCCTTCGACACCTCGTGATTGCACAGGCTGGTGTCTTCTTCCATGTGGGCTTTGTTGCTTCTTAGCTAGATGGCCACTTGTTCACCTTCAAGCCTTTAAGACCCCAGACACTATCTCTTTTGATAGCTGGGCACCATCAGCTCTCTTCGCCACATTTGCTTATGCACCCATTTGTCCTCAACGATCGTATCATGGAGGTGTGCACCCAATGATATCTTCGTTATTTGATGCCTGATAACTGATCCCTTTGGAACCACATGATCACACAGGCTGGTGTGTTCTTCCATGTGGGCTTTGTTGCTTCTGAGCTTGATGGCCACTGTTTATTCTTTTAGCAGTCTATGATACATACTATCAATATTCTTCATCGGCACCATAATTCAATGCAGATTCTCATTTGGTCTTTCTTATTCACTGTCCACCATCCACATGCCATGTGGCAATTGAAAATAGCATAGCTGGACAACAAAAGTGGGTGAAGGGAGGTATCACAGTAAGACATGCATGGCTTGGGGGTCAGACCTTTCTTTGTCCTCAAAGTACTTTTAACGTGTTTTTTAACACGTTAAAAAGGTCTTGGGCAAATTTATCCAATGCAATAGTCCTTTGATCTCTGGCTTCCATGAGTGTTGATTATGGATTCAAATATGACAAAATCCCTGACTTCAACCTTTTCTTTATCATGCATGCTGTTACTATAGGTCCAATTGTGAGGATTCTGGTCTCTTTACATTGAGTTGTAATCCATACTGAAGGCTACACTACAATCCTTGATCTTCATCACAAGCACTTCAAATCCTCCTCACTTTCAGCAAGCAAGGTTGTGTTATCTGCATATCTCAGGTTGTTAATATCTCTTCCTCTAAGGTTGATGTCACACTTTTTTTGTTATTTAAATAATTTAATCGGGGGCTCACATTCTTCATATAATCTGGCTTTTCTAATTATTTGGTCAGCATACAGATAGAACAAATATGGCGAGAGGATGCAACCCTGATATAAAATCATACAGCATTCCCTTGTTGTTCCCACAACTGCCTGTTGATCCACGTACGGATTCTACATGAACACCATCAAGTGTTCTGGAATTCCTAGTCTTCTCAAGACTATCCATAGTGTAATGATCCACAGTGGACTATGAATATTGACACAAGTAAATATCTTTCTAGTATTTTCTGCTTTCAGCCAAGATCTGACATCAGCAGTGATGGCCCTTTTTCCACTTCCTCTTTGAAACAGAGCCTCAGGCAGCTCCATCAATATACTACTGCACCTGTTGTTAGCAAAATACTACTTCTACGTGATATCAATGATACTGTTGTATGATGCGAGCATTCTGCTGTGTCACCTTTCTTTGTAAGGGCACAAATAGAGATCTCTTTCAACCAGCTGGCCAAGTAACTGTCTCCCAAATTTTTGAAGAGTGAATACTTTCAGTGCCTCATCATCTCATTTAAACATTTCAATTGGTGTTTCATTTCCTGGAGCTTTCATTTTGACTAATGCTTTCAAGTGCAGCTTTCACTTCTTCCTTCAGTACCATTGATTCTTGCTCATATGCTACACCTGAATGGTAGAATGTTGACTTTGTGTGGTACAGTGACTGTGTATTTTCACTTTCTTTGGATGCTTCCTGCATAATTCAACATTTTGCCCACAATCATTCATTCAATATTGCTACTTCAGGCTTGAATTTTTTGAGTTCTGTTTAAAATACTGACATATTCTTCTTCTGGTTTTCTAACTCTAGGTCTGCACACTGCAAATTTTACTTTGTCTTCTTGAGTTTCCCTATGACATTTTCTGTTCAGCTCTTTATCATTCCATTTACCCTAGCTACACTATGATTAAGAGTTAAGTTTCAGGGTCTCTTCTGACATCCACTTTCATGTTTTCTTCCTTTCCTGTCCTTTTAATGACCTTTTGCTTTCTTCATAAATTATATTCTTGATGTTCATTCCAGAGCTCATCAGGTCTTGTCATTAACGTTCAATAAGTGAAGTCTGTTTTTGAAATCAGGTATGACAGACTCAAGGTAGTATTTTGGCTCTTGTGGACATGTTTTTTCTTCGCTTCAGCCTGAACTTTCATAAGGATAATTGGTGGTCTGTTCCATAGTTAGCTCCTGGCCTGGTACTAACTGCTGATATTGAGCTTCTCCATCTTCTTTCCACAGATGTAAAAATTTGATTTCTGCATATTCCTTCTGGAGAAATTCATGTTTTTTGAGATGGCTATTTGTATAATTGGCATTGGTGGTGTTGAGCAAAAAGTATTTACGAGTCCATAGTCTTGCAAAATTCTATTATGTGATCTTGAGATTTTTATCACCAAGATATTTTCCAACTATGATTCCTTCCTTTCCCTCCAACTTTTCTTTCCAATCGCCAATAATTATCAATCTATCTTGACTCCATGTTTGATCAATTTCAGTTGGATAATGGTCACATTTTTAACGGTACATAAATTTTGACTAGTGTTGAATTTTCTCAAAGCTAGATAGATACAATCCTATCAAATAGCAGTGTACTTTAAGATCTTAAAATAGCCTTTTCAATGATGAATGCAGTACCATTGCTTTTGATTGCGTGTCATTCCCAGCAGTTCAGCATGATTTTCTGGTTCGAAATGGCTCACAGCAGTCCATTTCAGCTAATGCCAATGATGTAAATCTCTATGCATTCCATTTCATATTGGTGACTTCCAATTTTCCTAGAGTCACACTTCATACACTCCAAGTTCTCCTTAGATGTTTGCAGCTGCTTGTTCTCATTTTGAGTTGTGCCCCATCAGTAACTGAAGGCCCTGAGGGTTTCCTCATACAGGCTTTACTCCTTTCATTCATGTTGGGCTCCTTTGAAAAGGCAGCTTAGGTAGCTCTTCCTCAGTCACACGTGAGTGCTTTCTGACCCAAGGAACTTATTTTCTGGCATTTTCTCTGACAAATGTTCTGTTTCTATTCATTAGACTTTCAGTATTGGACAATGCTACCCATCAGGTTTTAAGTGCCTAATTTCTTCAAAGTGAGCAACCTATTTCTTCTTCGCAGTCTGGTCTTAGTATGGAAGCTTTCTGGAAACCAGTTTGTTTTGGGTGACCCTGCTGGAATTTGAAATGAGTGACATAGCTTCCAGCATCACAGCCACACACAAGCCACCACAGTACAACAAAATCTGACAGATAAGTTTTGAGTTCACCAATATGGAGATGGGAAGTGTTGGGAATGTTTCAGAAACATTGTGAGCAAGAGGGCTTTTCAAGGAGCCCTGATGGCAGTGGTTAGAACAATTGGGAACTAATTAAGAGGTTGGCCGTTTGAACCCCAAAGTGGAAAAAGATTAGTCTGCTTCAGTAAAAAACGTTGGAAAAGCCATTGGGCAGTTCTATCTTGTCTTAGGGATCACTTGAGTTGAAATCAACTTGACACCAGTGGTTTGGGGTTATTTAGTACTAGAAATTGTTGCATGAGCTTCTCTGGTTTATTTTACAACACTACGGGCAAGGGTTTCATACAAATCTCAACAGCTTTCAAAAATGTTGGTGAGCCTCATATGGAGATGAGAGTACGTCAAAAAGTGTTGCTACAAAAGAATAATCTTAAGCAAAAATACGAAAATGTGAAGCTGTTGTTTTTCTGTGTATTTCATCTAGGGCTATACAGTTCTGAAGGTGATGCTTCCATTTCACTAACTCTAACCCGTCCCTGGATAGTTCTGCACTTTTCAGTCTATAACATGTCAAAAGAGCAGATCAGGCATCTTTGGAGGACTCAAATCATGTCCATTTGGTTTGGGACACAAAAAGAGGTCCGAAAGGGCAAGATCAATGGTGGCAAAAAGGTTTCTCTACCAAAATCCTAGGATAGTTCTAGCTAACCTCAAATAAGCAGGTGCATTATTGGGATGGAAATAAATTCCCCAGCACAACTTTCCTGACCTTTTTCTCACATTAAAATTTTTATTTTTCTCAACTTTTTTGTTTGGAGTAAACCTATGTATGTATGAACTGGAACCCTACTAGAACTCATTTGGACTACCCTGGTACAGATCACACAAGGCCATCTCAGTCTTGGAATGCGTGCCTTTTGTTTGTGTAACAAACTTTTTGCTTAGCTGCTTTCAGATAGAAAAAAAACTAATGACAGAGGGAAAAGGACACCCAACACTTATAACTTACAAGCAGATCTTTAACTCCCTATTAATGGTCTACAATAGTCCAACATCTTCCAAATGGGTTGGCTGTAGAATAATTTAAAAAGGAGAGAAGACTATTCCAAACTGACACCCAAAAGAAACTCTTGGTTTGTTTTTAACAGTGGTAAAAAATAGTAATATTGATTGAAGTTCCAAAGAGTATTCTGATCAAAGCTGAATTTATTTTCTGCTCTACTCTTGCCAGCATTCAGAATGCGAACTAATCATTCTCTGTAGTGTTGAGTCAGCTACTTTTTCTCAATCTTATCATATATATGTAAAACAATCAGAAAGTTAACCTAAAACTGTGTTGTGAATTATGAGCCTAGTAAAAACAATGACAATAAACTTATTCTAATGAACAATGGCCATTGAGCAATGAAGTATTTTTCTTCCATTCAGTACTTTATGATTTGCTTACAATTAAAATTATAGTGAAAATTTTATTACGCAGACTAGGAAAAAAGGGTACCATATATACTCAGGTATAAGCTGAGTTTTTCAGCATTTTTAATGATTTTTGTGGTAAAATTAAGTGCCTTGGCTGATGTTTGGGTCGGCTTATACTCGAGTATATATGGTACATAAAATCTTGGTAAGAACACTGGCCTTTTAAATTAGCCCTACCTAACATGAATATCAAAGAAATTAAGTCTCATGATTATTACTTTAAGAGATTTACAAACCACGCTAAATATACTAAAGCATGGCTATTCATAATTCTTAAGTATCTGATTTAAGTATTTAATTTGAAGATAATTAAAATTTCCATGCAATATCCAATACACTCTAGAATTATTCTTGCTTACCTTTGAGAACTTCCCAATACAAGAGCTCATAATGAACCTAAAATACAGGGTACTGTAACCTTCCATGGAGACGACATTTTACTAGGAATTTTCATTTATAGGATTAGAAAACATAAGTAAAAGTATAACTTCTACTTCAATGGAATCTAATTCTACTTTCTGTAGTGTTCAAGTCACAGAAGATAAAGGAACTGAGAAATGGAAGATCTGGTTTCAAGGCGTGACTGCCATATATCATCCTGAAAACACTGGGCACTTCACTTACTAAGACACAAAATGAGTGGCTGAGCTCAATGACGTCTAAAGGGCACGGGACACGGTAAGTAAATTCTTTTCCGTTTCTCATTTCTCCATGGCGGAGCTATAAATGAACTGTCAAAGCAATCAAGAACACCAGTGTGAGTATAGACTGATTTGCCGATGTAAATGGTAGGTAACTTATAAACCATTAAAAATTGTAAATTTAATAATTACTACAGAGGGTTTTTAAATTAAGTACAATAATTTAAAATCATAATGCAATCTTTAAGCTAAGAATAAGTCATGTGAAACCTGTAACATTTTATTGTTTTAAATGAAGTTTCAGAATAGATCTAAATCTAATTTTTCCAAAAAACACCAAAGAGTACAGTGTAAAGCACCTCCTTATTAAATACAAACTTTTGTTTTGTGATGCACTGCATCAATGTTTTTGCATACACCTTGATGCAAAGGATTTTAAAATTGCATCCTATTTAAATCAAAACAAATACAAAACAATGAGAACTGAAATTGCTACAATTCCAAAAGAAGACTTTCCTCCATCAAAACAAACTTTGTGTATATATACAACACATTAACAGTCTTAATTGTACCAAAAGCAAAATTTATATTTAAAAAGAAAACGAAGTTAGATGCACAAAAGGCAGACATTTAATATGCCAAAGACATATTGTTTGATGCACTAAATGGCAATATTTGGAACAATTTTTAAAGTTAAAAATGGCATTAACAGCTTTCTACAGTAATATTTAGAATAACTCAAAGGGAAAATGAAAACCACCTTTATACCATATTTCCACTAATTGTTCTGAAGACGCTCAATCACTGTTATTTTTCCTTTGCTTTAAAATAAACTATCTCAAATCCAGTCTACAATGTATTGTTTCTGGACCAAGTATGAGTAAGCATTCACATTTGCAAAGATGTTTGTAACGGGTCCTTGGCTTCAATGAAAGCATAGGAGAAACTAGTGTTTATTTTCAAATTCTGTGACTCACTTCTCATTATTCTGTATAAGTTGAAGTGCTGTCAAAATATCAGCTATTTAGGATCAGATTTAACTCTTTGGTATAAGCTTGAAACTGTGAATCCAGGCTAGCTTCTTAATAAACCAGTAAATAATCCAAGGAGCATAAGAGACAACAATGAAGTCTAGAATACAATGCAGGGCCAGCAGGAGCTGTAAGTTAATGTTTTGATACAGGAAAGGTCAACAATAATATATTCTTGAGAAACGAATGCCTTCTAGAGGTTTCAAGCAAAAGGTCACACTTCAAAGGGACCAATCTTGTAACTTGTAGTTGAGATATTTTGCTGCATTTTGGCATTTTACTGTAATTTATAGCATACAATTATCCAAGAACTCAATTAACGTCTTGGCACAACAGACTAAATTTGTTTAGTCCTTTGGTGGTAAGGTAACTTTTTCTCCTGTTAAGGCCCTGTACTTTATAACACAAAATAAATTAAAGGTATAAACAAGGTTAGTGTTACTCTATTATCACTCTTGTATTTTTTCTTTGTGACATAAACATGTATATTTTTGTTCTTGGAGTTGCTTAGTGTATTGTTTAATTTGACACATTTTAAAAGCTTCTAAAATTTAGCCTTAAACGTAAAGGACATGAGGGTGATTAGATTTACTGCAAAATACCTAAGGGACCCAATCCATTTAACTAAGTACCGTATACACTCGCGTATAACCTGAGTTTTCCAGCACATTTTAAATGAAGTTTTTGTGGCAAAATTGGGTGCCTTGGCAGATATTTGGGCCGGCTTATACTCAAGTATATAGATGTTCTTCTGTTAAATATCATTTGAAGAATTTTTTTTGTAGCTATTCGACTCCAAGACGACACTATATCCAAAGAATGTACCCATAATGTGGGGTTTGTCGTTTTCTTCCTCAGGTATCTTCAACCTGCTGCTTTCTTCATTTATTGAACAAACTGTCATATTTCTATACTAGACCTTTCCATCATGGATCTAGCAGATAACTTTGTAAACATACATTTATCACCTCCAAGTACCAAAACCAAGACTATCTACTGCCTTGTGTCATAACTTTTGTTAAAAGTTCGCAACTAAGGTTTACAGTTAGATTAACTCATTACTACCTGAAAATATTAGTTCTAGATATTCTCATAAATTTAAAAAACCCCCAAACAGGAATCTTAATGGTTTTTTGTTTTAATATCTCTATAGAAGAAAAGGCAACTGCACGTATTACATCAAACACTATTAAAAGATAAGTGACAGCAACAAAGAGATTCACTCATATTTCTGAAGACCAAGGTTTACCAAGGCAAAGTCTAAAAACTGAGCAAAGGATACAAGATACTAAATCCCAGTCCCAGAAAAATAATCACTTTCTATCTTTCTGCTTTTCTTCTGCTACACGAAGAACCAAAGAAGTCAAATAGAGGAATTGTTCTTTCTGGACAACCATAAAATCTTTAAAACAATAGATATCCCTGTTATTCCTTCAGGGCATTATTTTATACATGTTCTAAAAAAAACCCTTCAAAAATAAAAATGTGTTATTTAGCCTTATGACTATTTTCAAATAGTTTCTTGAATTCCTGTGACAAGCTCTCCAAGCAATTTTTCAAACAGTCAAAAAGTTCCTTTGACAGGAGCTCTATCCCACGGTTACAAAGCGGCTTCCTCCTTTGGTGAAAGTGAGAGGGGCTCTTTGTTCCTTCAGGATCCCAAACCGCTCATTCAAAGTCATCCCTGTCTACAGAAAAAGAAATAAACAACTTTGAATGCAAGCCATATTTGCTTTAAAACAATGTTATCATTATAGCAATTAATAAGAACAACAGCTAACAACTACTGGGCACATAAGTGAATGACCTTAATTAATGCTAACAAAAAACAGAACTGGAGGAAGTTAGAGAAGTTACCTAACTTCTCTATTAGTGGCTCCAGAATTTCAGTGGTCTGTCTCAGAAATCAGTCCCTTACCAAAATGATGACTACATTATGTACTATATACTTTTTATCAGCATACTCTAAAACATCTAAGTCTTACATTAAAGATGCCTCCTTTATCCGAATCACTGTCAAGTGTGCAAACATTACCACCAATTTTTAGGATCATTTTATTAAGGGCTCTTACAATGCTTATTACAATCCACACATCAATTGTAGCAGGCCTATTTGCATATATGTTGTCACTGTTCTTTTCTAGACAGCAACTTTCTATTGAGCCCTTGGCATCAGCTCCTCTGCGCTACCCTACCCTTATTACCCCTTGATAGATTATTATTTTCATATCTCAAATGGACCACTGTCTCCCTTCCCCCATGGTTTCCATTGTTCTTTCCCCTGGATGGGGAGTGTGGTTGTGTCAATCATTGTGACCCGGTCCCCCTCCTTCCCTCCTCCCTTCCCACCTGGTAACCCTCTTCCCATTCTTGCTCCGGGGCTGCATGGGCCGTGAGCTCATATCTCTTATCTAACCTGTGCACATGCTCTGGTCTACTCCAAAGTGAGAGGAAGCTCTGGGTCATGGTGTGGGGTGAGGAAGCCTCAAGGAACCAGAGGAACACTGTGTTTCATCGGTGCTCTACTGCACTCTGTCACCAATTCTTAGTGATGCCTAGTGAGGTGGGTTTATAAATTACAAACAGGAAGTACATCCAAATTATACTGTCATTTTTGAAAGCAAAGTTAACAAGTGATAAGATAAAATAAAAACAAGCAAAGTTAGTCAAGTTTTTATGGACTTCATAGTTTTCATTCCGTAGAATCTTGATCCAGTGGAATAAAAAAAAAACCCAGCAGTCAACAAAATTCTACATAAAAATTCTCAGCAAATTAGAAAGGCATTCCCATCAATATGAAAATAGGGATTACAAAAACCAACAGTTATAATTTAAAAAATCAGAAAGTAACAAGTGCTGGAGGGGCTGTGGTGAGATAGGAACTCTCATCCACTGCTGGTGGACGCCATTATGGAAATTGATTTGGTGATATCTAAAACAGATGGAAATTGAGCTACCATATGGGCCAGAAATCCCCTACTGGGCATATACCCAGAAGGCAAGAAACAAACCAAGACCAGACATCTGTGCCCCAATGTTCATTGTGGCACAGTTCACAATTGCAAGGAGTTGGAAACAACCCAAATTTCCATCAACAGACGAATGGATAAAAAAACAGACTTTGAACTATTTATAGACTTTTCCATTTTTTTGTCAATGGCTTTTTGTTGTTATTGTTCTGTTGGTTTTGACTTGTTTTATTTGGCTTTGCCTGGTTTTTGTGCTTATTAATGTCTCTGCATGTCTATCTAGATAAGATGGGTGAAATAAACAATTCAGGGACGAAAAGAATAGAACCAATAGTTCCAGGGGGAATATAGGAGAAGGGGAGGTGGGAGAAAGGAAGGCGGGTAGGGGGTGGGAGTGGAGAGAGACCAACCCAGGGACATGGGAACAAGTGAACTAAAGCAATGGAGAGAAGGGCTTAGGATGCCTAGTGGGGCTTAATCAAGGACAACATTATCAGCGAGGAATTGAGAATAAATCACAAGGATCAACATGAAACCCCCTCCCAGGGGGATGAACAACAAAAAAGTGGGTGAAGGGCAACAGACAATGATGTAAAAATATGAAAATAATAATCTATAACTTATCAAGGGTTCATGAGGGAGGGCGGGGGGAAAATTAGGAGCTGAAATCAAGGGCTCAGTAGAAAGAAAATGCTTTGAAAATGATGATGGCAGCATATGTGCTTGACACAAGAGATGAATGTATGAATTGTGATAAGGGATGTAAGAGCCCCGAATAAAAGTATTTTTTAAAAAAATATCAACAGCTAACATCATTCTTGACATATAGTGATGTTTTTTTTTTTTCATATAGTGAAACTTTTCATGGTTTTTCCGTAAGCCTGGGCAAGGCAAGAATACATGCTCTCACCACTCCTAGTCAGTACTGTCTGAGAGGTCCCTAGTCATTATAATGAAGTAAAAAAGATGTAAAAGGTTTCAAGATTGGAAAGGAATTTGGAGAATGACATGACTGTGTTTAAGGTATCAGTATATAAGATTAATACAAAAAAATCAATTGATAACACCATATATGATATGAAAACTAGCCATATGGATCAAACCACAGATAATAAGTATCGGTGAGGCGCAAAAGAAATCTGGACTACAATGTAAAATGGTGGCTACTGTTGGGAACAGTCTGGCAGTCCCTCAGACAGTTGAAAGACACAGCTACCAGGTGGTCTAGCAATTTCATTCCTAGGTATATACCCAAGAGATAGGAAAATATACGTCCGCACAAAAACTTGTTCCTATTAGTTATATTCATAATAGCCCCAAAGTGAAAATAACCCATAAATGATAGGGAAAAGAAAATCCAAACCTTAAAATATACAGCAAACATTAAAAATTGTTACAAAAAGAATTCAGCAAATATTTTGGTTATTAAGGATATATACAACTTAGGCTAGGTCCTCATAACTTTAAAATAATAAAGTTGGCAGGTATACACTACCAGGTTTCAAGACTTTGCTAGAATACTCAAAACAGTGTAGTGCAGGTATCAAAGAAGACACATAAATTCATGGTTTCTGAGGACATGAGGAATTAAAGGTTAAGGAAATTTTCCACGTACCCGTTGAAGTCCTCTCCCAAAAGTAAACTTAAAACAAATTTGGTCAACTGATTTTAAACAAAAATTCCCAGGCAATTCAATGAGGCAAAGAACAATCTTCTTAGCAAATGGGCAGAGCTAAATATAAAATAACCTTAACCTTGTCAAAAATGAATGAATGAATGAATGGACCATAAATGACAATGCAACAACTACAAGTATAAAACTTCTAGAACAAAACAAAAGAGAAAGTCTTAGTGGTTATGGGTCTGGCAAAAATTTCTTAGAAGGAACACAAAAGGCACTTTACTAAACAAAAAATATAAGTAATTTAATAATGGAAAACTTTTCCAGAAAAAAACATTTTAAATGAATAAATGATAAAGAAAAAATTGGGTCCTATAATTTTCAAAATAATTCTTACTGTATTTTATCAATGCTTACATACAAATTTATTATTTTCTTTTAGACTTTTAGAGCTAGAAAGGACCTTAAGTTACTTAACCAAATCTCTATTTTTATGTATGAAGCAACTAAAAATCTAGAAGGGAAGCAACATTTCAATCTGCTCATAGAGCGAAGCAAAGCCAGAACTTGACTTCAGGGCCTCTCCAGCAGGGTTCTCTATCAACTCATTCAATACTCAACCTATTTACATACATAGCCCAACCACCGAGATCTGATGTGCTGGATATAGCATAAAATTAAGGGCTATAAATGCTCTCCCTTGTCAAGATGTAATTCAAATATAAATTGTTACTAGACTATAAAGATACCCTATAAACACACATTTTAACTTCCTCTCCTAGATACCAACTATACTGAAGGCAATGTTTTGAATTCTCTGAACAAGAATGATTTATTGGAGTATATTTCAGATGCAGAAATAAAACATGGTTTAGCAACATGTAACAGATTAGCATCTTTTAAAAAAATCATTTTATTGGGGGCTCAAACAACTGTTACCACAATCCTTAATTCCATCCATTGTGTCAAGCACATCTGTTGCCCTTATCATTCTCAAAACATTTGCTTTCTACTTGAGCCCTTGGTATCAGCAGATTAGCATCTTTTGAAAGCAAATATGTAGACAAAGTTGCTAAGTGGTATTTTTTTTCCTTTCTATTACTCAACAGGCCAGAAACCCCTACCCAGAAAAGAAACGCTTGTTGACTCAGGCATATCAAGACTACAGACCCGAGTAAGATTCAGCCACCATCTCCCACATATTAAGGGTTTCAACTATTCTTCAGAGCCCAGCTTCCAGGAAGTTGTTTCTTCAGTAAATCATGATTGAGAAAGTTTAAAGAAAAAAAGTAGGGAGTGTAACTCCACATAAAAACAGGACCCAAGGGGGGATGAGCAACAGAAATCATGGGGGAAGGGAGACAGCATTCAGTATAAGATATGAAAATAAAAATTTATCAAGGAGGCACGGGAGTGGGGGTGGGAAGGAAGAGGAGCTGATACCAAGGGCTCAATAGAAAGTAAATGTCTATTGGGCCTGTACTCAAGTACTCCCCACAATGCAAAAACACTTTGTTCTTGAACTATTTTTGACCTTGAATGATTTACAGGCTTTTTTGGGGGGTCATTGGCTTGTTGCTTTGTATTCGTTATCTTGTATTATTTCCTGTTGTTTTGTTGTCTTGTTTCTGTGCATATTATTATCTCTGCAGGTCTATCTAAATAAGATAGGTGGGATAAACAATCCAGAGGAGAAAATGAGACCAACGGTTCTGGGGGTACAGGGGGGAGAGGGAGGTAGAGGGTAAGGAAGTGGTATTAACAAACCCAGGGGCAAGGGACCAATAAGTGATCCAAAATCGGTGGCAAGGAGGGTATAAGAGTCCTGGTTCGGTTTGATCAAGGGCAATGTAACCGAGAGGAATGACTGAAAGCCAAATGAAGGCTGAGAATGACAGTGAGACAAGAGGAAAATCAAAGGAAATAGAGGAAAGAACTGGGAGGCAAAGGGCATTTACAGAGTTCTAAATACAGGCATGTATATATGTAAATATATTTATACATGATGATGGGGAAGCAGATCTATGTGCATATATTTATAGGGTTAATATTGAGTAGCAGATGGACATTGGTCTTCCACTCAAGTATTATCTCAATGTAAGACCACTTTGTTCTATTAAACTGGCATTCCATAATGCTCACCTTCCTGACATGATCGCTGAATACAAAGTAGATGCATAAGCAAATGTGGTGAAGAAAGCTGATGGTGCCTGGCCATCAAAAGATATAGCATCTGGGGTCTTAAAGGATTGAAGATAAACAAGCAGCCATCTAGCTCAGAAGCAATAAAACCAACATGGAAGAAGCACACCACCCTGTGTGATCACGAGGTGTCGATGGGATCAGGTATCAGGCATCAAAGAACAAAAAATCCTATCACTGTGAATGAGGGGGAGTGCAGAATAGGGACGCAAAGCCCATCTGTAGGTAACTGGACATCCCCTTACAGAAGGGTCACGGGGAAGATGAGCCAGTCAGGGGTGCAGTGTAGCAAACGATGAAACATACAACTTTCCTCTAATTCTTAAATGCTTCCCTCCCACCCCACTATCATGATCCCAATTCTACCTTACAAATTTGGCTAGATCAGAAGATTTACACTGGTACAGATAATAACTGGAAACACAGGGAATCCAGGACAGATGAATCCTTCAGGACCAGTGGTCAGACTGGTGATACTGGGAGGGTGGGAAAAAGGTTGGGTAGAAAGGGGGAATCGATTACAAGGATCTACATATAACTCCCTCCCTGGGGGATGGACAACAGAAAAGTGGGTGAAGGGAGATGTCGGACAGTGTAAGACATGACAAAATAATAATTTATAAATCATCAAGGGTTCATGAGGAAGGGGGTGGGGAGGGAGGGGAAAAAAGAGAAGTTGATACCTAAGGATTAAGTAGAAAGCAAATGTTTTGAGAATGATGATGGCAACAAATGTACAAATGTGCTTGACACATGGATATATCTATGGATTGTGATAAGAGTTGTATGATCCCCCAATAAAATGATTATCAAAAAAAGATAAGAGAAACGGGATGTAATAAGTAACTGGAAAAGGATGAGAAAATGTCTTTCTCCTCTCTCTAATTGTCTCTACTTCCTGGTAAAGTGGACAGGGGACAGAGAGAAAGTCTTGGTTTCTAAGTATCAATGTAATCCTCTATACTATTTACTTGAAAAAAGTAAAACGCTAAATGGTAATGGTTGAACAATATGATGAACATATTTAATGTCACCAATCTACGTACTGCCAAATATTTTGTTACTGATACAGTTACTGGTTTAAAAAAAAAGTTAAAAAATAAAGATAAAATGCCCTCTCATTCACTTACTTAAGTATTTACTCAGTACCCATCCTGAATATTATGTTATGCTTCATTCTAGGGACAGAATGGTGTACAGGAAAACATAGATCAGATCCTTTCTATTATAAAACTTCAGTTTAATATAGAGTAATTGCTATAGTTTATTGTGCCATCCTGGCCGATAAACACAAGTAGGATTAACTGAAGAGCAGAGGGATAAATGGCTGGGTGAGCCTCACCTTGCTTGTTCTGTGCCTCAGTTTAAAGGGGTACACTACCTGTGGGATGCCTAGCCTGTGGACTGTGTCACTGTAAGTTGAGGTCCCTTTAAGCCCACACGATTGGCATGTTCATCTCTGGAGCTGGGGACTGACAGTTGATGACAGCTGGGGACCTGTCTTGCTGTTTGCTGCCTGGGTATGTATAGCCCAGCTCTCTCTACAGAAGGGGACTGGCACCTGGCAGATCTCAAGCCTTGAAGGACTGCTGGTGTCTCACTGCTTTATAATTTAACTGTTAATTTCTTGTATTATCTATCTGTATATTATTTAACGGTATATGTCTATCTTTAGAAATATATTTATATATAATTACTAGCAATCTGGTTTGCCTCTCTAGAGAACCCTGTCCAATACAGTAATTAACTTGTAAAATTATAATGGGGACACAACACATGTCACAGAGGAGGTGAGAAGGTGACTACGAGTATGTTTAACAGGAAAAACCAGCCTAGGTTTCAAAGTTATGATGACGAAAGCAAATGACTGAGTTCAAGGTCACCTATACAAAATGAAATAAAGCAACTTGAAGAAAAAAAAGGACTAAACCTAGAAATAATACAGATATTATATTATTGTGAACACAGAAAAATTAAATATTAAAGCAAAAACTACAAAATAAGGATTTTTTTGAGGGGGAGGGCTAGGGTACCTTATTTATTTAATTCATTATACAAGTTGTTTTATTAATGAAAATATTTCAGTGAATAGTCAAAATAATATAGAGGGAAAAAATGTACCTGTTTTCCAACACTATTGATGTCAAATTGTAGGGGAACGCCTTTAGGAACTTTCTTTACATCAGATTGCTCCCGTTTTGCCAAGAATGACGGTACAGACGTACGAGTTAATCGTGGTTTCTGAGTTCTAGTAAAACAGACCAGCAAAAACAGTGAGAAGAAAAAAAACAGTAGAAGGAAGAAAACCATCATTTGGTACTTAAGACAGCTTGACATGTATACCTATTCAAGTAAGTCAGGACTATTTTATTTGTGCTCTGAAGAAAAAGAATCTAGCTTCTGAGTTAAAGACTAAAATTTGTAGCCACTAACACAATACCTCCTTAAGAAGAACTTGTCAACAATTTGGAATGATTTGTGATTTACATGCCTGAACTCATCCCTCTGTTAATTTCAATCATATCCTGTACCTTTTAATTACTAAGATGGTTGGATAGGTTAAAATTTCTATAATTAGAATGTTTATTTGCAATAAATAGTACAGTACCATCTTGTTTATTTATTTATACACACACAAAATATAAGCATATATATTGTTGTATATACACTGTTGTTGTTCGGTGCCTTCAGGTCAGTTCTGATTCAGTAGCGTAGAGAAACAGATATTTTTAAACCTGAAAAGAACTGTCAAAGGCGGTCACTCTGAGGCTGGAGAACAAGGAATTGTAGGAACTTTTAGCTGGATAGCGAGCCCTGGTGGCAGAGTGGGTTACGTACTGAGCTTCTAATCACAAGGCCAGTAGTTTAAAACCACCAGCCCCTTTGCATAAGATGAGACTTTCTACTCCTGTAAAAAGTGACAGTCTCAGAAACACATAGGGACAGTTCTACTCTGTCCTATAGTCGGAATTGATTTGATGGCCTTCAGTTTTCAGTTTCAATCTATCCTAGTTCCATTCTGTACGCAAATGCATTTCATTGTACCCAACAAAGATACCTTCTGAGTAGCAGCCAAATACTTTTTTCTATTAACTTCTATACTGAAATGTTATCATAAAACTTACACTGGGTTATGAACTGCACCAGGATTGTCAATGGATACAGTTAAAATTCCTCCATTTGTGGTGGAAGTCCGCCATCTAGTTTCAAAAAAGCCAAAGATTTCATTAAAATGGCAGTTTACAAATGGTCTAATGCATTCCACATCAAAATATATTTTTTTCAAAATAGGCACTAACCTTTTCTTAGTTTTTAAGAAATATAAACATCTGGACTACACCACAATATAATAAATCCAGTATGGAAATTGGACACTTGAACTTATCTCCTATTTTCAGTGTAATAAATATATGCACATTAACAAATTAATATTACCCAAAGGCCTCTGAGGAAAGTCAACAGTCTTTCACCCCACTGTTCTCTCCCTTCACAGTCGAGCTCCCAGAGATAGGTCTTCTCTTCATTCCTGTTTTACTACTCAAGGACTAACTTCAGTCATTAAACAAGGGCTGATGTACTAAAATCTTACCATGACAAATAAGAATGGCTCAACTGTTGAGGGCAATCACTATCTTACTTCCACTATAACATTATGTGTGCATTTCTATTTGTTCAGTAGTGTGTCACACACACCCCCCTTTTATGAGGACAGTAATACCTCTACGTTCCTCCTTTCCATCTGCTCTCCCAACTTTGTACCTTCCTCTGCCTGTAAGTGCTATCTTTAGATTTACATTAGCCAAAACTGGACATTTACTTTAATTCCTGTTACCAAAGTATCAGTGTGCTTTATCCACAGGTAGAGTCTGAAAGTTGAAAACAAATAAGAAACTACAATAGTACAATTATATAAATATTATTCAATGTAGACAAAAATAGGCCGTGATCATTATCATCTACTTTATGGTTCCCAATGCCATGGTTCTTGTGCTAAAATAAATACTGCCAGCATCAAATTCAAATAGAATTTACTGCTTTCTTACATCCCAGTTGTTCTGCTCCATGTCCCATTTTAGTTGGCATCATCTAGCCCATTAAACCAACTTTTGTTTTCTAAAATGGGTCTTAATTCTAAATAGTTTAATTGGAAAGTCTTATATTAAAAGACACAATCACTCACACTTGAAAAAAGCTAATTCTAACACACAAGGGCTCATAGGGTGAGATACAAGAGAATGTGTAGGAAAAAATATTTTACTATTGTAAACATTTTCTAAAAGCCCTACTAGGATTTTCTTCTATTTATTCTTTTTTCCCCCCTTCTATTTATTCTCTGAATAGTTCATTTGTATAAACATAGTTATGGGGGAAAAACTGTTGATTAAAATGGAATAAATAATTCATACAAATAGAACAATGTACCTGGTCTAAAACTCTTACAATACGGACACTAGGAAACTCGAAAGTTTTTTTGAAAAAGCAAAAACAGAGGTGCCAAAGGGACCAGGTATAAGGCATCATGCAAAAAAAAAAATATATATATATGTGTATATGTATATATATGTATGTGTGTATGTGTATATATGTGTGTGTATATATGAGTGTGTGTATATATATATCATATTAAATGAAGGGGGAAGTGCAGAGTGGAGACCCAAGGCCCCAAGTGTCGGCCAATGGAGATCCCCTCATAGAGGGGTTTAGGAGAGGAGATGGGTTAATTAGGGTGTGAGGTAGTACCGATGAAGAACACAGCTTTCCCCCAGATCCTGGATGCTTCCTCCCCCCAACTACCATGATCCAAATTCTAGCTTGCAGGGCTGGATAGGACAGAGGCTGTACACTGGTACATATGAGGGTTGGAGGTACAGGGAATCCAGGGTGGATGATACCTTCAGGACCAAGGGTGTGAGGGACGATGCTGGGAGAGTGGAGGATGAGTGGGTTGGAAAGGGGGAACTGATTACAAGGATCCACATGTGACCTCCTCCCTGGGAGAGGGACGGCAGAGAAGGGGGGGAAGGGAGATTCCGGATAGGGCAAGATATGACAAAATAATTACCAAGGGCACATGAGGAAGGGGGAGCGGGGAGGGAGGGGAAAAAAAAAAGAGGACCTGATGCAAAGGTCTTAAGTGGAGAGCAGATGCTTTGAGAATGATTGGGGCAGGGAATGTATGGATGTGCTTTATACAATTGATGTATGTATATGTATGGACTGTGATAAGAGTTGTATGACCCCTAATAAATTGTTTAAAAAAAAAGAAAAAAAAAACAACTAAACAATTTCCTTCAGGATCAATGATTAACAGACGTTTGCTTTCACTTAATTTCTTTTGGTATGTGGAACTTGAAAATTTGGGGAGCTACTCTCTAGGGGTACTATTGTGGCATTGTATCTTGTAAAACAAAGAGAAACTTACTGACGAGTTTTCTTTGCTACTACATCATCTAGCAGCTGTTCTGTGTTCAACTGGGCCTGAACCTGAGGAGAAAAAGAGCAGAAGGATCCTAAAGAAAATAAAGGCTTTGAATCCAGAAAGTTACGTCCTGCTTTACAACTGCACAAGCCAGGGTGATGTGTACACGAATGCAGAAAGGGGTCGGGGAGTGTGCCTCTTCTAACACTTCTCTCTATATTCAGTTCCTGTATTAGAATAAGTGGCAAATACAAGGTTACTCCTAAATAACACACTAAATCCTTATAAAACATTGCTACTGAGAGAAATAAGAAATGAGAGAATAGGAAAAATGTAACAACAAAAAAAGTAACTGAAAGGGCTAAGATAATTTTTTCCCCCCACACTCAAACCCAACTTCTACCCAGAGGTCATGCTTATGATTAAGAATTGCCAAAGGTTCAGGGTTTTCTGTTTGGGTACAACAAAGACACCATCAAGGTGTTTTTATACCTTCAGGCCTCTTCTGAAAAGAAAAGTTGCCTGACGAGTGTCTTTCTGGTGGCTTAATTTATTTCCGCTTCTGGTCAAGTTGGCTGGAATATTACTTCTGCAACAGAAGCACATACATATGCCATGAATAATCAGAGATACTTAATGGACAACTTACAAACACCTTGAGAAAAATAACCAGAGCCTGTTGAATTCACAGGCTGAACATTTAAGACACTCAATGTAAAGATGACTCTGAAGTGTCTCATTTACACGATGCTACTGAAGTTTCTCCCTCTGTAGCCATCACATAACAACCTGGTTAGTTTGAAACTAATTTATGTCCTAAATACTCAACTCTCTAATACCTAAACATATACAACATTAAAAATAATAATTAAATACATGTCTAAATTTGGTCAGACACATCAATTTACAGAATTGGTAGCTGCTGTCAAACTGCCATCCAACTCATGGCGAGTCCATGCACACACAACAGAATGTTATTGTACCATGCCTGACTGCTCCCTATCATAAGAGTCTTCACTGGCAAGTTTTCTAGAAGTAGATCAGTAAGTCTTTCCTCCTAGTCTAACTTACCCTGGAAGCTCCACCACTGACGAGAGAGCAGCTGGGAGCCAATCTTGACCTCTTGCATGAAGAGTGAGAATGCTATCACTACACAATCAATAGAAAACCACACCGAGGAGGATCACACATCATTGTCAAACTACTGGAAAATGAGACAAGGAGACCCTCTTAAAAACAGTGTCACTTCCTCCCTTCCCTCCAGCTTTCTCATCCTACTTCACTTCCAAATCCTCTATCTATTAAAACAAACCAGAGAAGCCTATCCATATTTTCTACTTTGTGTTTTACATGGTTTTTATTGGAGGCTAGCATGGTATAAAAAAGCAGAATTTCATATCTATCTACTAACATGCATAAAAGATTATCTCATCTACTTCCAACCTTATGGAGGTTTTCAATACAAAAATTCTCTAAGTAATATTATTAAGTAATAGGTTCTTTATACTAGCTGGTTTCTGAAAGATATGGTAAAAGTAAAACTCAGTTCTAGTCACTCTACTTATAAAAAGGCCTCACCATTCCAGGTTTTACTTCGAATTATATCTTTAAGAGATGACTAGATGGTTCTGGAAACTGAAATAAGGAACTTAGCACGCTCATCAGCTTCCTCTCAGTTTTGAACACCAATGTGACAATCGGTCATAATTTTAAGTGTTCGTTGTGTCTTTTAATTTAAAAACAATTTCAGCAGAACAAGCATTTATATAGACTTTTTAGTTTGCTTTCTTCCACGAAATCACATGCATTTTGATTAAGTGTTCTATTAAGAGTTATCAAGGCTGAATAATAAACTTAGCTTTCAAAATTCCCAATGTTGAGCATTTCTGGTTGAAATATTAGAGTTTAACCACAACAATCAGCGGTTGCTATTTTATGCCATATCTCAACAGAACTAAATAGCAGAGTGATACTTTTTAAAGCTTCATAATTAGTTAACCTTACCAGTAACGAGTTCTAAGAAATAAGAAACCTATTAAGAACAGGCTTCTGTTGACACACCAAATATCTGAAAATGACCAGAAAACTAGGAGAGATTACTGCAAATTCATTTCTCTCAATACTTATTATCAATAACACAAACACATTATTATCTCATATTTGAGTACTTACTTTCTGTTTAACTGGTTAGGTCTCTTGAGAACTGCAACTGGTTTCCTCTGCACTTCATTTTGTCTCAGAAGGTCTGTCTTCCTTTTCAACACTGGAAAATATCGCTCTACATTCTGTCAGAAGGCAAAACCCGATGTTAATCAGGCTGTTCTTTGCACTACAAGTTTATACTGAATTGATATTTCTGAGGTAGAATGATCAGAAGCTGGCTAATGCTTGGGAGTGTGGATGAAGGGGGCAGAGAATTAGAATGACGTGGAAATTTCCAGTTTAAATGATTAAAAAGATGACAACTACATTTTAATTAAAATATTTGAAGTATCATATATACTCGTGTGTAAGTCGAGTTTTCAGCACAAAAAATGTGCTGAAAAACTGGGGTTCGGCTGATACACCGGTCAGTGGTACTCCATCGAGGTGTAACATCTCACGGGTGATTGCCATTTCTCCGTTGTTCATTCAAAGCCCCGCTGACACTGCGGGGCTTTGAATGTTTGTTTACTCACATCTAACCAATCAGAGCCGTTCTATGACGTGGACGGCTCCAATTCGCAGAAGCACCCGTAGTGATTCACTTACGCCTGCAGTTGAACTGGTAAAGATGTGTCTGTGGCTGCGCTCGGTCTCTCCCCTCTGGTCTCTGTGTTAATTCACATCCTGCATTTCCCACCCTAGGCTTATACTCGAGTCAATCAGTGTTTCTGGTTTCCCAGGTAATAATTAGGTGCCTTGGTTTATACTAGGGTCGGCTTATATTCGAGTATATATGATATTTACATTTCAGAGGCGGCACTGATATTTCTGTTGGTGGGTATGATGGGAAAATGGGGAGGAGATGATCAACCTCACAATAACTGAGAACGAACCTAAGGTTCTATGTCCCTGGGTAGACACTTGGATGTTTCTACCCAACCCTTAGTGAACCACACTATGGACTAAGCACTATGATGACCTTATACTCTGACCTTAAGGGAACCGTGGTTTCCTGACCCCCACGCCACTCCAAGAGCCACACCAGAAGGACTCAAGGTGGAAGCCTGACTGAACAAACTGGGTCTACCTCAAAACCACCTGTACCCTTGGGTTTAGGACTGGAGTACTCTGAAGGGACAGGAAGCAAAGGATGGCCACCCCAAGCCTGTGAAATAGCAGTTGTTGGACCTTTTGTGGAACCCCTGGCTTAGTGGGTGTTCGATGAAAAGGGACTCAGAAACACCCAATATTTAGTACCTCAATATTCCCCTTGCATTAATACGGCAGATATTAAATCTGATAGGTAAGGATCTGTCCTAATAAGAAATAGTACAGGGAAGTTTCCCCGAACACCAGTCCCCAGGCTCAATGTAAACACAGCTCAAGCACTTAAGCAGTTGATCTCTACAAAGCAACAACTCATGGACTGCAGCTCACTGTTGGGACTATACTCACATACACTCATACCAACAGTATCTTAAATTCTATGCCACTGGACACATTATTGATGTTATCAATCCAATCGCATTATACCTGAGGAGGGATGATGGACAATGTGCTTAAAATAATTTTGTTTTGAGGGGTTTTATTTTTGTCATGACCACTAAAGTAAACCAGATTGTCCATAACCCATGGGCAAGCAGATGGATTCAGGGCTCCCACTTCATTCTAGCCCCAACCCAATAACATGGATGGTTCTTATACCAAGGCCCGGTTTGATACTCACCTCCATGAAGATAAGGGTGCTACAGCAAAGTGTAGTAAAGAAAGTAGATGGTGCCTAGTATCAAGTAGAATAGTGTCTGGGGTCTTAAAGGTTTGTATTCAAGCAAGGAGCCATCTAAATGAGGCAACAACTAATTCTACATGGAAGAAACCCACCAGCCTGTGTGATTCAAAGATAATAATAAAATCCAAATATGATGAAGGGAAAATTATCAGAGTGGAGGAAAGTGGGAGCCCAAAATCCATGTGCATAGTATCTAGCCAGATTAAGTGTCTGGAAGATCCCCTCTAGCCAGAGGCAAGGTACTGGGAACAGCTTTACTACTGAAAAGAGATTACGGCAAACTTGATTATGGTTGATCCAAGCATAGTAAAATAGACTACTTTGTCAGTGGACCCCCCCCCCCCTTTACTTGAATTTGCTCTAGGTTCAAATACTTCTTGCTTATTTCTAAACATAAATGTCTTCTCTGGTATTTTACACGTTGTTACTATTTATCTTTGTCATTTTTTGTTTTGTTATTGTTTTTGTTAGGTTTCCCAGTTTAGGAAGCACAGAATGAGTGGATGCATAGAGACAACAAGTGATGCAATGGTTTGTCTGGGACAAGGGGTGGAGGAGCACTAGACTGATGTGGTGATGGATATACAACTCTTTTACAAAGTGATTTAACTATGGAAGTGTATGATCTGTGAATATTATAGCAATAAAACTACTAAAAAAACCCCACTAAACTTGACCAATAGTTACCACAGGTGAAAGAGGAAGAGTTTTTGCTTAGGGACCATTAGGTTTGTGAATGGTGCTGGAATAATTTGGAAAAGGGCATCAATAATGAATGTACAGCATAAAGAATATAATCCAGAACACTGAATTATACATATAGAAGTTGTTGAATTGGGAAAAAAAATTGAGATGAAAAAAAGAAGAGCTGTGGGGAAGGAAAATGAAGCAGTTCCGTTTTGCACAGCTTGCTGTAAGGCACACTTGGGGCGTTACAGATGATGGGAAATGTGACTCCAAAGCTCAAGAGAAGAATAAAGGTCAGATGTGATTTTTAAAAAAAGTTTTATTGGTACTTCATTGTCAGACATAAATTTATGGCTAATTTATGTAAACATGATTTTTAAAAATAAAACCTTCCATTTTTGTTGTTGCGAGTATACACAGTGATACAGTAATTCTACGCAATCTACATGCACAATTCACTGTAGGTGCCTACATTTTTCTCATGTTGTGCAACCGTTCTCATACGTCTTTTGTTCCATTAAAGTAAATTTATTTACCACCTCTAAGGTTCCTATCAGGAGCCCTGGTAGTGTACAGGTTACTCGTTGAGCAGTTCAAAACCACCAGCCGCCCTGAGGGGGTAAAGCGAAGCTTACTACTCTCGTAAAGAGAGAGTCTCAGAGACCCACAGGAGCAGTTCTACCCTGTCCTGCAGGGTTGCTGTGAATCGCTTGATGGCAGTGAGCTTTGAGCTTAAGGTGCCTATTAATATTTGACATTGATATTTGTGGTTTAAGGATAAGCATGATCTTGATAATTGAGAAGAAATAGTTATACACATATATAGAAAGCACAAGAAAAGAAAATATCTACTTTTCCCCCTCAACATATATGTAATACATCATTCACAGTCAAATTCAGGTTTCCATGTTTTCCAATTCCAGGTGTCTAGTGACTTATCTCTTTTTTCTACAAAAAAAAATTCTAAACAATACCACCTATCACTTAAAATACTTAGAAATGAACTGCAATACAACTATTGGTCTCTACTCTTCTGGACAAGAAAGACACAAAAGAAAATAGCCCAGATGAACTATTCTACACGAACAACAGCCTCGTCTACCTAGAGACCAAAAGAGTCAGAGGGTGTGTGGCTACCGCTACCATCATTCTCACCAGGATCACAATGGCAGGATCCTGACAGAAGGGCAGAAAAATGTGGGACAGGCTCAAATTCTTAAAAAGTTCACTTAGTGGATTGGTTGAGGTAAGAGGACTCTCCATGGCAATTGCTGTGAAATACTTTTAAATTTTAAATTAAAATTATACCTTGAACTCACCTTTTAGCTAAATAATACATTGAGTCATAATATAGATTTATCACCCACGAAGAATGAGCAACTTTAGCAAGAAAATATTTAACAATAAAAACCAGTCTGCAAGATTCCTTATTGTGTGACACCTAAATTAGTCTGGTCTTTTAATCCAGAGCTAAAAGTCTCTGACAATAATGGATCATATTTTATTTAACATCTGGAGTTCTCTAGATTCTAAAAGTCTGAGAACTACGTGACTGAATTACACACACAAAAACATAATTCTCGTCTTCACGACATTTTTAAAGAGTAAACGTAAAAATAGGTATAAAGACTATCAAGAGCTTAGGAGAAATGCTATGAAGCCAGAATCGTGGGGCATACAAACTCTGTATTCTGTCTATAAGAATAACCACAGGGGAGACGAAGTGTAACCTGCAGCTCCCCGTGCCAAGAGGGGTCTGGCGCGCTCGGGACCCAGCCCCGACCCGGCGTGGCCATGCTGTCCCGCCTGCTGAAAGAGCACCAGGCCAAGCAGAACGAGCGCAAGGAGCTGCAGGAGGAGGCGAGAGGCTATTACCGCCGCAACCTGTCTGACAGAAGCTTTGGTGGATCACCTCAATGTGGGTGTGGCTCAAGCCTACATGAACCAGAGGAAGTTGGACCATGAGGTGAAAACCTTGCAGGTTCAGGCCGCCCAGTCTGCTAAGCAGACTGGCCAGTGGATTGGAATGGTGGAGAACTTCAATCAGGCACTCAAGGAAATCGGGGATGTGGAGAACTGGGCTCGGAGCATCGAGCTGGACATGCGCACCGTTGCCACCGCCCTGGAATGTCTACAAAGGGCAGCTGCAGCCTGCCCCCTCCTAGTCCTTCTTCCCTCCCTCCACCTGTCCGCCCCCTCCAAACCCCCCGCCCCCCGCAGGAGGAAGCAGTGCGGACAGGACCATGAATAAAGCACCATTAAAAAAAAAAAAGAATAACCACAGGACTATTTAATAGGAAACAATGTGAAGTAAGAGCCTTCTATCATGCCACATTATATCATTTTCCTTCACAGAACCAGTCACACAGTACACTCAACTCATACTTAAGCAATGTGGATAGGTTACAAAGATTATTATTAGCTTGAGAATTAGCATCACACAGAAATAGGTGACATCAGCCCTGGGCTGCCAAGCCACTGAGAACTATGGTCCAGTCACATTGATACATAACCTTTAACCTCACTGTCCGTGTTATTTTTGCTCTATACCTTACACCTCGGTGTTTGTTACTGCAAGACATTTATCAGTAATGTGCAAATTAGATTTTTTTTAAGTGAAATGTCGGACAACATGGTAGTAAGTATGGAGATGTTTTAATTAATCTAACAAATATTGACTCAAAACGAACTATCAAACTCACTGCCATCACGTCAACTCTTGACTCATACGAGCCTAAAGAACAGGGTAGAAACCCCCCTTTGCATTTCCAAGATTGTAAGTCTTTCTTATAGACAGAAAGTCTCATCTTTCTCTCTAAGAGTGGCTGGTAGCTTCAAACTGCTAATCTTGTGGCTAGCAGTCTAACTCATAACCTATTATGCCACCAGCGTTTCTATAAATATTGACTAGTCTTTGGAAATTAAACAGACCAAAAAATGAAGAGTATACATGAACTAAGACAGTAACAAGCTATTAATGTATATTTCATGACTCTTAAAAGGTTGTCTAGGTAAATGAATGTCTATAAAATGTACTGGTGGCACCATAGGTTAAGCATAAACCACGATGTCAACAGTTCAAGCCCACTAACCCCTCCAGTTCTATCATTTAGAGTCACTAAGATTAAGACGTGACTCCATGGCAGTGGGTTTGGCTTTGGTTTATGAATGGGTGTTAAAGGAAAACACAGAAGTTTTTGCGTAGCTATAATTTTGATACAAAAATTCCACCAGTAAATGAAATTAAGGTAATCATTTATATTGATTTTAAGGTATTATTTACATGACAAAATGTAACCATAAATTGTTTTGGAAATATTGATGGCATATGTATAAGTGTGCTTAATACTATTGAATTATGGATTGTTTTAAGATTTGTAAGAGGCCACCCCAATAAAATGATTAATAAAAAAATAAAAATGAAAAGCGTAACCATATAGTTTGACAAATTTAGGTAATTCTACATACATGGGCCTTGATCTTAAATATTTTCTTGTACCCCTGTCAATTCCCTTCACTCCCCTCCCGACGTCCACCCTAGACATTTTCTAGCCTATAAGTTTTTGCCTTTCCTGTAATTCCTCATGAGTCATAATAGTACATAGTCTTTTATGTGGCTTCATATAACATATCATGTTTCAAATTTATCCAAACTGTCACATGTTAACATTTTGTTTTTTATTTCTGAACAGATTTTCTGTGTATAAATATTTTTAACTGTCAAAATCAGACAAACGATCCCAAAATATCTGGCCATTAGTATAAAAGAACTGCTATGTACATGTACGTGGGAACAAATTTAAGTTCATGGTAGTCCTAAGTGGCTTCTCATTATCAGAATCAAGTTAAAAGTTCTATACAGCAAAACATGCTCCCAGATTTAGCTAAATGTATTTCTAAATGTAAAGGGAGAAAGTTATAGAACTGATATTGAAAAGACATGTATTTTAGTAAAATAATTCCTTAAAAAACAAACAAAAAGGCCACAACACTGCCATCAAGTTGAATCTGATTGTAGTAATCCTATAGGACAGAGCAGAAATGCTCCCTGAAGGTTTTGAAAGTGTACATCTTTACAGAAAAGCAGCTGGTGGTTCTAACTGCTAATCAAGCAGTTAGGGACTCAATGTCTAACCCACGGCACAACCATGGCTCCTCAGAAAACCTCAAACATAACTTTTACTTGAGATATTTTTTTAATTTGAGATATTTTAAGTGACTCTAAACAAAATAATCAATCTTAAAGATAATTCCTCAGCACCGTAATTTATCCTCTCAGTAAATATTAGTAATGTATATGAAATGAAATAGTTCTCAGTCCTGTGCCATTCTCAACAATAGTTGCTCACTTTGATTACCACTGTGCCGTCTGGGGGGCCGGTCCCAAACCCAACTATTAAGTGGACACTTGCTGCTCCCCCCAGAAGAATTTATTTTAAGGGACGGAATTGAATTTGCAGCTCCAGGAGTGGGACACATCTGATCGGAGCACACGGGAGCAGATGAGGGGGGAGGACGAGAGAGTGGAGGACATCCTGGCTCTCTAGGCCTTGAGGATGATGTTCCCAATTACAGCAGCCAGTCCAGAGAGGAAGGACCACATGGCTGGCCCCACTATGAGACACGACACCCCTTGTGTTAGACAAGGCTCTCTAGAGAGACAAAACCAGATTGCTAGTGATAGACAGATAGGTAGATAGATAAACACAAAGAAATAAACAGTTAAATTATAAAGCAGTACAAATGGCTCAGTACAATTTAAATGTTAGACAGTTGTGAGACACTGGCAGTCCTTCAAGTCTTGAGGGCTGCCAGGTAGTCCTCTGTAGAGAGATTCAGGCTATCATGGCACAGGCAGCAAACAGCAAGGCAGGTCACCAACCATCAGCCAGGTCACCAACAGTCAGTCCCCAGCTCAAGAGATGTAAATTCCAATTGTGTGGCGAAGCAGATCTTAAAGGAACCTCAAATTGCAGCGACAGTCCATAGGTTAGGTGTCCCACAGGTAGTGTAGCTTGCACATTGAGGCACAGAACAAGCAAGGCAGCCTCACACTGGTCTGATGATCAGAGCGAGAGGCAAGAAAGGAGAGGCTTGCGGAGCCATTTATCTCTCTGCCCTTCAATTAATCTCACATGTATTTATCGGTCAGGCTGGCACAATAAACTATCTCAATCCACCCCTTGCCAACCTGGCACCTGTACACAATTGTTTAGGCACATATAATTATATAATTTACGGACATTGATGAAATCACACTTATACTTATCAATCATCACACATAAAATAAAACAGAGTCCAATTGTAGCTGATATTTCATACCTGAACAAAGGAAAGATATGCAATAAGCACATAAAAAGAAAATACATTGACAATTACAAACGTCAGTTCTGCAATTGATCATGTGGTCGTAACTGATAGGTAAAAGTACCTTCTACTACCATTCTGTATTATCTTTGCCTCAGCAAGCACCTCAGCTGGCTGTGGTTTCTTTGCCTGGTGGGGTGACGCAGACCTTAATTCATGAGGGGTCTGGGTCATTATAAGTCCTGTTAGGATTGGGTTGCTGTAAATTACCGTTTACTTTCATCACAGGGCATGGTAGCACTCAGAGTCAGCCTATGGGTCTCCTGGATTCCAGACATACTCTTCTTTACCTCCATTATGTAACACCAGTCCAATTTCTCCTTGATAATCAGGATCAATCACATCACTCAGTACAGTGACACCCTTCCTGACCTGTTGATCCAAAGGCATGAGAAGCCCAAAGTGGCCAGGGGGCATTCTCAGCTGCCAGTTCAGTGGAATCCGTGCTGTGTTTCCAGGTGGGAGAATTCCTTCCTTCGGGACCAGGGCCTCTAGGCCTAAGGAACACAGAGGTGCCGGGACAGGAAGCAAAAATGCTTCAAGTGGATCAGTAGGAATAACAGTGAGTGGTGCCACTCCAGCTTCCATCCCTTGGTTCCTGGACCTATGAATTCTGGCTATTAGAGACACAGCACCAGATATTGGCCACTGGTTTAGAGAGTATACAGCTTCCTGGAGAACACTGCTCCAGTCCCGCGAATTGTTGACACCTAGTTGGCACCGTAATTGTGTCTTTAGGAGCCCATTCCATCATTTTATCAAGACAGCAGCTTCATGATGATGAAGAACATGATACAACCAATGGATTCCATGGGAAATGGCCCATTGCCGCACTGAATTTGCTGTGAAGTGAGTTCCTTGATCTGAAGCAATGCTATGTGAGATGCCATGCCGGTGGATGAGGCATTCTGTAAGTCCACGGATAGTAGTTTTGGCAGAAGCATTGTGTACAAGGAAGGCAAATCCATATCCAGAGTATGTGTCTATTCCAGTAAGAACAAAACGCTGTCCCCTCCATGATGGAAGTGGTCCTATGTAATCAACCTGCCACCAACTTGCTGGTTGATCTCTCCGAGCAATGGTCCCATATCTTGGACTAAATGTTGGTTTCCGCTGCTGGCAAATGGGGAACTCAGGAGTGGCAGTGGGCAAGTCAGCCTTGGTGAGTGGAAGTCCATGTTGCTGTGCCCATGCATAACCTCCATCCCTGCCACCATGCCCACTTTGTTCATGTGCCCATTGGGCAGTAACAAGAGTAACAGAGGAAAGAGGAGGTCCAGCCTCCACAGAGCGTGTCATCTTATCCACTTGATTATTAAAATCCTCCTCTTCAGAGGTAATCCTTTGATGAGTGTTCACGTGAGATACAATTACCTTTACTTTCTTGGCCCATTCAGAGAGGACTATCTACACGCCTCTTCCCCACACCTTTGTCACCAATTTTCCAATTATGGTCCTTCCAATTTCCTGACCATCCAGCCAAGCCATTAACCACAGCCCATGTATCAGTATACAGTCTCACATGTAGCCATTTTTCCTTATATGCAAACTGAACAGCCAGGTGCACTGCTCGAAGTTCTGCCCTTTGGGAAGATTTTCCTTCACCATTGTCTTTTAGGGAGATCCCAGAAAGAGACTGTAGTGCTGCTGCTGTCCACTTACGAGTGGCACCTGCATATCGTGCAGACCATTCGTAAACCAAGCATAACTTTTTTGGTCTTCAATTATAAGTATGATAAGGAATTCCCCAGGAGGCCAAAGGTGCAGACTGGGAGAAAGAAGGTAATGTGACAGGAGTGGAGACTGTGGGCATTTGGGCCTCTTCTTCATGGAGCTTACTTGTCCCTTCAGGTCCTGCTTTGGCCCAATCTCGTATACACCGCTTCCATTTAACAATGGAGTGTTGCTGCACACCGTCCAATTTTATGATTCTGTGGGTCAGACACTATCCAGTTCATGACAGGTAGGGTTAGACCTCATGGTGACTTGGTGGCCCATGGTGAGGCATTCAGTCTCTTCCAAGGCCCAGTAACAGGTCAACAGCTGTTGTCTACAGAGGATGGCAGGACTTTACTCCAAAATCCCAACAGTCTACGCTGTGATTCACCAACAGGGGTCTGCCAAAGACTCCACACTGCATCTTTATCTACAACTGACACTTCTAGCACCATTGGGTCAGCTGGACCATATGGTCTCAGTGGCAAAGCAGCTTGCACGGCAACATGAACCTGTTGAAAAGCCTTTTCTTGTTCTGACCCGTAGCCCTACAGGGGACAACACCGGAGACACAGTGTAGGAATTGCATCCGATCTAATCTTGCCACACCGAAGCAAAATACTAAGGGGGTGCAACAGAACAGAAGTGGAATGGAGAGGCGAGGTCCCCAGGGAATGCTGAAGGTGGATTTTTGGGCCAGGGCATGGTGCCTCAACAGACTGGACTGGAAAACACTCCTAAAGGCCAACAAACAATCCCTGAACTAACTACAAGTTTTTCCTTATTGTTGTGTTTTGTTTTCTGTCATTGCTTTGTTGTTGTTTTGTTGTGTATTGTTGTTGGGTTTTTCTCTGTCTTGTTTTTGTGCATGTTATTATTTCCGCATGTCTGTCTAAATAAGATAGGCTGGATGAACAATCGGGAGGAGAAGACAACGGAACCAACAGTTCCTGGGGGATATGGGAGAGAGGGAGGTGGGGGGAAAGGTAGTGGTGTTAACAAGCCCAGGGACAAGGGAACAACAGTGATCCAAATCAGTGGTGAGGAGGGTATGGGAGGCCTGGTAGGGCGTGATCAAGGATATATAATGTAACCAAGAGGAATTGCTGAAACCCTGGTGCGGACTGAGCGTGATAGTGGAAGAGGAGGAAAGTCAAAAGAAATAGAGGAAAGAACTGGGAAGCCACGGGCATTTATAGAGGTCTAGATAAAGACATGTACATATGCTAATATTTTTATATATGAGGATGGGGAAATAGATCTATGTGCATATATTTATAGATTTAGTATTAAGGTAGCATAAGGACATTGGGCCTCCACTCAAGTACTCCCTCAATGCAAGAATATTTTCTTCCATTAAATTGGCATTCTATGATGCTCACCTTCTTGACACAACCACTGAAAACAAAGCAGGTGAATAAGCAAATGGGGTGAAGAAAGCTGATCGTGGCCAGCTATCAAAAGATATACCGTCTGGGGTCTTTAAGGCTTGAAGGTAAACAAGCGACCATCTAGCTCAGAAGCAACAAAGCCCACATGGAGGAAGCACACCAGCCTGTGTGATCACGAGGTGCCGAAGGGATCAGTTACCAGGCATCAAAGAACAAAATAATCACATCATTGTGTGCTCACCTCCATGATACGATCGCTGTAGACAAATGGGTGCATAAGCAAATGTGGTGAAGAAAGCTGATGGTGCCCGGCTATCAAAAGATATGATGTCTGGGGTCTTTAAGGCTTGAAGGTAAACAAGCGACCATCTAGCTCAGAAGCAACAAAGCCCACATGGAAGAAGCACACCAGCCTGTGCGATCATCAGGTGTCGAAGGGATCAGGTATCAGGCATCATCAGAACAAAAAATCTTACCATAATGAAGGAGGTGAGGAGCGCGGAGAGGAGACCCAAAGTCCATTTGTAGGGCACTGGACATTCCCTTACAGAAGGGTCTCAGGAAGGACATGAGCCAGTCAGGGTGCGATGTAGCAACAATGAAAAATACAACTTTCCTCTAGTTCCTAAATGCTCCCCCCACCCCCGCCCTATCATAATTCCAATTCTACCTTGCAAGTCTGGCTAGACCAGAGGATGTACCCTGGTACAGATAGGAACTGGAAACACAGGGAATCTAGAGCGGAAGATCCCTTTAGGACCAGTGGTCTGAGTGGCAATACTGGGAGGGTGGAGGGAGGGTAGGCTGGAAAGGGGGAACCTATTACAAGGATCTATATGTGACCTCCTCCCTGAGGGACAGACAAAAGAAAAGTGGGTGAAGAGAGACTTCGGACAGGGCAAGATAAGACAAAATAATAATTTATAAATTATCAAGGGTCCATCAGGGAGGAGGGAGCAGGGAGGGAGGGGCAAAAATGAGGAGCTGATGCCAGGGGTTTAAGTGGAGAGCAAATGTTTTGAGAATGATGAAGGCAATAAATGTACAAAAGTGCTTTACACAATTGATGTATGGATTGTGATAAGAGTTGTATGAGCCTTAATAAAATGATTAAAAAAAAAAGAAACCGCTGTGCCAATCAATCTATCTTATTGAAGGTCTTCATCTTCACTAACTTGGTACTTTACCAAACATGATGTCCTCTCTGAGGACTGGTCCCTCCTAACAGTAAGTTCATAGTACATGAGAAAATTTGTGCCATCCTTCCTTCTAAGGAATATTCCAACTGTATTCATTCCCACAGATTTTATCCAAAGCATAAATTCTTCAATGTTTACTCTTATTCACTGTTGAACTTTTACATGCATATGAGTAGATTTAAAATACTATAGCTTTGACCAAGCATACCTTAGTCCTCAAAGTGACATTATTCTTTAACACTTTAAAGAAGCCTTTTGTAGCAGATTTGTGCAACACAATACATCCTTTTGATTTCTTTACTGCTGCTTCCAGAAGCGTTGATTGTGGATCCAAAAAAATCAAATGCCTGACAACTCCCAATCTTTTCTCCACTCATTATGCCATTGCCCATTGGAGGATTTTGGTTTTCTTTACATTGAGCTGAAATCTATATTGAAGGCTGTATTGATCTTCATCAGTTAAGTGCTTTAAGTCCTCTTGGCTTTCAGCCAGCAAGTCTGTGTCATCTACTATCACAGGCTGTTAGGACATAACACTGATTTTATTTATTTTAATTATTAATTGGGAATTAATACATGTATCATATCATTCCATAGTTCAATCACATCAAACAGAATTGTACAGTTGCTACAACAATCAGTTTCCAAATATTCTTTTTCTTCCTGGACTCCTTGACATCGTCTCCCTTTTACACCACCACCTCCGTATACCCCCCCCCCCCCCGCTCTCCGTCCTCTTATTCTACTGCCTGTCCCTATAGGTTCACCAACCCTAGGTTTCATATACCAAGACACGGAAAAACATAACACAACTGCATGAAAAAATCAAAACAAAAAAATACAGGAAATGTTGAAAGAAGATCAGGTCCAGCACAAATAAGAGTAGAGATCAACTGACAATGTTTTAACTGTTCAAGTCAGATTTATGCCTTTGATCTTTCATGCTCATCTCTCCAATGCACTGTTTAGTTAACCACTTTCCTACCATCCCTCAGTTGTGAACAGAGTGAGTTCACGGGGGCTTATTTCCTATGTAATTCCCACTGCTACTCATAGCCTTCTGCAACTGGATTCTCACAATTTAGGCTCCAATGATTATTCCTTCCTTCTACTTCGTATTATATGATTTACTGTCCTTCAGTGACTGATGATGGTGTGCTTCTTCCATGTGGACGTAGCTGACATCTCACTTAGATAGTTGCTTGTTTGGAGACAAGCCTTTAAGAACCTAATTTCTTTGCCACATTTTGCTATAGCGCCTGTATCTTGTGTTCCCTTCCTGAGGGTGAGTATTGAGCAAGGCCATAATTTAACAATTAATTGTTCTTAAGCTAGAGCTAGGAGTTAGTGGGAGCCCAAAACCCATTCTTGGATGTTTGTTTTTTTCAAATTTATTATTAATTGGCATTTAATACATAGTATCATTCTATAGTTCAATTACGTTAAGCAGAATTGTACAACTGCTTCCACAATCAGTTTCAAAATGTATTTTTTCCTCCTTGGTTCCTTTAACATCGTCTTCCTTTTTACCCCCCTCCCCCCACCACCCCGTATCCCACAACTCCCTTCCCCTCTTAAACTCTTGTTCTACTTTATGTCCCCATAGGTTCATCAATCCTGGGTTTAATTTACTGAAAACAGAAAAACATGACACAACTTCAAGAGGGTTACCCCAAATGACATAACCTCTCTAATATATATACCATAATACAGTGGTTCTCAACCTTCCTAATGCCGCAACCCTTTCATACAATTAATTCTTAAATCATGGCCCTGCTCAATACTCACCCCAACCATAAAATCATTTTCATTGCTACTTCATAACTGTCATTTTGCTACTGTTATGAATTGGGCGACCCTGTGAAAGGGTCAGTTGACCCTCAAAGGGGTCGCGATCCACAGGTTGAGAACCACTGCCCTATATGCTATGCTAAGATATATATATTATTCCAGCAAACCTGTGACGAACATTGTGGGCATTGAAGTAGCAAACCGTGTTTGTCCACCTGCCAACAATTCGACATCTTTGGTATAGCTGTCTTCCACTTCCTCAGACACCATGTATTTTCTGACTTACGTCCTCAGGTTACAAGTGTGTCTAAGGAAGACTCTAGAAGATCCAGGATTCAGTGTCCCAGTGTTCTACGGCACTGGCCTGGATCCCTAGGATGCACCCAGAACCCAGGTCCATGTGGCCCATTCAGTGCATACCACGAATTAGACATTCGAATGTCATCTTTGTAAATGATCTGTTCAGGTCCTTTTGCCCACCTTCTCAGAGGATTATCAAATTTTTTTCTTGTAGACTTGTAAGGTACTGTAGATTTTCATAATATGCCCTTTGTCTGTTGTGACATTACTATCTTTTCCCAGTCTGTGGGCTCTTTTAACTCTTTTAATGAAGTCTTTCGATGTACACAAGTGTTTTAATAATAGGTCTCACTATCTATTGTGTCTTCCATGGGGTGTGTTTCCTTTGTTAGGTCTGTATAGCTTGTGTATTCCCTGCATTAGGCCACTTAGATTTGTGCCAATTTCCTCACTGATGATCCTGATTGCTTTGTGTTTACATGTAGGTCTTTGATCCACTTTGTTTCTGTGCTTGGGGTGAGATATGGTCTTATTTCATTCTTCTGCAGGTGGATGTCCAGTTTTTCCAGCACCTTTTATTGAACAAGGAATCTGCTTCCCAGTTAATGCTTTTTGGGACTTTGTCAAAAATCAGTTGTTTGTATGCAGATGTTTTTATTTCTGGATTTCCTGTCCTGACCCATTCGTAAATGAGTATCTATCATACCAGTGTCAGGCTGTTTTTGACAACTGTGTGATGTATAGTAGGTTTGAGGTCAGGTAGTATAATAAGACCACCTATTTTCTTCTTCTTTTAAAGGAGTTTTTTGCCCATCCTGGGCTTTCTTCCCTCTCCATATGAAGTTGGTAATCAGTTTTTCCATTTCTTTAAAGAATTATGCTGAAACTTGGATTGGGATGGCATTGATTTTATAAATTGCATTAGGTAGTACTGACATTTTCACAATATTGAGTCTTCAGATCCATGAACATGGGATATTCTTCCATTAGTGTAACTCCCTTTTAGTTTCTTATAGTAATGTTCTGTAGTTTTCTTCATACAGGTCTTTGTTGTTGTATTTCAACTTTTGTGTGGCTATTGTGAATGGCATATTTTTGATATCTTTTTCAGTATTCCTATCACTGGTATATAGGAATCCAATTGATTTATGCTGGTTAATCTTGTATCCTGCTTCTCTGCTAAACTCCTCTATTGTTTCCAACAATCCTACTGTGGACACTTTAGGATTCTCCACATATAATAAGATCATATTGTCTGCAAACAGCCAAAGTTTCCCTTCTCTTTTACCCAATTTGTATTCCCTTGATTTGGTGCCATTGTCTTATGATACTACCTGGCCAAGATTTCCACCACAATGTTGAATAAAAGTGAGGATACGGGACATTCTTGGTGGTTTCCCTTATTCGGTGGAAATATTTTCAGCTTTTCTCCAGTGTAATACTGGCTACTGGCTTTCCATATATGGCCTTTATTTTATTGAAGTATTCCCCTTCTAATCTTATCTTCTTGAGTTTTTATTAGGAGTGTTTGATATTGTCAAATTCTTTTCTGCATCAATTGATATGATATGGTACTTATCCTTTTGTGTGTGTGTGTGTATGAGAGCTTTATATCAAAGAGTAATTGTATATTAAGAAAACATTCAGGCTCAGTAAAGATCAAGTTCATAAGTCCAATATTAGCCCAAAAGTCTGATACCAGTCTATAAATTCCTCTTCATACTCACACAACACATGAAATTATGCCAAATGAAGATCACAGGCATGTGGGTGGACTTTTTTCTTGTTAATGTGTGCATTACGTTACTTGTTTTTTGAAGGTTGAACCAACCCTGCATCCCTGGTATGAATCCCACTTGGTCATGATATATTATTTTGTAAAATATATTGTTAGATTCTATTGGCCAAGATTTTACCCAGAATTTTTGCATCTATCTTCATGAGAGATACAGGTCTGTAGTTCTGTCCTTATGGAGTTTGGGTATTTGGATATGCTGGTGTCATAGAATGAGTTTGGGATTTCTGTGCTCTGGAAGAGCCTGTGTAGGATTTGGTGTCAGTTCTTCTCTGAATACTTGCTAGGATTCTCCTGTGAAGCCACTTGGACTGGGGCTGTTCTTGATTGGGAGTTTCTTGATAACCTTATCTATTTCTTCTTTTGATATGGTTCTGTTCAAGTACCTAATATCCATGAGTTAATTTTGGAGGAAAGTGATTTTCTAGGTATTTGTCCATGTCATCCAGATTGCTGAATTGCTGGAATTCAGTCATACGTAACATTGTATATTAATCTTTTTACTTCATTAGGATCTGTTGTGATTCGCCCGGTTTTATTCCTAACTCCAGACATTGTCATCTGCTCCTTCTTTTAAGTTTGTTAGAGGTTTGCCAATTTTCTTGATCCTTTCAAATAATCAACTTTTTGCTTTATTCCATTTTTTTTTCTATTTTGCAGTTCACTATTTCTGCTCTAATTTTGATCATTTTTCTTATGAAAGGATTATGCTGTTGACTCTCTTCTAATTTTTAACGTGATTCCTCCTCTTCTTCCATGTGTGTATTTATTGCAACAAAGTGATCGCTGATAACTGCTTTTCCTGCGTTCCATAGGTTTTGGTATGTTGTGTTATCATTCTCATTAGTTTCTAAGAAATTCCTAATCTCCTCTTATTTGGGCTATTACCCAGTCTTCTTGGAGTCGTGTTGTTGAGTCTCCCACGTGGTTGTCTTTGTTTCTTTATTCTTCATATTGTTCATTTCCAGCTTTATGGCACTGTGGTCAGAAAAAATGGTTTGAATGATCTTTATGTGTTTGAATTTTCTCAAGCTTGCTTTACTGTCCCAGCATGTGGTTTATTTTAGAATATGGGCCACGTGCATTGGAGAAGAATGTGTAACTTTTTTATTGCTGATTGGAGAGCTCTGTAAATATCTGAAAGGTTAGTTGGATTGTGTTGTTTAGCTCCTCCATTTCTTTATTGAGTTTACTATCTCTTTACTTCTTTATTGAGTTTCTTGATCTCTCTTTCTCTGAGAATGGTGTATTGGACTCACCTACTATAATTGTTGATCTGGCAATTTCTCTTTTTATCTTTTTGAGCATTTGGTTGATGAATTTTGAGGGTATTTTGTTGGGAGCATATGTTTATTATGGCTATGAGTTCTTGGTATATTTGATCCCTTGAGCATTATGTAATGTCCACTCTTGCCTTATTACATCATGTGCCTTGAGGTCTATTTTGTCAGAGATTAATACTCCCATCCCTGCTTTTTAAAATTTTAATTAGGGGTTTATACAACTCATCACAATCCATACATATACATACATCAATTGTATAAAGCACATCTGTACATTCATTGCCCTCATCATTTCGAAGCATTTGCTCTCCACTTAAGCCCTCTGCATCAGGTCCTCTTTTTTCCCCTCCCTCATGAGGCCTTGATAATTTATAAATTATTATTTTGTCTTATCTTGCCCTATCCGGCGTCTCCCTTCACTCCCTTTTCTGTTGTCCATCCCCCAGGGAGAAGGTCACATGTAGATCCTTGTAATTGGTTCCCCCTTTCGAATCCACTCACCCTCTACTCTCCTAGTATCCCCCTCATACCCCTGGTCCTGAAGGTATCATCCACCTTGGATTCCCTGTGCCTCTAGCTCCTAAATGCACCAGTGTACATCCTCTGCTCTATCCAGACTTGCAAGGTAGAATTCGGATCATGGTAGTGGGGTGGGGAGGAAGCATTTAGGAACTGGAGGAAAGCTGTATTCTTCATCGGTGCTACGTTGCACCCTGACTGACTCCTCTCCTTCCCTAGACCCCTCTGTGAGGGGATCTCCAGTGGCCGAAAAATGGGCTTTGGGTCTCCACTCTGCACTTCCCCCTTCATTCACTATGGTAAGGTTTTGTTGTTGTTTTTTTTTTTTATGATGCCTTATACCTGATCCCTTTGACATCTCGTGATCGCATAGGCTGGTGTGCTTTTTCTATGTGGGCTTTGTTGCTTCTGAGCTAGATGGCCGCTTGTTCACCTTCAAGCCTTTAAGACCCCAGACACTATCTCTTTCGATAGCCGGGCACCATCAGCTTTCTTCGCCACAGTTGCTTATGCACCCGTTTGTCCTCGGCGATCTCGTATCATGGAGGTGTGCAGCCAATGATATAATTTTTTGTTCTTTGATGCCTGATAACTGATCCCTTCGGAACCACGTGATCACACAGGCTGGTGTGTTCTTCCATGTGGGCTTTGTTGCTTCTGAGCTAGATGGCCACTTGTTTATCTTCAATTCCTGAAGACCCCAAACATTATCTCTTTTGATAGCCAGGGACCATCAGTTTTCTTCACCACATTTACTTGTTCACCTGCTTTGGCTTCAGCAGTTGTGTCGGGAGGTTGAGCATCATAGAAAGCCAATTTAATCGAAGAAAGTATTCATGCATTGAGGGAGTGCTTGAGTAGAGGCCCAAGGTCCTTCCGCCACCTTAATACTAAACCTGTAGACACATAGATCTATTTCCCCATCCTCATATATGTATTTGCAAGTATATATCTTTGTCTAGACCTCTATAAATGCCCTTTGCCTCCCAATTCTTTCCTCTATTTCCTTTGACTTTCCTCCTGTCCCACTATCATGCTCCGTCCCCACCTGTGTTATAGCTATACCTCTTCTTTACGTTACCTTACCCTTGATCATTCCCTACCAGGCCTGCCACTCCCCCCTCACCATCAATTTGGATCCCATGTTGTTCCCTTATCCCTGGATTATTTAACATCACTTCCTTACCCCCATCTCCCCCTATCCCAAGTCCCCCTGGAACTGTCGGTCCCATTGTTTTTCCTCCAGATAGTTCATCCTACCTATCTTATTTAGACAGACCTGTGGAGATAATAACATGCACAAAAACAAGACTGAGGAAAACAACGCAACAGTATACAACAAAACAACAAGAAACCACTGACAAAGAACAAAATAAAACACATCAAGAAAGAAAAGCTTGTAGTTAGTTCAAGGATCATTTATTGGCCTTTAGGAGTGTTTTCCAGTCTAGTCTGTTGCCATCCCTGCTTTTTAAAAACTTCCATTAGCTCGGTAAATTTTCACCAACCTTTGGTTCTCAGTCCTTTTTTGTCTTGTGATTTTAAGATGAGTCTCTTGAAGGCAGCAGATTGATGTATCTTGTTGTCTAATCCAGTCTGCTACTCTTTGTGTTTGGATTAGTGTTTAGTCCATTGACATTCAGTGTAACTAAGTGTAAATGTAGATTAGTTGCAGCAATAGTGTATTATTCGTGCTTGATATATTCCTTTCTTCCTTCAAATTTGATGGAAGGCATTACTGGATAAAGGATTCTTGGATTTCAGTTGTCTTCCAACTTCCAGAATATGTTGCTCTAATTTCTTCTTTGCTGCATGGTCTCTGTGAAGAGGTCTGAGCTTATTCTTACCTGTTTATATGTGACTGCTTCTTTCTCTTTAGCTGCCTTCATGACTCTCTCCTTTTCCTTGAAGTTAGACAATTTGATGAGTATATGTCTTAATGTGTTTTTTTTGTGTGGGAGGAGGGGCAGGGAGTTAACCTAAGGGAGTTAACCTAATTGGTGTTCTCTGCTTCATGGATGGTTATCATTTCCTCCTTTGTGATATTGGGAAAATTTCCTTCTAAGAATCTCCTTACTATTTTAACTATAGACTTATTTCTTTCTGTGCAGGCACCCTAAGAATGTAAATGTTATTTTGCTTTATGGTATCCCACATCACCCTCAGGCTTTCTTCAGATTCTTTTGCATTGTTTGTTTCTCTCATTTGCTAAAATTCTGCTTAGTTGTCTTCGAATTTGCTGATTCGGTTTTTCCATTTCTTCCAGCTCATTGGGTCAGATTTTATATTTTGTTTATTTCTGCTACAACATTCCTTAGCTCCTGGATTTCCTTTGGATGTGAAGTTTCTAGTAGCTCCATTGTTTCATCTGTTTTCAGGATTGATCCCCTAATCTCTCATAAAGTCCTAAGCATAATTTTCTTGCATTCTCTATCTGGCAATTCAAGGGCTCCTTCTTCTGTGTTTTCCATTGGGTTTGGGTAATCTTCAGTTGTTGTCTTTTGTTTCTCTTCGTTTTTGTGGTAGCTGCTGATGACCGTTGTTTGCGTCACAGCGGTTGAGCTGTAGGTGATATACAGGCTTTCTGAGCAGCGTGTGTGTGTGGGGGGGGGGTATTAGCACTTTAGGTTAGAGGAGGATCAGATAGATGCTGGAAATAGTATCGTTATGTAGATGAGGAGTGATAGCTAGATGGATAGGAGGAACAGGATATAGGTTCTCGGGGATAGATTAATTAGTGGTATTAATCATACGTAGCATTCCAGTTGGAGAAGAGGGTTATGAGAGATGTGATGTTACCTGGTGGGTTATAAGAGGTGGAGGAAGCAGGATCTTGAGGTAATGGTAGTTGGGGTGAGAGGTATATTAAATCTGCCAGAGTCACTTATCAATCCTGTATATTATATTGGAAGAGCATAGTCCTTCTGTTACTCTGTTTATAAAAGGCGGCCCTTTTTTGTGGATTTCTGCACAACTCAGTATTAACTGCTTCTTGCGTGTAGTTCCATGGTGGAGGTGGAGGAATGACAGTGAGTTCCAGTGTCAGCCATTTGCCTTGTTAGGGTAAGGGAGGCTGCTGAGAAACCTGGTTATGTTGGGTTCAGGTTCCTCTGGTGAGAAAAGAGAGTTTTGTAGTTTTCTTTCTTAAAAGAAAATAGAAACAAATATAATAAATTCTTGGAGCCCCTGTAGGTTTCATGTTGTAATTCTGTCTTCGTGGGGCTGGATCCCTTTAGAATTAGCTGGGGGTATATCTACCTGGAAAGTTGTGCCTTTTCAAGGAGGGAAGGGAGCAAGACTCCCATAGGGAGTGTAGCTGTAGGAGCTCTGTTCAGCAGGCTGCCTCAGGCTTGGTATCCAGGGTTTCCGGAGGTCGGAGAGGACATGGGCCTGTGGACTGCAGTTGGGGGGCAGGCTGTCTTGGGATATTTCACCGCACTGTCAAGTCATAGAGCTAGCGGGGAGAGGAGGCGGCTGGCAGCTGCTGCCCCACTGAACCTCCTACAGTAGGGGAGAGGAAAGGCTGAAGGCAGTAGTAGGTAATGCCGTGAGTAGGGAATGCCTCGGTGAGCTCGTCAAAACAATCCTGGGATGCCGAGAGTCTAGGTTTCCCATCCGATTTCCCAGAGTTGGCCTCCTCACTGTTTCATCTGCTGTTCACACAATGGGAACTCTAGGTGGGTGATTCGATATCAAAGCCATCTTCCCAGAAGTCTGATTTTTTTTCCACACCAACAGCCTTACATCATTTACTGTTAAACTTGAATAGGAAGCAAAAAACCAAGGAATAAACCAGATTATTTGCCAATAGAAGTTCAAGTCATCAGATGGGGACAAAATTTGATCCTGGGAAAATGCAGCCATGCGTGCCACCCTTCAGGGGGCTCCTTACAGCCCCAGCTTGGTTCTTCTCCAATGTCTTCTCTTGGAGTTGTACCTGATTTTATTACCGGTTTTCATTCTAATCCATTGGGGAATGGGCCGATTATGCTTCTGTTTCTTGGCCAGGAATCTCTTGATCCTGAAAGTCTTATGAGACGACATGGTGAAGTCGGAGCACCACCACACTCGGGGTGGCAGAGAAACGGAGAGAGGGAGGAGAAGTCCCAGAAGTCTGATTTTAAATCATTCAATATCTCCTTGTTTTGTTGGAACTGCCTCTTGGTCTATGTATAGATTTTGCATAAGCATAATTAAGTATTCTGGAATTCCCATTCTTCTCAATATTACAGTTTGTTAGGATCCATACAGTTGAATGTCTGTATAGTCAAGAAAAAACAAGCAAAATCTTTCTTGTATTTTCTACTGTCAGCCAAGCTCCTTCTAATATCAGTAATGATATCCTTTGTTTCATGTCCCCCTTTGAATCTAGTTTGAATTTCTGGCAGTTCTCTACGTACTGCTACAATTGTTTTTGGATTATCTTCAGCAAAATTTTACCTATGCATAATATTAATGATACTGTTCCAACAGTGTCCACATTTTGCTGGGTCACTTTCCTTTGTGATGTGCAGAAACATAGTTCTATACAATTGGTCAGGGCTTGCAAATTTCATACCATCGATGAGTGAGCACTACTAGTGCTACACTGGTTTATTGAAGCATTTCAATTTCAGTAGCTATTCTTTCCAGTGCCTTCAGTGAAGCTTCAACTTCTTCCTTCACCCCCACTGATCTCCTGAAAGGATTGAATACTGTACCAATTCCTTTTGGTACAGTGACTCTGTACTCCACTCCTTCCTGCATCATTTAATATTTTGCCCAAAGAATCCTTCAATGTTGCAACTCGAGGTTGGAATTTTGTCTGGGATCTCTAGATCAGAATAGGAGTTACCCTTTGAAATTTTCTGCTTAGTTGTAATCCATTAATAATCAGAGCATGAGAGGTACAAAGTGTGACTGTAGGACAATTGGAAGTTATCAAATATGAAATGGAAGCATAAAAATCTAAATCTTGGAGCATTTGTGAGCTGAAATGAACTGGTATTATTTGATTTTAATCAGCCAATCTTATGGTTTATAATGATAGAAATGACAAAAGAATTGTGTTGCATTCATCGCCAAAAATTTCATCAAGATGCAAACAACACCAATTAAAAGTTGAAAAGTGGTTAATTGAAAATGGCCAGAATTACTCCAACACTAAAAATAAATATCAATTAGAGGACAGGTAGTCAATTCAAAAGAAATGAAAATCTACATGCACAGACTTGAGTGTCCATAACATTTTTCGTAACATTCAAAAATGGAAACAATTCAAGTGTTCATCAACTAGGAATGAATATAGTTTGCTCATGTGATAGTAAATTATTTGGCAATAAACACTACTACTATATAATGGCATATTACTTGAAAATAAAAAGGTGTATTATTTGGCCAGTGATTCACACTACAAAAGAGATGAACCTCAAAAACACTGCTATATTCCAGAACACACACTATTGTATGATTTCAGATAAAAAGTAGATTAGTAGTTACTTCAACAGGAAATGAGATGAATGTCTTTGTAATGATGACTGTTAAATTTTAAAAATTTAATTGTGTAACTTAAAGAGTGAATTTTATGGTATGTAAAAAAGAAATGATGTGCAGATCTCTGACTGTGTCCAGTAATACAAGGGAAAAGGATAATCCAAATGCACATCAGCACAAGGCCTCTATTCGCCAACCTTCTTTTCCCAATTTGGCACCACAAGCAACCTTCCCATGACATTCTACTTATCCACTGTGTTCAATAAGGCACTACTGCACTGGCCAAACAAAACTCACAGACAATATTCATCTCATTAAGCTATGACACATACACACGGAAAAGTTTTTTTAAAAACCTACTAAAAATTTTCATGCTTGAGAATATGGAGATTTAGGTCTTCCTCATTTATGGCAGTGATTTTTATTTATTTATTACATTTCTCATATAAATGTTATAAACATAAAAATAATCAATAAAATGGTTTCTTTTAATCTCATTCACAGAAATATTAGTATAAACAGTGTAAATAGTGGGGAAAGGTCTTTGACCTAGGAATAAGTGGCTAAGCCTACCTTATCACTCAAAGGTGGTCGATTCATAGGACTAATTCCTTTTCGAATTCCCGTTGTTTTTCTAGCTGCCAGGCCAGTGATAACTCCATAAGGACGTCTCTTTCCAGGCACTACTCTTCCTCTACGGCTCAGACTATTTTTACCAAAACCTGTAAAAGAAGAAAATAAAACACAAAATGTAGATCTAGTAATATAGTACGGAGGGCACACAGGATACAGAATACCAGGGTAAGTTAAGAAGTATTGTTGTTAAGGTTTCAGTTTATACACATATAGGTTTATTCCAAATAAAACATGTTTAAACACATCTCAGTAATCAGTGGGTAGCTGTAAACAAGCAGTAATACATGTGGCTTAGTCTCCTTAAGGAGCCCTAGTGGAGTAGTGGTTATAAGTCTGGCTGCAATCCGAGTGGCCGGCAGTTTGAAACTACCAGCAGCTCCTCGGTAGAGAGACTTGGTTTTCTACTCCCATAAACAGGTACAGTCTCGAAAACCCACAAGGAGGTTTGATTTTTGTCTAAGGTGCCTTCAAAAAAAGGTCCAAAACAGTGGCTTCCCTGAGGCTGTATGCTGGCCAGTTCTCAAGGCAGAGAAATCACTGCGGAATGTTGGGGTGACTGTTTCAAAGGGGTAAATCCTGATAGATTTTCTCCAAAGACAAAAGACTATCATGAGGGCTTATTATGAAGATATTCCGAGTGAGATGAACAGAGCCTTCTGTACTGCTGTGTGGGCTAATTAGCTGTTATATTCCTTCTCGTTGATATGCATATCCTCTGATATATCACAATCATCGTATCCTTGTTTGTTTTTGTTCCTGGTGTTGTTTCTCTAGAGAGCCCTACCTAACACAAAGATCAAGGATTGTTGTTTTCAGTAGGAATTTACAATAGATTAACATCACGATAAGCAAGAGAGATGGTTGAAGTTGTCAAAGATTTTGTCTTGCTTGGATCCACAATTGATGCTAACAGGAAGCAACAGTCAAGAGGTCAAAAGATGAATTGCATGAGATGAATCTGCTGCTCAAGACCTCTTTAGAGTACTGAAGAGCAAGGATGTTTCTTTGATGACCAAGGTGTGCCTGACCTAAACTGTGGTATTCTCCATTGCATCATATTACATACGCATTGATTATGGATTCAAGTAAGACAAAATCCTTGAAAACCTCCTTATAGCTTCAATCTTTTCTCCATTTATATTACCTATTGGTCCAGTTGTGAGGATTATACTAGAGTGTAATCCACACTGAAGGCTACAATCCTTGCTTTTCATCAGTTAAGTGCTTCACTTCCTCCTCCCTTTCAGCAAGCAAGATTATGTCATCTGCATACCGTAGGTTGTTAATAAGTCTTTCTCCTATCCTGATGCCACACTCTTCATCTAATCCAGTTTCTCTAATGATGTGTTCAGTATATCCTTTGAATACGTATGGTGAGAGAATACAACCCTGAAGCACACCTTTCTTGATTTCAAACCATGCAGTATACCCTTGATTTGTTTGCACAACTGCTGGGAAGCATAGCATTCACTGTAGGATGGACCTATTGTTGCTATCACACCTGGTAAAGGTTGGAGGGTGGGGGCAGGTCTGACTTCAGTGTCACAGAAAATGGCCTTAAGACGACATTGACTCTGCAGCTCCGGGAGATGGACATAACTGATCAGAGCACACAGGAGCAGATGAAGGGGCAGGAGGAGAGAGTGGAACACAGCCTGGCCCACCAGGCCGTGAGGATGATGTTCCTGAGTAGAGCAGCCAGTCCACAGAGAGTGCAACATGGCTGGCCCCACTATGAGAAATGATGCCCCTCAGTGGCTAAGGGCGATACAGGGGACAGCACCGGAGACACAGTGTGGGAATTGCACCTGACCTGATACCACCACACCGAGGCAAAGCACTGGGGGAGTGCAGCGGAACAGCAAGGGAATGGAGTGGCAAGGTCCCCAGGGAATGCTGAAAGTGGACTTTGGGGCCAGGGCGTGGTGCCCCAACAGACTGGACTGGAAAATGCTCCGAAGGGCCAGCAAACGATCCCTGAACTAACTACAAGCTTTTATCTTGGGAAGTGTTTTGTTCTGTTCTTTGTCAGTGGTTTGTTTTTGTTGTTTTGTTGTCTGGTTGTATACTGCTGCTTTGTTTTCCTCTGTCTTGTTTTCGTGCATGTTAGTGTCTCCACAGGTCTGTCGGAATAGGACAGGCTGGATGAACTATCTGGAGGAAAAACAACGAACCGACAGTTCCGGGAGGACTTGGGGTGGGGGGTAGGGGGGGTAAGGAAGTGGTGTTAACAAACACAGGGACAAGGGAACAACATGGGACCCCAAATGGTAGAGAGGGGGAGTGGCAGGTCTGGTGGGGAATGATCAAGGGTAAGGTTGCTTAGAGAAGAGGTATACTCTAGCCCAGGTGGTGACGAAGCATGGTAGTAAGGCAGGAGGAAAGTCAAAGGAGATGGAGGAAATAGCTAGGAGTCAAAGGGCATTTATGGAGGTCTAGACAAAGACATGTACAAGCAAATATATATAGGAGGATGGGGAAGTAGATCTATGTGTCTATATTTACAGGTTAAGTATTAAGGTGGTGGAAGGACCGTGGGCCTCTACTCAAACACTCCCTCAATGCATGAATATTTTCTTTTATTAAATTGGAACTCTATGATGCTCACTCTCCCGACACAACGGCTGGAGCCAAAGTGGGTGAACAAGTAAATGTGGTGAAGAAAGCTGATGGTGCCGGACTATCAAAAGAGATAGTGACTGGGGTCTTAAAGGCTTGATGATAAACAAGCAGCCATCTAGCTCAGAAGCAACAAAGTCCACATGGAAGAACACACCAGCCTGTGTGATCGAGTGGTCCCGAAGGGATCAGTTAGCAGGCATCAAAGAACAAAAAAGTCATATCATTGACTGCACACCTCCATGATAGGATCGCTGAAGACAAATGGGTGCAGAAGCAAAAGTGGTGAAGAAAGCTGATGGTGCCCGGCTATCAAAAGAGATAGTGTCTGGGGTCTTAAAGGCGAACAAGCGGCCATCTAGCTCAGAAGCAAAAAAGCCCACATGGAAGAAGCACACCGGCCAGTGCGATCACGAGGTGCCAAAGGGACCAGGTATAAAGGCATCATGCAAAAAAAAAAAAAAAAGACACACACACATATATATATACCATATTGAATGAAGGGGGAAGTGCAGAGTGGAGACCCAAGGCCCACGTGTCGGCCAATGGAGATCCCCTCACAGAGGGGTTCAGGAGAGGAGATGGTTCAATGAGGGTGCGAGGTAGTACTGATGAAGAACACAGCTTTCCCCCGGGTCCTGGATGCTTCCTCCCCCCAACTACCATAATCCAAATTCTACCTTGCAGGGCTGGATAGGGCAAAGGTTGTAAACTGGTGCATATGGGGGCTGGAGGCACAGGGAATCCAGGATGGATGATACCTTCAGGACCAGGGGTGTGAGGGGCGATGCTGGGAGAGCGGAGGGCGAGTGGGTTGGAAAGGGGGAACTGATTACAGGGGTCCACGTGTGACCTCCTCACTGGGAGAGGGACGGCAGAGAAGGGTGGGAGGGAGACTCTGGATAGGGCAAGATATGACAAAATAACGATGTATAAATTACCAAGGGCACATTGGGAGGGGGGAGCAGGGAGGGAGGGGAAAAAAAAAAGAGGACCTGATGCAAGGGCTTAAGTGGAGAGCGAATGCTTTGAGAATGATTGGGGCGGGGAATGTATGGATGTGCTTTATACAATTGATGTATGTATATGTATGGATTGTGATAAGAGTTGTATGAGTCCCTAATAAAATGTAAAAAAAGAAAAAAAAAGAATGATGAGGGCAACAAATGTATAAGGGTGCTTTGCTCAATTGATGTATGTATGGATTGTGATAAGAGTTGTATGAGCCCCCAATGAAATTATTATTAAAAAAAAAAAAAAAGAAAGGAAATGGCCTTAAAATGATCAGCCTTAGTAGATAGAGGTGGTCTGGAGTGTTCCCCATACTATTTCCTCACCTATATATACTGTGCTACTTGAGATTAAATAGTCAACAATGACATTAAAATGATAAGATTTTAAGGAGGCAGAGAAACTATTATTGGAAGCAAAACAATTAGTATAATAAGAATATTCACACGTGAAGAATCTAATCAATGTAATCGAACAATTTGTATAGAAAATGTTGAATGGGAACTTACAGTGCTATGTAAACTTTAACCCAAACCATCAACCACAATAAAGTACTTTTTAAAAGAGAAAGAAAAACAGACAACTCCAGGGAGCACAGTTCTCAGACACACAGGGCTGTTAAGTCAGAATGAACTGTCAGCAACTGGACAGGTACTGGGTATTACGAAAAGATTTGAGTAAGTAAATTACGGAGGACTCCAGGTTACAGTGACAAGTATAAAGACATGGCAGATCCTACTAAATTGAAGAGTGTAGAGGGTTAAACAAAAAGGTTAAGAAGTGAATGGAAGTAGTAGAGGTCTGTAAGTTGGGACAAAGGTTGCATTTGACAAGGGATGAGAAATCAATGAGTTCATGATCAGACTACATCATACTGCAGGCTGAACAGGAGAGAGACTATAGGAGAGAAAAACCATTGCAGCACGCAAACATGATGTAATCAGAAACTAAGACGGAAATTGTTTTCAGGGTGAATGAATTATTATTTTTAATCATTTTATTGGGGGCTTGTACAACTTATCACACTCCATACATACATCAACTGTGTCAAGCACATTTGTACATTCGTTGCCCCCGTCATTCTCAAAACATTTGCTCTCCACTTGAGCCCTTAGCATCAGCTCCTCGCGAATGAATTATTAAGAGCAAGGAGAATAGATTTAAAAAAGGAGATGGAGGAATCTGTTACGAAGCTGAGAAAGACAATTGTCTCATTAACAAAAATAAACCTGATTAAAAGGAGAAAATATGTGACAGAATTTTACCTCGAGGCACCTTCTGTTCTGACTGTTACGGAACATTTTGCTATACTCATCACCATGGTCTGTCCTCTATCTCTTAGTGATGGCTTCCTCGCTGCTTCCTTCCACCATCCCTTCTTTCTATGTCACCACCCATAATCTAAACCTTACCACTACTTCTACTTGTCACTCTTTCATGGTCACATTTCATTAAAAAGTGTCTACACATAATGCTCCAAATTCCCTTGACCCACAATCATGTGTCACTGCCTCATATTCTGATACTCCGAGGAGCTAACGATAACATCCAACACAATAGTCTTTCTCCAGTTTTCATTCCATTTAGCACCTTCAGAGTTCTCTCTTTTCAACGAGATCCTTCATCACAATGTGGAAGTCTGTATGTTCTTAGCTAATCAGAATTCTTAACAATTCCCATCACTCTACACGCTCAATAGCAACGGAGCCGCAGCTGTTTTATTTTAGCTAGCCACAAGTGCAAATTCAGTCCTACGAAATCCTAAGCTGACCCTCGGTATCATTTACTTATAAAAGTCTTCCTGATCCTTCATGGCCAGAACACATTTTACCACACCCACTACATCACCTCTAATCATCTTAGCACCAAAATTCTTACCTAAAGTCCTATAGTAATATCTGAATTTCTTTTATGACATTTCTGTTACACAATTCTTTTTATTGTTGCTCGCATGCTTATCTCTTCTCTGCTACTAGAAATTAATTCCTTGAAATAAACGGCCCCGTCTTTATGTAACTGCAGAATCTGGTCAGCTCAGAGCATTTATAGTATAATTAGCACATGGTTAACAAAAATTATTATGTCTCTGGCATCTATGAATTCTGATGTTATCTTTAAACAAATCACGCATTTAATATGGTATGCTGAGTGATAGTATGTTTTTAGATCTAGATCACTGGAATTAAATTGTTAGAGCTAAAAATCTCACATTAAACTTGCTATTTAGATTCAAATGTTCAAGAAATATTACAAATAAAAAAATTTTGGCAGAGTTTAATCTTACATAATCTGAAGACATATTAACTATTAAACACAAAATTGATGATTTATTGTTAATTATTTTCTTTCAACATATACAATAACAATCAACTTAGATGCAAGCTAGTTTGTCAAGCATTTTTTCATATATATGAAGGTCTAGTTTTTCTACATGAACAAAGGTTTATTCTAGGACACTGATCTCTAACTGCTAAAAATGTCCATGAGTCATATATAATAGTATTCAGTTACTATCTAACTCTACTTTAGAACACGGCTTATAAATCATCTTCCAGATGACCAAAAATAACCATCTAGGGGTATATTTAGAGTCTGAAGATAATAAGTTCAATCACATCTAAAGCAATCAATTCCGAGTGGCATCTTTGGAGGGTATCTAATAAACCGGAGGGCCCTGGATAATAAGATAAAGAGTCCATAAGTCATTTTCTATGAGGAATGTAACAACAGTTTCTACACATTTAAATGGTTCTCCTATAGAAAAGACAACTGCTTTCTATAACTTTATGGATGTAATCAGTCAAAAAAACCACTGCCCCTGAGTTGCTACCGACTCATAGTAACCCTGTAGCACAAAGCAGAGCTGCTCCATAGGGTATGCAAGGCTGTAAATCTTTATGAATAAGTAACCTTGCCTAATTTAATGGAACGTTCTAGTGCTACAACTGCCCCCAACAGTAGAAGCTGTCTGTGAAATGATGTTTCCATTGAGTGTGTATATAAGCTGGAGCTAGTTCTCCATTAGACACACACACTGTGAAAGGTGCACCACAATGGAAAGGGAATAGGATGTTCAAAACATACAAGACTGTTGCAATTCTATACCCTAAATATGAGTTAGACTCTTTATAAACCGAAGCTGCTTTAAAATAACTTAATGGTTACAAGAAATAGTAAAACCAACTTAAATATTTACCAGATTTTTAAGATCTAAGCAAAAAGGAAATCATAATGAATACACTTCTCCATGTTTAAAAACAAAAAAATTAAAAAAACAATGGAAACAAAATTAAGTTCTGGACTGATTCCAACCAATAGTAGTGAGCCGAGTAGTCTTAAGTATGTGCTAAAGATGCTGTACTATAAATCCACACAGAACAGCCTTTATTAAAGCTTACTTTCAAGACTTACCAGAATTTGGTTGCATTCCCCACCGTACTCTCATCCTAAACTGCCGGGCACCACTCTGCTGAAGTCGTCTGTTTAGTCTTGGAAAATTCTGCTTCTTCCCTTCCTTTCGATTCAATTTGATGATATCATCTATGTGATAGAAGATGTCACAATTACTGTCATTTAACCTAAGGACGCAACCACACAGTGCTGTTTTCTAATTTGTAAATTTCCTACGTCCCTAACTTCTTTTTTACTCTGAAAGCACTTCCAGAGGATAAGGACGAGAAGAAAAGCTCAAATCAACTTGCCGGAGCTCTGAGGAAGTTTTTATCTTGTTTTGTTTTTCGCTCTGAGGAAGTTTTATAAGAAAATTCAAACTAATAGTCCAGAAGCCAATTTATTTAATAATCAGATAGTTCTATTATCCATAGTAGTTCCGTCCTTCATTAGTGTAAATGAGCAAAAGTTCATTGACCAAAATTATTTATTTTTCATAATCACAGAAGTACCTATTTTTCCCCAAAAGATGACTACCTTTCAAAAAACATGAACAGTCAAATACCAGCCCTGGTGGCACAGTGGTTACACATGATGGGCTACTTATCTGCAAGGTCACTGCTGTTCAAAACCACTGTCATTCCAAGAGAGAAAGATAGGGCTGGCTTTCTACTCCGGTACATAGTTACAACCTTGGAAACCCACCGGCAGGTCTACTCTGACCTACAGGGTCACTATGAGTCAGCTTCAACTTCATGGCAGTGAGTTAGATCTTTGGGTTTTAGTTAAAATAAAAGACAGTCTAAATTCAAGTCACCAATATTTATTGAGCACATACCATGTAAAACAAATATGTACCAAGCAGTGTTATAATTTGAAATATATATATATAGTCCCTAGTCTCAGTTAAGTTATTGATAGACATAGACATGTAAATAGCAGAAATTAAAATAATTAAAGTACCATAATAAAGGTTTAGCACAAACTGCTACTGAATTTCTCAACATGATCCAAGGTTACTTTATTTTTCTTTTGACACCGAACCCTCTAATCCTTATTATCTGTAAAAGTACCTTCAAATTGCCCTCAATGTGATTCATAAACATCACACTGCTCTAGTGACATCTTTCTAATGTTAAGATTAAGAAATTAAACGAGCTCCAGACTCCTACTTATATCTGTTATAGAAGCCAAAATATTCATTCAAGAAATACTCACGTTTTCAAATAGTCTCCAACTAGTATGGTCAACAACTCAAACAAGTATGGTCAACAACAAAAACTTCACAAAACTAATTAACCTCAATAATTTTCTAAACTGCTGTAAGAGTAAATCTAACAAGAACCTGTATGAATATAATTAGTCTTTTCTGTTCAGAGAAGAAACTATAGATTACAAAGATTCTTTCTGATATATTTCTACAACGTCTCTCCCATCTATCATCTTCAAGATTCTTAATCACAAATATTCAGATTATTTCAAATATTCCCAAAATATATCATCTTGACATTAATCTCCAATGAAAAAGAACTTTACCAAAGTAAAAAATCTCAAAAGCAGTTTCCAAAATCAAACAAAAAGCTTTCATGAACATCAGATATAGCCCAAACCAAACCAGTTACCTTCAGTCAATTCCAACTCATTGAGACCCTCCCTATAGGGCAGAAAAGGCAGAGAACTCTTGCCCCGCCCCCCATCAGGGTGGAAAGGAGCCCTGGTAGCACAGGGTGGAAAGGAGCCCTGGTAGCACAGATGACCTCAGCACTGGCTGCTGACTAGATGGCAAAGAGGTTACCTCCACAGAAGCAGATTGCTATCTCTTTCTCCTACAGAGCAGCTACTGAGGTTGGCCAATCCACGGTTAGCATTCAAGCACTCAACCATTGCGCAACTAAGGCTCCTTTACCCCTTTTTTTTTTTTAAGACCATTGATGAGTCAATTCTGACTCACAGAGACCCTACAGGGCAGGTTGGACCTGCTCCCACAGTATTTCTGACATGGTAATCTTTACCAGAGCAGACAGCCCATCTTTCTACAGAGCAGCTGGTGGGTCTGAACCATCAACAGGGTGGTTAGCAGCTCGACACTTAACCTGAAGCACTACCAGAGCGTTTTCCTTAAACAAGATACTACTTATTCTTCACCACAAGTCTGAAATCTCAGAGCTGTGAACCACAAGAAGGTAGTATACAACTTTGATTCCTAGAATTTTAAAATAGAGCACATCAATAAACATAACTTAAAACACCAAAGCATATCAAAAATAAATTCTTACATTTAAACATTTTACTTAATTCCTCAAGTTGCATGAGCTACTGTGGGCCAAGAATATGTTCTAATCTACACTTGATCTTAAGCAAAAGGCCGAGAAGCAATACATATTGTTCTAATCTAAATGAAGAAAATTACTCTTCCCAGCAGGCATATAAGTGAGGTGTCAGCTAGGTCCATGTGGGATCCAAAGATGACAACATCCAAATACGAAGGGGAAAGTATCAGAGCTTAAACTGTGAACACCCAATTTGTAGAAGGTTATGGAGGACAGTGGGGGCCCAAAGTCCATCTGCAGACTATCTAGACAGATTAAGCCTCTGGCAGATCCCTGCTAGCGCCAGGTGAGGGACTGGAGCATCTTTACTATCAGACAGTGATTCTTGTACTTGATTATGGTGGCTCGAACCACAGTGTACTGAGACACTTGGTCAGTTGAACTCCCTCTTTTCCCAACCTGACTTTGCTTTAGGTTCAAGTATTTCTCACTTGTTCCACAACAGAAATTTCTTCTCTGGCCTTTTAAATATTGGTGGTGGTCTTTTGTTTCTCATTTGTATTTTTATCTTTATACTGTTTTCCTCTTGCCATTTCAGCTTTCATGGTTTCTGTTGGGTCTCCCAGTCTGTGAAGCACAGAGCGAGTACATGCAGAGACAATAACTGATGCAAGGGTTTATTAGGGATGTGGAGGGGGGTTGGAGAGTGAAAGGGGTGAGGGGATTTGGGGAACAATGAAAGCAGACAGGGAGTGAACTCTAGAACTGACTGTGACGAAGTACACACAACAGCTTTTTAAAAACAATTGAACCATGGAAGGTGTACAATATGTGAATACTGTATCACAAAAATCACTTTTAAAAAAACGAAACCAAACTTCGACCAATGGATATCATGGGTGAAGGAAAAAGTTGCTGCTTAGGGAGCACCGTGTTTATGTTAAGGGTAGTGGAGTAATTTGGAAAAGGATACCAATAATAGTTGTACAACATGAAGAGTATAACCAATGCCACTGAATTATACAGAAGTGTGGAACTGGAGAATGCGTATCTTTTGCCACAATTAGCAAAAAAAAAAACCATGAATAATGAGTACAAGGAAAAAGATGTTCTAGAATTAAATATGGTGATAATTGTACAATTGTACAACTTCTTTGATGACTGAATTGTATTACATGTGGATGTGCTAATAAAAACGTTAAAAAAAGAAACTGACTCTTCCCTAATGGTGGAGAAGGGTAGAAATCCTACAAAAATGTGGTATGGGAAGGGAAAAAGTCAATTAAAATAAGTTACTTTATAAAAAGGTTTCTTCCATAGCACTAGGAATAAACACAATCGTAATAGTAGTAGTACTACTGCTGCTACTACTACTATGAAGGTGCCCTGGTGGTACAGTAGCTATGTGTTGGGCTTTGATACCCAAGGTCCAAAGTTTGAAACCACCAAAGATGGGCTTTCTACTCCTGTAAAAGGTCGGTCTCGTACACTCAGAGGCAGCTCTGCCCTGCCCTATAGAGTCACTGAGTCCATGACAGTAATACTAACTGAACCCCAGTGATACAGTGGGTTAAGCACTGGGCTGTTAACTGCAAGGTAGGTGGTTCAAACCTACTAGCAACTCCTTGGAAGAAAAATGAGGCTGACTACTTCCACAATCTCAGAAACTCTAAATTAAAGTAGTTTTACTGTCCCATAGGGAACAGACTCGATGACAATGAGTTTGTGTTTTATTAACAGCCACAATATTTTGGTATTTATTAATTTAAACCTAACAACCCAATAATAAACTGTTATCATAATGCTTATTTTATCAATTAAGAAACTAAGCTATAACCAGGTCAAGCTATTGTAAATCTTGGTAGATAATTTATATGAATATTCACATAATCAGAATAGAGTATTTTAAAAAGCAGGAAATCATATAAAACCTATACAGATATGATAAAATGAAATATTCACTGAGTATAATATTTGCCTAGAGACATCACTACTTCATTTTATCTCTGTAAAATCCTCACTGTAAGGCACCTGACAGAATATTGTATAAAGAACTTGGGGAAGAAGAGACAAACTGGTGATATTTTTGGTAAATTTTATTGGCATTTAATTCACATCTCATACAATTTAATCATTCAATCATATTAAGAAGAGTTGTGCAATCATCACTACAATAAATTTCAAAACATTTCCTCCTTTCTCATTATCAGTATTGTTAGCTCCCTATTCCCCCCACTCCCACCTCCCCTGCCATGTCCCTAAGTAAATATTAACCCAGTTATTGTCTCCACAGATTCACCTATCCTGGATTTCATAGAGAAAATCACACACAACATAAACAAGAAAAAACAACAAAACAGAGGGAAATAATCTAAATCAATAATAAAGCAGAAAATATTAAAAACAATTTTAAAATGGGTGGAGAGGGATCACATAAAATGTTAAATTTTAACCTAACTGTATCTACCATAATCAAATGTACAATACTCTGAGAGCAAGTATTCACATGCCTGGACTATGGTCAGGGGATTCACCAGAGGCTTCATCCATGTGTGAACCCTGCAAATGGATTTTGGGCTTCTACTGTCATCCATAACCTTCTGTAAACAGGTATTCACAATTTAAGCTCTGATACTGTACATTCCTTCCTTTGGGTTTTATTATTTATAATTTATAATAAATAGTATCGTTGGATCATGTAGGCTGGTGTTCGTCCATGTGGACTCAGTTGGCGCCTCACTTAGATGGTTGCTTGTTTGACTACAAGCCTTTAAAAGACTCCTGATGCTATTCCTTTTGCTAGTCGGGCAGTCTGGTTTTCCACACTTTGCTCTAACACCTGTATCTTCAGTGATCTCTTCATGAAGGCCAGTATCTTGGGCCATGTCATAAGAACTAAGTGTTCTTAGATTAGGACTATGATTAAATGCAAGGCTCTATTTTAACTCTTTATAGCACCTCATGTTTGCCTTCAAAGACAGCTGCCCTTCAGCTTTATTCACTTGAACATCCTAATCACAACCAAAAAAGCAGAAAAAAATACACCAAAAATGTTTTATTTGTACTGATGAAACATACCTAGCACCTAGACCTCTACAGCCAGACTGAAATCCTGTGGCCACCACTTAATACTCCTTGTGTGTGTAACTTTGGGAAAGTTAATTTCTCTATGCTTCCAGTTTCTGTAAAATGGGAACAGTTATCTTAGAAAATGTACACACACACACACACACACACACACACTTTAGTCCTCGCTCTGTACTGTTCTAGTATGCCTATTATCTCATTTAGTCCTTAGCAGCAATCTCAGTACATTAGATACTCATAAGTATCACTTTTTGCTTTTTTGCTTTTACAGATCAGGCAAATAGAAAACAGGACTTTAGCTGAGATAGTGTGGTGCTAGATTCCATGCCTTTTATCACTGGAAGCATCACTGAGTGGTAAGAATAATTTGTAGTTGGAAAAGACTCTAAAGCAACTATCAACACTAATCAAAAGGTGAGTGGTTCAAGCTCACCCAGCAGCACCTGGGAAGAAAAGGCTGGCAATGTGCCTTCATAAAGATGCCAGCCAATGAAACCCACTAAGCACAGGTCTACTCTGATACCCACCGAATTGCTGCAAGTCGGGATCTACTCGACATGTGGCTGTGTTTTATCATGAGGCATACATACCTTACAAAGTGATTATGAGGATAAACACATTGGAAATATCTTCCAGCGAGTTCAGTGCCTGGCAGGGAATACTTAGTGTACTGTCTCTGAACTTTAGCTCCAAATTTTTCTCACTTCTTGCAGATTACTCCATAACATGAAAAAACACAGAAACTTTCCAAGATTAACATTTACCCAAATATCATTCCCAGAGAAGCGACTCCTCGGTGTCCACTACTCAGATACTTTTCAACTAGCCAAAAAATAAAACAAAAGCAAGCAACCCTGTAGGCCATCCCAAGATGGGCTGAACTAACTACATCTCATACCACAACTTGAATCCCAACAAAAATCGAATTAAACTTTGAAACCAGTGGGGCCCACAACCAGTGCCTCCAAAGTGTTAGCTCCTTAATCTTTATTGAGCCACCCCTCTTGCTGCTTTTGAGATAAGAAGCAAATCAGCCCACAGGCTTTGCCTGGCTTCTCATCAACCAATATGCATGTTTCAGGGTTCCCCACACCTCCCTCATTTGAGGTCTCCAGAGGCAAAATGTGCCTTTCTAGGAAGTGCCTAAGAAAACACTTAGGAAGTCTTTGCCTAACGCGACTTTCTGATAGACCTTCCAGGGCCGGAGCTCCGTTGGCGGCCCCCGAAGTCTGTACTCGCCAGAGCGCGCCCACTCCGGGCGCCTGAGTGCGGGGCCTGCCCCAGGTGCCCTTCCCCGGCCGCCTCCCCAACACCTTGCCACGGAACGGCGGCCGAGCCCCGCAGTTGCTCCCCGCCCCGCCGGTCCGCCAACGGCCAGCAGCTCGCGGGGAGCCCGCGGAGTTTCACGCACAAAGACCCGGGGCTGACCCGTGAGTGGCAGCGCCCCTTGAGAGGGGCGGAAGGTACCCACGGGTCTCCCTTTCAGCCCCCCAGCCCCCGGCGTCGCCCCCCGCGGCAGCCCCGGCCGCTCCCCCTAAGAAACAGGCTCCGCCGAGGGGCTGGCGGGGTCCCGGAGCCCCGACCTGAGGACGCGGCACCACGCCGGCGGCCCTCCTTCTCCCCACCGCCCGCCCCTCACTTGGCTCAGCCCACCCGCCAGAAAACTCGTTGGGCAATGCGGCCAACCGCCCCTTCCCCCACCCGCACCCTCCCCGCTCCCCAGCTCCGCAGCCTTCGGCCCCTCACCCAATGACATGTCGATTTTGTCCAGGTTTTCATTGCTGCGGGCTTTCGAAAGTGGCGACGGGTTCGCGGTGGCTCCCAGTAACCGGGTACCAAACCGGTTCATGGCTGGAGATGTCGCGCTGGGAGAGTCCGCGGCGAAGGCCAGAGAGCGAGGCCTGCCACCTCCCACTCGCGCACGCAGACTGGCTGCACCGGGGGACCGCGCACGCGTGCTGGCGGCGTCCTCCCGCCCTCTCGCTACGGGAAGGCCAACCGGTAACAGGGGAGCGGCCTTCAAGAGCGGCCCCAGACCCTGGCGCGCTGCTAGCGCCCCCTGTCGGCCCGGAGGAAACATTGCCGCCGCTGCTCTGGGCGCTCGCCAGGACCACCTGTCAGACGGAATTAGGGAATGCTAGACCTTAAAGCGCCACGAAATGACATGCTTTAAATGACAGCATGTTCTTTCGTACCCTTCGAGTCACTCCTACTGCGAAAGACCCCTCTCAACTTTGGTACACACGATCCTTGTATACCCCATTGCAATGCAGCCTTGAAGGCTGGGCAGACCCCTGCAAGCGGTCAATTGCGCACCCGCGTCCCAGCTCCGATTATCCCCAGCTAGCTACTCCACTCGCGGCGCGTAGAGTCGTCAATTGTGAACGCAAAGCAAAGACTGCCCTGACAATTCTTCACCGTAACAATAAAAGTAGATTCTAACGTTTCTCCTTATCAGTCCCAGCTCTCAATCGGCACTCTCAAAACATTGTGCCCTGTACTTTGACCTCAGTAAGAGCTCACCTTCTCTTGGAAATGGGGTAAGTACTTAAGCTTTTTTTTGGCTGCATGTTTCTCATTTATTTGTGCTGTGAATTGATTGAAGGATTCATATTCTTTGTAGTCATTCTTAGAGGACAACATCGTAATATTTGAGGAATTATTAAAATATATATATTTGATGAATTCTTGCATATTCACTCCTATCCCCCTACCCAGAATCTGTGAGGGTTGTTTGGATGTAATCCTGCTGGAAAGGAGTCCAGGTGGTGCTATTGGGTACACGTTGGACTACTAACCCCAAGATTGGTGGTTCAAAGCCATTGGTAAATGTGAGGCTGTCTGCTCCCGTCAAGATTCACAGGCTCGGAAGCCCTATGGCTTCTGTGTTAGTCTGGGTACTTTAGAAAAACAAATCTACAGAAACTCATGTATAAGAGAGAGTTTTATATAAAGAGTAAGTGCACATCAAGAAAGCATCCCAACCCAGTGTTGCCCAAACCCATAAGTTCAACATTAACCCATATGTCCAACATTAATCCACAAAGTCCTCCATCTCACAAAGCAGATGCAATGATGCCGACTACAGGAGGAAAATCGAGTCAGTGAGCGTGTAAGGTTCTCAGCGCTGGCAGGGGTCTCCACATGGGTGCTCCAGCACCCAGGGCTGCATCAAGGTAGGTCCATGTGCTTCTCCTCAGGGATGTCTTGCAGGAAGTGAGATTTGCCAATTGAAGCAGGGAACTGGCTAAGGCAGCTGCACCCTGGTGTGACCATTACAAAGCAAGAGATTTGAGAACTGGAAAGGCAAGGCTCACTGAGCCATTTATCCCTCCGCCCTTCAATTAACCCCACATGTGTTTATTGCCAGGTTGACACAATAAACTATATCAACTGGGAATCAACTGGGAATCAACTGCATGGTGGGGGCAGGCAGTCTTTATGAAGTAGTTCACGAGGCTTTCTCATGGTGCCACAGGGTAAGGGTGAACAACCAACCTTTAGGGTAGTGTGGTTGTGGAGTTGCCTTCCAGGTGATTCTGATTCCTAGTACCCATGTGATAGAGTGAAACTGGGCCTTAGGGGTCTTTCTATGGAGCCAGTCTCCAGGCCTTTCTCCCTCTACCACGGGCTTGGTTTGAACTGCTGCCAGCCTTCAGTTAGCAGCTGAACTCAACCATTTAACTCCAAGATTCTTTTTCTTTGACCAGTCGAGCACAAAATGTATGCACCACCCAGGGGTCCTTCCTATCAAAATTGCAGCTGTGCTCACTTGGGCAGCTCATGTACTAAAATTGGAACCACACAGAGAAGATTAGCATGCTCCAGTCTCAGGATGACATGCAAATTCACAAAGTGTTAACTTTTCCCCACCCCTTTAGGCAAGGGAGACTGGGGAGAAATGAGCTAATAACAGTGAAAACAAAAATGAAAACAGTGTTCTAAATTGATGGTGATTGTGATTATATGACTCTTTAATATACTCAAAGCAGTATGTATATATTTTAAAATCAAGGTAATCCTATCCTATGAACCAGTTCTACTCTATTACTCATAAGTCAGAGTCAGAATTGACTTGAAGGTTTGTTTTTGTTTCTTGTTTGTTTCTAACCATGCACTGAGTCTCTGGGCCTTGTAGAGAGGAACGCTGGGCGAAATTCTTAATTTCACAAAAGAAAAGAGATGCATTTAGAGTGTGAACACATCTTGTATTCTAAGTATTGCTTGAACAGACAACCAAAATCCCAAATGTATGCAGTCCTCTCCACCACCAATGTATCAGAGTTCCCCTTCTTTTCCCTGAAAACTGAAGCCTCAGCTCAAATCATTGTAGCTCTGAAGAGAAGTCGCTCCAATATCTCATTAAGAAATCCTAGCTGTGTTTTCGTGCATGTTAGTGACTCCACAGGTCTGTCTGAATAGGACAGGCTGGATGAACTATCTGGAGGAAAAACAACGGGACCGACAGTTCCGGGGGGACTTGGGGTGGGGGGTAGGGGGTGGTAAGGAAGTGGTGTTAACAAACACAGGGACAAGGGAAAAACATGGGACCCCAAATGGTAGAGAAGGGGGAGTGGCAGGCATGGTGGGAAATGATCAAGGGTAAGGTTGCTTAGAGAAGAGGTATACTCTAGCTCAGGTGGCGATGAAGCATGGTAGTAGGGCAGGAGGAAAGTCAAGGGAGATGGAGGAAAGAGCTAGGAGTCAAAGGGCATTCATGGAGGTCTAGACAAAGACATGTACATGCAAATATATACAGGTGGATGGGGAAATAGATCTATGTGTCTATATTTATAGGTCAAGTATTAAGGTGGCGGAAGGACCCTGGGCCTCTACTCAAACACTCCCTCAATGCATGAATACCTTCTTTTATTAAATTGGAACTCTATGATGCTCACTCTCCCGACACAACGGCTGGAGCCAAAGTGGGTGAACAAGTAAATGTGGTGAAGAAAGCTGATGGTGCCCGGCTATCAAAAGAGATAGTGACTGGGGTCTTAAAGGCTTGAAGATAAACAAGCAGCCATCTAGCTCAGAAGCAACAAAGTCCACATGGAAGAACACACCAGCCTGTGTGATCGAGTGGTCCCAAAGGGATCAGTTACCAGGCATCCAAGAACAAAAAATCATATCATTGACAGCACACCTCCATGATAGGATCGCTGAAGACAAATGGGTGCATAAGCAAATGTGGTGAAGAAAGCTGATGGTGCCCGGCTATCAAAAGAGATAGTGTCTGGGGTCTTAAAGGCTTGAAGATAAACAAGCGGCCATCAAGCTCAGAAGCAAAAAAGCCCACATGGAAGAAGCACACCAGCCAGTGCGATCACGAGGTGCCAAGGGACCAGGTATAAGGCATCATGCAAAAAAAAAAAACAGCAACGATATAAGTGTGTGTATGTATGTGTATATATGTGTATATGTATATGTATATATATATACCATATTAAATGAAGGGGGAAGTGCAGAGTGGAGACCCAAGGCCCAAGTGTCGGCCAATGGAGATCCCCTCATAGAGGGGTTTAGGAGAGGAGATGGGTTAATTAGGGTGCGAGGTAGTACCGATGAAGAACACAGCTTTCCCCCAGATCCTGGATGCTTCCTCCCCCCAACTACCATGATCCGAATTCTACCTTGCAGGGCTGGATAGGACAGAGGCTGTACACTGGTACATATGAGGGCTGGAGGTACAGGGAATCCAGGGTGGATGATACCTTCAGGACCAAGGGTGTGAGGGACGATGCTGGGAGAGTGGAGGGTGAGCGGGTTGGAAAGGGGGAACTGATTACAAGGATCCACATGTGACCTCTTCCCTGGGAGAGGGACAGCAGAGAAGGGGGGAAGGGAGACTCCGGATAGGGCAAGATATGACAAAATAACGAGGTATAAATTACCAAGGGCACATGAGGGAGGGGGGAAAGGGGAGGGAGGGGGGAAGAGGACCTGATGCAAGGGGCTTAAGTGGAGAGCAAATGCCTTGAGAATGATTGGGGCAGGAAATGTATGGATGTGCTTTATACAATTGATGTATGTATATGTATGGATGGTGATAAGAGTTGTATGAGTCCCTAATAAAATGTAAAAAAAGAAAAGAGGAGAAAAAAATGATTAGGGCAAAGACTGTACAGATGTGCTTTATACAATTGATATATGTATATGTATGAACTGTGATAAGAATTGTATGAGCCCCTAATAAATTGTTAAAATTAAAAAAAAAAAAAAAGAAATCCTAGCTGTTGTATTTAGAACATCCAGATTTGTCCAAATGTGGAGGGTCTCGGGGGGGTCAGAGCATCATCCAGCTTCCAAAGGGAAAAACAAGAATGAGACATGTGGGTAAGGAGAATGAGAGGTAAGCTGAGGCACAGGATGAGTGAGAGGTAAACTGAGGCACAGGGAGACAGACAAAGATAACTGAAAGGACAAAGGGAGAGCAGAAACAGAAATAGATTAAGGGGGAGCTCCCAGGCCAAGCCCCGTGATCTAGCAAGTAGCCCAAGGGAATCACGGGCTTTGCCTGGGGCTCGGAGGTTTTTAAAGAAAAGCGGGGAGACAGAGTTGTACTGCAGCAGCAAGGTTTATGGCCCAGGAGGTGGTTTATCAGCTCCTGTAGGCAGGCCAAGTGGTTATCTGGGAGTCAGGCATTCTGGGGATTGTTTTTCTGTTTCCTTATTCCAGGAGGGCAGCTGCTGACCTCAGGGGATGTGTAGGGAAGGGGGCCCTGACATAATGCAGCTCAGTCCAAACAGAAAAGTCAGTTTACACACACACCCACACACACACAACACAACAACAACCACCTGAGACACCCACAGGACAACAAACATGGAGATAAGCCAAGAAATCAGAAGTTTGGGAACTATCCAAGAAGTTTACCAGCCAGTTAGAAGGGCTGGAGTTAAAAGATTAATCCTGGGTCATGAGAGGCACCTATTAATTTCATCATATACTCATAGAGGACCAGGCACTTGTGAGGGGCCCCGATTATACACTGGGCTGCTAACCAGAAGGTCAGTAATATGAAATCACCAGTCACTCTGGGAGAAAAGACAAGCTTTCTACTCCTGTAAAGAATTACAGTCTCAGAAACCCATAGGGGCAGTTCTACCCTGTCTTGTAGGGTGCTATAGAATCAGCTTGATGACAATGAGTTTGTTTTGTTTTTTGTTTGTGAAGACAAAATGATGAGCAAATGGATGACCTTACCTTCACACAGTTTGCAGAGCAGAAATATTTCCTGAGCACCTACTATGGATAAGAGACTATGTTTGATGCTTGGGATATAGCTTTTGTCTAGCTAGAATGCAGCAGTTCAGCTGCTTCATTTACATCACAAATTGTGGGATACAAAAAGGATTTTCTCCAGTGTCTCCCCAAAATATATATCAGTCCTACGGCACTGCTTGCAACACGAGATAAATGATTTTTGCACACTGGGAAGCAAGCTGCTTAGAAGTCATCTCCCTGAAGGTATCAGCCATCTAGAGCAATCAGACACTATTGTTTATCCTACCACCGGTGGGACTCACACCCTACTGATAAGGATAGTGATTGTCACCCTGAGAGTCCAGAGTAATGGTCAAGCCTACTCAAGGACAACTAAGGTTAGGCTGCCACCTTGAATCTAGGATCTGTCCATCTTGTCATATGTGTACCCCTAATTCTTCCTCTTCCTATTGCATGTACACCCTAGCTCACCCCCTTCCCATCGCTGTTTTGCCTATGATATAAGCCCTTCCTGTGACATATGTGGTTACCTATAATCGGGGGGGCTGCACGTCCCTAAGTATATATATATAAGCCTTGGTCAGAAATACACTTCTCTCTCTCCTCTCTTCTCCCACCTCCATATGGACCACCAAGAGGGACTGAGGTGAGCATGCTACCATAAAATGTGACGCCTTTATTTTATCTTCTCTCCTATCTCTTATTCTCTATGGCTTTACTATAATCTTTATCTATTATTGCCATACAATTGCACCTACAGACCCATGCTATTGTCAGAGGCTCGTTACTCTGATAATAAATAAGCATAGAATACAAGAATTCAAACATAGAATTCATTTGTTCTTTTTTCTTTTTTTGCATTCGTTCTTTTAGAGGCTAGATTTCATACAATATAGATAGGACAAAACCCAATGTTGCCGGATAAAACACCAACCAAACCCAAAACTACTGCTATTAAATAGATTCTGATTCATAGTGATCCTATAGGACAAAATAATCTTTTTTTTTAAGGGAGACCAGAACTGACCCATAGGGTTTGCTAGGCTGTGAATTTTTATAGGGCTACAGCTCCGCCGTGGAGGAAGGAGCACCAGGATGCTCTATAGAGGTAAGGATGGTGGAGAGGTTGGAGACGGAGGTGCAGAAGGAGAGAAGGCTTGGTCAGGAATGCGAAGCATAGTGAGGCTTTATTAAGGCAAGGGAAAACTCCCGGACGAGTTGTGAAACCCAATGAGTTAGGTCAGGGAAGTCGCAGCTTGTCAGTGAGGCGGTGGTATATATATGGCTCGAAATAAGGAGGTATACGTTGACAGAAGGAAGGGAGATTTTTATTGCTTGCAATTGCAGGGCCTCGAGCCAGGATGCGACGGGTGGGAAGTCATCTTGTTGTTTGCAAACCCGCTCTCTGGAGTGCTGGGAAAGGGGCTCTACAAACCAGCTTGGGAAGATAAATCGCTTCCTGTGATGCTGGAGAAGGGGCTACACAAACCTGAACTGGAGAGATAAGCTCTTTGGGATGTTGGGGCATGAGTTGCCTAGTTCAATAGGCCATCCATCCTCTCGAGAGGCTGGGAATGGGGGCTTTGAGGTCTCATCTTCCTGAGGAGCCCGAGAAGGGGTGGGGCTGGCCGTTCCGGCCCGCCCAAACAATGGTGACACTTCCTTTTACATCCTCTGGACTTGTAGTCAGGAGAGACCAGTCCCTGGAGAAGGACATCATGTTTGGTAAAGTGGAGGGGCAGCGGAAGAGAGGAAGGTCCTCAAGGAGATGATTGACGCCAGGGCCGCAGCAATGGGCTCAAACATAAGAGCAACTGTGAGAAGGCCGCAGGACGGGGTGCTGTTTCGTTCTGTTGTGAGTCAGAACAACTTGATAGCACCTAACAACACCAAAAAATCTTTATAGAAGTACACTGCCTTGTGCTTGCTTCGGCGGCACATATACTAAAATTGGAACGATACAGAGAAGATTAGCATGGCCCCTGCGCAAGGATGACACGCAAATTCATGAAGCGTTTCATGTTAAAAAAAAAAAAAAAAAGTACACTGCCAGATCTTTTTTTTTTTTTTTGGAATTTAGAGAATTTTATTTATTTATTTATTTATTTATAAAAGATCATTTTATTGGGGAGGGCTCTTAACAAGTCTTATTACAAGCCATACATCAATTGTATCAGGCATATTTGTACACATGTTGCCATCATTCTTTTTAAGACATTTACTTTCTATTGAGCCCTTGATATCAGCTCCTCTCACCCCTCTATGGCCCCCAGCCCGCCCTAGCCAGATCTTTCTCCCACCAAACAATTGGTGAGATTTTTTGTTGTTTTACAATTGGTGAGTTTGAATGACTATCCTTTTGGCTGGTGTGTTTTTTAACCACTTCTCTACAACAGCTATTAGATCCAATGTGACTAGAAAAACCCAGTGCCATCAAGTCGATTCTGATTCATATCCACCTTGAAGGCCAGAGTATAACCGGCCCTGTCAATTTCCAAGGCTATAACTCTTTACAAGAGCAGAAAGCCTCATCATTCTCCCTCAGCAGAGCTAGTGGGTTTGAACTGCTGGCAGTGTGTTTAGCAGTACAACGCTTACCCAAGAGTGTCCCCAGAGCTCTAGGTGTTGCCCTAGGAAGTGAGAAAATAATAGAATTTAGTACTCACAGGTGCCTGAGAGAAAACTACAGTATGGCTTTACGCTGGGTCATCAGTCAAGGTCACACAAAGGATTGCTTCTGGAATGAGGTAGCAACAGCTGGAAACAAAGAAGCAGTGTTAAGCAGGATAGGTTAGCACACACAGACATCTTATTAGTCAGTAAGGTTTCTAGTGAATTAGCATGGGGAAAGGGAGAGATTGTAATCATGGGACCTGTGTGAGGCATGACTAGGAGGGGCAAGGAGTAATCAGGGGAGGTGAGAGACTGGATTACAGGAAAGGAACAGGGTCTCGATCATGAGAAGCCATGTGGGGCATGGCTGGGAGAGCTAGTTGAGTTCCTGCTGTTGGGTGACTGTGTGGCATGAGAGGAATAGCCATGTCAGAAACCAAGTGACAGGCAACGAGGAATTAAAGGATGCCACAGCAACAACTACGTAAGCCACAAATGGGCCTTGTCACGCTGATGGACAACAAAAGACACATACTGTTTGATGGCTTCGGACCATTTCTCCTTTATTTTTTAATCATTTTATTGGGGGCTCATACAGCTCTTATCACAATACACACATCCATTGTGTCAAGCACATTTGTACATTTGTTGTCATCATCATTCCCAAAACATTTTCTTTCTACTTGAGCCCTGGGTATCAGCTCCTCATATATTTTTTAATTGTTTTATTAGGGCTCATACAACTCTTATCACAATCCATACATACATCAATTGTGTAAAGCACATTTGTACATTCATTGCCCTCATCATTCTCAAAACATTTGCTCTCCACTTAAGCCCCTGGCAACAGCTCCTCATTTTCCCCCTCCTTCCCCGCTCTCCTCTCTCATGAACCCTTGATACTTTATAAATTATTGTTTTGTCATATCTTGCCCTGTCCACATCTCCCTTCACCCACTTCTCTGCCATCCATCTCCCAGGGAAGAGGTCACATGTAGATCCTTGTAATCGGTTCCCCCTTTCCAACCCACCCTCCCTCTACGCTCCCAGTATTGCCACTCACACTATTGATGCTGAAGGGATCATTTACCCTGGATTCCCTGTGTTTCCAGTTCCTATCTGTACCAGTGTACATCCTCTGGTCTAGCCAGACTTGCAAGGTAGAATTCGGATCATGATAGTGGGGGGCGGGGGAGAGGAAGCATTTAGGAACTAGAGGAAAGTTGTATTTTTCATCGTTGCTACATTGCACCCTGTCTGGCTTGTCTCCTCCCAAAACCCCTCTGCAAAGTGATCTCCAGTGGCCTACAAATCAGCTCCTCATGTTTTTTTTCTCCTCCCTCACTTCCATATCCTCCTTCAGGAACACTCGATAATTTATCTTTTTTTTTCATGTCTTACACTGACCGATGTCTCTCTTAACCTACTTTTCTGTTGTCCGTCCCCCTAGGAGGGGGTTATATGTAGATCATTGTGATCGGTGCCCCCTTTCTACTCCCATCTTACTCTTACCCTCCTGGTATCACTGCTCTCATTCTTGGTCCTGAGGGGTTTATCTGTCCTGGATTCCCTGTGTTTCCAGCTCTTATCTGTACCCGTGTACATGCTCTGGTCCAGCCGGATTTATAAGGTAGAACTGGGATCATGATAGTGTGTGGGGGAAGCATTAAAGAACTAGAGAAAATCTGTATGTTTCATTGGTGTACACTGCACCCTGACTGGCTCGTCTCCTCCTCGTGACCCTTCTGTAAGGGGATGTCCAGTTGCCTACAGATGGGCTTTGGGTCCCCACTCCGCACTCCCCCTTATGCACATTGATGTGAGTTGGGACCATTTCTAAGACGTTGGAAGCACCGCCGTAATAAAGATGACTCATATGTCCAGCATCCTCGTAGTTTTCTTGAACTTCTTGGTCCACTTTTTTCTCACTGACTCATTACCCAGGCATTCACGGATCTACTTTCTACTACAGTAAACTCCCACTTTCCAGAACCGTATAGAAATGGAATCATACTGCCAAGGGAAGCCAGCCCCTAACACATCATCACAGGTCCGGTAGGCGCAATTGTACAGCGATAATAAATAACGATTATAGTAAAGTTATAGAGAGCGTGAGAGATAGAAGAGAAATATTGAAATAAATGGAGTCAGCTGTTCAGCTGTTCTTTAAGTAATTTACCAAATAGACATTTTTTTTCTCCAAGCTTACCAATAAGGTCATTGGCTCAATTAAGCTGTTTTGCCTTTCAGGCTTCTCACACTGTATGATTTTACCTTCTTGCAATATTTTGTCTTGGTTAACTTCTCTCAGTCTTTTCATGCTGGATTTAGAGGAAGTTAATGGGAGGGTCTTAGGCCCTCCTGTTTGCCCTAAGGAAATGTCCCCACATCCAAAGTTTAAAAACCTTTTCCCTTCAATTTCTAATTCCATGTGGGGGCGCTGTTGTTTCCCCACAACAGCATTCCAGAAGATCCCTTGATTTAAAGGGTGGTCAGGCTTCTCAAGTACTCCTTCCTAACAGGCACACATTTTTACTCTAGAAATGCAAGGAAGCAAAAATTGCCTGAAGCAATCTTCCTTCTGTATAAACCATGGTATATCAGAATACATCACTGCCTTAATTTCTTTTTCATAATCCTGACCAATAATTCCAGTAACACCTTGAGATTTTATGTTGGACTTTCCTAATAAACATCCCATAGTTTTTTAGGTAGCGGACCCCAATTGCCACTCTTAATAATTTTTTATTTAATCACAGCTTTTGGCTTTTCCTCACAACTCTGATCAACTCCAGTATTGCTTTAAAGTCCTTGAGTACTTAGGTTAAAACTTACTGATAAAAACTGTATTACTCTTTCAATAAAATGTTCCTGCTTTTTAGAACCAAACTGCTGTGAGGGCTTCTGAGCCATCTCTTGGTTACTCAACCCAACTGCAGCGAGAACCAAGAACCGAGGCTGGGATTCTGCAGGTTTGGCTAGGTCTGGTCCCCTGCTGTGAGGTTGGATCTTCTTTGCTCCAGTAGGCCGACACCTAGCCTCCCATGCTCTGCTGGGCGGGGTCTGTATCAAGCTCCTTCCTCTATTACCTGTGCTCCTTTCAAAGGGGCTCGGAGCACGGCATTACTTCCAGGTAAATGTTCTCTATTGCTAAACTTTGAATGACCACATTCTGCCCAGTGACTACCTCTCTCGCAGCAGGGGCAAAATCCAGTTTCCTCGGACTGGACTCTTTCCCTGGGTCTTTTTTTCTTTTCTTTTGAATTCAACAAGTATTTATTGAGTGCTTCTTCTGTGCTAAGTATTGTTTCAGTACCTGGGACACATCAGAGAGCAAACAGATCTCTGCTCCTGTGGAGCTTACAGTCCAGTGTTCAAGACAACATTTCCTGGCCACTGTGAGCTGTGAGGGCAGGTCTGCACCTCTCTGTCTGTCCCTCAGCTGCCCACGGGGGAAATAAGCAGGCCTGGCACACACATGGGTGATGTGCTTGGTGTCCTGTAGTGCCAAATGGACACCCCCCCCCCATGCCCCCAGACAGTACATAGGGGCTGGAAGTTGATTTTTAATTAAGAAAGCATACTGCAGGTTCGTCAGAGGGGCGGAGCCAGATCGTCTGGTCATGGGTGGGGGCAGGGGGCTAGGCTGGTTACACGAACTGCAGCGGCTGCTGCTGCTTCTTGGTGGCTGCCTTGCTGGCCAGGTCCTTGGCCTTCTCGGTAGCTGCCAGTGCCGTCTCCTTTGCCTTTTATGTGGCTTCTTTGGTGGTTTCAACAAGCGTCTTAGAAGGGGGCTCACCTTGCAGCTTGGCCAGGATGTATTCAAAGCCCTTCATAGTCTTGGTCACATTGCTTTTAAACCGGGCCAGACCAAATTCCTGGACAGCTCGGGAGACACCAAATAAATTAGAAGAGACCCAGGCTTCCCGGTGGATTTCGGTCCAGCCACTGTTGTCGGCATTCACACGGTAAACACAGCGCTCCTCCACCACCATGAGCCGGGCCTGGTTGATGGTCCAGGTGAAGGTGGTCATGGTCTGATTCTGTGGGTCCACAACGGAGTCCTCCAGGATGTACACCGAGTGAGCGACATTGGCAGGAAACAGTCGCTCGGCCCAGCGGGGCATCCTGTTGGTCTTGGTCAGGAGTCGCCTGGATAGGAGCTTCTGGTCAGAGATCACCTCCCAGTGCACGATGTCTTCTGTCAGGACATGCTTGCTGTAGGGATTCGGTACCGCTGCCAGAAGGTAGCGAACACTTGGCCCCAGGAACTCCGGAGCACGCTCTGGCCCAGGAAATACTTCACCATAGTCCCGCCCAGAGAGGCCTCAGCACCCGTGCAGCATCAGGTGTGCAGAGCCCGGGGGCAGGCGGAGGCCAGCCCCGCAGGTCAGCGACCACCAAACCGCGCCCAACCAGCCGCCACCATAAGGTGTCCCTGGGTCTTTTCCACTGTGAATTGTCCTGTTCTTTTGCAATATCTGCCTGCAGTCTGTCTCTTCGGTAATGTCCCTCTGCACCACATGTAAAGCATCTCCCTTTAGGTGCTGACTCCGGAAAAGGATTAAATTTCTTTACCACTTGAAGAAACTCATTCTCTTATTCGTTACCACTCCATTTTGTTTCTTCAAGAGGTGGCAAAGAGTGATACCGTACTCTGCATCCTTGCTCTTCGCCTGACCCATATCTCACTTGGACTAAAAAAATTCATTTAAACTTTAAAAAAAGTCCCGATTCACCCTCACTGTCCGATGAGGCCGTACAATTGTTACACGGGATATAACTCAAAAGAGTTCTTTTCCTACGGCGCCCCACGGAATGGGCGCCACGTGTCATGGGAAGCCAGCCCCTAACACATCATTACGGGTCCGGTAGGCGCAATTGTACAGTGATAATAAGTAAAGATCATAGTAAAGTTACAGAGAGCATGAGAGATAGAAGAGAAATATTGAAATAAATGGAGTCAGACACAATTCATGGTATCATGCTCACCTCAGCCCTGCTTAGTGGTCCACGGGGAGAGAGAGAATCTTTAATGCTAACCAAGACTTCTATATTCTCTGGGGACATGCAAGCCCCGTAATTACAAGTGAAGACATATGTCACAGGAAGGGATTGTGCTATAGGTAATACAGTAATGGAAGGGGGTGATCTGGGTATCCACACAATAGGAAGAGGAGAGATTGGGGGTACACATGTGGCAAGATGGGTGGATCCTAGAGTCAGGATGGCAGCTGGATCTCCATAAGAACCATTAAGAGTAGGGTGTAAACCCCACCTACGGGGAGCAAGCTAATAGTTGCAAGCTTCAGGGAGAAATATTCCATTGTCCCCAGCAGCAGGGAGCAGGCCCACCCCTGTGGTGGGGAGACAGCAGTCTGCCTCCAGGGAGGATCTGACCCCCCCACATCCTACAATATATACTCTTTTTTAAAAAAACATTTTATTAGGGGCTCATACAACTCTTATTACAATCCATGCATATACATACATCAATTGTATAAAGCACATCTGCACATTCCCTGCCCCAATCATTCTCAAAGAATTTGCTCTCCACTTAAGCCCTTTGCATCAGATCCTCTTTTTTTTTTCCCCTCCCTCCTATATACTCTTTTTCAATCAGACTTCTTTCACTTGGCTTAACTATTTTGAGAGTTACCTGTGTTGTTGCAAGTACCAATCGTTTCATCCCTTTTCATTGCTCGGCATTGTTGTCTATAGGCCAACATTTGTTTATCTGTTTGCTGCTGATGGACAGTTAGGTTGTTTCAAGTTAAGAGAGGAGCCCTGGTGTACAGAGGCCAAAGCCCTTAGTGATTAATCATCAAAGTCAGTGGTTCCAACCCAATAACTGTGACGTGCGAGGAAGATGTGGCAGTCTGCTTCTGGAAAGGTTTACAGCTTAGGAGACTGTACGGAGCAGTTCTGCAGTTATATTAGGTTGCTATGGGTCGGAATGGAATCTTGGCTTGGCTTCAGGGAATGCATTTGACTTTTTAAGAAACTGACTAAGATTTTTTCCAAAGTGGTCTTAAAATTTTGAGTATTTGCTAGTCCTATGTGAAAGTTCCTATACTAGGTATGGTCAGTATTTTAAGTAGTAGCTCTTCTAGTGGGAAGGTAGTAGTATTTCATTGTTTTTAATTTGCATTTCCCTAATGATTAAAGAGATCAAAGGATGCATTGCAGTAGGTAAATCTGCTACAACAAGACCTCTTTAAAGTGTTGAAAAGTGAGGAGGTTAGCCCTAGTATTTTCGATTACCTCATATTCACGTGAAAGTTGGGCATTGAATAAAGAAGACCGCAGGAGAATCAATGCATTTGAACTAAGGTGCTGGTGAAGAATCTTGAAAGTCCCACAGACTGCCAAAAGAACCAACAGATCTGTCTTGGAAGAAGTACAGCCAGAATACTCCTTAGAGGCAAGGCTGGCCAGACTGCATCTCATATACTTTGCACATGTTGCCAGGAGAGACCAGCCCTGAGAGAAGGACATCTTGGTTGGTAAAGTGGAGGGGCAGAGAAAAAGAGGACTTGTTGGCACCTAACAACACCTTCGCCCTAGTCCCAGTATTTTCTCTTGTCTTTCACAGATTTTAGCGACAGCCTGCATTTCGCTTTCCAATATCAGTCAACCATACATTTTCAGTTATTTTGTGTATGTTCTGAAGAAGGAGCCTGGGGGTGTTATTGGGTGAACATCCGACGGCTAACTGCTCCAACGAAGCTTTATAGCTTTGGAAACCCGATATTGGGTCACTGTGAGTTGGAAATGACTGGTTGACAGTGGGTTGTTGTTTTGTTTATTTCTGACGTAGGGATGGGAGTTCATTGCATATGAATGTCCAATTGTCCTATGACCAGTTGTTCTTGAAAATATCCTTTTCCATTGAATTACCTTTGTCTATTTGTCAGAAATCAATTGAACATATTTGCATGGTTCCATTTGTGGACTCTGTTCTGTTGAATTGATTTCTGCATCTCTCCTTTCTTGAAAATCACCATCCTGATTACTGTAGTAAAGCAGATATTATGAGCACTCTAATTTTGACACCCCCCCCAAAAAAATGGCTCTAACAGTTCTAGTTTGGTTACTGATCTACCAAAAATGGCCCCTTACTGGGATTTTAGTTAGATTGTGCTAAATCTATAGGTTTATTTTGGGAGAATTGACATATTCATAATATTAAGTCTTCTGATCTCAAAAACCCTCTTCCCTTGGCTTTAGGTCATCATGGATTTCTTTTTCTTTCTTTCTTTTTTTTTTAATTAAAAAAAATGCAAACATACTTGTCTTGGAAGAAATACAAACATAATTCTTCTTAAATGTAGACATAATGCTTCTTATGATTTCTTTCATTAGCATATAGCTTAAGCACATGCTTCATTAGATGTACAACTGTTTTAAAATTTTGAATTATAAATATTAATTTTTAATCATCTAAATGTCTAATTATTCATTATCAAATTCATTTGTTTACTCCAGTCTTTTTTTTTTAATTCTTTGGAATTTTGGACATAGACAATCAGGTCTATGATAGTTTTCTTTCCTCTTTTCCATTCTGTAGGGCTATTTTCCCTTGCATTTTGCACTGACTGGAGACTCCAGTATCATGTTTAGCAGGAATGGTAAAACTAGACATGTTGGCTTTGGTCTCAGCATTCAGTTTTTCAACCTTAAATATGACATTAAGGGTTGTTGTAGATCTGGTTTTCTCAGAATTTTAATCATGAATGAATGCTGAATTTTGTCTGGTATTTTTTCTGCATCTATTGAAATTATCAAGTTAATTTTCTTTTTAGATTTATTAAGATGGCTGATTTTCAAATGTTGGAAAGAGCTCTGAATTTCTGTGATAAAACTTACTGGGATATGGTATATTTGCTCTATAGTAATTCTTAAGATAATATAGCATAGTCCTCTAACTTTGTCCTATTTTTTCCTCTAAAAGTTGTTCCAACTATCCTTTTTATATGGTGCTAAATTTGATTTATTATTTATGTTTTCATGAGGATTGTTCTGTACTGTCATGTCAATTCTGACTCATAGTGATCCTATTGGACAGGATAGAAATGCACCTGTGTGTTTCTGAGACTCTAACTGTTTATGGGAGTAGAAAGCCTCATCTTTCTCCTGTAGAGCTGTTGGTGGTTTTGAATTGCTGGCCTTGTGATTTGCAGTCCTATGTATAACTACTACTCCATCAGAGCTCCTTGAGTGAAATATTTATTCTTTTGTGACTAGTTTGTGTGAAATTAAGACAATTAGAAAAAGAAACAAACATTGTGTGAGATGACTATTGTGAAAAGTCAGGAAAAGGTTTACACGCAGAAAGAAACATTCATTAAAAGTTATCAAAAGTAGGAGAGGAAGGGAAGGTAGATCACAAGCGACAGAGTAGACCCATTAACTTGGCTTAAGGGAAAGGCAATATGCAATAAGGGGAGAGCAGCACAAAATGACCAAGGCAAAGGGAGACAGCAGGAGGAGCACAAGCGTTAAAGGCAACAACGATAGATACTATTACGATTACCTGATCCTGCAATAACAGAGGAATCTACAAATGGATAAATAGATACACTCAAGACGAACAGGTATGGAAGGATAATGGGATTATACCCTGAATGTAAGTTCGACAGAGGATATTCCTGTATTTATATGTGCTGCAAATGCATACAATAGAATATACAGGGAGAAAAGTTAAGAAAGCATCTAAGTCATAATCCAATACCCAAGGTAACAAGAGGCTGGAAATGGGCCCCAGGACCATAGTCTTAGAGGGCATCACAGTCTTGCATAACATTGATTACACAGACATTGTTCTACATCCTTTTTTGTTGAGTAGTGCTGAAGTCTTAAAAGTTAGGAGCAACTATTGGTCTCCTCTGTCTGGAGTAGAGAAAAGTGAAGAAAATAAAAAACTTAAGACAGCAATTAGTCCAAAGGACTAATGGACTGCATGAACCCTGGCCTTCAGCGCTGATGGAGATCACAATAGGAGGTCCTGAATAGAGGAGTTTGAAAATGTAGACCAAAAATCCAAGTTATTTAAAAATATAAAACATAACATTATTTTTTCTTTTTAATATTACTGCTCTGATTAGGACTGGAGAGCCTGTAATTGAATATCCTTGTGGCTCAAACTTCAGCCCAACAGTAGACAAGCCGATATGGTGAACAGGAACATCAGGGAGGTGCATGTTCATTAGAACACTCAATCACCTGAGATCAAAAGGGCAGCATTTGAAATCAGTAGGCTCAGAAATCAGTAAGGAAAGAGAGAAGGATGCGAAAGGGAGGAAGTGGAAGAGGGTGGTTAAATTAGGAGGAGTGCAATCAGTGCTATAAAACAAAACACATTTGAGGGGTTGGCTGAAAAACTAATTTGTTCTATAAACTTTCACCCAAAGCACAATCAAAAGTTAAAATAAATAAATTCAGTAAGCAATTGCCAAGTAAGGCCATTATACTTATTGACCCTTACTAAATTTTGACAGCAGGTTTTTTTGTTTTTAGGTGTTGTTTTTTTTAAAAGATCACTTTATTGGAAGCTCTTATAACAATCCATAGATCAATTGTAGTAAGCATATGTATACATGTGTTGCTATGATAGGCAGGTTTATTGTGCCAACCTGGCCAATAGGAACATGTGGGAGTTAAGATGATAGTAGTTTGATTGGAGGGCAAAGAGATAAATGGCTTGGTAATGTCCACCCCTCACTCTTGCTTTCTGGTGATCAGAGCAGCATGAGGCTGCCTTAGCAAGTTCTCTGCCTCAACCTGTGAGCTACACTACCTGTGGGACAACCAACCCACGGCTCGTGTAGCTAGAGGTTGAGGTTCCTTGAGACCTGCTTTGTCATGCTGCTGGTGTGTACATTGCTTGAGCTTGAGGCTCGTGGATACTTTTGTCTTGCATTGCTTGAGTTTGATATGCCATCTGGTCCTGCTTCAATAAACTCCTGAGCTGCTGACTTTTGGTAACCCGCCTTGCTGTTTGCTGCCTGTGGGTGGACTCTGCCTGCATTGCCTAAGGGAAGACTCAGCTGTCTGCTTCCTTGACCTTGGACCCAGCAGCTGAAGGACTTCCAGTATATGAAATGTTCCAAGGAAGTGAGTTGAACTGAGCTCTCTGTATTGCTGTGTGGATTAATTAGCTGTTATATTCCTACATACTATATAAATCAATCAATCAATCAATCAATCAATCAATCAATCTATCTATCTATCTATCTTAGAACAATCAACCACCTGAGATCAAAGAGCATCTTTTGAAATCAGTAAGCTCAGAAATCAGTATGAAAAGAGAAAGAATATATATATCTCCTGGTTTTGTTTCTCTAGAAAACCCTGACTAACACCGTTGCCATCATCATTTTCTAAACATTTACTTTCTATTTGAGCCCTTGGTATCAACTTCTCTCCCCTCCACTTTGCCCACCCTCTCACCTTTGTGAACCCTTGGTAAATTATAATTTTCGTATCTTACACCAATTGCTGTCTCACTTCACCCACATTTTATTTTAATTCTCCTGGGTGGTAGGGGGAGTTATAAATCGATCACTAAAATCAGTTCCCCTTTCCCCCCCTTTTTGCCCCTACCCTCCCAGTATCCTTACTCCTATTTCTGACCCTGACGGGTTTATCTAACCTGTATTATTCAGTGTGTCATGGGCGCTTATCAGTACCAGTGCACATGCTCCTGTCTAGCCAGAACTGAAAGGCAGGCCTCGGGTCATGATAGTGGGTGTGAGGAGGCCTCAAATTACCAGAGGAACATTGTGTGTTTCATCAGTGACATAGTGCACACTGTTTGACTCATTCCTTCCTTATGACCCTTCCGTGGGGGGATGTCCTATTGCCTACCAATGGTTTTGGGTCTTTGCTCCAACACCACTCGCTCTCAATAATATATATTGTTTTGAGTCTTATGCCTGTTACCTGATCCTGTCGACACCTCATGATCACAAGGCTAGTGTACTTCTTCCATGTGTGCTTGTGTTTCTCTGCTAGATGGCCACTTGTTTAACATCAAGCCTTTTTCTTTTCTCCCCCATAATCACTTTATTGAGGGCTTTTACATCTTTAAAAAAATCATTTTATTGGGGATTCATACAACTCTTATCACAATACATACATACATCCATTGTGTCAAAATATTTGTATATTTATTGCCCTCATCATTCTCAAAATATTTGCTCTCCACTTAAGCCCTTGGCATCAGTTCACTTTTTCCCCTCCCGCCCTGCTCCTCCCTCCCTCATGAACCCTTGATATTTATACATTATTATTTTGTCATATCTTACACTGTCCGATGTCTCCCTTTACCCACTTTTCTGTTGCCCATCCCTCAGGGAGGAGGTTATATGTAGATCCCTGTAATCAGTTCCCCCTTTCCACCCCACCCTCCTGGTATCACTACTCTCACCACTACTCTCACCACTGGTTCTGAAGGGATCATCTGCCCTGTATTTCCAGTTCCTATCTGTACCAGTGTACATCCTCTGGTCTAGACAGACTTGTAAGGTAGAATTGGGATCATGATAGTGACGGGGGGGGGGGGGGAGCATTTAGGAGCTAGAGGAAAGTTGTATATTTCATCATTGCTACACTGCACTCTGACTGGCTGCTTTCCTCCCTGCAACCCTTCCATAAAGGGATGTCCAGTTGCCTACAGATGGGCTTTGGGTCCTCACTCCGCACTCCCCCTCATTCACAATGATATTTTTTGTTCTTTGATGCCTGATACCTGATCCCTTCGACACCTCTTGATCACACAGGCTGGTAGGCTTCTTCCATGTGGGCTTTGTTGCTTCTGAGCTAGATGGCCACTTTTTATCTTCAAGACTTTACCCCAGATGCTATATCTTTTGATAACCAGGCACCATCAGCTTTCTTTGCCACATTTGCTTATGCACCTGCTTTGTCTTCAGCGATTGTATCATGGAGGTGAGCATACAATGATATGATTTTTTCTTTTTTGATGTCTGATAACTGATCCCTTCGGCTCTTTGTGATCACACAGATTAGTGTGCTTCTTCCATGTGGGCTTTGTTGCTTCTGAGCTAAATGGTCGCTTGTTTATTTTCAAGTCTTCAAGACCCTAGATGCTATATCTTTTGATAGCCAGGCACCGTCAGCTTTCTTGACCACATTTACTTATGCACCTGCTTTGTCTTCAGCGATTGTGTCAGGAAGGTGAGCATCATGGAATGCCTATTTAATAGAACAAAGTATTCTTGCAATGAGAGAGTACTTGAGTGGAGGCCCAATGTCCATCTGATACCTTAATACTAAACCTATAAATATATGCACATAGATATATTTTCCCATCCTTATATAAAAATATATTTACATATGTACATGCCTTTATTTAGACTTCTATACATGCCCTTTGCCTCCTAGCTCTTTCCTCTATTTCCTTTGACTTTCCTCTTGTCCCACTATCATGCTCAGCCATCATTTGGGTTTTAATAATTCCTCTTGATTACGTTACCCTTGATCATGCCCTACCCGGCCTCCTACACCTCCTCACCACTGATTTGGATCACTTGTTCTTCCCTTGTCTCTGGGTTTCTTAAAACCCGCTTCCTTCCCCCCACCCCCCAACTCCCCATCTCCCATGTCCTGCTGGAATGTCGGTCCCGTGTTTTCTCCTCCAGATTGTTCATCCAACCTATCTTATTTAAACAGACCTGCGGAGATAATAACATGCACAAAAACAAGACAGAGCAAAACCAAGCAACAAAACAAAACAACAAAAAGCCAATGACAAAAACAAAAAACCTACAACAACAAAAAAGAAAAGCTTGTAGTTAGTTCAAGGACTGTTTTTTGGCCTTTAGGAGTGTTTTCTGGTTGAGTCTGATGGGGATACCAAGCCTGGCCTCAAAGTCTATTTTTGATATTCCCTGGGGACTTCGTTGCTCTGTTTCCCTTGCTTTTCTGTTGCACACCCTTAGTGTTTTGTCTCGGTGAGGTGGGATCAGATCAAGCGTATCTTACAGCTTGTTTTTTAAACAATCCGTACATCAATTGTACAAAATACATTTGTATAAACCATATATACTCGAATATAAGCCAACCTGAATATCAGCCGAGGCACCTAATTTTACCACAAAACTGCATTAGAAATATGTTGAACTAATTGGCTTATATATGAGTATATATGGTATGTTGTCATCATACTTTTGAAAACATTTTCAGCCCTTGGTGTCAGCTCTTCTTTTTTCTTTCCCTCCCCAACCCTTTCAGTCTCATGAACCCTTGATAAATTATAATTTTTTTTCATATTTTACACCATCTGCTGTCTTCTTTCACCCATGTTTCTGTTGTTCATCCCCCTGGGGTGGGGGTGGGGGTGGGAGACAGTTATAGGTCATCATTGTGATCAGTTCCCTGTTTATCTCCCTTCTACTCCCACCTTCCCTCTACCTTCATGGTATCAATACTCCCATTACTGTTCCTAAGGGGTTTATCTGTCCTGGATTCCACATCACAAGCTCTTATCAGTACAAGTGTACATACTCTGGTCTAGCCGGATTTGTAAGGTAGAACTAGTGTCATGGTAGTGGGAGGAGGAAGCATTAAAGACCTAGAGGAATGAATATTGTGTATTTCATTGGTGCTATGCTGCACCCTGGATGACTCGTTCCTTCCTTTTGACCCTTCTGTGAGGGAATGTCCAATTGTCTACAAATGGGCTTTGGGTCTCCACTCTGACCTCCATTGTTTGCATGATGTAATTGTTTGCTTTGGGTCTTTTGATGCCAAATACCGGATCTGGTTGTGATCACACAGGCTGGTATGCTTCTTCCATGTAGTCTTTGTTGCTTCCATGATACATGGCCACTTTTTTAACCTCAAGCCTTTAATACCCCAGGTGCTAGATCTTTGATAGCCGGGCACCATCAGCTTTCTTCACCACATTTGCTTACGCACCCATTTTGTCTTCAGTGATTGTGCTGGGAGGGTGCGCATTACAGAATGCCAGGTTGTTAGAACAAGTGTTCTTGCGTTGAGGGAGGGCTTCAGCAGAGGCCCAAAGTCCATCCACTTTCCCAATATATTGTCATATAAATATATGTACATAGACAGACAAAATAAAAGATCAAAGAAAAAAAAGGGGGGGGGAATTAAAACCCGCAAAGAACAAAACAAAACAAGAAAGTATCTATAATTCTAGGTCTGCCTGCTGACTTTTATGAGTATCTCCCCATGGGTTCTGGGGGGGTTTCCAGGAACTGCCCCTCCTCGTCTGAATTCTATTTTGGGGGCTTCTCAGGAGCTTTGTGGCTTTGCTTCGCTTTTGTTGCTGATCTGTTATGGTCCCTTCTTGGTTCACCATGTTGGGGGGCGGGGAGGGGGAGGTGGCAGGTCTTCTTTGTGTATTTGGCAAAATATGTATTTGGACTCTTGTTGTAAGGAGCCCTGCTGGTGTAGTTTTTAGGTCAGTGGTTATGTGGTTTGAATTCACTGTTAGGCTGGGTAGACTAGAGAAACAAATTCAGAGACACTAACTATATATGGGTAAAAGAGAGCTTTATATTAAGAAGTAATTATATGTCAAGCAAATATCCCAGCCCAGATCAAGTCCATATGTCCAATGCTAGTCTATAAGTTTCATACTAATCCATAAGTGAGAGGGACTCACACAGCCACATGCAATGATGCAGAATGCAATAACATCATCAGCCAGAGGGTGCAAAGTCTTGTGGATCCAGTGGAGGTGGATACATCTCCAAGACTCCAAAGCTCTCTGAGTGACTCACTGACAGAAAGGTGAAGGCAGAGAGAAAGGAAGTTTCCAGGATCCTCCTTATGAGAAGACCATGCCCACCAGGAGGTACCATCAAGCTGTGACCTAATTGACATGCTGAACTCCACCCATATTTGCCAGGTTAGTACAAAAAACCTATCACACTCACCAACCACTCTGAAGGAGAAAGCTGTGGCTGTCTACTTTTATAAAAATGTATAGCCTGGGAAACTTTATCAGGCAGTTCTATTCTATTCTGTAAGTGTCACTAGGAGTCTGGATTGACTTGATGGCAGTGAGTGAGTGAGTGAGTGAGTCAGAATGGACTCAAGGGAAATGGGTTAATGGGTTGGGCGCCATTGAATCAATTCCAACGCATTTGTAATCCCATGTGACAGAGTCAAATTGCCCTGTTGGAGTTTCCAGGCTGTAGTCTTTTCAGGAACACATCTCTGGTCTTCTGTCCACTAGTGGGTTTGAACTGCTTAACCACTTAGCTACAACCTCTGACCTTTCGCTTAGCCCAAAGTGCTTAAGTGTTGTGCCACCAGGGCTCCTTATTTTGGTCCCCAGGCCCACAAATGGGTTAGTTATAATTCTAAGTTCATAATACATGATCATTTCTTGCCATACATAGCCTATTTATGTATTTATAATACATCATTAAAATTAGGTATGTTATTATACATTAATAACTGGACATTAAAAAAAAAGCTATGCATCTGCAAATCCACCATCTAAACAGAGGTGAAAAAGATAGTATGGCTGCAACTCTACTGTTACGTACGTACTCCAGAGAAATGCTTGCCTATATATGGGGGTCAAAAGTATTACTATGTACACAAATTATTCCAAACGAATTGGGTTTAAGTATGTTTGTGATCAGTAGGTAGTTGTGGATACGTTCTTGAAGTAGTACACTTGTCTTATTCTTGTTAGAGTGCTTTAAAAAAAAACGTTCTATCAAGGGGATATGCTAGATCATTTACAATCAAGGCAGAGAGGTCAGCTCAGAAGGTTATGGAGACTGTGCTTGGGATGCCAAAGGGGTCATTTTGATAGATGTTCTTGGAGGAAAAAAGACCCTCATGAGGCTTATTGTGAAGTTTTAAGAAAGTTAAACACTGCACTGGTGAGCAAAAGGATAGGAAAATTGTGTGCTGAGAAATCAACCCCCCTCCCCGCCCCATCACAGGAATGCATGTAGTTCTTCAAGGGCAGCACTGGCTGTCCTACAAGAATTTCCTTGGGCAAGAACAAAGAAATACAGGTGAAGAACAACATTCAGACTAGAGTCAGAGGAAAGATTTGTACAGAGTGAGTTTATTTCAGGGGATTCTTTGGAAAAGAAGTCCAAAGGGTCCTTAGCTAGTCTAAAAGGACATCTGGGAGGGGTGTCGGGGTCGGGAATAAAAGAGCTGCTGGCATGTAGAACTGAACCTTCCCTTTTGCTGACAATGGACTGCCCGTTATAGGCTGTCTGTATGGCAGGTCTTCTGCTATTGGCTGGTCTTCCGTAGTGTCCCTTTTCTCAGGTCACTCCAGACTTCACACTGTGCTCTTGTCTCAGACCCAAAATCCAGGAGTCTATCCAGTCATTGTGGGGCGTAGTGTGAATAGCTTGCCTTTCTCCACCCAGTCTTCACTATCTCTGGTCTCTTCCATTGATATGGAAATGTGTCTTATCTGTCCTTCACCTTTGTGGTAAGAGTTGGGGGGAGCCAGCCCCCACCTCTAATCACGGGTTCAGTAAGCACAATTGTACGATTGAGGTATATAAATATTATATTAAAGTTGAGAGCATGAGAGATAAAAGATATATTGCAATAATGGAGTCAGACACATTTTGTGGTAGCAATACTCACCTCAGCCCCGCTTGATGGTCCACATGGAGAAAGGGGAAAGGGAAGGTATCTGAGTCGAACAGTCCTGAAAGGGGGAGTGAGGATTAAGGAAAAAAGAGAGACAGAAAGTATTGGGAGGGCAACAGTGAATACCGAAGACACGAGTTTATTCCACATACTCCTTTTATCCATGCAGAAACAAGTCGGGGTTTATTCTCTCATTGTTAAGCAAGCACATTTGATACACATAGCAACTCTATCTTCTGCCAAGCCAGACATCCTTGAGAAAATTAAACAACCTATTTTTCCAGACCTTGCATACCTCCTTGTCCTTGACAGTCTGTTCAAAACGTTAAGTCACAGAAGAAATCAGCAAACACAGACACATAGGCCATGAGACTTCTCAGCTGTTTCAAGGCTGAGTCTTAATGGCCTTCAACATGAAGGAAGGCAAAGGGAAAGGGAACAGGGGAATGAGGATGGGAGAGGAGAGGGGGAGCCGAGAGAGTGGGGGAGAGAGATCTATTGCTAACCTAAGCCTATATACCTTTTGGGGTGTGCAAGCCCACTAATTACAGGTAAAGACATATGTCACAGGAAGGAGTTGCACTATAGGTCATACAACAATGAGAGGGATATACACGCAATAGGAAGAGGAGGGATTGGGGTATACATGTGACAACATGGGCAGATCCTAGATTTAGGATGGCAGCTTAAATTTGACCTGTTCTCAGGATCTCCATGGGAACCATTATCAGTAGGGTGTGAACTCCACCTACAGGAACCAAATCCATGACTGCAGGTCTGTCCATTGTCCTTAACAGCAGGAAGGGAGGCCTATTCCTCATGACTGTCTTCAGGGAGGATGTCTGTAAGCAACTGACTGCCTCCCCCCCCACACACACACCTTCCTCTGTGCTGGAGAGGTATATAGAGGGAAATAGGTCTCCACCCTGTTGGTTATAATTTCTGCCAGATTCATGCTATTGCCACCTCTTCTTCCATTGCCAATGGCATAGTGGTTACAGGTTGGGCTGCTAACCACAAGGTCAGCGGTTTGAAACCACCAGCAGCTCCTCAGGATAAAGACAATGCTTTCTACTACCGTATACAGTTATAGTCTCAGAAACTCACAGAGCTGTTCTATCTAGCCCAAAGGGTAATTGTGAGTCAGTATTGACTTGATGGCAGTGATATCTACCTAACACACTACTACACCAACTAGTGTTATTGTATTTCCTTATCTTGAATTGGAAACAGCAGCTAGTTGACACAGGTTTGAAAACTAGTAGCCCAGCCTGCAGACTAGTTTTGGATGGCCAATGCAATTTTTAATCTTTAAAAATGTGTTGCCAACCTTTTTGTCATAGAGTAAAAATGATAGAATTTACTTAAACACAAAAGTAACCCTGGTGATGTAGTGGTTATGAGTAGGGCCTCAGTCTCCAAGTCAGCAGTTGAAAACCACCAGTTGCTCCAAGGGAGAAAGATGGGGCTTTCTACTCCTAGGAAGAATTCCTGTCTCAGAACCCCACAGAGGCACTTTTACATAGGGTTGCTATGAGCAGTGAGTTGGTTTTTTGGTTTTAAGCATAAAACAGATTCACTGAGGGACACAGATTAAGGAATCTGGATAGCACAGGGCAGGGGTGTCAAACTGGCAGGCCATGGGCCACATGTGGCCCCCGGGGTAATTTTTTGTGGCCCATGAAGCTCTGAAATAATATAGAAAAAAATTGTTATGAAGAAAATAGTGCTTAGGGGATATCGAGGCAATACAGTACACACAATTCCCTTGTTACATTTTATTTCAGAGCATCTTGGGCCACAAAAAATTACTTCGGGAGCCGCATGCAGCCGTGGGCCGCCAGTTTGACACCCTTGGCACAGGGCAACCAGACAGTTACAAAGTATTCTACCAGGCATGGGTTTGCAAGCTAGCACTGAAATATCAGAATGGACAGTTTATAAAAATGACCCAAGTCTGGATTGGCTGGCTAAAGTTAATCTGAATAGACTTATTCAGAATAACTTTAACCATATATATGGGGGTACCCCCAAAACCTGGAATTGTACTAGGTGAAGCAGAGCTTTGGTAGAATTAATTTTTCCTGCTAGACAAGCATTGAGCAACTCACTCTGAGTTAGTACACCTAGTGGGAAAGTTCTCTCTGGTTAAAGTGATATTTCCCATCAAAGCAGTCTTTTAAAAAGAGGTTGCCCCAAACAGATGTCCATCAACTTCCCAACCAGATGACAATGTCGCCTCATAAATGTATTTGGAGTTCGTTCTACAGGTCTGACTGTTCATCAAGCTTTTTATTTAGAGGTTCTAAAAAGATTGCATAACAGTGTGTGACAAAAAGGTCTGATTTGTGGCAGATGTGGGATTGGTTTTGCACCAAGACAATGCACCTGCTCAAGCAACCTTCTGTGTCCCAGTTTTAGGCAAAAAAACAGCATGTCTCTCTTGCCCCACGCACCTTACTCACCCGACCTTGCTCCACTGGACTTATTTTTGTTTCTGTGAATGCAGAGGGAAGGACATGGAAGGACAGCATTGGATGATACAGAAGAGGTAAAGAAAAAACAAACAAACAAGGGAGGTGCTGTCAGCCATCCAAACAGGTGAGTTTGAGAAATGTTTCCAGGAATGGACTCTCAGATTTGACAGTGTAACAAAGAGTACTTTGAAGGTGACAAGGTTGTTTTGTAAAAAACTTTAAATGCACAGCTTTAAAAAATCTGTTGTTTTTAAAAGTTGTCCAGGGAAGTTCCTTGTGTGAGCGCTTTTCTGCACACTACTCACTTTCTCTCAGTCAGTCTTCCTGAGGGCAAGCTGTCCCTGCTTGGCTAGCCATCAACAGGAATGGGCCACCTTCTTCAAAATGGAGGAAGGCCTAAGATAAAATGGATTGGGGGCCATTTCAGTCATGCCAAACACCCCGGATTTTGGAATGCCTTTACACACTTCAAAGACAACCAGAAATTATACTTAAAAATGGATATTCCAGGCTTATTTTGGAAACTGGAATATCCAGCAGCCCTAGACTCGTGTTCACTTGGCAACGTTCCGTTCTGGCTGAGGGAGACATCCCTTGCTGGACTTTCCCTTCCATGGGCTTTCCAGTGCCGAGCCCCTGCTGTTTAGGTCTGACAGCAGACCCACTTGACTCCCTATTACCACCTATGGACCTTTTAGCCATTGCCAATATCTTTTTAAACTCCTTCCATTTTCACCTCACAGGTAATTCATACCCCCACATCCTCCCCCTGTTGTCACAATTAACTTTCTAAGTAGGTTCCATTATAACACTCCATGATGTGCTAATTGTTTTGAGGATAAAACTCTTACTCCTTAAAATGGCACACAAACTAATTCCCAGATCTGTTGTGTCTGCCATTCTCTTTATTACTCAGACAAAGCAGTTCTTACCCCAGCATCTGAGGGGGATTCAGAAAGTTCCTGGAGAAATACCAGGGGTGTGAGGGGCGATGCTGGGAGAGTGGAGGGTGAGTGGGTTGGAAAGGGGGAACTGATTACAAGGATCCACATGTGACCTCCTCCTTGGGAGACGGACGGCAGAGAAGGGAGATTCCAGATAGGGCAAGATATGACAAAATAACAATCTACAAATTATAGGGGGCTCATGGGGGAGGGGGGAGCAGGGAGGGAGGGGGAAAAAGAGAGGACCTGATGCAAAGGGCTTAAGTGGAGAGCAAATGCTTTGAAAATGATTAGGGCAAAGAATGTACGGATGTGCTTTATACAATTGATGTATGTATATGTATGGATTGTGATAAGAGTTGTATGAGCCCCTAATAAAATGTAAAAAAAAAGAAAGATAAATGGGGGTTTCCCACGAACCCTTTGAAGCCCCTCATATTTCTCTCTGCGTCTGTGCTCCCCTCTCCAAACTTCTTTCCCCTCCGCCTCACTAACTCATACTCATCCCTACAAACTGCCGGCGAACAATGTTCCAGGAAAAATCCGCTGAAGCCTTTCCTGCCTGCTCTCTCTGATTCCGTAGCAAACTGTGCTCGTCAGAGTTAATCAGTTCTTCATTAAAATATTTGAAATCTCCAAACTCGACCAACAGGTTTTTTTACCTAGCCCTATAACGCCGAGCGCCACGTTTTCGTAACATTTAATTAAATGTTATATTAATATATATAGTTAACTATGGAAGTAAAGAATAAAAACAAAAAAAATTTCCCCTGAAATTAAAAATTCAGGCGTTATGGGGCTAGGGTGGGCTGAAGCGACCTTCACTGCAGCCGCAGTAAGACGGCGTTGATTCCTAAACTAGACCTTAGATGGAGTCCGGTCTCAACCGGAAGTGAGACCAGACCAAATTCACAGCCGTCGAGGCGGAGCCGACTGAGGGCGACCCTCCTGGGCAGGCTAGACCTGCCCCTGAGAGTTTCTGAACCGGCACTGTGGACGGAGCAGAAAGCGCCGCCTCTCGGAGAAGGGCGAGAGGAGCCCGTAAAAGCCCGCACTCGGCTCCGACCGACTCCTGTCCCGGATTTCCGCAGCCAAGCGCCTGCCGCGCGGGCCGCCGGGGTTTGCAGTCCAGCGAGGGTGAGGCCGCGGTGGAGAGGGCGGTGCATGCCGGGAGCGGGTGGGTCTTCGAAGGGCATGCTGGGAGTTGTAGTTCTTTTGACCGGAAGTGGGGGTGGCAGGGCAGAAACTGCAGCTAAGCCAGCAGTCACTGCCGCCGCCGCCCGGGCGTAGCACATCATCCCGTGCACGCGGACCTGGGTGCCTTCTCCATGTTCAGGGGGATCCGGGGCCTCAGGGAACCCTGAGGGGCGACGCGGCAGGGACGCTTCTTCTCTGCGAAGAGGCGGCCTCGCAAACCCCTGATGCGGCCCGAGGGCGCGGGAATGGAGCTCGGTGGCTGCGAGGAGCGCCTGCCAGAGGAGAGCAGGTGGGTGGGGAGGGGTCCGCGGCGCACCGATTCGCCGCAGCAAAGGGAGGGTGGGAAGGCTCGGGAGACTAGGAAGAAGTGCCCGGGCGGGACAGATCGGAGGGTGGCTGCTGGGGTGCTTTGGGAAGAATTTCTTGGAGGAGGAGCCAGGGCATGGATAGGACGAGGGAAAGGGCGCAGTGAGGGTGAAGGTAGGTGGGTGGGAGGTGTTCAGGGCGGGGGAGCTGGAGGTGAGGCGCGCAACCGAGGCTGCTGCAGAGGAGGTGGCTGCTGAGAGCCAGCGGGAAAGGGACTGAGGCGCAGTGGTGACATTGTATAGGCCAAAGCCTTCAGCGAGGAGTCAGGCATCAGGCTGAGGTGACAGCACCGTTGGTTGATCTAAATTTCGGGAAGCAGAGACTTGGCGTCTGGCTTGGCCTTGGACTAAGCTTAAGTCGCGTGAGTGTCGGGCAGGAGGGCCTGTGGTGGGACTCGGCGGGCGGGGGCTTGGAGTGAGCCCAGACTTGGTGCTGGTGCCTCTTGCAGTGTTGGATCCCTGTCAGCATGGCAGGAAATCTTTGTCATTTCCTTGTCATCCTCCAACCCAGTCCCCCTTCCCCACAATGCCGACAAGGCAGTTTGACAGTGCTCAGCTATTGTCACAAGGAGCCCTGCTGATGCACTCAGCTGCTAACTCCAAGGTCAGAGGTCGGAGCCCCTGGCAGCTGTTCTCTTCGCAGTGGGCTTCCCTAACGCTGGGAGACCTTTGTGAGGCGCCAGGGCTCCTCCCTCCGTAGGCCCCTGTGAGCTGGAATCACCTCGATGGCCTAGCTGCAGTGCGGGCTGGTCAGAAAGTTCACACCTTTGAGGGGTTTTTTTTCTTTTCTTTTTTTACATTTATTAGGGGCTCATACAACTCTTATCACAATCCACACATATACATACATCAATTGTATAAAGCACATCCATACATTCTTTGCCCTAATCACTCTCAAAGCATTTGCTCTCCACTTAAGCCCTCCGCATCAGCTCCTCGTTTTTTCACCTTTGAGGTTTTAAAAGCGACTTGAACCCAGTGGTGAATTGGAGAGGTGCTTCCCATGTGCTGGGCTTGCTTCAGCAGTCATTCTGGGCTTCCCTGCTCCCCGAGTCTGGAGGAGGGATGGTGACAGCATAGGGTAGGAATGTGGAGCCCTGCCTGGCTTTGAAAAACACTTTCAGATGTAGATCTCAATGGTCTAAGAAGCAGTTGTGTGGTCCAAAGACTGGCTGGGAAAAATTAAGGAGAAGTTATACCTGAGTAAAGAGATGCCTATTTTCAAGGAGCCATGGTGGCATAGTGACTATGAGTTGGGCTTCTATCAGCAGGGTCGCTCTTTGAAACTATCAGTGACTCTCTTTCTACTTCCGTGGAGAGTTAGTCTTGGAAACTCACTGGGCTACCCTGCCCTGTAATGTCTGTGAGTTGGCATGCACTCAATGGCTGAGAGTCGAGGTGGCGTAGTAGGTTGTTTGCAGGGCTTCGAACTGCAAGGTCAGCCCATTGAACCTGCCTGCAGCTCCTTGGGAGAATGATGTGGTTTTCTGCCCCAGTAAAATTCAAAGGTGGGGGCAGTTCTACTCTGTCTTATAGGGTCTCTAGAAGTCAGAATTGATTCTGTGGGTTTGAGTTTTCTCTTTTATGTGCACAAATAATCTTTTCAAAATCTGGACTGACACATCTGTGAGGATCTTGCCTAAGACCTATTAATTATGTGGGTACTAAGTGAAATGGAACATCTTACTTCCCTTTTCCAGGTTTCAGTTTCTGCATATGTATAGACTATTCTTCCTCCAGATGTCTGAGATGTTTCATATAAAAGACCCTGGGTAAAATCTCAACAAATTTTTGGATTATTATGATTTTCCTCTGCCATGTCATGTGGGGAAGACTTATTTAGATATTAAAGTTCAAATTCCTTTTGTGTGTGTGTATAACAATTTATTGTGCTTTAGGTGTAAGTTTATATTAGCACATTAGTTTTTTAAAACAGTTTTATTAGCACTTCATCCACATGTCCTGTAAAGCAATCATATCAAGAAGAGTTGTACAATGGCCACCATATTCAATCCCAAAACATTTTCTTCATCCTTGTAGTCATTATTATTCATGTAACACTTTTTTTAAATGGTGGCAAAAATTTACACAACAGAACATTTTCCAGTTCCACAACTTCTACTTGTATAATTCAATGTTATTGATTATATTCTTCATGTTGTACAATCATTGTTGATATCCTTTTCCAAGTGATTCGACCACCATTGACATAAACTCAATGCCCCCTCCCCAACAACTCTTTCCCCTTCACCTTTGGTCAAGATTAAAAAATTTTTTTCATGGTTTTCTTGATATAGTGTTCACATATCATACACTTTCATGGTTAAATCACTTTAAAATGAGTTGTGTACATACATGATCAGTTCTAGTGCACCCTCCCAACTTCCTTGTTTGCTCCCTAACTCCCCTCACCCTTCCTATCCCACCCCCTCACATCCCAGATAAACCACTGCATCAGTTACTATCTCTATGCATCTATTCTCGCTGCATTTCACAAACTGGGAAACCCAACAGAAACAATGGAAAAATAAATAAAATGACTAGGACAAAATAAAGATAAAAATACAAATACGGAGTCAGAAAAAAAGACCATCAGCAAGCAAATTCGTTTTCCATTCAATAGTTCATACACAAATTGTGCCGTGACATTGATCTGTGAACTCTGCAATGGGTCAGCACTCCCGATGTTCACCTTAGGTTCCCTGTTTCCACTCGTTGAAACAGTAGTACCTGTTTCAACTTCTTTATTAACTGACTTTAGCAAACACTTATTTACCACCTATCAGGTGCAACATTAGGAGCCCTGTAAACAAAGGGGGCTTCAGTAAGCTATAATCCTTATAATACTTATTTGAGGTAGAGACTGTGACTATCACTATTTCACAGATGAGACACAAAAGGATAATTAGGCTGCCAAGATCCTATAATGAATTCCTTGGGGAGATGGCATTTACACCCTGACAGTCTGACTCCAGAGACTTTATGATAATGCCTATGAAGATATCTCCCACTGTGCTAACGTGCTGGTGTAAAAATGGTGGCATGGGGTGCTGAGTTAGTTATTATGGCTCTTCTAGCCAAAGTCTCAAACTTGCAACAAAAGACCTGTCCCTGTCTAGGTCTGGTCAGAATGTGAGGGAGAAAAAAAAAAGGTGAGGGAAGATACTGATAGGATTCACCTGTGAGTAGTTGGGAATAGGTGTTCCTAGAGTGCCTTCCTGCTGTATAAAATGAGCCCTCTCATCTCAGAAGCAGGAGGAATGATCTCTCTACCAGGCAGAGCCAGGAGTGGAAGATGTCCTCTGGACTCGAGATCCCTGCGTAGTGAGCCTCCTGGATCCACAAGACAGCTGTACCATCATAGGAGCAGCTTCAGAACCCGGAGCCAGAGCGTGGGAACAGAGTGATGAACTTCCTAGCCTACAGAGCAAATAGAGCCGAGTGCTTTTATGCAGGAGGTTGGCTTGTAGAGTGGGTTGCCTCTGGGCACTGAATTGGGGAAGCGAGTGCCTTTGGGCTGAGGTTTACTGGAGTGGAATAGCTCTGGGGACTTAAGTCAGGGCGCTGGGTTTGCTGACCTGTGGAGCTTGAGCTGAATACCTTTGGGTTGTGGCTTACAACAGAGTGGTATGCCCCTTTGGGCATTTATTAGCAGACCTGAAAGAACTTTGTAGCAAGTCTTGATAAATAATTACTCTGAGATTTTTCTCACTGGCATGACAACTTGTTAATTTCCTTAATAAAAACTTTCATATTACATTTTATCTTTGAGTTCTGTGTAGCCATTGCAATGGATGTTAGAACACAGAGAAATAATAAAGAACATTAATTAAGACAAACCTTGGAGGCATCCCTTTAGCCCTTCCCTTCCTTGAACCAGTCTTTACCTCCCTTGGGCAAGTGTTTTAAAGCTCTTTAGCTCTGCCAATAAGTGCCCAAGGGTACCCTACTCCACCAGCAGACTCAATGGCACTTGGGTTTCTCACTGTCCTCTCACTATAGCCAACTTGCTAGGTGGGCTGGGAAGCCCACTGTGCTATCTCCTGCCAGTCTCTCGGTTATGTTGTCCTCTCATGTTCTACAGCTCGCTGGCACCCTCCCTCCCTCCCTCCTTCCTGAATCTAGGTGGTTCTCAAGGTAGGAACCAAATCCAAAGGATACATTCTCTCCTTGGTGGTAGTGAGGGATTGGTACTATCCAGTTTCAGGCACGCACTATGGATCTCAAGGATAAGGGGCGGGGGATTTCTGTATGGCGAAAACTCCTTACTGTGTTATTCAGTCAGCACTTTAGCCCCTGTGGACTTCCTAGCTATTAAACTGAGTCTTGAACCTTCTTGCCATTACATTCCCCTAGATAGCCCCTCTCATTGGAGGGTTTTTGTGTCATCAGGTGTCATGGAGTTGGTTTTAACAGAGATATCCCATGTCACAGAGTAGAACTGTTCCATGGGGTTTTCTTGGCTGTTATCCTGATAGTCTTGTGTGGAGCTACTGAGTGGGTTCAAACTGCTAACTTTTTGGTTAGCAGCCAAGTGCTTAAGTGTTGTGTCACCAGGGCTTCTTGTCGTTCTTGAAACTATGCTTCTTTAGAAGGTGTCTCTGACTTGCCCTTCCCCCCACTCTGTGCTAGGAGCATGTCTCAGCTCTGGTGACACAGTGGGTTAAGTGGTCAACTGCTCAAATGAAAATACCCTGCCCTTTAGGCTCATTCTGAGTCAGAATTAGCTTGATGGCAGTGGGTTTGGTTTTGGTTTCTCATTTTGTAGCCTGGCTCATTACTTTTTGAATTCCCCAAGAGATGAGGACGCATGCTCTTTCACCACCGCAACACAATGCCTGACATAGAATTGGTGCACCGCTAAAGCGCCTCCAAGGAATGACAGCATTAACGATTAGGTCACGTCTCAGACAGTTGGGCAGGTGCCAGTAGCACTTTGGCCGTTTGTTGCAAGGACCTCTTTTTCCCTGTCTCCCTATTCACTTTCCCCTTTTCACGTTCAGTTCGTATTTTCTCATTTTTATTTATTTTTAACAGTTTTAGCATGTCATCCACATGTCCTACAATTTAATAATTCAGTTATATCCAGAGGAGTTGTACAGTTGTCGCCATATTCAATTCTAGAACAGTTTCTTCCTTGGTCACTGTTATTCATGTAATGATTATTTTACTGATTGTGGCAGAAAGATACACTTCAGAACATTCTCCAATTCCACAACTTCTCCTTGTATAATTCAGTGCCATTGATTATACTCTCTGTGTTGTACACCCATTATTGATAACCTTTTCCATTCAGTTCCTATTTGCTTTCCCTTTTTCTGTGACTTTCCTAGGGATTGATCCTTTTATATGGCATGGGGAGCAGAACAGGGGGATCAATTGCCTTTTGAGCAGTCCATATTGATAGTCCAATTATTATTAATTATTACCAAATTTTACTAATTATTAGTTTTAAAAGCATAATAGCACACTCTTGTAGTTTTTAGGAAAATTGCTCATCAAAACCCAGGAGAGAGGTATAATGGTTGATTGCTGGGACCCGAAACCTGAAGCTTTTCTCAGTATTTACCTTCTCCACTGGCCCCTGGGTATTGTGGTTGATTATTAGCTTAAAGATGAATAGTTTGAACACAGCCTGCAGTGCCACAGAAGAAAGGCCTGGCGATCTGCCTCCATGGAGACGATAGCCAGGAAACCCCTATGGAGTAGTTCTACTTTGTAACAGAAGGGATCCCCTTGAATCTGAACCAACTCAGTGGCAGTGGGTTTTGTTTTTACCCTTGTCACAGCTGTTTCTGCTGTACAAACATTTATAATCTCTTCTACTAAGTTTACTTTAAAAAAAATGTCTTCATAAGTTTCGCTAATGTACCTGGGTAGTTTTAGTCCTGCTATGTAGCATGATACTCACTAACCACATGCGACTACTTAAGTTTAACTAAAATGAAATAAATAAACTTCCATTTAGATGAGTCATTTCATTCAGGTCAGGAGAAGTCACTGTGGCTAGTGACTGCCATATTGGGTAGGGCAAACAGAGAGAATTCCAGCATGATAGAAAATTCTAGGGGACAGTGCTGTTATAGACTTTCTTTAATCCGACATTTTCAGGAAACAGCATGCTTACCACATCATTAGTTACTCTCATTAAGGCTTAGTTGGAGTTTAAGTCATGTTTGATTGGGAAGCGGGAAGAATATTAAAATAAACGATAAATTACAATGATTAAATAGTGACTTTGCAAATGATCTCAGAAAATTTGTGGGGTCATAGCTTCTGCCAGTGAAACTTGTGGGAAGGGCACCTTGCAGGATTATAGGGCTGAAGAGATTGATCCTTGACTAGAACATGGCTACAGAATGTGCTCTTGTTAAAGCGTTCTGACACTGTTTCCTTCTGAGGTTTCTATGTGGATGACTTCGAGAATAAACCAGTAAGAGCGATGGTGCTGTCCTCCTCTGTTCCCCTTCATGAATTCTGTTTGCTTCCTCAAGAGACATTTAGCAGGGTTTTACAAAGCATATTTATATATAACGATAGGGAAATAGATCTACATACATATATGTTAAATATTAAGGTAGCTGACAGACATTGGGCCTCTACTCAAGTGCTCCCTCAATGCAAGAATACTTTTTTCTAATAACCCGGCATTCTGTGATGCTCACCTTTCCGAGACGATTGTTGAAGACAAAGCGGGTGCATAAGCAAAAGTGGTGAAGAAAGCTGATGGTGCCCAGCTATCAAAAGATATAACATCTTGGGTCAATTTCAACTCATTGCAAACATGAGAGGGTTTCAGATACTGTAATTCTTTATGGTGGCGGTTCATAACCTGTGAGTTGCGACCCCTTTGGGGGTCAAATGACCCTTTCACAGGGGTTGCTCAATTAATAACATTAGCAAAATTACATTTATGAAAATAATTTCATGGTTTGGGGGTCACCACAACATGAGAAACTGTATTAAAGGGTCGCGCATGAGGAAGACTGAGAACCACGGCTATGGGAACAGGTAGTCGCATCTTTCTCCTGAGGAGCAACTGGTGGGTTTGAACCTCAGACCTTGCAGTTAGCAGCCCAATGCCTCCTCCACAGTGCCACCAGGGCTTCTTTATAGAAGAAAAAGTAAATTATAAAGTGATGTTCCATGTGAAAATGATATTAGCATATCTCAGATCGTCCCATGCTCCTTGTAGAAGTAAAGGGAAACAGCTTTAATTTATCGGCGATACCTAGAATTCAATTACCTAGAATGCATCATGGTTTCAATTTCCTGAAATCAGAGTTGAAAGTCACGTTGTCCCAGATCAGGTAATAATTTGATCCTTGAAGTGATGGAAGGTGCGATACACATTTGACAGAATATCATAATGCCATTAAAATGTTTTGAGTAAATAATTTACAGAATAAATGCTTATTAAAATATAAAAATAAAATATTAGAAGAAATCATAGTAACTGTTATTCGTGGTTTACTTGGTGACATGAGGGGAATGTTGAGAAGAGGGATCCTGAGATCAATAATCCAAACAGTGTTAGCAAACAAGAAGCTGGGAAGCACCATGGTGGGTTTTGAAATACCCTACTCTCCAGGGCTGCTGCTCATGACAACCTGTGGTCCGGCAAGCACCTGGGGCTTGTAATGCCAGAGTGTACTTCCTGGAAAGAAGTCATAGGTTCCTCTTTTAGGTAGAACTCAAAACTTACTGTCATCAAGCCAATACAGCAACCCTGAGATAGTTAAGGTTTATTGTGCCAACCTGTCCGATAAACACATGAGGGATCAATTGAAGGGTGGAGAGATAAATGGCTCGGTAAGCCTCACCTTTCTAGTTCTCAGATCTCGGGTCTCTTGCTCTCTAATGGTTGGACCAGGGTGCAGCTGCCTTAGCCAGTTCCCTGCTTCAGCTGGCAAGGCTCACTTCTTGCCAGACATCCCTGAGGAGAAGCTACATGGACCTACCCTGATGCAGCCCTGGGTGCTGGAGCAGCTGTGTGGAGACCCCTGCCAGCGCTGAGATGCTTACACACTCACTGATTTGGCTTTCCTCCTGCGTTCGGTGTCATTGTGTGTGTTTTGTGAGATTGAGGAGGACTTTGTAGATTGGTATTGGACATATGGGCTCTTGTTGGACTTATAGGCTTGGACAGCATTGGGTTTGGATGCTTTCTTAATGTACACTTACCCTTTATATAAAACTCTCTCTTATACATATGAGTTTCTATGGATTTGTTTCCCTATTTTACCCAGACTAACACAAACCCTATAGGACAGAGCAGAACTGCTCTTGTGGGTTTTTGAGACTGTAATTCTCTTTAAAATCATTTTATTGGGGGCTCATATAACAGTTACACAATTCATACATACATCAATTGTGTAAAGCACATTTGTGCATTTGTTACCCTCATCATTCTCAAAAATTTTGCTCTCCACTTAAACCCCTGGCATCAGCTCCTCATATTTTCCTCCTCCCTCATGAACCCTTGGTAATTTATAAATTATTATTTTGTCATATCTTACACTGTCCAACGTCTCCCTTCACCCACTTTTCTGTTGTCCATCCCCCAGGGAGACTGTAACTCTTTATGGGAGTAGAAAACCTCATATTTCTTCCATCAAGTGTTAGCAGCCTAACATGTAACCACTGTGCCACCAGGGCTGCTGCTTTGGCAGAGAAAAGCATAAGTCACCGTCCCGATAAGATCCCTGAAGGCAAACGGGTGCATAAGCAAATGTGATGAAGAAAGCTAATGGTGCCTGGCTATCAAAAGATATAGCGTCTGGGGTCTTAAAGGCTTGAAGGTAAACAAGTGGCCATCTAGCTTAGAAGCACCAAAGCCCACATGGACGAAGCACACCATCCTGTGTGATCACGAGGTGTTGATGGGATCAGACATCAAAGAACAAAAAATCAAATCACTGTGAATGAGGGGGAGTGTAGATTGGAGACCCAAGAGCCATCTGTAGGCAACTGGACATCCCCTTACAGAAGAGTCACAGGGAAAAGACGAGCCAGTCAGAGTAGTGTGGCAACGATGAAACATACAACTTTCCTCTAGTTCCTTAGTGCTTCCTCCCCCCCCCACTATCATGATCCCAATTCTACCTTGCAAGTCTGGCTGGACCAGACCAGAGGATGTACACTGTACAGATAGGAACTGGAAACACATGGAATCCAGGATGGATGTTCCCTTCAGGATAGTGGGGAGAGTGGGGTTACTGGGAGGGTGGGAGTAGAAAGGGGGCACTGATTACAAGGATCTACATATAACCTACTCCGTGGGGGATGGACAACAGAAAAGTGGGTGAAGGGAGACATTGGACAGTGTAACATATGACAAAATAATAATTTATAAGTTATCAAGGGCTCATGAGGGAGGGGAGAGCTGGGAGGGAGGGAAAAAATGAGCTGATACCAAGGGCTCAAGTAGAAAGCAAATGTTTTGAGAATGATGAAGGCAACAAATATATAAATGTACTTGACACAATGGCTGTATGTATGGATTGTGATAAGAGTTGTATGAGCGAGCCCCCAATAAAATGGTTAAAAAGAAAAGCAGAAGTAAGTGAAAGAACTGTTGGTAACATATAGGTTCCAAAAGACTACCTACTGCATTTTGGGTTTTGTTATTCTTCTTACCTGACCATGTATTCTCTGTGTTTAGTAATACTGTATTTTAACATGGAGAATGTAGAGAAAGATTTATGCTACCTTTAAAATAAATGTTTATAGAAAAATTATACTGGATTTTATTATACAGTCTCTTGGTTTTGGAGGTAGCTGGGAGACCTAACTTCTGGCCAGCTCTTTCCCTTAAGTGGCCAAAGAATTTTAATGTGTTAGAGTGAATAAATGCAAGACCTATAGGCATTAGACCTGGTAGCACAGTGGTTAAAGCCCTTAGCTGCTAACCAAAAGATTGGTAGTTTGAAACCACCGTTGACTCTGGGAGAGAGATGTGACAGTCTGCTTCCCTAAAGATTAATAACCTTGGAAATTATATAGGGCAGTCTACTCTGTCCTATTAGTTAGAATTGACTCAATGACAGTGGGTTTGGGTTTTTTGATAACCATGTTTTACAACTCAATATTGAGTCAACAAATGCTTCATCAAGCATACTAAATTTTAATAGTATCAAATGTGTTAAATTTCAGCAGTGAGTAAATTTAACAAAAGGAAGGGAAATTCCTTATATTAGAAGCCTAACCACTAATACTGGGCAAGCTCCTTAGCATGACATTCAGTAATTCTCCATCATGTGACTCCTGTGTATCAGTCAGTGTTCCAGTTCTGTGCTCAATTTGAATACAGCCTCTTTCTCTGTAAGACTTTATCACACATGCAACTCTCACTGCTACTCCTATGGTTTTCTACATACAGATCTTAACAAGTAGAATGCCTTGTTTCCCTTGTCCCATTCATGGATTCTGTTCAGTTCTAGTTCCATTGGCTTTGGAAAAAAAAAAACAAAAAATTCACAGCCATTGAGTCAATTCTGGCTCAGAGCGACCCTGAGGGTTGGACAGGATAGAACTGTCCCCATGGCTATCCGAGACTAACTCTGTATGGAAAGTTAGAAAGCCTCATCTTTCTCCCATGGAACAGCTGGTTGTTTTGAATTGTTAATCTTGGGGTTAGAAGCCCAATATTCCCAAGAGGTCCCAAAAAACTTTGACCCACCATAAATAACTCCTTTGTTAGAACTACTATAGCATGTGCTGTTAATATACTACTATAAATCATTTATAAAAATTGTTATTAACCATTATCTGTCATGTCTCCTTAAGGACAGAGATAATTTCCCCATCTTTTAAATATTAATAAGCAAGGAGAAGATGTCATGCAGTGGAACAAGATTAGTTTCAGAGTCAGGCCACTCTGCATGTGAATACTAGGTCTCCATAAACTGTCCCGGCATCCTTAAGTGAGATACTTACAAACTCTGAAAGCTTCAGTTCCCCACCTGCAACTGGAGTTGCCTGTGCTCCCCAAGGTGGGGTGAAGGTGTTGGTTGACAGAAAGCACCATCCACTGGAACAGATAGTAGTCCGTCCCTTTTCTCTGCCCCTTTCCCCTTTGATTGTCTACACTGTAAGCCTACGGAATCAGAAGGGGTGCCTATAATACAGACAACACAAAGACACAGACACATCAACTGGATGAGGGAGGCCAAGGGTACACAAGTGAGACTCCAGATAAACAGGGTAACACCCTTTGGCAAGCCCGTGCCAGAGAGACTGCCCGTCTCAGGGCCGGCCAGAGGGTCAGCGGCAATCCACTCTCCCCTGTTCAGGGCGAGATTATCTAATGATCGGAAGGATCCAATAATTCAAGCTGAGAGAACCTACAATGAAGGAACAATTCACACCTGAGCAAACACACAGGAAGACTTAATACCATTTTTGAAAACCTCGAAACATGGATTCCATATTCCAAGAGTGCTTGCCCTTGCAAGGTCTCTGAGAGTGCGTGCAATTAAGGAAAATCCCTTTTTTCAAGACCATCCAGAGATCCAACCAGGAAAGACAGCTTTGAAATCCAGTCAGCTACACCATTTGTTTCAGGGTGCAAAAGAGACTTCATCTCAAATATAAAGAGAACATTTATTAAGTCTTAAGAGAGACAAAGACACAGGCACATCGTCTGAACTAGGGAGGCCAGCAACGTGAGATTGAACTAGTATTCCCGGCATTCCTTTTAATTGCTGGTATTGTAGACCCTAGAATTCTCCAATTCAAAATGGCCAGTCCCAGTCCATACCGGTTCACTGGCCCTTAGGCTGCCTATCTTCAGGTGTTCCATTTCACTTTTGACAGTGTGCCGTTTTGCTTGCGTCACACGGAAGAGTTTCCATAGTCTGATTATTAATGAGTATTTACAGGGCTTCCCCTCACGTTGTGTGCCACTGCAGCAAATGAAAGCTTTACTCATTAAGGGTGACTCTACTTTGAGGAAGCAACTCTTGCCCGTTTGTATGTATTTTCTGGTAGTGTCGTGGGCTAGCTACTCAAAGCCAGCAGTTCAAAATCACCAGCTGCTCTGCTGGAGAAAGATGAGGCTTTCTACTCCATTACAGATGGACAGTCTTGCAGACCCCCAGGGGCAGTTCTGCTGACATGTTGAGTCACTGAGTCAGAAGCAACTGGATGGCGGTGTGCTTGGCTTTTGTTCTCCCATGCGGGGCTCCTCTGGCACTGTGATCGGACAGTGTTCTGCTGTTGACTTATAAGGTTTTCTCTGACCACTTTTTTTGGGACCACTTTCTTGTAGACATAGATGCCAGCTTCTCCTTCCTGGTTTGTCTGATTCTGGAGAAACTTTCCCATCTTGGGTGACCCTGTTGGTACATGACAACCAGCATCCTATCAATGCCCTAGCCTCAGCAGGGCAGCAACCTGACAGATGAGTCACGGAGCTAAAACAACTGCAAATAAAAACAACAAAATTTTTTTCCTTTTTTTAAAAATAACTTTTGTTTTAACCAGAGTATCGCTTTTTACTATGATTTGACAAGCTTAAGAATTCCAAGTGGAAGGACATTCCAACTGGTGTTTCGTAAAACTGCTGTTCCTCAGAGATCCATATTTGAATTGCATAAGCAATTTCTGTAATTCTTTAAAGGATGAATGTGGTCAGAACCCTCTCTGAAGAAAACAAGTGGGCTTAATCCTAGGATTGGATTTACAGTTGGTTGAGGAGCATGCTTCAGGTGGGAGTGGGATATGCTGTCCCTTGCCACCCAGGCCTGGATCCTCTTTGCGCAGGGCAAGGAGGTTATTAGCACCCCTTGATTCTAATTTAGCATGACCAAAGGGAAGCCCTCTGTGTACTTGCAAAAGTGGTTCTACAAAGAGCCGCTTGAACTCCAAGGCCTTGCTTGCCTGTGCCAAGATAAAGAGTACACGTGAACACGGCGTGAAAACATCCAAATATTAATTATTACTAAAGAGGCCCAACGTAGTAGGAAAGCCTGGCCTGGCCTGCTGAAAGTGTGATTAAAGGATGGGGAGGGATATTTGCTTATGGTGATCTGTTTATTTGCATCTTGGCTCTAGATATGAATGGATTCAAACCTACCCACTTCCTGTGGATGTCAGTTGAACTTCATAGTTCAACTGGTTGAAAATGATCGTTCTAGAGAGGGCTTTAGAAAGTTCATGGGAAAAAATGGAATTGAAAGATAGTAAACTTTTCCACGAATTTTTGAAGTTCCATTAGATTACTACAGTAAAAGATCCTAAATTGTGAAGACACCTAAGCCACAAGCTATGCAAATCTAGCTTCAAGCAAGCTTTTCTTCTACATGAGCACATGCCAAATATAAATACCTTAGAATCAAAATAGAATAAGGGCCACATTAAAACAATTTTTGGGACTAATAGCTCAAGGACACTCAGCTGTGCCTAAGGGAAGTCCTTTATCTTTGGCTAAAACAGTGTTTCCCACATTGGGTGGTCCTGCCCCATGGTGGGTGCTGGAGTGATTTAGGGGAACTGCAAAAGCCTTTCTCATATTTTATGCTGGATCATGGGCTATAGAACCAAGGTTTCTAATTGCCAGGGGGTAAGGGACAGGAGGGAGAGAGGACACTGAGTAACTTTTTGCCTGAAAGTGGGCCGTAGGGATGTTGTTGGTCGATCTGAATGCTCGAGGTCGCTAGGGTTTTAGTATAATTTTGGACTCAAAGCCCTAGGATCATAGGCTACTTGGTGTTTGTTTTTGGGATTCATCATGATGGTATTTAGCAGCTAAGAAATAAGATGGATGCAAAATGAATCACAACACAGATATGCAGAGTTACCTGATGAACCAGACTGGCTCTCAGGCCTGTTAGACTTGATTGTAATCTGTCAGAATATAAGAACTGTGTCCTGAAGAATAGGCCAGGGGTTAGTTACAAAAAAGCAACAAAATAAATCAGTGCCACCGAGTCAGTGCTGACTCATAGAGACCCAGGGGTTAGTTAGCCCTGAGGAATTTGTAGGCAAGAGTCGCTGAAGGAAAAGCTGGTGGTTGGCCTCTGTGATGGCAGTTTCTCACCGTATAACAGCAAATGACATTTTAGTCTCAATCTCAGTCCTGTGTGCATTTTCGTTATTTTGAGATTTCTCTCAGGACCGGCCCAGAAATAGAACAAGGAAGCCCGATGACTCACGCATGAGGTTGAGAAAGCCTGGTGTCTCCGAATTTGAATCTTGGGCACTCAGAGCAGAAGACCCGAATGAGAGCCAGCTGGCTTTCCCTTTAGGATGACAGGCCAAAACCACACCTAACATCGTTTAAACATTTCTACTTGTGGGTTTTACTTAACACTGCTCATTGACTTTCCTATAATGGCTCAGAAAATGTGCAAAGATGTTAATTTTGAGTAATCCTCGTTGGAAACATTCTAATTTAGGATCCCTGCAGGTATTTGTATGATTTAAAATAGTTACGAATGGTCCCTAAAAGACATCTTTGTCATTCCCACCACTGGTTTGGAGAAGAGGAATGGAGTAGTATTGTTTTAGGAAATGAGAGGCCAAGGAAAAAGTGTGCACCATAGCCACTGGGGGCTAAGAGAAGGAGTTGGGGCGCCTCATGTCTTCTTCTCAGTGTCCAGCTCTTTTCCTTTCAGTTCAGCAGGCTTAGCGTGCGGGTTTGCTCAGCAGCTGTGTGTGTTTTTTGTTTTAATGCGAGGCATTTCAGAGGAACCTTGAAGATCATCTGGGGCAGCTTGCTCCAAACTTCTCCACTGAAGTCTCTAAGCGGTCCCGGAAAATGTGCCAGTAGCCGACTGGTTTGGGAGCACATTCCAAAGCGGCTCAGTGTAAACTTTTAAAAGGAAAAAAAAACCCCAAACAAAACGTTAATTTTAGTCTAAAAATCATAGGGGAACAGCATGGCAATTTGTGTTCTTAACCATAATATTTGTGTGTAGGCATGTGTGTCAAGCATTTTCTGCCCTTCATCGCACTCTACTTATGCTTGGAAATGCAGGAATAAACCTTGGTTGTTTTTTAAGTCATTTTATTGGGGACTCGTACAACCCTTATCATAATCCGTACATCCATCCATTGTGTCAAGCACATTTGTACATTTGTTTCCATCGTCATTCTCAAAACATTTGTTCTCTACTTGAGCCCTTGGTATCAGCTCCTCATTTTTTCCCCTCCCTCCCTACCACCCTCCCTCATGAACTCTTGATAATTTATAAATTATTATGTTAAACCTTGTTTTATTGACCTCTGCAGGCCCTGCTTTTCTTTTTTCTTAAAAAAAAAAGTAAGGTTTCTGACAACCCTTTGTCAAGCAATACTTGTCATCATTTTCCCCCCAACAGCATGTGTTCACTTTGTGTCTGTGTTACAGTTTGGTAATTCTCACACTGTTTAAAGCTTTTCATAATGCTATTGCATGCTTAGTAGACTACGAAACAAAACCAAAAATACCCCACTGCCATCAAGTCAATACTGAGTCACAGAGACTGTGTATGGGTTTCTGAGCTTGCAAATATTTACAAGAGCAGACAGCCTCATCTTTTTCTTGAGGAGCAAATTGTGAGTTTGAACCACCAACTTTGGGTTGAGGTCAGCAGCCTCAACACTTCTCTGACAGTGCCAGCAGGGCTCAAGTTTAGTATAAGCATAACCCAGTATGCATCGGGAGCCCTGGTGGCACAGTGGTTACTTGTTGGACTGTGATCCTCAAGCCCAGCAGTTTGAAAGCACTAGCGAACAGTGGGGCTTTCTCTTGGAAACTCATGGGGCCAGTTCTCTCCTGCCCTAAAGGGTCGTTGTGAGTCAAAATCAACTCCATGGTAGTGAATTTGGTTTGATTTGGGTTACTAGGCATTGAGAAATCAAAATAAATTATTGAGATACCTTCTTTATTGTGCTTATCTGGAACCGAACCAAAATCTCTGAGGTATGCCTGTATACCAACTTCAAAGTAGGTCTTTGGCTTTTATGTTTGCTAGTTGGACAAAAGATTTTTGGCTTAGCTTCACTCATCTTTTTGTTGGTTTTGTGGGATCCCGCCCCACAGTCAAATGGGTCTTTAGGAGCGATATGTGCAATTAAAACAGAGTCGATTCTAATTCAGGGGACCCCATGTGACAGAGTAGAACTGGTCCATAGGGTTTTCTCGGCTGTAGTCTTTCTGAACCCAGATGACCGGGCCTGTCTCTAGGAGCTGCTAGATGGCTTCAAACTACCAGCCTTTGTTTGGCAGCAAAGTGCTTAATTATTGCACCACCAGGCCTCCTTGACCCAGGGCTGTAGGCCACTTTTTGGAGAATTAAAAGATTGTAGATGAAAATCACTATATAACATAATGTGCCTTGCAAAATGTGAGTTTGTTGGTTTATAAGTCCTGGTATTCTTTACAATGTTTTTCCTCTCTAGCTGGGTCTTAGACCTGAATGACAAATTCATAGAGCGAATTGTAGACTGTGGGCAGAAGGCTTTGTTTTGCAGACTCAGCATCAACTACAAGAAAGCTAACTAATGCACTGTTGGTGTCATTGATGCCCTTGCAGGAGAGAACACTGGCAGTTGCTGGGTAATTTGAAGACCACTGTTGAAGGGTTGGTGTCAACCAACAGCCCCAACGTCTGGTCCAAGTATGGTGGCTTGGAGCGGCTTTGCAGGGACATGCAGAACATCCTCTATCATGGGCTCATTCATGACCAGGTATGCAGAACTCTTCTTTTCCACCAAATTGGCTGAATCCCATGTTAGGAAAATCCAGCTGTGGTAAATGGGTTTGCAGGAGGGAGATGAAGGCTGCCAGACTATGAACCCTTGAGGGAAGGGTTGTGTCTTCAGATTTTTATTTTTTGTAATCCGGAGCATTTTGATTAGTCCTTGGTGTACCATAGATGACTAAGGCTAATGGATCTCTGGGATAGCAAATCAGCATGAGATGTTAGGGCAATGAATTGCCATCCTAATGTTACCCTAACAAATGGCCGCAGAACGTGTGCTTAACATCATACAGACATATTGTCATATTATTATATTGTAACTAATATATTATTAGGAGCAGACATCAGAAGTGTAAAATGGGATTCACCAGGCCCAGACAAAGTTTTGGCGGGCTGCACTTTCCCAGAGGTCCATGGCCTTTTCTAGCTTCTAGAGCTGCATTCTTTGCATTCCTTGGCCTGTGACCCCTGTAAAAGCCTTCAGCCTAGCATCTTCACATCTCTCCTGTCACCTTCTGTCCTTCTGATCTCCTGCTTTACCCACTTTTCTGTTGTCCGTCCCCCAGGGAGGAGGTCACATGTAGATCCTTGTAATCGGTTCCCTCTTTCCAACCACTCTCCCTCTACCCTCCCAGTATTGCCACTCAAACCCCTGGTCCTGAAGGGATCATCCGTCCTGGATTCCCTGTTTCCAGTTCCTTTCTGTACCAGTGTACATCCTCTGGTCTAGCCAGACTTGCAAGGTAGAATTCAGATCATGTTAGTGGGGGTGGGGTGGGGGAGGAAGCATTTAGGAAATAGAGGAAAGTTGTATTTTTTTCATTGGTGCTACATTGCACCTTGACTGGCTCCTCTCCTCCCATAGACCCCTCTTCAAGGGGATCTCCAGTGGCCGACAAATGGGCTTTGGGTCTCCACTCTGCACTCCCCCCTTCATTCACTAGGCTAAGATTTTTTTGTTCTGATGATGCCTTATACCTGATCCCTTCGACACTAGTGATCGCACAGGCTGGTATGCTTCTTCTGTTTGGGCTTTGTTGCTTCTGAGCTAGATGGCCACTTGTTTACCTTCAAGCCTTTAAGACCTCAGACACTACCTCTTTTGAGAGCCGGGCACCATCAGCTTTCTTCACCACATTTACTTATTCACCCATTTTGTCTTCAGTGGTTGTGTCGGAAAGGTGAGCATCATTGAATGCCAATTTAATAGAAGAAAGTATTCTTTCATTGAGGGAATAATTGAGTAGAGGCCCAATGTCCAATGTGCCTTCTGCTACCTTAATATTAGACCTATAAATATAGGCACATAGATCTATTTCCCCATCCTCATACATAAATATATTTGCATATGTACATGTCTTTATCTAGACCTCTATAAATGTCCTTTGCCTCCCAGCTATTTCCTCTATTTCCCTTGACTTTCCTCCTGTCCCACTATCATGCTCCGTCCCTACCTGGGTTTCAGCAATACCTCTTCATTACATTACCCTTGATCATGCCCTACCAGGCCTCCCACACCCACTTCACCACCAATTTGGATCACTTGTTCCCTTGTCCCTGGGTTTGTTAACACCATTTCCTTCCCCCCGACCTCTCCCTATACCATGTCCCCCGGAACTGTTGGTCCCGTTGTTTTCTCCTCCAGATTGTTCATTCAACCTATTTCATTTAGACAGACCTGCAGAGATAATAACATGTACAAAAACAAGACAGAGCAAAACCAAGCAACAATATACAACAAAACAGCAACAACAAACCACTGACGAAGAACAAAACAAAACACACAAGAAAGAAAAGTTTGTGGTTAGTTCAAAGGTCATTTGTTGGCCTTTAGGTGTGTTTTCCAGTCCAGTCTCTTGGGGCACCATGCCCTAGCCCCAAAGTCCACCTTCAGCATTCCCTGGGGAACCTGCCACTCCATTCCCTTGCTGTTCTGCTGTACTCCCCCAGTGCTTTGCCTTGGTGTGGTGGGATCAGGTGAGGCACCACACTGTGTCTCTGGTGCTGTCCCCACAGGGTCATGGGTCAGTGAGGGACGTCATGTCTCATAGGGGGGCTGGTCATGTGGTCCTCTCTGTGGGCTGGCTGCTCTAATTGGGGTCATCGTCCTCAAGGCCTGGTGGGCCATTATATGCTCCACTCTCTCCTACTCCCTCTTCATCTGCTCCCGTGCACTCTGATCAGATAAGTCTTTCTCCCGGAGCTGCAGATTCAGTGCCGTCCTTTGAAATAAATCCTTATGGGGGGAGGGGCAGGTGTCCATTTAGTATTTGGTACAGGGGTCAGCCCCCCAGACCTCTCCACTAGTTCCCTGTTACACGCCGGAATGTTGCATTCAAACCTTGGGCACTGGGTTGAAGTCTGGTCCCTCTTTCCTGTGGCGATATAAACAATACCCTCCCCTTGGGTGGGTTAGCGCCCTGTGTCCCCGCTACCCATTTCTTCCTTATTTTCATCAGTTTTTTCCTTTCCCCACCTCCTCCCCAGTTGTCTACCATGTGCATCCCTGCATTTGATCTGGTCCCTGCCATACTACATGGTCCTCACCCCAGGGATGTTTGTATACAATAGCTTTTTCCCTATGCCCCTTTGGCATTTTTTTTAAATGCCTACCTCAGTGGACTCATGTTGTACTTGACCTTTTGTGCCTGATTTACTTTGCTTAGCATGATTTCATGCAGTTCTTCCCATTCTGCGTTGTGCTTCATATGTTTATCACTGATTTTTAGCGATGCGTAGTATTCCATTGTATGTATGTACCACAGTTTTTTAATCTAATCGTCAATTGATGCAATTTGGGTTGCTTCCAACTACTTGCAATTGTGAACTGTGCTGCAATGAACATTGGAGCACAGATGTCTGGCCTTGGTTTGTTTCTTGCCTCTTCTGCGTATATGCCCAGTAGGGGGGTTGCTGGGAATAACGGTAACTCGATTTCCATCTGTTGTAGATATCGCCACATCGATTTCCATAATGGTCGTACATACTTACAAGTCCACATGCAGTGGATGAGAGTACCTGTCTCCCCACAGCCTCGCCAACACTGGTTGATTTCTGATTTTTTAAATTGGGCTACCTTTCAGGGTGTTAGGTGGTACTTCATCGTTTTAATTTGCGTTTCTCTTATGGCTAAAGATCGGGAACATTTTCTCATATGTTTGTTGGCCATTCGAATTTCTGCTCCTGTGAAATTTCTGTTCAAGTCCTTTGCCCACCTCTCAAGTGGGCAATTAGTTTTTTCCTTTTTGAAAGATAGCAGAGTATTGTAGATTTTAGTAATAAGGCCTTTGTGTGATATATCATTGCTAAAGATGTTTTCCGAGTCTGTTGAGTCTCTTATGATAATCTTGGTGAATTCTTTGGATGTACACAGGTGTTTTATCTTCAGTATATCCCATTTGTCAATTTGTGCCTCCTCTGTGTTTGTATCCTTCCCTATTTCTGATAGCCTATGTATTCCCTGTGCCAAAGTTCTCAAGTTGGTCCCAATTCTCTCATTGATGGCCCTAATAGTTTGGGGTTTAACTTCAAGGTCTGTGATCCACCTTGAGTTTATTCTTGTGCATGGAGTGAGATCAGGGTCTTGCTTCATTTTTCTGCAGATAAATATCCATTTTTTTCCAGCACCACTTGTTAAAGAGGGCATCTGCTTCCCATTTGATATTTTTAGGGCCCTTATCAAAGATCAGTTGTCTGTATGCTGATGATTTTATTTCTGGGTTTTCAGTTCTTTTCCATTGGTCTGAGTATCTGTCATTGTACCAATACCGTGCGATTTTTACAACTGTGGCTTTGTAGTATGTGCTAAAGTCAGGTAAAGCAAGCCCTCCCACTGTGTCCTTCCTGAGGAGTCTTCTGCTAATTCTGGGCTTCTTCCCTCTCCATATGAAGTTGGTAATCAGTTTTTCTATTTCTTTGAAGAAAGTTGAGGGTAATTGTATCGGGATTGTATTAAATTTATATATTGCCTTTGACAGAACTGACATCTTGACTATATCGAGTCTTCCAATTCATGAGCATGGGATATTTTTCCATTTGTTGAGGTCTCTCTTGGTTTCTTGTAATAGTGTTCTGTAGTTTTCCCTGTGTAGATCTTTTGTTCTTTTAGTCAGGTATATCCCTAGATATTTCAAGTTGTATTTGGCTATTGTGAAGGGTACCACCTTTTTGATCTCCTATTCTGTGGTCTTATCTGATGTGTATAACAGTCCGATGGACTTCTGTTTATTGATCATGTATCCTGCCACTCTGCCAAACTCCTCTATTGCTTCCAATACTCCCCTTGTGGAACTTTTGGGATTTTCCATATATAAAATCATATCATCTGCAAATAAAGATAGTTTCACCTCTTACTTCCCCAGATGAATACCTTTGATGTCTCTTCTTTACCTTATGCTGTTAGCTAAAACCTCCAGCACATTATTAAATAAGAGTGGGGACAAGGGGCCTCCTTGTCTGCTCCCCTTTTTCACTGAGATTGCGTTAGTCTTTTCTCCATTGACTACCACATTGGCTGTTGGTTTTTCATATATAGCTTGTATTGTCTTGAGGAACTTTCCTTCCATTCCTATCTTTGCTAGTGTCTTAAACAGGAATTGGTGTTGGATGTTGTCTAATGCTTTTTCTGCATCTATTGATATTATCATGTGGTTCTTATATTTTTTCATGTCAATGTGACGAATAATACTAATGGTCTTTCGTATTTTGAACCATCCCTGCATCGCTGGTATGAATCCCGCTTGGTTGTGGTGAATTATTTGTTTTATATACTTTGTATTCTGTTGGCTAGTATTTTGTTAAGGATTTTTGTATTGATGTTCATTAGGGATATTGATCTGTATTTCTCGATTCTTGTGGTATCCTTGCCCGGTTTAGGTATCAGAGTTATATTAGTTTCTTTGAAGGAGCTCGGGAGTTTGCCATCTTTTTCTATGTTCTGGAAGAGTTTGTGTAGGATTGGTGTTAGTTCTTCCCTAAATGCTTGGTGGAATTCTCCAGTGAAGCCATCTGGTCCAGGGGATTTTTTTGTTGGTAATCCCTTAATAACTTTTTCTATTTCTTCTATTGGTATGGGTCTGTTGAGATTCTTGACGTCCACTGAAGGATAGTCTAGGGAGGGATGGTTTTTCCAAGAATTTGTCCATGTCTTCCAAATAGTTGAATTCATTGGAGTACAATCCTTCAAAAGTACTGTGTATCTATCCTTTTGATTTTATTAAGGTCTGTTGTAATGTCCCCTCTTTCATTCCATATTCTTGCTATTAAAATTTGTTCCCTCCTTTCTTTGTTTAGGTTTGCCAGTGGTCTATCGATTCTGTGTATCTTTTCAAAAGACCAACTTTTAGCGATATTAATTTTTCCCATAGTTTTCTTATTTCCTCTCTCCTGAATCTCAGCCCTGATTTTTAAAATTTCTTTTATTTTGCTATTAGTAGGATTGTCCTGCTGACTCTGCTCTAGTTATTGTAAATTTTGTGCCAACATATCAATCATGAGTCTCTCTTCCTTTCTCAGGTGTGCATGTATTGCTATGAAATTTCCTCTGATGACTGCCTTTGCTGTGTCCCATAAGTTTTGGTACGTCGTGTACTCATTCTCATTGGTTTCTTGAAATTTCCTAATTTCATCTCTCATCAGCGCCAGTATGCACTCCTTTTGCAGTAGAGTTATTCATCCTCTAATTTTTTGCTCTTATTTTCTTTGTCTTCCTTTTGTTGATTTCCAGCCTTATGACACAGTAGTCAGAGAGAGAGGTCTGTATGATTTCAATGTGCTTAAATTTATATAGATGCACCTTATGCCCCAGTATGTGGTCTGTCTTCGAATATGTGCCTTGTGGGCTTGAAAAGAATGTGAATTTTTTGTATTTGGATGAAAAACTCTGTAAATATCTATCAGGTCAAATTGTCAAATTGTGGTGTTTAGATCTCTAGCCTCCTTGTTGAGTTTCTTTCCCTGTGATCTATCTTTCTCAGAGAATGGTGTGTTGAAATCACCCACTATAATTGTTGAGGCTGTGATTTCTTTTTTTAATCTTTTGGAGTGTTTGGTTGACATATTTAGCGGGTCTCTCATTCTGGGAATATATGTTTACAGTGCTTAGTGGTTCTTTGTCTACCATTCCCTTGAGCATTATATAGTATCCCTCCCTATCTCTTTTTATGGTTTTTACTTTGAGATCAATTTTATCCGAGATTAGGATTGCAACCCCTGCTTTTTTTTGTATTGCTTTTGTATTGTATTCCTTTCTCCAGCCTTTGATTCTCACCCTACTTTAGTCTGCAGCCTTGAAATGTGTCTCCTGTAGGCAGCAGATTGATGGGTTATGTTTTCTAAGCCAGTCTGCTAGTCTCAGTCTTTTAATGCCTGAGTTCAGGCCATTGATATTCAGGATTATTATCTCCATCTACGGCTCTGTGATGTCATACCTTTTGTGTTGGGAATGTTCCTACTTTTCTTTCTCATTAGTGTGTTGTGCATATGTGTGTGTGTATCATTCTTGTCTTCTTTCCATCCTTAAGCCAATGTTGTCTTGGGGTCTGTTTTATCTTTGTTGCTCTCTGGGTAAGATTGTTCTATGTGGCAGTCTCTTATTTTTGCTTGGTGAGTGTTGTTCTTCTAACCGTACTGGGTCGGCAAGGATCTTTTGTAGAGCTGGGTTTCTTCTAACATATTCTTTGAGTCTTTCCTTGTCTGGGAAAACTCTTACTTCTCCATCTATCTTGATTTATCATTTGGCTGGGTAGAGTATTCTTGGGTTTACGTTGTTTTCCTTCAATTTTTGGAATATGTTACTTCACTCTTTCCTCTTCATAGTTTCTGCTGATAGGTCTGAGCATATTCTTTTGTTGGAACCTTTATATGTGATTGCTTGTTTTTCCCTAGCTACTCCTGATTTTCTCCTTTTCCTCAAAGTTGGGTAGTTTAACTATTATGTGCCTTGGTGACTTCTTCTTGGGATTTAGTCTAGCTAGCGTTCTTTCAGCCTCCTAAATGGTTGCCTGGTTTTCATTCAGTAAGCCTGGAAAGTTTTTCTCCAAGAATTCTGTCACTGTTGTTGCAGATGACTTCTTTGTTGTGTCTTCCTCTGGTAAGCCAATACTTCTAATGTTGTTCTGCTTCATAGCATCAGACATAGGTCTTAGGTTTTCTTCAGTTTCTCTGATGATCTTATTAGATTTTTGTTCACTTTTGTTAAAGTCTGCTTGGTTTTCCTCTAAGTCACTGATGCGTTCTCTGATTCCTCCAGTTGCTTTGCAGGGTCTGTTTTTCTGCTACTCGTTTTTATTATCTCCTCCCTAAGTTCCTGTATTTCCCTTTGGTGTATGGCCTTCATCTCCTCTATCATTTCATCCTTTTTCTGTATTGTTTCCCTCATATCCTGTATGACTCGAAGTAGCATTCTGAAAGTTTCTTTTTTTGGCAGCTCAATGTCTGCTTCTTCTATGCATGTTGTTATGTTCAGGATGACTTCTGCAATTGCCTTTTGTTTGTCCTGTATTTTTGTTGAGGTCGTTGGGGCTGATGGCTGTTTGCATTGTGTTATTTTAGAGGAGCCAAGTGCCTTTTTTCAGGGAGTTGTAGAGCACTGGCTCTCTCTGGGAGACTTGTAGGAATGCTTCTTTGAACCGCCTACAGCTAATTTTACTATGGGATTAGCCTACCACTTTATCTTCCTGTGGCTTCCTATCAGGGGAATTCCCCAGAAGGGTGGTAGGTTGCCTGCTTTGGTTGGGCAGAAGTTCATGCAGCAGCTTGGAATGTTGATGAGTGTTGGCCGAGCTTCCCTATGCCCCCAGTTACACAGGTAGGAATTCCCCAGTGAAAAGTTGGGCAGTGTATCCCCTGGAGGGAAAGCAGGGCTTTCCCTAGCCTCGGGGTAGCTACACAGGGTGGAGCTCACCTACCTGGGTGTGGTGCAGGCCTAAATGTCCTAGGATAAGGGCAGTGGTCTTGAGGTCAGCAGTGGAGTGTGAGAGAACAGGAAAGAGACAAAAAAGAGGAAAAAAATTAAAAAGTAAGACTGTTTAGACTGTGCCGGGGAAGATAGGCGAGAGAGGGAAACAAAAGCAACTATGTAGCTGAGTCCCACTCCTGCCCATGGAGCTGCAAGGGTTTAGTTGCTGCCCCAAGGCAGCCGTGGCAAGCAGCAGCTGAGCTGAAAAAAATCCTCTGTCCCTGCGCAGCCCTCAAAGACCGTGGGGGACAGAGAGCAGAGATGGAAACAAAGCCAACAATGTAGCTGAACTCTGATCCATGCCTGTGGAGCTGGGAGGGGTTAGTCCCCACCCAGAGGCGGTGGTGACAACCTGTGGCTGTGCTGAGAAAAAGCCCCTGGGAAGTCTTCCAGGGCTTTGGGGGGGACAGAGAGCAGAGATATACATAGAAGCAACAATGTAGCTGAACCCTGATCCTTGCCCATGGAGCTGCAAGGGTTCTGTCCCTGCCCTGAGGCAGGTGGGGGCAAATTGTGGCTCTGTTGAGACCAAGCCCCCTACGGACTCCAAATGGTTCCAGCTCTGGCAGAGACAGTGGCAGGGCCAAGGTCAAACCCTAGCCAGCTTCCACTGAGGTAAGCCAAAAGCCCCCAGCCCCTCAAAACCCCATGGGTCTGTGCCTACTTATCTTTATGATGCTCCTCCTGCGTTCCAGCAGTGTTGAATTTCCGTCTAAGCAACTCTCCTGGGGTGGATTTTTCGGAATCCCTCTGGTATGAGTCACTCCGTTGCCATCTTCCCGGAAGTCCTAAACTCTTTTGTATCTTATTTTTGGCTTAAAACCATTCTACTTCACAAGTAGGTAGACTAAATGAACAAAAAAATTCAAAGCAAAAATGTGCTCACTTGGTCCTTGGCTTTCATCAGGAAATGTTTCTGCAAAACAGGAAGGTAGAACATGTGCTCAATTTAGTTTCCCCTTTGGGGAAACCCTCTTCCCTAGAAGTCACTGTGATTCACTCCCAAAACCTCATGTACACTGTCATCAAGTTGATGGTAACTCTTAGCGACCGTATAGGTCAGGGTAGAACTGTTGCCATGAGTTTCCCAGACTGTTTAACTCTTTACGGGAGTAAAAGCCTGTCTTTCTCAGAGCAACTGGTAGTTTTGGACTTCAAACCTTGTAAATTGCAGCCCAATACATAATTATGCCATCAGGGCGCCTCAGGTCATGGTTAAGAATAATCAAATTACCTGGGTAAAAATCTTGTTGGGTCATCTTGGATAAGATACTTAATCTCTGTGTGTTTTAGTTTCCTCACCAATGAAACAAAGTAGATAATAGCTTCTATCTTCCTTCTTAGGCAGTTGTGAGGATTCAATGAGTTAACGGCTATAAAGCACTTAGAGCACACAGCAAGAGCTACCCATGTGTACTTGCTGTGGTGACCTGGGAAGGAAGGGAGGGAGGATAATGCTGATGAAGCATGGAGCATTTGCTTTTAGGAGCCTTTGAGAGTCACTTTGTAGAAGGCTGGATTATGCCTGTGAATGGTAGTCTTAGTTATAATGTGAATTTTTTTTTAACATGGTAAAGTTTAATCCTTTCTTTACAGGCTGTCTAGACCACTTTTGATTAAGAAAACTGTAGAAAGTTAGTGACTGCCACAAGCGGACGCCGGGCGGTGGCGCGTGCGTCAGTTCCACAGAGTCCTGCTTTGCGGGGGAAGGGGTCTGAATGCACTGCTGGGGTCTCCGCTCACACTCGCTGCAATCAGCCGCGGCAGATTTTAGTCCACAGGTCGCTTTTCCCCGTATTTCTTTGTAAACTCTTCGGTGTTCTTACAGAATTTTTTACGGTCCTTAGCGTACTCTTCGGCTAGGTCGGCCCGGGGTGGGTGTTCAGGCTGGGGGTCGATGACCAGGGCTATGAGGGACTGGATGACTTGGTCAGTTTTGGTGGCTGCCTTCCAGTTTTCAGCGCTAATCACGGGCAGGCAGACCTGCCCCTTCTCGTCGATGTTCGGGTGGTAGATCTTTGTTTAAAGGTGATCTTCGGTGGTTTGAAGGGGTACTCTGCTGGAAAGTTGATTTCAATTCTGAAGGCCCCCTTATCATAGGGAGGGTTGTCAGGAACAATCAGCCCTTGCCAAGTCAATAAATTAGCTTCATCAACCTGGATGTTACGGAAGTTTTTCATTCCACATTTGCGGATTTCTTCAAGCTCCAAAGAAAAAAAAACCATCCTGGCTTTCGGCGGCGGCAGCTTGCTCCTCCTCCCCCACCCCAGCACCTGCCTCCGGGCCTCCCTCCCGGGCGGCGGCCGGGCGAAAGGGGCTCCGCGCCCGGCTCCTGGGCCCGGGGCGGGGCCCCACGGCAGCCCGGTTGGGGCCTCCCGGTTGGGGCCTCCCGGTTGGGGCCTCCCGGTTGGGGCCTCCCGGTTGGGGCCTCCCGGGCGACCCCGTTAGCTCCCCCAGCTGGCGCGGGGCCACGAGGGCGGCGGGGCACGCCGGGGAGGGGCGGGCCGGCGGTATAATGTGAATTTTTTAATATAAACTTTATGATGTCTAAGTTCCTTTTAAAAACATATCCCCCAATATTCTTAGCTTAGAATATTGATAATGAGTGGAATCAAGTAATTTCCATAGTGGATTTTGTTTGTTTGTTTATTTGTTGTTTTACTTACCTTTTGCAGTTATTCCTTTGGAAGTGCTTTTAATTAAATAAAGTTTGGTTCTGGAGAAAATTGTCAAGTGTCATTGGGATCTGGTCTCCTATTCTTTAAAAATCAGCCCTCACACTAACATACGTAATTGTGTGTTTTTCAAACGCTCAATGCTTCTCCAATACAGGAACAGTATTCTATCCCAGAACTCCTTTCTCAGAAGCTGGCTTGCCTTTCTTTTTCCTCCCAAATCATTCTCAGCTAAGAGTAATATGGGAAAAGATCTAATCAACTAATTGGTTTAAAAGCATTCATAGCCTAAGGATTTAATATGCTGTCTTCCCTCCTAGAAATAAGTCTTTTTAAACCATTTGCCTCTGATATTTTCAGAATTGAGTAGAAAGCTTGCCTTGGGTTACATTTTCTTTATTGAGTGTACCATAGCCATACAGATGCGATTCTGGCTTAAATAGGCTTGATAGGAGGAAAAAGAAAACCTTTTACTCTTCAAAGAGCTGAATTTTTCTTGGTGGCCATCATTAAAACAAAAAAATTGGGAGGCAGTGCTGTTAAATAGACTGCCAGACGTATTTGGAATCCGACAAAACCTGGATTGAAACCCACACTCATAACCCCGGTCCTTGTGAACCAAAAAGAAACAGTAATGAAAATGATGGACTTTTGAGTCAGACTGGTCATCTTTTCACCTCAGCCCACCACTAACTATGTGGCGTTAGATACGTTGCATAAGTCTTTGCGCTTCTGTTTCCTCGTTTGTAAAACGAGATAACAGTGGTCTTCATTTCATACGGTAGTTCGAATCAAATGAGATGATGTGTGAAAGTACCCATGACATAGTAAGTTGTCAGTCATCATTCAAAACCAAACCCGGTGGCTGTTGCGTCAGCTCCCTTCCTGGTGTTAGAGCAGGAGGGTGCTCTGCAGGGTGTCAGTGCCCAATGTTTTTGGAAGCAGCTCTCCAGGCTCTTTCCTAAAGTATCTCTGAGTAGCCTCATGTCTCCAACCCCTCAGATAGCAGCATTACCAACTCGCACGACCCAGGGACACCCATTAGACAATTCTGCTTCACTTTTGTGACTCTTGCCTTTCTCATTTGGAAAAATGAGAGAGCTACTATTTTTTTTTAGAAGCCCTGGTGGTGTAGTGGTGACACATTGGGCTGCAAAATGCAAGGTTGGCAGTTTGAAACCACCAACTGCTCCTTGGGAGAAAGGTGAGGCTTGCTAATCTCATAAACAGTTACAGCCTCAGAAACATTCTACCCTGTTCTATAGGGTTGCTGTGAGTACCGACTCGATGGCAGTGAGTTTGCTATTTATTTTACAATGCTAGATGGAAAGAGCATGTGAAATAATATTCGCCCTAGCACCATTTGTGATTAATACATGTTCCTTTTTTTAGTTTTTCGTTTACGACTTTCTGTAATCTTATGAAAAGTATAATTATGAACATTGGAGTCTACAAAACAAGATAAATTAACTCCCTTTGGTCTGGTTGCTGTCACCAAATCCAGAACTTCTTTCCTCTGAGCATGGTTTCTGTTCCGCACTGCCGATCGTCATCACATGAGTGATGATTGCTCCTACTTCTGGCACCGCGCCACAGTTTCTTTCTCCGGAATCTCTTCCTCATGGATGTTTGAATTTAATGGGAAGGACCCCAGGTGATGCAATGATTAGAGCACTCAGCCACTCACCAGTCATTGACTCAACCCTACTAGGGAGAGAGGTGTGGCAGTCTGCTCCGTCAAGAGTTACAGTCTGGAATGGGTGTGGTTTTGGGGGCCTCATGTCTTTATCTCTTCTTACTCTATACATGTTCCTGAAGGGGTTGCACTCATTTGTGTGGTTTTAATCATCACATACCGATGAACCCCAGCTCAGGAATCCTTGCTACACTCCAGAGCCACAAGCCTATCTGTCTGCTTTTCATTGTCATCTGGCCGACTGCTTAGAATAACCAAAGTGAAACTGACTTTCTCTCGCTTTCACTGACCTTCCTCTTGATATTTCCTATGCTAATTTGTGGGATTGTTAATTAATTACTTATTCACCAAGGCCTGAGACTTGGGAATCATGCCAATATGTTTTACAAAAACATAATACAAGTTTCCCAGGCGGCTGACCGAAATAGCTACCAGATAAGTGGCCCTGCCATTTAATGCGCTGCCAAGGTCTGATTAGCTAAAGGGTTCTTTGTTCAGCTGTTACTAATTTTACATTGTCATCAAGAAGAGTCAGTCACTTAACCATTTCCCTCTGTACCATAAAGAGCAAATGGATCAGGATGAAACAATACAGCCATTGAGGCACTCTAATGAAAGATGCTCGATCAATGCAAAGCTGTATCAACATACCTTGTTAAGCGAAAGTTATTAAAAGTGAAAATATCTGCTTATTGAAATTAAAAATATTGTAGTATATGGCTCCCTGCAAAGCAGCAGTAATGGCAATAAATGGAAGCCGAGCCAGACAGGCCCGTCTGGTGTACACCTAGCGCGCAGCAACTGCAGGCTCAGTTAGAAACAAGCCCAAACAGAAGGCCCGGCCAATTCATGGCTGCCTGTTCTGCCCTGTAGCGATCTGAGAATGAAAGCTATATCAAGGACTTGTTTTTCCCTTTCGTTTCCTTCCAAAGCTTGAGGCTTTCAAAGGCCCTGGCTGCTGTGTCATCAAGAAGCTATTCTGGGTGTTAGATGTACCCTTGGAGAGGGGGAAGGGGATGCAATGATTCACACTGGCCAGATCATCTCTGTGCTTTCATAATGATGTGTTATGGGTGTGAGACATATTTTTCTCTCCTTTGAATCACTTCAGGCCTTAGGAAGGCAATAACATGACCATTGTTTTACAGGGAGATCATTTTCCTTGACTGCTGGAATTCGGGCTACCTTCCACAAGGCAGGAGTACTTGATAACTTCTACTATTCAAAGAGCCCTGGTGGTGCTGTGGGGTAGACCGTGGCTGCTCACCGTGTGATTGTTGGTTCAAGTATACCAGCTCCTCTGAGGGTCAACAATGAGGCTGCCTGCTCCTGTGAAGAGTTACAGTCTTAGAAACCTTTGTAGGGTTGCTATGGGTCAGAATCGGCTCCATGGGAGTGGATTTTTCTGCTAGATGTGGATTACTTTCATGCACTCCTGAGATTTCAAGGATTTTATACCATAGGAAAAAAAACCCTGTTTTTTAACACTATAGACCGAATGTAGTTCCAATTAAGATGCAACAAAACAAAAAAAATGCTGCTGTTTTTTCCTTCTGTTTAAATAAGTAGTATACCCCCCAAAAATTTTTTTTTAAATAAGTAATATATTTTTATTTAAGAATTTAGAAAATGCCAAAAAGAATTGAGGCAAAGAATTACCCATAATCTCAACACCAAATAATAACTTAACTTTTGAGCTTTTTTCTTGCACTTTTTCTTCTGTGTACTTCTGTGCTTTTTAAAATGTTGAGATTGTATTGAATATCTAAAATTTTAAAGCAAAATATGTTTGCTTTTATTTTATTAAAAAATGTTTGTTTTAAATAGATAATGCTTTTACATGGTTAAGAAAATAAAAAACCGGCACAGGGAAATAGCTACTGTATACAAACACTCCAGGGGTGAGATCCAAGTAGTATGGCAGGGGCCAGACCAAATCCAGGGATACATATGGTAGCCAACTAAAAAGAGGGTGGAGGGAGGAAAGGGGAAAGAAAAAAAAAAAGATGTGTGATGGGGGAATAGGGCACTGACCCACCCAAGGGGAGGGTGTTGTTTGTGTCTCCACAGGGAAAGAGGGACCAGATATAAAGCCAGTGCCAGATGAATGCAGTGTGCCCGCACGGAGTGGGGAGCCAGTGGAGGGGCCTGAGGGCTCTGCCCCCCATACCAGCTATGTGGACAACTGCTCCTCACCCCAGAAGAATTTACTTAAGTGGACGGCACTGAAGCTGAAGCTAGGGGAGAGGGGCATGTCTAATCAGAGCAAATAGGAGCAAATGAAGGGGGAGGAAGAGAGAGTGGAGCACATCCTGGCCCATCAGGCCTGGAGGACGATATCCCCGCTGTGAACAGCCAATGGATAGAGTGGACAATAATGCTGATCCCACTATGAGACACGCCATCCCTTGATGGCCTAGGGCCCTAAGGAGAACAACACTGGAGACTCAGTGTGGGACTGCCCCAGACTGACCTTGTGACACCGAGGCAAGCCACTAAAAGTGTGTGGTAGAGCAACTGTAGGAGCAGAGCAGGGAGTCCCCAAGTGAGTACAAAGGACAGACTCTGGGGCCAAAGCATTGGACCTGGCTGAAGGACATGCCTAGAGATAAAATATCAGACCTTGATCTATTTACAGGTTTTTCTTTCTTTAAAAAATTTTTTCCTTTTAATTAATTTATTATTCTATGGGTAATTGGTTTCCTTTTTTTGTTGTCATTGCTGTGTTCTCACTCATCACCTATTCTTGCTATGGCTTGATTTTTGGTGCATATTATTATCTCTACAGATCTATCTAGATAAGATAGACTGGATGAATAGTCTGGAGGAGAAAACAACGGGACCAATGGTTCCAGGGGGACACGGGAGAGGGGGAGGAGGGGGCAAGGAGGTGGTGCTGACCAACCCAGGGACAGGGGAGCAACAAGTAATCCAAAATCAGTGGCAAGGAGGGTGTCAGAGGCTTGGTAGGGATTCAGCAAGGGCAAGGTAACTGAGAGAAATTACTGAAACCCAAATGAAGGCTGAGCATGATAGTGCCATGAGAGGGAAGTAAAAGGAAATAGAGGAGAGAACTAGGTGACAAAGGGTATTTACAGAGGTTTAAAGGCTGGAATGTACATATGTAAATATATTTATATAAGAGTGTGGGGAAACAGTTCTATGTGCATACATTTATAGGTTTAGTATTAAGGCAGCAGATGGACATTGGGCCTCTACTCAAGCACTTACTCAATGCAAGAACACATTGTTCTATTAAATTGGCATTCCAGGATGCACACCTTCCCGACACGGTTGCTGAAGAAAAATGCGTTCATAAGCAAATGTGAAGAAAGCTGATGGTGCCGGGCCATCAAAAGATATAGCATCTGGGCTCTTAAAGGCTTGAAGATAAACAAGCGGCCATCTTGCTCAGAAGTATTAAAGCCCACATGGAAGAAGCACACCAACCTGTCTGACCATGAAGTGTAGAAGGGACTAGTTATCAGACATCAAAGAACTAAAAATCTTATCAGTGGGTACCCACCTTCCTGAAACGATCAATGAAGACAAACGTGGGCATAAGTAAAATATGGTGAAGAAAGCTGATGTTGCCTGGCTATCAAAAGATATAGCGTCTGGGGTCTTGGAGGCTTGAAGATAAACAAGTGACCATCTAGTCCAGAAGCAACAAAGCCCACATGGAAGAAACACACCAGCCTGTGTGATCACGAGCTGTCGAAGGGATCAGGCATCAAGCATTAAGGAACAAAAAATCATATAATTGAAAATGTCGGTGAGTGCAGAGTGGAGACTCAAAGCCTATCGGTAACCAACTGGGCACCCCCTTACTGGAGGAAGGGTTGTGAGAAGGAGATGAGCCAGTCAGAGTACAGGGTAGCAATGATGAAAAATAAAACTTTCCTCTAGTTCTTAAATACTTCCTCCCCCCACTATCATGATCCCAATTCTATCTTACAAATCTTGCTAGACCAGAGGAAGTCCATTGGTACAGATAGCAACTGGAAACACAGGGAATCCAGGACAGATGACTCCTTTAGGACCAGTGGTCAGAGTGGCGATGCCTGGAGGGTGGAGGGAATGTGGGGTAGAAAGGGGGAACCGATTACAAGAATCTTCGTATAGCTTCCTCCCTGGTGGATGGACAGCAGAGAAGGGGGTGGGGAGGGAAACATCGAACAGTGTAACATGACAAAATAATAATAATTTATGAATGATGAAGGGTTCATGAGGTAGGGGGGAGTGGGAAGGGAGGGGGAAAATGAACAGCTGATATTAAGGGCTCAAGTAGAAGGCACATGTTTTGAGTATGATGATGGCAACATATGTACATATGTGCTCGACACAACGGATGTATGTATGGATTGTGATTATTGTATGAGCCCCCAATAAAATGTGTTAAAAAAAGAAAATAAAAAATTATAAAATCATTTGCAGTTAAAAAAAACACTTGTTCCTTTTTCATCATAGGTAACTACGATATACTAGTTTTCTTTCAAAGAATATTTGTGCTTATAAAAATTATTGTGTTAGTCTGGGTAGACTAGAGAAACAAATCCATGGGCATGCATATGTGTATAAGGAAGAGGTTTATATACATGAAGAGTTGAACATTAAGAAAGCATCCTAATCCAGTCCAGTACAAGTCCATAAGTATGATACTATCCCATAAGTCCGATACCAATCTATAAAGCCCTCTTCAGACTCACTAAATACATGCAATAATGCTGAATACAGGACTATCTCAAGCCAGTGGGTAGAAAGACTTTGGATCCAGTGGTGTTGTAAGCAGGGCTGGCAGGGGTTTCCACGTCGCATTTCTAGCTTCAGAGGTCTGGTTGCATCAGGGTAGGTCCATGTGGCTTCTCCAATTTAGGGCACTAGCGTAGTTCCAAGTGTCTGGTCAGCTGCAGTGTCTTCCAGGGAGTGGCAGAGAGAGAAAATTGTTTCCCGCCTCCAAGGAGGAAGTACCAGATTTCCCAGAATTCGCAGGAGAAGGCTATGCCCACACAGAGGCCTCATTGGCTATGATCTGATTGACAAACTGGACTCCATCCCTACACTTTCAATCCTCAAATTGACAAATGATTACATTTTTATCACAAATATGAGTAATTTTTTCTGTCATGCTTGTGTTTTAATACAACTAATAGTATACTCTCACTGTTCTACAGCTTGTTTTTCCACTTACTTTGTAAATAATTTTGAATTAGTATGTAATTTTATTTTATTTATTTAAAAAATCTTTTTATTGGGGGTTTGTACAACTCTTATCACAATCCATACATATATCCATTGTGTCAAGCACATTTGTACATTTGTTGTCTTCATCATTCTTGAAACATTTGATTTCCACTTGAGCCCTTGTATCAGCTCCTCATTTTTCTCCTCCCTCCCTGTCCCCCACCCTACGGACCCTTGATAATTTATAAATTATTATTATTTTATCATGTCTTACACTGTCTGACATCTCCCTTCACCCACTTTTCTGTTGTTTGTCCTCCAGGGAGGGGGTTATATGTAGATCCTTGTGATTGGTTCCCCCTTTTACCCCACCTTCCCCTTCCCCTCTTGGTATTGCTACTCTCATTATTAGTCCTGAGGGGTTTATCTGTCCTGCATTCCATGTGTTTCCAGTTCTTATATGTACCAGTGTACATCCTCTGGTCTAGCTTGATTTGTAAGGTAGAATTGGGATCATGATAGTGGGGGGAGGAAATATTAAAGAACTAGAGGAAAGTTGTATGTTTCATCGTTGTTATACTGTACCCTGACTGGCTCTTCTCCTTCCCGTGACCCTTTTGTAAGGGGATGTCCTGTTGCCTACAGATGGACTTTGGGTTCCCACTCTGCACTCCCCCTCATTCACAGTGACATGATTTTTTGTTCTTTGATGCCTGATATCTGATCCCATTGATGCCTTGTGATCATACAGACTGGTGTGCTTCTTCCATGTGGGCTTTGTTGCTTCTGAGCTAGATGGCTGTTTTTTTATCTTCAATCCTTTAAGACCCCAGATGCTATATCCTTTAGAGTATTGAAAAATAAGGATGCTACTTTGAGCACTAAGGTGCGCCTGACCCAAGCCATGATATTTTCCATTGCCTCCCATGCATGTGAAAATTGGCCACTGATTACAAAAGACCAAAACAGAAGTAATGCATTTGAATTGTGGTGCTGGAAAATAATATTGAAAGTACTATGGACAGCTAAAAGGATAAACGGCGTCTGTTTTGGAAGAAGTACAGCCAGAGTTCTCCTTAGAGGAAATGTTGAAGGACTTTGTCATACATAATTTGCACATGTTTCCAGGAGAGATCAGCCCCTGAAAGACCTAGAAAGACATGCCTGAAGGATACAGTAGCTGCCACAATGTGCTAAGGCATAGGGACAACAGTGAAGATACAGGACTGTGCAGCGTTTCATTCTGTTGTGCAGAGGGTCACTGTGGGTCAGAACTGACTTTATGGCACGTAACAGCAACAGCACTGGATCCATCCATCTCATTGAGGCCTGCTTTTTGTTGCTCCTCTCCCAGTATGATGTCCTTCTCGAGAAACTGGTCTCTCCAGTCAACACGTCCAAAGTATGTCAGAAGTCTCACCATCCTTGCCTCTAAAGAGGCAATACTTGCCTGGCCTTACTTCCAAGAGTTTGTCCTTTTGGCAGTCGCTGGCACTTTCAGTATTCTTCACCAGCACCACAATTCAAATGTGTCAGTCCTTCTTTGGTCTTCCTTATTCATTGTCCAACTTTCACATGCGTGGAGGTGATTGAAAGTACCATGGCTTGGGACAGGTGCACCTGAGTTTTCAAAGTAACATCTGTGTTTTTCAACACTTTAAAGAGGTCTTGTGTACCACATTTACCCAGTGCAGCGTCTCATGTGATCTCTGACTGCTGCTCCCATGAGCACTGATTGTGGATCCAAGCAAGGAAATCCTGGACCACTTCAATCTTCTCTCCATTTATGGTGTGGTTACCTATTGGTCCAGTTGTGAGGATTTTGGTCTTCTTTTCTTTGAGTTGTAATTCATACTGATGGCTGGTAATAGTAGAGAGGCAGAGGTAGAAAACATTTTCACTTTTTCATGTTTGTATTTGAATTCTTAACTAGACATCGTTGCTTTCAGCTTGAAGAACTTCCTGTAGTATAAGGAACTTCTCCCTTAGGAAGCAGACCTGCTAGTAGAAAATTCACATTTTATTTATTTGGGAATATCTTTTTTTTTAAACCTTATTTTTCTTTCTTTATTTTAAAAATCATTTTATTGGGAGCTCTTTTTGGTCACTTCATCGTTTTATTATTTTTAAAAATCATTTTATTGGGGCTCTTACAGCTCTTATAACAATCCATACATCCATTGTGTCAAGCACATTTGTACATATGTTGTTGCCATCATCCTTTTCAAAACATTTTCTTTCTACTTGAGCCCTTGGTATCAGCTTCTCATTTTTTCCCTCCGTCCCCCACTCTCCCACCCTCATGCACCCTTGATAAATTATGAATTACTATTTTCATAGCTTACACCATTCACTGCCTTACTGGGAGCTCTTATAATAATCATTTCATAGTTCAAACACCTCAATTGGTATTGTACAGTTTGCTACCACAGTCAGTTTAAAAACATTTTCTCTCTTCTTGAACTCCTTGCTATCAGCACCGTAGGAATTCCTGTTTTTATTTTTGTGGCATCTTACACCATCCAATATATCCATTCACATACAATTCTGTCGTTTGCTCCCCTCCAGTGGGGTTATACGGTCATTAATGCTGTCAGCTCCCCATTCCCCTGTTACCCCCCCTTCCTGTACCCTCAGAAACCATTACTCCTGTTGTTTCTAATTTGATCTTATTTTTTAAAGTTGACATGGAAAAATATAAGATTCTTGCTTGACGGTTCTGTATCATTCCATTGCCTTTTCCCCACTATTGTTTCTGCTGAAAGTCCATTGTTAGTCTAGCTGGAGTTCCCTTCTAAGTGATGTGAGTGTGTAATATTAGTTTGCACCCCAGGAGGACTCCTCCCAGCTGTCTTATTATTCTATAATCTCCTACAAGCTAACAAGCCCACATTCGATCCATAAATATCCACGCAATTGCCTTTTACTGCCACCTCCACTTTTCTTGAGCACTCCCTGAGGTTTAAATATCTACACCCCATTACAAATGAAACCATTTTCTCTAGATCTTAGTCACTATCTGACTGACTCTTGTGTTCTGAGAACTAAGCACCTAGTGGATGAGGATTCCAACCTGGGGCCTGCTTGGCTTGCTTCTTCCAGCACAGAACTCATGGTTCTGGGGAAGGACGTTCAGGGACCAGTGTTCTCAGCATGCCTGAGGTAGAATCTCTGGTCCATGAGTGGGGCATTGTGTTTTCACTTGCTTCGTCGCTGGCAGCTAGGAGCAGGGTGGGAAATGTTGTAGTTCTCCTGCTCCCCCTGGGCAGAAAGTTCTTCAGCTGGAGCTGGGGGAGAGGGAGCCTGTGCTCTTGGCCATAGTCCAGAGTGGAGTCTCCGCGTCACTGAACTGCAAGGAGTGGGAGACTCTTGTCTTTCTCATGAAATTTTTGTGGATTAAAAAAAAAAAAGATGCCTACCCAACCCCAACTATCATGAACCCATTTCTACCTTACAAATCTGGCTAGACCAGAGCATGTACACTGGTACAGATAGAAACTGGAAACAGAGGGAATCCAGGACATATGATCTTTTCTGGACCAGTGGTGAGAATGGCGATACCGGGAGGGTGGAGGGAAGGTGGGTTGGAAAGGGGGAACCGATTACAAGGATCTACATATAACCTCCTCCCTAGAGGGTGGACAACAAAAAAGTGGGTGAAAGGAGACATCGGGCAGTGTAAGATATGACAAAGTAATAATAATTTATAAATTATCAAGGGTTCATAAGGGAGGGGGAAGGGAGGAGGAAGAAATGAGCTGATACCAAGGGCTCGAGCAGAAAGCAAATGTTTTGAGAATGATGATGGCAACAAATGTACAAATGTGCTTGACACAATGGATGTATGTATGGATTGTGATGAGTTGTATGAGCCCCCAATAAAATGATTTAAATAAATAAATGATTTAAATAAATAAATACCCTCCACCACACCCAAAAAGGCGTTGCTATAATTGCTGCTTGTCCTTTCTAGATGCTTTGAGTGATTTTATTAGTTTTTTCTTTTTCTGTTTTTCATCATTTTTGCCAGTCTCACTGGGCAGTGGGTCAGTGGAGTGCCTCCTGGCATCATGCCAGAAGTCAGACTCCACGTGTAACCCTTTATATCAATAAACGTATTCCCCGGTCAGAAGAATCATAATAGTACATTGGAAAGAATATCCTTTAAAGGTGGGAAAGATGCATGCATTCCTTTGATAGCCACTGCCGAGGGGAGACTTCTGCCATCTTTCTTTTTCTTTGCATGTCAACACTTGGACTGGCTTTGGCTGCAGATGGTAGTGACACGCTTACCCTTGTCTCCCCTCAGGTGTGCTGCCGCCAGACCGAGTACTGGCCATTTGTGAAAGACATCCGGTGGCTGAGTCCCCACGCCGCCGTGCACGTGGAGAAGGTGAGCATGGAAGAAGGGGACACGAGGCTTCTGTGTGAAGAGGCCCGGGCTGGAGGACTGGAGGGAGTCAAGTTCCTTATTAACAGAGAAGAGTAGGAAATTGTCCCTTCAGGAATCATATGCATAGCAGTGTTCCTTGTTTTTGTTCCACAAGCAAACTTGGCGAACTCATTGCTCCAAGTCACTTTCTCTCCTTTGGCGGAGAAGAGAGACCTTTTTGTTGTTGCTGTTTTAATCCTCATGAGATCTGTGTGTCTAGAAGCCAGAGTCGAACTTTTTGGTTGTCAAAATTATCAACATTATTTTATTTGGCGCCAGTGCAGATACCATATCAGTGGCCCCCACACTCAGTTTCTGATCATTCTCTTCCTTCTTGCACGCCTTGGTCCCCACCCCCCACCCCAGAGCCAAACTTTGAAGACTGAGGGGCAGGTGGAGGTGTTCCCTGCAGTGGTGGGTGGAGGGGCGGGCGCAGCGTGGGAGAGTGTCCAAGGAGGAGGAGGCTGTGCCATCAGACGGAGACGTGAGCTTTGGGGAGGCCGAGGCAGGTTGAGTCGGACTTGCGTCAGCAGTTGGCTGCCCTTACAACACTCTGCGCTCTTCTCCTCTCAGCCCGCTCTTCTCGGATCCTTGCCAGCGAATTATTGTATTTATTTAGCAATTATTATTATTTTAAAACTTCAAATGTGCGGGGGACTTGGAATGAAACTAAAATGACACTTTGTGGAAATTTTTTGAGGCCCCTTTATATCTCTAAAATTAGAATCATGTCTTGAACCCTCAGATAGCCACCACCCATTTTCAATAGCTGTTACTACCCGGCTGGGTTTATTTCATGCTTACGCCAGAGTCATTGCCGAGATGATGTTCAAAACCAAAACCAAATCCACTGCCATCAAATCGATTCTGGCCCACCGTGACACTGCTGGATGGAGCAGAACTGCTCCTGGGGGCTTCTGAGACCGGTGGATTTGAACTTCTGGCCTATTTGGCAGCCCAATGCTCAACCCACTGTGTTACCAGGGCTCCTTGAAATGATGCCAGTTTGCATCTGAATAAACAGGGAGCCAAATCCTTGTGTTTCGCATTGGCCTGCTTTTGTGAGAACAAACCAGGGGCCGGTGATCTGTGGAGAATTTCTTTGTCCTTTCTACTTTATTCCTCCCAGCAAACCTCTGTCGAATTTCCTTTTCTAAATTATGTTTCTGTAGGCATTTCCTCTAGGAAATGTCACCCATACCCTAACCTTGCCATTCGCGTATCTTTTTACCTTGAGCTACAAGACCTTGCTTTTAGAAGCAGCTGAGTAGACGAATATTCACAGAGAGAATCCTGTGGCTTGAACCAAAAAGAGGTGCTTAGTTGACTTCCCTTTGGTGGAGAATCTTTTTTTTTTAAATCATTTTATTGGGGCTCATACAACTCTAATCATAATCCACACATACATCAATTGTGTAAAGCACACTTATACATTCGTTGCCCTCATCTTTCTCAAAACTTGCTTTCCGTTTAGGCTCCTAGAATCAGCTCCTCATCCCCCCCCTCCTCGCTGCTCTCCTCTCCCTCATGAACCCTTGCTAACTTATAAATTAATATTTTATCTTATCTTGGTGGAGAATCTTTGGTGGCCTTCCCCCCCGCCCCCAAGATACTTCCCTCCGAATATTGTCACAGTCCTTCTGGCAGCCACCAGGACTCAGTGAGCGAAGCAAATTGGTCAAGTTTACCCTTCTTTAAATATGCCAGAACAACGCCTCTTTGGAGTTAAAACATAAAGAGCCAGATCTAGCAGCTTCCTCATCCCTGGAGCCTCAGGTCTGAACTATTTAGTCCCGCACCATCCTGGAAGCCCTTCCATGTCTCTCCTCCCTCAGTAGCTTTTAGATGCTTGCTGGAGGAAAATCCCTCTGATACCTACCCCACCTGCACTCCCGCCATCCCAGTTTAATTCTCAGGCCAGTAGGCCTTGGTCTTGCTGTTTCTTCCAGGTTTTATGTGTTGACTCATGCCTCTTTGCCTGCAGTTCATCACCTTGCACGAGAACGGCCAGAGCGAGCGTGCTGTGGCGGAGGCGTGGCTGCAGCACAGCCTGCAGTGCTACTGTCTCTCTGCCCAGCTCCGGCTGCTGCTCGGGGACAGGCAGTACATCAGAAAATTCTACTCAGGTAGGTCATGTCCCTGAGCCCCGAGTGCTGCACCTGCACCCGCCTTCTCTTTACCTCGTGGTTCCTCTGCACAGTCTCACCTGAAGGGCCCCCTCCCGCCATTTGACGTCACCGAAGTTCTGATTAGAAGCATAAATCCAGTCTTTCCCCTCACCTTCCATGAAAACCACACCCATGCTTTGTGCATCATCCAATACATGCAAACCAATAACTACCATTTATTGAAAGTTTCCTATGTGTCTATCACTGATACACAATTTTATATACCCTGAGAATTAGGTGTATTAACCCCATTTTCTATTCAGTGAAACAGAGCTCAAAGAGGTCAGGTGGCTTGGCCAAAGTCACATGGCTGATGGATGATGACTGGTAGAACAGTCATTTAACAGATTTTCAGATGAAAATCTCTTATTGTGCTTTTGGTGAATGTTTACACAGTTAATTAGTCTCCCATGTGACAATTTCTGTACAGATTGTTTAGTGACAGTAGTTACATTTGTCACAAGGTAACAGCATGCTGTTTCCAGTTCACCTCTAGGTCTTTCTGACCCCAAAGGCTTGCTTGCTGTACTGCATATTCCTGGGGCTTCCCTGTGCTGTATTTGTCCCTCATTGCCTTTGCCCACGGCAGGCGGCAGGATTCCCTGCAAGTGGCTCCCAGCTTCGCCCTCTCGCCCTCCCTGTGCTCCTCCAGGCTGCGCTGTAGGGCAGTCAGATCACCTGTTGGGCTCCATCACATCGGCATTTTTCCTCTCTCTAGATACTGCTTTCCTGCTAAGTAACGCTCACGTCACGGCCATGCTCCAATGCCTGGAAGCAGTGGAACAGAACAACCCCCGCCTCCTGGCGCAGCTTGATGCCTCCATGGTAAAGCGGAAGGGAACGCCCGGGGCTAGAGGACCTCTGGGCTTTGCTGTGCTGCTTCTTGTGGTCAGCTGGAAGCAAAAAGGTTTTCCTTAAGAAGAGGAATAGTAATTAAAAAAGCCCGGGGAAGCAGAGGAGATACCGTGTGTTAGGAAGGAGAACCTGCGTTGCCCTCCACAGAAAGCCCCTTCTTGAGGGTAGACTTGACTGAAGGCTAGGGAAAAGAGGGCTGATTCTGAAGCACAAGGATTTCACTAAGTCAGATCCAGCCTGCTCTGTATTGCACAGTATTATGTTTGTCCTTGAACTATAAAGAAAGTGCTGTTGCCTGACGTTGCTTATAATGAACTCTCTAATCATTCACTCCATCACTCCTGTTCTCACCAGTGTCTCAGTAGAAGCCCCTACTCCTTGGGATGCAAAGTTGAAGGAATCCATGATAGGCAATTTACTGATGATTCCTGGGATAGACATGCATTATGTCAGGATCCAGGCCCAATAAATCAGCAATAAAATCAGCAATTGCATTAGGGGAGTCACCAGATTGAGGCAGCCAAACTATAGTACAACCAATGACTACTCAGAGATTTGATTATATTCTATTAGTTTACATCATAGATTTTATTACATGTAGTATAAAGTTGAATATTGCTTTAGATCACATCAGGGGGATCCCTGCCAAATTACGGAGAACACTGACCTATTGTCAAGTTAACACAAAACCTATCACAATGAGATAGGCAAGGTAGGATGCTTTAAGATAACCTTTAAATAAAGATTGGCAGAAGAAAAAAAAAAGAAGCCCCTACTCCTTTTATTATCTTTTATTTTTGCACCTCCCTGTACCCCTCCTCCCCCCTGCCCGCTCCCGGGACCACCACCCTCTCCCTCACTCTCCCTACTTCTTTGAGAAGGGATTCCCTAGCTCTCCTCCTTGTTTGAATTTGGCTCTGCCATTGAATATCTGACATCTGCTGCGTAGGGTGCAATGCACGATACATGCACTAGTCCATTTAATCCTCACAACTTAAAAAAAATCATCTTATTGGGGCATCTCACAGCTCTTATGGCAATCCATACATCCATCCATTCCTCACAACTACTAAAAAGTCATTTTATTAGGGGCTCATACAACTCTTATCACAATCCATATACACAGCAATTGTGTACAATCCATACACACATCAGTTGTGTAAAGCACACTTGTACATTCATTGCCCTCATCATTTTCAAAACATTTGCTCTCCGCTTAAGCCCCTGGCATCAGCTCCTCATTTCCCCCTCCCCCCATGAACCCTTGGTAACTTATAACTTATTTTTTGTCTTATCTTACACTGTCCGACATTTCCCTTCACCCGCTTTTCTGTTGTCCATCCCCCAGGGAGGAAGTTTTATGTAGATCCTTGTAATTGGTTCCCCCCTTCCAGCCCACCCTCCCTCCACCCTCCCGGTATCTCCACTCACACCACTGGTCCTGAAGGGATCACTCACCCTGGATTCCCTGTGTTTCCAGTTCCTATCTGTACCAGTGTACATCCTCTGGTCTAGCCAGACTTGTAAGGGAGACTTGGGATCAGGATAGTAGTGGTAGGCGAGCAAGCATTTTGGAACTAGAGGAAGGTTGTATGTTTCATCGTTGCTACACTGCATCTCACAACTTTTTAAGGTAGACATTACCCTCATTTCACAAAGCAGCCCACAGAGGCACAGATTGATCAATCAGTAGCCCAAGTTTGGGGCCAAATAGCTTATAAGGGACAGGGCCTGGTCTGAGGCCCTGTTCTGACTAATTTATGACTCCACACATGACAGTCTTCAGCACTTTGAGGTGCTGCCTGCCTGAAAGCCCTCCTGCACGACCACCCAGAAGGATTCCAACCAACAGCAGAAGCTGTGGTGTTAGAGGGAGCTGGGCAGTCTATTATTTAAGCCCTTTGGCTGCTAACTGGAAGGTTGGGTCAAACCCACCCAGCCTTTCTGTGAGTTCTGATCTAGCCAAGATTACAGCCTCGAAAACCTGCCAGGGCAGTTTTACTCTGTCACATGAGATTGCTGTCTGCTGAAAATCCACTTGGGGGTCGGCACGCACAGCAGCAGCACTATGCTTACCCTCAGGCTTTGACTGCTGAGGGCCCTTCCTCGGAGGGCCTCTCAGCGCCTCTGTGACTCTGATACCCCCTTGTCTTCCTTTGTTTTCTAGTTTGCCAGGAAGCACGAGAGCCCGCTGCTGGTGACAAAGAGCCAGAGTCTGACTGCACTGCCTGGTTCTACGTACACCCCTCCAACCAGCTACGCCCAGCATTCTTTCTTCGGGTCCTTCTCTAGCGCCCACCCATCCATGCTCAACCAGGGCTCAGGTGAGGGGTGGGAGGGGGCTTTCACGTGTATCCCCGGAGGAATGCCGAAGCCTTTGTGGGTGCTCATAGGCTGGGCGTGGAGCCTTGGCTAGGCAGCTCGTCTTAACTTATGTCTTAAGGATGATGTCTTAAAAAGTTCTGTAACAACTCAGCTAAATTAATTTAGTAGACTCATTTACGTAACAAGGGAAAGAGATGTTTTTTAAATTCTCCTGGGTTTCTAATCCACATCTCCAAGAAGCCATTTACATGATAATAGCCAACATTTACTGAGTGCCTGGTTCTGTCATAATCTATTTCTATATATTATTATTTCGTCAGTCCTCACAACAGTGCTGTGAGGTAGGTATTATTATTTATGCTCATTTTACAGACGAGGCAGGCACACTAAAATGCAATGAAGCCACTGTCCCAATAGCCCATATATGGGACCTAGCTGCTTCTACATAGCGCTCCGTTTCCTTTCACTGACCACGTGGGAGGCGATGCTGCATGTTGTGCGTGGGCCCTGGAGTTCCATCCAGCAGCCATGGAAGTTTGTGCACGAGCTCCTCACACATGCCATGGGAGTCCAGCCTGCATTGCCCTTCCTGTTCCTTTCACATCCTAGAGAGAAAATCGATTTCCTCGTCACTTGCTGGCCCTTCCGGGAAACCTCAAGAAAGCAGAGGACTCGTCTCACCAGCAGAGGGTCAGGCCGTTCAAGCCTCTCTGCTTCCGATCCCTGCACTACCCAGGGACTCCCCTTCGTCCCCACCGGAGATGAGCAGCAGCAGCGCCCTGACCAGCCCCATCGAAGCCTCCTGGGCCAGCAGCCAGAATGAATCCCCGAGTGATGCTAGTGAGGGGCCCGAGTACCTGGCCATCGGCAACCTGCACCCCCGGAGCCGGAGCGCCAGCTCCCAGAGTCACAGCAGCAACACCGGGAGCAGCAGCCTCAACTTGTTCTCCTCCAGCAGCTCCCAGAAGCCAGAGTCCACCGCGTCCTCTCTAGGGGACCAGGAGGGCAGCGGGCAGAAACAGCTGTCTAGTGTCCTGCGCAGGTCCAGCTTCTCAGAGGGGCAGACGCTCACCGTTCCCAGTGGGACAAAGAAGAGCCACGCACGCTCTCATTCAGATACCAACATCCTCTCCAGTGGAGCTCCAGGTAATGAGGCGCGCCAGCCCCGCTGGCCAGGTGGCCCCCTGCATTGGGATAGGGGGAGAGTTTGCTGTCGGCGCTCCTCACCTGGCAGAAGGAGTTCTTTTTCTCATGGACGCTGTCATACTTAGAAGGAGAGAGACAAGTTTGTAATGTTATGTGGCTACTCAGGAAGCCTCGATATTTTTCTTGGAGTCTGCAGGATAGCATGCCTCCTCACAGTTCAAGTTTTAAGTGTACCTCTCTGACTGCGGGGACGTCCCGATGAACTTTAGAAAGAATCCCATTCCGTTCAATTCCTCCCCTTTGGGGGATTCTTCAGAAGGCTGGGCAGGATGTAAATCTGACTTGAAAAGGCAAAGTGGTATTTGGATTTCCTAATTAAAACTCAGGCACCTGGTGGCTCCAGGGCTGCAGCAGCTGGTCATTGACGGGCTGGCTGTTTTGGAACCCACACAGCTGCGCTGACGGAGGAAGACCTGGCAGCCTGTGCTCCTGTAATGCCTATAGCTTAGAAAAGCCAACGAGGCAGCTCCACGCTCTCATGTGGGGTCACTATGAGTCGGAATGTCACTCGGCAACAGGAAGAGTTAAAATTAGGGGCATGAGTAAGTGTGGGTGATGTGACCTAGTCAGAAAGTAGGCGGGGCTGGCCACTGACTCGCTAGCATGAAAAATCTTCAGGTAAGGATCCCCTACCTCCGATACCTTCCGCAGAAACGCCAGCTGGTGGCAGCGCACAGCCTTGACGTGGGAAGGTGACCCTCTGCTTTTTCCTTCTCCCTGGCACGGTCTTTCCTAGGCTGTTGCTTGCTGGCAGGCTCGGGGTGGGTCCGTCTGTAGAAGAGTCTCTGTAATGGCCAGTCTAGCGTGGGCCTCTGTATTCAGAGTCAGTTCTGGATAGTGAACGTCCAGAAATAAAATTTTAAAAAGACTCACCAAAAAAGGAATCCTTTAGAACCTGCTATCGCCTTCTTTCTAGAAAGGTGAGAGCAAAGGCCCGCATCTGAAACCTGCTGTCCCCAAGAATCTGGGTTGACTTCGTAGAAGAGTTTCAGAAAAACCCTCCCACTCAAAGCCTGTCTTCCCGGCAGCGGCCTTAAATGTGAGGGTGGTTGGCCTGATCCTCGCTGCACGCCCGGTCTCTAGTGTGCTCCAGGCCTCTGCCCTTGAGCATGTAAGACTCCCTGCCCCATTCTTGAGTCCACCTGGATTCCAGAAACCGGGAACCTGCATTGGGAAAGGGAGCCAGAGAAAACCTGGGTAGATGCGTGAGGGAATGTGGGCCATGCAAAGCTTTAAACCATTGTCCTCTAGCACAAGGGTCCCCCAGTGAAGACCCCACCTCTGGCAGGTAAAAAGACACCCTCTTTCTCTCTCTATGCTTGCCTGCTGTCTGAACTCTCCTCTGCACCTATCTGTCTACCTGCAGGTGGCCCCAGGAATATCACCATAATAGTTGAAGATCCCATTGCAGGTTTGGGAGCCAGTCCCCCTCCTTTGTCCTGCACCTCCTCCTCTTCCCTCTGCTCCCCTGTCACTGTCGTGCATCCCTCAGAACCCCCTTTTCCATTCTGGTGTCAATTCAAGTCTGGCTAGTCTGGCCTGCTGTGGTGCTTGAACCGGTTTGTGGAATGCCATCAGCACACTTTGCCTGATGATAGGTTTTCTGCCCGTAACTTCCAAATGCCCTGCTCCATTCCCCAGCAGCTTCCAGACGGACGGCAGAGCTCTTTAGCCCGGAGCCCTCATGGAGGCCTACTACTTGTCTAAGGCATCATGATGAATCAGTAGCCAGTTTTTCTTTTAATAGCTGACTGCTTACTGTCGAATGACTTGATTTTCCTTGAATTAACACCAGAATGTGTTGTCTCCCCATTCTGTGGTCTTTGATCTAGGTGCATGGCCTCTCCTGGAGTCCCCATTTCTGTTTCCTTCACCTGTCTTTCTTCCCTTTTCACACCCCCTCCCGCTTCACAGGACTCCAGCCACTTCACAGTATTTTTCTAGTGACTCAAGTCTTTTCACTTGGCTTTCACTGTAGAACTTAAACTGAGAATTTCGTTCTACTCAATCTGTCAATACTAGAATGCGTCAACAAGACAGACCAGTGGGAGAGGGCTGAGCACCTAGTGCCTCCTGGGAATGAGTGAAGCCAACTGAGCATGTTAGCTTGGGAAATAAAGTCTGCAGAACCCCTGTTGAGAAGAGTCTTGTTCTTGAAGTCAGAGCACCGTTTAGAAGCCCTTTGTTGTTATTAAAGGAGGAAGACACATTTCCAGGGAGTAGAAGCGCCCTGTCACTGTCTAAGGTACAGGCGCCCTGGTGGGTCTGGTGGGGAAGCCACTTCTTTGCAAGAGCAGCAGCCGACAAGTTGGCACCATCTGGCAGGGAGATGGATTGGATGCAACTCCTTCATGCTCCCCGAGCATTTCTCAGCCCCCAACCTGCCTTCCCACCTGCTCTTCCTTCTGTGCTACTGGAAAACTCTGTTCTCCTTTAGAAAACATCCGTTTCTCATTTCCTCAGAGCCCTGCCCGCTGCTATTTCTCCACGGCCAGTTCCCTCTATTCCTTGAAACCTTCTACCCTGGTGCCTCCTCCCATGACAGCCTTCTCGGGCACCCTCTCCCTTCTCTAGTAAGGTCTCTCCCAGAGCCCTAGAGCTGAGCCCTTTGGTCTCTCAAGTTACAGCCATTGTCCTCGGCTTCCCAAGAGGCCATAGTTTAGTATTTTTTTCAGTGAATGTAACAGCTTACATCTTCCGATCCTACTCTGATACCTAGCATCAAAACCAAACAAGACCTATAAAATCTAGTCTGAAGGTGTTGAGAACATTTTCACCTGTGGACGGTTTTCTAGATTGGATTGTCAGGAGGGTAGAGATTGGGAGAACCTTTGGCAAGAAGAAAGCACAGAGGACTAAATTCATGAACCCATCTCCATTGGATTGTTTTCCACTTTCGAGCTGTCCATTCCACACCTCCTCTCTTCCCTTCCTTTCCCCCCACGTGTCCCCTGCATTGTCGGGCTGCCCCTCTCCTGTTGGCTGCCCCTCTCCTGTTGGTGAGGGCAGTGGCATGGGAACAGTTCAATGTGGAAACTCTAAAGGTGGGACTGGCTCTGTTGCTCACCTGGTCTGTTTGTTTTTACTCCTGACGCTCACTGGTCCTAGAGTCCTGCAATGATAAGTCGAGGTTAAGAGGCTCCGTGCCCTACTCTGGGCAAAGCAGCGAAGTCAGCACACCCAGCTCGCTGTACATGGAGTATGGTAAGTGAGCTTAGGGCCAGGAGGCCGGAGCTGGGAGTCTCCTCTTTGCGTTCCCCTTTGCCTGCTGAGCTCTGAGCTCGGTGGGTCGTCTCAGCTCTGTGGTGGGTGCACACTGTACAATCTCACCCTCCCTCCCTTTCATCATTTCACCCTGTGCTAGAAGCCAAGCTCGTCGGCCGTTTCTATTGCGCTACTCCAACCTAGTGGTCTCACCCTGTCCTATGCTGTTGGTACGTCTGTTGGTCCAGATGGAATGGCCCTGCGTAAGGGATAGAGACCTTGACAAGAGACCTTTGATTGGCTGGGCTTAGTCACCAGAGGACAAACTCCACACTGAAATCGTCCCGGGTAGAGGCTGTTTGTGTTCTCTTCTGACTCTTAAGCAAAAGGTCCCTCCCCTCCCCCTAGAGTAGAAGGGAGAGTGTGTCTTCTTTAAATTTAAGTGGTGAAATGATTCTCTCTTGTCCCCACCATTTTCTAACCCAGGGGTTCAGTGCCCTGGTATTTGAGACTCACACACAGGTCTTTAGGAGACGGCTTTCCAATCTTTATGTCCCTGTTAATCTGGGAAGCCTTGGGTGCATCTGCAGTGGTAAAATCTTCAGACCTCTCGGAGAAGCGTGACGGTTGGAGATCTGCGTTTCAACGCAGAGTTTTTGACACCCACTTCCTTTCCCCACAGAAGGGGGTCAGTCCCTGTGCTCGGGGGAAGGCATGTTCCGGCAACCATCAGAAGGACAGTCCCTCATCAGCTACCTCTCGGAGCAGGACTTTGGCAGCTGTGCAGACCTGGAAAAGGTGAGGGATGGGAGGGACTCATGAGGACACCGAGAGGTGAGAGGTTGAGCCTGAGGGACCGTGGTGTTCAGCCTGATGAGGTTTCGGGGACACACGGTGACCCGGGTCTGGACCCGAGTAACTATATGCTCAACAAGGTGTGTCTCTGAGGGCGTGTGTGATCCTCACTGAATGTTACTGATTTTGTCTCAGAAATCACCGTGGCCAGTGAGGCACTGGATCTTAGCCGTGTGATCATAGTCCCCTAGAATGGGGACACTTGAGTGACTAGTATTCCCGAATCACCTTGTGTATTATGTAATAAATAACACGCACATAGCATTTTAGAGTTTGCAAAGCATTTTATTGTGAGGCACCACATTTAATTAGTACGTGCGTACAGGTGTATAACTTTTAGACAGACTCTGAGGAGAGGAAGGGACTCTTGGACAGACGTCCTGGCCATCAGCTTTCCTTATGACAGAAGTATGCCTTTCACCTGGGGTGTTTGCAATCAAAGCAGAGCAAATCTTAGGGGCTTCACTTCCCAGCATTCTAACCGGTGACACTTTCTTTACTCCCAGACCTTTGCCAAGTGACTTTTTTGGGTGTTCTCCTTCCCTCAGGAGAATGCCCACTTCAGCATCTCAGAGTCCTTGATTGCTGCCATTGAGCTCATGAAGTGCAACATGATGAGCCAGTGCCTGGAGGAGGACGCGGAGGAGGAGGACAGCGACAGAGAGATCCAGGAACTGAAGCAGAAGATTCGCCTTCGTCGCCAGCAGATCCGCACCAAGCACCTGCTCCCTGGGTACCAAGAGACAGAGAGTGGAAGTGAGTGAAGTCCGATGGCACCTGCTGTGTCCACTTGTTCAGGCGTCAAGCTGAGGAGCAGTGCCTTCTGGGCTTTCTTGTCTTGTCTTCTTGTGGGGAATTATTCCTGGGCCAAGGGGCGTCGCTGCGGTCAAGAGGAGATTTCTATGCTGCTCTGATTTCATTTTCCTCGGCAGACTAGGAGTGCTGGTTCTAGAGCGTGTCTATTTCTGATCGCAAAGTGACTTCTTTTCGAATAGAGTTCTGATATGGAACTGGGGCCACTGGCCCTAGGTAGGAATGCCTCCTGTGTACATGAAACTTGCCAGGTTGGGGGGGGGGTACTTCAGTAGGAAGAGCCCCGTTTACACCTCACCAGCCATGGCTCTAGTAGCTTCTCGCTGTGAGGTCATACAGGTTCCTTTTATTGGAGGACTAAGAGACCTCTTTCTCCCCTCTCTTACTTTCCCCCCTTCCACACAACAGGCTTTCGGGTCACTTCCAGCAGTTCCCAGTTCAGTTCACGTGATTCCACACAGTTCTCCGACTCTGGCTCTGCAGATGAGGTTGATGAATTTGAAATCCAAGGTAAGACATGACACTTGGTTACCTGAGAGCTTTCCATTTGGGGATCACAGGCTAAGAAACTTTCCCTAACTAAAGATCTTCATTTTGGTCCATTTTGGAACATTGTTGTCTATTGTGTTGCCAAGACACAACCACAAACCTTTTAATGTGGCTGCAGGAAAGAAAATTGAGAGGAAAGAAAATTGGGGGCAGGTGGAGAGGGCTGGCTGTTGAAGTCACCCTTGTGTTTTTGGTTTCTCTTCCCCCTCAAGCTGTGTCTTTCACCTGGGTTCTCACTCGAAATCCTCCTCTTACAACTAAGGGCTGGCCCAGCCCTACATGAAGTTAGAGTACTCTTTTGTGTTCTGTAAGACAACTGAAATGCTTTTGAGATTCTCCAAGAGGAGCTAGATTGTAATTCTGGGGGAAAAAGGGCAAAAAGAGTCACTGATAGTGGTGGTAAGCAATTAAGTGTACAAAGTAGAGCTTTATTATTTGTCCAGTGGGTGCTAACTTGCTCCCCAGAATCCTGCACTCTTGTTAGAAGCATGTGCAGAGGAAAAGGGAGAAGGTTCTAATCTGGGGAGGTTATTGTATGCCGTCAAGTTAATATGTCATTCCTGTGAATCACTCATCATTGAAAGAGACAAACTCATAAGCACATACCAGCTCAGGGGTATGAGGTCTTGCCTTCTGGGTGAAACCAAGCGTTTTTCCTTCCAGAGATGACGTTCACCTCTAATTCTCCTTGGTAGCAGGATGGTGAATAGATCTTCATTACATGAGGCTTTGGCTTCCTGTCCACGTCGATCTGGAGAACGCCCATGTAAATCTGTAGGCTTAGTGCTGGATCCCTTCTCCATTCAGAGGTTCCATTTTTATACATCTTTTTCCAGGTCCTCAGAAAGCCTCCTTCATGGGTCTGATTTTCATTCACAACAATCAGGCAGTTACTTAAAACTCCAGGTTTTTTTTTTTCCTTTTGTAATTGACTTGATCTTCAAATGAGAAGAAGGAAAGCTAGCAGCCAGAATTTTGAGAGAATAATGCTCATGCAGAACCTGCTGCTTTGCTGGGGTGGAGCAGCCCACCTGCCTTTCTGTGCAGCAGGGTCTATTCATTCTGGAAGGAGCCTTCTCCAGTTGGAAACCATTGCTGCAGTTGGGGGCCTGGAGTACTTATTTAGTCAGCGACTCTTCAGCCAGTGCAGAAATCCTTAAAGGAAGAGACCGGAGGGCAAGGTTTCTCAGCTTCCGGGCTGGATGATTCTTTGTAGCAACCTCCCCAAGAGCGACAGCCAAAAATGTCTGCATGCGTCCTGACAAGTCCCAGGGGGAACAAAATCACCCCTGCTCCAGGATCACGGCTTTAGGAGGTCTTCAAGGGGAGACAGGAAGTAGCAAGCACTCTCTGCCAAGCTATGGTGACCTGTGGATGGGAGTCCCTAACCGGAGCAGAAGTCAGTCTGGGTCCCAGGAGCGTGTGGTGTAGGACTGTCAATCTCTTTGATTTGCTTCCTCACTGAACACTAAAGGGCCTCCTCTTATAATCATTGTCACACAGATGGTAGCGAAGGATCTAACCTGACTCACATGTCCAAGAGCGGACTCTCAGTGTCAATGGCCTCGATGTTTTCAGGTAGCCTGTGCTGGAAGCGTGAGTGTGCGCATATGTGCATGTGTGTGAACGTTTGCCACCAGCTTTCGTACGTATGTGATTACGTTGTGGCATCTGTCACTGGGATGAGGACAAGAGGGTCTGGAGAACTTGTTGGGAAAGCAAGCGGGCTGTAATTGAGACACTCAGCTCCCTTCTCCTCCAGAGACCCACACAGCCCTCCCATGGAGCGTATCCTCATTGCTTACTCTCCTCATTGCTTACTCCCCGCAGTGGTCCTGGTAGAGTAAGCGGTGAATGTGGTGGATGGGAGGTTTAGAAACGGATGGTCTATTGAAGAATTTTAGTTCAAATCTACAGCTAAGCTATGAAAGTCGCTCAGCCAAAAGTAGAATACAGTGATCAGAAGCTCAGAGTCCCTTTAGGGTTCCGAATTTATAGAAGCAACATTCAGAAAGTCATCCCTGCCAGCTATTTAGTGTGCAACTAGGATTTCTGCTGGAAATGCAGACTTCCGTAACGCTTCCTGACCCAAACAACTAGGCTATCTGTGGGTGAGGGTCAGTGAAAGAAAGTAGCAGTTTTCTCTTTAAACTGAAAAAATTTTTATTAAACAGTTATTACTGTTAATATTGTTAGCCACTAGAATTTGAAAAATTATATCAAATTAGAACACGATATAAAGAAATAAAAGTATTTAGGTATCCTGTTCTCTACTCCTGTGTGACTTATCCTAATACTTGAGAAGAAATAATGATCCCATCTTCCTTTATCTGGTTTGGACTGTGTTTTCAGCCACGATACTTTGCTGGTGCACTTCATGGTCATCAAGCCCTTCCTCTGAGAGCACCGGCAATCTGCTGTAGCCAGAAGGCTTACCTTTATTTAGCCTTCCTAGCAGCCTTCTTCTATTTTGGGTGCTTTAAATTTTTTAATACACAGGACAGTTTTTATACCAAGAATTTAAAAGAGGTTTCCAACTGCAAAACTACTTTTTCTGAGACTCAAACCAAACAATGCTCTCTCAAAAGTAAAGACTGAAAATTTTAGTTCTTTGTGCCTACAGTCTCCCAGTTATGAAAGTATACTTTATAATTCTTCTTCCTCTTCTCTGGATTGCTTTGTTGTTTTCTGCTCTTCATCACAGCGAGTTCATTACTATTACTAAATTTAACCTCGAAAGCATAACATACTTCTCATCAACCCACCTTCTTGATTGTATGTGTAATCGTTTTGTGTCCAAGTTTGTGAAACAGGGGAAGGCTTACAGAGCAGGTCATCAGTTTCACATTCTGCAGCTGATAGACATTTTACTTCATCTAATCACTGCAGTCCCCGCTGTATCCTCACTTCTCCCACCTCCTCTGTCTCCTGTTTCCATTCCTCTTTCTTTCCTAACCCTCCTGAACGTTGTCCTTGGGGAAATGCTCTCTTTTTAATCTCAATGGTTGGTTTTTCTAGCACAGGGTGAGTTCAGTTGCAGACCTGAAGGATAACCAAGGGCCACAGTCTTGGGTGTTCTACCAGTTTTTGTCCGACCGGGAAGCCTGGTTTCTTTTATGATTTTAAGTCCTCTCTCCCATTTTCTCCTACTCTAGCCAAGATGTTCTAATGTGGTCCTTTTCAGAGCAGTTGGTATATCCATAGTTTCTTTGTGATCACCTTAAACGATTTATGCGATTCAGGAGTCTCTTGGGATAACGCAAGAGGAAGGCCATTCCCAGGCCCATTGTGGTCAAGTCAGTTCCGACTCCTAGCGACCCTGAAGGACAGAGTAGAAACTGCCCCCTCAGGTTTCCACGGCTGGAATCCTTACAAAGGCAGACTGCCACATCTTCCTCCTGCGGGACGACTGGTGGCCTTGAACCCCCAGCCTTTGGGGAGCAGCCAGCACTGCGCCACCAGGACTAGGACCTTTGAAAAGGTCGAGCATTGAAGCATCATATTAGGGACATAGTCTGTGGCCGGTGTTCTGCATACATTTAGTTTAATATAAGCACTCATATGATAATTTATCCAGATAATTTATAAAGATTCACAGCCTTGGAAACTCAGAGGGGCAGGTCTACTCTGGCCTATACAGGGTGGCTCGGCGCTGGGATTGGCCGATGCCTTGTGTTTGGGGCGTGTAATTCATTAAGGAGACTCTATGGAGCTGAAGTTTTTGTGCAGAAAATAGAATTAAAATGACTTAATTTATAAACCTTGTTGTGATAACTTTCCTTTGAAAATTATTCATAGAAAGCTTTGTATTCATCAATATCTTTCTTAAAATTTTTTTCTAGAGGTACAATTTTTTAAAGTTTTGCTGTTGATGTTTATTTGTTTATCTATTTTTAATCATTTTACAACTCCCTGAGGTACAATTTTACCCAATACAAATTTTACCCATTTCAAGTGCAATGTGATGGTTTTCAGTACATTGACCAAGCTGTACAGGTGTTGCCTTCATCTCGTTTTAGTGAGCATCTCAGCCCATTTATAATTCGCCCCTTCCCATCCCGAGCCCCAGGCCACTGCTGCCTGCACAGGCTTGCCTGTTCTGGACATTTCATGTCACTGGAATTATACAGCCTGTGCTCTTCCGTGTCTTGCTTCTTTCCTTTTTTCCATTTCTTCCGATTGTTCCTACCAAGTCGGTTTACTAGCATTCATAAATTCCCATTCCCAGACAGTCTTCAACTTTTCCAGCCTTTGGGATTTGGTGATAGCTCCCTGTAATGTCTTTCTAGATTCTTCTAGCGTTTTAAGCCTCTGCACTATACAGTTAATTAGTCAAGGTGTAATATAAAGGCAGAAATCACACAGTAATTTGACTTGGTTAACTTTAATATAAAAAAGCATGAACTATAATGGGAGATGGGCTCATAAAGAGGAATATAGAAACAATTGATATGGGGATATGCACGCACGTAAACACACACACACACACACACACACACACACACACACACACACACACACACACACACACACACACACACACACACACACACACACACACACACACACACACACACACACACACACACACACACACACACACACACACACACACACACACACACACACACACACCCCCCCCCCCCCCCCCCCCCGAGACTCCGCTTCCTTGAGTGGTGAGGTTCTCTGAGGCTGCAGAGCTGCCTGAGGGAGTCCTTGACAACAGCCATACCTGGAAAACCCATTCTCTTGGGTGCCGAGGCAAGCTGTCCACGGCAAAGTGCTGTGGTTGAGAGCTCCAGACGGCTAGCAGATGCGCCCATGCGATGCCACGTGGTACTGTTTTCCTGAGGTTCCACTGGTGGTTGCTGTGCTGCAGAGCCCGGGGCACACTGGCAGCTGAAAGCAAAGGGATCTCCGCCTCCTCCATGGTCCCTCCACTGCCCTCTACTGACAATGCTTTCTATAGTGAGTGCCAGCGGCCAGGCAGTCATCCCGATGGACTTGGCACCTCAGACCAGGCAAAGGGCAGGTTCGGAGCAGAAAGACTCCACATTAATAACTGGCCCAATAGAAAGCAGTGGTTCTCAACTTGTGGGTCTGAAGCCCTTTGGGGGTCAAATGACCCTTTCACGGGGGTCGCCTAATTCATAACAGTAGCAAAATGATAGTTATGAAGTAGCAACGAAAGTAATTTTATGGTTGGAGGTCACCACAACATGAGAAACTGTATTAAACGGTCGCCACATGAGGAAGGTTGAGAACCACAGATATAAAGAGTTCGTGACTTATATTTCTGAGAAAATTTTAAAATTGTATCCCCTTTAGGATCATCAGCTGTTTCCCCCCGCCTGCTTCCTGTTTGCAGTTAATCCCGTTCTCCCTTAAGTACAGATTCGTGTGGCTCTCCCTTTTTAAGTGTTTCCTCCTGAGGCAGCACTCACAGAGAACTGAGTTCCCAGGTGTGCTGAGGACCACCTTACCTGCTAGCAGGTAAACAGCACAGAGACCATCTATCAGACTATCCTTAAATACTGGGAGGAAGTTGACTGTCTTCACTGACTTTATTATAAAATGTCCAGGTTTTGCTAGGATAAGAAGAATTTAACTCATTCTTCCTGTCTGGTATACAGCAATGTCTTTTCCTTGTAACAGGTCTTTTTTTTAAAACCTTTCTTTTCCTTCAGTGAATAGTTGTAGCTTTATCCTATCTCACATATCAGAAGCATTTGAAATCAGTTCCCTTAAGGGGAAATGTATTTGTTTTTGCGCACAGTATTGATACAATTTCTTTTTATTATGTTAACTTCTATTCAAAAGTTAAGCACTCACACTTCTCTCTAAAGTCCTCTTATTCGAGCTACACTAATTCATCTAGTTGAATAGCTTTTTCTTTTTCTGCCTCATTCTTTGTCCTTGTATCTACAGTGTCTACACCCTTGACTTGTATTTCAGTCACATCAACTGAATCATCTGCTTGAGCTGACTAGAGAGAGTCCGCAGCTGCCATAGCAAAGGGCCAGTCCCCACTGGTCCTCAGGGCATTTGACTCAAGTGTCAGGGATGCCGTGCCTTTTGGCGTCAGCCTGCTGCCTCTCCCCTCGGAGGGGAGATCCTCACACACCAGGATGTGGTTTTCGTGCTCTGGAGACATTGTGATCCCCTAGCAGAGCTGTGTGTTGTTACCTCAGTCAGATGGGAAGAACTTCCTTCCTTGAGAGTGGAGACCTGCGGCGCATCTTTGGGATGACAGTGGCTCTCACATCAGCCAGCTCTGCAGCATCTCACCTATCAACCTAGCCAGAGTCACCAAGCGAGGTAGCTCGCTATGCTCGCCGAGAGAGGATCACTCTCTCTCTGAGTTTCTCTCATTTCCCCCTCTCTACCACTCGCCAACAAATTTGTTTGCTTTTTGTCTGTAGTCCATGAATCATGGGAAATGTTTTCTAAGAACTTGTTAGCTACATCACTCTGTGGTTACTAGGACAAGACCCATACGTGTTAGAAGAATGTTGTAGAATAAGACAGGCCCCAAAGCGAGTAATGACATCAGGCAGGAAGGACAGACAAATGGAAACAAGAAGTGGGAGAGCTTTGTTGCCGTGAAGGGACTGCAGTCCCTGTCATGAGATAAAACGTGTATGAATTGTTGAAAGGAAAACTAATTTGCTTGGTAACCTTTCACCCAAACTACAAAAAAAAGTTTTGAAAGAGAATGTTTGAGACCAAGCCATCTATGAAGAGCTGCTTTGCTAAAGCCTAGTCATTTTTCATTTCTTCCACTAGCACTAACTGCTACAAGTAGACAACTTGTAGCTTGCTGGTGAGGCCAGCGATTGAAACTACCAGCGCTTTTCTAGAGAAAGATGAGACCTTCTACTTCCCTAAAGAGTTCCCGTCTCCAAGACCCACAGGGGCAGTTCTGCCCTGTCCTGTGACAGGGTCTCTGGGAGATGACATAGACTCATGGTGGCAGTGGGTTTGGTTTGGGTGTGATGCGTCAGACTTGGCTTGATGGCACCCAACTACAACGATAACACATTAATGTTTAGGCACAAAGACGATGTATGGATTTCTCTGTTGTGAAATAAAATAGACCAGCTCATTTTTGTCACTGTCTTTTAAGGTTTTCTGTACTTAGGGAACATATAAAAATGAATCGACAGATTTCAGTAAGGATTTGATAATCTGGCTTTACATATAAGTACATGTATGTGTGTAAATTTACATACACACAGAGGAAATGTGTGGAACAATAGGCTACTCATGGCCAGGTGCAGCGCTCTGCTGCGTGGCCCAAACACATTGGACTGTTTAGCTGTGAGACTTCATTAACAGGGACTGTCTTTTCACTGAGCATGGGAGGGAGCTGGGAGGCAGGCTCATTATAGCAGTCCTGTTTTTATGTGCACTGCTTGCCTCTTTTGCACATGACTGCTCTCTTTCACACACCCCCCTCCATGTAACAAAAGTATTTGCATAGAGAAGGTCTCGGGATGATCAGGAACATCGTTACTGGAAATCTTCAACATCCTTGGTCAGAAATAGGCTTGAGAGAATGCCCCAGTTTCCTGGGACTATTTCTGAGCGGTAGGTAGTTAGGGATCTCGTCAACCAGCTCAGTGTTGTCAACAACAACAAACGTGTTAGTTAACAGGCATCTGCAGGGAGTTGCCAAGCTATGGGAAATTCTTGTCCTTCCTGTGCCACCAGACAGGAAGGACATCTCTCCATGAAGTTCTCATAAGGGTACCGAAGACTTCTACTATTCAGAGATAATGGCCACAGTATTCGATGTTAGAAGCGAAGTTCTAATTCCACATCCTTTTAGCGAGTAACCTTTATGAGCCAGGTTCTGTCTTTCTGACCTCAAAGAATTCTTGCCTCTGTGACCTTGTCATGCAAGAGAGCTGGAGATTTAGAGGATGAGAGAGATTGGAGTCCTTGACAAGTACTCCTGTGTTTCTACTCGGTAGGTAGGGAGTGTGTCCCCTGTATGGTAGGATGCTTCTTTCCTCGTTCACTGTTGTGCACCAAATCTGAGTGTGTGTTTTCACCTGGGTTTGTGACCACGTTGACTCTCACTGCTGTGCATAAGGCCACTAAAGCCTCCTGGGGATGGCTTGGAGAGAGCCACTTTGTAGAGTGGGCCAGAGCCTCACGCAGTGGTCCCCACCTAGGCTCTGCTGCTTGTCCCGCATAGAATGCAGTGCGAGCTGCTCCTAGTGCTTAGCTGGCTATCCCTTGGAATGGTTTCCGTTGGCCCTTTCCACCCCTGCTCCTCTTACCATGGCTTTCTGTTTAGATGCTGACATCAAACGGAGCACACCCTCCAACGGCAGGCCCTTCGTTTCCGCCCAGTCCTTGTAAGTCCTTTTTATACAACCCTGCGGTGTTTGAAGAAAGAGTACTCACTCCGGGTGTCTGGGCGGGAAAGGCCAGGGGTGGAGCGTGCACGTGTATGCGGAGGTCAGGTCAGTCGGACACCAAGAAGGAGGGGAGAGAAGATCTTTGGCACACACCGGGTGGGCTCGCGAGGCAGAGCTTGCAGTGGGTAGTGTTCCTGCGCGGCTGTCCTCTGATCGTACCCGAGCCCCCGAGAGCAGGTCTCCAGAGAAGGGGCCTGATCATGACTAGGATTATGGAATCAGATTGAACCCGGTTAGGGGAACCGAGGGCTCCCTGGAGAGGAAGGAGCACCCTGCAGCTCACGGAACGGTGTCACTCCCGGGGCTTTGTAAAGAAAGGCAGCAACCCAAGACGCCTGAACCAGCAGTGGCCTGACATGGTCATGAAGCCGAGCTCTTAGTGCGGGAAGACCTGTCATTGCTTCACCTTATCACTTGTCTCTGAAGATCATGGGCTCAGACACGATTGTGAGATGGGCGCAGGACCGGGTGGTGTTCCGTCCTGTTGTGCACAGGGTCGCGATGAGTCACAACCTACTCGGCACACCCCACACCAGCGCCTGGAGATGATGCAGGAAAGGGAAGCACCGGGGGTGCGGCGAGGGCTCTGTCAGCCCAGGACAGTCCTGCAGGCGGCAGATCCTGGGCGTGGCTGCCATCTCCCTGTCCTTCCCGGTGCTCAGCCATCCCGGATTCTCTCCTTTCCAGCTCCCACTGCTTCCTGAACTCCACGTCTGCGGAGGCGGTGGCCATGGGGCTCCTGAAGCAGTTCGAGGGGATGCAGCTCCCCGCCGCCTCAGAGCTGGAGTGGCTGGTCCCAGAGCATGATGCGCCTCAAAAGGTACAGGCTCCACAGCCCTGCTCCCCCGCCCACTGCCCAGCACTAGGAGGCCCTGGACTTTTCCAACCTGCTTCGTCTCGGTCCCCCATGTGGCATGAGCCCATGTGTTTCCTCCACCCTCCTAGAAAACGTTCGTTGTCAGTCTGTTCAATGAATGAGAGCTTGCCTGGTGTTCCAGGCAGGTGTCAGAATTGGAGAGAGGGCTCCTTCACTGCCCTTCTCCCACCAGACTTGCTCACTAGACCCAGAGGCATAACTTCTGAGGTGCAAGTACCTTCAAGACACACGCAAGAGAGACAGGAGAGCTGTTCAGCCTCTGCCTTTCTCTGCAGCTGAGTCTTTACAGCGTGAAGATGCCTCCTCACATGCCAGGCGTCCTAGGGGCGGGGCGGGGCCAGGGACAGCCTCAGCAGTGGGTGCCACCACCCTGGAATGGCCCTCGTGTCTACACTTAGACTGCTCTAGAGCCTTCCTAACTTTGGACATGTCATTAGGAGAGACCAGTCGCTAGGGAAGGACATCGTCCGTGGTAACGAGGAGGGGCAGTGCAAAAGGGAAGCGCCCCGAGGAGCTGCCTGTCGCCGTGGCTGCCACAGTGGGCTCACAGGGGGACAGTTGTACATGGGTGCTGTGCGTCGACAGCAGCAAGAGTATCTTGTAGTGTGTTTGAAAGGCGGAGGTTCCCGAGGCCCTAACCTATGGTCTTTCTGAGATGTTGACTGTTCTTCAAGTGTGAGTTGTTCTCAGGTGGCCCACAGTAGGTCAGCCCATGCTTTCTCTTGCAGCTCCTGCCCTTCCCCGACTCGCTGCCCATCTCACCAGATGACGGGCAGCACGCCGACATCTACAAGCTGCGGATCCGTGTGCGTGGGAACCTGGAGTGGGCCCCACCCCGGCCTCAGATCATTTTTAACGTTCATCCTGCCCCAACGTGAGTCCAGCGACCGCCCTTTGGAAAGTGGATCTACCCACTTTCGAGCGCCAAGGCTGTCTCCTCCTCCGCCTGGACCCCGTTTCTCTTGAACGGCAGAGGGGAGGATGATGTATCCTGCCCTCGCGGCTTACTTACTCTCGCTTCTCCCGTCCTTCCTGGAGCTGCCCAGAACGAGCTCCATGCAAACTGGCCTTCCCAACTGATGCCTGCCTCCCAGTAGTTCTCTAGCTACTGTTCTGTTTTCTTCTCTGCTGATGCTGAATGCTCCTGTCTCCATTGTGCTCACTTTCCCTCCCTTCACTAAGCAACAGCACATAACTGTAACGATACAAAGAACACCTTGGCCAATTCAGCCTTTTCCATGTTCAGTAAAGCCAATGACACCCATCATGTATCGCTACTAACCGATATAGACAACGATGCTGCCCTGGCCCACCCCTCCCATCCCTGGCAGCTACCACTAAACTGTCCTGCCTCTCTGCCCAGTCCACCTAGCCTCATCCCTCCCGGTGAGACGTGTGCAGCAAGAATGCTTTACACTGGGGAGAGCCCCAGTCCAGACCTAGTACCAACTGTATGTCCCCTGTTTAGATTGGTTCCCTAGGGGATTCAGATGATTGAACCCTAAACAAATTCAATGACCTCCCCGCCTTTTCATTTTTAACAAGAGCCATGTGTTTGCGTTCCCACCTCCTGCCTCTGGGATCTGCCAACCCCTCTCCTTCCTCTCTCTCCTCAGGAGGAAAGTTGCCGTCGCCAAACAGAATTACCGTTGTGCAGGGTGTGGCATCCGGACGGAGCCCGGTGGGTATCTGCCCAGGGAGTTGCCCTGGCCCACACTTGTGCAAGCGGGGGGGGGGGGGGGCCTATTCAGAGTTGTGGTAAGGTGGGTGATAGGGCAGAACTGGGGGAAGGAAATGGGTGAGGACAGTGGTACCAGAGGGACTTCTGGGAGCAGGTCACTGGGATTGGCTTCTGGAGACTGTTGGGTAGTTGTGGCCAGCTTCTTAGAGACTGGGTTTTGCCAACTCTGGCAGACGCAGGACCCACCGGCCCTACTGTGGGTTTCTGTCTACTTCGGTGAGCGCAGAGGTGGGTAGAACGCACTGGCCATCACTTCTTGTACTGTCCAGGGCAACGGCAGAGCTTCCTCACTAGCGTGTAGCTGCTGAGGTGGCTTCTGGCCTTGGCCCTCCTGTTTTTGCAGATTATATCAAGCGGCTGCGGTACTGTGAGTACCTGGGCAAGTACTTCTGCCAGTGCTGCCACGAGAATGCCCAGATGGTCATCCCCAGTCGAGTGCTGCGGAAGTGGGACTTCAGCAAGTACTATGTCAGCAATTTCTCCAAGGACCTGCTCATCAAGATCTGGAATGATCCCCTGTTCAATGTGCAGGACATCAACAGTGCCCTCTATAGGAAGGTGAAGCTGCTCAACCACGTCCGGGTAAGACCCGTGCATGACAAGCCAGCATCAGGGATTTTTCCCCTTCCCGCCCCTCCCTCTCTTCATTCCAGCATTCCCAAGCACGTGACACCACTCTCCATCCTGGGGTCAGCGCTGGCACTGTCCGTCTGTCCGTCACATCCTCTCTAAATCTCGTCCGTTTCCCAGAGGTCTAGCTAGTGAGTCTCAACTCTGGCTAAGGCACCTCTGAAGCTGTAGGCAGTGAGTGCCTATGGCACACACAGGGGTGCACCCTTCCCTTCGCGGAGGACACTTGATTGGGAACAAGGTAGGGAGTTAGGGTCCTGGAGTTCTAGGCTGCTCCCAGCTGTGGGTGTGATCTGGGCAGGCTGGTGAGCCCACCAGTCTGAGTGGCCTAACCAGAGGGGCCTTCCGAGACTGGGGATCTCCTGGAGCAAGTTGTTGACTCAGGCGTCGAGGACAGGGCAGTTCTGGCTGCTGTGTCCAGAGCTTCTAGACCCCTGAGGTCTGTTGAGTCGATTCCCACTGAATGTGGTGTGGAGCTGCCCCATCGGGCTGTCGAGGCTGTGACTGTTCAGAAACAGCCAGCTGTACTGCCAAGGCACCTTTGGGTTGGCTTGAACTACAAACCTTGAGGTTAGCAGTCTAGCACTTAACCATTTTTGCCACCCAGAGGGACTCGTCCCAACATATTTTCCCCCTCTTCTCTTCTCTCATACCCTCCCCCCTCACTTTGCAATGTCTTCCTCTTTAGCTGCTGCGTGTCCAGCTGTATCACATGAAGAACATGTTCAAGACATGTCGTCTGGCCGAAGAGTGAGTCCTTAGTGGAGGCTAGAGACTTCTGGCAGAGTGGCTTTCTCTAAAGGGGACATGTCCTGTCGTTGTAGTTGGCCTTTGGGATATGAAAAGGGGGTGGGGGTGTGGGGGTGAATCTTGAAGACAACGGAAACACAGTAAATGAGAAGACGCAGCAGTGGCTGGACTGGTTATTCTATCCCAGGCAGGCCTGCCGCTCTTCCTAAGTTGGCCTGGGTCATGCTGCAGGAGGGCGTAAAAGTCACTTCTGCCATGCAGTCACCCAGCGGGGAGAGGACTGTTACGGCCATCAATGCCCAGGCTACCCTAAGACTCCCCGACCGCCCCCTAATGTTGCCCCCATCACTGCGGCGTCTGTCTCGCTCCTGCTTGATGGGCACCTTCCACACTGCTGGGCCTCACATACTGCCCATTCTTTGCAGGCTGCTGGATTCCTTTGACACGGTTCCAGGCCACCTGACGGAGGACCTGCACCTGTACTCCTTGAATGACCTGACCGCGACCAGGAAGGGGGAGCTGGGGCCCCGGCTCACTGAGCTCCTCAGGGCAGGGGCTGCCCATGTGGAGCGGTGCATGGTGAGAAATGTTGCTTAGGGATGGGGAGCGATGGGGTGGACCAGGGTTCTTGCCACCATCTGGTTTCAGGAAGTTGGCATGGCCTGTCAGCAGCTGTGTGAGAAACGGAACAGGATCGCGGCATCCCGGGCGGCCTACCTGTGGCATCACCCAGCGCTAGAGCAGGGCTGCTCACGCTTCTTTAGCCCACCGCCCCTTTCCAGAACAATTCGCTGGCAATTAAACACGTTTGCCTGCAGCCTACAGTCCAGGGTCAGGTGCAGGTGCCTGGTTGGGCAGCCGCTCTGGGGAGCTCTGATCTAGAGTCTGGCAGTATAGGAGGTGTGGCCCTGGCCTTGCCCCTGGGTTGCTCAGGGCCCAACTGACAGATCCTTCTCGAAGGTGTTGTCACGTTGTGGCAGGAGAATCCCTGGACCAGCATTAGGAGAGGAACTGGGTCTTGGCTTTTTGTCATTTTCAGTCATTGATGAAAGGAAGTATTTTGGCTTCTCTGAGGTAAACCTCATTTTCCCCCTCTGAAGTAAAGATCATAGCTACTGTTCTTTCCACTCAGTGTTTCTGAGGATGAAGTAATTTATAGGAAAGCATTGTATTGTTTTAGGAAAGCATTTTAAAGCTTTAATATGAGTTAATATGGTTCTTCATGTACTCCACCTGTCAGAAATCCTTCCTTCAGGCCTTGTTCGCTTGGCAGGGGCTCCTGTGGCAGTCCCAGAGCCAGGGCTCGCCAGGGGATATAGGTAGACGGCCCTGCTTGGCCTGGGGATCTAAACGATCGCCCTGTCGCCTGACCCAAGGCAGGGGAGCATGCTCCCCTTCACATTCCGTCATCACTTCCTCTTCATGTGGTTGCGTGTTCAAAGCACAGTCATGCCCCACACTGGATGCTGCCTCCAGGACCCCTCCTGACACCCTCCTGGCCCCCTGGGTCCTCTCGCCACTCAGGTGGTACTGGTGGGTTTCTTGAGCCTTGAAAAGGTCCAGGCCACGCTGCCCGGTCCAGGCCTCGTCCCTTCCCTTCCCTTCCCTTTTCTCAGTGGAACCCGAGAGCCCACTCGTTCTGTCTTTATGCTCTTCGCCGCCCCTGCCCTGGGCCGGCCCTCTTGTGCCAGGTCCAGCTCCTCATTGGCTGCCTCTTTCCTCCCAGCTCTGCCAGGCCAAGGGCTTCATCTGTGAGTTCTGCCAGAATGCGGCCGATGTGATCTTTCCTTTCGAGCTCCAGAAGTGTCGGATGTGTGAAGGTGAGGGAGCGAGCCGAGCCACCCAGAGTGGACGCGTTTCCGCTCAGCCCCTTCTCCCCGTGCTGGGGTGTGAATGACTGTGGATAACACAGACGGGTTTCTTTCCCCTTCCTTCCTAACCCGACCAGAGTGTAAAGCATGCTACCATAAAGCTTGCTTCAAGTCTGGAAGCTGCCCCCGGTGCGAGCGCCTTCAAGCCCGGCGGGAGTTGTTGGCCAAGCAGAGCCTGGAGTCCTACCTGTCAGACTACGAGGAGGAGCCCACCGAAGCCCTAGCCCTTGAAGCCACCGTCCTGGAGACCACCTGAAGAAAGAGCTGGGCCTCCATCAGGACTAGCGGCCACACAATGCGGAACTGAGCCACCCCTTTAAGGACTTTGCCCACACGGGGATTTTTTTTTTATATATTATTTTTTTAAATAACTTGTCTGACATCCTTGTGGCGACCTCCCGTCTGACCTTGTTTTGGATGACGGGGGCCAGTCTGTTAGTGACAGATACTTGCTCAGCACCAGGTTTTCCCATCAGCGCTGCTAGGTCCCTACATGAAGCGCCTAGTGCCGCTTTCAGGAAAGGCCAACCAGGCCCGAATCTCCAGACCTTCCCGACCTCCTCCACCTGGACCTGACCTAGGCCCTGCCGATCGCCAGGGTCATTTCCAGTTTGACTTCCTCTTCCTGTGGGAATTTCTGAGCCTGTCTCTCCAATAACTCACAACTTCGCTGCTGAAATGGGGGATGGAACGTTTCTCTTCCGAATATTGGCCTGCGGTCAGACTGGGCCCTGAGGAGAAACGAGGGAGGACAGGATTACCGGGCAGGTGGTCTGCCCGCCCCCCTCCTGTCTTTGGGGGGCCACAATGACAGCATTAACTGGGCCTCACAGAGACCGTCAGTACTGAGGTGCCGTGGTGCCAAGAGCAGATCTGATGCTGAGGTCAGGGCCCTCTGTCGCCTTAACTGGGCACAGGCGAGGCGCCTGCTCTGTTGCCTAAAGAGCATCCCTCAGCAGAGCTGTTGGTGGAAGGCCTCGCTTCATCAACTAGCTCTTTGCAGTTTGAGCTCTTCTGCTCAGGCAGGCCTCCAATGGCGTGCTCAGGTGAGGACAGAAACCCCATGCCTTGCCTAGTGTCAGTGAGCCCCTTACTCCCGTGTCCTCCGCTAGATGATGGGCGTGGTGGCTCCTAGTCAAAAGAACCTTCAGACCCCATTCTCTCTCCGCTTCCTGCAGCAGAGCCAGAGCCGCCCTGGTGGTTGGTCTTTTGCCTTAGTTTCTTTTGTCACAGTTGGGGGAAAGCTTCCTGCTTAGTGTTGGGAGAGGACTTTGGACAATTTGCGGATGTGAGTTCCAACGTCCCTGTGCTCTCGTGGGAACAAGAGCCTCTAGGCCGATTTGCACTTAACTCTTCCTCTAGCCTTGGTACTCACAGCCATTCAGTCATCCTTCCAGATCACTGATTTTAACCCCCCCTCTCATGTTAAATGTCTTTTGATGGGGACAGTCTGTGGCTGGGACCTCGTCGATGTCTGTGGCGGTCTTTGGTGGCTTCCGTGTTGCGCCCTGGTCCGGGCTGCTACTCTGAGGGCTGGCAGCTCTGTGAACTATGGTATTTTTGTTGTGGGACTGGATTCTGCCTGTGGACTTGTCTTCCCCAGTTCCTTGCTAGTAAAACCCCGGTGTGTGCACTTCCCCATGAGGCTGAAAGAAGCTGCACGTGGCTGGTGGAAGCTGAGGAGCGACCGAGCTAGAGAGCCAGGGCATGCCACAAGTTAGGAGAAGGGCACCGAGCTGTGAGCCGGAGCGGAGAAGCCGCAGGGAGCAGCAGCATATCAGGCCCTGTTCCTCTGCCTCCAGCTGGGAGCCTGAAGGCCACGTTAGGCCGGGAGGCCCCAAGTCTTCTCTCCCTTCGCCCGTGTGGGGGCTGTAAAAGCAAAGCTCCTTACAGGGCAAGGGGGCTTCCAGTCAGCCTTCGCAAGGAGCTTTGGTTTGGGCATGGCCCCGCAGCACCCCAGTTTCACCGGAGGGGTCAGGCTTGTACAAGACAGTGAGTGCTTCCTCCAGTTGGGCTTGAAAGGCCAACGCCGGCTCCTTGCGCCAAGTCACTACACTGGAGGGGCGCTGGCCGCCTTGCCTTTTCCCTGTCAGCCTGAGCTCCATAGATGGAAAGTGCTGCCCAGCGCCCGCAGCAGACAGGGCCCAGCAGTCGTACAAGTTCCTGGTTCTCCCCTGCTTTTCACTACTTCCCCAGCCCTGGCCCCTCCGACCAGATGGCCTGTTTTTAGTGACCCTGGCACCATGCCGTCATCACGGTCCAAACACCCGTTTATTTATTTACTTGAGGCTTGGGGGTGGGTGGGGGGAGGGCAAACGGACTGTCTTGAAAGCACTTTGCGATTTCCCCGTATCTGAACGTGCCCGGCTTTGTGGGGAGAAACTTCTGAATGCACTGAAGAGAGTTCCTTCTGAGTGGAGTAGGAGGGAGGACGTGTTCTCTGGAGATAAAGGGCAAGAACCATCTGCTTACATGGTGGACACACGACTCAAGACAGCAGAAGAGTGGGAGGCCAGTCTTTCCCACTTACATGAGGCTGTCACTGTCTTTCTCTGCCAAGACGTGAGAGCTTTTGTTGAGTTAACATCAAAGGAGCAAGCACCTCAAGAGAGATGCCCTATGTGCGTGTACCTCGTCTTCTGAACCGTTTCTGTTCGCTGTTCTTACACAGCCCAACAGTAGTTCATTGCCACCTTTAATAAACGAAGGAAATGAAATCCTGCCTGGTGTGTGCCCTCCTTGTCGATCAGGAAGCGCTGGAGCCTCTGCCATAAAGCAGGCGAGTCTGTGGGAATGCAGAGGGGCTCTGCGTTGGGATGTCAAGGGAACTGGGTTTTAAAGAGTCTGCACAAAGGGGTTGGAGTGCTTTGTCCCTGACTTAATACACGACCTTGAGTGAATCACTTCATCTCTCTGGGCGTCTGTGTCTTCATGGGTGAAGTGACAAAATTAGACTACGAGACACCTAGTCTTGCCCAAAGTATGTTCTTTGGGACACGTCAGGAGCCACCAGTCCCAGGAGAAGGACATGGTGCTTGGTCACGCGCAGGGGCAGCGACAGAGGGAGGAAGGCCCTCCAGAGAGCCTCAAGGTTGTCACGGTGGCTGTCACACTGGGCTCGGGCACAGGGACAGTTGATAGTGCAGCACCAGGCAGTTTCCCTCTGTTGTACACAGGGTTGCTATGGGCCGGAGTTAACTCATCTCCTCACAACAGTTTTCCCCCAAACACTGAAGGTGCCCCTTACGTGGCCTCTTGGGGCAGACCGTTGCTTAAAGAGAGGTCAACCCGCCTCCACCACGTTGGATTGGTCTCAGATGTCTCACTTGTACTCAGCTGTCCGGCTGGTCTCTCTGACACTCCTTCCTGCAATTTACTGAACATTCCCTCCTGGAATATCTGCTGTCATCTCCCACCAATGTTAAATATGTTATCAACATTAATATATCCCCGCCCCCACAGCAATAACTAAAAAAATGACTCAGAGATGTTTCAGAACATGGATGCGCCTGGAGGACATTTTATGCCGAGTGAAAGAAGGCAATCATTTAGGATGGAGATTGTTTGAGGCCACTAGTAGAAAAAGTCAAGAAAACATGGATGCACAGAAAGAAACGTTCTTAGGAGGTTACCAGAGATGGGAGGAAGGGAAAATCACCAACTAGGGAGGAAACAGGTATTCACTTGGGTGAAGGGAAAGGCACAATGTATGATAATAATTATATGACCAAGACAAAGGCCTATGCTGGGAGGCACACAGAGTAAAGGGAGTGTAACAGATAAGTACTCTTGCTTACTCCACCCTGCAATAACACGATCCTAATTGTTTACAAGTGGATGGCACACAGAGTACAGCCCCTGGTACGTTCAGAGATAGATATGTTTGGCAGAGCAAATTATTTGTGCTGCAGAGAGACCCATGTAGACAGTAAAGCATACCGGGGGCAAAGGTGAGTGAATCACTGGGCTTGGGACTTAGAGCCCTCGTTTCAGGGGACCTCTAGGCCAATTGACAGCATGGTCTGGCTGGAAAATGTTCTACCTACATCCTACTTTGGTGAGTAGCAAGTGGGAGCTTAAGAGCTTGCAAGCAGCATTCTAAGATGCCACTAGTTATTGGTTTCTCCCCCTCCTGAGCAAAAGAGAGTGAAGAAGGCACAAGGAAACAGTGAAAGAACAGCTTTCACTAGCCTGAGACCAGAAGAGCCAGGTGCTGCCTGCCTGCCTGCCACTATTGGCCCATATGATCGGAATCATAATAGGAAAGAATTAGGGGTAAAATGTAGAACAACATTCACAATCAAAAAAACAATTAGACTGATATTCTGACAGACATGGCCATAGACACCCTTCAACCCTGGACTGCCCCCACCCCACCCCCAGGGATCATCTTTCCACCAAACAACAAGTGAATGCATGATACTGGGCTTTTCAAAACAATCAGTCCTTCAAGACCCAAGGACAGCTTCTGCCCCAAATCTTAGATGGCATGGAGCAGAACAGGAACCGGAACCCTGGAGGAAGTGGGAAGAGTGCTGTGACAGCTGACACGGGGCCGGGGGTGGGGGTGGGGGGGGGTGGGGACTTGCAACCCATGACACAAAATTGAAGAGATTATTGATTGGGAAATGCACTGTACATACCCAACCCACAGTGAAATGTTTTTGTTTTTTAATGTAACACCCCCCCACCCCCCATCCTAACCACCAGTTTGAAGATGCAGCCCTTTTCCGCTCTGCACTCAGCCCAGGGGACTGCTCTTGAAGCCGCATTTCCCTATCGCCTGCACAGCCATCTGTTGAGCTTTTTCTTTACCCCCGGTTGTGTTCCTTTCCCACTGCTGGCACCAGATTCGTCTTCCTATCTCACATCCCAGCAATCTCTAGTCAGTCATGCCAATCTCTTCCCAGCCCCTCCCTCTTCCATCAGCTGTCTGAGTGGCTCTGTCGAAGGTCTATTGGTGGCACAGCGAGTTAGGCATGGGGCTGCTAACTGCCAGCTGTTCTGTGGGAGAAAGATGAGGCAGTTTGCTTCTGTAAAAGAGGGGGTCTTGGAAACCCCCTGGGGCAGTGCTACTCTGACCTAGAGGGTCACGTGGAATTGGAATCAACTGGAAGGCAGAGGGTGGGGAACCCGTGCCAGTCTTAGTCTTGTGTGGGAAACAGATGACAACGTCACTAAGCTTTAGTAAGACCCATCGGGACAAAGAGCAGATAACTACAAAAAAAAGAGTCACAATTAAGACCAGAGAGAGAGAGCAACTAAGGCTTCTGGGAACACGCACTTCAACCAAGACCTGTTAGGTAGGATAGAGGGTTGCTCCTCTATGCCTAGGCCCCCGACAGGGGGTTGGAAGCCAATGCAGGCTAAGGGACATGTGCCAATTCAGGCCCGTGAGCCAGGTGGGTTTAATTCAGTCAATGGGGTCAACCAGTACCGTTGACCACAATGCCCAGCAGAAAGTCCAAAAGGCCAGAACCTGGAGACCAGGGGCCTCTTTTCCAGCTGCTCCTCCGCCTTCCGCCCGGCTGTGCCACGATTTGGCCAGGCTGCAGTCTCTCTCTGGCCTCCGGCCACCAAGTGTGGGTGTGCAGTGCCTTGAGGATGCCTGTGTTCAGTTTACTGTAAGGCCTGCAACTTCTTTATAAAAACCCACTTGGATCGTCAACAAGGCTTCGGTGTGAATTTCTTTCTCGTACAAAGCCAAGGATGGAGGTATTTTCTACCTGAGAAACCTCACAGCCTCACAATGTGAGCAGGAATGTGCTGAGCTCCGAGTCAGGAGGGAAGGGAAAAGCACTTGGGAAGGTCATGACCAGGAGGATGTTGGACGGAAGGATTTGGGGTTTTATTCTATTCAATGGAAAGCCATTGAGGAGTGTGACTGGAGGAATGACTGATGTGGTTAAAATTTCAGTCGTGTCCACTTCTCTGTGAGACGGAATCCAGTGAAGCAAGAACAGAAGCTCTGGAGGTTGCCACGGTCGTTCTGGTGAGAAGTCATGCTGGTGTAGACGAGGGTATGGGCATGCGTCCCCCCATCCTTACCGCCACCTCATTGACCCAAACGTGCCAGGGAAGAGACACTCCAGATGCTCTAAGTCTGAGATGCTTAAGCAGGGGTGCTGGGCGTTTGAAAGCCACCAAATACAGGATATAATGCAAGGAGAATCACGTCCCAGCAAGGGCAATAACAAGATAGCCCTCCTTCACAGGTTTTGCAAGTCTCCTGAGTGTGCTGCCAGCAAAGTTGACCACAGTTAGGACCATGCTGGGGACCCTGCCTTGATCATGGGCTCACCCCGAAGAAAGGAACTGGGTGGCCAGCCATGCTACTCAGCATTTCCTCAGGCACCAAGTGTGTGATTTATGTGCCCTGCAATGACAGAACGTGGCGATCTTCATAGCATCATGTTAAGGTAAGGCCCAGCCCTGCTTCCTTTTGTCCTGTCAGCTCTTGGGTTAGAAACAGGGACCACTGTGCCCAGCACACCCCACTGGCTCTTCTGCTATGATCAATTCAAGTCCTCCCTTAGACCCAGTCTTCAGCCATCCAACTGCTTGCATTGAAAGTGCTGGTGGTGGCAGCTGCCAGGAGACCCACACTTTCCCATTGTGAACCTGATGGTCCTTGGGGTCAGATATACTGCCATTGAGTCACTGCTGACTTACAGCGACCCCTAGAGCAGGGTAGAACTGCCCCCTACCCCCAGCCCCTGTGAGTTTCTGAGACTTTAACTCTTGACGGGAGTAGAAACCCCTCTTTCTCCCACCGAGCGCTGGTGGTTTCGAACTGCTGACCTTGCAGGTTGCAGCCCAATGGGTAACCACTAGGATGGATGGGATTGAGAAAGGAAGAAGGGCAGCCTGGCCCTACTCTTCTAGGTGCTTGGAGAACCAAGGGTGTGCTTTGGACCCTCCTTGTCCCCAAGGAGAAACAGAAAGCAGAGAGCTGGACTTCTGGCCTTGGAGATGCCCCCAATCCCAGAACAGCCGTGTGAGAGTTGTGGGGCCCATAACCCCCAGGTAGAAGGTGCTGAGGGTCTGGTGGGAATCTGAGCGGTTACGGCCAGACCAAAGCACCGCTCAGAGACTTTAGGCCCCACACTTTAGGTAAATGCATTCCAGTTAAGCTCCAAGAATTTCTCGCCAGTTTTCCTTTCCAACAGTGACACCTGGAGTCCACACTGGCACCTCTGCACCACCCCACTGCAGGCGCCGAAGCAGGCTCCCAGCTCAGCCCCAGCCTCTGCAGTCAGAGCTGCCTTAGCACCCGCCAACACTAGGGGGAGCCAGGAGGCAAAGGTACCTTGACTCTCGCTCTTCTTTTTTTTTTTGCTGCCCTTCTGCTTTACAGAGCATAGCGTCCTTCTCCTGGGCTAGTCTCTCCTGACTACGTGAGACAAAGTCTCGCCATCCTTGCCGTTAAGGAGCATTCTGGCCATACTTCTTCCATGACAGATTTGCTTGTTCTTTTGGCAGTCCATGGCACTTTTCAATATTCTTTGCTATATCGTTATTCAAATGCCTCAATGCTTCTGGGTTCGTCCCTAATCATTGTTCACCTACGTGCATTTGTGTGTGCATTTGTATCTGCCAAACTGCTCTCCATGGTGGAGAAAAGGAGGCTGGAGCTGTGGTGAGGAGAGATTTGGGGAGTTCATTCACCTGCCTAAAATCCCCTCTGAGTTCTTTCCCCTCTGAGCTAACATATATGAGAAAACTCAAGATCTCACTGCCATCACGTTGACGCCAACTCATAGTGACCCTGTAGGACAGGGTAGAACTGCCTCTGTGGGTTGCTGAGACTATAAGTCTTTATGGGCGTAAAGATTTATTGAGTGATTGTTACTTGTCTTTTCCCAGTGGTGGCTTTGAACTGATGACCTTGTAGTTAGCAGCACAGCATGTAACCCCCTACACCACCAGGGCTCCTCCGTAAAACACATGGTTTTCAATATATGGCCACGCTTCCTATCCTTGTCTTCTGCCAGTCGCTGAACTGTTAGCTATTTTCCAAATACACCTTGATCTTCCCTCCTTGAAGAGCTATCTCCGCCATCTCAGCTTTCCCTGGCTACATACTATTCAGTTCATACTCTGTGCACCTGAGTCTGCTGTCCAACCTTCTGTGAACACACTTCTCATGTGATGTGATCTCATCATGGATGAGAGCCACTTTCCTCATGGAACAACAAATAAGCAAGCAAATGGCCAGAATGAATGAATGAGCTGCCAGGCGGCTGCTTGCATGTAAAGGACTGACCGCCTGTTCTACACGGAGGCAGGTGGGTAGAGAAAGCCACCTTTGGAGATGTTTGGCAGGAAGCTGGCGCCTTATGTCCAGAAAGGTCTCAAATCTTTCTCCCTGTCATTTAACTGAGACTTGAGATCTTCATACGACAAGAGTGAGAAGACTATTCTACAGGGGAAAAGGAGCAGCAGGGCCCCTGGACGGTCCCACATTCATCCCTTACTCATAATCGCATCTCAACCAACCGCCCATTGAACATCTACGGTGCTTCTGTGTTCTACACAACACGCAGCATAGGACATTGTCTCAGAAATGGTCTGCTGCAGCACAATGTGGAATTTTAAAAGATAAAACATCCCCAAACTATGCAGTGGTTAAAGGATGGGTATACAGGGTCCCTATGAGTTAGAATTGATTCAATGGCAGGGAATTGATGTGATGGTTTGGGTTTGGTATAAACTATGATTTTAACATGGGAAAGGCTCAGTGATAATGCTAAGTGAGAAAACGGGATACAAGTTAAATGTGCATGAGCCCATAGTGATATAAATCAAAGACGATACATAAAGGAGGTTCGAAGAGAGGAATCTTCCTCGCAAAAAAATTCCAAACAATGTATGTAAAACCTCCATACCACGGGAGGAGCGTCATGTCCTAACCCTTGAGGGTCCCCTGGAATTGGTGACTTGCTTTCAAATAATTGAACATGGGAAGAGAAAATCGGCAGTTTACCGTAAAGGAACATGACCGGCTTAACTGAACGATGAAGGTTCATATCATCAGTGGTGTCATATGGTGTCACACTCCTTGATCGAACACCAGGAGAAGCACTCTTTACCTCGGGGGTCCTCGAAAAGACCCGTAGCCCCTCTCATAAGGAGAAACACAGCAGACAAACCCAGACTGAGTACAAGCTACAAAAGACCACGGCTACTCCAACTCTCAAACCACGCCCACGGCCATTGTGCTGATGCTGACTCGCAGCAACTTCTAGGCTTTCCAAGGCTTTGTCAATCTTTTCCAGAGCGGACAACCTCGTCTTTCTCCTGGGGCACGACTGGTGGGCTCGAACCACCGACTTTGAGCATAGCAGCCCAATGCTTACCTGATAGCGGTACCAGGTGTGAACAGCAATGCAAGTCTGAGAAGTTGTTTCAAACCATCGGAGACAAAGGAGGCGTGATGACTAAGTGCCACGTGGTATCCTGGATGGAGTTCTGGAAAAAGGGCATCGGTGAAAAAGGGGTAAGATCCACATAAAGTCTGGAGTTGAGTTAAAAAACATACCAGCTTGAACAATTGGATCGTGTAATATATGAATTATATGTCAATGTTGTGGTTAGGTGCCATCGAGTCAGTTCTGACCCATCGTGACCTTGTACAAAGTAGAATGACACACTGGCCGGTCCGGCCATCCTCCCCATTGTTCCTATGCTTGCGCACATTATCACAACCACGGTCTCAGTGCGTTCTGTTGAGGGCCTTCCTCTTTTTCTATGCCCCTCTACTTCATCAAGCACAGTGTCCCATTCTGGGGATTAATCTCACCTAAAAATAACCATGAATTTAAAAAAATTTCTTAAAAGACCCTGCTTACTCATTGCCCCACAGTGATGAGACTGTCCTACCACCTCCTGGGTCATGGCCCTGCTGGCTTCCTATCCTGTTCACAGTCCAGTTCTTTAGCCTTCTCTTCAAACCTGTGGCTACTTTATATTTTCTTCCACTTAAGTCAGCTGCCTGGTTAATGTTGCTGCCAAACAAAGCCCCTGAAAACAGGAGTGGAGAAAAAGCAAACCTACTGCCATCGAGTTGATGCCAACCCTATATAGGATTTCCGGGGGGATAAACTTTATAGGAAAAGAAAGCTTCGTCATTTTTCTGAGAAGTGGCTGTAGGGTTAAAATCACTGATCTTGTGGTTAGCAGCCCAAAGATGGGAAAATTGTGATTATGTAAATTTTAAACATATGTAAAGGCATTGAGAGTAGTGGACAGAATCTCCATAGACCCAATATCCATCTTCAGCAATTATAGTATCACTGTTGATTTTGTTTAATCTGTATCCCCACCCAATATCCTAATAAGATGATTGAAGTAAATCTCAGATATCACATTATTTAATCTGTACCTATTTTCAGTCTATGTCTCTAAAAGATGAGGGGAAAAGCCATAATATCATTATCATGGTTTAAAAATCTAACATTAATTCTTAACTAGTCATATCTAGTTGATGTTTAAATTTTCTCATCTCTCCTTTAGAGTTTATATGTATTGTTAGTTGTTGAGCCAATTCTGATGATTTATATGAAAATCTTAATAACACCCATAAAATGTAATTAATTGATATGTCTCCATCTCTTCTCCCCTTGCCATTTATTTTGGAAGAAGTAGGTGGTGTAGGTACACACATGTACATTTATTCTGGCACTTTTTATTGACTCATACCCCGGCTGGTTCCAAATGGGACGTAAGGTGGCTTGTCACTGTAATATAACCCACAGAGAGAGAAACAAGGACAGGCACTTCTGCTCCGGGAGGCCAGCAGCATGGCTCTTGGTCACACCCAGGGTTCAGGAAAGACTTCTCCAAGGAGATTCTGGAGCTGAATCTTACAGCCTTAGAAGTTACTCGGATGAAAATAGAGAAGTGAGTTCCAGTCAAGGTCTGACCTCCTAGGACAAGGGAAGTAGGGATCAAGAAGGAAGGCACTCCCCCCCCACCCCCCCACCCCCCCCACCCCCCCACCCCCCCCACCCCCGCAAAAAAAAAACCAGGAAGTAAATGGGCAGGAATGGTTAGTGCCTGAGGGCAAGTGGGGGAGAGAAGTGTAGGGGGAGGCCCCTGAGTGCACTGTCTGGTGCTGGATGAGGAATGGGGGGAAACAGGAATGAAGGTGGGCGAAAAGGAAGGGAGAGCAGGAAAATGGGGCTGGAGGAAAGTTAGAGGGTCTCAAGAGCAGGAGGAAGAAAATAAACTCTTCATTGTTCTGTCCTCAGAAACGCTTTAGAGATTATGAATGATGTGAAAGCCACTTGAATCATATGCCACCAGTCACCTTCACACACACACACACACACACACACACACATTTCCAGTTGCCGTCAAGCAGATTCTGACCCATGGTGTCCCGTGTGTGTGTGTGTGTGTGTGTGTGTGTGTGTGTGTAGAACTGTGTCCATAGGGCTGATTTTTTTTTTTTCCGGAACCTGGCCAAAAGCTGCACCTTAGGGCTGATTTTTTTTGGAAGTAGGTCACCAGGACATTCTTCCCGCCCTCCCTGGGTAGACTTGAGCCTCCACACGTTTGGTTTGCAGCTGAGCACATACCCACTGGGACCAGGAGTTCGAACGGATTCAAACCAGTCAGTCATGGCCAATGTAATGGAACTGGAACAGCCTCAAATTTTAAACATTTAGGTGAAGTGAAATGATAGCTTATGAGCCCTAGTGGCTCTGTGGGATAATTGTTGAGCTGTTAGCATAAAGGTCAGTTGTTCAAACCCACCAGCCTCTAGGTTGGGGGAAAGATGAGGCTGTCTACCCCAGTAAAGATTTACAATCCTGGAAAGTATATACAGGGTCACTGTGAGTTGAAATCAATTCAATGGCAGTGGGGTTTGGGGGCGCGGAGGTTGGTTTGGAATAAAACCTGGAATGGGGGAAACTATGGGTTGAAGCCCTGGAATGGGAGACTTGAAAGAAGCAAGGTGAGCACTCTCAGGAGCTTGCAGTTTTGCCAGCACTGTGAGAGCTACAGACATTCCGTCTTTGAGCCAGACCCCGGTGTTTCCCACCTGCCAACCAAGAAGTTTGGTTGCTATGCAACATGAAGGCTGCCCTCATTTTCTATCTTTTTTTTTTAACACCCATCCCTCTTTACTTGTAGCACCGCAGAAGCCTCCAAACTGTTTCCTCTGCTTCTACCCTGCCCACTCTCGCTGCAGTTCAACAGCTGCACTTTGCCAACCTTGACCCGAGGGTTCTCTAGGCTGAAACCTCCATGGGAGCCAGTGACTGGATCTTTTCTCCAGCTGAGCCAGTGGGTTCAAAGCATAGGGCTCTCAGTTTGCAGCCAGATGCTTTAACCACGGCACCACCAAGTTCTTCTGTATACTGCTTCTAAAGAGTTTGCTTTCTGGGTACAAATAATAAGTTGCTCCTATTATTCTAGTTATAAAAGTAGGGGTTGAAAATGACAGACACTGCCATCAAGTCAGTTCCAACTCACGGTGACCCTGCATATGGTTTCGGAACGCCAGATCTTTAAATAAGAAGATAGCCTCATCTTTCTCTCGAGAAGTGGTTAGTGGGCTTGAACCACTGAACTTACGGTCAGTAGTTCAGAGCTTACCCAACAGACCCACCAGGGTTCTATGGGGTTGAAAATGGAAAGGGGAGGTAAATCTAGCATTATATTAAGATAAAAATTAATGAGTTGGTTTACTTGTTGAATTCTAGAAGAGAAAGGAAAAACAACTCGTGCCCCCTTGACTGTGATGAGGCAAGCAGGCAGCTGTTTGCTTGTGGCTGTGTTGTGGTTGGTGAACTCCATGGCCTGGCCTCCAGGACAGACTGGCAGATGGGGACGGTGGAGGAGTAGTACCAGCAAGCTCTCTGCTTCAGCCTCTTCCTCTTACCAGAAGAAAGAACTCCGGACGTTCTCCATAGAATTCACTGGCCAGAACTACGTCACTGGTCCCCATGTCAAGGGAGGCTGGGAGTGGAGTTCATAGGATTGCTATGCATTGGAATCGACTTGATGGCAGTGCGGGTTGGTACTTTGTAGTGTAAGATGACCGTGTGGTGTTCAGAAGACTAGTAAGTCTGCCTCAGCCACTCACTGCCTCTGAAAATCAGCCTGTCACCTGCAGAGATTGCATCGGAGCCTGAGTGGGTCCTGGGTACGATCTGTTGCAGGTGTTGTTAGGGGCTATCAGCCAGTGCCAACCACCATCGGGGACCCCGTGTCCAACAGAGCGCGACACTGCCCGGTGCTTCGCCACCCTCCCAAGTGTTCTTGTGTTGGAGTCATTGCTGAAGCCCCCGTGTTAACCCATCTCGTCAAGGCCCCTCCTCTTTTTTGCTGTTCCTTTACTTGACCAGGCTCAGTGTTCTTCTCCAGGGCTGGTCTCTCCTGACAACATGTCCAAAGTACTTTCAGCACCATAAGCCAAGTGCATCAGTTTTTCTTTAGTCTTCCTTCTCCAACGTCCAACTTTCCCATGCCTATGAAAACACCATGGCCTGGGTTAGGCGCACCTTAGTCCGCAAAGTAACCCCCTTGCTTTTCAATGCCTGCCCTGGTGGCCAGTGGAGTCACCTATTTGCAGATTTCCCACAAAGAGCTGTTCTTCATGAAGAGCCCACATGATTTGTAAACTTCTGCCCACGACCCTCTCTTCTTTCACGTGCAGTCCAATGAGCTCTGCGGTCTAAACAACCAGAGTTACCCAGTGGGTCTTCCCAACCGACACAAGTCTCACAGGGTCTTTCTGAGCCTCCAGGGTCTTTCTGAGCCTCCATACAGGAGGGGGAGCTAGGAGCCCAGCCCCTTGTCTCCCCTCTAAGCTGGATGCTCTTGTCTTCTCAAGGCCTCAGTGTCCTTACCTATCAAACAGGAGCGTCAGACTACATGGCACTGTCACCTGGTTCCTCTGAGTCTGCACCTCCCACAGGCCCGGAGGCCCCAGGGGAAAAGGGTGTTTTTCCAGCATCACCTCCATTCTGGGGGGTGGTTCCCAGCAGCTGGGACACCTGTGCCACTGCCCTGGTGTCACACCCCTGCTCTCTGCCAGTGGCTTTCAGGTGCCCATTGACTCCTCCCCAGGGGGTGCGGAGGCCAGACCGACTTGCTGGTATGAGAAGGTCTTAGAAGCTGGTCCCTGAAACAGTTCTGGCTCTGCCCGATGCCTGCAGCCATGCGCCTGGCCCTCCTCTTGCTGCTTTGGCTCAGCCCTGCCGCCCCAACCCAGGAGACAGGTGAGGACCAGGCTAGCATCTATGGCGGAGGCCAAAGGAGACCCCAGCTTCTCGTCTCTTATTCATTCAGCTTCTTTGGTCTCTGATAGGATCCATCTCCGAGAGCTAGGGCTCATTAATTAAATAATTGATCAAGTCTGATATTTACTAAGCTTACTATCAACTAACACCAACTGGTGTCTCTCTGTAGCACCTTCATATTTATAAGACACAGTCACCCGTGGGGAGTTCGTTTGGGGATTTACCCAAGGGTTCGGGTGAGGCTTTCTACTCCCATAAAGTTACAGTCTCAGAAACCCACCGGGGCAGTTCTCCCCTGTCCTGTAGGGTTCTGAGGGCAGTGAGCTTGGTTGGGGTTGGAGGGGTTCTCATAAGACTGGTCAGATGATGCAAATTCCAAAGGTCCCAGCCTTGAAAACTACGGAGTGGCTCCATTCAGGAGCAGGCATCCATTCACTGGCAACTAAAAAACTTAGCTTGGGTGTGCTGCTTTGGTTGAGGAGGAGTGGGGAGTCCCCAGAAGGTTCTTGTCTGTAGGGGCAGCATGGGGCTGTAGATTGTGAGCTACTGGGGGTGGGGGAGGGAGAGGAAGTAAATGGAATGTGCCCAGGTTCCCGCTAATCACCAGGTGTACCGGGCAGCAGCCAGGCATCGATGAATTAGGCTTGTTAAGAGCTCCATAATCACACTAGGCTGGATAGTTTTAGCTTCCTGAACTTCTGTCAGAGAACCATCTGTCCATAGTAGGAGGACTTCTTGTGGGTGCAGGAGCCTGAATGGGGCTTGCTTAAATGACACTAGATGTGTGATGAAATGGCTTTGTGGAAAGGACTTCTGGTTCAGGAAGGGCTTCTGTTTTGCTGCAGGGGCATTGCAGATTGGGGCTCCAGTAGGACCCCTGGGGACCAAAGAAGAGGAAGAGACTCCCAGGGTCCCCCTCCCCTAGCGTCCCCCACGGGGCTTACCCTCTTCCCCATGGAATTGTCAAACATATTTAGAGAATGTTGCTCTAGAGCAGGGGTGTGCCCACTTTCAGCATGTGGGCTACTTATGATCAAGTCAAAATGATCTACCAACTACAAAAATGCAAAACATTTATTACATTTACTCATACATGCATTGAGAGTTCTTTATATGTACAATGTATGTTTATGTACCTTGCATGAGTCCATATTGCACAACACAGCACAATTAACTGTGTACATTTTTTGTCATGACCTGAGTTTACTCTGATGACTTGCCCTGAATGGAATGAGCCAGGGATGCATAGTCCGGACAGGAGCTGCTGACAGCCAGCCTCAAGCACACTTCCCAATGATCATCAGTCATGGTGGACCAGCACTTGGACTTAATGATCTTTCTGTGGGAAAAGGCTGAATAATGCAGTCAAGGGGGTAGCACATTTTCTCATGTTTGGGCGCTTTACCTCTGTGAGTAAGTTCCAGAACTGTTCATGCGCTCTGCACCTCAGCTGAGTGTCGGCTCATAGTGTCAAAATCTCCTATTCCGTATGAAAGTGATACGTTTTTGTCTTCTTACTTGGCCCAACTCCCCCACTCATTTTAATGCCCTTTCTTACGTTTAAGAGACAAAAACCAAGGTCTAAAAATTGGCGATAACTTAGCTTGTCAGTTTTGCTGCACTTAGTGCAGTTGTTGGCACATGTTTCACACCTAAGATTGCATCTGATTGGCTGTGCTGTATAGCAATTAAGTGACGGGATTGATGAAAGGCTTACGTCTGTTTTTTGAATGCCATGAGATCTCCCCACACCACATTTGCGATTGGCTAGTAGATCGCGATGGACATATTGAGCACCCCTGCTCTAGAGGGTGCCCAAACATTCGCCTTGGATTCTTCTCCCAACCCTGCCTGGGCCTATCTGCCGCTGGGTGGCCCTTGCAATGAAGGTAACGGGAGGGTCAAGAAAGCAGCCCTACCCTGCCCGGAGCCCCCAGCACTCACCCCCTCGCTCCAGCGTGGCACCCGCCACCCACTGCCACTGTGAGGTTTCTTGGTGGGTCAGACCTCGGTTCTTGGCTTCCCATGAGAAAGAATTCACACCAAGACTTGTTTGTAATCCAAGTGGGTTTTTATGAAGGATGAGAGAAGTTTCAGGTTTTACCATCTCAAAAAAGTCCATGCTATTTCAGGGAAGCAGGTCAAACTTCGAGGAAGCCACCCTGGGGCTCATAACTGAACATGGGCAACCTGGTGGGGAACCTGCGCTCCCTGTTTCCTCCAGGGTGTTTCAAACCTCTGGCTGGGGAGGCGTGGTTGCAGGTATTGGTTGACCCCATTGGCTGAATCAAGCCCACCTGGGCCTAGTTTGGCCCACCAGGTGTAACGCCCACCTGGCGGGGGGTGGGCGATGGGTGGTGGTGGAGCCTGAATGGGAGCATGCCCAGTTAAGGTCTTTATGGGCGGCTAATGGTCACCTGATCTTCCTTCCCAACCTACTGTAGGGGGCCTGTGCGGGCACGGGAGGAACCACCCCCTGTGCCTGTCTGGCTACCTAACAACCACATTCTGCTTCCTGTGGATGCCTCACCCCCGACCCCGATCCCCGCAATTCTGTGAGAGCCTGAGGCTGTTTACTAGTGAGGAGTCGATCCACCATGCGGCTCCACTCAGAGAATCACTCACGAGAACAAAATGAATGGAGGGAGAAATGAGTGGGAGGGAGGGAGAAGTGAGTGGGAGGGAGGGAGGGGTGCTTGGCTACCCATGGAGGTTGGACTTGGACTTCCTTTTCCTCCCCCTCCCCATGGACACTGTGGAAGCTCTATGACCCCAGCTTCAATTTGGATCCCACGCTCCTCAATTGGGATCTTTTACATTAAATTAGATAATTATTTGGGACGAGCCCTGGTGGCGTAGTGGTTATGTGTTGGGCTGCTAACCACAAGGTCAGCAGTTCAAAACCACCAGTTCTTCTCAGGAGAAAGATGAGGCTTTCTCCTCCTGTAAAGTGTCACAGTCTCTGGAACCCACGGGGGCAGTTCCACCCAGTCCCTTAGGGTGGCCGTGAGTCAGAATCGATTCAATGGCGGTGAGAACAGAATTAACAATAATTACTCACTATCCTTTGGTGCCTATCTGTTCAAATTCCTCGTGCAAAAAATGCCTTTGTTATTTTCCCCTCAATCAGGAGCCAAAAAAGATTCACAGGTTACACTTAAGTGATTTCTTTTGAAGTCTCTACATGGGTATCAATTTCCTCTCTCCTCCTCCCTGGCTACATAGTTGTGTATCCTCTAGGCTGGGGTTGCCTGATAAATCCTTTTTTCTTTTTATTTGTTTTCTCTGCCAAGAACTGTTATTCTCAAGAATAGCACAATGCAGCTCCAGAGAAACTGAATCTCTAGCATACATTTCCCCAACAAGTAAGTAAATCACATCCTTTGGACATGTCGTCAGGAGAGGCAGCCCCGGAGAAGGAAATCGTGTTTGACCGCGCAGAGGAGCTGTGAGGAAGAGCGCGGTCCTCACACGACGGACTGGCGCAGCGGCTGCAGCGATGGGCTCACACATAAAAACACTCGGGAGAACAATGGCACAGTGTTTCCTTCTGTGGTACTTGGGGTCGCTCTGAGTCAGAACGAACTCAACAGCACCGAACCATGGCAGTAACAGTAAACAAATAGACCCCCGGGGTCCGAGCCTCAGTTTTGCACAGCACCGTCATGAATCCAAGGCAAGACACCCTATGTATAATTGTTTTATAGACAAGGAATGCCGACACTAGTGGAAAGTCTCATGATTAAGCGCGTGGAGCCCTTTAACCCGGCCCTCTGTCCCCGTACTTTCAGATATCTGATAGTCAAGGTCTAGGCCAGAATCGGCTCGTTTCTTTTGGCAACAGTGCTCCATAGGTGGGGCTGTTTTCCTCCTATTGCAGCTCAAAGGACAATGTCTGGTTGTTAAACTTCATCAACCACAGTGATGTGTTGTGAATCCATTGCAGTAGGTCCCCATCAACCTTCCTCATGCCGCGACCCTTTAATAGAGCTCCTCATGTGGTGGTGACCCCCCAACCATTTAATTATTTTCGTTGCTACTTCATAACCGTAATTTTGCTACTGTCATGAACCATCATGTAAATATCTGATATGCAGGATGTATTTTCATCGTTACAAATTGAACATAATTAAACATAATTAAAGCATAGTGATTTATCACAAAACAATATGTAATTATATATTGTGAAATATTTTTGTGTTTTCCGATGGTCTTAAGCAACCTCTGGGAAAGGGTCGTTCAAACCCCAAAAGGGGTCACCACCCACAGGCTGAGGACCGCCGCTCCAATGGTTTTAGCTTCCACTGCTGTGTCAGGCTCCGAGTCGCCCTCGAGGACAGGGTAGAACTGTCCTGTGGGCTTCAGAGACGGTAACTCTCTACAGCAGTAGAAAGCCTCATCTTTCTCCCAGGGAGCGGCTTATGATTTCAAACTGCTCACTGTGGTTAACAGCCCACTGCTCCTCCAGGGCGCGGAGTGACCATTGCTTCATTCCATTATTTCCCATTAGGGACAAAGGATCGTTTCCTTCTGGGCTTTTTTCCCCTGGAGTTTTGCTATAAAGACTGTTCCCTCCACAACTATTTGGTGTATGTGTAAAGGCTGGACAAATGTTTGACCATTTAAACTAGGGGTCCTCAAACTTTTAAAACAGGGGCCAGTTCACTGTCCCTCAGACCCGTTGGAGGGCCGGACTATAGTTAAAAAACAAAAAAACTATGAACAAATTCCTGTGCACACTGCACGTATCTTATTTTGAAGTAAAAAAACAAACAGGGCAAAAACACCCTGCAGGCCGGATAAATGTCCGCTGTGGGCCGCATGTGGCCCGTGGGCCGTAGTTTGAGGACACCTGATTTAAACATTCCCAAACAAGTTAGTGCCTGTGAAACCCCGGGGAGAGTGATTTAAAGGTGGCTTTCAAGTAGAAGAGTACTTTCCTCTAGCAGTGGACATGGGAGAGGAACTACCTGGAGCAAAGGCTGAGATTCACTTCTAAAATGGGGAGATTCTTCTATAGTAGTAACTCTCAATGTTTTTTGGCCTCCATCGCATTAATACAAATACTTTGCACTGTGACCCAGTGCGTAATCCATGTATATGAAGAGGGACACTAGCAATGCACACGCTTATTCCTAGTGAATACACACACACACACACACACAATGTTTGTGGGTGTTTTCTATTTCCATTCATCTATCTGATCCCATTCCATCCTATTAGAATAAATGTAGGTCATGATGGTTGAATTGATCTTTGACTCAAAATGGGCTGCAATCTCAGTGTAGATGGTCCCTTCTCTCCAGCTCACACCGTCTCTGATTCGTCCGGGGTTTTGGTAATAACCGAACACTGAAGCAAGCACTTGGGGAAAGGTTTCGTGTGAGGACAGGCACTGGCTTGCCCTAGCTAGGCCACAGCTAACAACCACCAGCTGAGCTGAACTTGGCAGAAACAGGCCAGTCTCAAGTCACTGCCCCAATGATTCCCCCTCACCCTCACGACCTTGGCTTTTCTTCCCCAGACACCTGCTGGCCCTGTTTCCACAACACGCTGAGTGGACCACATCCTATATACCACAGCCTCCCCCAAACTCTGCTCCCTGTTGATCTTGTCAACTTTGGAAGGCCCTCAAGTTTATTCCTAAATAAAGCCCAAGGCAGGTGGTCAATTGGGAAGGTCAAGGTAGTTTAGAGGGAGCAAGGCATTGGGAATCCCCACAGTGGGAACATTTGGGGCCCATCTGACCTGAACTGCAGACTCACCAGGTATCCCGAGCCAGGATTCTTACCTGCTTAACTCCTCGTTTTCTCCATCTGTGAAAAGCAATAACTAAATCCCTTCCAGTTGTAGTGAGTGGGCAATGATTGGGTAATAGTTGAGTTCAGCCAGTGGGAGCGTGGTTGGGGTTAGGGCTGGTAGAGCTGTTTGGTTATGGCGTCCTTGGAGACCTGCCTCTGTTGTGCTCACCGTGCTCCATGGCTTGTGCTCTTACCTCTGTCTTCTTGGCTGGAACTGTCCTCTCGTCACCTCCTCTCTCCGCCTTCCTGTGTGTGTGTGCGCGCACACACACACACACACACACACACACACACACAAATCTGTCTCATTCTATCTCCTTTATAAAAAAAGCATTTTATTGGGGGCTCATACAACTCTTATCACAATTTATCACGTACATCAATTGTGTCAAGCACATTTGTACATTCATTGCCTTCATCATTCTCAAAATATTTGCTCTCCACTTAAGCCCTTGGTATCAGCTCCTCATTTTTCCCTCCCCTCCCTACTACCTCATGAATCCTTGGTAATTTATAAATTATTACTTTGTCATGTCTTACACTGTCTGACGTCTCCCTTCACCCACTTTTCTGTTGTCCGTCCCCCAGGGAGGAGGTTATATGTAGATCCTTGTAATTGGTTCCCCCTTTCCCACCCACCTTCCCTCTACCCTCCTGGTATCACCACTCTCACCACTGGTCCTGAAGGGATCATCCATCTTGGATTCCCTGTGTTTCCAGTTCCTATCTGTACCAGTGTACATCCTCTGGTCTAGCCAGATTTGTAAGGTAGAATTCAGATCATGATAGTGAGGGGGGGAAGCATTTAATAATCAGAGGAAAGTTGAATGTTTCATTGTTGCTACACTGCACGCTGACTGGTTCATCTCCTCCCTCTGACCCTTCTATAAGGGGGTGGCCCATTACCTACAGATAGGCTTTGGGTCTCCACTCTGCACTCCCCCTCATTTACAATGATATGATTTTTTATTCTTTGATGCCTGATACCTGATCCCTTCAACACCTCATGGTCACACAGACTGGTGTGCTTCTTCCATGTGGGGTTTGTTGCTTCTGAGTTAGATGGCTGCTTGTTTACCTGCAAGCCTTTAAGACCCCAGATGCTATATCTTTTGATAACCAGGCACCATCAGCTTTCTTCACCACATTTGCTTATGCACATATTTGTCTTCAGTGATTGTGTCAGGAAGATGTGCATCATGAAATGCCAATTTAAAAGAACAAAGTATCCTTGCATTGAAGAAGTACTTGAGTGGAAGTCCAATGTCCATCTGCTGCCTTAATTCTAAGCCTATAAATATATGCACCTAGATCTATTTCCCCACCATCCTATATAAATATATTTACATATGTACATGCCTGTATTTAGACCTCTCTAAATGCCCTTTGCCTCCTAGTTATTTCCTCTATTTCCTCTTACTTTCCTCTTGTCCCACTATCATGCCAGCCTTCATTTGGGTTTCAGTAATTTCTCTCGGTTACATTGCCCTTGATGAATCCCTACCAGGCCTCTCACACCCTCCTTGCTACTACTTTTGGATCACTTGTTGCTCCATAAATGGAGTTGTACAATGGGTGACATGCTGAGATCAATTTCTTTCACTTAGCATGCTTTTGACGTTCATCATGTTGCAACATACATCAACATTTCATACCTTTATTAATACTCCAGAGAAGGTTGCACTGTACCGATGTAAGTGTATGCTAGTGATTATTCCTCAGTTGATGGACATTCCGTGTATTTCTAGCGTTTAACTATTCTGAGTAGTGCTGCTGTGAAAACTTGCACACAGGATTCTTATGAACACATAGTTTCAATCCTGAATACATAGGAGGAACGGGATTCCTGAATCAGAGCTCCTCCATTGTTTTGCAGAGTGATAGTACCATCTTACAATCCTACCAGCAATGCAGGGGGTTCCGATTTCTCTACATTCACAGGAAGACTTGCTGTTGTCTGCCTTCATTTTTTGTAGCCATCCTACTGGGTCTGTAGGAGCCCTGGGGGCATGGTGGGCTACAAGTTGGCCTGCTGATTGCAAAGTCCGCAGTTTGAAGCCACCGGCTGCTCTTCAGGAGAAAGATGAGGTTTTCCCACCCTGCGAAGATGTCCCCGAAGCAACCCCAGTGCCACGGGGTTGATCCGATCATAGCGCCCTTACTGAACAGAGTAGGACCGTCCCTGTGGGCTTCGAGATTGTAACCCTCTTGGGGAGGAGAAAGCCTCGTTTTCGCTCTTGTGGTGGTTTTGAACTTACCTCGCACTTGGTATCCCAAATATGGCTGTGGAAACCCACAGGGGCAGTTCTACCCTGTCCTACAGGGGCTGTTGTAAGTGGAAATCAACTCAAAGATAATGTTTTGTTTTTTAAGTATTGGATTTAAAAACCCACTCATTGTGGTTTTGACCTGCATTTTTCTAATTCCTAATTATGTTCAGCATCTTTCGATGGGATGACTGGCCATTTGTGCATATTCTTTTGGAGACATGTGTACTCAAATCCATAGCTCATATTTAAATCGGGGTATTTGGCTTTTCAATGGGGGATCATATGTTGCGGCTAGGATTTCAGTATCAAATACCTGATTTGCAACTATTTTCTCCCACTTCATGGGTTTTCTTTTCACTCTCTGGGTAGTGATCTTCAAGGTCCAAAAGCTTTTACTTTAAACATTTTTAAGTTGTACTGAGTATCTCATTCGCACGTTATGCAATCCAGTGGTTCAAACACATTAAAAAGAACAAGGCCCGGTGCTTTGATGCGGCCCAGTCCATCCAGTGTTTTCTTTTGTTGCACCTGCTTTTGCTGCCACATGTGGAAACTCAGAGTTGAGTCCAAAGTCATGAAGAGCTACACCTGTTTTCTAGTGTTGACTGTTATACAGAGGTTTCTAATTCACTTCCTGTTAACGGTTGACTGTAGCGTGAGTTAGGGTCCAACTCATTCTTTTGCACGTGGGTGTCCCAGTTTTCCCAGCACCCTTTGTTGACTCCATCTCTTTTTGATGTCCCTTTTCCTTTTTTTAAAAACTGAATATTTAATACATTTATGGAAGTAGAAGGAATGCAGGAAGGATTAGAATTTAATAATAAAAGATGTTACATTTTCCAAAGGAGTTCTCCATACTTGCCTACCCTCCTCAGAACTAGACACGGTAATTACTACTTTCACTGAGAAGCTGCTCCAGTGTCGGCGGTCATCGTTGGCCCCAAAGCCACTCTCTCCCTTTCCCGGCACAGCCTCATGGTCAAACTGCCCCCATTCAAATATGAAGAGCCTAAAGTCACCAGAGAAAACAGCAGGCAGCTCCAGGTGAATGAATGCCAGCGGCCCTCGCAGGGCATGAAGAACGGAGTTAGGGACAGTCTACTGACTTGGCCACCTATGAATTCACAGGCTTCCAACTGTAATCATGAAAAAGAGCTGCGTTCAATGAAAGGAGGGACTCAGGAATGAGGTCAGTGATTGATTAAATACATTTTTAAATATAAATACTTTGCATTTTCTGATTCGCCTATCAGGGAAACAGCTAAACTACCATGAACTCTGCTTCGGAGAAAAAGGTCAGAGACTGTGACAGAGGTGCTTCATATTGTCAGGTCCATTTTTAAAGCAAGAGAGCCTCTGGAGAAGGGCTGCTTTATCTTTCTTTATAGCTGAGCTTTCCGTTGGTTCTTTTGTTGGGAATCCATTCATGTCTGCACCCTTGTAGTTGCCTTTGCTTTTATTTTGAGCGCCGGCTTCTTGGACACCTTTTTTGGGCCATAGGCGACTGACAAACAGGGCGACCAGAGGGTATAAGTAAGGCTCCAGGAGGTTTTTGTAGACCCAGAGCAGAGCCGGAATGACGGTACACGGAATACACACCGTTGTGCCAGTAGTCCGCGTTCACGAAGCCAGTGGAAGTGTCTGCGCTCCCGGCCCCCTTTTCCTTTTTTTTAAAAAAAATTTAAATCATTTTATTGGGGGCTTGTACAACTCTTTTTAAAAAATCATTTTATTGGGGGCTCATACAGCTCTTATCACAATACACACATGGATCCATTGTGTCAAGCACATTTGTACATTTGTTGCCATCATCATTCTCAAAACATTTTCTTTCTACTGGAGCCCTTGATATCAGCTCCTCACTCATTTTGATCTTTTAAAAAAATCATTTTATTGGCTTGTACAACTCTTATTGCAATCCATATATAAACCCATTGTGTCAAGCACACTTGTATACACTTGTTGCCCTCATTATTCTCAAAACATTTGCTTTCCACTTGAGCTCTTGGAATCATCTCCTCATTTTTTCCTCTTCCTCCCTGCTGCCCCCTCCCTCATGAACCCTTGATAATTTATAAATTATTATTATTTGATCATATCTTACACTGCCCAATGTCTTCCTTCACCCACTTTTCTGTTGTCTGTCCCCAGGGAGGAGGTTATATGTAGATCCTTGTAATCAGTTCCCCCTTTCTACCCCACCTTCCCTCAACTCTCCCAGTATCGCCACTTTCACCACTGGTCCTGAGGGGTTTATCTGTCCTGGATTCCCTGTGTTTCCAGTTCCTATCTGTACCAGTGTACATCCTCTGGTCTAGCTAGGTTAGTAAGGTAGAATTGGGGTCATGATAGTGGGGTGGGGGAGGAAGCATACAAGAACTAGAGGAAAGTTATGTGTTTCATCGATGCTACACTGCACCCTGAGTTTTGATGTCCCCTTTTCACTAGGGGGGAAAAGATGAGACTTTCCACTCTCGTGGAGTCCCAATGGCAGAAACCCACGGCAGAACCGTCCCATCCTGCAGGGTCCCCAGGAGTGCGGATTGACTCCACGACAGTGAGTTTGTTGTTCTGTCTTACCAGGAAGCTGCTTCCAACCCCGGGCCCTGTGCTGCCTCGGAATGAATCATCACTGCAAAAGAGGGAATTGCTACTGCGATGAATTCTGCCACGTGGCATCAGACTGCTGCCCGGACCACAGTGCCCTCTGCAACCCTGGTGACTCCTCTCCACCCGGGCAGAGCCGGTGTTGTGGTTGACAATGGCCAGCCCTTGGCACTACCTCAGGCCAAGGCCAGGGGAGGGCTGGATGGCTCCCTGATAATTCCGAGATCTTTCTATTTGGTTCATTTCATATCAAGAACACCCACATGTCCCTCACAGCTCTGACTCTCCATTGCTCCTTGTCACCTGCTGTTCCCCTCCAGAGCGGCTCTGGGTCCCTTTTCCAGGTCCCACAGGGAGAGGTGCAACACTGGGTGATGGGGTTCCACCCAGCTGCCCCACTCTGTCTCGCAGTGTGAATGCTTCTAGGTCTTCTCCAGCTGGAGCTTGAGGGCAGAGAATAATCTGAAGCAGCATGCTGAGTTCTAGGAGGAGAAGGAAGGTGAGAGGCAGGGACGGGACAGGTGCTTTTCATGGTCTTTTTCAGTTTCTCCAACCCCCACGATGCTGCTGCAGATGGTGCTAAGGATCGGGAACCTGCCACACCTGGCGAGGAACAACCTAGACTTGGTACAAAGCATGGTGAGCGTCTTGGAGCTTCCTCCTGAGGGAATCCTTGGCCTCTGTTCTCCAGAGTCAGGGAACCAAAACCTTGATCTCATTCTGCTGAAGGGGACAGGAGGCCTGAGCTAGGGCAGTGTTTGGCTGCGGAGATGGTTAGGGGAGGAGCCAGGCAGGATTCCTCCAGTGGATACTGCTGTTTGAATTTCATGTAGTTTTCACATGCATTGAAATGCTATTCTTGGACTCTTTCCCCAGCCATTCACAAAAACCTTGGTTTGTGAAATACACACACACACACACACACGCAGTAGGCCACATTTGGCTGTGAATTGTAGCTCATCAGTGTCTGCCTTAAATTATTCCCATTCTGTAGTTCCTTTGTGTCCTGGCTTCAGCCCCAGCTTATCCAGACCTCTTGGCCGAGCCCTGGAGGAGAGGCCGTGGCCCTGCCCTAGCGCATCACACTGTGGCTTTGGCAGGAAGAAAGAGCAAGGGCCTTGGAGTCAGAGAGTCCTGGATTCAAATCATGACTTGACCACTTACTAAGGGGGGGCAACTCCCTTTCATCCTGAGCCTCCCCTTCCTGGTCTGTGTTCCACAGCTTCCCTTGTAGGACTGGTGAGAGATTAATCGGATGAAGCATCGAAAGGACCTGATTCTTGGTGGCTGGACAACCGGTGGTGGCAATTCTTTGGGGCAGGCGTAAGCTGGAGAGAGCAGGCCTTCTTCCCTTATTCTCACTTTAGGTGCAGCATCTCCTCCAAACCAGCCTCCCGGGGATGCCCATCTCGATCTCGGTGAAGGGCATCCAGAAGACAGCGTGACAGCTCCCTGGACCGGTGCCAGCAGGACCCATGAGGCAGAAAGCAACTCACCATGCTGGCTTTGCTGGGAGGCCTGGGGGCGGGGGGACAATCCATCCCTCAGCCACTATTGTCTCCTTCCACATTGGTCTAACCAGAGGCCGGGGGGAAATATGTGACGGCAGACACACTTAAAAGTAGTAGCATCCGCCGCAGAAATCACGAGACAGGTGTGACTTTGTGGCATTATTCATCCTGTCAGGATGGCAGCAAATAAAGCAAACATTTCTTGAGAGCAGAAACGAAGGCCGTAGCGTTTCTTGAGCTAAGACATTAGTCCGCACTCATTAATGTTTCATCCTGGGCCTGCTCGGAGTTCGATAGCCCGGCTCTCCTGCTCCGTCCTAGACAGAGGACTGGTTGATGGGCCGGGAGTGGCCTCCAGACGTCTCCATGTGTCTAGGATGGCAGAGCTCTGGGAGGGTGGTGCTAGGGGCTGTGGGGGGTGAAGCACCCATCACCTCCCCTCTCCAATCTGTTGCTCCTCCTGATTCCATCAAAGCCTTCCCAGCTCTCCAGCCTCTAGTCACCAAGCTTCAAAGTCATCTTCGTGCCCTTGGTCTCCTCCCACAGGTGCCAAGCCTCTCTCGTTCTGCTTCACAATCTGATCGCCACCTGCCTTCTTTACATCCCCCACCATCGAAGCCTGGCTACAGTTGCCCAACTGGTCCTCTTGCCCTGCACTCGGAGCACCGGTGTTGCCCATTCCCTGCTCAGAGGCTATGGCTGGCCTCCCATGGTTTGCACAATATAGGCGGAACTCTGAGCACAGCCAGCCAATGTCCTCTACAATCTGTCCTGAATGTACAGTTCTGACCTTAACTCCTGAGTCTCTTCTCTCCTCTGTTCCAGCTGAATAAAACGACCCATTATCTGTGCGAAAGTCTTGCTCAAGGCCTTTACTAATGGAACCCTGGGCTTGAAGGAGATGGTGACTGCCTAGAAGTCCCAGTCTGGACCAAGCCCAGATATTGCCTAATGGATCTGTTTTCTTTGACGGTTTCTTTGAAGGCCAAGCCTTGATGATTGACTTGGGAGCACAATCCCAAGGAACAGCCGTGAACTGAAAAGGGACACGAAGAGAGACTATCCACAGCAGGCCACTGGAGTGACTGACTGGTGGCTCGATGTGGTGGGGACCTTGAAGAAGTCTTATAAAATATGCCTGAGAACATCTGTCCCGGGAGTGAAGGGGGAAGCATCTGTCCACTGGCTCCCATTCCCGATGGGTTGTGAGGTGCTGACTCACCCACGGTTCCTTGGTGTCAGAGAATCCCTGGAACCGAGAGCAAAAGGCACGTGGCCAGGCTGGGAAACTGGAATAAGAATGAGAGCCAAGAGCGTTTGAATCAGTGCATAAAACGTGTCCTCTCTGCTGCCTTTGGTACAAATGGCTCTGCGATCAACAGTCCCCACTGCAGATTCCTACTCTTGTCTAGACACAGGTGCTGGGGGAAAGATGGGGGGGGGGCACACAGGCAGCCCCAGCCCTGTTTAGAAAAGTCCATTCATACATTCAGAGTCTGCAATCTCCCGTCCTTGCTAGTCTGTGGCAGGGTCAGTCCTGCCATGGCTCAAGGAGGAGCTTATCAGGGGCAGGTGTGGGATGTGGCCTTCCCAGGCTGAGCTTCCTAAAAGCTTCTCAGAGAACACACTCAGACACTCATTTGTGCACTCTTTGGCCTCCCCTGGCTCAGAGCTCGTTCTCCTGCCCCGTACCTGTACCCTCCAACTCCTCCTGCTGTCTCTCCTGCATCACCTATCTCCCCACCCCCGAGAAGAGCCTCATAGTTAGGCTTATCCAAGCTGAAGAGACCGTTTCCAAAAGGTCCCAGTACGGAACGAGGTTCCTCTCTAGGTGACTGTGTGGTGGGTGCATGTGTGCTTCTACTGGACCCTCTGTTCATCCTCTCTCCCTCGGTGTGTTTCCCTAATGGTAGACGATCACCTGAGAGAAGCCCCAATCAGAGGGCTCCCTGAGAAACCCACGGCACAGGGGTGTCTGAAACTAAAAGCGCTGACGACACCACGTGTGGACCCGGATGTGGAGCGACTGGAGCGCCTGTGCATTGTTGATTAGGTTTATGTCAAATTGGGGGGGGGTAGGATTCCCCATGATCTGATCAACCATAGGGTGACCAACCCCATGTTGGGATCTCCTGTGAAGCAGTCAAGCACTGGTGGCGAGAACAGATTTATTTAATCTGGTCGCCTCCCTGTTCGGATGGAGGGCGAGTTCATTCAGGGTGTGGCTTAGTCTTATATAAACTGACAGTGGGTGGTTTTTCTGCCCCAGTGACGCTCGAGAGCTCACAAACCCACATCAGCAGCTCTGTCATTTGGGTCACTCCGAGCCAGTTCCCAGTGAAGGATAGTGAATTGGTGGGATTTTCCTTGTGTTCGTTTTTAAATGTTCTAGGGAAATACTTCTATAGGTTATGAGCCAGGTTTTTCTCTGGTTGAAAGAGTTTCCACTGCTGAGCAAGGGTTAAAAAAGTGTTTAACTCAATCCCCATCGGTCCGGTGGCTTGGACACAGGCCTGCGTCCACTCTGTGTTAGCATATGCTTGTCCAAGACTGAGTGAGATATTAGTTCAAGACTGATCCTGGAGAAGAGATGATCCGTAAGTTAATGGGCCCTGCTAGTATGCACTTACCATTGGAAGTTTTCAGAGAAGACAGGGGCAAGAGGACAAGAGGTCTGTCCAACTCCCACTCTCTGAAAACTGAGACTGATTATACTGCACCCTTCCCGGGGCCCTAGCTGTGTGGAGTCTCCTTTGAGATCAAGCTGAGAGGACGGTTGCCTCCTGGGACTACTTGTTAATGAGAAAAGCCTGAAGTCTAAAAATGTGTGCTTTAATAATTGAACTAAGTATAATTGTTAATTCTAAGACTCCAGTGACAAATTAATGTCTTGGGGTCTTGCGAGTCTGTCTTGCCATGATTGCCTTGCGAAAAACTAAGGAGTTCATGTCTGATACACTTGAATATTTCTTTATTTCTAAAATTTCCCTCCCAGACAATAGTCATTTTGAGTGCCATGACCAGATGTCCTATCTGTACTGGGACTCAGTAACACTCCAAGGTAGACTTTAAAAATAGGGTATAGTCTTTTCCCAGGGGCATGCTTTATGATGTTTCCACTGGGACTCTCAGTAAGCACCATGACATTGATCTTTTCCTACCACTGATATTTCTAATGCTAAAGCATCTGTTGGGAGATTTGGCCAAGTCATAATGCCCCTGGAGCCATAGCAGGGACCTGATAGAGAGTACTTCCATTCTCCTATCTTCACTCACAGCCTGTAGCTGTGGCTCTGGTATACAACCATGCTGCCAACTATGGAATATATACTGCCTCTACAAATCAAATGGGCCTTCCAAGCATTGTGCTTCATTCCTTATGGTGGGGATCCAAGATAATAGCTTATCATCCACAAAGGATTGGATATCCTGGGGCATCTTAGCCACCTGAGCCCTTAATACTTACTAAGTAATGTGATGCTCACCTTCCGGACACAATTGCTGAAGTCAAAATGGGTGCATAAGCAAATGTAGTGAGGAAAGCTGATGGTGTTTGGCTATTAAAATATATAGTGTCTGGGGTCTTAAAGGCTTGAAGTTAAACAAGCAACCATCTAACAGGGAAGCAACAAAACCCACATGGAAGAAGCACACCAGCCTGTGTGATCAGATGTCGATGGGATCAGGTATCAGGCATCGGAAGACTCAAAACAAACAAATATATTGATGCTAACAATGGGGATTGGAGTGGAGACCCAAAGCCCATCTATAGACAATTGGACAGTCCCTCACAGAAGGGTCACAAAGAAGGAATGAGTCAGCCAGGGTTTAGCATATAGCACTGATGGAACACATAACATTCCCCTAATTCTTTAATGCCCAACCCCCCACTATCATGACCTCAGTTGCACCTTATAAATCTGGCTAGACCAGAGACTCTACACTGGTACAGATAAGAGCTCTTGACACATGGAATCCGGGACAGGTAAACCCCTCAGGAACAGTAGTGAGAGTAGTGATATCATGAGAGTGGAGAAGATGGGGGAGAAATGAGGAACTGACTGCAACGATCACGTATAACCCCCACCCTCCAACCCCCAGGGGAACAAACAACAGAAACATGGGTGAAGGGAGACCGTAGACAGTGTAAGATATGAAAATAATAATAATTTATAATTGATCAGGGTCCCACGAGAGTGAGAGAATGGGGGAAAGGGAAAAAAGAAGAGCTGATACCAAGGGCTCAAGCAGAAAGAAAATGATGATGGCAACATATGTCCAACTATGTTTGACACAATTGATATATGGATTGTTATGAGAGCTGTAAGAGCCTCCAATAAAATGATTTATTAATAATAATAAAAAGATGAACAATAAATACGAATGTGGAAAAAACTCAGTGTGTGGAAGCTAGCTAGTCACTGGTATGTCCAATGCCAGGAGGGCCATCCAAAGTGAACAGGTCTCAACAGAACTTCCAGGCTAAGAACGGAATACAAAGAAGGAATACACTGTCCACTTCTGAGGAATTAACCACTGGAAACCTTATGAGTAGCAGCAACACATTGCCAGCTGCTGGAAACCCCACACATGGCAGCAGAACACCTTTAACTGTAGTGCCAGGAGATGAGCCCCTCCGGTGAGAAGGCACTCGAAATGTGACTGAGGAAGAGTTGCCTCCTCAAAGTGGGGTCACGCATCATGCCACGGATGGAGCAAATCCTTCCGGAGGAGAGCCGTCAGGGCCATCAGTGTTCTGAAGGGCACAACCCCAGAGAGGAGAAACAGCTGCAAAAAGAATTCACAAAATATAAGCTGCAAAAATAATTAAGAATTAGAATATACGAAGTATGAATCTAGGAAAACTGGAAGCTTTAAAACACAAAATGGAATGCATGAAAGTTGACATCCTAGGCATTAGTGAGCTGAAATGGATGAGTGATTCAAAATGGGCTGTTTTGAATCAGAAAATCATAAGCCTTAGATACTGGAATGAAGCAATCAAGAGGGACATTGCCACATTCTTTGTCAAACAGGACATTCCAAGATCTGTCTTGGAGCACAATGCTGTCTGTGACAGGATGACCTCTATCTGCCTTCAAGGAACTCCAATCCATACAATTGTTATGCCAATTCATGCAGCACTCACTAAAGCTGGTGATGAAGTTGAAGAAGTCTACTACCAATGTCTGCAGTCTGCAGTTGATCAAGCATGTATGTGCTCAAGATGCATTGGTAATTATTGGTGACTGGAATACAAAAGTTGGAAACAGAGGAATGCTAGTTGGAAAATAGGGCCTTGGTGATAGAAACAACGGTGGAGGTTGCATGATAGAATTTTGCAAGACCAATGACTTCTTCATTGCAAATGTCTTTCTTTCCTCACAACAATACGAATGGCAAGTACCTGTGGACTTCTCCAGATACACAGAATACATAGAAATCAAAGCGAGTACTTCTGTGGGAAAAGACAATGGTGAAGCTCAATATCAGCAGTCAAAACAAGGCTAGGGGCTGACTGTGGAACAGACCGTCAATTGCTCATATGGAAATTAAGGTTGAGGTCAAAGAAAATTAAAACAAATCCACAAGAGCCAAAATACTACCTTGAGTCTGTCTCACCTGAATTTCAGGAACATTTCAAGAACAGATCTGATGCATTGAACACTAATGACAGAAGACTTGATGAGCTGTTCACGAAGAAACAAAAGGTCATTAAAATGAGGAGAAAACATCAATGTGAATGTCAGAAGAGACTTTGAAACTGTCCCTTAATTGTAGAGTAGCTCTAGCTTGGAAGCAACAAAGCCCACAGGGAGGAAGCACACCAGCCTGTGTGACCACGAGGTGTCGCAGGGATCAGGTAGCAGACACCAAAGAACAAAAATCATCATTGTGTGCTCACCTTCCCCATATAAAAACTGAAGACAAATGTGTGCACAAGTAAGTGTGGTGAAGAAGGCTGATGGTGCCCAGCTATCAAGAGATATAGCATCTGGGGTCTTAAAGGCTTGAAGGTAAACAAGCGGGCCATCTAGCCCAGAAGAAGCACACCAGCCTGTGATCACGAGGTGTCGAAGGGATCAGGTATTAGGCACCAAAGAACAAAAAAATCATATCATTGTGAATGAGGGGGAGTGCAGAATGGGGACCCAATACCCATCTGTAGACAACTGGACATCCCTTGCAGAGGGGTAATGGGGAGGTGATGAGTCACTCAGGGTGCAGTGTAGCATTGATGAAACAACTTTCCTCTAGTTCCTAAATGCTTCCCCCTCCCCTCCACTATCAGGATCCCAATTCTACCTTGCAAGTCTGGTTAGACCAGAGGATGCACAGTGGTGCAGATAGGAACTGGAAACACAGGGAATCCAGGACAGATGAATCCCTCAGGACCAGTGGTGAGAGTGGTGACACCTGGAGGGAGGAGGGAAGGGGGTGTAGAAAGGGGCAATCGATTACAAGGTTCTACATATAACCTCCTCCCTGGGGGACAGACAACAGAAAAGTGGGTGAAAGGAAATGTCAAGTAGTGTAAGATATGATAAAATAATAATTTATAAATTATCAAGGGTTCAGGAGGGAGGGGGAAGCAGGGAGAGAGGGGGGAAAAAGGAAAAATGAGGTGCTGATTCCAGGAGCCCAAGCAGAAAGCGAGTGTTTTGAGAATGATGAGGACAACGAATGTATAAGTGTGCTTTTCACAATTGATGTATGTGTGGATTGTGATAAGAGTTGTATGAACCCCAATAAAATGACTTTAAAAAATGATTTTAAAAACTTGAAAAAATTTACAAAAATTGTAGAGTAGCTAAGGCAAATGGAAGAAATGATGAAATAAAAGGGCTGAACAGAAATTTTCAAAGACCAGCTGGAGGATACAAAGTAAAATATTATAATGAAGAGTGCAAAGATGGAGATTTAGAGAATCAGAAAGGAGAAATACACTTAGTACATCATAAACAAAAGAGCTAAAGAACAATTCAAGCCTTGAGGTGTGATATGGAAAGATTTTTTTAGACAAAATATTGAATGATGCAAGAATCATCAAAAGAAGATGGAAAGACTACACAGAGTCACTGTACTGAAAAGAACTGGTCAACAGTCAACCATTTCAAGAGGTAGCATAGGATCAAGAACCAGTGCTCAGGACTGAAGGAAGAAACACAAGCTGCACCGAAGGCCTTAGCTAGAGACAAGTCACTAGGAATGACAGAATACCAATTGGAACACTTCAACAAGCTGATGAAGTATTGGAAGCATTCACTCTTCTATGTCAAGAAATTAACAAGACAGCTACCTGGCCAACTGACTCGAAGAGATTCATGTTTGTACCCACTCCAAAGAAAGCTGACCCAACAGGATGCTCAGATTAAAGAACAGTATCATTCGTATGACATACAAATGAAAGTTTGCTGCCAGAAGTTCAGACTGGATTCTGAAGAGGATGTGGAACAGAAGATATCATTGTTGATATCAGATGGATGTTGGCTCAAAATAGAGATTACCAGAAAGATGTTTACTTATGTTTCATTGACTATGCAAAGACATTCACCTGTGGACCACAACAAACTACGGATAACCTTGAGAAGAATGGTCCAGCAGTTACATAATCTATCACCTTGAGAAAGGGGTGGAGTCTGGCCTCTCAATCAGGTCGCAGCTTGATTACCTCATTTAGAGGTGTAAAGGAGATAATAGCTTACTAGAGGTGGGACACAAACCTTCCCTGAGAGACATTCCTGTTGACAAGACACATTGAGCTGGAGCTGCCACGTAGAGAACCACACCAGTGCTGAGATGCTTCTACTGTCACTGGATCCACAAGACTTTCCACTCACTGGCCTGTGATCTTACTGCATTCATCATCACTGCATGTGTTGTGTGAGTCTGAAGAGGAATTTATAGATTGGCATTGGACATACTGGCTAATATAGAACTTGATCTGGTCAGGGCTGGGATCTTCTCAATATACAATTTCTCTTTTATATGAAGCTCTTTCTTATACACATATGAGTGTCTCTGGATTTGTTTCTCCAATCAACCTGGACTAACACAAATGGTAATTCCAGAACACTTCATTGTGCTCAGGCAGAACCTGTATGTGGATCAAGAGACAGTTGTGGAAACAGAGCAAGCATATACGGGATGGTTTAAAATCAGGAAAGGTGTGAGTCAGGGTTGTATGTTCATGCTTATTCAATCTGTGTGCCCAGCAAATAATCAGAGAAATTGGATTATATGAAGAACTTGACATCAGGACTGGAGGAGGCCTTATCAGCAATTTGTGATGTTGACACAACCTTGCTTGATAAGAGTGAGCAGGACCTAGACACTTGCTGATGAAGACAGAAAGCTCCAGCTTCAATATGGGTTACTAGCAATGTAAATAAAACCAAAATATTCACAACTGGACCAATAGATAACATCATAATAAATGACGAGAGAATTGAAGGTATCAAGAATTTAGTCTTGCTTGTGGATCCACAATCAATCCTTAAGAAAGTGGTAGCCAAGAGATCAAATGACACATTGCTTTGGGTAAATTTGTTCTTTGAAGTGTTAAAAAGCAAGAAGGTTACTTTGAAGACTAAGTTGTGCCTGACCCAAGCCCTGGTATTTTCAATTGCCTCATATGCGTGGGAAGGGTGGCCATTGACTAAGGAAGACCGAATAAGAATCAGCATATCTGAATTATGGTGCTGGGACAGCTGATTGAAGGCACCGTGGCAGCAGGGCTGGCTAGGTGTCATTTCAGGTACTTTGGGTGTGTTATCAGGAGAGAGAGACTCATCCTTTAGAAGGACATCGATTGTTGGTGACCTAGAGGGCCAGCAAGAAAGAGGAAGAGCCTTGACAAGACGGATTAACACAATTGCTGTAACGAGATGCTCAAGCATAACAATGCTTATGAGGATGGCATTCGACTGTGTGGATCCTAACAAATTATGGAAAACATTGTGAGGAACGGGGATTCTAGAACACTGACTGTGCTCATGTGGAGCCTGTACACAGACCAAGAGGCAAGCCATGAAAAGGACCTCTTTAGAGTATTAAAGAGTAAAGATGTCCTTTTGAGAACTATAGTGTGCCTGACCCAAGCTCCGCTGTCAGGGGAGCCGGCCCCTAACAATTCATCATGGGTCCAGTAGGTGCAATTGTACAGCAATAATAAGTAAAGGTTATAGTAAAGTCATAGAGAATAAGAAGAGATAGAAGAGAGATGAAATAATGGAGGCACACATATTTCATAGTAGCATGCTCACCTCAGCCCCTCTTGGTGGTACAGGGCCAAAGAGAGAGCAGGAGAGAGAGAGATGTATTGCTAACCAAGGCTTATATCTATTTAAGGGCCATGATTACAGGTAACCACCCACGTCACAGGAAGGGACTGTACAATAGGCAATACGAGCAATAGAAGGGGATATATAATGTGTATAGGTGTACATATGATAGGAAGGGGTGGAACTAGAGGTACACATGTGACAAGAAGGGTGGACCCTAGATTCATGATGGCGACCTAACCTTGGTCACCCTTGAGTGGACTTGACCTCCCTGGGTTCTCCTTCAGGGAAATAATTTACTACTATCCTTATTAGAAGGGAGTGGGCCCTACTTATTGTGGAATAAACAGTGGTCTTGCTTTCTCTGGATGGCTGCTTGCTCTGGATGGCTGATAACCCTTAGGGAGAATAACCCTTGACCTACTTTTGTTGATCTCCAAGTGTACAGTCATCTGCCATGTGTAGCAAGCAGCTAAGTTTGGCATATTTTTGGGGAGACAACTTGGGAGAAATCTTTCTGTTTCCCCCACACTATACTATTTTCAGTAACCTCCTATGCCTGTGAAAGCTGGACAGAATCAATGCATTTGAATTATGATGTTGGCAAAGACTATTGAATATGCCATGGATTACCAGAAGAACAAACAACTCTGTGTTAGTCTGGGTAGACTAGAGACACAAATTCATAGACACTCATATTCTATAAGAAAGAACTTTAGATACAAGAGCAGTCCAGATCAAGTCCATAAGCCTGATCTAATATTAGCCCATATGTCTGAAACCAATCTATAAATTCCTCTTCAAACTCATGCAACACATGCAGTGACGCCGAATGCAGGGAAGATCACAGGCCAGTGGGTGGTAAGTCTTGTGGATCCAGTGGTATTGTAAGCATCTCAGTGCAGGGGTCTCCACGTGGCTTCTCCAGCTCAGGGCACTAGTGTAGTTCCGTGTGTCTTGTCAGAGAGAGAGAGAGAGAGAGAGAGAGAGAGAGAGAGAGAGAGAGAGAGAGAGAGAGCGAGAGAGAGAGGAGAGACTCCCGTCTCCAAGGAGGAATACTAGAGTTCCCAGAATCCTCAGGAGAAGGCCATGCCCAGAGAGAGGTCTCATTGGCTATGACTTGATTGACAGGTCCTGCACTCTTAATCCTCTCAAGTTGACAAACTCTGTCTTGGAAAATGCATACCCTGTTTCCCCGAAAATAAGACAGTGTCTTATATTAATTTTTGCTCGCAAAGATGCTCTAGGTCTTATTTTCAGGGGATATTTTATTTTTCCATGAAGAAGCATACGGTACACATTTATTGTTGAACAACCAACAAGGAGATTTATTACCTGTATACAGTATGGTAGTAGTTGTCATCATAAACCAGTATAACCAGACAAACTGTGAATCCTACAGTATCAAGAATTTCTTGTTACTGCCATTATTTCCATGTATAACAATCTATAGTACATTTACTCACACTTCCTGTCTGCTCTGGCTGCGCTGTGGCCAACAGTGAGCTGTGCGGTGGCGCCTGACACTACAGTCCAGAGTCCAGAGTTAGGGTAACTGGCCTTATTATCGGGGAGGCTTTATGTTCAGGGAGGTCTTATTTTTGGGGGATGCCTCATATTTCAGCGAGAGGCAAACTGTAAGTAGGTCTTATTTTTGAGGGATGTCTTACTTTCAGGGAAACAGGGTAGCCAGAATTCAGTTTGGAAGTGAAAATGGTGAGACCTCATCTCAAATACTTTGGACATATTATCAGGAGGGGCCAGTCCTCGGAGAAGGACATCAAATTTGGTAAGACATAGAGTCCTCGAAAGAGATGATTGACACCATATTGCAACTATGGTCTCAACGTAACAATTGTGCGGATGGTGCAGGGCCAGACAGTGTTTCATTCTGTTAAGCCTGGGGTTGCCATGAGTCAGCGCCTACTCAATAACAGTAGCCGCTGCAATAAGAAATATATCTAAGAATGTTTCCAGCAGATGTATTCAGGTTAACAAAGTTCATTCACAGGAGAAAGAATATATAGATTATAGTCTATTATTCACTGGAACATGAACCCAACATAATTACAAAAATAAGACTGTTCAATCACATGATTGAGTCTTGTTGACATAACATTGAGAGAAAGGAGGCAGACCCAAGAGCTCACATATTGTCTGATTCCACTTACGTGAAATATTCCGAGTAGGTGCAACTACAGAGACAGAATGCAGAACAGGGGCTGCCTGGGTCTGAGGGCAGGAAAAAGAGTTGCTTCTTTACGAGAATGGAGTTTCCCTTCGGGGAGATGAAAGTCTTGGAAATAGAAGTGATGACTACAATATATATTTTGAATGTACAAAATGCCACACTTTGTACACTATATACATATAATTAGTGGTTAAGTTAATGTCTGTGAGATTAAAATGTTCTATTAAAATATATATGTGACTAAATTACTTTCAAATATGGGAAGAACTAACAAAAATGGTGGCAGAGGTAAAAGTAGCATTTATATTTGCAGTGACGTCGTCTGGAAGTAGCCACGAAGGAGCCTGTCAAGGTGTTGGTCACGTTCTGTCTTGATCCGAACGACAGACAGATCCTGCGTCTGTGCATCTCTAAACGCTCATCAAGTTGTGTACTATTTAGATTTTGTATAGTTTCGTGTCTATTGGTTATAGCTCAATAAAAGTAGTGCATTAACAGATAAAGACTCCAGGATTTTCCTCTCCCAAGGTGATGAGAACTGGAGGGGGGAGGGAGCGGGGCTCAAGGCCCTGCCATCACAGCTGTGCTCTGCCACGGCAGTAACCTGCTGACAGGGCCTCCTTCACACAATCTGCGCACATGCACCATTTGAACCCTGCACCACTTGACGGGCCCGTGGCGCACCAGCGACAGCTCGGAGGTCCAGCAGATCAGTAGCCTTGCCTTTCAGTGATGTTTTACCAAGTTAAGCTTTTCATCAGGCTCTTAACAGACCAGTGCTCTGGGCTTCACTCACTACCATTTTTTTTTCAGAGTCAGATTCCTCTCTCCAACATGCTGTGGCAATGGGGAAAGGGTGCTCTCGATGGGTCTCTAAATACCCAACTGTCACTCACGGTGACCTCACCCTGCCAGTTGTTCAGAGGAATAGCGTGTGGGTTCTCTTTCACATTCCACATCAGCGAGTCAGGAAATCGTGCTGGCTCACTACTTTCACAATAAATGCACAACTTGAACCCTTTTCATTGCCTTTACTACTATCGCCAGGGTCACAAATGCTGAGTCAATTCTGCCTCATGGCGACCAGGGTGGAACTGCCCCTGTGGGTTTCTGAGGCTGTAAATCTTCACGAGAGCAGAAAACCTCATCTTTTGCCTGTAGAGTGGCCGGTGGGTTTGAACTGCTGACCTTGTGGTTAACAGCTCAGCTTGTAGCCCACTACCAGGGCTCCTATCCTCAGAGCATTATTCTGAGCATCTGAACTACAGCGAAAACCTCCTAACTCCCTGTTTTTACCTTATTCTCAATACAGCAGCCAATGTGACACTTGGCTCTTCAGAACAGTGGTTCTCAACCTTCCTAAGGCCGTGACCCTTGAATACAGTTCCTAATGTTGTGGTGACCCCCCCACCCTAACCATAAAATGATTTTCGTTGCTACTTCATAACTGTAATTTTGCTACTGTGAGGAATCGGGTGACCCCTGTGAAAGGGTCATTTGACCCCCAAAGGGGTCGTGACCCACGTGTTGAGAAGCGCTGCTTTAGAGGCTCCCACCTTACTCAGAGTAAACCCTGAGCCTTCAAGGATCTTTATCATCTCACCCTGAACGTAAGCCTACACTGACTGCCCCCACCCACACATAGCAACACTTGTGTTTCCTGTTGACTGCCCTTTCCTCTCCATAGGGTGTATCCTTACAGAAGGTACTGTTTATGTTTGCCATTGTTCCTCAGTAGGACCAAAAGTTTCATGAGAACAGGCATCTGTTTTATTCAGGAGTGTATTTTGTCATAGAGCACAATCGGAATCTTCTCAAAGTAAAAGAAGTTTATTGTGGGATGGATTGATTCAAGGATCAGGGCAGCACAGAGTGTTTGAGGGTACAAAGAGAAACCTGATCTCAAATATCGTTTAAGGAGAACATTTCTTAAGTCCTAAGCGGGGCAGACAAGACTAAGACAGACACATCATCCAGATGATGGCGGGCATGAGCACCAGGCCATAGTGGTGTCCAAGGACCGTCACCATACGGCCACGTCAATAGGACGTGGGGGATAAAGGACCCTGCTATGAAATCGTAATTGGGGGCAGCTGAACTTGTAAGATCTCTCTCTGGACTAGAGTTACACCTCGGTCCTTGGCTCCACACGAGAAAGAATTCACGCCAAAGCCTGGCTCGTGATCCAAGTGAGTTTAATGAGAGTTAAAAGAAGCTTCAGGTTTTACGCGGCACCCATAGGATTCCTCCCGACCATGCAGCCTGGCAGAGACTGCTTGGCATCACACAAAGATCCCTCTCCCAAGTTCTCCTCCCAAAACAGACCTTCCTCTCCCTCTGGGTTCCTGCCTTTTCAAGGATTCCAGGGGGAGGGGAGGTGTGGTGAACGACTCCAGGTCGACCCCATTGGCTGAATTGCAATCACCTGGCCCAGGTGGGCCGATCCAGGCTTAACGCCCACCCATGCTCACCGCCGGGGGGGGGGGGGGGGGGGGGACATAGGCCTTTGAGCATGTGCAGTGCGCCGCCCTTTGTTCTCGCGCTTGGCTCTCTTGGGCATGCATTAATGGACATCCCATCCCTGTCTATCTGCCTAACAAACTCTTCATAGTTGCAGGCGGGTCTCACAGCAGTGGAAGTGGAAGCAGGCATGGGGCATGTACATTTTGTTAGAGTTTACAAGATCGGCCCAGGGCCTTTCCCACCAAGGCCGTCAGGGCATGATTCATATGACTCAACTGTGTGACCCACTGTCCAGGGCTCGCCATCAAGGATGTCCCCAGGCAAGCCCCTAAGGAAGACTGCCTCTCTCTGGGCTGGCTAGGTGTGGCGGGAAATCCACTTTCCAATACCCTGTCCCAAGATTAAACCTCTCCCATCCCTGGGGAATGCTCAGGATTTTGGGCTTAAAACTCATGCAGGGGCTCTGCAAATGGGTTTCAGTCTTTCACCTTCATCTGTCGCTTTCTGCCAATGGCGTGCTCGGAGGATAAGGTCTAACACAAGAGCCACCAGGCACTTCCAAAGAGCTCCCATTGGCTGGCGCTGAGGACAGATATTTATAGTCTGCGTAGCAGTTTCTCAGCAATATTCTGATTGGTCGGCCCTCTCTGGACTGGCCTAGGTGCACGCGCGCATGCACGCACGCCAAGCCGTGTTCTCGGCGTCCTGGGCGTACCTGGACTTGTCTGAACAGCCACACTGCTGCTTCACAAAGAGGCCGGAGATGATGACGAGCGTAGAACTTCAAGGCCGAAGCCGGACTGCAAATAACATGGAGTTCAGTGTGGGGCCTTAGCTGCCATTTATGATGCCCACCGCTCTTGATTTCCCTTTAGCTGCCATTTATGATGCCCACCGCTCTTGATTTCCCCTTATGCACCTTACAGCAGAAATACAGCCTGAAACCAAGCAGAGCTCAGAGAGCCAGCGCGGAGTTATTTCTGGGCATTCCGAATGCCTCCGTGTGTCGAATTACTCATCTGACAAAACGGAGCCTTGGTCCTCCTCTTGGCTGAACTGCTCAGAGACTGGCAAACACGTGAGATTTTAAATATCCATGCACAATTCCAAATGTCTAGAATAACATCTGGCACAGAGTAGTGCTAAAAATAATCAAAACTCCGAGACATGGAAACCTAAGGTTTATTCTGAGCAATTACTTTATATGCATATAGGAGACCATCTGATTCTTGAAAAAAGCAAATGGCTTGATGTGTATTAGTTAAATTTATAAACAGAAGAGATGAAAAAGAGATCAGCCTTTGGTTAATCTTAAGCCAGCCCAGCCCCTTTTCCTGAGATCAGTTGATTAATAGGTGCAGATGAACATGAAACAGTACCTAGCCATTACAAGCGTCTCTTTTCCATCACGCCCCACACCTTCCCGCTCTGGGGACCTCCAGTGCGGGTCAGAGTTTATGTCACTTCCACCACCTTCCAACTTCCCAATCAGTAGAAAACACGGATTGTTGAGGGTATTGGCCAACCTTATTGGCTAAGTTAAGCACACCTGTATGAAGTCATGTCACTGGTGCCTAGCATTGTGTGTGGGCCCAGGTTTCCCTTCACCTGTGCCTAGGTGACTTGGGTCTGAGCATGCTCAGTCCTGAATTTTCCCATAGGTGTCTAATTAGCGTGCCTGATTTCTTTCCAGCCTCTTTATCATGGCATGGACAGCTAACTTACATTTAGTGTAGGCATTTGGGGGAGACAACTCTCTTTATCTCTAATCTAACTACCCATCTGGGCCCTGAAATAAGCAATGGGCTGCCAACGATAAAGTTGATGGTTCCAATCCACCAGCCACTTTGAGGGAGGGAGATGAGGTTGTCCGCTCCATAAAGACAGTCTCAGAAGTCGGGAATTACTGTGAGCCAGAATCCACGGAGTGACAATGGGTTATTTGGTTTAGTAGGTAAGAAAAAAACCCTAAAATCCACGCAAATGTCTGCTATGAAGTTTTCTCCTCGACAGTAAGTGCTCAATGCAAATTTGTGGAACTAATGAAGCTAACCTTCTACCCTCATTCAGCGTGAGAGCTGAGCTTGGCTGGGAAGGCCCAGGGACTGTCTGGATAAAATGTTTGTGGCCTCAAGATGACAACAGTGTCTCCCAAACCAAGGACGATGCTCCAGACAAAATTAACCAAACAAAGAAAACACTCAGCCAGACTTTTCTTCCTGATAAGACCTTGCTCCCTACTGATCACTTAGGGAAATAGAGTGGGTGAGTGCCTCCCAGAAAAACCCAAACTTACTGCTAGTGAGTCCATTCTGATTCAGAGAGACGCTGTGCACTAGTAGGGCTGCCCCCTGGGAGTTTTGAGGCTGTAAATCTTTGGGGGACTCTGGGGATCCCCTGTGAGGGTAAACATGTACCTTGAATACCTCAGTCTTCAGGTTAATTCTTGGTCTAGGGACCCACCAAAAGAGCCTTGGTGGCATAGTGGTTTCGTACGAGTTGGCCTTCCATCCTCCAGGTCAGCAGTTCAAAACCACCAGCCACTCCTAAGGAGAAAGATGGGGCTTTCTACTCACATGAACAGTTCCACCCTGTCCTATAGGGTCACTGTAGGTCAGCCTGGACTTGATGGTAATGAGTTTGGAGATTTTGAAGAGACCCACCTGTCTGTGGAATCAGGAAGTCCCTCTCCCAGCTGGGGTGGAGCTCACAGGCAGTGGGAGAGGAGGGAGGAGCCCAAAAGGCACTGCGTTCTTGCTGGCTTTCTCTTTTGCCTCTCTGAGGGAAACTTCACCCTGGATCAAGCACTACTAGATAGGGCTGAACAGAATCCAGTTCACTGCTATGAAGCCGAGGCTCCTCTCCCTATCCAAACCCAACAATGGAAATCCACTTGCCCTTTTTATCACGCGAAGAACTGAGGTTGAGTGGGCGACTGGGAAAAGGCTCACCTCATCAAGAAGACTTTACAGATTAATGATATGCTTGGGACTGGGCCCCAGGATTTTACTTCCAAATTCTGAGCCAAGTCCCAGATGAACATCCTCTTCGGTTCTCCCAGCCATGTCTTGCTCCCTTGATGCACTGAGACGACTCCCTTCTCCTTCCCAGTGGCTCAGTCTCTTAGCCTTGTGCAGGGCAAAGTTCTAGAAGCATTTCTCACACCCCTGCCCGCACGGAAGGCCAGCACGCAAGCCCAGCCTGCCGAGCTGGGGAACTCAGTGCTCTTGTGAGTGAGGCCTAGAGAAAGCAAATCACGTGTCCAGAATCACACAGCTCCCGGGCCATAGGTAGGAGTTATAGTAGAGCTTAAATTCTGAACACGAAGTTTATGGAAGGATACAGTTTGCAGTGATAGCCCAACATTAATTTCTCAGTGTCCACAGGGACTGACCTACTAGTGAATTCTTTCTGGTCACTAACTGGCAACATGAATGTCTTTTCCCTCAGGCAGACTGTATCAGGAAATGACGAGTGATGCTCCCTGAGCCAGTCCAGTCTGCCCCAGTGGACTTGCCCGAGTGTGTGTGTCCGTGATGGAATCTGGGGTGCTAGGTCTCCTGGTCCACATGGTCATGAGTCATTTCCTGACTGCCTTGGTTGGAGGAACCAGGACCCACCTTGTACATGGTTTTCTCTAGAAGAATGCATGTGTCACCACCCTGGCCTCATTCTGTAATCCCACTGGTGTCCTGATCTGCCACCGATCAGGCTTTTGTGACTGTTTCCCTGGTTCTCCCATGTCCTCTTTGAGGATGTGTCTTTGTAAAGCCTCGGATGCCATTATGGTCTTGGGAAGTTGTTTTCCCTCCTCTAGTTGATGTGCCTTTGTCTTTGTCCTGTGTAAGATGCAATAAAGGTGTCTCTGTAAGTTCTGTTTGAACTTTTGGTCTCTTTTCTCCCCTTCCCCAGGGGAGATCTGGAATCAGACTCTGGCTCGTCTGCTCTCGCTTTGCCTCTCTCTACACCAGAGCTGCTCTGGTCACAAAGCTCTTGCCTCAAAATTCCCATAATGCCTTTTCTGACCCTGGCTATAGCCACACTAATTGATGGGCCTGGGCCCTTTATGGGGGACCATCTTTCCTAGGGGCATTTGAAGAGCCCCGCAGCAGTGTGGTTGGCTGGGTTGTCTAGGGCAGGGGCCGGCAAACTGCGGCTCTGAGGCCTGTGCGGCTCTTTCAGTACATACACGGGGCTCTGAAGTAAAATCGGGGGGGGGGGGGATATCATTTCATTTATAAAAATTGTGAAGGATATTATTCAGATAAGGGCGATTTCATTTGTTTGTTATTCATGACTCTCGAACGCTTTTTAAGTTGTTGTGAAGGACAGGATGGGCTCTTCTATCTCCAAAGTTTGCCGACCCCTGGTTTAGAGAAACAGAACCGATGACCCTCATCTATGTCTAAGGAAGAACTTGATACCATGATGTCATTTCATATCAAGAAGGCATCCCAGCCCAGTGTAGCTCCTGTCCACGGGCCCGATGCCCGCCAGGGCCCTCTTCAGACTCATAGGGCTGCTGGTTGGTGACACAGAAAGGTGAACTGGGAAGCGGGGAGATCATCAGCGAGTGGGTGCAGAGTCACGTGGATCCAAGGTGGGTGGGGAAATGGCAGGGTGCTTATAGCTGGGAGGTTGGCTCCCATGGTCAACAGCCCACATGGTCCGGCTTTTGAGGCACAGACCCCGGCAAGGATGAAGGTGAAGGGAAAGCGAGGGGAGAGCAAGTCTCACTGTCTTTCTTACCCACCAGTGACCTGGTGGACGAGTCGGACTCTACCTCCACACTCCCACACAGGTGCAAGTGGACATAAAGTGAGTAGTCTTCCCTTGGCTAAGTCACCACCCTTGCTCTTCGCCTCCCAGAGCCTGTGACTCAGACCAGTACGATCACTCTTTCCTTTCTCCCAGCTGGTGGGTCCTCTCCATCCCCCTCCCCATCCCCCTCCCCATCCCCTTCCCCATCCCCCTCCCCAACCCCATCCCCCTCCCCATTCCCATCCCCCTCCCCCTCCCCAACCCCCTCCCCCTCCCCCTTCCCATCCCCATCCCCATCCCCAACCCCATCCCCATTCCCATCCCCATCCCCAACCCCATCCCCATTCCCATCCCCATCCCCCTCCCCATCCCCCTCCCCCTCCCCCTCCCCAACCCCATCCCCATCCCCATCCCCAACCCCATTCCCATCCCCATCCCCCCTCCCCTCCCCCTCCCCTCTCCCTCCCCATCCCCCTCCCTATTCCAGCCCCTCAGCCAGTCTGGACACAGGGTCTGGAAGACGGAAGGACCCAGAGATCAAAGCAGGGCCTCCACATTGTGGACTTATTACTAGAGACCAAGAGGACTGCCCCCTCTATTGCTTGAGGATCAGAGGGGCCCCCCTTTCCTTATTCATTTATTCCACACCTAAGAGGTTTATATTTTTGCTGAAAAAAAAACTATGACGTAGCAGACATAATATGGAAGAGCCTTACTATTACAATCCTTAGGACCACAGCCAAGTAAGGTAGGGGCTTATAGATCAAGAAGGTGGGGGTCAGAAAGGTTTGATCACTATAGAGCTACTAAGGGCCAGGGTCCAGGAAGCCATGCAGGTCTGTCTGATTGACAAGAAGCTAGAACCGGCAGGTCTCAGCCTGAGCATTTGTGAACACCTGGCTGCGTCCTGAAAACCACATGGTCACACCCAAGTGGCCCGCCCCTCCTCCCTGGGTTGAGGAAGCCAGAAATGAGGTAGCAGTGAGGACAGTGGGCAGGTCTGCTGGGCATGGTGGCCAGTTTCCCAGCCGGGATGGGCTCTCTCTGTGGCCTGGTGCTTCCTCTGTTCCTCTTCGGTCTGGAGGCTGGGGTCCCCGGGTGCTCTGCTGGTAAGGAGGGGAGAGGGGATCTGTGGGTTTTTTATTGGCAGGGCCCTGGGTGTGAGGTCAGCGTCAGCAACTCCGAGGGGTGAGGGTAGATTCTCGTTTGCCAATCATGTTTAGCCGTCAGACTATGATAATGAGAATTATTATAATTGCTGATAAAGAGTATACAAATAACAGTGTGTGTCAATTTAAGCCCTATAACCCCTACAGTATATACAAATAAGTGTTATTGAAAGGATCCCCTGGGGTTTGTCTATAATAGGCAGGTGGGATATTGAGTGTATAGTGTGTGGGAGTGTGTGGGAGTGTGTGTGTGTGTGCGCGCGCGCGCATATAGGATGCACAGGCCAGTTAATCATTGTTTAAAGCTGAAGAATGTGGCTTAAAACAAGATTCAAATTCCTCTGAATATTTCCTAGCATAGATTTCCTTCAAAATATAGTTTTTGCATGAAAGACTCAGAGACTGTTGGGGTGGGAATGGGTTCACGGGACTCTGAGAGAGTGAAACTCACATGGACGGGTCACTAATAGGAACCATGGCAAGCTTGTCACATGCATGACGTCTTATCTTTCCCCTGCTCCTGTTTCTTTTTTCATTCTTGTTGGTTTCTACAAACGCCCTAGTTTTGTCTCTGATCTGGGCTAGTCCCTGCTCTTGTTGCAGTAGAGAGTTATTCATCTTCATAAAGACTATGGGAGAGGAGCTCTCCTTACCTCCCCTCTAACAGATGAGGAGCCTGTAGGCGATCAAGATCAAGCCGTCTTGAATGGGTAAAACCTATCACTTGATCCTCCCTCAGATACAGGTTGGGTGTGATCTGGATTTCAACATTCTTTTAATTTTTTTCATATTGGGGTTTTCTCTGATGTCATTGAATTTTTGTTATATGTTTTTCAGTATATGAGCCCCAGGACTGATGAACCTATAGAGACAGCAAGTAGAATAAGGGCTTGGAGGGGTGGCGGTGTAAAGAGGAGCTGGTGTCACAGAGTTCAAGAAGGAAGAGAGTGTTTGGAAACGGATTGTGGTAGCAATTGTACAATACTGCTTGATGTGCTTGACCTACGGAGAGATGTGATATCTGTATTAGCTCCCAGTACAATGGCTCGGGGGTGGGGGGGGGTGGGGGGGTTGGAGATGGAGGGGTGGGAAGATGAAGATCCTGAGGTGTAGGAGGATTAAGTAACTCATCCCAGAGCCAGTACATGTACATGCGTGAGTACACACACACGCACACGCACACACACACACACACACACACAAACAAACAAACAAAAAAACCAGGCCATACTTCAGTCTGCAAGCACCTGCCATCTACCAGGTGTGGACACTTGACAGTTAACGTGCTTTTCACAACCTCGATGAAATACGTGCCTGGCTCCATGTGAGGAGGCAGGTGGTGTCAGTAGTTTGCAATCGGCAAGTTGAAAGAAAGGCCTGGCGAACTGCTTTCCGTAAGATTGCGGGCAAGCAAGCCTCATGTGGCAGTTCCAGCCTGTAACACACGGACTCACTGGAGTCGGGAACTGACTTGGCTGCCACCAACACCCACACCAGGCTTTACTTTTCAGGCGCGCGGAGGGCAGGCTTGCTCAGAGTCCCACGGGTAGTGAGGAGCAGAGAGGGGACTCAGGCAACCTTGAGTCCAAAGCCCACACCCTTTCCACTCTTGCATCATTCAGCTCAGGCCTGAAGCATCTAGAGTGCTGGGCTGTGGTGTCTGAGAAGACTGGTGGAATCCACATACCCCTAGCAGGGGTCCCTGAGAATCCCAGACTTGAAAGGACTGAGGAGGTTTCAGATAAGGAAAGACACCCTGGAGCTTCTGGAAAAGGAAGAAAACTTGACCGAGGTCAGTGGTTCAACTCCACAAGCCTCGGGGTGGGGCCTCAGCTCCCTCTAAAGACTGAGCGGCAGGCCTTTCTCATGACTTAAGGGCTTTCACTTTGCACCTAGCTCCCAGGCACACACTCTGCCCCAACGGCAGCTTGAGCCTCAGCTAGGATTCTAGGACAGGCCTGCCTCTAGGGGCTCCTCTGGGCTTCAGACACCACCAGCCAGGCCCCTATAAGTGGTCTTGATTCCGCCTCTCCCCGTCCTGGCTGAGAAAGATGGAAACGGGTGTCATAAAGCTTCCTTTCCCTGCCCTCCTCCCCGTGGTGCTCTGGGCATGAGGGCGAGAGCACATGTCCAGTTTGTCCTATGGGATTTGTGGCTCACAGTCAGTCCCACTCCGTGCAGCTGCCAGGCCCATTGGGGACAACAAACCACATGGAAATGTCTGCTGTGTCTGCAGAGGCGAGGACCATCTCAGAGGGAGCCTTCTGGAGCACAGATGTCACAGAGACTTCAGATCACGGTCCATGGGAAACTCAACCCCCAAGCCCTGAGATCTCTGCTGGGTCTTCTGCCCCAGATGCCTCCACTTCTGCAGCAGAAACCAGGGATACCAAGAACATTTCTCCCACAACAGTGACCCTGGCCCAACCCATGGTTGTCACCAGCCCCACGGAGACGTCAGCCACAGGTGGCAGCAGCGCAGTCATGGAAATGACCACAGCTGAGGCTGTTAGGGAAAGTGGTCACAAAGGAGCCATCGTTGATGTCCTTTGTACTGATGCCAGCTCTGAAGAGGTAAACGTGATCTCCATTGATGTCCCGACCTTGGCTGGCACCTCTGCAGAAACCGAGGCCCTGACCTTGGAGAGCAGTCCCTCCTCCGATCTCGCGCTTGGAACCATCACCATCCCACTAGCCAGGGAACCTGCGATCACTGCTCCAGCTCAGGCCTGGGTTTCCTACACCATCGCTGACATCGAGGTTACCAACTGCAGCGTTATAGAAATAGAGGCCACGGCCATGATTCCTGGCCTCTCCCACACAGATCGCAGCCCCACAAAAGGAGTAGAAGGCCCGTCCACCCTGGAGATACCAGCTCTGCCTGACTCCACGGAAGCACATTCACACATCGCTGAGACCACAACCTCTGTGAAGACCTTGCCAACAGCTGGCACCACAGAAGCAGGCATACCTGGCAGGCCAGTTCCGACCTCACCAACCAATAACAGCACAGAAAGAAAAACGGCAGCCAAAGCCTCTGCCTCCCATGGGACTTTGCTGACAGTTAGCACACACTCCTCGGAAGACACAGCAGTTTTCTCTGTTGAGACAACAAGCCACACTGCAGCCTCAGAATCAATGACCGTCTCTGCAGGGACTGCATCAGCTATGGGCAAAGGTACTACTTTGGCTACGGCCTCAGCTTCGGTCCATAGCCCTGTGGAAATAGCTACCATCAAGAACTCAACACCTGTAGAAACTTTCGGCACAGGGAGCACAACCCGAAGACCCCTCCCCACCAGCAGGGACCCTCTTCCTTCCGCCAACAGCAGCCGAGGAGCAAACCTCGCTTTAGCTAAGCCCTCAACCCCACCGGAGACCCTGAAGACATCCAGGACAACCAGAAGGGAGCCTCTGCCAGCTGCCTGGGCAAGGCTGACCACAAAGGCTCCTACAGGTAAGTGGCTCCCCCATGTGTGACCTTTGGGGATTGGAGGTTTGGGGTCTCCAGGATGTCTCCTTGCTTAAGAATGAGGGAGGAAGGAAAGCTCTGGGGCCCATTCATGATCTCTGAGGAGTTCTTGCCCAGATCGGTAATCAACAGAGGAGGGGTTGTGAATGGAAATGTGCTGGGCTGAGAGTCTGGTAAATGGCTTTGGACAAGTCCGTCTCCCTGTCCTCTCACCAAACCTACCCTGGCATTAGGTTGGTTTCTCCCTCTGAGGTTGAAAGGCGGTTGCTTTGGGGAAGCACTTTCCAGCTCTGGTCTTTTGTGAAGTCAATCACTGAGTAAGTACAGCACATCCGCCAAGGCTCCACATTTTAGTGGAAGCTGGATCCCCGATGGTCTGGAAATCTCTGGTCTTGTCACTGCCACCCAGAGGGGCAGCGTGTGGGCGTTTGACACGAGTTTCTGCTCTCAACGCAGCTCAGAGTCCAGGCAAGCGGGGCTCACAGCATGCACTTCATGGGGTTGGCTGGGCTCAGTTTGGGCAGGTAAAGCTGGATTTCTGAAACAATGGATACTTCTCAGTGAAGAAGTCCCTAGTCAGAAGCTGCTTGGTCTGACTGTCTCCTGGTGAGCCAGTAGCCATTTTAAAAACTGGTTCGCTGTGAATAGACATTTAAGTTCTTGCAGTCTTCTATTTTGCTAAACAGCCCTACACCAAACAGCGGATTTCTTCCAGGGACGCTATTATTGATGGGGTAAATCCTTGCAAAGGCAAGTGCCGCACCATCTCTAGTAATCCTTTAAAAGGAAGACACGACCCCAAGCAAACGCCTTAGGGCTCAAGAAAAGGAAGAAGCTTCTCACAGAGCTGCCCAGCCAGGAAGGGTGGGTTAGAAGACCTCTTCAGCCCCCACCAACTTAGAGCTGAAAAAATTCTGTCTGCTCAGTCTTCCTGGCTGGGTCCCTCCCTAACAGGTCCACCCAGAACCTGAGTGTATTCTAAATCCACTGCCATTTCTCACGCCGCACACGACCCCTTTTACTTCTCCAAACAGCGGTGGTGCCTTTTGCAGTGAGTCAACCTAAGCTCCCCTGGGAGCACCGACTCACCTGTGTCTGCACGTGCACACGGCTGTGCGGCAGGCAGCAGGGGCTGGTCGCGCAGGGCAAGGATGCTCCAACCGAGCCCACTGCCTTTTCATCATCCTGTTGTTCTCAATGGACAGGTGGAGACGGAGGCTTCCTCCTCCTGCGGCTGAGTGTGGTCTCCCCAGAAGATCTCACTGGCCCTAGGGGAGTAGCGAGACTGATGAAGCAGGTGAGTGGGTCTTCTCTGGGCCAAAGGAGAGCGACCGCAGGAGATGGTGTCCAGGGCACAGGAGGACTAAACTCAAGATGGGGAGAGTCTAGTTTTCTTTCTTTCTTTCTTTCTTTCTTTCTTTCTTTCTTTCTTTCTTTCTTTCTTTCGTTCGTTCGTTCGTTCGTTCGTTCGTTCGTTCGTTCTTTCTTTCTTTCTTTCTGTCTGTCTGTCTGTCTGTCTTTCTTTCTATTAGGGGCTCATACAAATCTTATCACAGTTCATACATACTTCAATTGTGTAAAGCACATTTGTACATTCATTTCCCTCATCATTCTCAAAACATTTGCTCTCTACTTAAGCCCCTGGCATCAGCTCCTCATCCCCCCCTCACCATTTTCCACTCCCTCATGAACCCTTGATAATTTATAAATTATTATTTTGTCATATCTTGCCCTGTCTGACGTCTCCCCTCACCCACTTTTCTGTTGTCCGTCCCCCAGGGAGGAGATCACATACAGATCCTTGTAATTGGTTCCTCTTTTCCAACCCATTCACCCTCTACCCTCCAGTATTGCCATTCACACCACTGGTCCTGAAGGGATCATTCACCCTAGATTCCCTGTGTTTCCAGTTCCTATCTGTACCAGTGTACATCCTCTTGTCTAGATTTGCAAGGTAGAATAGGGATCATGATGGGGGGCAAGGCCGAGGAAACATTTAGGAACTACTAGAGGAAAGTTGTATTTTTAATTGTTGCTACATCGCACCCTGACTGGCTCATCTCCTTCCCAAGACCCTTCTATAAGAGGGTGTCCAGTGATCTACAAATGGGCTTTGGGACCCCCTCTGTACTCCCCTCCTCACTCACTATGGTAAGATTTTTTGTTCTGATGATGCCTGATACCTGATCCCTTCGACACCTCGTGATCGTACCTGCTGATGTGCTTCTTCCATGTGGGCTTTGTTGCTTCTGAACCTTCAAGCCTTTAAGAGTCCAGATGCTATCTCTTTTGATAGCTGGGCACCATCAGCTTTCTTCACCACATTTGCTTATTCACCCTCTTTGTCTTCAGCAGTTGTGTTGGGAAGGTGAGCATCATAGAATACCAATTTAATAGAAGAAAATATTCTTGCATTGAGGGAGTACTTGAGCAGAGGCCCAATGTCCTTCTGTTACGTTAATACTAAATCTATAAATAGATGCACATAGATCTATTTCCCCATCCTAATATATAAACATTTACATATGTACATGCCTTTATCTAGACCTCTATAAATGCCCTCTGCCTCCCAGCTCTTTCCTCTATTTCCTTTGACTTTCCTCCTGTCCCACCATCATGTTCAGTCCCCACCAGGATTTCAGCAATTCCTCTTGGTTACATTACCCTTGATCATGACCTCCCACACCCTCCCAGACCTCCCACACCCTCCTCACCACCGATTTGGGTCACTTGTTCCCTGAGTCTAGTTTCTTATGGAATAGTAGGAGTGAAAACCAAGAGCTTTCTGCCTTGCTTTATTCCTGTTGGTCATTTATGAGTTCTTAGTTCTCCTCTGAATAGGCAGGGGAGGGGGGGCAACTCTAGAAATAAATAAACTTTGCCCAGCTCCCACCATCCACAGGTGCTAGAAAGTTCAGGTCTGCTGGGCCCTGAGGAGAAGGTCAATGATCCCCATGGGAAGATAGGCAGGCCTCTTGGCTGCCAGTGATTAAAGCCTGGTTGAGAGTCTTTAACATAGAAAGGGCCAGGCAGTGCCTGGGAGACCTTGATGTGCTGCTCCAGCCTCAGCGATGGCCGGATCTAGCAGCTCACACGTGACCATTTGGGGTTTCTTGTTTTTTCCTTCTCTGAGCTCCATTTTCCTCATTGACATTCTCTCCACTTGTAAGGAAAGGAGGCAGGGACAGCTGTAGAGTCCCAAGCTTTCTGCTTAGCAGCCTCAGCTGAGACAGCCACTTGCCTCTCCAAAGATCCACCCTGACTGGCAGCCCATCAGGACGGCTCGGGATGGGAAGGACGAGCCCCAGAAGAAACAGGGGTGCTGGGCAGAAACAACAACACCCCCCCCACCACCACCACTGCCCTTCCAAAATCAGATGCGTGCACTCCAGATAAAGACCAAAGTTAGCATCTGCAGAGCTTATCCATGCTGGGGGAAGTTGTCCTAAGCCCAGATGGTTGGAGGGGCTTGCCAGAGGCACAATTCCGGGGTCAGGGTTTGGGGGATGGTGTGACTCTGGGAGGTTGGAGTGGGTCGATGCAGTGTGGATTCCACTGGCCCAGCCCCTCTCCTGGCAGCTCCCTCGCTCTAGAAAGCAGGACAGGGATCATGATGTAGTGGGAAGCCTCTGTGCTCCGGGGCAGAGGGGCCTCTGCATGGAGTCTAACGTGGGCCTCTTGATCCTTCGGTGGTGTGCCCTGCCAACACCCCAACTTGCGTCTAGCACCGCTCACAGTCCCTGGATGCCATCGAGCGTCGGAGTGGTTCTGGTATGGTGTCACACAAGGGCCAACCTGACAGGGGCATATCTGGGGTGGCCTTTAGAGGAAGGCTGGAAGTGAGGTGGCTTCCCTTGGCAGATAGAAGAAGGATTATGAGTTGCAAGTAGGATCCTTGGTTGCAAGCCAAATGGGGACCATCCTGGTGGTCGTAAGGAAAAGAAAATGCATTGTAGGGACTCCCACAACGAAGACTTTCCAAAACTTAGGATAGGGGCTCTGGGGTAGCACAGTCCCTTCAGTGTCAAATCTCCCCCACCCACCCCCAATCATCAAAGCAGCCAGCAGGAGTCCCAGGGGGTCAGCCTTGCGAGTCCGAGTCCGACTTGAGCAGTGAGTTCTGGAGACGAGGAGGCGTTCAGGCAGCTGAGATTCAGGAACTTGACCTCAAGGTGCTGGGTGCCAGTTGTGTTAGGAGCCCTTGGGGTAGACTCAGGGGTCACAGAAACGATGACATTTGGGACCAGGTAGATCTGGCTGCGGATTCGAATGACTAGTTGTGTGACTATGGGCAAAGTACTCTGTAGTATCTCTTCCCTTGTCAAATAGAAGAACGGTTGCTTTACAAGGTTGTGGTAGGGGGCGCTGTGCACACAGGAAGCGGAGAGCACATTGTTGCCCTCCACCTGTGCTCACTCCCTCGGTCCCATGGTGCACTCCTGGGTCAGATGGGCTGGGGGTACCATCCACTCCTTCTGCCTTGCAGCTCCGCCATGAACTGCAGACCCACATGCTTTCCACTCAAATCTCTCTGCTGCGTGTCAGGAGGAGCTAAGGAACACCAGCGCCGGGAAGACTGCTGTCTCAGGCCCGCAGACTGCTAAGGCTCCCGCAGAGGCTCCAGCCACCACCATCTGGTCCAGCAGGATCCTGGCACACAAATCTGTGTGTGTGTGTGTGTGTGTGTGTGTGTGTAGGGGGGCTCCCTTGACCACAGAGGTGTCCTTGAACTTGATTTGGCAAGAGTGCTGTGATTCAGTAACAAAAGAACCCAATCCCCCATCTGTCACCTGTAGGATGCTTCCACGCTGCATTAAAATGACACTCAATTTGACCTAGAGGTTGTTCTTTTGTGGGAATTGTCTAGACTGGGAATTCTGCTCACTTTCATAGCTACCCTTCTCCTTTAGGTTCCCCCCCCCCCCGTTCTTGGTTTGAATCTTTGTTTGCTCCAATTTTGTTCTGTTGCTCCCAGTCAAGGCAGGCCTCGTTGCTCTGCCCCTTGGCACGCAGTGAGGTCAGACTGCAGAGCACACGGGCACAGCCCACAGATGGCACAACCTACTCAGGGCTGCAGACGCCAGCAGCAGGCTTGGGAGGCCCCATGACACTCTCACTTCTTATTTTGGGGGTATGATCTATCTATTTAATAGTTTTATTGGTGTATATTTCACACACCATACAATTTAGTAGTTCAGTCATATTAAGAATTGTGCTGTTATCACCATAATCAATTTTGTAGAACATTTTCTTCTTTTTTGTATGTATTGCTGTTAGTTCCCCATTTACCCCCAACCTCCCCGACCATGCCCCTAGGGAATTTTCAATCCAGTCACTGTCTCCATGGATTTACCTACTCTGGATTTCATATACCGAGAAACATCGGAAATAAACAAGCAACGTGACAACAACAATGGCGGACAGAACCCGAGAAAACCTAGAGTCATCCAGGGGCATCCGCTGTACTCCCATCCCGAGCACAGAGTGGGGAGAGCCAAAGCTGCAGTTAGTCCAAAAGGAGTCATGGACCCCGCGAGCCCCAGGACCCCGGGGCCAGAAGCATTGGAGGCTATTTGGCTAGTTCAGCGCATCCCTCTGCCAGGGACCCTAATAGGAGGTCCCAGATAGAGTGGAGAAAACAAAATCACAACATGACTGGGTTTTCTGGTTGGACAGAGTTTGGTGGAACCATGGACTATGGGTCTTAGTCACCCTTCGGACCTGGAACGGAGTTCACCTCCCATGGTTCCATTTTCAACCAAACCACAGACAGGTCTATGAAGTGAACAGTCACACTATGGAGCTACACTACGCACATCTTAGTGTCATTCCAGAGCAATTCCATCCCAGAGCATTCCAGATCAGCCATTCCAGGGCTAAGGGACCATCTCTGCCCCAGGACAGAGTTCCGAAGGAAGGAAGTTTTGGGAAAGGAGGAGGAATGGCCAGGGAGACACACGGGGAAAGAGGGATGGGTTACAGTCATTGTGAGGTTGCTGTCAGTATGTCAGCATAAGATAAAATGTGCACGATTGTTGAATGGAAAACTGACGGGTTTTGTAAGCTCTCACCCAATTCCAATAAAATGATTTTATTAAAAGATACAAAAAGAAAAGAAAGCAGAAAAGATGAAAAACTGAGACCACTTTGAAATGGGTGAAAAGGGAGCTCAAATGGTAAGAGGTTACATTTGAACCAACCTCCATCTGTCACTGTCAACTTTACAAGGCTCTCAGTCTGATAGCAGGCTAGTCACCTCCCTGGTCTGTGGTCAGAGGGGTTCACCAGAGGCTTAATCCACGTAGGGACCCTGTAAATGGAGTTTGAACTTCCATTCTCATCCATAGCCTTCGGCAAGCTGGGTGTTTAGCATTTACTCCCCATGTCTTTCCCGCCTCCAGATTTAGACTGTTATATTCAGTCCTTGGGCCACACAGGCTGCTGTGCTTCTTCCACATGCACTCACTTAGTTGATGCCTCATGGAGAAGTCTGCTTGTTTTCAGACAAGCCTTTAAGACCCCAGGCACTATTTGTTTCCGGTAGCCGGGCACCATCTGCTTTACCCACCACACTTTACTGCAGTGTCCAGGCCTCCAGTGATCTCTTCGTGAGGGTGAGTGTCTAGCAGGGCTATGACACTCTCACTTCTGACCTGCTGCCTCCAAATCTGAAGGGTCCCTCAATTCCCTCAGCCAACCAGTCCTAAACTCAGGTGCTCCCAATCTCCCTCACTTTCGACCTGCTGGCTCCCACTGCTCTCTAAGGTCAACTCACAGCCGGGGCTATGCTTCTGAGGACATCTTTATCATATGAAAAAGGATACAACTGAAGAGAGGCAGAAGGTGAGGTCTGGGACTCCTTCCAACTGAAGGATTCCCAATCCTAACAAGGGACGGCTGGCTATCCTTCCCTGAGCAGCTGTATTTTTCACCCACCTGAGCCTCATTACATAGGCATGGCTTCCCCACACCTGCTTTGCCAGGCAGGGCTGCGCTTAGTGGTACACAGGGTGGCTATGAGTTGGACCAACTCAACAGCACCTGACAACAGCCACCCTTCCCTGAGATTGGGCTGATGTCACCTGGTGGTCTTTCTGACTGGCCAGCTCCCCGGAGTCACATCATGTAATCGAGTAAAAATGGGGTCATGTTGCATTAGGGTGGGTCCTTCTAGGAAGGATCTCACTCATGTCTGGCTGTGTGACCTCTCGCAGAAAGACCATTTGATTTGTTACCTGAAGCCTCCAGTCCCTGGGTGGTTAACGGTTCAAGTGCTGGGATGCTAACCAAAAGGCGGGCAGTCTGGGGCCAAGAGGCATCTCGGAGGAAAAGTCTGGTGATCACTTTCTGAAAAGCCAGCATGGAAGCCCCTGTGGAGCACAGGTCTAGTGAGACCCGCCTGGGGCTGCCAGAGGCAACCAGCTGGAAGACAGCTGGTGAAATCTAAAGTCTTAAAACTGTGCATCCTTCTGACCCAGTCACTTCATTCCTAGAGTTTATTTTATTTGTTGTCTTTAATTATTATTAATCATTTCATTGGGGGGCTCTTACAAATCTTATGACAATCCATCATTCAGTTGTATTAAGCACACTTGTACATAGGTTGCCACCTACATTTCCAAAACACTTCCTTTCTACTTGAGTTCTTGGTATCAGCTTCTCTTTTTACCCCTTCCCACCTCGTGAATCCTTGATCAATTATGTAATATTGTTGTTATTTTGTGCCTTAAACTGTCTGTGTGTCCCTTCACCCACATTTCTTAGAATGAATTTATTTATTTTTAATCGTTTTATTATTTTAGAATTTATTTTAAGGAAAGAATTAATGAATAAAGTCATTGGTGCAAACACCCCTGAATAAATATATTTATCATAGAACTGTTAATGACAGCCAATTGAAGAAAAACACCAACTCAAAGAGAATTATCTAAAACATCCCAACATAGCAGATTGATGAAGTACAACCCGCTGCCATCGAGTTGACTAACTCAGAGTGACGTGAAGGACAGAGTAGGGTTTCCAAGACAGTAAATCTTTACCGGAGAGCAGTCTCATCTTTCCCTGTGAGTTGATTAAGTATAGAGTTATTTTATATAGCCTATTAAAGCATTGTTGCGAAGCATACTTATTATCAGGCAAAGAAGTTCATGAGTTATTGTATAGTTCTCCCTTTTTTTGGGTTAATTACAAACAAACAAAAACTCAAAATCACCCTTAACTTTATCTCCAGAACTTGCCTCCTGCACCTCTAGCCCAATCTGCTCTTACCTACAGGCTAAGATCCTAGCTGATACAAGGGTCTTCTGATAGAGCCTTAGTCAACTCTCTCAGCTCCCTGTCCTGCGACCCCATCATCTATATTCCGTGTTCCTTCCACAGAGGGGTTCTGGTCACACCGGAGTCAGTGTACATCCCAACTTCATCTTCTGGAATGTTCTCTTTCTCCCTGGTCTCTTCACCTGGAAAGCGATTCATTCTTAGAAGACCAGTTCAGACCACAACTCCTCAGGTCTGGTTCCTCAGTTTCCTGTGCAGGCGTAACCTTTTTCTGCTTCTGTTACAGTATGACATATGATCTGCCCTGCTATATGAGAGCTTATTGATTTGCAAGCACATAGGCTGCAGAACAAGCACTATTATTATTCATCTGTTTGCTACAGAACCCTAAAAGTGAGGGCTCTCTACTGCTTGCTGACTGTGAAGATGGGCTAGGTGAGCAGATAACCAGTCAGTACACTGAGCCCTGAAAAAGCAAAAAATGGCATTCAGCCTTATGAACCAAAGAAATGAAAAAGGTGGTCTGATGCTAATTAATTATCTAACTCAGGGTGCTCAATATGCTGATCGCGATCTATTAGTTGATCGCAGATGTAGTCTGGGTAGATTGCATTAAAAAAAATAGATGTAACCCTTTCATCAATCCCGTCACTTAATTGGTATACAGTGCAGCCAATCAGATGAAATCTTAGGTGTCAAACGCATGTGCAAACACCTGCGCTAAGTACAGCAAAACTGACAAGCTAAGTTATCGGCAATTTTTAGACCTTGTTTTTTTCTCTTAAATGTAAGAAAGGGTATTAAAATAAGTGGGGGAGCTGGACCACGTAAGAAGACAAAAATGTATCACTCTCATACGGAATAGGAGATTTTGACACTACAAGTCGACATTCAGCTAAAGTCCAGAGCGCATGAACAGTTCTGGAACTTACTCGCAGAGGGAAAGTGCCCAAATAAGAGAAGATGTGCTACCCCCTTGGCTGCATTTTTCGGCTCTACTTATTCATGTGAGTCAACCTTTTCCCACAGAAAGATCATTAAGTCCAAGTGCCGCTCCACCATGACTGGTGATCATTTGGAAGTGTGCTTGAGGCTGGCTGTCAGCAGCTACTGCCCAGACTATGCATCCCTGGTTCATTCCATTCAGTGCAAGTCATCAGAGTAAACTCAGGTCATGACAAAAAATGTACACAGTTAGTTGTGTTGTGTTGTGCAATATGGACTCATGCGGTTATGCAAGGTATATAAACATACATTGTATATATAAAGAATTCTCCTTGCATTTATGAATAAATGTAATAAATAGCAATAAATATATGTTTTGCATTTTTGTAGTTGGTTGATCATTTTGACTTGAGCATTTTATAAGTAGCTGAAAAAGTGGGAGCACCCCTGATCTAACTGTATTATAAACCAAGGAACAACACGAAACAAAACACCCCTCTGTCATCAAATATGTACCTAGCAACTCCTAGCAACCCCGAAGGACAGCGTGGAACTGCCTCCTGGGGTTTCCCAGGCTGCCAATCTCTGCAAAGGCGACTGCCACGTCTTTCCTCCTCCAAGCGGCTGGTGGATTCAAACTGCTGACCATTCATGGACGAGCATGTTAACCATTGATCCACTAGGTTTACTATAATTAGTCAGGGGTGCAGAATGATCATGATGTGGTTGTTATATAAACCCAATTTAAATGCCTTTGCACATTTCAGAATCAGTGGCATACTAGTTTCTTGAGTTGCCACAATCTCGAAAGGTTTATAATAACAGAAAATGTATTTTCTCAGAATTCTGGAAGCTGGAAGTCCCAAAGCACTCGCTCTGAGTCCTCTGGGGGAGACTCGCCAAGACCTCTTCCAGCTTCTGCTCCTCCCAGGCCTCCCCGCCCGGCGCAGCCCGACTTCAGTGTCTGCCTCTCTCTTCAACTTGTCTTTCTGTCTTTGTGTCGAGGGCTGTGCCTCTCCTCCCCAGAGAAGGACCGCAGTCATATATCTTTCATATAAGGACCCACCCTGATTCAATATGACCTCATTTTAACTTACTGTATGTATTTGTGGATAAGCCGGTTTTTCAGCACATTGTTTAAGGCCGTTTTTGTGGTAAAATTAGGTGCCTCGGCTGATATTCGGGTCAGCTTATACTCGAGTATATACATTTACATCTGCCAAGACCCAAATCAGGTCACATTCACAACAGGTTTCAGATTTCAACATCTCTTTTCAGACACAATTCAACCCATAACAAGTGGGTACTTTCAGCTTAATTACCTACATATAAGCAGATGCACAGGAGTTCTGGGGGTGGGGGAGGGGAGGGTACAGTGGTTACACATTGGGCTGCTAACCACGAGGCTAACAGTTCAAAACCACCAGGCGCTTTGTGGTAGAAAGACAAGGTTGTCCACGCCCGTAAAGAGTTATAGTCTTGGAAAGCTACAGGGTCAGTTCTACGCTGTCTTTTTCTTTTAAAACATTTTATTAGGGGCTCATACAACTCTTATCACAATCCATACATATACATACATCAATTGTATAAAACACATCCGCACATTCCCTGCCCCAATCATTCTCAAAGCATTTGCTCTCCACTTAAGCCCTTTGCATCAGGTCCTCTTTTTTTTTCCCCTCCCTTCCCGCTCCCCCCTCCCTCATGTGCCCTTGGTAATTTATACATTGTTATTTTGTCATATCTTGCCCTATCCAGAGTCTCCCTTCCCCTCCTTATCTGCCGTCCATCTCCCAGGGAGAAGGTCACATGTGGATCCTTGTAATCAGTTCCCCATTTCCAACCCACTCACCCTCCACTCTCCCAGCATCGCCTCTCACACCCTTGGTCCTGAAGGTATCATCCACCCTGGATTCCCTGTGCCTTCAGCCCCCATATGCACCAGTGTTCAACCTCTGCCCCATCCAGTCCTGCAAGGTAGAATTCGGATCATGGTAGTTGAGGGGAGGAAGGATCCAGGATCTGGGGGAAAGCTGTGTTCTTCAGCAGTACTACCTTGCACCCTGATTGACCCATCTCCTCTCCTAAACCCCTCTATGAGGGGATCTCCAGTGGCTGACACTTGGGCCTTGGGTCTCCACTCTGCACTTCCCCCTTCATTCAATATGGGGTATATATATATATACATATACACACACACACACACATATATATATCTTTTTTTTTTTTTGCATGATGCCTTATACCTGGTCCCTTGGGCACCTCATGATCGCACTGGCTGGTGTGCTTCTTCCATGTGGGCTTTTTTGCTTCTGAGCTAGATGGCCGCTTGTTCACCTTCAAGCCTTTAAGACCCCAGACACTATCTCTTTTGATAGCCGGGCACCATCAGCTTTCTTCGCCACATTTGCTTATGCACGCATTTGTCTTCAGCGATCCTATCATGGAGGTGTGCAGCCAATGATATGATTTTTTGTTCTTTGATGCCTGATAACTGATCCCTTCGGGATCACTCGATCACACAGGCTGGTGTATTCTTCCATGTGGGTCTTATAGGGGTTGCTGTGAGTCAGAATCGACTCGATGGGAGTGAGTTAAGGAGATGCACATGGGCCCACATGGCTGATTATTGTCATCACTGGGTGCCCAAGAGGTAGCAAAGGGTGGGCTAGACCACACAGAGGCATTTGGGAATGAAAGTACACAGCTATGCTTGTGAATAAGAGTGTCTTGTTTACAAGAGTGTTGCGTGTGCGAACGGCTAGACACGACCAACATTGAACAGAAGTAATGTCACCAAACCAGCAAGAACCGCAATTACTTAGAGAAAACCTGCCAGTTATGTAAGATTCTAGAAGCTTGTGCAGATGAGATGAAAATACCACATACTTCACAAAGACAAAGGTGGGTGTGGGCATAAGTCAGACAGCTTGTCTGCAGCCATCTGTGACTCAGCACAGACGATGGGAAGGCCACAATTCGAGGCCAGGAAGAGGACAACATATGGTGGGACTTTGACAGGAGGCTCTGCTGAGGCTTCTGCCGCATTCCTTGTGACAGGGCTTGGCCACCAGTGACCAGGAATGAACCCGTGGTGGGCCCCAAATTCCAGTGAGTGGGCATATTCTCTTGGCATTATCGAGTGCTTACATTGATAGATCATGACAACTATTATCCACTATTTGTATCCTGATCAGTAAGCTCTTTACTTTAGACCCATAGGCAGTTTCTGGAAGATTCCTCTGGACGCAGAGAAGGGTGGGCACCTCTGTCTAAGCAGACTGTCAGCCTGTCCCCTTCCACTCACCAATGTCCACTGAGGTGTCTCAGGAGCATGCCTTCGACTGGCGTTTGGGGTCTGTGATATGTTCTCTTTGTTCTGCCGAGCAAACCCAGGCCTGGCACCCTGAAGAGGGGCTGCTCAGTTCTTTATCCAGGTGGCAAAACGACCAAATCCAAAGCGTATGGAGCCAGGGGGTGAGCTGATGAGCACTGGGAACTGTGTCCTTGATGGAAGTGCACCATTCACAAGGAGGCAGCATCCTGCTCAGCCAGGGGTAATAGACTCCCCACCAACCTCCCTTCCTTTAGCGTGTACCACCTTCTCCTATACGCCCAATGCCTTCTATAAAGACACAGGCCACCCAGGGACCTTTGAGTCTCAGACAAACAATGATTTTGTTTTCAGTACAGGATGCCCCAGTTCACGGGCTTTGGGCATCTCCACTGCCTCTGACATGGGCTGTCTGTCAGACGCATTGTCCTCCCAGCCCCCTCCGCTGCTGAGTGGGAGGAGTACCTGGAAATGGATGAGAGGAGAAAGGACGAAGTCCACCTCTGATTTAAAGATGTGCAAAGGAGTGACCTCACTCACCACTTGCCACCTTGCCTTTTGTCCTTTCCCACATTCGGTGACACACTACCTATAAGGATCACATCTCGCACACAGCTTGAGCTAGACTCTTGCCAAGAGACCTCATTTGGTCAAGGATGAGACCGACACTAGTGTAACTTTGGGTTTGGTGCTATGAGACTGTCTTCCTTCCTGATCTCAGGTCACATTACAAAGTCACTTTGACCTTGGGTAGCCGGGGGCAACCCGGCCAGGTACTTCCTGCTTTACATTCTTTACACCCCCTACCCCACCCCCCTTTGTAATTGTCGGGCACTGCGGCCCCCTACCCACCTCTGCCAGGGTCATGGGCGCCCCATCCTTGCCACGTGAAAGCTGTGACTGTGGTTGACACTGACACCTGATTACACTTTGGGCCCCCGAGGGTGAAGCCACAGCTCTGTTCCTGGCTGTGTGGTTTCACCTGCAAGGAGAGGTCATTCCAGAGGTCATCCTCAGAGACTCGAATTCTCTGAGAACTTCACACCCCATCTCATCGACCAATCCACCAGAGCGAGCCTGGATATCCAGGTTTAAACCAGGCAGCATCCCTTTGTCTTGTGGCCACGTTGGACTGGGCCAAGGACTGACAACTGACTAAAGCTGACCCATCAGATGTTCTCCTTGGGACCAAGCCTGTTTCCTTGGTTACTCATAAAACAAAACCAACTAATTGTCATCGAGTCAATGCAGATTCATGGAGACCCTTGAGGACGGGGTCCTATGAGTTCCTAAGACTGACTCATTGACACCAATAGAAAGTCCAGTCTTTCTCCCTGGGAGCAGCTGCTGGTTTCAAACTGCTGACCTTGCAGGGAGCAGCCCCACTGGTAACCACGGCACCACCAGGCTCCACCTGTCTCCGCACGTAGCTGGCCCTGAGATGCTGAAGACATAGGGTCACTGTGAGTTGGCATTGACTTGAGGGTAGCGAGGGGTTTGGGTTGTTTTTGTCAGACACAGGAGCTGTGGTCCAGTTACGAAGAGATAAGAGCAATTATTCTGCGTCTTGCAAGAGAAGACGAGGAGGAAGCCAATCAAGTTTCTGGGAATAGGACGCGATCAGGTGGGGCTGTGAGACGGTAGGGTTGGGGAGAACCTAGAAGACTTTCCTGGAGGCCCCAGCAGGGCTGGAGAGAGTTTCAGGGATCCGGTACCCTAGATCTAAGGACTGGGGGAGTGGCATGCTTCTCAATTGGGTTCCTGGAGAGGGAGCTGCAATGGTTTGATCCATAGTCCAAGGAACACAGGCATGAACCTGAACAGGAAGAGGTAAACCATCGGTGTCCTTTGCCACCTGTTTGCTGTGTGTGTCAGAGATCAGCGAGGCTGGGAGAGCTCCTGGGGAAACAGACGGAATCCCCCACGCGGGGTTAGTTCCGCCTTCCTTTTCAGAGGCTCAGACTTGGGCCTGAGTTAGGGTGGGGGAACAATGTGATACCGAGGCTAGACTTCCCCATAGGAAGTCAGTGGAGGTCTGAGCAGGACTGGATCCAGTGCACCCTGTTCTGCACCACCTGCCCGACGCTTCCTCCCGGACCCTGTGCCTTCAGATGCTTGAGAGAAGGCGGCCCTGTCCCAAGTCCTTCTGCCACCAGAGGAAACACACGAATGGAATCTACAGCATTGGAGACCAAAAAGTCAGAGGGGCTTTATTGAAATAGACTTTAATTGGAAGTAAATCAGAGAATTTGGTGTGCCAAACTATTATTATTATTTTAAAACTTAGAGCCATCGCCCCATGTTAATTGTGGTGTGTATGGTCTGAGTGTGTGTGTGTGTGTGTGTGTCCTCCCTCGTGGGTCTGTGGCCAATCCATCCATTGATGTAGTTTGTCTTTGTGGTCCAATCTTTATTCCTACTATTGATCCTCCTTGAAGAATCTTGAATTGTCTTCTCCCTTTTCCGGTCTCCCAAAGGGAGGGAGCTGGGAAGCTGGTAGGTGAGGATGGCGCGGTCCTGCGGTATCATAGGCCCTTGGCGCCCTCATTTGGGGCAAGGCCTCAGCTCTCGGAGTCCAGTGGGTAGGAGTCCCGGGACGCCGAGCAGTTGCAGAAGCGCAGGACCACAAATGTCACGAGCCCCAGTAGCAGGAGGGCGCCCAGAGACCCAAAGAGGATCCCGAAGAAGGCGCCGAGTTTCAAGCTCAGGTGCTCACAGTGCTCGCCCCAGGGCGTGTAGATGGAGAAGGGCACACAGCTGGGGACAGATGGGGAAGGGGTGCGGTCAGAGGCCTCCAGGCAGGCCCTCAGCCTCCCCACTACCCCCACATCCTTCCTGGGGCGCAGAGGCCAGTAGGCTCACCCACCAGCCAGAGGCCGGAATCATTCCCCGTGGGCGTGCTGAAGGGAGGGCATTGGCCAAAAGAGCTTGAAACCGTGGGTGCGAATTCACCTGGAACCAGGTCCTTTAGCGCTGCCGTGGGCGTGGCCTAACCGCAGATGAATGTGAAACCTCGAGCCCACCCTGCCAAGGACCACGGAGCCAGGCCACGCCCTGGAATCCAGCCCGCCTTCGGATCCACCTGCCTGGCCAAATATGGCGCTGTATTGGGACCTGGTGGCCTGTTGAGTGAGCTTTGGACTGCTAACTAGACGGTCAGCAGTTCAAAACCACCAGTCACCCCTCAGAAGAAAAATGAAGCTATATGCTCCTGTCAACATTCACCCTGTACTTGTTTGCTTTTGAGCGGCAATGCAGTTCTCACTCACAGATCTTTCCTGTTGCTCCACTTTCTCTGACCTCTGTTTTCAATGACAAAGGGAACCGTCTTATTATTATTATTTTTTTTATGTACCACCAATTGCCATGATATTCCTGGACCCCTGCCTCATCTTTATCAGCTTAGATAACTCAGTACTGCCCTTGTGCCTCTTGTCCCTGCCCCACTCACCTGCAGCGGGGCCCTTCGGGCAGGTGTTGGCATTGACCTCCGTGCTCACAATAGTTCTCACTGCATGGGGACACGCAGGTGAAGCCTCGCTGGGGGCTGTAGACCAGGTGGTAGCCCTTGTAGCTATTGCATTGGAAGTGAGTTTCCAGTGTGCTCACGTTCACTGTAAGGCAGAACAGGGATGAAAGCCCGAACCGAAATCAATGAGGAAGCATTTGAAAGTGCACAAATACATCCGTCACTGTCATCGTGTCGATTCTGACCCATGGTGATCCTAGAGGACTGAGTAATACTGGCCCAGGGTTTTGAACTGCTTACACCGTGGGTAGCAACCCAGTGCTTAACCACTGTGCCACCAGGGCTCATAAATGCATATACACAGGATTGTCCCGATCAGTGTGGTGTGTGCAGGATAGCAACAGAGGAAAGGGGGTGGGGTGGGCTGGAGAGCCTTAATGCTGAACTGGGGGAGTCTTGGTAGAGGAGTTATAGCAACCAGTAAATACAATGGAATAGAAAATGCAGTGGTTACTTCGAAGCCAGTCAGACATAAGTGGAATTGAAACTCATTTGCTACCTAGCTGTGTGACTTTGGGGTAATTTTCTTAACGCTTTTCGTCTCTGCTTTCCTGTTTTTAACTCTGTAATCACACCACCTTGTCATGTGAATTCATGAGAGAACATAGCCAGGACACTCACTTTGCTGCCTGACATAGAGTAAGCACTCAGGAAACCATGCTGCTGCCATTACGCGCAGTCCTGTCGGCCTGACCCATAGCAACCCAGTGACAACAGAACAAACCCCTGCCTTGTCCTGCACTGTCCTCACCAGCCCGCTGTCACAGCCACGGTGTCCGTGTCAATCTATCCCTTTGAGAGCCTTCCCTTTTTTTTGGCTGACCCTCTACTTTCCTAAGCACGATGTTCTTTTTCAAGGGCTGGTCCCTTCGGTTGGCATGTCCACAGTAGGAGACAGGCCATCTTGCTATGTGACTAAGGCGCATGCTGCTTGAACTTCCTCCCAGACAGTTGCTCATTCTTATGGCAGCCCACGGTGGATTCAGTCCTCTTTACCAACACTGTCATTCAAGGGCATCGCTCTCTGTGGCCTGCCCTATCCATTGTGCACCTTTCAGATGCATATGATGTCATTGAACATACCAACTTGGGTCAGCCGCATCTTAGTCTTCAAAGGCACATCTTTGCTTTTCTAACACTTTAAACTTTAAATAGAGTTTATACCATTAGACAGTGAGTGACTAATGTTCGCTGTTTCTGTTTGTGGTTTATTTAGTAACTTCTAAGATGGCTCTAGACCAGTGGTTCTTAACCTTCTTAATGTCGAGGCCCTTATAATACAGTTCTTCATGTTGTGGGGACCCTGTATGTGGTTGTATCTGCATGTGAGCGGACCCGCCTAGAGACAGATAGTGGAGTAGTGTCTTGGTTCCTAAGATCACTGGAAATATGGTCTTAGGTGACCCCTGTAAAAGGGTCATTCGACCCCAAAGGGGTTGTGACCCACAGGTTGAGAACCCCTGCTTTAGAGGGCTCTTTTGCAGCAGATTTGCTCGACACAATCATACATCATTTGATTTTATTCCCCTGTTGCTGCTTCCATGGAGCTGATGGTGAATCCAAGTAAAATGGGATTCTTGACAACTTCTTTTCTCTGTTTCATTTGATCAGGATGCTGCTCTTGGTCAACTTCTGAGGACTTTTGCTTTCTTTATGGTGAGGTGTAATCCACACTGAAGCCTGTAGTCGATGACTTTCATCAGCAGGTCTTTCAAGTCCTTTCACTTCCTGTAAAAGCCAGATTGTGTCCTTTGCAACGCTGCTGAGAAGTCTTCCTCCAGTCCTGATGCAGCGTTCTCCTCCATGTGGTCCTTAGCTCCGTACACATACAGTTTGCATAAGTAAGGTGCAAGGGTGCAACTCTCTCCTTATTTTAAACCACAAAGTTTCTGTCACCAAGGCCATATTTTCCAACTCTGTATCCTTGTTTCCAACATTTGCATTCCAGCCACCAGTCCATATCTGTGCATCTTGAGGGCGTATCTGATCACTTTCAGCTGCAGATGTTGGTAGAAATCTTCCATTCCTTCACCTTTGGCTTTAGTGCTTGTTGTATAAATTTGAGTGATAACTATAGTTACCGGTCATCCTTGTAGGACTATGGACGCTATCGTATCACTGACAGCATTGCACTCCTTGAAATGTTCTTTTCGATGATGGTGAAGGCACCTTATTCTTGAAGTTGCCATTCCTGGCTTAGTAGACCATGTGCTTGTCTGGGTCAAGATGGCCAGCACCGGTCCGTTTCAGCTCACTGATGCCTAAAATAAGCAATCTTCTTGTGTTCTATTTAATGTTTTACAGCTACCAACAATTTTTTTTTTTTTACTGAGCAAAAGTTTATTTTCCACAGTTTAGCAGCAGGCGTGGGGGGAAGGGCTGGCCCTGGAGGAAAGGCCCTTGTGTCATTTCAGCTTCTGTACCTTGGTTCTTCGGTGACAGTCACGTGGTGTGTACCTTTCTCCTCTGTGCTTGCTTAATTCAGGTTCTGACCTCGTTCCTTGCAAAGGGCAGAGCAGAACTACTCCTTACGGTTTCCAAGACTAAATCTCTCTAGGTCTCATCTTTCTCCCAGGAAGCATCTGGTGGTTTTGAGCCGCCAACCTTGTGGTGAGCAGCCCAAGGCTTCTTCCACAGCATTACCATTGCTCCTTATAAGATTCCCCCTGAACGGCCATGGTCTTTCCAGACAGGCCTGTGAACAGCACGGGCTAAGAGGGTAGGAGGGTCTCTTTCTCTATTTCTGACCAAGCGCTACCAACAATTTTTAGATTCATGCTTCTGTGGTAAACAGTAACTGTTATCATAACACTATTCTTAAAACATGATCATGCACTATATTAAAGCAGCATCATAAAATATCAAGTAGAAATATATGTGGCTCATAGACTAGACAGCACTGAGAAGAATGGGAAGTCGGGAACACTTTATTCTTCTCATGTGGAACCTGTGCACACAGAACAAAGGTTTATTTTATTTTTTAGTGCAGGGTTTGAAAGCAGGTAAAGTGTGTGCCGTGGCTGTATCCTTTTACCATGTGTATTCAATCTTTGTGCCGAACAAGTAATCTTAGAAGGTGAACTACATGAGGATAACTGGGCATCCAGATTACAGGGAGGCTCCTGAATAACCTTGAGATGCCCACGACACAGCCTTGCTTGCTGAGAAATCAAGGAGGACTTAGCATCTGCTGATGAAAATCGAAGAATCCAATCTTTGGTATGGATTGCAACGCAACATAAAGAAAACCAAAATCCTTACAACAGGACCAATAAACAATATCACGATAAATGGCCAAGACTGAAGCTGTCAAGGATTTCATGTTGTTTTGCTCCTGAATCGGCGCTCATGAGAGCAGCATTCCAGACATGAAGAGGCGTATTGCACTGGGTAAATCTGCTAAACAAAACGTCTTAAAAGTGGTGAAGAAGAAGGACATCACTCTGGGGACTAAGGCGCACCTCACCCAAGGAATGGCATTTCCAATGGGCTCTTATGCACGTGAAAGTTGGACACTGAAGAAGGCAGACTATAGAAGAACCGATGTATTTAAATTAGGTTGTTGGTGAAGAATACTGAAAGTGCCGTGGACTGCCAGAAGGACAAACAGATCTGTCTGGTAAGAAGGACAGTCAGAATGCTCCTTAGAAGTGAGGACGGTGGGTACTTTGGACCTGTTGTCAGGAGAGACCCGTGCCTGGAGAAGGACGTCATGCTTGGTAAAGCAGAGGGTCAGCGAAAAAGAGAAAGACCCTCATGGAGATGGACTGGTACAGGGGCCGGAACAATGGTCCCCGAACAGCAACGTTTGTGAGGATGGTGCCGGAGCAGGCGTGTTTGGTCTTTATCCGTGAGAACCGCCACAACAACACGTGACATACCGTTGTTGGCTTTTTAAAGTACAAGGTAATATCCTCACAGTTTTTTCAGTACTGAGGAGGTGACCAAACACTCCGCAGGACTGATCCCTTTGTTATTACAAAGCAATGTGTGTGAAAGTGCCTGTGCGCATGAAAGGAAGCCCAGAGGGGAATGTACAAGATCGAGGTGACTGTGGGGATTGGGATTACATATGACTTTTACCCCCCTCTTCTTTTTGCTAATGTGTGTTTCTCAACGTTTCTGCAATAATCACACTGTGCTTGTGTAATCAACACGGTGGGTTTTTTGGTTTGTTTGTTTATTATCTTTAATAAGAGGCATAGGACTAGGGTGGTTATTTCTTCATTCCAGTACCTCCCCTCGTTACTCCACCTCTGTCTTCCCCAAGACACACACACATGAGTCCTAAAGGAATGTACATTGTTGTCCCCAGAAAGGAGAAGATTTCAGGCTCAATGTGGAGTCTAGAAGCTCTGGTTTAGCCCGGGAACAAAATAAAGGCAGCAACTTCTCTTGCTCTGTACTCTGCCCTGTTCTGGTCCCTATGTGTTAGGACCAACTTGAGGATAATGGGTTTGGTTTGGGTGTGGGGTGTCTTGGCAGGCTGGCCAGTTTATCTCGCTCCCACTTGGGGAGAACCAGGGACTGATGGAGCTAACAAAGGCTCTCCCGATGGGGATGTTGAGATCTGGATGGCAGAGGAGACCGGTTGAGGGTCACATTCTCGTAGTGAGACTTGGGTCAGGTGTCTAGTCTTCAACTTAACACCCTCTGCTTGGGGATGAGAGAGGCAGCAGGCACGGCCTTGTGCATGTTTTTGAAGTGCATTGGCATTTTAAGAAAACCACGAGCAATTTTGTGACAAGAAGAAAACATTAGCAGCGATCAGTGAGGAGGCCTAGGCCAGCACAGTCGCTTTAGGTAGCGGCCTCGTGTGGGTCCACCAAGTAACATTTTGTGCTCCTGCCCTGGGATCTAAAAAGCTGGTGGGAAAGAGGTTTCACATTGCTCCCAAAGGTTATTGACACCACTGCAAACCTGCAATGACCTTCCTACTTCTGTGTAGGCCTCACTAGATGGTCTTCCTGTCCTGGGTTTGTATGAGCTGAAGATCTGGTGTGCCATCTGGTTTGGTAAGCCCTGTGAGTACTCACCCTCCTTCAGGCTGCCCACGTCTCCTCTGGACACGGGGTAGAAGGCCACATTGTTCCTGGGCTCCCCAATCCTCCGCGGAGTCTGGGACAAGAAGGCCCCCACCACAGCGTCCACCAGCCAGTTGTTCAGGAAGTCGATGACAGGGCCCCCAGGCCGGTACTGGAACTCAGAGAGGACTCTCCAGTGGCGAAGGGTGCTTCCTGGGGTCGCGTTAGGGTACTTACTGCGCAGGAGGGGGACAGTGAGGGGTTAATGGCAAGGTAGATATGTGGCAGACCAGGGGTCCAGGCAGAGACCGGTCTACTTACACTGGCTCCACCATGCTGTTCCGGAAAAAGGCCCGCACGTCCAGGTTCCCCAGCCTGAATGCCACCTAGGTGGGAGAATGGCGAATGGAGATGAGGGGAATAGAGGGGTAGGTCATTCCCACCCCTCCTGAGACTCCCCCGCCACTTTTAGGCATGAATTCATCCTGTCATTTTCGTCTTTGAATGTGAGCCCAGGACCCGTCTCCGTTACCTCTATCTCCCTACACCCCAGCCTAGCCCAGGGACTGGTGCGGCTTCCTGCTTCAGAAATGAAGGGTTAAGTCCTTTCCCCGCACCGCTGCTGCCTCCAGTTACAAGTGAGAATCTGAAGCAAATGGCCCTGCCCTCCTACCCCATCTCAGGTCCATGACTCACCTCTTGCTCTTACCATGTTTCTTGAGCAGTCCTGATGGCACTGCTGAGCAAGGACTAGGCTGCTAACTGCAAGGTCAGTGGTTCAAGCCCCCCAGCTAGTTCTCATGAGAAAGAAGGCTGTCTGCCCCTGTACAGATTTACATCCGACGGAGGATGGCTATGCGGTAATAGATCCTATGGCAGTGGGGTGGGTTGATGTTTAGCCTGATGTAGAGGGCAATCAGGGTACGGGGTGTCAAGATGCCTTAGGAGCAAGCCTCATTCAAAGAGCCCACAATCTGGTGCAAGAGACCAATGTCAACAGACAATGACCGTGTGGAGTGCTGGAGCGGTACAGGTCGGGCTCTTAATTGCTCTTGGCAGATAGTTTGTTTCTTACCAATTGAAAGTTTGTAACAACCCTGTGTTGAGCAAGTCTATTCTCAGACATCTCAAACCTCTTCTCGAGGCACACTTAATAGATTGCAGGGGTTTGTGGAAACATAATTTGTATCTATCTATCTCTCCACACACACTGGGAAAGCAGTCAAGGCTGGAGTCTCATTTTATTGTAGTGGTCTGGAACTGAGTACTGTATATTCTCGTGGTACCCCAGCGAGGTGTAACATCTCGCGGGTGATTGCCGTTCCTCCGCTGTTCATTCAAAGCCCAGCTGACACTGCAGGGCTGTGAATATTTGTTTACTCACATCTAACCAATCAGAGCCGTCCTATGACATGGATGGCTCCAAGTCGCAGAAGCACCCGTAGTGATTCACTTACGCTGGCAGCTGAACTGGTACTTATGTGTCTGTGGCTGCGCTCTGTCTCTCCCCTTTGGTCTCTGTGTTAATTCACATCCTGCATTTCCCACCCTAGGCTTATACTCGAGTCAATCAGTGTTTCAGGTTTCCCAGGTAATAATTAGGTGCCTCGGCTTATACTGGGGTCGGCTTATATTTGAGTATATACGGTATGTAACGTCTCTGAGATATGCCTCTATTTTATATCACTATGATATATAATGCCAGTCAAGTACAGTAATAATAATGGTAAATATTCTTATGTTGAACACATGGCACTGTGCTCAGTGCTTTACATACGTTATCGTTTCTACCTTGACACCAAGCGCTATCCTTAGCTCTAGATCAACAGATGAGACATTCAGGGATGTCTGAGGTCCCGCCTCTACTCAGTGGAGGAGCAGGGAGCCCTGGTGGCACTGTGGGGTAAGGATCGGCCTGTTATCCTTGAGGTTGGCAGCTCAAACCTGCCAGCTCCTCCCAAGTGAGGTCAGGCTGTCTGCTGTCATAAAGAATTACAGTCTTGAAAACCGGAAGAGTCACTAGGAAGCATAATCGATGAGGCGGCAGTGGTTTTTGTTATTGGTTTGTTTGTTTGTTTTTAATCAGTTTTATGTAGGAGTCTAGAGCCTACACCCTCAACAACTGTGCTACATTGCTTGTGACTGATATGCAGACAAGGGCATGGGAGCCTAAGAGAGGGAGCACCCCAGTTCTCTCTTAAGAAATCAGGGTAGACTTCCTGGAGGTGGTGTGGCCCCTTATGTCTCTTCCATACGGACCTAAGAAGTGCAGGTCTTCAGGGACCCTCAGAGGGCGGAACTGAGGTGACTTGGTCACAGTGAGTTGGGCATGCCAACCCCTCTGAGGACCAAGCCAGAAGACTTCCGGGCTCCTTCCCCCACCAGCATCTCCTGGGGCCCGCGGGCAGACACATGAGCTCAGACGGATGATGGTTGACAAGACCACATGACACTGGGCCCTGCGCTGGGCGAGACCCGCCTCCCCTGCAGGGCGGGGCCTGCAGCACTGACCGAGGCATTGACCTCCGCAACAGAGGCGTTCTCCTCTTCACTCAGCAGGAGCTGGAGGACTCGCAAGGGAGGCTCTGGAGAGGACATAAGCACGTTCACAGTCACCGTACGGCTTCCCCAGGCCGGCCCCCTTCCACAGGAGGCTGCTGGAGGACTCAGGAGAAGTGGCTAGGCTACCGGACTCTCCTGCAGCCGAGGGTTCCACCCTTCACCCTTTCCCCTGCAAACTGGACAGGTCAGTGGTGGCTGCCTCCATGTCCTGTCACCTACAGTTCCCCATGGGCCGTACCGTGAATGTGCTTGGCTGCTCTCTGAAAGGATGAGCTCACCCAGAGATGCCTCCGAAGGAAGATCTGGTAATCCGTTTGCCCCCAAGCCAGCCATCGAAAGCCCCAGGGAGCACTTGACAGCTCTGACTCACCGGGGAGCAACCTGAGGAGGACCATCTCCACAGCGATGGGTTTAAGAGGAATTTTGCATTCTCTCCCCTGGGAGGCTGAGCCCCTTCACTGGGGACCCCTAAGTTTCCCCCAAAGGGAGGCTAAGAGAAATGGGGGGGCATCTGGTTGTACCTGAGCTGATGATGGGGGTGAAATTGTTCCCAGCCAGGAAGCAACGGGTGTCGATGAAGGCTGGGGGGCACGTGCAGGTGGGCTGGCAGGCGGGGCTCTGGGAGAGGTAGCAGTGGCCATGGTTGTAGCAGTGATTTGCCGGGCAGGGCGGCTTGTTCTGGCAGGAGAAAGAGCTCTCCAGAGCTGCAGAGGAACAAGGGCACACACATACCATGGCAGCAGCAGGCAGCGGAGCCCCCAGCCCACGAGAGCTCCTCCACGCGCCATCCAATCTGCACTCTGCTCCTGGGCTACGCTGAATCCCAAATCCTCCTTCTCTCCAGGCATGTCTCCATTTGACCCCCCTTTTTCCCTCTGCCCCAAGCCCATGGCCTGTCCTGGAGGTGATGTGACCCCTTATGTCTCTTCCATACGGTACTAAGAAGTGCCCCTCTGCCCATGGCCTGTCCTGACTCCTGGGAGGAGGAGTCTGAGGGCCTCCGCTGGCCTCTGGTGCTCAGTGCTGTGGGCCACCCCTCCCTCCTCCTCCTCCTGGTCCAGCCCCTGGCCAGGCTTTTGCAAGGAGTTTCCTAATGTCAGCATTGCAGGGTGGCTGGCCCTGGCCCCTCCCCCAAGCCTGTACAACTTCTCCTGCCATCAGCCACTCCTGCCCAAACCCTCCCAACACACACTCACCTACACAGAGCCGAACGTTCTAGAGGTGGCTGTCCTAGGGCCTTGCGCTGCTGCTGTCCCCAGAACCTCATCCCACCAGGGCCCTGGCCACAGCTCACCTGCACAATGAATGCCATTCCCAGTCATGTTCTGAGGGCAGGCACCACAGCCCTGCTTAGCGGTACAGTAGACGCCCGGGAAACACTGCTCACATGGGTCCCTGGAACGTTCACAGTGGAGACCAAAGCTCTTCTCCCCACACCTGCAGGCGGCCACCTGGAACAGAGAGCTGGTCACTGGAATAGCTTGGAGCTGGAGCCATTGAGAGTTACTGGTCCCAGTCTGAGACTCCATGAGTCCCGAGCCTCTGTCTTAGATCAGCCAGCATCTTCTGAGCACCGTCCTTGACCAGACTCCAAAGGGCACCCAGCCCTCCACCACTCGGCCTCCTGCACCAGTCTCTGCCCGGAGGCACTAGGACTTGGGCCATCTCTGCTCTCTTTTCATCTATCTATGCCCACTCATGCCCAATCATTTTGCTGGAAAGTCCTCTCTAGGATGAGATAGAGTCTACATTCGTGCGTACATATTTACTTACATACCTACATACCTAACTTACTATCTCTAGAAAACTGGATCTCACAATAAGCTGTGGTTTCCGGACTCCACCTCCCCCTGCGGACTCTCAACCACAAACCCAGAGCTCACTGCTCCCACAGTGAAGAAAGAGGCACTCACCCCAAATGTGACCCAAGAAAGTCAGTGGGGCAGGGAATCTCCTCCCACTCCCTGACTTCTCTCTGCTGGTTCTCCTACTGAGCTGCTTGGCACTCTCCCTGCAGTACAGCCCTTTGGTACTTACAATCCTACTGCCCCAAATGAATACTTTGGGATTTTAGAATGATTTTGTGATTTTTCCTTTATCTAGCTATCTATTTATTTTCTCTCTTTTCTGCCTTATGGCTGCCTTCTCTTTGGCCATTTTCATGCCTCAGGATGCATGCATGTGTGCACCTACATGTGTGTGCACAGGTGCCTGAGGAGTGGAAAGGTGGCAGGGTTTTGCCAGGTAACCCTTTCCTTTCTGGGACCCCCATCCAACTATAAAAGGGAGGCTGGATTCACGGATTGAGGACATGTTTTGTCCAGAAACTTAAATGGAGGGTTTCCTCCAAACTGGAAAATAGATTTCTCTTTTAGCTGGAGGGGAAGAGGAAAGAGGGAATGCAGCAGTTCGGGGTCCCAAGACCAGAGGGGACCTGCTCCTCCCTTCCTGACACTGTGATGCTCAGTCCCCCAGGGCAAATGGCTGAGTGGTGCTTCTAGGCAGATGGACTGGAAGCTCCTTAGAAGCTCCGTCAGCTCAGACCCAACAGACCCCTCCCAGGGCCACTCAGGACAGACAGCTAGTAGACTCGCAGCCACACAGGGACGTGCCCGCCCTGGGCACCAGTGCCATGTTCTGGGCTGTGCAACTGAGAACCACTGGGCAACTCTAAGAAAGGCCATAGCAGAAGTTTCTGGCAAGCTTCATTTGAAAAAAATTAAACAGAGGCTGAGCTATAAACCATAAAGCAAGCTATAGTTCTGCCACATGTGAGCATGTGGCTGAAATGGGTCCCTATTCTCATCGCTGTGTCCCACAGCTCCACTCCATCCTCCACATGCGCCTTCCCCAGGGGAGCTGACACACACCGTCCCTGAAGTGCCCATGGCTCTCTCCCCAAATGCAACCGTCTAGCACTTCTACTTCCCAAAGTGCACACCAAAGGACTTTTAAAAAATGAGGGAAAATGGAGTAACAAGACCATGACATTTTCCCCATGAACTTTTGGAAGCCCTTTCCTATTTTGGGAGACCCCAAATAATCTATTTACTTTAATCTGCTTTTTGTTTTCCCCTCTGCCACCCTCCGGCCAGCACTCACCTGGAGGGAAGAATTGCCCACCCTACTGGTCTGGTTGTATATGCACTGGTCCTCTGCACTGCAGAAGCAGGCCACAACATCGGGCTGGCATGCAGACGACAAGTTGTTCTTGGCGTTTCTTGCTAGAATCTCCAGAGTGAATGGTTTCGGTGATGGTGTCCAGAGCAGCGTCCCATTCTCTGTCCCAGGGAAGGTAAGAGCACTGAGAGCCTGCAAGCCTCTGTCCACTGCCTGACACATCCTGGGACTGGTCTCAGGGTCTTTAATGCCCCATTTGCTAGGGACGCACCATCCCCCACTCCTTAGACTGCCTCCACAATCTCATTGGGGGTTTCTTGAGCAAGACTGTCTTCCTGGTACAATACTGGTCATGCTTTCAGCTGGAGGTGGTACCCGCTCACTCACTGATTGCAGGCAGGGACTCTACAGAGCAGAGGAAGGTCCCCCAGAAGAGACCCCCAAAGGCAACCCTGCTTGGACCTGCCCCAAGGTGGCACATCCTGGGGAGATGGAGAATAAAGACAACGGTCATCCCAATACACCCCCTTCATCCTTGTCCTGGTTGTCCTGGAAGTTTGAACAGCCGTGTCAACATCAAACTGTAGTGTAAACATGACTTTTATGTGTGTTCACAAGCCAAACCAGTCATCCAGTCAATCCCACAGTGAGCCTATGTAGGACTCCTGAGACTATAGATCTTTGTGGGAGCAGACAACCTCATCTGTCTCCATGGAGTGATTAGTAGATCTGAACCACCAGCCTTGCAGTTAGCAGCCCAGTGCTTTTAACTCATGACTTGAATAGAGTTCCTTTTAACCTACAGTACCAGGAAACCAAACATTCCATGTGACTCATGTTATTGTAACGTTCAGTTTAGAGTCCGGATCAGAACTTGAACTATCTCTAAAATATGCCTGGAAAATTCCATTATGTATGAATTCATTATTCTAGCAAATGGTTTGAACATCCCCCTGTACCCCCAGTGGCTGCCATCAAGTCAGTTGTGACTCACAGAGCCCCTGAGCACAACGGAAGGAGACACTGCCTGCTCCCACGCCAGCCTCACACTGATCTTTTGCCTGAGCCCACGGTGGCAGCCCCTGGGTCCGGCCATCTCACTGAGGGTCTTCCTCGTTTTCACTGCCCCTCCGCTTTACCGAGCACGGTGTCCTCCTTCATTGACTGGCTGGCCCTTCTTAATAACGTGTCTACAGACTATGAGACAAAGTCTCATCATCTAACTTGTCAGGGACAGTCTGGTTGTACTACTTCCAAAAGTATATATATGTGTGTGTGTGTGTGTGTACATACATGTGTGTGCATACACATATGCATATATATGCAAATACAAACAGATAGACAGACACATGTATATTTCAAGTAGTTGGTGGAAAAATGAAATAAATTAATGGAACTTCTCCAACTCTTTGAAATCGTTTCCTATGTGCACGTTCTTCTGATCAAACCTGTCACATATCTCAGGAAAGTAGGAAAGGCTCTTTACAGCGCAAAGGCTTGAAAGGAGCGGGCAGAAGGGAACTCATGCGCATAACCTCTAGCTTTCACTCTTCTGAAAAGGACTCTGATGGAGAGAAAACTATCTACTGATGTTATTATCTGTCATCGGGAGACCAACACCCGGAGCAGAAGAGACGCAAAAGGGTCCTCTCTCTTGTGTGCAGAGAAATCCATTGCTACTATTCACTGGGTGTAGTGGTTATGCATTGGACTACTAACTGAAAGGTCAGCAGTTCAAAACCTCTAGCTACTCCTCAGGAGAAAGACGGGCCTTTCTGCTCCTGTAAAGGGTCACAGTCTCAGAACCCCCCGGGGGCAGGTCTTCCATGTCCTATAAAGTCGCTATGAGTTGGAATTGATTCAGTGTCAGTGAGTGACTCTGACTCGTAAGGGGGTCACCTACCAGAATGAAAGGGTCACCGCTACGAAATGTTGGCCCTGCGCACGACAGGAGTGACACCCGTCACATGGATGCAAGCTTACCCACAGCTTGACTGGCCGCCCCAGTCAAGAGTCCTTACCAAAGAGTGTGAAACTAGGAGAGTTGTTTCTGAGAGAGAATGTGGTGTGCTCGGAGTCGCTGGTATACTGAAACCGCTCCGTGCGTTCTTTGTAAGCTGTAAGCACGCGCTCGCCCTCAATCGAGGGTGGGAACTGATCTGAAACACAAAGAGCAGGCGTGGGGTCTGAGGCAGGACGCTCCCATCCTTACAGCGTCTTTCGCTTGCTCTTGTCCTCTGCTTTGTCGGAGGCACTCCCAGGACCGTGTCGCCACTCTGGGAGCTGGGTTAGTTTAGGTGCCTTCTCTCCCACCTATCAGAGCAGAGTGAGGCTGAGTTGCCTAAATCATAAGCTTCTCTTCTTCTCTGTCTCCCCTCAAATACGTCATACTCCTTCCGGAACAGAGCGCGGTTCTGTTGGACGGGGCGCAGTGACTCCGAGGCCAGGGTCCCTCAGGCCCCTACAGATGCTTCCTTACCTTCGCTAGGGGCCTGCCACCCACTACAGCGAGGGCCCAGGGCAGATAAGGTATTGCACTTGTCAGGAAATAACAAGGTAGTGAAACGTTTTCCACTGGTCTCTGTCCTGTAGAAGCCTGCTATTTCTGTTGGCTCCTTGGCTCCTTCATTCATTGCTTAACAAGTATTTATTGAGCACCTACTATGTGGCTGGTCCTGCTCTAGGTAGAGAGGATGTATCCATGAACAAAACAGACAGCCCTCTGCCCTTGGAGAGTTGACACTCTTGTGTGTGTGTGTGTGTGTGTGTGTGTAGGGGAGGGGGCAGGGGAGAAGAAAGAATAAAAAGAGATACACATAAAAATGTGAGGTAGGTCTAACTGCTAAGGAAGAAAGAAAAATGAAGCTGGGAAGATGAGTAGAATGTGTGAGGGAGATAACGGAGCCCCAAAAGGCCTCGCTGAGAAGGTGGCATTCAGACGAAGATGTGACGTGTGAAAGAGGTGAAGCATGAGCTTGTGGCCCTCTGAGGCAGGGCCTTCCAGGGACCACCAAGCAAAACATGTAGAACAACAACATGTGCCCACAGGTGGGGTGCCCAGAGCCGGCGGTGAAGAGTGGGGTGGGGATGTGGGGGGGGTGAAGGTGCGCTCAACAAATAGTAGGCAGGAGCATGAAGAGGGTCTTGAAGGTTGTCATCAAGACTAAATGAGCTGGGAGGTCATTGGAAGGTTTTGAGCAGAAGAGACGAGAAAGATCTGTTAAATCAATGGTTCTCAACCTTCCTTATGCCACTACCCTTTATTACAGTTCCTCGTGTTATTTTATGGTGAGCCCCCAAACCATAAAATTATTTCATTGCTACCTCATAACAGTCATTTTGCTACTGCTATGAATCGGTGACACCTGTGAAAGGGTCGTTTGACCCTCAAAGGGGTCATGACCCACAGGTTGAGAACTGCTGTGTTACATGAACAAAACCGTGAAGTGCCATGGAAGTGGGGCTTCTGATATGCTCCCCAACTCTGGGCACAACTCTCAGCGGCTCATGCCACTCACTGAGTGTGTCGTTCATCTGCTGGAAGTTTCTAAGAAGCATCCTCGTCTCTAGCCCAATGTCCTTCCCTATGGCCAGAGTGTCAAAGATGCACTGAGCATCGCCATGACACTGGACGGCCAAGTTTTGATTCAAGGAGGTGTTTCTCAGCTGGTGAAGGAAGACAGGGGTGAAGTTGGCAGGCAGCTTATCGGTCCTTTCTCCAAGGAGACTTGTTCCATTAAGTTTCCCTGTAACACATAACACACGATTGTGATGGGGTGGGACTCAGGTTGGCTTTCTGTTGTATCCACCCCTTACCCTCACTTGATGTACCCTTGGGGCAGGGGCGGAGGAGTGTGCAGGGGACAGGATGACCCTGAGTTTCTGATCCAGAGACCCGGTTCCTCACCTTATCTCCCAAGCACAGAGAGGAACGTGGGATGGGGGTAAACAAAACAAAGCAAACAAACAAAACCCATAAACAAACACAAAACTACCTGTCATGGAGTCAGTCCCAACTCAGAGTGACCCTGCAGGACCGGCAGAACCGCCCCGTGGGTTTCTGAGATGGCAACTCTTGACAGGAGTAGAAAGCCCCATCTTTCTCTCAAGGGGTGGCTGAAGGCTTCCAAGGGTTAGTCTTGTGGTTAGCAACCCAACTCTTTAAAAGGACACCACAGGGGTGGGGTGGGAAAATCTGGGGTGCCAGCATACTCCTCCGGGTCTCCTCCTGGCTTTCCCACCCACCCTTACAAAGGACAGCGGTGTGATTCCCATAAGGGTCTGAATCCCAAGAGTCTATCTTTACCTGGGTTGACCTTGCCCCGCCCCATCCACCCCGAGGACTCAGGCCAGACTTACAGGTCATTCCGTAGTGAAAGATCCTCTCCTCAGAGCTCTCTCGGGGGACAATAGTGCTATTGGGCATCCTGAGATCATCATCTGGGTTATTGTTCCAGACCCCTGCGAGCAGAGAGGGAGGTCAGGCCTGTCACCCTTGCATCATGGCTGTCCCTTCCGGGGAAGCACCCAACAGATCATATTCAGGTCCATTTCACCTGTCCTTGGCCCAGTCCTCCAGGAGGAGAGGACCCCGACCTCATTCCCCTTTCCTCTGCTTTGGTGAGCAGGGGAAGAAGGTACAGAGAAAAACGGAGGAAGAAAAAGGATTCAGGGCGGCACATAGAAAAGACATGCAGGGCAGACAGGGAACGGAGGACAGAGGGTGGGTGGCTGCTTCCAGCCCTCCCTCCAGAGCCCATTCTGGAAGCTCTGTCAGCCGCCCTGGAAGCTGGAGCTGTAGTGGGAGGACAGGAGTTGAGATACCGCTCTTCCCTCCCAGCCAGCCCCATGCCCTGAGGTTCTGAAAGAGGACCAGGTTGGGATGTCCCCAGCCTGAGAGGTGAAGAGACTGTTTTCCACCTGGGGGGCTGAGCTCCTACTGCAGCCACTGCCTCCGAGGCAGAAGCTGACCCCTTTCTTACCCAGGAGGCCCTCCGTGTGGTTCTGATACTCCGCTGGAAGATTGGAGGAGGCATGGAGGATGTTGGAGAGCGCGCTCACTGAGACGGTCACCGTTCCATCAAAATTGGCCGACACCAGGGAGCCATTGCTGGTCAGAATGATTCCAGTGGTGTTGAAGACCCTCTGGCCTAGGACATTGGGAGACAGATAGGTGAGACTATAGGTGTCTGGGAGTGGTGGTGGGGGGATGGGTCTGTAGGGTGCTAGCAAAAGTACATGGGATCTCTTTCTAGAGTGATGAAAAGATGCTCAAACTGACTATGGTGATGATTGCACATATCTGTGAATTGCAGCATACTAGGAACCATTGAATTGTTATTTTTAGTGGGTGAATTATGGGGTATGTATACTCTATTTCAATAAACCTTTTACACAAAAGAAGATGAAGCAGCAGAAAAGAGGAAGAAGGTGAAGAAGAAGAAGAAGAAGGTGAAGAAGAAGAAGAAGAAGGTGAAGAAGAAGAAGAAGAAGAAGAAACCGAAACCAGCCAGGAACATTGAAGGCCTAGGACCTGATGGTCCTGCAGGTTCATGGGGCAGAGAGGACACTCTGAGAACAGCCCTGGGATGTCCTGGGTGGGGGGAACCATCTCTCGTGACCCTGTCCCAAACACCCACACGATCTTCTCCCTGGGGACTCCCTGGGGACTGAGCACTGGTTATCAAAGGAGAGGACCAGCGCTGGAGGGAAGATAGGAATGGAGGGAGTATGCAATGCCGTGTTCCTGAGGTGAAGCATCTACTTGGTCGTAGCCTTCTCTGCTCTGTCCTGACCCTGCCCTGCTGCTGCCTCCACATCCCAACACATAGCGCCCCAGGGCGCTGGGCACCCCACGGGAGAGGGTGGCTTACCACTCCCCCCAGCCTACCTTCCGCGTCTTCACCGTTGGTCTTAAAGGTCACCGTCTCGTTATTGAGCTGAACATGGATTTTGTTGTTGGACTCCAGAACCCATCGAACCTAGGAGGGAAGTGGAGAAGTAAGCCGGACCCGAGCCTGGAGGAAGCCGAAGGTGACGACGACGAGGCTGCGTGTGGCAAGGAGGTTTCGAGCACTAGCATCTCCGAGTGTCTCCCTGGGGCTAGGCTCTAGGTGAGACACATTTCTCTGATGCTCTCATTTACATTGCACCACAGCCCTGAGAGGAAGGGAGTCTTGGGATCAGAGACTGAAAAGCACTTTTCCAAAAGTCGCACCTTGGGGAGCCAGGATCCCAAACTGCTGCCTCAAGAACCTGCTCTTCCCGCCAGGATACTAGTAGCAGCTAGCCTTCTCCCCGCCCTCCTGTCTCCTTCCCCTGCCTTTTCTCACGCGCCCCCCCCCCTGTTTGCTCCATTTCCTGTGGAAGTGACCTCGGGGCTCTCTAGGGGGCATGCAGAAATGGGGCTCTCTAGGGGCCGTGCAGAGGTACCCTGGCTCCCTTTCCTCACCGTGATGGGGTCCAGCCTGCTGGACTTGTACCGAGCAGCAAAGGCAATGAAGTTGGTGGCCTGAATTGTGCCAGTCTGGGCGGTGCGGCCCTCCAGTTGGAAAGAGGAATTTCCGTCCTGGGCCCGGACCAAAAGGAAGTCCCCCAGCCCATTGAAGGTGTAATTGACACCATCCAACGTCATGAAGTGAGGGTCCCCAAACATCCAACCTGGCAAAAAGGAGAGAGACTCCGTTGGCGTGGCAGACCAGCGGGAGGGTCTTGCTGTTCACTGCCATGGCATTGGCTCCGACTGGGGCTGCACCCCGGTCAGGGCCCCGGGTACGTTTGAGTGCACTCTTGCTGCTCTCAAGCCTGATCCGTCTCAGGGAAGCTTTACTCCTTTCATCCACCCTCTCCCAATCATGCTCTCTTTCCCTAGTGACCGGTCCCTAGTGACTGACCACACGCCTACAGTAGGCAAGCCCCAGTCTTGTCATCCTTGTTCCTAAGGAGTGTTCTGGTTCTCTTTCTTCCCAGACTGCCTGGTTCATTCTTCATAGTTCACAGTATAGTCCACGCTTTCACGAATGCCATTGTCTGAGTGCGTCGATTCTTCCTCTGCTTCCCCTTTGCATCGGCCACCTTTTACAGGGGCTGAGATAGCCAGCCCCGTTCCCCTCGCTCCCCAGACAAGGCATTGGCCCTTAGATCAAACCTGGGGAGATGTTCACAGAACAATGAAATCTTCTTCAGGAGTCTTTTTGCATGTTTGGGCCCCTTAATCCATTTATGTTTTTTCCTTATCCCCCGCCCCCCGTTCTCAACCCCTCCCCCATGCATGCCCCTGGTACAAAGCCCCTCCTATTCCCACAACCACCACCCTGGAATCATCGCCAGCTTCTCTGTGGCTACAACTTTAGTCCAAAGGCAATGCTTCCCTGGTCCAGCCTCCATGAACCAGGCCCAAGAAGCCAGCCCTCCCCGGAGGCCCTGCCTCACCTGGTCGGGGAGGCCTGTATCCGGCACAGCTGACACGGGGCTGCCTCTGCTGGTACAAGGTGCAGAAGAAGGGCTTGTCATTCCAGCGGCAGCACCAGTTCTGCGACTCCAGTTCCTGGCCTGGGGAGAAGCACGGCATGTTTGGGGAGATGGGGACAGTGGAGAAGTCACTTGAAAGACTGGACAGGTCAGCATGATGTGACAATAGCCCAGCTTTGGAATCAAGCACCTCTAGGTTCAAAATGCACCCTGCTCGATGGCCTTGGGTGACTGAACTCCCAATTACTGTCTTCCTGGCAGGTTTGCCGGACAAACCATCGTGCAGCCCAAGGCCTGGCCCACAACAGTAGGAGCTCAGCGAGGCCCCTTGGTGAAGACTGTGCGAAATTCCACTTTTCCCAAAGGGGTCAAAATGGGAAGGGGCAGAGTATGGTCTGGGGACTAAGGCAGCTGCAACGGGATTGAACCAAGACTGGAAGGCACCCTGGGCCCTCCGTGCACATGACCCTGTGCTCTGCAGCTCCTTTCAGGGCCTCTGGGAGTAGCTAACTCTCCATCTTTGTCCACCTAGCCCGCTAATCTGGGTGGTGTGAAGGGATGGGGGACAGACGAGCCCACTTTTACTTCCCTGGACAGATGCTTCCACTTTGGGCTGTGGCGATGGGGCCAAGTGCAGACAGGCCACGAAGGCCTCCAGTCATACATTCGTAGACTATCAGACCCAAAAGGGACACTGAAAGCATTCTCCCTTTACAGATTTGGAAACTGAGTCTCAGAGAGGGAAAAGAATAGGGCCAGGAGGCCCATCGTCGGCGTGGTGCCCAGGGTTGACATCTGGTTGGAAAGGGTGGTTGGGGTTTAGCGGAGGTGGGACATACATACCAAGCTGCCAAGGACCCTGCACTCTCCAGCCTTCTTGAAGTTCTCCCCAGGGCCCATAACTGCAGCACACGCCCCCGCGCCAGGATGAGAAGCTGCACAGTTGCCGGCTGCCTCTGCCCCACCAGCCTGCAACAGGTCCAGACACAGTGCAGTCAGGCCGTGGTGAGGTGCAAGGGGGAAGGACATGCATGTGGACTCTGGGGAGAAGCTGAGGGTGCCTTGGAAAGGGCAGGGGAGGGGTGATGGGCAGTGGGTTTATACAGCTCAGGAAGCATACCCAAGAGACAGGAAGAAGGAGTCACCTGGGTTGGTGGGCTGGAATCGTAAATCCCATCGTCCTTGCTGCCATGAGCAAGGGCAGGAGATCTGGTTCGAGCCCCAGCTGGGCCACTGAGGCTGTCTGTTCAGCCACTGCAGGCACTTGAGCCGGTAGTTGGGCCTTTCTCGCCTGTGTAGCACATAGAACTGCAGGCCCTGGAGGCCTGGGGAGCAAGCAGAAGGAGTCATCACAGGGCCTGCGCTTCAGGCTCTATTTCAGCGCACACGAAAGCTTAGAAACAGGCGTTCACACCTTGCCCTCCGTTCTCCGGGCAGCTCTTCTTCTTCTTTTAAGTTATGTACAGATCATTAAATAACACAAGCTATTATTCATAAACACAATAAACTACAATGCGATGCCGCTTTTCCCGCACTGAAGAGGCAGCCATGAAAAATAAACACCCGACTGCAGCTGGACGCCTGTCCTTCCCTGGGGGAAACAGGGTGGGGGTCCTCGAAGAGGTGAGCATAGAAGGACCACATGGCCTAGCAACAGCAAGCCTGGGTATAGTTCCAGAAGATTGCTCCTGTAACCCAATAGTTTTTTAGCCGAACACAGGTCATTTTAGTAGTGTGTTAGTTTCTTTAAAAAAAAAATCATCTTATCACAATCTATCCATCCATCCATTGTGTCAAGCACATTTGTACATTTGCTGCCATCATCATTCTCAAAACATTTCCTTTCTATTTCAGCCCTTGGTATCAGCTCCTCAGTTTCCACCCCCTCCCTGTATTCCCTCCCTCATGAACCCTTGATAATTTATAAATTATTATTTTGTCAGGTCTTACACTGTCCGACATCTCCCTTCACCCACTTTTCTGTTGTCCGTCCCCCAGGGAGGAGGTTATATGTAGATCCTTTTAATCGGTTCCCCCTTTCTACCCCATCTTCCCTCCACCCTCCTGGTATCGCCACTCTCACCACCTGGGTCCTGAAGGGTTCATCTGTCCTGGATTCCCTGTGTTTCCAGTTCCTATCTGTACCAGTGTACATCCTCTTGTCTAGCCAGATTTGTAAGGTAGAATTGGGATCATGATAGTGGGGAGGATGAAGCATTTAAGAACTAGAGGAAAGTTGTATGTTTCATTGTTGCTACACTGCACCCTGACTGGCTCATCTCCTTCCCGCCACCATTCTGTTAGGGAATGTCCAGTTGCCTATAGATGGGCTTTGGATCCCCACTCCACACTCCCCCTTATTCACAATTATATGATTTTTTGTTTTTTGATACCTCGTGATTACACAGGCTGGTGTGTTTCTTCCATGTGGGCTTTCTTGCTTCTGAGCTAGATGGCCGCTTGTTTACCTTCAAGCCTTTAAGACCCCAGACACTATATCGTTTGATAGCCGGGCACCATCAGCTTTCTTCACCACATTTGCTTATGCACCCATTTGTCTTCAGGGATTGAGTTGGTGAGGAAGTTAGTTTATTGTGACAGCCTGGCCAATAAACACATGTGGGATTAATTGAAGGATGAAGAGATGAATGGCTTGGTGAACCTCGTCTTTCTTGTCTCTCCCTCTTTGATCATTGGACCAGTGTGCGGCTGCCTTGCTTGTTCTGTGCCTCAATTTGCAAGCTATACTACCTGTGGGACACCTAACCCATGGACTGTGTCACTGTAGTTTGAGGTTCCTTCAAGACCTGCTTTGCCACACAATTGGAATTTATATCTCTTGAGCTGGGGACTGACTGTTGGTGACCTGGCTGACTGTTGGTGACCTGGCTGACTGTTGGTGACCTGCCTTGCTGTTTGCTGCCTGTGCTGGGATAGCCGGAATTTTCTCTACAGAGGACTACCTGGTGGCCCTCAAAACTTGAAGGACTGCGGGTGTCTCACAACTCTCTCACAGGAGTGAGTTGCACTGAGCCATTTGTACTGCTTTATAATTTAACTGTTCATTTCTTGAACAGATTATAGATTATATATCTATCTTTCTGTATAAATATGTATATAAAATTATTAGAAATCTGGTTTTGTCTCTCTAGAGAACCCTGTCTAACACAGTTGGTAAGGTGAGCATTATGGAACACCAGTTTAATAGAACAAAGTGTTCTTGCATTTGAGGGAGTACTTGTGTGGAGGCCCAATGTCCATCTGCTACCTTAATACTAAAGCTATAAATATATGCACATAGATCTATTTCCCCATCATCATATATAAATATATGTACATGCCTTGATTTAGACCTCTATAAATGCCCTTTGGCTCCTAGTTCTTTCCTCTATTTCCTTTTACTTTCCTCTTGTCCCACTGTCATGCTCAGCCTTCATTTGGGTTTCAGTCATTCCTCTCAGTTACATTGCCCTTGATCAAGCCCTACCAGACCTCTTACACCCTCCTCGCCACTGATTTTGGATTACTTGTTGTTCCCTTGTCCCTGGATTTGTTAATACCACTTCCTTTTCCTCACCTTTCCCTCTCCCATGTCCCCCCCCCCACCAGAGCAATGGGTCCAGTTGTTTTCTCTTCCAGATTGTTTATCCAGCCTATCTTATCTAGATAGACCTGCAGAGATAATAGTATGCACAAAAAACAAGACAGAGCAAAATAAAGCAACAAAAGAAAACAAAACAACAAAAACAAAATTAATGACCAAAAAAAAAAGAAAAGCCTGTAAATAGTTCAAGGTCTGTTTGTTGATATTTAGAATTGTGTTCTGGTGCAGTCTGATGGGGTGCCACGCCCTGGCCCCAAAGTCTATTTTTGGTACTCCCTCAGGACTTCCTTGCTCTGTTCCTCTTGCTGTTCTGTACATGCCCTTTTTGCTGGTAAGCTCTTTCAGTGACGGTTTCACCCAATAGAAACTGGCAGTGATTCCTCCCCCAAATCCCTTTGCTACAAGATTCGAAAATCCCCAGATCTTGAGTCTTAGTCAAAACCTGGGGCAAGTGCAGGGCAGGCAGGTCTCACCAGCACTCAACTCAGAGCAGACCCTGGCCATCACTCTTAATCCACCCTATCTGTCACCCTCCTAACTTGTTATTCTAAATTGTGACACTTTCCAAACCTCTAAACAATCCCTCCCCATGGATTCCCTCCACCAGCCAGCCTGCCATTTCCTCCCCCTTCTGCAACATAGACTCTTTAGGGCCAAAATGACCAGGAAGAGTCTGTGCCCAGAAGACAGCTGGGGAGCCACAGAGATCAGCATGTGTCGTAGGGGCTTGTTCCAACACCGCGAGGCTAACTAAGGTGTTCCCTACGTCCAGTGACCATCCCTGGGAGGGAGAAGGAGCTTGGAGAAACAAATCCTAGTGGGTATTAGAGCTTTCACTCGACCAACACAAGTGATTGTGTTGCTATTGTTGTTCGGTGATATTGAGTGCGGTCCAACCCAAAGCAACTCTGTGCTCAACAGCACGAAACACTGCCTGGTCCTGTACCAACCTCACAATTGTTATGTTTGAGCTCACTGTTGCAGCCACTGTGTCCGTCCATCTTGTGGCGGGTCTCCTTTTTTGATGTCCCTCTACTTTACCAAGCATGATGTCCTTTCCCAGACACCGGTCTCTTCTGACATGTCCAGAGTACATGAGACAACATCTGGACATGCTTGCCTCTAAGGAGTGCTCTGGATGCACTTCTTCCAAGACAGAGGTGTTCATCCTTTGGTCAGTCCATGACACTTTCACTGTTCTTCACCAGCGTTACAATTCAAATGCATCGATTCTTCTCCAGCCTTCCATATTAAATGTCTAACTTTCGCATACATAGAAGGCAATTGAGAAAACACCATGGCTTGGGTCAGGGTTCACCTTAGTCTTCAAAGCAACATTCTTGCTTTTCAACACTCTATACAGGTCTTGCACAGCAGATTTGTCCAATGGAACTCGTCTCTTGATCTCTTGCCTGCTGCTTCCATGAGCATTGATTGTGGATCCAAGCCAGACAAAATCCTTGGCAACTTCAATCTTTCCTTTTCAATCTTTTCGCCATTTAGCATGATGCTCCCTGTTGGTCCCGTTGTGAGGATTTTGGTCTTTTTTTACATTGATTTGTAACCCATACCGAAGGCTGCCATCCTTGATCTTCATCAGCACATGCTTCAGGTCCTCCTCACTCTCAGCAGTCAAGGTTGCCTCATCATTGGTTGTAAGCTTGCATATTGGCCACCCCAGTGCCATGGGTGGGAAAGGGGACTCCGAAGTCCACCACTTTCAGGTATAGTATTGTACCTTAGGTTTTAACCCCATCTATACTTATACAAAGGAGCCCTGGTGGCAAATTGGTTAAATGTTGGACTTCAATCTGCAAGGCCAGCAATTCGAAACCATTATCTGCTCCTCAGGAGAAAGATGAAGATTCCGAAAGAGTTACAGTGTCAGAAACTCAGAGGGGCAGCTCTGCCCTATCCTACACAGTCAGCATCAACTCAGTGGCAGTGAGTGTGGTTTGAACTTGGTATACCTATACAAGTACATACATTGCTAAGATTTTGATAATAATGATAATTGTTTATCTTCTCTACAATGACCTGGCTGGTGTCAGGGGAAACACACCAAGAACTCTCTCAACAAGTGTGCATGCATGCACACACACCATCATGACTCTATCCCTAGGTCACATAGCACACAATTTAATAGTTCAATCATTATAAGAAAAAATGTGTAATTATTATCACAATTAATTTTAGAACATTTTCTTATCTCTTGTACCTGTTTCCTTAGTTCCTCATTTCCCTCCAACCTCCCCTGCCATGCCCCTAGGTAATTACTAATCCTGTTATGGTCTCTGTAGATTTATCTACCCTGGATTTCATATACAGAAAATCAGACAAAACAAAAACAAGACACAAACAAACAGAACCAAGAACAATGACAAGGTAAAAGAGAAAAACCTCAATAGAAAATATTAAAAATGGAAACAATTTTAAAATGGATCAAAATGGAGATCAAATGAGAAGGTGTTACATTTTAGCCTAACAATGTCTACCCCAATCAATACAGTGCTCTGCTAGCAAGGCTGCTCACCTCCCTGGATTGTGGTCAGAGGGGATTCACCAGAGGCTTGATACACATGAAGATTCTACAATCGGATTTTGAGCTTTCACTGTCATCCATAGCTTTCTGCAAACCAGGTGTTCAGAATTTAAGCTCTGATACCAATCCCTCCTCTGGATTTGGATTTTGCTCTTTACAGTCCTTGGATCACATAGACTGGTGTGCTTCTCCATGTGGACTTAGGTGGTGTCTCACTTAGATGGCTGCTTATTCTAAACTGTTCTATTGGGCTAGAATTAACATATTATACAATTCAAGTTCAACATATTCAGAAGGGCTGTGCCGTTATCACTACATCAACTTTGGAACATTTTCTTCCTTCTTGAACTTATGACTGCTGACTCATCCCCTGGTCCCAACATCTCCTTCTGTGCTCCCAGGTAATTATTAATCCAGGGGCCATCTTCATAGATCCACCCCTCCTGACTTCTCTACCCAGAAAACCATAGATCAAAGACAAAAAAGTTACCATTTCACCGATGGGAGGCTGGATTGTGTTGCTCATATCCTTAGAAAAGGTGGAGATGCTAGAGAGCTCCCCTCTAGGGGTGCCAAGGCACATCGAGTAGAAGACACAAGAGAACCTGAGGCCATCTCCAGAGAGAGAAAGGGGCGCTTTTACCTGAGTTGAAGTCCAGGAATTGGTCTGGACGATACTTCTCCCACACTGGCCGGAATATCAGGGGGCTGTTCTGGAAATACCCGTCTCCACTGCAGGCAAAGAAAAGCATCACGGGTTTCTGTTACAATCAAGGAATTAATTCTCTTTCAACCATTATGTCCTTCCTTCCTTCCTTTGCTCCCTTTCCTTCCGTCCCGCCTTTCTTTCCATTGCTCCTTCGCTTTGTTCTGCTCAGCCATCAGTCATCAGCTGAGTAGTCAACTCTTCAGTTAATCCATCAGTCTGAAAGCCAGTCAACCACCCAGCCAGTTGGGCAGTCATTTAGTTGATTGGCCAGACAGAATTACTGACTCCAGCAATTAGAAGAGGCGGATGAGACAGGAACAGTGTGGCTCTACCTTGATCCACGTCTGGTTCCTACCTGCAGGAACCAGGCAGTTTCACTTGGTCATGAGACTCAGGCTCATTGCCACTAAGGGGATCCTAAATTACTGCGACTCTATAGTACAGATGCCAACAGCCCTCTTGGACTTCTGAGACTGTAAATCTTTAAGGGGTAGGAAGCCTCAGCTTTGTTCTTCAGAGCAACCGGTGGTTTCGAACTGCTGACCTTGTGGTTAGCAGCCCAGTGCATAGCCCACTAGGCCACCAGGATTCCTTTGGTCAGGAGGTGGGTGTGAAAATAACAAAGAGTTCAGACCTTCTTCATTGTTTTCTCTTAAACTAGGGATTGACGAGTGGCAGTGGGTGGAGCAAATGATTAATGTGCTTGGCTGCTGACAGAAAGGTTAAAGGTTTGAATCCAGTTAAAGGCATCTCAGAAGGAAAAAAAAAGCCGCCACTGAAAACACCACAAAGCACAGTTCTACTTTGACACCTATGGTGGAGGGGGGGGGGGCGCTGTGGGAAACATTGTCATATTAAGATGGGGAAGAGGGAGTGAGACAGTCAGAGATTCACCTCCTGATTCTACAAGATTGGTTACCAGGGGCAAGTTTCTGAATCTTAGTTTTATCATCTGCATAAACAGGATTATAGTAGCATCCGCTTAACAGTATCATGGAGATGAGATGCAGGAACATTTACAAACCCCTCAGAATGGAGTGAAAACCACATAAATGGGAACTGCTGCCTCTGCCACTCCCGTCACCCCCCTCGGCCGTGGTGTGCAAGAGAGGCTCTGGGAAGGAGGAAACCGTGGGGCAGCAGCACCCAGTTTCCGTCTGGGGGCAGCCTCAAAGCAGTCGTGCGCCCCACTCTAACCCAACACACGCGCATGACACCACCCCGGAGGACTGGGGATGCTGTGAGGTCCCAGCTGATGGAATAATTCCACTCCTTTCTTCTCCACAGCACCCAAGACTCACAATGGTGGCACCCACCAGCAGCTGGAGACACGCCGCTGTCGCCTCAGAACTCTTTCTACTCGTGGAAAGCCAACCTCTCAGCCAGACACGGCTCTCCTCCCATTCTTCCTCTTCAGCCCCACCCAAAGGAGCTGCTGGATGACGCTTGATGAGTACGGGCTCATCCTTACACTGAATTTGATAGTCAGGTGACCTCAGCGTCAGATGTCTGGGTTCAAATCTTCCCTTAGTCCCTTTCCAGTTCTGTGACTGGGTGAATTATTTATCCATCTGCACCTCAGTGTGAAACTGTGATGAGAAATTGTATCTACCTCATGGGGCTTTAGGATAGTCAAACAAAATAATGCTTATTACCTACCTAGAGCAATTGCTGCTGGTCGTCTTGATCAAAAGGAGCCCTGATGGCATAGTGGTTTTGAGCTGGGCTGTTAACTGCTCAGCTCAGCAGTTCAAATCCTCCAGCCGCTCCAAGGAAGAAAGGTGGGGCTTCCTACTCCCACAAAGCTTTGCAGTCCTGGGAACCCACGGGGGCAGTTCAACCGTGCCTCAGAGTGTCGCTGTGAGTTGGCATGGAGTTTGGCTGGAGTAATACGATGATTAAACACTGAGCAGCTAACTAGAAAGGCCAGTGATTCTAATTCACCAGTGGCCATGGGAGAAAGATGAGCCATCTCCTCTCGTAATGATTATAGCCTTGGAACACCCATGGGGCGCTGTCCTATTGGGTCATGGGAGGAGCCCTGGTGGCACAGTGGTTAAGCATTGGGCTGTAATCTGGAAGGTCGGCAGTTTGAAACCACCAGCCTGCTCTGTGGAAGAAAGATGGGATTTTCTTTCTTTTTAAAATCATTTTATTGGGGGCTTGTACAACTTTTATCACAATCCATACATACATCTTGGTATCAGCTCCTCAGTTTTCCCCTCCCTCTCCACCCCACTCCTCATGGACCCTTGATAATTTATAAATTATTATTTTGTCATGTCTTACACAGTCTGACATCTCCCTTCATTCACTTTTCTGTTGTCCGTCCCCCAGGGAAGGGGTTATATGTAGGTCTTTGGAATCAGTTCCCCTTTCTACCCCAACTCCCCTCCACCCTCCTGGTATCATCACTCTCACCACTGGTCCTGAAGGGTTCATCTGTCCTGGATTCCCTGTGTTTACAGATGGGCTTTGGGTCCCCACTCCATACTCCCCCTCATTCACAATGATATGATTTTTTGTTCTTTGATGCCTGATGCCTGATATCATCGACACCTTGCGATCACACAGGCTGGTGTGCTTCATCCATGTGGGCTTTGTTGCTTCTGAGCTAGATGGCTGCTTGTTTACCTTCAAGCCTTTAAGACCCCAGATGCTATATCGTTTGATAGCTGGGCACCATCAGCTTTCTTCACCACATTTGCTTATGTACCCGCTTTTTCTTCAGTGATTGTGTCGGGAAGGTGAGCACCAGGGAATGCCAGTTTAATAGAACAAAGTGTTCTTGCATTGGAGGAGTACTTGAGTAGAGGCCCAATGTCCATATGCTACCTTAATATTAAACCTATAAATATATGCACGTAGATCTATTTCCCTGTCATCATATATAAATATATTTACATATGTACATGCCTTGATTTACACCTCTATAAATGCCCTTTGGCTCCTAGTTCTTTCCTCTATTTCCTTTTACTTTCCTCTGGTTCCACTATCATGCTCAGTCTTCATTGGGTTTCAGTCATTCCTCTCCATTACATTGCCCTTGATCAAGCCCTACCAGGCTTCCTACACCCCCCTTGCCACCAATTTTGGATCACTTGTTCCCTTGTCCCTGTGTTAGTTAACACCACTTCCTTTCCCCCACCTCCTCCTCTCCCATTCTGAAAGATGGGGTTTTCTACTCCTGTAAAGAGTTACAGTCTCAGAAACTCACCGGGCAGTTCTATCCTGTCCTACAGAGTCACTGTGAGTTGGCATTGACTTGATGGCGTGAGTTGTCATTGTTGTTGGGTTTCCATAAGGTCACTAGGAGTTGGAAATGACCTGCTGGCTATGGGCTTGGTGTAGGGATGTGGTGTTTTTATTATACTATTTGAGAAGTCAAGAGAGGTCAGCTAATGTAGGGGAAATCAGGGAAGTCCAAGCTGGGAATGACTACTGTGCACAGGGACTGGTTCTCTGAGATGACAGGGCTGGTGGGGTTGGACGACAGTCTTGTTGCTTTGTCACTGTCACTGGATGGGGGCGTTCATGGTTTGTGGGGATAGTAAAGAGGAGGACGGGGCAAAGGGAGGTCTTTTTATTTGAAATAGAGTCCCTCGATGCTGCAAACAGTTAATGCACTCAGTGATTAACCAAAAGGCTGGAGGTTCAAGGCCCACCCCCACCCCGCTCACAACACCTCAGAAAAAGGCCTTGCCATCTAGCAGCCAAAAAATATATTTAAAAAGAAAGGGCCATGAAGTGTAAGGAGCTCAGCTCTGCTCTGACCCATGTGAGGTCCTCGGGCATTGAGGTCAACTCAAAGGCAACCGGTTGTTCTTGGTTTTACTTTGAAATAGTGCAGTGTGTGGCCCCAATGAGTCAAAAACACCACGGAGGATTCATGCCTCACCCTAAGAGGGGTGTGTGTGTGTGTATGTGTGTGTGTGTGTGTGTGTGTGTGTACCTTGCTGTATACAGAGGGATTCATCCAATTTGACCAGTGCTAACATCCCCTCCCATCCTACCTGGAGAAGCCCATGATGACTGAGTTGCCTCGGCGCTGGGCCGCGTCCCACTGCATGCCGCCACTTTGATAGAGAAACAGGGCATAGGACTTGCTCCCGTCTGTGGAGAGGATGGCCTGGTAGGTGTTGGTCTAGAGGTTGGTTGGAGACAAATACAAGGATACTCGTGAGAGATCTGGGGTCACTGCCCTGATGCCCTACCACGCACTTCACACCACAGCCCCAACACACACATCACCTGTGCCAGGCCTCCCCAGGGCAAGTGTGGGATTTTTAGGTCAGCTTGTCCCCTGGGCATCAAAGTACCTAACTAGGTGGACTTGCCTTCTTTCTGATTTATTTCCCAGGAGAACAGACAAAGGGCTTCAATTGAGCTAAAAGAGGGTTTGTGAGAGAGCGCTATAGGAATCTGAGAGATGAGCAAGAACATCAGAGAGCTGAATTTCAGTTTGTTTTCTTAGAGATATTTAAAAGACAAAACCCCAATGTCCTCTTGCCCTGAATGGCATGGGAGGACATATGGCAGGTGAGATGGGAGGTTCTCTGAAGGCAGAGCCCGCTGGGTGCCAATCAGGGTGCATTGTACAAAGTAGGTAATCCACAATTTTATTATCATTTTATTGGGAGCGCTTACAGATATCGTAACAGTCCATAGTTCAGTCTCGTCAAGCAGTATTTTACACTTGTTACCACAGTCACGTTCGAAACATTCTTCTTCTTCTCGACCTCCTTGATATCAGCTCCCCTTAATCCCCGCTCCATGGAAGAACACTTATTGTTTTATTCTTATTGTTTTATTACCATATATGCTTGTGTATAAACTGAGTTTTTCAGCACAGCTTTTATGCAGTTTTTGTGGTAAAATTGGGTGCCTTGGCTGATATTCAGGTTGGTTTATTCTCGAGTATATAGGTATATGTATGTGTGTGTGTATATATATTTTTTCACTAGCCAATATATCCATGCACCTACAATTCTGTTGCTTGCTCCCATTCAATGGGGTTATACAGTCATCATTGCTATCAGTACCTTTTACCCTCTTTCCCAGCCCTCTTCCCATACCCTCAGGAGACGGTTACTCCCATTATTTTTATTGAGGGGTTATTGATGCTGGTTTTCATGCATCAAAAGATCTTAAGTTTACCAATGAACACATGCAAGTTTAACGAGGTTAATGAGGTAGAACTGTAACCATGATCATCGGGGGAGGAAATAGTAAAGAACTAGAGGACAGTTATGTGTTTCATCAGTGCTGTACCGCACCCTGGAACTATCATCCTTTCCCTTTGGCTCTTCTGTGAGGGACTGTCCAATTAACGCACAGGTGGGTTTTGGGTCTCCACTACATCCATGCTTCTTCACATTGATTTGGTTGCTTATTTTTGACCTTCTGATACCTATTCCCATTGACACCTCATGATCACACAGGCTGGTGTGCTTCTTCTTTGTGAGCTTTGCTGCTTCCCTGTTACATGGCCACTTAATTAACTACAAGCCTTTAAGAACACAGATGCTATATCTTTTAATAGCCGGGCACCATCAGCTTTCTTCACCATATTTGCTTATGCACCCATTTTGTCTTCAGCGATCGTGTCAGGAGGGTGGGTATCCCACAGTACTGCATTGTTAGAACAGACCATTCTTGAACTGGGGTAAGATTTAAGTAGAGGCCCAAAGTCCATCTGCTTCCTTGCTGTATATAAACAAATACACCTAAATTTATATATTTAAATATTTACATCTCTATATATGCACCTATAAATATAGTTTTTCCTTCTTCTTCTTTTGTTGAGTGAAGAAGCAAGTGACTTTTGACCAGACTTGTGAGAGGAAGATTGGTGAGTCCTCAAAGGAAAGCCTAAGGAGGCCATGTGGTGAGCCTCACTTCCATTGCGGGGAACTGTGCTTAAGAGTTTAGAGCTAGAAAAACTTTGGTTTCAGGCCAGCCTTTCCATTTACTTGCTGTATGACCTCCAGCAAGTGATGTAACCCCTCTAGCAGCTATCTGCCTCATCTCTAAAACTGCAACCCAGATCGTAATACCAGGTTGAGCCACAGGAAGAAGCTACAAGGGGCAGTCATTTTTTACCTCCCCTAATTCCACTTTCTGTTTCCACTTGCAGCGAAGCGCAATCACTGAGTGTGGCTTGTGTCTCCATTGCTATTGTTGGGAGCTGTTGAGATGGTTCCGGCTCACAGTGACTCGGTACGGCAGAATGAACTGCTGCCCGGTCCCGTGCCGCCCTCCCAGTGATTGCATGTTTGAGCCCATCATTGCAGCCACAGTGTCCATCCGTCCCATCGAGGGCATTTCTCTTTCTCACTGCCCCTCTGCTTTACCAAGCATGATGTCCTTCTCGAGGACTGGTCTCTCCTCGTGACATGTTCAAAGTACAGGAGACGAAGTCTCACCATCTTTGATTCTAAGAAGCTTTCTGGCTGTACTTTTTCCAAAACAGGTCTGTTTGTTCTTTTGCCAGCTCATGGTATTTTCCATAACCTTCACCAGCACCATAATTCACATGAGTTGGTTCTTCTTTGACCTTCCTTATTCAATGTCCAACTTTCACATGCATATGAGCTGACTGAAAATATCATGACTTGAGTCAGGTCTACCTTAGTCCTCAAAGTAATAGCCTGGCTTAGTCCTCAAAGTAATATCCTTGCTTTTCGACATTTAAAAGAAGTCATATGCAGCAGATTTACCCAATTCAGTGCATGATTTGATCTCTATGAGCACTGATTGTGGATCCAAGCAAGACAAACTCCACAACAACTTTAACATCTTCTCCATTTAGCATGATGTTACCTACCGGTCCGGTTGTGAGGGTTTGGGTCTTCTTTGCATTGGGTTGTAATCCACACTGAAGGCTGTGATCCTTGATCTTCATCAGCAAGTGCTTCTAGACCTCCTCATTTTCGGCAAGCAAGATGTGTTATCTGTATGTTGAAGGCTGTTAATAAACCTTTCTCCAATCCTTCTTTATTCATTCATCTTCTCATATTATTTGCTCAGCATACATATTGAATAAATATAGTAAGAGGATACAACCCTGACTCACAGTTTTCCTGATTTTAAGTAATTCATAGTCCCATTACTACAATAACCTCTTGGTTCACATACAGATTCCATATGAATACAATTTAGCGTTCTGGAATTTCCATTCTTCTCAAGAGTATCCAAAGTTGTTAAGATCCAAGCAGTTAAGAGCGTTTCACAGTCAATAGATACAAGTAAATATCTTTTTTATAGTCTCTGCTTTCAGCCAAGATCCATAGGATGCCAGCAGTGATCTCACTTGTTCCATGTCTTCTTCTGAATCCAGGTTGGATTTCTGGAAGCTTCTTGTCAATGTACTACTGCAGCTCTTGCTGGATGACCTGCAGGAAATTTTTGCTTGCATGTGATAGCATTTATATTGTTCTATAATTTGAGCATTCTGTTAGGTCACTTTTCTTTGGAGTGAGTACAAATAGGAATCTCTTCCAGTCAGTTGGCTAGGTTGCTGTCTTTCTTGGCAGAACCAAGTGAGTCCTTCCAGTGCTCCATCAGCTTGTCAAAACATTTCAGTTGATATTGCATCAATTCCTGGGGCTTTTTCCCCCCTAATGCCTCCAGTGGAGATTAGACTTGTTTCTGGAGTTTTCACTGGCTTTTGCCACATGCTACCTCTTGGAATGGTAAGATGTCAACACGGTCTTTTTGGTACACTGACTCTGTGTATTCTTTTGATATTTTCTGGCACCAGTCAATAATTTGCCCATAGAATCGTTCAATTAGTGCAACCCGGGACATGAATGTTTCCTTAGTTCTCTCTGTTGTTAAGATATGTTGAGTGTGTTTTTCCTTTCTGGTTTTCTACCTCACCACAGTCTTTGTAATTCCTTCCAAATGATTGGGTGGGGCCATGCAGCAAATCAGGTGTGCGAAACTCTAAAGGAGGGGATTGGTCAGCTTTGCTATTCCACTGGGTATAAAACGAGCCGTTTCAGAAGCAGGAGCAGAGACTCCAACGACCGACATGGAAGGAGAGCCAGGAGTGAAGCATCTCCTGTGTGGAGAGGTGGCCCAAGATCAGAGCCCAGGCTGAGATCACGAGCCAGCGTGGCAGGCTTCCCAGCCCACAGAAGGGGTAAAGTTGAATGCCAGTGGGCAGAAGGCTGGCTGGTGGACTGGGATGCCTTGGGGCACTTGTCAGTGCTAAAGGAGCTTGCAGCTGGATGGAGGCCAGAGGACCACAGGGCTGAGAGACTGAGGACCAGAGAGCAACATGCCTGCCAGCATGGCTGAGAAGAGGCACTGCAAATCAAAGAACTACATCCTTAGCATTTTGCAACGTGTTGGCTTCCCTCTTAAACTCCATAATTGTGAGTTTTGTCTGTGAGTTCTGTGTGGTCGTTGCAATGAGTTGTTGAACGCAGCAGAGAAGCCCAGTGCTGCAGGAGGGGCAGTTGGTATCAAGGTGCTCTGGTAAGGGACGTGGAGGGTGAAGAAAGAGCTGACCTCTGCCTCACGGGAATCATTCTTAGGCAGATGTGGAGCCAGAAGAGGTTCGATGTGGCCTTCAGGCCATTTTCTCACCTGCCCCTAATAGCTCCTTCACTGAGGCTGGTGGAAGTGGGGGCTGAGGTGGGCCCAGCACCCGGCACGCAGCAAGTGCTCAGCATGGTGGTGGTCGCTGCACTCAACAAATTCTGAAGCCAGAGAACAGTTTGCAAGACTGAACTCCTGCCTGGGACACTCAGATGGCTGACCTGCTGAGGGTGCACAGGGGCTGCACCTCTGTCTACTCACCCCGAAGGTCCAGAGGGCAGGATAGGCAAGGGCATTGACCCAGGTGACCTTTAGGGTCCACCTGGCTTTGTAGTTCCAGGTGTTTGTGAATTTCGCAATCCAAGACTCCACCCGTCGGACTAATGGGTTGTATTCATCGTAGAATGTCTTATATTCCTAGGAGCAAAAGGAAAAGAGAATGGGGCCCCACCTGAACACCCCTAGTAACCCCGCTTTTCTCCCTGCGGTGCATACTCCCTACAGTGGTGATCTTGCTCACCTGCGTCTGCGCACGTGGACCCTTTGACCCCCTCTCAGGCTTGTGTTTGCCAGTAGGCATCTCTGATGCCCCTTGATGTGCCCCAGAATACAAGCTGCACTGATACTGTAAGTCACGTGTGCACACCTTATCGTCTGGG